>NC_136071.1:261930577-264597463 GCF_964261635.1 Lissotriton helveticus
ATATCTCCAAACCAAGGACACAGGTCTCCCCAAAGTGAGCCCTCTGGGAAAAGATACAACCTTAGAAATAGGGATAATATTAAGAAGCCTGATAGATATCAAGAAATTGATACACGCCCCTCTCAATCTTTTCAGACTTCCTCGCAGAAATCGGAAAGAAGAGGACGATCAGAACAAAGAGAAGAGCACGCCAAGTCCAAAGACAAGGAACCTGCTCATCTAAAAAAGAAATTACAATTTCCAAAAAAGAAGGTAGCCAGTATTAAAGTAGTTAACAATGCCGAGAATACTGAGGACACAACTGAAAAACGGAGAATGGGCTCAGACAATGCTAGACAGCGCAGCAGAAGTGAGCATAGCTCGCAAAGTCCTTATGAATCATCTGGAGACAGTGGACACGAATGAATATCTTCAAGTGGAAACTGCAGACACCAGAGTTAGCAAACCTCACAAAATATATGAAATAACTTTACGTATAGAAGGGGATAAGACTAGAAAAATAAGGGGACTATTTTGGGATAATCTCTCCAAGGGCTATGACATCCTTCTAGCTGAAAAAGACTGGCCACCAGAGTTTGTCAGGGACTGCCCTCATGGCGAAGAAATAATTATGCCTGCCTTCTCAAATCATATCCCAATTCATAAAAAATACACACTTGCTAGAAAGTGGGCAGTAGCTCAAGCTCCTGCTTTATATAAAAATCATGTAGGATGGGATGAGGACTCTCCTCCTCACAAAATCCAGTTAAAATCACAACCTACTGCACAGAGACAGTATCCAATTAAGCAAGAAGCTAAAAAACAGGTAAAAGAAATCCTAGATCAATTAGAATACCAGGGGGTGATTGAAACTTGCACCTCACAAATGAACAACGCTTTGTTTCCGGTCTCCAAACCAGACAATTCATATCGTCTAGTTTTGGATTACAGACACCTTAACTCATGTTGCAAAACTTTTGCAGTGCAAAACTCGCATAGTGCTGCACTAATGAATAACATAGTGCGCAAAAAATACAAAACCACATTAGACATCTCTAATGGATTCTTTTGTCAAAATATAGCACCAGAGAGCAGATATTTGTCCTCGTTCTCAATAAATGGCACTCAAAAACTATTCTGTCGGTTAGCCCAGGGGTACAAGAACAGCCCAGGAGTATTCTCAGCGAGAGTAACAGAATTACTACAAACATATGATGACGAAGCATTATCTTATGTCGACGACATATACCTAACAGATGATGACTTGGATACTCACTTGAAGAGAGTGAACACCATAATACTTGGGTTCGCAGCAGAGGGTTACAAATTCAACTTTAAAAAATCCAGAATTGCCCATCTAACAGTCCTGTTCTTAGGATATGAATTATCAAGTGAAGGCAAAAGCCTGGCTGACAATTTCCTAGAGAAATGTGCCGTACTCCAAGCACCTAGAACACTAAAAAACCTACAGTCAATTCTAGGCTTCCTAAATTTCGGAAGAACATACATTGCAAATTACGCAGAAAGGGTCAAGCCCCTTTATCATCTAATAAAACCAGATTTTAAAAGAACCAATTGGACTCAAATACACACAGAAATTTTGAGATCCTTACAAACAGACATGTTAATTAAAACAAAATTAGAAACACGTGATAACACACGCAATCTTGTGATTCGAGTCATCCCAGGAAGATGCGGATTCACATACCTGACCTCTAATGAGGGAGAAAAGGTACCAATTGCATTCAAATCACACTTGTACACAGAAGCTGAAAAGGAGTTCAGCATTAAAGAAAACATTGTTCATGCAGTTCAAACCACAATAGCTAGAGAAAAAGATAAAGCTGACGGTAGACGTATCACAGTCAGAACAGCAGAATCAGCCTTTGAGGCATTAACAACACCGTGTAATTTACCAACAACAGCATTGAATCCGGAATGGATACAATGGGTGAATTCCATTACAATGGACAAAGTAAACTACTACTTTGATCCAGAACTAGAGGAACTAAAAAATCTAGAATATGAAAGAACATTCCCTCTGCCAATCGACATTCTGCCCTTACGACAATACGCCTGTGTAATCTATACAGACGGACATGCTCAACCCTCCGTTTGGGGAGAACAAGCATACAACCCCACATGTGAGATTACAAAAGAAGTGTGGCGCGGAGGTAAACTAAGACCTCTATTAACAAAAACACACTCAGTAGAAACTAATTCAGAACAACAGACTGAAATAATAGCATTGAAAATGGCGCTAGATAATGCAGATCGCGAATTCCCGACACTTATAGTGTCCGATTCATATTACTGCGTCAAATCATATAACAACGACTTGCAGACATGGATTCAAAACGGTTACAAAGATGACACAGGTGCAACAATAAAGCAAAAACTGCTTTGGGAACAAATAGTTCTGTTACAAAAAGAACTACCAAAGACTCACGTGATACATACACTGAGTCATCAGCGTGATGGCATTCACGTTGCAGGGAATTCATTGGCTGAGGCAGCCACAGCGGTAGCAACTAAATCGGCTTCCGTAGCTAGAAAAAAACGTACAGTGAAATACATTGACGGTGAAACAGCGCTGGCGGTGAGAACGTCATCAAAAGGCGACTGCTCAGCGCTACCGATCAACTATCCACTCAATTATACATACATAATCATGCAAACTCCGTCCCTTTTGCTCGAATCCCTGGAGTGGGGGATAGAGTAATTCCAAACATGGACAGGAGAACCTTGTTAATTGCAGACGCACATATGGGTGAGGGTCTCGGACACCTCAAACTAAAAGATTCTCTGGAAGAATTACAATCAATGTACTGGTGGCCAGGCATGAGCCTGCAGCATCACATTTTTGTAAAAAAATGCCCGGACTGCAACAGAGATCGCAGTGGCGAGAGAAACGGTATACTACCGTGGCGTTTCACTCCAGAAAGGATCAACAGTAAAAAGCAAAGCGTCCGATTAACATATACAGGCTAGTTTCCACTTATAATGTAGATCCCCAGCACTCGGCTGACGTCTGGACTGTTATACAAAGATTTGCGAGTCTAAATGGCATATACGCTAGGAGCATGCTACGTTTGACCAATGTTTTCACTTTAGCCCTCAAGCTTGTGGGGAAGCACGGCCAAATGAGCATAGCGATGCGGGATTCTTCTCACTTCCTTCCTGAGGGATACGGGATGGTGTAAAGAAAAAACCAAGGCATAAAGCTATCTATAACAGAAAGGATATTAGGTTCGGGAGCTGGGTGGGTCAAACATCTAATAAGTGTCCAACGTAGTCTAAACAACCTGCCAAGAAATTCTCTGAAGGGATTCAGTCCGTACGAATTATTGTTTGGAACTAGGATGTTAGTCTTAGATCTCGACAGTCAGACTTCAGTGGTGAAGGAAAAAAACTTTGATATCAAAGATCGTTTGGCTATTTTGCAGGACTTAAACGAAACAAGAAAAGACCTGAGCAACATAAAGTTGAAACAGCAGCCAACAACCACTGAAGAACCACCACCTGTCCCAGCAAGACCTGTCTGGATTCCAAAAGTCGGGGATCTAGTCAGAGAAAAGATCGCGGTAAAGAAGGAATTTGGGCCTTCTTACAGAAAAGCAGTTCCTGTCTTGTCTATCAACGGGACAAGATCAGTTGTACTACCGCCGCTTGCTGGTAAAAAGGAGAACCGAGTTGTATCCATCGACCTGGTGAAACCACAATCATGTGGCCGATAACAAACAGTAGGCCAAGTGGACTCCCGATAAGTAGTAGAACACCAAGGTTTGCTACAAATACAGAGGTCCAAACTAAGAGGCTGATCACATTCGAAACGCCTACAGAAGAACAACAAGGACTGTGCAACAATGCAATGGAACTTAAACCTCTGAAAACCCAAATAAAAACATTTAGTAGAGACACACCAACATACAATGAAGTAACAAACGAATATGCAAGAAACAGTAATCCTGAAGCAATTGGAACAATTGACAGAACTGCATCCGGCTACTTCATAAACTTCGATGATTCCTCTGAAGACCTAAGTGAATCAAAAACACAGCCATCAACAAAAACCTTTAAAGATAAAGCTAAAAAACTTTTGAAACAACTGAAAGAAACATATCTAATTTCTCCATGGATTGAATTTTGGGTGGGTTTTGGTGCATTTATCCTCATACTTTGGCTCATCATGGTACTAACTTTGGGACGCTTCATTGAGGGAAAATATGCTAAAATGGACACAGCAAGTCAGAAAATCAACTTGATCCTCAAACCGCACACATCTTCACACGTCGAGAAAAGAGAACTTTCTTCAGTCAACTTCACAGCCAATCCTATACCGGGTGGGGTAGCATGGGACAATACTGACTACGAAATTTATGGTCCATTTGAGATCCTGAAATATCCACACCAAATCAAGATCTCGTTGAGTGACTTCGTAAAACCAAGCTCATTTGCTGATGATTGGGATTTTGAAAGTATAAATAATATGATGTCTGACTTAGTGATGTCTGCTAAATTTACCAAACATGATTATTTGCAGGGTTCGACTAATTATGATAGTATGTACTGTTACAACCACTATGGTAACCATTTTCTACATAAATCTGCACAACCTAGAAATGTTTTAAATTATAATCAATGGGAACATTGTGCAACCCCTCCAAAAGGAAGCTCAAGAACCTTTTATGACAAATATTCATACTTTTCAGGGTTCAACACAAGTAATGCTGAAACATTTTATTTCAAATTGTCAAATAAGACAGGGACAAAGACCATGATAACAAACACGAAATTTATATATTCAGACTCATCTTTTGAACAAATGAATACTTTTGGTTTTGATTATTGGGACAAAAATGTTGAAGTAAAAAGTGTTTGGGGTACAAAAGAATGGCAAGTACAAGGTATAGAATCATTGTTTAGAGCCTGCATGATCCCAGAACAAATTATATTTTTGAATGACACTGTTCAACAAACTACCTGTCTTGGCCTAGCCAAAATCAAAGATTTAAATAAACCGTCTATTCCAAAGCCAACTATGAACAGCAATAGCTCTACAGATGAAGAGATAGACGTAAACTATGTATTAAACCAAAACAGAACACATCCTGATTGGAAACAGTGGTTGATCTGGCCCACAGATACTAATAACTGCCAAGACAGATTCCTGAACAAAACACAGGGGTTCAAATTGACCAGGCCAGACCCTAGATATTCCCAAAGAAAACACCCAGGGATAATAACCACCTACAGTGTGGGCAAACTCTGCCTTCAATGGCTACAAACTTCCACACTGGCAGAAATTAAGCAACACCTAACTTTACTTACTGATGGTGCTGACTTGCGCGATTTCATTATGGGACCGCGCAAACAGCGTCAGAAACGTTTCTTAGCAGCCTCTGTATATGCAGCTTACAACGAGGCCTGGAAGGTGACTCAAATTGAGACAGCAGAAAGTATACGGGAAATTGACCGTATTAATTTGGAAAAATCACTTTCTGTAGTGGACAATGGGTTAATGACTCTGTCCTCCAGAATTTTTTCTTTGGACAGCATTGTGTCTTCAGCAATCGACATAATATCGCAAGACTTACTGTTGTTACAACACGGTCAGTCTCAATTGCGTTCTATTGTACAGCTTGGCTGGACGTTACAAAATCTGCGTTCAGGCGATGTGCCTTGGCGTTTAATCAACACAACGTCACTATTCAATATCTTTAACCTTACTGATAAACAAATCAGTATGGCACAGAAGGGTGCTGATTATACAATCCTGAGCATTGAGAAACTCGAGAGATTACCAGTGACAATGTCAGAACGACCTGTCAGTGAATGGATAATACATGGGATAATTAATATTCCAATATCAACCTTCAGGTTTCAATACTGCCAAAAATATATACAGGCTGGCATGTACGAAAAATTGGGAAAAGGGTACATTAAGACAACATGGAACTTGCCCTATTCACATGCATGTGTCAGTAATAAAGGACAGAAAGTGTTTCTTTGTGGCAATAATTGTGCGATGTCACTAAGCGGTACACTTCTGTGTAATGGAATTAGTTTGCATGGAGCCTGTGAAGGGAACTCAAATAACCTTTCATGTCACCAGCTAGGCGCACCTGCAACAGGAATAGAACCATTTTTTCAAAGACTCTATAATGGGAGTTACATTCTAATTGTGGATCGCAGATGTTGTAGTCTTATGCCCGGGACTCCTTATCTCGTAACTACGACTGCGAAGGTCATGTGCTGTGGACACTCATTGTTCCCCAGCTCCTTTCCAGACAGGGAGGCAAGGGCATGGCCCAACTTGAAAATTACTTCTATTCGAATAGATACTTTAAGCAGAATGAAAACAGTGCTTCTTCAGACGCCGACCAGACTCACGTCATCAAAAGAAACGTATGATCTCCTAGTCGCAAGGACGACTGCAGAGATTCACTCATTGTTATCAACTAATTCCCCCATATATTTCGCAGAAATCCTGAATGAAATCTTAAATATTTCTGATACCAGTGGAGTCTCAAAAGTATTTAAGACAGTATTTTCGATGGCATTAACACCATTCAAAGCCATACTGGGTATTTTTCCAGATTTCGTCCATTCGATTTTTGGAGGACTTCCCCTCATTTTAGGACTAATTGCAGGAATCCTATTCCTAGTCCTTATATTTCGTTATGGCAAACCGTGTCACAGACAAAACACCTGCGACAAGGGAAGAAACAATCCGAGCCATTGGATACCGGGACCGGATATCAAAAATCCTGGGACTTTCCCGGCTTAGAGACCTGAACATGACTTGGTTTCTTTCATTTCGACCAATGTGGCATCGATGTGTTTTACCTGTATTAAGGTGCCTGCTGTGCGGAGAAGAATGCGTGTTGGACACCTGTCTGACGCTACAATCAGATGCGCCAATGGATGCAGAAACATTGTTGAGTCCAATAAAGGCTCATGCTTTGTGCTGCCCTCAACGGCTACCAATCCTGATGACGGCATTCGTGGAAACTTCACCACTACGATTGCGGGGTAGTGAAGTTCAAGATGGAAGCAGCATCGATCAGGTACGACCTTCTGTCAGCAATACTAATCAAAACGTCAATGGAGACAATCATGCGCACGAATGCATGGTTACACCTTTTTCCGAGTTAGTGGAACTCTCCCAGGAAGCTGTTGACAGCTTTTTCGACAGTCTAAATGATATGATGTTCTCACCAGAGCAAA
This sequence comes from Lissotriton helveticus, assembly GCF_964261635.1. Lineage (NCBI taxonomy): Eukaryota > Metazoa > Chordata > Amphibia > Caudata > Salamandridae > Lissotriton > Lissotriton helveticus. The sequence continues at coordinate 261,937,787 of NC_136071.1, forward strand.
AATAAAGACTTTTGAGCAAGCTAGCACACGGCGTTCCCTGAATTTGGCCTTCAACTAGAATGGCAAAATAACATGAACAATTTCCCCTCCAGTTCACGGACAGCAATTTTTCAGCAGCCCCAAAATATTTTTACGATTTTTTCGGGACACTTATCTTCTGCTTAAAGTAAGAACTATTCTTAGAGAACTAAAATTTCTACTTTTAGAAACTTTATAGACATTAGCTGCCCGCTGGTATGTTCATAATTATTTTTATTCTGTGATGAAATGGTTTCGAACTTTTTTCTTCTGTATTAAGAGCCATTTCATGTGTAAATTCTCATATACCAATTAGCAATAATGTATACATATGCGTGATTACTTTAGCATTATTCTACAGCTTGAGTGCATATAATACATGTGACTGTTTTTTCCGTATATTAGATAATTTCGAAATGCATTTTATGTATTTTGGGGTGGTAAGGTATACACAATACTCTACAGTATGTTTTACTATGCCTAGATTCGTAAACATGGCCATAGTTAGCGTGGAGTGGGTGTGATGTATTCCTATAGGTTCTGTATCGATCCCCCTATTCCTGACCCTGTTCTGGTTAACAAGTTAACTAGCAGCCATCCCATGATGCAGAAACCGTTATCTGATTAAGCCACACCACGGCACAGGAACGTGTTATCTGATTAGGTCATAACGCTTGCCATCTAATTAGACAAGCGATATTCCTCCAGCCCCTGATAAGGCATACGGAGTTCTCAAAACAAATCAAACCTATGACAACCTGGGAAAAACCCTGCGGCCATTGTTTTGATTTCACTGAGAACTTCAGCAAAAGAATGTGCTAACGACCAAGTCGTATGACATCCTTATTGACGTATCTATGTCCATCCTTACGTCAATCTCGGCACCTTACAGGTATAAATATTACCGGTATTGCCTTAAGCAAACACACGCGTTGGTGACGAGATCGGAGCAGCCAGACTTGCCGAAGCCCAGAGCAGAGCAGACCCCGCTGGCGCAGCCCCGCCTTCCTGACGCGCTGAGAACGAGACGCTGCTTTCTCCTGCCGAGAAATCCAGCTCCGGCGCTTCCGAGCAGCCCTCGCAGGCAGCTTGGAATATCGAGACCAGAGACGAGAGATACCATCCCTCATTCATCCTAGATTCCAGGTACAGAACTGAATAACCCCTTGCAGAGAATTCTTGAGTCAGTCACTTGGCAAAACAAACTTAACTTAAACTGCTACTTTCTATTCCCGCCCACGTATTAGGCTTAGGTCAGGTACACTGGGGTAGGCGTAGTTTGAAACACCAGTTGAGTACGATTAGTCAAATGTATATATGTATGTATCTATTTTATCCATTTTAAAACACCTTATGGCTTAGAAACCATATAAATGTTTTTACAGTATTATTTTATACTTCTGCTTTTATTGTATGCACTTTACTTAACCATAAGTATTGCGATAATATCGATCCATTTCTCTTGTATGAGAAAAGAGACTGATCAATAAATACCATCTTTTATTGAACACGCCCGTCTCTTCCTTTTCTCTACAATCTGGTGAAACTAAGAATGCACGTACTGACTGAGTAAAATAAGTTGTCTTTTGTTTTCACACGACTCTAGAGATACACTCTTGATTAGGGGAGAGAAAAGTTGTCATGTTCTATGGTTGTCAGAAACTAAATCCCTTCTTGTCTATCCAGGGAGGTTCAACTCCTCCTTGCCTATTCGAGAAAGTTTCTAGTGAACTCTGAGCTAGCTGGCAAACCCAAAACTTTAAGTCTAATATCGGCAGTAGAAGACCTAGTTAACGTCTGGTCTAGGCCTATACTATTGAAGGTATTATTCCAATGCGCAGAGCCTATTGGGATAATAGGAACTACACTACACCCACTTCGGACCTTTCTAAGTGGGGCTTCAGGCAGTTAACATGCAGGACCCACAAGGGGTTCCTGGGAGACCGCAAATTCACCAGATAAGTCAGACATCACTCTTGCGCTCCACCACCTCATATGGACCGGTCCACCTGTCCTGGAGCGCACAAGGTTCCACAGGGGCCATTACCCAAACTTTCTGTCCAGGTTGAAGCTCAATCAGAGTGGCATTCTGATCGTACCAACGCTTCATTTCCTCCTGGCTGACTTCCAGATTCGCCTGAGCGAGATCCCTGAAACGCCGAGTCGGGTTCCTGAAGGCCAACATGTAACTATACACATCCTGGGGAGGTTTCCTGGGAGATTGCTCCCAGCCTTCCTTGACCAGACTCAAAGGTCCTCTTACCGGGTGACCATACAACAGCTCAAAGGGGCTGAACCCTAGAGACTTTTTTGGCACCTCTCGGTAGGCAGACAGAAGGCATGGCAAGAAGACGTCCCACTTACACCTCATTGGTTCCTCAAGACCCATGATCATGCCTTTGAGGGTCCTGTTGAATATTTCAACCAGCCCATTTCCTTGTGGTTGGTAAGGAGTGGTGAACTTGTAGGTAACACCACACTCCTTCCACAGAGACTTCATATAATTCGAAATGAAATTTGTACCTCGGTCAGACACAACCTCTCTGGGGAACCCCACACGGGAGAATATCCCCATCAGTGCACGTCTCACCACGGGGGCCGTCACTGTCCTGAGCAGAATGGCTTCCGGGTACCGGGTAGCATGGTCCACCAAGACCAGGATTAACCTGTTGCCCATGGCTGTCTTGGGGTCCAGTGGCCCAACAATGTCAATCCCCACCTGCTCAAAGGGGGTACTGATTACAGGGAAAGGTTGGAGAGGGGCCTTGTGCCTCCTTCCACTTTTCTCACTTGCCTGGCAAGTTTGACAGGTCCTACAATGAGTATCTGAACTCTTCCGCATCTGGGGCCAATAAAAGTGGGAGACAAGCCTTTCAAAGGTCTTGTCCTGCCCCAGATGACCAGCTAAAGGAACATCATGAGCCAAACCCAGGAGGAAGGCTCTGAAGCGCTGGGGAACCACCAGCACACGGGCTGACCCAGGCTCAGCAACCTTAGGCTCTTTATACAGGAGACCATTCTCCCAGTAGATCCAATGTGATCCAGACTGATCACCTGCTGCCTGGTTTGTGGCCTGTTGCCTCAAACCCACAAGAGAAGGGCACTTCTTCTGCTCTTCACAAAATTCCTCCCTGGAGGGACCCCCTTCTTGGTGCCAATGGGTCAGCTCAGGTAGGTTCCCCAGTTCAGAAACTTGCTCCCCTGTAGGTTCCAGGGCATCCCCCTCAAGGTCTGCCTCCTCCTGGACCGTGGGAACAATGGAGGCTGGGTTCTCACGCCCCCTACCTCTTCTCTTTAAGGCAGGTCCCTGGGCCATACTTTCAGGCTCCAGGGTCTCTTGAACACCCTTAGTTGCCATAGACCGAGTGGTCACACATGCCCACTCAGGCAGACCCAAAATCTTTAAATGCGCCTTCCTCTCCACCTTAGCCCAAGGGGAGCTTTCCAAATCATTGCCTAACAGACAATCTACAGGCATGGATGGCCTCACAGCTACTTGAAGAGTACCAGAGACCCCCCCCCACTCAAAGGGAACTTGAGCCACTTTGCAATAGCTCTCTGTGTTGTCAGCAGCAACAACTGGGAAGAATGCATTGGGGACTACCTGCTCTTCAGAGACCAAGTGACACTTGACAGCTGTCACACTTGCTCCTGTGTCTCTGAGAGCCTCCACTCTTTGGTCATTGATGGTGACCCACTGCCTGTATTTTTTAGTGTTCTCAGGCAGCTGAGTTTTAGGGACCATCTCAAAATCTCCTAATGAGACAAGGGACATTTCTGCGGGACCCCACCCACCTTGGGCACCCATCTCTTTCCCACCCAGGGCTACACTAGCCATCTGACGGGGTGGTGCACGGGGTGGCATATACTGTCCTTTCCGAGGACACTGAGGATCAGAAAGAAAGCAGGTACCAGGCCCCCTATGAACAGGTTTACCTATCGGGGGTCCTGACTTCTTTTCAGGGGGAGGCTGGGAACCCTTACCTTGGTTCCCTTGGGAATTACTTTAGGGACCTTTTTGGGACTCCCTCTGTTTACCCTTGTCCCCCCCCACTCTTCTGCTGGGGACCCTGCCCACCTTTGGCGGAGTCTCCCACAAGACCCTTGTGGACCCTGGTACTGACCCAGCGGTCCGCCTCTTCAGCAAGCTTTCTAGGGTTAGTCAACTTGCAATCAAATAGGTGCTGGCGTAGCTCTGGAAAGCAATTAGCAGATAAGTGCTCCCTAGCAATCAAATCATAGAGCACTTGAAAATTATCAACATTGCTACCCCTCACCCAACCATCCATATCTCTGCAAAAGAAAGACACATATTCTACCCAAGTGGTTCCCTCCAGTTTCTTGCAATTCCTGAACCTCTGTCTATAGAGCTCTGGAGTTAACCCATACCTTGTCATCAGTGCTTCCGTCATGTGGTGGTAAGACATCCTATGCTCACTGAGTAGGTCTAACAAGGTATTCCTCCCCTCAGTCAGAAAGCAGCCCCACAACCCCGCTCCCCAATCCTTCTCAGGGACCCGGTGGGCCAACATTGCTATCTCATAGGCTGCAAACCACTGACCAATATCTTCACCTTTGTGAAACTTTTTGATGACATCCTTGGAAATATATACTCTGCCTTCTGAAGGCACAGATGGTGTGCTGCCACCAGAGGGGTTGATTTCTAAGCCATTGGCCTTGATTGCTAACTCCCTCAACATTCTCTCATGCTCCATTCTCATTTTCTCCCTTTCCAAAGACAGCCTGTTATTCTCTGTTTCCCTCTGACTCTCCATCTTAAGCTTAGCCATCTCCAGCTTGTGTGCCCTATTTCTCTCCCTGTCTTCCAACTCTCTGGGGGACAGGTCTTTGGAAGAGATGCTGCTGCCAGGCGGGGACGGCACCCCTCCCCTGGCTGTAAATTCTAGCCCATCAATTTGCCCATTTGCATCCGCAACAGGCTCCACCGTAAGATCAGGGGCATTTCTGGCTTCAACCCAGGCCCTCAGCGCCTTTTGGTAGTCTTTCTTTTTAGAAATGCCTGGTGTAGCATCTTTCAATTTCCTGCAGAGATACTTTTGCTGTTTCACAGTGTAGGTTTCCAATCTCTCTTCCTCAAAATCAAGATCCATAGATGCAACAGATGCTGGTTTACTCATGGTAGTAAGAATTGGGAGTTTTCAGGAAAAAAATAACAGTCCAAGGAAAAAGGATTCTAAAAAAGTATGTGGTCGCGTTTGGTCTGCACTCACTAGTAGTGTACACCAATCACTGTATATGAAACACAAATGCAAAGTCAAATCCCACCGTTGGCAATGGTTATCACCTTTGTCCAAATAGGGACCCTTACTTCTAAGTCAGGATAAGGGGATTAGACTCCTTAATAACTCTTGCTCACCCCCTTGGTAGCTTGGCACGAGCAGGCAGGCTTATCTCAGAGGCAGTGTGTTAAGCATTTGTGGATATACACAGTAATATCACCTGTGTGAAGGTGTGCTCCCCCTGCCCCGGTCCACCACGGCTGCTGTGCGTTTGAGTTGAGGGCAGGGCGCCATCTTAGGTGAGGCCCCGGATCCAGGTGGAACCGATCGCTGTGGTCTAGCTGGGGGTGGGGCGTGGCTATTTATTGACAGGAAATACTAGGCGCTACGTGGTATTCGTAGGTGGTGGCAGCTCCTACGGAACCCGCTTGAGCGCTGGTGGCAGACTGCGAGCCACTTTCGGGTGTGTTGACTCTTCTGTTCCCCGCTTTTACTGCCATTTGTTTCACCTTTTAAAAATCCTTTTTTACTCCTTATCTCCAGCAATATTTTTTAATCTGATCTGAGAATAGCTTTGCTTGTTACTATTACTCACCTGTGTGGAGGTGTGCTCCCCTGCCCTGGTCCACCGTGGTCGCTGTGGTCTAGCTGGGGGTGGGGCTTGTCTATTTATTGCACATGGCAATCCAAACGTGCAGCGGACGCGCGCAGCGGGCGCGCTGCCGGTGAGCGGAAAGTGCGCCAAAGGCAAGCCCGTCTGCGCCCGTCCGCGCCCCGTTAGCGACCAGCGCCAGACACTCTGGTCAATTTATGCCCGGCCCAGCCACCAGGAAGCTCATTTACCCTCGCAAGGCTCTGCTAGAAGCGAGGGGCTCTAGCTGTGATGCGGTTAGGCATGGGGCTGTCCTGGACAATCTCTCTAGGAAATGCCCGGCTTGTAATCTCTGTTTGCTGAACCAGATGCCCTATCCCTCTTCCCTGGTTTCGGGCAAACCTAGGATTCAGGCAGCACTCATTAACGCTTGTTCCATGGTCAAGCATGCATCAGATATTTTTGAGCTGCTATCTGATGCCATTTTGGATGTTCTTTTTATTACGGAGACCTGGCTCAATGAGTCTTGTGCTCCGCTAGTGGAGCTCTCTATTCCTAGATAGAGGCTACAAAATTGTCAGGGCTTACCGGGGGGGCAGGGGGAGCGGGGGGGACAGCAGTTGTATTCAGGGATTCATGGTCCTTCACTAGCAAAACTATCGGGGATTGGGTGGAAGGGGGAGCCCTGGACTTTTCCCCCTACCATCTCCCCGCATTTCACACTGGGCAGGACGCTGGTTTATCATCCGTCAGGCCCCCCTGGAGCCTTCCTTAAGTCTATGGATGACATTATTATCCTTCGTGCCCTCCGCTACCCCAAATTTCTCCTCTTAGGAGATTTTAATATTCACCTGGATACCCCATCTGCTCCTGAGTCAAGGGCTCTTTTGGACTCCCTGGGCCTCGCCCAGCTGACTCAACACGTGATGGTCATATCCCATGTGGGTGGCCATCTTATTGACTTGGTCTGTTCTAACTTCCCCATCCAAGTCATTGACCCAGAGTCCGTAACATGGTCCGACCACTATTTGATTAGGTTTTCCTGGGTGGATGATAGGTCTGGCAGAAGCCCGGCCCCTCCCTCCGCGCCACATCCTAAGAAGATTAATCTCCCAGCACTCGCAATGTTTTTACGCCAGTCTCACCCGGCTCCCGACGCAGATTTAGAGGGGGCTGTATCCAACTTTGATCATTGGATAAGTCAGGGTGTTAGGGCCAGCTCCAAAGCTAATAATGGCAGCATTCGGCACTCTCTTCCCTCGCAGCCTTGGTATTCCCCAAGCCCAGGGTCCTGAAACGGGGGTGCAAGAGGTTGGAACTCTGCTGGTGCCAGAATTATTGTGCCACAGCAAAGGCGACCCTGCGATTTGCACAGAGAGAGTACTATATGCCCATTAGGAAGGCCAAAAGTGACTACTTCGCCGGGAGGATCACGATGGCCCGGAACAGCAGTAAGGAGATCTTTGCTGTTGACCGGAGTTTCCTATCCCCCTGTGCCGAACAAAGTTTGCTACCAGTTCCGTGGAGACCCCCTCTCCGGGGACCTCCTCGATCTTGTGTGCGGTCTCCGCCCAGTTGACCTCATTTCTGCCCACTACTGAGGCAGATATTTTAGCCATTGTGGGGTCTCTTAAGTCTGGTTCTCCCGCTGACCCCTGCCCGGCTCGGGTCTTAGCTGGTGCAGTAGAGGTTGTCTGCCCAGTTGTTGTGGACAATGTTAATTTATCCCTTCAGTCCGCCTCTGTACCTGTCCAATGGAAGCAGGCTAAATTACTACCCCTCCTGAAGAAACCCTCATTGGACCCTCTGCTTCCGGCCAATTATCGGCCTTTCTCACCTCTTCCAGCCCTGGCCAACGTCTGTGAGAAGGTGGTCTTTCGGCAGCTCGAGACATTGTGGAAACATCAGGGGCGCTCCACCCAGCCCAGTCAGGATTTAGATCCGCCTACAGCACAGAGACTGCCCTGGTAGAGATGTCGGAGGCTATCAGAGAGTGCCTTGATGGGGGCGGCAGGGCGGCCATGATTTTACTTGACCTCTCTGCCGCCTTCGACATGGTACCCCACAAGCGGCTTATGGCCAGGCTTTTGGCAATTGGGATCTCAGGCTTGGTCTGGGAATGGGTTAATTCCTTTTTTGACTCCTGTTCGCAGCAGGTCTGCATGGCTTCCTGTGCTTCCTTTGTCTGGAACCAGGCTACGGGAGTTCCGCAGGATTCCACACTGAGTCCTTTGCTATTTAATATTCACTTAACCCCGTTGGTCTATCTGGCAGAGGAGCTGGGCGCGAAAGTAATAGCGTATGCTGACGACACGCAGCTGTTATTTACTTGGGAGAGCTCTGATCTGGACATGGTCACTGCCCAGACGTGTCTAGCCTCAGTATTTCACTGGATGGCCAAGGCTTCTCTCAAATGTTTTAAGGATAAATCGGAGGTCCTCTTGTTCGGCCAGTTCCCAGCAGATTTCAGGAACCGCCTGTGGCCACCCAATCACCCCAGCCCACGATCCGAGGGCGGGACTGCTAAAAATTTGGGGGTCGGTTTAGCGAGGACTTTGGATTCAGTGACCATGTAAAGAAATTGATGGGAGTCTGCTTTGGTACCCTCAAAAAACTTAGTAAAAGTTTTCCTCTCCTCCCGAGAGTTGCCAAGGAGACGATCACCCGTGCCCTGATCTTATCTAGGCTGGACTATGCCAACGCTCTGTTCATTGGCCTGCCTGGCTACCTGCTGCACAAACTCCACATTATTCAGAATGCTGCTGCCAGGCTCTCTTTAATGCCCCGAGGAGATCTAGCGCGCGACAATACTTACGGGAACTGCACTGGCTGCCGGTGGCTCAGCGGGTGCAGTTTAAAGCTATAAATGTAAATGTGAATGTAGTATACTTGTAAAGCGCACAGCTGCCCATCACCGGGGCGTCCCGGCGCTGTATAACACTGTGGAACCCTTCCTGGCTCTCCCTGTGAGATGCCCCTCCTGGGCACTCCCAAGGTGAAGCCAGGCATCCCAGTGTTGTAGGGGCCGTTGTGGAGATTAAGCAAGCTATTGCCCAGAGTTGCAGCGTGGGACCCCATGATTAGAGTTGGCGCCGAGGCGTGAATTATCGAGTCCGCAGACAATGAGCCCAAGACCCTGCCGCGTCGAGAATTGAACCCTGGTCCCGGGCCAGACTTCTGCATCAGGATCTGCCGCTCTAACCATTGAGCCACACTTCTCCACTCTGGCCCACCGGCCCCTAGCCCAATGGGACCAAGCCCACTTAGGGGCCCACCGGCCCCTAAATGGGCTTCGTCCCATTTACCTTAGGAAGCGCTTCGCTTTCTATGTACCGAATCGCGCTTTGCGATAGGCCTGTCGCCGCCGGATGATCATCCCGCCCTTCCGCAGAGTGCGTCTGGGTGGCCAGTCGGTCTCTGTCAAAGATGCTGAGGCCTGGAATGCGCTCCCTCCCAACCTCCAACTTATTCATGCGTTTCTACCCTTTAAAAAGCATCTAAAAACACATCTGTTTAGCAAGACCATTTAATTTTTTCTCGCCTCTACCCCAGCCCTCCTCCGCGCCAGGATACTCCAGAGTAACAAAGTAACAGTGCGCGCTATAAATATGATAACACTACAGATGGACACAACACAGGTTTTATAAAAATAAGTATTCTTTATATAGACTTAACACAAGACAACAACCGACAAAAATCCACAATACTACACTTAAGATTACTTAAAAGATGATTAAAGTCTCTTAGTTCAAGTTGATGGTAAATGCGACAAAGTTCTCTACAAAGTACCTGGATGCGTAACGTAATGTGAACAAAAGGCTCGCACAAGGAGAGATGCGTCGGTTCCGTGACCCGGGGGAATGATTGCGTCCTTCCTCAATGCTTGCGCAAAGTAGGGGACTCGTCGTGAGCCTTACCCGTGCGGAGGTGATGCGTAGATTCTCGTTGCGATGATTTCAGCTGCGGCGGCGACACGCTTCTTCTCGATGCGTCGCGCTTCCAGCTCCCTGCTCCCAAGTGACTGGAGTCAGAATTCCCAGCAAGGAAATTCAGGAGGGAGCTGGAGGTGAAGTCTTTTGTCCCTGAGACTTCAGCAGGAGGCAAGCTCAGTTCAAGCCCTTGGAGAATATTCTGTAGATGAAAGTCCTTAAAAAGTTCCTTCTCCTTTCCCTTGGCAATGAAGCAACCACTGCAGGCCAACCCAGCAAACAGCACACTGGCAGAGGGGCAATCCAAACTCCTGCAGCTTCCTTGGTTCTTCTCCTTGGCAGAAAGGTTTCTTTTTCCAGAAGTGATCTAATTTTTTGGGATCGGGGTCCCAATATTTATACCCCAAAATCCTTTGTTCTCTGAAGGCAGAGAGGCCTCTCCGTAGTTCAAACCAGTTCCTGAGCACTTTTTTGACTTGACTCTCTTCTTCCTTTTACTGTGCAGGGCAGAGACATCAGCCGCCCACAGGAGGTGAAGCCAGCACAGGGGAGGGACGATACAGTTTTGGAGCACTCTGTTGACATGATTCCTCCTCTCCTTTCACAGTGCAGGGCAGAGACATCAGACAAGCCACAGGGGGTGGAGCCAGCATTGTAGAGGGAAGGTCCAGCCCTATTCAGGTCCCAGGTGAAACTCTTCCCTCCCATCTAGATGCAGATCTCTCTATTCACCACTGGGCTGCCCCAGCCTGACTCCTGGAATTTCCTAGCCCTGTCACACACAAACCCAGACAAGGAATACACAACCCAGCAGAGACAGGCTCAAATGGCAGGCATTTTGATAACAGAGATATGTTAGGTTCCTGAGTGTGGTCCGTGGGGGTGGGCGGGCTGCTGAGGACGGTTAGCCACCAGGTGTTGTCCCATGCGGTGGGGGGTCCAAGGACCTCTGTCTTTGTCTTCTATTACACACTGTTTCAGTTAGAGACTCCCCCACGTTACATTGCTTACACTGTAATGGCATCAGGGTTAGACTGGGACAGACAACTAGGCCCCAAAGTAAAAGTGCCCCCCATTAATGAATTATATTTCTAAAAAGTGGCCTATATCTGCCAACTGGGACAGTTTTTAACTTGTAAAGACACGCTATATAAGTTTTGCAAGGCACAGAAGACTATGGATTTGAGCTTGCTGGAGGCAATGTTTGTTTTAATATCAGGGAAATCAACAGTAAAAACCAGGCCCACCAGACCATAAAACAGGCCCACAAACAGCCAGAAAACCGGCCCACACACTGACCACCCCGTTGAGCACTGCCTGATTGCCCAAGAGGCTAGACCAACCCTGATTGGCATCTATCCATACATCCTTGAAACGGGTTTGGATTACGAATCTACCATCAACTTACAAAGAAGGGTTTAGTATTGCATAAGGTGCATTTGTAAAGTGCTGAGTGGGTTCACTCCTGTGGTATTGTTGCGCGTTTATGAATTCCCAAATCAGTGGTACGCCTTTTATCGACACTGGAAGTGTGAAAGTCTAACTGGAGCAACCAGGACTTGAACCTGTGGCACTGAGGTGAAACACTGACTCTAAAGCGGATGAAATAGTCCACCAAGTCATCAAACCCGGATTATAACAAGATGGGTCAATATTAAAAGGGATGTTTCTTTTATTTGCCAAAATATCAATAGTTAGCAACTGAATAAGAGTATTGAAATAATGGAACATGGGTCCTGATCTAGGTCAAGAGTTAAAGAGTCACAAAACCATAGAGGGGGACGTGTCAGTCTGTAATTTCCCCTACAGAAACTGATCAACGATCATGTCAAATGACAACAAGGTATATGGTTTTTTCCTCATGTAAAAATGCTTACTGCACTCCACAAATTAAATGCGTTGGACTGCTCCTCAAAATCCATGCCATGTAATTCCAGGTCAGTAGGCTCTTGAAATACAGAAGACGGTCATGAAAAGATTAACCCACTATTGTACGCTGGACAATGACCAAGGAAATGGGAAGTCCAGCTAACTAACTCTGACATCAGAATCTACAAATGCAAAAAGAATAGTTTTAGTAAGAATGGATTAATAAATAATGCAAAAAGAAGTGGGGAGCAAGGGCACCCCTGACGAGTACCTCTTGCAAAAAGAATAGTAATGGGCGTAAAGAATGGGGTCAATTATTTAAATCGGGTGGGTGGGAGGGGACGGGGGTCTAACATATGCCCAGGAAGGCCAGATTCATGCCATATTTTCAGAAGTTTCACACAAACTACAACTGCACACAGTGAACCCCAATGGAACTCATTTATATAAGAACTGATTTGATTGTCCAGAAAATTTCGAATTGCTCAGGTATTCCTGGACCTGCGCTGGTCACATTGTACAAATTATCATTGTAAACTTGCCATTAAGCAATTTATTGCAATACAACTTATCTAAACAATCATTCAAATAAAATGACGCCCAACCTCTGAAGGAAAGGAACCAATTTAGTTCAACTTTTGAAGGGCTGACAAAATACCATCCAATGCTTTGCACCTCTGCTGGGGGTTTACACTACGAGGGTGGATAACTGCAGTTTTTACACATTCTTGTACACAATCCATTCAAGCAGACTTGCAACAAGAGTCGAACTACAGTACAATGATGCAGTTGCAATCCATTAACGGAACATTTTAAATATTTGCTGTCAGACATTATGGGTGGTACTGCAGCCACGAAGAGGGCCACTGGAGAAGCACAACGTTAACATAACGGGAAAATCAGTACAACATGTATCTAAACATGGGCCGCAGCCTGCTTTGAATGGTTGGTTTGCTGTCTGCATACTTCAGCCTATAAAAGTTGCAATGATGTGCCTTCAATTTTGAAAAGGTGGATAAAAGTTTTGGAGCGTTGTAGAGCAGATTAGTTTTTTTAACTGAAAATGAGATTTGGACGACCAATTGCGATCTACGACTTTGCCATGCTATAAATACATCAATCAATCAATCAATCAATCAATCATATCACTTGTAAAGCACACTACTTACCCGTGAGGGTCTCAAGGCGCTGGGGGTGGGGGGGTGCTGTTACTGAATGAAGAACCAGGTCTTGAGGAGTCTTGTGAAGGTCAGCAGGTCTTGAGTCTGCCGTAGGTGGGTGGGGAGGGTGTTCCAGGTCTTGGCGGCAAGGTGGGAGAAAGATCTGCTGCCGACGGTCATTCTTTGGATGTGGGGGACTGTGGTGAGGGCGAGGCCGGTGGAGCAGAGCTCGTGGGTGGGGGTGTAGAAGCTGAGTCGTCTGTTGAGGTTTGCTGGTCCGGTGTTGTGGAGTGGTTTGTGTGTGTGGATGAGGAGCTTGAAGGTTATCTTCGTGTTAGCCGGGAGCCAGTGCAGGTCTCTCAGGTGGGGTGTGATGTGACTGCGGCGGGGGATGTCGAGGATCAGACGTGCAGAGGCGTTCTGGATGCGTTGCAGCCGTCTCAGGAGTTTGGCCGACGCTCCTACGTAGAGGGCATTTCCGTAGTCCAACCTGCTGCTGACGAGGGCCTGGGTGACCGTTCTTCTTGTTTTGGTGGAGATCCACTTGTGGATCCTGCGGAGCGTGCGGAGGGTGTTGAAGTAGGAGGAGGAGATGGCTTTGACCTTCTTAGTCATGGAGAGGGTGGAGTTGAGGATGACCCCTAGGTTGTGTGCATGGTTGGTGGGTGTTGGAGCTGTTCCCAGTGAGGTTGGCCACCAGGAGTCATCGCCGGCCGAAGGGGTGGAACTGAGGATGAGGACCTCCGTCTTGTCCGAGTTCAGTTTCAGTCGACTGTTCCTCATCCATTCGGCAATGGCCTTCATTCCTTCGTGGAGGTTGGTTTTGGCAGTGTGCGGGTTTTTGGTGAGGGAGAGGATCAGCTGGGTGTCATCGGCGTAGGAGATGATGTTGAGGTCATGCTGTCAGACAACATGGGCGAGAGGTGCCATATAGATGTTGAACAGCGTTGGGCTGAGGGATGAGCCCTGGGGTACGCCGCAGATGATCTTGGTGGCATTGGAGCGGAAGGGGGGTGGCGGACGCTCTGTGTTCTGCCAGAGAGGAAGCATGTGGTCCAGTCCAGGGCCTTCTCTTGGATCCCGGCGTCGTGTAGGCGTGTTCATGGTGTGCGGTGGTAGACCATATCGAAGGCGGCTGACAGGTCAAGGAGGATGAGGGCCGCTGTTTCCCCGTTGTCTAGCAGGGTCCTGATATCATCAGTGGCGGTGATGAGGGCGGTTTCGGTGCTGTGGTTGCTGCAGAACCCGGACTGGGACAGGTCCAGGATGCTGTTCTCCTCGAGGAAGCTGGTCAGTTGTTTGTTGACGGTTTTCTCAATGACCTTCGCCGGGAACGGGAGCAGGGAGATGGGCCAGAAGTTCTTGAGGTCCTTGGGGTCCGCTGGGGGTTTCTTGAGTAAGGCATTGATCTTGGCGTACTTCCAGCTTTCCGGGAAGGTTTCTGTCTAGAAGGAGATGTTGAGTACTTTCCGGAGATGGGGTGCAATGGCTGTGCTGGCTTTGTTGAAGATGTGGTGTGGGCATCGGTCTAATGATGATCCGGAGTGGATGGTGTTCATAATCTTGCTGGTGTCCTCGTCGTTGAAGTTGGTCCAGGAGAGCAGGCGGTTGGTGTGGGTCGTGGTAATGGGGGTGGAGGTCTCAGTGGTTGTCGGGGCGGTCGTGGCATTGAAGCTGTCGTGGATGTCAGCGATCTTGCAGTGGAAGAAGGTGGCCAGCGTGTCGCACAGGTCTTGCGAAGGTGGGATGTCGTTGGTGTTGGAGCTGGGGTTGGAGAGTTCCTTCACAATGTTAAAGAGCTCCTTGATGTTGCATTGTTATCTAGGCGGTCTTTGATTGAGGCCCTTTTGGCGGATCTGATGAGGTGATGGTGTCTGCGGGTGGCGTTCTTGTGGGCTGCGTAGCTGTCCAGTGTTCGTTCATGGATCCAGTTCTTCTCCAGTTTTCGGCATGTTCGTTTGGAGGCCTGGAAGTCTTCGGTGAACCAGGTGGCTTTCTTGCTGGTGTGACTGTTGGAGGGTTTCTTGAGCGGGGCTAGGGTGTTGGCGCAGTCGTCGATCCACTGCCTGAAGTTGCGGGTGGCAGTGTTGGGGTTGTTGGGGTCGGCGGGTGGGCTCTGGGCGAGGGTGGTGGTTGGCTGGGCTTCGGTGACTTCGCCCCAGCAGCAGCGAGGCATCTGTTCGGTGCGGTGGTGCGTGGAGGGCTTCCTGAAGGCGAGGTGGATGCAGTGATGGTCTGTCCGGTTTGGTGGTGTGGTTGAAGGAGACATGGGAGCTTGCGGAGAAGATGGGGTCAAGTGTGTGGCCCGCAGCAAGGGTGGGTGTTGTCACAAGCTGTCTGAGTTCCAGGTTGGCGAGGTTGTCGATCATGGTGGTGGAGTTGGTGTTGTTGTTGTTCTCGAGGTGGAAGTTCAGGTCCCCGAGGAGGATGTAGTCCATGGAGGCGAGGGCATGTGTGCTGATGAAGTCGGCGATGGAGTTGCTGAACTGTGGTCAGGGACCGGGGGGTCTGTAGACGAGGGTTCCTCTAAGGGTGATGTTGGAGTCGGTGTGGATCTCGAAGTGCGGGTGTTCGGCAGTGCTGAGGGTGTCGTCAGTGTTGGTCGAGACTCTGAGGGTGTACTTGTGGACGATGGCGATTCCTCCTCCTACTCCGTTGGTGCGAACCCTGCGGGTGATCTTGTAGCCTTCCGGAATGCCCATGGCGATGTCAGGTGCGGAGGTGGGGTTCAGCCAGGTCTCTGTCAGGAGGGCGACGTCTAGGTAGGTTGAGTCGAGAAGGTCTAATCTTGGATGGTGCTATGCTTACATCAACATTTTCCAGCCAATCACAGACTGAGAACTCCACATTCATGTTTCGTTTACCTCCCACTGTCCCACTGCACCTACTGGCTTAGAATCCCACCAATCGCACACTTTATTTAGGTCAGTGGAATCAGGTGCCCTGGAATCAGGTGCCCTGTCAACTTTTTAATGAAAATTCATGCAATATTGTACAATTATTCTCATTTAGCGAGGCAGAAAAGGCTACATTATTTTTAACTTGTACAGATTTTTTTTTTATTGAAGTCTTGGATGAGCCACAGCAAAATAAAATATAATAGCATATGCAAAACAGGAAATGTTCATAACCATGCAGATTCAAAAATGATAATAGTACTATCCCAGGTTAATTAAGATGTATCAATCAAAATATGATCCCCAAATTTTCTCCAATTTCCGCATCACCCCAATTCTTTGAGCATACATTTGTTCGCTTTTTCTAACTCTTTCCATTTTATAGCACCATTCATGTACATTAGGGCAATATTGTGAGCGCCAATTCTGGAGTATTAACGATCTAGCCACAGCCATAGCAATATACATTAATTTAGCTAATTGCTCTGTTAACATCAGCTCTAAATCGAATCCGAACAAAATCAATTTAAGATTAACAGAAATCAAAATTTTACATTGGTTTTGAAGAAATGCAAATATTACCTCCCAAAAGGAGACTATTTTGGAACACTGAGCTATGGTATGAGACCAATTGGCAGGATTATGCTGCAGGCACCTGAAACAGTTAGATGAGCTATTGGGATACATTTTAGATACAGTCACCGGAGTAAAATACAGAAGCCATTTACTGAAAAACAGCATTCTACGCCAATTAGTGCCTCTTAGTACGGAAAAATTCAGCCATTAATTCTCTGCCACATAGCGAGGGTTAATGCAATATTTTCCTGTCCCTGCCACTTGTTGATTGCTTTAAGACATAAATCCGGGGCCCTGTTCACAGTTAAACAATGTTTCCAGTCCCCTGGCTTCTTCTCTTGTACCAGCAAAAACAATTCAATGAATAACTGAGTAGGAGGAAGAAGAAGTGTAGGATCCAATTGACGCAGAACACTGTAGATCAAATTATACGATCCCAACAATAAGAAATTTTCTTGAACCTGAGATGTCATGTCAGACAGAGAAATCCAGGCTCCATCTTTCATATAGTCTCTTAACTTAGTAAACCCTATCCTCTGCCACTTTTCTAATATTTCAAAACTAATGTCGACTCCTAAGAATGAAAAAGCACTATTTAGAGAAGAAGCTAAATTAAGAAAGGGGAGGGAATATCTTTTAGCAACGCGGCGAGTCTCTTAAAAAAACAATGCAAAACCTTATAGCGAACCATTTTGGGTGATTTGAACATTTGAAGAGGAGAGGGGATCTGGGTTTCTCGACTAATTAAATCAAGAAAAAAAATGTATAAAAAGTTTCTGGTTACTATCTTTAAATCTGGCTAGGAATTGAGCTAAGTATGCATAATGATAATCTTTAAGATAAGGAAGAGCAAGCCCTCCTTGTCCCTTATCCTCATATAATGTATTTAAGGCTATTCGAGGTGTTTTTTTGGCCCAAATAAAAGATGAAATCAAAGATTCAGCTTTAACGAAAAATGATCCAGGTAAAAAACAAGACATGGTTGAGAATAAAAAATTAAATAAAGGGAGAACCGACATTTTGATTAGTGCTACATGACCAAGAATAGATAATGATAAAGGATTCCATCTTTCCAGCATTGAACGTACCTTTTGAAGCAGGGGGACAAAATTCAGTCTGTATAGATCTGAGACTGAAGAAGAAAAAAAATATATATATCTTTTTGGTTTATTATTAATGCAGGTTCTTAAATCAGGGTGAAGTACAGGATCGATACCACCACAAACCAAGATTTTGGTTTTCTTTTTGTTGATCCGATAGCCACCAAGAGCCTCAAATTCTTCAAATATTTGCAAAGCATAAGTTTGACATTGCATTTAAGGCTTAATTAACAAAATTATATCGTCTGCATATAATTTAATTTTAGGCATCAAAGTAATGGGGGGAAGTATAAAGGCTGACTTCCTAATTGCGGTTGCTAGGGGTTCAATGAAAAATGCAAATAAAACAGGAGAAAGAGGACAGCCTTGTCTAGTACCGCGTTTAACCGATACTAAGCCCACAGACTCTGCATTAATAATGATGTTGGCTCGGGCCCTTGAATAGAGACTCTGGATCAAATTTATAATAACCTCTGGGATGCCAAAATGATCTAAAATAATAAAAAGTGTTTCCCAAACCACCAAATCAAAAGCTTTTTTGGCATCAAATAATAAAATTAAAGCTGGAACCCCTCCTGATTCAAAATAATCTAAAGCCTCAGTTAAAAAGTGGATATTGGACATCAGTTGTCTGCCGGCAATGAAGCCATTTTGGTCTGCGTGAATCAAATCTGAAGAAAAAGAATTAAAACGAGTGGATAATAATTTAGTAGTAATTTTGTAATCCGTGTTCAATAACGTGATAGGTCTATATAAATTCGGGTCATTAGCTGGTTTGCCCTTTTTTAGAAAACTAACTACGGTTCCTTCCCGGAAAGAATCAGGGACTGAACCGCCATCCAACATAAAATTTAGTAACTGTACAAAAAGATCGGAAAAAGAGCTAAAGAAAATCTTAAAGAACTCTGATGGGAACCCATCAGGGCCTGAGGCTTTACCTCTTGGAAGGTCTTGTACTGCTCTCTCCACTTCCTCTCTAGTAAATGGATTAGCCATTATAAGTTGTTCTGTAGGAGAAAGAGCAGGAAGAGTATTTTTTTCCAAGTAATTTAATAGCTTTTGACGATCTATCGTAGATTGAGTATTATAGATCCTTTTATAATGTGCAACCATTATCTCTCCAATTTCTGCTGGGACAGATGTGTCTATTAAAGTTTCTGGAGATTTTAAAGAATGAATAATATTTGAAGAGGCTTGCTCTCTGGCCTGCCACGCCAGGAGCTTACCAGTAAAGTTACTTTCCTCATACATTTTTTGTGAGCTCTTGAGGAAAATCTCTTCGCTCTGAGTATAAAGATTTTGGCAAAGCTCTCTTTTGGCCTCATTTAATTGATCCTGAAAAGTACTGGCTGAGTTTTGTTGTCTAAGTACAGTCAAGGCCTGAATTTTTTGCTGAAGTAGTTTATTCTTATTTCTGGCTGCTAAGGAATCTGCAGCATCTCTCCCAATCACCAGACCCCGAATATAAGCCTTGAGAGAGTCCCATACACAGTTAAGGGGAGCAGTTCCAATATTACGAGTAACGAAGTCTGAGATCTCAGTTTTAAGAGCTGCCACCCAAATATCATCGATCAGATTTTTTTTATTAAAGACCCAGCGCTTGGGGGCTCTAACCTTATCTACTAATGCCAGTTCAATAATTATCATCGCATGGTCCGAGAACCCATTATGGAGCAACGTCTGCTTAGAAAATTTAATTTGGCGTGAAATAAGATAAAAATCGATTCGGGAGGAGGATTTAAACCTGCCGGACCAACAAGTATATTCTTTTTTGACCGGATTTTGAATACGCCAAGGGTCACACAAATTAAATAAAGACATATTATTATTAATAGATCTAAGGGATTTAGGTTTGGATTGTTTCTTCGTATCGCTGGTTGAGTCCAGCTTTATATTCATAGTGATATTAAAATCTCCGCCTATGATAATATCGCCTTTGACCGTCAACAAAGATTGAAACAGCTCCTCATAGATCTCTGGTCTATCCTCTAGTGGGGCATAAAAGCTAACAAAAGTGATGGGACTTATTCTTTTCGGAATCACACATGTAGCCCAGCACTAACGGCCTAACCCCCCTTGCTCCGTGTGAACAATCGGGGCCTCTAGCTTTTTACTAATAAAAAGCGCAACTCCCCTCTGTGATTCTGCAAATGAAGAAAATACTCGATGAGAAGACCAGGCTTTAAACATGGAGAATTCCTCAATTTTTGACATATGAATATGGGTCTCTTGTAACAAGATCACATCTGGTTGTTGAGATTTGGCCCATAATTCTATTGCTCGCATTTTGTTCCTGTTATTTAAGCCATTTACATTAAAGGAAATAATTTTCAGACCCATAATAAAAAAATAATCAACACATAGAGCAGTAAACAGAGCACCTCAGAACCCTTATGAATCTCCCCTCTAACCAATTCTCTGGGCCATTTGTAAGCAGCATATTGCATCAAATACATCTGTCCAATATTCCTAGCATTTTTAGCCTTCCGAGTATAAACGAATGAATAAGTGAAAACATCCAAGACTTCAGACTTCGGACTTCGGAGCGCTGTAACCTACTGTCAGCGCGAGCGTACCCAAATAAATTAAAGGCTGCCGCCACGGGCCACCAATGCCGCGTGGCCGGCGCCCCCAGGCTAGTGCCACTTGGGGCGGACCGCCTCCACTGCCACCCTTAGCTACACCACTGGCCTGCTGATGGACTTACAAGTAGAGGTGCCCTAAACTGTACCTGAATCCTTGTCTGGAAGGACTTGATTCAGGAATTAATGAAGAGAATCCCTTGATATAACTCCAAAACACAGTGGAGTCACTGGTCTGCTGTGTGAACCGGCAACGTTCATTCGGACCACCCTTCAGTGCCTGGTGTTTGGAAGCTAAAAATGCCCTGCCACAGAGACAGCCTATTACAAATTGGAAGAAGTCCTAGTTAACTGACAAATACTTGGAAGAATGTAAGACTAGTTGTCCATCTTGTAGTGGCTCACCCTCTACGATGAACCCTATCCAGTACAACCATTCCCGAATGTGTACAAGAAATCAGCTTCCTAACTGCCTCTCCCTTTATTTTACTGCTTGGCCTTATTTTATCATCTTTTTTCATATGTGCATTGCTACTGGTGAAGGAAGGAGATCCAGCAGCATCCACACTGAAAGCATGAGACTTCATGGATGCGGTAGTGACCCATTCTAGGACTTTCACCTTTTTAAAACCTAATTAGCACTAAGCATGGGCGAATTTTGCGAATTCGCGATTCGCAAATTTGTGCGCATTTTTTTATTTTTGCGTGTTCGCGGGGCGCTTGGCGTATTCGCGGGGCGCTTTGCGTGTTCGCTGGGTTTTTTTTTGTGCAAGACCGCGATGCGCCCTCTGGTTCATCACTGCCACCCTCTCGTTTTTTGTGCCCTTCTGCCCTCTGCCCCACTTGTTTTTGTGCCCTTCGGCCCTCTGCCCCACTCGTTTTTGTGCCATTCTGCCCTCTGCCTCACTCGTTGTTGTGCCCTTGTGCCCCTTGCACCACTCGTTTTTGTGCCATTCTGCCCTCTTCCCCACTCGGTGTTGTGCCCTTGTGCCCCTTGCCCCACTCGTTTTTGTGCCATTCTGCCCTCTGCCCCACTCGTTGTTGTGCCCTTGTGCCCCTTGCCCCACTCGTTTTTGTGCCATTCTGCCCTCTGCCCCACTCGGTGTTGTGCCCTTGTGCCCCTTGCCCCACTCGATTTTGTGCCATTCTGCCCTCTGCCCCACTCGGTGTTGTGCCCTTGTGCCCCTTTCCCCACTCATTTTTGTGCCATTCTGCCCTCTGCCCCACTCGTTGTTGTGCCCTTGTGCCCCTTGCCCCACTCGTTTTTGTGCCATTCTGCCCTCTGCCCCACTTGTTGTTGTGCCCTTGTGCCCCTTGCCCCACTCGTTTTTGTGCCATTCTGCCCTCTGCCCCACTCGTTGTTGTGCCCTTGTGCCCCTTGCCCCACTCGTTTTTGTGCCATTCTGCCCTCTGCCCCACTCGGTGTTGTGCCCTTGTGCCCTTGTGCCCCTTGCCCCACTCGTTTTTGTGCCATTCTGCCCTCTGCCCCACTCGTTGTTGTGCCCTTGTGCCCCTTGCCCCACTCGTTTTTGTGCCATTCTGCCCTCTGCCCCACTCGGTGTTGTGCCCTTGTGCCCCTTGCCCCACTCGTTTTTGTGCCATTCTGCCCTCTGCTCCACTCGTTGTTGTGCCCTTGTGCCCCTTGCCCCACTTGTTTTTGTGCCATTCTGCCCTCTGCCCCACTCGTTGTTGTGCCCTTGTGCCCCTTGCCCCACTCGTTTTTGTGCCATTCTGCCCTCTGCCCCACTCGTTGTTGTGCCCTTGTGCCCCTTGCCCCACTCGTTGTTGTGCCCTTCTGCCCTCTGCCCCACTCGATGCTGTGCCCTTCTGCCCTCTGCCCCACTCTGTGACCTTCTGCCCTCTGCCCCACTCCTGTTTTATTTTAGAATGGCGCCGGCAAGCTGCCAGCGCCATTCTAAAATAGTTACTAAGTTAGCTTCATCAGGAAGTACTAATAGATAAAATAAAGCAGGTGCTCTAGCACCTGCATTTTATCTATTAGTGCTTCCTGTTGAAAACTAACTTAGTAACTATTTTAGAATGGTACTGGCAGCTTGCCGGCGCCGTTCTAAAATAGTTACAAGCTTGAAGCTTGAACTTTTGCCCCCCCGGATCCGTTCCGCTCGCGGATTTTCGGCAAATTCGCAGGAATTCGCGGATCGCGAATTTGCCGAAAATCCGCAAAATCCGCGAGCGGAACGGATTTTGCGCCCATGCTTAATTAGCACGAGCTCAAAACACTGCAAGTGAGCCTTGTGGAATTTGAATCACATCCATTTCATTGGCATTTCCCGTTGTAACTAAAAAATCTATTAGAATCTTTTGAAGTCCAACTGAAGGAAGGTTCAACCATCACCCAACACAGTTCATATTAAGGGTTTACAGTGCAACATTGATGGCTGGACACAATCTCCTTATTCAACCTGCTTGATAGGCATTTTCTTCATACAGATATCAAAGATTAAGGTTGAGATTCAGAGATTCAGAGATTTGAAGACTTCGTGATAAGGATGGTAACTAAGTTACCTGCAGACTAAGATATGAAAACCCCGTGCAAATGGTACATTCTTGAGTACTTCCACCAAAACTTCTCCAACTAAAACTTGGTGAAATTCTGGGTAATGAAAAGCTAGAAATGAGGAATTAAGATGGGAATGAGGTATAGTAACTTTGATTCTTATGCTAATTTCCCGTCTCTCAAGGTAGCACACAAACATTACATTGCAGACAAAATAAACCAGAAGGGGAAGCTAATGAGCCACTAAGGAACTTTTTAAAATGCTGAACGAATTTGTGAAGTAATTGTTCTATATAGGCATCCCAATTTTTATGCGATTCTCTAGCAGACTTTTTAAAGACAAAATCGATAACATCTATGATAATTGTTTACCACCCAGAGTCAACAGGGCTTTTATTTGGATTTCAATCTGTCTTCACCTACTGGTTCCTCTTTATTAGAGGAATTTGAGTTATGCTTTTGGAGCCGGTACAAGCTATGCTTGTTGGCGCTTAATCTTCATCTCTGCTAAACATTTGCCCTCCTAAGGCCATTCTCTCCTTAGCCCACTATATTGCACCCATGGTTACTGACATTCTGAATCTCTCTCTAGACTTTGCCTCTTTTCCGGCAGAGTGGAAGTCTGCCCCAAGTCTCCCCTAAACTGAAAAAGCTAACACCAATCCTGATATTCTTTCCAACTATCACCCTATCTCTCTTCTTCCTCTTCTTGGAAAGTGCCTAGAATGCCATATAAACAAACAACTGACCACAAGATCCTAGACCTCTCACAGTCGGGTTTCTGAGCAAAGCACAACACGGAGACTGCACTACTAACAGTTACTGATACCATCAGACTCTCACTGGATGTAGGTATTCCAGCAATACTGGTACTGCTGGATCTGTTGGCAGCTTTTGACATAGTTTCACATTCTATATTAATCAACAAACTGCACAATGTGGGTATACATGGAAAAGCACTACACTGGCTCAGGAATTTTCTCATTAATTGGGCCCAGACCATCTTTAGTGGCACCTTTACTTCCCGAAAGATGCAGGTCAAAAGAGGAGGCCCAATCAGGCTTGCTCCCTGAACTCAACAATATTTAATGTCTTCATGGCCCGCTCACACAGATTGCTAAATTGTGTTGGTTTGAGATCATATCTTATGCCAATGACATCCAATTAGTCAACACTCTTGGGCAGGCCCCAGATAAGGTCAAAGCATGATTTCTGGACTGTTTGAGGAAAATTGCTTACTGTCTCCAATTAAGCAGCAAAAAAAAGAGATAGTGTTGTTTGGCAAGGTTCAGGAGGTATGGTCATCGAATGATGGCCTGCTGAATTAGGCCCTGCCCCTTGCCCAAAAGTAGTTGACAAAAACCTTTGCGTCAAGTTGGATCAGGCACTTTCTATGAAGGACCAAATCAGTACAATCTGTGGCACTTGTTTTGCCACTTTAAGTTTACCGAGGAACATTTTACCATGGCGTCCTTATTCATCCAGAAAAATCCTAATCCAAGCACTGATTACCAGTCACTTGAACTATGGGAATGCCTTCTTAGTAGCAACAAATGACTCATTGGTGGCTAAGCTCCAAGCAGTGCAGAACACAGCAGCCCAGTTAATTTGTAAACTTCCCGCCAGCTCAGCCTTGGCTCCAATTCTGCAAGCCCTTCATTGGGTACCTATCACGAAGCATGCTGTCTTTAAACTGTGCTGTCTGACCCTTAGGGTACTAATAAAGGACATTCCCTCTTCTCTGCATTTTAGACTAAGTCATGATCAGCCTTGATGACTGCTTAGATCTTCATATCAGGCTTTATTAAAACTCCATAGAATCCGAACCTCTAGATGGCGTAGCAGATCTTTTTCACTCCTTGCCACATTTCATTGGAACAAGCTCTCCATACAAATCAGAAAATGTCATGATATCTCCAAATTTAAAAAACTTTAAAAAACTTGGATGTTTAACTGCTGTATTTAAACTTGCTTTTTTTGGGTTGCTGATTTACAACTGAAGGTGTGAGTTGTGCTCTTTAATAAATTCCTTTTAACATAAAATACCATCTCTAAAGTTATTCTTAGGATGCAAGTTGGAATAATATGGTTTTCCTGCACCCCAGAATTATGAACACCTGTGGTACTCCCTGTGGTGTCTATAATTCTAGGCATGAAAATGCATCATTGGTATTTCTACACTTAGCTCAATTATGACATAAGTTGAATGAGAAAATAACTGGATAACCTAAGCCTCAATTTTGTTTCGATGATGTAAACTCATAGGTTGGCCTTATTTGTTCCCCAGTCAGTTGAATCCTAGAAAGGGGAATTTACCATTTTACTATTCCCAGGGGAACTTTATTTTTTTTTAAAATCTTTTTACTAAGTCTTTATGTGACCCCTTAGGTTATGTGTATCCCAAATGCCACTGTTTTTTACATTGAAAGAAAACTAGCATACTTTTGTGGGTCCATTTTTGAAGATTGCATGAATCTCTGCTAACGCTCACATCAAGACTGTGACCTTTCTCCCCAAAGTCTGTTTAAATGGGGATGTTCTTTGAACCCTCTCCCAATTTGTGCACAACTGTGTGCTTAATTCGTTCTGATTTAACTTTGATGATACTGCTAATGAGTGCTAAGAAGGTACTGAAAATGTTTGTAAATATCCACAAATCAACAATTATGTGACTGTCCTCCTTATTTGAAAAATTTGTCCTTTACCACCACAGTGAACAGCAATACTTTTTTGCAAAAACATCTCCTTAATTTGCTTAACTTCTCTACTTGTAACTGATGTCTCTGCATTCAAAGTATGCCAATCCTGGCGCTGTGACACAGAACACTGGTTTACCTGTTAGAAAGTTCTTTGTAAGTAATGCATTTAATGGTTTATATTGTTTGCTTCACACATTCTGACCTTGGTATTTTGTCCTAACTCTTCCTGTTCACTAAATCCATGATAAGAGTGGTATGCCAGATGAATCATCGCAATCCTGAAAAATATTCTGTTTATAACTGAGACAACAGGGTATGTGAGAAATCTAATAAACGGCGGCTTCAGGGGCAGGTATAAACTGCAGTGAAGGCATTGCCTCCGACCAGGCCTCACACTAACCTGCTGCCATTTTTCTCTCATATGTGCCTCAGCTCAAAATATTCACTCAACTTCTTGCAAGTCCCCCTAATCTAATCAACCTGCTTAGGGGTCCTTCTTTTTCATTCTGGCCTAATAGCTGAACCATCTCTTATGATTTACTCCAGAAATATTTTACAGCATGAGCAAAGTGCCCAATTGCCTTGGAGCCCACCTATCAAGGCCCCCATGGGAAAGTGACATTTCTCTCTAGCTCACTTCTGTGTATTTCTAACCTTTGATGTTGTTGAGCAACTCATGGCTTGATTTAGCAAAAAGGATAATACAATTCAAAGTCGTTGATTTACGCCATCATATTTTGGGGTCCTGTGGCCACAAGGTTGATTTCCCATTTTGAGATGGTTTGGAAGCTGTTGGGGCATAGCATGCATCAGATGGCAACTAAGAACTTAAATTAAAGAATGCCATCTGTGGGAACAAAGATATATTTCTAAATACAACATTCTATATATACTGTGTGCTTTCTTTGAATCACCAGACAAAATCTAGGAATGCCCCTCCCCCTTGTGACAAATAAAAAGGTGAATAATTGCATTTGGAAATCGTGAGTCCCGGTGTAACTTCCTTAGAACCTGCCTCCATTCTTCAGTGTAAAACAGTGAGTGGGGTCATGGCCCTGCATCCGCATCATGTCAGGAGCACATGAAGGTGATGCTGCATAGCCCCAAAAAATGTTGTGGTATATATCACACTAGTTGTTAGAACTGTCATCTTTAGAGTGGTCTTCCCCCAAACGTTGTGCCTGCTTACCTCCTGTTTTAGATAATTCTATTTGTTGGCCTTACAAACTTTACCACTGCTGACCAGTGCTAAAGAGCATGTGCTTCTGCCCTAAACATGGTAACATTGGTGATATACCCAATTAGCATATTTTAGTTTACTTATGAGTCCCTTGCAAAGGGATATGCCATATACCCAGGGCCTGTAAATGAAATGCTAGTAGTGGGCCTGCAGCACTGGTTGTGCTAACTAAACAATTAGACTGTCAAACCTGTGCCAGGCCTACCACTGAAGGGCCTGTGTGTACAGTTTAATGCCACTTCAACTTGGCATTTAAAACCCTTTGCCAAGCCTTAAACTCCCCTTTTATTACACATAAGTCACCCCTAAGGTGGGCTCTTAGTAGCTCATAGGGCAGGGTGAAGGTAAGTAAAATGAAGGACATGTACTTCTAAGTTTTGCATGTCATGATTGTGGCAACCCCCAATTTCGTTTTTCACTACTGTGAGGCCTATTCCTCTGATAGGTTAACATTGGGAATGCCTTATTATACTTTTATCTGTAATTCCTCATTAGAAATGAGTAGCTACATCATGTTTTATATCTTAGGAATGATAACGATAAATTCTCTTTACTTGTAAAGTTGGATTTACCATTACTATTTTAGAAATGCCACTTTTAGAAAGTAGACATTTCATTGGTCTTACTGCTCTGTGTGCCTGCAGTCTGTCTCTAATACACGCCTGGGGTGGGTGACAGCTACACATTGTTCATTCCCTATAGACAGACACAAACACAGGAAGGTTAGGTGTGTCTGTATTCTCATCTGCATTCTGATGGGTCTTCCTGAGCAGGAAAGGTTGGGGGAGCTGACACTTACACATGAATAGCAATGTCCTATTTCCTACACAAAGGGCTGATTACCCCTATTGATAGTCTGGAGCCAGAGCTGGGAAGAAAGGCCCCTTGTGCACTTCAAAGATCCCTATTTTGAAGTCACCCCCACTTCAAAGGTATTTGGGTATAAGTGCTGGGTCTCTGACACCAACAAATCAGACACTTCTGGAAGAACAACTGAACTCTGTCAGAGAACTGCTGTTCTGCACCAAGGATTGACACTCTGCTGGACTGCTGACCTGGTAGGCCTGCCTTTGTCTTGTGTTGCCCTGCTGCCTGCTGCTCTCTGACCCTGCTGAGGAGAGCTAGACTCTGACCTGCAACTAAACTGATCTCCAAGGGCTTGATAGCTTGCCTCCTGTTGCTTGAGACTCAGGGCTAGCAAAGTCTATATCCCTGTTTCTGTGCCTGGCTCTCTAGAAGTAGACCCTGAAACTTGCACCAGAGAAAGCGACGCATCCCCAATCTGTGTCTAGCAGAATGGGTGCATAGACCCTGTTGCGGGAGTAGAACCAGGCTCATCAACCTCAGAACTGCCGCATAGCTTCCAGAACCACTACTTCAGAACTAATGCATTGTCGCCCCTACGTGGAGAAGATCGACAAATTGTCCCCCCAGTGGGGGAGTTAAACTGCTGCGTCGTCCTCAGAACCAATACACTCTGAACTGGTTCTTCGCTCCACGGGCCCGATGCATTGCCGCCCCTGAGTTGAGAAAATCAACGCCTCAACTCAACTACCGGTCTGACATTGACCCATTGCTGGTCTGCATCCCGTATCTAGCTGTTGCGACCAGAATCAAGGCCGCCTGTCCTCTTGGCCTTGTAGCTCTTGTCCCTGGCCTGCTGTCCATCGCAGTTGGCTTGAATTGTTGACTTTGCTCCAGTCCAGCTTGACCGGATAACACCCATAATCGCTTATTGCTCCTAACCACTATAACTCTTTTTATTCCTTAAAAATTCATATCTCAAGCCCTACCTATTGGATTTTTGTCACTTCAGTCTTGGTTTATTTATACAATTATTGTTTATGTTTTTTAACCTGTGTGGATTCTTTTTGTGGTGCTTTCTTTGTGTTACTGTGTGCTGCACAAATATTTTACACATTGACTCTATAGATAAGACTGACTGCTCTGTGCCAAGCTATTAGAGGGTGAGCACAGGTTCTCTTTTAGTGTGCATCTAGCTTACACTGTCTAAGATTGTGGTACCTGCTTTGGCAGGATTTATACTTTTGCCAACCAGAAACACAATTTCTAACACTAGTTGTGTGCACAATTAAATTGTTAGGAAACACAATTCCTGTATTGAGCACAAATGATACATATTTATAGAGAACATGGCGAAAAACACGTATTTTTAATTTGCATGCCAATAGATTAAATTACATTATGGCTTAAAAATCGTATAATGTAATTAATTAGTCCTGGCTATGGAGTTGCAGTTTTTAAAATCTCTCATTTCAAATATAAATAGACATTCATATTATTCTCAGCTTGCTTTGTGTTATGCATAAAATGTAATGTATTCTTTGAGGTGCCTGATTACTGAGTCTTCTTTTGCATCTGAAATTGTTCATGATTTCAGGAACGCGATTTAATTTTTAAAGAGATGCAGACAATTAGGGAAGATGATACTTAATGGAGGCAGAGTTCATGCAAAATATCCTCACACTTCAACATTCAGTGTAAATATGAATATGAAGTTTCAGTTAAATGCTAATGAAAATCATAGTTATTCAAAAGAATACTGCTACTTGTAGACATTTGGAAAATATCCAGAAACTATTCATTCCATTAAACTACAGTATTGTAAACTCAGATAGTTTGAAATGCATATATTCTGTTTGTTTGAGACAGTAAGAGTGCAATCCTAAGGCAAAGTTATGTTAGAGGCGATGTTGAACAAATACATTATCAATAACTATAAAAAATGAATATGTTTTTGTTTACATGCAGTTATTAGTTATTCATGAAAAGAGGAAGACACACAAAGCTTAATGCTTTAAAATCTACTTCATATTCAACAGTGACCCGGAGTGTCTAGCATAGTGCTGGGGGAGGTCTTTATCCCAGTTAATGGGGTGAGTTTAGTAGGGTTACCTCACTGACCCTGTGTGACAGTGAGTTTATTCCAAAGATCCATGTACCCTCAAATACTACAAAGTATAAGCAACGGATCACCATCAATGGGCAAAGTGTTGAGACCCTGAGGAATACAGGAGCCAGTTTGGCGATGGTAGGAGTCAACTGGTTTCCCCAGAGCATGTCATTCTCCATGCATTCCACCAGGTATTGGTAGCTGACAACAGAGTTGGTTACTATCCTATGGCATTTGTTCCATTTGAGTGAGGGGCTTTAGGTTTTCTGAAAGTTGCTGTGAGCCCTGCCATGCCTGTGGACTGTTTGTTGAGTAATGACCTTCAGCACACTACCTGGAAAGAAGTGGAGCTCAAGGCTCATGTGGGAATGTTAGGGTTACTTGGCTGTATCTGTGCTACTGCACAGTCCATGACTGCCCTGGATGAGATTCCAACAAAAAGATTATGCTGGTCCTCTGAAATGAGAGACAAAAACACAGGGAATCACCAACCTGACCACTGGGGTTCAAAGTTGGGAATCCATTGCATTGGATTGTAATGCCCTCACACACCCTGTCGGGTGTCATGCTTCAACATTGGGCTGCTCCTCATCGGGTAACAGTGCAATATCCGACGGGCTCCCTATAGTAGGGGCACTTTAGCGGAGATCTTTTTCCAACAGCCGTTAGGTGAAGTGCAGGTGGGGGGGTCTTGTATGTGTAGATGTGTGCAAATGTTGAAAGTGAATGTAAAATATGTTCCTCGCTAAAATAAATAATCTACAGGCAATTCGTCAGGACCAGAAGGGGGGAAAAAACTATTTACAGCTATAAATGGTGTTGTGGCTACACACTCACATCAACCCGGGCCCAGTAGGAGTGGGTAGGTCTGCAGCTTCATGCGATTGGCACAAACTACATGAGGAACCACTTGTGTATATAACCTACCGGGTACTGTGATGCTGTGATTAGTGTATTCCTCTGGGTAGTTCCAGCACTACCAGGTAATCAACTATTTAGTACTATGGATTCCCAACTTTGAACACCAGTGGTCAGGTTGGTTCATGACTTCCCGTGTTTTTGTCTCTCATTTCAGAGGAACAGCATAATCTTTTTGTTGAAATTACTTTCTTCTGGCCTTTATGCTGGACCTGTCCAAAAGCCCACTGTCCCTTCTTTGGTTACTGCCCTGGATGAGAGTCAAAAAGTCCTGGATCAATGGCTCAGCCAGCTGCTAAGAAGCAGAGAGGCAGAAGGCATGAGAAACCAACCCCTAAAGTTGCCTCGAGTGAGATGGAAGGGGCACCTGCAGTGGCTGCCCCGGAGTCCATTGAAAATTACGTTACTTCCGCTGGTGACCTGCCTGATCTTGCTGGATGGCATTGTTTGAGGAGCACCCACCAGGGAGGAGTTCTGTAGGACATAAAGAGAGTACCCCACCCTTGTGGGTATGAGGCAACAAACTGAAGTCCAATCAGCAGTTGATGCCTCTGGGAGTCAACACATTTACTGGGAGGACAACCTCCCGTACAGTGAGCCTAAGGCTCTTGGCCACGGGATAGCAAAGGTCCTAGTGGTCCCCCAATGCTACACGGCCTTCCTACTGGAGTTGTCTCATATGGTTCCCCTTGCAGTACACCTGGGCCAATACAAGATCTTTGTAAGGCTTGTCCCCCACTTCTATAGGCTTAGGATCAAAGATTCCTCTAATACATTCTGTAGGACTTGTGTGACCTGCCAGGCCAGTGGGAAGCCAGGGCAGAGGCTTAAAGTCCCCTTAATCCTTTGCCTGTCTATAGCACCCCCTTTGAAAGGGTGGGAATCAATATTGTTGCACCTATGGATCCCCAGACTATTTCAGGCAACAGGTGTATCCTGGTCTTGGGGGATCCCACCACTAGGTACCAAGAGGAAATCCCCCTGTGGACCATGACTGCAACCGCAGTTGCAATGCTCTAATAGAGATTTTTTACCTGAGTGTGCTTTCCCAAATGAAGTTGTGTCTGACAGGGGCACAAACATCATGCCTACTTATAAGCAGTCAAACTGGTAGGAGTGTGGGGTAGCCTACAATTTTCCACCCCTGATCATCTACAACCAACGGGCTTGATGAGAGGTTCAACAATACACTGAACGTATGATCAGAGACCTTCCTGAGGCCTTGGGGACAAAGTGGAATATTGTCTAATCATGCCTGTTGCTCTCTTACAGAGAGGCGCCATAGAGAGGAGTGTGTTTCAGCCCCTTTGAACTGTTGTATGGGCACCCAGTCAGAGGACCTCTGTGTTTGGTAAATGAAGGGTGGGAGAAAGCTTTCAGGAAGGTACCCCAGGATATAGTGAGATCAATTGCTAAGTTATGGAAGCAAGCTTAAGTAACTTAGAAGCCTGCCATGAAGTCATAAGGTTGTGGTATGACAACAATTCCACCACTGTAGTTTCAACCTGGTAAGAAGGTGTGGGTGATGGAGTAGGTAGAGCCTAAGGCCCCCAAGGATTGCTGAAATAAGCCTTATGAGTAGATTGAAAGAAAGGGTTAGGCCACATACCTGATGGACCTCAAGACCCCAAGGGATTCACACAGGGGGCTGGATGTAAATCATTTCAGACCATACTTTGAGGGGTCCGAGCTCACCAAGCTGTTGGTGACAGACGGAAAAGAGGAGAGTGAACCTCTTCCTGACCTCTTGAACTACAAGGAGAAGGATCAGTCTATGGAAAGAATAATCTTTTCCCCCACTGTAGCTTCTGAACAACAAAGAGACTGCCACCAAGTGTTGTACAGTACTCTTCTCTGTTCTCCCTTATCCCTTGGACTATCTCCCTTATCCCTTGAACAACCTCCTTGTATACTCATGATGTGGACACTGGGGACAAACTCCCTGTTAAGAATGAGTCTTACAGGTTGTCAGATAAGATGAGTGCCAGGATTAAGGCTGACGTGTTCAAAATGTTTTATTTGTAGGTATAGAGCCCTCCATTTGCTCCTGGTCCAGCCCTGAGGTTCTGGTAGCCGAAGCTGTCCCATTGGGCACCACACCTGAACTGAGTTTCTGTGTTAATTATAGAGGGCTAAATTCAATGACTGAGACGGATGCTAACCCCATCTTCCAGGAAAATGAGCTGATCGACAGGTTAGGGGCTTCCCAGTATCTCAGTACCTTTGATTTTACATCAGGGTACTAGCAGATCACCCTAACAGAAGGAGTGAAGGAGAGGCTAGCCTCCTTTACTCCAGAGGGGCATTATCAGATATGGGTGATACCCTTTGGCTTAAGAAATGCCCCTTCCACCTTTCAGAGGCTGATGACCTAGGTCCTTGCTGGTATGGAGCCCTACTGTGCTAGTTATCAGGATGACATGGCTGTCTTTAGTAGCAGCTAGAAGGACCACCTTTTGTACCTCCAGGAAGTGCTTCAGGCTCTGCAACAGGTAGGCCTGACTATCAAGGCAAATAAGTGCCAGATAAGGCAGGTTTCTGGGGTGTACTTGAGATTCCTGATGGGCAGGGGGAAAGTGCAACTCCTTCAGGCCTGGCTTTCCCCGAATCATAGGCTGAGGTCAGTGCATTCTTGGGCCTCAATAGGTACTTTAGGAGGTTTGTCAAGGGATATGACACCATTGCTGCTTCTTTGACTGAGCTGACTTTCAAGAATCAGTCCAGAAATGTGATTTGGATAGAGGCATGCAAAATTGCATTTGACTCCCTTAAGCAGGCCTTGTGTATAGCTCCTGTGTTTATGGCCCCTCACTTCTCCAAGGAGTTTATCGTTCAGACAGATGCCTCAAAGCATTGCATAGGGGCAGTACTATCTCAAATTAATGAGGAGGGCCTAGACCAAACTGTAGTCTTCGTCCCTGGGAATTTAGTCCCCAGTGAAAGGATGTGGAGTGCTATTGAGAGAGAAGCTTTTTCTGTGGTGGTCTGGGCACTAAAGAAGTTGAGGCCATACCTGATGGGCACTCACCTCCTTACTCAGAGTGACCAGAGGACTCTCAGCTGGCTTATGCAATTGAGGCATTGGAGTTCAAAACTATTGAGATGGTCCATTTTCCTACAGAGCATGGACTTCAGGGTGGAACACAGTCCTGGGTTAGACCACACCAATGCTGATGGTCTATATAGGTGTTTTCGCCTAAGTGATGAGAACTCCCTGGAGGTTGGGTAGATCTCCCCACTTTCAGCTGGCGGCACAGGTGTCAGACCTTGCATCCTTATGGTGGTCTTCTCCCAGACTACTTTTTGCCCATTCTATCCTGTTTTTGTGGATTCTTTTTGTTGGCCATCAGACTCTGAGCACTTTACTATTACTAACCAGAGCTAAAGTGCATGACATGGTTGTATACCTGATTCACTGTGTATAGAAAGACCCAACACCATTCGAAAGAATCACAGATGGTTAACAAATCCAAACACTGTAGCAATGGGTTACCATCAAATTGACTCAATGATCAGTCCTATCATCTGGCCAAACCCAGGTGTAAATCCGGCTGGTCCCCTGATCATTGGGACATCAAGCACCACACCATTTGTTGCTGGTAAAGGATTTGGACCACCACTACAAATGAAACATCAGTAATGGCTGATCTATGATGGTCAAGTGAAAAATAGTGCAACGCAAATTATAAAGTGACATTAAAATAGGATGGAGTATTCTCCTATAGAAACTTTATTCTGCGGACGAACCCCACCTCCTAATTAAAAACCAAGAACAGTGCAAAAGAGACAGTCAACAAATATCTGTCTTGTAACGGGCCAACATGTTTCTGCCTACCGGGTAAACAATCCCATGGCATTCGTCAGGGCCTTTGTTCTTTTATTAGTTGCACTTAAATGGTAGTGAAAAACAAAGCAAACACCACCTTCACCGAGTGAGTAGACTTAGAAAAAGAAAAAGGTTGAATACGGTACGACCTGTAACAACCTGGAAACATTACACCTCCATGGGAAATACGATTTCTGAAGATGAAAAATATATACAACATATAACATTATCATTCCGAACATATATGTGTTATCTACCTATACACTGTGTTTACACTCAAATCACTCTGAAATAAAAAGATAAAGTATTGATGCTCACCCTTCATGGTAGGGGAATAGACCTCACCTCACCTGGACCTTGCTCAGGTATTACGAGGCCCGCACTACATAGATATAAGAAGTAAAACAGAAAACAAACACTATAAGGCGTAAATATACAACCTTTAAAAGTGCCCCAAAAAGAATCTTCCTGTATATCCCATCAACATATATCTAAAAACCAACATATGTGGAAAACCCAGCACTCAAACTGCATGGGCCTAATGTCAAAGTGACCCAGGAATATCACTCAGCACATGCACACATGGATAGAATGGATGTTCTACATAGGACTAGTAATAAACAGCAGAATCAAACCATCTCATTCATTGTCTCTGTATTGACTCTGCTTAACTCTATCAGACCATTAGTCTGTTTTAGTACAAAGGGACTTGAGGAAAATGATATTTTGCCTGACCAAATATGTCCACTACATATACCCTATGTTACATGTCATGTGCATGTCACCCATGCATATTTCCCGTAGTGGCCTGAATCACTAGGCCTCTGCAAACATGTCCTGCAAGTCAAATCATCAAGTCTCCCAAACGTTAAGCTAAAATGAAGGCCCATGTATTTGCATTTTGCATTGTGCTCTTTTAAATAAATATCGTACTGGTTGGGCCTGAAACCACTTTCTGAATTAATGTTTTCATGACTCTTGGCATACTGAGCTGCAGTCACGTCAGCAAGAAGTCTGCCAAGACAGTATTATGAATAACAGTTATCCGTCTGCTGTACAGAGTGGCATCCCTGCCCGGTGAGGAAAAGTATACAGAACCCGTCCGAGGGAGATAGGGCCTAGCCATTCTGTCTCCATTTAAGTAAATCACAGTGCTTGCACCCATAGAAAGCTCATGCAATGAACGAATAAATATGCCCTCTCTGTCTTTTAGTGACGAACAACCTTTTCTTCAGATAATACATCCCCTGACTCTAGATATCAGTTGTACTAGACGTGCTCAGGTCGCCTTGACATAAGAGATATCTCTGCTAGGTTGAAAGTCAGCCTCCTCCCAGTTACACGTCAATTGCACGTCATGCTCAAAGTTGCACAATTAGGGCACAGTTCGAGCTGGTCATGCCAACTCCTCCTCTAAGTACCCACCCACCTATGACACCTACCTATCACCTCGCTATGACTCATCAAAGTACACACCCTCATGTACACCCACATGTTCTTATCTCATTTTCTGTCTTGCGCCTGCTCCTATGTACAAGGAGTGAAAAGTGTATAATATAATGTTTTGTTATTAAATGTTAGAAGACTCTTCCTGAACCTCAGAGGTGATGGAACATATTCTCCCTTTGACTCGAGTTATTGGAATAAAGCCCATTTTAACTCAGATACCACGGACTCTGCTTCTCACTTGATGCATGATACTTTGTTAATGCCTAGAAATTCTGCCAGGGTAATAATTTATTTACCACATAATTTGGCGCCCGAATAGGGACTTATCCCTTTCCCCACTCGCCGGAGTTGTCGGTCTAGTCTTTGCCCTCTTCTACAGCCGTGACGGACTTCAAAGCGCACCAGCAGGACTTCCTGCCACTCCCTCAGGCCCACGGAGGAGGACGGACTGCGACCAGGCATCCATGTGAGGCGGTGAGGAACGCGGGTCGTCTCAACCAGAGGCCCAGCCCGTGAGAGAGCAAGGTCCGAGGTCTCCAGAGGTCCACCTGTTCCAAGGCGCAAGCGTAGTCAAGTCAAGTTTCCGAGGCCTTCAAGTTTCAAGTTCTGCTTTCCCGGTGAGTACCACTATGGGAAATGTATCAAGTTTCAAGACGGGCTCATTTTAAATGAGAACGGTCAAGACGGGCCCATGGTAAAACATGGGAACGGTCAAGACGTGTCTCAATTTTTTGGGACCGGTATGGTTGTACTGTATTTTCAGTGCACAAAAATGTTTTTCAAGTACATGTTTAACTCTCTGTATCAGTTTAGGTTGTATCTGTATCTGTTTCAGTGTTTAAATTGTTTAGTGTGAATGATTGTTGATTGTTTCAGTCTATTTTTGTGTATTGTGTTTCCATTGTGTTGATTTCAAACATGCCACTGTTTTCAAAGTTACGTCAGATAGGGACCAGAAGAGGTTTACTAGAATAGACAGTTAAAATCCGGCCTAGAGACACACCTGGTCATGTTATGTATAATAAGCATGGGCTAGACGCCATTTGAAAAAGAAAGTCAAGACCCTCTCAGAAAGACGCTATTGAGTTATGGCGCAAAGAGTGACACAGGAGATCAGAGAAAGAATTCAATAAAGTAGAGAGAAATAAAACAAGCAGAGAAAAAATAAAGCCAAAGAAAAAGAACTACGGGATAAGGGGGAACAGGTCAAGACAGAACAGACTATTAGAGAAAGAAATTCCGTCATTACTGGTATTTATCCCGTCCTGTCAGAAGAACTAGTTCAAGTGACCACCTCAGAAAGACCCAGTAGGTAGAGAACGCCACCACCTGTACCCTTTAGAGTATGTAGAATTAAAGCCGACAGCATCTGAAGCGTTCATTTCCTTGTATCTAGACAAGTCCCTTCTGGACTGCGCAAGTGCCTTGTGAGTAACTAGTTGGTTTATTTGTGAATTGCGCTTTGTGCTTAAGACTTGTGAATAGTTTGTTACATCCATGTGTGTAACGCCTTGTGAATGGCTTGTAGTTGCTTGTGAATAGCGACTTGAGATTAAGACTGGTGAGTAGTTTGTTGAATTTTCTTAAGTATAGCTCCTTGTAAATATGCCTTGTGCATAGCGTGTCATTTTTGTGACTTGTTGAGTTTCTTGTAAATATGGCTTGTGAATAGCGCCATGTAGTTATGGCTTTTGCAGAGCATGTTATCATCAGGTCCCTAGCCATTACGTTAGGCAGGAGAGAGCTGGATCTCTTTCAAGTGCTTAGAGAAAATGTTTTGAAGATGTGCGTATGTGTTATGTGATAACGTGGAGAGATGAGTTCATGACTTTCCCATGTACTGCAGTCATTGGGGAATGATTGTGCTTCGGCTGCCAAAGAGTTAATATCTTGTACTGAGTAGACAGTATTTGTTTTAACAAGGTGTGGAGGGATTTTGGCGGTTTTTTTGGTGTTTGCGGGGGGGGGGTGTTTTTGAGCGGAAATTCGTACCCGTTCCAGTGGAGGGATTTGGTTGGTTTTTGGTGAGGATTTAGGGAATAGCGTGGACTACTGTGATGCAAAACTTGAGAAGGATCTGAGCTGTGGAAGTGGTGAAAAAAGCATGTTTTGTGTGGAGGTGCGATTTGCCATGTTATCCAATGGGCGTATTCGGTTTGCAGATTGAATGGTAAAACTGTTGCATGGAGAGTAAAGAAGTGTATTTGTAAGGGTTTTGCTTTGGGACACTTGATTTAATGTGTTTGGCTCAGAGGTCGGTATAGTTGTAAATAGACCAGTCGAATTGAGATAAGGGTTTGCACAAAGAGTGCTTCAATGTTTTCACGGTTGGAAAGAAAATATGAAACAGACCCATCTTAGAATGTGCTTTTAATTAGTGTAATGCAACAGTGTTTTTTGTTTAAATAGGGATGTTTCTACAAAATATGAATTATTATTTTTCCCAATGCAAGCTGCCCTTTAGAATAGCGTGTGACAGTTATCCCACTCACTTAGGAAAGTGGCTATTTGTAAATTAATGAACGTGGCCCTTTTTGATAGCTACAATACACTACCATGTTAATGCATTGCTAAGAGTCCCCTACATTAGTTTGATTTGCATTCATTTAGTTTCAAGGCTCACCTATGTACTTTGACAGGCTGCTTCTCAAAGGAGTGTCAAGGCTTCTAGGCCTTCTGTTTATGACAAGAATAATGTGGATTTTATTCAGATACATTTAGAGAACATATTGTAGGTAGTATGGTCATACTATTACCAGGATTTAGAGTAGGATTTATTGTAAAAATGCAGAGGTTTTGGATAGAGGTTCCCCAATATAAAATAGTGCTTTTGAATTGAGAATTCATTTTTATTTATTTATTTATTTTTATATAATTATTTTTGCTAGATTGATGACAGTGAGCCCTAGCATTTACAGTCAGACACTAAAGACAGCTAGACAGTATTCACATGCCTGCCAACACAGCACTGATACAGTACATAAACGACATTCTAATTACAGCAAGATCAGAACCAGACTGTGACATTGCATCTCTGACAGTCTTGCACTTTCTGTGTAAAGCAAGTGGTGTACAACACTTGCTTTCCAAGGAGGGTACACCAGGTATACAGCTAACACGGTAGACAGCTAACACAAGAATCATACAGCTCATTACTAACCTTTCACAGCCCAGGACACAAAAGGAAGTACGTGCCTTTATTGGCCTCACTTCTTACTGTAGGCAATGGATTCCCCAGTATGCATATCTAGCCAAACCACTCATACAGTTAACTACACAGGAGGCAGCCATTTTGACTGTTCTCCCTAGGACACAAGAACACACCTTGGCATTTGAGGAATTAAAAAGAGCATTATGTCAAGCGCCAGTTTTAAGCGACTCCATGTTACAGTAAACATTTTATGCTTTTTTATTTTTATTTATTTTTACATTGACTGTAGCGAGACTGACAGGATATGAACTGACATTATTTCAACCACACATAGAGATCAGACGTTGTAATATTCTGAATCCTGCAACACTTTTGCCCTCAAGTACAGTAAATGCATCACCACATGACTATGTGGAAGTAATGAATAAACCAAGACAAGACCTGACAGATATTGCACTTCTAGACCCAGACCTGACGCTTTATGTAGATGGATCATGCATGAGAACAAGTACAGGAGACTTAGTAGCAGTGTATGCCGTGACCACAGAAGTCATAGAGACACAGAAAATAGACACCCTGTCTGCACAAGCAGCAGAGCTCATTGCTCTGACACAAGCCTGCATAAGAGCAAAGCACTTGAAAGTAAACATTTATACAGACTCACAATATGCCTATGGCGTAGTTCATGATTTTGGAGAGAGGTTTTTTTCTTTTTTGACCTCCCATGGGACCAAGATTCAGCACAGCCAGCTTATTCAGGCCCTGTTTGAGGCCATACATTTACCTACAGCCATTTCTATCCTGAAATGCAAAGCTCATACCAAAGGTACAGACACCAACAGACACGACAAGGACAGAGGTACCATTACTGACAACATGTATGACAGTCAGGGACCCTACCCAAGATGTACTCTACATACAGACACATGCCACCACAGATGAGATAAAGAAATGGACTGAACAAGGAGGGGTCCAGATTAACCAAGGTTAGATGACTAAGGGAAAAAGCACATGGTTTCTATCAGATGCTATGGTACAAGTAATCATAAGCCCAGCACATAGTCCAACACACGTAGGAGAGAAGATGATAGGCAATGCTAGACAGCTTACAGAACATTTGGTTTAACAAGCAGCGAACATGTATGATCTATTACCAGTTCAATCCAGGTAAAGGCATTCCGGTGGAACAAGGCGGATTTCATCCTCCTGACCACCCTTTTGAAGTTCTCCTGACGGATTATATCCACATGGACAGATGTAGAGGTTACAAGTACGTCTTGGTAGTTGTATGTGCACTGTCTAGATGGACAGAACCATATCCAGTTCCAGATTATACTGCTGTTACAACAGCCAGACAAGTAGTGCGCAGTACTTCCCCAGATATGAATTACCTCATGTGATCTATTCAGATATCGATCAGCCATTCTCCTCTGAACTAATGAAACAAGTGTCCCTTCTGTTAGGTTATACATGGAAATTCCATTGTGTCAGACACCCAGAAGCAGTAGGCCTTGTAGAAAGACAAAATCAGACAATTAAGACAAAGTTGCTAAGATCTGTACAGAAATAGGCGTGGATTGGATGGTGGCCTTGCCGGTTGCCCTCTTTTACATGCGTATGGTAGCTCATTCCAGAACAGGCCTATCGCCTTATGAACTATATATGTGGCGTACGCCTATGCCTAAAAGGAAAAACTAACTGATGTTGACAGTAACATGCTGACAGATTACCTGGCTTCCTTGATGTCTACACTACTCTTTTGTTGTTCACAGGTTGCTGCCGCCTTCCCTGACAACACCCAGGTCAAGGAACATGCCATAGCACCAGAGGATTCTATACTTGTGTCCGGATTTTTGATCGTTCAAGTCCCCTTGAGCCACGTTGGAAGACGCCGAAGTTGGTGGAAGGACGTAAAGGCCGAACTCACCTTCATCACTACAAAAGACACTTTGGAACTTTGGAACTTTGAAACTTTTAATAAAGAACACTGACCTTTGCTAGAAAATACCCCTCAGCAAGAGTATAGGTCTAGATTAAGAACTAGCAAGTCAGACGTAGTTTAATTGTTTAAGCCCACCCGGTGGTGAATCGGTTAGACTAAGTTTTCTGACATGTATAAGATCACAAACAAGAATAGTAAAAACGAGAATAGTAGGAAGAGAGATAAGAAGGAAAAGTACTGCAAGAGATTACGCAGTAGGTGTATAGTTACTTTGATCATCCTTTTTATTCTGTGCATTGTTATAATTGGTGTCAGTTTATTGCTACATGTTTTCTTTCCCATTTCCTCACATATACACTCTTCCAGTAACAGTACCATAGAGCATACATTTAGTGACCTGCCTCCCCATGAATTGTCATATCGACTTGCACTACGAAACAATACATTTATTCGAATGTTACACCATTCTCATCAGACCAGCAATGCGACCGATTAATGGGTATGTGGCCAAATGCCACCTTATCAAGAAACGAAGGGAGTCTTGCCCTTCTACCCTTTACCGTTCTCACACAATGGTTCGTGTGGAGCATGGTTTGCTCTAATGACCTCAATAGATAGAAGGTACATAGCTTATCCAGGTGGCTGGATATACGGAAACCTGAATAAAGTAATGAATGAAGCATGCTTTCCAGACAAAGACGGATTCCCCCAAAGAAAGGGATTCCGATTTAGAGAATGAAGAGTACGAACAGGAAAATGCATCTGTTAATTTTATAATGTTAAACGTTCAGCCCAAGCAAAACACAGGTCCACCGTTTATATCAGTCCTGCCAGCAAAAGGTGATTTGTGTGTTAGTAAGAAAGGCTCAGTACATATGGGACACAGCAAGTGTAACACTGTAGTAGAGTTTGATGATAACGGACTATCTTCCTTCAAAACATCACGCCATACCTATTTCATTTGTGGTCAGACAGCCTATGTACATCTGCCCTTAGACTGGGGTGGGACTTGTTATATAGCATTCTTATTGCCACCCGTTTTTCTAGCCCCATCAAATTATCATAGAGATTCACGACTAGAACATGTTAGACAAAAGAGAGAGACAGATTCTGCAGGTATCGATCAGACTGAAACAGCATGGGAGCAATATACAGATTTCAACAGAGGATTCTTTTTCTTCATAGGTCCCGTCCAAAACAGTAAACTGATACGCAGGTTAACAAGGACTCTTGAAACAGTTGTAAATGTAACTGCATCTGCCCTGGCGAACTTGACCCAGGAACAGTCTGCTATTAGACTTGTCGTTCTTCAAAACCGCCTCGTTCTAGACGTCATCTTGGCGGATAGGGGCGGAGCTTGTAGAGTCATCCGATCTAGTTGTTGCATTTTCATCCCAGATAATGCACCATCTGTGTACGAAGCAATAACAAGGCTCCACAAGATTGCTCATGCCATACATCAAGATCCAGGCACATGGACTTGGTCCAGTTGGTTCTGGGGTGTAATATCTGCATGGGGATGGAAAGTTATGTCCTTCCTAGGAATGGCCCTACTTATGGTATTTGGTTGCTGTCTCTGTCTGCAGTGTGGCCCGGCGATTTGCGGCCTGTGTGCCACTGCCTGTATTCCCCATCCACGTAAACAAAGAGTTAAAGATGAACAAATGATTCTGTATGATGAACTATACGGTCTCATGAATATAGATGTATCCTAAAGGGTTATGTAGGGGACAAGGAGGGAATGAGGAAAATGATATTTTGCCTGACCAAATATGTCCACTACATATACCCTATGTTACATGTCATGTGCATGTCACCCATGCATATTTCCCGTAGTGGCCTGAATCACTAGGCCTCTGCAAACATGTCCTGCAAGTCAAATCATCAAGTCTCCCAAACGTTAAACTAAAATGAAGGCCCATGTATTTGCATTTTGCATTGTGCTCTTTTAAATAAATATCGTACTGGTTGAGCCTGAAACCACTTTCTGAATTAATGTTTTCATGACTCTTGGCATACTGAGCTGCAGTCACGTCAGCAAGAAGTCTGCCAAGACAGTATTATGAATAACAGTTATCCGTCTGCTGTACAGAGTGGCATCCCTGCCCGGTGAGGAAAAGTATACAGAACCCGTCCGAGGGAGATAGGGCCTAGCCATTCTGTCTCCATTTAAGTAAATCACAGTGCTTGCACCCATAGAAAGCTCATGCAATGAACGAATAAACATGCCCTCTCTGTCTTTTAGTGACGAACAACCTTTTCTTCAGATAATACATCCCCTGACTCTAGATATCAGTTGTACTAGACGTGCTCAGGTCGCCTTGACAAAAGAGATCTCTCTGCTAGGTTGAAAGTCAGCCTCCTCCCAGTTACACGTCAATTGCACGTCATGCTCAAAGTTGCACAATTAGGGCACAGTTCGAGCTGGTCATGCCAACTCCTCCTCTAAGTACCCACCCACCTATGACACCTACCTATCACCTCGCTATGACTCATCAAAGTACACACCCTCATGTACACCCACATGTTCTTATCTCATTTTCTGTCTTGCGCCTGCTCCTATGTACAAGGAGTGAAAAGTATATAATATAATGTTTTGTTATTAAATGTTAGAAGACTCTTCCTGAACCTCAGAGGTGATGGAACATATTCTCCCTTTGACTCGAGTTATTGGAATAAAGCCCATTTTAACTCAGATACCACGGACTCTGCTTCTCACTTGATGCATGATACTTTGTTAATGCCTAGAAATTCTGCCAGGGTAATAATTTATTTACCACAGACTCACCTATCCGTCGGTACCTCAAGCACTCATCTGAGTCTTCGGGGAGGTATCGATCGGCTGATGATCTGTTCTTACATAGTGTCATGGAAGGTAGTTTGTATGGTATCCTTCCACCCTAAGTTGTTCAAATCGTGACAGACCATAAAGTAATTTTGACAGACCATAAAGTAATTTTGGTTCATTGTTACTTTGCTTCAAACCATTGATGCATAATAACCTCAAATATATGCTTATCTGCTCTATTTGTTGTAAAATATAGAGTGCACTCTTTTACGCTCGAAATCCCGCGTGAACTGCCACTCGAAACTACAGGATGACATCAAAAACACCATTTTGGTAGCTTCTCTATATATAATGATTGCCAGATACGAGATATAAACAGGCGCCTTCCCTAGTTGTGACCCCGATCTTGTGCAAAAGGAAACAGCCATCTATACAAATATCTGCTTATCTGCTCTATTTGTTGTAAAATATAGAGTGCACTCTTTTACGCTCGAAATCCCACGTGAGCTGCCACTCGAAACTACAGGATGACATCAAAAACACCATTTTGGTAGTTTCTCTACATATAATGATTGCCAGATACGAGATATAAACGGGCGCCTTCCCTAGTTGTGACCCCGATCTTGTGCAAAAGGAAACAGCCAATTGTGTCGATTATCACGGAAAGGACTATCAAGCACATGCCCTAATGCCCGTTTTTAGTCTCAAAACAGAGCAAATAATATGCATTCAGGGTTTTCTAAGGGAACAGATCTAGCTACTGTACTCTTGATTGATGTTGTAAAAGCATAATTCCTGTTGTAAATAAATGGCAATATAACCCGACTGCTGACTGTCATCCTGAGGGATAACATCCAGGAGTCAATTACACCTG
Source organism: Lissotriton helveticus (assembly GCF_964261635.1). Classification (NCBI taxonomy): domain Eukaryota; kingdom Metazoa; phylum Chordata; class Amphibia; order Caudata; family Salamandridae; genus Lissotriton; species Lissotriton helveticus. The sequence continues at coordinate 261,982,069 of NC_136071.1, forward strand.
TACCATTCATAATGGCCTTAGCCACCTTGGCCATGAAAATGAACTATTTCAGATATGAGGATAAAATCTTTCTCCAGATATCTGGTACAAGCATGGGCAGCGTTTTTGCGCCGAGCTTGGCGAACCTTTATGTACATCGGTTCGAGCAACAACATGTGCTGACTCCCACCAACCCGTTTCACACCTCGGTCAGGTGGTGGAAGGTATATATCGATGACGTGATAGTGGTGTGGAGAGGTACCATCGACTCAGCAAAAGACTTCCATCAGTGGCTGAACAGCAGAAACCAGTATCTGAAGTTCACGATGGAGGCACATAAAGAAAGGATTGCTTTCTTGGAATTGTCTATTTATGCCACACCTGCAGGCCTGCAGAGTGAGTTGTACAGGAAACCCATGGCACGTAATTCTCTGCTCTTATATGAGAGCTATCATCCTAAGTCCCTACGCCAGAATTTACCCTACGGCCAGTTCCTACGAGTCCGTAGGAATTGTTCGAGCAAGGAGGACTTTAATGTACATGCCAGAAACCTGAGTACACAACTGAAGGAGAGACATTACCCGAGTTCATTGATCAAGAGGTCAAGGAAAAGAGCAATGAACAACAATAGAGAAGCTTTACTTGAACCTCCTACTCCTAAACCATCGTTAGAAAGACTCACCTTCGTGAGTACTTTCAACACTAGGAGTAACAGCATTCAGAAAATAGTCAGAAGACATTGGCGCCTTCTTAATCACAGCAAAGAAAAGATAGCGCAACCTCTATTTGCGTTCAAACGGGCTAACAGTATTCGGGGCCGGCTGGTACATACACGCCCAAAAGAAACAACGAGAAAAGTCGGTGAAACCCTATGGAATCTACCTCCAGCGATTGGGCATCACCCGTGTGGCATCTGTTCTGTTTGCCCCCAGACAAAACACACAAGTACGATAGACATTGGTACTAACAGACCTTGGGTGCAATGTAATGTTAGCAACTGCAACAGTAACAACCTCATCTATTTGCTGACTTGCACCTGTTCGATTCAATATGTGGGCATGACAACCCGCAAAGTTCACACATGAATGCTTGAGCATAAGAGCTCTTTTCGCTGTAAGAAGTCCCATACGAGACTTACAAGACATTTTTTGAAAAAACAACATCGCGAAACGGATTTCCAATGGACTGTCTTGGAAAAACCTTTCATACCTGGACATATAAGGGATGTGTCTGGTTACCTCTTCGCCAAAGAACAAAAATGGATTTACAAGCTCCAGACTAACACCATTGGGCTTAACGATGACATCCCTTGGACCCTACTATAGGGAATGCACTATTACCACACATTAATCTCTGGTTTAGTTTTATTATACCAACAAATACTTTATAACGAGGATTGTGTGTATTTAGAAGCACTATACCGTGAGCAGTTTCTTGTACATCAAAATGTGGGCTTTGCTCGCCCTTACAGTCAGCAGTCGGGTTATTTTGCCATTTATTTACAACAGGAATTATGCTTTTACAACATCAATCAAGAGTACAGTAGCTAGATCTGTTCCCTTAGAAAACCCTGAATGCATAATATTTGCTCTGTTTTGAGACTAAAAACAGGCATTAGGGCATGTGCTTGATAGTCGTTTCCGTGATAATCGACACAATTGGCTGTTTCCTTTTGCACAAGATCGGGGTCACAACTAGGGAAGGCGCCCGTTTATATCTCGTATCTGGCAATCATTATATGTAGAGAAACTACCAAAATGGTGTTTTTGATGTCATCCTGTAGTTTCGAGTGGCAGCTCACGCGGGATTTCGAGCGTAAAAGAGTGCACTCTATATTTTACAACAAATAGAGCAGATAAGCAGATATTTGTATAGATGGCTGTTTCCTTTTGCACAAGATCGGGGTCACAACTAGGGAAGGCGCCTGTTTATATCTCGTATCTGGCAATCATTATATATAGAGAAACTACCAAAATGGTGTTTTTGATGTCATCCTGTAGTTTCGAGTGGCAGTTCACGCGGGATTTCGAGCGTAAAAGAGTGCACTCTATATTTTACAACAAATAGAGCAGATAAGCATATATTTGAGGTTATTATGCATCAATGGTTTGAAACAAAGTAACAATGAACCAAAATTACTTTATGGTCTGTCAAAATTACTTTATGGCCTGTCACGATTTGAACAACTTAGGGTGGAGGGATACCATACAAACTACCTTCCATGACACTATGTAAGAACAGATCATCAGCCGATAGATACCTCCCCCAAGACTCAGATGAGTGCTTGAGGTACAGACGGATAGGTGAGTCCCTTTGTACTAAAACAGACTAATGGTCTGATAGAGTTAAGCAGAGTCAATACAGAGATAATGAATGAGATGGTTTGATTCTGCTGTTTATTACTAGTCCTATGTAGAACATCCATTCTATCCATGTGTGCATGTGCTGAGTGATATTCCTGGGTCACTTTGAGATTAGGCCCATGCAGTTTGAGTGCTGGGTTTTCCACATATGTTGGTTTTTAGAAATACGTTGATGGGATATACAGGAAGATTCTTTTTGGGGCACTTTTAAAGGTTGTATATTTAAGCCTTATAGTGTTTGTTTTCTGTTTTACTTCTTATATCTATGTAGTGCGAGGCCTCGTAATACCTGAGCAAGGTCCAGGTGAGGTGAGGTCTATTCCCCTACCATGAAGGGTGAGCATCAATACTTTATCTTTTTATTTCAAAGTGATTTGAGTGTAAACACAGTGTATAGGTAGATAACACATATATGTTTGGAATGATAATGTTATATGTTGTATATATTTTTCATCTTCAGAAATCGTATTTCCCATGGAGGTATAATGTTTCCAGGTTGTTACAGGTCGTACCGTATTCAACCTTTTTCTTTTTCTAAGTCTACTCACTTGGTGAAGGTGGTGTTTGCTTTGTTTTTTACTACTATTTAAGTGTAACTAATAAAAGAACAAAGGCCCTGACGAATGCCATGGGATTGTTTACCCGGTAGGCAGAAACATGTTGGCCCGTTACAAGACAGATATTTGTTGACTGTCTCTTTTGCACTGTTCTTGGTTTTTAATTAGGAGGTGGGGTTCGTCCGCAGAATAAAGTTGTCTATAGGATAACACTCCATCCTATTTTAATGTCACTTTATAATTTGTGTTGCACTATTTTTCACTTGACCATCATAGATCAGCCATTACTGACGTTTCATTTGTAGTGGTGGTCCAAATCCTTTACCAGCAACAAATGGTGTGGTGCTTGATGTCCCATCATCAGGGGACCAGCCGGATTTACACCTGGGTTTGGCCAGATGATAGGACTGATCATTGAGTCAATTTGATGGTAACCCATTGCTACAGTGTTTGGATTTGTTAACCATCTGTGATTCTTTCGAGTGGTGTTGGGTCTTTCTATATACACAGTGTTCACTCTTCATTATAACACGCTGTCTCCATGCGATTTATACGCTCTGTGATTTTGGTAACTCGGTTTGACAATGAAGCCATATAATAGATTTGGCAAACCCTCTGTTTTCTTGTGTTATATATATCGAAGCAGTTTATTGTCACTCCGACTTAGCAGTTAAAACTACTTGAGTAAAAAAGTGATACAGTGCCCACCAATCTTTCCATCTTGACCATAGTTCCTCCAATTTATAGATTTAAAAAGATTGGTGTGAACTGTATCACTTTTCCTCAAGTAATACATCTGCCCTAACCTACATGTAGCACCCATTGGATTACAAGTTAAACAGACTATATGAAGACTGCACACGTAGGATGGTACATCCTGGTAACAGATTTGAATGAAATATGTTGGATTTTCTCGAGTTCATGGACACTTTAACTTTGAGTGATTTTAAGTTATTTTCCTTTGTGTTTGCAAACTTTGTGTTTCATGCGCAGGACACCTGCATATGTGGGGACAAGAAACGGTAACAGCCAAGCACGACAATTGACATCTTAAGGGAGGGCGGAGTATTCTGACAGATTTGTTCGAGGAGAGCTTTTGAATTTAGTGAGGGTAAGAGTAATTACTGCAACAGCATGTAACAGTTGGCCCGTGTTCAAACGAAGCCGGCAGCAGTGCATTATGGTTAATGGAGTTTAAAAGGATAGATCCGACAACTGTGGGGCTGTGGATATTGGTTAATTGTGAGGGGTAGAGTCTCGTTTTGCTGATTAAAGGAGGGGGAAAGCTAGGTATGAACGGAACGCTTTCTTTTGTGAGCAAAACATGTCAAGGAGTTGATGACACTGGAAGAAGTTATGAAGGTATGATAGCGAGTTTGTGTTGTTTTTTATCACAGCATCACGCAGTTATCATAAGGCGGCAGCACGGTTACGAGGGTAAACATCATGTTGGGTGTATGTTGTAATGGGAAAGTCATTTCAGGAAGAAAGATGGAGTGGGGTTGAGGCTCTTTCAGGCTAAATCGTTTGAGTGTGTAGCTATGCTTGTAGAGGGAAAACGTTGTGCGGAGTCAGTTATAAAAGCATGACATGGTTTCTTGCATAACATTTGTGACTGTTTGTGAAGACATGGGGATCTTGAACTATAAATCTAATGGTATTGTTTTTTATCAGTAGTAAACCCCTGACGAAGGGCCACTAAGGGCTCGAAATGCATTGGGTACAATATCAATCATGACTGAGGATGTTTGGTGGATTCTAGCGTGCACAGAAAAAGACCTGGATGGGCATATCGGTTGCATGAGAAACGTTGAAAAGATCAGCATCTTACGTGTGTAATAACAAGAACATTAAATAAATGAATACAATTTATTGGAACAGTTGGAAATATTCATTCTTGAAATCGGAAAAATTGAAGATATATATGTGTGAGAATCTCGCCATTCGCTGTGCACTTGGCAAAGGAGTGTAACTTCGCTTCATTAACTTTAATATTTAAAACTGCTTACCAAGCCTTAAACTCCCCTTTTGTTACAAATAAGTAACCCCTATGGTGGGACCTAAGTAACACTAAGGGCAGAGTGCCATGTAAGTAAAAGGTTGGACATGAATGTTTAATCCTTATATGTCCTTGTAGTTACAAACACCCACATTCTTGTTTCACTACTGTGAGGCCTACCCCTCTCATCAGCAAATATTAGGTATTTCCTTATACACTTTTAAGTGGCAATTCCTTATCAGAGAGGCATCGCTTTTTCATGTTTCATATCTTTGGAATAGTAATGATAAATCCTCCTTACTGGTGATGTTGAATTTAACATTACTGTTTTAGAAGTGCCACTTTCAGAAAGTTGACATTTTTCTGCGCTTACTGATCTGTGTGCCTGACAGCCTGCCTCAAATACAAGTCTGGCAGGATGCCTTTACATTTTGTTGTTATCACATTACATTTCTATGTTCTGTGACAGAGGTCAAATGTTAGGCTATATTTTCATTAAAATTGTTGTTTATTTTTTAACAAGTAGGTTGTATTTACTTTATTTCTCTGGGGGCAAAGAAAGGGGAGTTTGTAAAATACCTGACAACCTTGCTGATGTGAAAGGAATGGCTGCAGGATGTCAGCTTTTTCGTAACACACAACAACCTTTTAATACCTGTAAATTAACTGTAAAAATATTTCAAAATATATCTAGGAAAACACAAAAGAAGCATTTTGGCAGACTAGCACCAATGCAGGCACCCCTGCTCAATGGTTAAAGGATGCCTGTGTTTCATGCATCAGTGTTTTTTTGCTGGTAGGGGCACCTTCCGCACACAAAATCAATCCTGAGAGGTATATTCCTCTATCTCTGTATGCTACAAAATGCAGCACACATAGAAAGGGGAAGTAAAAAGAGAAATAAAGATATTTCTCCATGTTATGCCTCTCCTGGGAAGGCGTGTCTTTTTGGTGCATATCCCAGGTTTACCAGTTCAAGTAAATCTGGGAATGCGTCCAAAAACCATGCAAGTTGAGCGGGAATACCCACACAACCCCCTGGGATGCCTTCCCAGGACAGAATAAGGCAGTGCAGTGATTTGTGCTGCGTGCCTTACTCCAGATTTATTGAGCCACTCAGGGACACAGAAAGGTGGTTTTTGTGGCTTCATAAATCAGACTTAGGTTTGTGTCACTCTTGCACCACGTTACATAGTGCAGGAGCGATGCAAACCACCTTATAAATAGCCCCCTGAGTGTTTAGCCTGTGCATAGAATCCACTCCCTCAAAGGCCTATGCCCCATTAGGTGGGCAAGCCTCTATTATGCACAGTTTGCTCTCTAAAACCCTAGACATTCACTGGAAAAAACAAAGAGAGATGTTATAGTTACGAGTGGTATTAATTTGTTACTTCACCTTTAAAAAATTGTACAAATTCACTGAAAAAAATGAAAGTTAAAGTGACGCTACAGCAAGGTAAAATGTTAGTTTAAAAAAATACCATTTTAAACTTAACATAAAACGGACATTCAAAGTTAACAGTATACTAACATATCAATAACTTGCCCCCCCCCCCAGTATGCATTGCTTGTCTTCATATAAAAGGCACATTAATTGACGCATTACTAAATCAACCACTTGTCATAATTTACTAGTAAAATGTTTGGAATCAATAAAAATAATGCAATGCATTTGTTATTAATACCCACATTTAAATGTTTATTGATACTCATTATCAGAAAATTATTATGAATGCTGCACACCTAATAAAAACAACAATAACTAGGCCTATTTTTAATACTTTTCAGGTCACATAGTATGGCCATAGATCCAACCACAATGAGTTCTTGCCTTCAAAAGCCAAAGTGCAAAATCTTCCTGTGCCTATTTATAATGCCTTTCTTGGGAGACATCAATTCCATGCTCCCTGAAACATAGGGCACATTTTTGTATATCACTTTTAGGTGGCTGCTGCCACTCCCGAGCCTCTGAGCACTCCTTCAATCCACTGGTGACACCCCTGCCCAACTTGGAGTCCCACAGAGCAAGATAACTATGCAAATGATGCCCTTGAGGGCCATTATGGAGAGCCCCATGCCTGTAAGGAGTGAATATTTTATTTATTTATTTTTTTTAACTGGGTGCTCTTGCGCCTCGGGCAACCAGGTTCTCTCTCAGGGTGCCCCACTTCTCCCGGGCATGGAGAGCAGAAGCAACACACCGCCTTGTGGGAAAGAGCATTGGAGCCACCTCTTCCTCTCCTTGCTTCAGGCCCCGGAGATGGGGTTTCAGAATCCCATCACCACCACACAAGTTCTCCTTCCTCATTGTCCTGGGGCATTAGATTAGCAGGGCTATCCCTGTATCGGGCACTGTGAGATAGGGTCCATGGGTCTCAAAGATAGCTTATAGAGGGTGGCCCCACGCACCACTTTCTCTCCCAAAATTGTTTAAAAAAAATAATGATGTAATGACTTCCTGGCCTAGCCCACTCTGAGTCAATTTTGAAAAAACTGATAATCATCCATATGTAAAATAGCTAAATACTGTTTCTTTTCAGGAATCATGAAATTACAGTGGCAGGTATATGGAACAAACATTTAACTTCCATCATACCCAAGCAGAAAATTACTAAGCCCCACTATTCCAAGAGGAATAAGTAAAACATCATGCCTGAGATATGTTACCGCCATTTACCACCCATAATCCCCCAGGTAAAAATGAGCTAGTCCCGTTTCCCCAACAGAAAATATTTGAACTTACTTACAGATTTATTGAACATACCTTTAAAGCCCATAAACCCCCATGTTCAATTATTCTTTCCATACCGGTTTCATGAAAAGGCATTGCCAACTTAAGCCATTTAACAGCCACCATACCCCATGAAGAAAGTTGTTATGTCCATTATGTCAAGAGGAGTAAGTAAAGAACTGTGTCTAGGATATGTGACAGCCATTTACTACCCATAATCCCCCATGTATAAATGAACTATTCCCTTTTTCCCGGGGGGCACTAGAGAGCCCACAGCAAGATGGCTGCACCCTAGTGCATCTCACCCGGCCATGAGCCTGTAATCTGACATTATCCTGACTACAGCCCACAAAAATGAGCCGAAAACCATGGGTGATGCAGGCAGAAAGGGTGGTGGCTGGAAATAATTGAACAATCACCATGGATGCTTCTACTCTAAGCCTTGAGGACTGAAAAACACGGAAGAAGGGGCCAGGTAAAATGGCGGTGCTAACCAACTAGTGGACGGTAAAGCAACGGGCAAGAGGCCACAGTGATGTCCCCCTAAGGATCTAAAGACCCTGGTGGGGTGGTGGCGGATTAGCAAAGGAGTTTAAAATATCAGTGTGGGAGCTCTGTGTCCCTGAAGTTGAACATCGGAACAAGCAACGTATACCACATGGAGTGCAGCTGAGAGCTGGCCCGCAGGCTGCAAGAGGAGAACACGCTGGAAGCGGCAAGGTAAATGGCAGTGGCAGGCAGCTGAAGATTGTAGGAGAAGGTTCAAAATCTGTGAAGTGACCACCGCTGAGCCAGAAGGTGAGAATGGGGTTGGAATCCCGTGCTTGACCCACTCTGTTAACAGAGATCTTGGATGGAGCGGGGGTCGAATAAAACAGTAGGCGTGCTTGGAGTAGAGGTTGGCTGCCCTCATAAGAGACTGCTGCCCGCGACTGTGAACCTGTGCCGCTAGGAGCGGCGGGGCACGCGCTGTGTGTGGCAATCCTCCACTGGCAAACACTAAACAGCCACATTAGCCAGTAACTGCAACGAATAATACCACTTTATGTGCATATGGCCAACTAAATGCGAGTTGCTGAACATCAGTGAAAGGTGGAGGCACGGACAGTACAGTTAAATAGATTACAATATAATTACTTGTGCAACAGAACAGTGGAAGGAAAGAAACGTAGATTAAGAAGCGCTGGGAGAGTGCAGATTAGATTGGCCAAAGTCTTGTTGAAAAGAAGAGGCAATCTTTAGTGCACCCACTCAAGTGCAACAGGGGGAAGCATCCGGTGAACGAACAAAATACAATAACATCAGACACCTAGTGGGGAACGACCCTACTATACCCCCCCACAAATCAAATGGGGAAAGCAGATAAAGTCCAACCCAAGCAAACATTTGAACCGAGAAAGAACACAAGGGCAACCGGGGAAGCAGCATGGAAGAGCAAAGTCATCCCTCAGATGCTCTTGCGGCCACGTTGGATGCAATGCAGCAACGTTTTCAATCAATCGATGGCAAAATAAACCATCTGAATCTCAGAATGGATCACCTGACAACCAAGATGGAACAACAAACTAGCAGATTGAACGAAGTGGAACACAGAATCTCCGCTGCTGAAGACACTAAGCAAGCACTAAGCAATAAGAGCCTCAACATGTAAAAAAGTGATATCGGTAATTCTGGCCAAGAATGAGGAGTTGGAAGCACGATTAAGACAAAGTACTATATGCGTAGTAGGCATGCCAGAATCGATAAACACTGCCCAGATGGAGATTTATGTTGAGCACTTGTTGAAAGGCAGCTTTGGAGCAGAAGCACTGCTGCCCAAGTTAATAGTGGAAAGAGCGCACCGTTTCCTGGCACCTAGGCCCCTGCCCAGAGCACTGGTGCGCTCTATTGTTGCAAGACTTTTAAACTATAGGGACAGAGACGCAGTATTACGACTGGCCAGGGGAAAAAAGAGATATAAATCACTAGCGAAAACGTTGCTTTTCTTTCTCGATTTTACAATGTCTGTACAGGATGCAAGCAAAGAGTACCTCCAAGTCAAGAAACGTCTGCAAAAAAGCAGCAATATCCTATGCCATGCTATACCCCGCCCAATTAAAAAATAATGCATAAAGCCAAAGAAAAGATTTCTTATACACTAAAAGCTGTTGTGGACTACACAGACACGCAAACAACTAGCAACAAGCAAAAATGACAACATACCAAAGAAGAATGAATGGGCTGTTCTTTTTGTCAAAATCCTCGGCCGGGGCCTAGGAGTGCTGCACTGAAAACGACAACAACAAACAGGGAGCTAAAAAAAAAAAGACGATTGATAACAAACTAGAGACTGATGTAGGTGTTGAATAGATGTGATAGCAGCAAGTTAAACAAAAACACAATGGCTGATAATACGAAATGAGTGCTCATGGCCCGCCCCTCACCAAACAAGGGACGTGAGATTGGACTTTAGCGGGTGCCCACAGTGGGTAAACCCCAAACTGTTGAATACCGGATGGAGTGGAATTCCAGCACTATAATACTATTCAGCATATGGATAAGTGTTGTTTTGTTTTATGGGGACTTCTCCAGCATGATTGGGATGTGGGATTGGGGTGACTGTTTATTCTGTTAGCCACTATTGTCCACATTCATAGACTGTGCAATAATAATGCCCACACAGAAATTAGACTGAGCGTGCATAAATCTATGTACCATGCACACACAAATGAATACCCACTGGAAACCTGCACCGATAAAATTGATTACCTGGAATGGGAAGGGCCTGAATGACCCAGGAAAAATGTAACAAGTGTTGACAATGACATACCTAGACAGACACCAGATAGCGGTAGCCATGCTATAAGAAACCCACCTAACTAAACATACTGAAAATGGAGTAGGGAAACGATGGGTGGAAGTAAAAGCAGCTTCTTCCTACTCCTCTTATTCTAGGGGTGTCATGATCCTGATTAAAAAGGGAGTACAATTCAGAGTAGAACACATCATCATTGATGATCAAGGCAGGTACATCATTCTTACTGGGCGGCTCCAGAGTGGGGACAGTTAACACATATGAGCCCAGCATAGACAATCCAGGGTTTTACATGAACATTTGGAACAAACTGAGAGAGATGCCGCAGATAGAGACATTGTGGGGTGGAGACTTAAATGTAGCATTGCATGCTACCAACGATAGATCGATAATAGCAATAAAGCACCACAAACATGCAGCTATGGTGATACTTAGTGGCATTGAAGAATTCCACATAGTAGATAAATGGCGCCTGCACAATATACGAAAACAAAAAGGCACATATACCTCAACAGCACACGCAAGTTGGTCCAGTATCAATTACTGGCTAGCATCAGGGGGGCCTGTAACTGGGTGAATGATATTCAACACATCCCCAAGACACTATCAGATAACAAAACGGTGCTGTTGTCCTTAGATATTCTAATGTACACACCTCCACAATACGCATGGAAATTTAATGCCACATCTTTATTAGACCCAATATATAATAAGGCTATTAGGGAGGTAGTGGCAGAATACTTCCAAATGAATAAAGGTTCAGTGAGGGATGCAGGTACGGTATGGTTGGCGTTCAAAGCAACGATCCGAGGTATTTGCATAGGCAAAAGTGCAGGTATACTGAGGGATATACGTACATAGCTGCAGAACTTGGAAAGGAAACTGAAGCAGCTAGAGGAGAACTATGACTGCACACATTGTGCAGATATTCTGGGTAATATGAGGGAACAGTAAACCCTATACAATGAGCTCACAGAAAGCAAAATTAAATACAAGGCGAAACGCCAGACAGCGCAAGAATATGGTGAGGGTGGCAGGTCCGGCGGCACGTTGGCACAGAAAATACGGGCGGAAAGAGCAATACAGAAACTTATAAAGATAACGGATGACAAAGATGTAGCTCATTACAACATAAAAGGAATACTGAGAGCATTTGCAGCGACATATGGCAATCTCTATGCATCCTGAAAGACGGAGGGTGGGACAAAGAATATAGCAGAGTATCTAGAGGACACTGCCATAGCATTGCTCTCAGATGGTCAGAGGGAATATCTAGCCCAACCAATCACATTACAAGAAGTGCAAGAAGCCATCAAGGCAATATCAAATGGCAAAGCTCCCGGACCAGACGGGTTCACATGTGAATTCTGCAAAGAATATGTAGAACTCATAGGCCCACATTTAGTGGAAATGTATGAGGATGCATACAATAAAAAGATTTTGCCACCAATATTACAATAGGCCATGATAGTAGCGCTACTAAAACCTGAAAAAACTCCAGGTAGATGTGACTCATACTGCCCACTGTCACTTATCAATACTGACGCTAAGGTACTATCTAAAATCATAGCCACAAGACTGCAACCATTAATGCAAAATCTCATATTGCCAGACCAATCAGGATTCATATCAACATGGTCCACATCACATAATATTCGCACCATCTTTGCACTACAACACTAACCACACCCAGAGTTGGAGTCAGTGGTGGTATTACTTGATGCAGCCAAAGCCTTCTAATCATTAGAATGGACCTATTTATTCTCAATTTTACAGAGAATGGTGTGAGAAGTTGGCCTGGCATACGCTGTCTACTATTCTGGTGGGCACCTTGCACCAGTCTAAACAACCCTTATTGATGATAGGTTTAAAGACAACCTTTATTGAAAGCTATCCTAGTGGTAGCTACGGAGAGCAGCCTTCTGGCTAAGTCTTGAAGGAGTGTAAAGCAGCTTGGTTTACCAGATATAACCTCTTGAATGTCTAAATGACAGGAGAACAACACAAGGTATATATATATATAAAATATGTGTATTTATTACTAAACACTCTCTAGTAATCTCTTTATGAGATTACAGAGCAAAGTACACAATTTCACTGCAATAGAACTTCTGTAAATAGCACAATGTACGTTGAGCCCCAGGGGCGTACCAAACCATATATTAAGAAAGTGGTATAAGAACCACGACCTGACTAGACACAAGGCTTATAGCCTGTAGAATCACTGGGACCACAAGGAACCACCCAAAGTAGTGACACAGGGGACCCATGGGGGACAAGTGCAGTGTGAAAACGTAGCCACGAGATGCCGTTAGCTTCTATGGGGAAATTCGCCCCTTTAGACTTAAGGGGTTCTAGGGCCAACACCCACGGGAGCACCGGAGTACTCGAGTTACCTCACCCAGGGAAGCCGGGTGCATAGGTGTATTTTGGTATCGAGAATCGTTGTTTATTTCAATGGCGATCTGCTGCAAAGTGCTGCTGCCGTCGAAGTGGAAAGTGTCCGGTGTGATCCAAGCCTGGATCGAAGATGAGAAGAACCTAAAAGCAGAAGGGACAGAGTCTGGGTCACTTGCCAGTGACCGGGGCACGAAAGATGAATGCCCACCGATGTCGGGTGATTTCAGGTTGAAGAGGTGAAGCTTGACTCTGCAGCCACAAGGACCAGGAGGCATCAGGGATGACCAGGAGCTGGATTTGAGCTATTCCACGAAGGATGTCGAGTGCTGCGGCATTGGTGACTGAATTGGACCCAACCAGCCTTGGCAACAGCAACCCATGCAGAAAGAGTAGAAATGCTTCAGTGTAGACCAGAAAAGTCCGGGGGGACTCACCAAGTGGGGGAGAGTTAGGGCCCATCTGGAGCAACCAGGGAAGCCCAAGGAAAGTCAAAGTTGCCTTCTCAGGGAACCACCAGTCAACGGACTCGGAATCAAGAAGGCACCTCAAGCGAAAACACAAAGGGCCGGCTCATGGAACACTCCTGGCGTGTAGGCCAGCAATCTTCGCTGGGAAAGGTGCTCAGGATCTGGGCTATAAGTAACCTAATACACAGCTTCAAGGAATGTCGAAAAGCTGATGCACTTGCAAATGCGCACGGTGTCTAGGGGTTCCGGTTCCACGGTACTCACGAAGTCTGGGTGTCTCAGCTTTGCTGGGGACTCAGGGCAGCCTCGGGGAAGTCTGGAAACCCACCTCCTGTGTTGCAAATATTTCGGAGTCCGGCGGGAGCTTCAGAGATGCAAACCGGTCAGATGCGTCTTTGGTGCCTGCCAAGCAGGGCAGTAACTCTTTCACTCCAAGAGAGATTCTTCAGTCATCCAGCGTTGTGCAGATCATCGGAATTCCAGGATTCAGTACCAGAGTTTTGTCCAGGTGTAATCTAAAGTACTGTAGTCAGGGGTTCCTTCCTTATACCCAAGGAAGGGGTTGGACATACTCTGGGGACCCACCTATGGGAGGGATTGGAAAGAGGGGTGGCTCCACCCATTTCCTTTGCCCCTGCAACCGGTTTGAACTTGGCTATGCACAGGGGCACCAAATGTGCCTCCAGTGCAGACTTCAAAGCACTCTTGGAGTGCACCCACCCAACCCCAACACACTAAAGCCTGTCTGGGAGGAGATGACACCTCCCTGTGACAGGAAACCTATTGTCCAGGCCTCCCCTGCCAGAGTTTCGTCCAGCAGCAGGAGGCCAGACTTGTGTCTGTGGCTGCAGCATCCATTTTTGTGATGCCTGGGCTCTTTTAAACTGGAACTGGGTTTACCGGTGTGTACATGTCTCTTCCTCAAGAAGGGTGGAAATCTACACCCGCCGCCAGAACTGGGGTAGGATTCCAAAGTGTTTGACACCAAACACAACATGTTTCCCTGCAGCCATTCCAAAGTTAGCATTTACTGCATGGTTATAATGCACTTAAGAGTATATGGTCTTGCTACCTCACAGAACAGCCCCAGAGAATAGGTTCCGAAGGCTGCAGAGGGGTCCTGCTCATGCATGGGCACCCTCTCACCCTGCCTTCAGGAGTGATAAGGCCAGCCATAGGGGTGACTGATAGGTTTATATGTGTAGTGATATAAGGTAGATACAGGGAACCTATATCTAAGTAAGGGGTGCCTACAACACATTACACAGGCTGCAGTAGCAGACCTGTGTTGTCATTTTGGAAGGCTTCCTAGGGGTGGCATATTACTTGCTTCGGCCACTGGTAGGCCTCTGGGGCACCTATGCCGTAGGTACCTAAGGTACCATATACCAGGGACTCATAAGGGTACCCCAGTAACCAAACTGGAGTGTACCTAAAGAACTTGGAATCAATTTAGAGAGGAAGCAGCTGGGCTGGGGACCTGAATAGCAGGTTCCCAGCCAAACTAAGTCAAAAACCATCAAAACACCAGGAAAAAAGTGGGGGGAACCATGTAGTCAGATTCCACCTTCCTACAAATGGGAACACAAGAAATGTTGCTATTAAACTCCTCTACTCCAAGCCAATAGCACGTGTTCGGGTAAATAGGCAAGTAATTGAACAAATATGAATACATTGTGGAACGATACCTTCTCTCTCTCCCCTATTGTTCACCATTTGACTCGAACCCCTTGCATGTAAAATAAAGCAACAGCATGCATATGCAGCGCTAAAATTGCACACTTGCCCAATAGGTATATCCCTTTACACAGATGACATGGTGATATATGTTTGAGACCCTAAGAATAATCTATCCCCCCTACTAAGAGTACATTTTTAAATAGGAGCAAGTCCACTGTGCTCTAATTAACTGAGACTACCAACCCGCACCCGCTAGAATTCCCCTTAAAATGGCAGAAGGGCCTGGTTAAATATCTGGGAATATGGATCCATAGGCATACAGATGAAGTGATTAGAGCAAATTATGGGGTGGCGATAAGACAATTGGAAACACAAATCAGCAGATGGATTAAGATGCCACTATCTCTGGCAGACATGGTATCTATCATGAAGATGGTTGTACTGCCCAAGTTTTTAGATGTGCTCAATAATAGTCCAGTAACTCCACCAAATTAGGTCTTTAACCCCTTCCATGCTCATGACAAGGTCAGCTCGTCATGAGGCACACTGGAGCTGTGCTAATGACGAGCTGACCTTGTCATGAACAATGGGTTTCAAAGCTTTTCAGCACCCAGCGGGAATTGCCTTAGCACCAATGTGGTTAACATGGTAAAAATAAGCATGATCAGACTAATATTGGCTGGGAAGCAATCCAAGATTGACTGGAAAACATTAATACTATCGTACATACAGGGGGTTTCGCAGTACCGGATTGGTTGCTTTACTATCTATGAGCACAGGCGCAATATGCGCACTACTGGTACCAAATCGTCTTGGGTAGTTGAAAATGATAGTACTCTCATAAGCATGAATGTTGAGGTGGCAAATACATTAGCTCTCCTCGAAAATTTTAAAAGCGAGGATGAAATCATTGGTAATAGTACACACATTCATGAGACTATGTTTAAAAACATTAGGCGTTTTTTCACTAAACCTCATAAAACCCCTAAGAGACCGTTTACAAAGCATGACCATTGGTGTAATAAGGCATGTAAGGAGGCATATAATCAATTGGCCGAGGCCGTAAAATCTAATGATGTAGACAGGATAAGTACGGCCCGCAAGCAGTATAAAACCACTCAAAAATTGGCAAAAAAGGCATGGGAGGAACAAAGGTGGTGGGAACTTTTGCAAGCTAGTAAGATGAACAACTCACAATTGTTCTGGCAGCTTGTTAAATGGGGCAGAGGAGGCCAAGGAAGTGCTCCGTCAAATCATATTGCCCCAGACCTATGGGTATCTTTTTTTGAGCAACAATTTGCTGTTGCCGAGAATACACTCCCATTTATAGCTCCAAGTGTAGTGACCCCGGCAAGATTCTCTTTAAAAGAAGTTGAAATTGCAGTGACCTTAGCGCCAAAAGGCCGGGCAGCAGGTCCCAACTGTGTCCCAGTAGATTTATTTTTGTGCGACAAAGGAAATTGGTTTAGGTACATTTTGTTTCTTGTTAATGCAATTGCCAGCGGAGCATCTATCCCTGACTCATGGCGTAGGGCGGAAATTCTCCATATTTACAAAAAGGGGGCCCATCAGCCTGATCGATAGTACTCAAAAGATCATGGCTAGATTGGTCCTGAATAGAATTCAGATATGGATAACAGAGAATAACATACTATTCCCTTTTCAAGCAGGTTTTAGGGCCTCTGTATGCACGATAGATCAGGTTTTTTATATTTACTAATCTACTGGCGAGTTGTATTGTTAGCGGGTGGAATTATCTATGCTACCTTTGTAGATCTCAAAGCAGCTTTTGATTTGGTCCCAAGAAATAAGATGTGGGCCGTATTGAGAGATCTAGGGATCCCCTCCGAACTTTTGCAGCTGGTGGTTAAACTGCATGAATCAAACTACGCGCAAGTTTGATGGGATGCTCAAGGAAATACTACCCCCAAATTCCCAATTTCTAAAGGGATACGCCAAGGATACATGCTGGCCCCAACCCTGTTTTCACTCTTTATAAATGGTGTGGTTAGTTATTTTTCCAATTGTCCAACTGATGCTCCTTCTGTTGCAGGCATTAAAGTACCAATACTCATGTTTGCAGACAACACTCTAATTTTGTCCAAAACACAAACCGGGCTGCAGAAAGCACTGTTGCATTTTGAGACATTCTGCAGTGACCATGAGCTATTGGTAAATGTCGAAAAGACTATGTTTATGGTGTTACATAACCATGAAGCCTTTAGGTCAAAGGTGGTTATGAGCAATGAGTCTCTAGAGCAAACTGATTTGTTTATCTATCTTGGAGTAAGTATCAATTGGAAGTTAGATTGGAAGCCCCAAATAGAAACAATGGCGCTTAAACATTCACAGATAGCAGGGGTGATTTTGAAAGAACATATGCTTTCCCAGACAAAGCCTAAAGGCCCTGCACTCAGGGACACATGTATTCAATAGTTCTTAAAAGCTTATAATCTCAAACCTGTAAAATGACAACTTACTATTTCCTTGCAGGAATCATGAAAATACAGTGTCATGTAACTAACTAAAAACCATTTAACACCCATCATTCACATGTAAAAAGTAGCTATCCTAACAGGAACTATTAGAATACAGTGGCAAAATGGTTACTCACGCGCAAGACAGATAAAAAGTTGATCTCAGATCTTTATAAGATGCTCCAGGGCAAACACATACACACCTATAGTGCAGGCAAGGCGTGCTGGGAGAGGGAATTGGGCAGGACACTTAACCACAAAGAATGGGAGGGGATCTATTATAGGGCACGACACTCTGCATACCACATGGGGCTTACAGACACCCTCACGAAGATCGCGACTTATTGGTACTACACCCCAGAGCATCTTCACAAGATGGATTGCACTAAAGATGCACTGTGCTGGCGAAATTGCGGACAGGTGGGCCAGTTAGTGCACCTACTTTGGGACTGCACCCAGCTCCAGGGATATTGGAAGCCGATATTAGATGAGGTGGACACCCACTTTGACACAGAGATCCCGTGTTTCCCATCGTATGTTCTGTTAGGACTCCCAAACCCCGTAACATATCCGCTGCGCTCCCAGAGGGGCTGCTTGATAGCAATTGCATTGGGCTCAGCGATGCAGAATATACTTGCACACTGGCACACCACACATGTTCCTACATTTCATGGGTGGCTCCATCGCCTTTGGATGGTGCTTGGCATGGAAGAGCTCTCGCTGTCAATGGCGGGAGAGAGTACCAAATACATAGAGCTATGGCAAACCTTCCTGTCCTTGTTAGCCTCAGTTGGTCGAGGAATGGCGGTAGACATTGACCTTGGGTTTGGGGTGGGCAAGACGGGCGGCGGTCTGGGGGGAGGGGTTTTTGGTTCTATGGTTTCTTCATTTCCATTTCCCTTTGATGGTAGGATTGCATGTATTAGCCCTTTGTTGGTTCAAAGATGCACTGGTACTTATGGTCTCATTTACCTTTTGTTCCCTTGCCTTTGTAACGCCTATGTGGGCGCTGGCGTTGTCTGTACCTTGTGATTATCTGCACTGCAATCCATTAATAATAATAAAAATGATTTAATACTAAAAATTGTAGTAGGAGATATCAACACCTGAATTTCGCCAACTGTTGGTCATAACCCTTTGGAAACTACACCTCCACATGACTATAAGAAAATATCAAAAGTAGGTGCCGAAATTGTAACTAACTATTGATTATGGCCTGAAAATTGCAAATGGTAACATAAAATCTGATTGCCCGAAGCTCCCTACTTTTAAAAGAGGCTTAAGCACCTCAAGAATCGATTACATGTTAGTGGACAATGATCTATGGCCGGCCCTACATGATATGCAGGTTGTTCCTAGACCGATAGAGATCATCAGGCGCTAAGCACATCTTTCTCAATGGCTCATTCCAGAGATGTAAAATGGAACCTGCTGTAACTACGTACTCAATAGTCACAACAAATAACATAAGAAACCTTTATGGGCAGCTCTGGTGATGGATGTAAAGAATATGACATTTCTATACAATCTTTTTGTGCATAAACATTCCCAGGTAGACTTCACAAATATTCGCAAAATTAACACAGGGCCTGATTCACAAAGGTTTACTCAGAATAAAAGTCTAAGTTTAGATCTGAAGTCTAAGTTTAGAACTAAAGTCTAACTTGACTACTGGTAAAGTTAAACTTTTGGTCTAAGTTTAGACCAAAAGTTTAGACCAAAAATCTAACTTAGACCAAAAGTCTAACTTTAGTAGTAGTAAAGTTAGACCTTTGGTCTAACTTAGACTTTTGGTCTAAACATAGACGAAATGCCTTACTTTAGTAGCAGTAAAGTTAGACTTTTGGTCTAAGCT
The DNA here is from genome assembly GCF_964261635.1 of Lissotriton helveticus. Classification (NCBI taxonomy): domain Eukaryota; kingdom Metazoa; phylum Chordata; class Amphibia; order Caudata; family Salamandridae; genus Lissotriton; species Lissotriton helveticus. Next base: position 262,001,371 of record NC_136071.1, read on the forward strand.
TGGACCAAAAGTCTAACTTTAGTAGAAGTAAAGTTAGACTTTAGGTCTAAACTTAGACTTCAAGTCTAAACTTAGACTTTTGGTTTAAGTTTACCTTTGTGAATCAGGCCCTTTGTTTCTATACATTGCAAACTCATGGATACACTAACGCCATGCTTTATGAGGGAACAGAGGAGAGGCCCCCCAAAAAAATCTTTCCTGGTATATTAAAACCTGCCAATTAGAAACAACCCATTTACCTAGATCTATTAAAAAGGGTGCAAGGCCCGAAACCACAAAGGCTAGGAGTTATTATAAAACTGTATTACGCAGAGCTAGAAGGGAATGGGAAAAGGAGGACCAATGGCTGATAATTGCCTTAGCCTTAGAAAAGGAAGACCATAAAACTTTCTTGAAATTACTATCTGTTAATCCTTCCAATGCCAACCATATAAACCTAGTAATAAAACCTGATACATGGGTCAGCCATTTTAGTGGTTTGTATAATGGTAAGCAACAGCAAAAAAATGTACAAAGCCCTCATTTAAGTGGAAACTGTGGCCATGTGGGAATGCAATGCCACGAAGCGGACTGTGAATCTGTTGCAACTATAGTCCATCGTAGTTTTCCGTTAGCTGAAACATATCGAGCAGTAAAACAAACGAAAAAAGAAAAGGTCCCAGGAATGGATGTTATACCAGGTGATCTCTTCCTGTCTCAACCAGATATTTGGTCCCCGTACGTGAATGCACTATTTAATAGCCTTCTGTCCAAGCTGCCCTAACAATGAGGAATAGGAAGAGCACTTTTTGTTTTTCTGTCTCCTATATAAGAATATATATATTCTCTCAGTAATGCGCTGGTTAAATCAAGCCCAGAACTGCGTACCAATAAAACTTGGTTAAACAACATCAAGGGCTTAAAAAAATGCGCAACCTGTAAGGCTTGCAAACATGGGGTCAATAGGACCCAATACACAACTCCTTTCAGTGTTGTACCTTGCCGCATCTCCAAACAGTTGACATGCCGGAGTGAATTTGCAGTTTATGTGCTGGAGTGTTCGTGTGGCCTGCAATATATTGGTAGCACCAAGTTGCAGGTCCACAAACGGATCCTCCAGCACATCAGGGCAATTAACACCAGCGACCAAACATATCCAGTCGCACGTCACTTTAAGGACTGCCATGAGAACAAGAGTGAATCTTTGAGATACTTTGTGGTGGATCAAGTTGCCCCCTTTCGCAGGGGAGGCAATCGTGATTCTATACTACGTGTACTGGAAACTAGGTACATCATTGACCTAGATACCAAGACTCCTCATGGTCTGAACTCAAGCGAGGACTTTTATACCTGCCTCTAACCCCCCAATTTTTTAGGAACTTTGGGTATTCTCATTCTGATGCAATTACTCTATCTTTTTAACTTTTAGCACAACATATCTTTCAATATTTATATATGTATTGAGTTGCCTCATCCTTCCTGTACTAATATATGTATATTCAGTATACTGTTTAGAACCTGACACTTAATGACTCAATTTTAGCAATGTTATAAGTATTCTCTTTTTTTATTCACATTCACTTGCACTGAGCACTTTATGGTTCATTGTAAATATAGTTATTAAGTATAGGCAAAAGTATTGGCATTATGCAAGGTTTGGAACTTTACCATTCTGGTTACGCTAACTCCAATATGTAGTGATCATCATGTGGCACCCTTCTGCTATTATATGGAGGAACACACAACTGATAACTGATAAGAATGTTACTCTATTGTCGTTCTACACATTGTTTTAGCAGTTTTTTTATCATAGAATTTAAATATTAATGCTGTGTATATATATTCCGATGATACTGGTGATTATTTTTGCATATATATTTGTATATTTATATATTTATATTTCCCTGTATTTATGCATCTATTTATTTATTTATCTATTTAAATGATTGCCATACAAATGTCATTGGTGCCAGGCATTAGCCGATATTCTGATTGAGATTGTAACCTACTGAAAAACTACTGTGGTAGTATTTTTTCTATGCCCATTACTGCTTTTGCCACCAATCAAATACTTAGGTTTTTTTTTTGCACTTGCACTTTAAAAATCGGCCTATCTGTTCTCTAGGCATCATGTAATCAAGGCCTCCGTTGAGGCTGAAACGCGTCATGCTGGCTGCTGTTGCTTTATCCACTTAATAAAGATCTTCACCTGCATCTCTGGGTCTGCTGTTTGTTTTTCTTGAAGGACGTTTTTCCAGGTATATATATATATATATATATATATATATATATATATATATATATATATATATATATATATATATATATATATATTCACTGAAAAAAACATAGGTTTCAGCCACGTTATAGTTAGGAATTAGCATTTAAAAAACCTTAGAAATTCAGTGAAAAAAACCATAGGTTTCACACATGTTATAGTTAGCTGGACATTTCACTCATACAAAACCATTGAAATTCCCCCGTTATAGTTAGTTCAGCTAACTATAACTCACGCGCCCACAATGCATTGCTGATGACGTCACATATTACATCACTCATGACATGGTCAGTGACATCACTCATGACATAACTGATGACATCACTGATAACATCACCGATGACATCACTGATGGCATCATCCAGTGAATGTGTGTCTTTCTGAAAAATAAATATTTTTTATATATGTATATGTAAAGGTCAATGGAAGAATAAATGGGTAAATATGTGTCTAAATGGATGTTTTTTTGTAAAATCGATTGCATAACTGACTTATTAAGTGTATCTTAGTGAATACATGTATTAACGAGTAATGTTTAAATATGTAAATATCTGTATCAGTGTCTCACTTTGCGTATAAGTGGCTGCATGGGTTGGTGAGTAGCTACATGAGTGTGTATATGGGTTATTAGTTTGTTTTTTCAGTATCAGTATGAGTGTCTGTATGGTTCGGTGGGGGATATTACTTAGCGTATAGATGCATGAATGAGTGACTCACTGTTTGTATGTGTTTTGAAGACAGCATGTGTGCAGGACTGTATGGGCAGATGAGTGTGTGTATGGGTCTGTTAGTGAGTGAATAACTGTCTCCATAGTGTCTTTATGAGTAACTACATATGTTTTAAACTAATATATGTGAGTATTGCTGTATATAAGTGAGTATATGTGAGAGTGAGAATTTAAAAGAGTTCATGTATAAATAAGTATGTGTTTCTATAAGTGATTCTTTAAGAGAGTAAGTATGTGTACATTTCTGTAGATGTAAGTGTAGTGATGTGTGTGTATAGCTGTGTATGCAAGTAAATGGATGTTTGATAGTTTATTTGCATGTGTGGGTATGTGTGTGAGTAACTATGGATGAGTATCGGTGTGTAACAGGATGTATAGGTGTATGAGTACACATGATGAGTGGGTACATGTATGAGTGACTATATAGAACTGTTGGTCTCTGAGTGGATGTGTATATAGATGTTGGAATTACTGAATAGGTTGTTGTAACTGGAATTTGTATCTCCATTGTTTGGAAATTATACTTTCTATTTTTGAATGTGTGTATCAAAGGTAATATTAGGGTGAGAGGAGGTCTGCCACACTTTCACAAGGATGATGTCATCAGTGATGTCATCAGTGATGTCATTTGAGATGTCATGAGTGATGTCATGAGTGATGTCACTGACCATGTCATGAGTGATGTAATATGTGACGTCATCAGCAATGCATTGCGGGCACGCGAGCTATAGTTACCTGACTAACTATAACGGGGGAATTTCAATGGTTTTGTATGAGTGAAATGTCCAGCTAACTATAACATGTGTGAAACCTATGGTTTTTTCAGTCAATTTCTAAGGTTTTTTAAATGCTAATTCCTAGCTATGATGTGGCTGAAACCTATGTTTTTTTCAGTGAATTTCTAAGGTTTTTTAAATGCTAATTCCTAACTATAACGTGGCTGAAGCCTATGTTTTTTTCAGTGAATTTCAAAGGTTTTGTAAATGATAATTTTTAAACGTATTAATTGTTATTTTTTTATACTGATTTACTACATTGTTTTAAAGTATTTATTTTTAGATATTTTATTTTTTAAATTACATTACATATTTTTAATATAAATTGATATATATTTTATATAGCAGGCAATGATATCCTATGAAGGAAATTCAAGTTACTCGTAAGTATGGTTAAAATAACTTTTCAGGAACAGTAGTGGCCTGAAAGATGCAGTACTGAGGTCTCTCCTGATAACAGGTGAGTAAATCGGAATTCTTAGTTTGGCTGATTTTAGAGGAATTTTTTAAAGTTCCAAAACTCCACACTTAAAAGAATTTTCAAGTGAAACCAGTCAATGCTAGCCTTGGGCGTTGATAATAATTGGAGAGACACTCTGTTTGTGCCATACTGCTGCAAACCTACAATAAAGGCTGTCAACTTTCCGCTGAGGCTCCTCTAATGGGCGTTCTTTGTGTGATGGATATATATATATATATATATATATATATATATGCAAAACTGAATCCTGACCGCCAAACGTGGCGGAAACAGCAGGCGTGGACCTCTTCAACACACAGCAGTGTTTAAACGCGAACCAAAGCCACAGCAGACAAAGGTGTTTTCAACAATCCATTTATTTGCAGAAAAATGTAAGAGCCAGTGCCCTCCCTGACGCGTTTCGCTCCGCAAGCGGAGCTTGATCACATGACGCGTCAGGAGTAGGACGAGCATTAAATTAACAGTAAAAGCCCGAGCGCCTAAAGAAACAGGACGCAAGGGTGGCATGAAAGCAAATGAACGTTAAATCAACATTCAAAACATTAATTCAATCAAAATTGTCTATTTACATCAATAATAGCTGGGGGGCACAACATCACTGCATAGTGCATTCAAAATCATAAATCGAGTTGGTGTTTATCAATATAGCAATAATAATCAGGCCTCAAAACCAAATTAGATCTCAATGCTTTAACCAGAGGACCTAGACGATAAAAATGCCAAACGAACCATATATATCACAAGATCAGCATCAAAAATGATAGAATATCAAAAAATGATAAACAGATCAAAATGTGAAAACAGTTCATTGCCAGTGCAATCATGATGGTCTATTTAATCTACGTCCAAAGGTATTAATAATATTCTTGCTCAAATCAATACATAATTTTTCTTTTCATGCATGCCCCCTCAGAAGAGTGAATACAAAAAGTGCCTTCATGCTAAAGTGCCAATACCTAAAATTCATTGCATAATACAATAAAAAACTTTAATAATGTAGTAAAATACAGTCTAAGGAAGTTCATATATATATATATATATATATATATATATATATATATATATATATAAATATATGAACTTCCTTAGACTGTATTTTGCTGTAGAGGACAATCCAGCTCATTTTAAAATAATATTGTATATAGTAGTGATATCTACTGTATTTAAAGTAACTAACCTAAACTTTTTTTCTCTGTGCAAAAACGAAGCTTGTATGTTATTTGTTGCTATTTGATTTTATGTCTGTAAACTTTTTATGGCTTGGTAGCCGAAATGAAAGATATTTACTTACTTTTAAGTAAAGTACAATATGTGTCCACTAACACTGAAGACTATTGAACCATTGCATAATCACCAGGAATTTACAATGGAATACATCATCATAGCATATATGATAAATCATCACATTTTATAAGTAGGTGAAAATATCCTTAAAGGCACACTATGTCACTGTCTATCAGCAAGGTGATGGCCATTGTGATACGTCATTTAATTATGCACATAACACATTTCCTAAGCAATTTTCCTGATATCTCAGTAAAAGAGAAACATTGCTTCATTGTGTGATCTTATGGCCAGCAATTCAATGCTTATAAAAGTGTGAACTTGTCAGACATTTGTAATAAAACCATGAAAACATTGCTAGATAACCAATACCAACTGCTGATAGTTGAGGGAACCTTAAGTGTGTACACTTAGGCTTGAAACTGTATTGCCATTGGTGGACATTTAAGGGAATGCAGTCCATTGTCTCATCATCCCCAGTGATCCTTTTAGTGTGTCACTTAAAAAATGCGTATATACAGTTAGAAAATTTAAACCTAATGCTTTTTGGGTCTGGATTAAGAATGATAACTCTGATCACACCCTCACCCTCCCCCTCCTCCTCCTCCTCCCCCAACACTTTTTCCAATATAACTAGGATTGTTGATACTATCTTAGATTTCCCTAACTTTGGGAGTCTGTAACTACAGTAGTAATCTTACACATACAAATGTATGCATCTGCCCAATATTTTTTGGCATACAGCTAGACTTGAAAGATAAGAAATCTCCACAATGTAAATGGGGCTGGAATTATAATAGAAAACATTCCTTCCCCCAATATATGCATTTCTACCATTTTGTGTGGGTCTATAGTTAGAATATTAAATATGACCCTCTCCCATTGTATACACTACTCCTAATGTTTGTGGGCCTGAAATTTGAATAATAAATATGATACCCAAATATCTGCATTTTCCCCAATGTTTGTTTGGCTTGAGTTAAAATAGTTAATCTGTGCCCCTTCTGTATGTATTTTCAACAATGTAGTTGGGATTGGAGTTTGAAAAGTAAATCTCAACCGCACAAAATATGCATTTTGGCTAAAGTATGTGGGTCTGTAATTAAAATAGTAAATCACACCAATCTAAGCACTTTCCCCACTGTACTTGAAACTGGAGTTAGAATAGCAAAGTTGCCACAAAATACGTCCTTTGCCCAATATTGGTGAGTCCAGAGTTAGAATAATAAAATCTGCTGACGATAAATAAACAATCACCCTATAATATTTGTTGGACTCGACTAAGAGTAGGAAAACCACCCTTCTCCCAAATATATAAATTTTTACCAATGTAAGGTGTATGGCAGGTAGAATAGTACATCTCAACCCCAAAAATCATTCACTTACCCAATCTATGTGGGCCTGAGTTAGATTAGTACATCTGACTTTCACCTACAAAATATATTCACTTTACTCAATGTGCTAGAATAGTAAATATACACTGTCCAAAACGTTTCACTTTACCTAATGTTTGTTGGACTAAAGTTGGAATACAAAACCTAACCCCTCACCCATAGAGGCACTTACCCAAGTATACATTGGATTGTGGTTAGAATCTAAATCTGAGCTCACTTTAATTGTTGCACTTTCTCCTATTTATGCTTGACTGGAGTTAGAATAGTATATCTCACCCCACACATACTGCTTCTTTTAAATGTTTAGTGCAAAGCAGATTTCAATGTATCATTTATTATATTATGTTACTTTGCTTGATTCTTTTATTGTATCTTGGTTTTTTAAATCATTACATTTATGCTTAAGTTATTTAGGAAATTATTAAACATGGTAATTAAGAACTTATTACTTGAAATATGTACAGTAACACCATATATAACTACATATATGTTAATCTATACTCTTATCACAGAATATCCCATCGTTTGTAGTGCAAGAAGAACTAGGAATGGCTTTCCTCACATATGTGTTGGCTTTTCGTCCTCTATCATTATGGATCAAAATCTGAACCAAGAAGGAAAACACCCTCAGTAAGGAAATTTTAAGGGATTGTCTCTCCCGTGATGAGGTGAATTCTATCTGCTGGCTCAAGTACGTCAGAGAATGCTTCTCCAGCCTGGGATGGGCAGATCTATTCAAGAACTCAGAGGAAATTTGTAGTAAGGATATGAGTTGGGTGAAGGAGAACTTTAAGAAGCGTATGTGTGCCAGAGAAGAAGTAGAACTGAGGAAGTCTAGTGTACATAGGCACCTCTCACTGAAAACTAGGCCATCAATCAAACCACATCTCATATGGTTTAAAAGTATCCATGACCATTTATTATTGACTAGATTCCGATTGGATCTTTTTCATTTTCTCCTGGCCCATCCTCGCAGAGGTTATAGAGGGCTGTGCCTCCCACCCTAAGCCTGCGATGGAAAGTCTCCAAGATATATGATGCACTTTTTAATGTTCTGTAGTTTTTATGAGGTTCATAGAAAGTATTTTATCTTTTTACAACTGCTTTCTAGCTACTCAGTTCTTCATGTTCTTATCTTTTTAAGGGCCGCCATTAGGCTTAGGTCCAGCTGTGATGAACCCTTAGGGCCAATTATCTGACTCTGTGATAATAGGAATTTGTTTATATTTTGGTTTACATCCATAATTTTGTATCTTATGAGGTTGTGACTGAAGTTTTCACTGAACCAGATATAGTTTTTACGATTATTCCTGTATTTTAAGGTGACAGATAACGTCTTTTCCACAAATCAGACATTCATGTTCTTGACATTAGGCCTGTTTTCTTTTTAACCCTGTAATTATGAACCCATGATGATTATTCTGCACTGTTTTATTATGTATCAGATGGAGATTTTTTTTAATGTGTTTGTTTAACTTTTATGATTTTCTTTGCAAAAAACGAATAAAGTGTTTAAAGTGAAAGTGATCTATACTAGTTGTATAACATGCATTTTATTATCCATTAAATATATCTATATTTCCTGTGATTTAGGGCCTGATTATCATCACGGTGAACCCACCACCGACAGGCTGCCAGTGGCGGGTTCACCGTGATCTCGAGGCCTTTTCCCTCCTGCCATATTTTGGTGGCGGGCTCCTTGAGCTCGCCGGGCGGTGGAGGCCCTCAGCACACAATGCATACTGGCGGTCCTTGGCCGGCACCGCCGGTGTGATTACAATGCTGGATCCCCGCCAGCCTTTCTATAGCGATTCACCCACCATGGAAAGGCTGGCCGGGATAGACATTGGGGTGCCCGTTGTGTGCCACACTTGACCAGGGGCAGCTCTTTTTTGATAATTGGGGGGCACCTATTGTGCCCCTTACATTTCCCTGCACTGTGTGGCAGGCACCGGGTGGTGACTACAACGTGGTGCAGGGAAATGCCAAACTTAAATTTTTTCCATTGTGGTGTGTGCTGCAGTCAGCAGCACCTCCAACAATGGAAAACATGGCAATTGCGGCCTCTGTGGTGGCGGCTGCCTTGTAATGCCATATTTGAGACCACCGCCTTATAGGCGGGCGGTACCCATACCTAGTACGATGGCGGACATACAGAAGTCTGTCCGCCAGCGTAATCAGGCCCATAGTTTCAAAAATATTAATGAGGTTAAGTGTAGTTTTAAAAAAATATATTTATAATTATGTTTTCCTAAATATATGCTATGTTTAAATAAGCTAGTAAAAACATTGAAATTATTAAGTATTTTCTCAAAATTATTCTTTAAATATTTAACAATTTTTTATGTAATTACATTTCCAAGTAGCTGTTATGTCTCTAATGAAAAACATGTATCATTTACATTTTTATAATGTCAATTTAATTTGTATTTTAAGTGCAAAAGTTATTTACAATTATATATTTTTCAGTATTACAGTGTTCATATTATTCGACATTATATTTTTATAGTCATCATTACTTTACATTATATGCATGAAAATACAATATTTTTGTCATTGATAGTTTGAAAATTGTATTTTTTAGCACAGTTTATTTGTGGTTGATATTCCGATACACAACCACTTATAGTGGAGGGTCTGGCTTTAGGACAACCAGGAGCAAAGGTCTCTGCAACTTTGACCATGTGCAGAACCAATGGCCACTTCTTAAACACAGACCCTTTTCCTTTTAAAACTAGGGAGTCTATGGATGAGCTGGCTTGCATCGCTCTTGAACCAAGCAACATGCTGCAAGAGCGGCCCAAACCTCAAGTCAAGCCACACAAGGCTACTTTGCATAGCCCTGAGTGGCTCCATAAATCTGGAGTAGACAATGCAGAGCAAATCAATGTGTGGCCTTCCTGGTATTTCAATGACATGGCATAGATGTTCTCATGCAACACACATCAGAGCTTATTTACAAGCCCCTTGCACCACAGGTAGGTCACTTTTTGTGACGCACCAGCAGCACGTTTTGTGCTCCATATTTACAAGGAAATGAAAAACCACCCTGTGTGGCTGTTCCTGTCCTTGTAAATACCGCCCCTTTACAAGCATCACTTTCCAGGAAATGGGCATTCATTGGGTGTTGCAGTGGATGTTCCCAAGTAACATCCATGGAACCTGACACATTCCCAGATTTACAAGAAATTGCAAACCTGGGAATGTGCCAGAATGCTACGCCTTCCCAGGGGAGGTGTAGCGAGGCACACCAAGGAGAAATGTTTTAATTTCTCCTAATTTTTCTCACTTTTGTATGTGTGGTACATTCTGCTGCACACATAGGATTGAGGAAATCACCTTTTGTGAGTGTTTTTGTGCACACAAAAACAAACATTTAAAAAAACCTCTGTTCTTCAACTTCTATGTGTGCTGAATTACACATAGAAGTTTGAAAACGCCATTTCAGATTGTTTATGTGCTGGAAGGGACATCTTCCTGCACATACACAATCATTCCCCTCTACACAGGCCTGCATCGGCCCATGGCAGCAAATTGTGCACCAGTGCAGAGGAGAGCAAAGGGATTGGTCAAATCATTGTAGATATGACACATCCCTGTGCTTTGGAATTAATGCAGTGTGGTGTTGCCAAATGGCTTGCGGCACCACACTGCGTTACTTCCTTGTAAATGAGGTCATGGTTTTTAATGCATTCCTCGATGTACCAGAACTAGGTTTACTGACAGATTATCAATACATAGGGCCTGATTCAGATGTGGTTAGGAAGGCCTCCTAACGACATTTTCTGCGTCCAAATTGGATAAGGAACATGTCTTTCCAACCCAATTACGATGCGGTTAGGAAAGCATTCCCACTTAGGGGCCAATTACGATGCGGTTAGGTACATAGGCTCCCATTGAAGTCAATGGGAGTCCAACCAAATCGTATCTGGAGGCATACAGATGCATCGTACTCAGTCAATTGGACTTTCACGATCCAATATGGTTCAAAACCATTTCCAAACCCATTCGGTCGGGAAGCATTCCAAACCGCATCAGAATCCGGCCCTTAAAATATCCCCATACCGCAATATTGATTTCTAAATATCAATGTCAAAAATATCGACATCCTACATTTATAAAGGTAAGTACAAAAATATTGGAAAAAATATTGATCTAAAACTATATTTGTACAAAATATCTATTTTTATATATGCATAAAATAAAATATGAAATATTAAATATGTTAAATAATAAAATTAATATAACAAAAGAAATTAGATTTAATATACATTTTAACAAATGTAACAAATAAACGCAAATAAAAAATACACCTACATAATAAGTGATATATATTTACTTTAATACAATTGATAAACTACTAACTTAAATTATTTTATCATTTTTAAATTATATAAAAATGTACAAATATATATTTATATATATGTATATATACCAAGACCATAAACTCCAATAAAAAGTTTTTTATTATAAATTAAAGCATTAAACTATTTACAAATCTTTAAACTTAAATTTCCCACTCCAGTCAGTTCAACAGTAGGTAAAATATTGGATAGCGGAGGTGTAAAAATTACTATTCCCACTCCAGTGAGTGCAACAGTAGGGAAAGTGTTGGATAGGGAAGGGATACAAATTATTATTCCCACTCCAGTGATTGCAACAGTAGGGCAAGTGTTGGATAGTGGAGAGGTAAAAATAACTATTCCCACACCATTTAATGTAACATGGTAAAGTGTTAGATAGCGGAGGGGTAAAAATCACTATTCCCACTCCAGCCAGTGCTACAAAGTTATAAGCAGATCAACAACCACCATTCAATAAACTGCAACATAAGTATATCAGCTGCATGCTTTAACTTGCAATTTCATTACAATTTCAAATTAAATTAAGGCCCAAATTATGATATAGAGTGGGCCGCTGTTGAAGTGGTCAGGAAACCATCCGACAAACAGTCGACGATACGACTGACTAATTATGATATGATCGCCATGGTGGTGGTCAGAAAGTGCTCCTTTACACTGCGGCTTGTGCTGCAATGATCCACGAGGGAAGGGGACCCTGTTGGAGGCTCCCAAAGTCCCTTTCCGGCATCCTTTTCATGGCGGTCAGACCGCTATGAAATGTCTTTTCAGAAAGGGACATCATAATCCCGACAGTGGTGCCCGCCTCGGCACTGCTGCCTTTCAAGGGATACCATTCCGATTGCCCCTGGAAGCAGCACTCTTCTCCCGATGGTTTTGGTCCAACTGCCTGCATTATAATGTGGCGGTTGGACTGAAGGGCTGTCTGTCTGTGGGACCGCCACCGACAGCCTGTCTTTGGCGATCCTACCAACATCATAATGAGGCCCTAAATTTGTTTAAGAAAATGTTCATTCTTCGAAGCAAATAGAGGTGTTTTACTACTCTGATTTATATTACCTTATACAAGACTAGGGTCAAACAGGGACAGAAAATAGCCAAGGCATCAAATTAAAAGTGGCCACCATTAGCGAATCAGAGAGATAAAAAATTGGCCCACATTTGCAAATCAGGGAAGTTTTAAACTTGTAAAGACAAGCTGTATAAGTGTTTTGCAAGTTATGGGAGAATGCATGCATTTGTGCTTGTTGCAGAAAATGTGTGTGGTAATATCAGGGAAATCAACAGAAAGACTGGACCATCAGACCATACAAACGGATCAAATAGCCAAGAAAACCAGTCCAAACAAACACTATTGTCTGAGACTACACCTTGGGCACTGTCAGGTTCAATTGCAAGGCCAGTTCAACTGTGTATGATCCATTACGGCAGGGGGCAGAAAGCAGGTCCCAGAAGACCTGTGGCCCAGGGGGGGCTCCTATCAACCCAGGGATATCAGTATCTGTGATCTGTGAGATATGGGAATTTCCAAGGCCTCTCTTTACAACCTGGAGATGGGGGGGGCATCGTGTTTTTTTGGAATGACTCTGTTTACGAGCTCCTTGGGCCCCAGTTTTTTGGTTCCGCCATGCCAAAATCCCCTCGCTGACACTGCTGTTTCGAAATAGGAAAAAATGAAGCATTTGCAGAATAAACATGAGGTTAAACACTTTTATGAAACGCTACAAGTATTGTCCCTCTTGATGGATTTCACCAATGAACTCAGGATGGAGGGAACTTCGTTTTGTGAGGTTCTGCCATATGATGAGAAAGTTATTCAAGAATTTTCAAATGCATATTCTGCGGGAGTGAGGAGTAATTAAAAATAAACAGTTCCTATCACTGTCAGTAATCCTAATAAACTGCTATTCTGTATTTGATTCCTTGCAAGCTCATATGTCGCCTTTTGCAAGTATAATGAGCTGCATGTGGCTATTGTCAGAGGGCAAGAAGATTAACTTAACAATGAATATGTAAATGTGGCACAGAGACAAAATGATTAAGCATTATTTTGATGAAAATTGACAGTGTAAGAAGTTGACCAACCGAATAAAGAATCAGTTACCATTAATAAGCCAAAGTGTGACTTTGAAATGTACCTTATATTTGAAGTCCATGTAAAAAGTTAAACATTGAGGCTAGATAGAATACATTAAACATGAGAATACACATTTGGACCCTGGTTATGAGTTAGGTGCACGGGTAATTACTGCACGCTCAGGTAAATAGACAATGACTTTACCGAATCATCTGATCACAAGTTAAAATCCATGTGATTTTTAGCATATATGCTAAATACTACTTGTCTGTTGTCAACATGCATGATTTTACACATGTGCTAATTACCACATGTGCTATTTACCACGTGCAAAAAATAACACATGTGGTAAATAACAACTAAATATAAGTATGTAGGTTATACAAGTATGGGAATTGCAGCCACAATATACCGCTAGCGCGTTTCTTTGATCTTGAACTCGCCTGATTCTAAATATTGTGCATTTTAACCTCCATTTTTAAAATATTGAACGTGTTATATTTCTGTGTAAATTTTAAAGGTCATTACTGTAACGTGGTTTGACACATTTACCTGGGGTGTGAAGTTAGCAAGGGGCTCTCCGGTCCACAGCGGCTCTGAAATTGCCGTTTGAGTGGAGAGAGGTAACCCCCTCCGAGTGACACAAAACTCGAGCGCCATTTTGGGGCAGTTAGCGCTCTAGCGCCAGGACGCCTGAAGTGTATTTAAACCTCGCAATCGTGAGCGCGCAGCGGATGCGCGCAGCGGGTGCGACGAAGGCAAGCCCGTCTGCGCCCGTCCGCGCCAGTACGCTGCCAGGTGGCAGGAAACACTGCATTCTTGTCCTATGATGCCGCCTATATTTTACTCATGGGAGATGTTGCTTAAGGTAAAATCCTCCATGCATCCCTTGAGCTGTGTAGGGAGGACCTATTCAGATAACGAAGTTTTTTATAGATGCTGCCCTCACTGTAAAGGGGGTATAGGTCAGGCACATACAATCCCAGGCCCTACTGAAACTCCACAGATCTGCTCAAAACTGGTTTTGGAGTCCAAACCGGATGAAGCTCAGACCCGGGATACTACTGTTAACTGCTTTTATATCAATGCAAAGTCGTTATCCAAACATGCCTCAGAAATCTGAGATCTGCTAGATGTTCACAAGCCGGATATCTGCTTATTCACTGAAACTTGGCTCCAGCCACACTCTGGGCCGTCCCTAGCAATCGCTTTCCCCACAGAGTACTCTGTTGTAAGGTTGGTGGCCAGAAGGTCACAGGGGCAGTAGTGTACCACCCGCCGGGTGAAAATAAAAAGATCTTTTGCACTACACTATTGGAAACCCTTGCCCCATATGTTCTAGATGCGGATAATTTTTTCGTAGTGGGGGATTTTAATTTCCACCTTGATACAATCACAAATCGTGATACAGAGGATCTCCTGGCCTCTATGAACATGTTAGAGCTTTCACCTTAAATTAATGAACCAACCCATATAGCAGGTCACACTCTGGATAATATTTTCACTAATATGTCTACACTTAAAACTAAACCTCCTCTGATAGTAAGTTGGTCCGATCACATGGGGTTACGTTTTTCCTTCCCTTCCAATGAAGTCAGTTCCAGGCTCTGGGCGTAGAGTTTCCCATAGACAGTGGAGAAAAATAACTCCTACCACTTTTGGCTCATTATTCTCCCCTCCATCTTTTAAGGAGGGAAATAACGTAAATGAAGCCATCACTACTCTCGAGAAAGAGATGAGCCGGGTTTTTGACATTATCGCCCCTATAAAAACCACTACCATACATGTAAAACCTTCCCTGGCACCCTGGTACTCTGACAGCCTGAAATCAGACAAAGCGGCTTGTAGAATAAAGGAACGTAAATGGAGGAAAACAGAACTAAAGGAGGATAGACTAGCTTATAATGTATTGCATAGGGACTATCTCAGGAACTGCAATATGGCCAGACGTTTACATCTAGCCACCCGCATAGTGGAAGCTAAAGACTCTTCCAAAGAACTCTTTAAAATACTTAAAGAGTTTTCTGCCCCCAGTGTGTGCAATCTTGCATGCCCCCCCTCGCAAAATTTCTGTGAGGAGCTTGCTAAATATTTCACTAGTAAAATAGATAACATCTTTAACTCCTTTACTCTAAATCCGGAGCACTTGTCAGTAACCTGGAAGCCAGATAAACCCATGCTCCCTAAGTTGGAATATTTTGATCCCATATCAAGGGAGCACGTCCTGGGGCTAATAAAAAACAGTAAATCAGGGTCTCCGGCTGATGTGGCTCCTCCCCACATCAGTTCTGACCGGGGACTGGAGTTAGCTAACCCTATCTGGGAGATATGCAATTTATCTATATCCTTTCCCGTTGAAATGGAAAAAGGCATTTATGAAACCTTTGCCAAAAAAACCCTCGGCTGATCAGGGGATCTTCAAAACTATAGGCCCATTTCTCTTCTGCCCGTATGCTCCAAACTTTTGGAGTCTCTGGTGAACCAGCAACTTTTAGACTATCTGGAACAGTATAATCTTCTTGATCCTTCACAGTCAGGCTTCCGTGCAGTCTTTAGTATGGAGTCGGCTCTAACGGAGGTGTCAGATACCATCAGGCTGCGATTGGATGAAGGGGCGCCCACCATGCTGGTTCTGCTAGATATATCAGCAGCCTTTGACACCATCTCCCACAGGATCCTATTAGACAAAATGTGGGGGATTGGTGTCAAGGGGAGGGCGTTGGACTGGGTACAGAACTTTCTCTCTGAAAGATCTCAATGTGTCCAACTGGACACTTTTGTGTCCAGTGCCACACGTGTGGATAAGGGGGTCCCTCAGGGCTCTGTGCTGAGCCCGACACTGTTCTATATCTACGTGTCGTCTCTGGCTGCCGCTATAAGATCATGCGGATTTCACACCATCTCGTATGCCGACGACACGCAGATTATTGTCCCTATAGAGAAGGACATTGAAGGGACCAGAGACAGATTTAAGAAATGCATGTCCAAAATTGCAGTATGGATGAAACAGAACTTCCTGCAATTGAACTCAAATAAAACTGAGATTTTACTGTTCGGCAAAGCCGAACAGATATGGACCAAAAACTGGTGGCCGGAGGAACTGGGAGAAGCTCCTCGCCCCAAAAAATTGGGTAAAAAATGTGGGTGTGCTAATCGACTCTAAATTATCCATGGAAGAGCATGTGAAAATCTTATCGGGTAAATGCTTTGGACTTATCCGCATGCTTAAGAAGATCTTTCCCTGGATTCCACTCTCTTCCAGAAAGGTCCTGCTACAAGCACTTGTAGTCAGCAGGCTCGATTATGGAAATGCCCTGTTGGTAGGAATGAGGGAAGATTTGTTCTCCAAACTGCAAGTCGTGCAAAATACGTCATCCCGTTTAGCTCTTAAAAACCTGCACGCACCCCCTCCGCCCCATTACTGAACAAGCTGCATTGGCTTCCCATGAGGAAAAGAGCAATTTTTAAGCTCCTGTGTCTAGTCTTTAAAGCTCTGGTGGGGCTAGGACCAGCATACTTAAGGGAAAAACTAACATGGCACATTCCATCCCGCCATTTAAGATCCAGTGGCCGGAAGCTTCTCCAAATACCTAGATTTAAAAAGGTCAGGATGGGTGGACGTGCTTTCTCCTATGTCGCCCCGAAATATTGGAACGCACTGCCAGTAGATCTTCGGAACTGTTCCACATTCGCGGATTTCAAGAAAAAACTAAAAACGTGGCTATACTAGTGCATTAGTTGTTCTATACTGCTGTCTGCTGCTGCCGGGAGCCGCGAGATCCCCCAGGGGATGATTTGTGCGCCATATAAATGATAATAATAATAAAACCAGTGGAATATAACACCTTACAATACCTCCGGTATGTAGGTAATGAAAGCACACCTGCAAAACAATAAAATAGTAAGAACAACACAGTAATACAAAATGAATATATGACTTTACAATGCATGCAATTACAACACATGCTTTTACAACGCAGTCTTTACATTGCAACTACCATTACATTCCATAATTTTACATTGCATGCCATTACGACGCATTTTTGAAAACTACCATTACAACGCATTCCATTACAATGCATACCATTAGAACGCATACCATTACAATGCATACCATTGCAGCGCATAATACTTTTAGGAAACAGTAGGGTAAGTGTTGGATAGTATAGGGGTAAATATTACTATTCCCACTCCAGTCAGTGCAACAGTAGGGTAAGTGTTGGACAGTGTAGGGGTTAAAATTACTAAGTGTTGGCTAGTGTAGGGGTAAAAATTACTATTCCCACTCCAGTGAGTGCAACAGTAGGGAAAACGTTGGATAGTGTTGGGGTAAAAATGACTATTCCCATGTTCCCCAAAAACCATACCCACCCTATGTTATGTTATGTTAAAATACTTGTATAGCGCAACGTTCACCGGGTAGGTTTCTTGGCGCTTCAGGGGACAAAGCTCTAAATAAGTTGAAGGCTTAGATGGAGTAGGCTTGAAACATAACCACGTCTTTAGCTGTTGCCTGAACTGAAGATGGGAATCAGTAGCCCGTATTGGAAGAGAGAGAGAGTTCCAAGTTTGATGAGCCAACGTGGAAAACCGGATCCCGCCATGTTTAAGGCGCTTATATCTAGGGACGGTCAGGAGATGTTGACCAGAGGAGCGGAGGGTGCGGGGAGGGATGTATTTCTTGATCCTTTTGGAGATGAACTTAGGACCTTCATCTGACAGTGCCTTGTGTACGATGCACCCTAACTTTAAGACACTGCGTTGTCTCACTGGGAGCCAGTGCAGTTGTTTGAGCAGTGGCTTTATGTGCTGGGGGGCCGGGAGTTGAAAGATAAACCTGGCCGCGTGGTTCTGTATTAATTGCAGACATTGTAATTGATATGCTGGAATTCCAACATAGAGTGAATTAGCATAATCCAGTCGCGAGATGATAAGCGTGAGAACAACCAGGGTTAGTGCTGCTGTTGATAAAAATCTTTTTATTTTCTTTATTTTCCGTAGCATGAGGAAACAGACCGACACCACGGAGCTAATCTGGGATTTCATTGATAAGTCCTTGCTTATCATGACCCCCAGGCTTTTTGCCGTAGATACTGGATCAGGCGGGGGGGCCTAAGGAGGGAGGCCAAAAGTTGGCGTTCCAAGGATTTAGGGTGCCGCCTGTCAAGATCAGCTCCGTTTTGTCTGGGTTCAATTTTAATTGGTTAGCGTTCATCCAGTTGCTGATGTAAGTCATAGTGGCCTGCAGATTGGATTCAGATAAACTTGTAGGTTGGATATTAAAGATTCATTGCAGATCGTCTGCATAATTGAACACCAGAACGTTAATTTTCTTCAATGCGGTGACCAGGGGCTGCATGTACAAGTTGAACAAAAGGGGGGATAAGGAGAAGCCCTGTAAGACTCCACAAGAAAGTAGACCTTTTTTTGAGCAAAAGTTGCCTAGGCGGACGGATTGATATCTGTCCGTCAGGAAGGAGTGTATCCACCTCAGGGCCTAACCCCCAATGCCTGCGCTGTGGACACGGTCGATCAAGATGTTATGATCGACCGTGTCAAATGCCGCGGACAGGTCGAGGAGGATCAGGGCTTGGGGGAGTCAAGGTCAGCTCCAGTGCGTAATTCGTCCATGACCCTAATACTAAAAAATATCCATTACTTACCTTATAATGTGTTGTAATGATATGCGTTGTAATGGCATGCATTGTAGTGACAGGTGTTGTAATAGCCTGCATTGTAATGGAATGCGATGTAAAGGCAGTTGCGTTGTAACAGTTGCGTTGTAAATGTAGGTCATTGTAATGACTGCGTTGTAATGGATGTTTCCCATACAAAATACACAGTACATGCAGTATTTGAGATGAAAATAGTAGAATATCACACACATACCTGCAGACATGGTCAGACCGATATAAACAGACATATGGATAGGTGAATCTCTCTCAGGTTGATTGAAGCAGCCCACACTTCCAGTTTTTCAGTACACTACCATGGATACAGCACTGCTGAGTCACTATATCATGCTAAGCCATATTAATGTTCTGCTGCTACAAATCATGTAGCATAAGGTTGGAAACCAGGCCACCAATCAATGACCTCAAATGGAGCAGCCAAGCAGGATGACAGAATAAGCCTGGAACCTATAAACATGAGTTAGCTTGAGATGCAGAGGACATACATGCTTGATATGGGCATCATGAAAAACTAATTTTCTTCATTATGGATACCCTGGAGCCCAAATTAGTGGTGCACTGTTATCCCACTTCTTGAAAATGCTAGCAGCGCAGGAATTCTTTGCAATAGGCACCACACAACAGACAAAAAGATTGGTGTGTGGCATTTCTCAATCAATCTTAAGCAAAACATTCTGGGCCCGATTCAAAAAGATACTTTCCTATTTTGAGTAAGTTTACACTTTTGAGTAAGCGTAATCCTTTCGGTATTCACAGACTCTGAGGAGATTATCTACAAGCCCTTTGCACCAGCAGAACATCACTTTTTGTAATGTTCCAGTGATGCACAGCGGCTTAGCCATATCTACAAGGCCACGTAAAGCCTCCCTGCATGGCTTTTCATGGCCTTGTAGTTGTGAAGTAAGGCAAGGCAGCACAAGTTGCTGCCTTGCCTTATTCTGATTCAAAGAGGTGTTCCATGGGTGTTGCTGTGGGTGTTCCCATGCAACACCCATCCATGGACTTTTACCTTGCCCCAGACTTACAAAATCTCATAAACCTAGGGCAGCATCAAAACCTTGCACTAGAGCTGGGCTGGTAAATTATCCCCTTTTTGATGCTGTGGTTCAGTAGGTGTCTCATGTTCCGTTGTCTCATTTTGGCAATTCTAATGGTGCTTCCTGAGGGAGGTTTGTTGGATGTGGTCTGGGTGTTGGGTCAAGAGGAGATGCCATTGGAGGAGCTACAAATCTAAATGGAAGTAGTTCTCCATAAAAATCTTGCTTTCAATTTTTTTACATGTCTTGGAGGTGTAGAGATTTCTGGAAGCTGTTCTTCCTGGGTTTTGACAGAGTAACATGGCTCCGGGTAGCCATAGCTTTCTTCTATTTGTTAGAGTACTCTGGCACATAAAGAAAGTTAGGTTACATGACCCTTCAGCTTGGGAGGCTGAACCTGATATTATTTCCTCTTCAGTTCAAATTTGCTCTCTGTCTTACTCTTAGTGTAATTCTGGGAAAACATATATTAGAACATCATAAAAGAAAGCAACAGAGATTTTTTCTGATGTGGTTAGCTTGTCTAGGAAATATATTGTGTGTATTAGTAGTCGTAAGTGGTGAATTTCAGGGGTTTTCTGCATTTGAGCCATAACCAAACTTAGGGGCCGATTAGGATGGCGGACGGAAAGCGTCCGGACCGCCAGTCTCGTGGGAAATGACCGTCCGACCGCGCCGTGGGGAAACCAGCATTGCTATTAGGATTCCCCTCGAGCAAAACCCGACCCCGGCGGACGGATGTCTCCAAAGACCGCCGACCGCGGACTGAACCATAGAAAAACCAACCGCTGCGAACGGAGTGGCCGCGGTAACAGGCCCAACCGCCGACAGTGCAGCGGAGCCCGTCCGAGGGCTGGCTGTGGTGTTGCGTGGGCGGCGTGTGCCTGATGCGGGGGGTGATTGTGCTGAGGTGGGACTGGTGTGGGTGCACTTGTGTGTGTTCCTGTCCCCACCAGGGTGTCTGGTGTGGACAGGTACCAGTGTTCATGCATGCTGTGGCGTGGTATGTTTGTATTGCATGCTTGCGTACCCGCGGCGGCGTCCACAACGGTGCATGACTTGCTGGTAGTGAAGTAGGAACAGGGCCGGTAAGGCGTGTAGGGCTGGGTCCATGGCGCTCGGGTCTAACGGAGGTGTCAGATACCATCAGGCTGCGATTGGATGAAGGGGCTTCCACCATGCTGGTTCTGCTAGATCTATCAGCAGCCTTTGACACCATCTCCCACAGGATCCTATTAGACAAAATGTGGGGGATTGGTGTCAAGGGGAGGGCATTGGACTGGGTACAGAACTTTCTCTCTGAAAGATCTCAATGTGTCCAACTGGACACTTTTGTGTCCAGTGCCACACGTGTGGATAAGGGGGTCCCTCAGGGCTCTGTGCTGAGCCCCACACTGTTCTATATCTACGTGTCGTCTCTGGCTGCCGCTATAAGATCATGCGGATTTCACACCATCTCGTATGCCGACGACACGCAGATTATTGTCCCTATAGAGAAGGACATTGAAGGGACCAGAGACAGATTTAAGAAATGCATGTCCAAAATTGCAGTATGGATGAAACAGAACTTCCTGCAATTGAACTCAAATAAAACTGAGATTTTACTGTTCTGCAAAGCCGAACAGATATGGACCAAAAACTGGTGGCCGGAGGAACTGGGAGAAGCTCCTCGCCCCAAAAAATTGGGTAAAAAATTTGGGTGTGCTAATCGACTCTAAATTATCCATGGAAGAGCATGTGAAAATCTTATCGGGTAAATGCTTTGGACTTATCCGCATGCTTAAGAAGATCTTTCCCTGGATTCCACTCTCTTCCAGAAAGGTCCTGCTACAAGCACTTGTAGTCAGCAGGCTCTATTATGGAAATGCCCTGTTGGTAGGAATGAGGGAAGATTTGTTCTCCAAACTGCAAGTCGTGCAAAATACGTCAGCCCGTTTAGCTCTTAAAAACCTGCACGCACCCCCTCCGCCCCATTACTGAACAAGCTGCATTGGCTTCCCATGAGGAAAAGAGCAATTTTTAAGCTCCTGCGTCTAGTCTTTAAAGCTTTGGTGGGGCTAGGACCAGCATACTTAAGGGAAAAACTAACATGGCACATTCCATCCCGCCATTTAAGATCCAGTGGCCGGAAGCTTCTCCAAATACCTAGATTTAAAAAGGTCAGGATGGGTGGACGTGCTTTCTCCTATGTCGCCCCGAAATATTGGAACGCACTGCCAGTAGATCTTCGGAACTGTTCCACATTCGCGGATTTCAAGAAAAAACTAAAAACGTGGCTATACTAGTGCATTAGTTGTTCTATACTGCTGTCTGCTGCTGCCGGGAGCCGCGAGATCCCCCAGGGGATGATTTGTGCGCCATATAAATGATAATAATAATAAAACCAGTGGAATATAACACCTTACAATACCTCCGGTATGTAGGTAATGAAAGCACACCTGCAAAACAATAAAATAGTAAGAACAACACAGTAATACAAAATGAATATATGACTTTACAATGCATGCAATTACAACACATGCTTTTACAACGCAGTCTTTACATTGCAACTACCATTACATTCCATAATTTTACATTGCATGCCATTACGACGCATTTTTGAAAACTACCATTACAACGCATTCCATTACAATGCATACCATTAGAACGCATACCATTACAATGCATACCATTGCAGCGCATAATACTTTTAGGAAACAGTAGGGTAAGTGTTGGATAGTATAGGGGTAAATATTACTATTCCCACTCCAGTCAGTGCAACAGTAGGGTAAGTGTTGGACAGTGTAGGGGTTAAAATTACTAAGTGTTGGCTAGTGTAGGGGTAAAAATTACTATTCCCACTCCAGTGAGTGCAACAGTAGGGAAAACGTTGGATAGTGTTGGGGTAAAAATGACTATTCCCATGTTCCCCAAAAACCATACCCACCCTATGTTATGTTATGTTAAAATACTTGTATAGCGCAACGTTCACCGGGTAGGTTTCTTGGCGCTTCAGGGGACAAAGCTCTAAATAAGTTGAAGGCTTAGATGGAGTAGGCTTGAAAAATAACCACGTTTTTAGCTGTTGCCTGAACTGAAGATGGGAATCAGTAGCCCGTATTGGAAGAGAGAGAGCGTTCCAAGTTTGATGAGCCAACGTGGAAAACCGGATCCCGCCATGTTTAAGGCGCTTATATCTAGGGACGGTCAGGAGATGTTGACCAGAGGAGCGGAGGGTGCGGGGAGGGATGTATTTCTTGATCCTTTTGGAGATGAACTTAGGACCTTCATCTGACAGTGCCTTGTGTACGATGCACCCTAACTTTAAGACACTGCGTTGTCTCACTGGGAGCCAGTGCAGTTGTTTGAGCAGTGGCTTTATGTGCTGGGGGGCCGGGAGTTGAAAGATAAACCTGGCCGCGTGGTTCTGTATTAATTGCAGACGTTGTAATTGATATGCTGGAATTCCAACATAGAGTGAATTAGCATAATCCAGTCGCGAGATGATACGCGTGAGAACAAACAGGGTTAGTGCTGCTGTTGATAAAAATCTTTTTATTTTCTTTATTTTCCGTAGCATGAGGAAACAGACTGACACCACGGAGCTAATCTGGGATTTCATTGATAAGTCCTTGCTTATCATGGAATGTCTGACAAAATATCGAGATTCACAATATCGACGTACAAAAATATCGGAGCAAAAATATCGAGGACAATTATATCGGGATCCTATCTTCATAAAGGTAAGTACAAAAATATCGAAAAAATAATATCGTAGTACAAAAATATCGAAATTAAAAATATCGTTTTTTTAAATGTATTAATAATAATGTAACAATAATGTTAAAATACATATAATTTAACAAATATTAAAAACATTAAAACATAATTAAATAAATAAAAGTAATACATATACATTTAAAATAAATTAAAATTTTTATAATTTAATGTAATTTTATTTCTTTTAATTTCATTTAATTGATTTAAATTAAATTAAATTTTTTTTTTTTTTTACCCTTTACGCCTGTACCCCAAAAACCCAAAACTGACCCTGAACCCTAAAAATACCCCTGTACCCCAAAAACCCAAAACTGACCATGAACCCTAAAAATACCCCTTTACCCAAAAACTGAAAACTGACCCTGAACCCTATAAATACCCCTTTACCCAAGAACTGAAAACTGACCCTGAACCCTAAAAATACCCCTTTACCCAAAAACTGAAAACTGACCCTGAACCCTAAAAATACCCCTTTACCCAAAAACTGAAAACTGACCCTGAACCCTAAAAATACCCCTTTACCCAAAAACTGAAAACTGACCCTGAACCCCAAAAATACTCCTTTACCCAAGAACTGAAAACTGACCCTGAACCCTAAAAATACTCCTTTACCCAAGAACTGAAAACTGACCCTGAACCCTAAAAATACTCCTTTATCCAAGAACTGAAAACTGACCCTGAACCCTAAAAATACCCCTTTACCCAAAAACTGAAAACTGACCCTGAACCCTAAAAATACCCCTTTGCCCAAAAACTGAAAACTGACCCTGAACCCCAAAAATACTCCTTTACCCAAGAACTGAAAACTGACCCTGAACCCTAAAAATACTCCTTTACCCAAAATTAATTAACATTATTTAAATACCAATTAATTATTAATTAACAATAACAATAAAGTAAATATATTAGCACATTAGCTATAATTAATTTAATTTACTAATTAATATTAATTTTTCCCAAATAATTAATTAACAATAAAAAATATATATATATTAAAAAATTTAATCTAATTAATGTAATTAACTAATTAATAATAATTTAATTCCCAATTAATTATTAATTAAAATATGTACAAAATTATATTAATTAATTA
This sequence comes from Lissotriton helveticus, assembly GCF_964261635.1. Taxonomy (NCBI): domain Eukaryota; kingdom Metazoa; phylum Chordata; class Amphibia; order Caudata; family Salamandridae; genus Lissotriton; species Lissotriton helveticus. Next base: position 262,026,311 of record NC_136071.1, read on the forward strand.
ACTAATTAATATTAATTAATTACCGATTAATTATTAAATAAAAATATGTACAAATTTATATTAATTAATTAACTAATTAATATTAATTAATTACCAATTAATTATTAATGAAAAATATGTACAAACATATATTAATTAATTAACTAATTAATATTAATTAATCACCAATTAATTATTAATTAAAAATATGTACAAACATATATTAATTAATTAATTATTATTAAATTACTTCCCACCCTATTCCCCTATAAACCCACAACCCGCTCTAATACTAAAACGCAAAATGTTAACAAAATGACTAATTTTCAAACATACATTTCTAAACATATTTAGCAAACATATAAACAACAAAATAAAATACATAACACTAAACAACAAAATTTCGATATTACTAACATACATACCTTAATCTCGATATTCTGTCTGTCGATATTATGGCACATCGATATACTGTACCATCGATATTAAAACATCGATATTATTGCATATCGATATTTTATTTTCGATATTTTGTCTGTGTACCCTTATCATGACCCCCAGGCTTTTTGCCGTAGATACTGGATCAGGCGGGGGGGCCTAAGGAGGGAGGCCAAAAGTTGGCGTTCCAAGGATTTAGGGTGCCGCCTGTCAAGATCAGCTCCGTTTTGTCTGGGTTCAATTTTAATTGGTTAGCGTTCATCCAGTTGCTGATGTAAGTCATAGTGGCCTGCAGATTGGATTCAGATAAACTTGTAGGTTGGATATTAAAGATTCATTGCAGATCGTCTGCATAATTGAACACCAGAACGTTAATTTCCTTCAATGCGGTGACCAGGGGCTGCATGTACAAGTTGAACAAAAGGGGGGATAAGGAGAAGCCCTGTAAGACTCCACAAGAAAGTAGACCTTTTTTTGAGCAAAAGTTGCCTAGGCGGACGGATTGATATCTGTCCGTCAGGAAGGAGTGTATCCACCTCAGGGCCTAACCCCCAATGCCTGCGCTGTGGACACGGTCGATCAAGATGTTATGATCGACCGTGTCAAATGCCGCGGACAGGTCGAGGAGGATCAGGGCTTGGGGGAGTCAAGGTCAGCTCCAGTGCGTAATTCGTCCATGAACCTAATACTAAAAAATATCCATTACTTACCTTATAATGTGTTGTAATGATATGCGTTGTAATGGCATGCATTGTAGTGACAGGTGTTGTAATGGCCTGCATTGTAATGGAATGCGATGTAAAGGCAGTTGCGTTGTAACAGTTGCGTTGTAAATGTAGGTCATTGTAATGACTGCGTTGTAATGGATGTTTCCCATACAAAATACACAGTACATGCAGTATTTGAGATGAAAATAGTAGAATATCACACACATACCTGCAGACATGGTCAGACCGATATAAACAGACATATGGATAGGTGAATCTCTCTCAGGTTGATTGAAGCAGCCCACACTTCCAGTTTTTCAGTACACTACCATGGATACAGCACTGCTGAGTCACTATATCATGCTAAGCCATATTAATGTTCTGCTGCTACAAATCATGTAGCATAAGGTTGGAAACCAGGCCACCAATCAATGACCTCAAATGGAGCAGCCAAGCAGGATGACAGAATAAGCCTGGAACCTATAAACATGAGTTAGCTTGAGATGCAGAGGACATACATGCTTGATATGGGCATCATGAAAAACTAAGGGGTATATTATCAACAACTAGCGATAATTTTTGTCTCTAACTTGTTTAGAGACAAAAATTATCGCCGCACATCGGCGATTTTTATCGCAGATAAACCTTGCTATTAGCAAGGTTTATCGCAAATGCGATAAAAAACGCCCGCAATGCATGAATATCGCTGAAAAGTCAGCGATATTCATGCATTATCGAGCAAATGCTCTTAGCCATGTTATCCACCTCCCATTGGATAACATGGCTAAGAACTGCTCAGGGCAGGTGTTAGCTTTTGGAGATATTCGCCCTTAGCGCAAATATCTCCAAAAGTTGGTAATAGGAGATAGCGATGTTAGCGACTGTTTCCAGTCGCTAACATCTTGGCACGCCCACTTTGCATATCATTAGTGATAAATATCACTGACATGCAAAGTGGGGCCCATGATGGTCGCTATCTCCTATTAGCTGTCGCTAACTGGTGTTAGCGACAGCTTGGTAATAGGGAGATAATTTTATCTCCGCTTTCTTGGCTTTTAAAGCCAAAAAAGCGGAGATAAAACCCCTTGATAATATACCCCTAATTTTCTTCATTATGGATACCCTGGAGCCCAAATTAGTGGTGCACTGTTATCCCACTTCTTGAAAATGCCAGCAGCGCAGGAATTCTTTGCAATAGGCACCACACAACAGACAAAAAGATTGGTGTGTGGGATTTCTCAATCAATCTTAAGCAAAACATTCTGGGCCCAATTCAAAAAGATACTTTCCTATTTTGAGTAAGTTTACACTTTTGAGTAAGCGTAATCCTTTCGGTATTCACAGACTCTGAGGAGATTATCTACAAGCCCTTTGCACCAGCAGAACATCACTTTTTGTAATGTTCCAGTGATGCACAGCGGCTTAGCCATATCTACAAGGCCACGTAAAGCCTCCCTGCATGGCTTTTCATGGCCTTGTAGTTGTGAAGTAAGGCAAGGCAGCACAAGTTGCTGCCTTGCCTTATTCTGTTTCAAAGAGGTGTTCCATGGGTGTTGCTGTGGGTGTTCCCATGCAACACCCATCCATGGACTTTTACCTTGCCCCAGACTTACAAAATCTCATAAACCTAGGGCAGCATCAAAACCTTGCACTAGAGCTGGGCTGGTAAATTATCCCCTTTTTGATGCTGTGGTTCAGTAGGTGTCTCATGTTCCGTTGTCTCATTTTGGCAATTCTAATGGTGCTTCCTGAGGGAGGTTTGTTGGATGTGGTCTGGGTGTTGGGTCAAGAGGAGATGCCATTGGAGGAGCTACAAATCTAAATGGAAGTAGTTCTCCATAAAAATCTTGCTTTCAATTTTTTTACATGTCTTGGAGGTGTAGAGATTTCTGGAAGCTGTTCTTCCTGGGTTTTGACAGAGTAACATGGCTCCGGGTAGCCATAGCTTTCTTCTATTTGTTAGAGTACTCTGGCACATAAAGAAAGTTAGGTTACATGACCCTTCAGCTTGGGAGGCTGAACCTGATATTATTTCCTCTTCAGTTCAAATTTGCTCTCTGTCTTACTCTTAGTGTAATTCTGGGAAAACATATATTAGAACATCATAAAAGAAAGCAACAGAGATTTTTTCTGATGTGGTTAGCTTGTCTAGGAAATATATTGTGTGTATTAGTAGTCGTAAGTGGTGAATTTCAGGGGTTTTCTGCATTTGAGCCATAACCAAACTTAGGGGCCGATTAGGATGGCGGACGGAAAGCGTCCGGACCGCCAGTCTCGTGGGAAATGACCGTCCGACTGCACCGTGGGGAAACCAGCGTTGCTATTAGGATTCCCCTCGAGCAAAACCCTACCCCGGCGGACGGATGTCTCCAAAGACCGCCGACCGCGGACTGAACCATAGAAAAACCAACCGCTGCGAACGGAGTGGCCGCGGTAACAGGCCCAACCGCCGACAGTGCAGCGGAGCCCGTCCGTGGGCTGGCTGTGGTGTTGCGTGGGCGGCGTGTGCCTGATGCGGGGGGTGATTGTGCTGAGGTGGGACTGGTGTGGGTGCACTTGTGTGTGTTCCTGTCCCCACCAGGGTGTCTGGTGTGGACAGGTACCAGTGTTCATGCATGCTGTGGCGTGGTATGTTTGTATTGCATACTTGCGTACCCGCGGCGGCGTCCACAACGGTGCATGACTTGCTGGTAGTGAAGTAGGAACAGGGCCGGTAAGGCGTGTAGGGCTGGGTCCATGGCGCTCGGGTCTGTGCGGTGGATCTCGTGGCAATGCTTTCCCTCTCCGCTGTGGTGCTTCCGCCGTCTATGAGATAGAGGTGTTTCTGCTGCGGTGTTCTGGATTGTTTGCAACATCGTAATATTGCGGACGGTCGGGACGTCATTCCGCACGGCAGTGACCCTGGATTGGCTCCGTCCGCCATGGTGTCTGGTGTGTTCCCGCGGCGGTTCACGTTTTTACGTGGCGGACGGTAAATGTGCCCAGTTCACCTTCCTAATATGGCAGACGGAAGGCCCGCTGCTGGCGGACGATGAGGTGCATTTTCCGCCGCCTCCAGCCCAGCGGTCATGCATCCGTCCACCATCCTAATCGACCCCTGAGTTTTTAACTATGAATGTTGTAATAATGTTTTAAGATGTACCTAATTTCCAACATTTGCTTGCATGGCCAGTGGCTTCTGATCAGAACTTTGGACACCAGCACAAATTGTTTTACGAATTATGCATTGGGCAAGACCCTACATCCAACCCCTCGCTGCTCACAGACAAAATCCAATGGCAGGTTGAGCACAATTGACTATCCTTCTAGGGACATAGCAAACCCCCACAAATAAAACTTTAACCAATGCCTTTTTGTCACAGGCTCCATGATCTAACCACAGAGCTCATAAGAAATCACAGACGAAGAGAGGCATAAGCTCCCTGTATTTGTGTCCAAAAGTCAACAATCTTTGAGCCGGGACCATGGACTATAAAACTCATGGACCCATGCTAGATCACCTTCCATTGTCTGTGATTGGGGTAGCAAATTCAAGTCTGCAATCTCAATAAATAGTAAACTTACAATTAACACATTTAGGTAAGGATGGTGTATCAAAGGGAGCGAGCAGGCATGGGGTTTTGACGTAAGGGAGGGTGAAGCTTATTATAAGATACGCTGAGAGGCAATTATTATAGCCAAGGGACAGGTTGAGCTGTTTAACTCTTTCAATGCTAACCCTTTCCTCCCTCAGTGCTCAGCCCTTTTTGACTGTTTGGGATAGTTTGCACATATGCCTCCATAACTTTTTAACACTTAAGTAGGTTATCTTGTTTTAGGTATAAAATTACAATAACTGATACAAGCCCACATGAAGCGAAATAGCCCTCACCAGTGTAAAGATCTAAACACTGAAAAACACCTGCACAACCACAAACTAAATATCATTGAAAGAAAGGAAAAGGAGAGTGAAAGATTCAATTTTATTTCGCCCTGAATGGCCAATACAATTAAACTTTGTTATACAAGGTAGCAGAAAGAAAGACTGGGCTAACAGTTTTCTGCTTGAGTTTTGTTGTTTAGGGATGTTACGAAAATGATGTTTCTTCTTCTTTTTGCTTTTTTCAGTTTTGTGGTCTTTGGTCTGTAAAAGTTGAGGCAGATTTCGATCGATAAATACCCAAGTATTGCCCGGCGTTAATCGCCTCTCATACCACTCGAAATTATCAAGAGGCAGGCGCTGGAGACTGGAAGGCAGGAAACAGAGGTTTATTCCGAGAGAGCAGAACCCGTCAAATCAGACAACAGGGTATCTTCTCGAGGTGCTCTATCTGCATCTCTGAGGCCTGGCCTCTTATACACAAGTTTATGACTTTATTGCATGAAACACATTCCTGTAAATGTTTTGAAGTACGGAAGACATCCCTGAAATCCCCGCTTCATGCCCGTTCCCACACACATTGACAGTAGAAGTCCCCACCCAAGTCTCAGCAGGTGATGACTGGAGCGCAGCTGGATATTCCGTCGATTCCCGGAATGTGTGCGGCTTATCGGATCTCATGGGGTGGGAGGGGGTTTCGATTGGTCTTAGACCCTTTGAAGAGGGGCAGCTGCCTACTGTATGAGCAATAAACTGCATCTGCAGGGCTAGGTGACGGCCTGGGATAGGGCCGGACAATCGAGCACAGAGGATGGGGTCCATCAAAGGATGTGTGCATCAAAGGGACGATGGGAGGTGTTGGCCGGGTACGGGATGTGGATTCGAGGCAGGGTCGCGCTGAAAGAGGTGGTTTATGGCCCGAGCGTGTGAGAGCGGGGGCTGTCAATGCGCGGGGGTTGTTTGCGAGGTCGAGAGAGAGAGAGAGAGAGAGAGAGAGAGACGCGCTGGCTATCGGCAGTGGGCAGAGAGGCCATGGCATTCAAAATGGCTGCTGCTTACGCGCACATATGAGCCTGAAAGGGACAAGATGGCGCCGATAATGTTTAAGTCGCAATCTAGATTTTAACAGTCCTCCCTTTTCAACATGTCTAGCCAGCTTGTCAGTCTATGTCTATTCCCATCATGTTACAGATCTCTACATCATACAATGCTTTCATGCGTTCAGTTTCAAAGTCCAGAGTCTTAGGGCAGATGCAGTTGGCACAAAGTGAGCACAGGGGTGGCAAGCATTGAATACCCAGGCAGAATCCACATATCACAATAATCGGTATCAAGATGATCATGAACAACCTCCACCCCCAGTCTTTTACTGTATTCCAAAACCAACTCCCAAGTGACCATTCTTCTTATTCCTGATGAACTTCTGAGGAGAGTCTATGGAGATGTTCAATAGCCTTGTAGACTGAGGGCGAATTGTCTGGTATGAAGGTGCAGCAGCTGGACCCGATGATACGGCATGCTCCTCCACGATCCGCTAGAACCACATCCAGAACACGGCGGTTCTGAAGGGCCACCAGGCGGACCGCCTGAAGCTCGGCTGTATTGTTTGTGAGGATGCCAGCTGTGATGTTCATTGTCGTTTCGACTGCCTGGGTCAAATGTCGGATGGCACGGCTGTTCGCCATCGGACCCCAGAGTGGAACAAGTCCCTTTATTGCATCTAGGAATTGTGCTCCGGTGGAGTCGGCTTGTTCAATGTCTCTCGCTCGCTTTTGTCGGTGATGGTTTGCTGGAGCCACATAGGTGGTAGGAAGGACAAAGGCAATGTAGCAGGTACCTCTCCAACCCTTTGGGAGCCAAGTGTAGGCTTTTGTACCACAGACAAAGTACATGTTCGGAGAGGTGACGAAAGAGGGTGGGTCAGTTGAGTCTAAAGTTCTAGTGATGCGGCAAGTGCTGTGGCCCACCAACTGCGTGCCGAGACCTTCGATGCATTCAAGGCCCGAGATGTTGACGACAGACAGGGCTACAGTCAGGGTGGCAGCTGCTCGTTTTTGGAGGTAAGAGAAGGTGGGTCTGGCTGGGTTGTTGAACACCTGCATTTCAATTCATTCTTCGGCCGGAATGTCCATGTGAACTGAGACATTGGTTGTCAGCGGGCAGAAGGGAGCAGCAGTTCTTCCTGTTTTGTTCAGCCAGACTCCATGATAAAAGTACGACATAGTTTTTCCAGAGGTGGCATTATCCCTGTAACTCTCTTGCAAGAGGATCAGCCAAGCAAGGCAGGAACCATGGACAGAGAAAGGTGAAGGGATGAAGGGGATGGAATGTCCAGTGGCATGGGGCAACAGTCCACAGATCCAGCAATTTGTGGCATTGGCGGCAAGGTTGTGCTGGTGTAGCAAATGCACGAAAGAGTTGTTCCAAAACTCCTTCCGTCTCTCTCGGAGTTGAAGTGAAAGAGAGATCAGATGGTGTTCTTTCATGGTGGTAGGCTGTGCAGTGGTTAGAAATACCTCACGAGCTGGTGCACTTTCTTCCACGATCCAGAGGGTGGTCACGAGGAGGAGGCAAAAGATAAGGGTGATAAAGAGTGCAATAGTCTTTGAGCTGTGTAACCTGTCAGTCTTTGGGTTTCTGTAGTGGGTCTTCGGATATCCGGTTGCTTCCATCATCTTCGTATCGGGCGCTTCCATCATTTTCAAGGGGCTCGGTAGCGGGCAGAACCACAAACTTCGTTTGGTTTCTCTCCTAGCAGCCTTAGTAGTGTTAGGCCACCGCTCTGAGAATTGTAACTTAGTCAGTGGTCTGCTTAGCCGAAGCTCCCTCCTTTCGTCGCAGGTTATACCCTTCTCTGGATGGCACAGTGGGATCGGGAAATTCTGCCAGTTCAAGTGTCTCTGTGTCAGGGTAACAGCTCAAGGATGGTCGGTCTTTGTTCAGGAGCTCTTCTTGGGTAGCCACGTCTTCGGTCGTCGTCAGCGTTGAGGAGATTTTCTTGCAGTGGTGTGCGTGCAGCCAGTTCCGTTTCCTTTCCACTCGAAGAGCTGTTCGGGTGGTGATCAAGACTTGCCAGGGGCCCGTCCACCGAGGTTCCAGACTCTTTGCTTGCTGGAAATTCCGGATCAAGACGAAATCACCTGGTTGGATCTCGTGCCCGAGGCCCCTGGAAGTGTCGGGGATGGCCTGCAGCACCTGTTGATGGATAATAGACAGTGTTTTGGTCAGATTGCACAGATAGTCAGACATAAGGATGTCCGGGACGTCATGAAAGGATGTCGGTTTTGATGCAGACCAGATGCTCATAGGCCTGCCAAAAACGACCTCGTAAGGAGTCAAGTGGTGTTTGGTAGGGGTGGAACGCATTGACAGCAATGCCAAAGGGAGAGCGTCTGGCCATTTCAGTCCTGTGGTGGCCACTATCTTTGCTAGTTTGAGCTTCAGCGTGGCATTATGTCGCTCAACCAGCCCAGCAGATTGGGGGTGGAAGACTGCGTGGAACTTTTGCTTTACACCCAACCCCTTCAGGATGAGCTGGATAACCTCGGCTACGAAGTGGGGGCCGTTGTCGCTCCACAAAATTCGACAAAGGCCGTAGCGAGGGAAGAATTCCTTCAGTAAGACCTTCGCAGTAGCAATGGCAGTGTTGTCGCGAGTTGGATAGGCCTCCACCCACTTGCTAAATGCGCACACGACAACAAGCACATACTTTAGGCCTTGGCATCTCTCTAGCTGGATGTAGTCCATCTGCAGGACTTCGAATGGGTGGTTGGGGACCCCAAACCCTCCCCGGGGTACGACAGTTCCTTTCCCAGGGTTGTGCTGCAGGCATATCAGACATTGTTGAACTAGGCGTTTGGCTGAGTCTGTAATCCTGTCATTGTGCCAAACTTTGGAGACAAGTTCGGCCATAGGGGCAGATCCTATGTGTGCAGGGGAGTGTGCCATGGTCAGTATGGGGATCAAGTATGAATTGGGTAGCAACCATTTGTTCGTGTCTTTTGTCCGCCAGCAGCCTTCATCGTCTTTCAGTCCCACCCGTGCCCATTCAGTCAGTTCGTGGGATGAGCTCGCCATCTGGATGTCCCTAATAGTTTCCCTAGCGTCCTTCCATTTTTCTGTTTGTGACCTGGTCACATACATGCGTGTCATTGTCCTATTCTCAGCTGTGGTCCGGGCAGTGATGTCGGCCAGTGCATTCCCCTGCCCAATGATGTCCGTAACCTTTTTGTGTGCCTGGCATTTGATTACAGCAAGTTGTTTGGGGAGGAGGACTGCTTCAGTCAGAGCGGAGCCTAGATCTCCGTGTAGGATGGGTGTGCCGTGTGAGGTCAGGAATCCCCTCTCCTTCCATAAGAGCCCAAAATGATGAACCACCCCGAAGGCGTACTGGCTGTCTGTGTAAATATTCGCTGTCGCCCCGGCTGCTAGGATACATGCTCGTGTGAGGGCGATCAGTTCCGCTGCCTGTGCGGATCGTTGTGTGAAGCGGGCTGTCTCAACTACAGTTCGGGCTGTGGTAACTGCATAAGCGGCTGAGGTAGTGCCATCGGGGAGTTTGATACAAGAGCCATCTACCCATAGCTCTCCGTCAGGATCTGGAAAAGCAGTGTCTCGGAGATCAACTCTGCTCCTGGTCTGTTCGTCCGTGAGGGTCACACAGTCATGTATCGGGGGCACATTGGGGTCGTTCTCAGGTAGGGGCAACAAGGTGGCTGGATTCAGTGTGGTGCATCTTTTCAGAGTGATATGGGGTGCGAGCAGAGTCAGTTCGTACCCAGTCAGTCGTGCACTAGTCAGATGCTGCGTCTTAGTCTGGTTTAGGAGGGTGTCAACCGCATGGGGCACTAACACCGTAAGGGAATTTGAGAGTACGATCCCCTCACTCTGTCGGATAGAGATAGCAGCGGCAGCTACAGCTCGAAGGCAGGCAGGCAAAGCTCTGGCTACAGGGTCAAGAGTGGCAGAGAAGTAGGCACATGGGCGTTGCTTGGGGCCAATGGACTGAGTCAGGACAGACAAAGCGCACCCCTCCCTTTCGTGAGTGTAGAGGGAGAAGGGCTTTGTGTAATCTGGGGTTCCTAGGACTGGTGCGGAACAAAGGGCGTCTCGTAGTTCTCTGAAGGAGGATTGGCACTCGGGGGTCCAAGGGAGCGGGAAGGGGACATCTTTAGCCAGCAGGGAAAGTAGTGGCTTCACAATGAGGCTGAAATTTGGTAACCACTGTCGACAGAAGGAGGTGAGGCCTACTAGGGAGCGGACTTGTTTCTGTGTCCTAGGGACAGGGGTGTCTAGGATGGTCTGAATTCGGTCGGGCGTAAGCTTCCTCCCGTCTTTGGACAAGAGATGGCCTAGGTAAGTGACCTGGGTTTGGCAGAATTGTAACTTCTTTTTGGAGACCTTGTGGCCATTCTCCGCGAGGAAGTGCAGGAGTTGGATGGTGGCAGTGACTGCAAGTGAAGTGGTGTCGGCCGCCAAAAGGATATCATCGACGTACTGTATCAACACCACTCCACCCGGTAACTGGACTGCGTCAAGCTGTCTCTTGAGGGCCTGGCTGTAGATTCTGGGACTTTCAGTGTAGCCTTGGGGTGCTCTACAAAATCTATATGAGCGGGATTTTAAGGTGAAGCGGAAAAGGTAGCGGCTGTCTGGGTGGATAGGGATGGAGAAGAAGGCGTTCTTGAGGTCGATCACCGTGAAGGTGGTAGCAGTGGAAGGAATCAGAGTCAGAATGGTGGTGATGTCTGAGACTACGGGGTACTGAGGTACAACTACTTTGTTGACCTCTCGCAGGTCGATGATGAAGCGGTACGCTTTTTCATCTCCCTCACCCTGCTTCTTTACAATGGGTAGGATAGGGCTGTTGCAAACATTGCTAACTACTTCCTCTACCACTCCTGCATCTATCAGGGACTGGATGATCTTTACCAATGCCTTCTCGCCCTCTGGCGATATCCGATATTGTGGAAGTTTCGGGAGCACTGCGTCCTGTCGAACAGTTATGTGTACCGGGTCTATCATCATGCGTCCTACGTCCGAGTCAGTCTTTTGCCCATAGGTACAGAGGTAGAGTGTCGAATAGGGACAAGTCAGCGTCAGTGATGGAAAACATGCGTGGAGTGGGACAGGATCTAAGCATAGTTGGGTTGTCGTACAGAATGACTCGAACCCCATCTTGTGAACACCTAATAGTAGCTCGGAAATGCTTCAATAGGTCAAGTCCCATAACAGCATCGGGGGTGTTGGATGAAAGTAAAAACGTGGTGTCAGTGGTGTTATCTTCCAAGTCAAAGGAGATCATTGCGGACAAGGGGTTAGTGGAGGGCGTTCCATCAAATCGATGTTACATGTGAGCCAGATAAGGGTGCCCTCGGAATCAGTCGTTTAGATAACGCGCTGCGTGTTGGGCCAGTGTCTACCAAAATGGAGACTTTGTACCCAGGACCTTAGCGGTGACATAAGGACCTTGCTGGTCAACATGGAGCTCGACTGGATCCCTTCCTTGCCCTTGGCGGTCCTATGCGAAGTCGCGGGCATTGTCGTAGTCAGACTGTTGGTACTGGTTCTGTCGGGGACGGTCAAACGTATTCGGTCTGCCTGATCTGTCGTTGTGGGTGTCGTTTGTGTTCCCTCATCCCTGTCCTCTATTTCTTGGCTCACTCGCTACGTCTCTCGGGTCCCTATTTTTGATTGCTTCTAGTCGAACCGGACACTGGGATTTCCAATGACCAAATCCTTTGCAAAATGCACACTGGTTCTCGTCGATGTCTGTTCGTGGAGTGTAGGGTGCGGGTGTACGGTCTCTAGGGGTGGATTTCTAGGAGCATTCGATTGGTAGCTTCCTTTGTACTGTTCTCTTCCACTAGTCACCCCTTGCAACTGAGCAATCATCACCCTTTCCTTCAGGTCCTTTTTCTTTTTCTCAGTCACCCTATCGTTCTCATTCTTTTGATGCTCGTAGTACTGGGCCATCTGAAGGATAGCCGCGGGTTTGGAGGCTGCCCAGCTACTCTCGCTAGTCTGTAGTTTCTGTGAGACCTCCTGCGACAGACCTTTGACATAATTCTGGACAAACAGATGATGTCCGGTTTCAGTGGTCATGTCCTGGCCGCTGTAATCGGAGAACACCGTTTCAAACCGGGAGAAGTATTCTGATACGTCTTCCCGGGGTTTCTGGCGGCAGGCCGTTACTATTGACCAATCCACTTTCTTTTCGGGGATCAGGGTTTTCAATTTCTGGACGATCTTGTCTGGGGGGTCTAGAATGGATTTTAAAGGTTTCTGCCCAGGCTCTCGTTGTCTATCTATGCCATCGAGTTGTGACCAGGTATGTCCGAACAGCTCAAGGTGGTCGACTTTCCGCATTTGCTTCCACACATCAGCTGGCAGACATAGCCCGAAAAACAAATCGATTTCCGCTAGGGTCATAATCGTCGAACCCAAGGCTGTGCCTAATTCAGTATAAAAGGCGGTGGGGTTCTTTCGTAAATCAGGCAAGGATTTTCGGAACGTCAAAATGTCTTGCCGATCCCATGGTTGGTAGACCCAGTTATAAACAACTCTCCCTCTTGCATCTTGGTGGTTAATGTCATCATGTGTTCCCTGTCCTCTTGGGGGAACGCAGTAGGGAGCGGCCTCCTTTATAGGCATCATTGTATTAGCTTTTTCTGTTTGGGGTTCGGTCGCTACAGGAGTCGCAGCGCTAGTTTCTGGTCTCTGTTCAGTGAGGTGGCGGAAGACTTCAAGCGTACGCATGAAGAGGTTTGTCACATCACACTCGCCTTCATCCCCAATGTCAATTTTCCTATAGAGAGTCGTTAACCTCTCAGGACCTTTATCTTGGTACCGATCCTCATAGGCATTGAGGGTGTGATAACAAAATCGCACAACAAAGTGTCGTCTGTGGCTATTGGCATATGAAGTGTACATATCTGTTACGTATTCCTCGCTCTCTTTTCGTTCCACCAGTGTCTTCACTATCTTATCGATCCCTATTCGTTCATCTTTGCTCAACCGGTTCATTCTAGTGGAATCTTTCCTTCTAGTTTCAGGGTCATCTAGTGCTACTGCTTGTGCTGCATTGAGTACAAGGGGTTCGTCCGGACCGGAGGCCGCGAGGACCGAGGTCTTGGCACTATTTTCACCCGTACTTGGGGGCTGCGGGTGTTGTACTAAGGTTTGGGAAGGGGCGTATGGGGGAGGCATGTAGATGATTGGGGGACCTAGTAATAAATCATCGTTCGCTCGTTGTTTCAAGGGTATCTCAGGGTAGAGCGTAGAGGGTGTCCTGACGGGACACTGGCCCGATGTTTCGGACTCCTGCTTCTGTTTGGCTTTCTCCCTCTCCTTTATCTCTTCCTCTAACTTTCTAGCAGCTAGGTGAGCTGCTTTTCGTAGCTCTTTTTCTAATCTGACTTAGTTTCTCTTTTTCCGTTGTTCTGCTTCTTTGCGCCACATGCCGAGGCTGTCGAGCATAGTGGGTGTTGCCTTATTGTTACGAAGGGCTGTTTCCAACACGTTTACTTTATCATCATCAAAGGATCCTATCAGTGGCCACTGACTTTCCTGATCCTTTCTTGTATATTTATGCCATAGTTTACTATAAGCTATGGCGACTAGTCCGTATTTAGTGAACATGTCCTTATTAGGGGTGCCTTCCAGTGGAGCTGGATGGTTCATCTCTAATAAGCGGTCCGGGTTGAACCAACTACTAATCAGTGGGGAGAAGATAGGCATGACAGATTACAGAGGGGGACAAAGGTCCGCACTACCTATCTTTTCACTACTTGCAAAGACTAGACAGAATATTTCTATTCTACGTTATTTGCAAACAGAGAATACCTCAAAAAGAACCAGCTTCGAACAACCAATGTTCGAACAATCAATCAGTCAGTGGGGAGAAAAAAAATAGGCACGACAGATTACAGCGGGGGACAAAGGTCCGCGTTACCTACCCTTCACTATCTGCAAAGGAAGAGAGAATATTTCTATTCTCCCCCGTTTGCAGGAAGAGAATATCTCAAAAACAATCAGAGAGCAATACTAGTATTTTCAGACAGTCAGACAATTATTTCGCAATTTGTCGTGTTTACACGACCTTACCCGGACCGCAAGGACAGTTTCTTGTCTTCCGCTTCCAGCGCCCGATCGTCCTCTATTCTCCGTAATCGCTGCGGCAGTCCTGATGGTTCCCAGTCAGGACCGTAGATCACTCGAGAGAGGTCTGTTCGGAACCGGTGAAGTTCGGATGATCGGCTGCCAGATGAGGGTCTATCGGGCAGGTGCACTTCCCGATCGTTGCAGTCGTTCACTCTGTCGTCAGGACCTCTCCCACTGGATCCACGTGTCGCTGATGGGCCCCACGTTTGGGTCGCCAATTGTAAAAGGTGAGGCAGATTTCGATCGATAAATACCCAAGTATTGCCCGGCGTTAATCGCCTCTCATACCACTCGAAATTATCAAACAAAGAGGCAGGCGCTGGAGACTGGAAGGCAGGACACAGAGGTTTATTCCGACGGAGCAGAACACGTCAAATCAGACAACAGAGTATCTTCTCGAGGTGCTCTAACCGCATCTCTGAGGCCTGGCCTCTTATACATAAGTTTATGACTTTATTGCATGAAACACATTCCTGTAAATGTTTTGAAGTACGGAAGACATCCCTGAAATCCCCGCTTCATGCCCGTTCCCACACACATTGACAGTAGAAGTCCCCACCCAAATCTCAGCAGGTGATGACTGGAGCGCAGCTGGATATTCCGTCGATTCCCGGAATGTGTGCGGCTTGTCGGATCTCATGGGGTGGGAGGGGGTTTCGATTGGTCTTAGACCCTTTGAAGAGGGGCAGCTGCCTACTGTATGGGCAATAAACTGCATCCGCAGGGCTAGGTGACGGCCTGGGATAGGGCCGGACAATCGAGCACAGAGGATGGGGTCCATCAAAGGATGTGTGCATCAAAGGGACGAAGGGAGGTGTTGGCCGGGTACGGGATGTGGATTCGAGGCAGGGTCGCGCTGAAAGAGGTGGTTTATGGCCCGAGCGTGTGAGAGCGGGGGCTGTCAATGCGCGGGGGATGTTTGCGAGGTCGAGAGAGAGACGCGCTGGCTATCGGCAGTGGGCAGAGAGGCCATGGCATTCAAAATGGCTGCTGCTTACGCGCACATATGAGCCTGAAAGGGACAAGATGGCGCGGATAATGTTTAAGTCGCAATCTAGATTTTAACAGGTCTAAAGATGCAGGTTTTAGAAGCATGTTTCAGGTCTTATTTATTTATTTTATAAATTGTAGAGAATTAGGGAAAAGTACAATCATATTTGATAGTTTGGCTGTGTTTGATTCTTTCCACTCATAGGTAAAATGGCTGGTTTCATAAGAAATGTTCCCAATATGTACCATCACATTTACCCACTGACAGAGAATGGGTGAAACCCTTTAGTACATCAGCCCCCTTTTATAGCAAGTCAGTATTGATAGTAGGTGAATTACCAAACACCCCAGGCCTTAAACATTCAATGTGAGGTGTAGTGACAGGTATATGTGAAAAGAGTGCTGTCACCAAGCATCTGGGAGAGTGGTGAAAACATGAAAACAGACCTTTGGAAAACATAGAATGCAGTGTCACTTGGAATGCTGCTGCAAAAAGTTCTTACCAAGTTCAACAAAGATTGGAGTGATATTGTTTACATTTGCAGTTATTCGGCTACGCATATGAAAAATTGATACCTGAGATGTAGTGCTTCTCTGTAAGAGATTCTTGTACCCTGCTAAGTGATATGGCGAAAACATATTTACAATATTCTGAGTTAATGAGAAATGCTATTGACTTTGTAGTTCATTCTGGTGCACTGTTTGGTTAGGTGCAGGAACTAAAAAGAAAATAGTTCTCATTTTGTGTTATTTGTAGCATAAAAAAAGAATCATCCCAACTCCCGGGGGTTCTCATTCCTAGATGCCATGTGTGCTATATTATCCATGTGGCAACCGTTTAGAGAATTTTTAATTAGAGATAATGCCAAAGGCAAGAAATGTGAGGATCTTCAGTCGCATATTGACAGTGATGTGAAAAAAGTACACTCTACTGCATTCTCAGACTTTTATAGGAAAACATGATTGCTGTAGTGGACATAATCAAAAGACTAGAGTCTGAAAATACTCTTGTCTACCAAGTGTTCAGCATAATTGGTGTAGAAGTGAAACATCTCCTTGAGAGTAGGTTGGCGACACTTTTAGTGACTTTGGCACTGCAACATGTTCCATGTTAGAATGCTTGCCACTTGGTAAGCAAAGAAAGGTTGAGGAGCAGTTCGGTAAATGCTATTTTACAATGCATGAGAAATGGATTGAAATGATGCATAGAATGCCCCTTCACCAACCTTGGCATTTGAAGTCAATGAAGCCTCACTGGAGTACTCTGTACAAGTTCTAGATCGTTTACGTAAAGGGGAATATTCTCAAGACTTTGAAAAGTACTGCTTAATTTCTGACTGCTTCAAATATGTGCCCAGTTCGATACATATGTTGCAGAACATGTCCCAGAGACTCGCAATCTTTAGGTGCACCAGTATTGGCATAGAAAGCTATGTCAGTGACTGAGATAGCAAATTGTGTACTGCCTGTTTTGGTGTTGTCCATCTCAAGTGCCATTGTTGAGAGGCGATTTTCACAGATGAAAGTTTACATGGGAAGGAAAGAGCGGGAATGCATGACCAAAGACTCACTGAAGAAAGTATTGTATGGTGTACTACAAGGCGTTTGATTTGTAAAACTTTATTTGGACCTAATATACACTGTACGTACACTGTCTGTATACCGTGCACTATCAGTGCAAAAAGCAAGCAATAATAAAAGCAAAACTTTCCATAACTACTGGAAAAACACTTGGCCTTATTTATGAAGGTCTTGCGCCGCCGGTACGTCACTTTTAAAAATGGGAAAAAATGACGTACTAGTGGCACAAGGCCTTTATAAATGAGGCCCACTGTTTCTATTGTTTTTAATGGCGTGAACATCTGTAACCACTGCCAACCATTGGTTTTTTAAGGTATTGAAATCACTGGAAAACACTAAAAAAACACCAGAATTGACAGAAAATAGAAACTGAAAACAAAAAAGACTACAAATAAGCTATCCATGCCTAATTTGCGTCCTTTTTTTCCAACATCCTGGGATCCTAAAGGTACCCAGAGTTTGTGGAACACCCTGGAGGAGACCGACAAATTAGCCAAAGTAAAGATACATTTAGTTTTTTGGAGGAAAAATAGGAAATAAGTGCTGCAGGAGAAAGTGTGTGCTTTTTGTTCCTGCAAAAGGCATTAATGAAAGGTTGATTGTGCAAAAATCACCATCTTCCCAGCTTTCAGGAACAGTCAGACTTAATTCAGAAAAACACATTTTTTACCGTGGTTGTGGCATGTTACTGGGATATTGCCCATTTTTCCTATTTCTGTGTTTCAACCTCCTTCCAGTTTGTGGTGAAACAGGTTTGAAACCCATGGCAGACCCCAGAAAGCTATACATTTCAGAAAACTAGAGAAAATTCTGAATTCAGATGGGGGTCATTTGTGTAGATCCTTCAAGTTTTTTCTAAAGAACCTAAGTGTTAAAATAAACAATTATTGAAAGCTAGTGGAGAAAACGTCTGTTTATGGCAGTGTTGTTATTTGTAACTTTTCATTACAATAGCTGAAAGGCAATACACCATTACATCTGGAATACCCTGCTGGTTATGTGGATATATATAGGGTATGTGATATTTCCAAGAACTTGAGGTACCCAGAGCCAATAAGTGAGCTGCAACTTGCAATGGTTTTTCATTCATTGTGTAGAGTATTTAGAGCAATTCATGTGGTAAAATATTAGGAGTGAAAAATAGGCATCAAAGAAACTATGTATTTCTGAAATGAGCACAACATATGGAGTTTAGAAGCAGTGGTTAAGTGCACATTTGTGGATGCCCATACTAACATGTGAATTAGAGGGCCTATCTCAGAATGTCATTTTTCTTACACTATGGCTTACATTTGGTAGGCACAAATACAGAGAAATACAACTGGTAATAACACTTCTGATACTATTCTGTGTTTCCCCAAGTCTTCCGATAAAAAATATTCCACACTTGTGTGGGTAGGCCTAGTGCCCGCGATAAGAAAGCCCACAAATGCAAAATGAACACATTATGTTTATCCACTGATAACCAACGCTTTTTTTCCAATGTGCCTAGCTATGGATTTTGGGCCTTAGCTCAGCCAGCACCTAAGGAAACCAAGCAAACCTCTACATTTTTAAAAATGACACACCTAGGAGAATCCAGTGTGGGGTGACTTGAGTGGCTCTCACTAGGTTTTCTTACCAAGAAGCCTTAAATTTTGATGAAAAAAATAAATTTTCCTCATATTTCTGTGATGGAAAATTCTGGAAACTGCAAGGAACAACTAATCTGTTACCACCTACTATTCCCCTTAGTCTTCCAATAAAAATGGTCCCTCACTTGTATGGCTGGACCTAATGTCCACGACAGGTACTGATGAAACCAAGGTCAATCAGTGTCCTTTGCGATTCTCATTGATGTTAGTTTTGTCCATTCCTTTCGTGAGCACTAGACCTGTCCACAAGGGTTTGCATGGAATTGTGGTTAAGGAAGCTTTTTGAAATCCACGAGAGGCACACCACCCTGTACCCTCATGGGTGTCTAGTTTTCAGAAATGCTGGGTTTGGTATTTTTTCCTCTGTGACTCCAAAACCCAGACCCAAAAACTGCAGCTAGCCCTTTTGTTGATGTTGCCACATCTTGGACCCCACCCTTTAGTGGGCACTAAACCCATCGAAACAATAATGTGCAGTTTTTATCAGGAGATATGTGGGAACTCTGGGTGGCAGCAGATTCAAGTACTTCGAGGGATCCAGACGAGCCACCCTGTAGTCTCCCTGGTGTCCAATTTACAAAAAAAGCGAGAGTTGGTAAATTTTCTTTAGTGACAATGTACACACTGGCAAACAAAAACTAAAAAGACATGCATTATTGCAAAACCATCTACTCCTCAAGCACATACACTTACTGGTTGGATTGGGCACGAGGCTGAGTGAAAAGTTCAAAATATATATTTTTCTCAAAAATGAAATTCACTGTTAATAATATAAATGAAAGTTCAGAAGGCTGAACCAATGACTGACAGCTCATGAGCTGTAAAGCCACGACAAGGCACCAACCATTTTAAAGACCATTTACACACCTTTCATGTGTCACACACGCAAAACCATTCACACTGCGAGTTGCGGGCTCAGCGCATTACAAAACTCATATCAACAAACAGTGCCATTCCAGGGCCCATCATTTCATATGTCCACAGGACTGACACAGCAATCACACCATCTGGCAGCTGAGGACTGGCGGTTGGGTAGAAATGTGTGTTTAGTGAGCAGCAGCAAGTGACTACATACAAACACGCCAGCCAAATGCCAGCTGACACATACTCTAGCCGGAGGTCAGCTACACACACCACTAGCACACACACCACCAGCCAGATGCCAGTTCAGACACAACAATCACACTGCCTTAAAGGTGGTAGAATGTGTGGACTGGCATTTCAGTGGTGGTGAGTAATGGTGTTGTAACTTGCTGCTGGTCACAACACACACACACAGTGGCACCCAAATGCCAGTCCACACAACCCCCCAGCCACACCCACTGCCAGCCAAGTGCCGGCACACACCAATAACCAGCCAAACCCCAGTCAACACATACCGCCTGGCAAGTACCAGTCCACACACACCGCCAGCCAAGTGCCAGTCCACACACACTGCCAACCAGGCACCAGTCTATACACACTGCCATCACATATTTGTTTTAACAAGAAAACACAAACCAATTTGAAGGATATGAAAACAACAAACACACAACGGGTGTAACTAAATACATCGAACAACCGCCAATTGTGAAACTGAACAAAAAGCGTTAAATGAAACAGACCAGTAAGTTAACTTTTTTTCTCACGGTTGCTACCAATACTTGACTTGCGTGTAGTACGATTTAAAACATGTGGGCACACACAGCCAAGGATCAGAAGGACACTTTGGGCAGTATATAGGACTCTCCTTTCGCACACCTCTTTGGACACAGACTCTGTATCTCCAACAGGGAACGTTTTTTTGGGTGTGGGAGGAATGCAATCATGAAAGTGGTAATCTTTCAACCTAGCCACATCCTAAATCCATAACATGCCCTCCTGGTAGGAATGTACTGCCCACAAACCAAATGACCCTTGTACAGGACTAAAGACATATCCATAGCTATTTCTTTCCCTGGAACCTGGGGGCATATTATCAAGGACCGGTGTTAAAATTAATACGCTCTTGTTAATTCCCATAGAAGCCCATGTTCTGGTGTTAACATGGGCTTCCATGGGAATTAACAAGGGCGTATTATCAATCCCATTATCACCGTTTTAGCAGCAGTTTCCTGCCGATACACTAGCGATAATTTTAACACGTGTCCTTGATAATATGCCCCTTAGATATCTGACAAACGATCTACAAAATGATCAAGGACAGGTCAAATCTTGAAGAGATGGTCACAATCAGGGTGATCTAGTGGCAATGCTGAAGCATCATCAACAAAATGCAGCATTCAAAGCAGAAGCAAATACCAATCACCACTCATGGTTGCAGGAAATATAGCAGTTGTAATCAAGGGACTAATGGACCAATATGAAGATAGAGATGGTTTCCTTATCAATCTCATCAACAAAGATAAACCCCAGAAAATCTTCAACGTTCCAGATTTGTGAGAGTCCACCTACTAGCTCTAGAGTGGGACTTAAGTCTGGCACTGTTGTCCCTCAAGCACAGTCCAGAATACAATTATTCTGGTCAAAAATGTCATGTAAAAGCACATCAGTCATGAACAACTGAAACAAATGTAAAGGCAAAAGGTTTTCAGTAATAACTGCATCCTGTGACACCGCCCAAGGCAGGCAACAATAGCTGAACCATGGTTGCTGCAACCCAGAGTTCTTCACTTCCAATAAGAAGCCTTTCCACCCCAGGCTGCAATCCAGATTTGTCAAGCTGCACTATTGTATATCAATGTCCCCTCTAAAACAGGTACTTCCTCCACACTGACAGGGGCTTTATCATCAGATGAGTCCTCTTGTACAGAAAATTCACTGAAAGAATCTTGGACTTCATCCTCTGCCACAGATGCAGAGTCAGTCTCATATTAGATGAAAAGTTTACAAAATGAGCTGCCTACCAGCCACAACTCCACAAACTACAGATCTGCCACAGCTGCGCCTGCAAACAGGATGCACTACCATCACAAAGGAAACGAGTGGCTCTACAATTTAAAAAATGAAAATTGAAACACAAATAAAATGATAAAATACCAATCCAAAGACACTGATATTGCCCGAAAGGAGGCATAATAAAAGCAAACAAAGGCACTACTAGATGGAAGCAACCCTTCTCCCAGAAATAGATCCCCCACCACACACATAACCTTATTCCCAGGTGACTCTAGTGTTACCACCCACCCTGAGACCCACCCTGAGACCCAATTCACTAAAAAAAGACATACAAAATAAAACAATGTGCCCTAAAGGGGAGGACAGAATGCAAAACTAATGTGGCCCCAGAGAGAGCGACCTTTGTACAATGGGATTCTCCCATACACAATCTCTGGTGTACAGTGGGCTTCCACCACCCCCTAGAGGGCAGATCAACCTAAAAACACCCATACTGCCTTCAAATGGGAAAAATAAAAAACAATACTTGTTCCCCAAGTGTAACTCCCTTTCAAAACACAATCCCTGGTGTCTAGTGGCTTCTGTCCCCCCAAAGGGCAGATCAGCCTAGAAATGGCTGCTCTGCCCTCTGGGGGGGGGGGCATTCCTCTTAATTGTGTCTCATATTTTTCCTGGTGTCTATTGTGTTTTGACCCCCCAGGAGGCAGATTGTAATAAAATGTCCCAACTAGGCAAATCGTGGATTAATAATTTACCTCCCTGTGGAACAACCCTTGCCCAAGGAACCATTCCCCCAACAATAAAGAAAAGCCCACGTGGTCTAGTGGAGTGGATTTCTCCTCCACGATTTCAGCCCCAGCGAACAAGGAGCAGGAATCCACTACTGACAGACATGGCGAGTAAAATAAACCTCTTTCCTTCCCCATGTGTGCTCTGTGAACACCCCCTCAAGAAGTACTTACCTTTAATGGCTTCCAGCACTTCCCGGGCAGCATCTGATGATGTCAGTGAGCAGTGCACACGCTGACATCACATCATGAAGGGGGGTCAGGGGTGGCAGTGGAAGTGCTTTCACTACCACCCCCAATTGAACCAAATCATGGAGGGGCACGTGGGAGGAGCACCAGTGCTCCCAACATAGGTGGATGTCAGGACAGCATGAAGCAATCCTTAGAACATGACCACTGTGGCTGAGAATGGCTCCAGGCTGTCTTCCACACCAATGAGGTAAAAGAGTAGAAGGTGAGTTTATGTTCAGTGCACTGCCACATTGACAGGGAATTTAAAGTTTGGCTCAACCAAGGTATTTGATTTTGTGAGCTCAACCTTCTTCTGAAGTAAAGGTGACTTTGCTTATCTTAAAATAAGAGTCTTAAATGGTTGATTTGCTCTTTTCAATCATCTGTACCTGTATATTTCAGTTTGACGAGAAGAACAATTCATCATAAACCAATCTGTGTTTCATTATTATTTTGAGTCGGAAAGCTGAGAACAATATAGCCCAGCAGTATCCACCCAAAAATGTAATATATTCTCAATAGTCATTTTCATGCTTCTCTGCAGCAATATTTCAGGGACTTTGTCCTAAAAAAACAAATGAGAGAAATCTGTGAGATGCTTTTCCAGCAACCTAACCAGTATTTCAAGCCAATATCGGTATTTGAGCAATATTTTATTCAGACATGTCTCAAAGGTATTAACCAAAAATCTTTTTTTATTTACATTTATGATTTGTTCACTTGCAGTTCACCCATAAATGTGTGGCATTATCTTGAATTAGTTATTCAAAAAATTGGAAAATATAGGTATTCTCCTTCTACTTGATGATTCCCAGGAGAAGGTAAGGATACAGAGATTGATAACTGAAAATGGACTCCTCAAAATCATTTGACCAATGCATCAATGTCAAAATATTGTGACTCCAACAATTTCATGCACTACAATATCAAAAGTATATATGCATATATTATATTTGTTTTTCTTATAAATCATACTGATGCAAAGAATAATATACCAAAATATTGTGGCATGTGTATAGTTTTCATTATTATTGTAAGTTGTATTTTCTGTTGTAATTTCAGTTATAGATGTAATTTGCTTAGATGATGGTAATTTTTAACCCTGGGCGTAGTTCGCGTAGCCGCACTCCGCGACGCTACGCGAAGACGCACTTGCACTCCGCGAGCTACACGTAGCTCCGCGGACATGCGTAGTTGCTTGCTAGACCCGTTCGCGCGCCGTTTTTCGTCTTCGGGAGCGCGGTGCGCGTATTCGGGGCGCTGCCTGCATGCTCGAGATAGCTAGCGCGCTAAGTTACTCAAGAGGTTTGTCCCGCCCGCTTGCGTTCCCTTATTTCCTGTTCCGGGTCACAAGTAACGTGTTCGCGTTGTGTTAGACATGTTCGGGAACTTATCTTCTCGTTCGCACTGCCAAAGTGCGTGATCGCGTCAAATATCGCGCGAACTTACCCCGGCGGTCGCGACGGGCGGAGCCATCTTGGATTTCACACTCTGGCTATGGTTTTGGGCCTACTTTAGCATCTAACTCCTATCTCTTCCATCCTGGTCTTTTCACTCACTTTTTCAAACTTTCTTTACTTCTTACCTATCTCTCTCTGTGCCTAGGTTTATATTTTTCATTTTATTTTTACTTTTACAACTTTTTTTGCAACTTTTCTCTTGTTTTATATTACTTCCTTCTTTTACCTTGCTTCTTCCTCCTGGATCAGTGCTTTGACTGGCAACCTATGCTCATGCTGAATGACCCGTAGCAGCTTCCGCCCTTTAAAAGAATGGTTAAAGTGCGTGCATATTCTTCTGCAGATGGCCAGTATGTTGCTGACTTTGGCTTCAGTTTTCAGAAAGTCTTGCACGACTAAGTTAATGCAGTGTGCCAAACAGGGTACCCTGAAATAATGTCCTTCTCTCATTGCCTTCACTACATTACTGCCATTGTCGGTGGCAACAAAACCAATCTTAAGGCCTCTTGGTTTCAGCCATTCAAAGACCTTGGTGTTAAAGTCAGACAAAATGTTTTCAGCAGTATGACTTTTGTCCATACCAAACATGGCTATAGTTGCATGTCTGCGTGTATCATTAAAAATTCCAGCAACGTCACGGAGGCCTGAAGTTAACTTGTCTTTAACACCTGCAAAAGAGATCCAGTGTGCGGTGATGCACATGAAATCTGTAGCATCGCAACTGCTCCACATGTCTGTTGTCAGGTGGATACAATGGACAACACTCTGTTGTAAGGCTTTCCCAATCAATTCCAGCACGTCGTGGTGTAGTGCTGGAACAGCAACTCGGGCAAAATAGTAGCGACTTGGAACGTTCCATTTTGGGCAGAGGGTTGCCACTAATTCCAGAAATCCAACAGCCTCAACAAATGAAAATGGGAGAAGGTCCAGTGCTAACATTTTCGCAAGTTTGGCATTGTACAAACGTGCTACTGGGTGGTTCCGCTCGTACTTTCCCTCCTGCCTTAACATGCTAGGAATGGTAAGCTGCTTTGCATGTCTTTGAGTTATGCTAGACGGACCACCTTGCATCGCAGACTTTGCACTCCTTGGTGTTTCCAGCTGACTCTGGTGCCACTGAGAAGTTGCTGATGCGGAGGATGTGGACTTTACCACTCCAGTGCTGGCGACAGGTGTCCTTTGTGTACCACTCCTAGATAGAAGGTCATCGTCTCCCTCTTCTTCTACCTCCTGGTCAACCATGAGTGGACCTTGTACCACTGTATCCCCACCAACACCAGTGCTAACATTTTTTAAGCTTGCAAGGTGGTTCTCCCACCTGATCAAGTGTGTTTTTTTCAAATGGGTCGTTTGGCCTCCAGTACCATAGTTTGTACCAAGCTTACCACGACTAACATTGACATGACAAATGGTGCATACAGCAATGTTCTCCTGAACTGGGTGAACCGTAAAGAAGTCCCACACCGGGGAGGTAAACTTTTGTCTCCTGCCATAGGAAGAGGAGGACCCACTGCCAATGCCGGATGGACTGGAGGATTGTGGAATTTCACTATGTGACAGCTCAGTCCTAGTACTGCCACTACCTCCTTCTGTTGAAGTGGCGCTTCTGCTGGATGTCGGATGCTGCCGGGCCTTCGCTGATGAAAAAATGGGAGCTGGTGTTACTTTGGGTGTTGAGTGTGTAGGAGTTATGCGTGGTACCTGCTCATCACTAATTGCAGCATTTCTGGATAGGGTGAAAATGTTGGTCTCTACATCCTCTGCACCAGGAATAACGCTTGTGATGATGACAGTGTCAGACCCGTCTTTATCACCAGCAGTATCCTGCTCACCTACATCGACCTCCATAAGTTCAAGGCTGCCTGGAAACTTCCTTTTTCCTAGCCTGGTCTTCTTGGGATGTCTCTCCTTTGAATGCGCAGATAGTTGTGGCTGCCAATCCGTATCAAGGTCATCGGAAGGGATGCTTGACGAAGAACTCGATGCACTAACCCTCCTTTCCCTTGGTGAATTCAAAGGAAATAGATCACCTCCAGAAGTGTCTTCCTCTTCTTCTTGCTCGGAAGGAGGCTCTACTTCCTGAACTGCCCCGACTTCGGGAGGAACAACTACTACTAATGCGTGCGGAGATGGTGGTTGTTGTTCTTGAGGAAGTACTATTGCGGGCTGGGGTTCTTCAACAACAAATGTTGCGGGCGGTGGTTGTGGTTGTTCAACAACTGTTGCGGGAAGTGGTTGTGGGTGAACAACTCCTATTGCGGGCGGTGGTTGTGGTTGTTGAACATCTACTGCTGGCGGTGGTTGTTGAGCACTTCCATCTTGCGTGGATTGTGAACTACTTTGAGACAGCGATACGTTTAGTTCAGGCTCAGTATCACTGCTCGCAAACAGAAGGCTGGCTACCTCTTCGACCCTCATCATGTGCTTGGCCCTGGGATGCTGGCTTGCCCCCACTAATTCGGATGTGCTGGTCCCAGCTTGCACCCCAGACACCGCTGCTGCAGGCGTACCTTTTGGGGTCCCAAAAAAGGTTTTGGGGTCCATACCAGACTTAAGTGACACTTCCTTCTTCTGTTCCTTCTTCTCAGCAACTTTCTTCGTGGTGGAGGACCTGGTAGCTTTCTTAGGGCCCATCTTCTTCTGATGTCAGTCAGCTCACAGCAGCACAAATTGCAGAGATGTCTGGTCAGATGAGTCACACACCACACGTGGCGTACAACTGAAGGACGTCCGTCTGGCAGTAGAACGAGCGATGGATGAAAAAACAACCAGCACCTCCTCAGTCTTTTTTTGTGCACCTACAAGTAAAGAAGGCAGAACAAAATCAGTCAAACAAGCAGTAAGGCAACATGAACAATTGAAAGACACACAGGCCAATGTATAAAAGACAAAACAGAAGACTAATAATAACAGTCCAGCACCACAGCTCAAAGCCACATGAAGTCCAGAAAGAACCAATAAAGTCAAGCAGGCCTATATATACCAATATGGACAGAAAAAAGGAGGATGCCTGCTGCACATGACAGGTTAATGCAAGGAATAAAATACCCCATGGCTAAGACAGAGGTTGTAAACCTAACACCGCAAAAACACATACAAACAAACCCCTGCCCAGACAACACATTTTGGAATGCAATGCCATACACACACATGCCCTAATGATGTTAATTCCATACACCGAATTAAAACAGCTACATAAAGGCAGCACCCCCGCTAACTACTACCTCTGGGACTCCTGGCCTACTGTCAGATCAGACCAAAAGCTGGGAGACCAATGATAAATGCACAAAGGAAGTACCTACAAAATGGCCGCCACCACATGGCCTAGCCACCACCAGCAACATGAAAAGAAAGAGAAAAAAGAAGACAGACAATAAATGCCTATGGGAAAGGGACAATGCTTTGTTTTGTTTCACAAAGTAGCCGCACCGCTGCCCACGTGGTCAGCCCACCCACAAACAAGAAGACAGACACAGGAATTGTTCCAGGCTCCAAAAACTACAACCAAATGACAACTTCTGTTTTTTTGGGTGCACAAGAAACACCTGCAGCATTTTCGAGAAACTTTTATGCAACTCGGGACATATTGTCCGCGAGAATGCTAAATCGGCGTGTTCGGCAGCGCGAATAGAAGAAAACGACGTTTTCGCGTTCCCGAGCAAGTACATTGAGCGCGCGAACAAGACAAAAAATGTAATGTCGCGTGTCAAGAGTTGATTAACTTTAATGCACCTATGGCTATGAGTAGTAGTAACTCTGCCCTACTGCCACAATACAATAGTCAAAAACCTTGGATGCCTATGGCAAAAGCACAAAGGAAGGACACACAAAATGGCCGCCACCATAGGGCCTGGCCACCAACAACAACATGGCAAAATCACAAAGGATGTATACACAAAATGGCCTCCACCACATGGCCTGGCCACCAACAACAACATGGCAAAATCACAAAGGAAGCATACACAAAATGGCCGCCACCACATGGCCTGGCCACCAACAACAACATGACAAGAAAGAGAAGACAGACAATAATGCCTATGGCAAAGGGACAATGCTTCGCTTCACAAAATGGACACACAACACCACCGCCCAAATTGGTCACCCCACCCAAAAACAAGAAATCGTTACATAGAGGACAGAAAATGGAAGTGGTCCATGCTCCAAAAAGAGAAAACTACAACCAAATGACAACATAACATAAATGAGGACTTTTTGTAGCACAAGAAACACATTAAACATTTTCGGCATGTTCGGCAGCGCGAATGGAATAAAACGTCGTTTTCGCGTTCCCGAGCAAGTACATTGAGTGCGCGAACAAGACAAAAAATGTAAGGTCACGTTCTCACACTGTGCGAAGTTACCAAAACTACCCAAGCTGTATTCCTAGGGTTACCTAATGGCAGAAATTGACAGACTATTTAAACACACCCAAAACCTGAAATACCCCACACATAAAAATATGATTTTCTACATCAATCCAAGCCATCCATGATTTTCACATTAAGGGTACACCACAAAAACAGTTGATTAACTTTCATGACCCTATGAGTAGTACCTCTGGCCTACTGCCAGAGTAGGCCACAAGGTTGGAGGCCTATGGCAAGAGCAAAGTGGCTGGAAACATAAAATGGCCGCCAACACATGGCCAGGCCAACCACAGAAAGTTAATACAATGAACTCAAGCATGCCTACACACTAACTACATGGAGTACTAGGGTCAGCTATTGGCTTAAAAAATAAAAACATTTTAAATTCCACAAACAGAAATTCCACAACAGACATTGCTATTGCATAATGAACATAATCCAATGCCATCCATGATGTTTGTTTACAAAGTGGAATAAAAATTTAAACACAGACTACAGAAACATGATTGGACCCATGGGTACCTCTCTATGTAGCCTGGATGCAAGTTAAAAAAAAATACAAGTTGGGACCTCATAAAAGTACAGGCCTCCATCAATAATTTAATTCCAGGATTGAATACTGTAGTTTAAAAAAACCTCTAATCAAACAAGCACAAGTCCACATCATACTCACTCATACATTACACAAACTTACTTGAAAAAGAGAATTTCAAATCCAAAAGTCCTCAATAAATCCAAGATAAATCAGTAATGCAGCCAACACACACAGAAAGTGATCCTTCCAGCTCAAAATCCAAAGGAAAGTGAGCACCACATGGACAAAGCACTGGGAGGAGCCTGGTGGACAGGAACAGGAAGTTGTAAACTCAAGAGCCCTTCCTCCTTCCTCCTTACTCTTCAAAACAAGAGTAGAAACAAAAAGAGGGCTCCTTCCCCCCTAAAAATAAAGCCAAAGGTACAACTTTAAGTTTTTTTTGCTTTTTTTTCCTAACCAAAATGGTAATTTATTATGGTTTTAACATGCTCGCGAGTTATTCTGTGCAAGAATGCAGTTTCTGCGTGTTCGGCAACTCGATCTTACCAACAAGCATCCTCGCGCATCCTTATGACGCTATCGCGCATCCAAATGACGTTATCGCGTTCGCACAGTCGCACGGGATTGTGCGAGAGTGTTTCCAAACATGGTGGCACACGCGACCAGGAAAAAACGAACACAGAACGAAGGTAAGCCATTGCCGCGCACGCGATAATGTTATTCAGCGCGCGAGAACTACGCTACGCACCGGATCGCGGAGTAATCGACAGCTTCGCGTTCTCCGTAGAACGCGGAGTTGCCGAAACTCCGCAAGCTCCGTGAGCGGAGCGTAGTTCTTCGCCCAGGGTTAGTCATTTTTAGTGATTTTTTTGGTGTGCATGTTGCTTGGAGTGATTTTATTTACTCTATTGTATTGTATTGCCATTGCATTTATATAGTACTTACTACCCCTGAAGAAGCGTCTTAACATTGTTTTCGGTTGATATATTAAATTTTTTTAGATAGATTTTTCTAATAATGAAACATTTATTCATGTGTTAATTTTTTAACGTTTTAGATTTTTTAATTTGAGATATTTAGAATTTTTCAGTTTATTCAATCATTGTGTAGGTTTGGGGTTTGAAGGGTAGGGGTTTATTTTAAACTAGCTGTGTCCCAGGGTGGATAAATGGAAGTGAAAGAAAAGAGTAAGCGCACATTTCTAATATGTTTAATTTCACAATGCTTGTGGGTACACAATATGTTTTTGTGACTATTGTCTCTATGCGTCCCTTGTAGTTGTTGCGCAGCAAGCCAATCAATAGGGTCTGTTCGGCCTTTCGATTAAGAACGCACGCATATTGTACACGCGCATATTAGAATCAAACGTTGTGTATCTATACACTCGCGCTAATGTTGCAAAGTGAACCAACTCCTCCGCCCTCCCTCCACCCACTTCCCGGTCTGCCATCCTGACACCAACTGTCCATCCTAATATATGTAGAATATTGTCTCTATGCATCCCTTGTAGTTGTTGCGCAGCAACCAAATTGATAGGGTCTGTTCGGCCTTTCGATTGAAAACAAACGCGTATTGGACAAGAGCGTATTCAAATCCAACGTTATGTATATATAAACACACGCTAATGTTGCAAAGTGAACCAACTCCTCCCCCCTCCCTCCACCCACTTCCCGGTCTGCCATCCTGACACCAACTGTCCATCCTAATATATGTAGACGATTGCCACTATGCGTCCTTTCATAATTATGCAAAGTGAACCAACTCCTCCCCCCTCCTTCCACCCACTTCCTGGTCTGCCATCCTGACACCAACTGTCCATCCTAATATATGTAGACTATTGTCTCGATGCGTCCCTTGTAGTTGTTGCGCAGCAACCAAATCAATAGGGTCTGTTCGGCCTTTCGATTAAAAACACGCGTGTATTGGACATGCCCGTATTCTAATCCAACGTTGTGGATATATAAACATGCGCTTAATCGAATACAACGTTGTGTCAAAATTTCAAAACAATCGGTGAAGGACTTTTGTAGATTTAAGATCTTCAACAAATGAACATTGACATTTTTATGTGTCTGTTTGGGCTTTAGATTAAAAACATGTGCGTATTCAACACGCGCGTATTGGAATCTAAAGTTGTGTATATAAAAAACATGCGCGTATTCGAATCCAACGTTGTGTGAACATTTCACAGCAATCGGTGAAGAACTTTCAGAGATTTACGATTTTTAACAACCGAACATTTACATTTTTATTTATATAGATTTATTATTTATTTTAATGAAAATAAACCTGAATTCCATTTTTATAAAGTAAAATTATTTAAGTAAACAAAATTAATTACTTTTGTTAATACAATAATTGATTTTATATTATTTCAATTAATTATTGAGTCATAAATTTGTTTTTGGTTGTACCGGGGGTAAGGAGGGTTGTGTTTTAGTATTTGGAAGAATACTTTTTATAAATATTAAGGGATTACGGTTGTACCAATATATTTCTGGAGTATAGTTTTTAATATTGCATTTTAAAAAGAAATACAAAATTGGGCTTATACACGCAGCAGGCACGCCGGACTCACGCCGGAGTCCAGTCAGAGTCCTGCCTGTCTGCGCTCGTCCGCGCTAGAACGGGCCCAGGGGCCATGTCACTAATACCTAGCCACAGTATTAGCCCCTTACCATCAGCAGCCTATTCATACACTGGTGAGATTTTAGAATCCTTACGTCCTAACTTACAGTTGGACTGTAATTCCTGTTTTCTACCGACCAACAATTTTAATTGCACTGGTTGTAACTTCCATATTGGTAAAATGTCCACCTGTAAGGCAATGCGTCAGGTCCGTACACGTGGCAGACGGAGGAGAACCAATAAAAAACCTAACTGCCCTATACTTCAGTTTTGGAGTATTAATTGCAGATCCCTCTCAAAGCACAAACAAAATATTTTCGACTTTCTTGTTGATGAGCAGCCCGACGCCTTGTTTCTCACAGAGACTTGGCTTCATGAGAGTTCTGGTCCGGACATTGCCACCGCAGTTCCCTCTAATTATGTCATAGTTAGGTTGGATAGAGTTTCCGGAAAAGGGGGGGGTATTGCGATAATTTTCAAGTCTACTTATACTTATAGGCTTGAATCCTTTGCCCGGAAGTGAAACTGCTTTATTCGAACTAGCAATTAATCCCCAGTTTACCCTATCGGGCCTCCTGGTCTATCGCCCCCCTGGCAATCCTCTCACTTGGATATCTTCATTTGATGAGATCATAGCTCCCCTACTCCTTACGGCTGCAAATTTCACCATTATTGGTGATCTCAATCTGCACTTAGAAGATCCCTTGTGTACTACCAGCAAGCGTTTTCTATCTGATCTGGAGACTCTCAACCTTTTGTTGCGAAATTCTGGATCCACTCACTCTGCTGGACATCAACTGGATCCCATTCTCTCCAATCTTCCGTTTGATTGTTCACAGAGTGTCCACCCACTTGAATGGTCCGACCATTTTGCTGTCCACTTTTCCTTACTCCCCATTAAGAACTTAGTCAAAAGGGGCTGTAGTGAGGGTGAACTAATCCATTGGTGGGGTAAACTTGATATTACAAAGTTGAACCAGCACTTATTGAACACCCGCCCCGAAGACAGTGTTGCCTCAGTCACAGAATTGAACTCGGCTGTATCACATTGGTTTTCCAATGCTGTAACCACTCTCCTTCCTTTAACCCCGAAACATTCCAGGATACATCGTTTCCCGGCACCTTGGTTCTCTCCTGCCTTGAGGGTCCTACGTACCGAATGCAAGGCTCTAGAAAGGAAATGGAGGCACTCTTATTCGGTCTCACAGAAGACTGTTTATAAAGAGGCTCTAAAGAGATATCACTCACAATTTAAAAATGCGAGAGCTGCTTACACTGTGGGTGTTGTGACGCAAGCTCAGAATTGCCCACGCACTCTCTTCTCTGTTGTCAAAAAATTGACATGCGCAGATACTATTCCGACACCCCCAGCTTTAGACGAAGCTCAGTGCAATTCCATTGCGGAATTTTTCATTGCTAAGGTTGAGCGCATATACGACTCTATGAGCGCTCCCCTGACTATAAAAGAACATCAGTCGGAACTAGCTGGAGGGATGGAACACTCTTTCCCAACGGCGAAGGTCACTAACTGGCAATTGTTTGACGACATTTCGTTCTCCTCTTGTCTGAGCAGTGTAAGATCGGGCTCACCCCGTGATCTTATACTTGCTAAAATCCTAAAGTTACTGGACCTTGAACCCCGACGGGTTCTCATGAAACTCTTAAATGCATCCCTCATGGAGTCCCATGTGCTACAGGATTGGAAGCATGCAATGGTTGTTCCCCTCCTAAAAAAGGTTGGAGCCGATGCGTTTTAGACCTATATCCTTGCTGCCTATTCTCTCAAAAGTGCTGGAAAGGCATGTTGTAGTAACGGCAAATGTGCAACCCAATATACCCTTGAGGGTTTGGGCAAAGGATATGGTAGGGTAGGAATACCTTCAAGGGGTTTTGTTATTATACAATTCACATAGAATTTCAACAATATTTGAGGTCCTTATATGTATAAGACCAATAGTGCAAAGCACCAATCTCAAATTTTTATGCAATTTATATAGGTCACTGCAAGTGATCCAAAAGAGAAGAGAGGGAGAAGGTGTGTATGAAAAAGTTCGTATTTAATACTCCAAAAATAAATTGGTTTTTTTTGTGTTTTTTTTTTAAAAGGGTACAGAAATATAACAATGTTATATGAGAAAATGATTCAAGAATGACAATCAAACAAAAACTCTCTATAACAATTGTAAGCGCTTGTCCAACTTGCTTCATTTTGGGTGCATGCGGCCACGCTGACGATTTATTCAGCTCTTTATGCAGATCTCTTGTCTTCCATAAAGAATTAAAGTAAAGGGGAAGACTCTGTGCGACATCAATTTGCGCAGAAGTTTAACAATTCTTAACCGCCCGCATTAAACTGTGAGAGTTATTTGAGCTCAACCAACCGAAATACATTCAAGTAGAAGATTGCATATGCCACTTACTATACAGAAGGGCATTATCGATCGCCTTTTTTAATCATCAATAAAGTGTATTTGGAGGCTACAAGACCCCATCTTATCAGGGTTTTTCCAGATATGATTTATATGTCCTGAGGATGGTCTCTTGAACTCAAGACTAGAGACCGAAACGTCGACATATACGCTTTGTCTGTTTAAATAATTGATCAACTGTGAAGAAGCGGACAAGCGCTCACAATTGTTATAGAGAGTTTTTGTTTGATTGTCATTCTTGAATCATTTTCTCCTATAACATTGTTATATTTCTGTACCCTTTTTAAAAGAAAAAAAAAAAAAAAGAATTTATTTTTGGAGTATTAAATACGAACTTTTTCATACACACCTTCTCCCTCTCTTCTCTTTTGGATCACTTGCAGTGACCTATGTAAATTGCATAAAAATTTGAGATTGTTGCTTTGCACTATTGGTCTTATACATATAAGGACCTCAAATATTGTTGAAATTCTATGTGAATTGTATAATAACAAAACCCCTTGAAGGAAAGGCATGTTAACACCCAGTTAAACCATCTTGTGGAAAGTTCAGGATTTTTGCACTCTTCCCAACCTGGTTTTCGTGCGCACTATTCAACCGAGACGGCCCTACTGGGGGTGACGGAGAGTCTGCGGCACGGTATCAACCGCGGGGAAACATCTGTACTCATCCTTCTGGATTTGAGTTCGGCGTTCGATACCGTGTCCCATTCCATTCTTTTGAACTCTCTCCGGTCCCTGGGAGTGGACGGTCCTGCGCTAGCCTGGATTGCCTCCTTTTTAAGTGAGCGCACCTTCCAGGTCTTCTCCACAAAAGCCACATCTGACACATGTTTATCGGCGTACAGCAATCCGCAGGGGTCCATACTCAGCCCCCTATTGTTTAACATCCATATTAGACCGCTGGCTACCATCGCGGAGGATGTCGGGCTGACCATTTTTTCATACGCCGATGACACCCAAGTGGTTTTCTCCCTTTCCAGCAGTGAGTGTAATAGTGTATCGATCCTGAAGTCCGGACTGACTCGTATGGCTGAGTGGATGCAGACGCATCTCCTTAAGTTAAACGGTGACAAAACCGAGGTTGTCATTTTGGGGAAGCATAAAGACCTTTGGGGCCCGCAACACTGGCCCAGTGATATGGGACCCCTCCCCCAGCCAACATCTGTGGTTCGTAACCTCGGATTTCTCATAGATGATAAACTCTCTATGAGGCAGCAGGCCACTAAGGTGGCCGCCATCTGCTTTACCACCCTGCGATGGCTCCAGAAAATCCTATGAATGCTGCCCCATGCCACCAGGAGAACCGTAGTCCAGGCGCTAGTAACCTCTCGCCTGGATTATGGAAATGTCCTCTACCTCGGTGCCGACGTAGCAACCATTAACAAACTCCAGGTTGTACAAAATTCGTCGGCCCGACTCCTTCTTAACATCCCGAGAAGATCTTTGGCCTCACAGGCTATTCGAGATCTTCACTGGCTCAGGGTCTCTAGCTGCATTAAATGTAAAGCCCTGTGTTATCTTTTTAAAATCAAGCAGGGCACGGTCCCTAAATACTTGCAGAGTCTTGTTCAACCTTACAAGCCTAGTCGCACATTAAGATCTTCCTCTAACTGCAACTTTTTGTTCCAAGATTCAAACTTGCAAGGATGGGGGGACGAGCCTTTTTCCATCTAGGTCCCAAATATTGGAATGCGCTACCAATCGCTCTGAAATCTGAGACTAACCTATTTTGTTTCCGGAAAAAACTGAAAACTATGCTTTTTCAATAGATCCATCAGCTGCTGTTTTGTTCCATTGTACTGCTGCTTTGTCCTTTCTTCTTTAGTCTATCCCTTGCACCGGGAAACCCACTGAGGGTAGCTGTTGCGCATTACAAATTCAAATAAATAAAATAAAATAAATTATTAACCTAATTTTAAGTTATGCATATTTATCTAAATTTAAAAACATACTGGTGTTTTCATTTTTTTGTAGTATTGTGTGTGTATGTTTATTTTTTATTTCATATGTTTATTAAACTAACATTATTTTTACAAGTCAATGTTTGTAAAACAATTAGTTTTACATTTAGTTAATATGTTTGTTAATAAGGAATATTACGGAAAATCTTAAAACCTATTTTATGAAATATAGTTTGTAGTGCAATTATTTAATGATATTTAAAAAAATATTGGATTGTGGTCCAAATATCAAATCTAATTCCCCAATATATGCAGTTTTGACAATTTTTGCGGTACTCAACCTAAAATAGTAAATATAACATCCCACAATACATGGACATTCCTCTATGTTTGGTTAATTGGAGCTTGAATAGAAAACGTGACACCCCCATTATGTTCACGTTCCTAATACTTGTGAATTTGCATTTGGGATAGTAAATCTAACCTCTCCTAAAACTTTCACTTTCTCTAATGTTTGTTGAATTGAAGTTAGAATATTAAATTAGATCTTACCAGTATATCCACTTTCCTTAGGTTTTGCAGATTGGGAGATATAATAGTATATTTCCCACAAGGATGCATATTCCCCAGTTTGTGGGATTGGAGATGGATTAGCAAATCTAACTACCATGTCCAATGTATTGACTTACACCAGTGTTTGTGGGTTGGGAGTTAGAATACTAAATCTGGCCCTCCACATATGCAATCTTCCACAATGTTCAGGGATTGTAGTTAGAATAGTAAATCTGATCCAACCAATAAATGCATTTTCACCAATGCTTGTCGGATTGGATTTGGAATAGTAAATCCAACTGCTTTTCTCTCCTCTTTATATTTGCCCTTTCCCTGGTTGTTTTTGGTATTGTGGCTAGAATAGTAAACCTGAGCCCCAGTATATGTATTTTTTTCCCATTGTTTGTGAGATTGAATATGGAATAGTAAACCTTCCCCCAACACATATGATTTGTCTCCAATGTTTATGGGGGACTGGTATTTAAATCATACACTTGTCCTCCCACACTATGTTCACTCCCCTTAGTGTTTGTTGGACTGGAATTACAATAGAAATTCTAAACCCTGTGAAACATAGCCAGTTTGTCCAGTGCTTATAGGACTGGAGTTAGAATAGCAATCTAATACATTCACTTTTAAATGCTTAGTGAAAATGGGGCTTTGTTTGTTTTTGTAATCTGCTTTTACTGCATTAATTTGTTGTACACATTGTTGTATGCATGCTAGTAAATGAGCAGCCAATAGATCACAAAAGTAAAATATTTGAATTTTAGCAATTTGATTTAATAATAATTTACATTAAAACATGGCATATTTAAATTAAATTTGAACGTTGTTAAACATCAAAATAAATACATGAATTAATGTTGAATCTGATTATAAACAATATACAGTAATTCAAAATATATATTTTTAAAGTTATTTATGCATATGGCCATCATTAAAAAATATTTGTATGACCATAAAAATCATAATAATATATTTAGGAGGTAATAAAAAGATAAAAGCATATCTAAACATGTATTTAGTTTTAATAACAACAGTTGTTTCTTTACATTATATAAAACATTAGGGGGCTTATTAACGGTTTCACTTTTGACGGCTTGTTACAATTTAGGCAGTTGGTAGTGAAACCGGCCGGACATTCAACATTGAGTCCGACTGGCTTCCCAGTCGGAAACCAGCCTCTAATCTAAATGGACAGCATTTTCCACTGTCTGGATTACGATCCACGGTGTCCGGCAGGCTTTTCAATGCAGGCTTTCCTACATGGAACACCTGTCAGAAAGTAAGTGTGTTTGGGGGCCCTTAGCAGGGCCCCCTTCTGTTTGCGGCCTCTGATTGGGGACCGAGGTTGATCACTGCACTGAGTGGCAGCCATCCTGAGGTGCATTGCAGGGATGAACACAACCTCCCATTTTCCTATGGAAGCTGGTTAAGAGAGAAAGCGGGCACTGTATGCCGCTTATGTGGTTCAGCATCGGAAGATCTGCTCTATTTACTGTGCTCCTGCAAAAAATTGCTTAAAGAACGGAAACAACTGTTGAGGTGACACTTTAATCAGTGGGGGATTGGCACCAGGAGGCAAGCTCTACTGGCATGCTTTGCAGCGTACGATCCACAACTGAATTGTAGCCTGGTGAAGTATCTGAAACTGTGCGATAGTAAAATGCCTGAAATGGCGACATAAGGAATTTATGTGGGGAACACATGGGCAAATGTCCTGAGGCGCACTCGAGAAATTCCCCTTAAAGAAATTAACTTTTACATCTGCAGTACGCAGAGGGCGGACAGTACAGTACCAGAGGGCATGTCATACGGAAAAGAGGGGTGGTTCGCCAAAGTTAGAAGGGCTTGTCAATGGTCGGCAAAAAGTTTGGTTGGATGGTCTGGAATGCTATTGCAGCAATTGGACAGAAATTATACATTTCGCTGTTAAAGCTGCTTCATTTTAGAAATGTCATTCTTTTTATTTTTTAGACGCTTTTAAAATTAATAATTATGAAGGAATGCTTTGTAAATGTATATAAATTGTGTTTTTTTTTCTTTTGATAATGTTGGCATTTTGCAACGGTTTTAGTTAACTATGCAAATAAATGTATACCTTATACCTATGGAAGCTTGATGTACGCCCGGTTTACAGCCGTAAAACATGCTCCCATAGGGAAACGTGGGCATGCGACCACACCATGTGCGGTCACATTGTAAGTAGGAGGTAAGTTGGTCCCGTTTCCATCATGGTGTCGGGTGGATGCAAGTCTGCCCAACATTGTAATAAGCCCCTCAATATATTAAAAATAATAAACTTTAAATTTAAATACATTGCTAGCTATAATTTTTTCACAATAAAGCAACTCCAACTAAAACAATAGTATGTTTGTTAATGCATTTAAATATTAAATCAATTTAGTACATTTTGTAACATATTTGTATTTGTATTTTTTTGTTGAAGAAACAATATTATTGTAGTATCTTTTTCATTTCTATTTCACCTCTTTGTCATATTTTCCAAGAATAAGGGCCTTATTGTGATTATGACGGTCCTCAGGACTGCCACATTCGCCACCACTGCGAGTCCACCCACATAATTCTGTGTGTGGTGGTCAGACATCCATGAGACTGCTGGCCAAACTGGGAACAACAATCCCGCTGAGCTGCTTGTCTGCAACCGGCCTAAATGTGCTGGTGGTGCTGATGCTGGCACCGCTGAGCATATTGCGAGTTGGCTTTCCACTTCCCTTTCCATGGTGGTGAGCCTGCCATGCAAAGGTTGGTGGAAAGGCAACTAAGGGGTCCCTAACACAGACCCAAGCTGGATCTGGGACTGGGGATGCATGTGGGAATGGCACATGTTGGGCCTAATGGAATTGCAACCCGTTCCTCCATGGAGTCACATGCATTCCACACCATGCTGGAACATGGTGCAGGCATTGTCATGGCGGCGGTCTGCTGTTAAGGCTCTCCTATGAGCCTTACACAGCTGTCGCCGTGAGACCACCGCAGCACCGCCTGCCCTGGATTACACTTGTAATTTGGTGGGCGGGCACACAGCGGGTTTGGCGGTCCTCCCGTTCGTACGTCGGTGGCAGGCGGACAGAAGGACCACCAAATTATGTCTTATGCAAAGTCTTTTTTTCCTATCTTTTACAAGCAGATGTTAATGACTGTATTCAACCTTTACTACAAATGTTTTATTCTGAATACTTTTACCACGCATACTTTCACTCCTCAAATAAATTCATTCCTAATACTTTCACTCCGCAAATACATTAATTCCGGAAACTTTCTTCATGCAATACTATTACTAGGCAAGGAAAAATTGCATGTCAGTGTCAAATTATAGAGAGACGAGAGACGAGATTGTAATTGTAGTTGGGAAAGAAAGGGTGCATGTTGGCATGGGGATTGAAGTATTTCGAAAAAGTAGCTTTTACATTTAAGTTAAATACTAAAAGGACATTTGAGGGTTTGCTGAAGTGCCACACAAAAAAACATGCGGAACAGATCCATTTAGTTTAATTTTTTATAAGAATGCTCCAAATATAAATTCTTATGCTGTTGTAGCTATAAATATTATTAAAAATCAAAATTTAAGTTTGTGCGCAAAGTAAAGAAAGGAAAAAGAATAAATTTAAAAAAAAAGAGACTTACTAAAATAATTTAGGGTGAATCTGGTCACTCAACGGAGCACTGCATTCTCGTTTAAAGATGGAGTATTTGTATAATTTCAATGAGCAAATAAAAAGGCCGAAACTTATTTCTAGAAAAAAATGGGAGTAGCGAGGGAATAATGAGGTGGAGTGGATGAAGAATTTTGCAGATGGTGAAGCAGTTTACAAGGTAAGCGCAGGGTAATGTTGAAAAAATTAGTCTCTTTGTTATGTTTTTTACTACTTTTGACGAAAGCGGTAATTCATTATAACAATACTTTTAATTTGCAGAGTGACTTCTACGGGAATGGATGCTGGAAACATCTTCGGAAAGGTAAATTAGATTTTCGTAACAGTTATTGAATTAAAATGATAGTACGTTTATGAGGATGGCATTTCAATGACTTTTATTTTCGTTGTGAAAGCAAACGTTGTTCACAAATGCGTGATAAATGTAGTTTTACATGTTTCAATAAATTTTTAATTGTCATTCCTTCGTTGTAAAAAAATGCGGAGTCATTGTTTTTGCATTGTGATGGTATGTGGAGTCATATCATGCTTAAATAAAGTCATATATTCGTTAATGACAACTGCAGTAGGATCCCCATTAGTCGGATCAGAATAGATACTTAATGACACATTTAATATGCTTTGACTCTGTTTATTTCACGTTAGTGGTGCAGACCTGAAACAAAATCATTTTTGGTATTTACTAAGCTTTGCAAATCCACTTTGACTGGCTTTGTGTGGTTTAGTAAAAATAAAGTAATACAATGTAGCACATAGTGCTGTCTTGCATTACCTTGCTTTGAGACTGTATTCCATGGGTGGATCATGGGCACTCCCATGCATTCACCAATGGATTTTGAAGCATTCCAAGATTTGCTGAAGCTAGTAAACATGGGTATGTGTCAAAATGCTAAGCCTTCTTAAGAGAGGTGAAAAAGGAGAAATATATTTATTTTTACTCATTAACTCCCCTTTCCACATGTGCTGCATTCTACACCACATATAGAAAGATAAATACGCCGCTAAAGATTGTGCTTCTGGAGAAAGGTATCCAACCTGCACAAACAAAATCCTGCCCATAATGCAGTCGTCCTTGCATCATAGCGCGAGGGTACCTAGGGGCCTATTAGGAGGGCGGACGGACCTGGGTCCGTCCGCCACCCCCGAGGTGGAGGGACCATCCGCAGGGGCAGCGGCGGTCCCTCCGGTGCAATTAGGATGTGACCGCCAGGGTGGCGTATCTTTAAGCTTG
The DNA here is from genome assembly GCF_964261635.1 of Lissotriton helveticus. Lineage (NCBI taxonomy): Eukaryota > Metazoa > Chordata > Amphibia > Caudata > Salamandridae > Lissotriton > Lissotriton helveticus. The sequence continues at coordinate 262,067,342 of NC_136071.1, forward strand.
AAGCAGCACCCGCCGCAAGGTTAAAATGCATGTTTTACATTTACATGCACAAAGCGGCATGTAAATGCTGTGCACCCCCCAACCCCCTACACCCTGGGGGCCCACAACGGGCCCCCAAACACCAAAGACCACATGCTTTTCCACCACGGAAAAGCCGCCGTGAAAAAGCATGTTTCTTTTTTTTATTTATTTATTTTTATTGATTTAATTTGGCAGTGGAAAGTTATAAGGTACAATTTTATAACAATATTACAGACAGAAAAAAAGAATTACATTGGATACAACATAACAATATATATAATAAAAAAACAGATTCACTTAAATTATAAAGTCATTATAAACCAATTAGATCCATTTATAAATGGGTAACCATAATTTATCACCAAACATCCTATTCCTCCGGCCCTTAAGTCTGTATACTGCGCTTTCGATCCGATAAACACTTAGGGGTCCATTAGGATGACGGGCGGACTTTGTCCACCCGCCATCTTGTCGTAGTAGGGGACCGCCCGCCCTAAGGGCGGGGGTCCCATGTGCAGCATTAGGATGCGCCCGCCACAGTGACGGGCGCATCCTGCATTCATTCCATTGTGGCGGGCGGTGCATTCAGCACCGCCCGCCACAATGCCAGGAAGGCATGTCGTGCACTGCCATGCACAGCATGGCAGGCACCGCGCGGTGCCTGCCATGCTGTGCATGGAACTGCTGGGGGGTACCATAGGTACCCCCCATTGTGCACCCCCACCACCCCCGAGTCCTTGGGGGCCCGTAACGGGCCCACACAAGCAATCACCGCATGCCTTCCCGTGGCGGCATTGCCACCACGGAAAAGCAGCTGCAGACAGGCATCCTAATATGGATGGCGGTGTCTGATAGACACCGCCACCATATGGTCCCATTACCGCCCCGGCCGCAAGGCGACCGGGGCGGAAAAGCGGCGGACGGTCTTTTCGTCCGCCGCGGCCAACCATGCCATGATAATATGGCGGGGGGTGTTTTTAGTCAGGATGGCGGGAGGATTGCCCCCGCCAGGCCGGCGGTGGCTACCGCCTGCCTGGCGGGGGCAATCCGCCCGCCATCCTAATGGACCCCCTAGTAGTTTTGACTGCCAGAGATGGAAAGCTGGAGGATCCACATCCAGCCAACGAGAGGTTATGCAGTATCTATATTCTGACATGGCTATGAATAAAAAACCTTCTTCTTCAACCGTTCTAATACCGATTTGGTCAGTTTGAAATCCCAGTATCATTAATTCTGGTGATAATACCGGTGATGACTCTAGAATGCTATCTAGAAACCTTTGTACTTCTTGTATAAATTGGTTCAACTTTGGACACTGAACCAGCATGTGAACTAGATTAGCAGCTGCAAACCCACAACGGCTACAGCTCGTGCCCCCCTTAGCCTTCCATAGTGCCAATTTTGATGGTGTGTAATATAGGTCGAACACGGCCAATGAAATGTTGGCTTTTAAAAGACCTATTGAATAATACCATTTTGGCCATTTCTTGAGATCTAGATATATCGACCTTTTTTAATCCTAGTATTGTTTGCCATTTATTAACATAGATCTCAAGGTCATCTTTTGTTCTGTTTAGCATCAGTTGGTATATCATGCCAATTCTATTTTTCCTAACACAGCTTTCCGGCACATCTATTTTGTTCATAGAGCTAGTATTAATTAGATTTTTAGACTCTATAAAGCTTCGGATTTGGAGATATTTAAAAAAATCTCCCCTTGTTAAAGTATAGTTGTCCTGTAGATATGAATATGGTACCATTTCCCCATTTTGAAACAGATCTCCAAATGAGCTGATCTTAAGGTCTATCCATCTCTGCATCACAGAGTCCCTGAAAATATCGGGAAGCGAGAAATTTTTCAGAAATGGTGTATAATGATTTAGTTTTATATTAAAACAAAACTTTTTGTTAAATTGTTTCCAAATTTGAAATGCAGCGATCAGAACCTTAAACTTAGTTTTTTTCTAGTAACTTGGTTCTATCAACCTGAGTAGACACTGTCAGGCTTCTACTCCTAGCAGCATCTCATAGATAGAGGGGGTCAATGCTTCATCCAAACAAAAATCTGGAAAGATCATAATACCCATAGCTTTTTAAAAGATTGCCCAGTAATATAATCTAAAGTTCAGGGCCCCCAATCCTCCTCTTAATTTAGGCTAGGGTGGCGTATCTTTAAGCTTGAAGCAGCACCCGTCGCAAGGTTAAAAATGCATGTTTTACATTTACATGCACAAAGCGGCAGGCACCGTGCGGTGCCTGCCGCTTTGTGCATGTAAATGCTGGGGGGTACCATAGGTACCCCCCATGTGCACCCCCCACCCCCGACACCTTGGGGGCCCGAAACGGGCCCCCAAACACCAAAGACCACATGCTTTACCACCATGGAAAAGCCGCCGTGGAAAAGCATGTTTCAATGCACATCCTAATTTGGCTGACGGTGTCTTGCAGACACCGCCACCAAATAGCCCTCCACACCCCGCGGATCAGCGGCGGACGGACCCGCCATCCGCCGCTGGTCCCACCGCAATCCCACCGCAATCCCACTGCCATCCTAATCTGGCGGTGGGTGTTTTCTGGGGCCGCGGCGGTGTATCCGCATCCTCCAGGCCGGCGGTGCCTTCCGCCGGCCCGCAGGATGCGGATTCACCGCCATCCTAATCGGCCCCCTAGTTTGGTGCTAGGCAGCCTCACGAGTTCCAGCACATGGAGTGAGCGGTAGAGCACCATATCTTAGTAGATATGTACCATTCAATTCTCTCCTAATCACACATCCCAGTAACTTGCTTTGCCGCACTGTGTTGCAGTGAGAATTCTAAGTAAAAACGCCCCTTAATATTGTATAATCATATCTAAGAAAAGGTTTAGGCAGGTGTACTTTAAAGTTGTTTCAGTGTAGTGGGTTAATTTTTAATATGTCATTTGAATATTTTACTGTGTGCATTTGATGTTTTAGTGAGTGTTGTACTTGTGCGCAAATATTAAGATATTCATAAGTATATTATGCTATGCTAGTAGTTTTTGTGTCGTGTATGTAATGCATTTATTATTGTGTTGCTAGGTTTTAAGTATTTTGGAGTGAAGGTGGTACTGTGCAACCTTTTTTTTAGGTTAAGAAGAATATCTATGATGAATATTTTTTAGATGTGCATCCATTTCCCTTTTTTCGTCTTGTTTAAGGAAAAGGTGTTTTTACATTTTATATTTGCATTTTCAGTTTGACAGAATTTTTTTTAACCTAATTTACATGTTTTTAAGGGAATTCATCAAATTAAGAGGAAACCTTCTCCTTGATTACTTGTTGAGCATATGTATTTTTGCATTTTTTTTACTGTATTGACATTTGGATTATCTGCTTTGAAGAAGGACTTTTCACTTTCGATTTTTCAGCATGGATTTTCTACAGCTTCGAAACTCTATTCATTGCCATTACTTCTATTTCGGATTACAGATGGTGTGGTTGTTTATAATGAATTTTATTTTTGGTATTGACAATTGCATTTGTTGAAGGTTATGTTTTTGAAATATGGTTTTTATTAAAAATTGAAAAAACGTCACATAATAAAATAAAAATGCACATACTTATTTAATTTTTATTTTTATTGTAATAGTCTTTTATAACACAAACATGACCCTTGCATGTATCAGAGTGTTTGACAATTAAACAGTAGTAGATACAGTAATATCAAATTCAATAAAAATTAAACACAACCGAAAATAAAAGATCCGTCACTAATACCAACGTAGTATCATAAATCAGACAACAGCAAGTATGAGGCAATGTTGGGAAGGAGGGTAATTTGTTCATAAGAAGTTCTTTCACTTCTGGGTGAGATATCTAGGAGTATTATGGTGGAGGTATTTATGCATCATGCAGGCAATTTTATGCTGGATTATTGCTTCATAAGGGAGCCAGATGAGGGATTTGGGATCTGGGGTGATGTGGTTGTTTTTCTTTGAGCCAGTGATGAGTCTAGCCGCAGAGTTGAGGGAGGCCCTTAGAGAAGCCAGTTTGGACCTGGTAGTCCAGATAGAGTTGCACTAGCATAGTCCAACCTGGGAATCACTAGGGCGTGTACTGCCTGCTTGAAGTCATTAGGGGGGAGGATTTAGTTTTCTTAAAACACTCATTTAGTAATTTGCTGCTTTGGTGGGATCATTGATGTGCTTTTGCATGTTGAGATTCTTGTTAAGCGTTACGCCCAGTGATTTTGCAGAGTCAATGATTTTTAAAGTGCAGTTGAGGGCTGCAAACCGTTTCAACTATTCTTCGAGGACCTACAACTGGTTAGGTAGGGCAATTAGGAGGTGCTCAGTTTTTTAGTATTTAGTTTGAGGTGATCAGTTGCTAGCCAGTTTTGAGTTTCCTTTAGATTTGTGCTGCGGGCACTGATGTCTTCTGGGGCGGGACTTTTAGGGATATTTGCTTATCATTGGCATACATGTGATAGTGGATGTTGGATGAGCTCAGAATTTCTAAGGGCTCCATGGATAGGTTGAAGAGAGTGGGCGAAAGAGAAGAGCCCTGTGGGACCCCTAATGTGATCATCGTGTTCTGTGATAGCGAGTGATTAAGCTTGACTCTTTGAGAACTATTTTGGAAATAGGAGTAGAACCAGTTAAGGACTGATCCTGTTAGGCCCATGCGGTGTTCCAAAAGGTCTAGGAGATTTACATGCTTGACTACATTGAATGCTGATGATAGCTCAAGGAGCACTAAGAGGCAAGCTTGGTTCTGATCTAGCATTTTTGTGCATCATCCACAATGTGTGTCATTGTTGATTCAGTGATGTGTCCTGCACGGATACCAGATTGAAATTGGTCTAATAGTTGGAATTGATCAATGTGGTTACATAGCTGTATGTGAAAAACATACTAGGTAAAGTTGTTTAAAATTCATCTTTAAATTCCATTTTTGGTTGCAGTAGTAATGCTAAGTCATGCATGATTTAGATCTTGGCGGTCTTACCGCCATCTCCCTATGGCAGCAGTCTCACTTACTCCATCAAGCTGACGGCAGTCTCTCTGCTGTATTAAGATGGATGCTGGCTGACTCTCCATCCCCATAGACAGAATGTTTACCATCAAGCACACTGCTCACCTCTGCCGATGTGGTGGTCTCCAGCGCTGGAAAATAGTATTCTGTTGCCATCAGGGAAGAAGGATTGTATCAAATGTAATTAGATTTCACAGTTGTACTTGCGATCTTCTAGCGGCGGCTGCCGATGGAGTAACTGCATTGCGGTATGCGGTTAACATTGGAATGTATCTTTCACTACAAGCTGGATGCTAGCAACACACTTGATGTGTTTTTGGCCAATCGTTTGCACCTGCATACCACACTATAAAACCCACTGCATTTCAGACCTTGATTCTTTGCCATTCCACTGCACTAGACTATTTTCTAGCAGAATCTCTGCCAGCTAAGTGAGGCTATTCTGTTGCTTTTTTCCTGTTTGTTGTGCTTTTTTCCTTTCATTTATTTTCTTGTGCTTAATTAATTTGATGTCATCACTTTTATTTGGATTTTGCCAGGGCACAAAAATCCATGTTTCACTGAAGGATTACTGTCAGTCATGGTGGATGAAATCAGAACAGTAGAGCCGCAATTGTTTGGAGCACAAGTCCAAAATAAATCTCATCTCAGAAAAGGGACATGTGGTCCAGAGTAGTTGACAGAGTCCATACTGTAGCCAATAACCTGTGCACATAGGAGCAATTTAGTAAGAGGTAAAATGACCTGCCAGGGACAGTGCCTTCCATTACCCTCCAAACGTCACCTGGAGGCCCAGAGGACTGGTGGTGGTTTTCCCAGGACCTCTTCACAATTCATGGCCTTTGTGGAGAAGGTCTTTCAGATCTTACATCCTGAAGTCTTGACAGGAAATCCTGGTGGATTCGAGACTAATAAATTATAATTTCAAAAGTGTCACTAAACCTAAATGTTCTGTTTGCTTTGACGTTAGCTGTTGCTAACATGTTCAGCAGAATGCTTTTAATATAAAACAAAATATATCAAACTCAATACAGCAAACAAGCCAACAATATATATCAGAAATATCTTGGTTGGCTTGTTTGTTGTATTGAGTTGTATTTAAGATAACAGGTTTCAATAGCCATCACATTTCACATGATGTTATAGTGCTTGTAAATGTTTGTACTCCATATAACAAACAACATATATGTGTTTCACAGAGTAAATGTCGGTTCTCTTCCTACTGCAGATTTACACATGTCACAATGATGCCATGTTTCAGTTTTGTGATAATAACATTGCCATTTCAGTTTGCTCATTCTCTCTTTTCTATTACATTTTTACATTATTTATTGATCAATATCTATCTCAATGCTCTCTTTTTAAAATGGTTTGTGTTGTATTTTGTATGTTGTCCTTTACTTGTCATGTCATTTAATTGAGTTTCACAAATCAACCTTTGTTGCCCTTTAACATTTAAGGCATGTAAAATTGTGTGCTGAAGAGAAGTGTCATATCAGAAAAGTGAACTCTGCACTGTTCATATGATGACTAATGCAAAGGATCTCTTCAAGCTTTGTAAATGTCTGTGTTTTAGCCTGCTTGGCTTTGGACGGGTAATTTCATGTATTTCATCACTACTGTGTTGAGTTGAATGATTGGTACATTTCATGTTTACTTACTAAGTTCTCTTTTTATGTTGCAGGACATCTTCTTATGTGGCTATTTGAACAAATTTTTTATGAAATATAAACTGTTTTGTAATTATTTAATTTACCACAAAAAGGTCTAATCATGTTATCCAATACATTATCCCTTTTAGGTTGGCCCATTATATTGGATGTCTAATCCACACTTTTACAAATAATATGCTTTTTGCATTCATGATAGGTCCAACAGCCAGAGCACGTGGGCAAACATTTGTGTGTCAGGAAAACCTCCACTCCAGCCTAGGAACAAGCCTCCAGGGAGGTCTCCACTCTTGAAAGTACAGATGAAGAGGAGTGGCCTGGTCCATCTCGTCTGCTTAGGCAGTTGGCTCCAGTAAGTCTCCTTCATTCCACACCTATACATCCCACCCCAGCTGTTACAACACCCCAGTATACTGATACCTCCACTTCCTGTATCCAAAGCAACATAATTCCCATCTTGTGCCCCCCAATCCTAGCTGTTGGTGAGACAACACAACCACCATCTGCAGTTCAGCCTAGACCCAGTGGCACGGCACAGGGCACAATGGCTCAAGGCCACAAGGTAGGGCCATGAGAGGGATCCTGTTGGCCACCATAGTGAGGCCACTGTGGTAACTGTTACCTAGGCCACTATTCACCAATTCTTGGGTGTCCTCCATAAGTCCCAAGACATGATGGGCCAGAGCTCCAGGACATAAAGCAGTTGTAGAGGGAGCACAGTGTTCAGATGGAAATTCTAAACTCCAAATTGGGCTCCCTGACTGAGATTCTGCAGGACATTTAAACCAATATGAGCAGGGCTTTTCTTGCACCGCCTTTCTCTTTCTGATTTGATTTGGACTCAGAGAACATGCGAGGCTAGAATCAAGTAACATTAGAGGTCAGATTGAAATAACCATGTTTTTACTGCTTTCCTGAATGCTTTCAGATCTCTGCTGTTTTTAATTGTTGATGGAAGAATGTTCCAAGCGTTGGCACATCTCAACAAGAAGCTCCTACCTCCCTAACGTGCTTGTTTGAACCTAGGGATTTGCAACAGTTTTTGTTGCGCAGATCTAATGTTCCTAGACGGCACGTAGTATTTTATATGCGACGTCAAGTACGAGGGACCCTTTCCCTGGAGTGCTTTGAACGTAATGCACAATGATTTTAATATTATTCTTTTCTTAACCGATAGCCAGTGCAATGATCCTAGCTGCTGGGAGACTGACTCGTGTTTAGGGATATCCAGAATCAATCTTGCTGATGCATTCTGCAGACGTTGTAGCTTTTTCAAGAGTTGAGTTTGGATCCCCAAGTAAAGTGTATTGCCATAATCCAACCTGGAAATGGCAAGGGCAGTCACCACTGTTTTTAAAGTCCAACTACATCTGGCCCTACTACATCTGCCTCAGCCACAGAAAAGGAGACCCTGCCACAACAGCAAACACCTACACCCACCTCATTCCCTGCAACTGTGGATTCACCAGCCCCCACAGGAGCACACCTGGAGAGGATGGCAAGACCACCACCACCAGCACCATGAGATGCCAAATACAATTTCCTTCGGCGTGTAACTACCATTCACTCTGTGGACTATCTTCTGGACATATTGACCTTTCTGAGGCCAGTTGGTTTTTGGGCATGGTTTTATTCTCTATGTCTAACTTTTTCTTATTTGTTTTTTGGTTTACGTCAACTTTTACTTCATTGGCTTTTGTTTTATAAATGCAAAACAAAACCAAGTCAAAGACTGGCATTGTAGTTATTTTCTGTATTCATTCAATTTTCTTTCTGTCATCATGAATTTCAAAATGTAAAAAAACTAAGGATTATTTATTCATAAATAAATTGCAGGTAGATAATGTTCCTCAATAATTTCTACCATGGCAACAAAATACAAATAACAAAAACTCATAAACTAGTACACTTAATTTAAAATAGAGTTCTCTGTCACAGTTGTATTCAACATAATAAACCATACATAACACATATACTCAGTGCCCTTTTTGTGTTTCCAGTTCCACACCTTGCCACCATGGAAGAAGGGGATGTATTGAAAAGAATCAGATTAAAGAGGCAATGTATTATTGGTTTATATCATCAGCTTGAGCCAGATCTCTGCCTCACAATAGGAATTGCACAACAATAACACCTATAATTCTGAATACTGGCAGTACTCAAATGTGTGGCCACAGGACCACTCCTATACACTGTTGCCATACTTAGGGGAAATGTCACAACCTACTTTAAGTGGTGTGCTACAAAAGGTTCTTTGCACAATGATGAGACACATTAGCACATTCATACAGTTAACACAAAATGTGCAGTTGACCAATTGAAGGGAGAGACCTATACTTTTAGGTGCCTACCACGTGTGGTTACAGCAAATCAGGCAGCACGTATAGGTTTGAGGCCAACCATCATCAGCAAAAAAAGTCAAATGAAATATTAACAACTTCCATTAAATCGCTGTGCAGGTTGTCTCAGTACAAGATATGTACACACAAAGTATGTGTGTGTCTTCCACGGGAACAACCCATGGTCACTTTGTAGTTTGGAACAGGACCATTTAACTGTAAATGTCACAACTTTGGCATGTCCAAATACAGATGACATGGTGAAGATACCTAAAACAGATAAAAACAAAAAGATGAGTAATGAAACATAATATAATTGACACATTACAAAGAAATCCTTTTGAGGACCTGTGTCCTGGATTTCTCTGAACTTGCAGTTCTGAAAAAATGTCCAGGACACTCTGTTTTCCTCATTATATCAATAGTTGGATTAACAGGTAATGTGATTATATGTAAAGAGGCATTACACTCATGTGAAGAAGTTGTTAGTGACATCCTGACATAAGTCAACTCCTTTCTCCTCACAATTGTTTTGGCATTTCAGGATCCTCACCTGGTGGTTCTACATGGTCTCCATCCTCTGCGATGTTAGAGATGTTTCTGTTGCAGGGTATTCAGCATGCAGCAGGCCATCATGATTTCGCAAATCATAACGGGTGAGTAGAGGAGGGCTCTACCAGTCTTCTCGACACAGTGAAATCTGGCCTTCAGGAGCCCAAACCCCTGCTCCACTGGCCTCTGTGGTCTTCCATGGGCATTATTCAAACTGACTTTCCCTGGGGATGTTGCATTCCTCAGCGGTACCAACAACCATGGTCGGCTAGGATATGATGAGTCTTCTAAATGGAACAAAAAGAGAAGAGACAATATATGTAGCACCATTTCAGATGATACAAGAACGTTTGATAATCTTCGCCAAAATCGCTTATCGCAATGTTTCATATAGCAGTCTATCCCAACAAAATAACACTGTGTTAACGTCGTATTCCCAACTCGGTGGCACCATGTGATAGTAGCAGGATAACGCGCACATTGGCTGTGTAAAAATCAAGGCAGCACCAAAAAAATGCAAACGTGAACAAAGTTGTGATGCCCTAAATCGCGATACAAAAATCAGTGACAACCAGCGACAGCCCTGCAATTCCCACGCGTCTTGCAGGAAAATGCACTATAAAAAGCAACCAAAAAAACTTCAAAACCAATTCAAACTGTGTAGCACCATGGATGCACCCGGACCAAGTGCAGAGGACAACCCAAACCCCACAAGCCCCACAGAGGACCAGCCAGGAACCCCGTGTTCAGGGAAGGGCAAGGAAAGGAGGAAGAGGAAGACGGAGTTCAGTCCGCAAGAAGACCGGATCATAGTCACGGAGGTGACAGAACACTACCAAGAATTGTCCAACACCTCCACTGCATCATTGGCCACACAAACAAAAAGATGGCAGCCCATCGTCAACAACGTGAATGCAGTCGGAGTGTTGAGGTGGTCAACAGAGGAGGTCAAGAGGCATTGGCATGATGTGCAAAACCAAACCAAGCATTAACTCGCTGCCAACAGGAAGGCAGCAAAGGCGACTGGAGGTGGGAGTCCTGCGCCAAAGGAGGAGCTGGATGAGCTGGAGGAAATGGTGGCCACAGTCATCAGTGTGGAGACGGAGCAAGAAGTCGGGAGCCCAGACACAGCTCAACATGACCTGACCCAACAGCAACAGGGTGAGTAACAACCAGTAACTGGAGGGACGGAGGGAGATGAGCACAATGGCACACATGCACAGTCAAGTGTAGCACACTGCACACCCACAATAATTGTGGAACATGTCCCTGATACCCATGGCACACTGTCGCATACTTAGAAACACCAAGTCGGCCCCCGTCCACAATGTGCACAAAGGGGCCCCCCTCCCTATCACCAATACCACAACCTACCCATGCACATGTGCTGAACCGGCAAAGCCGCAGCTCTGTGAGCCACACTAACAATGCAAGTGACACTGCATGACCGATAGCTTGACTGCAACAAAAATAAATTACATGGTTCACGACACAACACAACACAGAGGTGGCCCAGTGTGGATCACATCCACAAAGTAGCAGGACAAACTCTGACACATCCAATTGCACATACAACCCCTGACGTCAACATTACATCTGCAGACAAACAATGCACAAGAGTGCAAAAACCGTCCAAGAGCACAAATGACCCAAGTCGGCCACACCTCAGCACCCGAAAAGCACACAAGTCAAAAGGCACACCGCCTCAAAGGGATAAGGGGTCACTAAATCAGAGCTGCAGGGGCGACTCTCCCACAATGCAGCACACACACATAGCAATCACAGCACATCAACATTCACGACAATGTGGCACAAAGTGCAGCACTTACACCACAGGACCGAGGACACAACTGGTGTCGCTTGTGTGTAGAAACTGGCCAATCACATCTGGCATTGAATGAAACTGAGAAGATAATGTATGAGTATAACTGCATATCCATCATGTTTTTGAAATGTCCACTGTCTCCCATCAAATAGCCAGCTGCTCCAAAACAGTCACACTGTACATTGTCATGCTGTCTGTCTGGAAACATGTACAATGCGTCAACATGTATGGGACACACTGTTAACCTGCATCACCCCTTTACATTGCAGAGGGACAATCAACACCTCCTGCAGAGCAGAGCAGACATATCTTCAGTGATGACGAAAGGGACCCCCTGGTCATCTGCAGCAACACCCTCCAATGTGTCGTAGACAGCCTCTGCATCCCACCTCCAGGAGCAGGGCAGCCCAAGTGCATCGAGGTGGCCCCACCCGTTGCACACACCACACAGCAGGAAGCACACACCAACGCAGCTTTCTCCCAGGACCCCACGACCAACACATGGCATTCCAACGGCGTGTGTTAGGGTGCCAGGAGAAGATGGCTGATCAGCTGCGTGTGGGGTTCAACCTCATGGCAGCCAAACTAGATGTCATACGTGGGTGTCTGAATCCCATCAGGGACCGCTTACAGTCCCTAACGGACACCCACTGTCCACTCCATTCACTACAACAATCCTTGGCTGACCTCGCTGGGGCCAATACTCGGATGCAAGAACTGTCTAGTCAGACAGGCTCCAGCGATGCCAGCACAGAGTTGCCACAGATGTGGAGGACAATGGAGAACATGGAGCAGATGCAGGCTGGAAGCATGGCTGCCATGGCTGAACACCAGCGAGATGTAGCTGGGATCTTCCATGCCCTGCAGATCCTCATCTTGCCATTGCTGACACAAAGCCTGTCCCAGATAACTGCTGCAGGAACTTCAACACACACATCTCTGCCCCCTGATGTGTCATTGGCACACAGTGATGCAGCCCTACCACCTTCGCCCCTGACGTGTCAGTGGCACACAGAGATGCAGCCATAACACCACCACTCACACCTGACACAGTGGACACAGAAGACATATCAGAGGAGTAAGATGTGGATGGTAATGACTGTGTGAGGAAGGAGGTAGTAGCACCCATCCACACCATATGGCCTGTTACTGCCTGGTTCAGCCCTATGCATCATGCCCTGGAACAACACCTGCCACTCTCCCCCTTAACACTGCGACATTCACCTAGACCCTGACATGGACTGCAATATCTGCTCTGGTTACCAATGACACAGCAATCCGGTTGCGGACTGAACTCTTCCTCTTTCGATTAACTTTTCATTCCCCCAGGGTCTCTGGTTGGCCCACCACTGGGCAACCATGTAATGTGGGCTTGGCATGGCCATGTACTGCTCCAGCTCTGAGACTCCACAGAATGTGAATAAAACATTCCAAATCAAACAGATGTGTCATGTCTATGTTCACTAAAGTATTAAAGTTATGATGTATGTAGGGACATTGATTGCACTAAAAGGTACACCCTGGTAAATGACATCAATGCGCATGTTTAACCCTTATGCACATGGCGAATTAGATGATGTGAAGGTGTGAACTAGCTGTGGCCTCATTGCACATGAACAACAATCTTGCAACCACCCAACGTAGCCCCATGCCCATGTCTTAAACAGGGCTGTGTGTAGAAAAGTCAAAATCGGTAGCAGGCCTGAAGTAGTGTCCCCCATCACATGTGGCAACAGAACATCTCTTCCCATGACCGACTCACACACATCTGTATAGACACAGCCTGTTTTGATGGATCACATTGATCCACATGGCAAGCAGTTGGACACCATGATCACATTGCTGAAGACATGTAAGAGCTCAGGTCAACCAGCAACTATCCCAACCACAATGTCTGGCTCACAGAGGTGAAGCTGTCAATAGGGACTCACCCCCAACGTACATGCAGCAGTCAGTCCCTCCCTGTGTATGGACAATGCTTATTGAGGCACACGATTTGATATTCTAATCAACACTCATCACAGTTGAACACTGGTGAAGTTGCGTAGACTTTATTAACAAGTGCGTGTCAGTACAGGCCATGCAAGGGCCACAACATGCAGACAAATGCTTGAGACACTTACAGGCAGCATAGGAACATGTCGAGGTGCAAGAAATGGGGAGGCAAAAATGAACACAAATCATTACAGATGTCAACGCGCTCAGGCCACCTTGTCTTGCTGGACGAGCCATTTGATGTTTGGCGGTTGCTCATTGCTCCGAATCAGGGAATACGACTCACAGCCCACGGGGTCTGCATAGTGCTGTACCACCACACTGTGCCATCTGTGTGCTCTGCTGACATTGAGCAGGTGAAAGGGACCAACAAGGTCACATGTCGTACTACATTGCCATGTGTGTAGTCTCCCTCCAGCACTATGTCAGATTTAGGAACATTGCCAAATGACGCTGGGCAGCTCCGCCCATGGTCCTGCATCACCTTGTACAGGTATGGACCAACACGGGTAGGCGCACGCACATGCATTCTGAGTTAGGGCGAATGCAGACATGTCCACTGTTGTGGTGGGATATGTGACTATTCCTCCAAGATGCAACAAGGTGTTGGGACCTGTGCTCTGGGTGACAATCAGTTGTGGCTGCAGGAACGTAGTTACTGATCCATGAATGTGAGCACAGCTTCAATGGCAATCAGTTCCAGAAGTAAGTAGTTCTCAAGTTCAACGAACACGAGGGAGAGACAATCCATTAACTGGTTCGGACAGATGTGCTCCGTCCACGCCATTTCACCAATCCCCAACACAGTCCAATAGGGGACCGCCTCGATGTGGTCGCTGCACACAATGACTTGTGCAATCTCCCATCCACTACTGCCAGCACATACGCCACATATCAAGGCATCCCATGCCCGGGTATCCCGGTTACACTCCTGTTCATGGGACAACAGGGGGCACACACAAGGCATCCCATGCCCGGGTATCCCGGTTACACTCCTCCTCATGGGCCAACAGGGGGCACACACACAAGTCACAATCCAGTTCAGCTACCATTGTGTTGGATAGGCAGACCTCCATGGGCCACTCGAATGTGCATGATCGACAGTGAAACCAGGGCTGGACGCATGTGATGTACGCAAGACAAAAACTCAGATGGTAACTGATCCGCATCACTGCCACTGGCAGAGCTCCCAACAGATGCAGCATTCATGCATGGTACGGTTCCAAATGACAGGGGTTGTGCATGTGCCCGGGATTGGCTGCCATGGCGTTTGTTGGTCTCGTAGCGCCGGCACTCCTCAGACCGGCGGCAGTTATGTGGTTGAAATGCCACAGCTCGGAGCAATGAGTCGTATGTGTGTGCAATTTTTGTGCGTATGGGTTGTTTTTTTACTAATGTGTCAAGGGCATCCCATGCAGGTATACCCCAAGCACAGACAAGTGTGTGTGGGGTGTGGACACATTGGTCTTTCATTCGTGCAGTTCATGGTGTGGGAGCCGTCAAAGTCTGGTATGGTATCTCACTCAAGGGGTGCCAGCTGCATTCATGTCCAAGGTAGGAGGTTCAGATGTCCTTCCGCCTTGTGTATTGAGACAAAGGAGCTTCATACCTAATGTTAGTCTGACTACTGCTTGCATTTCTGAAATGTGATGTGGCCTTTGCGTTAGAATTGATGCCATGCCTCGGATTCAGGGTGCACCAATAGCGATACACACGTAACAGTTGGTATGTATGAGCCAAGAGTCCGATTGGCCCAGCGCTCCTTGTTCAATCTCTCTCTTTTTCTTTCTCTCTTTCTTTCTTTCTCTCTCTCTCTTTCTTTCTCTCTCTCCCTCTCTCTCTCTCTCTCTCTCTCTCCCTCTCTCTCTCTGTCTCTCTCTTTCTCTCTGTCCTTTGATGAGTGCCTGACACACCTTCTTATCTTGGATTTTGTCTTGCAGGCTGTGACTTACCGTTTGGCTGGGGATGACCCGCCATGACTCTTACAAATAGTTGTTTGGAGTCAAATTTGATTGTGATATTTTGTATGAACTTTCAAGCCTGAATGAATGGTTCTCCTTTTTCTGACCACACATAAATGTTAGTTGTTGTAATTGTGCGACATCAGGCGTATGATTTTGTTCATGATTTCGTGATGTTGATGTGCAATATCTTTGTCCGGGGGAGGAGAGGTGGGGATGTATGACGATACATAGCTAACCGCCACAACGCCAGCAATTACCTTGCCGTTTTTACATCGCAAAAGGCATCACATCGCACGCATTCAGTGCGCATGCTGTCACCACGCTATTGTAGTGTGTCTGCCGCTTTAGGCAAATACATCGCATTTCATCACATCGCATACTATAAAAACGTTTTTCCGAAACTGTTTATTATAGTATCTGGGGCGATTTGTATTGACCTACCTGGATGTGACCTGCTCTTTGTCCATGCCATCTGTCACCGCAGCAGGTGTTGGATCTGTCACCTTTGCGTTGCATCTGTCACCTTCTGTTATGAGGTCATAGTGCAGCATAGCATAAAATATCCAAGCTTCTGAGTGTTCGTGACCATCCCCAAAAAATGTATTTTCAATCTGCCATGTCATCTTGCATCAGCCTCTATTAAGAACGCGTTTGTATTTGAGCAAGTAATAATTATCTTTAGTTTAAAAGTAACTTTTTTCTCAAAGTGTAACCATCTGTGCGTAAAATAAATCATATCCAGTACAACTGATCATTGCAGGCATCCCTCACCTCTCCTGATCATTGCAGGCATCCGTCCTCTCCCGAGTTTAAAACTAACGTTTTTTTCATAGTGTAACCATATGTGCGTAAAATAAATCATATTCAATACAACTGATCATTGCAGGCATCTGTCATCTCTGGTGTTCCTGCCCCTCCCCCCATCTTGCATCAGTCATAATGCGCATCTGTCATCTGCACGCATTAGCCAGCCTTTGCTAAGATGTCATCCCTCTGGCCGGTGGGTATGGTATGACGTCACTGCATAATGTCATATTCCATCTCCCATGTCATCGCAGCACGCGCATCTTGCATAAGTCATAATGCGCATCATAATATTTGTAATACAATGCAAGTGTTCAATGCGCATCTGTCATCTGCACGCATCAATATTTTTACTTCAATACAAGTGATCAGCATCTGAATCTGCATCTGTCATCTTCATCATCACACCCGCATCTTGCATCAGTGATAATGCGATGGCAGTGTGTGAAAACACAATAGTTGAAATGGGTGTTTCCCCTCACCGAAGTGCATCCGCACTATTTACTAGGATGTGTTCATTAAAATCAGCCTCATTAGGTGCGTCCCATAAGTGCGGTTACCAGGGCGCGTTTATTAAATACACCTTTGTAGCGCGACCAATGCAGTGCTTTTTTCATGCCAGGTGAGCGTTGGAGGGGAAGGGAAATCCTTGAAAGAGAGTCATTTTCTCTCTGGATTTCCCTCTCTTTTTGAATCTAAGGAGCAGCAACATTGTCGTGGTGTCACCGGGGCTTAAAGGAAGCTTTTTCAATATTATATACAAGCCATAGTTGCTGCTTATTTATCTTGTGCAACTAACAACCACTGACAAAGCCAATAGTCCTAACTTGTATTTATGATGTGACTTGTATCATATATTTGGATGCAATGACGGAAACAGCAAAATGCAAGTCGGGCTGCACACTATGCTAAGCATCCATCCATCCATCCGCCATCCATCCACCCTTACATCCATCCATCCATCCGCCATCCATCCACTCATCCATCCATCCAGACACCCAGCCATCCATCCATTCATCCATCCGCCATCCTGCACCCATCCATTCATACATCCACCCACCCATACTCCCATCCATGCATCCATCCACCCATCCACCCATCCATGCATCCATCCATCCAGACACCCATCCATTCATCCATCCGCCATCATGCACCCATCCACACTTTTATCCATCCATCCACCCACCCATACATCCATCCATGCATCCATCCACCCATCCATCCATCCACCCACACATCATGCACCCATCCACACTTTTATCCATCCATCCATCCACCCATCCATACACCATCCACCCATCCATACATCCATCCATGCACCCATCCACCCACACATCATGCATCCATCCATCCACCCACCACACACACATCATACGGTCTCAGCATCTCATATTTACGTAGCCAGTTTGCATGAGGCCTGTAAAGCTGTTTGTCGAGGACAAAGAGTTGGAAGAAAAGGTGACAGCAGTGAGCCTTCATACGTGACTTTACAGAAGAGGTAGAAAGTGCAGCAAACTTGTTTGCAGTTGCCATTGGTTTTGAGCTGTCAGTACACTAGAAAGATTTTCAGCTGAATTGGGGGGCTTGTCTGCCTTTTGCACAGCATCTGCACTTTTTGTTTGCGATGCACTGCTGACGAGGAAAAGTTGTCTCTGACTCCCAACCAGCAGGGCCTTTCTTTTAGATTGTAGCCAGTTTCGGTTGCGCTGCTGTTTGCTGGTGAATAAAAACTGGGTGGCACTTGGGAAGTTAGGCAGCCTATTTTGGCGTGATACACATTTGCACGAGGCTGCTGCCATTAACATCGCATGCGTTGTAATTGCATGCGATGTTAATGGCATCACGCTGTTGTAGCATGCGTAGTAAAAGCATGCGATGTCAACGATCCTGCGATGTAAAAGTCGCGGTGCGATGGCACCGCAATGTATTGACATCGATGTAATGGGTGTTTCCCAGAGGTGGGGGGTTGCCCGGGGTAGGAGATGTGGGGTGTGGGGTCCTGGGGGTGGTGACAGTGGGTGTTGTGGCCCTCTTGGGTGTCCGAACTGCATGATCAGTAGCTCCATGGCATCTGTTGTTCTTCAGGTGTGGTTCTGGCCTGGACTCCCTTTTCTGGTGCAGGTTGTCATCCGACTTTACACCAGGTCAGAGCAGGAGGTAAATTCCTGCTGCTAACTCGCCTTATCACCTGTTTTGTGATCTTATTGCAGATCTGGTTGGTTGTTAAGAATGTTGTGAGGTTGTGTTGTCGTGGCTTTTTCCACAGGAACTCCTACGCTCCATCTCATTACCGTTAGCTGCCGGGGTCATCTTTGGCAATGTGTTTTGCGGCTGCTATTGCCGGAAAACTGGTGATTTGGGCTGTTAGCATCAGCTTGTGAATGGGGCGATATATTTATCATGACTTTGGCTGCAATAAAGTGCCGCCAACTTGGCAATATGTCCTTGAGAATATGCCCCATGTCAGATAGTACTTACCAACAAGCCTGGCCCTCTGACATCCTAGTAGTGACATTTGCTGTTCCATTGTACAAAGGAGTGATGGGTTGAACTGGAGAAATGCGCACAGATGCTTGTGATGCTAAAATCAGCTAAGCTTGTTCCCTGGTGTGTGGTGGCACTTAGGCAATATGTGCTCTATTAATTGCTCCAAGCACATGTGGTAGGCGACCCAAAGCATCTCTTCTCATTTGCAAAATACTCATGTCGTGGAAACTGGATGAAGCTGTTGATGTGTTTCATCACTGACAAAATAACTTCTTGAGGCACGCCACTGAAAGTTGGTTGTGACATTCCACCAGATACTGCCACAGTGTTTTGGAATGATCCTGTGGTCACAAAATGAAGTACTGCCATTAGTTTGACAATTAGTGTAGTAGATGTGGGATTTCTGTTGTGAGGCAGAAGATCTGGCTATATGATATAAATCCAGTATGGTTTGCCTATTCAATCTAAACTTTTTGAAATATCCCATTATTCCATGGTGGCAAGGTCTGGAAATGAACGGTACACTTGAGGCTGACATCTCCTCACTGTCCTAGTCTGCACTGCAAGAAGTGCAAACATTTTAAAACATTTTACACGTAAATTATTTTTGCCATGAACCCAATGTAATGTAGTGCTAAGACTATATATTATTTTACAACATATTTTCATTTTACTTATAATTTGTGGTCATTATTACTTCGCAAATGTAATTTTGTAGCTGTCAATATTTAAAATATGAAAGATTGTGTAAAGATTACATTTCTAATGTATTTTTTACAATTTTTTTTTAATTTTGGCAAAGAAAATACTCTCATTGGCAGTGTAAACAACTTTGCGCAAATACTGCATTTCACCACAGTAACGTGCTACATTTAAAAAAAAGTGTCCTTCGAAGTTATGTAATCAAAGTAGCCATCATGTTTAGTGGTAACACATCCAACAGTCATATACACACTATTTGCCGTTCTAAAATGGAGGTCACCTGACCTCGCCATCAAGACATTTGCAATCAGAAGATGACCATGTAGTGGGTGTTCAACTCCGCGATGGACACACTATAGGCTAAAGTGTGTGAAAGCAATGTACAAAGGTCAATGACTCTGCCCTCTCTGCTGACAATCATACGCTTATGCAGAAGTTTGAAAAAAGCTCATTTGCTTCCTAACACTGCAGGCATCAAGACCTCCTCCACTTTTGCTGCTGTTATTGACCTCTGGTAGCAATGATGCTAGGTTAAAAAGTGAGAGGGCCCTGCCTTCTCACCAGAGAAGCTGGAGTTGCTGCCACAGGAGGTCCTCTCTCTGTATGGTCAGCTCTATGACCCACAAGAGGAACAGGTACATGTCTGAATTGTATATGTGAATCTGTCTAACTGTTTTTTCCATTAACACAGGCTGCCATGTCCCTTTGAGTTCCTGATTGAAGTGTAGTTAGTGATGTGAAGTGTTATATATTTTGTTCCTTACATTGGACAAGGATGTTGGGGATTTCCTAGCCCTTCACAATGTTAACAAGTATTTGCTATGCAATAGGTCTCGCATTTTCAAGAGTTTGAGCTAGTAGCATTGTAAATGACAATGCCTTTTATTTATATGTTTTGAAAACCTGCAAGGGGTGAGTAAATACGTGCATTGTACTTATAGTTGTTGCCAATGAGAAGCAAGGCTGGCAGTAACTGAGCCTCTTCTACTGCCAGCCTTGCTTCTTATAAGCAAAGTGCATATTTACAGTCTGCTTGCAGGTTTTCAAAACACATAAATAAAAGGCATAGTCATTTACAATGCCAATAGCTCAAACGCTCGCAAATGTGAGACCTGTTGCATTGCAAATGCTTGTTTGGACAGCAGGGTGGAAGGGTGAGCAGACCAGGTTTCCGAAATGGTCAGTTTTCATGAGGAACAGGGTTAGCATTGTTCTACATTATGTGGGCCTCTGTCTAGAGTGGCATAGTGGGTGAAAGACAATGTGGTGGAAAGCTACACTGAGTGACTATCACTGAGTTAGACTATTTCCAAGCATTCATTGGATCACCTTTTGGGTGTTTGCTTGCCAGTAGTATGTCTGGATATGTGAGGCTGGAATTTATAAACACTGACAATGTTTATAAATTCCAAAAGGTACTACATTTCCAAGCATTCAAGGAGTACTTCTTTAGGTGCTGATTTACTACTTGTTTTGGGTAAACTAGTCACTACATATATGTTATATTATGTTATGTTAATTTGCATTTGTAAAGCGCCTATCACCCAGAGGTCTCTAAGCGCTGTACGAATACCGCAGAGGAACCTGTCCTGGCCTGTTCCTGTGAGGTGCCCACTCCTGGGCACCCCAAGGTGAAGCCAGGCATCCTAGCGTTGTTTGGGCCGGTGTGGAGATTAAGCAAGCTATTGCCCAGAGTTGCAGAGTGGGACCCATGATTAGAGTAGGCACCGAGGCGAGAATTATCGGGTCCGAGGATATTGAGCCCAAAACCCTGCCGCGACGGGAATTGAACCCTGGTCCCGGGCCAGACCTCTGCATTAGGGTCTGCCGCTCTAACTAAAAATGAACAAGTTAAAAACCTTAGTGAAAGAAGGGGATGTATGACATTACAACGCATACTTTTACCACGCCTACCTGTACATCGCAAGTTTTACAACGCATACCATTACAACGCATAATGCTTTTGGGCGCTGGATAGTGAATAGTTTAATTTACTATTCCAACTCCAGTCCCCGTGGACACTAGGGAAGGTTATTGGATAGTAAATTAACCTATTCCCTATCCTAGAGCGCCCCCAAGCGCTATGCGTTGTAATAGTTTGCGTTGTAAAAGTTGCGTCGTAATGGTAGTGCTTTGTAAAAGTTTCGTTGTAAAGGATGTTTCCCGAAAAAAGAATGATGAGAAAAAATGACAGACTACACTCAAGGACCCAGGCCAACTACCAAGTTAAGATTACATTAGAGTGGTGTCACACCCCAAACACCCCTGCTGAAGCTATGCTCATTGCTCCTGGACTTAGTCCCATGGGTATGCTGCCCTATGATCACTTATTTTAAATGTATTTTTCCTGTGTGCACTCTTCATCTTTCCTACAAAATGTCTTGATGGTAGAGTGGTCAAATCAGTGCATGTGGGATCAAATTTTCTAGTTGTCACCTGTTGTAAATCATTTTATCAAGTGACTGACGACCCCCTGCACTAAGCCTGACTCACAAACAGAGTGCATGAAGGCAAATTAACAGGGCGGGCTGTGCACGAGCCAAGCCATTGGTTTGGCTTAACCTGTGCATGAGCCGAGAACTGAAAATGTTCGGCATGTAGATTGTGCAGCAAGCATAATGTAAAAATATGATACAATCTCTTCACAATTAAAAAAGAGTATTTCTTTACCACACAGAAGCGTTGCACCTCGAAACATAAGATTCTATCACTGCAGAAACAGACATTTATTAAAAGTGACATTTTTTAGAAATATTCATAACTTGTCTCCCAACGACAAAGCTGTTAGTGAACTATGAGGCCAGTCCGTAGTCATGTAAACCCTAAACATGACTTAGATGATTATCAATGAAACAACATTAAAGTCTATTAAATCAAATATAAGAGGTATTTTACAAAATATATTCTGAACTGAAGTACTTAAAAGTGTGCTCCTATGCAATAATGAAGAAATAGGAGGCTATGTGAAACGAAATATTTGTTGAGGATAAAAGAATTTGGACAAGCAGGGATGCCGATGTTCATTTGGTCATCTGATTTTACATTTTAAAAGTCTGCTCCCAGATGTATCTGACTACATCTGTCTCTCCTGTTTACATCAAAGTTCACTGTTTTGTTGTTCATTCTTGGTTCACAGCGAGAAAAACAAACACAAAAATACCAGACCGGACTCAGGTCCTCCCACGCCCAACTACTAATCCAAGAATGTATTTAATTAGGAGGCCTCATACCCCAAGCACCACTACCCCTGAAGCTACGCCCCTGCCCCTGATGTTGTCACTCAGAGTGAAGCTAGCACATGCCTGACCTAGGCTGACCCATTGACCCATGCTATATGCTGTAGGAGGCCGAAAAAAATGGAAATAATACAACTGTCCTACTAATGACAGGCTGGCTGAAAGCCCCTAAAAGTGAGCAAATGATCTAGATAATCCAGTAAAATCAAAAGCTCTTGCCTAAATGTACTTGCAGCAAGGTGTTTACTATACATATTTATCTGTAGTTAAGTGAACTATGGCTCATAGCCCTATGTTGCGGGGGGTAATTCCCCCGCTGTGCTGGGGGGCGGGGGGCACGCACGGCGCCCCCATGAGCCACCGTGCTCCTGTGCTCATGACGAGCTAGCTCGTCACAGCTGCACCCGTTCCCGTGGAACGCTCAGCACAGCAAGGGAATTATCCCCGCGTGTGAGTGTTCTACTGCTCATGATGAGCTGAGCTCGTCATGAGCACCGGAGCACCGTGCCTCATGACGAGCTCAGCTCGTCATGAGCATGGAAGGTGTTAAACCACAATAGTGTTGTAGCCAGATAAACTACATACCTCAGCTCAGTGATGCACTTGTGGTCGGGTGATCTACGTGCCTTGGTGCATAAATATTCTCTCAATAGTTAGTTATGTACCTCAGCACACAGATTTATTTACACATGGTGTAATTTTGATGTCAACTTTCCACTGTCTACATTAAACTTCTAATTCTAAAAGAAGCATGCTAGGATGCTTGGAACAAGATGGGGAAGGTGACATTACTGTCTGCATTCAGTTTTCAGGTGGTGCATCTGCAGTACAACCAGAGCTACTCCTTCCTGGTGGGGTGAAACGTTGACGAGGAGCCACCTCCCCCAAAAAGAACCTGGGAAAGACAGTGCTGAGATGCAATCTACCTCAGGCAATCTGCAAAATTACTATCTTCCATTGAAAACAAAGGGGCATATTCTCAAGGAGCTATCGCCGAGTTAACGGCACTTTATCGCAGCCAAAGTTGCGATAAACTTATCACTCGATTCCCAAGCTGGTGCCAACAGCCCATAGCACCATTTTACCTGCGATAGCAGCCACAAAAAACATTGCCATATACGACCCTGGCAACTATCGCTAATGAGATGCAGAGTAGGCATTCCCGAGCAAAAAGCTGCGACAACACCACTCCGCAACATTCTCAACGACCAGCCAGATTGGCAATAAAATCACCAAACATGCGATAAGACACGTTAGCAGCAGGAAACTAACACCTGCTCTGACCTGGTGTAAAGTTAGACCACAGCCTGCACCACAAAAACGGGAGCCAAGGCAGGAGCTACACCTGAAGAACAACAGATGCCATGGAGCCACTGAACATGCAGGACGGACACACAAGAGGGGCACAACACCCACCACACCCAGGACCTCCCTACCCCCCGGACCCCTGCCCTGGACCAACTCCAACGCAGTGCAGACAAAGAGAGCGACCCCAGAAAATGCACCAACCTCACCAACCCAAAACCTGAGGATGTCATTGCCCACTACAGGCTCAAAAGGACAAACCACATCCGCATCCTGATCACCATTGGCCACCGGGTGACGGTACAAACACAGCCGACAACCAACATACCACCTCAGACAAAGATGCTGGCCGTGATGCACCTTTTGGGCTCTGGTACCCAACAACCGCCCGAGTGGGCAGAGTCACGCAGCCAGGCCAATCCAAGCCCCCCACAACGGTCATGAATGACACCATCAGCTTGGTACCGCACTATCTATACACCCCACATACTGCGCAGGAACAGCCAGAGATCAAGCAAGGCATCTACGCCACAGCTGGAGACCCAGACGTGTCAGGGGGCAATTGACTGAACCCATGTCCACTTGTGCTCCTGGCAACACTGCACACAATAAGCGCTACAGAAAGTGTACGTATCCCAGCAATATGCAGGCACTAGTGGACCACCAGGAATCTCTGCCAACGTCGCCACCAACCACCCAAGCAGTTTGCATGATTCATACACCTCCGACAGTCCATCATCAAACTGCGCTACCAGCATAGCACCCACAGAAATGCACTGCTCGTTGGCCAATACCAAAATAACACACCACACACCTCAACTCCACAATCATGCAACTCACAACACAGGAAATGCACCCGTCACAAGCTCATATACAACATGCACACCCACCCGACATGACAGCAAAACTCACTGTGAGAACCTTGGCCAGCCATGTACGTTAGCCATCAACGGCATGGCACCTCAGCCACACAATAGCAGGATGTCTGAAGAGGAGGGAACCATGGAGGTGCGAAGGAGGCTAGTGACCCATGAATGAGAATCTGCACAATGCCAAGTGTGGCGTGGATGTATTGGCCAGACTGCGGTATGTAGACCACACACATATCCATGTTGACAGACCCCGCTGGTGTATGAAGTGTAGTGGACAGTGGATGCAACCATGTCACCTCAGCCAGTGGGTTAGATCTCAGGACATTAGCGTGAGCGAAGTGGGCTGGCCCGGCGTATGCCCGGACAGCGTAGGGGTGTGAATAAAAGGCACGTAACCCTGGGCGTGGTCCTCTTCCGGAATGAACAACATTGCTGGCATGGCGGGGCCTCGCACCCCTCTACGAGGCCGACATCGTCTCCATGAGCTGAGTTGCCTACGATTCTGTGTGCCTGCTGTACCCCCGGCCGCTGATCCCCAACCCAGTCCTGCCCGCCCCTGCGCACCCAGGCTTCAATGCCCACCTGCCGACTTTGGTGTGTGTCCAAGAGGGCCTACCACGTGCCGGCGCTCGCGCCAAGTCCGAGGCCCACGACCCTGGCAACCTTCAAGGACCGTCACGGCCACCACGAGCAAGGCTTGCAGGACTCCTTCCTCGTTTACATACTCTACCGGCTGACACAGCTGACTAGTAGGTCACACATTTGGAACGGAGTCTTGATTACACCATGGCAGAGGACGATGTTTATGGCTGACTGGAAATCACTATACTCCCTTCAATGTGGTGCCACCAAGTCTGTGCTCAGCATCACAACCACACGTGCATGTGGGCCACGCGGACTACTGCCCGTGGCCTATGCAGCACTCAAGTAGGTTACAGAATTGGGACTGGACATCGATGATTCAAAGGCAGAATGCATATCAATGCATGCAAACAGAGGCGTAAGAAGATGACGCGTTGCATATGCGAGGAGAAAAGGATCATCATTACGGAGGTGATCGAACACTACCGACAACTGCCCCGGTGTCACTAACTCTGTGCATCATGAGCCTACGACACGTGGCTGTGGGCCACTGCTGAGTGCTGCCTCCGGCCTGCATTGCTGTCCAGTAGGTCACAGAGCCCTGTTTTAGCAATGGCGGAGTGCATATCAGTGTACCTGCATCATCGCAGAATGCATACCCTCAGCCCCGTGCCACTAAGTCTGTTCCCCGACAACCATGGACACTCTCTGGTTGAACTTTGGTGCTGTCTGAGTCTATAGACTAGGGGGTAGTTTTCATCCTCATGTAGCTAATACCGAATTATTGGTGGCAACGAGGCTGTCGCTTTCCACTCCCCCATTTGCTGTTTCTGGATATCATCAAACCTTTGCATCATGCTCTGGAGGACCACTTCCACTGTCCCCTGCTACCCAAAGTCACATTCCCCTTGGAGCTTGACAAGGACCCGCTCAGTGTGCGTGGTCCACCGCAGTGGACCGCAAGTCACTGTCCCGTGGCAGGGTGCCTGTGCGGGCCACTGTGCATCCGGGGCCACTAACTCTGTGCTGGTCTGGTCCAGGACCCCTTCTTCTGAGATGTTGGATGGCCTCCGAGGCGATGGTTTTGGGGTTCATCAACGCCATGTGTCTGTGGCCCTTTGCAGTCCGCTGCCTCCGGCCATAAATGTGCCCCACCAGGGCTCACACATCACATTGCGTCCAGACTGGCCCTGACGTGGCATCACCGCAGGAGGCATATGTCATCGTCACAAGGACCGCCCCCAACCGCCATCTGCCATAGTCGAAATAGTGGTACTGACAGACTAACGGAGTTGCTTGCACCTGTCGTGGATGCCATCCTCTGCCTGTTGCCCAGCTCAGCACTCCAGGTGCCACTAACTCAGTGCACTGCAACCCAATGTCCGTCCCTGATTGGGTGTTGTGCTGTGGAGATTTTGCGCAGCAATGTCACCTCAGGCAGTGTGGGGGACCTGAGACGTTGATGTGGAAGATGATGCAGGTCTAACACACCTCACTGTGTCTGCTTCAAGAATATCCCAACGGGAAACAACACCAGACATTTTCTTTACATGAGTGAGCTCAGCTCATGTGCCCCTACCTCACTGCACTGCAACTCATGGACACTTCTGTTTGTATGTTGGGTGACCTCTCTACTTGCTCCGGCTCCCTCCATGTTGCTCAGCATTTGACTCTGTTATGCAGGTTTATATGTTTCCGTTGCACTGGGTCCATTGTTCAGGCTGTAGCCAGCACCAAACACGCCATGCGGGCTGGCTTACACACATCCTACACACATCCAGCACAGGCATCACTGTACATGTGGCCCTGCCAATAAAGGGGCCAGGCGCATGTGCCCGTAGACAAGTCAACATGATATCTGCGTGTGTCCCTGTGGTCTTGTTGTATGCATGAGGGCACCGGGTCCTACCACATTACTATGTGCTGTGTACAGCGGATTCAAACATGTCACTGCAGGCAGCGGGTTGGAGCTTGGAGATGTAGCTTTTTCAATAACCACTCAATTCGTCATGGGGTTGGACTGGGCCGTCATACGCTGAGCCAACGTGGGTGTGTGACTGATGTTTGCATGCCCATGGGCGTGGTTATGTGCTGGGTATGTGCATCTGCATGTGTCAATGGCAGTTTGCGTCTCCTCTGTGGGGTGAATGTGGTCCCTGAAGAATGATGGACACCCACATCTGTGATCTAGTTCACCTTCCATGGGTTCGGACCCCTCCCGCACCTGTTCGCCCAACTCCTTTTGGGGTTCTGACACCTGGCATTGGGTTGCCATGTGTGGCTCAGTGAAGTGTTGTGAGCCAGCCGTGCTTGCGGGTGCTTCCTGCTGTGTGGTCTGTTGCAGGGACTGAGTTTTCCTCTGCGTAGCTTGGCAGCCCTGGTCCTGGTGGTGGGTTGCCTGGGATGTCCATGGGCTGTGGCAGAGCGTCGGTGTCGAAGGTGTGGTGATCCTCTCTGGCATCACTGATGTGTGGTCTTCTCTGCTCTGCTGGAGGTATTGTGTGTCCATCTGAAATGTGAATGGGAGATGCATGGTGACATTTTGTTGACATGTATGTTGGCGCATTGTTCTTGCTTACATGAAGACTGTCAGACAATGTACATTGTCATTGTGATTGTTTGGGAGGTGCAGGAATTGGATGCGGGACCATGTACATTTGGACTACATGACAGATGTAAGGTTGTATGCATAAATTTCCATTTCACAGTTTCCAGCTCTGTCAGATGTAGTAGGCATGTTTCCTCGCGTGTAGTCTGTTATGCAAAGTTGTGTTTGCGCATTGTACTACATTGTCGTCACTGTGGGTGTGCTGTCCTTGCTATGTGTGTATGCTGGAGTGTGCTTTGGGGAACATGGCCATGATCCTGGGTTAGTGTGGGTGTGCAGTGTGCTACACCTCGTTGTGCATGTGTGTCATTGTTCCCATCTCACCCCGTCCCCCCAGTCCCTGGTCGTTACTCTCACCCTGTTGATGTTGTGTCAGTTCCTCTCGAGCTGTGTCCAGACTCCCGACTTCTTGCACCCTTTCCACACTGATGACTGTGGCCTCCGTTTCCTCCAGCTCCTCCTGTGGTGCAGGACTCTTGCCTCCTGTCACCGTTGCTGCCTTCCTGTTGGCAGCGGCTTTGTGCCTGATTTGTGCACCTCTTGGCATCCTTAATTGGCCTCCTCAGCACTCCGACTGCATTCCCGGTAGTCTAAATGGGGGTCAGTTGGTGGTAGCATTCTGTCACCTCCGTGATGCTGATCTGGTTTGCCTGCGGACTGCACCCCGTCTTCATCTCCCTTTTCTCCCTGGCCTTCCCCGACCCCATTGTTCCTTGCTGGTGGTCTGTGGGGGTTGTGGGGTTCGTGTCGGGCTCTGCACTTAGTCAGGGTGCATCCATGTTGCTACGTACTTTGGATTATTTCTGGTGTGTTTTATTTGTAGCGGTGGACCACCGTGTCCTTCTACACCGCCTGGCCAAGGCAGGAATTGTGGGAACGGCGCGAGCATGGATCGAATCTTTTCTATCCAACCGCTCTTTTCAGGTGTGGGACGGCAACTCACGTTCTGAACCTTTATCACTCAAGAACGGAGTTCCCCAGGGGTCATCGCTCAGCCCCACCCTGTTTAATGTTTACATGGCCCCCCTTGAAGACGTAGTGACCCCCTACGGGATAAAAATAATAAACTATGCAGACGACACCCAACTAGTCGTCTCCTTGTCCCACCTGGATAACCACCCAGACAGCCTGCTGAACTGTCTCCAGGACATCCACACCTGGATGTGTGATTCCGCCCTGAAGCTAAATGGTGCAAAAACCGAGATCATGCTCCTGGGCAATAAATGGACGTCCATCCCACCATCAGTTTGGCCGGACACCTTTGGTGAAATTCCTTCACCAAAAAAAGAGATCAAAACACTAGGAGTATGGCTGGAACCTGACCTCACCATGAAGACTCAGGCTGCCAAAACAGCTGGCACCTGTTTTGGTCTCTTGCGATCTGTTCGCAAGATCCTCCCTCTTCTCCCCCCCCCATCCAGGAAGCTACTGGTCCAGGGACTTATCTTAGCCCGGCTTGACTACAGCAACGCCATTTATCTTGGGGCACCGGAATTCACTCTGGCGAAACTCCAACGCACCCAAAATGCGGCAGCTAGGCTCATTATGAACCTCCCACCCAGAGCCTCAGCCAAGCCCGCCCTCAAGGCCCTACACTGGCTCCCGGTTCGCCAGAGAGTAGAGTTTAAAGCCCTGTGTACCACCCATAAGCTCATCAATGGTGTTGGTCCGGCCGCTCTGAGAGACATGGTTATCCCATATAAAGCCCCCAGACCCCTTCGCTCCGACACCGAACATCTTGCCATTGTACCAAAATTCAGGAAGGCTCGCACCGGTGGTCGTCGCTTCTCGGTCAAAGCTGCCACAGGATGGAACTCACTCCCACGCAGTCTACGGCTGGAACCCTCTCACGCTCTTTTCCGAAAAAAACTTAAAACCCTCCTGTTTCCCAAATAGTTCATCCCCTCTCCCCCCTCTCCTGGTCTCCATAGATTTATAGCGCGGGGATGCCTACGGGTCACCAGGCGCTTTAGAAATCGCAAAATAAATAAATAAATAATTAGTGCATTTTGCTGCCAGACCCATGGGATTTGCAGGCCTGTCGCAGTTTTTTGCTGCATTTTGTTTCGCGATTGACCTCATCGCAAGATTTTTTGCATTCACGTTTCGCATTTATGCGGCGTGGCGTTGTTTTTAACGCTGACATTTGACGAGTTATCTGGAGAGTATAGCATGGTACCGCAGTGTTGAGAATGCTTTGTTAATATGGTGTTATTTTCCCGCGATAGACTGCAATGTTGGAAGTTGCGTTAAGTAACTTTTGCGATGGTTATCACATGTTCTTGAGAATATGCACCAAAGTATACCCATCATAGAAACAGTGCCAGAGTCGATGCATCAAAAACGAACACATTTTCAATCTGACATAAACCCATCTCATTCCAAGTTGGGAACTATTGGGGTATAACAATATTTTCCCCGGCGTTTTTTATGGCCCATCAGAATAATGTCCTGTGTTTTTGCAGTTGTAATATAGCGCAAACTTGGCTCAAGTTATTTAGTGCGCTTTGCATGAGCACCATATTGCACTGCACATTTTTAGGCACAAGGAGATTAAGTGAATTGCCCAGAATCACAGAATGTTAAGACGAGGCTGGGACTCAACCTGGTTTCCCAATTCAACAGCTCTAGCACTGTAAAATGAAAATAGGCGTTTTGACATAGGCTATTTTTGTATAGTACATTTGAATTTTTTATCCCCAGGCCACGTTCTCAATAAAATTGTACAGTCAAGAGTGAAGAGCAACATAAAACCACATTAGTTCCTTTATTTATCTAATCTTGAGAACTCACTGAGCCTGGCTAGAGTTTCCTGGCATGTCCGTACAAACACGATTATACGCATATTTTTAAAACCACTTTTCTGTTCTTGTTATTATATTGCTTACAAAAACGGGAAGTACTATTGTGTAATCTCTGACAGGAAACAGAGTCAGAGGATGGTGGTGGGGCAGATTTGTGGCTGATTTTAAAAGATAAAGACTGACAAACAAAATTAATAAGGAAAAATGCATTTAAACTGTACAGTACGTTTAAGTTATCCTGAAAAAGAACAGAGACATGCACCCTTCCACAAAAACAATTTGTTACAACAATCATGAAAAAGCAGAAGAACGTGAATAGCGTATTAAACAGACACATGTTCTCCCTAGCTGTATGTGTTTGAGGCTAGTCGATAAACTGCACCGGGATTTCCCTGCAACCCTACCTTGCTCTTCTAGACCTTTCAGTGGTGCTGCCTAGAACCTCACACCACATGAAAGCCCACCATTCTCCCTAATTCTGGCATGAGGTGAAGACTGTCTAGGGGTGGACGGCTGTAGTAGCAAAGGGCAGGAGGTGCCAGTAGGATTTATGTGGTTCAAAAGGGGGGTGGTGATGGACGGAGCATCTGAACCAATCAAACCCTCACACCCAGTCAAAAGATCTGGGTTTAATCCATTACCGTTCTTTAGCCCACTCTGCCACCCCAGTTTAGACATGGCCATATGCAAATCAGTCTGACTCTGTGCCTCATGGGAACAGTCCAGCCGAACTGCCAAGCAGGGTGGCAACGTGGGCTAAAGAACGGTGAGTTTAGTGTTTATAGACTGCATTGGCCTTGTTCTGTTCCATTCTGTCAGGTAGAAGCCAATCAGTATGGATGGCGCAATATGCTTCAGAACCTAAACCCTTAGACTTTGATGTACCTCAGGGTTTGGCTTTAAGCCCAACCCTATTCAATGTATACATGACCCCGTGGCGACCCTTGTAGAATCTTACGATGTACAAATAGTGTTGTATGCATATGAAACACAGATTCTTCTCAGCTTAGACAAAAATTCTCCCAATATTTTTACTAATTTCAAGGCCTGCATCACAACAGTGTTTCAGTGGAGACCGTGTTATACTTATCTGGATTTATTCGGTTACTCCAGGGTACCTCAGTATGACTCTCACCTTATAATTTCCCCCATGGCCCCCTCCAGGTTTATCCCAAAACTGTCCAACATATGGGTGGTGATTCTGTGACACTATCCCACAATGGATATTGAGGACATGAGCCGATGACTGATGTCTAGACATCTGAATTAGCTAATTTTGTCCAAATCATCCACATACTCACTATATTTCTAGGCAGTTATCACTCAATGTTGTGTTATCTATGTCCTGATGATGATCTCAAGTCATGAAGATGGAAACGCTGTCGACTTACACAAGCAAAAATTTGGACTTTGAATTATGACATGATTTTATATCTCTTCTCAATTGTACTGATTCATGAATAGCTTCAGTTTGAATTCTAGTCCACTACGCTGTAGAAATTCTTTATATTTATTTATTTGTAGAGTTTTATATAGCGTTAACTAGAACTTTAAAGACATCAGAGCGCTTTACAATGTTTACAAGGTTGTAATTGTGGGTTTACATAGTACAGGGTAGACAAAGGACAGGCAAACCAAACGATGGTGGTGGGAACAGAGGCTGATTCAGTTTTTAGGTAGGCATAACTTGAAGCTATATAAATTGTTTTAGCAGCACAGAATAGTAGTATGCTCGGTGTAGGCATAGCATAAAGGTATCCTGACATAAGGTAATACATAGGCAAAACCTCTAAGGCATTTCTGAGGCAGAAACAGCTATAACAAGGTGTTCATTCAAAGGAGCATAGTATTACACATACCTAGTCACGCATTTTCTTCACTTGTTTCATTTGCACCATTTATAACAATTTATGCACCATTTATATGTCTTCACAGGCACAAAGTGTTCACTGTTTCAATTAATACACAACCTTAGACTTATAGTTGAGGCTGCAATTTGATTTTGTGAATCTGATCTAGTTGTCCTTTTTTGACAATAGTACTGCATTAAAATATGTGTTTGGGACTATTCTTGTTGTCATTCAATGTATATTATAATTAAGTTATCTCTTTCAGTTTATCCCCTTTAGTGATTCCCGTTGCGACATTGTTCTATGTTACCACATTAACCTAGGTCTCCACTGGGACTGCGGGTGTCTCATGTAGTAGTTAACACCCGGTGTTTCAGTGGATGAGCTTCTAGCAACCTCCAATGCAACACCAGTAAAACATAAATTCTGCTCTTCGATTTACCTCCTCCCAGTTGGAATAATGATTGCTGGCCAGGTGGTGTACCGCCTCCACCCGCCCTAACACAGTAGCATGTAATCTGGGTGTGAAATTCAACAGATCTTCCATTCTGCCCTTTAGGTGGCTGGTGTTGTAGGGTCCTGCTTCGGACTTCTAAAATTACTAAAGAATTTTCTCTACCTTATCCATCAGCCTCAGCAGAAAACAGTTGTACAGGCCATGATCATTTCCTGGCTGGACTACAGCAATTCTCTCTACTGGGGTCTTCTGGCTTATCTCCTTAAGAGACGACAGTTAGTTCAGAATGCTGCAGCACGGCATCTGCTCAAACTCTCAAGAAGATTTCATATTCAACTATGCTTGAAAGAACTGCATTGGTTGCCTATTTAGGAACAAGTAAGGTTTAAAAGACTAGTACTGATGGGCAGAGCTTTCTATCAGTCAGGTCCTCAATACCTATATGACAGATTCACTCTGTACTAACCATCTAGAACACACCACTCATCCAGCTCCCTGATGGTGGTGATCCCACAATACTGTAGGAAGAAGTGGGGTGGCAGCTCCGACCCCACCTGGCTGCTAGAGAATGGAATGCTCTTCCTCAGCATCTCCATGCTACAAAAGCTATACTGGCTTTCAAGTGACTTCTTCTTAAGACATGGCTCTTTGGGCTAGGTTTTCAAGAACATTGTCAGTAGGTTTGATCAGTTATCTATCCAGTGCCGAGACACCCAGTGAGTAGTTGTTGTTCTTTATAAATCTCTCTGAATTATTGAATTAAAATTATTTCTGCACATAATGTTTCATGATTTTAATGCATTTTAAATTAAAATAAACATTTTACTGTACACAGGATTTTTTTAAAGAAATATTCAAATAAATAATTAAACATTAATCAAATATATTTAAATATATTTTAATACTTTTGAATTATCATTTAAGATAATAGTGGCATAACGTTTTCATTGGTTCATTTAAAATATATATAACATTAATTTACAAAAAATAGTTTAGTAAGATTTTTTAAAATTTAATAAGCTTTTCTACTTTTTCTTCTACTTTAGCATAGGGAGCTCTTCACTCCTGCGATGCAGACCTCACCTATGTGTAAATAGTTGCTATTAGTAACTTAGACTTGTAACTTTGACTTCACCTCCTGGTTTCAGGGGGTGGAGTAATGTAAGTTTACACTTTGGAGAAACTTTACTTTCAGAAATGGTGAACAGTCAAAAGCAGTAAAGTTGCTTGAAAGTGTAAGAGTACATTTACACGTGAGTAGACATACTTGTGTAACTTTACCTTTGTGATTAGGCACACAGATTTTTCAATCAATCTTTTCAACTGCTTCTCCTTCACCACACAGAAGCCATTCTATGGTGGGATCAGGCCAGAAGGATGAAGTGAGTTTCACCTCCTCTACAGTGGCTCAAAGGAGCTTCTACAGAGAATATATTTAAATAGAAGAACCAAACTGATGCATTTTACAGCATCATTTTCATATAAATTGGCTAAAATTACACAGCATATAAATTAAATATTCCAATACTGTTCCTTCCTGGGATATTGTATTCAAAATAGTAAACATATATTTTTTAGATATTTTCAGCCCAATTCCCATAAGTGCCTACAAAGGTAAATGTGTTGGCGGAAATTAAAAAGTCTGTTTATGCAATGTCACATTGTCTAGCATTTTTCATAAAATATATCCTCTTCTTTCACTTCATTTTTTCATCCTGAACCTTTGGTGTAGATTCTCAGTCATACATTATGAATGAGTTTCTGATTGGGAGGAGTAGGTAGGACAAATGAAAGATAATATAGGTTGCACCTTAACTGGCCAAACAAAGGAGATCTAAACACATTCTATAGATGTATGTGGCAATGCTAATGCTCGAGTACATAAATTCCACCGAATCGGACAGATCACACTAGCTGTACATGGTCAGGCTCCAGACAGCAGTATGGATGACTCCACTGAAAGCATTAGCAATAAAGATGATGAAATACAACACAACTCATGAATGAACAGCCATACCATTAGTTGTCCTCAAATATCAAGCAACTAAGACCATCACTAAACCTCCAGCTTCACAGCTTGGGAGTCTTCTTGCTACCCCACATTCAGAAATGGTAGTAAATGCAATATTACACACTACAAAAGAGACCATAGTTTTATCTGCATTCACAAATGTAGGAACAGAACGTTTACTCTAAATGCAATCTTTTTGAAGACTGAAGTACAAATTAGACACATTACACTGTTATTACAGAGAATTAAGCGATTACAGGTGTTAGGTTTGAAAATCCCATTCCTGCAATGCACTTGTTTCATGCTATATTAGGTTAGTACTGTGTGGCTAAATAAACACCATTTTTATTCAAGTTATGCAACGCACTGAGTTATCCTCGTATTGTGCAGGCTTCAGTTAGCGAGTGTGACTCCATTTTGCATTTTGTAATCCCTATTAGGCTGCTTAGTCTGTGCCCGAACTAGGCCCCATTATTTAGTATTGCTTGCCTCAGCAGAACACTGTACTTCATTATTATTTTCTCTTCTAATCAAGGCTGCTTCTTGACTACTAATTAATAGGCCATTCTGCCCTTGCAAACCTATCCGAGTGTGTAGTTTTGCTCCCACGTTAGGAGACACTGAGGCTCAGAATGGTAACGTTGAGTTACTGATAGCATGTACCCATCTGGCAGCTGGTAGCTCATTCCTCTGTGCCTTCTTTGTTCATGCTCGACCCAGGCAGGTAACTTTCCATCGTGGGCATGGTTGGAGGCTCTTGGGAAGAATCATTATGTGGTGCAGACTGTTGGGGTGTCAGTCCCTTGACAGACATCTTAGGGTGCAGGTCAGATTGGACTCCTCTAGAGAGTATTGCTAATAAATGTATGTTTGTATTTTCTACTGTCTGACCAACTCTTCATTCTTGGGAAGGCATAGCAGGTGGTTGTAAGTAACCCGAGTTGCCCCTAAGGGTCACTTCCTTCAGTTGTCACCCAAAAAGGAACCCCACAAGGTGACCCGACTCACCCGCAAATGGGTAGCAGAGTTAGGGTTGCGCCCGGTCGGTCGGGCGGATTGGGGTACTCCACACGATCGAGCTTGGTTCTCACAGCTGCCCCCGTCTGATCGGGCGACTCCTCGTCTAGTGGTCACCGGCTGAGGACCTGAGAAGGCAAAACCTTGGAGTTGACCGTTTGGTTCGAAGACTAATTTGACTCGACCTGTATGCACCAGGTGAGTGATTCGATTCTTGGAAAAAAGATGCTATTCTTAAACAGCATGAGCCTGCGGGCTGTATCTTGGTACAGTCTCCTGATTGTCTTGGGGAAGTTTTCAGACTGCCTTGCTTGAAAGGCACGCGCCGACGGGCTGTGTCTTGGTACGGTCTTCGGACTGTCTTCGTTTGAACTTGATGGATCTGCGGACCCTTTGAAAAGACAGCGTGTTTGCGAACAATCTGGCAGGCCAACAGTTAATTTGGTCTACTCTTGAAAAGGTCTGGGGCTAGAGCCTGTCTTCTTGAACATGGTACTGTCTCCGGACTTCAGTGAGAGGTTTTCGGACCATTTTGGTTTGGTTCTTGAACAATTTGCACTTGTTTATTTTTCCTTTCTTTTGTTGCTATTATACTTGTCCTTTGGGGGCAGCGTATGTGTCTTATATTAAGATGCCTTGTTTAAGTAAGTAAGGGTGCTTTGGATGTCGCTGTTGTTCTACTGATGTCAGACTGGAAGAGAGTCAGACTGCGCCTCCGGAGCGTGGCCCAAATTTTGATGTATACGCCAAGCATGGCTTTGGCCCTATTAAGTTTAGCACACTGTGGAATAAAGATACGAGGGACAATGCTGAGTTTCAATGGCCGCTTACTGGCTTGTTTGATGAACAGTTATTAAGTTTCTTGCATGACAAATTGATTGCCAAAAAGAGTAGGCAGTCAATGTTTGATTTTCTAAGTGTATGGCAGAAGGAAGCAAAGCAGCGACGTATGAGAGCAGAAAAAGAGGCCCGGAAAAGACAGACACAAACGATAACGTAGAAAGCAGTGGCCTAAGAAAGGGAAAAGATAGAGAAAGGCATAAAATGTGCATATAGGAAGTTTCGATTACAGAATGATAAATGTTATGTCGCCAGAGAGGAGGAAGAAGTTTTTGTTGATGAGTTGTTAGATTCTCGCCCCCCCACCTCGTTATGCCCCTGAATAGATATACCTGACAGTTCCGACGTCCCAGTCTTTGGCGCCTAATGTCGCCCTCTCTAGTGTTTCTGTTTCTAGCACTGCTGCCTCAGACCCGGTCCACTTGCTTCTCCTTTACCCGCGCCCGCCATAGGGGCGGGAGCCGTTAGCTCTCCTGTCCTGTCTACTGGTTCAGTTTCGACTGCTATGACCCCTTTCACCGCTACAACACTGTCTCCCTACATGATGGCACCTGTCTCTGCATCTGGTCTTTCCCTCTTGCGTGTGACACCTCAAACACTGTCAAATGTCGTAACGCCTGTGCGTGGGATGTATGAAGTGAATTGGGCAGCAGCACGAGACAGCACGGAGAAAGCGTTGTTGCGTTCTGCTGTGGGTGATGAGGAAAAGCAAATGGTGGCGAATCAAGCTGCTCAGTGGGCCCGAAATACGATCTATAATGTGGAAGATGTGTGAAGTGTGATGAAAGATTATGAGCCATTCATACAGCAGCATGCTCTTAGGTACATGTTGGCAACACTGATAGGACCGTGGGAGCAGTATTTTCAGGGTATTGCACCGCAGGTCATCTATGACATACGGGACAGGGTATATGCTACAGGTATGGCTCCCAATAAGGTTTTAAGCAATGTAACAACATTGGTGGGTTACCGAGGCAGATTGCTCCAAAAGGTGCCGACGATGGTGACCCAGTGCCTCAAGAGGGAGGTCCATCCCATTTACCAGCCTGAAATACCAGAACTATGACAACTCTATGACACCCTGATTAGACAACGAGTTGACGCACGGTTTCAGGAACAGTGGCTCTATACTCCTTGGAAGAGGAGTGAGGTACTATCCCTAAAGAGCCAGCTGACAGACCCTCGGAAAAACCCTACGGCATATTATAAAGAATTGACGGAGGCAGCTTCCTCCACAGTGATGACATTAGCTGATAAAGAGCTATTTTTCGACCTGCTGGTACTGGTAGATATATGGCAGCAGGTGCATTTGCAGGATCATGCACTGGAGTTGGGTGGCACATGGGATGAGATCAAGGCTTGGGATAAGGAGTGTAAGCCCGGCGAGAAGCCGAAAGTGGAGCTCCCAGCTTTGCCGGGGTGTATTATCACTTATATAACCTACATTATCCACATTATTATAGTGGATTGGGATACGTTGACTGTGTGTCATCAGAAGAAGGATGAAAGTGAATCTGATTTCTTTACTAGATTTGAAGGGGTGTTTTTAGACTTTAGTGGTCTGGACCTGTCACAGGAGGGTGGTGTTCGCTTGTTTGTTAACAGATTTGTCCCTAACT
This sequence comes from Lissotriton helveticus, assembly GCF_964261635.1. Lineage (NCBI taxonomy): Eukaryota > Metazoa > Chordata > Amphibia > Caudata > Salamandridae > Lissotriton > Lissotriton helveticus. The sequence continues at coordinate 262,105,895 of NC_136071.1, forward strand.
TGCTTCCCAAGATTGCAACTAGGTTGCAGGTTTCGGAAAGTTCTTCGACCACCTTATCCCCATCAGTGATTTTGAGTATGGCACAGTACTAGGAGCATAGAGAGAATGAGGACTAACAAAAGGTGGAGAAAAAGTCAAAAGATTTGAAGACGAGGGTGTTGATGCAGCAAGTCCTAGTATCTATAGCAAAACTTTGAAAGCTCAATTGGAATCTTTGAAACTTCCCCCTGGTAATGTGCTGTTGCAGTACGTTAATGACCGCCTTGTGGCTTCTGACACTGAGGATGGTTGTAAAGAGGCCACAGTTAAATTACTGTTACATTTGGCACACCATGGACACAAGGTGTCACTTTCAAAATGTCAACATTGTCAACAGGAGGTCACCTTTTTAGGTCACCTGCTGTCGAAGGATAGTCGCAGACTAACACCTGAACGCATAGCTGCTATTACTAATATGCCTGCTCCTAAGACACAACGGGAGGTGCGCGCTTTCATTGGCATAACTTCGTATTGTCCTCACTGGATCCCTAACTACTCGTTACTAACGAAACATCTACTTTATCTGACCACCAACGAAGTGCATGAACCCTTGGCTTGGACATCTGCATGCCAGCAAGCTTTTGAGCATCTAAAGTTAATGCTTTGCTCTGCTCCTGTGCTTGGTACTCCTGATTACCAGAAGCTTTTTGTGCTCTAAGTACATGAGGCAGATGGTTGCTCGCTTGTCCTAACACAGGGTTTCGGCGGTAAGGAGAGACCCTGCGCTTATTTTTCTGCTATTCTTGATAACGTCGCCAGAGCTCTTCTGAGCTGCATGAGAGCTGCCACTGCAGTGGCAGTTTCTATCAGACAATCAGCAGGGCTCGTCCTTTATAATGATCTCACAGTTATGGTACCTCATGCTGTGGACACCCTATTGAATAAGACAAAGAGGCAGCACCTTACTAGTGCGCGTGTGACTGGATATGAATTAACCTTATTTGCTCCACACATTACCATCAAATGATGTTCTACTCTGAAACCAGCCACGTTACTACCCCTCCCTTTGGAAGAACAGGACAATGATGTCCATGATTGTTTATTTCGGAGTGAGGAAGAAATGAAAGGACGGGTAGACCTGACTGATATTCCCTTATCTGACCCCAAGGGAAACTATATGTCGATGGCTCTTGTTTCAAACTACCAGATGGCACTACCACTGCAGCCTATGCAATCACAATGTTACACACCATAGTTGAGACATCCCGTATCCCATATCTATCGGCGCAAGTTGCAGAGTTGGTTGCCCTACTTAGGGCTTGTGAGTTGAGTGAGGGACTAGCTGTTAATGTCTACACCAACAGCCAGTACGTCTTTTGGAGTGGTCCATAATTGTGGGCACCTCTGGGTTAAGAGAGGGTTCTTGACCTCACATGGGTTGTGAATACATTGATACATAGACTGTGGTCATCATTGACACTTCCTGATTAGTTGGCAATAATAAAATGTAGGGCGCATAAAGCAGTAACAAATGACATTGGAAGGGGAAATATGTTTCCAGATCAGACAGCTAAAGAGAAAGCTCGATCAAAGATGAAAAAGATTTTTGTGGAAGGTCCCGCTAGGTGGGTCCCAGGCAATGGCATGTTCAAGGACACATTAGAAAATGTCAGGGAAATACAGCGTGAGGTGACCCTAGATGAATTGGCAATGTGGGAGGAGAGTACAGGGCGTTTGGACGAGGATGGGTGCTGGACTGACTTCTCTGGGAAGTAGAGAGGGCTGTTGTCCAATGCTTATGTGCTCCCTGTTGTTACCATGGCCCACGGCCTAGCACACATTAGTGCCAAAGGAATATGCAAGCTGCTGGACCCAGTGTGACAGAACGATAATATCTCTAAGGTAGCCACTCACCTAGAGAAACACTGCATTATTTGTTTGAAACATAATCCTGGGAAAGGTACTCCTACACCTGCAGGTAACTTTGCACCGCCTTCCTTCCTTTTCGAGATTCTCCAGATGGGTTTCATCGAAATGGAATGAGTTAACAATTTGAAGTATGTGCTAGTAGTGATTTGAGCATTGAGTAAATGGATTGAGGCTTACCCCACTAAGGAGAATACGGCCATGGCGACGGCAAAGGCACTCTTGAAAGTGTTGTTCCGGCACTATGGATTGCCACGTGTGATCTGGAGTGACAACAGAAGACACTTCAATTCAAAGATCATTGAATTGGTGTGAAAGGCTTTCATATTAAGCAGAGGTTTCATGCAGCAAACCTCCCCCAGTCAGCAGGCTTGGTTGAGAAGTACAATGGTACTCTCAAACTGAAATTAGCAAAGATTCAAGAAAGTAAAGGTTTGCGATTGCCCGATGCTCTACCTTTGGCTTTATTATCTACCAGAGCAACAGCGCATTCTAGAACAGGGTTGTCCCCGTATGAAGTGGTCTTTGGATGCCCCACCAACGTCTGAGGCGTTCCAAGACCCAAGCGCTTCTCCAAGATAGAGTAGTAGTACCCCCTGCTTGTAGACTATCTGTACAAGTTAATAAAAGATCTCTTTTCTATCCACCAATAGATTCACGCCACTCTGCAACCAGTACCAGAGGGGCCTGGGCATCAGCTACAGCCCGGAAACTTCATTTTGGTGAAAAGTTTTCAACTGAAGAACTGCCTGGAACCAAGGTGGAAGGGGTCCCTACTTGTCCTTCTCACCAACCGCACAGTCCTCAAGCTTGAAGGCCGGAAGCATTGGGTGCATGAAACTCACGTCAAAAGGATCCCTCTTCCACTTCCATATGATCGGTGGATCCTCGACGGCATTGCTGACCAGTAAAGAGAGCTGGTGCCCCGCTTCATTCCCTTCTCAGACGCCCGACTGAGGTGGGTGCAGGCGTATGAAGAAAGTGATGCAGCCTTGTTGGAGGTGGTCCCACCAGAGATAAGGGCTGCCCCAGATAACCCTGTTTCCAATACACCAGAATCTGCATCTTAATTCACACCTGACCCAGAGTTTCTACCCTTTTTTGTTTACGAGACAGTGCCTGGAGACACCAGGTATATCCTGCGGCCCCAAAAAAGGGTGGTGCATCAGTTGGACAGTCCAGGAGTTAGGGAAGGACTCGAGCTTAGGGCGTAGGTGCCATGCCTAAGGTGCCTGCTTTAGATTAGAGTGAACTACACTAGTGCAGTGCCCTGGACACTGGACAGAATTGTTGAGGGTACTTGCCCAGGGGGGAGGGTGCCCTATCCTGAAAGAAGAGGATTTGTTTTCCATCACGGGCCTATGATCACGCAACTCCCATGTGGGAGTGCTTCATAGCACCGTCATTGATGAACGATAGGAGCCTACCAGTGAGGCTCTGACAGACAATGGGTGACTTGTGCCCTTCTGGTCAGTTGTATTTTTGTGGCTCCAATTCCTAAGGTTTCTTTCTATGTACCCATTTGGCCGTGCATTCATGAAGGAGGAACAGCCCCTGTTGGCCCCTCCATTACAGCAGAATGGTCCTGTGTAGTCTAGTTGGTCTACTGGGAGTAGGGTAGTAGTGGTAGTGGTCCTTCTCATAGTAACAATAACAATATTCGGGGTGGTGTGGTATTTAGAAGAATAGCATCCTGTACAAACATTGATAGGGACTACCGTGGCTCGACCTGAGCATTTGTTCGTTTCACTGGCCACACGTAAGGAGAGACATAGACAGACGTATATCGAGAACGCTCTCCTGCAGATGCTTCATCAGGTACACAGGACCACTAATGCCACCAATTGTTGGGTGTGTGGGTTACTCCCCTCTGGTATGCACAAGAATAATTTGCTGGTGTCAAGGCCCTTGTCTTATTTAGGTAGCTGTGAGGCCTGGTTCCTGTTGCTTTCTATGATGTACATGCACTATCATGCTGATGCTATGAATAAGGTACAATCTGATTATGAAGCAGTGCTTGAATATATAGTGGTACACCAAGGATATACACCTGGGGTGGATGGCAAGGAGGGGTACCCTGCATCCAGAAGCTTGTATGAACGTTTTCAAAGCTAATGAGAATGTCACTTGGTTACAAAATGAAATGCTGGATTTCCAAGGATTTAATGTCACTGAATACTTGAAATGTTTCTAGGAACTAAATATCACTGAAGACAAAGCCATGCCCGTCCATGTGATCAATGCAACAGCGAGTTTCTGTGTGGAAGGCTCAGGGAACATTCCAGTAGGACAGAGCAGTTGTAACTATACAAGCAAATTGAACATTACTAGTAGCCCTCCTTTGCTTACACCTCCGAATGTATACTTAATTTGTGGGGAACAGGTTTATACATGGCATCCCAGGGGATGGTCTGGCTGTTGCTATGTCACTTTCCTTTCACCTCTCGTTTACATTGCATCATCTAATTATCGCAAGGATCATAGGCTACAGCGTAGGGATCTCCATTTTAGTTTGAGTTAAAAGAGTTGTCAATCCAGAAGATATAGAACAAACAGGTACTTCCTTGCAGCAATTTACTGACATAATGAAGGGCATTCTGCCTTTCTGGGGCCACATGTTCAATAGTCGAAATATTCGTCACCTTGCCAGAGTAGTTGAGGGAGTTATTAATACTACTGCAGGAATACTGACTAATCTTACGGTCGAGCTTCAGGCTACGATGCTAGTTGCTCTTCAAAACTGGATGGTTTTAGACGCCATCCTTGCTGATGGGGTGAAGCCTGCTGTGTCATCAGCAGCAGCTGTTGTGTTTACATTCCTGATAACGCCCCTAATGTATACTCTCCAATACAGAAATTACACAGACTTGCTTCAGATATACATCAGGATAATGGTTCATGGTTCCTCATAGGGTGGCTCTGGGGTCTTCTGACATCATGCGTAAGGAAGATACTCTTTGTCCTAACAGCTATTGCAGGTGTTATCTTTACATGTTGCCTATGTATTAATTGCTTTCCAGCATGTTGCACCTATTGTGTGAGCAAGCTCACCCCTACCCCTAGAATGTCAGGACGTGATAACGAGGTCTCTATTATGATGATACAGGATATCCAGGATATCATGCTCATCTATGAGGGCATTTTGGAATGCTAAGTGGATTTTGATACTCATGTGTTGCTTTATTCTCCCTTGCAACTTGAGTGACTATGCATTTTCTTTCTCCCCACTTACAATTGTAAAGACCCTACCAAATAGCCTCAATGAAGCATTTAGCCACCCTTGCTAAAAGGAGGGTCTGTTAGGTTTGAAAATCAGATTCCTGCAATGCACTTGTTGTATGCTATATTAAGTTAGCAGTGTGTTGCTAAATAGACACAATTTGTATTCACGTTATGCAACCCACTGAGTTATCCCCGTATTGTGCCGGCTTCAGTTAGCGAGTGTGACTCCATTTTGTATTTCGTAATCCCTACTAGGCTGCGGCTGAACTAGACCTCATTATTTAGTATTGGTTGCCTCAGCAGAACACTGTATTTTGTTATTATTTTCTCTTCTGTTCAAGGCTGCTTCTCGACTTACTAATGAATAGGCTATTCTGCCCTTGCAATATCTATCTGAGTGTTTAGTTCTGCTCCCACATTAGGAGACGCTGAGGCTCAGCACGCTAACCTTGAGTTACAGATAGCATGTACCCATCTGGCAGGTGGTAGCTCATTCCTCTGTGCCTTCTTTGTTCATGCTCGGACCAGGCCGATAACTTTCCATTGTGGGTGTGGTTGGAGGCTATTGAGAAGAATCATGCCGTGTTGCAGACTGTTGGGAGATCAGTCTCCTCAGCAGACATCTTAGGGTACAGGCCAGATTGGACTTCTTTGCAGAGTATTTCTAATAAAAGTATGTTTGTATTCCCTACTGTCTTACCGACTCTTCATTCTTGGGAAGGGATAGCAGGTAGTTGTAAGTATCTGAGTGGCCCCTAAGGGCCACTTCCTTCACAGTAATTTTATTCATTATTATTTAAATTAGAAAGAATATTACGTAAAGTAAACTAACCAAACGGTCATAACTGCAGAGTATCCAATAATCAAACTAGGGTAAAGAAACAATTAATCATTGAACGACAACCGTTGTACATAAAACTTTTTTTTACAAGGAATTTTCCCTGCTTGAGGAGATGGAGGCAGGAGTTAAAGAGAACTCAAATTACAACATTGAGGGACTTGTTGCTTGGAAAATTAAGTATGTTTTCACAGAAAATCAAATAAAATCTCAGATTCCGAGTTGGGGTTTCACAGCCTGGGAATGAAAAAAAAAGAAAAAGAATATATGTATATATATCCCAAAGTCTAGCGTAAATCAGCACGCTCTCAGTAGCACAAAACTCCGTCAGATTTCCAAACCACCATTTATTCCACAATACGTTTCCATTCCGTATAACCTTGATCACATGAAACATACACCAAATGAGAGAGACAATAATAGTGCGTAGTGCAGAAAGCAAGAAAGGACCAATGAACAATACATGGCAGACATGTTGTAGTGGCACATCAGTCAAAATAAATGTACGACACATATTGTATGCAAAAAACTAATACAATTCTGTAAGCAGCCTTAAGTTATTAGATAGCATCAGTTCAGCATGACAATTTCTATACAACATATAAGACTGTGTGCACCAGATACTAACCTATGTACATGTGCTTGCTTTGATTCAGTAGATTGGCTATCTGTAGGCTTCAGGTAGTATGATCCTTAGCCCCCTTAGACCTTGTTTTTTTTAAGTGAATAGTAGCTCTTTGGACAAGTTTTGCATCGAGTGTACACTGTTCATAGTAGAATCTTTTTAATACTATGTGGTGTATTTCTCATGAGAGTTTCACAGTCTGCAAACAGTGTGGTACAGTGTAAACTCTCTCCATAGAGTAAACATTGTTAACAGCGCCAACTTTTCTATTTATATCCACTTAATGGTTTAGTGACTGTCAGGGGTTTGATTCAAGTAAAAAATGTCCATAGCAGGGCAGGTCTTGAGTATCTTGAGGAATTTGGTTTTCCCTAAATAGATGTATACAGATTGAAGAACTTGTGCAGTATAGGTAACCCTTTCATCTTTGGTTCGTAGTCAACATGAACTCAGCTTCTCATGAAGTGTATGGTATAGGGTCAATGAAGCACATGACACACATTGCTTCACATTTGTGGGGGAGTATGTATGATAGCGGTAATGATGCTTCAAATTATTCTGAGCTATTTCGCACTTACTTCCATAGCTGTAATGCTATGCATGCTTATAGTGCAATGTGAACAAAAGAAGCTTGGATGATGTCATCAGTGTTGTCATCAATGGTTCTGTTTTTGATATTTTTATTACCATATGTAAAGCCAACTCTCAGCCACACAGCTTTGGGCCTTACACGGCGGGAAGTTGGTCACAGGGCTATATATTTTTTAAAGGGGAGGGGGGACAAGTCCCCTCCCTCCCTGAGCCTTATTAGGTCCTGAGGAACCCATCCCTCAGGGCCATATCTCTTTTAAACAAGAGGGGCTGTCGGTTACCACACAGCATGACCAGGCAATAGTAACGATCAACTTCTGCATGTCCCACAGCAATGAGCATTAAGGTTCTCTATCACTGATTACAATTGATCGATACATTTGCAATCGGTCCTAAGTAAACAGGAGTTGAATCTTATAGGGGTGCCTACGAACTATACCTCTTGGCACCATTATAACATATTACTGTGATCATTAACTACTACAATGTCTTTTCCCTTTCTCTCAACTTTCCTCCCCCAGAGTGTGACTACAGGGGTCTCTCCTTGCCTCCCGCCATTTTTAACATGGTTTAGGTTTAAATTCAGAAACTGAATAGATAGCGAGTTCCCTTATACTTGTTTTGATCGTATGATTATACAGTATGATGCATGCATCGCTTGGATCTATGCCTAATTAGAGGGTAGGATACATGAATGGTTGATTAAGAGCTATTAGCTAGACTCCGACACTCAAGAGTTTTGTAGGGTGATTTGCCCATGTCTTTGGTGGAGTGATTTGTATAACAGGTCATAGTTTATATTTAATTATTTATGTATAGAAACAAGAGGGAGAACCACAATGTTTTTTTTAAATAATCCTTTTCTCTTATGTCTCTTGTCCCTCTGTACTTATATAGTACATCCATGATCATATTCGAGGGATTACCTCGGAACCAGAATCAGAGGTTCTGACACCCTTTTGTCTTGATTTGAGGTGAGGGTCATACATTGGTAGAATGGGACCGGGAGAGTCCTGAAGAAGGCTGGCGTGACCCCAATCAAGGGGCACAGATACAAGGCCGAAACATGTCGACAACCTGGCAGTAAGGAGGGGTGTTAGAAGCACATTATATCTCCCAATCACCACCATCCTTCACATTTTTAACCCTGGCCGGAAGGTCTAGGAATAAAGTATAGGTATGGTGACACCTCTGGGCTAGTTTTAATCCACACTGCACTTTCACTTCCGGTGATCCCAGTCACTTTTGGAATCAATGTTTCTCTTTTTTGTTGTGTTTGTCTTCCCCTACTCTATTGCTCCATCCCAGGTGTTGGCTGCGCGGGGGGTGTTAGGTAGCAGCCCTATGATGAAGTATGTCACACAACTGTGAGGGGTGTATTAAGACACACAGCATGTGCCAGCTCTAGACCTAGACATTTTATTTTACTCCCTACTCCTTCTGGTGTACAAAAGTATTGTCTGGGGGTCAGGAGTAGGTGAGTCTGTTACCCTCACCCCTCATCTTTTGTGTGAATTATTGTTCTGAGCGGCGGCTCAGCCGCAGGGGAATACAGAACAACTGAGTATTCTTGTATAGAGTAGATAGAGCACGCTGCATCAGCTTTTTGGTACAATCTAGAGCTACGAAAAACTACCTTGATTACCAATGGCACAGGACCAGGGACTATCCTTTGGAGAGGACATGATAGCAGAGATCTTAGCGGGGTCATCTTTACTGGGTGACACAGCTTTGAACCAGGTCCTTACACAAGGTCAGGGCTGGGACTCTCTTGGAACTCAAAAGTACACATATTGGGCAATTTCTGAGGGGGAATGCGGCTCCACGGGGTCTCCTCGTCACCAACGAACCCCTCATCTTGCTAGAGAATGGCGCATTCAGACTGGATTGGGCACTCATTGCATGGAAGTGCACCAGGGATTAGTACCGCTAGGAGGCTAGCTGATGCCCTGGTGATAAAGATCCAAGCAAGTGAGCAGGGATTGAAAACAGAGGTTATATTAGCCACCTTCATTCACAAATTGGATGTGGTTAATACCAAATTGGGAGAGTATAGTGACTACTTGATGCAATCCAAAATATCCAAATTGCAAAAAGACTGTAGAAAATTCTCAAAAGTCTATCCTTATACCAATGATGAATATGTTGATCAGAGACTCATAGAAATGAAGAAAGGCACCTAACAGGGCAAGAAACACCATGACACCGCTTATAGCAGTAGCAGGGGCAGCGAGGAGGGGTAGGGGCAGAGGTTATCACAGGGGACCAAGACCATTTATTACCACCCCTTTTCAGGGATACCCTAACCATAACTACAAAACACCAAACAGGGGTATCAGGCCAAACGCTCTGCACATTTATCCTATACAGTGTGGTATAATAAGTTTGTTGTGGGTGCTATTAACCTGAAGTCATATACCCCTAGACTCCCAAAAATTCAAAGCAACACAATGGTACAGCACCCCACACAGTATATCTTTTACAATAACATTAAGTGCATTCTTTGAAGAAACATTTCAGTAGGACCGGAGATTCTTTTTTTCTTTGCTTTTATTAACAATTTTCCAATTTTAAAAAGAAGAAACGTAGCCAACGCGTTTCGTCCGTAGGACTTCTTCAGGGCGGAAAGTTTTTTTCGGATTTCAATGTTGTCACACAAATCTTTTTATAGGGAAATTGCCATCACGGTTTACGTTTTGTCAGTAATGATCTTTTCATATGTGGCTATTTTGAAAAGGAATATTTGTCTTTACTTATTGTTTTCTAGTATGTTCAGCATCAAAGTATACAAGGCATAAGTGGCCTCGCAGAGAAGGATGACAGTCAGATCCTTCCGTGTGCACTGAACTCTGGTCATGTGGAACGTGTCTATTTAATGTCCACACCCCATCATTTTTCAATGGTCCGATGTGTCTGCCGTCTCGCTCGATACCAGGGTAACCATAACTACAACTGGCTAGGCATGGGATTTCCCCCACACCTGGGTTATCAGAACCCCCATTTCCAACCACCCCAATTCCAGCAGCCACCAGTTCCTTTTTTAGGCAGGGGCAGGGGCAAGCAGAAGGCCCAACAGAGAGTGGCCTGGGATGAACAGGATAAGGAACTGAACAAGCGCGTGACCAGGAGCATGGCCCAGAGCATGCTACCAGGAACAAGCTGGGAATATCATTATTGGTCAATCTATCTTCGATGGCCGTCACTCGCCCACAGGAGAACCTGTTCAACAAAGGCCTGGGTTTTGTTCCAACCAACCAGTTGGATCATTTCCTACTACGTCAGGAGTTGGCTACCTTCTTCAGGAGTGTGAGATTAAAGATTTTCATTTAGGACCCAGAAGAAAGGAATACCACCTCAGGGGATACGCCACTTAGCCCTAAGTCTACATTAACACCCCAGATTGCTACACTGCTACAGGAGGTAGCCACATTCGAGCAAGCAGTCATACATGACCTTGAAAATCTACGGAGACAGGACACACACTCATTTGCCAACATAAGCAATATTGATAAGGAGGTATTGAAGGAATTGAAGTAGAACCCCTCCATCATCATCAAGTAGGAGGATAAAGGAGGAGCCATTGTTGTTTTGGACACAACAGCTTACACCAATGAATGTCATCACCTCCTTTTGGATGAAAAGAACTACCAGGTGTTAGGAAGGGACCCCACAGCGGAGATAACCAAGGACATCGCTACACTTTTGGAAGAGGGATTGGCCAATGATTGGATTTTGAAACATGAGGCAGACTACCTCATCAGAGACCAACCAAAAACACAGTGTTTTTATATACTTCCAAAAATTCATAAGCCTACGAGATCTCCTTTTTTGCTACATCCTATTCGGGGTTTGCTAGGGGAGCGCTTATCTGGGTGGCACTGGGAGTCCCCTTTAGGGCTGTACATGTTAAACAGGATCCCGACATGAGGTTTGTGGTGGTGGTGGGGACCCTAGATGGGTGCGATATATGCCTTGTCAGTGTTTATGCCTCGAATAGCGATGATGCTGGGTTTTTGAGCCTAGTGATGGGGCATCTGGATCTGGACCCGGATGCAGAATTGGTAGTGGCAGGTGACTTTACTTGTGCCCTGGATGGGGAGCTCGACTGATTCCCCCAAAATTAGATGCCAAGCTTAGAGTCCGAGAAGCGATGGGCCAAATGCTTCACAATTATGGTTCTCTGGACGTGTGGCGCAACCGTAACCCTAGTCATAGAGTGTACTCGTGTCACACTCCTGCTGCCAATACATATAGTAGGTTAGACTATTTCTTCATTCAAAAGACGGCGGAATATCGGGTAGCAGAGACGCAATACCTAGCCCGCTATTTATCGGATCAGTTCCTGCTCCTAATTGCATACTCACCGGCCCTACCGATGTCTAAGGTACCGCTCTGGAGACTCAATGTAGAAGCCTTTGGCGGCCCGAATTATAAAAACGCCATATCGTAGGGGCTGGATGATTATATGGAGGTCAACTGAGGCTCCGCTGGCACCAGAGCGACTGAGTGGTATGCCATGAAGGTGGTGGTATGGGATATGTATGTCCACGGAGGTGGGGATTAAAAAAGTGTTGGAGCGTGACCTGTGGTGGCAGGAGGAACGGTTAGCGACCTTGGAAAAAGAACTTCCCACCAATAGAGAGAGGTCGGCGGAATGGTATAGGAGGGAGATAAGGCAGGATGACTGTTGGCGCTCCTGATTAGAGCAGAGACTTAGCCTTGCCCCATCCTGGCACTTAAAAACGACCTTGAACAGACGGTGTATACTCAACACAAAATAAATAATGTTTTCCTGTCCCACTTAAATAAAATATACTCCGAGAGCCAGTCACCCTCGACCCTTGAGGAGGTGAAGGCCTATTTGGCAGAAGTAGACCTGCCTAGTATCAACTCGGAAAGTCAGGAGGCCCTGGGGGCCCCTTTAGTGGGGAGGAAATTCGAGCCGCAATCGGCCACCTAAAGACAGCAAAGTCCCTGGGAATGGATGGTATAGCAGCCGAACTCTACAAAGAGTACGGCAGAGTGCTGATCCCCAAACTACTAGAGATCACAGTGGAGGCCGAGGAACGCGGTATGCTCCCAGACTCAATGCAGGAAGCGCTGATTGTGATGATTCCCAAACCTGGGAAGGACCATCTCCTCCCCGTCTCATATAGGCCCATCTCTATTCTAAATGTTGATCTTAAAATTATCAGCCAGGTGTTGGCGTCTAGGCTCCTTCCCTATCTTCGGCGGCTGGTCCATGATGACCAGTCTGGGTTTATACCGGGCAGAAATACGTTGCGGAATATCCGCCACCTGGGGCACGTTATGCAATCTTTGAAAGGACGGGCACAACAGAGCACCTTGGTGTTCCTTGATATCGAACAAGCGTTCAACTTGATTAGTTGGGTTTACTTTGGCAGGTACTGCTTAAAATGGGCTTAGGGGAGGGAGTTGTCAACGGGATTGAATTGCTATATGCTTGTCCGATGGTGAGGGTCCGTACGGGACGTTACGTGTCCGATGCATTTCCTATAGCAAGGGGGACGCAGCAGGGTTGCCCGTTTTTCCCCTTGCTATTTGCCCTGGCAATAGAGCCACTGGCATGTCATCTGCTTCGGTTACTGGTGGGACAGGGCATACGTGTGGGGGGTTCGGAGCATGTGGTGTTAATGTACGCCGATGACGCGTTAATATACCTGGAGCGGCCGTCCCAGTCATTGCCGTCATTGATAGCCGCACTGGCCCAATTCGCTGGGGCCTCTGGGCTTCACAATAATAGAACAAAGTCACAGCTCTACGCAATTGGGACAGGGAGCGACTGGGGGGGCAACGCCCGGTGTTTGAGCGTCCATGGGTTCAGGACACGGTCCGATACCTAGGGATATGGGTCAGGAAGAGGGAGGCAGTGTTTTATCAGCACAATATGGTGAGGATAATTCGGGGGCTGCAGGTTGGTATTGCCTTTAGGAACACTCTTAACCTGTCCCTGATAGGAAAGATTGCATTAATAAAGATGGTAGTCCTGCCCCGATGTCTCTATACCATGCAAGACTCCTTCTTTGAAAGTCCGCACCGGGTATTTAGGGAACTCGATAAATTGCTGGTCCAACCGCTATGGAACGGAAAGCGATGCAGGGTTAGTTTAGAAGTCCTGAAACGCAGCTTGAGTAAAGGGGATTTGGAGATCCCAGACTTGGAACTTTATTATTTTGCATTGCATTTGCAACATGTCATTGCCTGGTTGGACGCGGATCCCTCCTGGGAGAGGTCCTTGTTGGCAGGTACGTACGGAGACCGGCAGCTCGGTGCGTTGTTATGGCGGGCCGGGGGGCTCATGGTGCACGGTCCTCCCTTGGTGCGGCTTGGAGCTGCAATTTGGAACCAAGTGGTCCGGAGAATAGTTCGGGATAGAGCTTTCGCCCCGGAGGCGGATTTCTGGTTGATGCCGCCCTTTGCTGGGATTGACCAGGTGATGTCAGTAGAGGCCTGGAAGGCGGGGGCTGCCTAATGTTGTCGGACCTCTACCTGGATGGTAAATGTATCACTTATCAGGAGGCAGTGGCCACCTTCGAGTTGGGAACAGGGTAGTTTTTGCAGTATGCCAAGCTAGCGGCAACGGCACGGCAATTGTGGCCCACATTTCCAGACGCCCCTGGGCACACCCAAACCCTGGTCACTATGATTGCTATAGCGGGAGGGAGAACGTGTGTTACTCACCTCTATAGAGCGTTGAGGGATGATAAAAAGAACGCCCCCTAACCATAGAAGATAAATGGCAGCAGGTGTGTCTACAGGCGGTCACAACGCGAGACTGGGAAAAAACTACACGGGAGCGTGTGGAAGGTGGCGGTGAGCAATCGCTTAAAGCAAATCCAGTACAACATAATACATGTGACGTACCTCTCGCCCAGGAGGCTGCACGCCATTGATGGCTCCAGGGACCCTCACTGCCCCAGGTGTCGCTATGACCCGGCAGATTTCCTGCATATGGTATGGACGTGCCCAATGATCCAGACGTATTGGGGGGCAGTTATCGGGGATTTGACCTGGATAACGGGATGGACTATAGAATTGGATCCACACACTTGTCTACTGGGATTGATTCCTGGGGACCTGAAACGTAAGACAAGCAGGCGGTTCCTGGTCCTGGGTCTAGTCATAGCCAAGAGGCGTATTGCGATCCACTGGTTATCTCAGCAGGGACAGCAACTGGCAAAATGGAGGACAGATTTAGGAGAATGGGCCCTGGCAGAGGAGGGGCACATAAGGAGCACCAGGAGAGATTCGAAGATGCCCGATGTGTTAATGGCAGGCCTCCCAAGTCACTATAGACAGCGCGATTGAGACGTCCTCCGTAGAGGAGAGGGCCCCAGGACAGGAGAGGGAGACGCAGGGTGACCCCGCATGATTACTAAAATACATTGACCTTGAGTTACATAGACCCGGTGGAGGGGGAGGGCAGGGAGGAGGGATGTTGGGAAGGGAAGTGGGTATGGGAGGCTGGGGGGTTTCTTACAGTTGGGTATGATTATGTATGGGACAAACAAAAAGAAGACTAACCAAAGATAATGTTAAGGGGAGGGGGAAGGGATTCTCAAAGGTGGTGAATTTAGTTATTATCGTTGATGTATATTCTTACAGTGTTGTTCTCTACCTCGGCTGAGGTGGACGAAATGAAAACATGTTGTTTTGGATATGCACTACCGATTTGGAGAAAACCCAATAAAGAAATAAAAAATAAAAAAAGACTACGAGACCTTGCTAGACAGACCCATCGTGTTAGGCATTGGATCGATTCTCGAATCATTGTAATAATTTTGTGACTTTTATTTGAAACCATTGGTCCAGAGACTACCAGCTTATCTAATGACACTCTCGATATCCTTAACCTAATCAAGGAGATGGATTTCGACCCTGAGAGCGAGTTTCTGTTAGGTCTTGATATCGAGGTGCTATACATCAACATCCCACAGAGAGAGACCCTACGGATACTGAAGGAAATCTTGTTTGTGGAAGAATGGAGGTATCAAACACTGCAAGCCTTCATCTTGAACCGGGCTAAAATAGGCCTCACAAAGAACTTTTTTTGAGTTCGAGGGCACCCTTTACCTGCAGACCCATGGGACCTCAATGGGCAGTACATTTGTTCCGAACCTGGCGGGTCTGTATGTGGGTGCTTTGAAAAAAAATGTAGTCTACAATCCATTATGCCCTTGGACAGATAACAGAAGACTGTGGCGTCGCTATATCGATGACGTCTTATTGGTATTGAAGGGAGATGGGCAATCGGTCATTCAGTTCCTCAACTGGTTGAACAACAGGAACGTCCTGCTTCACTTCACATCCACAGTAACCAAGGCAGGGTTACCTTTCTTGGATCTAGTGATGGAACCCAAGGGTGGTAAACTCCATACAAGGGTTTATCATAAACCTACTGACAAAATTGCCCTGCTATCCTAAGACAGCTTTCACCCTAAATCCCTCAGGGATAATCTGTCTGTGGGTCAATTATTTCGATTGAGAAGGAATTGTACGGAGAGAACAATCTTTAAGAATGAAGCTACCCTCCTCCCAAAGAAGTTCACTCAGTGGTTTATCCTGAAGGCACCATTACAAAAGCCAGAAAAAGAGCAATAAATGCCAATAGGTTTAACCTTTTGGAGAAGGCCAATACACCACAAACAGACAAACCAGTGTATATCACCACGTTCAACACGACCTCCCATCACATCAAACGTTCAGTACTAAAACACTGGAGCATACTGAACTCAAATGGCATAAATTTAGCTAAGCCCCTGTTTTCCTTTAAAAGGTGTGCAAACCTGAAATATCTTTTGGTACACACCAGACCTATCATATCATATCTTACCAACAACACTAAAACCATAGATGTTGGACATACTTATCTGTGGGAACAGATGTCACAAACAAATTGTAACAACGACTTTGTGATCTACCTTATCACCTGTCACTGCTGCATGCAGTATGTGGGCATGACCAGTCGCAAGGTCAAGCGACGCATCATGGAACATCGAACCATGATAAGGTGTTTGAAATCCAACACCAAACTAACAGCACACTATCTAGAGAAACGCCACACCATTGATGACCTGACCTGGATGCTAATTGAGAAACCCGCTTTGAACCCCGTCAGTGGTGACAGGACGAGAGCCCTCCTCTTGAGAGAGGAAAATTGGGTATACCGTCTGAAAAGTAATCAGGTGGGCCTCAACAATGAAATTCCATGGCATTCCCTTAATAGGTAGACATCCACCCCCTGCCATTTAGAGAAGGGAGATGTAAAATTGTGCATGAAAGATATCATGACTTGGTGATATCACCTAGCTCAGCGAAGAAGTGGTCCGGCTTGTGGCCATTTTGTAGAACCACACCGAGGTGAAATAAGTTAATGCAAACAGAGTAAGTAATGATGGGCGCACCACACTCCAGTAGTAATAAGAGCAATGAAGGGAGTAATGAAGGGTGCAATCAACATCTTATGAATAAATCAATAAGGCGTTTCATATGAAGGGTACTTACATCTCCAATTTATAGTGTGAGGAGTGCTTGTGGCCACACGCAGAATGGTCAACATCTTAAGGTGGAACACTGTGAGAAGAGCAGCATAGCAATGCAACATCATGTTATAGGGATGCAGCAATTACTGCCACTATCGTGTTCTGCAGTGTAGTTCCAGCAGTCTGGTTACCCTGACAACAGGACGCATTGCACTCGTCCTCTGAGCCACCGTCAAAACACATGTCACCACGGCGTTCAAAGTGCACGTCACCAAGCACCCCACGTGACCGGAAGCAATCCGGGTGTTCGGTGCTTCTCGGAAATATTAAGAGGGCTGACCTGCTTCTCTCCTGCATACCTATACGGCGTGAGCAGGCAAGCAGTTGACGGGAGGAGTACCACCCTTGATGTAGTAAGGAGTTGGGGCACGCAAGGGGGCACTTTTTACTGGCTAAATGCGCTCGCGATTACCGCTGGGCACCACATTACTTAAGGACAGGCATTCCTACCGGATGGGCTAATATGCTGTTTTTTCTCACATGATGCGATCCGTGGGGGCTTCATACAGCATGGAGCAATGATAATAGTTTCATACTTCTTACTGATAGTAAGCTCAATTACCTAAGGTGAACCCGCAACCACATGTCGGTTACCACACAACATGACCAGGCAGCACTGAGTATTAAGGTTCTCTATCACTGATTACAATTGATCGATACAGTCGCAGTCGGTCCTAAGTAAACAGGAGTTGAATCCTATAGTGGTGCCTATGAATTGTACCTCTTGGCACCATTAAAACATGATACTGTAATCATTGACTACTACGATGTCTTTTCCCTTTCTCTCAACTTCCCGCCCACAGAGTGTGACTACAGGGGGTCTCTCCTTGCCTCCTGCCATTTTTAACATGGTTTAGGGATAAACTTGGTAAGTGAATAGACACTGAGTGCCCTTATATTTGTTTTGAATGTATGATTATACAGTATGATGTACGAGTCGCTTTGGATCTATGCCTACTTAGAGGGTAGGATACATAATCGGTTGATTACAAGCTATTGGCTAGACTCCGACACTCAGGAGTTTTGTAGGGCGATTTACCTGTATCTTTGGTGGAGTGATTTGTTTAACAGGTCATAGTTTATACATAATTAAATATATATAATGAAGCCGACAAGCGAATAAAGAGATTTGAGTACCACAAATCTGGTCCGTGCATTGTGTTCCTGGCATGCTGTGGCGATCTGCAAACGCGCCGGAAAACTTTGGTTTTGAAATATATATTACCTACTGGCGGTCGCCAGTAGGTATATATAGTTAGGATTTTTTCTCTTTGGGATTTTTGAAAATTCTATGTCTAATAACTTTGGCGTTTGTGGACGGAATTGGCTGAAATTTTCAGGAAAATTGAACATTTTGTTTCTGAGCAGCCCCTGATAATTTGGGGGGGTTTCGTCAAGGGGGGGCCGAGAAAAAATGGGGGTCCCAAAACGTGTTTTTAACATAGGGTTTTCCATAGGGCCTCACTTTTAGCCCGAACGGCTGAATGGATTTGCACGAAACTTGGCAAAATTGTAGGGACTGTTAGCCCGATGTGCCTTTGCTAGGTCTCAATATATGTGCTCCAGTGGATTTTGAGAAATTAACGTTCAAAAAAAGATATATATCTGTAACAGCGGACCAGGCAGCGCTCCAGTTCGCGTACTTTTCGCGTTACGGAGCTTTGTGAAGCGAAGCTGATTGGTTCTCCGGCATCTGTAAACATTCCAAACAGTCCGTAGCGGCCGCCATCTTGTCTCTCGGTAGGATCGAGAGACAAGAGGAGGCCAAAGCGAAGGGGCAAATGACCATAAGGGGGCATAGTAGATCCTCCCTGACCCCCTAGGTTTGATGTGGAGGTTTTAAAAGGGCCCCGCGGGGCAAAAAAAAAAAAATAATAATAATCGAACGGCTGAATGGATTTGCACGAAACTTGGCAAAATTGTAGGGACTGGTAGCCCGATGTGCCTTTGCTAGGTCTCAATATATGTGCTCCAGTGGATTTTGAGAAATTAACGTTCAAAAAAAGATATATATCTGTAACAGCGCTCCGCTTCGCGTACTTTTCGCGTTACGGAGCTTTGCGAAGCTGATTGGTTCTCCGGCGTCTGTAAACATTCCAAACAGTCCGTAGCGGCCGCCATCTTGTCTCTCGGTAGGATCGAGAGACAAGAGGAGGCGAAAGCGAAGGGGCAAATGACCATAAGGGGGCATAGTAGATCCTCCCTGACCCCCTAGGTTTGATGTGGAGGCTTTAAAAGGGCCCCGCAGGGCAAAAAAAAAAAGAATTTTGTTTTTTTGCGTGGGGAGCGTCCGGTTCGCGAACTGGGAAACGTTCTGGGGAGCGTACTTTGTTGAAAATTAGTGAAAAAAGTTAGAGTAAAATAATAATTGTGAGTGATCAGATGTAGGGTAGCTCTGAGAAGAGCTTTTGGGTTTATGGTACATTTAGGTACTTATAAGTAGGTACCAATGCACAGTCTTAAATTCAGAATGAAAATTCTGTTGCCCTCATCTGAGAAGTGAACTTCATCTCCTCTGTAGATATCTTGCATGTAGTAACGCAAGTTATTGTTGTACAAGGAGCCCATTCCATGGTCTCTCATGTAAGCTGAAACAGATTTGTTTACATGCTTCCTCGACTTCTCAATTTGTGGACAAAATTGGTTCGACCACCTCCATTTCTGTCTTTGGCATATATTTGAATATACCAAGGCAGTCTGAGGAAAAAGTGCCATCAATGGTGTCCTTTAAAAGCATTTCCAGACCTACCCCAGTCAAAGTGCCCAAATCATTACCTCCACAGTGCACAATTAACAGGTCAGGTTTTGGCAAATGCATAAAGGTTTTCACCAATGGTATCAATTGGTGACATTTTAATCCTCTGTGGCCAAACCACTTAATTTCCACATCTTGTAAATTGAGGTTAGGTAAATTCCTGTTCTCAGCGTACCTCTGAGCCCAATAGATGTAACTATGTCCAACAATCCAGACAGAAAACATGGTGAGAGAAGGTTCTCCTGCAGTCAGATGAAGTGTGGCAATGAAATGGCAGTTGAAAAAATAAGAGTGTAAAATGAAAAAAACTGTGGAGTTTCTGTGTTAATGAAGCAGTAAGAGTGATTGGTGGATTTTGATTACTGAAAACAGAAAGTTAGGGTGCATGGATGAGTTCTTTGAAAGATGTATTTTGAGTGGTGAAGAAAAAATCATTAAATGAAAGAATGCACTGGATATGCAGGTGCACTGAGAGTTCAGAGTTCAATTGCAACATTGTTGTGTGAACTTGCAAACACCAGAGGTCTTCCAAGAGGTGGTTGCTATGCAAAAAAAGCAGAGAGGGCAGAGGGGGGAAGGGTTTTGATTTGAAAAAAAGTGAGGGAAGAGTTTTGATTGGGTGACATGAGAGATATGTGTGAAGAATTACAGCATTTATGTGCTTTTGATAGCTGCAGACTCTGGAGTGCATACCTTTTGCTCTGCTGAAGACAAATTGGTGTGTTTCTGAGACTGTTTTGAAACTCAAAGTATTTGCTTAGGTGAGAAAAGATTTCTTTAATTTAGATAGAGAATAGTGTGCTTTAAGGAGAAAATTATGAAGAAAGTTGTGTTTTTCAAATGTTGCTTTGTGTCAAGTGTTTTACAAATAGATTTTGTTTCTTTGAGAAATTGTAATTGGAGAAAATGTGAAGTATTAGTACTGACAGGGTTTTTATGTGCATAGGAGCTGTGGAGTGTTTTCAAATTATGACTTGTAAATCGTTTTTGAGGAAAAGGAATGGTTTTAATATTTATGACAAGGACATAATGGTGTATGCTTCTTTATAAGGCAATTGAGTGTCTCTGATATTATTTTTTCCATTTTAATGTAAGACCTTTCCCTGTGGAGCAAATTGCTTGTAAATATGGTCCCACCTGTGCATGGCAAATTTAGATTTTGAATGTTTGCGTTACATAGCCATGTTAAAAGTGACCCAAGCATGCTGCAAAGGCAATCAAAAAACGCTTTCATGTGTCTTAAGGACATTTTAAGTCATTTCCCCATGTGGAGTGTTTTTAAATTATGACTTGAAAATCGTTTTTGGGGAAAAGGAATGCTTTTAAAATTTATGACAAGGACATAATGGTGTATGCTTCTTTATAAGGCATTTCAGTGTCTCTGATGTTATTTTTCCAATATTAAATTAAAAGACCTTTCCCCGTGGAGCAAATTCCTTGTAAATATGCTCCCACCTGTGCATGGTAAATTTAAATTTTGACTGTTTGAGTTACATAGCCATGTTAAAAGTGACCCAAAAAAGTTGCAAAGGCTTTAAAAAAACACTTTCATGTGTCTTGAGGACATTTTAAGTCATTTCCCCGTGGGCAGTGTTTTCAAATTATGAGTTCAAAATCGTTTTTGAGGTAAAGGAATGTTTTTAAAATGTATGTGCGCCATATGCCTCCAAATTTCTTTTTCAGGGGTGCAGCAGGGTGTTCTTGAGAGACCCCTGCACCCTCGAAAAAATTCCAAATTTGCGATGAGCTAATTGCTAATCGCAAATTGCACCTTCATTCCTATGGGTCTCCTGCTCCATGGAAATGAATGGGTAATTTGCAATTAGCAATTTGCTCATCGCAAATTAGGAATGGTAAAGAATCGCTATTTATTCCTTAAAGTTCGCTATTTAGGAAATGCAAAAAACTTTGATGATACATATGGCGGTTCATCTCTAACAAGATAAGAAGCTTAGGGATAGATTTATGATGACTGGCGCATCACCAGGGATGTGCCAGTCATCCTGCGCCGCTGTTCCGCCACCCATGGTGTGCTGCATTTACAATGTGGCGCACCATGGGGCAAAAACAGCACAGATGCGTGACGCATCTGTGCCGTAAAGGTGGCGCATTGCTGGAGTTGTATCGCAAGTGTGATGAAGCTCCAGCAAGGCTCAGGGGTGCCCCTGTCGTAGGGTTTCTGTTCTCACACAGAACTAAGCACAGAGGATTGGAACCTCGGCGAATTAGGGTGCCCCAAAACTCACCTTAGTACCCAAAAAACCCTTAACAAGCTAGCTACAGTGTCACATTGGATATAACAAACTCCCAATCTTTAGACAATTCAGAACATGAACTTACAGTACCTCAGGATACGTGGAACTCATGAACACTCGGTCGTTATATATTCATTACAAACGAGAACATGGAGTTAAGAAGAACACATGTGCATTTGAAATGTTTATTTACTAATGCCGTCTTCTCAGGCGTAGTATCTTAGATAATACAAGTACACATATTATCAGTAGCAAAATTACCAGCAAAGTTACTAGTACATAAAAAGCGAATGGTGACAGTATGTTAACATGCTGTAAATGAATAGGAGTTAGCAACACTTATATTTCACCCTCCCTAATACACATATTATATTATTTGTTAAGAAGGTCTCTTTGGGTTGGTTTAGGGCGGGCCCATACCTTAGTGTCCTAGATTTGAAGGAATCACATCAGCATACACCAGCTCTCTCTTCATGTGAACCGCATCAAGTGTTGTGTATGTGTGTTCGGCAAAGCAATATAAAACCCGCCTCATGCCCAGAATTGGCAGAAGCTGCACTTATGTTATGACTATGAAGTTGTGGAGATCAGACCTCATAACAATTCTGTATCGTGTTGTTCTTGAAACTTCAGCACTCGCTGTACAGATATAGTTTAACAAGCAAAGCAGATAGTAGAGCAATAACATATTATTCTCATGTAAACCACGATGAACTACTAGGTTGAAAGCTAAAGCAACAACTAAGTGTCGTGTGCAGATGTTGCAAAAAAGGAAAAATGGCGTTTAAACCGGTAATGAGCCCATGCTAACGTAACACGGTGTAAAGATATCCAGGATCTACATGACACCCCCCCATGATCCGGAAACGAACTGAATAAGATAATAGAAGTGCCATCTCATGAGAGCAGATTGCAACTTTATATGTGCACGGTCCACAAGGTAAAACATTAAAAACTAGCAAAATGTAATGCTAAAAAAAAATAAAACAGCCAACTACTTTATCGAGGCTTAAGCCAATAGGCAAGCTAAATAATAAAAACTTGACAAATAAGTCAATGAATTGTCAATGAAATGCTAGTACTCAGCATATCAAACATGAAAAAGGTCTATGACATAACTGTGTATGCAAAATAAGCTGCAACAGCCTCCAATAGGAAGTCATTGTCTTCATCCGAAAACAGTTCAGCCATCCAACTTAAAAGCGGAAAAGAACATACGTGCTCTCCCAGCACCGGATCCTCTATCACCATCAGAGGACAGCTTGGTGGGTTTTCAAGAAAGCTTTGTTCCAAGAAAGACTGTGTTGCCGCCAGTAAATTCCAGGGACCAATTAGTCCATGCATCAATGCCACAGCCATAATCCTTTCGCCAGGACAAACCAACTCGTGAGTAATGATAGGACTCATCAGCTGATTAAAGTCGACGTCAGGAGAAACCGGTCCGCAGAGACACAAATCAATGGCCCAATCGAAATCACAGGTCAGGCAGTGAAATACAGGCTGGACACAGGTGAAGTAGGAGAATCGAAAAGATAATCCATATGCCGTGCTTAATATCGCCAACGGCATTGTGCCATAATATTCAAGCATGCGATTGCGGAACAGCGTCAGCAGCTGCAGGGCGGGACCTTGCACAGGAAGGACATCCATATTTAAAAATGTAAAAAAGCACAAGAGCGTCCGCTGCTAATGCAAGTAAAACTGGGAATCCACCAAACAAAGTGGAAAAAATAGAATGAAAGAAAGCAGGGATGACTCCAAAGATTTTCTCAAATGAAGTCACGAGACCACTGCTAACAACTTTAAAAAAATGCGCCAGGTCCTTTGTGGAGGACGCGTTAAAGATAGCCCGAACCATCTCGCTGAAATGCAAAGGCGAATCAGTATTTAAAAGGGCCTGCACCTCTGTACGGGTGTTCGCTATGTGAAGCACGAACGTTTCACGGGCCGAACTCAAGGCCACCTCTCTCTGAGACAAAAGAGCGCTTATTCTTGCCATGCCGTTGAAATCTGCACCCAAGGTTGGTATTTGTGGCCAGATTGAAAACTCCCTATGTTCATGTGTGGGAGGAAATAGAACATTTCTGCAGCAAATAACCCGTTCACTTACTGTTACGATAAAAGGAATACTTGTAATTAACCCACAACAATCTTCATTATTGAGCATCAAATAACTACCATTTTCCAACAACTTGAACGTGGGGATGATAGCAGGAACTGGCGTGCCTTGCAACACGCAAGCCATATTTGGTCGGTCTTTGTTGCATGAACCGTGTAACTGTATGTGCCTACACATTAGTGAATGATCTGGCGTCTCAGTGCATTCCTCTCCATTCAGATAAACTTCTTGGTCATCTTTGAAACATCTGTATGTGTATGGAAGCGACCAGACCTCATGAAGAAAACCACTACCTAAAGGTTCATAACGACCTATTGGTACATATTTCATACAATTTGAAAACTTATATAAAGCAAAAGGCAGCGTTATTAAACCGTGGATAAGGCACGTTGCAGCATTGGCCTCTGCCACTGAAAAAGGCAAAGATTCTAACCTTTCAATATGTAACATAGAAAAGGAAGCATCACGCATTGACAGCAAGCGTTGTTTGTTAGTCAAATTGAATGGGGCAAATAAAGAAGAAACGTTCATGTATCCCCAGGGAACTTTACCATTTTTCAGAGTTTGAAGGGTCCAAGCAAATTGCAAGAATCTGAACTACGTTGCCAAAGCAGCCAACCTTTTGGATTTATACTGGAAATGTTAAAGGAAGAATTACGGAGTAGGGCCTGTAAATCACTAAAGGACAACCGAGTAAAATTACTCCAACCATCATATTCCTCTAACTCCGGGATAGTAGGGGTGTTTAATTTTTTAGAAGTAGCCAATCCAAAGCATGTGGTCTGGGAAATTGTTTCATTCAGAAACAACATTTGATTCGGGATGAGACATGCACGGTGCAAAGCCTCAGTGCCTTGTACCTGCCAGGTTTGTGAACCCCAAACTGATGTAGATCCTGGATATCTTTACACCGTGTTAAGTTAGCATGGGCTCATTACCGGTTTAAACGCCATTTTTCCTTTTTTGCAACTTCTGCACAAGACACTTAGTTGTTGCTTTAGCTTTCAGCCTACGTGCGTCAAGACCTACGCCTGCTTCAACCAGGCGCAGGGTTTTGACGCAGCTTTGTCCTATCTGATTGTAAATGCGGCACACCATGGGTGGCAGAGCAGCGGTGCACGTTAACTGGTGCATTCCTGGGGATGTGCTAGTTAACATCAATCAGCCCCTTTACATTTAAGTATGTGCAGGGGACACAGAGTCGGTGAGGCTTATCCAAGGTTAAGAAGAGATGAGTCCTGTTCACTGAAAAATTGGACATAGGCTTCACCTCCTCAGCATCGCTGGACATGGCTAAATAATAGCTGCAAAATGTTACTCTTGTTAAACAATTTTACTATTATAATCTCTGAGATTTGTCTCTTACTCTGCAACATCTCATTGTTGTTATCTTTCTTTAAAGATAAAGACAACATCAACATGAGCGACAATCAGCAATCAGTTGATTTCGACCTCATCATTGAACTCGTAATTGAAACATCAGTGGATGTTGATCCCTTGGATGATTTAAATCCTGAGGATGAAGAAGAACGTGATGAGGATGCAGATTTGTCAGAATTGTATGACATAGGATGGGAAGCTGACGTGCTTGAGCCTATGGAACTATAAACATTTATTTAAAAAATTTATAACAAATAAAAAGTAAAAATGTAAACCGTTTAATTTAAAAATAAAGACACCTTCAAAAACAGGTTATGTGTAGTGTCTTCAATACAATATTAAAATATGCTCATAAAATTAGATCAGATTCACATATAAAACAGCACAGGTAAAATGAATATAAATTCCATTTCTTTTTTGCTATTTCTGTATTCTAAATTTGCCAAGCACTAAAAAATCTTCTATGTAAAAATGTTAAGTAGTGTGTTAAGTTTTTGATGACTGTTATTGATTTACTGTTGGGTAATAGTGGTTAATAACATTTTTTATTATATTTTACCACAGATTCAACTGCAGATCATTTGAAGATTTCAGCATGCCAACCAAAGAAAGACTGAGAAAGGCTGCAAAACGTCAAAGACAGCAGGTCAATGAAAAAAAGCAGCAGTCCTCTAACAAAAATATTTGTCAAGTCACCAAGAAAGCACCGGGTAAGAGTACAAAAACATTCATAAGAAATATCTGTAGTAAAAAAAATATTACTACAGAAAATGTTTCAGTCCAGAAAAGGAGAAGCAATTCAAACGGAAAGGAAAGGCCAATGAAAAATGTTACTGCTAGAGCAAGAGATAACTCTGTGCATGATAGTAGAAGGAAACAACAGTTTAGGGACATTCGTAAACGAATGTTCCGCAACAGGATAATTGGCAATTTGTTAAAAAATATTAAGAAAGGTGAACAGAAAGTGGTTTTTTATAAGAGAAAAAAAATAGTTGAGAAAGTCATTGATCAGGCATTTGAAATTAAACGTAAGTTTTTTATTTTGATAATCAATAGAATTAGGAAGCTAAACAAGGCAATTTATGATTTCAAAAGAAATAGTAGATGGAAGAGAATAGTTAATCGTAGTAATTTTTGTGAAGTTTTTTCTGGAGAATGGATGCATAGTTCAAGCTCTGAGGCATTTTTTAATGAGGAGAGTTATTTCCAGGATAATGATTTGGTGCATGCAGTTGACACCAGTGGTCGAGCTTATGAAGTGAAAGATGGTTGTACAGTTGAAAAAGAAAAACTTGTGACAACAGAGATAGAAGAGGTGTTAGGTAATGAGGTTTTAGGAAGACGTCCTAAGGGTCCTGTGTACACCTGGAAGTGTAGTAGTATTTGCAGTGTACGACAGGATTCCATCAATTTGCTTTGTGATTTTATACGGTCATTTAATAAGAAAAGTTTGAAGCAGAAAATGAAGTTGTTGCAAGAATTAGATCCTTGCAGAGTGAGAGAAGTGACAGGTTTGCATGGGCATTCACTGGCTTGTCTTTCCAGGAGAGTATGCCAGAGTGTTTTTCATCATTTCAGGATGCTAGCAGTGCATCATAATAAAGTGAGGAAATTACTTAGAATGTTGTATTATGCTAAGAGTCCAGCAATTATGCTTAAACAATTATGCGCTGCTCTTTTGCATGGTTCTGAAATAGATGTGAAGAATATATGTGAAGAAATTGAGTTTTGTTACTTTGGAAGTAAAGAGGAGAATGTTGAAATTGACCAAGAAGAAGAGAGTAATGTGGAAGATAGTGTACAGGTTTCCAGTACAGATAATTTCCAGAGGGAAATTGCAACGTTTGAGGTGAAATCAAGTGAGAGGCCAAATTTCACTTGTGTGTGTTGTCGACGCACTTATTATAAGAATCAGACTAAGTTAGTGGATTTATATGCAAAAAGTGAAAGGGAAAATAATAGTGAATGGAAGGATTTTACAACATACTTGATGGTAGAAAATTGTTTTGATTTGGGATTGGATCAACGTGTGTGTACTTATTGTTGTAACAAATTAAATCAAAACCAGATGCCTGCTAGAGCAGTTCATAATAATCTGGAATTGGTTGAGATTCCTTCTGAATTGAAGGATTTAAATACTTATGAATCTATTTTGATTCAAAGTATCCATCCCTTTCAGGCTATTGTAAGAATGGAGCCAAAGACAGGGAAATTGCCTCCATCAGATTTACAGAGAGGATTAAAGGGAAGAGTTGTTTATTTATTATTATTATTATTATTATTCTGAGTTTTGTATAGCGCCTGGTTACCAATAGGCATCCCGGCGCTTACCAGAACATAACACTACTAAAAAGATGCAAGGATTAAACGGAAAACAAAAAAGTTTTAAAAAGCTTACGGAAGCGAAGAAGACTAGCCTCCGAGCGCAGATGTAAGGGCAATGAGTTCCACAAGGAAGCCACATTTATTGAGAACCTTCTGCCACCAGTTCTTGCCTTTTTCACCCTGCCAACCTGAAGGAGATGTTGGTGGTCAGAGCGAAGTGAACGAGAGGCCTTGTAGGGCTGGACCATCTCATCCAGAATGGGTGGACCGACTCCGTGCAGAACTTTGTGGGCAATGCAGAGTGACTTGAATTTCACCCTGTCCCTCACAGGGAGCCAGTGCAATGCCCTCAACGCTGGACGGGCAGATTGACGCCTAGGGAGACCCGTCAAAAGCCTAGCAGCCGCTTTCTGCACATGCTGCAGTCTGTTCAGGGTAGACTCGGGTGCGCCCAGGAATAGCGCATTGCTGAAATCCAGCCGCGAGATGATAAGTCCCTGGATGAGGAGCCTTCGAGTGGCCACTGGGAGCAAGGGCAAGATCTTCTGGGCTGAGCGGAGCAGGCCAAAGCACACGCCAGCAGTCTTTTTGGCGTGGGTTTTAAACGATAGGTCCTGCTCCAGCCATACCCCCAAGCTCTTGATCTCCTGCTTGGGGGGAGGCATCGGACCCAGACAGTCTGGCCAGCTGCTGGGGGACAAAGATGGGGAAGAGTTCCCCAGCAGCATCAGTTCCGTCTTGGAGCCATTTAACTTTAGGGCTGAGCTGCACATCCACGTGTAGATCTTTTCAAGACATGAGTGCAGCCGGTCGGGATGGTGCGCCGACTGGGAAAGGCCGACCACCAGCTGAGTATCATCAGCATAACTGATGATTTTAATACCCAGCGGCCGAACCACACTCTCCAGGGGGGCCATGTAAACGTTGAATAAGGTAGGGCTCACTGAAGAGCCCTGTGGCACACCGCACTGGAGAGGGGTTGACGATGATTTTTCCTGGCCTTCCCACACCTCAAATGTACGACCTTCCAAGAAGGAAGCGAACCATTTGAGGGCCAGACCCGTGACCCCCACCCCCGACAGCCGTTGGAGAAGCACCAGATGGTCCACGGTATCAAAAGCAGCGCTGAGGTCCAGGAGGATCACTGCCACTGATCCCCCCGAATCCAGCATGCTCCTCGCATTCTCCACGACCGCCAGTAGGGCGGTGTCAGTCCCCTGACCGGGGCGAAAACCCGTTTGGGAATCGCCCAGAAGGGAATTGGCTTCCAAGAAGTTCGAAAGGCGGCTGTTCACCAGCTTCTCCGCCACCTTACTGATACCCGGCAGCAAGGAGATTGGCCGAAAGTTGGCGAGATCGGCGGGGTCGAGGTTAGGCTTTTTCAAAAGAGCCTTAACCACCGCCCCTTTCTAACTAGGGGGAACTACCCCATGGGCGAGAGACAGGTTTATCAAATCCGTCACAGGGCCGACGATGGTAGATGACACCTGTTTAAGATATTTAATAGGTGCTGGGTCTTTCGGGGAGCCACTCTTCATAGACCTCAGAACTGCCAAGACTTCCTCCTTAGTAACCGGACCAAGGGAGGCCAGCTCCACCGCTTGCAACTTAAGTTGAGAGCTGGAGTTGTCCTCCAAAGAGGAGACCTCACCTAGCCGGGGAAGGGAGGCTAATATATTGTCGATTTTACTTTTAAAGAACGAGGCCAGTTCTGTGCATTTTTTGCGGGGGTCCTCGTGGAAAACCAGAGGATCAGGGACACTAAGTAACTCCTTAATGACCCTGAATGACTCTTTAGAAGAGTTGGCCGCAGAGCCAATGCGCTCTTCAAAGAATCCTGATTTTGCCACCCGAATAGCGGATTTATACCTACTCAGCGCCACGCGATATTCTTTACGACACGCCTCACTCCAGTCTCTCCTCCAGGACCGCTCCAGTCTCTTGCAACCTTTCCTCAAGGTTCTTAATTCTGAAGAATACCAAGGTGCAGAACCCACTCTCTTCCCCCTCATAAGTTGTTTCTTTTTGGGTAGAAGAGTGTCCAAAGAGTCCACGAGCCAGGTATGGAAATTCGCATCAGCGACAATCGGGTTATCACCCTGAGGGGGCTGCGTGGCCTCCAAATGTGCCGCCCAGATGTCAACTGGGAGCCTCGACCAGGCTCTCTCTAGGGTGTGAACTCGTGGGACCACCACAGCTCGGCTGTTGAATTGCCATGACGCGGTCACCAAAAAGTGGTCTGTCCAAGGTAGGGCAAGAGCCGGAGAAGGAGTAAGATGGTCCAGGTTGGAGAGAAAGGGATCAAGCAAATGGCCTTTCTCATGGGTCGCGCCCGAGTTGGCCAAATTGATTCCGAAAGATTTAAGATCATCAAGCAGATCGATTCCTGCAACATTAGTGGGGTCCTCGAGATGGATATTAAAATCCCCGAGAACCACAAAGTTGGCAGTTGAGGAGGCAAGAAGTGTAGTGATTTCCAGGAGAGAGTTAGGGAAGCTACCCAAGGGTCCGGGCGGGCGATAAATCAGCAGGCCTACCAAAGATACTGTAGGTGACAGCCGAAGGGAGAACTGTAAGCTCTCACTGTCCGTCACCCCTCCGTTCTGAATCTTACACGCAAGCGTGTCTCTGTAGAGGACTGCAATTCCTCCTCCCCTCCCTTTAGGTCTGTCAAGATGGAGTATGTGAAAGCCTGGGGGGAGTGCTCTGACCATGTCCGGGCCAGAGCTGGGGGAGAGCCAGGTCTCAGTGAGAAACAGCACGTCGAGCTCGTGATCTAAAATGAGTGAATTAATTTCAATGGCGTGGCTCGGTAAAGACCGGCAGTTTAGTAAAGCCATGGAAAGGACAGATTTCACGGCCACTGAATTGTGACCGGAAGAACAAGCTCTACACGGTAAAAATGGAATGGTCCCCATCTGAGCATAGCTACAACTAATAGGGTGGGGCGAACGTAGGGCGATAAGGGCATCTCTCCCATATTGGAGCCTGGTGGTAAAAGGTGTTACCGAGTCGGGCATGGTGGCAGGCCCTAGGCCCGTCTGGGCCCGGACGGGCACAGACGGGCTGAACTCTGGCGTAACTCCGGCGTCATTACGGCGTCCCCGCTGCGCGTGACCGCTGCGCGTCAGCATGGCTGCCTAAATAGACAGCGAGCAAGGTCAACAAAGGACTACTACCACACTGCTCTTCCTCCCCCAAGATGGCCGCCTCGAGACAGGGCGAAGGACCCGCAAAGCGCGGTGAATTTGCCTATTAGAGTGCAAGTAGAGGGTGACAAAGGTGGGGATATGTGGGCCAGGCTTAAGAACAAGGTAAAAGTGCCTAAAACAAGTTTTTAAATTAAATACAAAAACGGGAAGTTAAAAGCAGCAGAGCTGCCACCACACACACGCTACCACAATAGCGCCACACGCTGGAGAGAACGCGCTGCCACACTTGCCTGCCTAAATAGACAGCGAGCAAGGTCAACAAAGGACTACTACCACACTGCTCTTCCTCCCCCAAGATGGCCGCCTCGAGACAGGGCGAAGGACCCGCAAAGCGCGGTGAATTTGCCTATTAGAGTGCAAGTAGAGGGTAACAAAGGTGGGGATATGTGGGCCAGGCTTAAGAACAAGGTAAAAGTGCCTAAAACAAGTTTTTAAATTAAATACAAAAACGGGAAGTTAAAAGCAGCAGAGCTGCCACCACACACACGCTACCACAATAGCGCCACACGCTGGAGAGAACGCGCTGCCACACTTGCCTGCCTAAATAGACAGCGAGCAAGGTCAACAAAGGACTACTACCACACTGCTCTTCCTCCCCCAAGATGGCCGCCTCGAGACAGGGCGAAGGACCCGCAAAGCGCGGTGAATTTGCCTATTAGAGTGCAAGTAGAGGGTGACAAAGGTGGGGATATGTGGGCCAGGCTTAAGAACAAGGTAAAAGTGCCTAAAACAAGTTTTTAAATTAAATACAAAAACGGGAAGTTAAAAGCAGCAGAGCTGCCACCACACACACGCTACCACAATAGCGCCACACGCTGGAGAGAACGCGCTGCCACACTTGCCTGCCTAAATAGACAGCGAGCAAGGTCAACAAAGGACTACTACCACACTGCTCTTCCTCCCCCAAGATGGCCGCCTCGAGACAGGGCGAAGGACCCGCAAAGCGCGG
Organism: Lissotriton helveticus; assembly: GCF_964261635.1. Taxonomy (NCBI): domain Eukaryota; kingdom Metazoa; phylum Chordata; class Amphibia; order Caudata; family Salamandridae; genus Lissotriton; species Lissotriton helveticus. Next base: position 262,137,634 of record NC_136071.1, read on the forward strand.
TGAATTTGCCTATTAGAGTGCAAGTAGAGGGTGACAAAGGTGGGGATATGTGGGCCAGGCTTAAGAACAAGGTAAAAGTGCCTAAAACAAGTTTTTAAATTAAATACAAAAACGGGAAGTTAAAAGCAGCAGAGCTGCCACCACACACACGCTACCACAATAGCGCCATTTGCCTCTAGATTTGAAGAAAAACATTAACACAATTGGAGTAGAAAAAGTGGAAGAGGAACCTCTGGTTATCTTAGTTAATGGGGTTCCGACAAAGAATAAGAAAATATGGCAAGATTTAGTGGATGTTAGGAAAGTCAAAAAGGCAACATTGTATTTGAAAAAAAATAATAAATACTATAAAAATGTATATGTTGCAGAAGAGGAAGTAAGTGAGGAAGAGGATAGCGATTTGTGTGCTGGTCAAATTGAAAAAGTAGAACCCTGTACTAGTGAAGAAATTTATGAACATTATAGTGTTCATCCTTTGCATTCCAAGGAAGTCATGGGGAATGCTATTGAGTTGTTTCAAATGAAACAAGCCAAAGGGAGTCCCATTAGTGTTTGGGAGGAAAGTTTGGAAGCTCGGTGTTTCCCACAGCTTTTTCCAACAGGTCAGGGAGGAAGATATGATGAGCGACCTCATCAAATTCCTGCTTCTGAATACCGGACTTTGCGATTGTATGCAGGAGATGCTAGGTTTCGACAATGCATTCCCTATTTGTTTCATCTCCTGTTTGAAAGCGATCTGTCTGGACTGTCATATGCAGTGAACCACATCTTGAAAAGTGGTATACACATGCAAAACATCTCGGCAAGTGACTTTATGGATAAAGTCAATGTCCAAGACAGTATTTTGGATTCTTACCTGATTAATCTCATGGCGTGTCAGCGTGGTACTAATGAGTACTGGTACCGTCGTCATGGTGATTTAAAATGTATGCTGAGGAACTTAGGAACTCCCACATGGTTCCTCACTCTGAGCTGTGCCGAGTATGGCTGGGAAGACTTACTTGAATTTCTACGAGAGGCAAATGCAAACATCGAAAACATCGAATTCAAGACACCCGGAGAACTGTGCTCTTTGGATCCAGTCAATGTATGCAGGTACTTCAATCATAGATTTGAAGCTATGATGTCTTTCATCATGAATAAGAAGAATCCACCTCTTGGAGAGGTGTTGGATTTCTTCTGGAGAAAGGAGTACCAAGCAAGAGGTGCTCCTCATATACATATGCTGCTGTGGATCAAGGATGCACCTAAATTTGGAACGGATCCAGAAGAGTCAGTGATGAGTTTCATACAACAGTATTCTACGTGTGCTGTTCCAAACGCAAAGGAGAAGAAAAGCCTAAGAGAAAAAGTTCTACGTTTCCAAAGCCATCGATGTGGAAAGTACTGTCGTCGTAAATTCCGAAACAAGGACAAGTTCTACACCAAATGTCGTTTCGGCTTTCCACGACCGGTGATTTCTAAAGGAAGAGTAAACAGTTTGATGTCTTCGCTGCGACATAATGTGATGAAGAAATCACCTAAAACACATACAATTTGAAGAGGAACGAAGAGTCCAAGTACATCAACGACTACAACCCGGTGATTTTGTCCATGTGGAATGCTAACATGGATATACAGTTTGTGGCTGATAACTGTATGGCTGTGGCTCGGTATGTGACATCTTACATCACCAAAAAAGAGAAGACAGAATTGAAGGATATGTGGGAGGACATTTCACATGAAAAGAGCCTCAGCAAGAAGTTGTACAGTTTCAGTCTGAAGATGTTGTCGCATCGAGAAATCGGAGCTTACGAATGCTCTGACCGGTTGTCTTCAGCAAGTCTCTATGCCAAGTCCAGGAGTATCGTTTGGGCGAGTCTTGGTCTTGCTGCAACGCGTAATCGAGTTCTGAAACCTGTGCGGGAAATTGAGTATTTGGCGGAAAAGGAGCCAAACAGTACCGACATTTTGAAGACCAACATGTTGGATACATATTATCCAAATCGAAGCAAACACCTCGACAATGTTTGTCTGTATGAGGTTCTTCAAAATTACATATTCAAGAGGAACATCAAAGAAGATACTGAGAAAGGATTGTATGCTGTAATAGGAAGTGAGGGATGTCTGGTCAAGCAAAGAAAATGCCACTTGGTAAACCATCGAAAATTGAGTGGCGAATCTTCTGAAAAAAAGGAGTTTTTCTATTTAGCACTTTTGCAACTTTTCAAGCCTTGGCGTGCAGAAGAGGAACTGCTTGGAGATTTCCTCTGTTACGAAGACTCTTTCAATGCTGCCAAGGAGACCATAGAATGTCCTGCTTTTCCCAAATATGTAGAAATGTTGAATGCGGAAATTGAGCAGGAAGCAACGATTGCAGCCGAGATTGCCAGAGACAGTTCTCAGGACAGTCAGAGTTCTGCTTCATGGAGTCAGGATCCACTAGGAGGACCTGTTATCGAAAATGAAGCTGCAACTGCTATGAATGAAGTGGAAAGAGCCATGGCACATGCTCAGGAGGATGCGGTTAACTTAGAAGAGTTGGAAAGACAACTCAACGTTGAGCAGAGGAAAATATATGACGAAGTTACCATGCAAATTGATCATGGATTAAGTCATGACAAGAAAGAGTGTTCATGTACGTCGTTGAAGCCTGTCCGACTGTACGTGAGTGGAGAAGCGGGAACTGGAAAAAGTTTCCTTATTAAAGCAATTTCATGCTATTTGCAGGAAAGGACAGAGTCATCGTTGTCTTGTGTTGTCACCGCTCCAACTGGACTGGCAGCACATAACATTAAAGGGATTACTTTACATCGTTTACTGATGCTGCCAGTGGAGCATGACAACAAATTACAATATCACAAGCTATCTGGAGATGCTTGTTTTGAAGTTTCAAGAATCTTGAGGAAAATGAAACTTCTTATCATTGACGAAGTAAGCATGGTTTCCAATGTCATGCTTGCGTTTGTGCATTTGAGAATGCAAGAAGTTCTCAAAACAGAGTATGATGTGTTATTTGGTGGCAAACACATCATTGTTTTCGGAGATCTTCTGCAGCTGACACCAGTGAAAGGGCAACCTGTGTTCAAAATGCTCACGCATGAAGATACCAGGAAGTGCCTAGGGAGCATTGGCAACGTCAATATATGGTTAAACTTCAATTATGCTGAACTGCATGAAAATATGCGTCAGGCGAAGGATGAAGTTTACAAGAGTATTCTACAAGATGTTAGAATTGGAAAAGTGACCGAGCATGGGAAAGAAGCTTTACATGCACGATTACTGTCAAATTTATATCCAGAACAAGATGTTGTGCCTGAGAATATTTTTCAGAAAATTACTGAGAAGAAATCTGGAATATGTTTGATGCCAACTCTTGCAGAATGTGCCAAATTCAACAACAAAATGTTGCATTTGGAAAAGCAGGAGATTGTGAAACTAGAAGCTATTGACAGAGTAGAGCATATGGGATCAACAATTATTTTGTCTGAGAATTTGAAATCAAAATTGGATTCATTAGAGAAGACTATATCTAAAACTGCAGGTTTTGAAAAGACTCTGAATGTGTGCTTGAACTGCCGTATAATTTTAAGAAGAAATTTACATGTTGAAAGAGGTCTGGTAAATGGATCAAAGGGTAATGTTGTTGATTTTGTGAAATACAGAAATAGAGATGGAATTGAATTTTTAAAAATTAAATTTGATGGCATTGAGGAAGTACAGCTAATTGGTCGTTGCTCTGCTAGATTTTTGCTTGTAAAAGACTTATATGTTCGCCGTAAGCAGTTTCCTGTTTGCTTGGCATATGCGGTGACAATCCATAAATCGCAAGGTTTAAGTGTAGACAGTGCATTGGTGAATATTGGCAGTTCTGTGTTCAAGGAGGGTATGGCATATGTGGCATTGTCACGAGTTAGAACTTTATCGGGATTGTACTTGATTGAGTGTGATGTCACAAACATTTGTGCGGATCTAGATTGTGTTAAGGAATACAATAGGTTAAGAAGAGAGTATGCGCCACATTTGCCTCAATATCCTTTGTTTGAGAAACGTGTGGTAGGCCGGAAACGAAGAAATGTGACAAATACTAGGGAGGTTGCGGCAAAAAGACGAAAAGTCGATGAACCTGAAATTATAAGCAGAAACAAAAAGGATTCTGTTGAAGATGTTGTTAGTTTTCAATTTGAAAACAGTTCTGGTGTCAACTGCTATGCTAATGTAGTGGTTAATGTTTTGTTTTCTCTAGAAAATGTAAAAGAAGAGATTGTGGTCAATTCTGATCAAAGATTTTGCAGTTTGTTAAATTCTGTGTTAGAGAAATGTAGCACAGATAGAACAAAAATAGAAAGTGTGTCTGAAATTCGAAATCTGTTAGACAGATGTTCAGGCCAAACACAATTCTCTCAAAATATTCAGCAAGATTGTCAGGAGTTTTTAATGTATATACTTGATGTATTGCATGCTGAAGGTGTAGATGTAGATCACCTGTTTGGGCTTTCTTATCAATGGCAGCATGACTGCGAGAACTGTAGGGTATCAAGTAGTACTAGTGTAGACTCAGAAAGATTTATATATTTAACTTTGCCAGACAGTAAATCAGTCTCTTTTAATAAACTAGTAAAAGCAGCTGATCACAACATGGAGTGTAGCCAATGTAAATCTGAAATGATGTCCACATTATTTATACGAACATATGGCCAGTATGTTATTTTAATGTTCCAACGATGTAGGCCTGATGGAACAAAATTGACAACTTTAATTAAAAATTTTGTGGCTTCACAGTTGTCAATATCAGGAAGGACTTTTGTAACTGCAGCAATTATATATCATGACGGTCCTTCAATAACATCAGGACATTACACAGCTTATTTAAAGTCTAGAAACGGCTGGTCATTCTGCAATGATTCTGTTTTAATTTTCAAAAAAAAATTGCCGTATGACCTTAAAAACTCTTACCTGGTGTTTTTAAAACCAAAATTTTAGGGAAAGAATCTCGGGATGTGCTCTGAGGAATTTCAAGAAGTTCTAATGGCTCCTACATGATTTGGCCTTGAGGATAAGTGTAGTACAGAGACATAACTTCTTACCATAACACTGGACGTCATGTTGAAATAACTGCACTTTGAATGAATTCAGAAAAACTGTTTCTTTTTATAAGCAAATTCAAGCAGCCAATCAAAACATGGAGTAGAGGGAATGTAAGTCTGCAATGCTGTCTACTGTTTTATATTGCTTTGTGATTAAAAGTGATGTAGAGAATTTAATAATTGTAGTAGTCATAGAGATAGTGTAAGTCTGCTTCATAGTAAGCAGTATCAGTGTCATAGGAAATGTAGAACATGAGTGAGCAAGAAAGGTAAGATATTAGTAATCCAGGATTGTGAAAATGATCTTCAACATTTTAATTCTGAAAGTTGCGGAAATACAACATGACGGGATTGGCTTACAAGAATTCCAAGAGTTATAAATGGCTCTGACACGATTTGGCCTTGTGGAAACGTGTGGTAGAGAGCGAGAAGTCATTTATTGTATGTAACATGTTTCTGAAAACGATGGAGGTTTTCTTTCAGAAAGTGGCGGGTTGAAAGTAATAACAGCACAACAGAGTGTAAGCTGTTCATAGGACATCCTTCGCCGTCATGGAAAATAAGTTAACTTTAAGGAGTTCTGAATTCTGATTTGTTATGTTGTATGGGTTTTTTAAACACAATCATTTTGATTGTGTTTTTTTTTCCCCGCTGTTATATGATGAATACCTTCAAGTCACTGTTTTTAGTGAAATTTGATACATTCTGAGAACAGCACAAATAAACCATTTAACATGTATAATTAATTCTGTTCTGTTTGCATTTATGATGTACATGTAGAACTGTGTAGGAGGCATGGAGAAGGTGAGGCTTCTGTAAGTGTCAAAGTTGTTGCATACAGTGTTCATATTCTACGTACTCTTTCATATGATAGACTACATTTCCACAATGAGATACCTAAGCAAAGGAAACACAGGTGATATGATTGTGGAATGAGGAAAAAAAATTGCACGTTTTTCAATTATATTACCTGTGTTTCTTAACATTACACATCACATTGTGTAGATGAGGTTTAGGCCTGTTCCTGGAGACAGAGGAGGTCTAACATTTGTCCAAGAGTGCAGTCGACATGACACACTTGGTTGGTAGGCCTGCACATGTATTTTCTTCTCTGTATTCTTCAACAAACCTAAATTTCATCTGCAACTCTGAGTAGGACTTACCTGAAACAAATCTGTGAATAGGTTACACCTTATCGGCATCTTGAAACAATGATTTAAAATGTTAGGCTGAGATTTATGATGACCGTGCGCCTCATTTGCTCCGCTGTGGGTCACTTTTGTGTAAAACATGCACCATGTTGCAAGATAGGTTTCAGTTCATCTCCAGCAAGATACCATCACTTTGAAATGTATATAATTAGCACTGTGTAGGGGACATGCAGAAGCTGAAGCTTTTCTAAGTGTCAAAATTGTTGTATACACTGCTCAACTTCTGTGTACTGTTTGATATGCTAGACTCCATCTGCACTATGAGATACCTAAGCAAAGGCAACACAGGTGATGTGATTGTGAAATGAGGAAAATAAACTCCACATTTTTCAATTACATCACCTGTGTTTCCTAAGTTTACGAATGACATTGTGCAGATGAAGTTTAGGTCTGTCCACGGACACAGAAGAGGTCTAGCCTTTGTTCAAGAGTGAAGTGGACATGACTTACTTCATTAGTAGGCGTTCACATGTATTATCTCCTCTGTATTCTTCAATAAGTGTAAATTTGATCTGCAACCCTGAGTAGGCCTCACCTTAAACAAACCTCTGGATAGGCCACACCTTATTGTCATCCTGAATCAATTATTTAACATGTTAGGGACAGATTTATGATAGGTGTATGCCTCTTTTGCGCCACTGTGCGTCACTTTTGTGACGCAGTCGCGGTTGAAAAGATTTGCTATGAGGGGACAAAATTATAAAATGATGAATCTAGGCAGATGTGTCATGCTGTAAAAAAACAATGCCACACGAAACCGATGTACCAGTCATGCAAAAGATGCACAATGTTGCAAGATAGGACTCACTTCAACTGCATCAAGATACTATTAGTTTAAAATGTATATTTTTAGGACTGTGTAGGGGCATGGAGAAGCAGAGGCTTCTGTAAGTGTCAAAGTTCTTGAAAAACTATTTGTCCTTCAATCTTTTCCCTTGTTTTTTCTAATTTATTAAAAACATGTTTTAATATTTTTCAAATGTTTGTTCTCTCTTTCACAGATTTTTTAGTATAAAAAGAACAAATGACTAACTTAACGACAATTATAAGGTAAATGTTTTGTACTCTTTTTGTTATATTTCTATCACATTTAACTTCTATTACTTCCACTGCTTCATTTCTTTAAGAATCACTTTCCTGCCTTTGCTACTTCCCTCATTCCTTTCTCTATTACTTAATTACTCTACTCCTTCACTATTTTTCTTAGTCCCTCTCTTCTCATACTTCTTCACTCTTGGTCACTTACTCTGTCTCTATTACTTTCACTGTTTCTGACTGATCTAAGAATTTTTTTTTAAAAAGAACAGTCAGTATAAGGGAAGGAAACAGACAGTTATGTTAAAAGAAAGACAGCTATAGGGAGTAAACTAGGGATACTGTTACCCGCAATCCTCTGCTGATGATGTCACTGACCATGTCATGAATGATGTAATATGTGACATCATCAGCAGTGGATTACGGGTAATAGTATCTCTAGTTTACTCCCCTATAGCTGTCTTTCTTTTAACATAACTGTCTGTTTCCTTCCCTTATACTTACTGCTCTTTTTTTTTAAAAAACATTTTTGGTTCGCTCCCGGTTCGCGTACCGGCGAGCGAACTGGGAAGCGAACCAAGAGAAATAGAGGTTGGCAGAGTTCCAAATATTCTACCAATTTTTTAATAACGGGGAGGTAGTTCTGAAAAGAACTTTTTTTTATTGTTTTTGTTGTTTTATATTTTTTTAATTATTTTTCTGAACATTTTTTTACTTTTTTTGAATTTTTCTGAACGGTTTTATTTTTTTTTGGTTTTTTTTGGGGGGGGGGAAACGAAAACGATTCATTGTAAAGGGCTCAACAGGAGCAACAAAAAAAAAAGAATTTATTGTTTGGGGCGTTTCGGACAAACTGGAAGATGATTGTCAATAGCTCTGTTGATCAGAGTGATGCTACTTTCTCTGTAGCAAATGAATCCATTGCAATGTACGCAGATTTGTTTTACTTCCCCAAATCTCATTTGTATATTTGGCACCATCTCCCTGCCCTCTGGTCCCGTCACTTCCGGTACAACAGATCTTCTGGCCATAATAGGGGGATTATCTAGTTCGTTACGAAACTGTGCAGCACTGTAGTTGTTAGGATGCCACCTAGTCATATGGCGATGCATTGTGTAGTTTCCGTAACTGTATTTCTTCTCGGTCCCTCTGGACAGTCTATCTTGACATATAAGGCAAGTTACGTATCTTGCATTTACTTTTTTCTGGTCTTTGGGAATTTTAAAAAATTGCCAAATGAAGTTTTCTTTCCGGTGAGACCTCCTGGGCTCCTCAGGCAAAAACTGCCTCTCTTCCTGCTCTTCCTCCTCTTCCTCTTCTTCCTCTTCTTGCTGAATTATAACTTCAGCAGGTGGTCCTCTCTTCCTTGGATGTGGTGGAGGTGGTGGGGAAGCACCAGCTGAAGCTACTAAAGAAGCCATTGCTCACTGGTAACAAAGGGTCTTTCTCTCACAAAGATGAAAGTCAGAGTGAGGAAAGAAGGAGGGGTTTTCATCATTTGGGAAAAACAATAGTTCTCAACCAATGAAAAGTGTTAATTTTAGATTACATGACCTAGTCTTACATCATTAGGAAACCAAAAGTGAAATGAACCAATGAAAAGTGTTATTACCAAGTCACATGACCTGCTGTGTTTACGTTACGCGCTTTGCGCCGCCTCCCGGTTTGCTTCCGTGAACCTGCGTTTCGCGCCTCGGTTCGCGTACCAGTTCGCTTTCGGGTACGCTAACGTAGCACGTCATATGACGTATCACGTGACAACGCGAAACGTCATGCGGACGCGAGGCGTCACGATGTTGTTTTCTAACGCGGCAGTTGCGCTAAAGGAACGTTTACCGGTTCGCGGACTATTTCGCGGCATCAAGGTCAGCTAACGGGAAGCTTCCCGATTTGCGAAGCGGGAGCGAAGACAAAAAAATATTTTAAAAAAAATTATTAATAAACATATAAAATATATTTTTGGATTTAAAGAAGAATACATTTTACAGCTACAGATATTAGCTTTTAAAAAACCAATGAAATTCACTGAAACACCATAGGTTATAGACCATATATAGTTAGGAATTAGCATTTACAAAACCTTAAAAATTCACTGAAAAAACCATAGGTTATAGACTATATATAGTTAGGAATTAGCATTTACAAAACCTTATTTTACTCACACAAAACCATTGAAATTCCATATATAGTTAGTTGCACTAACTATATATCGCGCACCCGCAATCCACTGCTGATGATGTCACATATTACATCATTCATGACATGGTCAGTGACATCACTTATGACATCACTGATGACATCTCAAATGACATCACTGATGACATCACTGATGACATCTCAAATGACATCACTGATGACATCACTGATGACATCTCAAATGACATCACTGATGACATCACTGATGACATCTCATTTGACATTACTGATCACATCACTGATGACATCATTCATGTGATAATACGATGAAACTCTTCAGACTCTAATATAACCTTAGATACACTCAGTGTAAACACAGACTCACAGATTGTTACTCATCCATGAAGTTACACACACACCTAGTCAGTCATGCAAACAATCAATCACACCTCCATTTTTTCAACTATACAGTTATACACACCTTACTTATTCAAACATATACTAAAACATATTTACTCTCTTATACAATCCTGGATACAAGTTCACAATGATGCATACAGCCACTCACACATTCACTGGCTCTTATGCACAGTTACTTATATATGTCAAGTCTCACAAGTACTGTGTTTTACATATGTACTTACTTTGACATGTAGCACTGAGATATCTATTCACTCACCAATACACTGATGCAGACAGTCAACCGCCCATACAGCTGTTTCCACATGCACTTTTGAACCCATACATCTAGTGAATCAACTGCTCACACATCTAAGCACAGAGTCATATACCTCCCAGCCACCCACACACACACTCAGTCTCCCATACAAATACTTGGGCAACCAATCAATAACCCATATAGTTACTCATATAGCTACTGATCAACACATGCAGCAGTTTACAGAACAACAGGCATAATGATGCACAAATTAAGACAGTTTAGTCACTAACCCATGCACTCAGTGAGACACATTTAATCACTCACTCATACAGTCAGTCATGCACCTACTAAATCCTTCATCCAGACACTTATACATCCACTCATTCTTCAATATGTAAGACATATTTTAACTTTACAGAAACATACAGTCATTGGATGATGTCATCAGTGATGTCATCAGTGATGTCATTTGAGATGTCATCAGTGATGTCATAAGTGATGTCACTGACCATGTCATGAATGATGTAATATGTGACATCATCAGCAGTGGATTGCGGGTGCGCGATATATAGTTAGTGCAACTAACTATATATGGAATTTCAATGGTTTTGTGTGAGTAAAATAAGGTTTTGTAAATGCTAATTCCTAACTATATATAGTCTATAACCTATGGTTTTTTCAGTGAATATATATATATATATATATATATATATATATCACGTTAAACTCCAAAACAGCTCCCAAGGCAGAATATGGAGTAATGGAGAAACGGACACCTTGATGTGCTGAAGTTGCAGGTAATTATGTATTCAATTTTTTCAAGTGAATTGCTTGTGCAAAGGGAAATGACGCGTTTCGGCGATCCCACTCGCCTTGTTCACAAAAACAGACTGAAACAAGAGGGAGAGCCATAATTATTTTTTTTAAATAATCCTTTTCTTTTATTTCTCTTGTCCCCCTTTTCTTATATAGTACATCCACAATCATATTCGAGGTATTACCTCGGAACCAGAACCAGACGTTCTGACACCCTCTTGTCTCGATTCAAGGTGAGGGACATACACAAGTAGACAGGGACCGGCAGATCCTGAAGGAAGGCCAGCGTAACCCCAACCAAGGGGTACAGATACACAGCTGAAACATGTCGACAACCTGGCAGTAAGGAGGGGTGTTAGGAGCACATTATAGCTCCCAATCACCACCATCCTTCACGTTTTTAATCCTGGCTGAAGGGTCCAGGAATAAAGTATAGGTATAGTGGCACCTCCATGCTAGTTTTAATCCACACTGCACTTTCACTTCCAGTGATCCCAGTCACTTTTGGAATCATTGATTCTCTTTTTTGTTGTGTTTGTCTTCCCCTACCCTATTGCTCCACCCCAGGCGTTGGCTGCACTGGGTGTTTGGTAGCAGCCCTATAATGAAGCATGTCACACAACTGTGTGAGTGAGGGCAGTATTAAGACACAGAGCATGTGCCACCACTAGATCAAGACATTTTATATTACTGCTTCCCTATTACTCCCTACTGAATAAAAGTATTGTCTGGGGGTCCGGAGCAGGTGAGTATGTTACCCTCATCCCTCATCTTTTGTGTGAATTAAGTTTGATAACATCTCAAACTTTGATGTCGCAGTTTGAAGTCTGCACACCCTTCTGTATGCAGTAGTATTGGCTTGTTAAGGCCTACACAATTTTGAAACTTGAGGCCCACAACCAGTGTAATCTTCTAAGAAATGATGCTTTCAGTGGTGTAGCAAAAGTATCCTAGGCCCTAATGTAAGCAAGAAAATGCCTCCTCCCCATACCCTTGGTCACTTAGTCTAAACTCCTCTCCTCACACTCCTCGGGCGCCTGGGCCTCAAGGCTGCGGCAAGTTTGGGATTAATGATAGCAATGGCTCGGATGTTTCAATGATCCCCAAAGTGACCAGCACACTTAGGATTAGTGGAATGTTGATGGTATTTTTTTATGCCGTACTCTTAATTAAAACGCTACCAATATTTTATTTAGAACCCCTGTGATCTGTGGCTATTTATGTTTGTGTCACACATTTTTGTGTAGCTCTAGGATGAAGCACAACTCGTTTCCCATATATGACCGCTTCCCATATTTCAGTATCTTATCTGCCTGGGAGACCACCTCCCTTGAGATCAATATGGACTCTGTTAGCAGTCCTGAGCTTGTTTGCACTAACCTATTCCATTACGTCTGTTGTTCTCTTGTTTTGCTTCCACTGAACTAATTAGAATAATACACCTGATAACTATAATTTGCAGGCGAATAGTTTTGGACTAGAGGCAGCATCCCTTGACTCTTCTGTGTGGCCTCCCCACTTTCTGCCATCATCGTTGTTCAAAGTGGAGGATTAGGTGCCACAGTAATGCTCAGTTAATAAGGAAAGGCACTGAGTGCATTTGTGATTCATTTCATTTCATTTCATCAACTTTTATTCGATTATAGGCTTGTATAATCATAAAAAGTACATTTAAAACAGGGAAAAATAACATAGTCAAAGGAAAGAAAGTCAATGTGCAAATGATCACAGAACTGGCATCGCTATACCGAACAAAAAATGTCAAAGCGGGTTACTGTTATAGAAGTGAATCAAGTTTAGAAGTTGACTTTGCGACGAGTTGATATTACAATTTTAAGAAAGGTCGCTATCATTTTTGCTTCATGCGGGGATTTCGGGGATTGTAAGTGAGAAAGTGCTGAATGTGATTGTCTAAAACCGCTTGAGCGGAGGAGGGGCAAAATCCATGTTTTCCTTGCTAGTCTGTAGTACTTGCAGAAAAGGACAACATGTATCGTTGATTGTTCAGAGACTCCGTCGCAGGGGCAACTCGTCAATTTTCTGGACCAGTTCTTCATTTCTGGAAATGAGACCAGACGGAAAAAAAGATTGAACCGGAGTCTTGTGATTAAAAACTTTTCATAGTTTGAGAGGAAGTATGTCAGGTATGGCTGTATGAGTTTCCCTGTCTGCAATAAGCGAGATTTTTCATTATGTTTTTTGGTAATCTCAGTTTGGTTACGGAGTTCCCTTAAGTGGCCCATACATAGTTCCTTCAAATGTTTCTTCGAAATATCTTCTATTGAAGGGGGTTCGAGGAAGTAGTGCTCGCAGTCAAGGTCTTGAAAGAATTTGTGAATGTAATTGAGCCAGGGTATTTTTTTCCAGTACGCTAGGCCGAGACATTCAGTGATGAGGGAACGGGTGATGTGACTTTCGGGGTTACACCATATACGCTGCCACAGTAGGATGGGCTGGCATCGTATGGTGTCGGTCATATATTCCATACCCAGTTCCCGATGTGAGGCTAGGATCGGGGAGCTTTGGGGGAGAGCTAGGATGTATTTGATAAAAGCGTTCTCAGTAACCTGGAGTTGGTCGATGGATCCATGGCCCCAGATGCCTGCTCCGTACGTGGCCACACTGTGGCATTTTGCATAGTATATCGTTAATAGTTCCGCTGGAGCTGGTTTGCCTAGTTTCCTTGAAAACGCACTTAGTGCTGATACTGCGCGACGGAAACTAAGGTTTCTAGGTTCCACTGTCTTACTCCAGATCATTGTGTCTTCCACTAAAATGCCCAGGTATGGGTACACCGATGTTTTTTCTAGTCTACTGTTGTTAATGTATATGGGCTTGGAGACTCTTGGTCTTGGTCCGATGGTCATTGTGAAAGTTTTTTTAATATTAACTTTCAATCCCAGGGAGTCCATGAAAGTCACATATTTATTTAGCTGTCGCTGGAGTTGGTTGGATGTCCGTGCCAGAATGACAGAGTCGTCGGCATATAGGAGGATTGGTATCGGGCGATGGTCTATCTGCGGGAGGTCCAGGCTCCCTTCCAGCATGGCCTGTTCGAGCCCGTTTGTGTATAAATTGAACAGGAAGGGAGCCAGCACGCACCCCTGCCTTACTCCTCGTGATATTTTAAAGGGACGTGATAGTTCGCCGCCAATGCCAAAACGAACTCGGCCTTCTGCGTTGGTATATAGCTCTCTCAGGAAGGCTAGTATTGGAGGGTCCACTCCGAGGTTTTCCAGGATCTGCCATAGCTTTGCATGCTGTACGCAGTCGAAAGCCGCGCTTAGGTCTACATAGACCAGATAGATGTTACCTCCTTTAGCTCGTGTGTACTTTCCAGCCAAAAGGACGAGGTTTAGGGCCTGTTCCACCGTTCCGAGCCCCTTCTGGAAACCATATTGCAGGTCAGTGATGATGTTATTCTCCCGGGCCCATGATTGTAGTCGGTCCAGGAGTATTCGACCTGCAATCTTGCCCGTGGAGTCCAGAAGGGAGATCGGTCGGTAGCACGCGGGGTCGTTGCGGTCCCCTTTCTTAAAGATGGGCAGTAATGTAGATGTGGACCATGATTGGAAAAGACCGGTTTCGGCAACTGCTGCCATTACCCGTGTGATTATTATTGACCAATAATCAACATTGTGTAGGAACAGGTCCATAGGAACCCCGTCTGGGCCGGGGGCCTTGCCAGGTTTTGAGGCCTTGATTGCCTTTCTGACCTCGTTAAGGGTAAAACGTAGCCTAATGGGATAGATATTTCTCTTGGCTGTTTCAGAGTCTTGTGTTTGAATTGTTTGAGCAGCACCCGTTGGTATTGCAAAGATTTTTGTAAAGTGGGAGACCCAGTCGTCCTCTGTTATTGCCACATCAAGGTGGTTTGGGTCGGTGATGTTAGCCAGAAAGGGTGATCTTATGATCTGCCAGAAAGCAGTGCTATCTTTCTTTGCTGCACTGTCGTGTAGTTGAAGCCATAGATCTTGCTTTATCTGCTTTTTGCGATTTTTTCGGGCGATATTATAGATTTTTCTCCGTTGTGAGATTATTTGGAGATCCCTCGGTTTCTGTCTTAGGGCTTCTTTAAGGGATGTAAGAGTCTTTCGGCAGTTAGTGTCAAACCATCTCATGGTAGGAAGTCTTGGCTTGTTTTTAGTGTTTATGAATAGCTCGTCCCTTATTGATTCCTGGATGTTATAAAAGGAGGTGATAATTATTTCTGGGGATGCCTCGGGAGACAAACAGTTCGTTAACCAGAGATGTGTTTTTTCAAGGACCCTTTGTGTTATCTCTTCTGGGTCGATCTTTGACCATTTAATTGCGTAGCCATTCGTCTTCCTCATGGCCAGCGATTGTTGGTCAAGGGAGCTGGCTTTTGCAGAGAGTGTTCCAGCTTTTTTCATGAGGATTTCCACACTAAGAGGATAATGGTCACTGGTTGGATTAGACCCTATTTTATAGTTTTTTAGTTGCCCATTATAGGAGTTTGAAGCTAAAATATAGTCGATGGTAGAGAGAGAGCCTCGCCCGTGAAAGGTGGGTAGAAAATCCTGCACCGGGTTGACTAGTTCGTTAGCAAAGTCAAGGTCTAGGGTGAAAAGGATTTCATTTAATTTGTTACCACCCAACGTGTGCACAAAGTGGGGAATGGGATTTCCGAGTTCGTTCTGGAGCCCACAGTTCCCATTTTTGTAATTTGGGCACAGTGATAAATTGAAGTCACCTCCCCAGATATAGTTGAGTATGGAATTGGGATTTGTCTTCTGAAGTAAAAGTAAGTATGCCGCTATTTCATCTAGGTATGAGCAGCATTCCAGAGTACCGGTGTTATTATAGTAATTTATGAATACATATAAGTTTTTCTTTGATTCCGTTGGTTGTGTGACTTGAATGATTTGAAAGATGTGTGTTTCCTTTAGTAGTTTTACAGTGAGTGGAACAGTATTAGAAAAATAGATCATAAGTCCACCTTTTGGTCTTCCCATAGTACTAGGTACTGCTTTGGTGAAGAATGTTTTGTAGCCCGCTAAATGAAGTGGAGTTGTGCGCCAGGTCTCTTGTAGGCACAGAATTTGTTTGCTCCTTGCTGTGTCGAGCCATGAGGGACAGGTTATTTTTGTTGTTAAACCAGCAACGTTCCAGTAGGCAATGGCTAGGCTCAAAGTTGGTAGTTCCTTCGCAGTTGCGAGTGTTGTCGAGTTGTTGATATTCGCTGAGGCTTGTTGGACACATGTTCCCAGGTTGATACCACGTTCTGCCCGAGGGATGTTTGGTGGAAGCTTTTTTGAGTGTAAAGATAGTACCTCGGACTTTGGAGATGTTGCATGCTGCTTGGAGATTGCTAGTTGTGACCTGATATCAAATATTTGTTTACTAAGTTTGTCCCGAGTTGGTCAGTCGATCATTTCGAGACAATCGAAACGGTTTTGGGTTGGAAAGCCCTGCCATCCTTTGTAGGTTTGGCAGGGTCCGTCCTGCCAATATGGCCTCTGGCGTTCTCTGGGCCTTTCTCTTGAACCGCCCCTAGCTGTATGGTCATAAGGGTTTTCAATCTGTTTCCATGGCGCTTGATACCATGGCTCCTGATTCCACGGCTCTTTGGGGAGCTGGTGCCATGCCCAGGGTGGAGGGTTACGCTGCTGTTTCGCTGGGGGATAGAAGAAAGAAAGATGTCGAGCATCGATCCCCCCTTTTTTGTCGAGCTGAGGCCATGCACAGATATAGTCTACTGTTGAGGGATCTCTGCACGTTATAATGATACAGTCTCCGCGTATTGATTTTGCCGTTTTGCCTATCCAAGCTACCCTACGGGCTGTGATTATTCCGCCCGATAGATGGGATTCGAGAGGTCTGTTGATGCTTAGCCACTGCATGGCTTTATTTTTAAGTGACCATGCAGTTTCTGGTGTATCATCAGTTAGCTCTGGCACTCCTGTGAGGACTAATGTGTAGGGAGTAGCTTCCGGGGGCAAGTATACAGGACGTCTAGTTGGTGGAGGTTTTTTGGGTGTGTTTTTTGGAGTCTTTTGAATGGGAAATGAATTCAGTGGAAGGGTTTCGGACCTTTTTTCTAAGCAGGCTCTGCTCGTATCTGTCTTTATCATTGGGCCTGGAGTATCTGTCTTGTCTGTATCTGCGCTTACTGTTTGGTGTACAGTTATAGCGGAAGGTTTCTCTTTCTGAGGTTGAGACGTTTTAACTGCAGGTTTGGGAAGTGTGATGTTTTGTTTGAGGTTTTTCTGTGGTAGGGACGTTGGGTTTGTGTGGTTAACTGTTTTAGGCGTGGGTACTTGATTCTGTTTTTTGGATGGCTGCGAGGTGTTACGCTGCCCCTTCATTTCTATACGGGTATTAGAGTCTAGGAGGGTGGCCGAGATTATAGTTAGTTGGGCTTCGAGATTTCTAATGCTGAATTGAATGGGCTTTAGATATTGATATAAGAGGTCTTTTATTGTGGTAAGAACTTGCGAGGTGATTCTGCAAGTTTTACATTGATTTCCCATATGGTCGTTTGAGATTGCCTTGTGTGGGAGGATAGTTTCTGGGAGAATAAATGTGCTATGGGACGTGGAGTTTAAATGAGTTGTTGTGTGTTCCGAGCACGGGACACTAGGTAATTCGTCATTATTTACTGAACGTGTTTTTGGGATTGCTCCTTCCCTATCACCTTTCTGGGGGGGGTTTTCATTGGATTGAGCGTCCCCCTGAGTTTGACAACCGGCTAGATCAGGGGTTGCTTCCAGGTCGTCAAATGTTATGGAGAGGTCTGACTCAGAATGTGTAACTGACAGGTCTACCACCGACGGTACTGTGTTTAAATCAGGTACTGACAGTGTCACTGGAAGAGAACAATCTTGTGTATTGAGATTGATGGGAGAGGTAGCGTTTGCTATAGCGCCTAATGAGGAACGCTTCGCGTGTGCACTCATAAGGTCTAATGATACTCTCTTCTCCATCAGGGCTATGCTCTGGTTTATTGTCTCATTGACCCGCGAAATGAATAAGTCAATAGGGCCTGTTACTTGTGCTACCTCCTGCGCGTGTTTAGATTTTGGCTTAGAGGTGCTCCTTGTTTTTGGTGGCATATTTGTTTGTTGGGTCGGTGAGAGAAAAGGGGTGTCGACCCGCGCGCGTCCCGCGATGCGCGTTGTGAGCCCTGTTTAAGTAGGTGTGTTGTAGGGAAGGGGCGTGGCACTGGGAGGGGGCGCGGCTCACGCGGGAAGAGGGAACAGCTGGTGTTACTGACGCTGTCCCTCGCAGTCCCGGGGCCGCGCCTCCCACCTCCTCTGCGGCCTCGCGTCTCCTCACTCAAGGTCCCGGTCAGCTTTAGCAAATGAGGGCTGCTCCTGCAGCAATGGCAATTAGGGCTTTAAGAACGCTGGAAAGTCTATACAAACAGCAACCTCTATGGCGAGCGGCACCCGCGAAGCGGGGGCCGCGAGAGGTTTTGTACGCCTTGTAGGGGGCGGGGCACTGGGAGGGGGCGCGGCTCACGCGGGAAGAGGGAACAGCTGGTGTTACTGACGCTGTCCCTCGCAGTCCCGGGGCCGCGCCTCTCACCTCCTCTGCGGCCTCGCGTCTCCTCACTCAAGGTCCCGGTCAGCTTTAGCAAATGAGGGCTGCTCCTGCAGCAATGGCAATTAGGGCTTTAAGAACGCTGGAAAGTCTATACAAACAGCAACCTCTATGGCGAGCGGCGCCCGCGAAGCGGGGGCCGCGAGAGGTTTTGTACGCCTTGTAGGGGGCGGGGCACTGGGAGGGGGCGCGGCTCACGCGGGAAGAGGGAACAGCTGGTGTTACTGACGCTGTCCCTCGCAGTCCCGGGGCCGCGCCTCTCACCTCCTCTGCGGCCTCGCGTCTCCTCACTCAAGGTCCCGGTCAGCTTTAGCAAATGAGGGCTGCTCCTGCAGCAATGGCAATTAGGGCTTTAAGAACGCTGGAAAGTCTATACAAACAGCAACCTCTATGGCGAGCGGCTCCCGCGAAGCGGGGGCCGCGAGAGGTTTTGAACGCCTTGTAGGGGGCGGGGCACTGGGAGGGGGCGCGGCTCACACGGGAAGAGGGAACAGCTGGTGTTACTGACGCTGTCCCTCGCAGTCCCGGGGCCGCGCCTCTCACCTCCTCTGCGGCCTCGCGTCTCCTCACTCAAGGTCCCGGTCAGCTTTAGCAAATGAGGGCTGCTCCTGCAGCAATGGCAATTAGGGCTTTAAGAACGCTGGAAAGTCTATACAAACAGCAACCTCTATGGCGAGCGGCACATACAAACAGCAACCTCTATGGCGAGTGAATTTGTGATTCAGACTTATGAAGAGTTTACTGCAGCCACAACAACCACATCGAATATAAAATTTTTATGTAAACCTCATGACTTCGAAATAGTACTTTGGATCATCAACCCCACTCAACTCCACCCTCAATTGATTGTCTTGCAACTGCATAACATGCTGGTGCTGTAATTAATGAGCTTTGTCATACACAATATATATTACCTACTGGCGGTCGCCAGTAGGTATATATAGTTAGGATTTTTTCCCTATGGGATTTTTGAAAATTTTATGTCTAATAACTTTGGCGTTTGTGGACGGAATTGGCTGAAATTTTCAGGAAAATGGCACATTTTGTTTCTGAGCAGCCCTTGAAAATTTTGGGGGGGGTTCGTCAAGGGGGGGCCGAGAAAAAAGGGGGGTCCCAAAACGTGTTTTTAACATTGAGTTTTCCATAGGGCGGTTGGCCTCACTTTTAGCCCGAACGGCTGAATGGATTTGCACGAAACTTGGCAAAATTGTAGGGACTGGTAGCCCGATGTGCCTTTTGTAGGTCTCAATATATGTGCTTCAGTGGATTTTGAGAAATTAACGTTCAAAAAAAGATATATATCTGTAACAGCGGACCGGGCAGCGCTCCAGTTCGCGTACTTTTCGCGCAACGGAGCTTTGTGAAGCGAAGCTGATTGGTTCTCCGGCGTCTGTAAACATTCCAAACAGTCCGTAGCGGCCGCCATCTTGTCTCTCGGTAGGATCGAGAGACAAGAGGAGGCCAAAGCGAAGGGGCAAATGACCATAAGGGGGCATAGTAGATCCTCGCTGACCCCCTAGGTTTGATGTGGAGGTTTTAAAAGGGCCCCGCGGGGCAAAAAAAAAAAAAATAATAATAATAATCGAACGGCTGAATGGATTTGCACGAAACTTGGTAAAATATTAGGGACTGGTAGCCCGATGTGCCTTTGCTAGGTCTCAATATATGTGCTCCAGTGGATTTTGAGAAATTAACGTTCAAAAAAAGATATATATCTGTAACAGCGCTCCGCTTCGCGTAACGGAGGTTTGCGAAGCTGATTGGTTCTCCGGCGTCTGTAAACATTGCAAACAGTCCGTAGCGGCCGCCATCTTGTCTCTCGGTAGGATCGAGAGACAAGAGGAGGCCAAAGCGAAGGGGCAAATGACCATAAGGGGGCATAGTAGATCCTCCTTGACCTCTTAGGTTTGATGTGGAGGTTTTAAAAGGGCCCCGCGAGGCAAAAAAAAAAAAAATAATAATAATCGAACGGCTGAATGGATTTGCACGAAACTTGGCAAAATTGTAGGGACTGGTAGTCCGATGTGCCTTTGCTAGGTCTCAATATATGTGCTCCAGTGGATTTTGAGAAATTAACGTTAAAAAAAAGATATATATCTGTAACAGCGCTCCGCTTCGCGGAGATAAAATTATATCTGTATTACCTAGCTGTTGCTAACACCAGTTAGCGACGGCTAGTAGGAGATAGCGACCATCTTGGGCCCCACTTTGCATGTGAGTGATATTTATCACTAATGACATGCAAAGTGGGCATGCCAAGATGTTAGCGACTGGAAACAGTCGCTAACATCGCTATCTCCTATTATCAACTTTTGGAAATATTCGCGATAAGCGCGAATATCTCCAAAAGCTAGCACCTGCCCTGAGCAGTTCTAAGGCATGTTATCCAATGGGAGGTGGATAACATGGCTAAGAGCATTAGCTCGGTAATGCATGAATATCGCTGAGTTTTCAGCGAAATTAATGCATTGCGGTCGTTTTTTATCGTATTTGCGATAAACCTTGATAATAGCAAGGTTTATCTGCGATAATTTCTGACGATGCTTAGCGGTAAAAAAATCGTTGCTAAGCATCGTTAGGGATAAATATCGCTTAACTTTGGTAATATGCCCCAACGTCTGTTAACGTTCGATTCGAAGGAAATCAGGATGTGTTGAAAAACATTGTCTGCGCCATCTTGCCTTTTTTCAAATGCCACACTTTTGTCGTGCACGGCAGTCATTTTAGATGCCTTGACCAGACCCACTCTGTGCACGCTGTCGATCCTTAGCATGACTCCCCACCCTCGCAAGCATCTCCCCCAGGCAGTGGTCACCCCCGCTCTCTGTCTTATGCATGGGTAATAAACCACCCCCCATCTGCGCTGCTCTTCCCTGAGAATCACACCCTGTGCCCGCCCGACACCTCCCTTTCGCCCTATTCACTACCGCACCCTCTGACACTCCTTTTCCTCTGTGTCCGATTGTCCAGGCCGGTCCTAGGGTATCAGCTAGCCCTGCAGATGTAGTTTATGGCCCCAGCTGTAAAGAATCACCCCTCTTCAAAGGAGTTATAGTAGATCAAGGCCCACACTCGATGAGATCCGTCACAGCAGACGCGTTCCTATTATCTGAAAACCATCCTGTATTGTGATTGGGGAGGGGACCGAGCCTGAAGCGGAAGATTCCAGGGATGACTCTTTGTACATCAAAGTTTTTACAATTATGTGTCACATTAAAAATATATAGCACTCCAACAAAGTAGTAAGATTATAAAACTTTAATAACTTATAAATATATACAAGAAAACAAAAACAGTAATAACATATAAACATTTTTAGGGAAAAACAACGAAGTAGCGGTCGGCTGTGCGAATAGTCCCAACGCAGCACAACGTCCAGATTTCTGGCGTGGGGCGTCGCGGGGGGTGGGTCATCAGTAGCAAACTGTTGTGCGAATAGTTTCAAGGCAGCAGAACGATGGCACCAAGGTGATGTCCAGTAAGTTGCCGCACTGGTTTTGGTATCCTACAATGCTGCTCCGAATAACGGCGTGGGGCGCCCCGGGGGAGGCGGCGTGAACGGGCCTCTCCAGGTGGAGTGTCATCTGTTGTAGTGGGGCGCCCCTTTACCGTTTCAGTTGCCATTCCGTCCGTTTTTGGTCCACTGTGTCAAAAGCCGCAATTCAGCTGAGTTGCGCCCACTCTTGCGGTGCAGCGATAGGCGGCTGTCACAGGACTCTCAAAATGGCGGCAGGCTCTTTCCTTTTTGGGCCTGGTCCACTGAAATGGCCCTGGGACACCTTGGAAATCGGACGCTTGTCTGCTAGGTCTTGGACCCCATTCTCGAAAGCGTCCCCTCCGCCTTGAGGATTTATCAAAAGTTTTGGGGGCCCCCGACTCCTGTAGGCTTCTGGTGGGGAGCGGTTGCCATGATTGCTCGCGGAATGACCACGACGGAGCTACGAGATGGTGGTGCTCTCATGCTGAAGCCAGCTTCAGTCTGAAACATCCAGAAACAAGGTGGGGCTTTCATCGTTTGGGAAAAAAAAAAAGTTTTCATCCAATGAAAAGTGTTGTTTTTAGGTCATATGATCAAGCCTTCCATCATTAGGAAACCAAAAGTAAAATGAACCAATGAAAAGTTTTATAAACAAGTCACATGACCTGTTATGCGGCATAGGGTATAAAATGCGGAGAAAATACGTTGGCACGTGAGGCGGCGTCAGTAGCGGACCGATGTGCGAATAGGCCGAAGGCAATACAACGCGCCAAGATCCGAATGGCACCGAGGTGGTGTCCAGCAAGTTGCAGCACTGGTGTGGCCATCCTACAATGCTGAAAGTCGGCGTGGGGCGCCCCGTTGGCCTGTGAGTTTGCGTCAGTAGCGGACCGATGTGCGAATAGGCCGAAGGCAGCACAACGCGCCAAGATCCGGATGGCACCGAGGTGGTGTCTAGTAAGTTGCCGCACTGGTGTGGCCATCCTACAATGTTGAAAGTCGGCGTGGGGCGCCCCGTTGGCCTGTGAGATGGCGGCAGTAGCGGACCGATGTGCGAATGGGGCCAAAGGCAGCGCAACAATATTTTCGGAATAGAAGACACCACAAGGCGCTGAGATGCCAAGATCCGGATGGCACCGAGGTGGTGTCTAGCAAGTTGTGGCACTGGTGTGGCCATCCTACAATGGTAAAAGTCGGCGTGGGGCGCCCTGTTGGCCTGTGAGATGGTGTCAGTAGCGGACTGATGTGCGAATGGGGCCAAAGGCAGCGCAACAATATTTTCTGACTGACACCACAAGGCGCTGAGATGCCAAGATCCGGATGGCACCGAGGTGATGTCTAAGTTGCGGACCGATGTGCGAATGGGGTCAAAGGCAGCGCAACAATATTTTCTGTATGGAAGATACCACTAGGCGTTGAGATGCCAAGATCCGGATGGCACCGAGGTGATGTCTAGCAAGTTGCTGTACTGGTGTGGTCATCCTACAATGCTGAAAGTCGGCGTGGGGCGCCCCATTAGCCTGGGAGATGGCGTCAGTAGCGGACCGATGTGCGAATAGGCCGAAGGCAGCACAACGCGCCAAGATCCGGATGTCACCGTGGTGGTTTCATAGTTGAGAGGCACTTCATCTGCAGTGGGGCGCCGAGATCCGGATGGCACCAAGGTGATGTCTAGCAAGTTGCTGTACTGGTGTGGTCATCCTACAATGCTGAAAGTCGGCGTGGGGCGCCCCATTAGCCTGTGAGATGGCGTCAGTAGCGGACCGATGTGCGAATGGGGCCAAAGGCAGCGCAACAATATTTTCTGAAGAGAAGACACCAAAAGGCGCTGAGATTCCAAGATCCGGATGGCACCGAGGTGGTGTCTAGCAAGCTATGCAGTTGAGTTGTGTGCGCACTTGCGGCGAATAGGTCGAAGGCAGCATAACAATGTGTTCTGAATAGAAGACACCACAAGGCGTTGAGATTCGGTTACCACCGAGGTGATGTCTAGCAAGTTGCCGCACTGGTGTGGCCATCCTACAATACTGCTCCGAATAACGGCGTGGGGTGCCCGAAGGGGGGTGGGGGGAGGCGGGGTGAACGGGCCTTCCTAGGTGGAGGCTCGTCTGCTGTAGTGGGGCGCCCCTTTACCGTTTCAGTTGCCATTCAGCTGAGTTTCGGCTGCTCTTGATGCTACAGCGACAGGCGGCTGCAACAGGACTCTCAAAATGGCGGCCTGTTCTTTGGATTTGGGCCTAGTCCACTAAAATGGCCCTGGGACACCTTAGAACTCGGACGCTCGATTTTTTTTTCCTTTCCTGTACATGCAAAAAAAGGTAAATGCCCGGTACGTTACACGCTTCATCTGCCACGATGAACTCTCCAGAGGAACCGAAAAAAAATATAGTTATGGTAACTATACCATGCATCGTCATATGGAGAGGTGGCACCAATTAATTATAGTGCTGCATAAAAGAGAGATTTGGAGGAGAACCCCTGACCTGCTAGTACATTCATCAAAGAAGTGGCACTGACAGCATCAGAGGCAAGGGAAACGGTCCCAAATATTTAGAAGAACTTTGGAAAGATTAAAATGACATATTTAGATTGTGGCAAATTAATTTCATGTGGACAGATGAGTGTTACTCTAATAAATACAGCATATGAACATCATCATAGTCGATGGTTGGTAGAGACATTTTGACTATATCCTGGACCTGCCCGTCCTCGCCCAAAATGGCGCCGGAATAAATGGGACTCGTAACTCCTTGTTGTGTACTGGTTGCAGAACCTTGAAATCACGAGATACGTATGCAGTTTTGAAGCACATGGCGGGCGGGGACGAGAATTGATTGAATATTTCGACATCCCTATTGATATTAAGTTCTGATGTGTTATTGATTACTGTACTATTGAAAGTTCGAATTAACGTCACCCATGTTACTTGCCCGCAAATGTATATCTAGATAATTTTATTGTAACTGGCCCTGTCGTATTTTAATTATAAAATGTACGTCCACCGATTCCGTAACTGTTAGACACCTTAGTTCTTGCAACCTAATGGCCCGCCCGTTACGTTCCTCTACAGTGTAAATGTCTACTCATCATATACGATTACAGTTTGCTCCGTGGCCGGCCCACGTGGTTATAGGCTCGTATTTGTATAATGAAATTTTCACAATAAAGGTTTTTAAAAGAAAACATGGTAGTAGTATATACATTGGTAAAGTTTTTAATAATAGTCACTGTTTTAGAATCAGTAAAAGGCAAGTGAAATAAAGCAGACCAATTACATGAAGGGTAAAAGGTATATTTCGAAGGAACGCAGTAAAGATAAATGGTCAAGGGCTGTTGTGTTTTCTACTCCTGCAACATAAAGTGATCGATAAGAATCTCATATTCAGGCGTATCGGCGACTAAGACAGCAGGTCGACCCTCTTTTGCTCAACGGCTCCGTCATGGGACGAAGAAACGCTCTTTTTCTCGAAAAAAGAATATATTTTACTTGCAGGACAGTTGTAAATTTTCCGGGAAAGTACATTAGCCTGGAACATTATAACATATATTTAAGAAAAAATAATGTTCGGAAGTAATAAAAAGCGTAATTTTTAGGTAATATGACCAAGCCTTTCATCATTAGAATAAGAAAAGTAAAATGAACCAATGAAAAGTTTTATTAACAAGTCACATGACTTGTTATGCTTACGTTACGCGCTGCGCGCCCCGGATGACTTCCAGATGCGCTAACGCGGCGCGTCATATGACGCATTACGCGACAACGCAGGTCCAGAATATAGTCAAAATGTCTCCACCAACCAGCGGTTGGAACACAACCCCTTTCAGCAGGCTAAATAGTTCTGTTAAATGACAACAGAAGGGACAGGCAACAAGAACCATCAGTCAAAGAGGGGAGGGCTAGTTCTTCTCTACCGGGTTACATTGGGGCGCTACCGGAACTGATCGAATTGGTAGTCTACAGTGTTTCTGGATATTCAGACTGAAGCTGGGGTTAGCATGAGAGCAGCACCATTTCGTAGCTCCGTCGTGGCCATTCCGCAACCAATCATGGCAGCCGCTCTTTATCGTTATTTTGGGCGGGGTGGGTGGCGGAGCCAAGCTGTTTTGCAGCCATCATTGTGTGTAGTTCAGTTCATCTCACTAGTTTTGTATTTGTCATGAGGGGTTGTTCCTAATGTTTCTATTTTAGCGAGGTCAAAAAGAGATCCCATTAGTGGCCTACTGATTTTGCTCGATTCCTTTTCTTTTTTTTTTACACGATTTTTCGTTATCTGCGAAGACTAAACAGAGTATTGCGACTCTGTGTTTGTTTGTAAATAGAGAATGAACCAAAGAGAACCAATTCTAAAACAGTAAATACTTGGATAACAATCAATCAAATGGAGAGAGAAGCAGGCACGACGTATTACAACGGGGGCAAAGGCCTGCGTTAACTACCCTTCACTATGTGCAAAGAGAGAGTACTCCTAATAGAAATGAGGGGGGGGGGCACCATTCAAAGCAGATCAGTGTGCATAAACACGAAAATGTTTTCACTTACCACGTACTTGACATTCGACAGCTTATGATATTTGCTATTAAAAAACCATTGAAATTCACTGAAAAAACCATAGGTTATAGACCATATATAGTTAGGAATTAGCATTTACAAAACCTTGAAAATTCACTGAAAAAACCATAGGTTATAGACCATATATAGATAGGAATTAGCATTTAAAAAACCTTATTTTACTCACACAAAACCATTGAAATTCCATATATAGTTAGTTGCACTAACTATATATCGCGCACCCGCAATCCACTGCTGATCATGTCACATATTACATCATTCATGACATGGTCAGTGACATCACTGATGACATCACTGATGACATCTCAAATGACATCACTGATGAGATCACTGATGACATCATCCAGTGACTGTGTGTTTCTGTAAAGTTTAAATATGTTTTACATATTGAAGAATGAGTAGATGTATAAGTGTCTGGACGAAGGATTTAGTAGGTGCATGACTGAATGTATGAGTGAGTGATTAAATGTGTCTCACTGAGTGCATGGGTTAGTGACTAAACTGTCTTAATTTGTGCATCATTATGTCTGTTGTTCTGTAAACTGCTGCATGTGTTGATCAGTAGCTATATGATTAACTATATGGGTTATTGATTGATTGTCCAAGTATTTGTATGGGAGACTGAGTGTGTGTGTGGCTGGCTGGGAGGTGTGTGACTCTGTGCAGATCAATGTGTACTTGTATCAATGATTGTATAAGAAAGTAAGTATGTGTTAGTATATGTTTGAAAATGTAAGGTGCTCTATGTTTAACTGTATAGACAAGAAAATGGAAGTGTGATTGATTCTTTACAGGACTGACTAGGTGTGTGAGTAACTCCATGGATGAGTGGCAGAGTGTGAGTGTCTGTATAGGTGTATGAGTGCATATGATAGTGTTGTAAAGATGAGTGATTGTATGTATGAATGATTGTATGGGTGAATGAGTGAATGTGTGTGTAGACGTAGGAATCAGTGAGTACGTATGTAGTAACTAGTATTGGTGTGTCAATGGTTTCAAAAATTATACTCTGTATTTAACACTGGGTGAAACAGAGGTTATATTAAAATGTGAGGAGATGCATTGTATTGTCACATGAATGATATCATCAGTGATGTGGTCATTGATGTCAAATGAGATGTCATCAGTGATCTCATCAGTGATGTCATTTGAGATGTCATCAGTGATGTCATCAGTGATGTCACTGACCATGTCATGAATGATGTAATATGTGACATGATCAGCAGTGGATTGCGGGTGCGCGATATGTAGTTAGTGCAACTAACTATATATGGAATTTCAATGGTTTTGTGTGAGTAAAATAAGGTTTTTTAAATGCTAATTCCTAACTATATATGGTCTATAACCTATGGTTTTTTCAGTGAATTTTCAAGGTTTTGTAAATGCTAATTCCTAACTATATATGGTCTATAACCTATGGTTTTTCAGTGAATATATATATATATATATATATATATATATATATATATATATATATATATATATATACATACATACATACATATATATATATATATATACATGCATATATACATACATACATATATATATATATATAGAGAGAGAGAGATTTAGATATAAATATTTATAACAAACTACATATTTAGCATTTACATTTGTGTTAAAGCATTACATTTTATGTCACAGAATATATAATATGATTTTATGCATTCTTACCTACGTATTTACATGGGCTTAAACAGTTATTCCACGTGTATTACCTCAACATAAAACATTCATTATAATACGTGATAAGGTTCCGCCAATATTTACATGTTTCACAGCAGCAATGTTCAAATATGCAAATGGAGCAGGGTTGTTTTCCTACCTAGGCAAGGGACACTCCATGAATTCGAGTATTGAACCCTGTGCATTAAAGAGTTCACTCTTTCGTATTATCTGTTGGTACCACATCCTGCAAGTAACAGGCTATCGATTTATACTTTCAGTCTGTTTTTAATTTATAAGCGTAATCGAAGCAATTCTGACAGCTGTTTCGAACCTAATAACAATGTAATTTTGCAAAAAATCTCGTTTTTGAGGGACAAATTCCGTCCCCGATTCACACAGAAAGAAGTGCTGATGCAGGGACCTCGAAAATTGATTTGACTCACAATGAAATTCTGCCTGGGTGGCGAAATTTTCATGTTAGGAAATTTGTTTCGTTGGGTCTGTTTATGCAATTCAAGCGTGGGATAATCTGCAGAGATTGGATAGCACATAAAATCGCTTGTGAGTGTGCATTGGAAAAGTGTATGCAGGCAAACCCTCACGGATTTACTCCTGTCAAGGGAAGAATTAAATGCATATTCATGGTCGGAATGGAGAGGCAACAGCACAAACATATCAGGGTTTAGGAGAAAGGGTTTGCTTCTTGGGGAAAAAAACACGGTTCCCGGAAAGAACAAACATTTTTGAAGGTGCAAATGCACTTTTACATTACATCTCTGCCTGCTGAAAGGTGCACCTGTTATAGTTTCACGTGTATATGGTTATTCATGTAAATATTCCGGTGAATCCTCAACCAGTGTACATTTTCAGGCACACTCTTGGATTCTTTTTTTCAATTCCATATACATTGTGAAATCACAAATTTACCCGAACTCCGAATTGGCCAAATAACAGCTATTATTTGGCCAATTTGGTGAATCGAAATCCTGCTTTTTTATCCTGTTTAACAAAAGGAAACTGTTAGGAAATGATAAAAATTAATACCTTTGGTTTGTATTTTAAAATAATTCAATTTAAAATCTTTTTTAACTAAACAACCATGTAATGCGTAGCTGAATAGCCATCATCATGATAGCCATTGCAACTTCAGTTTACTGCATAGTTTTGGACCCAGCGATGCTGTTGAGTCAGACAATGCAGAGAGGATCACCAACACTCTTCACAAAGTGCAGGCTATTAGATATAGACACAGGCTTATTTACAAGCCCATTGCGCCACTGGTGCATCACTTTTCTTAACGCACCGGCGGCACAATGAGCTTGCCCATATTTACAAGACCACGTGAAGTCACCCTTTGTGACTTTTTATGGCCTAATAAATATGGGCCCCTTTCCTGTATTACTCTGCGTGAAAGGGGTGTTCCATGGGTGTTGCTGTGGGTGTTCCCAGATTTACAACATTCTGAAAGACTGGGTTCCAAAAGTATTTCTTCTTGTTTTTTTCTCTTTCTATGCATGCTGCAGAATGCATTCTGCAGCAAGCATAGAAAGAGGAACATACCACTAATGATTATTTTTGTGGAGGAAGGTGTCCCCTCCTGCACAAAAGCAATCCTCCCCGCAGCGCAGGCACCCTTGCAAATTGAGGCAAGGGGGCCTGCGCTGGCAAATTTCAGCCAATTTTGTGCCAGTGCAGAAGAAAACACTGGGGTGCATTGCATTGTTAATACGACACATCCCTGCGCTTTGAAAATCGCCCTGCCCGGCACAGCAAAATGGCTTGGGCCACCGCGCCACGTCATTTTCTTGTAGATGAGATCCACAGTGTTCATGGGATCCAGTCAAATATTAAGCAAAGCATGCTTTGCCTGCCTGGTGACCCCAGACTCTCTAAATAATTGTACTTGTGTCACACTTACACAAACTTCAGAGACCTTTTACAAAGGTTTCAATACATTCCATAGACCCTTAAGCATATTTTGCCTGTTCTTACCTGTTCTCCCCTACTTGACATGTTGGCACATGCAATCACAATAAATTAGTGGCGTGAGTGTGTGACAAGTGGAAAATAATAGCAGAAAATTGCCTCATAATCATTCTGCAGTAATATTCAAGGTATAGTAAAAGGACGGAAAAAGGACTGAGAAATAGGTTCAAATTTAGAGGCATATTTATCATTTTTTCATGCTACGCAACACAGCAAAAAATAGAAGGAGAGTTCAGCAATGCGCCACATCTATAAAGATATTTTACATTCCTGCTCTCTCCTTGCACCGGCACACTTTTGACTGCCTAGAGCCAATGTAGGCACCCTTGCATCAAGCTACACTGTTCCGCACAAAAACAATCTTTTGGGTCTTTTTTTCCCATTTTATGTGTGCTGCAGAATGGGAAAAATTAGGAGAAATAAAGATACTTCTTCTCCTTAAACCTCCTCTGAGGAGATGTAGCATTTTGACGCATTGCCAGGTCTACCACTCTTGATAAATCTCAGAATGTGCCAAAATCCATGGGTGGATGCATTGGAACACTCATGCTCAACTCAGGTAACGCCTCCCTGGGGCAAAGTATCACAAGGCAGGGACTTGCACTGCCTTGCATTACTTCAGATTTATCTAGCCAAGCAGGACCATGCACGGTGGTCTTGCGTGGCTTGGTAGATATTATTCTAGGTTTCGTGCCACCCTGTTTTCCCTTTTGTGGCGCAAGGGCAACGCAAAACCTTTGATAAATTTGGCACTGAATGAATGCTGAGCCTAAATGTATGAGCCGTCAGCTATTCTATCTCCAAATTTGTTTTACATTCACCTTGTGTGAAATATCTGGAGAGCCAATCACAAGGCATTCTTTTTTTATGATTCAGCAAAGTTATACACAGAGTTTTGTTTTTAAGTATGGCTTTACAGTGAGCATGAAATGAAACGCAACCCACTCACACCACAGCAGAGAACACATTCCAGGGGCACAACTGATCTAGGAAACTGAAGGTTGAAAGGAATTGATGCTCTGTTGTTTGCAACGAGGAACAGCAACCACTTCTTCCCTAATTCTGGAATGAGATCCATGTAGGAAAAACTGAAAACAAACGTAACGGCACTAATCACACAATATGAATGTTGCTTACAAACGAGATAAATATTTCATGACCACTATGGTGCCAGTGATATTCACAAGCCTTTCAGAGCACTATATCAAGGGTATTTTAAAATAAAATATTTTCTCTAATAGTTGAAGTCATTCAAAGGATTAATTCCAATTATAAACTACAAAATAACAGTGCATAAACTGTTAATAGGTTTGTAAAGCACCCAAAAAGGGCAAGTATGTGCTGCCTTGGATCCAGGGGCAGCTAGTTAAACAAGCTGGCATTTAAGCCGCCCTAAAATTCGAACCATTAGTTTTAGAGCTAGAGCTAGAGAACAAACGTGTGCTATGCATTGTATATATATTCAATACCAGGGGATGGCAATTCTAGTAATTTTGGTACAACTGCTCATAGATCTGAAGAACGTTCACAAAATAGCAGAATTCTCAATTTGATATTATGGAGCTGGCATTTCTGTGTCTCTCTGTGCGTCCTTCTGCATTAAAACATAAACAAAAGCCTATGCGTGAGGTTGTCAGTGGCAAGTGTTTCAGGTCTGGGGTTACCGCGGTGTGATTTGTATGCTGACCTGCTCATATAATGTATGTTATTTGTGCCCCTAATAGCCTCTAGATTTGTTCTGCCAGAAGTTCGGGGAGTGGGCAGCTAAAATTGTTCACCTTCCCAAGCCAAATTCATGAAACAATTGATGTCTTACTCACGCCAGGAAACTGTGATGTTTGGGCAAAACTTCCACTGTCTTGTTTCATGTACAATGCCTTGACAGCAACCAGCATTTTAATTTTTCAGATGCCAACAGTGGCCAGAATTGGGAATTGTTTGCTTTTAGATTTTTGCGACCTTAATTTTACATTGAGCTCATATCTTCATGGGTTAGGATCTGGTTATGAGAGTTTGTGATATTTAAAGATATTGATTCAGAATCAGGCTACCATTATTCTTGATATTGCTCTAATCATGTCTTCGTATTTGATTGTTGTGCTATTAAGTATGTAGATAACATTTAGAAGAGTAGGCTCAGCTTCTTTCCCAAGGAAAATAAATGAATCCTCTTTCAATAAAATACATATTTAAAGAGAAACGTATTCATTGTCGAGTCAAAATAACATATTGTTATCGTACTGTGCTAGTCACACATCAATTTGGAGGGGTATTTCCTTCCTCAGGTGATCGAAGCACACTCGTGCCAAGTCTTCTTGGTTTTAGGCATAACTAAGACATGATTTTTGTTATTTTTAATAGACATACAAAAACATAAACACAATTTATTGTCTGAAAGTCCCTTTGATTATGGTCTTAAGTGATGCGGGTGAGCACTCTCATACCACCCATTAGATGGCACTGAGTACCAGGCATTGTGCTGAAGAGAGGGTCCCCTACCCATATTAAAATGATGTGGAACATGCTATGTATAGAGGACATGAGAAGCATAAAAGCTGAATACTTGGTCTTAAAAAGTGGATTAGGAGCATTGATATGGCTCTAACCATTAGAACAAGTAATAGGTGAAAGGACCAGCAACAGGGAATCTACCCTATATTTTGTGCTGCAAAAACATGCAAGTATTCCAAAAACTTGATTCTTTTTGCAGAAACATTTTGATTAAATGTGAAGGAGTGATGCAAAAGTTTATGAAGTGGATAAAATGAATGAGGAAAAAAAGTAAAATCATCCGGGAAAGGAAGTAATTGGATTGCTCAGGCAAGAGATTATATTGGGTAATTTAGTAGCATATTTAGGGCCTAATTTCCGAGGTTTTTGTGCAGGGCAGTGCCACAAGGAATCTTGTTGCGCTGCCCTGAGTCAAAAGAAAAGGGCTGAAAGGCACTGTATCTCGGAGATATGGTGCCTTCCTGTCCTTTTCCTCTGTGCTGGAGCACAATGGGCTGCCATGAGCCAATGCAGGCACCCTTTCGCCATGGTGCAACGGTGTCTGCATTGTAGGCCTGATTGTGTAGTGCAGGAAGAGTCACCATTCTGCACAAAAACAATCACAAGAGGTGTTTTCCCATTTCTATGTGTGCTGCATTCAGCACACATAGAAAGAGGAAAAACTAGGAGAAATAAGGATATTTCTCCTCATTGTGCCTCCCTAATGCCACCCCTGGGGTGGTGTTTGAATTGGACACATTCCCAGGTTTACGATTCCTCATAAATCTGGGAAGGCTTCAGATTCCATGGGTGTTGCGTGGGAACACCCATAGCAACACCCATGGAACGCCCCTTTCACGCAGGGTTCTTCGTAAAAGAAGCACATATTTACAAGGTCATGAACTGCCACCCAAAGTGCCATTGCGTGGCACATTGCGCCACCAGAGCATTCAAAAAGTGACACTCTGGTGGCGCAAAGTTGCCCTTAGGGGCCTCGTAAACGAGGCCCATAGTGTCAACCAAGATTTTTAATGATGAAGGATATGGTGATGGTCATAATGCCACCCTACTTGCAGGCTTCTAAAATCTACTTTAATAGGTAGCCCACAGAATGTCAAAGCAGATAAAACAGTTAATTGGCTGCATTTTTATAATGAAGAAAAAGTAGCAGTAAAGCTTAACTTCCCTGGTGGGAATTTTTCATATCTTAAGACTTAAAATTTAATACCTGGGTTTTTGCATGGAAGGCAAAATTGGACAATGTTCTGTGCATTTGTAATCTGCTAAAAGCGTAATATTGCACTCCTATTTCTAGCTGTATTTTTAACCTATGATTCATATGTTTTTAACTGATGCTTTTTAACTTTTTAACAGTGTGATTTTGTATATAGTACTGACTCAATGAATTTGTATTTTCTCAAGCTGTAATACTGTCGCTTCTATATGAATGTAGTTTGCTTTTATGATTTTTAACTAAATCGAATAAAGTGGCTTTTGACTTGACTCATATCTTTTTCAGATTTAAAAATATACACAATAGAACTATCCCGAAGAATCTAACCTTTCCTACAGATTCTTCATTGTTTCTTCGCAAAACCTTTGCTTTAAAGCTCAATTTCAAGTGATAACTGGAGCCATAACTCAATAAAAGCAAGTGTTCAAATGCTTAGTGTTTTCATCATGCACTGCTGAACGTTGCGTGTACAATATGGCATATTCACAAAGGAATGTACAGTCGCAGAAGGATCAAACAAAGTAGGATTTTATGATACATAGGAGCCAAATCCATTCACTCTCACACATCAATACCCCAAAACACTATGAGGTTACATTTGACTGAATCCAAAGCAAAAGGTGGTGAGTGCGCTGATTACACTGTAAATGTAAATGTAAATGTGGGATACTTGTAAAGTGCACTGTTACTCTACCCGAGTGTCCTGGCGCTGTAGACCGCTGGGGAACCCGTCCTGTGGTTTGCCTTGTAAGTTTGTGAACACCCATGAACAATTCTGTGACCATTAATACATTTCCTTCTGATCCTTTTTCACCATGATATAGTTGCAGAGTTACACAAGTCATTGACTTCAGAAAATTCCTTTCCGTGGAGAGAAGAAGAGTGGAACACCCTCAAATTTCATGGGGGGTGTACTGGGAATGGTTCCTCCACGTGGGAAACATGTTGTACATGCAGAATGAAAGAACCGAGAAATGTAGCATTGTGCAGAGGTGATCCCTTTTGCCAGGGCGAAACTGTAATAAGCATACAATTACCACTGAAAGAAAAGCAAAATGCTAAAAGTCACATGACGTTTCCAGCAATACAACTGGAAAGCCACAAGGAGACAGTTTTCCAGATATACTAAAGGGAAGTTTTGTTAAATCCCTCAAGTCATACATCTACACTCATATATAGAATTATGTGTGTGTATGCCTGTAGATTTACAAGTTTTCTTTGGGAATCATGTTCTGTACTTTCCTATGAAAGATCCAGTCCCATCAGAATCCAGTATGAAGCAGAGGGAAACATGTGGCTGCTGCTTCATCATTACCTTGGCAGAGGATGGAATTCCCCTTCGGGCACCTTTGCTATCTATATATTCAAGTGTCCTTGATATTCTGGCTTGATGGGTACAGCAGGATTTATAACCGAGTTCTTTCTTTCATCAGTCCACCTAAGGCATCGCATAATCACATTACTTTGTGAGTTGTATGTGATCGCATAAAGTATGAGGAAGAATAACTGTACTGTTTGATGTCAATTTTAATAAAATTGTGGCTGGCATCTCATTAAATCTAGCTCTAAGACAGATACCCACCGTCTGCACTTCTTTTCAAATTGTTAGTTGTCCTCAGGCATCTAAACAATAAAGTGAAGGAATACCAGCCTCATTTGGGTCCCAACATGCAAGACTGCAAAGCACGCAAAAAGTCATGTCTGAAAAGAAGATGTAGGTTTTTGAATTTTGGTGCTTACAACTTCATAGATTTTTTTGCATTGATAGTTAACTCACAAATATTAGTTATTCACACTTATAAAAATACTCATATATAGATATTAAGAACACGCCCCATTAACAAATATAAATGCAAAAGGGAAAAACTGGCCTTGTGGCGATGGGACATGTCAGCACACATTCCTGCAAGGTTGAATGAAGATTGTTTACTTTAATACATTAGCAATAATTTAAAATTTCCTGCCATTTAACCAGACAAAAGCAATGAAAGCATCAAAGAGAACTGCAGGGTCATATAAGAAAGAGGACATCCAAGGAAAGGGCTGAAGAGCTCCCTCTTTCAATCTACGGCCCACTGTCCTTTTTTTTTAAAAGCAACCAACAAAACTAAGAAATCATCAAAGCCACAACATGGAATGAATATAGGCAATGCGTAAAGAAGTAGACCTTCCATCACTGTTAAGAAAAATCAATATCTTCCTGAAATTTGGTTGGCTTGTGCTTGAGCAGTATTGAGGAATCCCACAGATTTGTGTCCTTTCAGCTCAATTCCCCTGCTCTGCATTCCTTTCACAGGCTGGCTCCCTGTGGAATAGCTTGGCTATGAATGGAACCACATCCACAAATACAGTCCAAAGGACAAAAAAGGGAGAGACGGAGAGAGGCCACGAGAGATAGCGGCAAGTCCCCGCTCAAACTGCTGCCGTCTGTTTTATGCTGTGAAAGCTGATTCTCGTGGGCGACGTTGGTATTGACATAGCCCTAGCCACGCGCACTCGGAGGGAGTGGTGATCTTGCCAGCGATGCCACCTCTTTCTTGCAGCAGAGCGGACCTGTTTCGGAAGAAGATAAGGAATATTTTAACGGGCAATTACTACTCTCCAGTCAATGTTCAACTTATCACCTGAAGCAGCTATATAAAGGGTATCAACCCAACATACGTCATCCTAAAAAATAGTATTACTGTAACTTACATTAATCTATGGTCAATATTGCTCATGCTAGCCAATTATCTTCATAAACATAATTTCGCTAAAAGTTTCAACATTCCATTAACATTTGGTCGAAGTACTCCTTGAGGACAAAAAGTGTCTTGCTGGTTTCTCACTTCACGTTGTTTAACTAAAGCGTGCACCATGTAAAGATGTTTTGCAAGATACAGACTGGATACTAGTTTAAGTCGAAAATATCGCCCAGTTAGTCATTTTCAACATCAAGCGATCTCTCTTAGGCAACAATGCATGATACAAAGTTTCAAGAAATCCTGTGAATGTCTTCAAAATGCAAAGCTCAGAAAAGTCACAAATGTTACCCAAGTATTTGCATTACATATTGGCTAGGTTTCATTCCTACCCAACTTCCACCTTTGCCAGTTGAATCCAACCAATCCTTTTGAACACATCACGAGCAGACACGTTCAGCCCGATTCACAAAGGTAAACTGAGAGAAAGGTCTAACTTTCCGACTTTTGGTATTCACAAAGGGTATTTACAAGTAGTAAAGTTAGACTTTTGTCTCAGTTAACCCCTTCCCTGCTGGGCACATTCCCCCGCTGTGCTGGGGGGAGGGGGGGTGCGCACAGCGCCCCCTTGCTCAGCTCGTCATGCAGCACAGTGCTCGTGTGCTCATGATGAGCTGGGCTCGTCATGACCACACCTGTTTCTTTAGAACGATCACACAGCAGGGGAATTCGCCCAGCGTGCGAGCATTCTAAAGGTCATGACGAGCTCAGCTCTCTGGCTACATAAATATCTCACAAATCTTAGCTGATACTAGCCTCTGACCTTTCTAATATGAAAAAGAGCTATATTCCAATAGAGTTCTGGTGGAACTAACTTATTAAAACATGTTTGTGGAAAATACAGTTCCTATCTTAACCCCTTGGCCGTGGGGCAAATTCTGCCGCAGTGCATACTCAGGACGGCTCCTGGCCGTCATAAATCATGGAGGGCGTGTGCTCATGACATCCGGGAGCCGTCAGATCTCCGCTCACTGATTAATTCTCCCGCACAGGTGGGGACTTTAACCGCACATGGGCGGAGCGGCAACATTATGACGGCTCCCGGCCGACATGAGCACACGTCTACTGTGACTCATGACGGCTGGGAGCCGTCATGAGCACCAAAGGTGTTAACTCCTTTGTTGTGAGTGTCGGCCATTCTGCACAACCTTCCCTGTGCACCTGTTGGCCTTTGTCCAACACTGGGGAGGGTTAGAAAGGGGCCTATGGAGCTTCCGGAGCAGCCTGAGCCTGAGCTGGCACACTGATGTCATTACAAACAAAAGTAAAAGTAAACTGAGTCGAACAGTTAATTTCACTTTCACTGAATCAGTGCTTGGGTAGATATCTCAGCCTCCGGAGCACTGATTCTTATGGGAGAGGTTTAGTTGGAAAGAGAATAATCTCCTCTTTCCAGTAGATCCCTGCTTGGGGAGGGCCACACAAGAGCTATCCCCAAGCAGAGATCAACCCAGTACCACCAGAGATGGGGAAGTAGCCCCTTGGGCAAGGGCTTGTGCTCCCTTGGCAATTATTTCTGATGCAGTCTCTCTGCTCCTTTGGGGTGCAGATGGGGGCAATTGCCAAGAAAGCCTACCAGGCACCTGGCATGTATTTTTTAGCCCAGAATGGCATGCCCCTGCCCCACCCTTAAAAAAGGTGAAAGTCTTTCTGCCCCTCTTGGGGGAGAGATTGGGGCAATTGCCCCTGATCTGCCCTCCCACGGCGACAGAAAGCCCACTAGGCACCAGGGATTTGTTTTTCATATACAAATAAAGGGGCAAGGGCTGCCCAGAATGAGAATGCCCATGCCCCCACCCCTAATAAAAGGGAAATAGTCTTTCTGCCTCCTCGGGGGGGGGGCAGAAAACTCACTAGATACCAGGGATTTATCTTAAAATAAAAATAGAAGGATGAGGACTGCCCAGCGTGGACATGGTCAAGCCCCCAAACCTAGAAAAAGGGAAAACAGTCTTTCTGACCCCCATGGGGGGGGCAGTTGGAGGCAATTGCCCCTGATATTCCCCAGGGAGGTCAGAAAGCCCACTAGGTACCAGGAATATCTTTATAAAATAAAAATAGAAGGGTTGGGGTTGCCCAGAACAGTCCTGGCCATGGACAGTCTTTCTGCCCTTCCAGGAGGCATATGGGGGCAGTTGTCCTCAATCTGACCCCAGGAGGACAGGAAGGCCAC
Organism: Lissotriton helveticus; assembly: GCF_964261635.1. Classification (NCBI taxonomy): domain Eukaryota; kingdom Metazoa; phylum Chordata; class Amphibia; order Caudata; family Salamandridae; genus Lissotriton; species Lissotriton helveticus. The sequence goes on from NC_136071.1 coordinate 262,176,468, forward strand.
TGAGCACCAAGGATTCTTTTATAAAATAAACATAGAGGTAGAGGGCATGGCCATAGCCATTCTGGGCAGACCCCACCCCTAACAAAGGGGAAACAACTATTTCTGCCCCCGGGGGGGGGTGGGTCTTCTGCTCAGGGAGGCAAAAATCCCACTAAATGACAGGGATTTAAAAAAACAATATATATATATATATATATATATATATATATATATATATATATATATATATATATATATAGGGGAGGAGCTGCCAACATAACTAAGGGGGCAACAACCTTTCTGCCTGTGGCACAAATTGGGGCAATTACCCCAATCTGTCCCCCAGGGGGCAGAAACCCACTGTATGGCAGCAATATGTATTTTCAATAAAATAATGAGGCGGGTCTTTCCCAATCCTAACATTAGGTCCCACCCTAACACCCAAAACCGCAACAGCCTTTCTGCTCCTTGGCGGTTTATTGCATCACATCTCAATGGCAAGCAAGAGAACATTGAATTCTTTTGGGTGTTTCTTTTACATATGGGCTGGGAGAGTTTGGTTAACTCCCACTATCATTCCACTTGCAATGGCGACGGGTGCACTTTTTTGGCTTGGGTAGGCTGCCCCCTAGAGAAACCTACCAGATCCAGAAAGTTCAGAAAATTCGACATCTGGGGGAGTCCAGGGAGGTGTGCTTTTCATGCATCCCACACCATTTTCTTACCCACCATGCCTTGCGAATCTCAAATGCTGAACAAAACCACACATTTCCCTCATATTTCTGTGAGGAAAATTTCAGGAATCTGCAGAGCGCCACACATTTCTACCACACAGCATTCTCCAAGTCTCTTAATAAAATGGTATCTCAATTCTGTGGGTGGGCAAAGAGACCTTGACACAAAAGGCCCTCAAGTGCTACGTGGAGAGATCACCAATAAGGGTAGCTTCAGGATTTGGGACCATGCTCAGCCGCCACCCATGGTAACCTGCCACAGACATTTTTGAAAATGCAGACAACTAGGGGATTCCAGGGTTGTGTGCCATGCATGAATCCCATAAGGTTTTCTTACCGACAGTGTCCTGCAAACCTGAAACCTTACCTGAAAACACACATTTTCCTTACATTTCTGTGGTGGAAACCTCCGGAATCCACAGGAATGCACCACAATTCCTGCAACCCAGCATTGCCCCACTTGTGCAGATCAAAATGCAGACCCACTGAAGTGGCTGGGCCTAGTGCCAGGAACAGGAATGGATCAAACCGAGGTCAATGGGAGTCCCCATGGAAGGGATCCCATTGACCTTGGTTTAATCCGTTCCTGTTGAGGGCAAAGGATTGTTTTTGATTCCTGTGGGTTCCGAAAGTTTTTATTACAGAAATGTAAGAAAATGCTTGATGTCAGTTAAAGGTTGCAGTTTACAGAGCATTGTGGGTAAAAATCTTCATGGACCACGTAAGTTACCCCACCCTGGAATCCGCCAGGTGTGTAGTTTTAAAAAAATGTGCAGGTTTGCTAGGTATCCCTATTGGCCCAGAATCCACAGCTACCCACTTTGCAAAAAACAGGTCAGTTTTGAGTGGAAAATGTGATGTATCCATATTGCGTTTTTGGGCCATTTCCTGTCATCAGCACTTGGCCTACTCACACAAGTGAGGTACAATTTTTATCGGAAAACTTAGAGGAATTATGGATGAGAGATGTTTGGGGCTCCCTTCAGAACCCATAACTTTATTCCACAGAAAAAGTTTGAGGTTCGCAAGAGATTCTGAGTAAAACAACCTGGTGGGTGCCGGCTGTGCTATGGCCCAAAATCCACAGCTACGTACTTCGAAAAAACAGGTCAGTTTAGAGTGGAAAAATGTGATGTATTCATGTTACATTTTGGACTATGTCCTGTTTCAGGCACTATGTCTACCAGCTAGAAAACAAAACAGCCATTTGTGACAATGTTTTCATATGTAACTATTTGCATCAATGGCCTATTCACAAAAGCAATGTACCATTACGTGCACTAGACCGTTTTGGTTGTGGGATATATAGGGTTTGTAGGTTTTCCAAGAAACCCAGGTACCCAGAACCAACAACTGACCAGCACTGTGCAATGGTTTTTCCTTGTGTACTTAGTATAGACTAATTCATATGGGGAAACATGTAGAGTGACAATGAGTATCAAGGTAACCTATATATTTCTGAAATGGGCACAATATATGGAATTTAGGAGCAGTGGTTATTTGTACATTTCGGAATTTGTTTGAAAATATGTGCAGGTATGTTTCTGATGCAGAGAGAAAACAGGTATGGGTTTGACACCATTAGTAACTTGAGGCTCGGAGAGTAGGGATGTCTTACATAAATACTTTGAACGTATACTATTGACTACTGATATATTGCCTATCTTCCCTCTTGCTGGTACCTTCTATGTGTGTAGGTATATGTATAAGAATATGATTGAAAGGCCAATAAACATATATTTCAAAATAAATAAATAAAGCAGTCGACTTGAGCAACAATAAAAGAATCAATCAACCAGTGGTATGACTCGATCTTTGTTTTATAAACCCAAATAATGCTATTTCTGGTTCTGGTTTCAGTGTTCGCTGTAAATTCTCATTAACAACGGAGAATACTCCCTCCCAAAACTGGGTTAAAGCTGGAAAAGTAAAAAAGATGTGTAGCCAGCCCCCCAACCCCGGTTGCTGACACCGAAAACACTTATCCTCCAACTCAGGGTACATTTTATGTAGGTTGGCAGGTATATAATAGGACATCCAACAGGATAAAAAAGCCATTAATTTAAAATTAGCAGTTCTTCATAGTTTATGGCCCAGGAATGAGATCTCTTGCCACTCTAATTCTGAAAACGTACATTGGGTTATTTGAAGAACGTTGTCTAGAAACCTCATTACCACTGGATTTCCCCGTTGGTTCCGTAATAACCTCTACCAGTTCCCAACACCCCTTAATTTGACTCTAAAAAAAGCTGGCAAAATAGAGTCCGAGGTACTCAATGGGAAACAGAATTCCTTCCCCAATTTCATGATCTGAAGAAAGCCCAGAAAATAGAAATTAGAGCTGGTCCACATCTGGCCTGAATCTCTTCCCATTTTATGGATCTTCCTGCGACCATAAAATTGCCTAGCTGCTTGAAACCTTTACTTTTCCAAAACCTTATCTGGCTATTTCTAATGTAAAGGCCCAAAGTTTTACACTCTATAAATTTAAAAAATTCATAACTCCTTGTACTCACCCTAGTATGGTAGAATAAACGTATTCTTGCGTCTAGCCCTTGTAGTGTCTTGTAGCGAGTCTTTTTCGGTAATTTTGCTTTTTTAATAAAGACTGAAGTGCACGTTTCTGCTTCCTGAAGCATCTTATCTATAAGAAAACTCTCCAGAGATTCCTTACCATCTAGCATTCAAACCAATATATCAAGCAGAGTTGCCTCATAGTAAGCCCAAAACTCTGGGAGTGCTAGACCCCCTTGTCTGAGATCTAGCTGGAGGACTGGAAATCTTACTCTTGACGCTTTTTTATTCCAGATAAATTGAAGGATCATAACATCTGACTGTTTGAAATATGTAGTGTTGACTTTAATAGACACATTTGCAAATAAAAATATCAATAATGGTAAGATGGCCTTTTTTAATAAGTGCTACTGTACCAATTATTGTGAGTGGTAGAAGGGTCCATCTATCTAATAGGTTTCTAATTTTTATAACCATAGCTAAGTAGTTCAACTTAAAAAGTTCCTCATAGCTCTTTGTTACATAGATCCCCAAATAACGAATTGGCGATGAAGATTGGGCTGGCTGTTGCAGAAAGTCTGGGAGATTTTGATTACTGGCATTAAGTAATATAACTTCCGTTTTATTATGATAAATTTTATAGCCTCCGATAGCTTCAAACTGGTAAATTCAGTTACTGTTGTGCTGATATTCTGCTCCTCTGGCCTGAGATAGAAAATAATGTAATCCGCAAATAATTTTAGATTTGGCATTCCTTCCAGAGGCGCATGAATCTGTGAGTTGGCTCTAATTTTAGCCGCTAGGAGTTCTATAAAGAAAGCAAATACACAAGGTGATAAGGGACATCCCTGGCAGGTTCCTCGCCTGTTAGGCACTTTTCCTGATATCTGCAAATTTATTATAAACTGCGCCTGAGCCCCTTCATATAGATTCGCCAGCATTTATGTAATATGGATTGGGAACCCGATCTTTTTAAGAATTAAAAAAAGAGTTTCCCAGTTTACTAGGTCGAATGCTTTTTCAGCATTAACTGTCATTATAAGAAGAGGTAGTTTATTTGAATTTAAAAAATCAAGCGCTTGGTCCATAAACCCAGTATTCGATGACAAATGTCTTTCAGAGACAAACACTGTCTGATCTGTATGGATAATCTCCTGCGCTATTGGAGAGAAACAATTTGCCCAAATCTTCATTAGGATTTTTTAGTCCGCATTCAACAGACTAATTGGCCTGTATGAGCTGAAGCTATAAGGGCATTTATCTTTTTTAACAAAACGTATTATTGTTGACTCTTTGAAGGTAGAAGGAACTTCCCCCCACTCTCACAAAATTGAATAACTCTAACAGGAACGGTGTTAATTCTTCTAGGAATACCTAATAAAATTCTGTAGGTAGGCTGTCGTTTCTAGAGGACTTGCCTCCTGGCATTGAAGCAAGGGCTTCCTTAATTTCTTTTGAGGCAATTTCCACGTAAACCTCAACTCCCTGATCCGTTGTCATGTATAGGAGATCAATGGTCCCCAGATATTGGCTTATAGCCTCATTAGGTACTGTAAACTCAGTTGCATAAAGCTTGTAGTAGTGCCTGAGAAATGCTTGTGCAATTTTTTCTTCATCTATATACAACACCCCGGTTTCTGGCTCTATCAATTTTGTAATTAGCATTTATTCCTGCTTTGCTTTACTTGCCCAGGCAAGACGTTTTCCCACTAACTGACTCTCGTATACCCGCTGTTGAAATGACCTGGAGCTGGCTATTTCCTCAAAAATAAAAAACTCCCTTAATTCCTGTTTTGTTAATTGCTGTTCCAATTCTTGGTGTTCTCCCTTGCGACTATCCCTCTGCTTTAAGGCTGCATCAATGGCATGTTGTAATTTAATTATTTGGTCCCTCCGCACCTTAGATTGTAATGCCGAGAAAGCAATCATCTGACCCCTTGCTGTAGCCTTAAACGCCCCCCAAATTGAGAAAAGGGTCGCCGTGCCCTCATTTTCCTGAAAAAATACCTTGATCCATTCCTTCATCTCTTCTACTCATTTAGGGTTCGAGAGGAGAAGCCTATCCATCTGCCACCTGGATTTCTCCTGTCTCGCCCCCTCTACTCTAATCTCGATAATAAGCATAGAATGATCTGAAAAGGAATTGGCTCTAATTTCAGCATTCAAACAATGTACATAGTGAAGAATCAGAAAGAAGTCTATCCGAGAGGCTGACTTATGCCACTGAGAATAACAGGTAAACTGTGTAGCGCCTGGGTGTAACTCCTATTGCGTCCTAGGACTATCAGGCCCTCTTTGCCTCTGACCAGCTCATTAATCTTTATACGGGCAGTTGCATCATCATTGATTGGAGCATAGTAATTAACGAAGTTAAACAGTGCCCCAGTTACCCTGGCGGAAACCCAAATCCACCTCCCTTGGGGATCTCTTGTTACTTGATGTATCTCACTATTGATTCCTTGGGTGAAATAAATGGCTACCTCTTTCACAGCGAGCCTGCAGAGGCAAATAGTGCTCTAGAATAATACTTAGGTATATGAATTTTAGGGGTATTAGTTTTCAGGTGAGTCTCTTGAAGATAGAAAATGTGAGGAGAAAAGGATGTGAGCCATCTAATCAACCTGCCATATTTTTTCTTATTAGCGACCCCGTTCACATTTATCGATATAATCCTTAAATTTTGATCCATTTTTCAGTGATGAACAAGATACCATCAAACCATTTGTAATATCGGTACCATTTGTATCCAGTAACGACCTTGACACTTATAATTATTTCTCTATTTCTGCTCACTTTTTTGCCAAATATCTGCCACCCCCCCCAACCTTGTGCCCAACCCAATCTCCCACCCTTCAATACTCCCCTAAGACCCTTCCTACCCATGGCAGATAAGGAATTGCCCGCCTTAGCCTCTGCCTGCCCACCAATTGAACCCCCTGAATCAAGTGACATGTTATTGCACCCTAGTGTGACCCCTCACCCCAACCCGCCACAGCAAAAGAGAAGGAGAGAGATGAAAGAAATATAGACAAAAACAACAACAACAAAAAAAAGAAAATAAGAAAAAAACAATGTCTATCTTGTCGAATAGTCCAGTCTCTTTACTTCTCTTTAGTAATTTTTTGTAGCAGCTCCTGGGCATCATCAATGCTAGTAAGCATATGAATCTTTCCTTGGACCAAGGCGCATAGTTTTGATTGTTGGGCAATAGCTGCTTGAGCCCCCTGTGCTTTAAACAAATATAGAAGCTTGACAGACTCCTTCCGGCAAAGCGCTGTCGCTCCGCTGTCGCTGAGCTGTTGCTGCGCTGATATCTGAAAAAATGAAGTTTGGTACATCTCGAGAGGAGAATTGTTTCTTCTGGATTGCTCTGGTCAAAATCTGTTCCTTTATTCGATAATCAGCAAAGTTCACTAAGATAGTTCTCGGTAGTTTTGAGTTAGGGCATGGCTGCGCAGGAACCCTATTTGCTCGAGTAATCGTGAGATCTCCTGAGAACTCTGGGAGGACGTTTTCTTTGATGAAAGATTTGACCCACTGGAGTGCTTGTGATCCTTCGCAACCTTCGGGAACTCCAACTAACCTCAGATTTGTACGTCGAGAATGATTTTCCAATTCTTCTATCTTGTTTTCCAGTAGGTTTGTCTGCTTTTTTTCTACCAAGGCCTGCTGCTGCATCACTGTCATCTGGTCTTCCAGGATTGAGATTCTTTATTCCGCCTCCTGCAATCTTGCTGGATAGGATCCAACTACCTCTTCAATTTTTGAAAGACCTGCATGGAGTGCAGCTATCTTGGTTGCTTGAGTGGCTTTCATTTCTCTTATCTCTTCGAGAATGACATTGAGCAAAGCTTTTATATCACACTGAAAGGCAGTCCCTGTCTCTGAATGCGGAGTTTGACTTGCTAGTAAATTCCCATCAGCCGCTGCGGACAACAATGAAGATAATGAAGTATTCTCCAGTGGTCAAAAAAGTAGAGGGGGTTCCTGTGTAACTGGCTCAAGACAGGGTTGGGGCTGCAAACCCTGTGAGGCCTGTGCTTCCTGTGCACCTAGTGTATCCTGTTCTGATGCCTGATGTGATACAGATAATAGGTGCAGAGGAGGAGGAGGAATTGGAGGCGCCCTTGATTTTGCAAATAATGAGTATTCCTTTACCTTGCCCAGAGGTCTGCTGTATGAATTTTTCTGAACGTTCTCCTGATACCCAGTTCCATCCTGATTCACCACAGGGAGATTGCTATCCATATTTTCCCCTCTCTGTACCAGAGCAGCTGATTCCTCGCCACTTTCTGGTACTTCCGATGTTGAATGGCTTGAGCTTTCAGCCCTATCTTGGCTATTGACCCCCTGGACCCCCTGATCGCCCTCACACTGTTGCAAGATGTCATCCTCGGTACTATTAGGGCTGGTAATTAGGGCAGAACCACAGCAAGCTTTTTGTGATCGCTCAGCTTGTGCCGTTGCCGTGGCCATCTTTAACTGTGTAGTGCGAGATTTGGATTTAGGCGCCATATTAACATCCGGTTGAGCCTGAACATTATTCCTTTTTAAATGTTTCCCCATACATTTTCCTTTTAGAGAAAAAAAGAAGGGTCCAGCCACCTTGATTTTACAACTTTGTACTTAATTTAACTGCAATAATGCCCTGAGGTTGCTGCCACTCCCTTGTTCACACCCAGCACGCTTACTGGGTGGAACAAGTCTCTCTCTCCCCTAAAGCCGTTTCACTTTTTGCCTGCAGCAGCCAAGTAGAACCCCCCCCCAAAAAATAAATTGCTCCGTACTCTCACCAAATCCAGAAGGCCCACAGTGCAACGAGGCCTTTTACCACCAGGAAGCCGCAGTTGTGAACGCCGTCCCCGCCTCTTTGTGCACTGCCCTCAAGACTGTCAGAAGCCTCTCAGCGCTGCGAACAAAATGGTCAGGTTCTGAAGCCAAAGCAAGGATGCAGTCCTGAACCGAGCACCCCTCAAATGCCTCTGCCTTGTCACCGCTTAGAATGATTAATCTCCCCCTTCAACCAGCGAGCGGAGCAGCGGCATCGGCATCAGGAAACGCCGGGAAACGCTGCACGGAGCACATCCACACCTGCAACCAACCGTCAGGAACCACAACGCGCGGGGCGGGTTGAGGATCACCTGGGACTACGTGCTGGCAGGAATCACCATAGCCCTCTACCAGTGGTCCCTAGAAGTGAGAAATCATTTGTGGCGATTTTCGCTTTGTTGGCTTGCTCCCTGATCCTTCCGAATTGGAAGTCAACCAAAATTCACACCCTATTGGATTGGAATAGAAAAATGCAACATACTAAAATCTTTGAGGAAACTTATATAAAGAGAGTAGGGCCACTAGGAAATTTTTTAACAGTTTGGACATTTTTCGACTAAATATTGAGATGTTACAGGCCCTGTTGTTTTTTTTTTCCTCCTTTTTTACAGCTGAAATGTTATTATGCGCCGTACTCTAGGTAACGTATATTGGGGCTTGCTCCTATGCCTTGGGGGAAAAAAAGTGGTATCCAGCTATTTGATGATGGTTAAAAAATGTTATTATGCACAGCACTTTATATTATTAAGTATCTAGAATGCATGGGGTTATGATACAATGTTTTTGCACAGCAATCTATTGCTTATTATGCACAGCACTCTCATTATGTATGTATAATGTGAGGGGTTATGGTACATTTGTTTTGCACAGCACTTTATTGCTTATTTTGTACATCCTACCATCTGTGTTAGGTACAAGAGGTAAAATCTTTAGCGGAAGAGAAACGAGGGGAAGGATTCTTAGATGTAAGTTAAGAAGATAGATCGTACTTTATTCATTGAAATTGACGCTATCTGTTGTAACGGTTAAGGATATGTTTTGTAATTTTTTAATTCTACTCAAAAAATAAAAATAAATACAGTGGTATGACTGTTGACTCAGTCAGGGTGGCTCACCTTTATTGAACAAACAGTGCTCATGAAGACACTAGCTCAGTTAAAAAGTAAAAAAAGTTATAGAAACTCACTAATGCGTTAACAGAGCTGATAGAAGAGCAGGAGCTCTTTCTCTGCAACAATGTGCTCTTCAAGATATGAAACAGAAAGCCAGGCTCAAGCGATTCTGAACTCCTCCAGCCTCCCATTAGCTTTGAAAAGCAAAACAGTAGTGGGTGACAGTGGGGAAGGTTGAGCCCACTTAGGTACTTACCTCTCATTCCTTGCTTGTCCTCATTGGCCTGCTCTGCCTCAAGTCCATTACTTAAATGGAGTTCTATTGACTCCACCCCGGACTAGAGCTCTAAGGGGCATATTATCAAGGGGGTTTATCTCGCTTTTTTGGCTTTAAAAGCCAAGAAAGCGGAGATGAAATTATCTCCCTATTACCTAGCTGTTGCTAACACCAGTTAGCGACAGCTAGTAGGACATAGCGACCATCTTGGGCCCCACTTTGCATGTCAGTGATATTTATCACTAATGACATGCAAAGTGGGCATGCCAAGATGTTAGCGACTGGAAACAGTCGCTAACATCGCTATCTCCTATTACCAACTTTTGGAGATATTCGCGCTAAGCGCGAATATCTCTAAAAGCTAACACCTGCCCTGAGCAGTTCTTAGCCATGTTATCCAATGGGAGGGGGATAACATGGCTAAGAGCATTAGCTCGGTAATGCATGAATATCGCTGACTTTTCAGCGATATTCATGCATTGCGGCCGTTTTTTATCGCATTTGCGATAACCCTTGGTAATACCAAGGTTTATCTGCGATAAAAATCGCTGCAGCTCAGCGGTAAGATTTTGTCTCTAACCAAGCAATAGCGATAATTATCGCTATTGCTTGGTAATATGCCCCTAAATGCCCAAATACAAATATATTTAACACTGCTATAACTTCTGATACTCCCCAGTTTGATGGTCCTGGTTTGTGCCTGCATGGTGAGGATTTCCTCGCTTGACACAATCGCAGGGCTCTCCAGTTCTAGCACCAATCCCTCAACAACACAAAATCGAAGTTGGCTTTATTTATCATAAGCAGCTTGAATGTCCTCCTCCTCCTCACTGATGGTAGGGCAACCTTTTATTTCAACCAGCCGCCCCTGGTTGAAATAAAAGTGCATCCGAACGCATTAGTGAGTTTCTATAACTTTGTTTACAAGTAAAAAGACACACACAAAAACACAAACATAAATAGTTGGTAGCACAAAGGAGGGCAATGTTTTTGTCTTTAGGCAACAGAATCATTTGGTCGTAAACAACTTTTAATCCCCAGCTAATTTTGAAAACTTTAGAGTTGCTAGAGTAAATATTTGGATGGATTTGCGTAGCAACAACCTACCTTTTTGTATAACTACATTGATAATCATCTTCTACTGTACTCTGGCTATTTTAAAACATTATAATGCTTAACTGTATTTAAAAAGGATGGCCTAATTCAATTAGGATGGGAAATTGCTGACGACAATTACTACTAAAATATGTTGCGTCTCGTTGAAGATGTCATCCAAATCATGAAAACTAATTATGTTGCTCAGGTTTCTTTCTGTGTTCATCCTGCCCAGTCTTTGTGTAATACACAGTGCAATTTGTAGGGGACAGCAATTTAGTAGCAGTTAAATAGCTGTTCCATAGGAAGGTATACAAGCACTGACAAAACCGATAGGATTGTGTTTGGTATTAAGCACACACGTTCAGACACAGAACAGAGTTATAGATCCACACTTGATGTCTCCATGTGTATTAAACTGTGTGTATAATGGTATGCTCAAACATTCAGGCATCAAGGTGCAGGGACCAAGAGTCATAGAAACTCCACTCAGAATGTGGCATTGTGAGATTTTTGTTTTGGAGGGCTTTAAATGGTGAGCAGCATGTGGTCACAATGATCTGCACATTAATGGGTCAGAGGGTGATTTGTGGCAGGAGAACACATGAAGATGTGCACAATAGGATCTCTAGTTATGCATCTTTGAGAGGCACTGTGTGATGAGCATCTCATGAGGATGGGATGCAGTGTTTCATCAAGGCACTGAGTTCTTCGCACCTGGATGTTTAAAATTCAAACCAACTATGTTTTGTAAGTATTTTCTATGAGTGCCTATGATCAAATTGATCTTAAGACTCCTTTAAGTAAACCTTACTTTTGCTCGTTTCTAAGACAAAATTTCAATTGTCGGAATTGTTACTGTTAGACCTGACATCCATGGTGTGGTATTCCCCCAAACATTTTGCATTCACTCCTCCTAAATTCGTTTTTGTTGGTAGTACGACTCTGTGTACTTTATGACTGATAACTGGTGCTAAAGTCATCCCTGACCTGGTCTGACCATGCCCTTATTTATTTCCACTGGTTTCTGGACCTTGGCCCCTATACTCGTAGGACACATTCGGCTCTATTGCATCTAAATTGGGCAGCATCTCTTCAGATGAGTACAGTGCCACCTTGCGTTGGCATCTTCCACATATCAGTGGTGATATGGAGGACGATATTAGGTAGGTCAATTCCTGACTTGCTCAGGGGGCTGATGGCATTGCTCCGATCAAACCCAGAGAGGCAAATTCCTCTACAAAATGCCAGCCAGTCTCTTGGTTAATGAGGAGCTTAAGCAGCATCCGAAAACTTGCAAGAAACTGGAAAGAAGATGGAGGCAACAGTCCCTCATTTTTTATAAATTCATACACAAGAAGGCCTTAAATGATTATGACAGAGCAATTAAGAAAGCTCAATCTGAATTTCTTTACAGCGTTGATAGACTTACCCCACAACAAACCTCATGAAACAAATTGCCTATCCAGATTGCCTGCTTCAGCCCCTAGCACCTTCTCTTAAACACTGCACTCAACTTTCAACTTGACAAGAAAATCTAAACCATTGTGGACCCTGTACTCCTTACAAATAATGTTCCCATGAGTACTGATGGATCCTTAGCTCAGCAGGAGGTCTCATCGACACTTGGTGGCCATTTATTGCCAGAATCTGCTCCCATCTTGCTAGAGGACTCTGCCCATGCTCTAAGAGTTTGCAAATCCAGGCCACCCGATGACCCCTGTCCTCCTCATAGCTTGGTTTACAACCCCCCTGACATCAATCCTCTTATAAATCAGTCTCTAAATCAGTTGATTCAACTAGCCACAGTGCTGGAAACAAGCTAAGCTGATTTGTCTCTTTAACAACCCATCGGCTGACAAATCCAATCTTGTCAATTACCGCCCTATCTCTTTGCACCCAGCCTGCGTCAAGTTATTGGAGAAGCTTCTTAACAAACAGCTTTCTACCTTTTAAGAGCAGAATTAGCACTGAGACTACTCTCTTGGATGCAACAGGCACGATGAGGCTAGTGGTGGGTCAGGGGAAGAGGGTTGCACTGGTTCTTCTGGATCTGTCTGCAGCTTTTGATACAGTCTTGCATTCTACACCCCAACATTACCAGATAACCGTGAGTGGCGCTCACTATATCCACTCAAACCTTTAAAATCAAATTCCTTTGTTCTTCCAATTTGATTCTTAATGCTCTGGTATATTTTATTTATTAAAATTTACTCTATTGATTTTTTGATTGGTTTGGGGTTTGTGTGTGTTATGTTTTGACTCTATTGCTGTTTGTGTGCTACAGAAATACTTTTTACACATTGCCTCTAAATTTAGCCTGACAGCTGTGTGCCATGTCACCGCAGGATTAAGCACTCGTTAACTTGGGAACTTTGGTGGTTCACCCTGACAAGGACTGTGATTGTTCACTCAGTGTGGCTTCCTCTCTTCTCAACCAATAACCCATTTTTTTTTCAGTTACAACAGAGCATTTAATTTGGAAAAAAGTGCATACTTCAACTCGTCCTTGTTAGAACTGGGATTTCTGGTTGGCTAAGGCTTGCGCCAAAGTCAGGCAGAAACCACCACTCTAGTCCGGGCAAGGGAGTTACACGCCAAAGATAACCCCTGCTCACCTCCTTGGTAGCTTGGCACGAGCAGTCAGGCTTATCCCGGAGGCAATGTGTAAAGCGTTTGCGCGCACACCCAGCAACAACACCCAAGGCCCACCACAAAGGAAACTCCACACAAGGTTATATATGAAAATAGCCTTTGTATTATACCAAACACATTAGATAATAAACACACAATTTACACTGTGCCACTGGCACAGGCGGAATTTACAGGGGATTATGTACATAGGACAGGGCCACATGGACCACTGTCAGGAAAAATGCACTTGGTAGAACTAGCACTTAGAACATAGAACAATTGTAGCACCAAATAGCAAATGTAGCACACAACCAGTAACCACTGTTAGAAGGTAAGTACATCCTACACAATCCTAACCACCTTAGGCATATATCACGCAGGGGAAACATCCTTTACAACGCAACTTTTACCACGCAGTGCCTTTACGACGCAACTCTTACAACGCAAACCATTACAACGCATTGCGCTGGGGGGCGCTCTAGGATAGGAAATAGGTTTAATTTACTATCCAACACCTTCCCTACTATCCACGGGGACTGGAGTTGGAATAGTAAATTAAACTAATCACTATCCAGCGCCCCAAAGCACTATGCGTTGTAAAGGCATGCGTTGTAAAAACAGCGTTGTAAAGGCATGCGATGTAAAAGCATGCGTTGTAATGTCATACATCCATCACGCAGGGAACCATGAACTCACTAGCCTAACTATACTAGGTAAAACAACCTCCTAAGCATAAACACATTTAGAGGTATCACAGGCATAAAGGCATTGCACATTACGCATAAATCGCATTAGGCAAGTATCATATTTGCGCACAAGAACACAGAACTGACCCCAGGTCAACTTGGCCTCTCAGGGGCTCTCAGGCCCAATGTCCAGAATGTCTGGGCTGGCTGCACAGGCAGCCAAAGAAGAATGTGCAACAGGAACAGGCCTAAACTTAGCAGCTGCCCACTAAGTGCTGGGCAGCTGGGGAACTGAGCCTGGGCACCAGCGTGCACCCTGGCTCTCCTCTGGGGCTCTCAAATGAACAATAGGGCCCAAAACAACGTGGGAGCCTCGTGGGCTCTGAACCATTAGGAAATGCACCCCTTGTGGCAGCCTCGTGGGCTCGAAGTTACAAATATGTGGCTAAACACGTTAGAGCCCCGGGGTTCGGAATGCCACAATGCCTCACGTTGGAGCCTCTCAGGCTCTGATTGCAGCAATGCCCCCAGGAGCCTCTCAGGCTCTGACGACCCCAAAGCGCGTGGAGCCTTGTGGGCTCGAAATACACAACAATGCCTGGTTGGAGCTCTCAGGCTCCTAAAATAATTGCGCTCCCAACAAGTGGAAGACCTGGCCTTCTTTCAACCTCCACGGAGCCCCCAGCCCTTGCACTCACCGGGCTGCTCTGGGGACTCCGCTCTCCTCTCCGCCTCCTTCGAGTGTGGCGGGGGCTTGCAGTCCGCGCTGCACCTGTTGGGGCTCTCCCTTTACCTCGGGAGCCCCGACAGGTCTTGCGGCTGTACTGGGGAACTTCTCCTCTCCCGGGGAGGCTCCGGCCGCCGCACGTCGTCCTGCTTCCTCCCGGCCAGGCTCGCTTCCGGTTTCTGGCGAGTCCCTAGGTTACAAGGCCCTGCCCGAGGCAGGGCGAATCCCAGCGCGGTGGCCTCTTGACGTCACGCCAGCACGTCCGGGGAATCCCGGGTCGGCGGCGGTGATACGGGGTAGGCACCCGTTCGGAGGCAAGGTCCCTAGCGGGGTGGGTACCCGCTAGGGCATAAAGAACGGCAAATAGGCAGGCAAAGTCGCGGAGTGGGCACCCGCGCCCCAGATATGAAAAACCTGGCAAATCCACGGGGTTGGCTCCCGCTAAACTAGCACAGCACAGCACAGGGGGATTCCCTACACCAGGGAATCCCTCTGGATCGAGGGCAGCTCAGTGCTGCGAAGCCCTCACCCGCTCCGCTTCTTCTGGGAGCACAAAGCGCTCCTTTCAGGAACAAGAAAACAAAGAAGCGCCCATCAGGCACTACAGTTCCAGAGTCCCGGGACAAAGTCTAACAATGAATGAAGGCAAGGGGGGGGCAAAGGCTGGGCCCAGTTCACACGGCCCTCCAGGCAGGGAGGCGGTCCTCCTGGCACCCATCAGCAGCAGCAGGCCCCCTCCAAGTTAGGATCACGGGGTAGGCACCCGTTCAGTGGCAAGGTCCCTGGTGGGGTGGGTACCCGCTAGGGCATAAAGAACGGCAAATAGGCAGGCAAAGTTGCGGAGTGGGCACCCGCGCCCCAGATATGAAAAACCTGGCAAATCCACGGGGTTGGCTCCCGCTAAACTAGCACAGCATGGAGCCCTCACCCGCTCCGCTTCTTCTGGGAGCACAAAGCGCTCCTTTCAGGAACAAGAAAACAAAGAAGCGCCCATCAGGCACTACAGTTCCACAGTCCCGGGACAAAGTCTAACAATGAATGAAGGCAACGGGGGGCAAAGGCTGGGCCCAGCTCACAGGGCCCTCCAGGCAGGGAGGCGGTCCTCCTGGCGCCCATCAGCAGCAGCAGGCCCCCTCCAAGTTAGGATCAGGAAAGAACATTTTCATGAGGTCACAGCCCCTCTTTTATACACATCAATCCTTTGTCTCAGGCTGCAGGGCAGGGGAAGAACCAGTCGCAGCTGGTTCTGGAGCACTTTGTTGTGCTTAGCCCCTCTCCCCATTCACAGGACAGGTTAGGGACATCAGTCGCACCACAGGGGGCGGAGCCAGCATTGTGTAGGGAAAGCCCAACCCTAGTCAGGTCCCAGGTGCACCCCTCCCTCACAATAACATGCAAATCTCTCCATTCAACACCGGGTCAGACCCATCCTGACTACTGGAGCCAGGCACACCAGCCAGCTCCAGCCAATCACAAGCCAGACAGTCAAATCACCTTTATTACTCAGACATGCCAACTTCTAGAAGTGGCACTTCCACACTAGACACATTAACGCCGCACGCATCATCGCGCAGCATTCAATCTCACAAGTTCGCACATACCAAATTCGGCCCTGTACTCCCCACGCATCAGGAACTACCATGGACACACACATTCCCCATGCATTCCTGTGGGAGGGCAGGCCAATCTCACAACATGCACTCAGAGAGCGCACCCACTTTACACTGGGACACAATGTTAAAGTGCGCAGAAGCCAAAAATAACTAACACCAGGTCACAACTAAAAGCAAAAAGTTTAGGGGTTAACCTGCCAGAAGGGCCAAGTCCAACAGTCCTGCAGGGAAAATTTGTTTTTACTTGACATTTCAGCACTGCATGCCTATAGATCTTGCAAACATGCCAACATTTGGAAACAAGAAAGAAAGTGATAATGAAAAGAAATTGGGGGAAAATATCTTCTCCATTGGCTACCATTAAAATATGGAGAATTATGGACAGTGGACAGCTGAAATGAAGCTAATTTTGGCTTTAAAAATCATTGGGTACCCTGTTTTGCATACAGTCCTGCTCTGGCCATTGTAACAGCGTGATCTGAGGCCTCCTCATGAATTAAATTTAAAGCCATAATCTCGGCCTGAGACACAGATAATGCATGTTGGGTTGATATCAACCAAGTAAAAGGAACAAACAGTTCAAGGAGAGTTCATAATTTGTCTTTTTTTGTTTTGCTTGTAGAAGAATATGGTCAGGGTCTGACTCAGGAACTAAAGTCAGACCTGGCAAATCTGTTCAAACCAGTCCCACTCTGGAGTAGATCTTGACCAGAATGACACAATGGAACATGGTTGGATGATGGCAGCCTGTCCTGCACTGAAAGCAGCCCCATAGCTTTCAGCCTAATGGAAAAATGCCAGATTGGAGAAATAGCCCTGATGAGAGTAAGTACCTTTTTTTTTGGTTCCAAACCAGAATTACAATACTAACTAGGAACTTCATAGCTTCCATTGTCCAGATGTAAACCACCGTCCTTGCTGGTTCACCTAAAGGTCGCATAGATTACATCAGAAACAATTCTCAATCCGACAGGCACTATAACAAACACCATGCTTGTCAGAACGTATACTTTTTACGTGCATTTGCCGCTCTGCTATTTTTTGGCAGATCAGTACAGAGCTGAGCAAAACTGTTTCAAACGCCCGAGGCACAGTCATGTAAGAGGTTAGGTAGCAGTCCATAAGACCCTTTTTCTATTATGATGGCAACATGCTTCTGTTTTCTAGCTGCAAAGGAAAATAATCAGAACTTGGAATAAAATAGGCAATGACAAAGACAACAGCGTTTCTACAGTATTATTGTTTGTAATAGACAGACAGGCAGGCAGACAGGCAGGTAGATAGATGGATAGATAGACAGACAGACAGACAGATATAGATGCACAACTAATCTTTACCATGTTTTTTAATTGAATTTCTATATTTTTTACTGATGCACTTCAGTCACAATATATTAATTTGACTCTGTGCTCAGCTTTTGGCTTTGTGTAGCAGGGGTTTGCCACATGGACTGACTTTTGACCCGGCCGAGCACCCAACACGTGAAGGGGTTAACTGCTGGGCTTGAAATTCAGCCAGACCAGCAGCACCTGCCTATGCATCACGTGTCTTTTCTCAACCACAACATTTTCTTTTGTAAAAATCATGATTTATGAAATTTGTGATTTTTTGGGGGGCAAAATGGAGCCTTTTAAGAGCTACAAAATGGCAAATGAGGTCCTTATTCACAACGTGAACAAACGTTTGAGTAAATTACACTTTTACGTAAGTCCTGCGGAGAATCAAGTGGACAGATAAGACAGAGGGGAAACTTCAATCATGGGTGGGTCAGAAACAGCAAGGGAGTCAGGTTGCATCTGTTTCCCCTATAACAGGATGGGAGCTAATCATTGTGGATATACAAAACCATTTTGGTAATTTTAAGCCACAAAACTCAATGATAAAAGTGCCCCCCAAGAATCAGAACGCCTGCCCCAAGGAGATTCGGGAACGCAAACGACTCCTGCGCAAGGCTTGCGCAACAAAGAAAAGAGGGGGCACCCAAACTGTAGGCCCATCAATATCGGAACTGAGGGCCACCCTTAGGAAGAAGCTATGGGAACTTAAAAAAACAGATATGGAAAGCAAATGGCTACAAGTTTTTTCCCTCCTCAAACAAAAGAACCATGCACGACTCTGGAGATTCATCAATCAGCTGAGTAATCGAGGGCCAACAAGAGAAAATGGGGTAGCTGAAAAAGACTGGATCCAACATGTGAAACGGCTATACGAAACAGTCCCCAGTAATAAATTCTCGTCAGCGGACAAGGCGGAGCCAACTGAGGAGTCCCCCCAGGCCGGCTTCCAGTCAGAAGCAGCCATCTCAAGCCCAGGCAACACCCCAAGGGGCAGCAGCTCCCCGGCCGACGTCGATGAAATCACATCAACCTGGACAAACATCAGACAGGTCACCAACACCATCAAGCGAATGAGGAATGACGGCGCGCCGGGGCCCAACGGGATTCCAGCGCCGGTCTTTAAACAGGCATCAGATTACTGGGCGACACTCTTAACCCTGCTCTTTAATTTCACCTACCTGATGGCTACAATCCCCGACTCTTGGTGGGGCTCCATACTATTCCCAATCTTTAAAAAAGGTGACCGCACAGAGCCCTCGAACTACAGACTCATCGCTCTGCTGGACTTGGAGGCCAAGGCATACGCACACCTACTACTCTGTGACCTAGAAAAATGGGCAGAAGAGGAAAACATAATACCTACGTATCAAACCGGCTTCAGGTCCAAGGCATCTACAATGGACAACGTCCTGGCGTTAGCACATCTATCAGCCAAGGCAACCTTGAAGAACCACCCCCCACTATTCTGCTGCTTTGTGGATTACAGTACAGTATTTGACAAAGTGGACAGAAAACTCCTATGGTGGAAATTAGAAAAGTGGGGGATACCATCGAGACTTTTGAAGGCAATCATGTCATTATATGAGGCCACCTGGGTGCGGGTGAAAACAAGCACTCGCACTGTCACTCACAAAATTGCCACAGCAAACGGGCTGAAACAAGGGTGCGTGCTGGCCCCCATCCTATTCAATCTATATACAGCGGATCTGGGTGAGGCCCTAAAGGGGGCCAGTCTTGTAGCCCCCAGATTAGGAAGACTGAGGCTACCAGTCTTACAGTACGCCGATGATACAGCCATCATGGATCACACGAAGATAGGCCTACAAAGAGCTTTAACTGCCCTAAACAGCTTCAACATCGCCAACAGCCTGACAATAAACAAAGGGAAAACTAAGGTCATCATCTTCGGATCCCACCCCCAGAAACGCCAAGCACTGTGGCATTTGGGAAATGCTAAAATATACTCTGTGGCCTCCTATAACTACCTGGGGGTTTGGTTCTCCGAACGAGCCAAAGCAAACGTCCATCTCAAACAGCTGGGTTCCAAAGCCAACAAGGTAATACACTTGCTAAGACAACTAAGCAAGAACCTTATCAGCCCATCTGCAAGTCCAATACTGATAGCCTTAAGAGCCAAGCTCCTTCCCGCAATCTCCTACGGACAACTGGCCTTCCCTGGAAAGCTGGATGCTCTTCTTAACTCCGCCCAAGTTAAGGCCTACAAGTCGGTGCTACAAATACCAAGGTCTGCAAGAAGAACTAGACTGAGGCTAGAGCTTGGCCTAGCAAGGCCCGACATGATCGGCCAGGGGGAGCTTATCAAGCTGTACCTAAGGATACTAAAGGCCCCAGCCAACTCCTTGAAACAGCACTTGATTTGTATCTTTGAAGACCCAGTATCGACCTGGCACACCTGGCTGGGAATTGCAATGAAATCTCTTAAATTAGTGGAAGAAAATCTCGCGTAGCAAGACATCCCGCTGAATGTCTGGAAGCGGGCCATTAATAAACAAGTCCATGAAATCTCCTTTGAACTTGATTACAAATCCCTTCACAGAAGCTCCAATTTGGAACCCCTAAATAACTCACACACAGTGGGTAAAGCACAACCTTATCTAAGCGAGGCCATTACAACACAGGCCAGAAGCAAAATTCTATCCATGAGGCTGATCACGCTCGGGATAGTAGATTTCAACCCCGCTTGGGCCCAAAGAGGGGAAGCCATATCCTGTAGGCTATGTGCGTACAAAAGGGAATCCTGGCTGCACCTTCTCTGCTGCTGCCCTCATTTCTTGAACGAACGCCGGCAACTGCTGCGCCCGATCTGCCTTAATCGGAGTATAACAACTTGCTCGGAAGCATCAGCCCTATGCTTGTCAACCACTACTACTATGACACTAGCGAGATTGGCCAAATTTGCTCACCAAATCAGACAAGCACTAAAAACCTTTAACGATAACATTTTATCATCTGGGAAGGTCACCCCCAATGTAACGGATCAGAGTTGAAGTGTACCTGTCACGTAGCATCATTGATAGTGCCACCTGCATGTCCCTCTATGAAAGAAAGCAAAGACTCATTCCTAGGCTTCAACGCTGGGAAAGGCCAATCAAATGGGACTAAGACTCTCTCTCTACTCTGTTTGTTTCTATACCATTCTTTTAACCAGTACAGGCGTACATCATTTGTTTTAAATAATGCAAAGAAACTTTAGAATTACCGTTTTCTGTACCTTTTCTTTTTTTTACTGTAAAGATTTTAATTAATTGCACAGTTATTAAAAAACTTCAAACTTCAAACGTAAGTTTACTACTTTTCAGTGATCACAAACTACGAGCGAAGGAATGGGTTCTGGTGCACAATTACAATGCAACTGCCATAGACGTTTCTGAAAAGCACCTTCGTGATAGATACCAAGACTGCTTTATTTCTTACACCCACCCATTCCCATAGGATTGCACAAAGGTTATCCTTTAACGCTCTACTCCTCCCAGATCTTGCTTACATACTCAAATCCCTCAAAGACATTTCTTATGAAGATGATGTATTAGCATCGTCATTCATCAAATCCTTTTCTGAGGACACTCTCTTACTCATACTTTCCATTCTCAATGCCTGCCTCACTCAAGATGTCTTTCCAGAAGATTTCAAGATAGACCAGCTCTTCCCACTCCTAAAGAATCCTACACTAGACTCTGATGGCTTCATCAAATAATGGCCTATCACTTACTTACCATTCATTGGCAAAATCATTGAAAAAGCCAATTATGTTCAACTCCAATACCACATCAGTGCTAGCCATCTCCTGCACAATGACCAGTTTGGCTTCATATCATAGTTCAATTATTTTTATTAGGTTTAAAAAAATATGCAATGTAGTATTACAATACAACAAGCTTTTTTGCACTATATACATTATGAGAATCTGTAAAATAAGAAAAGAAAACATTTGGTATTAGATAGTTGGGTTTGTCTTGGGGAAGTCCAACTTGGAAGGGGTGGAAGAAAGGAATATACTGTGAAAAAGATGAATAAATAAATGAGGGAAGAGAGGGGTTACTAGTTAGGGGGCCATGAGTAAGTAGTGTGAGGCCGGGACTTAGTGCTGGCCCAGATCCACCATGTGTCTTGTTATTTCCCATCAGAGGAGGACACATGAGGAGAAGACTAATGTGAGATGATAGAGGAGCACTCTGCTATATGATCTTTGAATTGTATTAGCATGGTGTCCCAGGCTCATGCTATGAGACGTTTTCTTACTCTTTTGGCTTCCTCACAATGAAGCACACTACTTTCTGCTTCACCCCAACGAAGCAACGCTCGACACATTGGAGAAAGGATGGCGGCTGTTGTGCATGTCAATGCATAGTTAGTGTGCATTTGGCTAAAAGAAGGGCTAATTTGGCAAAGTGTATCCGCACCTTAAAACCTGTCCTCCTTGGAAAAATACCCAGCACTGTAGCTTCCCATGATTTGAGCATTGTTAGCTCGGCCTGTAGCTAAAAGGGTGGGTACCGATTACCAGAAACTGGCAACAAGCGGGCACGCTCAAAGCATGTGCCTAAGGTCAGCCAACTGAAGGGCAGGCAGGTTCAGCTGATGAGAACATACAGTTCATTCAAGAAGGTGTGAGATAAGCCCTATGAAGAATTATAAACTGAATGTTCTTAAATTGTGCATTTCTGGAGATAATATGAGGGGATTCAAGTGCTAGCGTCCATTCTGTGTCATGTAGTGGCAGCGTTAAATCCTCCTCCCATTCCTGACAGAGTTGGATCAGAGAGATCCCTCAGTACGGAGACTGCTAGTTTCCATATCATAAGCAGTGCCTTCCTGACCACAGAGCAAGAGTACCCCTTCCTCCTGATCTTACAGGACCTCTCAGCTGCCTTGGACACAGTCACCCATCCCACCCCTTTTCCTCCACTGGTTTTCTTCCTACCATTCTAATTAACATCAGATTATTCACAAGGTGACCATAAGGTCGCAAAAGATCCCATTCACCTTTGGAGTCCCCCAGGATTTCATCCAGTCTGCTCTCATCTTTTTACATGGAGCTGCTTGGTGCTCTACTCCCACATAACAATGGCAGGATTCACTAGTATGTTGATACAAAACTCTAGATACACATGTCTCCCCTCGACACCCAGTGCCTCAAACGATGTCTACACATCATCCAGTCCTGGATATTCAGTGTCTACCTGAAGCTCAACCCAACAATAAAAGAATTCCTGTTTTCCAAGAATAACAAATAAGATACAACACAAACCTGGCTCAATGATATAAACCTTGACAGCTTTGACCCAAACTTTCATCAAATGTAACGTCACTTCCATTCACCCTGGACACCAAGCTCACTCTGAAGGAACACATTATATTAAAAACAAAGACAACCTAGTACCAGCTCTCTCTTCCAAAGAAAATCAGACTGTTTTGTTTAGATAGTGACTTCTTAACTATTGTTTGATCTCTCGTACTCTAATAGCTGGATGGTGATAAAGCCCTACTGCACAGCCTCCTAGAGTTCACACTGACACCCCACAGGGTTATCCAACACTATGCAGCACATCTCAAAAAATATGATCACATCGCTCCCATACAAACAGAACTCCATTGCCTCCCCTTTCAGGACCGCACCAGGTTTAAATCCAGCTGCATCATTTACAAAGCCATCACAACCAGCACCCCTTTTAATCTTGCACACAAGGACATCATCACACTATAGACTAAGAAGTGTTAAATAGAAAGAAGAAAACAAGACAGCAGTGCTTTTCCATCTATTCAATCAGGATCTGTAACATTATGCTTGTATCCAACAGGATCGCTTAAATGCTCATCCAATTTAGTAAAGAGTTGAAGACTCATCTCTTTTAAAGAACACAGCATCACAGATGTGTTTGTCTACAAACCAGCTTCCTCACTTATTGCTTGTTGTCTTTATGGTTCTTTGAATTTGTATAGTCTCCTGCTTTTTGCATAGGTTTGTACTGTAGAAATACCATATACATACAGAATACATAAATACATACAGTGCAAGAATTGTCTTCTAATATTTGCAGAGACCACGGCTAACACCAATACAAAGAGTGTGACGTTTTTGACTGATACTTTACTTGGTGGTGTCTGAACTCCTTCAAAGGCATCCAGTGATACCATGCATTATCAGACTGGCCGTAGCAAGCTGGTGCAAAATATGAATATTATTTTTTTTTATTGGAAGTTTATCCCACAAAAATACAAAATAAGGAAGAAGAGAAAAGAAAAGATTAGTTTAGATGTTGGTGGGTGGCCCGTTTCTACACTAGGGAGATGGAGTAAATAACTCTACAGTCCAGATGGAGGTGCAGTCCACCAAATTAAGAAATTACTTCCAAGCAATGGTTTCTGTCAATGTTTTTTTAAGTTTGGTGCACTGCTCCATCAACATGACAGAGCCTTGCACCAAACTGGTTTCTTTCTTATTTTCAAAAACAAAATCCAAAAGCATGATTTTATTTGTGAAAATCAAAAAGAAAATGCTCCCCTTGTAATAGGAATCTACTCCCATGATGAGAGGAGCATTTTGCTGTTTTCACTGCCCCTTACCGCCATGACTTTCATAGCCATGATGGACAGCGAACACTGACCTCTTCCCGCCTATCCAAATTTGGTGGCCAGAATTGGAGGTCTGCCTCTCACAGCCATTACTCCACAGGGCCATCAGTGGGGTTTAATTGTGGCGGGATGGAATAGTATGGGCTCAGAATAAACCTAAAGTTTGCTTGCTTCAAATGTGGTGGGCAGGCCTTTATCATGGTGGTATGTATATTCTGTCACCGTTGTGATGGAGTATACTTCCCTTGAAGATATAAATTTGGCCTTTGTCTGAAGGTAATGACCACAAGCCTGCAACTATCAAAAACAAATTGCAAAAAAGCTTTAGGGCTCATTTACAAGAGGCCTGCGCCACCAGAGCATCACTTTGGTTTGATGCTCTGGTGGTGCAGGCCTCTCAATCATATCTATGAGGCGACGCAAAGCCACCCTGCATGGATTTGCATGGCCTCATAGATATGGAGTAAGACAAGAGAGTGCAAAATGCTGCGTTGCCTTACTCTGCATAGAGGAGGTGTTCCATTGGTTTTGCCGAGAGTGTTCGCATGCAACACCCATGGATTTTGATGCTGGCCCAGATTTACTAAACCACATAAACGTGGGGTAGCGGCAATACCTTACGTCTCCCCAGAGCAGGCGTAATGAGGAGAAGTTTTTCATTTCTCAGCTTTTTTCCTCTTTCCTGTGTGCTGATTCTCCAGCACGCAGACTGAGGATAATGCCTCCAAGGATTGTATGTATGCAGGAAGGTGTCCCTTCTTGCACAAAAACAATCATGCCAACAATGCAGGCACCCTTGCACCCTGGTGCAAGGGTCCTTGTGTTGGTGCGAGGCAGCCAAAATGGTGCCAGGAAAGTAGAAGGGGACAGGTATGCGCCATATCTCACATATACAGCGCATTCCTGCTCTTTCCTTTTTATGCAGGCAGAGAAGTTTTAAGACATGGGCAAAGTAGGCTCTGGCCCAGGGCCCCATCCTTTCACCCCCCCCCCCCCCCCCGATAGACCCAGCTCTGTTCAGCAGAGAGTTTTGCTGGATGACCTTGAATAATTGGTGAACACATTGTTTAAAAGCCTGTTTTCTTTTAATTAATTAATTAATTAATTCTAGAGTTTTATATTGAGCGAACAAGACCTGAAGATATCAGGTATCAGAGCGCTTTACACAGCACCAGTTTCGTTACACGTTCATTTTTTGTTAGGCACAGGGAGATTAGGTGATTTTCCCAGAATCACAGGATGTTGAGCGTCGTAGCCGAGACTCGGCCCTGGTTCCCCAGCTTTGACATCGACTGCTCTAGTCGTAAGGCTACATCCTCTCCCCATTTTTAATGTGGGCGATGTGGAATAGTCTATTGCAGACATTTTGCAGAGAATTTTTTTTATTTTAGATCCAGACAGGACCTCACATATGAGAAATGGGAGGGTGTCACAGAGGTTATTTGCTGAAATGTTAATGAGCTGCTGCTGTGTTACAATGTTGAAAACACACATCAATATCCCCGAATATTTAATGTAAACACATTTAGAATTTGGACGAGTGTGCCTGGCCTCAGAGGGTGTAAAAGAGCTGAAGTTGAATCATAAATTCAAAACTGTTCCAAACAGGGGCCCCCATATTACGTTTGGCCCAGGGCCCCCAAACTCCTTAAGATGTACCTGGACGCAGGGCAGCACATCAAAGTGACTTGCTGCGCTGCCCTGTTTCAAAAGCTTGTATATGAGGCCCATTGCTTCTGATTTTAATTGACCTGGACAGGTACTTCCTACAAGCAGGTGTATATAAGATTGGACTAAAAACGTTTTCTCGTTTTAATGCATACAACTAGAAATTCTGATGATTATTGGCATATAGGAAATATACCAATGGCATTGAATTACTGCATCCTGGAGACATAGTTCAAACAAACAAGAATGACTAAAAAGGGCAAAGGCATTATGAAAAACAAAACATCAGCAAAGAAAAGTATTAACCCACCAGCCCTGGCACTGAAGTGCACCTCTTTTAAGGTGCATGTACACTTGCCACAGGGATATGGCTGGAGTAGACTCGGCCATTACTCTAGAGGTATGTTGGGAAGGGGAAAAGAAAAATATGAATGACACTTGCAAGACAAATGGATGAAGAAGACTGATATTTTGTATTTGATTTTGTATTACAGGAGGTCTGTGATAGCGCTAAGGCTTTCTTTAAGCCAGATTGAAGAAACAACGTTGACGTTGTAATTATATTTACTATCTAAACAGATGGACCCACGACCACAGAATGCTGTTTTTTTCTGAGGAATGTTCTTGCTACTGGATTTGTCTTTCTTGCGCGCTTTTATAAGCACCGATCCCTGCACAGGTCACCGAGTGCATTTTGTTTAGCTGCTCTACAAGCAAAAAACCAGGTGCAACAAATTACATTTGGAAACAAGGTGCAGGGGCGATGATAACACTCGTGACAAATGTCTCTTTTGAAAGTGGGCCATCGCAATAGGAGTGGGTGAGCTAAATAAGTCAACGATTTATTCAAGCCCAATTTTATGACCAGAAGGAGAAGCTTCCATACTTATTAAAACGCTGCATTTATTCTTTCGAATGATTAGATCATGACAACAATCACACTATCAACTGAGGAAAGATTGCTCTGGTTTTTTTTTGTTGATAATTCTCATGAATATCAACTCATATAAAAGATGCTATGGTTATGCAGGATTCGAATTTCTCAGAGTAAGATGCTTTCAATTAGAACGTTCCTCCAGTTAATCCACTCCAATGGTGCCAGCGGTTAATAGAAAAGTGGCACATGAGGCCCAACCTGCAGGGTAATCTTATGTAACCATGCGCAATAATATCTTCACTGCACCTCTCAAGTTGTATTTGTACCACGTTTTTGTAGTGTTGGGCCCTAGGCCCACATGGTAGAAGGAATCACGACACAGGACACCAGTTAGGGATAGCAGATCTGGCCACGAGCACGTGCGCCCTGGCTCTTTTATTGACAGCGTCACCTGACCCAGTGACGTCTGTGGTGGGTGGGTGTTTAGTGTAGGGTTACATAGAAAACAACTAGACTGTGTCCTGGCAGGACACTACATTCCTCCCAAACTTTAATGAAAGGAAAAGCGAATGTCCAACCTGCAAGAAAACAGAACAATAACAGTTGATAGCCCCAACAGATCTTCTTCAGGCGATCAGCTGGGAGAATGTTGAAAGTTCCAGGACTACAAAGTTAGTCAGATGAGCTTCACCTCGGCGGTGTACTTCAGATCATCCTTGTCTTGCTGTGTTGACGCTTATATACAGTGTTCATCACTTTGGGAGCAGAAAGGGTGTGACCCTTGAGGGGTCTCGCAGGTGTTCCTAGTCCAGTGGATGACAACGCTTGTTGGTTGTAGGAGACGACTATGGCACGAGAGGTCATTCTTTGGATTTGCTGCTCTTGATGCCTCCACATCTCCGTCCAGTCAAGTAACTTCCGACTTGCCTTCCTTGCCAGACTCCTCTCTCACTGGAGCCTCGAAGACTGGCCTCTCCTGCTTGGACTCTTCTCTCACTAGAGACGCTGGGAGGACCCTCTTGCCGGACACGATGGGACCGGGTGGGCCGTGCGGGCTTCGCATGAGCCGCGCAAAGGCGTCGCTGCCGAACTGCCAACGGACTCACCGCCAAGTCTCTCATGATGTCCTCGGGGGTGTTGATGTCATCCGCCAGGATGGTCTTGCCGTTAGGACATGGGTTCAGTGTCTTCAACAGACCGTTCCTCTGTGCCAGGTGTTTACCTGGGGCCTTCATGCTTCCTGTTGCCTGTCGTGGAGCTGCCACTGCTGCACCTCTCCCATCCGGATTCCTTTGTCACAGGACATGCGGCCGAGGCCCTTGTCCCCTGGACTGCCACTTGATCGCGTGGGCTGTGCGGGTCGCTGCGGAACTTCGGACATGGCCAGTCGAGTCTTGTGTAGTCCACAAGGGTTGATTGTCTAGTGCTCGGGTATGCTCTGCTTCGGCAAGCTTCAGGTTCACGGGGCACCCATGCAGTTCTTCAGTGGTTGGTCTTCTCGAATGCAGGTTGTAGGGATTACTGGGATCCACACGGATGTTGCGATGTTCCTTGGCCAGCACCGATGTTCCTATGTGCTGACTGTTGCGATGCTCCTTGGACAGCACCGATGTTTCTGTGTGCTGTGGTTCTCTCTCCTCCTCTGTGGAGTGATGTTGTGTTACTCCATTCTTCCTCTTCGTTCTCTTCCTAGACGCGGTCAAGTCTTCTTTCTTGTTTGCTCGTGCTAACCAGGCTTCTCCATGTAGCGGGCCCTCTACATGTCGTCCCCTTGGTCTTGTCCATGTGGTAGGACACTGTCTTCACTTGGCTTGGTGACTAGACCTGTCGTCGTCTCTTCTCTGTTGTTGCTCTTTTTCCTTGGTGACCAGACTGGGTGGTCGGTTTTCATCTTGGGCATGAGTTGTCATGCTGTGCTATTTTCTTTGTGGTCGCTATTCACCGTCATGGTGTTTTGGCGTTGGCACGCTTTGTCTGCGCGGAGGAGGGTTGCGTCACCGCTCCTGGTGCAACTCTGGTGCATGCTGCCATGCGTGCTGACGATGGCGCTCCGGTTGCTGCGAGACATCGCTGTCTCTGTTGGGGACCTTTGTGTGCAGTCCCGTGGCGTTGGCGTGTCGCTGTGCAGCGTCACTCTGGTGCTCCGGATTCCTGGCACGTTCCGGCGCAGTGCTGCGCGGTCCTGGCGTGCGGGTGTGGAGTTCTTGGACGCCTGTTGCGTTCTTGCGGCACGGTTCCGTGCTGTTGGCGCGTTCCTGAAGGTTCTGGCGCGGTTCTGTGCTTCTGGTGCGTTTCTGCGTGGTCTCCTGATGTGTTCAGGAGGTTGCATGTTGACGTGGCGTCATCGGGCGTGGCAGTGTCCTTGTGCTTGGACAGATTCTCCTGTTGCTGTGTGGCGCATTTTTGCGCACTTACTGTTCAGGGTTCTTGGACGCCTGTTGCGTGATGTTGGGTACTTGCTGCTTTGGCTGTCGTCAGGTACTTGCTGCTTTGGACCGTTGGCGGAAGTGGTTGATGCTGCGGTGAACACCTGTGGCCACAAGGCGTCGCTGCTCTCTCCGTCGTTTGATCTCGGCACTCGTTTTCCCTGGACGTTCTTCCAGTGCTTGGCAGTCGTTTCCTCCAGACGTTCTGTCAGTGCTTGAGTTTTCGTTGAGGCGTTCGTGCCTCTTACCACGTTGCGTTGGAAGTGGCGTCTGCAGACCCCTTGCAGGTGTGTGTGGGTGTTTTCTGCGTGGTTGCGCACTTACTTGCTGCGGGAGTTTAGATGCTTTCCTTGGGGGCGCTATTCAGTCTGTTGCCCCTTGCTGCTGCTGATTGATCTTGGGTTCGTGCAGTGCTTGTTGCAGTTCCTTGTGGCTTCTTTTGGGTGCAATACCACCTAGTGACCACTAGATGGAAGTGTGGGCTGGATTCCCTTCAGCAACAGCTTGCCTCCTCTTGGGGACTTTCCTTCCCATGTTGTTTGGGCTTGGAGTCCTGAGCTTGCTTGCAGGACCTGTTGATGCCAGGAGTATGCAGAAGGGGGCTGGAGCCACTGCTGACCCCAGGTAAGTCACTTCTCTTTTCTTTTTGCCTTCTTTTGCTTAGTTGGGGCTTTGTTGTGGACCGGGGGAGGGCAGTCTCTTGTGGAGAGCTTGCTGGCGGCACTTTTCTCTTGTCCTCCCTGCCTGCCTCACACAGTCCTGTTTCCTTCTGTGCTCTCTCTCGCCCCCTCTCCTGCCGGCAGCTTCACAGTTTCCACGCTGCACGGGGAAGGGCAGGAGCTGCGGCAAGGGATCTTACTTGTGGTGGCTGCATGGCACTGGTGTCATTCGCGGGTGGGCTCCGCCGCATACCTTCCTTCTTCTCCCGCTCCTTGCCCGCGGCAGCCTCAGTCCCTTCGCGCGCGGGCAAGGGGGGAGGCTGGGGGCTATGTCGGATCGGATGAGGCAGCTTGTATCGCGGGTGAGCTCCGCTTGATCTGGCGGCAATGGGTCTTTGGCTTTTCTCTCCCCGCCCCCGGCAGCTCCTTTTCACACGCTGCGCGGGGCGGGGGTGATCCAGGCAGGCCGCGGGTGGGCTCCGCCGGCGCTGCTTTGTTTAAAGTTTATTTGCGGCAAAGCGCCATGCCCTGCGGGTGGGCTCCGCTTCGTGGTAGTACGCTGCGGGCGTTTTTCTTTTGCAC
Organism: Lissotriton helveticus; assembly: GCF_964261635.1. Classification (NCBI taxonomy): domain Eukaryota; kingdom Metazoa; phylum Chordata; class Amphibia; order Caudata; family Salamandridae; genus Lissotriton; species Lissotriton helveticus. The sequence goes on from NC_136071.1 coordinate 262,206,812, forward strand.
ACCATGGGGCACAGTCAGGGATCGCAGCGGGTAGGCTCCGCTTCAGTGCTTTCACTCTCCCCGCCCGCCGCGCTTCACACACCGCGCGGCGGGGAGTGCTGCAGGCAGGCCGCGGGGGGGCTCCGCGAGTCTTGCTGTATTGTGGGGGCAATGTCTGGCAGTGTTCCCACTGTTTGGGGGCGCAGTTAATGTCTATAGCGGGTGGGCTCCGCTTTGGTGCACAGTCTTCCGGGGGAGCCGGCTCACCTTCGGCCGACGGGCCAGGTTCTGGGCTGCGGTTGTGGCGGGTGGGCTCCGCCCGGCTGGTGCATCACTCCGGTGGGGGTCTCTGCCACGCGGCCGCCGCAGGTGGGCACTGGGCGGTCCGCTCCTCTCTGGTGGTGCTGGATGGTGGCGGCCGACGCGGGTGGGCTCCGGTCGGCTCGTCCTTGAAGGCTGGTGCGGTGGGCCTCACGGTCGCTGCAGGCTGTGGGGCTCCGTCGTGCCCACCGGCTTTCCGGCGCTTTGCGCCCTGCTACAGGGGGTGCCCTGCAGGCGGGCAGCTCTCTCCCCCTTTTCTCAGGATGTTTTGGCAGTGGCACGCGTGGCTTCACTACCGGCCTCGTCGCCAATGTAGTGTTGGGCCCTAGGCCCACATGGTAGAAGGAATCACGACACAGGACACCAGTTAGGGATAGCAGATCTGGCCACGAGCACGTGCGCCCTGGCTCTTTTATTGACAGCGTCACCTGACCCAGTGGCGTCTGTGGTGGGTGGGTGTTTAGTGTAGGGTTACATAGAAAACAACTAGACTGTGTCCTGGCAGGACACTACAGTTTTCGCTCTGGTTTATGACTGTAAATCGGAATATTTTTATTGAATCGTTTTATATTGCCCTAATGGGGATGTGTAAAAAGAAAAGAGAATTAAACGTTTTAAAAATCGTAAAAATAATAAATGATTTTTTAATGGAAACATAATTTTAAATATTTATTTCTAATGTATAACAAAATTTAAAAAAAGCTTCAGCTCTGTTAAAATATTTTTTTAATTGAATAGTTAATTAATTTAAATATTTTCAATTAAATACCATTAAAAAATTATGTATTAAAAATATATTCCCACCTAAATTAAAATGTTATCAATATTTATTATGTAGTAAAAGTACCAAATATTATGTATAGAATAAATATAAAGTATTTATTTTTTAAAGGAGATTTATATTTCTGTAAAAGCGATTATTAACATATTTTGTATTAAAAATGATACATAGATATGTATAAATAGATAGATAAATAGATAGATAGATGCATTAAATTACATTTATATATATGTTTAAAAAAACATATTAAATGAATTTATTTCGAAGTTATTTCTTTTTGAGTTTTAGTTTAAGTCCTTGATGCCATTATTTTGCATGGGAGTGTGCTGAAGTATCAGTGACTGGCCATGCGTGGTGCTGGATGTACTCTATGTCTGAGGTGGTGTATGTTTATGAATTGTATGTGTCTTTTGTGGCTGTAGCTACTATAGAAGGGCAGTGTTTTATATCAATGGGCTTACTTTTTATGTAAGAGGGTGCATGTCCCTCTCTAAATCCCTCCTTAACCTTTCCATAAACCCTCCTTAGTGTACACTATACCACACCCATTTAGTAGTAGGTATTCCTCATTTTTCCAGCAACTTCTCCCTGATCGCCCTCTCCCCACATTTACTGCTACAACCTGGGTGATCGTTTGCTGATATCTCTGCTTTTGGGAGAGTAGATCATGGCAAATATATGATAGGAAAGGCAGAGATCTCCACATGTAGGTTTGTGAATAGCATTTTGTTGGAATTCAGTAGCACAATTGTAGCACCGCTAAACATACTGCAAAATGCAGTTTGAAAATGAATAAAGAATACGATCAGTTAAGCCCTAATTATGAAGGGCAAAATTACGATTCCTGCTCAGACGCCTGTTTGGGCCGTGATCTGAATTCTGATCACTATGGAGTTCTCCGTGTAGTATAATAACTGTGTGCAATATATGTTGTATCCTCCAATTTTCCCATGGTACATTTTAGCAGGTCAAACCTGTTGGAAGTTACAAAGGAAAATGCCCAGTAATTACAAAGACTTGCAGAATTCAGTATGAAAGACATAGTACTCCACATCATATTTTCTATTTCCAACAGAACACTTAGAGAAGGTATTTACCGAACCCACTAAAGCCTTAACCTGTAATGTTGGTAAATATAGAAATCCCATAAAAGTACCCGTAATAGAGGTTTAAATGTTAAAAATGGTAGTTGAACTTGGACAGTTATTAAAAGTGTGGTGTCCAAATTTTGTTGTTGATGTGCAAAAAATGCATTGTTGAAGGCATACTCCCATTTGACAGACCCGGCAAACACAGATATTCTGCCAGGATTGTGTAATTACCTCATTTACACATCTGAGACTGGTGGAGTACTATTTTTCTGAGTTGATTTAGTGGCAAGGTTTATGAATATTCAAAGACATGTAATTAGGTGAATATTTCCTAATGAGGAGTAGGTAACTACACCTAGCATTACAATAAATAGGTTTTTTGGGTTTGAAGGAACAGAACAAATCAGACCCTGAATACAAAGATGTGGTCAGTTCCATTTCAGGTTCAAAATACCAGGTAAAATCTGGCAAGGATCTCATTGGTAAACCAGCATCAATGCATTCCAAGGTGAGCACATCAGAATGTTGGTGTTTTACCAACACAATTCTTGTCATGCTTTACCTACCAAAAACCTGTGGGCAAATAGCACAGGGTACATAATCTGCATATGGAAAAATAACACACTTGCAATTAGTGAAGGGAACTTGCTGCCATGAACGAAATCCACCTTTTCTGCATAGTCACCCTAAATTTGTAACCTTTAGCTTGACCCTATTCTTACCGGTTTTAAGACTGGATGCACAGTGACCCTGCAATTCAATGCACAAGGCATATGTTCCATTCCTAAAATAGTACTGGCTAAATCGGTTTCAGGCAGTTAGCCTATTTGAATTTCCTGCAAGGCCATGCATGGAAGTTAAGTGTGTGCGCAAACAAATAGATTACTATGTCACCCACGTAAGTTCACAAGGCTGGGCTCTCAGTATATAAAAAGGCACAACACATATTGGAAATAGTATGCCTAACATTGAGTAAATATTTTGGATGGTTTTTTTTCACTCTGTAGGTCAAGTTAGATTCTCCATTAAAAGACATACATTAAAATCCTTAATTTATATCTTCACCTGCGAAAATGCTAGTAAAACAAAATGTTATTTTTCACATAATTCTTAAAAATCTAACATCATGGTGAAAGTATGGTATTGTATGGTATATTAACTTTAGTTGTTTTTTTCATAAAATTATACACAATAAAAATGTAACACAGTCATAACAATGAGTGAAAAACTATGGATATAAGCCACTGTAGTTAAAATTAAGCAGGTTAATTACACAGGGATATGAAAATAAAATATTCTTAAACATGCACAATATAAAACGTAGATTTCACATACAAAGGTCAAGTTAAAAGCAGGGTTTATATAATCGCAAATACAATCAATAAAACACAAAGCGAGTGCTCATCACTAATGCAGAATCCCAGGTAAGAAGTGAGACATACATAAAAAAAAACATTTCTGATGAGCCTGTAACAGTTGAAAAAGCAGAAATGCTGGTCTCACTTGCCTAAAATTCAGGGGAAGGAGGAACGGGTGTATATACTGATGACACAGGATGTCAAATCTTGCACAGTCCATAACAGTATTTAAAGTATTGGGTGGAAACATCATAGAAGCATACCTGTAAGTCACAAACTTTTGACCAAGCCACTTTAGGCAACAACAGCTGATAAAACAGATTTAACTGAAAATAGATTAGCAGTCTGCGGTGGTAGTTAGACTACCTAAATTTAAATATGGTTCTATCCCAGGGACTGTTTTGACCATAACACAATGACGCCTAGAGCGCTTGCATAGGTACCGAGGCCTCTTGCTCCTCTGCCACCCTAGACAGAAAAGCCTGCTTTATCGAAAGAATATCCCCCCTTCACAATGCGCTCAGGTTCTGAAAAAAGTTCTGACCGGTCCGATGAGGTAAGAGATCATTTGATATATAAGAACCATTGAATGCAGAACATATGATCCAGGTTCAAACAATCTCGTGCTATGGATCTGTTAAGATTCAGTTCCTCCTTTTATCAAATGGACAACCATAAAACCATAAAAGTTAGGGTCATAACCTAATAAAATCAAAGCTGTACCCCAGCCCTGTTTCTTCGAGACCAACTTCACTCGGTGTACCATGGAGGACCTTTAGAAGGCCTTTCAGGAAAGAAGTCTCGATAACCTGTAATTGGGTAGCTGACATAAAACTCCAAATTCCACACCTAAAGCAAACTGCAGAGACACGCTTAGCATTGTATACTTTAAGCATAGTCTCTATATGTGTGTGGCCTAAACGCTTTGGAAAGATGCTAATCCTATTAATAGCACTTTGAACCTCAGGTCGCTTTTTCCAAGCAAGGCTTGCTAGGTGAAATGGGAATCCAGTAGGATCCCTAGATAAGAGAAAGGCTCAATCCTGCTAATAGGGGGACCCTTTATCACAAAACATTTAGAACTGTTTTTCTGGGACAAACCACCATCACATGAGACTTCGAATAATCGATGGCTTAGTTGAGACCATCCATAAAAGTAACAAAAATGTCTAAAAGAGGCTGCGGGCCCTTAACCATGCGTTAAATGAAAACGGCGGTGGGTGCATATAAAAGAACAGGCGGAGGACGACCGTTCAAGTTCGGTAAATCATTCTAGCCCATGGTACAATAAGGCTGATAACAGGTCGTTAATATAGAAAATTAATAGGAAAGGGGCAGAATACACCTCTGGTGCACCCCTCTCTTCAAATTAAAAGGCTGGGTGCGTTCACCGGTAGGCCTGTACATCACAGAGACTTGGAGGTTGCGCAAAAAGGAAACCAGAGCTGTTTCGACCCCATGGACCCCAGCACAGCACAGAGCTTGGCTCTAATAACTCTGTCAAAATCCAAGCTGAGGTCCTTGAAGGCCAAATGAACTGCTCCCTCCTTTGTCCTAGTGTATTTCGAGATCAGCATATAAAGGTTCAGGTTGTGTTTCATAGTACGCCAACGTGCCCTAAACCCATGTTGGGCCTCTGATAACACATTCCTTGCTTTAGCCCAGGTAGTAAGGCAATCCAAAGGGACCCACCCAAGAATTATGACCTCACTAGCTGACAGGGAGTGGGGAGACCTGTTTCCCTTCTTAAAAATATGGACAATAATCGAATGTTGCCAACTATTGGGAAGCGAACTACGAGGAAAAACAGCCATTACAACGGCGCTGCTTCACCACATAACATTTGGCTCGCATGCGTTACAATGCATACATAGTTACCACGAGTAGCCTTTACCATGCATGCCTTTACATCTAATTTACGTTGTAAAGGTATGTATGGGAAAGGTAAATGTGTGGCAGCATGTATGCTTAAAGCGCATGAAATGGGAAATCCAGTCCCACGTCCGCCTTTCTGGTTTTGGTACCACTTTGTGTCATTAGAGGAAACCCTCATGCTTCCTCTTTACAACATATGACGTGCCAAAGAAGAGCTGGAGAGTATGTGAAATCATGGAGAGGTAAGGTGGATTGGGCCTAGGGTGTGGGCTACGGATTTACAGTTTTGAGCTGGAGAGGAATAGTTCATACAAGGGCTGAGGGTGTCAAACAGGGGTCAGATTTTAGGGCTTAGGGCAGGGGGAGTTTTTAGAAAGGCTAGGGCCATTAGGTCTTAGGGCAGGAGGAGGGGTCGTTTTTAGAAGGGCTGGGGGCTTCATGCAGGGGTCCACTTTTAGAGCTTAAGGAATTGAAGGGGTAGTTTATAGAAGGGCTGGGTCCGTTTTTAGGATAGAGGGCATGGAAAACCTTTACTACGAATATGCCTATAACATTCATGCTTTTACAATGAAATCGTTGTAAATGCATGTATGGTAAAGGCATGTTCATGGTAAAGGTTATGCATGGTAAAGGCATTCACGATGTAGCACATGCATAGTAAAGGCATGCAGTGCATTAAAATGCGTTATAACATCATACAACCACTACGAGTGGCAGCGTTTAAATACTGAGCCAATATAGGGGCCCAAAGATTTACCTCGAATTTAAACAGGTCCCATGCTATTCCATCTGCGCCCAGGGCCTTGCCGTCAGGGAGGGACATGATGGCTTTTCTGACTTCCGTCCACTGAAAACAAAGACCAGTTGCCTTCTAATCTTCAAGATATAAAACCTCTGGAGGTCACACATGGCCCCAAAATGGTCTAACTAGTTTCGAGAAGTGATAGTAAGGCCCTAAACAGACACCTGGTCAGGAGAGAATAAAGGATGGATCACTACCCAGCTGAATGCTGCACTGTCCTGTAAGGCACACGCCCCAATAAATTGTCCCATACCTTATTTTTTGAGTCCTTTTTCTTTCTCTGCATGCCTGACAGTAGGTAGCCCTGGTCCTCCTCACTTTCTCCCAAATGCAGGGCTCCTTTTGCAGGGATGCCATGAGTGCTCTATGGGCCTGAGAAAAAGCTTTATTAAACCATTTAGGAGGCACTACCAAAGGCACAGCATTAGGGAGCGTAAGAGCTGTCCTGATACAGCCAGAGAGATTAGAAAAGACCATCAAAGGGGGGCGTGGCTTGGCACTGGAGGAAATGGCAGGTGCCTAGTGTTGCTCGGTGCAGCGACCGGAGGACTTTTTCAATAACAGGCGGCAGGACCCGCGCTGTTATTCTTCTACTTGTGGGAACTTTCTTTGTAAGGATGCCTGGACCCCAGTGAGGATCTTCTGCAGACGCGGTACAGGTTTTGTTACAAATGTGCATCTCCGTGACGCAGCCACCATTGTGTATTCCTAGCGCGTTCAGTGTGATATCGGCACCGCTGCATATCGTCTTTCCTCAGTGCCATGCTGCAAATATAACTACTTCTCTTGATGGATTTACTTATGTTTTCTGTATACTCCTGCAATATTATGACTTCTTCTGTCTGAACAGCATGGGATCTCCAGGAATTTCTCACTGTCACTGAATCCTTCTCCACACTTGATATGAGAAAAGCTCCTAACTAATATGAAAGGTGCTAAAATTGGGATAACTTTAAGTAACACTCTCTCTTTATAAAATTGTGTGGCGCGTCACCATATCTGATATTGTGTTCGTCCTTCTACGCTTCTGATGCACCTTCTGTATTATTTTTTGGCACTGCTCGCTATTCTTGTCATAAACATATTATTCTTGCCAGAAACAGGTTATACCATCATTTACTATCCTAGTGAACTCTGTCTCATTCTTTTTGTAATTTCTTCCCTGCAAATACCGTTTTTCTCTCGGATCTCATAATATCAATGGATTTTTCAAAGAACCAACACTTCTTTCACTATGACATACATGTCTATGGGGAGAATTAAATCTGGTAGAGGTGCGACTTTATCGTCCATTCTTTCTACATGTTCTAAATCCACTGCAGTATTCACATTGAATCCTTTTTTGGTATACAGTCTGGTATGGAGGAACCTGGACAAGTTACATTTCCCCAATACGCAGATGCTACGCCTATATCTCTTCTATCTTCACCAACTGGGAAGAATACCTCTAAAATATGATCTTCTACTTCTTCAATGATTAAAAAGGTAAAGAAAGATCCCCCTTCACTGACCATATCTCCAGCACCAGTTTCCCTGGAACTACTTCTAGATGAGATTCGAGCTCTTAAACCTTATATGGAGGAAACTAACATTCGCTTATAAGCTATCAAAGATAAATGGTCAACTCTTGATAATAAAGTAACTACACTAGAGCATCAAATGGCATCTCTACATACATCCTCTCAACAAATTCTACCCATAAAAACAGATATTTTACATCTGCAAAAGCAAATAGAAAATCGAGAAAATCGAGACAGGCGTAACAATCCGCACATATATGGTCTGCCTGAGGGATTGGAAGGTTTCAATCCTATCTCTTTTTTCCAGTCTTTCTTGTTGCAGGTCCTTCAACTCCCAGAGTCTCCGGCACTCACCATACAAAAATCCCATAGACTTGGTCGACCTCCTCAAAACGCATCTATCCAACGCAATCCAACAGATGTAATATTATACTTCTTGGAATACACAGATTTGTTGAAAGTTTTACAGGCTGCTAAAGCAAAACTTCATATAACTTGGCAAGGATCTCAATTATTCTTCTCCCAAGACTATGCAAAAACCACAGCTGATAAATGAAATAGTTTTTTAAGCACACGCCCAGCTTTACGTAACCTAAACGCTAGATTTGGTTTACTTCATCCATGTCTTTTTAAAGTGACTTACAAAAACAAGATACCAACATATGAAGATCCGGTTTTCCTTTAACAATTTCTTGATAGCTGTAGAGAAGACCCCAAGATGTTTGTTGGAACGTCTTCTTCTTGAACATACATTTCTCCATGCTAAAGTTAATCGTAATTTTACAATGCACTTATGATATGTTTCACTAATTGTTTTCTTTCCTTTTGTGTTTTCCCACCAGGTATTGATTTCTCTTCCTGGTTCACCCATTGTCACAAAGTCCGTCTAATTCCCTATTCCCCTCATGGTCTCGTTCCATGGAGTATGGTGGCTGATTGTTTCGTTTTCTCCCATGTGGCTCCCACATCCACCATCCATGTTTGAGTATTTGGTATGTTTTGTTGTTTTGTTTGTCCTTTATTCCTGTCTTTTCTTCTTACTCTTTTATTCTTCTTCTCCCCTTCTTTCCTTTCCCTTTTCTTCTTTCCTTTCTCTTCTCTATTTCATTATTTTCTACTTTGTACCATACTCTTTTATCGCTAGAGTGCTTACTTTTTGGCCTTTCTGTTTACTGCGAATCCTTTATTGTTTTCTTGTTATGCTGTAATGCTTTTCAAAAGTTATTCTTAGTTTTTACATTTAATCAATGATGTTACGTATTATTACATGAATATTAAAGGTTTGGGTACGCCTATCAAACGGCAAAGAGTTCTTTCGCATTTATATAACCTTAGATCAGATATTGTATTTTTGAAAAAATCACATTTAGCTGCTTCAGAAGTTCTTAAGCTTTAACGACGGTGGGTAGTAAATGTTTTTAATTCTCCTGGCACTAGCAAAAGAAATGGAACTGTGATTATGTGTCATAAAAAACTTAAAGTGGCCCCTCTTTCTCAAGACTCAGATGACGAAGGACATTGGTTAATTGTTCACCTTAAAATTAATGATAGCCCTATTACTTTGTTTAATGTGTATGCTCCCACAAAACCTGATAATATATTTTGGCCCCATATCTCTACTCTTTTGATGTCTATCTATACGCCATATGTTGTTTTTGGGGGCGATTGCAATGTAATTGTTGATCCCTGTATTGATCGTACATCCAAAACACCTTTTGTTTCCTCCACAATGCATCATCACTTCACTAACCTGATCTCCCACAGATCTCTTGTTGATTCATGGTGATTTTGTAACACACAACTTCGCAAATATACTTTTTTCTTACCCACTCACCTCTCACAATCACGCATTGATAATTTTTTTGTTTCCAAAGCACTAACACAATCTACACTACAAGCTGACATTGGTTCCATATTGATTTCAGACCATGCCCCTGTGATATTGGACTTAGAGTTGCTTTCAATTAATGTTACCAGTAAAAGATGTCGATTTAATACAGCTTTGTTGACTGACCACGTCTTCACTTCTTCTTTTGAAGACTTCATTTCAGATTTCTTTAAATTTAATATATCTTCCATATCATCTTTTCCAACTGTTTGGGACGCTTTTAAATCTTCATCCAGGGACTTTATTATCTCTTCTGTGGCCACAAAAAACGCCTTAATGCCAGAAAACAGATGTAATCCTCAAAACTATCAAGTTATTGGAGTCACTTTATAGAGTTACAAATTCTAAAGCTGATCTCGATAATCTTATAAAAGAAAAATTTAAATAAAATAGGCTATCTACAGAAAATACATCTGCATATCTCCTCTGCGGTAGTGCACGTTATTATGGCGGCCAGAATATAGCAGGAAAACCACTCGCTTCCAACCTCAAAGTTAAAAAAAATGTAATAACTTTTATTATGTCCTAAATTCAAACTAAAAATTTAGAAATACTAGAAGAATTAAAGAAATAAGATACCTCTCTTTATACTCCTGAAACTATCCCAGATCCTAAGGACGTTCAAACCTATATTACTTCCATACTAAAAAAGTCTCCCATAGATACTGATTTTTCACTATTGGAACGTGATATTTCTATTAAAGATATTCCTCACGCATTGAAACTTCTTCGGCCCTGGAAAGCTCCTGGCTCAGATTGTTTCCCTATGGAATTTTACCCCTATTTCTATAAATCCCTTTTTCCTTATCTCCTCTCTTTATTCTCACACTTAATCTCCTCTAAAGCTTCTAGTAGTAAATTTCAAGATGCTCTCATTTGCCTAATCCCTAAAGAAGGAAAAGATATTCACCTTTGTAAGAATTACAGACCAATTTTGTTAGTTAACTCTGACTACAAAATATTTGCCAAAATCCTCGCTCTCCGTCTAGAACCTTTATTCAATCAATCATTTGTAAAGAACAATCTGGTTTCATCAAAGGACGTCACATCTCAGATAACACTAGAATTTTCTTTAATATATTACATAAAGCTAATAAGTATCCTCACTCATTGACAGCTATCTCTCTAGATACGTAGAAGGCCTTTGACCGCATGGATTTCTTCCACACATTATCTTGGTTTGGCTTTGACCCCAATTTATTTCTTATATTACTTTACTGTATACCTCTACCAAAGCTTCTATTTTCATCAATGGCTCCATTTCTGATTCTTTTACCCTACAGAGAGGGGTCCATCAAGGTTTCCCTTTCTCCCCACCTCCATGCAGACGATATTTTATTATATATCTCTAACCCAGATCATACTTTCCCTGCTTTTATTACAGAGGTTAAGGCTTTCTCCTCCATCTGTGGTTATAAATTAAATCATGATAAATGCGAAATTTTTCCCCTTAATATTATATGTTTTAAACAGGATTTTGTCCTTACTAATTTGTCATGGAACCCCCAAAAGATTAAGTATTTAGGTCTTTGGTTTGCCTCTTCTATTAAACAAACACTATCTCTAAACATGTCTCACGTGCTATCTACATTATATACATCTATCACTAAATGGCATCCCCTTTATCTATCCTGGTGGGGCAGGCTTGATATGATCAAAATGATGCTCACTCCCATCATTTTTTATTTGATTTCTGCTACCCCTCTCAGCATTCCATCTTCTTTTTTCAAAAAGGTTAATTCTCTTTTATCTACCTTTTTATGGAATAAAAAGAAAACATGATTGTCTTTAAACATGCTTCAACGCCCCAAATCTCAAGGTGGGGTTAACTTTCCTAACTTTCAATTTTATCATAATGCTTTTCTTCTTAAACAACTAGCTAAATCCTAAAATCAATCCACTCTTACTTCTCTTCCTTTATGGACAACCATGGAGCATTCTTTCTCATCTCCTCTCTCCATCACCGAATCTCTTACATTTAATCACAAAACACGCTTTTTATCTTCTCCTATGTACAAAACAGCACATAGACTATATCATTCTTTTCTAATTTCCCATCTTTCCTCTCAAGATCAATTTCTTAATTCCTCCATTTGGCATAATCACTTTCTTAAACTTAATAACAAACCCATATTTTGGAAAAGATAAAGGGTTCCTTTGGAGCCATCAACTTTACTCTAATAATACGCGGCTCACTTTTTCTGAAGCACAAATTCTTTATAAATGACCAAATTCTTCTTTATAAGAATTTAATATATTGATAGAGCATCTCATCATTGTAATATACTTCCATTTTTAAATGCTCAATCTAGTGACTTGTCCGTATATAAATCTCTTACTACACCTCCCGATCCTAGAACTTAAACTAAAATAGAACTGCAATGGGAACATGATTTCCATTCATTGTGGTCTATTAATTTTTGGGATAAATTATGGTCAAAACTTCGTAAAACCTCTAGATCAGCAAGCACAACTCAAAAACTCTTCTTTATCTATAATAGACTTATGTTTACTCGAGTGTCCTTACATAAATTTAACTCCACCTCTTCCCCAAACTGTTGGTCATGTAACACTCCCCATGCTGATTTATATCATATGCTATTTGCTTGTCCCTCTACCCACCAAATCTGGTTGAAGATCTGGTCTCAAGTCAATGCCATTTTTCATACTCCCTTCACTTATTTATCTGTAGATATTTTCCTGGGTTCCCTGTCTGACTGTCATGAATAGCGTTTCGTGGGCCGCTGTCCGCGCAATGCGTGGGGATCGGCAACCTTTTTTTCTCCCGGGAACCACAAATCCCAGAGGGCCAAGGGGGACGCTGCGCATGACGTCAGCCGTGCAGCCCAGGACCCTTAAGCCAGGAAGAAAGGGAAAACGGAGCCGATAATTTTGCCGAAGTACACTAAGGTGGTCAGAGAGACTTTTGGAACCGGAGTAACCGTGAGTAAAATCCCTTCCGTGTGGCTGCCGGCTGGAGGCACACGGACGCTGAATCAAGTGGATTTGGCGCTGAGCTGAGGTGGGACAGTATACACGGCTGTGTGTATTGGATGCCCCTGAGCCCACAATAACCATAATGTTTGTTTTCCATATGTGCAGAGCATAGCGGCTGCATCTCCAGACAGGGGAAAACAATTGGAAACTCGCGTGTTGAGCGAGGACATTTCAAAACTGAAGAAGTTGGTTTATACTGTTGCGAGTGACATTTAACTCGCTATCAAAACCCCATACGCTTTGGAGTAACCTGGGGGAAAAAAAGGAAGAGTGTCTGGAATCCCCAAGACTGTTATATTTGATATACATGGCTTCCGTGTAGAACTTGATATCTTTTGAAAGCGGGTTAAAACAGGAGTTGAAGGTGCTGTTAACCTTCATGGTATAGCTTATGTTTTCTTTGGCGACAACCTCTTTTGTGCTTTATATTTAATACAGGAGAGGAATCACAAGGGGGTGCCTACACCATTGGAGGAAGTGGCACAAGGTCGAACACTGTCATAAAAGTGGTATGTGAGGTGCTGAGAGAGAGAATATGCATTAAGGAGACAGTTACCTACTCTCATTCTCGTTTCTTGTTCTTTTATAGTTGGTTGCCACCACAGATAGGACCCTTACCTCCCTCTCCTGTTTATAAAGATTGAGTTTTTTCCTTTCAGGTAGGAGTAACACTTTGGAAGAGAGGGGCCTTAACACACTGTGGAGATTGATTGTTATAGTGTAGATAGGGAGGGGTGTGGTACTAAATATCTTGTCTTTGTCATTTCAGATCTCCCTCCCCGCTGTCCCCTTCCTTTCCCGCGCTCACGGGACCATTCTGTTAAGTCTGTGTATATACCAGGCCACAGGGTGGTTGCGTGGGTGTTGGTATAGGTCTCTCAGCACAGCCACGAGGAGTATTGTGGCGGAGCCTGACAGAATTATCGGCCCACGGAAACGGTCCTCCTCTTGGCTGTGTTGACGGAGAATGGCCACGCTTGATGACGTTCTGGCTGCGCTAGCTTTAGTCCAGACGGAACTGGCGGCCTCCAACAGAGAGGTCGCTGCTTCACGAACGGAAAACGCTCAATTAAGGGCCCGCATGGACAGGATGCAAGGGAATCCCTTCGATGCTGGGGCTAGTACATCACCTCCCCCTTCCCTAGTGGTAGAAATGCCCACACAAATCCCGCTGGCTCCCCCTGAAAGATTTTATGGGGACAACAAAAAGGTGCAGGTGTTCATGACACAAATCCTCCTACACTTTATGTGTAAGCCTAAAATGTTTTCAACAAACCAGGCCCGAGTGGCCTTTTTGATTTCCTACTTAGGTGGAGAGGCAGCTCAGTGGGCGGTTCCAGTAGTCAGGAGAGACGATCCCTTACTCTACGATTGGGACGAATTCAGGGTAGAATTTGAAAAAACATTCGACCGTAGAGCAGAAACGTTCTCAGCAGACCGTGAGCTGTTGGTTCTTAAACAGGGCACTATGGATTTGGTGTCGATTTGAACAACTTCCGTCGTTTGGTTGCGGAAACAGACTGGCCTGAGGTCAAACAGTCTGCGTTATTCTACCAAGGATTGAACAATGAAATGAAAGATGTGCTGGCACACATCGATCCTCAACCACGCACCTGCTCTGCGCTTATAGAACTCGCTCTCCATCTGGACCACCGAATACGGGAGCGCAAAGGGGAATTAAGAAAGAAAGAGCCGGTCGTAGTGGTTCATGAGCGAGGAGGAGGGGGTAGCGAGAAGCCTGCTTCCACTCAGGATGCAATGGAGATAGGAGCTGTGCGGGCTTCCTTGTCTTTTAGCGAGAAAGAGCATCGGAGGAAAAATGGACTCTGTTTGTATTGTGGAAAAAAGGGGCACTTCCTACAGGAGTGTCCAGTGAAACCAAAGACCGGAAGGTTCAAAACCGGTCAAGCCGCCGCTGGAACCATGGAGAAGAAGTCGGAAAACTCCAGTGCTTGAGAGTGGAAGGAGAGGAACTCTCGAGCAGAAACACCATCCCTTCAATCACGGCTTGTTGCGATCAAGAAAAGAATCATGTATTCCTGTCCATGTTGTTGTTGCTGGAGACAGGAGAACAAGGAGTCAAGGCCATGGTGGACTCCGGGGCCACTGGGTGTTTTATGGACTATACCGAAGCAGAAAGGCTGGGAATCTAGCTCATCGCAAAGAAACAGCCCGAACCAGTGTACGCGGTAGACGGTAGCGAACTGATCGCAGGACCCATTAAGTATCACACACCGGAATATCAGTGCATCTGTAACGACCTGCACCAGGAAACAATCTCGTTAAACATCATCCAAGCCCCCCAATATGGCATCATATTGGGTTTTCCATGGCTTCAAAAACACGAACCCTACATCCATTGGACCTCGAGGACGATTAGTTTTGTCTCGGATTATTGTATGGAACATTGTCTGGTGACTACTGAGAGTCCATCTCAGTCTTTGGCAAGGGTATACAACATCGCCACAGCGGCCGAGAAAGAAGTGAAACTCCCGTCTTGTTATGCCGCTTACGCAACGGTATTCAGTGAGGATAAGGCGGAGGCTCTTCCGCCTCATAGAGCCTTCGATTGTCGTATCGACCTGGTTCCAGGAGCGACAGTACCGAATGGTAGGCTCTACGCCCTTACAGTGCCAGAAAACGAATACCTGAGAGCTTATTTGGACAAATATTTGGCTCTCGGGTACATACGCCCGTCTCGGTCTCCTGCATCATCACCGTTGTTTTTTATACCAAAAGCAAACGGCGAAAAAAGGTGCTGCATCGACTATCGCGCCTTAAACGCCATCACGATAAAGAATCAGTACCCTTTACCCCTGATTCCCGTGTTATTGGAACAAGTCAGAGCAGCTACTATATACACCAAGTTGGATCTGCGAGGGGCATACCACCTCGTTCGCATACGAAGGGGCGACGAATGGAAGACGGCTTTCAAGACGGGGTATGGGCTTTTCGAATATCTAGTGATGCCCTTTGGGCTGTGTAATGCCCCGGCCGCGTTCCAATTCTTTTTGAAAGAGGTGTTGAGGGAGTTCCTGGACCTCTTTGTAGTCGTCTACATTGACGATATTTTGGTATACTCCAACACAACGGACGAACGTCAAATGCACGTGAGCCAGGTGCTAGAGGCCCTGATGAAATACCATCTCTATTGTAAAATCACGAAATGCGAATTTCACGTGACCACCGTTGAATTCTTGGGAGTGATGCTTACGCCGTCGGGTCAGGTCATGGCTGAGAGGAAAGTACAAGCCATAAAGGACTGGCCTCGTCCACGTACAGTCAAGGATATCCAATGCCTATTGGGTTTTGTGAACTTTTACAGACGGTTCATTGGAGGTTTTTCGGCCCTGGTGACCCCCTTAACCCGTCTGACAAGAAAGAACGTCCCTTTTCTCTGGAATGTTGAAGCTCAGCAGGCGTTTGATGGGCTGAAAGAAGCCTTTATCAGTGCTCCTGTACTGACACACGCAAACCCCGACCTGCCATTTATAGTGGAAGCTGATGCTTCTGAAGTAGCCTTGGGGGCGGTTCTTTCACAAAGACAGGAAAACACTGGAGTCTTACACCCTATGGCTTATATGTCACGAAAACTCAGCTCTGCAGAAATTAACTACACAATAGCAGAAAAAGAGTTACTGGCAATAAGAGACGCCTTTGTGGAATGGAGGCATTGGCTATTGGGAGCGGTCCATCAGGTAACAGTCTATACGGACCATCGCAACCTGCAATTCATAAGAGCAGCCCGTCATCTTACGCCCAGACAACTACGCTGGATGCTATTCTTTGAGGAATATCGATTCGTTGTTACATACAGACCAGGAGTGAACAACAAGAAAGCAGATGCCCTGACCCGACAAGAACATCCAGTATTGCATACCATGACTCCGAACCGATCTATCATAGACCCAGCAAAAGTGGTGTGCGTGGCCCAAACCAGAGACTTTGTTCAATCTTTGCGGTCAGGGATACAATCATGCGTCTGGAGAACCTGGCTTCGTCATCATCCCGAATGGAAGGTGAGACAAGGGATAGCCATGAAGGGACACCAGGCGCTTGTGCCCACCAAAGCTTTACAACGTACCGTGTTTCAATGGTGCCACGAACTGCCTAGCGCTGGACATATGGGACACGTGAAAACATTGGAAAAGGCATTGAGGCAGTTTTGGTGGCCAACCATCTGCCTGGATCTGAAACGCTGGGGAAACCAGTGTGTGCAATGTGCCCGAATGAAATCGGATCGACAACAACCCCAGGGGTTCCTGCAACCGTTACCCACACCTGAAACGCCTTGGGAAAGCATCTCCGTAGACTTTATTGTTGGCTTGCCTAAAGATCAAGGGAAAACGGCCATTCTGGTAGTAGTGGATTTTCTTACGAAAATGGGCCACTTCATCGCTTGTGATAAAGTACCTACAGCGGGACATTTAGCTCATCTCATGTTGGCACAAGTAGTGAGGTTACATAGACTCCCGAAAGTGATACTGTCGGACAGGGGGGCCAAATTCACTGCAGGGTTTTGGAAAGTGTGGTGTGCGGAGTTACATATTTCATCGTCCCTATCCACTAGTTTCCATCCACAGTCGGATGGCCAAACGGAGAGACTTAATCAGTCCCTAAAACAATATCTCCGTTGCTACGTTCAGGCCGACACAGATTCCTGGGTGGATTGGTTATGGGTGGCGGAGCTGGCCTACAACAGCACACAACATTCCTCGACGGGTCATTCCCCTTTCTTTAGTACTTATGGCCACCACCCAAGAGGCAACCCATTGATCCTCCCTAGAGAAACAGTGCGGCTGCCAGACATCAAGGCAAGATTGTTGCGCATTCGCAAGATTCTTCTGGCGACGCGCAGGAATCTTGTTCGGGCCAAGGGGAGATAGAAAACTCAGGCGGACAAACACCGAAGGCCTAGTCCTGTGTATAAGAAAGGGGATCTGGTGTGGTTATCCACTAAACATATCACATTCCGGAGGTATAGCGTGTTCAACCCCAGGATCTTAGGTCCTTACTGGGTGGTGAGACTAGTGAATCCGGTTGCAGTGAAGTTGCCTGCTCATTTCAAAATCCACCCTGTATTTCACGTGTCCCTTCTGTAACCCTCTCGGGTCCCTGTTCGTAGACCTCCTGTGCCTGTTTGGGTGCAGAAAGATCAGGAATACGAGGTGTTGAGGGTGTTGGACTCCAGATGGGTGAGGGGGCGGCTTCAGTACCTGCTTTCTTGGAAGGGCTACGGGCCGGAGGAAAACTCTTGGGAACCTGCGGGGTCTGTTCATGCTCCCCGTCTTGTGTCCCGTTTCCACAGCCAGCATCCCGATAGGCCGACCCCTGGACAGCGCCCCTTGTGGGGGGGATGTACTGTCATAAATAGCGTTTCGTGGGCCGCTGTCCGCGCAATGCGTGGGGATCGGCAACCTTTTTTTCTCCCGGGAACCACAAATCCCAGAGGGCCAAGGGGGATGCTGCGCATGACGTCAGCCGCGCAGCCCTGGACACTTAAGCCAGGAAGTAAGGGAAAACGGAGCCGATAATTTTGCCGAAGTACGCTAAGGTGGTCGGAGAGACTTTTGGAACCGGAGTAACCGTGAGTAAAATCCCTTCCGTGTGGCTGCCGGCTGGAGGCTAAGCATGGGCGGATTTTGCGGATCCACGATTCACGGATTTGCGTATTCACGGATCGTGGATCCGCAAAATCCGCGGATTTTGTGGATCGGCGGATTTGGGGCGGGGCTTCCATGCCAGGACCATCGTGCCAGAATGAACCCTGCCCTTCATATTTATTCAAGAAGACGCCACCGTTTTGTGCCATACCTCTACTCAACTGGAGTACTTTCTACTGGATAATTAGTAAGTGCTACCTCGTTGGGTAAATGTATAGTGCTTTTACTACACTACAGCTACCTAAAGTGCCAGAGAGTTGTCTACAGCGACCAGGTGTGTGCTACTATGCAATCACGCCGAAGGGCGCAGGGGTCCCTTGAGTGAGCTATCATAGTGGGTAAATGGCGGGAAGACGGTGCACACCACGAGTGTGTGGGCGGGGCCAAACGGACGGGGCTTCCATGCGAGTGCACATGCCTCTTGTGTGTATAAAAGGTCAGAGACCGATCAGAGCAGCAGATGAAGATACAGAAGCTCCTGGCCACAGGAACAGCACGAGGATTGCGCTCATGAAAGTCAAGGATGCAAAGGCCTCTGTCCAGCATCACAGCTGATTTTCGATGGTATATTTGGGAAGAAGGCACATCTGCCCAGCCTTGACAACGTTCACGATTGTTTTTTGGGCCGATGAATGAGTCACTGAATTTAAGCTTCAACTAGGGCACATGCTTAATTGATATCTGTAAGTGCTTGCGGTTGAGGTTTAATTTTTTGTGCCAGGACCGTCGTGCCAGAATGAACCCTGCCCTTCATATTTATTCAAGAAGACGCCACCGTTTTGTGCCTGTTGTAACTAATTTACGATGGCGCCGGCAAGCTGCCAGCGCCATCCTAAAATAGTTACTAAATTAGCTTCAACAGGAATCTCTAATAGATAAAATAAAGCAGGCGCTCGAGCACCTGCTTTATTTTATCTATTAGAGCTTCCTGTTGAAGCTAATTTAGTAACTATTTTAGGATGGCGCTGGCAGCTTGCCGGCGCCATCGTAAATTAGTTACAACAGGCCAGCAAGGCTTGAACTTTTGCCCCCGGAATCCGCCGCTCGCGGATTTGCTAATTCGCGGTAAATTCGCGGGAGTTCGCGGATCGCGAATTTACCGAAAATTCGCAAAATCCGCGAGCGTAACGGATTTTGCGCTCATACTTACTGGAGGCACACGGACGCTGAATCAAGCGGATTTGGCGCTGAGCTGAGGTGGGACAGTATACACGGCTGTGTGTATTGGATGCCCCTGAGCCCACAATAACCGGAATGTTTGTTTTCCATATGTGCGGAGCATAGCGGCTGCATCTCCAGACAGGGGAAAACAATTGGAAACTCGCGTGTTGAGCGAGGACATTTCAAAACTGAAGAAGTTGGTTTATACTGTTGCGAGTGACATTTAACTCGCTATCAAAACCCCATACGCTTTGGAGTAACCTGGGGAAAAGGAAGAGTGTCTGGAATCCCCAAGACTGTTATATTTGATATACATGGCTTCCGTGTAGAACTTGATATCTTTTGAAAGCGGGTTAAAACAGGAGTTGAAGGTGCTGTTAACCTTCATGGTATAGCTTATGTTTTCTTTGGCGACAACCTCTTTTGTGCTTTATATTTAATACAGGAGAGGAATCACAAGGGGGTGCCTACACCATTGGAGGAAGTGGCACAAGGTCGAACACTGTCATAAAAGTGGTATGTGAGGTGCTGAGAGAGAGAATATGCATTAAGGAGACAGTTACCTACTCTCATTCTCGTTTCTTGCTCTTTTATAGTTGGTTGCCACCACAGATAGGACCCTTACCTCCCTCTCCTGTTTATAAAGATTGAGTTTTTTCCTTTCAGGTAGGAGTAACACTTTGGAAGAGAGGGGCCTTAACACACTGTGGAGATTGATTGTTATAGTGTAGATAGGGAGGGGTGTGGTACTAAATATCTTGTCTTTGTCATTTCAGATCTCCCTCCCCGCTGTCCCCTTCCTTTCCCGCGCTCACGGGACCATTCTGTTAAGTCTGTGTATATACCAGGCCACAGGGCGGTTGCGTGGGTGTTGGTATAGGTCTCTCAGCACAGCCCCGAGGAGTATTGTGGCGGAGCCTGACACTGACCATTTGCCTGATTTTCCCTCTAACACAAATATTGTAGATTTATTGATTGTGATTGTCTTCCAACAAATACCAAAAAATTGGAAACAAGCTATACAGCTCTCCTTTCAAGCTTGGTGGTATAGTGTTTGTTATAATCATCGTTTTGATAGTGCATACGTGTCCCCTTTATCTTTACTTCTGAAAAGACAACTAATATGGTCCCCTATAACCGATTTCATAGATACATCAGCACACAAATCTGTTCAACACCATCCTTTATTGGGATAAGTTCCCAAACCACCCTGAATTGTTTTTTATGTTATGTTATGTTATGTTATAAGGGACATATAAAGCGCGCGTACACCAAGAGGTTTCATGGCACTACTCTGTAACTGGTCGAGGCCAAAGAGAGGCATTAATCATGTTCTTGTTCAAATAACCATGTTTTAAGCAGCTTTCTGAAAGTCAATAGTTCTGTGCATGACCGGATCTCAAAGGGGAGTGAGTTCCACAATTGTGGAGCCAGGTATGCGAATCGACAGCCTCCTTGTCATTTCCGTTTGAATTTAGGGATAGCTACTAGGTGAAGATATTTTGAACGAAGATCACGAGTAGGGGTGAACCTGGATAATAGATTGTTGATAAATATGGGGCTCTGACTATTTAGTGATTTGAAGATTAAGCAGCCTGTATTGAAGGCGGTCCATTGAGGCAGCGGGCGCCAGTGTAAACTTTTTAGGAGAGGTCTGGCAGATTGCCACCTAGGTTGCTGGTGGATCAGTCTTGCTGCCTGGTTCTGCACCATCTGGAGTCGCTTAGTCAGACAGAGTGGCATCCCTAAATAGATCGAGTTGGCATAATCCATATGGGATTGACCTCTTTTGTATATATTTGTATTTCCTTATCCATATAATCTATCCTTCCTTTTCCTTTAACTCATTATTGCAGCTATTACTCTATACAATGTTGATATCTTTTTATATTGTATTAAGCCCTCCTACTTATATATTGTACATTATATTATGATTACTGTTGTACCTTTTTCTTCTCCCCCTCCTTATTTCTATAGTCGCAGTATTTTTTTTCCATATACAACAGCTCTGCTTTATTTTTCTCCTTTTCTCCTTATTATATAGTATTAGCTTATTTATTGATCCTGAAGTTATGTTACTTTACCTAATTGTTTATACTTGGCTGTATCTCTTCCAAAATAAAGTTTCTTTGTTTCAACAAAAAAAAAGAAAAGGCCATCAAAGTATTAGTGTCTGTAGCTCCTTCATCTAGGCAGTATTAAAAGAGAAGACAATTAAAATCATCCTGAACCACCTTTGTCCATTTTAGACTTCTCCCCTGTGTTGTAAGATTCACAGTTTCCTGATATTAGCTATCAGCCCTGACTAAGGTCGGCGACCACTTGAAGGTGGCCAAAAAAGTGTTATGATAGCTCTGCAGATGCGAGACTGCATTGAAATCGATTAAGGATGCAGTAAGGCATTCCAAAACAAAAATGTAATAAAATATCGAATTAGAGCCTGCCCCCTTAAAGGTAAGAGTTTGACATGTGCTATTTATATCCTACATGTTGAGAAGATTCCCAAGATTGGATTCTATAAACAGAGTATTAAACGTCTTCCCCAGTTGGTGTATGTTTCAAATGTGCCTGGTTTAGCCACTTTTTTTTTTATTTTTTTTATTGAGAATGTGGTACATACAAGGACTAAATTAATTCAGTATTAGAGATATTAGAATACACGTCAAACAGTTCATATATTTACACACAATTTGCAATGGAGCCTAACGATAAAAAAGAAGAAGGACTAAAATATTTGGGGCATTAAAAGAGCAGGCCTGACAGTCTGTAAAACAGATAGTTAGATCAGAGACCCTCCTAGTCTGGCTGCTCTCCAGTTTGTTACAGGAGCCCAAAGGCGTTCGCCCTTCTCACGCTTACTCCTACCTTTAAATTCATAAAGACATGATTCTATATTATGGATACCCAACAGTCTAGACATCCACATCTGAAAGGAAGGGGAAGTCGCGTCCTTCCAAGCTGCAGCAATTTAATTCGAAGTACTGCAACAGATAGAAACACTAAAGATCTTTCATCTTCCCCCAAGCCCAATTTAGAGTCTATACCAAGCAGCATTAGAGTCTGTGTTTAGCCACAGGGTCGTTATCAGAATCTTTGAATAAAAAGCAGCCAGTACAAGGGTGTAAGTTAAAGTCTCCCATCAATACCAACACAGTAAACCTGGAAGAGCAAGTGACAAAATCGGCTGGAAACTTTTCCAATTCGCTTGCCACAATGTGTTCCCTCGGGCTAAGGTTAAGTTGTAGCTTTTAATGCCTAAAACCCTGAGCTAGTTTGAGAAAGTTAAGAGTGAGCCTGTTCGAGCAGTAGCATACCCCTCCCCCCAATCGCCTTGAGACCCTCCCGGGTGAGTAGTGCGCTATACAAATGGCATGATTGATTGATTGATTGATTGATTGATTGAAAATAAGGGGAGATTTATTTATTTATTTTATTTATTTTGAAAGTTTTATATAGCGCGAACAAGATCCTTGCAGATATCAGAGCGCTTTACACATACATGGGATAAGAAAAACGAGCGAGTGATTAACAAAGATTTTGTGCATGGAGGAGCTGTAGGTTATCAATGGAGAGCAAAATAAGATAGGGAAACAAGGCACATTGTAGATCGGACAAGACATGTAGTAAAAGGATAAATGAAGAGTCTCAAGAAATCCAAAGCAAATGTTCAGGTGAATTTAGCCATGAGGATCGCTTTTACTTCTTTTTTTAAAAATGCAGTGGAGGAGATAAGTCTGGTTTCTGGAGGGAGGGCATTCCAGATCCTTGGTGCCATTCCTGAGAAGGACCGTTTATAAGTTTTTTCCTTCCGGAATCTTTTAGGTTTCAGAAGAAGATTTTTTGTGCTTCTAGTGGCTCTTGAGCCACCTGAAATTGTCAGTTTCTGGGTGAGGTATCTGGGCGAGTTGTGGTGTACAGCCATCTGTGTCATGCAGGCGATTTTCAGATGGATTCTAGCTTTGTAAGGCGCCAGTTCAGGGATTTTAAGTCAGGGGAAATGTGCGAGCGTTTTTTTGATCCAGTCATAAGTCTCGCTGCAGCGTTCATAGAGGCTCTTAGGGGTGCGGTTGCTGGTAGGGGGAGTCCACAGAGGGCGACAATTCCATAGTCTATCCGAGGAATGACTAGGGCTTGTACTGCGGTTTGGAAGTCCTTAGCTGGGAGGAAGTGTTTAAGCTTCCTCAAAGTATTGATTTGGAAATTAGCTCCCTTAGTTGCCTTGCTGATATGATGTTGCATATTGAGGTTGGTGTCAAGGGTTACGCCTAAAGATTTCGCTGAGTCCAAAATGGTAGGTTGGACGTTGAGTGCAGTTAGGTGTTTAAGCCAAGTCTGAGTGCTGGGGATTTTACCGGGAGGTGAAATAAGAAGGAATTCCGTTTTTGGGGCGTTAAGTTTGAGGTGGTTCTCGGCCAGCCATGTCTGTGTGTTCCTAAGCATTGAGTTGAGTAGTTTGGTGTCTTCAGGGGATTGCATTTTGAGGTAGAGTTGGGTGTCATCTGCGTACATGTGAAATTGTACATTAAATGCTTGCAGCAATGTGGTGAGTGGCTCCGTGACTAGATTGAACAATGTTGGGGATAACGAGGATCCTTGTGGGATGCCTAGTGTTACAGGAACGGGTGAGGACATCATGTTGTTGATCTTGAATTTCTGAGGCCGGTTATGCAGAAAGGAGGTAAACCACTTGAGTACAGAGCTAGGCCTTCCAGAGCAGAAATTACAACTGAAAAACATATCAGGGAATTACCAATGTAAGACTGTGAGAGAAGCAGGCCTCACAGCATTGAGAAACCAAATAGGCTGTCTATTACTGCCAGGACATATCACACAATGAAGGCACATGTCCTTCCTTTCGCCTACTCAGCACCCTGCCCATAGGGCTATCTAGGAGCTACCATAGGGGAGACCTATATGTAGAAACAGAGAGATTCAGGCTTGCCAAGTCATGTTTATTGGCATGTGAATGTGGCAGTAAACTGTGCATGCAGGTCCTGCAGTGGCAGGCCTGAGACCAGTTTGAAAAGCTATTTCTGTTAGTGGTGCAAGCAGTGCTGCAGGCCCACTTGTAGCATTTCATTTACTGGCCCTGGGTATATAGGATACCACTGTACAAGGGAATTATAGGTAAATTAAAAATGCCAACAAGGTGTAAACCAATCATACCAAGTTTAAAGGAGAGAGTGCATGCACTTTAGCACTGACTAGCAATGAATAGCAATATGCATTCCAGGGGAGAATAAACTGGCCTCGGGCACAGGATCCATGGATGTTATGATGAACTGGTCACTTAATAAGGATTATTCATCTAGGAAGGAGACAAGAACAGTTGACAGAACAAAGCCAGGTCTCCCCACTATCTTTTTTGAATTGGAGATGTGAAATGGGGCTGACAGAATTTGCTCTCGCTTACTCACAGGACCTCCCATACTTCCTTGTTCAACTAATGCTTGTCCTGGACAAAAAGAGGAGGCCACATCTAAATCGGGGAGTGGTTTAGGGAGAGCCAGAGCCCCTTGTGATTGACAAGTAATTGACATCTCTGCCCAAATGCCAAATGCCCTGGGAATTTGTTTGAAATGGGAGTATGTTAAAGTTGAGATGTTTTTATCTCAGCGGGTTAAAGACAATCACACCTCATTTGATTTTGTCTAGACGCATAGATTGATGCAGCTAACATAAAGAGTGTGGCCATTACCCTATCCGAGGCCATTAGGGCAGCACTATGTAGGCCTTCCAAAAGCGGTTAAGCAAAGAGGAGCAAATGGTTTGATGCCATATGCACTAGAATGCATTAAGAGTTAATGATCACCCTCAATAAAAATCCTAGGTCACCCTTTGAAGTTGTAGTGCAGGAAGGCTTATAATCAAGCAATCGCATATAGGAAAGATACATTAAAATCTAAGACTTGAGAAGGACGCTAACCTTAAGAATGATCAGAAAGCCTTTTGGGGCACTGTAAATCAACCATGTCTTGAATATCCTGAAGAACCTTCCATTGAAATAGCCACAACTGGTCACAAATGGGCCTCCTATTTTGGGGAAATCTACTCCTCTAGGGGAGGGGTAGGAGGTGAAAGGGATCTATCTTGCCTAGTAAAGGAACACTTTTTCCCCAAGTGCTGGCCTTCTCTGTAAAAGGTGATGGAGGCCATTAGGTCTAGCCCCAGTGGAAAGTCCCTGGACCTGATGTGGTCCCTTTATATCTCTTCAAGACTGGTCTCGAACTATGGGACCCACAGCTAACTAACGTCTTTTGGGCAGTAAGCTCCTCTACCAAAATGTCATTATGGTCGAACTTGCTAATTATCCCATTCCTTATGAAAGGGAATTGAGAGGACCCTAGTTGATATTGCCCAATTTCTCTCCTGAACTCCACAGTGAAGGTCCTGGGTTGTGTCTTATTCTCCCGGATTGAGGAGTGGGCTGAGGAGACTGGCACCTTTTTGGACATTCAGTATGGGTTATGGGGAAGACTTGGGACAAAGGACCAATAGCTTAATCTGTCAAT
Organism: Lissotriton helveticus; assembly: GCF_964261635.1. Classification (NCBI taxonomy): domain Eukaryota; kingdom Metazoa; phylum Chordata; class Amphibia; order Caudata; family Salamandridae; genus Lissotriton; species Lissotriton helveticus. The sequence goes on from NC_136071.1 coordinate 262,232,760, forward strand.
CTGTCTACCCTGCTAGGGAAGTACAGAGTTGTCTGTCTCTCTCTCTCGCTCTCTCTCTCTCTCTCTCTCTCTCTCTCTCTCTCTCTCTCTCTCCTGCTGGGGAAGTACACAGTTGCCAAGCGAGGTTCCCTCTTTTTGGGTTTCATGGATCTGTCCAGTGACTTAGACTGTGTTTTCCACATTAATTTGTGGAGTATCATGGAAAATGTGGGCGTGGGCAGATCCATTATCAACCCCATAAGGGGCATTTAAAGCAATTTCAAAGCTGCAGTAAGGTGTGGGTTGAGGAGAGAGTGCTCTGAGGTGTTTGGCGTGAACAGGGGTGTTGTGCAAGAGTGTGTCCTTGCACCTTTTCTCTTCACTCTTTACATTAACCATCTGGAGAGGGAGTTGGTATTAACCTGCATGAACATGCCCCAGGTTGGACAGTGTTCTATACCCACTTTTGTTCTACGTTTATGACGCTGTCTTTATGGGCTGCGCCCCTGTAGATCTTCAGAGTCATTTGGATGCCTTTTGCTACTTTATGGAGGGGTTAGATCTGAGGAGCATCACAAGCAAGACCTTTTTAATATCCTTTGATCACAAAAGTAATTCAAAACCAACCCTCCGACTTCATGCTATACCACTAAAACATTTGGAAAATATCTAGAGGTAATGCTTAACTGAAGAGGCTCTTGGCTTTCTCTATTGGAAGTTAGCAATAACCAGCTGGCGAAGAGCATTAATCAATTCCTTTCCTTTGCAGCCAAACTGGGCAAAAAGATCAAGCACACAAATGCTTACGATCTATTGGACAAAATGCACCAATATGGCATCTTATGAGGCAGGGGTATGGGGTTTTCAGGCAACCGTGTCATTACAGGTATCTGAAAATAAATGTATTTGTCATCTATTGTGTCACCCCTTGAGTACTTCTACATTTATCTGCCATAGAAAGAAGAGAGTTAGGGGTATGCTACCTCAAGCATATTCTAAGGACGTGCCCAAAAATGCTCTGGTACACATGAGGTTCTATCGTATTGCTGAATAGAATAAGAGTCGAGGACTGTCTGTCATTAACATAATGATTAGAGACTCTTGACTGAGGAGAGTTAGGAGTGTGGAGGTGGACCTGTGCAGGCGGGACCTGTTTGAAGACCCAGCCTCATCCCTAACCATAGTGGGAAGGAAGGCACTTAGGTACACTCTCTGTGAAGATAATAGGTGGGACAAGGTAAAAAAGTCCCCTTCAGTTATCTTATGCATGCACCTTAAACCAGAAAGGGGTACCCAGCCATTTCTGTTGCCAGATGCACAGAACCATCAGCACTTTATCTTACTCGGGTTTTGGCTTAACCTAATCCATAGGTTAGTCACCTTTCCCCGGTGCAATCAATGGACACTTGACCTCATACGCTGCCCCTATGACCAGAAGTCAGCCCAGAGCACGTTGCATATAAAGTTATTTTGCACTTTCTATTCTGAGCCTACATCCTGCATTGTCAAGCCCCTTTTAATTATACATTCCCTGTGTCATTCCACAGAGGCACTGCACTTTTTGCAATCCTTGGCCTCAGATGAGATTATTTTGACTGTTTATACCTTCCTGAAGCTTGTGATTGAGGCAAGAAAATTGTTTGGGTAGGTTTCTGTAGACTAATATTAATTTTGGATATGTACTCTGTGACTTATGTGTCCAATGACTTGTTAAATATGTCAAGGGGCAATTATTTCTTACAGTTTTTCTTTTGTTTTTAATTTTGTTGTGGGTTTTATTTAGTGTTAACCTGGTTGAAATTGTGCTGTTTTATTTTGTTGCAACATCAATTTCTTATTTATAGTTTATGTAATGTACTGTTATAGTCTATATTTATTTTTACTGAATAAACGTTTTGAACTGAACTGACTTGGAGATGTGAAATGGGGCTGACAGAATTTGTTCTCTCTGACTCACAGGACCTCCCAGACTTTCTTGTTAAACGAATGCTTGTCCGTGATTGAAGGAGGAGACCATATCTAAATTGGGGAGTGGTTTAGGGAAAGCCAGAGCCCCTTGTCTTGGTACCAGGTGTTAACCATTTCTGAAATGCTACTCAAGGAGGTGGCATAGGGCAAGATAGTAGATTTTTTGCTTTGCTAATAAGTTTGACACTGTTTGACGAATCTTCACGTGTGCCAGTTACTTCAGCTGCTGTCAGGAAAGTTTTGGGGTAATCAATCAAGCGGGCGCCACGAAAAAGGGGGGTCTCAAAACGTGTTTGCCAATGCAATTTCCCATAGGGATTGTAGACATGACTGCAGCTCCAACCGCTGAATAGAATGACACCAAATTTTGCAGAAAGCTAATTGTTGGCTCAAAAATAGCGCTTTTTAAAATTTGGTGTAAATCTGTTCAGTAGTTTTAGATTTATTAAAGTAAAAATATTAATGTATATCTAGAGATGCTGATCTGCTGCTGATCCTCTGCAGATCTGGGTGGATTCGCGAATCCAGGTGCCAACATCATTGTTCCCAGGGGCAAAAATAAAATCTAAACGTTATTGAAGGGGTCAGGGTAAAGGTACCCTGACCCTATGGCAGTGATGAAGGGTTGTGTGAGGACTCCTCATGGGCAAGAAATTATTCGAAAACGTTTTTTCTTAGCGTGCAAGGATTTGCCTGGATCTGCCCAGATCCTCACAGATGTGGGCAGATTTGTGTGGATCCATGGATCAAGACCCCAATAGTAAAAAACACACATACATCCAATCAAAGACCCACAAACCTACTCACACACTCACAAATCCACTTATACACCTACAGTACCACTCACACATCCACTCACATACCCATATAGCCACTCATACACCCACGAAACTACTTGTACAACAACTGACAGAACCACACAGCCACTTACATAACAGCCCAATGACTCACACACCCATACAGCCACTCACACACCCACTTACAAACCCACAAAACCAGTTACACAACCACACCCACAACCACACACCTAGTCACACACCTACTCACACACCCACACAGTCACTCACCCAGCCACTTACACATCCATACATATGCAGCGATACACTTATAGAAATTGCAAGTACAATATAACCCGAAGCTCCCTTATTTGTCCGAGGATTCGCAACAGATTTGCAGATCCATAAAATAATTTTTTAAAAAAGGCTATAAATGTTATCATACCTTCATTTTAAAAATTATATTTAAAAAAAAACAATGAAATAAACTAAAGAAAACAAAGGTAACGAGGTGTTATAGTTAGGAAATAATTGCAGAAATAAAAGTAGAAATTCACTGAAAAAACAAAGTTCGCACGGATTTTATAGTTTGGAAATAGAATTAAAAAACCTTAAGAATTCACTAAAAACCAAAGTTTACATGGATGTTATAGTTAGGTTCATAATTTACTCACACAAAACCATAGAAATTCCACAGTTATAGTTATCTATATCTATAACTTGTGTCTTAAGGTAACTACAAGTCTTTCCCTTGCCAGATCTAGCTTGCTGCCAAATTTAGTATAATTCTGCTCAGCGGTTCGGGCTGTATTCGTGTTCAGAAATCCCTATGAGACAATGCATGGGGAATCACATTTTTTTGACCCACTCTTTGTCTTGCTCACTTGATGGATGAACCTAAAACGTTCAAAGGAGAAGCTGAAGTGAGTGGTACTAGTTTTAAAAATTTCATGAAGATTTATCAAACAGAGCCAAATTTATTAGCAAAACAAAAAACTCTTCACCCATGGAAATTGGGTCCCAACTATTACTAAGCAAACACAAGGAGATGATGGACTGGAGCGCTGAAACTGTTCAGACACTCACCCCCAGTCACAGATCTGGGTTGAATTCATCATCATTCTTTAGCTCACTTTGCCACCTCAGTTAAGACCAAGCTATATGCAAATCAGTCTTTACCCTGTGCCTCATAGGTACAGTCCAGCCCAAACTGCCAATCCAGGTCTTCCCTGAACCAGAAACAAGCATCCTGGGACCGGTTTCAGGGTAACACCCTCCATCAGCCATGCTAGCTTGAGTCCAGTGGCAAAGTGAGCAAGGGACTCATGTCTGGGCATACCCTGCCAACTAAGGGCAAACAAAGCAAACACAAGGAGATGATGGATGGAGCGCTGAAACCGTTCAGACACTCACCCCCAGTCACAGATCTGGGTTGAATCCATCATCATTCTTTAGCTCACTTTGCAACCTCAGTTACTACCTACTCGTGACTACCAGTAGGTTATGTGTATGTATACATACAAAATAATTTTTGTCACTTCTAGTAGACTGATACAAGATGCATAGGTTTGCCATGCGAGGGTGCAAGTCAGGACAGAAATCATGTTTTTCAGGTTATGCAACACTGAAACTGGCTAAATGAGGCATTGTGGATCTCTGCCTAACTACAGCTTTTAGCTTTATCCTGATTTTGAGAATAAAAAAAGGCACTTGGTCCAAAGGTGTACACTTCAATCAGAGCACTGCTTTGAATCTATCATGGCAGCAAAGCAGCGTCAGCAGTTATAAAATTCAGCTTCATCTCAGATAGAGCTTTTGGTGCCAAAGTCATGTATTTAGGGGGAGCTTAATGACCATGTGTGGCATCAGCCTTGGAGCTTGACTCCTGGAAGAGTTTGATTTCCAGAAAGTATACTGAATCAGGAGACAAAGACTTTTACCAGGCGACCAGGATGTTTTGCCTCCACTCTGTCATTGTCAGCCTGAGATCATGCCTAGGCATTAGTCAACCACGCACCGAGACTTTAAATTGTTGCGTTACTTTTAGTTTCAAAATTTAAAAAAATAATAATTTCACTGGTTCCCCTTACCAAATTGTATTCACTTTTGGTCTCTTTTCCATAATAAAGTTATTCTCTATTTTTAAACATGTGTTTTATATATTTTTCGTGCTGTTGTTTTGATGTTAAATTTGTTGGCAATACTTCAGAGACATTTCTATTGGAATGTGCCATAGCTAAGACAGATTGAGCTGAGAGTCTTAAGGAACTGTGCTTTGCCATAACCAGACCAGATTGTGTGTGTTAAGTTAGATGGACTCATGCCCTCTCAAAGTAATAGCCTAATACTTCACATGTACAATTTAGGATCCTGTTTTTTGAAACACTATTAGCCCCCTGGTAGTAACCGTGACTTAAATGTATAAATTCACATCTATATTAATTTTACGCATATGGGAATGTATATCTGCTACAATTTCACTCAGAGAAAAATGTATGCATTTGAGTACTCAATGAAAGTATTGGCCTGGTTTAGAGTTTGGCAAACGATTTACAGGCAGTAAGGGTGGTGGAGGACGTTACATTTGCAACCCTGCCTTTACTCCACCCACCAAATTTGGAGTGCACCAAAGGCCCAGGGATGAACTATATGGGTTTGTAAGAACCAATGCCACAACAGTTCATACAAAGACATTTAAAAGTGTGCATCTGTCATTGGTGACGAACGCTTATACCAATTTTTTAAACCTATTCACTTTTCCAGAAACAAACTTCCCAGGTCAGAGTTTGTTTTTGAAAAGGTAAAAATGAATGGCCCAAATACCATGGGAATTTTTCAAATGGTGTATCGATCGAACATCTACCCCCTTTTCTATCGAGAGGCACATTAGAAAAGCGAGATCAACAGGAGCTACAGGCCCTGACCAAATTCCAATCAAGGTCCTCCAGTCCGACCCCAAAGGATGGAGCAAGATGCTTTCCCCCCTTTTTAACTACATCTTTAGCACTGGGGAAATCCCGAAGTCCTGCAAGGGGAGCATCATCATTCCTATTCACAAAAAGGGATCAAGACTCCAACCTGGTAACTATAGACAAATACCTCTTCTGGGTGCCACAGAAAAGATCTTTACGGCAGAGGTCTTGGACCAACTTAAAAACTGGGCCTTTTCATCTGGACTGATTCCTCTATACCAGGCAGGCTTTAGGCCAAAGCATTCAGTCACGGACAATATCGCGTGCTGCAAACCATCCTAGACAAATATGTGACAATTAAATCTCAGATCGTCTATGCAGCTTTTATCGATTTTTCGACCGCGTTCGACAGAGTGGACAGAGGAACACTTTGGAAAAAATGTAATCAAATGGGTATCCCAAATCAACTATTACGAATATTAATCTGTCTGCACACAGACACCTGGTGCCAGGTCCAAATGGGGAGGGAAAAGGGCCTAACTAGTCCTATCCCAACCCCTAATGGCCTCAAGCAAGGATGTCTCCTCGCCCCCCTATTATTTTCACTCTATCTTAGTGACATGCCTTAACACTTCCAGCAAGTACATAATTTTCCATCAAAGATAGCCTCCCATAATATACATACACTGTTATATGCAGATGATATTATCGTACTAGACCTAACCCCATTCGGTCTACAAAACAATCTTCAGGCACTGCATAAATATACGGAGGAAAACTACTTAATTCCTAATATCACTAAAACAAAAATAGTCTTGTTTTCGGGGAGGAAAAAGAGCCTGAAATATTGCTGGACCCTTGGGGGAGAAAAGGTGGAAGAGGCGAAGGAATATACCTATTTAGGCAGAATTTTCTCCAATACTCTACAAAATCGGCCACAGATTGTGAACCTGATCAGGAAATCTGACGTACATGCGGGAGCTCTTTTAAGATTATAAGCAGCCTCGGGACACAGGCACTTCTTTTCCCTGCTTAAGGTGTACAGTGTCAAGATACCACCAGTTCTATCATATGCCCTGGAATATATTCCAATAAATCAATGGAGCTTCCTAGACCTAAAAGAAGGGAAAATACTACGGAGATTAATGAAGGTGTCTCAGGCTGTCCCAGTTCAAGCTCTTCGCCTCGAGTTTTCACTAGCCAGATCTTATTCTCGAGGAATCGCTAATATTATTAGGTGGGCGTACAATCTCCTACATGCGGAGGAAGGAACTCTTAGATACCTGCTCAAAACTGAGACCTTTGACCGAGACTCGTCTAAACATGTATTTTCTAAGAACATGTCAATAGCTTTTAAGCTAGCAGAGATTAACACCGATTTGCTGCTAGCCTGGACACCAGCCCAATTGAAGCTCTTTTTAAAACATTTCACTTCAAGATTTAGCTTTGATCTAGACTTCTCGCATTGTTCTAAACTAAATGTATATAAGAATTTTATTGAATTAATAATATTCCAGAAACCTCAGCAATATATCGCTTTTAATCTTAATCATGGCGTTAGAAGAGCGATCGTTCTGCTCCGATTTGGCATATTACCAGTCAAAACCGTAACTTGTGTAATGGCGGAGAGCAGGATCTAGAGCATTTAATGTTTGTATGCCCAAATCCAAAAGTGGTAATGGCAAGGAAAAAGTTTTTGCAAGCTATATACGTCAAATGTAAAATTAACTTAGCAAAGGAACTGATCATTTATGTAAATTTTCCCCAAATGAATTTGTCTGTCATAAATTTTACACATTTTTTAAATCATTTTTAACTTTGCATTAACATGAGAAATTTTAAATGGTGTAAACATTGAATTTTATGCTTAAAATATTTGTGGTCCTCAGTTGAGTACCAAAGCAAATAAAAAATAAATAAACTTGAGTGTATCGATCATTATTTTGAATCCTGGTGAAAATGGAGAGTAAAAAACAAGCAATCAGATCCCCCAGTCTGAATAGGGCAGGTTCATGGATGGCTTACCTCCAATGAACCACACTCCCTCAGTCCATCAGAGGAAGGTTTTCATCAATGGAGTAAATTTTACTTAATCAAAGTAAATCTGGCAAAATTTGGCTGGTTATGGGGGCTTGGTTCCCTATCAACTAAATTCTAAATCGGGTCCTTGACTGCACCTAGAATGCTTGAAAGATTTCCAAATAATGTGGAGATGTGCTGGAAATATAAGAGTAAGACCAAGGGATATGTTTTCGAGCTTTTGTGAACTGTAACCAGCGTTCCTCCACTATTACTATTTCTAGTTACCATATCTTCAAACATCTCATCAGATGGTCCATGGTTATTGATTGGGTTCTAGGTTAACCTGCATATTGATGCTCTATAAATGTCTATTGTGAATTTTGAATTTGATTGATAAAGTTGATTAATCTTGGTCACGTCCAACAATGTTTAAAATACATAGATTATGTGTTTTTCATCTGGACAGTTTTAAGAAAATCCCTGACGATTTTCTTGACATGGCTTACTGGTTGTGATGGAGAGCCTACCTTACCTCATACTGCAGATCAACAATCAGTGAACTACTTGGAACTCTCCACAAGAATTCAACAATTCAGATTCTACACCTGTCTCTACTAGAAACAAACCACAGCTACCATACCCTTGTGCGGAAGGCAACCTCTCTTATGGATATTTTCCAGGAGTTCACTGTAATTTCAAACTAAAATAAGACTTCCTCAATGAAGCTGCAGTCCTTCGCAACAAACTTCTGGAAAGAAGTTATCTATGAAAACTCATAACAGTTGCATGTAAATATGCATGCAGCTATCCACAAGGTTCCGTGATCCCACCCAAATTAAAAACTTAATTGATTTACCAACTGATATATGCAGTAATCAAATCACCAGAATCATTAATAAACAATGGCACATTTTGTTGGAAGTAGAAACTACAATCAATCCTCTTATATTTGCTTTTAAAAGAGGAAACAACATTAGAGATCATCTGTTCAGAGACAATAAACCTTCGTATTCGACCTCCACAGGTTAATGTACTTTTTGCGGTTTACCCTGCAAGAGATTGTGGCTGTTGTATGACCCGGACCCCAGGCAATCAACAATCCCATTTCTCACACTGTGCCTGCCTCCAATATGACTACTGCACAATAGATACTTTCTGCCACCCTCTCCACCCTATGTGGTTGTTAGTTACAGTGCTGGACCATTCACCTAAAACACCAAGGGGCTGAGTCACAACTGCGTTTAAGAGGATAGAAAGAGATGCTATAGGAGTATTCTTTTACCTACTCCTGCATGCCTTTCTAAATCAGCCCCTAAACACTTCACTCCCTATTAGTAAAAATACAAAGAGGGCACAGTCCTTTCTATTTGTACTAATTATATGTGAGCATTCCCTGAATGAACCCATTTTATTCTCAATTTAAATGTTTAGCTAAATCACAAACGTGTGTAAGAGTATGTAAAATAGTACTACTTGTGTACTACTTTACATACTACAAGATGCCTTTCTGAATTGACCCCCTAATCTTTACACATGGCAGCAAGTCCTATAATTTTGCCTTCGATTATAACAGTAACTCAAATAATGTCAAATAATGTCAAATAGGGCAGTGGTTCTTAACCTGTGATTCCCGGGACCCCTGGGGGTTTGCGAACCCTACAAGGGATTCGTGACTGCATAGGAAATTAAATTATATTAATAAAGTGTATATAAATAAAGAAGGAAAATGTACAATTGAACAAGTAAGAATTGTTAGATTGATTCATGGAAGCAGTGCATGAACAGAATACAGCATGGATGAGGAGTGGCATAATTGAATTTAGAAAAGTTCCAGCCTTCCCATTAAAATTCTGATACTTTTTTATTAGTTTGTGAATTAAATGAATATTTTAGCATTTGTATCCATGAATGCTTGTTTCTGTTTTTTATGCATTGTTTTGTGGTTCAAATTATTGAAAATGCTTAGGCTTGGACCCCTGCATTTCAGTAATTACTCGGTGCAAGTTGCCAAATTCCAATCATGATTCAGTTGGGGTTCCCAGGCTCCAGTAAAGATTAAGTGGGGGTCCACAGAAGTGAAAATGGTTAGGACCACTGATTTAGTGTAAATGATGTCCTCGTCACTTCATCTACATAGGTCAAACAACACAAAAGGTCAAAAACATACTTTTCCCGACATTGCAATAAAATATGTTGCAAAACACAGAGAGCTTAATTGGTAGACCACTATCTGGAATTATGACATGATAAAAACCAGCTGAACAGCAAATCATCGAAAACGTTACCAAAATAACCAGAGATGGTAATAAGTGTACCATCTTAAGTTGAAAATAATTCATCTGGCTAAATAAATATATATTGATCATGGACTGACTGATATAGATGAATGGAAAAATGGTCACAAATTGCACTCTGACATTTACTAAATCCATTCTGTTTTTGCGCACAACCTATGTACTAATAGGTCGGTTCACAAAACCCTGATTAGCACTATGTTGCAATCAACTAGCAAACAACCAGAAACGTGAATATTACATAGGTAGGGCGCAAATTGTGACACACTAAGAATCGCAGCCAACACAGGTATGCGGAGGCCTGCTGAGGTCAGCAGACCATCATGACTATGATTGCTTTTAAATAAAACATATTTTCAAATGCAACCCGTTTTCCTTAAAGGAAAACTCGATGCATTTAAAAAAGAATAAGAAACTTGCTACTCTTGTAACTAACATTTTTCAGGGATAGCCAGTGGTCCATGGGGCAACTGCATACTCTTGGTTTTTTTTTTTAAACCTTCACAAAGGGGAAGGGGTCTTTTATGGACCTTTTCCCGTTTACTAATGACTTACCACTACCTTTCAGTGGTCTGTAAACCATTAATGCATCGCACTGTAATTCTGTGCTTCGGGAGAGGTGTGGCGCGGCGGCCAGGGTGACTGACTCTGGAATCTGGGAATCATGGTTCGATCCCCGGGGCCAGCGCCAGATTAGCCCAGCAACATGTGACTCTGGGCAATAGCTTGCTTAATCTTCCTGACGGCCCCCATCGCCTAGAGACCCTTACGGGTGATGGTTCGCGCTTTACAAATGTGGAATGTTATTATTATGTATTTAGAAGGGACGCCCTAAACACGTCCCTTCCAAATACTGAATCGGTATGTAATCGCAAATCCAAATTGCGATTTCACAATTTAGTTTTTTTCATACCAAAATGACTTTTTGCAGTCATAAAACATGACCCTGCGAATCAGGCCATTTACTAAAGCAAAATGGCATGGTACATCTGGCGCTGTATTATTAACATGTAGACAACATTCACTGTCTTGATGCAGCTACATAAATAGAGCGGTATCTTTACATTGTCGACATAATTAGCTAGTCAGGCTTGGTCCTGATGCACACACAAATGTTGCAATATTTCCGACTACGAAAAAGGCTTTTGTGGTTTCATTTATGTAATATTCCCTACAATTATTTTGGGAGACTTCTGTGTTATTTCTAGAAAAGTTGTCATCAGCTATATATTAGTATACTGAAACTGTCATCTCGAATTGTGTACTATAACTCTGAGACAAGGTGTAAACATTTAATAATGTATACCTGTATCCATTTGATCGCTTACTGTTGTAATAATTCAAAAATTGAACCCTCTGGATATCTATATGTTTTTCTTTACCATAAACTCTTTTTACATTTATTCTAAAAACAGACTTCATGCCATTATGCAAGAACTCTTGTGCGTTCATATAAGGCCATTGTTAGGAATTTTATGCAACTTTCATCTTTTCCGTAAGATGCGAAACCTGCGCTTTCTCCTTACACAAGCCATTTTAGAGAAGCAATGGTTTACGCTCATCTGATACCGTATCAGAATGCTGATTTCTGCACTGCTTTTCTTTGTAGCCTTTTGAGCGCATACATTAACTCTAAATACATCTTGAGAAATATTTTGCTGACAGAAGAATTCGGAAACAGAAAGAGGCAATTACTACTCTGTGGTTTCGAGCTATGCTGTCAGCATAACATACACTAACCTGGAAATATTTCGAGTTAATATATGTACTAAAGATGCTAAGATATCCCTTTTGGTGCAGAAAAAGGGGTCATGAAATGGTCCCTGATCACAAACAGTGACAATTGCGTACATGCCAACATTTCAGAAGAGGAAAGCGGGAGATATTTTTTAAATAATCGGGAGAATGTATTTCTCCCATTGCCATCTGGTGAGGCCTGAATAGGGGTTATTGTCATGGTTGTGACAAAACATAAATATACTTTTTTTCCTTACCTGACAGGGGAATGGAGAAAACACTACAGCAGGCAGAGAGATGATGACAAAAGTGTTGTGCACTGGCATGCAGGAGCATATTACTGCTAGTGAATACTACAAGTCACACAAGACCAGTCCCCGTCTGCAAAAGCCCGCGAGGAACCGGATTTTTGCATATAGGAATTGGGAGGCAGGAGGCTAGCCTTGAAATCGGTAGTCTCCCATCTGAATCTGGAGGGTTGTCATGTATGCAGTTGCCTTCTGTAGACTATTGATTGTTGACTCTAGAAGCGAGTTTGGTGGTAAGTGTGTACCAAAACGTGTTGTGGATTGGTTCCGAGAACTCTTTTAATCGCAAAAAGTTATATTTTAGGTCAGTCTGATCCATACCATTCATAACGTATCCAAATAGTGAATTCCATCTATGAGCTGATCTACTCCTAAATCATGTGGAGATATCTTCATGTACATTGATCTTTGTGAACAGGTCCCATAATGTTAATTGATATCTTGTGAATGAACTTGGAGTGGGCAAATTTGAAATGACGCTCAGACATATTTTGAAAACAATTTAAACTGATTTGGAAATGTATTACACATTTTGAAAAATATGCACGTTTAATTAATGTATTAATAACTGGATCTAAGGGTGGGACTTAGAGACAGATAATTTAGGTTGCTATTGCAATTCATACATGATGTTAGCTAGAGCACTGTCAGTAGCACATCAGTTTATGCCGGCCACTATGTTTGTTCAATGGACACCCATCAGTCTTGCCTTCTCTGATCATCAAAGGGACAAATTAAGGGTTAATAAACAGAATGGGAATTAATGGCTTAGGAGTGACAAACTATCACATTCAACTAAATATCGACTCCAAAATGTCGATTCACTATAATATTGAGGTCAAGTTATCATGGCTACAAAATTATCAAGGGACATAATATCAAGGATATGTTTTTTATTTTGTAATAATATCAGTGTTTCTATATAGTTTATCAAAATATTGCAGTAAATAATAAAATCCCTTTACGTTTTATAATTTCGGTTTTTAGTTTAATTGTTTTGATTTTTTGGGTCAAATTTTTTAAATACTTTTTTTTGAGTTGCGGGTTATTGTGGTTTTACTTAAAAATCAAAAATGATTAATTTATTATAAATGTGTAGAACAAATCATTTTTTAATATTACATATAAAATGTACATACATTACTTTACTGTGAATTAGGTAGCAAAAAAAAGTATGTTGTTTTGGTTATAACTATCTAATTATCTAACTATGATATTTGTTGTTTTTAATCTGAAACAAAGTTATATTTATATTTAATATGATGTTTATTTAAAGTTCAACTAATATTAGTTCAAAATAACTTATTTTTATATTTTATTAAGTATTAAATATTTTGAATGGTGCATATTTGTAGTAGATTTTTTTTACACCTACTATAATTTTAACCATTGATAATTATGTAGTAAAAGTTTTTCCATTTACATCATAGGTATAGACATTCTTACCCTTAAAGTTTTCATCGCAATAGCTTTTGATAATGTGACATGAAACTCCTTTATATGAAGGTGAACTTCCGCTCCTATGCCTAACACCCAAGGAATACATATCAAATGTAAACAAATGTTAGTACAGAAAGGACATCTGATTAATATCTCTTTTGTAATTTTTTCTTATTTTCGTCTTTCTTTATTTCATATAGGGTAAGCTGTAAAGCAGCACATGCTATTATCTTGGCCTGAAGGTGGTTCTATGGTCGAATCATTTATAAACTGCCTAGAACAAGTCCATGTAGAATGAAACATAGGTGGGTTGACTTTTTTACTTCAAATATAAATTAAAGAAAGGCCAAAATACTGGTATTGCTTTCTATTTTGAAATATATAATTGCAATGTGATTGTTCATGGTAACATTTTAGAGGGAAGCATACCTACATGAAGAATATGCTACATTATTTTTAATGTGAGGTAGCCATTATTTTATCCTCCAGGATTTTGAAATAACACTGACATCGAAAACATAACTGTAATGACCAGCTGGAACATCAGGGAATTTCTCGTTGGGCTGTAAGTCTGCTTTTGGACCTGAAAAGGTTAACAATCCAGAACAAGAAAAAAGCCATGTATTCACCAATCAGTCTATCCACTCCCCCCACCTCTATGATGCTGACTATCAATACATATGCAGACATTCAGCATATCTATCTCTATGCATGCCATGAGTGGTAGGTCGAGGAAGAAGGTACAGGAGTGTACAAATGCGACAGCTCTGTGATGCAGTTCCAAAGCACACAGCATAACATAATTCATAAGACTGGTTTCGGGTGGATGGCATTAACCCTGCCCTCACCCTTTTCCAAATCAAGCCTAACCTCTCTCTGTGATCACCACTCACTCACTCCTTGTTCACCAGTCTTTGCACAGGAGGAAAATAGCTAGATGTAAGCATCAACATGATTGGTGACTGGGAGTGTATAGTTGAAGAATTTGTAAGGGGAATCTGTAATGCAGTTTGGTGCCACACACAATAAGGGAATGCAGAACTGGCTTGCTATGAGGCTTAGCATATTGTTTCAATATAGATAAGGCTATATTGCTGTAAACACTGAATGTTTAAGTTAGTGGATTATTTATTTGGGTGTGTTGGAGTCAAACTAAAGGAATAAAGCCACAAAGCAATTAAGGTAAAGTCAAAATGCATCACTTTTTACCACAACTAGTTTCGAAAAATTTAGAAAAATGTCATGATTAAACTTACACCAAAATTCAATAAGAAAAAGAAAAGCACCTACTAGCAGTCACTGTTTGCACTTGGCTTGGACTTAAGCACCATGTCAGCTTAATGTAATGCCAGAAACCGGTCCCAGGATGCTTGTTTCTGGTCCAGGGAAGACATGGCTTTGGCAGTTTGGGCTGGACTGTTCCCAAGAGGCACAGGGTCAGACTGATTTGCATATGGCCATGTCTGAACTGGGATGGCGGAGTGAGCTAAAGAAATGTGATGGATTAAACCCAGATCAGTTGACTGGGGGTGAGTGTTTGATTTGCTCAAACGGTCCGTCCATCATCCCCTTTTGTATAACTTAATGTCCTCCAGCGGGACTAGCCACCAACTCTACCCAACTAAATTGCTTTGCAATCAAACACCTTTGCAGCATGGAGCCACTGATGCTCTGGGTGTCTTTGAAGTTCCAACCTTTAGGACTTTTTGGAGCAGATGCTCTTAGTCATTTTTAAGGCTTTATGAAAAAGACCTTTGGCAACTTATTGTGTCTCTAAAGTCACACATCAGGTCAGTTAACTGACCCTTGGAGTCCACTCCTTAGTCCTGGGTACTCATGGAACAGGTCCAGACCTTCAGGTCTCCACACAGGTTTCAAACATAAGATCCAGTCGTCTCCTGTTCTCTGCAGGTCTAGAGAATGTTCTGATCAGCTACGAGTAAGGTGTGGGCTTTGTAGGTTTTACTTACCAATGCATGGTAGCGACTCCAGGTGACTCATGGACACTCCCTAACTAATGAGGGAACAGTTCCCAGGGCAGCCCGTTCTAGTTTTATACACCCTGATTGCCTTCCTGCAATCTATTGCACAGTGCACTATTCTGAGGCACATCCAACTTGGAAGAATCTTTTTGCCCCTGAGATGAGCTTGTATACAGCCAGGGATGTGTTTGGGGAAATTAGCATTCCCCCCATCTTAAGCTAAAACAAATTGGTTTTGGGGCCAGCTACCCTGCCCACTGGGCTCGTGCAAAACTGGCTACAGAGGGTCAATTGCCAGAAAACCTTTTTTTCCCATTTCTCCCTTTACATTTAACTCTTAATGGGTAGGCTTGACCTTGATCCATTTCGAGATAATGAAGTTCTTAGACCTTCCACAGCTGACCTTCCAAAACTGTTATCTATCACATTCTTCACACTCAGGTTTCCCTGGGAAAAGGCTTTTAGCTTTCTTATGAGTTTGGCGATGCAGGAAAATGATTACCCCACTCCCGCTCTGCCAATGTCACAACCTCACTCACCTGAATACTAGGTACCGCAGGAACGATGAGAGCCTCCCCACTCCCCCACAAAGCAATCCTCCGCTCAGGTCTAAAACTGATAGGGCGATTGCTCTACAGGAGAAGGGGGAGAATACACCTCAAGAAAAAGAGGTATCTTCTGTAGGGAAGGATGATTCTAGGCAGGGAAATCTCGGGGAGGATGGTGTCCCAAGGAACAAAAAAGGACTTTAAGGGCGTCAGGGGAATGACATACAGCAGGCCCTGGAGAAACACAAAAAAAACAAAGTTCCAAATATTGATCTACTGTTGCAGGAACCTCTGAGAGCACTATTCTGCACAATTTCACACTAATTAGGACAGACCATTTCTCTTACCCTGAAGGGAAATTCGTAACATCTAGGATGAGGGGAGAATAGCCTTGTAGACTCCCTCACTTTAATAAACAAAGGAATCCCCGCCACTTGCTAGGTAGGCCCATGGAACGTGGGAGGCGATGCCGCCGGCTCCTGTCGTGTGCCTCTAAAGTCTCAAAGAACAAACAAATTAGATAATGGGGCGTTGGAGGCGGTGCTGCCGGCTCCTGCCGTGCGCCTCAGTGTGAAGAAAGCCTAGTACAATTTTCCAAGCTTGGTGCCTCCTCTGAAAGATGCATCTTCTTCCATCATAGGTTACTATATGCAGAGTGTGATAAATGTCTCACAAGATGCCCAATATAGCTAAAAGAAAAGAAATATTTTAACTCCCCCAGGTCCTGTTTAATGGGAGTAGTTGGTACTATGTCTCTCTCGCGTTTTTTGGCAATGAAATGGCAGCCTCTATCGCGGAATACCACCTCGTGGCAATCAGCCGCAACTCACCACCAAAATGGCAACGTCCGTGAGGGAGGAATTCTAGTTAACGGCTCCTGCCGCGAGGTTAGATTAATATGGCGGCCACAGCCGCGATGTCTGTGCAAGCGGCAACGACTGCGGTCAAAGAATTCACCCAGCGGCTCCTGCCGCGATGTTTTCCTTTGCTTTTGTTGATTTCGCCGCGCGTATCCGGCTGGCGGCAGTGCCCGCGGTCACTGAAATCACTGTGCGGCTCCTGCCGCGATACTTGTTTCTTTAGCGACGTCAGCCGCGATAGTCTGGCAAGCGGCAACGGCCGGGTAAGAAGAGGACCAGCTAGCGGCACCTGCCGCGGATTCAAAATATCAGGCAGGAAGAGCTCGGTATTGCAAGCTCTCAGGGGGCAGGTTCTCCTTCTTACTAAAGAGGCAGCGAGCAGCGTGAAGTCTCCAAAAAGGGCTCACCTCTCGACAGTCAATCACGCAGAAGGTAGAGGAGGGGTCGGGAAAGGAAAAGACGGGAATACACTAAGGGTCACGGAGAAGGGGCCTAGAACCAGAAAACATACCATAAAGCCAAGCACCGGCTCAAAGGAAGGGAGGGACTTATATACCGCCTCCTTCCCACCAGGTCTCTACACTTTTACTTAAAGGGGAAGGTACTCTCTAGAAGAGGGGGAGGAGGTATAAGTCCCTGGGGGCAGCAAGGGAACAAGAACACGTGGTAACAAGTAAGAAGTGGTAACAGCCAAACCCATGTAGGAGCCGCCTGCCAGATCAGGAGTTTTTTCCTGGTCCAGAGGGCAGTTCCTTGTCATTCCACAGCAATGAGAATGTCAAAAGCAGTACCTACATGGCATAGACAGCTGCAGTCCATGCCTTGCAGGTACTGGTGTGCATGCATACAGGGGGCACATGTTGTTCCCCTCTGTGAGAATCCACATGACATGAGGCACCAAGAGGCCCTGTAGGGCCCCCTTTGTTTCCTCACCACTACAGTTTTCATGTCAGTAGCACCGTCATGAAAAGTGTGGTATTGAGAAAACTCGTAATGAGTGTGGCAGGGCCACAGTGGCCCCACCAAGCATATTTTGGCCTCAAAACTGCCGCACCACCACCAAGGATCTCTGATCCCTGATGGTTGTGGTGGTCCCAGCTGGCCTGACTGTCCTGGTCATAATAGGGTGGTTTTTAAAAAAGCACCACTACCGCGTCACCATGAGTTTGGCGGTCTGTGGACTGCCAGTAGTGTAATAAGCCCCTTAGGCCATTGTTCCTGTTCTTGGAGCAGTTTTCACATCCCATTAAGAGGAAGCACAGGCAGGACCACCTGCCAGCAGGCCAATGGTAATTAGCCTACTGGGGGCTCAAGCAGATAAAGCATATATTTTTAAATGTCCATTTTCTAAAATATTTACTATAAATCTGACTTCCATTTATTGGGTTTTAGTAAATAATAGTGGGTTAAGCACCTCTGCAGCTTATCCTAATCCAAAGTTAGAAGGCTTCTGAACTTTAATTTTTCTTATTGAAAGTCACTTTTAGAGGTTAGCCAGTGCAGGTACAAATCAAATTTAATCTTATGCATGTATCACTTATAAATACTAGACAACATACCTTGTGGGCTACCAAGTCTAAATTAGGGTGACATATTTGATATTTTAAAGTAGGATTATTTTCTTTAAAAAAAAGGTTCACCTAGGTTTACATGCTGTGGGTCAGGTTACACAGGTAGGCTTGAAGCCATGTTTGCTTTGTCAGCCTAGTGGATGGCACAACATGTGCAGCAGGGCACAATTGCTTTAACTTGTCCTTGCCATTGGTGTATTACCTGAACCATATCCCATGGCCTTGCTGGGAAGTTAATTACGCAAATTAGGATTTAGCCAATTTTGCATTCAGTTAGAAGGTTAGAGCTACATGCTGATGTTCCAATGAAGCTTGCCTGGCTATGGAACTTTTTCATGCCTAACCATATTTTACAACTAGCATCGCCAAAGCATGTGTTTGGGTATACTTGTATTGCTTTACATATCGAAGGACTGGAAAAATTGGCCTGATTGTGGTGCTTTATATGTGCGATCATTGCCAAATTGAGAGTGGCAAAGCTTATAAAGGTTAAGACTCGACTTTGCCAAAGGTTAAGTTCAAGATGCATGGTTCACTGTAGGCGAGGGTTACCAGTAACCAGATATCCCACCCAGAAATTGCACGACATCCACATGCAGGTAATCGTTTGGTGCACAGCTGTTGACGAACACCAGTGGAACAACATTTACTATGATGTGTGGCCCAGTTTAGCACTTTCTGCTCAGCAAAGCCCTTAGTGCTACCTATTTGAAGTAGGTGTTAAAATGTGAATGCTTTGCGACTGCATTCACAGTCACAAAACATTCATACATACCATTAGGATTTGTTATTTGGAAGGGACGCCCTAAACACCCTTTTTCCAAGTACCGAATCGCAAACCCATTTTGCAATTCGGTAATAGGGTACCGAATCAAGAAATGGGTTTTGATACATGTAAAAAGCCTTTTTTGAGTGCACAAACGCAAAATTGGTTATATGTGTGCCCATAAATGCATATTTAAATGTATAGGTAACCCCTGGCAATCTTGCACATTGAGCAGAAATCAAGAATGTTTGAGCAGTATCATAATAAACTGGTCACATTCTGGAATTTATGAGCAATAGTCATATATATATACATATATATATATTCACTGAAAAAACCATAGGTTATAGACCATATATAGTTAGGAATTAGCATTTAGAAAACCTTATTTTACTCACACAAAACCATTGAAATTCCATATATAGTTAGTTGCACTAACTATATATCGCGCACCCGCAATCCACTGCTGATGATGTCACATATTACATCATTCATGACATGGTCAGTGACATCACTGATGACATCACTGATGACATCACTGATGACATCTCAAATGACATCACTGATGACAACATCCAGTGATTATGTGTTTCTGTAAAGTTTAAATATGTTTTACATATTGAAGAATGAGTGGATGTATAAGTGTCTGAATGAAGGTTTTAGTAGGTGCGTGATTGACTGTATGAGTGAGTGATTAAATGCGTCTTACTAAATGCACGGGTTAGTGACTAAACTGTCTGAAAGTGTGCATCAGCATGTCTGTTGTTGTGCAAGCTGCTGCATGTGTTGATCAGTAGCTATATAAGTAGCTATATGGGTTATTGATTGGTTGCACAAGTATTTGTATGGGAGACTGAGTGTGTGTATGGCTGGCTGGGAGGTGTGTGACTCTGTGCAGATCAATGTGTACTTGTATCAGTGATTCTATAAGAGAGTAAGTATGTGTTAGTATATGTTTGAAAATGTAAGGTACTCTATGTTTAACTGTGTAGATTAGAAAATGGAACTGTGATTGATTCTTTACAGGACTGACTAGGTGTGTGAGTAACTCCATGGATGAGTGGCAGAGTGTGAGTGTCTGTATAGGTGTATGAGTGCATATGATAGTGTTGTAAAGATGAGTGATTGTATGTATGAATGATTGTATGGGTGAATGAGTGAATGTGTGTGTAGACGTAGGAATCAGTGAGTGCGTATGTAGTAACTAGTATTGGTGTGTCAATGGTTTCAAAAATTATACTCTGTATTTAACACTGGGTGTAACAGAGGTTATATTAAAGTGTGAGGAGATGCATTGTATTGTCACATTAATGATATCATCATTGATGTGACCATTGATGTCAAATGAGATATCATCAGTGATGTCATTTGAGATGTCATCAGTGATGTCATCAGTGATGTCACTGACCATGTCATGAATGATGTAATATGTGACATCATCAGCAGTGGATTGCGGGTGCGCGATATATAGTTAGTGCAACTAACTATATATGGAATTTCAATGGTTTTGTGTGAGTAAAATAAGGTTTTCTAAATGCTAATTCCTAACTATATATGGTCTATAACCTATGGTTTTTTCAGTGAATTTTCAAGGTTTTGTAAATGCTAATTCCTAACTATATATGGTCTATAACCTATGGTTTTTTCTGTGAATTTCATTGGTTTTTTAACAGCTAATATCTGTAGCTGTAAAATGTATTCTTCTTTAAATCCAAAAATATATTTTATATGTTTATGAATAATTTTTTTTTTAAATATTTTTTTTTCTACGTTCCCGCTTCGCGAATCGGGAAGCTTCCCGTTAGCTGACCTTGATGCCGCGAAATAGACCGCGAGCCGGTAAACGTTTCTTTACCGCAAGTGCCGCGTTAGAAAACAACATCGTGACGCCTCCCGTCCGCATGACGTTCCACGTTGTCGCGTGATACGTCATATGACGTGCTACGTTAGCGAACTGGTACGCGAAGCGAGTCGCAAAGCGCAGGTTTCTGGAAGCAAACCGTGAGGCCCTGCAAAGCGCTTAACGTAAACACAGCAAGTCATGTGACTTGGTTATAACACTTTTCATTGGTTCATTTCACTTTTGGTTTCCTAATGATGTAAGACTAGGTCATATAATCTAAAATGAACACTTTTGATTGGTTGAGAACTCTTGTTTTTCCCAAATGATGAAAATCCCTCCTTCTTTCCTCACTCTGACTTTCATCATTGTGAGAGAAAGACCCTTTGTGATCACTGAGCAATGGCTTCTTTAGTAGCTTCAGCTGGTGCTTCCCCACCACCTCCACCACATCCAAGGAAGAGTGGACCACCTGCTCAAGTTATAATTCAACAAGAAGAGGAAGAAGAGGAACAGGACGACGAGCACGAAGAGAGGCAGTTTTTGCCTGAGCAGCCCAAGACGTCTCACCGGAAAGAAAACTTCATTTGGCAATTTTTTACAATTCCCAAAGGTCAGAAAAAAGTAAATGCAAGATACGTAACTTGCCTTATATGTCAAGATAGACTGTCCAGAGGAACCGAGAAAAAATACAGTTTCGGAAACTACACAATGCATCGCCATATGACTAGGTGGCATCCTAACAACTACAGTGCTGCACAGTTTCGGAACGACCTAGATAATCTCCCTATTATGGCCAGAAGATCTGTTGTTCCGGAAGTAACGGGACCAGAGGGCAGGGAGATGGTGCCAAATATACAAATGAAATTTGGTGAAGTAAAACACATCTGCGTATTTTGCGATGGATTCATTTCCTACGGAGAAAGAAGCATCACTCTGATCAACAGAGCTATTGACTATCATATGCAAGTTTGTACGAAACGCCCAAAATAATAAATACTTCTTTTTTTGTTTTGTTGCTCCTGTTGAGCCCTTTACAATGAATCGTTTTCATTGCCCCCTCCAAGAAAAACCCCAAAAAATATAAAACTGTTCAGAAAAATTCAAAAAAAGTAAAAAAATGTTCCGAAAAATAATAAAAAAAATATAAAACAACAAAAACAATAAAAAAAAAGTTCTTTTCAGAACTACCTCCCCGTTATTAAAAAATTGGTACAATATTTGGAACTGTGCCAACCTCTATTTCTCTTAGTTCGCTTCCCAGTTCGCTCGCCGGTACGCGAACCGGAAGCGAACCAAAAACAGTAAGTATAAGGGAAGGAAACAGACACTTATGTTAAAAGAAAGACAGCTATAGGGGAGTAAACTAGAGATACTATTACCCGTAATCCACTGCTGATGATGTCACATATTACATCATTCATGACATGCTCAGTGACATCATCAGCAGAGGATTGCGGGTTTTTTGGCAACGTGCCTTATCCACGGTTTAATAACGCTGCCTTTTGCTTTATATAAGTTTTCAAATTGTATGAAATATATACCAATAGGTCGTTATGAACCTTTAGGTAGTGCTTTTCTTCATGAGGTCTGGCCGCTTCCATACACATACAGATGTTTCAAAGATGATCAAGAAGTTTATCTGAATGGAGAGGAATGCACTGAGACGCCAGATCATTCACTAATGTGTAGGCACATACAGTTACACGGTTCATGCAACAAACACCGACCAAATATGGCTTGCGTGTTGCAAGGCACGCCAGTTCCTGCTATCATCCCCACGTTCAAGTTGTTGGAAAATGGTAGTTATTTGATGCTCAATAATGAAGATTGTTCTGAGTTAATTAAAAGTATTCCTTTTATCGTAACAGTAAGTGAACGCGTTATTTGCTGCAGAAATGTTCTATTTCCTCCCACACATGAACATAGGGAGTTTTCAATCTGGCCACAAATACCAACCTTGGGAGCACATTTCAACGGCATGGCAAGAATAAGAGCTCTTTTGTCTCAGAGAGAGGTGGCCTTGAGTTCGGCCCGTGAAACTTTCGTGCTTCACATAGCGAACACCCGTACAGAGGTGCAGACCCTTTTCAATTAAGATTTGCCTTTCAATTTCAGCAAGATGGTTCCGACTATCTTTAACGCATCCTCCACAAAGGCCCTGGCGCACTTTTTTAAAGTTGTTACCAGTGGTCTCGTGACTTCATTTGAGAAAATCTTTGGAGTCATCCCTGCTTCCTTTCATTATATTTTCTCCACTCTGCTTCGTGGATTGGCATTTTTACTTGCATTACCAGCGGACGCTCTTGTGCTTTTTTACATTTTTAAATATGGATGTCCCTCCTATGCAACCTCCCACCCTGCAGATGCTGACACTGTTCCGCAATCGCATGCTAGAATATTATGGCACAATGCCGTTGGCGATATTAAGCACAGGCATATGGATTATCTTTTCGATTCTCCTACTTCACCTGTGTCCAGCCTGTATTTCACTGCCTGACCTGTGATTTCGATTGGGCCATTGATTAGTGTCTCTGCGGACCGGTTTCTCCTGACGTCGACTTTAATCAGCTGATGACTCCTATCATTACTCACGAGTTGGTTTGTCCTGGCGAAAGGATTATGGCTGTGGCATTGATGCATGGACTACTTGGTCCCTGGAATTTACTGGCGGCAGCACAGTCTTTCTTGGAACAGAGCTTTCTTGAAAACCCACCGAGCTGTCCTCTGATGGTGATAGAGGATCCGGTGCTGGGAGAGCACGTATGTTCTTTTCCGCTTTTAAATTGGATGGCTGAACTGTTTTCGGATGAAGACGGTGACTTCCTATTGGAGGCTGTTGCAGCTTATTTTGCATACACAGTTATGTCATAGACCTTTTTCATGTTTGATATGCTGAGTACTAGCATTTCATTGACAATTCATTGACTTATTTGTCAAGTTTTTATTATTTACCTTGCCTATTGGCTTAAGACTCGATAAAGTACTTGGCTGTTTTATTTTTCTTTAGCATTAAATTTTCCTAGTTTTTAATGCTTTACCTTGTGGACCGTCCACATATAAACTTGCAATCTACTCTCATGAGATGGCACTTCTATTATCTTATTCAGTTCGTTTCCGGATCATGGGGAGGTGTCATCTAGGTCCTGGATATCTTTACACCGTGTTAAGTTAGCATGGGCTCATTACCGGTTTAAACGCCATTTTTCCTTTTTTGCAACTTCTGCACACGACACTTAGTTGTTGCTTTAGCTTTCCACCTAGTAGTTCATCGTGGTTTACATGAGAATAATATGTTATTGCTCTACTATCTGCTTTGCTTGTTAAACTATATCTGTACAGCGAGTGCTAAAGTTTCAAGAACAACACGATACAGAATTGTTATGAGGTCTGATCTCCACGACTTCATACTCATAACATAAGTGCAACTTCTGCCAATTCTGGGCATGAGGCGGGTTTTATATTGCTTTGCCGAACACACATACACAACAGTTGATGCGGTTCACATGAAGAGAGAGCTGGTGTATGCTGATGTGATTCCTTCAAATCTAAGACACTAAAGTATGGGCACGCCCTAAACCAACACAAAGAGACCTTCTTAGCAAATAATATAATATGTGTATTAGGGAGGGTGAGATATAAGCAGCCGCGGGCCGTGGAGGGAGTTACGGTGAGGCAGGGAGGCGGGGAGGGGGAGAAGCAGGGTGGAGCCCTCTCTACCTTGCCCCTCCCCCTCCCCGCCTCCCTGCCCCACCGTAACTCCCT
This sequence comes from Lissotriton helveticus, assembly GCF_964261635.1. Lineage (NCBI taxonomy): Eukaryota > Metazoa > Chordata > Amphibia > Caudata > Salamandridae > Lissotriton > Lissotriton helveticus. Next base: position 262,257,528 of record NC_136071.1, read on the forward strand.
CCACGGCCCGCGGCTGCTTATAAGTGTTGCTAACTCTTATTCATTTACAGCATGTTAACATACTGTCACCATTCGCTTTTTATGTACTAGTAACTATGCTGGTAATTTTGCTACTGATAATATGTGTACTTGTATTCTCCACCCTGCTTCTCCCCCTCCCCGCCTCCCTGCCTCACCGTAACTCCCTCCACGGCCCGCGGCTGCTTATAAGTGTTGCTAACTCTTATTCATTTACAGCATGTTAACATACTGTCACCATTCGCTTTTTATGTACTACTGACTATGCTGGTAATTTTGCTACTGATAATATGTGTACTTGTATAATCTAAGATACTACGCCTCAGAAGACGGCATTAGTAAATAAACATTTCAAATACACATGTGTTCTTCTTAACTCCATGTTCTGGTTTCTAAGAAATATATAACGACCGACTGTTCATGAGTTCCACGTATCCTGAGGTACTATAAGTTCATATTCTGGATTGTCTAAACATTGAGAGTTTGTTATATCCAATGTGACACTGTACCTAGCTTGCTAAGGAGTTTTTGATTACTAACGTGAGTTTTGGGACACCCTAATTCGCCGAGGTTCCAATCCTCTGTCCACAGTTCTGTGTGAGAACAGAAACCCTGCGACAGGGGCACCCCCAACCCTTGCTGGAGCTTCATCACACTTGCGATACAACTCCAGCAATGCGCCACCTTTACGGCACAGATACATCACGCATCTGTGCTGTTTTTGCCCCATGATGCGCCGCATTGTAAATGAAGCACACCATAGGTGACGGAACAGCGGCACAGAATGACTAACACATCCCTGGTGATGCGCCAGTCATCATAAATGTATCCCTATGCTTCTTATCTTGTTAGAGATGAACCGCCATATGTATCATCAAAGTTTTTTGCATTTCCTAAATAGCGAACTTTAAGGAATAAATAGCGATTCTTTACCATTCCTAGTTTGCGATTAGCTATTTGCTAATTACAAATTACCCATTCATTTCCTTCATTTCCATAGGGCGGTTGGACTCACTTTTAGCTCGAACGGCTGAATGGATTTGCACGAAACTTGGCAAAATTGTAGGGACTGGTAGCCCGATGTGCCTTTGCTATGTCTCAAGATATATGCTCCAGTGGTTTTTACGAAAATTAACTTTGAAAAATATATATTGGGCTACATTGGCCTATATATATGTTGGAGCCCAAATGTAGCCCAATGTAGCCCAATGAAGCCCAATGTAGCCCAATGTAGCCCAAAGATGGCCGCCAGACACACAAAAAAACAAATGTAGCCCAAATATCAGCCAGATGTAGCCCAACTATAGCCCAGTGACAGAATGACCAATCCGCTTCGCAAACCTCCGTTACGCGAGGCGGAGCGCTGTTACAGATATATATCTTTTTTTGAACGTTAATTTCTCAAAATCCACTGGAGCACATATATTGAGACCTAGCAAAGGCACATCGGGCTACCAGTCCCTACAATTTTGCCAAGTTTCGTGCAAATCCATTCAGCCGTTCGATTATTATTATTATTTTTTTTTTTGCCCCGCGGGGCCCTTTTAAAACCTCCACATCGAACCTAGGGGGTCAGCGAGGATCTACTATTCCCCCTTATGGTCATTTGCCCCTTCGCTTTGGCCTCCTCTTGTCTCTCGATCCTACCGAGAGACAAGATGGCGGCCGCTACGGACTGTTTGGAATGTTGACAGACGCCAGAGAACCAATCAGCTTCGCTTCACAAAGCTCCGTTGCGCGAAAAGTACGCGTCCTGGGCCGCTGCCCGGTCCGCTGTTACAGATATATATCTTTTTTTAAACGTTAATTTCTCAAAATCCACTGGAGCACATATATTGAGACCTACAAAAGGCACATCGGGCTACCAGTCCCTACAATTTTGCCAAGTTTCGTGCAAATCCATTCAGCCGTTCGGGCTAAAAGTGAGGCCAACCGCCCTATGGAAAACTCAATGTTAAAAACACGTTTTGGGACCCCCCTTTTTTCTCGGCCCCCACTGGACGAACCCCCCCCAAATTTTCAAGGGCTGCTCAGAAACAAAATGTGCCATTTTCCTGAAAATTTCAGCCAATTCCGTCCACAAACGCCAAAGTTATTAGACATAGAATTTTCAAAAAACCCATAGAGAAAAAATCCTAACTATATATACCTACTGGCGACCGCCAGTAGGTAATATATATATATACGCGCACCGGGGAGCGTACGGGGGAGCGTACCATGGAGATTAAAAATGACAGACTTTTAAAAAATAAAAGCTTCTTTTTAAAAATTGGAGGTAGTTCTGAAAAGAACTTTTTTTTTTATTTTGTTGTTTTATATATTTTTTTTGTTTTTGTTGTTTTATATTTTTTTAGACTTTTTAAAAACAATTTTATATTTTTTTTGGATTTTTTTCAAGGGAAAAACAAAAACAAGGATTCCAAAACTGCTCAACAGGAGCAAAAAAATTTGAACATTTAGGGACTGGAAGAGCAGCGGTGTTGCTGTTTCTTTAGGGCAATCAGTTCAACACTCTGCTCCCCATGGCACAGCAGTTCGTCACACTCTGTGCACGAAAATTTGATGCCCGCAAACACCGGCTGAATGTTAGGGACCATTCTTCCACGGGGTGGTCCCGAAGGTGTTGCTCCACCAGTGGAGGTGCTGCCGCCATCTGTGGGTGCATTCCGTGCCAGCTCTCTGACACTCTCCCTGGCAAAGTTGTTAGGGTGTCTTCTTTTAACATGCCGGATCAAATTAGCATTCCCAAAACTATATTTTTTCAGAGGATTGCCTCTGGATAAACTACTCCCACATATTTTGCATGTTACTTTGGGAGCGTTGACTTTTTTCTGTCCTTCTGGGATTTCGTAAAATTTCCAGATGAAATGGTTTTTTTTCTTTTGCTGAGGAGGGTCCTCATCTAAAAATCCCTCTGAATCACTGCTGGATGACTCTCTTGCAGCCATTGCTGGAGATCAGAAAAGTAGGAGATAGAGTAGACACAACAGCTCTTGCTCTCTCCAAGTACAAAGCAATAGTGAGAGAAATGGGTGGGTTTCACACAATTTGGAAAAAAAAAAGTTCTGAACCAATGAAAAGTGTTATTTTAAAGTCACATGGTTTGACGCGCTTACGCTACGCGCCCCGGGGCGCGTCCCGGGCGTGTATCGTAAGCGCATCGGGGCGCTTACGTTGCGCGATCGTATGCGCTTCCGGGTGCGCTTACGCGGTGCGTCATAAGACGCATCTCGCGGCTACGCGATACGTGTCTTATGACGCAAGGCGTGGCGGCTACGCGATACGTCACAATGTTGTTTTCGTTCTCGGCAATAGCGCTTCCGGGACGCGCATTAGTACGCGCCCTGGGGCGCGCCGCAAGATTGCGCTTACCCGTGCGTTCACCTGTCCGCGCCCCGGGAGCGCACTAAAAATAATATTAAAAAAAAATAAAAAAATTATAAAATATAAAATTAGATTTAAAATGTATTATTTTTATAAAGATTTGCTATTAAAAAACCTATGAAATTCACTGAAAAAACCATAGGTTATAGACCATATATAGTTAGGAATTAGCATTTACAAAACCTTGAAAATTCACTGAAAAAACCATAGGTTATAGACCATATATAGTTAGGAATTAGCATTTAAAAAACCTTATTTTACTCACACAAAACCATTGAAATTCCATATATAGTTAGTTGTACTAACTATATATCGCGCACCCGCAATCCACTGCTGATGATGTCACATATTACATCATTCATGACATGGTCAGTGACATCACTGATGACATCACTGATGACATCTCAAATGACATCACTGATGACATCACTGATGACAACATCCAGTGACTGTATGTTTCTGTAAAGTTAAAATATGTCTTATATATTGAAGAATGAGTGGATGTATAAGTGTCTGGATGATGAATTTAGTAGGTGCATGACTGACTGTATGAGTGAGTGGTTAAATGTGTCTCACTGAGCGCATGGGTTAGTGACTAAACTGTCTTAATTTGTGCATCATTATGTCTGTTGTTCTGTAAACTGCTGCATGTGTTGATCATTAGCTATATGAGTAACTATATGGGTTATTGATTGGTTGCCCAAGCATTTGTATTGGAGACTGAGAGTGTGTGTGGGTGGCTGGGAGGTGTATGACTCTGTGCATAGATGTATGGGTTCAAAAGTGCATGTGGAAACAGCTGTATGGGCGGTTTACTGTGTGCATGAGTGTATTGGTGAGTGAATGGATATCTCAGTGCTACATGTCAAAGTAAGTACATATGTAAAACACAGTACATGTGGTAGTTGACATATATAAATAACTGTGCATAAGAGCCAGTGAATGTGTGAGTGGCTGTATGGATTATTGTGAACTTGTATCAGGGATTGTATAACAGAGTAAATATGTGTTATTATATGTTTCAATAAGTAAGGTGTGTTTAACGATATAGTTGAGCAAATGGAGGTGTGATTGATTCTTTGCAAGACTGATTAGGTGTGTGAGTAACTCCATGGATGAGTGACAGTCTGTGAGTGTCTGTTTACACTGAGTGTATCTACGGTTATATTAGAGTCTGAAGAGGTTCATCGTATCATCACATGAATGATGTCATGAGTAATGTCAAATGAGATGTCATCAGTGATGTCATCAGTGATGTCATTTGAGATGTCATCAGTGATGTCATCAGTGATGTCACTGACCATGTCATGAATGATGTAATATGTGACATCATCAGCAGTGGATTGCGGGTGCGCGATATATAGTTAGTACAACTAACTATATATGGAATTTCAATGGTTTTGTGTGAGTAAAATAAGGTTTTTTAAATGCTAATTCCTAACTATATATGGTCTATAACCTATGGTTTTCTCAGTGAATTTTCAAGGTTTTGTAAATGCTAATTCCTAACTATATATGGTCTATAACCTATGGTTTTTTCAGTGAATATATATATATACACATACATATATATATATATTATATATATATATATATATATATATATATACATACATATATATATATATATATACATACATATATATATTACCTACTGGCGGTCGCCAGTAGGTATATATAGTTAGGATTTTTTCTCTATGGGATTTTTGAAAATTCTATGTCTAATAACTTTGGCGTTTGTGGACGGAATTGGCTGAAATTTTCAGGAAAATGGCACATTTTGTTTCTGAGCAGCCCCTGAAAATTTTGGGGGGGTTCGTCAAGGGGGGGCCGAGAAAAAAGGGGGGTCCCAAAACGCGTTTTTCCCATGTTAATTTCCATAGGGCGGTTGGCCTCACTTTTAGCCCGAACGGCTGAATGGATTTGGACGAAACTTGGCAAAATTGTAGGGACTGGTAGCCCGATGTGCCTTTTGTAGGTCTCAATATATGTGCTCCAGTGGATTTTGAGAAATTAACGTTTAAAAAAAGATATATATCTGTAACAGCGGACCGGGCAGCGTCCCAGGACGCGTACTTTTCGCGCAACGGAGCTTTGTGAAGCGAAGCTGATTGGTTCTCCGGCGTCTGTCAACATTCCAAACAGTCCGTAGCGGCCGCCATCTTGTCTCTCGGTAGGATCGAGAGACAAGAGGAGGCCAAAGCGAAGGGGCAAATGACCATAAGGGGGAATAGTAGATCCTCGCTGACCCCCTACGTTTGATGTGGAGGTTTTAAAAGGGCCCCGCGGGGCAAAAAAAAATAAAATAATAATAATCGAACGGCTGAATGGATTTGCACGAAACTTGGCAAAATTGTAGGGACTGGTAGCCCGATGTGCCTTTGTTAGGTCTCAATATATGTGCTCCAGTGGATTTTGAGAAATTAACGTTCAAAAAAAGATATATATCTGTAACAGCGCTCCGCTTCGCGTACTTTTCGCGTTACGGAGGTTTGCGAAGCTGATTGGTTTTTCGGCGTCTGTAAACATTCCAAACAGTCCGTAGCAGCCGCCATCTTGTCTCTCGGTAGGATCGAGAGACAAGAGGAGGCCAAAGCGAAGGGGCAAATGACCATAAGGGGGCATAGTAGATCGTCCCTGACCCCCTAGGTTTGACGTGGAGGCTTTGAAAGGGTCTCGCAGGGCAAAAAAATATATACCGTTTTTTTAGTTTTTTTGCGTGGAGTGCGCCCGGTTCGCGAACCGGGAAGCGTTCTGGGGAGCGTACTTTCTTGAAAATTAGTGAAAAAAGTTAGAGTAAAATAATAATTGTGAGTGATCAGATGTAGGGTAGCTCTGAGAAGAGCTTTTGGGTTTATGGTACATTTAGGTACTTATAAGTAGGTACCAATGCACAGTCTTAAATTCAGAGTGAAAACTCTGTTGCCCTCATCTGAGAAGTGAACTCCATCTCCTCTGTAGATATCTTGCATGTAGTAACGCAAGTTATTGTTGTACAGGGAGCCCATTCCATGGTCTCTCATGTAAGCTGAAACAGATTTGTTTACATGCTTCCTCGATTTCTCAATTTGTGGACAAAATTGGTTCGACCACCTCCATTTCTGTCTTTGGCATATATTTGAATATACCAAGGCAGTCTGAGGAAAAAGTGCCATCAATTGCTCAAAGGTGTCCTTTAAAAGCATTTCCAGACCTACCCCAGTCAAAGTGCCCAAATCATTACCTCCACAGTGCACAATTAACAGGTCAGGTTTTGGCAAATGCATAAAGGTTTTCACCAATGGTATCAATTGGTGACATTTTAATCCTCTGTGGCCAAACCACTTAATTTCCACATCTTGTAAATTGAGGTTAGGTAAATTCCTGTTTTCAGCGTACCTTTGAGCCCAATAGATGTAACTATGTCCAACAATCCAGACAGAAAACATGGTGAGAGAAGGTTCTGCTGCAGTCAGATGAAGTGTGGCAATGAAATGGCAGTTGAAAAAATGAGAGTGTAAAATGAAAAACAACTGAGGAGTTTCTGTGTTAATGAAGCAGTAAGAGTGATTGGTGGATTTTGATTGCTGAAAACAGAAAGTTAGTGTGCATGGATGAGTTCGTTGAAAGATGTATTTTGAGTGGCGAAGAAAAAATCATTAAATGAAAGAATGCTCTGGATATGCAGGTGCACTGAGAGTTCAGAGTTCAATTGCAACATTGTTGTGTGAGAGGTCTTGCAAGAGGTGGTTGCTATGCAGAAAAAGCAGAGAGGGGGCAGAGGGGGGAAGGGTTTTGCTTTGAAAAAAAGTGAGGGAAGAGTTTTGATTGGGTGACATGAGAGATATGTGTGAGGAATTACAGCATTTCTGTGCTTTTGATAGCTGCAGACTCTGGAGTGCATACCTTTTGCTTTGCTGAAGACAAATTGGTGTGTTTCTGAGACTGTTTTGAAACTCAAAGTATTTGCTAAGGTGAGAAAAGATTTCTTTAATTTAGATAGAAAATAGTGTGCTTTAAGGAGAAAATTATGAAGAAAGTTGTGTTTTTCAAATGTTGCTTTGTCTCAAGTGTTTCACAAATAGATTTTGTTTCTTTGAGAAATTGTAATTGGAGAAAATGTGAAGTATTAGTACTGACAGGGCTTTTATGTGCATAGGAGCTGTGGAGTGTTTTCAAATTATGACTTGTAAATCGTTTTTGAGAAAAAGCAATGGTTTTAATATTGATGAGAAGGACATAATGGTGTCTGCTTCTTTATAAGGTAATTGAGAGTCTCTGATGTTATTTTTCCCATTTCAATGTAAGAAGTTTGTCTGTGGAGCAAATTGCTTGTAAATATGCTCCCACCTGTGCATGGCAAATTTAGATTTTGAATGTTTCCGTTACATAGGCATGTTAAAGGTGACTGAAACATGCTGCAAAGGCAATCAAAAAATGCTTTTATGTGTCTTAAGGACATTTTAAGTCATTTCCCCATGTGCAGTGTTTTCAAATTATGAGTTGAAAATCGTTTTTGAGGTAAAGGAATGTTTTCAAAATTTATGTGCGCCATATGACCCCAAATTTCTTTTTCAGGGGTGCAGCAGGGTGTTCTTGAGACACCCCTGCACCGTCGGAAAAATTCGTAATTTGCGATGAGGTAATTGCTAATCGCAAATTGCACCTTCATTTCTATGGGCCTCCTGCTGCATGGAAATGAATGGGTAATTTGTAATTAGCAAATAGGTCATCGCAAACTAGGAATGGTAAAGAATCGCTATTTATTCCTTAAAGTTCGCTATTTAGGAAATGCAAAAAACTTTGATGATACATATGGCGGTTTATCTCTAACAAGATAAGAAGCATAGGGATAGATTTATGATGACTGGCGCATCACCAGGGATGTGTTAGTCATTCTGTGCCGCTGTTCCGACACCCATGGTGTGCTGCATTTACAATGCGGCGCATCATGGGGCAAAAACAGCACAGATGCGTGACGTATTTGTGCCGTAAAGTTGGCGCATTGCTGGAGTTGTATCGCAAGTGTGATGAAGCTCCAGTAAGGTTGAGGGGTGCCCCTGTCGCAGGGTTTCTGTTCTGACACAGAACTGTGGACAGAGGATTGGAACCTCGGCGAATTAGGGTGTCCCAAAACTCACCTTAGTAATCAAAACCCCTTAGCAAGCTAGGTACAGTGTCACATTGGATATAACAAACTCTCAATGTTTAGACAATCCAGAATATGAACTTATAGTACCTCAGGATACGTGGAACTCATGAACAGTTGGTCGTTATATATTTCTTAGAAACGAGAACATGGAGTTAAGAAGAACACATGTGTATTTGAAATGTTTATTTACTAATGCCGTCTTCTCAGGCGTAGTATCTTAGATTATACAAGTACACATATTATCAGTAGCAAAATTACCAGCATAGTCAATAGTACATAAAAAGCGAATGGTGACAGTATGTTAACATGCTGTAAATGAATAAGAGTTAGCAACACTTATAAGCAGCCGCGGGCCGTGGAGGGAGTTACGGTGGGGCAGGGAGGCGGGGAGGGGGAGGGGCAGGGTGGAGAGGGCTCCACCCTGCCCCTCCCCCTCCCCGCATCCCTGCCCCACCGTAACTCCCTCCACGGCCCTCGGCTGCTTATATCTCACCCTCCCTAATACACATAATATATTATTTGCTAAGAAGGTCTCTTTGTGTTGGTTTAGGGCGTGCTGATACTTTAGTGTCTTAGATTTGAAGGAATCACATCAGCATAGAAAAGATAATCCATATGCCGTGCTTAATATCGCCAACGGCATTGTGCCATAATATTCTAGCATGCGATTGCGGAACAGTGTCAGCAGCTGCAGGGCGGGAGCTTGCACAGGAGGGACATCCATATTTAAAAATGTAAAAAAGCACAAGAGCGTCCGCTGGTAATGCAAGTAAAAATGGGAATCCACGAAGCAGAGTGGAAAAAATAGAATGTAAGAAAGCAGGGATGACTCCAAAGATTTTCTCAAATGAAGTCACGAGACCACTGGTAACAACTTTAAAAAAGTGCGCCAGGCCCTTTGTGGAGGACGCGTTAGAGATAGTCCGAACCATCTTGCTGAAATGGAAAGGCGAATCTGTATTTAAAAGGGTCTGCACCTCTGTACGGGTGTTCGCTGTGTGAAGCACGAAAGTTTCACGGGCCGAACTCAAGGCCACCTCTCTCTGAGACAAAATAGCTCTTATTCTTGCCATGCCGTTGAAATGTGCTCCCAAGGTTGGTATTTGTGGCCAGATTGAAAACTCCCTATGTTCATGTGTGGGAGGAAATAGAACATTTCTGCAGCAAATAACCCGTTCATTTACTGTTACGATAAAATGAATACTTTTAATTAACCCAGAACAATCTTCATTATTGAGCATCAAATAACTACCATTTTCCAAGAACTTGAACGTGGGGATGATAGCAGGAACTGGTGTGCCTTGCAACACGCAAGCCATATTTGGTCGGTGTTTGTTGCATGAACCGTGTAACTGTATGTGCCTACACATTAGTGAATGATCTGGCGTCTCAGTGCATTCCTCTCCATTCAGATAAAGTTCTTGATCATCTTTGAAAATCTGTATGTGTATGGAAGCGACCAGACTTCATGAAGAAAACCACTACCTAAAGGTTAATAACGACCTATTGGTATATATTTCATACAATTTGAAAACTTATATAAAGCAAAAGGCAGCGTTATTAAACCGTGGATAAGGCACGTTGCCAAAGCAGTCAACCTTTTGGATTTATACTGGAAATGTTAAAGGAAGAATTACGGAGTAGGGCCTGTAAATCTTTAATAGACAACGAGTAAAATTACTCCAACCATCATATTCCTCTAACTCCGGGATAGTAGGGGTGTTTAATTTTTTAGAAGTAGCCAATCCAATGCATTTGGTCTGGGAAATTGTTTCATTCACAAACAACATATGTTTTGGGATGAGACATGCACGGTGGAAAGCCTCAGTGCCTTGTACCTGCCAGGTTCGTGAACCCCAAACTGATGTAGATCCTGGATATTTTTACTCTGTATTACGTTAGCATGGTCTCATTACTGGTTTAAACGCCATTTTTCCTTTTTTGTAACTTCTGCACACGACACTTAGTTGTTGCTTTAGCTTTCAGCCTACCTGCGTCAAGATCTATGCCTGCTTCAAGCAGGCGCAGGGTTTTGATGTAGCTTTGTCCTATCTGATTGTAAATGCGGCACACCGTGGGTGGCAGAGCAGCGGTGCACGTTAACTGGTGCATCCCTGGGGATGTGCTAGTTAATATAAATCTGCCCCTTTACATTTAATTATGTGCAGGGGACACAGAGTAGGTGAGGTTTATCCAAGGTTAAGAAGAGATGAGTCCTGTTCAGTGAAAAATTGGAGATAGGCTTCAGTATATTATATACTTAAGTAGTGTGTTAAGTTTTTGATGACTGTTATTAATTTACTGTTGGGTAATAGTGGTTAATAACATTTTTTATTATATTTTACCACAGATTCAACTGCAGATTATTTCAAGATTTTAGGATGCCTAGCAAAGAAAGAGTAAGAAAGGCTGCAAAACGTCAAAGACAGCAGGACCATGGAATAATGCAGCAGTCCTCTAACAAAAAGATTTGTCAAGTCACCAAGAAAGCACCGGGTAAGAGTCGAAAAACAGTCATAAGAAATATGTGTAGTAAAAAAAATATTACTACAGAAAATGTTTCAGTCCAGAAAAGGATAAACAATTCAAATGGTAAGGAAAGGCCAATGAGAAATGTTACTGCTAGAGTAAGAGATAACTCTATGCATGAAAGTAGAAGGAAACAACAGTTTAGGGATATTCGTAAACGAATGTTCCGCAACAGGATAATTGGGAATTTGTTAAAAAATATTAAGAAAGGTCAGCAGAAAGTGGTTTTTTATAAGAGAAAAAAAATAGTTGAGAAAGTTATTGATCAGGCATTTGAAATTAAACGTAAGTTATTTATTTTGACAATCAATAGAATTAGGAAGCTAAACAAGGTAATTTATGATTTCAAAAGAAATAGTAGATGGAAGAGAATAGTTAATCGTAGTAATTTTTGTGAAGTTTTTTCTGGAGAATGGATGCATAGTTCAAGCTCTGAGGCATTTTTTAATGAGGAGAGTTATTTCCAGGATAATGATTTGGTGCATGCAGTTGACGCCAGTGGTCGAGCTTATGAAGTGAAAGATGGTTGTCCAGTTGAAAAAGAAAAACTTGTGAGAACAGAGATAGAAGAGGTGTTAGGTAATGAGGTTTTAGGGAGACGTCCTAAGGGTCCTGTGTACACCTGGAAGTGTAGTAGTATTTGCAGTGTACGACAGGATTCCATCAATTTGCTTTGTGATTTTATACGGTCATTTAGTAAGAAAAGTTTGAAGCAGAAAATGAAGTTGTTGCAAGAATTAGATCCTTGCAGAGTGAGAGAAGTGATAGGTTTGCATGGTCATTCACTGGCTTGTCTTTCCAGGAGAGTATGCCAGAGTGTTTTTCATCATTTCAGGATGCTAGCAGTGCATCATAATAAAGTGAGGAAATTAGTTAGAATGTTGTATTATGCTAAGAGTCCAGCAATTATGCTTAAACAATTATGCGCTGCTCTTTTGCATGGTTCTGAAATAGATGTGAAGAATATATGTGAAGAAATTGAGTTTTGTTACTTTGGAAGTAAAGAGGAGAATGTTGAAATTGACCAAGAAGAAGAGAGTAATGTGGAAGATAGTGTACAGGTTTCCAGTACAGATAATTTCCAGAGGGAAATTGCGACGTTTGAGGTGAAATCAAGTGAGAGGCCAAATTTCACTTGTGTGTGTTGTCGACGCACTTATTATAAGAATCAGACTAAGTTAGTGGATTTATATGGAAAAAGTGAAAGGGAAAATAATAGTGAATGGAAGGATTTTACAACATACTTGATGGTAGAAAATTGTTTTGATTTGGGATTGGATCAACGTGTGTGTACTTATTGTTGTAACAAATTAAATCAAAACCAGATGCCTGCTAGAGCAGTTCATAATAATCTGGAATTGGTTGAGATTCCTTCTGAATTGAAGGATTTAAATACTTATGAATCTATTTTGATTCAAAGTATCCATCCCTTTCAGGCTATTGTAAGAATGGAGCCAAAGACAGGGAAATTGCCTCCATCAGATTTACAGAGAGGATTAAAGGGAAGAGTTGTTTATTTGCCTCTAGATTTGAAGAAAAACATTAACACAATTGGAGTAGAAAAAGTGGAAGAGGAACCTCTTGTTATCTTAGTTAATGGGGTTCCGACAAAGAATAAGAAAATATGGCAAGATTTAGTAGATGTTAGGAAAGTCAAAAGGGCAACATTGTATTTGAAAAAATATAATAAATACTATAAAAATGTATATGTTGCAGAAGAGGAAGTAAGTGAGGAAGAGGATAGCGATTTGTGTGCTGGTCAAATTGAGAAAGTAGAACCCTGTACTAGTGAAGAAATATATGAACATTATAGTGTTCATCCTTTGCATTCCAAGGAAGTCATGGGGAATGCTATTGAGTTGTTTCAAATGAAACAAGCAAAAGGGAGTCCCATTAGTGTTTGGGAGGAAAGTTTGGAAGCTCGGTGTTTCCCACAGCTTTTTCCAACAGGTCAGGGAGGAAGATATGATGAGCGACCTCATCAAATTCCTGCTTCTGAATACCGGACTTTGCGATTGTATGCAGGAGATCCTAGGTTTCGACAATGCATTCCTTATTTGTTTCATCTCCTGTTTGAAAGCGATCTGTCTGGACTGTCATATGCAGTGAACCACATCTTGAAAAGTGGTATACACATGCAAAACATCTCGGCAAGTGACTTTATGGATAAAGTCAATGTCCAAGACAGTATTTTGGATTCTCACCTGATTAATCTCATGGCGTGTCAGCGTGGTACTAATGAGTACTGGTACCGTCGTCATGGTGATTTAAAATGTATGCTGAGGAACTTAGGAACTCCCACATGGTTCCTCACTTTGAGCTGTGCTGAGTATGGCTGGGAAGACTTACTTGAATTTCTACGAGAGGCAAATGCTAACGTAGAAAACATCGAATTCAAGACACCCGGAGAACTGTGCTCTTTGGATCCAGTCAATGTATGTAGGTACTTCAATCATAGATTTGAAGGTATGATGTCTTTCATCATGAATAAGAAGAATCCACCTCTTGGAGAGGTGTTGGATTTCTTCTGGAGGAAGGAGTACCAAGCAAGAGGTGCTCCTCATATACATATGTTGCTGTGGATCAAGGATGCACCTAAATTTGGAACGGATGCAGACGACTCAGTGATGAGTTTCATAGAACAGTATTCTACGTGTGCTGTTCCAAACGCAACGGAGAAAAAAAGCCTAAGAGAAAAAGTTCTACGTTTCCAAAGCCATCGATGTGGAAAGTACTGTTGTCGTAAATTCCGGAACAAAGACAAGTTCTACACCAAATGTCGTTTCGGCTTTCCACGATCGGTGATTTCTAAAGGAAGAGTGAACAGTTTGATGTCTTCGCTGCGACATAATGTGATGAAGAAATCACCTAAAAACACATACAATTTGAAGAGGAACGAAGAGTCTAAGTACATCAACGACTACAACCCGGTAATTTTGTCCATGTGGAATGCTAACATGGATATACAGTTTGTGGCTGATAACTGTATGGCTGTGGCTCAGTATGTGACATCTTACATCACCAAAAAAGAGAAGACAGAATTGAAGGATATGTGGGAGGACATTTCCCATGAAAAGAGCCTCAGCAAGAAGTTGTACAGTTTCAGTCTGAAGATGTTGTCGCATCGAGAAATCGGAGCTTACGAATGTTCTGACCGGTTGTCTTCAGCAAGTCTCTATGCCAAGTCCAGGAGTATCGTTTGGGCGAGTGTTGGTCTTGCTGCAACGCGTAATCGAGTTCTGAAACCTGTGCGGGAAATTGAGTATTTGGCGGAAAAGGAGCCAAACAGTACCGACATTTTGAAGAGCAACATGTTGGATACATATTATCCAAATCGAAGCAGTCACCTCGAGAATGTTTGTCTGTATGAGGTTCTGCAAAATTACATATTCAAGAGGAACATCAAAGAAGATACTGAGAAAGGAGTGTATGCTGTAATAGGAAGTGAGGGATGTCTGGTCAAGCAAAGAAAATGCCACTTGATAAACCATCGAAAATTGAGTGGCGAATCTCCTGAAAAAAAGGAGTTTTTCTATTTAGCACTTTTGCAACTTTTTAAGCCTTGGCGTGCAGAAGAGGAACTGCTTGGAGATTTCCTTTGTTACGAAGACTCATTCAATGCTGCCAAGGAGACCATAGAATGTCCTGCTTTTCCCAAATATGTAGAAATGTTGAATGTGGAAATTGAGCAGGAAGCAACGATTGCAGCCGAGATTGCCAGAGACAGTTCTCAGGACAGTCAGAGTTCTGCTTCATTGAGTCAGGATCCACTAGGAGGACCTCTTATCGAAAATGAAGCTGCCACTGCTATGAATGAAGTGGAAAGAGCCATGGCACATGCTCAGGAGGATGCGGTTAACTTAGAAGAGTTGGAAAGACAACTCAACGTTGAGCAGAGGAAAATATATGACGAACTTACCATGCAAATTGATCATGGATTAAGTCATGACAAGAAAGAGTGCTCATGTACGTCGTTGAAGCCTGTCCGACTGTACGTGAGTGGAGAAGCGGGAACTGGAAAAAGTTTCCTTATTAAAGCAATTTCATGTTATTTGCAGGAAAGGACAGAGTCATCGCTGTCTTGTGTTGTCACCGCTCCAACTGGACTGGCAGCACATAACATTAAAGGGATTACTTTACATTGTTTACTGATGCTGCCAGTGGAGCATGACAACAAATTAGAATATCACAAGCTATCTGGAGATGCTTGTTTTGAAGTTTCAAGAGTCTTGAGGAAAATGAAACTTCTTATCATTGACGAAGTAAGCATGGTTTCCAATGTCATGCTTGCCTTTGTGCATTTGAGAATGCAAGAAGTTCTCAAAACAGAGTATGATGTGTTATTTGGTGGCAAACACATCATTGTTTTCGGAGATCTTCTGCAGCTGACACCAGTGAAAGGGCAACCTGTGTTCAAAATGCTCACGTATGAAGATACCAGGAAGTGCTTAGGGAGTATTGGCAACGTCAATATATGGTTAAACTTCAATTATGCTGAACTGCATGAAAATATGCGTCAGGCAAAGGATGAAGTTTACAAGACTATTCTACAAGATGTTAGAATTGGAAAAGTGACCGAGCATGGGAAAGAAGCTTTACATGCACGATTACTGACAAATTTATATCCAGACGAAGATGTTGTGCCTGAGAATATTTTTCAGAAAGTTACTGAGAAAAAATCTGGAATATGTTTGATGCCAACTCTTGCAGAATGTGCCAAATTCAACAACAAAATGTTGCATTTAGAAAAGCAAGAGATTGTGAAATTGGAAGCTATTGACAGAGTAGAGCATATGGGATCAACAATTATTTTGTCTGAGAATCTGAAAACAAAATTGGATTCATTAGAGAAGAGTATATCTAAAACTGCGGGTTTTGAAAAGACTCTGAATGTGTGCTTGAACTGCCGTATAATTTTAAGAAGGAATTTACATGTTGAAAGAGGTCTGGTAAATGGATCAATGGGTAATGTTGTTGATTTTGTGAAATACAGAAATAGAGATGGAATTGAATTTTTAAAAATTTAATTTGATGGCATTGAGGAAGTACAGCTAATTGCTCGTTGTTCTGCTAGATTTTTGCTTGTAAAAGACTTATATGTTCGTCGTAAGCAGTTTCCTGTTTGCTTGGCATATGCGGTGACAATCCATAAATCGCAAGGTTTAAGTGTAGACTGTGCATTGGTGAATATTGGCAGTTCTGTGTTCAAGGAGGGTATGGCATATGTGGCATTGTCACGAGTTAGGACTTTATCGGGATTGTACTTGATTGAGTGTGATGTCACAAACATTTGTGCGGATCTAGATTGTGTTAAGGAATACAATAGGTTGAGAAGAGAGTATGCGCCACATTTGCCTCAGTATCCTTTGTTTGAGAAACGTGTGGTAGGCCGGAAATGAAGAAATGTGACCAATACTGGGGAGGTTGTAGCAAAAAGACGAAAAGTCGATGAACCTGAAATTATAAGCAGAAACAAAAAGGATTCTGTTGAAGATGTTGTTGGTTTTCAATTTGAAAACAGTTCTGGTGTCAACTGCTATGCTAATGTAGTGGTTAATGTTTTGTTTTCTCTACAAAATGTAAAAGAAGAGATTGTGGTCAATTCTGATCAAAGATTTTGCAGTTTGTTAAATTCTGTGTTAGAGAAATGTAGCACTGATAGAACAAACATAGAAAGTGTGTCTGAAATTCGAAATCTGTTAGACAGATGTTCAGGCCAAACACAATTCTCTCAAAATAGTCAGCAAGATTATCAGGAGTTTTTAATGTATATGCTTGATGTATTGCATGCTGAAGGTGTAGATGTAGATCACCTGTTTGGGCTTTCTTATCAATGGCAGCATGACTGCGAGAACTGTAGGGTATCAAGTAGTACTAGTGTAGACTCAGAAAGATTTATATATTTAACTTTGCCAGACAGTAAATCAGTCTCTTTTAATAAGCTAGTAAAAGCAGCTGATCACAATATGGAGTGTAGGCAATGTAAATCTGAAATGATGTCCACATTATTTATACGAACATATGGCCAGTATGTCATTTTAATGTTCCAACGATGTAGGCCTGATGGAACAAAATTGACAACTTTAATTAAAAATGTTGTGGCTTCACAGTTGTCAATATCAGGAAGGACTTTTGTAACTGTAGCAATTATATATCATGATGGTCCTTCAATAACATCAGGACATTATACAGCTTATTTAAAGTGTAGAAATGGCTGGTCATTCTGCAATGATTCTGTTTTAATTTTCAAAAACAAATTGCCATATGACCTTAAAAACTCTTACCTGGTGTTTTTAAAACCAAAATTTTAGGGAAAGAATCTCGGGATGTGCTCTGAGGAATTTCAAGAAGTTCTCATGGCTCCTACACTATTTGGCCTTGAGGATAAGTGTAGTACAGAGACATAACTTTTTACCATAACACTGGACGTTATTGAGAAATACGTGCACTTTGAATGAGTTCAGAAAAACTATTTCTTTTTATAAGCTAATTGAAGCAGCCAATCAAAACATGGAGTAGAGGGAATGTAAGTCTGCAATGCTGTCTACTGTTTTACATTGCTTTGTGATTAAAAGTGATGTAGAGAATTAAATAATTGTACTAGTCATAAAGGTAGTGTAAGTCTGCTTCATAGTAAGCAGTATCAGTGTGATAGGAAATGTAGAACATGATTGAGCAAGAAGGGGAAGATATTACTAGTCCAGGATTGTGTAAATGATCTTCAACATTTTAATTCTGAAAGTTGCGGAAATGCGAAAAGACGGGATTGGCTAACAAGAAATCCAAGAGTTATACATGGCTCTGACAAGATTTGGCCTTGTGGATACTTGTGGTAGAGAGAAAGAAGTCATTTATTGTATGTAACATGTTTTTGAAAACGATGGAGGTTTTCTTTCAGAAAGTGGCGGGTTGAAAGTAATAACAGCACAACAGAGTGTAAGCTGTTCATAGGACATCCTTGGCCGTCATGGAAAGTAAGTTAACTTTAAGGAGTTCTGAATTCTGATTTGTAATGTTGTATGGGTTTTTTAAACACAATCATTTTGATTGTGGTTTTTTTTCCCCGCTGTTATATGATGAATACCTTCAAGTCACTGTTTTAGTGAAATTTGATACATTCTGAGAACAGCAAAAATAAACCATTTAACATGTATAATTAATTCTGTTCTGTTTGCATTTATGATGTACATGTAGAACTGTGTAGGAGGCATGGAGAAGGTGAGGCTTCTGTAAGTGTCAAAGTTGTTGCATACAGTGCTCATATTCTACGTAGTCTTTTATATTTCATTACTTTCACTGTTTCTGACTGATCTAAATTTTTTTTTTTTAAAAGAACAGTAAGTATAAGGGAAGGAAACAGACAGTTATGTTAAAAGAAACACAGCTATAGGGAATAAACTAGGGATACTGTTACCCGCAATCCTCTGCTGATGATGTCACTGAGCATGTCATGAATGATGTAATATGTGACATCATCAGCAGTGGATTACGGGTAATAGTATCTCTAGTTTACTCCCCTATAGCTGTCTTTCTTTTAACATAACTGTCTGTTTCCTTCCCTTATACTTACTGTTCTTTTTAAAAAAAAAAAATTTTGGTTCGCTTCCGGTTCGCGTACCGGGGAGCGAACTGGGAAGCGAACTAAGAGAAATAGAGGTTGGCACAGTTGCAAATATTGTACCAATTTTTTAATAACGGGGAGGTAGTTCTGAAAAGAACTTTTTTTTAAATTGTTTTTGTTGTTTTATATTTTTTTTATTATTTTTCTGAACATTTTTTTACTTTTTTTGAATTTTTCTGAACAGTTTTATATTTTTTTTGTTTTTTTTTCGGAGGGGGCAACGAAAACGATTCATTGTAAAGGGCTCAACAGGAGCAAGAAAACAAAAAAAAAGAATTTATTGTTTGGGGAGTTTCGGACAAACATGAGCATGATTGTCAATAGCTCTGTTGATCAGATTGATGCTACTTTCTCCGTAGCAAATGAATCCACTGCAATGTACGCAGACTTGTTTTACTTCACGAAATCTCGTTTGTATATTTGGCACCATCTCCCTGCCCTCTGGTCCCGTTACTTCCGGTACAACAGATCTTCTGGCCATAATAGGGAGATTATCTAGGTCGTCCTGTTCCTCTTCTTCCTCTTCTTGCTGAATTATAACTTTAGCAGGTGGGCCACTCTTCCTTGGATGTGGTGGAGGTGGTGGGGAAGCACCAGCTGAAGCTAGTAAAGTAGCCATTGCTCACTGGTAACAAAGGGTCTTTCTCTCACAATGATGAAAGTCAGAGTGAGGAAAGAAGGAGGGATTTTCACCATTTGGGAAAAAAAATAGTTCTCAACCAATGAAAAGTGTTCATTTTAGATCATATGACCTAGTCTTACATCATTAGGAAACCGAAAGTGAAATGAACCAATGAAAAGTGTTATTACCAAGTCACATGACCTGCTGTGTTTACGTTACGCGCTTTGCAGGGCCTCCCGGTTTGCTTCCAGAAACCTGTGCTTTGCGACTCGGTAAGCGTACGAGTTCGCTAACGTAGCACGTCATATGACGTATCACGCGACAACGCGAATCGCCATGCGGACGGGAGGCGTCACGATGTTGTTTTCTAACGCGGCAGTTGCGGTAAAGAAACGTTTACCGGCTCGCGGTCTATTTCGCGGCATCAAGGTCAGCTAACGGGAAGCTTCCCGATTCGCGAAGCGGGAACGAAGAAAAAAAAATATTTAAAAAAAAAGTTATTAATAAACATATAAAATATATTTTTGGATTTAAAGAAGAATACATTTTACAGCTACAGATATTAGCTGTTAAAAAACCAATGAAATTCACTGAAAAAACCATAGGTTATAGACCATATATAGTTAGGAATTAGCATTTACAAAACCTTGAAAATTCACTGAAAAAACCATAGGTTATAGACCATATATAGTTAGGAATTAGCATTTACAAAACCTTATTTTACTCACACAAAACCATTGAAATTCCATATATAGTTAGTTGCACTAACTATATATCGCGCACCCGCAATCCACTGCTGATCATGTCACATATTACATCATTCATGACATGGTCAGTGACATCACTGATGACATCACTGATGACATCTCAAATGACATCACTGATGACATCACTGATGACGTCTCATTTGACATCATTCTTGTGCTAATACGATAAACCTCTTCAGACTCTAATATAACCTTAGATACACTCAGTGTATACAGACACTCACACACTGCCACTCATCCATGGAGTTACTCACACACCCAGTCAGTCATGCAAAGAAACAATCTCACCTCCATTTCTTCAACTATACAGTTATACACACCTTACTTATTGAAACATATACTAACACATATTTACTCTCTTATACAATCCCTGATACAAGTTCACAATGATCGATACAACCACTCACTCATTCAGTGGCTCTCATGCACAGTTATTTATATATGCCAACTCTCACATGTACTGTGTTTTACATATGTACTTACTATGACATGTAGCATTGAGATATCCATTCACTCATCAATACACTCATGCACACAGTCAACTGCCCATGTAGCTGTTTCCACATGCACTCTTGAACTCATACACCTAGTGAATAAACTGCTCACACATCTATGCACAGAGTCACACACCTTCCAGCCACCCCCACACAAACTCAATCTCCCATAGAAATACTTGGGCAACCAATTAATAACACATATAGCCTCTCGTATAGCTAATGATCAACACATGCAGCAGTTTACATCACAACAGACATAATGATGCACAAATTAAGACAGTTTAGTCACTAACCCATGCATTCAGTGAGACACATTTAATCACTCACTCATACAGTCAGTCACGCACCTACTAAATCCTTCATCCAGACACTTATACATCCACTCATTCTTCAATATGTAAGACATATTTTAACTTTACAGAAACATACAGTCACTGGATGTTGTCATCAGTGATGTCATTTGAGATGTCATCAGTGATGTCACTGACCATGTCATGAATGATGTAATATGTGACATGATCAGCAGTGGATTGCGGGTGCGCGATATATAGTTAGTGCAACTAACTATATATGGAATTTCAATGGTTTTGTGTGAGTAAAATAAGGTTTTGTAAATGCTAATTCCTAACTATATATGGTCTATAACCTATGGTTTTCTCAGTGAATTTTCAAGGTTTTGTAAATGCTAATTCCTAACTATATATGGTCTATAACCTATGGTTTTTTCAGTGAATATATATATATACACATATATATATATATATTATATATATATATATATATATATATATATACATACATATATATATATATATATACATACATATATATATTACCTACTGGCGGTCGCCAGTAGGTATATATAGTTAGGATTTTTTCTCTATGGGATTTTTGAAAATTCTATGTCTAATAACTTTGGCGTTTGTGGACGGAATTGGCTGAAATTTTCAGGAAAATGGCACATTTTGTTTCTGAGCAGCCCCTGAAAATTTTGGGGGGGTTCGTCAAGGGGGGGCCGAGAAAAAAGGGGGGTCCCAAAACGCGTTTTTCCCATGTTAATTTCCATAGGGCGGTTGGCCTCACTTTTAGCCCGAACGGCTGAATGGATTTGGACGAAACTTGGCAAAATTGTAGGGACTGGTAGCCCGATGTGCCTTTTGTAGGTCTCAATATATGTGCTCCAGTGGATTTTGAGAAATTAACGTTTAAAAAAAGATATATATCTGTAACAGCGGACCGGGCAGCGTCCCAGGACGCGTACTTTTCGCGCAACGGAGCTTTGTGAAGCGAAGCTGATTGGTTCTCCGGCGTCTGTCAACATTCCAAACAGTCCGTAGCGGCCGCCATCTTGTCTCTCGGTAGGATCGAGAGACAAGAGGAGGCCAAAGCGAAGGGGCAAATGACCATAAGGGGGAATAGTAGATCCTCGCTGACCCCCTACGTTTGATGTGGAGGTTTTAAAAGGGCCCCGCGGGGCAAAAAAAAATAAAATAATAATAATCGAACGGCTGAATGGATTTGCACGAAACTTGGCAAAATTGTAGGGACTGGTAGCCCGATGTGCCTTTGTTAGGTCTCAATATATGTGCTCCAGTGGATTTTGAGAAATTAACGTTCAAAAAAAGATATATATCTGTAACAGCGCTCCGCTTCGCGTACTTTTCGCGTTACGGAGGTTTGCGAAGCTGATTGGTTTTTCGGCGTCTGTAAACATTCCAAACAGTCCGTAGCAGCCGCCATCTTGTCTCTCGGTAGGATCGAGAGACAAGAGGAGGCCAAAGCGAAGGGGCAAATGACCATAAGGGGGCATAGTAGATCGTCCCTGACCCCCTAGGTTTGACGTGGAGGCTTTGAAAGGGTCTCGCAGGGCAAAAAAATATATACAGTTTTTTTAGTTTTTTTGCGTGGAGTGCGCCCGGTTCGCGAACCGGGAAGCGTTCTGGGGAGCGTACTTTCTTGAAAATTAGTGAAAAAAGTTAGAGTAAAATAATAATTGTGAGTGATCAGATGTAGGGTAGCTCTGAGAAGAGCTTTTGGGTTTATGGTACATTTAGGTACTTATAAGTAGGTACCAATGCACAGTCTTAAATTCAGAGTGAAAACTCTGTTGCCCTCATCTGAGAAGTGAACTCCATCTCCTCTGTAGATATCTTGCATGTAGTAACGCAAGTTATTGTTGTACAGGGAGCCCATTCCATGGTCTCTCATGTAAGCTGAAACAGATTTGTTTACATGCTTCCTCGATTTCTCAATTTGTGGACAAAATTGGTTCGACCACCTCCATTTCTGTCTTTGGCATATATTTGAATATACCAAGGCAGTCTGAGGAAAAAGTGCCATCAATTGCTCAAAGGTGTCCTTTAAAAGCATTTCCAGACCTACCCCAGTCAAAGTGCCCAAATCATTACCTCCACAGTGCACAATTAACAGGTCAGGTTTTGGCAAATGCATAAAGGTTTTCACCAATGGTATCAATTGGTGACATTTTAATCCTCTGTGGCCAAACCACTTAATTTCCACATCTTGTAAATTGAGGTTAGGTAAATTCCTGTTTTCAGCGTACCTTTGAGCCCAATAGATGTAACTATGTCCAACAATCCAGACAGAAAACATGGTGAGAGAAGGTTCTGCTGCAGTCAGATGAAGTGTGGCAATGAAATGGCAGTTGAAAAAATGAGAGTGTAAAATGAAAAACAACTGAGGAGTTTCTGTGTTAATGAAGCAGTAAGAGTGATTGGTGGATTTTGATTGCTGAAAACAGAAAGTTAGTGTGCATGGATGAGTTCGTTGAAAGATGTATTTTGAGTGGCGAAGAAAAAATCATTAAATGAAAGAATGCTCTGGATATGCAGGTGCACTGAGAGTTCAGAGTTCAATTGCAACATTGTTGTGTGAGAGGTCTTGCAAGAGGTGGTTGCTATGCAGAAAAAGCAGAGAGGGGGCAGAGGGGGGAAGGGTTTTGCTTTGAAAAAAAGTGAGGGAAGAGTTTTGATTGGGTGACATGAGAGATATGTGTGAGGAATTACAGCATTTCTGTGCTTTTGATAGCTGCAGACTCTGGAGTGCATACCTTTTGCTTTGCTGAAGACAAATTGGTGTGTTTCTGAGACTGTTTTGAAACTCAAAGTATTTGCTAAGGTGAGAAAAGATTTCTTTAATTTAGATAGAAAATAGTGTGCTTTAAGGAGAAAATTATGAAGAAAGTTGTGTTTTTCAAATGTTGCTTTGTCTCAAGTGTTTCACAAATAGATTTTGTTTCTTTGAGAAATTGTAATTGGAGAAAATGTGAAGTATTAGTACTGACAGGGCTTTTATGTGCATAGGAGCTGTGGAGTGTTTTCAAATTATGACTTGTAAATCGTTTTTGAGAAAAAGCAATGGTTTTAATATTGATGAGAAGGACATAATGGTGTCTGCTTCTTTATAAGGTAATTGAGAGTCTCTGATGTTATTTTTCCCATTTCAATGTAAGAAGTTTGTCTGTGGAGCAAATTGCTTGTAAATATGCTCCCACCTGTGCATGGCAAATTTAGATTTTGAATGTTTCCGTTACATAGGCATGTTAAAGGTGACTGAAACATGCTGCAAAGGCAATCAAAAAATGCTTTTATGTGTCTTAAGGACATTTTAAGTCATTTCCCCATGTGCAGTGTTTTCAAATTATGAGTTGAAAATCGTTTTTGAGGTAAAGGAATGTTTTCAAAATTTATGTGCGCCATATGACCCCAAATTTCTTTTTCAGGGGTGCAGCAGGGTGTTCTTGAGACACCCCTGCACCGTCGGAAAAATTCGTAATTTGCGATGAGGTAATTGCTAATCGCAAATTGCACCTTCATTTCTATGGGCCTCCTGCTGCATGGAAATGAATGGGTAATTTGTAATTAGCAAATAGGTCATCGCAAACTAGGAATGGTAAAGAATCGCTATTTATTCCTTAAAGTTCGCTATTTAGGAAATGCAAAAAACTTTGATGATACATATGGCGGTTTATCTCTAACAAGATAAGAAGCATAGGGATAGATTTATGATGACTGGCGCATCACCAGGGATGTGTTAGTCATTCTGTGCCGCTGTTCCGACACCCATGGTGTGCTGCATTTACAATGCGGCGCATCATGGGGCAAAAACAGCACAGATGCGTGACGTATTTGTGCCGTAAAGTTGGCGCATTGCTGGAGTTGTATCGCAAGTGTGATGAAGCTCCAGTAAGGTTGAGGGGTGCCCCTGTCGCAGGGTTTCTGTTCTGACACAGAACTGTGGACAGAGGATTGGAACCTCGGCGAATTAGGGTGTCCCAAAACTCACCTTAGTAATCAAAACCCCTTAGCAAGCTAGGTACAGTGTCACATTGGATATAACAAACTCTCAATGTTTAGACAATCCAGAATATGAACTTATAGTACCTCAGGATACGTGGAACTCATGAACAGTTGGTCGTTATATATTTCTTAGAAACGAGAACATGGAGTTAAGAAGAACACATGTGTATTTGAAATGTTTATTTACTAATGCCGTCTTCTCAGGCGTAGTATCTTAGATTATACAAGTACACATATTATCAGTAGCAAAATTACCAGCATAGTCAATAGTACATAAAAAGCGAATGGTGACAGTATGTTAACATGCTGTAAATGAATAAGAGTTAGCAACACTTATAAGCAGCCGCGGGCCGTGGAGGGAGTTACGGTGGGGCAGGGAGGCGGGGAGGGGGAGGGGCAGGGTGGAGAGGGCTCCACCCTGCCCCTCCCCCTCCCCGCATCCCTGCCCCACCGTAACTCCCTCCACGGCCCTCGGCTGCTTATATCTCACCCTCCCTAATACACATAATATATTATTTGCTAAGAAGGTCTCTTTGTGTTGGTTTAGGGCGTGCTGATACTTTAGTGTCTTAGATTTGAAGGAATCACATCAGCATAGAAAAGATAATCCATATGCCGTGCTTAATATCGCCAACGGCATTGTGCCATAATATTCTAGCATGCGATTGCGGAACAGTGTCAGCAGCTGCAGGGCGGGAGCTTGCACAGGAGGGACATCCATATTTAAAAATGTAAAAAAGCACAAGAGCGTCCGCTGGTAATGCAAGTAAAAATGGGAATCCACGAAGCAGAGTGGAAAAAATAGAATGTAAGAAAGCAGGGATGACTCCAAAGATTTTCTCAAATGAAGTCACGAGACCACTGGTAACAACTTTAAAAAAGTGCGCCAGGCCCTTTGTGGAGGACGCGTTAGAGAAAGTCCGAACCATCTTGCTGAAATGGAAAGGCGAATCTGTATTTAAAAGGGTCTGCACCTCTGTACGGGTGTTCGCTGTGTGAAGCACGAAAGTTTCACGGGCCGAACTCAAGGCCACCTCTCTCTGAGACAAAATAGCTCTTATTCTTGCCATGCCGTTGAAATGTGCTCCCAAGGTTGGTATTTGTGGCCAGATTGAAAACTCCCTATGTTCATGTGTGGGAGGAAATAGAACATTTCTGCAGCAAATAACCCGTTCATTTACTGTTACGATAAAATGAATACTTTTAATTAACCCAGAACAATCTTCATTATTGAGCATCAAATAACTACCATTTTCCAAGAACTTGAACGTGGGGATGATAGCAGGAACTGGTGTGCCTTGCAACACGCAAGCCATATTTGGTCGGTGTTTGTTGCATGAACCGTGTAACTGTATGTGCCTACACATTAGTGAATGATCTGGCGTCTCAGTGCATTCCTCTCCATTCAGATAAAGTTCTTGATCATCTTTGAAAATCTGTATGTGTATGGAAGCGACCAGACTTCATGAAGAAAACCACTACCTAAAGGTTAATAACGACCTATTGGTATATATTTCATACAATTTGAAAACTTATATAAAGCAAAAGGCAGCGTTATTAAACCGTGGATAAGGCACGTTGCCAAAGCAGTCAACCTTTTGGATTTATACTGGAAATGTTAAAGGAAGAATTACGGAGTAGGGCCTGTAAATCTTTAATAGACAACGAGTAAAATTACTCCAACCATCATATTCCTCTAACTCCGGGATAGTAGGGGTGTTTAATTTTTTAGAAGTAGCCAATCCAATGCATTTGGTCTGGGAAATTGTTTCATTCACAAACAACATATGTTTTGGGATGAGACATGCACGGTGGAAAGCCTCAGTGCCTTGTACCTGCCAGGTTCGTGAACCCCAAACTGATGTAGATCCTGGATATTTTTACTCTGTATTACGTTAGCATGGTCTCATTACTGGTTTAAACGCCATTTTTCCTTTTTTGTAACTTCTGCACACGACACTTAGTTGTTGCTTTAGCTTTCAGCCTACCTGCGTCAAGATCTATGCCTGCTTCAAGCAGGCGCAGGGTTTTGATGTAGCTTTGTCCTATCTGATTGTAAATGCGGCACACCGTGGGTGGCAGAGCAGCGGTGCACGTTAACTGGTGCATCCCTGGGGATGTGCTAGTTAATATAAATCTGCCCCTTTACATTTAATTATGTGCAGGGGACACAGAGTAGGTGAGGTTTATCCAAGGTTAAGAAGAGATGAGTCCTGTTCAGTGAAAAATTGGAGATAGGCTTCAGTATATTATATACTTAAGTAGTGTGTTAAGTTTTTGATGACTGTTATTAATTTACTGTTGGGTAATAGTGGTTAATAACATTTTTTATTATATTTTACCACAGATTCAACTGCAGATTATTTCAAGATTTTAGGATGCCTAGCAAAGAAAGAGTAAGAAAGGCTGCAAAACGTCAAAGACAGCAGGACCATGGAATAATGCAGCAGTCCTCTAACAAAAAGATTTGTCAAGTCACCAAGAAAGCACCGGGTAAGAGTCGAAAAACAGTCATAAGAAATATGTGTAGTAAAAAAAATATTACTACAGAAAATGTTTCAGTCCAGAAAAGGATAAACAATTCAAATGGTAAGGAAAGGCCAATGAGAAATGTTACTGCTAGAGTAAGAGATAACTCTATGCATGAAAGTAGAAGGAAACAACAGTTTAGGGATATTCGTAAACGAATGTTCCGCAACAGGATAATTGGGAATTTGTTAAAAAATATTAAGAAAGGTCAGCAGAAAGTGGTTTTTTATAAGAGAAAAAAAATAGTTGAGAAAGTTATTGATCAGGCATTTGAAATTAAACGTAAGTTATTTATTTTGACAATCAATAGAATTAGGAAGCTAAACAAGGTAATTTATGATTTCAAAAGAAATAGTAGATGGAAGAGAATAGTTAATCGTAGTAATTTTTGTGAAGTTTTTTCTGGAGAATGGATGCATAGTTCAAGCTCTGAGGCATTTTTTAATGAGGAGAGTTATTTCCAGGATAATGATTTGGTGCATGCAGTTGACGCCAGTGGTCGAGCTTATGAAGTGAAAGATGGTTGTCCAGTTGAAAAAGAAAAACTTGTGAGAACAGAGATAGAAGAGGTGTTAGGTAATGAGGTTTTAGGGAGACGTCCTAAGGGTCCTGTGTACACCTGGAAGTGTAGTAGTATTTGCAGTGTACGACAGGATTCCATCAATTTGCTTTGTGATTTTATACGGTCATTTAGTAAGAAAAGTTTGAAGCAGAAAATGAAGTTGTTGCAAGAATTAGATCCTTGCAGAGTGAGAGAAGTGATAGGTTTGCATGGTCATTCACTGGCTTGTCTTTCCAGGAGAGTATGCCAGAGTGTTTTTCATCATTTCAGGATGCTAGCAGTGCATCATAATAAAGTGAGGAAATTAGTTAGAATGTTGTATTATGCTAAGAGTCCAGCAATTATGCTTAAACAATTATGCGCTGCTCTTTTGCATGGTTCTGAAATAGATGTGAAGAATATATGTGAAGAAATTGAGTTTTGTTACTTTGGAAGTAAAGAGGAGAATGTTGAAATTGACCAAGAAGAAGAGAGTAATGTGGAAGATAGTGTACAGGTTTCCAGTACAGATAATTTCCAGAGGGAAATTGCGACGTTTGAGGTGAAATCAAGTGAGAGGCCAAATTTCACTTGTGTGTGTTGTCGACGCACTTATTATAAGAATCAGACTAAGTTAGTGGATTTATATGGAAAAAGTGAAAGGGAAAATAATAGTGAATGGAAGGATTTTACAACATACTTGATGGTAGAAAATTGTTTTGATTTGGGATTGGATCAACGTGTGTGTACTTATTGTTGTAACAAATTAAATCAAAACCAGATGCCTGCTAGAGCAGTTCATAATAATCTGGAATTGGTTGAGATTCCTTCTGAATTGAAGGATTTAAATACTTATGAATCTATTTTGATTCAAAGTATCCATCCCTTTCAGGCTATTGTAAGAATGGAGCCAAAGACAGGGAAATTGCCTCCATCAGATTTACAGAGAGGATTAAAGGGAAGAGTTGTTTATTTGCCTCTAGATTTGAAGAAAAACATTAACACAATTGGAGTAGAAAAAGTGGAAGAGGAACCTCTTGTTATCTTAGTTAATGGGGTTCCGACAAAGAATAAGAAAATATGGCAAGATTTAGTAGATGTTAGGAAAGTCAAAAGGGCAACATTGTATTTGAAAAAATATAATAAATACTATAAAAATGTATATGTTGCAGAAGAGGAAGTAAGTGAGGAAGAGGATAGCGATTTGTGTGCTGGTCAAATTGAGAAAGTAGAACCCTGTACTAGTGAAGAAATATATGAACATTATAGTGTTCATCCTTTGCATTCCAAGGAAGTCATGGGGAATGCTATTGAGTTGTTTCAAATGAAACAAGCAAAAGGGAGTCCCATTAGTGTTTGGGAGGAAAGTTTGGAAGCTCGGTGTTTCCCACAGCTTTTTCCAACAGGTCAGGGAGGAAGATATGATGAGCGACCTCATCAAATTCCTGCTTCTGAATACCGGACTTTGCGATTGTATGCAGGAGATCCTAGGTTTCGACAATGCATTCCTTATTTGTTTCATCTCCTGTTTGAAAGCGATCTGTCTGGACTGTCATATGCAGTGAACCACATCTTGAAAAGTGGTATACACATGCAAAACATCTCGGCAAGTGACTTTATGGATAAAGTCAATGTCCAAGACAGTATTTTGGATTCTCACCTGATTAATCTCATGGCGTGTCAGCGTGGTACTAATGAGTACTGGTACCGTCGTCATGGTGATTTAAAATGTATGCTGAGGAACTTAGGAACTCCCACATGGTTCCTCACTTTGAGCTGTGCTGAGTATGGCTGGGAAGACTTACTTGAATTTCTACGAGAGGCAAATGCTAACGTAGAAAACATCGAATTCAAGACACCCGGAGAACTGTGCTCTTTGGATCCAGTCAATGTATGTAGGTACTTCAATCATAGATTTGAAGGTATGATGTCTTTCATCATGAATAAGAAGAATCCACCTCTTGGAGAGGTGTTGGATTTCTTCTGGAGGAAGGAGTACCAAGCAAGAGGTGCTCCTCATATACATATGTTGCTGTGGATCAAGGATGCACCTAAATTTGGAACGGATGCAGACGACTCAGTGATGAGTTTCATAGAACAGTATTCTACGTGTGCTGTTCCAAACGCAACGGAGAAAAAAAGCCTAAGAGAAAAAGTTCTACGTTTCCAAAGCCATCGATGTGGAAAGTACTGTTGTCGTAAATTCCGGAACAAAGACAAGTTCTACACCAAATGTCGTTTCGGCTTTCCACGATCGGTGATTTCTAAAGGAAGAGTGAACAGTTTGATGTCTTCGCTGCGACATAATGTGATGAAGAAATCACCTAAAAACACATACAATTTGAAGAGGAACGAAGAGTCTAAGTACATCAACGACTACAACCCGGTAATTTTGTCCATGTGGAATGCTAACATGGATATACAGTTTGTGGCTGATAACTGTATGGCTGTGGCTCAGTATGTGACATCTTACATCACCAAAAAAGAGAAGACAGAATTGAAGGATATGTGGGAGGACATTTCCCATGAAAAGAGCCTCAGCAAGAAGTTGTACAGTTTCAGTCTGAAGATGTTGTCGCATCGAGAAATCGGAGCTTACGAATGTTCTGACCGGTTGTCTTCAGCAAGTCTCTATGCCAAGTCCAGGAGTATCGTTTGGGCGAGTGTTGGTCTTGCTGCAACGCGTAATCGAGTTCTGAAACCTGTGCGGGAAATTGAGTATTTGGCGGAAAAGGAGCCAAACAGTACCGACATTTTGAAGAGCAACATGTTGGATACATATTATCCAAATCGAAGCAGTCACCTCGAGAATGTTTGTCTGTATGAGGTTCTGCAAAATTACATATTCAAGAGGAACATCAAAGAAGATACTGAGAAAGGAGTGTATGCTGTAATAGGAAGTGAGGGATGTCTGGTCAAGCAAAGAAAATGCCACTTGATAAACCATCGAAAATTGAGTGGCGAATCTCCTGAAAAAAAGGAGTTTTTCTATTTAGCACTTTTGCAACTTTTTAAGCCTTGGCGTGCAGAAGAGGAACTGCTTGGAGATTTCCTTTGTTACGAAGACTCATTCAATGCTGCCAAGGAGACCATAGAATGTCCTGCTTTTCCCAAATATGTAGAAATGTTGAATGTGGAAATTGAGCAGGAAGCAACGATTGCAGCCGAGATTGCCAGAGACAGTTCTCAGGACAGTCAGAGTTCTGCTTCATTGAGTCAGGATCCACTAGGAGGACCTCTTATCGAAAATGAAGCTGCCACTGCTATGAATGAAGTGGAAAGAGCCATGGCACATGCTCAGGAGGATGCGGTTAACTTAGAAGAGTTGGAAAGACAACTCAACGTTGAGCAGAGGAAAATATATGACGAACTTACCATGCAAATTGATCATGGATTAAGTCATGACAAGAAAGAGTGCTCATGTACGTCGTTGAAGCCTGTCCGACTGTACGTGAGTGGAGAAGCGGGAACTGGAAAAAGTTTCCTTATTAAAGCAATTTCATGTTATTTGCAGGAAAGGACAGAGTCATCGCTGTCTTGTGTTGTCACCGCTCCAACTGGACTGGCAGCACATAACATTAAAGGGATTACTTTACATTGTTTACTGATGCTGCCAGTGGAGCATGACAACAAATTAGAATATCACAAGCTATCTGGAGATGCTTGTTTTGAAGTTTCAAGAGTCTTGAGGAAAATGAAACTTCTTATCATTGACGAAGTAAGCATGGTTTCCAATGTCATGCTTGCCTTTGTGCATTTGAGAATGCAAGAAGTTCTCAAAACAGAGTATGATGTGTTATTTGGTGGCAAACACATCATTGTTTTCGGAGATCTTCTGCAGCTGACACCAGTGAAAGGGCAACCTGTGTTCAAAATGCTCACGTATGAAGATACCAGGAAGTGCTTAGGGAGTATTGGCAACGTCAATATATGGTTAAACTTCAATTATGCTGAACTGCATGAAAATATGCGTCAGGCAAAGGATGAAGTTTACAAGACTATTCTACAAGATGTTAGAATTGGAAAAGTGACCGAGCATGGGAAAGAAGCTTTACATGCACGATTACTGACAAATTTATATCCAGACGAAGATGTTGTGCCTGAGAATATTTTTCAGAAAGTTACTGAGAAAAAATCTGGAATATGTTTGATGCCAACTCTTGCAGAATGTGCCAAATTCAACAACAAAATGTTGCATTTAGAAAAGCAAGAGATTGTGAAATTGGAAGCTATTGACAGAGTAGAGCATATGGGATCAACAATTATTTTGTCTGAGAATCTGAAAACAAAATTGGATTCATTAGAGAAGAGTATATCTAAAACTGCGGGTTTTGAAAAGACTCTGAATGTGTGCTTGAACTGCCGTATAATTTTAAGAAGGAATTTACATGTTGAAAGAGGTCTGGTAAATGGATCAATGGGTAATGTTGTTGATTTTGTGAAATACAGAAATAGAGATGGAATTGAATTTTTAAAAATTTAATTTGATGGCATTGAGGAAGTACAGCTAATTGCTCGTTGTTCTGCTAGATTTTTGCTTGTAAAAGACTTATATGTTCGTCGTAAGCAGTTTCCTGTTTGCTTGGCATATGCGGTGACAATCCATAAATCGCAAGGTTTAAGTGTAGACTGTGCATTGGTGAATATTGGCAGTTCTGTGTTCAAGGAGGGTATGGCATATGTGGCATTGTCACGAGTTAGGACTTTATCGGGATTGTACTTGATTGAGTGTGATGTCACAAACATTTGTGCGGATCTAGATTGTGTTAAGGAATACAATAGGTTGAGAAGAGAGTATGCGCCACATTTGCCTCAGTATCCTTTGTTTGAGAAACGTGTGGTAGGCCGGAAATGAAGAAATGTGACCAATACTGGGGAGGTTGTAGCAAAAAGACGAAAAGTCGATGAACCTGAAATTATAAGCAGAAACAAAAAGGATTCTGTTGAAGATGTTGTTGGTTTTCAATTTGAAAACAGTTCTGGTGTCAACTGCTATGCTAATGTAGTGGTTAATGTTTTGTTTTCTCTACAAAATGTAAAAGAAGAGATTGTGGTCAATTCTGATCAAAGATTTTGCAGTTTGTTAAATTCTGTGTTAGAGAAATGTAGCACTGATAGAACAAACATAGAAAGTGTGTCTGAAATTCGAAATCTGTTAGACAGATGTTCAGGCCAAACACAATTCTCTCAAAATAGTCAGCAAGATTATCAGGAGTTTTTAATGTATATGCTTGATGTATTGCATGCTGAAGGTGTAGATGTAGATCACCTGTTTGGGCTTTCTTATCAATGGCAGCATGACTGCGAGAACTGTAGGGTATCAAGTAGTACTAGTGTAGACTCAGAAAGATTTATATATTTAACTTTGCCAGACAGTAAATCAGTCTCTTTTAATAAGCTAGTAAAAGCAGCTGATCACAATATGGAGTGTAGGCAATGTAAATCTGAAATGATGTCCACATTATTTATACGAACATATGGCCAGTATGTCATTTTAATGTTCCAACGATGTAGGCCTGATGGAACAAAATTGACAACTTTAATTAAAAATGTTGTGGCTTCACAGTTGTCAATATCAGGAAGGACTTTTGTAACTGTAGCAATTATATATCATGATGGTCCTTCAATAACATCAGGACATTATACAGCTTATTTAAAGTGTAGAAATGGCTGGTCATTCTGCAATGATTCTGTTTTAATTTTCAAAAACAAATTGCCATATGACCTTAAAAACTCTTACCTGGTGTTTTTAAAACCAAAATTTTAGGGAAAGAATCTCGGGATGTGCTCTGAGGAATTTCAAGAAGTTCTCATGGCTCCTACACTATTTGGCCTTGAGGATAAGTGTAGTACAGAGACATAACTTTTTACCATAACACTGGACGTTATTGAGAAATACGTGCACTTTGAATGAGTTCAGAAAAACTATTTCTTTTTATAAGCTAATTGAAGCAGCCAATCAAAACATGGAGTAGAGGGAATGTAAGTCTGCAATGCTGTCTACTGTTTTACATTGCTTTGTGATTAAAAGTGATGTAGAGAATTAAATAATTGTACTAGTCATAAAGGTAGTGTAAGTCTGCTTCATAGTAAGCAGTATCAGTGTGATAGGAAATGTAGAACATGATTGAGCAAGAAGGGGAAGATATTACTAGTCCAGGATTGTGTAAATGATCTTCAACATTTTAATTCTGAAAGTTGCGGAAATGCGAAAAGACGGGATTGGCTAACAAGAAATCCAAGAGTTATACATGGCTCTGACAAGATTTGGCCTTGTGGATACTTGTGGTAGAGAGAAATAAGTCATTTATTGTATGTAACATGTTTTTGAAAACGATGGAGGTTTTCTTTCAGAAAGTGGCAGGTTGAAAGTAATAACAGCACAACAGAGTGTAAGCTGTTCATAGGACATCCTTGGCCGTCATGGAAAGTAAGTTAACTTTAAGGAGTTCTGAATTCTGATTTGTAATGTTGTATGGGTTTTTTAAACACAATCATTTTGATTGTGGTTTTTTTTCCCCGCTGTTATATGATGAATACCTTCAAGTCACTGTTTTAGTGAAATTTGATACATTCTGAGAACAGCAAAAATAAACCATTTAACATGTATAATTAATTCTGTTCTGTTTGCATTTATGATGTACATGTAGAACTGTGTAGGAGGCATGGAGAAGGTGAGGCTTCTGTAAGTGTCAAAGTTGTTGCATACAGTGCTCATATTCTACGTAGTCTTTTATATTTCATTACTTTCACTGTTTCTGACTGATCTAAATTTTTTTTTTTTAAAAGAACAGTAAGTATAAGGGAAGGAAACAGACAGTTATGTTAAAAGAAACACAGCTATAGGGAATAAACTAGGGATACTGTTACCCGCAATCCTCTGCTGATGATGTCACTGAGCATGTCATGAATGATGTAATATGTGACATCATCAGCAGTGGATTACGGGTAATAGTATCTCTAGTTTACTCCCCTATAGCTGTCTTTCTTTTAACATAACTGTCTGTTTCCTTCCCTTATACTTACTGTTCTTTTTAAAAAAAAAAAATTTTGGTTCGCTTCCGGTTCGCGTACCGGGGAGCGAACTGGGAAGCGAACTAAGAGAAATAGAGGTTGGCACAGTTGCAAATATTGTACCAATTTTTTAATAACGGGGAGGTAGTTCTGAAAAGAACTTTTTTTTAAATTGTTTTTGTTGTTTTATATTTTTTTTATTATTTTTCTGAACATTTTTTTACTTTTTTTGAATTTTTCTGAACAGTTTTATATTTTTTTTGTTTTTTTTTCGGAGGGGGCAACGAAAACGATTCATTGTAAAGGGCTCAACAGGAGCAAGAAAACAAAAAAAAAGAATTTATTGTTTGGGGAGTTTCGGACAAACATGAGCATGATTGTCAATAGCTCTGTTGATCAGATTGATGCTACTTTCTCCGTAGCAAATGAATCCACTGCAATGTACGCAGACTTGTTTTACTTCACGAAATCTCGTTTGTATATTTGGCACCATCTCCCTGCCCTCTGGTCCCGTTACTTCCGGTACAACAGATCTTCTGGCCATAATAGGGAGATTATCTAGGTCGTCCTGTTCCTCTTCTTCCTCTTCTTGCTGAATTATAACTTTAGCAGGTGGGCCACTCTTCCTTGGATGTGGTGGAGGTGGTGGGGAAGCACCAGCTGAAGCTAGTAAAGTAGCCATTGCTCACTGGTAACAAAGGGTCTTTCTCTCACAATGATGAAAGTCAGAGTGAGGAAAGAAGGAGGGATTTTCACCATTTGGGAAAAAAAATAGTTCTCAACCAATGAAAAGTGTTCATTTTAGATCATATGACCTAGTCTTACATCATTAGGAAACCGAAAGTGAAATGAACCAATGAAAAGTGTTATTACCAAGTCACATGACCTGCTGTGTTTACGTTACGCGCTTTGCAGGGCCTCCCGGTTTGCTTCCAGAAACCTGTGCTTTGCGACTCGGTAAGCGTACGAGTTCGCTAACGTAGCACGTCATATGACGTATCACGCGACAACGCGAATCGCCATGCGGACGGGAGGCGTCACGATGTTGTTTTCTAACGCGGCAGTTGCGGTAAAGAAACGTTTACCGGCTCGCGGTCTATTTCGCGGCATCAAGGTCAGCTAACGGGAAGCTTCCCGATTCGCGAAGCGGGAACGAAGAAAAAAAAATATTTTAAAAAAAAGTTATTAATAAACATATAAAATATATTTTTGGATTTAAAGAAGAATACATTTTACAGCTACAGATATTAGCTGTTAAAAAACCAATGAAATTCACTGAAAAAACCATAGGTTATAGACCATATATAGTTAGGAATTAGCATTTACAAAACCTTGAAAATTCACTGAAAAAACCATAGGTTATAGACCATATATAGTTAGGAATTAGCATTTACAAAACCTTATTTTACTCACACAAAACCATTGAAATTCCATATATAGTTAGTTGCACTAACTATATATCGCGCACCCGCAATCCACTGCTGATCATGTCACATATTACATCATTCATGACATGGTCAGTGACATCACTGATGACATCACTGATGACATCTCAAATGACATCACTGATGACATCACTGATGACGTCTCATTTGACATCATTCTTGTGCTAATACGATAAACCTCTTCAGACTCTAATATAACCTTAGATACACTCAGTGTATACAGACACTCACACACTGCCACTCATCCATGGAGTTACTCACACACCCAGTCAGTCATGCAAAGAAACAATCTCACCTCCATTTCTTCAACTATACAGTTATACACACCTTACTTATTGAAACATATACTAACACATATTTACTCTCTTATACAATCCCTGATACAAGTTCACAATGATCGATACAACCACTCACTCATTCAGTGGCTCTCATGCACAGTTATTTATATATGCCAACTCTCACATGTACTGTGTTTTACATATGTACTTACTATGACATGTAGCATTGAGATATCCATTCACTCATCAATACACTCATGCACACAGTCAACTGCCCATGTAGCTGTTTCCACATGCACTCTTGAACTCATACACCTAGTGAATAAACTGCTCACACATCTATGCACAGAGTCACACACCTTCCAGCCACCCCCACACAAACTCAATCTCCCATAGAAATACTTGGGCAACCAATTAATAACACATATAGCCTCTCGTATAGCTAATGATCAACACATGCAGCAGTTTACATCACAACAGACATAATGATGCACAAATTAAGACAGTTTAGTCACTAACCCATGCATTCAGTGAGACACATTTAATCACTCACTCATACAGTCAGTCACGCACCTACTAAATCCTTCATCCAGACACTTATACATCCACTCATTCTTCAATATGTAAGACATATTTTAACTTTACAGAAACATACAGTCACTGGATGTTGTCATCAGTGATGTCATTTGAGATGTCATCAGTGATGTCACTGACCATGTCATGAATGATGTAATATGTGACATGATCAGCAGTGGATTGCGGGTGCGCGATATATAGTTAGTGCAACTAACTATATATGGAATTTCAATGGTTTTGTGTGAGTAAAATAAGGTTTTGTAAATGCTAATTCCTAACTATATATGGTCTATAACCTATGGTTTTTTCAGTGAATATATATATATATATATATTGGAATACCCTGAATATATGACAACAGTACCATGGCTTACAAGAGACTTTGGGCAATTTTACAGCAGTATGGAGAAGCGTGACATTAAGCAAACATTGCTAATGCCACACTTCTCCATTTTGTAAATGCAGAGATGTGCCATATTCCCACGAATGCGGCACACCCCTGCGTTTCTCCAATGCAGTCACCCTTGCACAGAATTTTTTTTTAAATGCGTTTTGTAACTTATATGTGTGCTGCTTAATGCAGCACATTTAAATGTTGAAAAACAGCATAATTTTTAAATGATTGTTTAATGGTAGTTTATGTGCAGGGAGGGGGACCTTCCTGCACATAAACAATCATGGTCAATTTGTTGTTTCTATGTGTACTGCACAAGGCAGCACACATGGAAACATCAAACACGAGGAGAAATAAAGCATTTCTCCTCATTTCACCTGTTTAAGGCCAGGTTTTCCCTGGTCTTAGTTTTGGCGCTGCCTCCTATTTGCGCTGCCCTGGTAAATGGGGGGCAGCATCAAAATTAATTGGTGTTGCGGTGGAATGCCCATGCAACACTCGTTGCACTCCCCTTTCTTGCTAAGTACAGCATGAAAGGGGGCCTTATTTATAAGGCAGGGTGAAGTCACGTTAAGTGGCTGAACACTGCTTTGTAAATAAGGCAAGACCCCTATCACTATCACAACGTCACTGAAGGTGACACTGTGGTGGCGATAGGATCTTGTAAATATGTCCCTCAATTTCAAGGCTCCTACATTTTGAAAGGCTGAGAACTGCTGTAGGAAACATAATTCACATTGTACTATGACTTAGTACTTAGGGACTCATTAGGATCGCGGTTTTCCCGCATCCTCCGGGCCGGCGGAAGCCACTGCCGGCCCGGAGGATGCGTGAAAACCACCGCGGAGCCTCCAAAGACCCACCGCCAAAATAGGATGGCTGGTGGGTCGGCTTACAACCGCGGCGGAAAAGGTCTTATATGGTGGCGGTGTCTCTCAGACACCGCCAGCCATATTAGGATTGCGTATCTGATGTGCTTTTCCGCGGCGGGTTCTCCGCCGTGGAAAAGCATACGGATGTGCACTTCGGGGGCCCGTTGCGGGCCCCCAGGGTGAAGAGGGGGGAGGGGGGTGCACATGGGGGGTACCTATGGGGGTACCTATTTACCTGTTTACATGCAGACAGCGGCAGGCACCGCGCGGTGCCTGCAGCTTTCTGCATGTAAATGCAATGCGTGCTTTTTTACCATTGCGGCGGGCGCAGCTTGAAGCCGCACCCGCCACAATGTTAAAAATAGAGGGTGGCGGTCACATACTAATTGCAGAGAAGGGAACGCCGCAGCCCATGCGGATGTCCCCTCCTCCTCAAGTGTCGCGGATGGACTCAAGTCCGTCCGCGATCCTAATGGGCTCCTAAGTGCTAAATTTTAGGATATTCAGCAGGTAATTTTTCAACAGGTGGCATTGTATCAGAAAGACTCTGCTTCTCCTGGATTTGACTTAGATGCATTTTGTGTGCTTGTCATTTTAGAGCAAGTACATTAAATATTAGGCAAGTTTATGCTTTACTACAACTGAGATATATTGCTACGTGATACTTCAGCAGACCTATAATTATTGGAATGTTTCACTGTGATTGTTTTAGGATGTGTATGTTTAATACTGGAGTGTTAAATGCATTATTTTGTCATACTTTTCATTAGGAGTGGATACCAGCTAGACCCTCAAATTTACGAGGATCAAGCTTGATTGCTACACTCACTGCGTGTAGTTTGGTGGTTGTATCCATTTTTTTGGGAGCATTTTTTCCAGATTCAGCCCTGAATTAAAAGTGACGTGATAATGCTCGCCTCAAATGGATTTGCTAAGGTGAATATTAAATTAAGCCATAATACAGAAGCATGCAAAAAACAATAGCATTTAGGCACAATATAAAACATTTTAGTGGCGTCAGATAGATTTCTGGAATAAGGAGAATTTTGAAGCAATAATCCCATGCCAAAAATTTTAGTTACATTCTCAAATGCCTGTAAAATATGCTATGAAAAAGCAAATTATATTACAATTTTCCTTTCAGACTATAAATAAAAATAAAACAAAACGTTTCCACGGAGCTATGTATGCATTATGTTGCCCATTATTTCGTCGAGTATTTCGTTAAAAAAAAAAAGACTGGCAGGCTGAGTGGGATAGGCTGTTTACTAAACCTGCAATTAGCCATAGCCTTCCGAAGTGTCCAAGACTGACAAACAGGGAATATTTACATATGTTTTGCTAGTGATTGTGTCTGTAATGTCCTATTACTTACCGGTAATCTTCATTACTCCGGGTCCCGTAGTCCTCGACACCTTCATAATTACAAGTGGAGATGATCATCTCCCGACAGAAAAAACAAGAGGAATGCTGGGATACTAATACTGCCCCTCCCCCCGGGAGTACATAAGCAGTACTTACCCAGCAGCCCTCCTGTACTAACAAG
Source organism: Lissotriton helveticus (assembly GCF_964261635.1). Lineage (NCBI taxonomy): Eukaryota > Metazoa > Chordata > Amphibia > Caudata > Salamandridae > Lissotriton > Lissotriton helveticus. The sequence continues at coordinate 262,297,611 of NC_136071.1, forward strand.
CCCAGACAGGAAGGCCGGCCGGCCGCCCGGGAGGGAGGGAGGGGCGTATGAAGGTGTCGAGGACTACGGGACCCGGAGTAATGAAGATTACCGGTAAGTAATAGGACATTACCCCCAGGTCCCTCCGTCCTCGACACCTTCATAATTACAAGTGGAGAATACCAAAGCAGAAAACCCGGCCTTCCGCACGCACAAGCACACCCAGGAAACCACAACAAAAGCAGCCATCCCAGGGAGCACCGAGAAGGAGGAAAGGAAGACCGCAGGAAACAGCCGGCCCGCAACCCAGACAGGACAGCAGGGACAAGGACCGGAGACAAAGAAAAAAAGGGGCCAGGGCTCCAAAGAAGGAGGCCGCCAACCCGAGAAACCGGCAACTGGGACCCGGACCAGGACACCAAGACCAGCCAAAACAACCCACCGGAGAATACCGCCAAGGACAGAACCAGCAGGAAGGCACACAGGGCCAGGCAGACCCACCAGGAAGACGAGACAACCCGGAAGAAAGCCAAAGAAAGAAACGGCCAACAGAGCGCAGGCACAAGCACCCAGCCCAAAAAGGAAGGAGAAGCACAGGCCAGAAACTCGGCCAAACACCCAAAAAGAAAGGACACGAGCCCAAGAGACCCTAGGAAGAAACCCGGCCGAGGAGGCCCAGGAAGCAACAAGCAACCAGGAGCCGAACAGGACCGAGAACCCGACCCAAAAGACAGGGAAGGGGAAGAACCCCAGAACCTAGCCGAAAGCCCACCAAACACGGAGAGGCCAACAAGACCGGAAACCAGCAACAAAGAAAACACAACCAGGTCGGGAACAGAGAAATCGACCACAAGTCCAGAAAACCCCAACCCCAAAGGGATGGAACACAAGGCAGGAGGTGATCACAGAGCAACCGGGAACCCCCCGCAGCCGCCCAACAAGGCACAGAGGGCAGCACAAAGAAGGCGCCCAAATGACACAGGACCGCACAGGAACCCCACACCCAGGCCAGGCAAGCAGCAAGGGCAGGAGCAGCGGGAAAAAGAAAGCCCAGGGAGCACAGCACCCAGACCAGAACCACAAGGCCCCAACCCAGCAATGCCGGAGAGGAGCCAAGCAAACTGCAAAAAAGAGGCCAACAAACGTCAACACAACCGGGAAGCCAAGACCAGAGCCAAGCAACCCGACCATGCAGGAGAAACAGCAGGCCCAAGCAAACCCCCGAAGGAGAGCAGAGGACCAAGCAGCAGGAAACCACAGACAACCCGCAGCCAGGAGGGAGGAACCCGCAGAGGCACGAGCACCACAGAACAGCACCCCAACCAGAGAGGGAGGGGCACCCAAACAGACCCACACCGGGAACAAAGCCCGGGAAAGCAAGGGAGGAAGGAGCAAGCCAGGACCACAGAACCAGGAAAGAACCCGGAAACGGCCAGCAACAAACCCCCTGAGCAGGCCGAAAATGGACAGCACAGCCGGAAAACCCAGGAGGCACAGCCCGAGGCCACACACAGCCAGCAAGAAGCCGGCAGAACCGGAGCCACAGAACCCCACACAGGCCCACAACACCGGGAAAACAAGCCCGGGAAGAGAACCAACATCAGGAGAAGGCCCAGAAGGAACCACCAGGAAGCGGCCCCAACGCAGAACACCCCGCCAGGACCCAAAGGGAGACCAGCAAGGAAGCAGAGCCCAAAAGGGAGCCCAACAAGCAGGAGCGGCACGTCCCAGCCAAAACCTCAGCCAGGCACCCACCAAGGGAACGAGACGAGACCAGAACAACCTAGGGAGCAAACACCCCCCGCGAGCAGAAGGACCAAGAAGCCAACAGCACCCAGCAGCCCCAGGAGGCCAGGCAGGTACCAACCCGGCCCGACCAGGCACACCCACCGAGCAGACAGCGGAGCACGGGGACAGCACACCACACCGGAGAACAGGAGTCACGACAGGACACGGGAGCAGCCAGGAACAAACCAGGCAGGCCCCAATGTCAAAAACAGGAGGGGCGGCCAGGAAACACCAGAAGCAAGCCAAAGGTAAGCACCGGGAGAGCCAGAGCAGAAGCATCCAGGCCAGGCACACTGAAGGCCCCGGGACAAACACCAGAAGCCCCAGACATGAGCATAGGGAAGCCCACAGCACCAGGAAGACCCAGACGGGCGCCCAAGCAGCCACCAACCAGGCAAGACCCAGCAAAACCGCACGGAACAGATGAGAACAGGCGTAGGCAGGGTGGAACAGAACAGAACAGCCGAAACCAAGGCAGCACAAGCCCCCAAGCGCAGGTAGAGGGGACAAAAGCACCCCAGAGAGCCCCCGGCACGACACTGGCAAGCATCCAAGGACAGGAACCAGGCGCAGCCTAAACAGACGAACAGCAGAGGGCAAGGCACAAGCAAGCAGGCAGGGAGAACCCAACAACACTGAGAAAACCCCAGAAGCAAGGAAAAAAAGGCAGAGCCAGCGAAAGGAACCAGCCCCCACAGAGGCGACAGGAACCCACGCCAACCCCGGAGGGGAAAACCCCCAAGCCCGAGCGGCCAAGAGCAGGGGCACAACCCGAAGAAGGGAACCAAGCAAGAAGCCCCGCAACACGCCCGCCCACAGAGAACAGAGAAGAACCAGGGCGGGCAGGCGGCAAGGCAGCAGGCCAGGAACAGAAACGTGACCCCTCAGACCAAACAGAGGAGCACAGGAACCCAGTGCCCGACCAACCAGCACCCACCAGACACCCACGCACCACGCGGGGGGAGGGGGGGAGCAACAGAGCACACAGAAGCACCCGCCACAGAGCACTCACAGGAAGCAAGCAGCGCGGGCACCGGAGGCAGCAAGCAGCAGGACCATCCAAAAGAGAAGAGGGGACAAAGCACAGCGCCGAAGGCATGCACCCCAAGTAGGAGGTCCCCGCACAAACCACGGCACCCCCAGGCGACCAAGACGCCCGAACACGTCACAGCCAGAAGAACAGCCAGCCCCCACAACCAGGACCAGCCCATGAGACACCCAGAAGAAGAAAAGGGGGCGAAACAGCCAGAGCGAGGGCCAACAGCACAACAAGGCCCGCACCGGCACAGGGAAAAAAACACCACAGACCCAGAGAAGGGCGCAGGTTTCGCACAAGCAGCCAAAGAGAACCCAGAACACCTACATACAGGCGAGGGACAGGGAAAGGAACACGGCAGCCCAGCGCCCAAGACCACCAGCCAAAAAACCTCCCAGCAGCCCGACAAAAAGAAAGGCATCCCAGAGACGCCAACCCCCTGAAACCCAACCGGCCGAGCACGGAAAGGCCAGGGCTAAAGGGACGAGAAGAGACAGCGAGGGCACCAGCCATGTCCGTGCGTGAGAGCGTCCAGCAGAACCAAACCAGAGGCATACACCATCAGCACAACCATGGCCAGGAAGGAGCAGGGGGCAAGCCCAGAGGGCGGAGAGTGTCCACAGGAAACAAAGAGCACCGGGCACAGCAACACAAAAAAAACGCCCAGGATGCAAAGAAAATGAACACCACTAAGGAGTTAAAACAAAGTGTGTTTCTGCAGAGAGCGAGACATGGATGTACATGGCTGTAGTCTGCATCCTTCCCATTCGCACAGGGCTGCAGTCTGCATTCTCCACATCGTAGAAGGCCGCAGACTGCATTCTCCTCATCTGTACATGGCGGCAGTGTGCAGTCACCTAAATGGCACATGACTGCAGTGTGGACTGAACAAACGGAGCATTGCACAGGATAATTGGCACACGGAGGGTCCGAAACACACATCAGAAAAAGAAGAAAAGACACTCCAGCAAGGGCTGCAAGTACTCAGAGAATAATCTCATACAGTAAGCAAAAACGGGCCATGAAAAACCAACCAGCTGACCCAGGTGAGGCACGAACTCACAACCTCGGCATGGCTCGGGGCAAGCACTGCAGCAGAAGTACCGCGCACCAACCGAAAGCGCCACCGGAGCCCACAGCCAACAGAAAACAGAGGAGCCCAGAAAACAACCACAGAACCGGAGCCGGAAGCCCAGGCCCCGAATCAGCAGCCTTTCATGTGCGAGCCAGTAACAGAAGGGCAAACCAGAGCCCCAGGATGGAACAGAGGACACCCAGCAAAGGCAGGGGAGCCGCCGGAACCCGCAGCAGCAGCCGCAGAAGGACAGCCCTGGCCCCGGCACCGAGGCAGCCCGGGAAGAACTCCGCACGGAGGGGCTGCAGAGGCACAGAGCCGGCCGGGGAACACAGGACACAGAAACGCAGGAAGCACATGTCCAGCAGCATAATCCCAGCACAGAGCAAGGCAACCGTGCATCGACACAGATCCAGGCACAGGGGAAAAGACCAAAAACAGCGTCAATACGGAAACACGAACACTGCTGAAGGTCCCAACAAAATGCAAGCGGTGAGAAAGAAAAACCCCGCAAGCGGGACTCACCCAGAGCGGGGGCCAACCCCAGGAACAAGGCCCCCACTCCACCGTCACCACAGCCAGGAACAGCAGGAGCACATCCATGTAGGCACGTCCCCCCGGCCAAGCACGGGAAGACGAGCCCATGACCCGGAAGCAACATCTCGGGAACTCCAGCCCCAGCCGCAAAGGACCGGCAGGCCCACGAAGTGCACAGCAGAACACCGGCTCCAAGACAGACTGACTCCCAGCAAGCCCGGCAGGCCAGGAGACAGTCCAGGGAACCCCGCGCCCGCACAGCCAGGCAGCCGGGCGGGGGGAAGAGAGAAGCAACGCCACTCCAGCCCAGCAGGAGCAGCACCAGCAGACCATCCAATCTGTCGACAGACAGAAAAAAAAAACAGGAGGGCTGCTGGGTAAGTACTGCTTATGTACTCCCGGGGGGAGGGGCAGTATTAGTATCCCAGCATTCCTCCTGTTTTTTCTGTCGGGAGATGATCATCTCCACTTGTAATTATGAAGGTGTCGAGGACGGAGGGACCTGGGGGTAATGCTTGTCTCACAGTTTGACAATGATTCTTGCAGGTACGAATTGACCGTCTAAGAGCCAACATAACGCAGCATTTTGTTGTTCCACAAGTCTCTAATTTTTAAACAGTCTGTAAACATAAATTGTGCGCCTTTCAAAATAAATTTGCTACCCAATTAGGTGGGCACATCTGTTCTACTCATAAAAAAATACATACATGCTCTACCACTATGTATATGTCCTGAGAAAAATACATATTTATTTTAACACTAACTCACACTAATCTTTAATGTATAACAGTCTTGTTATTCATAGACTGTATGTACATATCGGTAATTTAATTCTCAACATTGGCTATAAAGGGTTCAATCAGCTAATTGGGTCCCTGTGAAAACTAACTTCTGTCATATGTCGGATTCAAAAGGCCAGGTGATTCGCTTGTAACAGAGATAAACCAAACCCTCTTTGCATTTGCTTTTGAGGAGTGAGGTAGCGACCATAAAATTGCACACCACCAAAATTATATGTGCACAGAGATCTACAATTAACGGCAGTAGAAATGTTCCTCAAAATGTCATATTCATCTACGAAGTCGTGTATATTATCCTACGCGGGTTGCTGAAATATTCGAAAAATGATATCAAAGTTCTCTTATTCAAGATGTAAGCAAAGGTAATGGGTTTGTGTAATGCATCATTTTTCTTGAAGATAATGCATGTTGTCTCTGGCACGTAAGGAGTGCCTCGTGTCTCTCTTGTTGCAAACATTGTTCTTATTAAATAACCGAGATGTGACTAAGTAAAGACATCTGTTTCCGTTATGTGTCAAGTCTAATATATCTACAGCTTTCCAAAGGCAGTCTGCTCGTCTCTCCTGGGAGGACGTTGATCACTGCAGCTTCCATTACAGCAGAACAGAATAAAAAACATATTTGAGACTAATCCAATTGTTGTGGTAACCTCACCCCTCCTGGTAGTGACAGAATGTGACTAGTGAAAGAATCTGCACATCACGAAACTGTTAGTAATACATAAGAGATGACACTGGGTTTTGTTCAGAGATGTAACAAGACATCCATGGGGATATTTACAAAGAAGTGGCGGAGTGAGGCGTTAGCCGTCATGGCCTAACGCCTCACTCCGCCACTTTAGAAACACAAGGCTGCACCATATTTACAAGAATATGATGCAGCATTGCGTCTCCCCCTGTGCTGGCTCTCTACTTACGCAGTGCAAGGGTGTTTGCATGCAGGGGAAGATTGTTTATGTTCAAGAAGGTCCCTCTTCCTGCACATAAACAATCTTGAAATGTCATTTTGTCACTTTATGTGTGCTGCTTAATGCAGTACACATGGAAGATACAAAATGTCAATTTAAAAAAAAGATTGTTTATGTGCAGGAAGGGTCACCTTCCTGAACATAAACAAGCCAAGGCGTTTTGCTTTTTCCATGTGTGCTGCTTAAGACAGCACACATGGAAAAAGCAAATAGGAGGAGAAATAAAGCATTTCTCCTCATTTCGCCAAGTTAAGACCAGGTTTTTCCTGGTCTTAATTTTGGCGCTGCCTCCTATTTACACTGCCCTTGAGGGCAGCATCAAAATCAATTGGTGTTGTGGTGGAATGCCCACTGTAACACCCACTGCCCGCCCCTTTTAAGCTAAGTATAGCGTGAAAGGGGGCCTTACTTACAAGGCAGCATTAGGTCACGTTAAGTGGCCTAATGCTGCCTTGTAAATAAGGTGAAGCCCCTATTGCAACAGAAGCATCACTTAAAGTGACATTTCTGTGGCAATAGGGGCATGTACATATGCCCCTCAAAGTGTCAGACATCCCACCCACCACCTCTCACATCTCCTGTCTCATTTAGAGTGTGAGGGATGTTGGTTTTCTTAACACTGGTTCTGAAAACGGAAAAACCTTTTGTTTGAAATTGTTGGCTGACTGGGGTGGGAGCCCTGGTCAAGCAACAACCACTATCCTAGTCAGTGTAAGTCACAGGCAAAACCCAAATGTACCTGTGCTCAACCCCCTATTAGCTTGACAGAGAGCAGTCAGCTTAATCTAGCGGCAATGTGTAAAGTATTTGTGCAACACTTCAAACAGTAAAACAGTGTAAACTCCACTCAAAACGTCCCACACCAGGTTAGACAAATAGAGCCTATTTTAATAAATAAAACAAGACAAAAATAACAAACATCCAATCAGTAGAATCGGAGTTATGACTTTTTAAAGAATGAACTATAAAATAGCACCTCAGAAATAGAAAGCGCCAACCACGGTTATTTGGTCACGCTAGACCGGGTCAAAGTCAAAAGTTCAGGCCAACCACGATAGAGCACATGTCAGTTACACTCCCAGATTAGTCCAGCTGAAGGTGTACCTTCCAAGTTTTGTGCGTAGAGTCCCGTTCGTGTTAAAGAAGGTTGCCGGGTTCAAGGAGAGTGCCGTGGCATGACAAGCAGGTCGAACATCCTGGAAGGGCAGACTGGAGCCTTGCATTGGTGATCCATGTGGGTGATGGTTGCTTGCTGTGCGAAGAGACGGTCTTGTGGGGTCTCACAATGATTTTCCCTGTGAGTAGCGTGGGTCCAGTGCTAATGGGCCCATTCACACTCGAGAAGATCCCAAAAGCTTAAATTCAAGAGCTTGAGAGCCATACCAAGGGTCCAGGACTTGAAGGCTCCTCTTGGGGGTCAGGTACTCGCTGAAGACGTGTCCAGGAGCTGTGCGGTGCCTGTTATGCCCTGAGATGTACATAAGGAGGCCAGCAGAATAGCCATTTGAGCCACTCTGGGGTCCTAGGTGCAAGATGGAGGTTGCAGGTTCAATTCTTCATCCACAGGCAAGAGGGCAGCAGGCAGCAGGTGAGCACTCTAAAGCAGAAGTACTGCAGAGTGGCAGTCTTTCAGCAGCACAGTAGTTCTACTTCCTGGCAGGTTTCCACAGCTCCAGAAGTGTACTGAAGAGTTGGTGTCTGAACTCCTTCTTTTATACCCTGACGCCCTGATTATGGAAGGTGGGAGAGGCTTCTATATAGTGTTGTTGAAGTGCATGGAATTTCCTACCTTCCCTGCTCTGGCTCCCAGCTGGTTAAAGTGACAGTACAGGGTTGTTAGGCCCAATGTGTGAAGACAGGACACATTCTATTCAAATGTAAATGGGCCTCTGCCCAGCTCCTCCCTCTCATCCTGCCAGTGATGACCATCCAATCACACCTAAGCTCCTATTGTGGGTAAATGTCTAGGAAGAATACACAAAGCCCATCTGCCCACTACACCCAGTCATGTAGCCAGAGCAGGCTGCAGGCACCAAATGGCTAATGCAAGAAAATGCCACCATACTAAAGGTGGCATTTTCAGAATTGTAATTTAAAACCAGATTTCATCATAGGATAGAATTTTAAATTAGGATTCTAGAGACACCAAACATGAATCAGTTATCTCCTCTCATTTGGAAATTACACTTATAAAATGGCAACTCCAATGTTATCCTATGGGAGAGACAGGCCTTGCAGTAGTGAAAGATGAATTTAAGAGGTTGTCACTACCAGGATATGCAAAACTTAAAAGTACATGTCCAACTTTTTAAATATAGTGCAACTGCACTTGGGGCTGTCCATGGCCTCCAAGGTAGCGTATATGTATAAAGGAGGGAGGTTTGGCCTTTGTAAAAAGGATTATTTTGCTAGGTTGATATAGCTGGTTAAAACGTCACACACAGGTTCTGGAATTGCAGGCCTGAGACATGTTTAAAGAGCGACTTTTTTTTAAGGACTTTATTTTTCACTTTACATATTTAAAGGGCTACTTAAGTGGGTGACACAATCAGTGCTGCAGGCCCACTGGTTGCATCTGATTAGCATGCCCTGGACACATGTAGTGCACTTTACTAGGGACTTATAAGTAAATTAAATATACCTATTGGGTATAAGCCAATTCTATAAGGTTTTAAGGAGCGAGCATAAGCACTTTAGCACTGGTTAGCAGTGGTAAAATGCAGAGAATCTTAAGGCCAACAAAAACAAATTTAGCAAAAAAGTAGGAGACGGAAGGCAAAAAAGGGTTTGGTGATGACCCTGCAGAAAGGGCCAGGCCCAACACCTTCTCTGAACGATCTGGAGAAAATGGTGTTGGGAGGGTGGGTCTTCAACACCATACCTGTTGACTATTTCCCTGCCTGAGTCTGTCATGTGAACCATGATAGTCTTAAACAGGAAAAGTGCAAATATATTACTCCTCTATGTTTCCTGTCTTGTCAGTCAATGGACCAGCATGGCAGATCTGCCATCACTGTTTTTATTAACCAACATGGTTTGTGACGTAGTCTGCCATGAAGGAAGGGAATTCTAGATACAGCATGCCAACTATGTCATTGCATTGCTGGTTGTAGGCGTTCCCTTCACCCTAGTCATACTATATGGCAAACCAACCATATTATATATAAATCCTTTAACAGGAACTTAGTTTTGTCTGGAACATAAAAAAATGTAACTAATACATTTGTAAGGCTACAGTTTAAGAAAACCTCTATGTGTTCCTAGATATTTACAGTGGAGATAGGTCAATATATTTAGCACACCTGGCAGTGAGGGATATGGCACTGAGCTGGCTCTATGGTTTCACGCCTGATTCTGTTACTGATTCTCATTAATGTTCAACAAGATACCTACACTGCTAGGGCAAATAATTCAAAATTAGGCTACATGTCTACTGCTTGTCTGATGATGGATGTACGTTCTGCATGCTGAATAGTAGGGTGGTGGGGATGTCTGTTGTGCTGTGAGGTACTAGAAATATTTGATCACACAGTTAATTCTTGCAAGGACAGCTGAGGAATCAATCTCTAAGGAAAGGTAGGCAGAGGATTTGTAGTTTAGAACCAGAATATCACCTGACACTGTCAGGAAAGGCACAGACATTAGAAGAAGCAAAAGCCCACCCTGTGGAAAATTCAGCGGCATTAATAAATAATTTCTGCTTTTACACTGAGCTGCTGCAAAATGTAATGTGATCAAAACCTTGTTATTCACCTCACAATAGGATTCCTCTCTCTGAAACCTGGTCTGCAGCCACTCAGTGCAATTTTGGTTGCATTCTGTGATGAAGAGGCCTCATTTATTGAAAGGAAATACTATTCTAAATTTTGGAAAAATTGCATATTATGTCCTTTCACTCATTCTAAGTAACCATTGAATACTTTGTAAGCATCAAAATGTTGATCTAATTAACAAGTATTTGTTATTAATGTTGGTTTTTCTATAGCCCATACCGTAAGCTACAGATTGCAAATGTTTTTGTGTTTATACTGCCGATAGGTTCAAAAAGTATGCAAATTCATAAGTTCAAAAACTAGATAGTTGATTGACATAAACTTGGTTAACTTTTTTAATAAATAGATGCTAGCATTTGTGCAGTGAGTTTCAATCAAAAGCTAGAACCCTAAAGGATAGGAGCAGTAAATTTGTAGTCAGAAGGTCATTAATAGTGAATACATTTCTATATTGTCTCTTGAGCTGGTTCAGTCATTATTTTAAAAATAGTTCTTTATTTGTATTTCATCAAGAAAAAAGAAAAAACACTTATGTTGGATAATGAAAATGACAAATCATATTGTACCTCTGTTTCACCCATAATAGCAAAGGCATCAAACGACTCGACCCAACAACTTGCCATTATATACAGCATATCAACAATTGTCCAATCTGTGTGAGCTATTTTCATGTTAATAAAGAAAAACAAAGCAAACACAAGGAGATGATGGAAAGAGCACTGAAACTTTTCTGACACTCACCCCCAGTCACAGATCTGGGTTGAATCCATTATAGTTCTTTAGCTCACTTCGCCACCCCAGTTCTGACACAGCTATATGCAAATCAGTCTTGACCCTGTGCTTCACGGGAACAGTCCAACCCGAACTGTCAAGCCATGTCTTCCCTGGACTGGAAACAAGCATCCTGAGACCGGTTTCAGGGAACTACCCCTCATCAGCCAGGCTAGCTTTAATCCAGTGGCAAAGTGAGCAAGGGACCCATGACTGGGCATACTCTGCCAACTTAGGGCGAACAAAGCAAACACAAGGAGATGATGGACGAAGCGCTGAAACTTTTCAGACACTCACCCCCAGTCACAGATCTGGGATGAATCCATCATCGTTCTTTATCTTACTTCGCCACTCCAGTTCAGACACAGCTATATGCAAATCAGTCTTGACCCTGTGCCTCATGGGAACAGTCCAGCCCGAACTGCCAATTCATGTCTGCCCTGGACCAGAAACAAGCATCCTGGGACCAGTTTCGGGGTAATACTCCTCATCTGCCAGGCTAGCTTGAATCCACTGGCAAAGTGAGCAAGGGACCCACGTCTGGGCATATCCTGCCAACTTAGGGCAAACAAAGCAAACACAAGGAGATGATGGATTGAGCACTGAACTTTTCAGACACTCACCCCCAGTCACAGATCTGGGTTGAATCCATCATCATTCTTTAGCTCATTTCGCCACTCCAGTTCAGACTCAGCTATATGCAAATCAGTTTTGACCCTGTGCCTCATGGGAACAGTCCAGCCCGAACTGGGAAGCCATGTCTTCCCTGGACCGCAAACAAGCATCCTGGGACCGGTTTCGGGGTAACACAATGGAAAAACGCCTATAATAATAGAAAATGTAGGAAAAAACGAACTGTGGGAGAGGATTTCTTTTCTTGAGACTTATTGACCCAACAATATACTATAGGCCTTATTCACAAAGAGCCTCCACACTCTTGGCGGAGACTCCGTAATTGCTGTGGTATCGCAGCACTTGTGGCAGGATCTTCGTAATGAGAAACTGCAATGCAGAGATCCTGCAACGACTACGGAGCCTCTGCCATGATTATGGGGGCTCTTTGTCAATTGTGCCCTAATACTTTATCATCAACAAAGCAAGTCCGAGGCTCAATTGGGAATCGCTACATAAACATTGACGAAATCTTTAACATACTTTCTGCAAATCTCAACATGAAAATCCTTGTAAGATTCCAGTATATTTGGACCTACTTTTGGCCTCCTTTAAGATAAGTACTTCAGGGGGCATGTCCTCTGACTTGGCATCTAGTTCGCCTTGGAGTACAGTTCAATCCTAATGAGGAATGGCCATACTAATCACCCTTGGTTGTGCAGCTTTTGCAGCAAATTTTGCCTCACCCAATTGTGGTCCAACTAGCAACGATTCCTCCCCACTAGGGGCGACTCACACTTTCCATTTTCATTGCTACCTTGTACTTTGCCAGGACGAGGGCAAAACCTACAAATGAACAGACATGCTTATTATATTTCTTTCTAGTTAGCTTGCTGAGCAGGCAGCGCTTAGGAGGCACCTGCAAATTCTTACCCAGCAATGTCTAATCTTAGCAAAAATCAGGTCCCCAGCATGACAAATATCAGAGGTCCCATCATAAATCTTAGCTATCATGGCGGGGGGAGTTGGGTCTTCGGTACATAATTGAACTGTGTGTATCTAAAATGTTGATTCCTATTTACTTACTTTGCATACTCTCCCATAAAAGTGCATTCTCGATCTGTTAACTCTATTTGTTCATCAATTTCCCACTAGAGTTTGGACGTTCTAAGGCAGGTGTCATCATGGAATATAATGTCAATACTGCTTTCCTACACATCCCAAGTGATAATAGCAACACTAATGATTCATTGTTAGCCAGTTATGCCAACCCATGTTTCTCTGATAATATTTGTCCGTGCTCTAAACAGGATAAATAGAATGGCACTCAACCCCAAATTCATCACATTAATACACATAGGTGCTTGAGGTACCATCATCATATAAATCTCAAAATGTCTCTCTTCCAGAACCTATCTACACTTTCTCAATAAACTGCACTGTTAGCCCCAGGAAGGCTGATATGTATATTTCAGGGGAATATGGGATGCCCACTCCTGCATTATGCAAGTATTTTTCTAGCATCAGAGAATTGTAGACAATGCTCTGAAGCACTCTTGAGATAAATGTACAGGTCCCCACAAAACAATCAGAAACCCCTGCTTCTCTAATGAGTACATCACCTCCATACATTCTGTGCCAACAGCCCCTCCTACAAGCCACTGACGTGCTGTGAGATAGTAGCGTTCCTAATTTGGAGCAGCATTACCTCCCCCATCTACGAAACAGACTGCTTTACCCAATGCCAATCTATGTCTATGCCAACCGCCAATTCAGTGCTCTTAAGAATGTTCATAAATCTCTAAAAAAACACTCATTGTCTTCAGGGGAAGGGCTGAAAATAATACAACAGTCTAGTCGGTATCAACATTGTGGCTATGGCAATACACCCCAACAGCAATCCTATCCAGAGGGAGACTAAGGGCCTGATTTAGATCTTGGTGGATGGGTTACTTTGTCACAATGCTGATGGATATCCCGTCATGGGATTTAGATTTCAGCGGACAAATGGGATTTAGATTTCGGCAGATGGGACATCGGGCACCAATGAGATGGAGTAATCCGTTGTCTAAGTTTTAAATCAGGCCCTTAATACTTTACGCACATTTCCAGTAAAGAGTCGTTCATTATCTCAATATATTTACATCCTTAAGTACTTAAATATTTCAAATTTACATTTTAAAACAGCGCCCAACCAGTACCAGTTCTCTGATGGTAAATTATGTCTCTGAGGAAACACACACAACCTGAGTTGCTCTTCAAACAAGAGACCTTTGCAAAGTCTTGCAGAGCTGCTTTAAATGCAGGCGCATGTGTCAAGAGATCTATAAGAAACAAAAATGCATCCTCTGCATACAGTGACATAATATGATTCATCCAAGAAGAGATATATCCCATTCATGAGTGCCAAGGACGGGGACACTCCTGCCTGTTACCTCTAAAAATGGGGCACTACTATGAAATAATACGTCAAGTTCATACATGTAACAAGGGGGCAGTATATAAGAGACAGAGCCATCTTAATACACCTAGGGTCTGGTTGGCTTTTCGATTAAAAACACGAGCGTATTGGACACACGCGTATTCTAATCCAACGTTGTGTATATATAAACACGCGCTAATGTTGCAAAGTGAACAAACTCCTCCCCCGTCCCTCCACCCACTTCCCGGTCTGCCATCCTGACACCAACTGTCCATCCTAATATATGTAGACTATTGTCTCTATGCATTCTTTCTTAATGTTGCAAAGTCAACCAACTTCTACCCCCTCCCTCCACCCACTTCCCTGTCTGCCATCTTGACACCAACTGTTCATCCTAATATATGTAGACTATTGTCTCTATGCGTCCTTGTAGTTGTTGCGCAGCAACCAATTCGATAGGGTCTGTTCGGCCTTTCGATTAACCCCTTCACTGCGGGTGTAATTGCCTCGCTGTGCTGGGGGAGAGGGGGGCACGCACAGCGCCCGCATGCTCATGAGGCACGGCGCTCCTGTGCTCATGACGAGCTGATCTCGTCACAGGTGCACCGGCTCCCGTGGAATGCTCAGCACAGCAGGGTAATTATCCCCGCATTCGAGCGATCCTCGGCTCATGACGAGCTGAGCTCGTCCTGAGCACCGAGCACCGTGCCTCATGACGAGCTCAGCTCGTCATGAGCATGAAAAAGGATAAAAACACGCACGTATTAGACACACACGTATTCGAATCCAATGTTGTGTATATATAAACACGCGCTTAATCGAATCAAACGTTGTGTCAAAATTTCAAAGCAATCGGTGAAGAACTTTCGGAGCTTTAAGATTTTGAACAAACGAACATTGACGTTTTTATGTGTCTGTTCGGTCTTTCGATTCAAAACACGTGCGTATTCGACATGCGCGTATTCAAATCCAACATTGTGTATATATAAACACACGATTAATCGAATCCAACTTTGTGTCAAAATTTCAAAGCAATCGGTGAAGAACTTGCAGAGATTTAAGATTTTGAACAAACGAACATTGACATTTTTATGTGTCTGTTCGGTCTTTCGATTAAAAACACACACCTGTATTTAAATCCAACATTGTGTATATAAAAACACGCGCGTATTTGAATCCAACGTTGTGTCAAAATTTCAAAGCAATCGGTGAAGAACTTTCGGAGATTTGCGATTTTGAACAAATGAACATTTACATTTTTATTTATATAGATAGATATTTAAGCAGGAGAGGGGCCTGTAAGACTTCACATCAAGATGATCCTTTTCGGACTTCAACATTGCCACCAACAAGATTTCCCTAGTTGAGGACTGTAACATACACATTTCTTTTACCTCTGAGTTCGTTTTCAGTAATTTAGGAACCAGTGTTGCCTGATAGGTGCCTTAGAATTTGGCAGGAAAACCATTAAGACCTGGAGTTTTGCCTTTTGCCATTTGACCAATGGCATACATAATCTCTTCTGCAGAAACCAGTAGGTCTAGGAGCACCACCTAGCCACCTTAGAATCTTCTTCATGGGACAGTGTTAACATTTTTTGGGAATCTTGGTTGCATCTACCCTTTGGGATACAGAATACAAGGCAGACATAATATTAGTTCTCAAAGACCTCATTGATCTCAGACTACGAGGTCAGTATTTTATCCCTGCGTGAGCATAAAGTGCGCCGCAGCCTCCAGTTCGCGCCTAACTAACCAAGCTAATAAATGGTACAACCTCTTCATGACTTCTGGCCAAGTGCTTTCTATAACAGACTCTTTGAAATCTATCCACAACATATGCATATTTTAGTTTAGCAGTGGCTAGACCCTCCACCCGAGTGCGGTCTGTGATCAACTGGCACTCCAATGAGAGCATCTGCTCTTCCATCCTTTTCACCTTGCTGCTCAGGCTTATCCTCACCCCATAAATGCAGAGTCCCCTTTTCACTGTCTTAAAGGCATCACATTCCATGGCCCCATTGGAAGTGGAACTTCCATTAATCTCAAAGTACAGGTCCATATGCTCCGCTATTGCTCATTGAAAATTTACATCATTTAACAATTCTGGCTGTAAACGCCACAGTGGTATTCTCAAAAAACCCTCCCCATCTCAAAAGCATCTGCAGAGGATTATGGTCTGAAATATATTGTTCCATATACTCAATTGTCTGAACTAGCCTCTCAACATTCTCTGTGCATTATTTCCTAGAAATAAGTCCAGCCTCCTTTAAAGCCCATGCAAAGGTGAGTAGTAGGACACGTCATGGACTTCTGGCTATAAGCCCCTCCAAAGATCTTTCAATCGCCACTGGGAAACCCAGGCTGAAAATGTCAATTTCTGGTTCGCACTATTTGCTCCGCTTAGCTGGGGCAAGGACATTAGCAAGGCCAAATGTAATCACCATCTTATAGTCACCCCCCACCACCATCATACCTATATATTCTCGATAGCAAATAAGAAATAGGGAAAACGAGTTCAGAAACTGCACCTGTCCAATGTTAAGGGCATAGACAATGGTGAGAGTAAAGAGAACTGCTTCTAGAGTTCCATGGACTTTTTGTCCTTGTTGGGCCTGCACTGCTTAAGCATGTCTGGTAAGGGAAACCATGCACAAGCAGAGAATACTAGCACTAAATCAGTTGCATCCAGAACCATATACTGAAATTACTGGCATCTTCTCTAGAACCTACAACTACATCTCCACTCAAAGACTAATTTTGAATTATACACTTAAAAAGTCAGCTCTTAATCACACAGCTGTCATAGGGGTCTGGACAACATAATTGTGATGCTGACTTCCCCCTGTTTTAAGTTGATCGTGACGCAACTTAAAACAGGGGGAAGTCAGCATCACGTTTTGGCGTGCTGTTTCTTTCAGAGAAGAACTCGGGTGAAAATGAGTTTAGTTACAGCAGTGATTCAGGTATGTGGGAGAATGAGGTTATTTTACGCTCATATTTCGTTTTGATAGGCAGATGGCAATTAACATCTTGGTGGTTACCTGTTAGCAGTACAATTGAAAGATGTTTAGCAGGGTAGCAGTATAGAGGTTGGGTCAGGCAATTATGTTGTCGGAAAGCAACTGTGTTAGCGGGAAAAATGCTGCATGGGGTCGACATTTAATATAACATTCCATTGTGCATACAGTGATGACAGCATTCATAACCAGGCATGATTTTAACATTTATGTTCCTTTACTCGTAGTTAACCCCTGAGGAAGGGCCTATTACGGCCCGAAATGCATTGGGTAATAGAAGCATTGAGTTTGGGATGTACGTTGCATTTTACGCGTGCTCAGAAAAAAGCCTGGATAGGCATATCTGCAGCATGAGAAGCTTTTAAATGTCACTGCATCATACGTGTGAGCATACATGGAGAATAAAATCTATATAACAAAACCCATTTAAAGCTTTATGGAATCTTTTATTCAAAATTGGAATATTAATCAAGTTATAACACATGGTGATGCAGGCTGTGCACCGGACTGGAGTGGGAAACTCGCTCCTTCCTTTTGTGTTGTAAGCTTTCTGTGGGATACCAGGGTGGATCTCATTGTCCAGGTTGCACGCTAAACTAATGGAAAAAGAATATGAACTTTGAAAAAATGGAACGACACAAACTAAAATATTGGTGTGCACTGTAAACATTCTCTTCGTAAACTTACATATTGGGTGAACATGTAAACACAATTTACACGTGTATTCAGGTTGGTGAGGTAAGAGCATAAAAGCCACATCTCAAAAGAGCGCCAAATAAAAAAAATGAAGGCCTGTGATTGGTCGAGAGACCAGTTTTTCCCATGAGCTTTCACACTCTTGTGGAAGCGAGAGGCTCCCACGAGTCCCTCAAGTGCTCTGATTGACTGGCTGTTGGAATATTTGAAAAGAAATGGCCACCATTACTGTTGATTGTGACAAATTGGAGGTGTTGTGGAAATGTAGGTAAAAAGTTGTATAAGAGGGCTGCAGCAAAGCATGCTGTCCCCCTAAATTTAGAGAGGAGGTGCCTAAGGGATAGCTACTTTGAAGAAAATAAATGCATTTTGTTTTTAAACTCTTGTGGGACTTTCACAGGATCACGAATAGTAAAAAGTTGTGCACAATATTAATAGGCATGCATACTGTGGTCCTTTTATTTGAGAGGAAATGTGTAAGAGATAAGTACTGTAATGATCAGAAGGCTGATTTTCTTTAATGTTATGATCTCTGGAGATTCTCGTAGGAACAACAGTAAATAATCACTCGACCACGAATGCAACTCTTCCAGTCAGTAGTCTCAGATTCAAGTTAATGATATATTTTGCAGATGGGACAGTGTAACAGTAAACACCAGTACATTTTTTCTCTAAGTCCGACATTACGGGCTTCATCAGGGGGCCAGCGTGCACTTTATACCTGTTGCTGCATTGGGTGGCGACGACTTGTGCTCACTCTACCCACGGCACCCTGGGATACCTGGAAATGTACTCTCCACACAGAACGGAACCAATATTGTTCCTTATAGGTACCTGTGTAATACACAAGTTACCACCACACTTTTTTCTTTTTTGAGGTCCTGAAGAAAGCCCCATCGACCGTCCAGGCGTATATACAGGGCTGAAACATGTCAACCGATTTACTGGACACTAATTTTGTGTAGGACTAGTAACCCGTCCATACATGCACCACGTTGCTTTTATGAATACTTGTTTCCTGACTTATTGAAAAATTTTGGTGGAGGACATACAAGTTTTTTAAATTTCACTTCATTTGAGCACTTTTTCACCTTTTCTTCAATCACTACTACAATAACCAGTGGTGTTCCTCCTGGTGACTGGGGTGAATGTTTAATTCAGTCAGCATTCCGTCCATCGTTTGTTGCCAAAATAGATATTCTTCAGAATTCAAAGATAGAATGTTATGATATATATAGCTTGCATAGAATATTTCAATTATGTCCAAGGATGCTGAGAGTTTAGATTCATGGGCAGAGAGCTCTCTTTTTCTTGCACCCAGGCTGTCAGTTTCTGCTCTATAAGAGCCTTATAGTAACCATGAGCATCATTTCTACTACATGGACATAATTCTGTGGAACTGCTAAGTTTACCATTGAACACATCTTCAAAATGTGTATTTCTCATAGTGCAAAATTGTACAGAATATTTACTTGCAGGAGGCAAGTTCAAGCATAAAATATCTTGTTAAAAGATATTTTCTAGACAAACTAGTCTCCAGCTGGTTTCTAAAGTAACTTTATATATGGGGTATGCCCTTGCACAGAAAAGTCATATGACATTTCAACCATATACAATGCATGCGCTGTAATAAAGTGGGGTATTATTTGGAAGGATGTACGTCTTTCTCATGTACAAGGTCAGCAGCCTTCCATCTAATGGGAAACACGAATCCCGTTGAAGCATTTGAAGCTCTCAGGGTAGCGAGGCAGAGCAGACCGAGGTGCACTCAAGAAAGATGTGTGGGCTAGAACCAGTTTGCAAGCACTCAACAAATAATACCCACTAAATAATTATCCATTCAGTATTTTCACATATCAAAGGGGCAAGTACTTTATTATGCATGCACTACTCAATATTTCATATTAATTTACAATTATATATATATATGATGGAAGGTGGGAATACATATTGTGACACCATTTTAACAGTTTACATCGTCAGCAAGCTGTGAACCCTAAAACCACACATCCAACATATACTGTACACAATATAATATGGTGAAATTAACAAAAGGCATACCTACAGGCTTTGTCGGGGTGTCACCACATTAATAAAAACAAAATCATGTCACAATAAACCAATGCAACAACATTAAAACCACTAAGGTTGGTGCCATCTTACAATAACATTCATTATGATAGGTAAAGATTCATTGTTAACTTTATCATTGTCAATGAAGCATTTCAGAGGCCTTCACTAATACATGGTAATGATTCAGTGTTAACTTTGTAATTTTCAGCATTCAGTGTTAACTGAATAATTTTCAGCAAACTGTGCACACAAGTCCTTGTTCTACTTTTACAGATGCTGTAAAGCAGCCTTATAGCCCACTGAAAGGGGTCTCTCGCCTATGGAACCTTTAGGTTAAAGGGCCAAATTTCATTAGTGATGTGCCTAGGGCATTTGCACTTCTAGGCAGCCCAAACAAAGCTAAGTGAGATGATGGTGACAACCTGCCCTCTCTAGGGCACCACAGAAGTAGCAAATTATTTTGTTTGCTTCTTTTTTCCGAGGCTACATTTTTCACTTGGAGGTCTTGCCCCTCAAATTATTTTTATGTCTTTCTTTTTTCTACTTTTTTTATCTCCGCTGCCCGGTCCAAACCGGGTTCCTTGGTATGGCCATGTTGGGACATTTTGATGAGTCCCAGAACTACTTCTAGGGAGGTTGCTTGGGAGCCAACATAGTTCCCTGCTCTCCCACCCCGCTATAACCAGAATGGGTGAGAGATGGAATACCACTCTCTTTCCAGCTCATGCTACTATGGGTGGGGGAGAATACAGGTAGGGTGTACCTGCTTCAAGACAAAGGCCTGGGAGCAGTAGCAGTGCCCAGCACTTAAGCTGCCAACTTGGGTCCCTGGAATGGTGGGGCAACCCGGGAGCAAATTTGAGCACAGCGTGGCAGTGCTCACTTAATTTCCCTGTTCTCCTCTTTCTGACTTTGTCTTCACATTAGTCCCTAGGAAAGGAAATATATGGTGAGAAGTCAAGCGTACCTCTGCCATCTCTTTATATCCCTGGGGCCTTGGCCCTCTGTGAGGAGTTTTGAGAGCCTTGGAAGGGGACACCGCATGCGCCCTGCCCTGCCTGTCCCCTTGGGGAACCAGTATTCTCCTGCTTTTTTGATCTGGCTCCAAGGTAGCATTTTGAATGGATCTCATCTCATTTTGCTCCTGGTGACATGCTCTAGCTACCAGGACTGCTATTTTTTGGCTTCTAAAATTGTTTATTCTTTTTGCGTATTCTTTTTCAACACTCTCCCTCTGATGAGGGTGAGCTTGGGGCCTGCTCTCCTGCCCTCCAGCTCTTCACCCAAGATGTGTATTTTTTCAGGCACCTGGTGTTCTCTTGAAACAGGGGTCACCTCCAGCAGCAGGCTTTAGCCCTGAAGGTAGAATACCCTCCTTACTTCAACGCTTCTTTTTGCATGGCCTCCTTTGACATCTTCAAAAGCATGTGTGTGTTAGAAGAAAGTCAGAGGAATATCCTCTGATGAGAGTCAGTTCTTAGAGGTTCCAGGGGAACTCTTCCTTTCCAGGTACCCCAGCAGGTCTTTCCTTCTACTGTCCTCAAGGGGTATAAGGGGACTAGTGTCACTGGCCCTGTAGAGGTGAATCTACAAGGCCCTACAATGTCTAAGCCCACAAGGCCTTTTTCCTTCATCCTTTCCCTCTCTCTACACTCTGCAGGA
This sequence comes from Lissotriton helveticus, assembly GCF_964261635.1. NCBI lineage: Eukaryota > Metazoa > Chordata > Amphibia > Caudata > Salamandridae > Lissotriton > Lissotriton helveticus. Next base: position 262,318,821 of record NC_136071.1, read on the forward strand.
TTTTTTAGCGGGGGGCGGAATGTTCCAGAAGGTAGGCACCTCTGTCCAGTCCCTGGATGAAACATCATCACTTCCCCCCATCCCAACTCTTCTGCATGCCATTTTGTGACATTTTGAGATGGCAACTTGAAGTGGTCTGTTGAAAGACTACTCAGAGAACCTGAAACCACACCCATAGCAAATTCAGCTTCATGGTCCTTTTCCAGCAAAACTTAAAAATGAGCCCTTTCGTGATTGGCTTCAGATGCCTTGCTTACTCTCTTTGGTCTCCTTGGGGTGAGTATTTTCAGGCCCAGTGAAGTGTAAACAATGATTAGCCCATGGACATTGTGTCCCCACCCTCTTCACTTCCCAGGAACAGGCCCAATCACAGTCAAATTGACCTATTGTGTGAGGAGGTCTTTGATCCTCTGGCTGGCCAGTAGAGTTCTTAATGAGGCCCTGCAAGGGGAGAAAAAGCCAGGAATCTAATTATAAGTTGTCAGAGAACGACAAATCATCATGTGCCAGAAGGACGACAGGTTTGACAAAAGTGACATTGATTCTGCACCTGGGATCCATGTGTACCATAGGTTTCGGTGTGTCATGAGAGTCTCCTGGCCAAACTATGGCAAAACTGTACTGTGGTACAGATTTCACCAAAATGTATAATACAGTAAAGTACAAACACCCTTCCTGTGAGGCACTACATTCCTACACTGAGAATGCCCATGTATTTTATATACCAGGTCACAACATATCCCTGAAAGAGAACCTTCTGCAAACAGACTACTACCTGTGTGCAGGTACCAGGCTGAGCTGAACCGTAGTCCCACTCTCGCAGCCTGGACACATGTGCATATTTTCAGTGAACAATGGACACATGTGTATAATTTCAGTGTGCAAAATGTGCGTAATTTGCTTTTGCATAATTACACAAAATTCTGGCAAACTTACACAAAATTGAATGTAATTACACAAAATACAAATCCATCATCTCATGCAATATTTTCGCCCAAAATCCATCTTCCTGTCAATTTTTAACGCAAGGTGGAAAACAAAAGCACAGCGAACAACAACTATTGATATTCTGCTTTCCTGAGTATATTTGTAAATGCTTACTAAAAGTCCCGTGTAAATATGCAATGTGGTGTAAAGGCATAAGTTTGGGAATGTTACATAACAAGCGAAATGTAGAATCCTTGAGATTATGCAAAATATGCAGGCATAATTAAAATGATTCTCAGACCTATCACACGCACTTGGGCACACATGTTCAAATACAGCCGCCCCAGAACCTCTTACCCAAAATGAGCATCTGCAGACTATCCCCCAGATTCATCAAAGTCCTGTTTTGCGAGTCCTTAATAGAGATTATTAAGGAATCGCTATTAAAGACTCGCAAAACGGGATGCATTTAGAAATCGCAATATTTTTTGCGATTTCTACTGCTTCCTTATTTGCGATTCTCTAATTGCTAATCGCAAATAAGGAATGACTCCCCATTCATTCCTATAGGCCAAAGGCCCATAGGAATGAATGGGGAGTCATTCCTTATATACGATTTGCAATTAGCGAATCGCAAATAAGGAAGCGATTTCAAGGGTGCCAGGGTGTCCAAAGGACACCCTGTAGCACCCCTGAAATGGTAATTTACACTGGTGTTGCGCACACACATGTCCAAAGGACATGTGTGTGCGTAACATACAACTTAGAAAAATGCACTAAAGTGCATTTTTCTAAGTTTTCGCTATTTACCACGTAGTCAGACTTCGCGGTAAATAGCGGCCCCAGATTGCGAATTCGCAATTCTAAAATGGTTCATGAATTGCATTTAAGGAATCTCAAATTGAGATTCCTTAAATGCAATTATTCGCAATTTAGCGATTTCTAAATCTGCGATTTTTGCATTTGGGATGATGAATCCCAAATGCAAAAAAAGCGCTCGCAAAGGGCCCGATTCTCAGAATCTGGCCCTTTGCGAGCCGATTTTGGCTTCATGAATCTGGCCCTACGTTTAAAAAGGTGGACAACAGTGGCTAGCAGTCGCAATCCGTTTTAACAGAGTTTACATTAGGGAGACTCAGTTGGTGAGACTGGCTCACAGTAAAAGTTTGAAAACTGGGTAGACCAAAAGCAAAACATCCAGGGGGCTAAATGGGTCAAACACCATTTTCTTACACCTTGCTTAATTTTTTTAAATGACTACATTGTAACAGTTCTCAAATTGACACAACCCGGTCTCAGTTTTTCATGGCATCTCCTAATTTGCTACGGAGGTTCTCGTTTATTCTGGTATAACATTATTTAATTCAGTTAGGTTTTCTTAACTACGCACTCCCTGTAACGCTGAAAACTCTAGCATACTGATGTTTTTTTATCATAACAAATTCGTTAACATTAAAATTCAACAATGACATTATGCAATCGCAAAGTGTAGTCATTGTGTAGTCACCATGAAAGTAGCTGCACACAAGTTTTGTAAAATGGGACAAATAGTATTGTTACAACAGTATGCTGGTGAACTGAAGCGAGGCAATGATTAACCCCATGGTACCCCCCTGCTGCTTTAGATGAAGAAATATTAGAATATTTCAATGAGCCTTTACAATCTAGAATTATTTTAATCATACTCAATATATATATATATTCGCAAACGTGATTCATATAACTCTGAGAGCCAGAACAGCATATCCTGAGGATTTGTCATACATTTGAAAGGACTTTATTATTTCTTAGAGGTTCACTGAGAATATCAGGAGTATTCCAAGAATATGGTCCTTAAAGTTTCCAAAGTGCAAAATGTAGTCATGCAAACATAGGCTTCACAAGCAGCAATTTTCTACATCCAAAGTGATTCATACAAGTGCATTGGCATACACAATTTGTTGCTCCATAAAGTTAACAGGCGCAAAACCTGACTTAAATCAGGTGAGCACATTTTCAAATGAAAGCCTTCAAATGGACCATCTTCATTTTGTTTGCTAGATTACTAGTAAGTTAATTATGCTAATGTTTTATGTTGCCTTTTTACGAATGACAGATATGAGTATTAGCAATAGACAATGCAGTCTTAGTCTTAGCCAGAAACCATGTTGCATGCATACAGCGCAATTTCATCATAGCGTTTCAGTAACTTTTGTTAATGGATATAATGCATACCTCTCCATTCAAGAAGCAGTAAAATACTGAAACAAAGAAACCCTGTAAAACATGAAAAAGTAATTTTCATTAAAAGATTGGAAACAATCAATTTGTGTACATTGTAACAAAAAATAGCTCTAAATATTAACAAGATAGTTTGTGCTGCTAATGTTACCAGTAATGTCTCTATGTGATATTGGTGGAACATGTTACTAGACTTATTTTGTGATACGTTTTTTTTTATTTACCTTCTTTTCAATCAACTAAGCACCACCATCATGTTTAAAGTAAGAAAGAGGCTACAGGCTCAACTTTATTTTAACAATCCATATTTATCAGATACTTTTCTCATGAAAGGAAATCACATGGTGAAGAAACATAGTGGTATACCTGAGAGGACATGTTGCCTAACATGAGTTACAGGTCGCAGTCGCAGGTCACATGCCGAAAGGGCATGCGTATGTGCCACATGGCACTTACAAAAATGCTATCTTGTGCATATTTCTAAGGATTGGCAAATTACCACCAACTTGACGTTGGTGGCAATTTGCGATTCCTTAATGCAAAGTCACATTCTGCATTAGGTGCTTCTTGCATTGAATTTAGGGAATCACAAATTGCCATTCCCTAACTACATTTGCAAAATAGATAATTGCAAAAATTGTGATTATCTATTTTGAGAATGCCTTTTGGGTTGATTCGTCCCAAAAGGCTTTTTACCGTTACCAAACGGGCCAATTCTGTGAATCAGCCCGTTTGCGAGAGGCAAAACACTTGATACATCTGGCCCTGTATTTTCCAATTAACCATTGGGGAAATAACTACAAAGTGATGTCACATTGCATGACAACCAATAAACAATTAAGTAACCCATGAACACACTTGACTGAGAGCAATCCTGTATTACTACTTACATTCAAGATAAGTAACCTACTAATTTTTCTGTAATGCTTTTCCATATGTAATATATGAGCCATACGAGAGCCATTGTCGGCTTACCCCGAACCTGTTCCGTCTCCGGCACATTGAGATCGCTGCACTGGTTGCCTATCAAGGCAAGAATACAGTTTAAAGTGCTGTGTCTGGCGTTCAAGATTCTGAGGGGTGGGAGCCCTCAGATTCTTGCTGGCCTTTTGTCTTGGTATGTGCCTACCCGGTCCTTGAGATCTTTGGGTCAGGCTCGTACGGTGATCCCCCGATACAGGCTGTGTCGGGTTGGTGGCCGCTCTTTTCGGGTCAGAGCGTCAGAGCTCTGGAACTCTCTTCCTGTTGAGATGTGGCTGCTCACTGATCTCTTAGTTTTCCGTAAAGCCTTAAAGACTCTCTTGTTTGAATAATTTGCTTTGATCTTCTTTTCTGTTATGTTCCCTGTAGGTGTTGCTTATTTCTTGCCATGCGCCAGGACGCCCCTTAGCTGGGGCAGCTGTGCGCAATACAAAAGTTTGTAACATAACATAACATATCGATTCACTTGTTTTTTGTAGTAGTTTATATTGTTTTAGCATGTTTACCATTTGGCTTTTTTGCACCTGTTGTCAGGTCGGATCTTCAAACAACATTTGTTTGGACATTTGTTTAATGCATGTGCTGTCTTGTTTTCAGGTTGCACTACTTCAACTGCTCAAATGCTCTTCCTGGGGATTCAGGCCATTTTAATAGGAATGTGCTGTTGGCGATGGGTGTTCACTTTAATTGCGTCTACTGAGGGTGCGGCTCCTCTCAAGATCATTCCCTGGGAAGCTCTCCTCATGTGGCATTTCTGTTCCTCCCTCATATATGCAGTCCCATCTTGGCGGGTTGTTGTGAGCCTCCATTTTCATGAGCTGTTTCTGTATTCCTCCAATTTAAATGTGGTTTAACTCTGGTTCTTTAGTGTAGGAAAGTAGGATCTGCTTTTCATGGTTACCCCCACTTTTTGCCTGATGTTTTTGACTAGTGTGTTTGGAATCCTGCTAATCAGGACCCCAGTCTATCTGCTTTCGCCTTTAAATTGTAATACCTGTAGTTTGGTACACTCCAGATTGGATGCTGGCGTACCCTTATCAGTCCCTAGTATATGGTATGCATATACCCAGGGCATAGGTACACCAGAGGCCTCCCATGGGCTGAAGTATGTAGTATGCCACCCTTGAGAGACCATGCAAAGTGGAACTATAGGTCTGGTACTGCAACCTGTGTAAGCTGATGTTTGTACCACTTACTACAGACATAGGTTCACTATATCTGTAGGTCATTACACTTAAAACGTATAAGTCACCCCTATAGCAGGCCTTAGGGTGCTGGGTTTTACGTGCGATGATGCCCCTGCATGAGCAGAGCCCCTCTGCAGCCTTCGGAGACCATTCTCCTGGGTTGTCCGTGACTCAGCCGGACATATAGGTAGAGGTGCATTATAAACTGATGGTAAATGCCATCTCGAAAACGGCTGCATAGAAACATGTCCTGTTTGGTATCAAACACCTTGGAATCATAACTCCACACCGGTAACTGGTGTGAAGGTATGATTCTCACCGTCAAAAGTGAGCTTCGTGGGTTCACTGTTCTATTCGGTGCCAGCCTTCTTGCCCCGTTCAGCACAAAATAAATACTGCCGACCAGAGACACATTTCTGCCCTCCTGCTGCTGAGCCAAGCTCGCGCAGAGGAAGGCAGCACAATAGGCATCCTGTAACAGGGAGGTGTGACCACCTCCCAGACAGGATTTAGTGTATTGGGGCTGGGTGGGTGCACTCAGAGTGCTACTTCCGGAAAAAACCACTTCCGGTTGCCACAACTATTAGGGGTTAGTGCACTTTGCGAGCTACTTCCGGTTTCCGATCCCCCGAGCACCTGGGGACGCGCAGGCGAGGATATCTCCTCGTGTGTGAGAGAACACCTCACCTTCTCGGACCGGCGTAAGGGGTCAGTGTCCAGGTGCAGTGACGCTGAACTATAGGTGAGTGAGAAGGCCCCCCAACCGTACTGGCTGGAATCTTTTTCCGCTAAGGTACCTGTGAGGTTTGCTTAAGGATTCACTTGGGTTTCTTTAGTAACATTTGGCACTCTGAACGGACGAGGGGACCCTGAGTTATAGCTGTACGACTGCCCCCGGTGCATAAGCTCTGGGACTGTGACGGGGTGGCTGAGGCGGAGAGGCCATCCGAACAACGCTTTCTGATTGAAATCGTGTGGAGGCTGCCGCCCTTAGTCGATTCCGCCTTGTCAACACTTTGACACCAGGTGGCACCGAGGCTACTATTTCAGTGGCTTCTGGTGTTTTGTGCGGAGCCCGCCTGATTTCCTACAGGTATTCCTTAGGCGGCAAAACCTTCACCAACCGGCTTTGTTAACCCACAATTTTCTTTTCTTGTCCAGGATAAATTATCCTAGAGGTGCCACAGCCCCGCCTGTACTTTTGAGGAACGGGCAGAAACTCAACAGGGTGAGTTCACTACCCTGACATGCTTGTGAGAGCAGAGATTTAATGTGTTTTAACCTTTTTTGTTATTTTTATCCTATTAACTAGCCATAATGATTTTCACCACTAATGTTTTATTGCGATTACTGTGCCGTTTGTCACAACCTCAAGAACAATGTTACTTTGAGGCACTAGTGCTAGCACAATAAGTCACGTTCTATTTATACAGAGAATGTTTTGGCGAAAATAAGGATGCACAATCATACCACATTGAATATGATGTTCCATTTCTTCCTCCTTGTTTTTAGATTATCCTTTTCTGTGTTTAGGTAACTATCCTAATACTGACGCGGTGGTTATTATCACTACCCCGTGGTATAGATAGTTTCACTTATAGGTCCTGATGAATTGCCGTCTGACCTTTCAGACATTTTGGCAAGAAACATGTTGACCACTACTGAGTAGAGCACTACAGTCTTGAACTATTCAATTCAAGATCGAAGTTGCCACTCCATTTTTTAATCAGGTAGGAGCCACTCTATTAAAGCACATTTTTGGACAACTGAACCTGTTTTAACTCACACCTTCACTTTATGACATCTACACCCACTTAAACCCCTCATCCACACTTCACCAAATGGCAAGGAACAAAAGATCTCTGCCAAAGAGCCCCATCATTGGGTGCCCGTCGGGTATTGCAGCGCCGACCCGACGAGGAGCAGTCCCGATGATCAAGCATGACACCTAGCTGACTGGGTGTGGGAGGGCCTTAGTTCAAAAGGAGAAATTCCCCATTTCCCCTGCCTGCTGATTCACTCGCCGTGGAGTACAATCAGCTCCTTAGTGAATTGCTATATCGCTCATCTCTCTGTACTCGCCCATTGGGTGTTTATCCTAGGAACTGCATACCCTTTCTTTCTATGATAAACTTTATGCAAATATGCTGGACCTAAACAAAAGCCCTACGTGATCCCCCCTTATTGATATGGACTCTGAGAGTACCTGAAAGGATGCACCTGGAGCACATTTGGTATCCCTGTGCCTAGTCCAGCTCAAACCAGTTCTGGGAGCCATTTGCTCCAGCTCTGGCACAAAATGCGACAAAGGACAGGGGTGTAACCACCCCTCTGTCTTGTGACTCCCCTAGGAGGGTCACCTGAATCTGTCCAACCCTCTCCCGTGAGTACAAAAGGGCTTACCTGACTGTAGCTCTTTAGATTTTATGTGGACAAGATTCTACAAGATGAAACCACTGACCTTCGACCATCTGGACACTCTGGAATCGCGAGACTTCGACTGGGCCAGACTTCATCTCCCTCTCTATCCAAAGCTTTGGCTGTGCCTTTGTGCCATACAGGCTCCAGTGGTGCACTAAGGACAAACAAGGAATCGCCCTTGGGGTGAAAGAGGCACTCCCCTGCATTTGGAGGCACCTCAGCGCAACTTACCGGTCTGCTGCTCCCAAGTTCCTGTGGACTATGAAGACTTCAGAACCACAGGGTGTGGGTTTTGAAGGCCCCTGAGGTTGATCTGCCCTCTCAGCCAGCTTGAGGCCAGTATCCCTTGTGGGGACTGCATAACCTGAACCCCTGTGCACCCCATCTATTTGCAAGTGCATATGCTTGTTGGCAATTCCTGAGCTTGTGCATTGGACTTCGTGTAGTCCTGATCTTGAGCAGTATTTCCACCAAAGAATTCTGGCCTTCTTACGCCGAGTGCTCCGTGGGCTGGTACTTTGTGATCTTGCTTGAGGGCCCCTCGCAACTCCAAATTATACGGCCTGTGGGTCCTCCTGAGGGTCATCTTGAATTCTGTTGGGCTTTTCTGGTTGCTCCATACATGCACTGAGTTCCCATTGCTTGGTGAGTCCCCTAGACCTTGCTGGTCTACACCGTAGCCTGCTTGACCTTTCTGAGTGGGTTGCTTTTGCCAAGGCTTGTTGGTGATCCAGCCAGACACCGACCTCTCAGCACTCGACATCCTTTGTGGGACAGCTCACATTTCACTCCTTGTCATCGTCGAAGTCTCCTGGTCCTCGTGGCTGCAGAGTCAAGCATACCTTCTTCGCACCTAAAGCACAGGACATCAGTGGGCATTCATCTCCAGAGACCCTGGTCACTCTGAAGTGACCCAGACTCTGTGCCCTCTTCTTTCAGGTTCCTTTCCTCCGGAATCTCAGCTGGGATTCCAAAGGACACTTTTCACCTTCACGCCAGCAGTACTTTTTTTGAAGCCCTCCATTGAGAATGATGGTGGTTACCGACACCACTCCAAACCTATGCACCCGGCTCCTCTGGGATAGGTAACTCGGGTACTACATTATTGGAGTGGCTCTCCAACCTTTTAAATTCCAAAGGGTTTCCTGGAAGTCCTCCTAGAATGGTCCTTAAACTGTCAAATTGCAACAGCGACTTCCCCAAAGAATTATACGGAGCTCGTGGTCGTGTTAGCACACTGCACCAGTCCTCCATGGGGTCCCTATCTACTCACCTTGGGTGGTTCCTTGGGGTCCCAATGATTCTACGTGCTCCAGATCTTGTCTTGACCCGAGTCGTGGTTGTTATACCACTATTTTAGTATGTGGTTTGGTCTCCCCCTGGAGCCCACTGTGTCTCTGCTACTTACAACTGTTCTATTGATCTCGTATTGTGTACCTTAGGTGCTATCCTTAATAAAAACACATTTTTATATAACTACTGTGTGGTTCTCCTTTCATTTAATTAATGTAGGAGGTGATATTCTGGTAAAACAAGCTGCTTTACATTCCTTCAAGATTAAGCCTGAAGGCTGCTCACCACAGCTTCCACTAGGATAGCTTACTAAAGGTTATATTTGACCTCATACATCATAAGGGTCGTTTGGACTGGTGCAAGGTGCCCACTTTAATTAGTGGACAGCATATACCAGGCCAACTTCTCACACTTAGCACCTAAATTATTAACTCAAATGTACAGTTATTTTGTATAGCTTTAATTCTTTTGACCTCAAGTCCGCCTTAGTATTGACTGTTTGATTTAAATTACAATTGTACATTTTGGTGGTTAATCATTTTCATATTGTAGGAGTGGTTACTTATTATCTGTGATCGATTTTTACAAATAACTTATCACTATGTTCAATGAAAGAGAGCCTCCTTTGACCATGATTAAAATTCTCAGAAATGCAGGAACAACCTGAAAGCTTTTATTATAGTCTTAGTCAAATGTGCGGTTGCTCAATCTATGTCTGACACACCAAGAACCCTAGAGGGTTAGGTACATAATATGCTATCTCAGAAGTCCCTTTCTACTTTAATGCCCTCTTCAGATATTCTGGAACCAGAAAAAGGGAACACGCATGATTTATCTCCAAATGACCAACAGAAATATAATAGTCCTGCAAATGGAAGAACTATCTTTGGTCTCTCTTGGTTCTGGTCCTCCCTGCATGTGAGGTGTGTCTGGGCTGTATTAAGATGGATAACAAAGTCATTGAATTCTGTATCTGTACCTGTCCAGATAACAAAAATATCGTCAATGTACCAGTTCCAACATTTAATGTTGGAGCGGTACATATTGTCTTCATTGAGGGCAAACTTGTGTTCAATGTAATGCATGTAGATATTAGCGAGATTTGGAGCAAAAATTGCTCCCATGCCCGTACCCGAGCACTGCTCATAGTATTGGCCACCTGACACAAAGTAGTTACACTTTAGGGCAATACGCAGATGGCTAATGATGAAACCGGTGGGCCCCTGTATTGGCCTACATCGTGTTTTGTGAAGACTCTCTATAACTTTTATACCAGTCCGTAACCGGTACGTCTGTTACATGTAAAAAACCTGACACTGAACACATTGCTCCGTTTTTCCCATCAATAACATGTACGCCTTAGGAAGATCACGCACACGCACCTAGAATCGTCTTCCACTCCGAAAGGCTTAGGCCCGGTTCCCAAGGTTACGAGATACCGATTGGCCTATCGGACTCAGATACCGGGCTCCACTCACTTCCCTGCCACACTCGCAAAGCGGAAAGGCGAGAAACTTGGCTTTAACTTCACTCTAAGCCGAGCTCTCGGCGTCATCACACCAAAGTCAACAGACCGGAGGGCAGCAGATTGATTCGCTAGCCTTCCCAGACGCGAAGATCGGATTCGCACAACAGCATACTAGTAAGTTACCCGTGCTATGCTCCACACTGTACCATTCCCTTCTGGGCACCAGAAAACCGTTTTTAATACGCACCCTCGTCTTCTTTCAGCAATTGACACACAGAATTCTCCAGGGCTGGAAAAGAGTACAACTAATGGAAAATATGCTATGGCTGTAGCAGGGTGTCAAAGGAGCCCACTGACTTTATTTTTAGGAGCCAGTCCTCCTCATCGTGAGGTAAGGCTAACATTGATAAATCTGTCCACATCCGCAAATTGAAGCTATCACCTGATGTAACCTTAGGTTTCTTTTCTTTTACCTCATCACTGAAGAACCCGGCTGGGTCCTCACGTGAGTTTTTTCTTTCACTTTCCACGGGGTTCATCACGTTCTCAAAGGCTGCGCCCCTTTTTAACATCCAGGTAAATTTAACTACGAATCCTTCGATAGAGATTCTCGCATCTGTGCCGGTACAATGGGCCTAATGCTTTCCCCATTTTAATTGTAGATGTCTCTACACTAGGAGTCCTGAAGTGACCCCACATTCACAGAAGGGTCGAAACGCCGTTGACAAGCTTATGGGACAGACCATCACACAGCTAGTGGCATTGTATATCTAGGCTGTAAAACTGTATATTGCTGGGTCATTACTTGGAATTTATGGAAACCTCTTGTGAACTATTGATTGTATATAGTCACTTTTTTGGTTCCATTTCACTTGGGGACACAATGCACAAAGTATTACGCTTTTTTGAATTTAAGAAAGTGTTTATACTATTTACTGTGTTTTATATAAGCTCATAGAGCAAAACTGTGTAGAAAATTAATTTTGTTCTCAGACATTACTAGATCCTTCATAATCGCGATTGTGCATATACATTGCTTGAATAATGTTTCCTTATTAGCCACTGGAACCGCTATTTCCTTGTATATAACTAGTAGCCTGGTTCCTTGAGAGTAGGGTTCCCCAGTCTTAAGTTGTGACATCAGGAAGTCTAATGAGCAGCCCTTTGCTAGCAAAGTCTTCATTAGATTTCAGTGCCTGGATCTTCACTTTCCAGCCACAACCACAGGCTTGCAGGCAATACACTCACTTCTATTGACTTGGGGAGTTGGACTCTCCCCTCCATCTTGTGCCCTGCTAAACCAGAGGCATACACAATAGATCCCTCTTTGCTTTACAATTAATAATGGGTGTCAAAAATGAGAAAACATCCACTACAGCATTTGCGGAATCTCCCTACCGACGTTTGCTCCCCACCATTATTTTAAGTTTCCAGCCCCTGAACTGATCTGCTGTACTTGCTGAAGTTGTGGTCTAGTTGTAGCCTAGCACAGCACAGACTTTTTGCCTGATTCTAATCTATATCACAAGTACCAATTGTAGTGCTATCCTCACTTGCAAATAATGTTGACTGTCCAGAGTCCTGCATTCTCAAATTGCATCCTGTCTCAATAAGCATTCTCTATATTTATAAAATCTGGCTTGGAAAACTTATCTTGACTTAAAATTCCTCTTTGTTGCCTCTCCTTGTCCCATTGCAATGACCTTCTTCTCCCTTTTCTATCACCTGTGTGTCCTTTATCTCTGGGCATGACCTTCTCTAAGTCACTTTCACGTTTGTCTTAATCTCTACTAATGTATTTCTTAAATGTGTGCAAATCTCATTTCAAAGATCACAGTCTGTTTTTTTAAGCCATACCCCTGCAGAGTAACAATATGTAACTTCCTCTAGATCAGGAATTAATCTTTCCAAACATCTGCATGAGCTCACATACCTTCCACCCCCATTCATAAATCCTATGAATTCAATCAACTACAATGAAACTGGAGTGAATGCATGGAATTCTATGGTTGAGTGCATAAGACTAGTTCCAATAATCAACCAGGTAACAGCAGGAATAATCTCTGCACATAAATTGTTTGGAAATGCTTGCAGGCTCCTTTGCACTTTGAAGCTCTTCAAAAAACAAAATGCGTTGTTCCATCCACCCGAGAATGGACAATCTTGAAGCTGTAAGGAATTTCAATCTTTTGGGTGAAGAAGACTCCAGACTGTTGGCAGATCTAGACAAATATTTGTGGGGGTTTTAGAAAGGATAACCTGGGAAACTGAATGTTCTTTTTCTAGTCAGGAGTGGCAAGTCATATGCCAGTTAGGGAGTAAGGCCTTGAGAGCAGCCAATTTCAAGAGAATGGCCTTTCTGTTCCGTTGGTTGGCATACTTTACACCCAAAGCCCTCAATAAAAAATACCCAGAGGTTGAGAATAGATGCTTCTGCTGCCAGGCAGTAGGAGAAGGGGCCTGGCTACATATTTTCTTAAGGTGCCCTAGTTTACGGCCTTTCTGGGGTGAGATCTTCTTGGCCTTAAGTCGAGCGATTCAGAAGAAGGTGGATCTAGAGGCTGAGGTTGCCCTCTTTAGAATCAGTATATCTAGGGCAATTTCGACAAAAGTGAGAAGACCTTTTTAGCCATTTTCTCCCTCGTCGCTCGCTCCCTAATTCGTCAGAATTGGAGGTCGGTGGAGGCACCTACATATGAGAGGTGGTTAAATAAAATTAAACGGACCAGGATTTTTGAAGAACCATACACAAGGCGGGTGGGTGCTACTAAAAAGTTTACTGCAATCTGGAAATATTTAGGTAATCTTGAAACCCCGACTGATTAGTAGTCTTATCTGAGGTTGGGGGGACTGGGGAAATTGGGGGAAATGTGCTCTGGGGATTCTTGTGGTAGATTTAGCACTTTTGCACTTTAGTATATTAACACTTTAGTAAAAATGAATTGTATATCCAGAAAGTTGGTATATTAATGCAAATGGTAAATGTTAAGACTCTAAAAAATCAAATTATTGATGCTTCTTGCACTTATCTCGCACTTTCATTGTATTGGTTTTATCCATGTTGGATATGTATTGATCTAACGATGCTTCCCTGTCATTTATTATGAGTGTTATGGCCCTGATGCTCTGCTCAATACAAAATAATTAAAAAAAATAACATTTGTGTGGATTTTGCTGACAAAGGAAACTCTGTCCAATCAGAGTTGTTCCAGGCAATCTAAACAAAATTGCAGATTTGTGCTTTAGACACTATCAATTTAAGTGATTAGTGTCTTCACCCTACAATTTTCAGAAAGCTTTCTTCCAGATTTGGGCCCTTTTCAATAGACCTCTTTACCTCTAGCTTAAACACTAAACTCCCTTCCTTTTCTGTTTGGAGACCAATGTTCAAGCTCTGGCATGAGATGCTTTCTTTCCAGATTGGTCTTTACTTCTTAATTATGCCTTTCACATGTTCATCATAATATCTCATATCCTGCCTCTGATTCATCTACCGAATGCCTCATTATGTCTTTTAACACCCTTATGGTAAAATCAACCTTGATTCCCTTACCATTCTGGAGCTGTAAATAGATTTCACAATACTTTTCTCACGTTTTCCCAATCTAATCTGGATCCACAGGGACATTGTCACAAAATGATTCTTAATCAATCCCTAGTTGCGATGATTTGGAAAGTTTAATGTAGGCATGGGGTACGCCAGGAATTTTGATGGACACTGCTCAACTCATCCATCTATCCTGTGTTTAGGGAACCACCAAAGTTTACTGATTAACTTGGATGGTATAGCTTAGCTGGTATCTGGACAGGGGCTCAGATCCCTTTTCAGCAGATGTCATTTTAATGGCACATTCTTTAGCATATTACGCGGTCACTTAATATTCAACGTAATTATGTTTTTAATCCTATTCTTGGCCAGCGTAACGGATTTTGCATTAAATGGGAGAAGGTAATTCCAGAGAGCTTCCAACAAAACCTAGTGAATATCTCCCAAAAAGAAATTACTAAGTGTTTGACATTAGAAGAGAATGAAGAACAAGTCTTGAACTCTTTTAACAAAATTTGCTGTTTAATTAAGCACCTTCTGACTCGAGACCCTCGTAACACAGTTAAGAAAATACCAGGGTGGTTTGACCCAAATTGCTCTAGGGCATTGCGGGAACTCAAAAATGCACTGCATGCTACCCCACTAGATAGAGTTCAGGTTCAAGGGGCTAGGCGCAAATACCGTGCCGCTTTAATGAGAAGGAAGAAAGATCTAAAAGCTGAAGCCTGGGAAGCCCTCCATACAGCAGCAATACAAAAAGACTCTGCTGCCTTTGGAAGGCTGTGAATGCTCCTTTTATCAAGAAAGTCAAGGTCCTCGCGTAGATAATGCTATCCCGGCCAGGGAGTGGGTATCCCACTTCCAGGCCCTGTATAGCAATAAGGCTCTGCCTGTAACAGCTTGTGAAAGAAGAAGAGGACTCCCCGTTTCCTCTAGAAATTCAATTCAAACTAGAGGAAGTATATAAGGCACTAAGGGAGTGCTCAGCCTCGAAAGCACCAGGCCCCGACTCCGTCCCTATTGATGTTTTTAAACTGTACCCAGACCTGTGGGCTCCTCTACTCACTAGAGTTTTTAATTGCATGACAAAAAGAGGTTTTATCCCAACCTGGAAGGAGGCCATCTTAGTCCCGATATATAAGAAGGGGGACAAGAATGACCCTGCCTGCTACCGTCCCATCTCTCTCTTAGATGGCTTTATGAAGCTGGCAGGCTGGGTCATTCTTGCTCGCATTCATGACTGGGTGGAGGGACAGAATGTGTTGTCTCCCTTTCAGTATGGGTTTAGGGGAGGGCGGGGGACAATTGAGCAGGGGCTAAATCTTTCACTAATTATTTCAAAATATATCCACACAAGGAAAACAAATCTGTATGTGACCTATGTGGACCTCAGCTCTGCCTTTGACTGCGTTTTGCACGACAGTCTTTGGCAGATGTTGAGGGACATTGGGCTGGACAATAAAATAATTGTATACATCAGAGAACTCTATGTGGAGGCAGGCGCCCGAGTTAGATATGGTCAGAGGGGGGAATGTACAGATCTTTTTAAGATTAGCAGAGGGGTAAGGCAGGGCTGCATCTTGGCCCCC
The DNA here is from genome assembly GCF_964261635.1 of Lissotriton helveticus. Lineage (NCBI taxonomy): Eukaryota > Metazoa > Chordata > Amphibia > Caudata > Salamandridae > Lissotriton > Lissotriton helveticus. Next base: position 262,334,454 of record NC_136071.1, read on the forward strand.
CTGCTTTTTAATTTATATATTAATGGAGTGGGTTCTTGCCTAACACAGCAGTACCATGATTACCCTGTAATCCAGGGCAAACCCATTCCTATATTACTTTACGCTGACGATGCGGCCATTCTTTCACAGACTAAGGTAGGACTCCAGAAAGCTGTACACACCTTCACTAATTTTATGAACGCTAGAGGGTTATGTGTAAACGTCTCGAAGACGTTTACTATGTCGTGTGGCCCAAAAAAACATAGACAACCATGCCCAATTGTTCTAAATAATAGGAAGGTGGAGTTAGCTGACATCTTTTGCTATCTGGGGGTCCACTTCGACAGACAAGGCACTTGGAAGCCGGCTGTGAAAGCACGGGCTGTGGCTTTTAACAGAGCAGTCGGGGCTCTCATGAATTTTGCGAAAAAAATAGGAAATAGGCCAGTAATGGAGCTCCTCCGAATATTCAAAGCAAAATGTGTGGCTATTGGGACCTACGGGGCCGGTATTTGGGGCTGGCAGCAATTGGAGGAGATCCAGCGAACTGAGAACAGGTTCCTCCGATTCATAACTGCTACACCAAGGAGCACCCCAATATATGTATTACATGCCGAAGTTGCCCTCAATTTCATTATGGATACCATAAAACTTGCCCCAGTCTTACTTTGGCATAATGTCTGGACCAATCCTGCCACAGAATTGAATAGATCTATTATAGAGGACTGCCTGAACTGTGACGGGATGAAAAACATCAAATGGCTTATTTACATTAAGAACTTTGTAGGTGAGATTGGTCATCCTGAATACTTTACGGACCCAGCCTCATTGGAATCTATCTCGCGATCTACGTTGAAAAAGTCGTTGCTGGAACACCTGGAATCACAAAGGTGGAAGGGCGTAAGGACAAAAAAATCGGTCATGAGCCACGATGAAGTGACATCTCAGAGGGGTCTTCAGTTGTATCTTGCATTAGAACACCCCCTACATCATCGCAGGCTCCTGACTTACTTCCGCCTGGAAACCTTTTACAGACTCATTTCATTCCCGACCTGCAATGACTGGGCGAGGGGAAGAAGGCTGTGTCCCTGTGATGACAAATCATATCAATCAACCATACACTGTACCTTGTTCTGCACTTATATAGCCATTCCCGACGACAAATTTTAAAGCCTTTATTGCTAACTTGGGGCCTAAGGAATTCAAGAGAAGCCTATAATAAACTTAGGTCCTTAGATGATTGTCTCACTATTAGCACAGTGAGGTTTTTTCTGAATACTATTTTAAGAGTGAGAAAGTCTATCGTCATGGGATAATAGGAGTCAGTGAAATGTTTCTCTTTTTATAATCATAACTTATTTTAACTGTCTGTACTGTTTTATCCATTTTTTACTATTTTAAAGAAGTCAAACCTTAGCAATGTATAACTTAGAATGAAATATTTGTTATTTTAAACTGTGATTTGTAGTTGTATACTTTTATGAATTGTTACTTCAATTCGAATAAAGTTTATTTGACTGACTGGCATGGTATGTATTATATAGCATCTACCACAGTGTACATTCAGGCCAGAACAGCCTGTGCCCACCACCCAGCCTACTCGACCCCTACCTTAGGTCCCTCAATACTGTATCCAGGACCCCCAAATCGTATCGAATTTACGAGGGTGCCCTCAACCTCTATATACCTCGCGTTCTGCCACTGGCACCAGTCAAGATCGTTTTCCCATTCCTGGATTGTTGATGGTCTACTCGCTCCCCAAAGTCTGGCTCGATTTTGCTTTACCACCCCAGTGGCTATGGAGAGCCAGAGTAGGGTATTTGAGCCCTTTTTCCTCTCTGGTCATACCTAGGATTTGTCATTTGACCTCCAATGGGACTGTTAGTCCTGTGACCACATTCATAACCCATGTGGCCTCTCTCCAGAAATGTTGGGTTATTGGACAAACCCAGATTGTATGGTAGAAGGCACCTGGTTCACCACATCCCCAGGCACATATGGCAGAGGTGCATCCGCCAATCTGATGTAGACTGGAATGGGAGAAGTAAGACCTATGCAACACGTGGAGTGCAATAAGGCAGAGTCAGGCTTGTATAGCTAACTCCCTGGGGCTTTGCAGGGCCTCTCCCCACTTCTCATCCTCCAAGCGCCCCACATCTCCCACCCATGCCCCACGTTGTTCATTATTTTTTTGTAGATTAGGAACTTAAACTGTGTTGGTCAACATGGGATCTAGGAGCAGTTAATCCTCTATGGGGAAGTAGTCAGGTAGATGTTCTCCCTCAGGCAGGAGGCACCTATGTGTGTGTCCAAGTTGCAGGTATTTAAACAGCTCCCTTTGTTCTAGGGCATATTCCATATGAAGCTTTGTGAAAGTTAGCAATGATCCCCCTCTCCAGACATCTCCAAGTCTGTCTACCCCATCAGACTCCATTGAATGTGGCTTTGCCGTTTCTTCATCTCCCCAAGTCTGTCACTGTCCCACAGAGGGGTTTCAGCTGTCAATTTGTCCCCCCACCCACCACACGTGCACCACTGCCCGGTGTGGAACCGAAGTACATCTCCTTTCCCCTTCCCATACAGGAGGGCCGGTTATCCCCGGTTACCCATAGCCCAGTGGTCCACTCTGTAGGCTGGTTCATTCCTTCCACCAAACACCCAGCAATTCAGCACTATCAACTGAGCTGATCTCTAGTAGCCTCGGAGGTCCGGGACAACTAGGCCACCATCAAAAGACTCTGCACTGTAGTCTGACTAGGGATATATGTGCCCTACCCCCGTCCCAGAGTAGCGAACGTAGTGCACTATTGACCTTACTGAAAAAGCTGTTGGGGACTCTATATGGGGTGTTTGTAGTATGTAGAGCATGCAGGAAAGAGTCATCATTTTAAAGAGCACAGCTCTCCCCATTAAGGAAATTGGCAACGTCACCCAGTGGGTCACATCCTTCTGGCAACAATCTAATTGGGGGAGAAGGCTGTGTTGTCAAATGTTCTCCTAGCTTCTGTTCACATGGGATCCCAGATAGAGAAACACCTGATTCTCCACTGGAGCTGGGCATAGGCGCAGATTTTCTAGCTCCCCCCTCGAGAGCGGAAAGATCAGGAACTCATCCCAATAAATTTGGTAGCCCGAATAGCTCCCAAATAGGTAAATAATGTGAAGAACCTGCAAACTGGAGAAGCGGGGCCTCGACCCGTAGAGCAGGATGTCATCCATGTACAGGGAGATCCATTCCTCCCACTCCCCTCCACCTCCGATTCCCCAGATCAGGGGGTCCTAGTGCCCCCAAGCTGCCAGTGGCTCCAGGGCAAAGAACATCGGTGACAGGGGCAACCCTGACCCCTACCCCGCCTAATGTGGAGGCTCACAAGGTGGCTCCGTTCACTCTTGGCATAGGAGCGCTATATAATAGACAAACCCATGAACAAAATTTAGGGCCAAACCCTTGTCTGACCACGAAAATGTAGGCCCATTCATTGCAATCAAAGGCCATTTTCACATCTAAGGAGAGCACTGCCCACTCCTCTGCATCTGGTTTCGCAGTCATATGCATCACTCCGTAGAGATGCCATAGGATGAGGCGGGTGCTCCGTCCCAACATAAACCTGGATTGATCCAGGTGGACCACTGACGTAATAACGTCTGTCAGTCGATTGGCCAAAGCCTTGGCCAATACTTTGGGTTCCATATTGAGCAGAGACATATGGCATGGTACAAACTGCAGGCCACTGCGGGCTTGCCCTTCTTGGGGATAACCATAATTGTGGCCGTTCTCTGGTCCACCAGGAGGGCTCCTCCATCCTTCGCAGCCAGGTAAATGTTGAGGAGATGAGGTGTTATCTTATGGGTTACACATTTTAACAATTCAAAGGGGAGTCCCATGAGTGCCCCCTTAATTTCCTCTACTGTCAAGTATCAGTCTAGATTCTCCCGTCCTTCCCTAAAACGACCCTCAATGTCACGGTTAGGCAGGAGTTCCGTGCAGTTCCCCTCAGTCCTACAGGACACAGATGTGTATATGTTCTCATGGTATGTTGTGAATGTGTCTGCCATATCCCCACATAGCCGTGTGTACTCCCCCCATCGTAATGAAGTTTGGTGACCCAGTTCATGCTTCTATCTCATTTCTCCAGCCAGGCAATCAGCTTGGTAGCCTGGATGCCCACATGATACAGTCTCCTCTGTACCGCTAGAGCAGGGGCCCTCGCATCCTTCTGAGATATGTACTTAATTTCTCGCTGATGAAGATGCAAACAGTGAACCAGGTCTGCCCCAGGGCCTCCCCCTTCAGGATTTCATCTTCTAAGAATCTAATTTCTCTTTCCAAGGTCTGGTATTGTGCCATGCCTTCCATTTGCTTGAATTCAATAAGCCCCTGGGCCAGTCCATGTAACACTGCCTTGTAGGCTTCCCAAAGGAAACAGGGTTAAGCCACCAACCCTTCATTATGCTGGAAGTAGCATTCAGTGCCCTCAACTATCTGGTCCTACAGTTTCCTGTCCTTTAAATGCAATGCAGCTATTTGGGGTGGCAGAACTGTCACCCTGACTGATCCTACTAGAAAGGTAATCACCACTTTCTGTTGTATGTTGTAACCTCAATAAATCAAAAAACCTCATGGAGTCCGAAAAGAATTTGAGGGGAGTTCTGCCCGAGTCTCCTCCCTTTTTTGGCCACCTATCGTACGTCATGGACATTACATCGTTCATAACTCCCCCCAGGATCAGGAAGCCTATTGGCATATACAGGAGCAATGCACCAAAAGCAGTGAGCATGTCTCCCTGCATCCCAGGAGGGCATACACATAACTCAGGTTGAGACTGTCCTTCCCATCAACCCATCTGGAGTACGTATCTACCCAAGGAATCACACCAGGTCTGACCCGGTGGTGTATGATGAGGAGTAGCCTGCAGATGCGATCAGGGTATATCCCCATCTATCCAGACCCTGACAGTGTTCACCGTTCAGGGGAGTTTCCTGTAAGAACACTAGGTAGGCATCTGTCGTTCAATATATTGCAGCATCAGGATGCGCATTATCTTGGAACCCAGCCTATTAACATTCCAGGACATCATTTTTAAGTCCAAGTGGTTACCACTTCCATTGAGTGGTGGTCTGAGCGATGCCGCTAATGCCTACCGTGTTGCTTCTCCCTGATATGTGGCTATCCCCCTACCCTGGCCCACTTATTCTCCATTGCTCCATTGAGCTCATCAAGACTGCTGCTAGAACTACTCTAAATTGAACCATTCTACAAAATACCCCCTCCCTGCTACTCTGCACCATGGGTCTAGAACTGCCCACCTCCCCAATTCACAGAGCCCCTGTTGCCCTCAAGTGTTGCTGGAACAAGTCAGGGGGTTGGCCGCTCCACCCGCCTTGTCCCGCAACCACATAGTGCCAGCTGAACCTCTATTCTTGAAGAAAACTTCAAAGCCACCCGCTGGAGGCCCAAAGGGCCATAATAACACCCACATGTCTCTATTGGGGTGAAATCATCCTAATATTTGCAGACTCAGGCCCCTTCCCTCAAAGCAGCGCCCGGTCTAGTCCCCCATCCCCAGGCTGTACAGCAGGGCCATGCTGTTTAATGTCATTGTCCTCGGGCGCCCAGGTCCACAGATTCCCAGTTCTCACCTTTTCCACTGTGGCAGGCCTTATCCACGGGGTCGGGCCGCAGGCCGCAATACCTTGTTTGTCTTGCAGCCAGGTAACTTTTGGATCAGGCTCTTTGTCCCACAGACAGCCCTCCTGACCCGGGGAGCTCCCACCCTGATCGTTCCGGGGTCGTTCCTGCATGGGGCCCCGCTACTGCTGCAGCTCCTGCATGCGCCAATCTTCCAGGCAGTCCCATGCCTCTGCATGTGAATGAAAGAACCATGTTTCTCCTTGGCGAGGACTCACAGTTTGGCTGGGAACAGCATCATATTGAAATGTATTTCTTATGTCAAAGCCTTAGATGCTTGTTCAATACAGTATACACATTCAGGCATTTGTTTCAGTGTTTGTAGGAGAACCAATACTAATCTAATGTCTGCCCATTATTCTTATTTTCCTTTTCAATCCAAACTCTTTATTAGAAATTGCTTCAAGGTGTATATATAAAAAACAGCAGACCTGAGAATGCCTTTCTGTACAGCTCCTTATTTCCTTTGGGAGACAGTTTAAGCCAGTGCCAATCTCCTCTTTACCTTGCTGTGCCAATTTGGTCCTGAGTCTAGGAGGTATTGATACCAGTGCGTTTGGAGCTCATTCCACAAGAGGGGCACTAGTTTGTAAAGGCAAGTGTTATACCATCCCTTTTATAACTGGTAATACCCTCTCTTTTATATTCAGTGTTTTGTGGAACAACTTCCTCATCGAATGAACATTTAATAGGCATAGCTGACATCAGATTGAGTGTAATCCCTGTGCCATAAGCTTCATGAAGGTAAAGTTATGTTGTTATATTGAAGGAATCTTATAATGAGCACCAGTACTTCACAAGGGCTCCTGGAGCTAGTATCGCTGCAGATTTTCAACTCTATCACCAAATGGAATGCATTCCATAACAAGGAAGCAAGTACAGAGCAGGTTCTTCCACACATGTGAGTTCTTGTAAAATGAGGGGGTCTTTAGGAGCAATTTGCGTGAGGAACAAATTGTCCTCAATGGGTTGTGCTTGACATATTTTTGCATAAATGGGTTGTTGAGCAGCCAAATATTTCTTGGATATTAAGGCATAGAACTTTAAAAATATACACTGTTGAATAGATAACCAATGTAGTAAGCATAGCATGTCAGCTGAGTTACTTCTAGTTGGGCAGCTTAATTTAGCAGAATCTGTAGTAGAGAGGATTTAATATACAGATACACCGAGTAATACACTAAACTGGAAGCGATGAGTTCTGAGGCACTTGTTTTCCTGCTATTTCAAGGCAGCAGCTTAGAAATATGATGAATTTAAAAGTTATCTTAACCGTTCTCACTATCTATGGGCACTGGACAGTTCCCTAGTGTAAAAGCACATAATGAGTAGTTCTATAAAGGATTCCAAATCAAATTTTCAACACTGCTTGAGCCTTATCTGGATTCAATTGTATAAAATGACTGTCTATCCAGATTTTTACTTTTGCCATACAGATCCTCAGAGATGCTTATCCTTTTAGCTGAAGTTGAGGCAAAAAGGAAACATATGTTTCATCAGCATACCTAAACAGTTGCATATTGAAACAGTTAACCAAAACTAATAAAGGTTGAAAATAAAGGTTAAACAAATACATAGAAAGAGCTAAACCCGGGGGACTCCGCACTGAAAAGACATAGGTTTTGACCCGGTTTCACGCTCTTTGAGCGAAATCATTTGATAATATCAATGAGTCGAACCAGTCATAAATTGCTTCACCGTCGTTATTCTAATGAGACTTTGAGGTTGCCAGTGTTAAATGCAGCTGACTAATGTAACAATATCTGTGCATTGACACTGCCATCATATGTAGGTCATTCAGAGCTGCCACTGCCACTGCCACTACCTCGGGCTCCCTCCATTGGTAAAAACCTGCTTAGGCATTGTCTAACAAGCCTTTGGACTCCATATTAGTGTCCAATTGCCTTGATACATACTCTTCAATGATCTTTGATATTACCGCCAGCTTAGTAATAGGATCATAGCTGACAAAATATATATTTGTTTTTATTTCCAAAAATTGGATAACCCACTGTTTAATAGGACTTATAAACAAGTCATCGGCTAATAATTTCCTATCGAAGGAGAAGGATCTTCAGGGCCAAGAGAGGCCCTGGACCGGTATATCAAAAAGTAAGGGATTATGATCGGACGGAAGTCTAGGATAAATCTGGATTTCAGCTTTCGCCACAGCTGTCCTGGATATGAAAAAATATTATAATCTGACAAACGTATAATGCAGATATGAGAAGTATGTGAAACCAGGGTCAGGGTATCTCCTTGTATACCAAACGTCAACCAGACCGTGATCTGATAGAAGCTGCTGCAATGCCCTAAACACCTTGGACCTGATTCACAAAGGTAAAATAAGACAGAAGTCTAACTTTACTACTTTCGGTATTCGCAAATGTTATGTTAAAGAGTTTATACCGCGCACGAACACCGAAACGGTTTCTTGGCGCTCATAACAGACATATCGAACCAGGGCAGAAGGTTTTTACTCAAAGGCCGCTTTGAAAAGGTAGGTTTTTAAAGTTTTTCAAATGCAAAGGGCATTTACTACTCATAAATGCCCTCTGTGAATATGGAAAGTCCTAAAGTTCAACTTTTGGTATTTACAAAGGGTATTTACCAGTAGTAAATGCCCCTTGTGAAAAACAAAAGACTTAAAGTTAGACCTTCGTCTCAGTTCACTTTTGTGAATAAGGCTAGGTTTTCTTCACCTTTCACTGGTTATCACCTGATTGTAACTCAGGGCCACCTAAGTGTATGTCAAGGTCACCACAAAAAATCACAGGTGTAGGTTAAGAGGCAAGCTCTGTATTAAGAGAGTCTAAAATCTTTGTCTCATCCATGTTAGATCCATAAACAGAGCATATTACAAATTTAGTGGAGCCATCAGCATATTCCGCAATCATCCAGCGCCCATATATATATCTGCCAGTGTCCTGTCGGCTGCTCGTATATTTGACTTTGCCAAAATTGCTACACCTCGCTTTGTGGCCCCCTGCTGCGTACAAGCTAACACAGTGTACCCTACTTCCTCCATCACCCTGCCTTTATGCCACGGGATGTGAGTCTCTTGTATACACAGTACGTCAGGTTGTATTACTCTCAACTCCATTGCAACTTTCTGTCTTTTAGCCCTATTGTTCAGGCCAGACATATTTAAAGAGCAGATCCGCAGCTTCACAGCCATCAACCCATCATATATCTGGTTAAAGGACATATCTTCCTGTTGGACACATACAAGATAATTACTATGAGAATCTGTATACCAACATCTTGCTTCAGCATTACCCTACCATGACTCCTCCTCTCTTCCCTTCAGCCCTCCCCCAGTGCAATCTCCAACCCTTACCCAGTAGCCCCTCTACCCGCATCCCCCTTACAAGTTCCCTCCTGACCCCTGACAACTGCCCTTCCCTGTGAGAGCCTACCCCTCTCCCTCCCAACCATCGAGGCATAAGAGTCTGGGTAATGGAAGCTGCCTACTCCATACCTCCCCATCCAAGACATATCCTGCCATGTTTCACTTGCATCTACAGAATCCCCCTGCCCACCAAAAATGTTTACCCAAATACCACTAACCAGCCCAGAACCCTATTTGTTAACCTAGAATGATTGCAAATACTCCTTGGCTTGCACCTCAGAAGAAAAAAAAAAGGTGTTTGGCTCTTACAAATAACCCTAGGTTTTGCAGGGTTAAGGACAATTACGTGGGCCCCTTTACCCTGAAACTGTGGCATTAATTTCCAAAGTTGCCATCGCTTCTCGACTTTTGCATGGCAGAAATCAGGTCGGATAAATAGCTCATAACCTTTGCCTGCCCTTTTCCTGTCTGGTCGTGCAAGATCGTAAACAGCCTGTCGAGCCTAAAAATTATTTAGACAAATTAAGGTTGCCCTAGGTTTAGCTGCTATATGTCATGCACGCTGACGCTATTTAAAGGGGAACCAGTTAGCTCCCTGAACTTCCAGGTCACAAGTCCTCTGAGTAATCTCAGGGAACACTTCTGTGAATAATTCTACAGTGAATTTCTGACCATGCAATCCTTCCAGGCCCTCCAGCATGCTAAGAACTCTGAGGTTGTTTCTCCTGAGACGGTTCTCTAAATCCACCAGCTTCTATTGAGTATCATCCTTCTGAATCCTTAACAAATCCGTAAGAGCTTTTAGGACTGCAAGTTCATCTCCCAATGTTGAGATTCGAGACTCTGCTTCACTGATCCTCTCTGTGAATTCTGAACATGACTTGGCAACTCAGTGAATAGATTTCTGTAGTTTAGGGCATGTCCCTTGAGCTCTTTGGCTCTCCGTCTTTGCCTCTTCCCTATGTGCCATAATGCTCTGATAAATGACAGAGTGAGATTTCCTCAGAACACTCCAGTGAGCCCAAAATGGTATGCAAGGGTGCAGCTGCCCCTGTCTTCCCCAAGGCAAGAAGAAAATGAGTAGTACCATGCCAGCGCCCCGCAGTTTCTTTTGAGTCTGCCCCCTGGAAGATCTTTCTTCTTCCGTACTGTGCCTGAGCTAATATCCATATTCCAGTATCCTCCTCTTCAAGATCTTCCAATCGCTGCAGGATGTCTCCCCAGCTGAACAATGCTTTGTGACGCAGGGAGTCTTGTCCTCAGATGAATTCAATGGATCTGAAAGGGAAAAAACGTATCCCCAGAATCCGTCTTCTTCAAAGCATCAGGATTATCCAAACTATGGCTCTGGTCAGCCCAAGTCTGGCCCTTGTAGCCCACAGTCTCTGATTTCTTAGCTTTCAAGATCACAGCCCGAAGGTTCTCTGGAGTGCAACATCCGTTAGCGTGGCTGGTTTGGAGTGTCCGTAGTGTACCGCAGCAATTTCTGTAGCTGAGAGAGATGAAAGTGTAGTGGTGGCCCACGGAACTGCCACGTCAGAAATTCCCCCAACATTCTCCAAAACCACTCCAGGTCCAAAAGCCTCACCTTGCTCATCTTCCCCCCATTGTCAGAGCCCACCTCAGTGCTCTGGTTAGTGGTCTGAACAGACATACAAGGCTCCGCTTGCTGGATCCGCAGATTACCTGTAGTAACAGCACAGTCATCTGCACTGGTGCATGTAGATTAATTTTCTCTTTCCACCACAGAGGATTGGCTCTTTTTATTTGTACCTAAAAAAAAACGTGATGGAACCGTTTTTTCCCACGATCGGCAGGGCAGGGTCCCTCCAAGGTGCCTTCCAGATTAACAGTAGTGCCGTCTGCAACATGCTACACTCCAGTGGTGCCTTTTGTTGACCCGGAAGCATCAGCCATGTTTCACCCCTTTTGCGATCTTTGGCGGCAATAGAATTGCTGGAAGAGAAGTTGTACATCCACATACAGCAAGGCCAGTCGAGAACCACAGGGGAGATGGCAGGTGAGGCGAAACTTTAGAAGCAACAGGAGATGGAAGTTACAAACAGTCAAAATCATTCCTACAAAGGACTCTCCAGTTGCACAGCCAGGCTTGTGATTCCACAGTAGATTACAACATGCCTGGGGAGTTTAATCGGGAGGGAGGGAGAACGCATGCAGAGCCGACTGAGCAGCTGCCGCCATCTTGCCTCCTTTGCCGCCCCCTCTGATCATAGCTGACAATATTTGAGACTTCTACACCCTTCTTTTTAATCAAGGGGAGAATTAGCCATAGGCAGAATAAAGAAAAAGAGTATGCAAACTGATATTTGATCCAAAAGAGTTAAGAGAGTAGTTGATAAGAGACAAACTAGAATAATTTCTGTGACATACCTCCATCAATATTTTATGCTCCTTGAAAGTGACTGAATTTATTATTCTACCCAGGCATGATAGTGATCACAACACCCTGCTAGCAACCCTTGAGCTCCCTTTAAAAATGGGATCAAGAGATCTAGATCCGCGTGACAGGGATGGGCTATTTCTCTCTCTAACAACAAAAGAAAGGTCAAGTGGGCGCAGATAGAAGCTGGCCATACTCTACGAAAGTATCATTCCTGACCTAACGACCCTGTCAGACCTGATGGACTACTGGGTTTTACCTGAAACTTACAGTAGATTAGGGATCATTAATGATTCCATCTACTATAAACTAAGAGAAGCATTTTGCAGACCCTGCCCGTGGGCCAGAAGGAGCCAACAAAAGGTTACGTGGTTTAATAGCAGCTGTAAACAGGCAAAGGAAAACTCTTGTAGAGGTTATTAAACCTAAATTCCAGAGTGCCATCAAAACAGCTAGGGCCCAGTATAAGAACAGTATTGCTTCTGCTAAGGTTGCCTGGGGAATAGATAAATGGGACAGGTTAAAAACAGCCCTAGATGCCAAGGATCCAAGATTATTCTGGAACATTGTTGCGACCGGTAGCAGTGAAGGTCGGACTCCCTTGGACGTGAACATAGCGACAGAGAGTTGGGTTACCCACTATCAAGCCTTGTACTCTTCAACATTAGACAATGGTGCTAAGGAATCAACATCTCCCTTCACTCTGCCTATCACAGATATAGACTCCCCTCAAATCTCCTTGGCTGAAGTTGAAACTGCAATCAAAAAAAATCCTATAGGAAAAGCCGCAGGTCTTGACAATGTCCCCGGAGAGCTATATAGAAAAGAGCCCAAAATTTGGGCCCCATACCTATGGCTGATTTTTAATGCCATCCTAAAAGGAATGAATTTACCTGAATCATGGCTGGGGGTTGAGGTAATTCCCGTATTTAAGAAGGGCTGTCCTCTCCAACCCTCAAACTACAGACCCATCAGTCTAATAGACATATCACAAAAGGCCTTTGCAAGGATCATTCTTGACGGAGTTCAGACCTTGCTGCATGAAAACAAAATAATGTCCCATCTACAGGCTGGGTTTAGAACCAAAACCTCAACTATGGACCAGATATTTAGGCTCCAACTCCAACAGATATTTAGGCTCTATTGGAAAACAGTAGTATCGGAGGGGGGGGGGGGGAAGAGCCTTTATCTGGTCTTTGTTGACCTGTGGAGTACCTTTAACTTGGTTCACAGGGAGACCTTGCTGAGAGTGATGCGGGAATTGGGGATACCCCCATATCTCCTAGAGATTATCATTCGGGTCCATGCAGGGAACTACGCCTTGACGCCCATTGGGCTAAGTATGCGCATGATAAGACTTACATCATTCAGGTATGGGAAAAGGGGGGACCTCACTACCCCAATTCCGGTCAATAGGGGAGTTAGACAGGGGTGCGTTTTGGCCCCCACCTTATTTTGCATTTACATCGAAAGTCTGGTACGTGCCCTGAGCCAATGCACGAACATCGATGCCCTGAAGTTGGCTCGGAGCTGTGTGCCAGCGTTGATGTTTGCTGATGATACGCTACTCCTGTCTAAGTCCCCTAAGGGGCTACAAAGAATAATGGATGGATTCTCACTTTTTTGCAAAGACAGGGGGTTGGAGATAAACATACAGAAAACCAAATATATGGTTTTTAACCACATCCATGCTGGTGACAGAACCACTCCGTCACCAGCCACGGACGCGCTGTGCTGGTGACGGAGTGGTTCCGTCACGGCCCGACTGGCGCGCCTGTGCTGCAGTGATTTCGTGCCTGCGCAGCGCGTTCTATTGAGTGGGTGGGGACGTGACGGAACCACTCCGTCACAAGCACATCGCGCCCGCGTCTCGTGACGGAGTGGTTCCGCCACGAGCATGGTGGCGCAGCACGGCTCCCACTCACCCCCAGCGCCGCGGTGGAATTACCACCAGGCCAAGGGGTTAACCCCGGGAAAACGCTTTATCCCGACCCCCACCTAAACGGCTCACCCCTAGAGAGGGTTAGCAAATTTGAGTACCTGAGGGTCACCCTGAATAAAACAATTACCTGGGGACCCCAGGACGCAAAGGCAAATCTTAAATGAACCCAAATCTCGGGGGGTTTGGCCAAAGTTTTTAGGAACACTCATCACAAACCTCTGAGCCCCGTCTTAGAGATTTATAAAACACAGGTGAGAAGTGCGACACTGTGCTGAGATATGGGGCCACTCAAACATAAATCCAAAACAAACTACTCAGACAAATAGTTGGTCTTCCGGCATGCACCCCTTTATTTCCTCTCCGCTTGGACCTAGGAGTAAGACCAATCACCCAGGTTGTAGGATGTAGACCACTTCTTTTCTGGCGAAGGATATGGGCTACGCCGGAACTCGCTGTATATAGAACTGAGCTAGAGGAGATTCTTAGCACTTCGGGAACAGGAAATTTTCATGGCTTATGTATGTCAAAAACTGTTTGATTGCTCTAGGCTTTTGTAACTTGTGGGAAAACCCCAGATTAGCCTGTGTAAGTATTACTAGGAAGGCCTTGATAAGAAGATATTGGGATGTTGAAATGGACAAATGTATCTTAGCCCTAGGGCTTGCTCCAGGCTGTCTATATTTCTAGATGTGAAATGTACATATATGCTGGAGACTGTACTTGACGTTATTTATCCAACCCTGGCTAGGAAACTTTAGTTACAATTTTGACATGGTTGTCTCCCGCTCAATGCATATACTAATCAGTGGGTAACCGGGCGGGATCAGGGCTGCCCTGTTTGTCCAGACAAAGAGGAGACTGACCTGCACATGCTCTTTTTCTGCTGAAAATATGTCAGAAAGAGCTTATAAACTTGTGGAAGAACTTGGGATCCGGACACTGTAAGGAAGTCTACAGACTTTTAAAAGCGAACACGGACTTGCACATCGTATTTGCAGTTTCTAGGTTTTTGTGTCGTATGTGGTGAGCAAGGACACACATTTTAACACTGTAATGATTTTTAAACTATTTATTATTGTCATTTTTGTAAATAATGACATTGTCTGGTTTTTAGCGTTTTTTAAATATATTTTGAATGTATTCTTTCTTGCTGCTTCTTTTATGGCTCACGCCGAAATAAAGAATTTTGGACTGACTGACTGACTGAAAGTGATAGAATTGTTCTGCCATAAAACATATACTGTTCATGCAAGTAACATTATGCACATTGAATTATATGCTCTGTCTAGTCCCAATAAGAAAATAGTCAACGTATGTGCACTTCTATAAGGCTTTAAGTGAACACAGGCATGGAGGCTTTTGGGAACCATCTTGTTAAGGTGTGGCTGCCTCGAAGGGGGTTTCGTTGATATTATATTTGCATCATGATCCACATCGAGGTAGCAACATCATTCACGTTTGCCATTGAAATTGACTGTAAACAGTCAAAGAGTGCCGTAGTGAAAAAAGTACAGACAGATTCAAAGGTTCCTGTCATGAGGAGTGAAAAAAACTATTTTCTCGAGACATGTTGATTTTGCCATTTGAATTGTAATCTGCTACGGCGTGAACCCAGCTGTGAAAGCACCAGTTGCTTAGTTTACATCTGGCAGAAAGGGCTGATTTTAGTGCTGGTGGCTCCAGGTGCCACAATCTTTGTTGATACCCCTCCCCATGACCTCCTCCTCAGATTCCTTCACTACCATCCAGCCAAAGTGCTCCACAACGCTTTAAAGCCCTTCTCTCACAGATGTTTCATTTGTATTAGAGAGCTGGTAAAGGCTGGCTTTACCAATCCACTAAGCTATTAGCATAAAAAACAGATCTGTTCTTTGGAGCAGGCATATTAACCTACTGCGCTACTTTATGGTGCCTCAAAACTGCATCCAGACAAAACTCACATCTGTGACCCGCTTCCAGGTCAGCGCCTGGTGCACTGTCCTAAAGCCAACCTTGCTGGTAGGTTGGTTGTTAACTCAATATTATACTTCATGGAGAAGAGCAATCGATTCAGGATTGTATGTGGAGTGTAGCTTAAGGTTATGGATGTTCATTGGGAAACCACTAAAATTACCAATTTTGGTAAAGTGTGAATTATTAACTATTCGTTCTCTTTAAAAAGATATTAGAGCCAAGTTGAATCATCTCAAAAAGAAGGAATTGTTCATATGGCGAAGCTGCCATAAGAGGGGTCAGGTATGTGCAAACAAATCAGTATTCATTTTTGTTTTAATAACATTTTAAAATGTTAAGAGCTTATTGAGTTGCTTGTCAGAATATGAGATACATACCAGACGTTAGCAGAATGGATTAGGCAGTACCTAGGAGCTTTCACAACATGTTTCGATTCCTGGCTCAGAATATTAGAAGTTGGTTAAGTGGGATCCCAGCAGGAGGTGGAGCCAGCATTGTGGAAGGCAGGCACAGCCCTATTTAGGCCAAGGTGCTAACTCCTCCCACCACTCCAGTTGCAAATGCAGTCATTCAGCCTAGGGCTGACTCAGCCAGCCCTGGGGAATCCCCAGCCCCTGTCACTCTCAAACCAGACAGTCAATACACAAGCAGACCAAGGCACACAGAAGGGTCAGACAAGAGAATAGCAACTTTCTAAAAGTGCTGTACTCAAACACAGGATTTAAAAACAACCTTTCCTAAAAGATGTGTTATTAAATTCTGAGTTCAGGGATACTAGATACTTATGTCCTATCTTGTTCCTATGGGAAGAAATGCTGTTAACCACTGTAGCCAGCATCCCCCATGTTAATCTATGGAGCAAGATAGCCTTACAATAGTGAAAAACGAAAATGGCTGCCATCCACTATCAGAGCATGTTGCCTGCACTAGTACATGCTCTACCTTTTACATGCACTGCACCCTGCCCAGGGGGGTACCTTGGGCCTTCCATAGGGGTGACTGATGTGCACAAAAAGGGACGGGTTAGGCCTGGTCAGTGGGGGCACTGACCAGGAGGACATGGCAGTTTCTAAACTGCACACAGGCACTGAAGTGTCAGACCTGAGACATCATTTTAGGGCTACTCCTGTGGGTGGCACAATCGGTGCTGCAGGCCCACTAGTAGCATTTGTCATCACCAGCACTGGCACACTCAGTGCACTTTACTAGGGACTTCATGGTGATACAAATATGCCAAACATGTATATCCAATCAGAATAACACTTTACATAGGGAGCACTTACACTCTGGCACTGATCAGCAGTGGCAGAGTGTCCAAAGCATCTAAACCAGCAAAAACGAAATCCAGCACAGCATCAAAAATACAGGAGGTAGAGGCAAAAAGATAGGGGAAAACCACGCCAAAGATGCCAGGTCTAACAGGGATTTCGAATTTTTCTTTCAAAGGCATTTTTAAAAAAATGTGATCCTTGCAAGAATGGATCAACGTTAGGGACTTCTAGTGGAATAGTACATTTAATGATTACTGCAACAGTCAGGTTCTACAACTTATTGAGGCTCGAATCAGAGTCTATGATAGAGTTGATTTTATTTGTCACTATTTTTTTTATTTTTGTCCATAACATGATAGTATGTGCTTAAAACATTTTTTAAACTATGAGTTTGAATACAGGCCGGAACATTATCATTTCAATAGGAACATGAAGCTGATTTCAAAACTAAGATTTTGTAAGTCATGGGCATATCTTGTAAAGATTTTTGCTGATAGGAATTAAGCCTGGATTCCATTCCAGGCGTTACAGTTTGCTCTTGACATATTTGAAAATAGCTGTTGTGACACACGATTGGAGAAGCAATTAATGATGAGGCTCATATATAGTGGAGCACTGTTTGAGAGAGTTTGGTTTGTTCACTTCATTGTGGGAAGATGCTAATCAGAGTACTCATGGTATGTAAGGGAGGATAGCTGCAATATACTGTTTGTTATCACACTAGATACCTTGCATTATTTTTGATTTGGTGGGGGTCTTGTGTGCTTCTTGCAGATCAACCAATAATATTGCTAAGGAAAATTCTAGCAAAAATGATGTTGGGTATGTGGCTGTTTGCTCTTTGGTAAGCTATAGCTGTGTGTTGAGTAGTGGATTCTATGTTGGGGAATGAAAATGTGTAGCTGTTGTGTTATTTGCAGCTTAGTATAGTAAAAGTGCAATAGATCACCAATAAATACCTATAATTGGGAGGTTCTGTTGTGCAGCCAGGTAATGGAGGCTTTTTTGTTGAAATATTAGGACATGGAGCTTCTGAGGATATTTTACTATTTCGTACAACAAAAGTATCATAGATAGCAAGTGCTAGTAAGATATGTGTTAATGCCACCCTTTCTTTTGGACTCTGGGTTTTTGACAGGCATCAATGACACAAGGGTTTTTCGGTGTACCATACAGAGATATGAAGGGTGACAGATGATTTTGCTTGCGAGTCTATGAAAACGTTTCTCTCAAGCATTATGAAGTGCTTAATATACTGTATGGCTCTTAGCAATATTAGGCTCACATGTTTTTTTTTCTCATTATTTTGGTTTCTATACGGAATTACGGTTTGGTAAAGGTATACTCAGGGAAACCGCTTATCACTATCTAAGGAAACTACGCACAACGTACCTTGATTAAGCTTCCCAGAAATTTTTATATTTGAGTAACTGTTTGTGAGAACTTAACTATTATGGTTTTATTCAAGAAAATGGAACTTAAGGTGGTTTGTCTATAGATAAATGCGGTTAGACTGTCCTATACAGATAGGACAGGTTAGCTTAACAAATATTCTTATTTTCCATTTGTAAATGTGACTACGACAAGGTATTTTAGGAGAAAATCTCATTATAGTTATGAAAACCATTAACAACTGACCATGGTTTAGCTTTTTGGTAACATTTCATTTTGGTAAGTGTGCATATGAGTAGGGCCATTTTTAACTCTGTTCCAGGCAACTATTGCCACTTATTGCTCACAATGTACATGCTTGTATGAGGCATCTGTGCATATCTTCTTTGCAGACACCTAAAAGATTTCAGGGGAGTCTGTCTCATGCTGCTATTCATCATAACATTAATGTGAGGGGAATTCCATCCAGGGTGTTTGATACTATCTCAAGAGATGACTTTAAAATGATTTGGGCATGTCTGTATTAGTCAAATGACACCTTGACCAATGAAGTACAGACAAGATCATTATTATTCATATTTTGCTGGTGTGAGATACAGTTGGATGTGGGAGTATGAAAATGAGAGGAGGTGGAGGTGGGTAATGCAGTGAAGGTGGGAGAATTGAAAGCCTGTCTTGATGTCGCTGAAGAGCTGTGGTGGTTCCAGAGGTGGAAGCTGCAAAGGAGCATTTCCTTGGCTAGTTAACTCACTAGTCAGCCCTGTATAATTTAGGACTAAATACATCTTGAAAACTATCAATGAGAGTGAGTTGATCTCTTTGAACTCTGTATTAAACATGGAATCCAAAGGCAATACTAGTCAGTGAACCAAATTTCATACCAGAGGGCTAATGGACTGAAAGATCCATTTATCATGCCTGTTAAACGTGTGATGTGTGGGTAAGTCTGACATTAGGACCACCATGACCAAGATCTGCCACTCGATCACTCACAGGGTGAGTTGGGTGATGGTAGGATTAGTTACTGCTCCTTTCACTAATATGTTAATCTATGTAATCTTATACTGTGTTTATTGATGTGTAATTTGGTACACTTTTTTCAATTAAAATCAGTGTACATAGTTGGAAATATACCATTGAATGTTTCTACTCTTCAAATTTGTTTGTGTTAACTGTGGGCACATCCGCTTTATCCCTAGCTGTGTTTGAAATTAAGGCTTGCCTTACCTTGTGTAGCACTGTAACTAATGAAAAACAATTCTAGGGAGTACAATCAGAGTGCTTCACTTGCAAACAAAGATAACAAAAAAAAGTGTAGAAGCCCAATATTATTCTTAGGCATCTGCTACTGGTGCTGCTGAATGCTAGTAGGGTTTCAGAATATCATGGATGCCTAGTATTGATTCTACCTTTTGCCTACTTCTTCCACCACCTGTACGTAACACCCTATGAACAGTTCAGTTTCGTCCTTTCATTCTCCCTTTCTGTTTTCCTATTTTTTTTTCTGCCTTTTCTCGCTCTATGTCAAGGTCAAACTCTGGTCATGAAAAATAAAACCTGTTCTCCAAAGATGAGTGCTTGTGCCCACCACCTGCAACTACCAGCACAAATTAGGCACTGTCAATTAATCTTATTTTAGCAAAGATATTCAAATAAAAAGGAACACACCCATCACAAACATGACTTACCTGAAAAGACTGAAGAAATGAATTAAAATAAATGAAGACTATCTGAGAAATGTCGTCTTCACCAGGGTTAACGAAGAAAAGCATGTATGTTATTCCTAGGAGGGGCAGAAGAACTAATGTAGCCTTCACAGCCTTCCTGCAATTAAGAGACAAAAACAAAACACATTAGACTTTATGTGGAGGCCACATCGAAAGACCAGTGGTTCTTAACCTGTGGTCATGGGAACCCCTGGAGGTCTACAAAGCCTACTCAGGGGGTCCACAACTGCTGAGAAAATTAAATATTACCAGGTTAATAAAATGTAGCTAAATAGAGGACCACAATGTACTAGTAGAAAATGTTAAACATTCTGTATATGTAAAGGAATTTGATATTGGTAATTAGTATCCACAAGATTGATTAGTTGGAGCACTGGAAGTCCCTTAAACGGAATGCAATATTAACAATGAGTGGTCTCAATTAAATTTAGAAAACCTCCCAATTAAAATAATTTTTTAATGTTTTAATATTTATTTGTGAAATATTTAAAGTATTTCATCATTTGTATATTTGATGAATGCATGTTCCTCTATTTTTTTGTGTATTGTTTTGCTGTTCAGGGGTTTGAAAGTGCTAAGGCTGGGATCCCCAGCTACCAGTAATGTGTTAGTGGGGGTAATTTTAATCCAACAATGAGTCAGTGGGGGAGGGGCAGGTTCCAATAATGAAGGCGCGGGGTTCCCAGAAGTTAAAAGGTTAAGAGCAAATGCTCTAGACTGCAGGCATTATATACAATATACTCAAGAAAGCATATTTGAGCAATATTCTATCCCTAAATACTAGTCTGAACTTCTGATAAATCAGACTACAGCTTGCCATCATAAATAGTTTGTTAGGAAACAAAAATTCATTCCATCAAACACATTTGGAAATCATCCTACCATAGGCATTTATTAACCACTTGGCTGCTAAGGGGTTTTCCCCTCCTGTGCTGCATATTTATGAATCCCATTATACATGACGAGTTGACCTTGTCATGAGCACAGATTCAGTGTGCCTCATGACGAGTTCACCTTGTCATTAGCATGCAAGTGGTTAAAATATTAAATCAATTGAAACAGAAGCAAAGACAATTCTGCAACATGGTACCAGAACATCTGTAATTGCACTGCCATCCTTGCAAAGAAGGCAAATAGGCACCCAGTTAAGGTATACTTTATTTAGATTTATCATTGATCTAAATGAACATCCACACCTATAGATATCATGGCACATAACAGATACTAGTCTTCACATTAGGAATGCTTTTAATATGTAATTAGCCACATAGTTTTGCAATTCCACAATTGCAGTGTTTTTACAAAAATGTAATGCTGTCTACCTTTCCCTAATGCTATTCTCAACTAGGAGTGTTTTCCATAAATGTAGATTAAACGCGCACAAGAACAGAAAGTAAACCTCATTGTCTGCTAATATATTTGAACAGTGACACTTATTAATGCTGACTTGGACCCAATTAGCTGCAACCCACTTTCTCGTAAAGGAACCCATGTTGAAAAGGACATGAAGTGATCTGTAATCTGGTTTGTCTATTCCTCCCTTCCCAGCAGAACTTTGAGTATCAAGTATCTTGGTCCCTTATTGGTTTTCACCATAGAATTATTAGCATTGCACTTGATTTTTTCCAGTACCTTGCTTTAATTTGTAGAATATTAATTTTTTGGACTAGAATTAAGGTTCTACTGGGTGGTATTCAGATGATGGGCAAGGAGAAGACTCATAGCAAGAGATATCCTTGAAGGGGCATAACTTTATCAAACTTTAAAGGGCTTTCTAACAGAGAGTCTGTAGATTTTGTGATCCTTAGTAATTTAGAGCCTATTACATAGTACCATTTGTTAAAACTGCAGCCACATAAATTATGCTTTAAACTCCAAGGTCTATTAATATTCTTAGAGAGAAATACAACAATGTTCACCAAAAAAAGCATAATGGACAAAGCTATGGGGCTGACATTTCAGTGGCCCTTATATTACCCTAGCTACTGACTTTACTTTTATAAGCCTAATGATACTGATTAAAGCTTCTCCCCAACTTTATATTCATGACTGCTATCACCTAGCCATAGGCCATAGGCAAATAGCATGAATCTTTTTTATTTGGCATAAAGTATAGCTCTCTATGTTGAGCTTGGAGGCTGAGGTAATCAAATTCATCCACCACCTCTCATTTTTCATTATTAATTTTTAATATCCTTCTTGGTTGTTTCCCTCAGCACTCTATCATAACTTTCCATTTTACTGTAATTAGGCATCAGCCACACTAATACTCCAATGTTCCAAAAAGCAAATACAGATAATTTTCTGCCTGAGCAACTGTGACTGTATCATACATACTTAATAGACATGGAGCGCGATCCCAATTAACCAAAGGACAGTGCAATCTGCCTTTAACCAAGTGGTCATTGATTTTTGCAATTATAATTTAGCATTTTCAATTGGACAATGCTCACTATGGTTTCAAACTATAAATTATTTCACCTCTCCCAAAGGGGTATCAATTGAACATAATTCTGTTTAATCATTTCCTTTGCCAGCAATTTTGTGTATGTTTGATGCAAACATTTCAACAATCAATAAAGCAACAAAATTTGATCTATTAGAGTTTGGTTCAGTATATATTGTTGATATTAAATGTTGACAGTCTTGTACAAACTTGAAAATATTGCGAACATTTTTGAATAATTGGTTGGAAACTTACATTTTTAGTTTAACAATACATCTGTTGAGGTCAAATGTTTTTTTTTAAATACAAAACAAATGTAATTTACATCATTTGGATAATCACAAATGTATTTTACGTAACTCAGTTTTCAGCAGTTATTGAAATACTCGTTTGTTTGCACAATATTTCCAGTCAGACCTATGCCTAAATGTATACAATAATTTCTCATTAAGCTTCTAAAATGTATTTTATAAACCCTTTTCCTTTAGTATTAAAATCTGTTGGAAATTAGTTAATTTTTAAACACTTAACTCACCCAAGCTTTATATTTAGCACAACAGAAAATAACATGGTTACATGATATTGATGGTTGGAACTTGTATCTTCATCTCAGCAAATGTATTTGTTTTATGACCATTTGTAGACTCCATGTAGATTTCATAAGGCTAAATTACTTGAACATCTAATATGCTGGCATGGTAAAGCTAATATAAGTTATTTGTAGAGTTTATTATTTGAATGTCTGAGGTTCTTTGTTTGTTGGATTCCATTTTTAGAGACAGTTGGGTAAATCCTTACAACAAAGTATAGTAAACGACTTTCTTAATTCACCTGCTATTAATTTTATAGCCTCAAACTGGGAAAATACAAAATCTTCTCTCAACACAAACATGGTGGGCATGGATTGCCAATACTAGTAAATAAGCTATTTCTTTTTTCAGCAGCACTTCTAAATAATATCTGTTCCATTCACTATTTTAGATGCCCCTGTATGATTACTTCGCAAGTGTACCTTATAAGAAGATGTAATTTTATTTTGGGGTTTTAACGTTATATTACACCTCAATTTGTTATAAGTTTTCATTAGAAACTCATTAGTAGCTCAATTTTTTTTTCTACGCCGATGACACTCAGCTGGTGATTTCCATCTACCCTGTTATATTCCTCAGTAAGGCTCATGTAGCGAAGCAGCCTTTTTCTTACATTGTCCTCACAAATAACATTTCCAACTGTGATCTTTTGCACGTATTTACATGCACAACAATGTTGGATTAGTTTCTCCGAAACTAAACTTTTTTTTACATATAGCTTCTCACAACATTATCACAACACCTGCAACGCCCGGAACATCATGTATAAGGGCTTGTTTTGCACTACATACAAATGACATCACTATCTTCATCCACGGGGTGACACAGCTATCTATATCCATAGCATCACTAATGTATGTGCAAATCACAAGGCTGCTTTCTTTTACAAAAGATAAGCATCCTGCTAGATTGGTAGAGGAAGTAGAGGAGGCATTTCCGCTAACACTGAGGTCCTGGTCCTTGCATGCTGAAAAATCGCCATGCAGTGGTCTGACATCTCGTGAGGGATGTTCAGTTTGTGACCAAGATGGAGTCCTTCACTCTATTCCATCAGTCAATGGGGTTAATTACTCCCTTGGGGGGATTCTTGTCTCTCATAGTAGGAATACGCTAGATTGCTGCTTTGTTTATATGCTTGCATATATACATTGTTTAGCACCATGGTAGAACTATATCCACTATTTATGCTTTTGGTGCTTATAATCACGTTTTTCTGCATCTGTCTATCAATATTTGCAGCCCACGTATTTTATGCAAAAATAATGTTGGTTCTATAAATATTATTGAAAATGTCCCCCTGTGTATTCTCAGTATATTTCTCTGAGAATAAGTGAGAACGGGTGACTGAGCAAAAAGCTCTGTGCTGTTTCCACGATCCCTGAGGGGTCAGGGTTGTTATTTTCAGTGGTGGCCAGAAAACCATTTGCTCCCTAGTAGGCACTGTGAGCTAGCTGGTCTATAGGCCAACATATCTTGTGGGGGTGTCCGGAATCAGTTTTGACAACAAGCCCCTAGTTTATTTTGTCAAAACAATGGGCAGATTCTGCAGATTGGTAGGAACTACACAACACCCTGACTTCAGCTCCAGTCACCTCAACCTAGATCCATGTGTTCAGGAGGTAGCCAGTTGGATTGCCAACTGTAAACTAAAGCTGAATGAGGACAAGACTAAGGTCATGATACAGGGCAACAACTTTAACAAAAAGACATAATCTCCTGTAGCAGATTGTCTGGTGAGACTTCCTAGCCCTAAAGGGTTGATAAAGAACCTTGGAATGTGGCAAGATTCAAGCCCCACTATGAAGCCCCAGGCAAAAAACTTGTAGCCACTTGCTTTGGTGTTCTGTGACATCTTAGAAAGGTGTGAAACTTTCTTCCCTTCTTATCCAGAAAATTAATTGTCCAGGCTCTTATCTTGTCCTGCCTCGATAATAACAATGTTCTTTACCTTGGTTCACCTTGTTATCCGATAAAGAGGCTAAATACCACGCAGAATGCTGCTGCTCAGCTCCTCATGAATGTCCCTAGACTTCAATCTGCAGAGAGGGACTTGAGGGACCTCCATTGGCTCTCAGTTGAGCAGAGGGTTCAGTTTTCAACACTTTTCATTCTGCACTGGTCACTCCACAGAAAAGGTAGTGTCTTAAAATGACCACTTGCTACTCCCTACATCCCTGGAAGATCTATCAGATCTTCCTCAGCACACATATTGCAGGTCCCCAAATTTAGCAGGTCTCGCTGGGATGGCCGTTCATTTTAGCATCACGCCCCTAAACTTTGGAACACTCTTCCCCTTGAATTGTGTCTGATTTCTAATCAGCTCTCATTCTGCAAGGCCCTGAAAATGTCGCATTATAGTAATTAGTCCTGTTTAGGAACTAATTAATATGTTGACTTCTCTAGTGCTGGAGGGCCTCTGGTTAGTCACGTGCTATGTAAGTATCCCAGAATATAAGAATTTGTTATACAATATCAACATTGGTCTTAATCCTACCAAACCATGTCATCACCTACCCTATTTGTTGATGGGAGTTAGATTGAATTATGATATAATAGGATGGAAAAGCTTGTGATCGATTTGAATATGGTAAGTTATCTTCAAACCTCTTAAACTGGGCGTGTGTGACACCTCAAAAATGTGTAGCCTATTCTACTTTCTATGCTAGATCTTTTCAGATGATAAATGGCTGAAATGCATGAATACTACCTATGGCTAGCTAGAAGTAAGTTATAGGGTAACATAAAATCCAAAGAAGTGTTTTGAATTTATGAACTTTGTTCAAAATTGCCAGTGGTAGATGCCTCAACATTATCCGTTATGATTGTTTCTGCGGGCAGCTGCACAACTTGTGTTATTAGAGAACTGAAGTCCTCAGCAAAAACTAACACATAGTATAGTGAGTAGGTGGCAGACTTGAAATTTCAAATAGGATGAACAGCACTTACTTAAGAATATGTAATTCTGCATTTGCACATCTTGATCCATTAAAACGTTGAATATTGTTATGCATCTATTATCAATAACCATGAGTATACGACTGAGGAGCTGTACTAATTAACCCAAATCATCAACTCACCAGAAGCCCTACTATGACTGCATTGACAAAAAAGTTATGGTCCCAAAAATCCATTGTTAAAATATCGTCCTGATGCAAATATTGCATTATAAATATTTAAATGAAAATATTGTCAAGCTGGAGTTCACAATATATAATGGTCACCCAATGTATTTATATTTTTGTAAGCAAATTTAGGACATAATATTTATATGAAAGGACATTTCTGACCATGGTATGACATATAGACAGATGCAAAGTATCCCTGTAATGATGACACCCAGTCTACCCATGTCTCTTGGAGATTTATAACCTAAAATTGTTGAATATATATCTGACATTCAAAATCTCTCCATTTGCTACATAAACATTCTGTAGTGCAGCACAAGACTTTCACTAAATCTCCTTCTTGGCACTTTATGGCCATGTCCCTCGTATTTTGCTGCACATCTGTGTTCATATAGATGACAGTGAATCTACTTTATCTAAAAGAGTCTATGGAGTTACAATTGAATGTGTTCCCTATATATGTGATTCTATCTGTTTTCCGCTGCCCACAACCCATTTTGCATTGCATCCAGAGTTTTAGCTCCTATGATTCATAGTTTACTCACCCTCCTAGCAAATACTCTACATGTTAAACACCATCTTATATGGGTGGGCCTGTTACCTATATACCCGAAGACCCCTTTCTATTTGTATTTAGATGCTGGTGAGTGACAAAATGTAACCCTAGATTAACCAAACCAGATGGCATCACATGATTGGTTAGCACAATCCAACCATTATTACCTTGAAACCCCAGTTTAAATGATAATATTGGGTCTGTTAATTTCTGTTTTATTTCTGAATTGATGATATACAAAAGAGGTATTATCTTCAAAAGTTTCAGTAATGAAAAAATGAGCTCATCACCTTCTAGCTATGGAACAGAGCAGAGTGGACATTAATGTCAAACACTAACAA
The DNA here is from genome assembly GCF_964261635.1 of Lissotriton helveticus. Classification (NCBI taxonomy): domain Eukaryota; kingdom Metazoa; phylum Chordata; class Amphibia; order Caudata; family Salamandridae; genus Lissotriton; species Lissotriton helveticus. Next base: position 262,361,218 of record NC_136071.1, read on the forward strand.
GGCAGCTGCTAGCAGGCTAATCTAAATTAGCCCCCAGGAGCTTTAGGCAGAAAAAGGTAACTTTCCAAAAGTTTATTTTCCTTAATACGTATTAAAAATCCAATTGCACCATTGAAATGGGCTTTTATTAAGTATTCAAAATAATAGTGGAACTTATTTTTAAATCTGTCCCAACCCCAAGATAGCAGACTTAGGGCCATATGTAGGTAGCTAAATACCGGTCGGTAACGGCCCAAAATCGGTAATTATCCCGTTACCGATCGGTATTTAGCCTTTTCTAATGTAGGAGGCAGGTTTTAAGGATTCAGTAATTTACAGATTCCTTATTTTAAGGAATTGGTAAAATACCAATTCCTTATTTTAAGGAATTGGTAAAATATCGAATCCTTAAAAGCTATATAGGTGGCACTCAAGTGAGTGCATTTTTGCTATCAGAATTCGTTATTTAACACCAACTACAAGTTGGTGGTAAATACCGAATACCTTAAATAGAGCAATTTTTTGCTTTTTTCTCAGTGCCATGTGGCAGACATATATGCCCATAGGGCATGTATGTGCGTCACATGTGCACACATGCACGAATCAGGGGGGCAACAGGGTGTCAATGTCACACCCTGCCACCCTTGAATATGCTCCCCCTATTACCGATTCGGTATTTACCGAATCGGTAATAGTCGATGGCTTCCCATTCCTTCCTTTGGGCCTCCAGGCCCATAGGAATGAATGGGAAGGTGATTCGTTATTACCGATTCGGTAATAACGAATTTTACCGATTTGGTATTTTTTACCGAATTTTTAGCTACATATGAAATACCGATTCCTAAATACCGCATTGGTAAAATTAGGTATTTAGGAATCGGTATTTCATATTTACCTACATCGGGCCCTTCATATTTTAATCTGTGCTCTAGTTGTCATTAAAGACACCTAGAGCATTCCTCAGCGAAAATAGCATTTGAGGCCTTGCCATTAGAGCAACATGATGAGATAAATGTTCTTAATGTTGAACTTTAAATGCACCCTAACTTCTGTGCTACAAGGCCTACAGAGGTGAGAATATCAATATTTAAAAAATTCTCTTTGCCAAAAAAAAGTTCTTTTGACAGGTCCTTTTGCAGCTGTCATGCTTCACTGGTAGGTCTGCAGCCTTGTCATCCTTGTCACATTAGTACATTGCGCAATGAGCGCTGCAGTCTACAGGTGACTATAACATTTGATGCCATGGGTGTAGTTTCACGCTATATACTATGATATACTAGGAGGGTTAAATCTGTCATTCCCAGATTAGCCAAATTCCACATGTTCTAGGTTTCATAGCACAGAGTGTGGGCACTAGATAGCAGCGCCCCAGTTGGAGGAGTCAAAAATCAGCAAAAAATTGGGGTGGCCAAGCAAAAAGGGGCATTTTCTCACAATACTGCTTTGCAAATTCTATTGAAGTTTTGTTATCAGTTTGTCTGTGAGCAGTGGAAACTCAGAGAAAATCTCAGTTTCTTGACTAAAACCACTTTAAGAAAAACATCTTTCATGAGACTTGGGCATGTGATCCCCAGTTTCTTCAGGGTTTCTTGAACTTTTTTATACCTGCAATTAAGTGTCCCAAGGGTCAGTCGAAAGGGGGTTTAAAGGCATGGGTACGTCAAGACCTTTTTGATAAAGTTATAGAGCTACCCACTAAGAACAGGGACATTCAGCCCTTGACTAAAACCACTTTAAGAAAGACATCTTTCATGAGACTTGGGCATGTGATCCCCAGTTTCTTCAGGGTTTCTTGAACTTTTTTATACCTGCTATTAAGGGTCCCAAGGGTCGGTCGAAAGGGGGTTTAATGGTATGGGTACGTCAAGACCTTTTTGATAAAGTTATAGAGCTACCCACTAAGAACAGGGACATTCAGCTGATCAGGCTATCACTGGGCTCCCTGGGCGTCCTTGACATATATAACTTATACGTTCGAGGGTCGGGGGGAGCTAAATCTCAGGTTTTGGCGGCCCTGGACACCCTGATAGGGTCGCAGCCGAGCGAGAATAACATCATCATTGCCGGTGATTTAAACATGACTTATGAGCCACTTATAACTGGTGATTGGCGTGCAGGAGACGACGAGGATTCCCAGTGGGGGTCCCTAATTTAGAATTAAAACCTATTTACAGATGGGCAGATAACATTATCCAAATGAATGGGATATGCTGTGAGAGAGGGCTCAGAGCATTAAATGGTAGAACTCCGAGCGATGGACAAGGGGAAAACACCTTTGATAATGGCCGCTCGAGAAGTAGGATTGATTATGTTATCTGCAACCTCCCAATTTGGCACCTCATTAATGATATGAAGGTGGTGGCAAGACAGGAAAGCGATCATAACCCCCTATGCACTACCCATGGGTTGTGGAGGAGAGAGGAAGGGGGCCGAATGGGGCTGAACAGGCCTTATTTGAGATTGTCCCAACAAACGACATGAGACGGGTAAGGTGGGGACTAGTAATGATTCAAGAAAGGGTTTTGGAAAATATTAACGAGGAATTAGACAAAACCATTACTGCCATGGCCAGCTTTCAAGGAATAGAGGATAATCTATGGCAAATTACTAATCTCCATGAGAAATTCTTTGAAACCATAAGGGGTCACTTTATCAAGGAAGTACCAAAGACAGCAGGTAAAAATATACACCCATTAAGAGTGGGGTGGTACATTAACGATTGTAGAGCGGCAAGAACATCCCTAGGTGTTGCCCTAAAGAAAAGAGACCCTAATGCTGTAAGACTGGCTAGGCAGAATTACAAGAAAACCATTTATTTGGCAAAGAAATTATGGGACGAAGATCACTGGCATACCCTCAAATCAGCGAGTACCTTAAAGGATTCCAAACTCTTTTGGAATATTGTTAAGTGGGGGAAAGGAGGCCGCCCAGAACCCCCTGTTAATTATGTATCGCAGAAAAGTTGGGTAGACCACTTTGGCCCACAATATGCATGTAGTCATGAAGACAGGCTCAGGGATTCGATAAATAATGTCCTCAGTTCAGAACCACCATTTACTAATAGTGATATAAAAGTGGCATTGAAAGCTGTTTTAAGGGGAAAAGCACCGGGACCCGATGGGGTTCCAGCGGATGTCTTCCTCCAAAATAAAATGCCCTGGGATCGGTATATTATGAAGGTGGCCAATGCTGTGGCCCTGGGAGCTCCAGTACCAAGGTCATGGCAAGGGGCCATAACAATCCCAATATACAAGAAGGGCAACAAAGCTCAGGCTGGGAACTATAGGCCCATCAGCCTGATCGATACAATACAAAAGGTGATTGGGAAAATGACTTTAGATAAAATCCTAGACTGGGCTGAAGAAGAACATATCCTAACCCCATTTCAGGCTGGTTTCTGCAAATTAATGAGTACCACTGATCAGATCTTCCGTTTTATTTTATTGCATTGGAAGACTGTATTATTAGGGAAAGGTAGTATCTATGCCGCTTTTATCGATTTGCGAGCAGCTTTCGATTTAGTGCCACGGGCAAAGCTGTGGAATGTATTGAACAAGCTAGGAATGCCATCAGATATCCTCACGCTAGTTATGAGATTACACGAGACAAATCACGCAAAAATCCAATTGGGGGGTATGGGCAAGTCACTCCTGAATTCCCTGTGGAGCGGGGGGTTCGTCAGGGCTGCGCCATGGCCCCCACGCTCTTCTCATTATATATTAATGGGATAGTTGGACGTATGCTGTCAGAATCTGTAGATGCCCCCACTTTGGCTGGAATGAAAACCCCGATTCTGTTATTTGCGGATGATACTCTCATTATATCAAAGACTCCTAGTGGTCTACAGCGAGCACTGAATATATTTGAGGATTTCTGCACTGACCATGGGTTGGAGGTAAACGTGGCAAAAACCAAACTTATGGCGTTCAACCCACACAAAAGTTTTAAAGGGATTTTTTTATGAATGGGCTAAAAGTGGAATTTGTGTCAGATTTTGTGTATTTGGGCATACATGTGGCCAAGGTCATTAAGTGGGGGAAACACGTTGAAATGGCGGCCTTGAAACTCCGCCAAAATGCGGGAGCAGTATTGGTCGAGCACAAGAAATCTTTCACTAAGCCTATTCAACCAGCTCTCCAAGTGTACACGGCAAAAGCCCTAAGCTCGGCACTATATGGTGCTGAGATATGGGGATATGACAACTTGACACCTCTAACACTTGCTGAGAACAAATTTCTGCGCAACCTTGTTATTCTACCCAAGAACTCACCAATGAAACCACTGCAATATGATCTAGGCAGGAAAGCCTTGGTAGATATGGCTAGATTGCGCCCAATACTATACTCGCGACGGTTATGGGTAACACCTGAACTTGCCCACTATGCCCAGGGTTTTTTTGATGTAATCAAAAACGATCATATCCACAAAATAACCTGGTTAAAGTTTCTTTCTAAAAATCTAGTGGAAATGGGTATGAAGGGGTTGTGGGAGAACCCTGCAGTAGGCCCATTCCCATCAAAGGTTATGCTAAAAGAAAAATATTGGGAAAATATTGCGTATCGAAATTGGAATATTGCTGATCCCTCCTCCATGGAGGGCCGTTTCCTTGAATGTAAAGCTGTGCCTAAGTTAGAGTCATATTGGGACGGTATCACAAAACCGGGAGATAGAAAGCTCTACTTCCAACTTAGAGCGGGGTCCCTCCCAATAAGATCGTTAACAGGAAGGTGGTCTTCAGGCAGTTCCAACTAGTGCCCGGCTTGTAAGACTGATAAAGAAACTATCGCCCATCTTTTCTTTGTATGTATAGCTTATAGCACTCCGAGACGAGTGTGGCTAAAAGCTGTTTGCAGACTCCTAGGTACAAGGGACAGTGCGGTGGCACTGAGATTAATTTGCACCAGCACTTTACCTGTCATTTCATATGCAGTTGCAAAATATCTTGGATGGGTCTGGGCTATTAGGAAAAAATTAATGTCATGAATAAACTTGATTCCGCATAGTATTTTTAATGATTCTAGAAATTTTCAAAATGAATTGAATCCATGAGTGATGTATACGAAAGACCTTATAAGACCCCCATAAATACATGAATGTATAGATTGTTTTTAAAAGTGTAATATTGTTAATTTGTTTTAACTGTATTTTTAAGTATATGTGCACGTTGGTCATTGTTAATTGAATTGGATTTGTATTAACAAATGGAAGTCTTAACAATCATGCTTTTATGAGTTATTTTACCTCGAATAAAGCTACTTTGAATTGAATTGAAAGACATAATGTACAGCTGTCCTCCTCCTAACTCCAATCTTTCTTCTTCCTTTTTTGACACCATGAAGCCCTAATTATGTTTTTCTTCTTCCAAGTCTAGTTTGATAACATGTGTTTTCATTCTTGATTGTTTTAACTAAACCTTTCATTTTTCAACTTATTTTTCAAATCTCAATAAGGTCTGGATCACCCTCTATTTTCAATTTGTATTCCTATGTATAATGTTTATGTGTGTTCATTTATCTTCAACTTCTCAGATGTCAGCATTTTTTAACATTAATAAATAATCTGTAGTACATGATTCCCTTTTCTTGATCCCTTTGCAGTTTCACTGCTTCCATGTGCACTATGTAAATTCCTTTCATTCACTCTTTTGTCAGGAAAATTATGACATGTTATTCCACCTTTATTTTTTAGCCACTTACTGTACTTTAAAATAGTTCATTCTCATGTTCATTTCCCACTCCCTCCTATTTTCCATATATTTATTCATAACATCACTTACTTTTAATGATTAGTTTAGTAAATATTCATCATTTTGCAAGTACCTGTAAAGAGCATTGAACTAAAAACTGTATAAATTGAAGCATAATTGAATACATGTATGTCTTACCTATATTGTATTGTTTCAGATGTGGTTGACGCTCTCAGTTTTGTCATTAAAATTCTTACTATATTAAATAAAAATACAAAATTTATCTGAAAGAGAAAAAGAACAAAAGGCTAAATCATTTATAGATGATGAATTCAAAATCCAAAGAGGTGAGATATGAATTAAATGTTTTTGCCAATCAAAAGCCATTGATAATTAATGAAGATTGAAAAGTAAGCTGGTAATCTAAAGAAGAGTGTAATTCTATTCAAACACACACTTTGTTTGGTTTCACATACAGTACATTTAATATGTCACCTTTACTTCTCAAAACTTATAAATGTATCAAGTCATTGGATCATTAGCAGTTTGTGGGAATGAGTAGGTAATCCTAAATTGGTAGTACTACAGCTGCACCAAATTCTGATTCTCCCACTCTATTTAGAGGTGGGGACATGCAGGGTCTTTGACAGTAGAGCCTCCACTTGCTCCACGATCGGGACCCTCTGAACTGATAGCCCATCCACCACAGACCCTTCAGGGCATAGTGACAGCCATCCCATCCTATTTAGGATGGGGTGGTTGCCACTAGATTGCCTTGCCCTCGACCGCCATGCTGAACATGGATAGTCCCAGGGAGGGAAATCCCCTAAGATTTCACATGCACAAGGAGGAAACTTCCTATGCCCCAGTGCCATTGATTAGTGTTCTTCAAAAATACTTTTTGCTTTGAGAGCTTATTGTTGAAAAAAAAGCATTTTCAAGGAGAGGTAATCAAACATGATAACAACTCAGGAAAGCTTCCTGCGTGATGGGGGTTTATAGGTATGGTAAGCCACATTCAGCCGAGAGCAGAGGAGATGTCCTCTGTTGACTTGGCAGACTGGCAGACTGGCAGACCATCCCCCATACATTAAATGACCCCCATAGTTTTCTAAAGCATATATTCACCCTATACATATACAAACAACTTTAAAATCAGTGAAGCAGAACCTTAATTTTTTTAGATTGTTTCTATAAATGTAGCTTACCTCTGAAGTAACTTGCTTTTTGGACTTATGAAAGAGGAAAATACTTTCATATTTTGGAAGAAATTGAGATCCTATTGTTCTCTTAACTTCCCTGGGGAAATAAAGCACGGGCGACTTATGTACAAAGGTGTCTTGCATTCACAAAATCTGCAATTGACAAAAACAAAGGGTTTGTGATGCAAAACACCACTTTTTAAAAAAATGTAGCAGGTCTTTTTGTGAGCCTTTCTGACTCCTAACAGTGCTTTTGCATCTATTCCGAATGTAATTAGGAGGGGGTGTAAAAGAGTCGTCCATCTTCTATTTGGAAGTTCAAATGGAATAAATCAGTTGTTTGTGACTAAAATTGTGGTGAGAACTATTGATCAGTTAATGTCCCCAGATTCAGGAGAATAAGTGATTCACAAGAGGGGAATCTCTCCCCTTGAGTTATATTCTCCTTTGTAACTAATGTAGGTGCTTTAGTTAGTGGGTGTAGGGATAGGGGGGAGTAGGAAGTGGTCCAAATGGTGGCTCTCTCTTTAATGGACTACATTTAAAAAGACTGAACACTAGGACAGAAGAATGCTGTCCAATGCAGGCATCTATCCTTCATTTTGTATTCACTAATGGGGAGGAAATGACCATCTTTGGTGCAGTATTACTCCATATATTTGCTTTCTTTAACTAAACCTGTTTTTGTTGGTCAAATGATTTTGCACACTTTACTGCTGCTAGCACACTGCTTGTGCTGTCATTTTGAAACATGGTAAAATTGTCATAAATCTAATTGGCACAATTAATTTAGTTATAACCCCAAGTATATGGTACTTCATATACCTAGGACCTGTAAATTAAATGCTACAAGTGGACTGCAGCACCCATTTTTCTATACACTAAAGTAGCACTGTAAAACATTGTATCCAGGCTTGCCCTTGTATCCTGTGGTGACAATTTTAAACTGACATTTTGACCTGACAAAAAACCTTTTGTCAGGCCTAAAACTACTTTTTTACTCATAAACCACCCGTAAGGTAAGCCTCACATACCCATGGAGCAGGAAGCAAGGTATTTAAAAATCATGACAGGTATATTTGGTATTTTACATGTCCTGGCAGTGAAAACCTTCAAATAATGTTTAATTATAACAAGGCTAGTTCTGCCATGGGAAAACACTAGGTTTCATTGTATCACCCTATAGCGACTAAATTCAGTTTGGTAGAAGTTAGAGAAATGAATCAATAACTCATTGTAATATTAATGTAAAATCCACCTTAATTGTAAGGTCAGATTTTAAATTACTATGTTGAAAATTATACTTTAAAATATTTGTAATTTTCATCTCTGAACCAAATTTGCCTAGTTTCTACCAATGTTACCTGACTGGTAAATGGCTCTCCTGTGGTGAGATTTAGATTTCTCCCAGGCAGTTGCCTAAGGCTTGGGTGTGGAGAGGTGTTTCCTCCTTGAAAAGGATGGCCTGGGATCTGTGCACAGCTCCTTCGTAAGTTTCAAAGGTTGCATATCCTGTCACTGGCAGATCTAGTTCACACCTAGGTCTGCCTCCTTTGTCGTTCTACTCAGCTTTGCTGCAAACCCCAGAATAGGTTTGGAGTTACCACAAGGGAGGATTTACTTATCCCCATAACTAGATCCCTGGGTGGGCACAGAAAGTTCTGAAGAGGGTAAACAAAGGTGGTATCATGTTGAATTGATTTAGAGAGCAGCACTGTTGGATAGGTTACAGTAAAACAAAAGACGTTCTGCAAAAGTCATTAAGGTCATAGCTGGGAAATATTATCCCTTTTGCTATGGGAGCGGCCAGGAGTTTCCTCCACCCACAGGCTGGCACTGGGCATAAATCTGGCCCTCCATGTAGCCTTCTCAGAACACTCCTGGACCTGTGAAGATCAGAAGAAAGATCTGTTTGAATCTTGAAGGAAGACTGGGCTTGCTTACTTGAACCGGGGACCTGCAAAGTGACTCCAAGGGTCAGTTGGCTGATCTTTTGTTTGAGCTACAGGGACACAATCAGCTTCCAGGGGCATTATTCTACAACTACCCAGCTAACCATTGCTATCTGGAGCTGCCCTAGACCCTGCTGCTGGCCATTGTTGGAGTGAGTGCTAACTTTTAAGTGGTGCCACACAGGTCCTGGACATGTGGTAGGTGTTAGAGTGTGCTCCTCCTGTTCCCAAACTGCAAGATCTGGGACATAGAAAGTTTTTGTCAACTTTATACCTGAAAAATCATCAGAGACTGGGACCGTCGTCAAGGTCACAGCTTTTAATATCGATTTGCTGGTCAGCCTCAGCTTGCTGGTTTGCCCTGCTGAAGGAGATCAGACTTTTAAAAAGTTTCCAAGTCCAAACATAGATGATTTCATCAGGACCTGGGCGGAGTAGCAACCCATCGATTTTGAGACCCTTGTGGGCACAGAATCTGGACAATGCCACTCTGAGCCAAACTTCCTACAACGGCGACCTCACAGGAACCTCACATTTCAGCACCCCGTCAAAGTAGAGTCTTGCTTCAGAGCCAGTTTCCAGCCTTCCCCGCTGACAACTCATCAATGACCAGTTTTTCCATAAAATATTTTATGTCCGAATGTAAACTTGCCACAGGACAAATCTGGTCCTTGTATCTGACCTGCACTCCATTAACTCTTGACTTTGACCCGGTCTAGCGTGACCACATTGCTGTAGTTGGCACTTTGTGCTATTTTTGCACTATTTTTAAATTTCAACTTTAGAAATTCATATCTAAGATCCTACTGATTGGAATGTTGTCATGTTTGTGTCATTTTCTTTATTCAATTTGTTTTATTTGAAACACTTTACATTGTTTTTTCCATTTTATAAACCAATACAACACTTGTTACGAATGCACCTGCATTAACCAACAGTGATGCGCCTATACCTTCTCCCTGATGGATGTGGCTATGGCTTCCCATCTCTTCTCCACACAAGTTAAATGCAGTGTACAGGCCTGCTTTGTATAATTGATATGTATTTCTTTATAAGCCCTGGTTGGCCCTCTATGCCCCCTATACTTTTTCCCATTTCTCTCTTCACAGATTTCTTTCTCAGCCATCATGCACCAATCCATTTCCAGTGTCCATTCAGTGATATTAGTAGAATTGCCCTCTCCATGGCCTAGTAATGTTTTCCTTCACCACTATCAGGCCCAAACAGGCCCAAACACAGTTTCAAGTATTTAGGCATTGTTTCTTCTCCCCTTATGTGGAGTAGAAACCCTTCAGCAGTTGTTTGTACCGGACGTACTGTTACTTGCCCTGTAACTTCTATTGCCTTCCAATAGCTCTGGACTTTTGGGCAGTCCCAGAGGAAGCTGAAGAACGAGTCATCTTGGCCACAGTTTGTGAGGAGCTGTTACCCTTTTTGCATAGGTGGGATCTCGCATAATATGACATGTGCAGGATATGAAATTGCCACATACAGAATCCAGATTTCATAGCAATGTGACGTGGACTCCACAGTGCTTCGTCCCCTTCCTCTTCTTCAAATTCACCTAATTCTTTTTGACAAGTTAAGTATTTTTTGTGCACTAGAACACTACCTTCTTAGTGAAAAAAGGTTAAGCAGGAGCCTATCTTCTAGAGGAGTGGACCCTGTTGTTGTGTGCCTTGTGAGATATGTGAATATAGAGCATTTCTAATCTGAAGGTATTTGTGCTATATTCCTAAGTTAGGCCCATGTAGTGAAGTATCTTATTTCTTAAATTGTCCTATTTTCCATCAGTAACCTTTTGCACATCTTTGCGTGCACAACAATGTTGGATTCGTTTCCCTGAAACTAAATTTGTTTACACATCTAGCTTCACACAAAATGTTCCCAATGCCCTGAACATCATGTGCAAGGTCTCTTCTCACTACGTACAAATGTCATCTCTATATACATCCACAGGGCAACAGGGCTATCTACTTATCCATAATGTCACTAATCTATACGCACATCACAAGGCTGCTTTCTATTATTAAATATGAGCATCCCATTAACCTAGTAGAGGGGGCACTTCAGCTGACACAAGAGGGCCTTTCATGCTGAGAATTCACCACTCAGTGGTCTGACATCTCGTAAGGGGTGTCCAGTTCATGACCAAGAACCGGGTCCTTCATTCTCTCTCACCAGGTAATGGGGTTGGGACGTCCCTTGAGGGGATTGTTCGCTCTTTACCTACACACACTCTTAGGTACACTTGGAGTAGGGTTACCATAGTAGGAGTACCTTTCGATTACTGCTTTGTTTTTACATGCTAGCATATTTACATTGTTTTAGCATCGTTGTAGAGCTATATGTACTAGTCATGCTTTTGGTGCTTGTAATCACTTTTATCTGCTTCTGTCTATTAATCATTGCAGCACATGTATTCTATACAAGAATAACTTTGGTTCAATAAATATTTTGAAAATGCCCCACTGTGTATTTTTTGCATACTTCTCTGAGAATACTTGAGCATAAGTGACTGAGCAAGAGGTTCTGTACTGTTTCCACTATCTCAGAGGGGTCAAGTTTGCCTGGTTCAGTGGTTGCCAGAAACTATTCGCTCCCTGGTAGGATAGGCGGGCTTTTGGTGGCACTGTGAACTAGCTGGTATAAAGGCCAACATATCCTGCAGGGTTGTCGGGAATCAGTCTTTGCACCAAGCCCCTCGTTTATGTTGCCCAAACAACGTGCAGATCCTACAGAATAAGGGTTTCATAGGAAATCATCTCTTTGTGCATCCACAGATCAATCACCCTTGAGATTCCTATTATGTCACATTTCATAAAGCCGTCCAGGTTGCCCCCCCCCACTTCAGGGTGTCAGTGTTCTAAAGCAGAGTTTGCTCTGTGAGAGAATCTTTCTACCTCAAAAATGCAAATTCTTCTGTCCATATGGTGACCACAAAGTGAGGGTGGAACAGCAGCAACTTACCAGGGCACAGTCTCTGTATAATGAATGAATGAATGAAATGCGATTTATAAACGCGCAAACTTAGCCCGAAGGCGTCAAGGCGCCTAACCTAATACAAAAAAAAAATATATATATATATAAAAAAAAATCTAAAAAAATCAAAAAATCAAAAAAGCAGCATGGGATACCCCCTTGCACCCATGGTGTGCCTATCTGCTCTGATTGCCAGATCTTCTTGGGCCATGAACACCCAGGTGTTGACTGTCCCCAGTTGTGCTCCCCAGTAGTATTTTTTAATGTCTGGTATAGCTATCCCTCCTTCATAGTTCCCCTTTGTTAGCTTAGTCAATGCTCTGCGAAGAGGGCCACTGCTCAACAGGTATTTCCTCGTTTCAGCACCCAGCTTCTGAAAAATAAATCAGGTACCTGGTATGGGGTGTTTTGAAAGACATAAAAATCTAGGAAGTGTCATCATTTTTAATAGGGCTGCTCTGTCTAATAATGTTAGTAGCCTCATTCACCAATGCTTGACATGTTGGTTGCTTAATTCTGTCTAGTAGACAGTACAAGTTAATCTCAAGGAATTTGTCATGGTGTTGGGCTATAAAGATACCAAGGTACTTGAAGCCCTCGAGGCTAATGGACAGAAGGAAGAAAGGTAGAACGCACAGAGTTCCTACCATTAGGGGTTATAGTTGGGACATAACCAAGTCTATGGTGTAACCAGAGTAGCTGCTAAAGATTTTAAAGACTTGTAAAATTCAGGGAACTGTCTGCTTGGGTCAGCTATATAGAGTAAGATAATGTCTGCAGATAGTGAGAGTTTATCCTCCAAGATGTCTGCCTATTTCAGCCCCCAGATAAGTGGATCTTGTCTGACCCATGTAGCAAGAGGTTCCAGTGCTAACGCAAACATCGTGAAGGGACAGTGGACATCCCTGCCTGGTTCCCCTGCCTACTTTGCTACCTCTCATGAACCTTTCTACGTGCAGACTTTGAGTCAGGGGGTAGTGTGAGGAGCTATTGTGTGATCCAGAGAGGTGTGTGTATTGTTTCTGCTGGGGATTGTGGGCTCGCCAAAGGCCAGCTAGTCCTTTGATTGGCCATGGGCCCAGATGGTAATGCTCATGGTTATAATGGAATTTGTAGATATTAGAGTCTGAGTATTTCTTTGACTTATATAGCAAGAATAACATCAGGTTATATTTTAAAACCAAATAAAAATAATCATGCATATTGTAAAATTATATGCGAGTACCTATTTAAAATGTTCAGTGACATTAACAACAAGGTATACTTTAAAACTAAATACAAACAACTATGCATATTATAAAACTATATGCGAGTAGCAGTTTGCACTCCTTTTAGTAATGGAGTCTGTATCTACATTTAAATACGGAGCGAGGAATTAGACCCCGCTTTAAACATGATTGAGATAACTAAGTTTATTAAAATTATGTTTATGAAAATTCCCACTCAAATAGAAACAAGCCCATAAACATCTTACTACATTAAATAAATGTAATATTGAATTTTATGAATACAGCGAGTGAAATAGATGAATCTAACTCCACTCAAATATGGCGTCCGCGTTTTCATGTAGAACCTCCCTCACGTAAGCCAAATGATCGATAACATCAAGTAGAGTCTATATTGGGTAAGCAATCCTAAAAACCATGCTTTAAAACTTCAATATCTATATATACGCAAATTGAAAGTCAGAACCTTTTAATATCATTATAGGAAGAACTATTCAACTGACTTACGGTTCAGTACCTGTACAAAGACCATCATCACCCCGTGATTTTGTTGGGGTAAGAGTGCTTATTTATTAAATGAATAGATGATACAACATCATACCTGGGAATGTAGGGATTTTGTTCATCAGAATTCATTAAAATCTAGTGGTGCTATTTATAAATAGCTTTTTTCTCCCTTAATTCCATTCTTGAATCCTTCCTTTTTTCTCATTATGAAGTATAAGTGATCCCAAAAGCTACACGAGACAACTGTTAGTTTTTACTTAAAAGTAATCACTCGATCAGGTCAGTGTTGGTCTATGACACAAAGAAAGAAACGATAATAAATAAATGATTTTTGAAAAGTATTATGTAAAAATTGTTAGTCCTTCAAAAAATGAGAAGTGTTATGGGCAAATTATATCTTCTGAAGTCATGATTATCTGCTTATTGTTTTCAAATGATGATGGTATGGATACATTATATTTTATTTGTTATTACAGATAACCATACAGAGTCCCCAAACAGTTGTGATGAACTTTGTTCTGTCCAATGGTCCTGAGGAAGTTGGTCTGAACCCACCGAAACGCGTCGACCTAGCGTAATAGTTCATGGAAAGATCAGTGATCCCTTAGATACAGAATAAAGAGTGTATTTGGATTGAGTGAGAGTGTGTGTATGTAGATGTGGTGAGAGTGAGTCAGGAGTGTTCTCTGTATGGAAGTTTTTTATTGTCCACATATTTTCTATTGTTCACATATTGATTATCTATATATTGTTGAGAAGATGTATGTACTATTTTTGAGATATGATGATAATGAATTCAAAAATATATAAAAAATAATTTTCCCAAAAAAAGTACAAGAAAAAACAAATAAAGAAAGTACAAATATGAAATAAATGTGTCCACCATATTTTGAAGGATCTTTTTTGAAAGTAGAAATGTTACAATAGTGAAAAAAGGAATATAGGCCACGTGGGAATTATCTTCTGTTTTGGATATTGTGTTCCTCTCTTTTCCCTGGACTAAAAGTACTCTTAGAGGGGGTCCCGTATACATGTTGATACAGCTAGTCCTACTCCTCCAGGAAGCTAGGGAGGGGGATGTGAGTGCTTTAGCCAAAATTTGTGGTTTCCCTGTCCCACTCTTCACTGATTATTGCGTGTTTATTGCCTGATTGTGAAGCTTTGGGGGGATGTATACTGAATATAGGTTTAGTGCAGGGCCTTCCCAAGTCCCAGTCTGTATTACAGATCTAACCTGTGGGTTGGACCATGTTGGGAATGTATGGAGTGGATTTTTTTCTCTTTTTTTTGTAAATCTGTTTTTATTTTCATAAGGGAATCATAGTGAGGTTCTATTTATACACAGCATAAGGCCCACAACCCTATGTAGGGCCGGCAGCCTTGTTTAGGGAAGGCACGGACGATTTCAGGGACGCATATCTATGCAAATTTTACACAGCATGTCGCCTACAACCCTTAGTGGAACGGCCGCGTGTTGCAAGAGGCATAACATTGGATTGCAATCTGGGGAAATTTCAAGACCCATGTTCAACATGTGTAAATCATAACAAGGAGGTGAGAAAAAAGGCAAAGAGCCTGTAAGAGAGAACAGTGTGAAGCGGACGAATAGAGAGCGGTGAGAGAAAGGAAAGCCAAAAAGGAGATAGGGAAAATGACAAGCGGGCTATGACGGATAGAGCAAAGAGAGGGAAGAGACTTGCTGCAGGTGTAGTTGCAAATAGTGGGGGGTTAGGGCAGTGATGAAAAGAAAAATGATAGCGGGCTGGGGGGGCAGAGAAGGGCAAGGGTGTTCACTGATCGGGTCGTCATCTGGAGCATGCACCATGTGGAGCAAGGGACAGGGACAGTGTGGTTAGACAATCAGTCTGTCGGGTTCAGGTGGGGTTACAGCATCTTCAAAGAGGCGTAGAGCCCAGAGTTTCGGAGGCAGGAGACGCCCGTGCTTTACTTTACAGAGATAGTTAACCAATGGTTGCCATATTTTGGTAAAGCGGGTATCGCAGGACTGCAGGCGCGCTCTAAAGAGTTCCATAGTCATTATGTGCCACTGGCGCACGAACCAAGCGGCAATAGGGGGGGGTCTCTGCTCTTTTCCAATATAGTGCGATAAGTTGTTTAGCAGCCCCTAGCATGTGGAGAGCGATGTACCAATCACTACGGGTGAGCGCTCTCAGGTTGTCGGGCTTGAGGCCTAGAAGAATTGTGGCTGTGGATGCAGGCAGAGGGAAGCCAAGTACCTCTTTAATATGACTAAGAACCTCTTTCCAGAGCAGGGTCAGGAGCGGACACGCCCACAGATGTGAATAAAGTCCCCGGAGCACTCAAGCATCTCCAGCACAGCGGGGAGGAAGTGGGGAACATCCTGTGCAATTGAGAGGGTGTATTAATACCACTGCGTCATGATCTTGTTCGCGGTTTCTCGTTGTGATGTACTGCGGTAAACCTTCGGTATGTCCCGCCATAAACGGCTCAGCTGAGAAGGCGTAATTTCAGTGGGAGACACCGACTGCCATTGGCTTTGGTACGGGTGGGTCGTTAGCAACGGGGGGTGTTGCAGAACCTGGTAGGTCCGAGAGATAAGTCCCTTTGAATCATCAAAGGAGCGTACCAGATGCTCAATGGGGGTGAATGAGTGGGTGGTGGCTTGTTGCATATCAGGCGTGGAAAGCCAGTGTGCATACTGGAGCCTAGCTCCCTCTGGGAGTCAGAATGCCTCCTTGCATTGAGCAAAGGTTTGGAAAGTGTTCCCGGTAAACAGGTCTTGGATCGTTCTGCAGCCACCCTCCAGCCATTTAGAGAACGCCTGCGGGTTGAGAGCTGGTGGGAATAGTGAGTTGCCTGCAAGGGGGGTGTGGGAGAAGGGAAGGTCGTGAGCCCCTTATGGACAGCCACCTTGCCCCAGATGTCCAGTGGGCACGGCAATGTAAGTGCTGCGGGAGCGTGCAGTCCGATGGAGCCAGGAGAGATCCCACATGGTTCTTCCGATTACCGCCCTGTCCATATGGAACCAGATCTTTTCACTCTCTCTCGCTGACCACTCAGAAACAACGCAAAGATGGGAGGCCCAGTAGTATTCTAGCAGGTTAGGGTACGCTAGCCCTCCTCTATCCCGTGGGAGCCTAAGAACTTTGTTGGAGAATTGTGGCCTATTCCCGCCCCAATTGAAACCAGTGATGTCTCGCTAAAGGCTCTGGATCTAAAGCTGTGGGATAGGGGTGGGTAGACATTGGAACAGGTATTGAATGTTTGGGAGCACCAACATTTTTATAGCATTCAGGTGGCCCAGCTAGGAGAGAGTAAGGGATTTCCAGCCCCTCAGATCTTCCAGGTCGGCTCTTTTACACTCCCCCCAGTTTGTTTGGGACCATGTGGCAAGTGAAGGGGTCAGTTGAAGCCCCAGGTATCGAATGGAGCTAGTAACCCACTGGTAGGGGACGAGGGCTTGCAGAGCCAGTATCTCCTCCTCAGGGATCGTAAGGTTCAAGGCCCAGGACTTCTTATGATTAATTTTAAGACCGGAGGCCAGTTCAAAGGATTGCAACAAGGGGGAAGCGCCAGGAGGGAGACGTGCAGGCAAGATAGCGTGAGAATAAGGTCATCGACGAAGAGCGGCACTTTGCTTTGTTGACCTGCAAGGAGGATGCCAAGTATATTCGTAGCCTGCCAAACCATCATGCACAAAGGTTCTACCACGAGGGCAAACAACAGGGGGGATAGGGGGCAGCCCTATCGCATGCCCCTTCGTATGGAGATGGGGTTTGTGAGTTGGCCATTAACTCGCACCCGGGCCTGTGGGGAGAGGTAGGGGGGCATGATCCTGACTATCATGGTGGAGTGGATTTTTTATGGAGCAGTTCTTCTCCTCTTGAGTCAAGCGTATAGCCTGAGTGTGCCATGAATGTGTACCCATATCTAAATAGTGCTTTGCAGTAGTTACCATTCAAGTGCATTTCTTGCAGTATGACTATGTCTGGATAGTGCGGCTTAAGGTACTGTAGCCCTACACCCCATTTAATTTGAATTTCCACGCCCTTTTAATATATTGATGCTAGACATGTGATGGGTCCCTCTATAAGTCATACAACAAGTCGGAGCCTCAAACAAACCGTGCTCCATGGATCGGTGTTTGAATTTTGCCTTTAGTGATCATAACCCACTAGAGGCTGTCTTCCTAATGACACCAAGGAAAGGATACGAGCAGAAGATAGGGGCTTGCAACCTTCAACCAACAACAGATAACTTAACACTGGTTTGGAGAATGCATGATCTAGCACAAACCCAAAGAAAATTGTGAAAGAGAATAGGAGGTCAGTGGAAACCTGTCTATCTGAAGAGCATAGTGCTATTAACATAGTGGATGCCTTTAATGAACTTTGTCTTGGGTTAAAAAACACCCTCCTTAGATCTATGCACCCATCAAATAAGTTACAAGGCTGGTTTGACCATGACTGTCCAGCAGCTAACCAAGAACTAAGGAAGGCCCTGCCTAGAAATAAGATAATACTCATTGCCTTGAGAAAACATTATAAAACTGTTACAACCAAGTGCTGGCAACAGGTTCTCACAGACCGATGGGAGACATTAGCACAGGCAGCTAGCACAAAGTATAGCAAGAACTTTTGGGCCACAGTTTCTGGTATGAGATGCAAAAACCTGAAAGTTTCCCCAATTTCTTGCCACATTAATAGCGAATCTTGGGAAGATCATTTTAGCAAGGTCTATGTTTCCCCCATTAATATAGACAGTTTTACTATAGAAAATAGTAAGCTACTAGAAGCTAGAATCACGGTAGAGGAGGTAGAAGAGGCCCTATTCCAAAGTACGGGCGGTAAAGAGCAGGGCCCGACAGAGTATCAATCGATTTACTAAAACTCAATACTAAACTTTGGGCTCCAATTTTACCAAATATGTTAAGTCTATTACCTCATACAGATATTCCAGACTCTTGGTGCACCTTTATTATTGTCCCCATATTCAAGAAGGGCAATTGAGAAGACCCCAGTTGCTATAGGCCAATATTGTTAATTGACACAACTGTAAAAGTTTCTGGTTATGTTATTTACAACAGTATCCAGGAGTTTGCCCAAACAAAGTAGAATTTATATCCTGCCCAATATGGATCCAGAAGTAAGGCAGAGGCTATTGAGCAAAGTGCCAACTTGAAACTGATAATAGGCAAATACACAGTCGTTAAGAGCGTGCCTTTATACATGGCATTTATCGATTTAAGCTCACCTTTCGAATGTATGAATCGGTCGAAACTATGGCATATGTTGATACTCAAGGGTTTGGATGTCCCCCTTGTTCACTTTCTTGCATTTCTTCATAGGGGTATGACAGCGAAAGTCAGAATAAACAATAATGGGAATGTATCCAAGGGCATTGAGAATGGCAGGGGATTTCGACAGGGGTGTGTGTTAGCCCCTCTCTTGTTTATACTATATATTATCGATCTCTACCCAACCCTATCTCCTATAACTAGTGATGTTCCATCTGTTAAAGGAAAACCCCTTCCTAGACTTTTATATGTGGATGACACAGTTTTAATGGTCCGCACCCCTGGGTCATTCCGTCTTTTAGTGTTGGCATTCATTTATTTTATGTCTAACCTAGACCTCCAAACAAATTTTGCAAAATATCATAATATGGCATGTGGGCCACCTTGCATTCAATTGTCTTCTATACCAGTAGGAAATAACTCCCTAACAAGTTTTAAGAGCTTCCCTTACCTAAGAGTTATGTTTTCGTCTTCCGGAGCTTGGTCACCTAATATCGCACACTGTAGAATGCGATTTTCGAAAGCAATTGGATCACTGCTTTCTCTACCTCAACCTCATCGAGGGGGGTGTTGAAAGCAATATAACAAATAAATAAGTCGCAATGTGTTCCAATTGCTACCTATGGTTTCGCCATTTGGAGAAGTGTGAATTGCGTAACCGTACAATCCAAGGAAAATAGGTTCTGTAGGCGCATGTTGGGTGTACCACCTTCGTCCCTTCATGTCCTCTGTCACAAAGAGTTGAATTTGCTATACATATCCGATTTCATTAAAGCGAGACCATTGTTACTTTGGTTATCGATTTGGAGTAATGATCAGGCATTGCTCACAAGAGATATAACAAATGATGCGATAATGGCCTTCAAATTCCATGGTTGCATATATTAAATCGGAATTTGGGAAACTTGGTATGGAGCAAGTTTTTACAATGAGAGATTCATGCCCTACTTTTAATAAAAGGGAAGTAGCTTCAGCTTTTCATAACCTAGCTCGTGAAAATCATTTTAATAGTGTAGTAGGAAAACCATTCATAACTGTATATTTGTTTCAGCAAATTTCCGTATGACCACCTGTCTATTTAGGACAGTCTTGTGGGAGATGGGAGTGTTCCCCGCTATTTAGGTTTCTT
The DNA here is from genome assembly GCF_964261635.1 of Lissotriton helveticus. Taxonomy (NCBI): domain Eukaryota; kingdom Metazoa; phylum Chordata; class Amphibia; order Caudata; family Salamandridae; genus Lissotriton; species Lissotriton helveticus. Next base: position 262,381,159 of record NC_136071.1, read on the forward strand.
GCTGATAAGGCAAAATATTTACTGTGCTTTCCTTTTGGGTATCAACTGAATCTCGCTGCCATCCCCTGCCCGTGCAATATTAACTCAGGTCAAACCACATACATTTTTCACAGTTTTTTAAATGTTATGAATTATACACAAGGACATTTTTGCTTCCACTTTTTAAAAGGAGATATTCCGACACTAGACAGAGTGGAGCAAGGTTTTCATTATTTTTTTAACTTTCCGATAGTGAAACCTGTTTACATGTAGGCTCATTTTTAAGACATGCTGTGAGGGCACGTGGCACTTTATTATTATAATGATTAACTGCTATTCATTGTTTATAAGCCTTTTACCATTTTGTGTTATGTAAAGATATGTTTTATCAGATTTAAATTAATGTGATACTGTACTTATGTGGATGTAATGAAGGTTGTTTTATATGCATGTACTTTTATGGAAGGGTGAACCTTCTGAATACAGAAATTGAATTGAATTAGAGTCATACAGAGTTTGCAAGGCCAAGGCGTGGTTTCCATGATCTCTGTGGAAGGCTGGCGGGTGGGTTTTCATACAGGTAATTGTGACATTGAACGCTACTCATAAACTATAGACAAATCTCCCACCTGTTGAAATTCCCCCACCCGGCTCCCCTAACGACTTGCAGAGTGCTTGACATCCTATAAATGCATGTCAATTACTGGTCGGTGAGTTGTAGGTGCCTTTAGTGCTTTCTAAGGCCCCTCACCATCCAACTGTTCCAATTCATGGTCTGTCCCTTCTCCAGGACCATAGATACCAGAATCAAAGGTAAACTCCCTAGGCTGGCCGAGAGGCACTTGAGGCTGTGATGTCCGCCATTGTGCCCTCTTTCATAGGGATGATAGCTGGTGTCATTGGGTCTCTTTCCTCCATCTGTAATTCTGCTACTTTCTGGGGTTGGCGTTGGCTGTTGTGATTGGAATAGGTTGTGATGTGTATCATTTTGGTTGGCTTGGAAATGCCTAGTGTCCCCAGCCAGTCATTGATCATCCTGGCTGGACTCAAGCCCTCCAGCCAGTTCCATGCCTCATGAGGCACTTTGAAGTGCCAGGTTTTTCCTCCCACCAGTACTCTTAGTTTGGTTGAGTACAACATCATGTTTCAGAGATCTCAGGCCCTGAGCTCTTTTTTGACTTGCTCAAAACTCCAACATAGGCCCCATTAGGATGTCGGGCAGATCGCCACCACCATACGGGCAGTGGCGATTCGTCCGACATCCTTCCCCGCCCGCCACCCATTTCCCCCCGCCATATTACTTTGGCGAGGGGGGACCGCGGCAGACGGAAAGACCATCCGCCGCTTTTCCGTCTGGTCAAGGAGTTGACCGAGCGGAAAAGGGTTTCATGTGGTGGCGGTGTCTGTTAGACACCGCCTTCCATATTAGGGTGAAGGCGGGGACATGCTTTTCCGTGGCGGCATTGAAGGCATGCGGGAATGTCCTGTGGGGGCCTGTTGCAGGCCCCCAGGGACTGTGGGGGGTGCACATGGGGGGTACCTATGGTACCCCCTGCACTTCACGGTGCCTGTCACGTTGTGCATTGAAGTGCACAATGTGCATTTTTAGCATTGCGGCGGGCGGTGCTTTCAGCACCTCCCATCGCAATGTTAAAAATGCGGGATGTGCCCGCCAGTGTGGCGGGGGCATCCTAATGGCCCGCACGGGACCGCTGCCCTTATGGTGGGCGGTCCCGTTTTACGTCGGTCTGCCCGCCATCCTAATGGGCCCCATAGTTTCAGGATGTGTAGAATAAAGTTTGGAAAGAATTAGATTATCAACCATACCGCTTGGAGGATTGCATCCCTTCCTTGGTATTGAAGATGCGGGCAACAATTGCTCTGGAATGCGGGGCGCTTAGGTAGGGGGCAGTACTGGTACACTGTGGGCTCATTCAACTGTTCCAAGCATGGCCCCTCCGATCTCTCCAGTTCCCCAACCACCTGATGTTGTTTTGCCTCGCTTGCCCTGCATAAACCTCTAGTCTTGAAATTATAATTGCATTTCCTCTGGTAAGCTGAGCAGCTGCTGACTTGAGCAACTTTGAATCCAACTGTAATGTGGTTAGCAACTGTTCCTTGAGTGATACACGTTCACTGATTTTTAAGATGGTTACTTCTGTAATGAACAAGTTTATTTTAGGTTCCGGTGCATCTTTTACCCCTTGAATAGCTGTCAGTATGTCTGTTAGTGAGGGGTTAATCAATGCATTCGCAGATTCTGTTCTCTTACTAGCACTGTCTCTGTTATTACATGGGTTTGACTCTTAGTCATTCATGATCCTTGTGCACTTTTCCATTTTATTTTGCTGCAGGCTCCTTATTTTATTTTGCTGCAGGCTCCTTTGAGCCTGCCATGACTGTGGGGTGCAAGGATACTCTGTTCTTTCAGTTGCCGTACCCTGGCAAGGGTCGATCTGTAGGTTTTCACAGTACAATATGGGTTTTGGTCTGCTGGGCGCTGCCGTTTAAGTGTGAGGTGCCTTGGTAGGGTGCGCTTCAAGAATTGGCACTGGGGCTTTGTTGATGGGGCTGTGTCTGGCCATATGTGCCACCAACTAGTGCCAGTTGGGTTTGGTGAGCAGGCCTGTGACTGTTTTCTGGAACCCAGCCCATTAGAGTATTGTGCCTACCTCCTAGACTAGCGCTATCAGGGAGTCGTATCAAACCCATGCTGTTGGGGCTTCAAAATTATTCCTTTCTGGGGTGCATTTGGTTCATCACCCTAAGGGACAGCTCCATTAATTTGTGGATCCCCTTAGCACACTGACTCTCAGGAGCCCCCACTCTGTCTTTAGCACTGTCCTTGGACCTCTATTTCAATCGCTCATACCTGTGGCAGTACTGCCGGGTCAGCCGGAGAGGCCCGCACCCAACCTCAAGCCTTCACTCTTCAGGGCCTGTGCCCTCTGCAGGCAGTCTTTTCTTCACCTTGGGCTCTCTGTGTTTGCCCGGAAAATGTCCCTCGCCTCACTTCTAGTTTGGTTGCCCAGATCTGCGGGGGCTCCATCAGGTAGGTCAGACATGTCCAGCCCCTGTCCCCAAGCCATCACTCTCCAAGGCCTTGCCTCCATTGCAGTCTCACTGTGCATGGCAGGAGCAGTACTCCCCCCTCAACTCAGCAGAGTATCCATTCTCTCGCTTGCTCAGTCTCTCACTGGGATGGGAACACCCCTTTGCCAGTCAAGGGATGCATATGTGGATCCGGGCCGAGTTGTTCTTTCACCCTCTTATTGTCCATTTATTTCTCGGAGAGCAGTTTCTAGGTGTCCCCTCATCACCGGTGTTATGGCAACTTAATGAGGCCTGATTTATGGTTGGATGAGGGGGGACTGAGTTTGCATGCTGACGGAGCTGCTCTAAGACGAGGCGATTTTTTTCGGCATTCACCCACACCCCCAATTTATTAAAACTTTCTCTATTTTTTAGAATTTGCTTGACTTTTCTTGTGTTGTATTTTTACATTATTACTGTTTGAGTACTGCATAAATACTTCACACATTGTCGCTCAGTAGACCCTGGCTGCTTTTGTGCCAACCTACCAGAGGGTTAAGCCCCAGTTTATTTAGAGACTTGGTGGCTCACCCTGACAAGGATTATGTTTATTACTTGAATGGGACTATCATCCCTCTCAACAAATAACCAAATTTTTACACTGGTGTTCAGTAGTGGAATCCAGTACTTGTGTTTGAGCAATGCCACTCAGTGACTTGTGCAAGACTGAAAATCCCTTATGATAATCTGAGATCTTAATAGATTCTTTTTTAACTCTCCTTGATTTTTGATTGGCCATTTCACACTTTTTAATAAATCTTGTATGCTGCACCTTATTTTCTTTTACTTTCTTTTTAATTTTACAATAAATAACATAACATCAACGATAAAGCATACAGCATAATATCTTCCTTGTTTGTTCTTGGTTTGGGTTGCAGCATTGGAAGTAAAACAAGAACAGTAGGGGTACATAATCATTCTCATATACGATATAGTGGAACGGAGCATGGGGTAGGCCATACAAGCATACGACATACACTAAGAGCATTTATTCTCCTTGGCCCCAATTTTCATGTTGGTCTTCCTCATCCGTCCCGCCCTCCCCACTCTCTGACGGCCTGTGAGCAGACTCGCCCCCCACCCCCAGTTAGCCCCAAATTGCACAGTTCCCGCCATTCTATCAGATCTGATTGCAATTTTTCGTCCCTGCGTGTGAGCTTCAAATATGCTTCTTCGGCTAATGTCCACCCATGAACATATGCTGCACCTCATTAATGTGGCCAGTAGAGCATTTATCATAGTCCAAAGCTCAAAATTTCCTCCATATTAGATTTAATTAACACAACATTATAGAGCATGCAATAAGAGTGCAACCAAGTTGCCAAATGGAAGTTCTGTGAGTAGTGGCAGGTGGTGTCAATCGCCTTCTCCCTTGCTAGACCTGGATATGTATCCTTTGGGGAATTCCCCCTGACCAAAATTGGTGTTATTTTGAACAACCTGCAGGTTGTTTGTGCCTTTATGGGGCTTTCATTAGCACACAGCATTACTATAGTAAAATTTAGAAGTGATAAGGTCCTTGGCAAACTCACCTTTTTGTTCAATGGAAAGAAGAGGCGGTTTTCCTGGACTATCTGCGAAAGTACCTATAGCCTGTTTTAGAGGAGGCTGATACACAGAAAAATCATTTTGAGTGGTGTCAATGAGAGTGACCAATCCTGACAGCTTTTATGAAATATATTTTGTGTTGATGATATAAATTGGCTCAAAATATAACTCTGTACAGAAATCTTACACCACTGCTCAGAATGAGTAAAGTAAATCCACAATCTAAGCCTGTGTAAATGTTATCTGTGCAACTGAGGAACGTCTACCTGGCGTGGCAATCTTCCTTCTAAATTTATGTCTGTAAAATTGCCCACATCAGGATATTGTACACTGCAAGAAAATGGACTAAAACATAATCCTTAGCTGGCTCTTCCAACATTTTTGTTTGGGCTTTATCTGGAATGTAAATATGCTTTTTCTGAGGCCTTATGGGATGTAATTTTAAATATAAGATCTGCATTCAGGAAATATTGTTGGAAAGTGGGTTTATAGTAGGTGGGAGTATACGCCCTCAGGTAGTAGTAATACCAGAATCACTAATAGGTCCAGTCAAGTCTCAGTAAATTAATCCTTGCTCAACACTTGGTAGCTTAGCAAATAAGAAGTCAGGCTTAATATTTGAGACAGGTATGTGTAAAGCATTTAATACGACCAAAACAGTAAATAAGTAAAAGGAAAGGCGCAATAAATATCCAGCACATCTGTATAAACATAGAGAATTTTGTTATTTTCAGCACACCACCAAAACAACTGAAAGCCAATGTAAGGAGCCTGAGATATCCATTTTTAAAGGTGTAGGTAAAAATAGCACCCAAAGTCGCAAAGAACCAACTGATGCTATCTGGTTGCGCTGGACCAAGACAAAGTCACAAGTTCAGGTCGACCACAATGGAGCGCAGGCTGGGCACTGGACAAAGTTAGGCCAGTTGAGTATTGTAGTGTATCTCTTTGGTGCGCAGTGTGCACGGCATTGCTTTGCGAGGCCTCATGTCATCTGGCATTGGTTCGGAGGTGCTCAACGGCTGCAATGTGAGATCCCATGTCATGTTGCAGCACTCTGTATTGGTTCCGATGAAGCTGTGCAGCAAGGATTTGCATCAACTTTCATTAGTTCTACTGAAGCTGTGAGGCAAGGCTTTGTGAGGCTTCCAATTGTTTTGCTTCAGTTCTATTAAAGCTGTGTGGTGAGGCTTTGCAAGGCTTCCCTTTGTCTTGCCTTGGTTCTGTTCAAGCTAGCAGATGAGCAGCAAGGCTTTGCAGGTCTTCGCATCATCTCACGTCGGTTTGCGTTGGTTCTGATGAGGCTGCAAGCTGGTTCTTGGTTCCTTTGTGTAAATAAGTATCCTCTAGCACTGGCCAAGGGTTCAGAAGCTCGGGATTGCACTTGGGGGCTAGGACTAAATCTCCCACAATTCTTGCACGTTACAGGACAAGCCCATTTACAACTGGTCAGCTAGGGTGTTCTCTCTTTGGCTTTGCAGGTGACTTCTTCAGCTCTTTTGTACCTATTGCTGCTAAAGAAGTCCATTCCTTTCCTTTTAGTGTCAGGTACAGTCCTTTCTTTGTGAAGCCTGCCAGTGCAAGAAGTGCAGTCTTTGGAGTGCACTCCTTTCTTTGGTGCAATCCAGGGGTCCAGCAGGACAGTCCTTCTCTTTTACTTGTCCCATCAGTATTCTGAGGAGCTCATGTAGCTCTCCCATATTTATCCCCATTCTAGTCTTGCAAGAGTGGGGGAAATCCCAACCAATACTGGTAAAGTTAACTCCCTCTGCTATGACCACTTCCTGGGAAGTGTGGCATATTTTTGACCCAGAAAGCTCTGCTCTCCCAAAAATCAAAATCGAGACATTCTCTCCTTGGCGTGTGTGTCTCTGTAACCCAACTCAGAGGTGCGGCTAATAATTGACTACACTCCCCTTCCATACCCTCTCCTAATCTATATAAGGGGGCTCCCATCTGGCTAATGATCAAGGAAATGGGGGTGGTCCAGGTCCTGCGACATTTGTTTTCTGCAGAGGTTCCAGCGTTTGAAGTCCAGCTTATCTACCCAGTTGCCTTCCTATCCCTGGCTTCTCCAGGAAGCATATGTCTTCCACCAAATGGCTGCATTGTTGGAGGCCCAGGCCTCTTCACACCTACTGAGGAAGCAGCTTGGCTCAGGCTATCAAAGGATAACCAATCAGATGAGGCTGCTACAGGGCTACTTTGGTAACTTCAGAATTGTAAGTTCTAAAACTGCTTTTTTGTAATAGTTTTAGTAAATATAAATCCAACTTTGGCAAATTGTTGGGTTTATTGTAACCGTTATTTGGATACTCTGAATCACAAGTCTAGATAGCGCCCATCAAAAGTTAAACTTTATTAAATTTAATAAAACATTCCTATGTCAGCCATGGGACTAGCAGCACTACAAAAGGGAAACATGGCTTGGGTTGCTGAAATATCGACTTGCAAAAATATTGTGAGAAAAATATCATGGGTCAAGAATATCGACAGACAAAATATCGTGGTCAAGAATATCGATTTTAGGTAAGTAATAATGATGTGAAAAATATTGAAGTGTTTAATATTGTTTGAAAAAATATAGGTGTTAAAAATATCGATATTTTAGTAATGTTATGTATTTTAGTATATATGTTATATGTGTGTGATGCATGTATTTTTTGTATAAGAATTTTTTGTATTTTAATTATATGTGTTAAAATGTCAGTAGAAATTAATTTATTTTTGTTAGAATTTTGCGTTTTTAGTTCCATAGCGGGTTGTGGGTTTATAGGGGAGCAGGATGGGAAGTAATTTAATTATAGTAAATGTATTGATTAATTTTTAGTAGAGTATTTTTTTTAAAAGTCTATTTGAGTGTTTTAGTTCTATAGTGGGTTGTGGGTTTATAGGGGAATAGGGTTAGAAGTAATTTGATTATAGTAAATTGATTGAATATATTTTTATTTATTTGTTGAATTGAGATGTTATAGTGTTAAATGAGTAAATTATTTTCATTAATTATTTTAATTAATTAATTGCGAATTTATTATATTAATAGTGTAATTAATTTTATGTGTATGTTGTGGTGTTTATCGGTGAAAATTGTGGGAATGGTGGGAAGTAATTTATTTTTAATTCATGAATGAATAATTTGTTGTTAATTATATTTAATACATTAATTGTCAATTATTTATGTTAAATGTGTAATTAATTTTAGGTGTGTGTTTTGGTGTTTATAGGTAAAAATGGTGTGAAGCATGGGAATTCATTTCTTGTTTAATTGATGAATTTATAATTAGTTAATTTATTTTAATTAATTAATTAGTAATTAATGATGGTAATTGTGTAATTAATTTAAGGGTTGTGGTTGTGTTCATAAGTGTAAATGTTGGGAAGTAATTTTAATTGATATTTAGTTGTTCATTAATTAAAATTCAATAATTCATATTTTTAAAAAGTTGTTTCTTTATTTTTAAAATAATTTTAATTTTAAAAATTGTTTGTTTTCAGTAAATTTTACCACTCTGTTATCCAACACTTTCCCTACTTTTGGACTCACTGGAGTGGGAATAGTAATTTTTACCCCTCTGCTATCCGATATTTTCCCTACTGTTGCACTCACTACAAAGGGAATAGTAATTTTTACCCCTCCGCTATCCAATACTTTCCCTACTGTTGCACTCACTGGAGTGGGAATAGTAATTTTTAACCTTCCACTATCCAACACTTTCCCTACTGTTGCACTCTTTGGAGTTGGAATAGTAATTTTTATCGCTCTGCTATCCAATTGTTTCCTTACTGTTGCACTCGCTGGAGTGGGAATAGTAATTTTTCCACTCAGCTATCCAATACATTCCCTATTGTTGCACACCCTGTAGTGGGAATAGTAATTTTTTTTACCCCTCCGCTACCCAATACTTTCCCTACTGTTGCACTCACTGGAGTGGGAATAGTAATGTTTACCCCTCCGCTACCCAAAACTTTCCTTACTGTTGCACTCAGTGGAGTGGGAATAGTAATTTTTACCCCTCCACCATCCAGCACTTTCCCTACTGTTGCACTCATTGGAGTTGGAATAGCAATTTTTACCCCTCCGCTATCCAAAACGTTCTCTACTGTTGCACTCACTGGAATGGGAATAGTAATTTTTACCCCTTCACCATCCAGCACTTTCCCTACTCTTGCACTTACGCTAGTAGGAAAAGTAATTTTTACTCCTCCACTATACAACACTTTCCCTATAGTTGCACTCCTTGGAGTGGGAATAGTAATTATTACCTCTCCTCTATTCAATGCTTTCCCTACTGTTGCACTCTGGCCTGGAAATAGTACATTTAACCCCTCTTCTATCCAATACTTTCCCTACTGTTGCACTTACTGGAGTGGAAATAGTAATTTTTACCTCGCTGCTATCCAATACTTTCCCTATTGTCGCACTCACTGGAGTGGAAATAGTAATTTTTACTCCTACGCTATCCAATACTTTCCCTGCTGTTGCACTCACTGGAGTGGGTACAGTCATTTTACCCCTCCTCAATCCCACACTTTCCCTATTGTTGCACTCTTTGGAGTGGGATTAGTAATTTGTATCTCTTGCTATCAAATACTTTCCCTACTGTTGCACTCTTCGGAATGGGAATGGGATTTTTTACCCCTTCGCTATCCAATACTTTCCCTATTGTTGCACTCACTGGAGTGGGAATAGTAATTTTTACCCCTACTGTATCCAACACTTTCCCTACTGTTGCACTCAATGGTGTGGGAATAGTAATTTCCACCCTTGCTCCATCCAACACTTTCTCTACTGTTGCACTCATTGGAGTTGGAATAGTATAAATAATTTTTCTGCTATCCACCTTTTTCCCCACGGTGTGTTTATAGTATTGTGAAATGTATGTTTTATTATTCTTTATAGTAGAATGTTTGAATTAATTATAAAATAAATATTTTTTAATTTTAAGTAGTTTATATATGTACATATTTTATTTTTATATAATTTATACGTTTACAAATTACATAAAGATAATAGTTAATAAATTGTTTTTAAGTAAATATATGTATATGTATAAAATATTATATTTGTGTGTTTATATTTAGTTAAAATATATGTTACATTTAATTAATTTTGATAAAGATAATATTAATAATTAATATATGTAATATTTTTTATTTTATGTTATATATTTTTTAATCGATATTTTGTACATCTATATTTTTTACTTCGATATTTTTGATTCGATAATTTTGTATTTACCTATTTAAGTATAGGGAGTCAATATTTTTACATTCTATATTTTTTTCCGATATTTTTGCTATTGATAGTTTTTACATCAATATTTTGTCAGTGATCCATAAAACATATTACATATTGTCCTTGCTTTTCACAGCAATCCACCCCTCTATTGGAGCACCTAAGGAAGACCTTAGGGGTCGCAAACAACCTCAACATCATCTTCTACGCCGACGACACACAGCTGATCCTCTCCCTCACGAACGACCAGGACACCGCCAGAGCCAGCCTCCAGGAAGGAATGAAGGACGTCGCGGAATGGATGAAGCTCAGCCGTCTGAAACTGAACTCATACAAGTCGGAAGTCCTCATCCTGGGACCTTCCCCCTCGGCCTGGAACGACTCCTGGTGGCCACCTGCCCTGGGCACCGCCCCCAAACCCACAGACCACGCACACAACCTGGGCTTCTTCCTGGACTGCTCCCTCACGATGACCAAGCAAGTCAACGCCGTCTCATCGTCCTGTTTGAACACCCTGCGCACGCTCCGTAAAACCTTCCGATGGATCCCCACCGCAACCAGGAAGACGGTCACCCAGGCCCTTGTCACCAGCCGCCTGGATTACGGAAACACCCTCTACGCCGGAACCACAGCCAAGCTCCAGAAAAGACTACAGCGAATACAGAATGCCTCGGCAAGACTCATCCTGGACATCCCCCGCCACAGCCACATCTCTGCCCATCTGAAGAATCTGCACTGGCTCCCCGTCAGCAAGAGAATCACATTCCGACTCCTCACCCACGCACACAAGGCTCTCCACGACGCGGGCCCCATGTTCCTCAACAACCGCCTCGCATTCTACACACCAACCCACCAGCTCCACTCCGCCAGCCTCGCCCTTGCCACCATCCCACGTATTCGCAAAGCCACTGCCGGTGGAAGGTCTTTCTCCTATCTGGCAGCCAAGACATGGAACTCCCTCCCCACCCACCTCCGACTGACACAGGACCATCTCGCCTTCAGGAAACAACTCAAGACCTGGCTGTTTGAGCAGTAGCGACCCCCCCCCCCCAGCGCCTTGAGACCCTAACGGGTGAGTAGCGCGCTTTACAAATCCCCTGATTGATTGATTAGGGGTGACATATAAGTTATAAAAAGGTAGTTTGAGACTTTGAAAGTACTTCTAAATCTCGAATTTTGGCATAGTTTTATTTTAAACTGGCGTTAAAATGACACCAGACAGCAGAGCAGTGCACCCCTAGGTGCATTAAGTCAACTGGGGTCTTTAAACCTACAAGACTTACCATATACTAGGGATGTACAGGTAGATTGTCTTTGCCAATTAAAATTATACCAATTACCATATACCTTTGGAGGACTTATCACTGGCCCTGAGCCTGATTAGCAGAGCCAGAGTCAGTAACCACCAGCATCAGTCAAAAATTGGGTTGCTCATTGCAAAAAGGATGACTTTCCTACACATTTCATATGCACAAATCAAAATAATGGAACTCCTGCTCACTGAAGACTGATTTTAAGCGAGACTGCTATACACACAACTAATTGTATTTATATCTTTAAATGAAAAATATTAACTTAGGGGAGACTGTTTCAGTTCGGTGGGGACTCCAAATCCCAGTAATCCTTGTGGCCGGAGTGCCGCCTGCGCAACGCATTGCCTGCGCCCGTCGGTGCTCATTTAGCGGACAGGACCTCCCGCAGCACGGTAGACTGTTGCAGTTTGGAGGGACTCCAAACCCTAGCATTCCTTGCAGCCCAAGTGCCGCCAACGCCACGCATTGCCCGTGCCCAGGGGCGCTCATTAGGGGCCCGGGCCTCCCGCAGCGCAGGACACCATTTCAGTTCAGAGGGGACTCCAAACCTCAGCATATCTTGCAGCCTGAGTGCCACCAGCTCGATGCATTGCCTGCGCTCAGAGGCGCACATTCGGGGCCTGGGTCTCCTGCAGTGCAGGTCGCGGACAGGAGTGCCTGTCTGCACCTGTCTGTGGCCGATTGTGGCCGGGCTGGTCCTACCCTCTTGGTTCCATGCTAGCGGGACGGCTTTGGGGCAGCAGCTGGCAGCAACGGCTGGAGCGGCTTTGAATTGTTTAACATCGACAAGGAGCTGGGGGGGGCAAGGAAGTGGCTTGTGGCTAACTGCTGACCGCAGGACATTTACTGCAGATCCAGCTTGTGTGAATACTTTTTTCCTTCCCTCTGGTTTGTCACAAGTACTTTGACCCATGCCTGGGAGTTTGGTTAAAAAGTTAAGAGTACCATAGGGAAGAGGAAAGCACACCCACATGCTCCCCATAGGACTCAAATAAGGAAACCATTGACTCATTTTTGGTAAAAGTGGTGGGAGAAATTAGTAAAGAAAGTAGACATGGCAGAAAGGTGGTTATCTCTGGAAAAGGCAGGGGCAGCATCATCGCTCCTGAGGGAGTTCTCAGGCCGGGTGGCTGAAAAGTCTTTAGACGGAGCCCTGGGATGTGGTCCGGAAGATGAGGATCCAGGGGTCACTAGCCCTGGCATTAGCCTAATTAACAATGCTGCTGGTCAGATCACACGGAATAGGGCTAGCAAGACCCCGACCCATGGTGCAGATATAAGTGGCCCACTGCTCCTAAGAAACAACAAAAAGCAAATAAGAAAATAATCCTGATAAAGAAAGGGGAAGGCACTGCAGGCTTGGACATTAAGGACGCCAAGGTCTTTGAAGAATTTTGGGGGCCTTTGAAACAAAAACTTGTGGAAACAGGGACTGGTCTATTGAATAACTTTTGTTATGAAATCTCAAAAGTTTTGGATGACACTAGATTCACACTTGGTAAAATTGATAAAGTATTGTCTATCCTAAGACAGGTCAACCAGAGCACAGTTTCCCATCAGAAGGATGCTCAACCAGCAACCCCCCGTAGTGGCACACACTGAGTGCCAGATCCCTCAAGTAATCCCTGGCATAACAGGGTTTGTGACACAGGCTTTGAATGAGGGGATAAGTCTACCCGGACTGCTGGTAACCCATAATAGTGGGCTGAATCAAAGAGGCCACCAGCCACAACATCGGCCAGCTAGGAGGGTTAGTGTGTTTGACCCTAATACCCCAGACCTACCAGTCATAGATCTCCCACCAGCAAGCCGCCCTTATATTGTGTCCTAGCAGGGGTATCTGGATTAAATAGCGTAAAGGACGAGTCCACCGACCAGTTGATTAGTAAAGTAACACACTGGTTATGCAAATATGCGAGATTTAATATGGCTGAGCACAGGCAAATTCTGATCGCCAGGAGGGTGTGTGGAATGGCAGGACCCAGAAAATATTCACAGTAATCAGCATGATTGTCACGCTTAGTCACCCAGAACTGGCCCACAATATCCTGTCTCACTCCCTGCATTCCTTTTCAGTAGAATCAAGGATTGAACCATTACCTTTGTTTTTTTTATAGTTCACCTCTTAGTTCTATACCACCCCTACGCTTTTGTTGAGCATGAAGTGTTTTTTTTCGACATTACGCAATGCATTCGCCCCCTTAAGGGATCTAAATGATATAAACTATGGGGGAGGGAATGTGCAGCGTCACTGACAATCGGGTTGAATCCCCGGGTGAATAAAGAGTGACGGAGAAGACCAATTCTGGGGACACAATAGGAAGCTCTCCCGAGCTCAGGGACCAAAGTCAGCTGGGACTATTTTATATGCAGAGATGGCCACCACCACCCTCTCCTTCAACCAGGGTTGGCGCAGTGTGGGTGACCTAAAAATAGTCTTGTATAATGTGGCAGGCTTTGCCAGAAAGTTTTGGGATGAGCAGTGGCTCTAACACATCAGATATTTTCATATAATATGCATTCAGGAAATGTGGGAGCCAGTTAATAACTTTTTATAGAGGGTTATAAAACTTTTCTCTGCATAGCAATAAGGTTGAGTGCAGGGAGAGCAAGGGGGTTTGGTTGTGTTTATAGACCACAGGGTACACGGTAGGTGGAAGACCCTGTTGTGGGACTCTTATGTTGCTAAAGGTAAATTAATTTTTAATAATGCCAGACCACACTCACAGGAATCGGCCAGTCTGGAGGAATTCGGTAGACGTCTAGAGCATATCCAGGGTGAAGACCTGTGGCAATCTCAGTCTCAATTAGTTCTAGTGAAATAATTCAGCTGCAATCTGTGTTCCATTTTAATCACGACTCATCGAGACTGGTCAATTTGTAAATTAAGTGAGGGACCGCATATGTAACCATAGTCGGGAAGGGCGGAATTTGAGTGCCCTCCTAAACCCTTATGGCCTAACCCATACTCTGGACCTGATCGCTACCCACCCTGACACAGCTGTGCCCTCAACTTACAAAGGCTGCTCATCATTTATTGATTTCATTTTTGTGTCTCTTACATTGAGGAGGTTCATATCATTTATTAATATTAACCATAGTATATTTAGTGACCATAATCTTGTGACCATGGCACTTGCTGCCCTTTGGAATCAGCCTGTACCCCATAGGATAACTGGGGGCACGATCTCTGTAACTCACCAAGGAAGGCGGTTACGTTGGGTACAGGTCGAAAGTGTTGCTTTTAATAATTTGCTTTTTAGTATAGGTAAAGAGGAGATTTTAAATTCTTAGACCCACAAGTGCAGGGGAAAGAAATTCTTTAGGCATTTATTGCTATTACACATTTAGTTTACGGTTTATTAACAGTATTGGCAAGCTCCCGTAGCATGGATGTCCCAAGATGGTTTGAGAGGCAGTGCTCGCGGGCCCTTAGAGATCTTAAGATGGCCATTAACCACACACAATATACAAGCAAGCTGTCAAGGGTTGGAAGCGCCAACTGCAAAAGAAAGCCTGAGAAGACCTAACAGAGGCATCTGAACTAAAGGACTCTACCTGTTTTTTGAGGGTCATTAACAATCCATGTTTTAAAGACTCGATCAAACCATTGCTAAGCCATAATATTTTTCCAGAGCAATGGCAGGCTCAGTTTGAGGAAGTGTATAATCATTCCCACAGAGAGGTGAAATTACAGGAACTTAACCTTGCTCAGAGATCCTGTTACCTTTACTTTGGATGAGTGGAGAGCAGGAATTGAGGGATTTTGCGGAATAAGGCACCAGGAACGGATGGGATCCCACCAGAACTTTTAGAATGCAACACAGAACTATGGGCCCTTCTCCTTGTGAGGGTTTTAAATGCGGCAGTAGTATTAGCAATGTCAGCATCATAGTCCACCACCACAATTGTACCAATTTTCTAAGAAGGGAGATAGGGACAGCCCACATTGTTATTGCCCCATATCCCTTATTGACATGACAGTGAAGGTTCGGGTGCTACTCAACAGGTTGTCTGAATGGGCAGAGGCCAACCAAATAATATTGGATGTACAATATGGGTTCCAAGCCAGTAAAACCACTACAGATCAATGCCTCAATATTTACCTTATAATTGAAAAATACACAATTGCTAAACTGGGGGCATTGTAGCTAGCTTTTATGGACCTCACTGCGGCCTTTGATTGAGTGAACCGCTGCAAACTTTGGAAAGTCTTTGGAGAGCTCGGGTGGATCCAGCAATAACTAATACCCTAATGGCCATACATTTTAACACTACCACAGTATTACATACAACCAGGAGGGGGAAAACTACAGATCATTTTAACTGCTCTAGTGGGTTAGATAGGGTTGTGTATTAGCGCCGTTTTTGGTCACACTATACATTAATGGTCTTGACTCTGGCCTGACGGCCTTACAGGCTGACACCCCGAGGATAGGCATAAGACCAGTCTTCGTTTTGTTATATGCGGATGCTGCGGTACTCCTTGCACATACTCTGAAGGGAATGCAGCTTTTATTAGATGTGTTTGTGACTTTTATGGATACGATGGATTTGTCACCCAATCTAACTAAATCCTATATAATGGAAATTGGAAAGTAGAGCATGAATCCCAATACATACATAGTAGGCAAACATAGTCTAGGTAAAGTAACGGCCTTTTCATAGCTGGGGATTTTATTTGACGAGAAATTGAGTTTGAAACACGTATTAGAGGAGAAGTATCTTGGAATGATATGGTCTATCAGAGCAAATGCAAACTGAGCTCATAGACCAGGCAACTGGTCACCAGGGACAATTTTAAAGTTATACAACTCCTTCTGCACCTCTAACGTTTTATAGGGTAGCGAGGTATGGGGCTATAAGGTGGTTAATAAATTACAAACTGAAGCAAATAAATATTTCAGGTGGATGCTGAAAGTCCCTCATAGTACCCCTGCGTACTCAGTACATGAGGAATTGGTTCCAAGTATATCTCTGATATGGTGGCTGTTAAACCCCTCCTGTGTTCAGTGAAGATCTGGTCCAACAAGGAGGCAGGGTTTAACAGGCTGGTAATCCAGGACTCCCTCTCCCTTGATTATGCGTTAAAATCCTGTGGTTAAAATATGTAAAGGACACCTTCACCGCACTAGGACGTGAAGATCGGTTTACTAATCATGACAAGGTGGATTCTCAGGACAAAGCGCTTAACAAAGACATGTTTTTTAAACATATCACGGCACACTATGAGGACAGGGAGCTCAGGAAACCCACGGTCAGAGAACAAGTTTTAGTAAAGTCTGTGCAGAGTATGGAACCCTATTTAATCCTTATAAGAAGTGCACATCGCAGATTCTTAATTATACGTTTAAATTAATCTTATTTCGTCACTTACTGGCTTCACCCCAGGCTTTACGGTACATGCAGAACATAGCGGACCCTTTGGCTGCGACAATAGGTCTCCACAGGACACCTTACATTTTGTCCTCCTTTGTCCATATTACTCACATGATGAGAGTTCCTAAAGGGGCTTTTAATAAAGCTTAGAATTAGGCAGGCGCGTGTTGCCTTAATGTTTTTACAACTTTCATCTGCTGTTTTTCCACTTTTTAGGATCTGCTTTAAAGATAAGATCCAATAGAGTTTGCTGATGGTCACAAGAGTATTTGCTAATTTTGCACTGTGGGAGGCTGCTATAGAAGTCCTGAAATGTGGGTCACTTTTCTGGATCAGGGTCTAGTTTCACACGTTAAATGAAGGTTAAAGTCGGATTTTATTGATCATACTTTAAAGTAAAGAAAGGGCAGTTGGAACTACTTTGAACCTAAGAGACAAATGGGGATAACAATATATCATGGATCTTGTGCTGTTTCGCCTGGTGCATTTTGGTGTTTACAGAAAATGTTTACATTTGAGGTATGTGTATTTTAAATTGTCTCTTTATGGTCATATTTTTAGATGCCAAATAAAGATTATTATTATTAACTTAGGAACTAGTGCTAAGCATCATTTCTATCAAGCCAAATATATTTGCTGAAGGGTATTGCCAAATTCAAAATACACACAGAAAGAAAGGTATTAGTCTTTCAGAGATCTGTTTATTTAGCTGTTTTCACTGCAGCCTTATAGTCCGCTGCAGAGGGCTATACCGGTTTTTAACAACCAGTATAGGCTGAGGCAGAATGGCTATACAGCTATTAGAATAGTCACCCACCGAGAGTAGAATGTTCTAAATTAAAAAGAGACAGAAAGAGAAACATTGCATTGTTGGTAAAGAGGATTAATACCAGCCAATATTAACACGTACTTGTCTTCAATTAAGCTCCCAACGTTCCAGTGTTCGAATAAGTAATACAACCACGGATCCCACATGCAAAGTTTACACTTGTGTCCATAGGCAAAGAGATGCCTACATTGGCAGTTTTTGTATGATAGGTATAGAGAATCAAAGTCTATATTCATCCATTGGTATCTTACTTCTGCTTCAAACTGTGCAGAGTAGCTTGCTTCATTAGGGGTATGACGCACCATGTAAATGCAATTGTTTATGTTTGTTTATGTTTTTGAAATTTTTATTGCACGCAAATACCCAAGGGTGTCTCGGCGCAGATCGGACTCCTGAGATGAAGCTACCTTAAAATCATTGATCAAATAACCATGTTTTCAGGAGTTTTCGGGAGATAGTGAGGGTTGGGCTGGTTTTAATGGGCAGAGGAAGGGAATTCCACAGCTTGGGGGTGGCTACCAAGAAACGCCTGTCTCCCCAGCTGGCGGTTCTGGTCCGCGGGACAGCAAGAAGATAGGTGCTGGCAGTACGAAGGTATCTTTGTGGGGTATAAATTCGAAAAGCATCTTTGAGGAATCTTGGTCCAGAGTCATGAATAGCTTTATAAGCAATGCAAAGAGCTTTAAATTTTATACGATTCTTAACTCTTAGCCAATGCAAATGGCGTATGGCCATGGAGGTTGAGCGGCGACTGGGGATATCAAGCAGAATTCTGGCCGCTGCATTTTGCACATACTGCAATTTAGATAGAATCTCTTCCTGTGTGCCAAGGAACAGGGCATTGCCATAGTCCAATTTTGAGAAGACAAGGGTGGTAATCAAAGTTTTCCCAGCTCCTGACGGGAGATATGGCAGCAGTTTTCTGATTTTTTTTAGCATGAAGAAGGATGAAGAGACCACCTTGTTCACATGATGTTTAAACACCAGCTTATCGTCGAACACAACGCCGAGGTTTCTGACCTTGGCAACCGGGGTCGGGGTGGCCCCATTTCACTGGGCCACCAGCTGGAGGACCATTGAGGTGCAAGGTTGCCAAAGGTCATGACCTCGGTCTTGTCCGAGTTTAGCTTCAAGCAATTACTGGACAACCACGAACTGATGGTCCTCATTCCTTCCTGAAATCTTGCAGCCACAGCTGGTCCATCTTTGTGTATCGCCAACACCAATTGGGTATAATCCGCATAGGTGGTTAAGCGGAGACCCTGAGCTTTAATGACTCTCGCCAAGTCCGCCACATATATGTTAAATAATGTGGGGCTTAGTGCGGAGCCCTGCGGCACCCCACATGGGAGGATAAATGTTGGCGAGTAGAAGGAGCCTAGTTTTACTGCCTGGGTACGATTAACCAAAAAGGAGGCAATGAGGTCCCTGGCACGGTGGGTCACTCCCAGGGAAGTGAAACGGTCGATCAGAATAGAATGATCGACCGTGTCAAAGGCGGCAGAGAGATCTAGAAGAACCAGGACCGCTGCCCCGCCCTGGTCCAGTATGGTTCTGATCTCATCTGAGGCCTTTATCAATGCTGTCTCAGTCCCATGGCCCTTCCTGAAACCAAACTGGGAATCATCTAGAAGTTGATGGCAATCGATGAAACTCGCCAGCTGTTTATTCATGATGGCTTCGAATATCTTGGCCGGGAAGGGGAGGCAAGCAATCGGTCTGTAGTTGACTGAACCAGAAGGGTCCAGGGAAGGCTTCTTTAGCAAGGGCTTGATGATCGCAGTTTTCCAGATTTTAGGGTATATACCTGTTTGGAAGATGGAATTACACAGGTCTGTGAGAGGGGAGATGATAACCTCTTTTAAGGCGCTCAAGATAGAAGGGGGCATCAATCAATACAAAGTATACTTTTGGTATGATGCTTTTGGTGATAGTCAGCCGAACACAAGTGCAGAATGTCGTCTATTCAAACAAGTAATTGACAGAGTTTCATCACATAACCATTTTTCCAAGTACAAGCCATTAACAATTGGTTCCTTACTATGCAAATTCGACAATAGACGCTAAAAGTCGTAGTACTCTTTTAAAGTGTTTATTTTATAAACACTGGTGGCATTCCAAAACATTGTACGACAAACGATGATTTGTTTCCAAAATGCAAAGCCATAAAGTTATAGCTCTGATATAGAAAAAAAGAAAAAAGCATATTCTATAGTATACGGTGCGGGAAATATGCAATCTTCTTCGCTTCCATCAAGCAATAAAACGTTAAGCCATTTCCATTCAACAATGTACACATATACTCAGTCTATGTATTCACCTACTGCTGCGACCATTAAACGATGAGAGGCAGCAGCCACAAATCATATATTTATGTATTTTTGCACTTTTAAATAGTGCAAAGTCGGCTCAAGGACATTGGAGCGCTTTACATGAGCAACAGATTACATTTCACGAGGTCACGTTTTTTGTTGTTGTTTTTTTAGATACAGGGAGATTTGGTGATTTGCCCAGAATCACAGATGTTGAGCCGCTGCCGGGATTCGAACTAGGGCAGGATTGAGAAATGAAAGCAGCTCTGGAAAAAATGTTCAGTCAATGTCTGCTCTCTTGGACTTTTTGTGTAATCTACCTTTTTCTATCCATCGTTATATCTCTCTCCTTCTGCCCCCTCCCTCCTCTCTCTCTTTCTCGATCGAAGCCTCCTAGTGGCTACTGCTGCTAATATCCTCTGGGAGCCCGGGCAACGTGCAGAGGCTTTTGAAGCCAGCCTCCAAGGGCTCCAGCCCACAGGGGAAACACCCGTAGAAATAAAAGGCCTGTCCGACACCGCTCTAACCTGAATCCTTACTTCAAAATACAGCAGTTCAGGCCATTAGGTCTATCTCATCCCATCAGTGCACATGCACCTAGTTCTTCACCCTTTTATCTATATAGATTTTAATCAGCCCTTCACATTCTGCCAACTTGTATTAAATATAAATATGATTCATATCATAACGTATATATCACATAGCACGGTTTCTGTGCCACATGGAACAATGAATGAAAGACATATTACTTTAATCTTTAACAATAATATTGTGGTGCAGCGACAGCGTGAACAATGCACAAAGCAACCATTCATGCACAGTTTCTTCATTTCTATATCCTACCATTACTTTACAGGTGACAAGCTAACTTCCTACCGTGGTCCAAATACAATACATATACACACACATATACAATGAAGGGTGCAAACTATCTATACTCTCAGTGATTGTGTTGCTGATGTTTGTATGTCTATCAATTATGAAAAGACAGAATAGAAATATATGGATTTTCTTGCATTTAAAAGGTTAAAATGGCACGACTTGATAATTAATTGAGAGCAATGTTATGTGAATATCTGTGCCATACAGAATTGACAGACTGCCCTTACACACAGGCACAGAAGAAAAGGCAGGTTGTTTTTTCAATCTCTATTAGTCAAAGAATTTAAAAAACGTGCCTTCCAGTATTTAGCCTTAACAACTAAGGAAAAATATTTATAAGTTATGAACATGATGATTTAATGACTTGATGTGTAGCCTGGATCAATCTATTGATAGGTATGTGCAGTGAAATATTTACTTTTTTTGCACGTTCTAAGGAATACTTCCAGTTTTGATAGGGGCTGATTTGCTCTCACAAAATATGTTATACCAAAACAATTTTAGCTCAGAGAAAGTTAACTATAGAGTTATAGAATATCCTAAAATGCCCTACAATGTCATCAAGAACTGTAATCTACGGTCTGATACAGCTAAATAGTTGTCACAAAAGACCGGGCCCAGGTTTACTAAGGGCTTGCGTCATTAAACGTGACTCAAGCCCTTAAGTGAGATTTACCTTGCCACACAGAGCCACCGTGTGTGGCACTGGGTGGCATAGTGAATCTTGAGTAACGCAAGGCAGCGCAAGTCACTGGCTTGCATTACTCTGCACCAGGAAGGCGTTCAATAGATGGAGTGTGGGTGTTCCCATACATCTACCTGTGCATTTTGGCACATTATCAGGTTTACTAACTCTAGTAAACCTGGAAATGTGTCAACATGCTACGCCTTCCTAGAGGAAGTGTGAGGAGGAGAAATATGCTAATTTCTCCTAATGTGTCCCCCTTTCCAAGTGTGCTGCATTCTACATCACACATAGAAAGAGGAAAAAGCCTAAGAGGATTGGTTTAGTGAAGGAAGGTGCCCCTCCCTGCATTATAACAATCCTGACTGCAAGGCAGGTACACTTGCACCAGGGCACAAGGATGCCTGCTTTGGTGCTAAGCTGCACTCAATGTGCCAGCGTTGATAGAGAGCAGGAATGTACCATATCTTAGTGGATTTGGTTAATGTCTGCTCTCTCCATTGGATGCAGCGCACTGCTTCAAGTTGTCTTGCTGCATTGCGCTGCATCAAATGTTAGTAACCCCCCTCCCCACCTACTAACCAGCTGAATCTGTGTCTTTGGTGGGTATGGTATTAGCCTAGGATAATCACTTCCTTCTTTACTTCTAAAGTTCTCCTCATGCATTCAAGATAGTCTTACATACTTACTTCACAATCTTGTGAAATTCACGCATTTACTTACCAGAAGTACAAGAATTACGGGGCCTTGATATATGTAGTCAATATATTTTCCTGGTTCCTTTCCAAACCAGCATCTGAAAAAACATTCAGCTATCGGTTACTCATTTAATTCAGAAGTCAAAAATCTTTAATTGCATTTCTATTGCAGTCCAAAATTACCAAATACATATTTTCCGGACATAATCAACAATCAGATCAAATACACATATTCAACTGCCTCAGTGTTGCTAGTCTCACTATTAAAATATATATATATATAACATAATTAAATAACACTGTTATTGATACTGATTTATATGTTAGTTAACTAAGTCACAACATCTCCAAGAGCTACAGATATCTGAGTATTTCAAAGCAATATATGGTGTAAGCGCTTTCATTATTGAATATGTATGGGTAAATTAAGTATAAAAGACAATAACGAAGCTCAGCAGAACCACCTACGCTGGCGCAATGGAGCAATAATATGGACTTACTAATGTTTACTGAACGAGCAGTATATGTGGCGAGGGCCTGCCCTCGAAAGTGGAACAAAGTATGGTCCAAGTGGAATACATATAGGGGAGAACTGAGTGACATGCTGCCTGAAGAAGATGACGCATTCTCCGATGACGAAGAGGAGTGAGATGGGGACTGGGTTATTTACACTGCTAACTATACTGAGTTACAAGACGTGCTGCTTCTCATGGCAATGTCATTATTAACCCTGATTATGTATAATGGTGTGTTGGAATTATGGCTGAAGTATTGTAGTATTGATTGTCAACGTGCATGGTTACCTACAATGAAAAGAATAAAAATTGTTTAAAAAAAAAAAAGACAATAGCATTTCTGCATTTCCAAAACGTATCTTTTTGACAGACCACAACACTTTATCTCACAAGGCATGAAATTCAGTGCACGCAATATTTTCAGTTGTGTTTTTTCCCATGTTTATTTCCATGGAGGGATGGGTAAATCTGTATACCGACGATAATGTTTCCTCGACCGATCCACACAGACTTTTACTTTGAAGGGGCTTTCCAGTGTAGAGAAAAACAGTTCTCTTTACCCAGCAATACATCTCTAACAATCACCGACAACAGGGATTCCAAAATGTTCCTTTTATGATGTCAGCTTGGGCTTTGAGGGCCATTTTGACATATTTCGCCTGAAGCCACTTTAAGACTTAATCATATCTTCTACTTTCGCTGAATCTTTTCCCAAAGAGCTAACATAAAGTGTACTCTGCCAGGACGCTGATTTTCATATAGGGGTGTAGTGTAATTCAACTGCCCACAAAAAGTGAAAAGACAAGGGATTGGTGATAAATTATTTTATTAGTAGTGTGGTACAACCAGTTGGGTCTGAGGTTTGTAGAAAAATATATAATTTGTAAAACAGTTAAGAAATAAGAATGTCCTGTACAACTTTGAGGAAGAACCCAGTACAAATGCTTAGGGAGTCATGAGAAGGAACACGGTGCTACCAGGGGAAAAACGTATCCAACATACCATCGTATTGATGCCGAATAAAGGAGGTTTAGACTAGTTCCTATTAATGTTTACAATAATAGTAAAATTGCCAAGTCAAATTACACTGTTTTGTTTTTGTGCTTCTTAGGGGGTCAAAGTTTAATTGGAAAGTTATGCTAGGATAGAATCTAACCTAGAAGTCTCTCCCACTGAGTTTTTCAGGTGGACTGCAAGAAACTGGGTTACTGGTTGTGGTGGGAGACCTTACCCAAGCCGGAACCACAATCATTGTCAGGGTGAGGCATAAGCAAACATCAAATTAACCCGTACTCAATCCACTGGTAGGTTGGCACAGACAGTTATGCTTAACTTAGAGCAATGTGTAAGTATTTCTGCAGCACTTCAAACAGCAAAAAGGTGAAACCACAACACCAAAAAGAATCCCACACCAATTTAGAAACACAGAACAATTTTTAATAAATACAACAAGACCAAAACAACGAAAGCTAAATCAGTAGAACTGAAGGAATGTTATTTAAAAGAGCTGCATGAAAATAGCTCAAAAAACACAAAGCATTAGCTGCGGCTATCTGGTCACGCCCGATTGGGACAAAGTTAGGCTGACCACAATGGAACGCGGGCCAGAAGCATGGACCCGGTTAGGCATGCTGTACAAGAGTACCTTAAATCCTATTTGTGGAGTGTTGCGAGGTCCTGAGCAGTGTGTGCATTGTGCAGCCGAGGCGATGTGTCTGTTCCGAGGAGCTGCAGAGCTGTGATGTGAGATCCTCTGTCATTGTCGAGGATTCCATCTATTAGGTTTTACATTGCGAAGTCCCGGGTTGAGAATGTGTTCCGCAGTCGAGGCAATGCGTTGTTTCAGAAAAACTATGAAGCTACTGTCGACGAGAGATTTGCAATGTGAAGCTTTGCACAGCAATGATTATGATGTGGACTCTATGGTCAATGCAGAGCCCTTTGTACTGGGAGAACCCTCGCAGCAGAGCCAATTCTTCGGTTCTGCTTGGGATTGCACTGCACAGCAGAGAAGATGTGTTAGTTCTGCTGGGTCCACAGATGAGCTAACACAGAACCTTCAGGCCCAAATCCAAGGGTCCAGGACTAGGGTGGCACCACTTGGCAGGGTAGTACTCACAGATGGAAGAATCCAGGTGCTGGGTTCAAGGTTTTTGGAACATTCGGTCCCAGAGTCTCTCGTCAGGAGAGTCAGCCAATTAGCCCTTGAAGCCACTTTGGGGTCATGGGTTCAACGTTTCCAGGTTCAGTCATTCTCATCCAAGCAAGAGGGCAGCAGGCAGAAGGTCGGCACAGCAGGGTAGCAGTCCTTCAGAGCAGCAGTCCAGCAGAGCGACAGTCCTTTCAGCAGCACAGCAGTCTTTGACCCATGGATACTCTGCCAGGATGAAGAAGTGTACTGAAGAGTTGGTGTCTGGGATCCAATATTTATACCTGGGCTTTCCTTTGAAGTAGGATAAGCTTCTAGAGGTTTCCCTTTGAAATCCTGCCCTGCCCATCCTGGCTCCCAACTAGCCACAGGGGCTATGTAGCCCTTTGTGTGGAGGCACAGCCTATTCAAGTGTAAGTAGTGCTGTGCCCAGCTTCACCTTCACATTCTGCAAGTGATGGCCCATCAAGGCACACCTAAGTTTCTTTTTTGCGTGGCTGCCAAGGAGGAAAACACAAAGTTCAACTGTGAGCTACACCCAGTCATGTTACACAGAGACAGTCTGCAGGCACTAAATGGCTATGGCAGAAAAATGGCAACTTCCTAAAACTGGCATTTATGAAATTGTAATTTAAAATCTGACTTCACCATGAGAGAGAGATTTTCACTTAATCTGCATGTATTAAAAAGGAAGGTCTTGGCCTGGCAAAAGGTTTTTTGGACAGGCCGTCATAGCATTTAAAAAACTGCACTCACATACTGCAGTGGTAGACCTGAGACATGTTTAAAATACTACTTAAGTGGATGGCACAATTCATGCTGCAGGCTCACTGTAATGCACAGACCATGGGCACAGTTAATGCTACTTTACTAGGGACATACAAGTACATTAAATATGCCAGTTGGGTATAAGCCGATTCTACCATGTTTTAATGAGAGAGACAAGCACTTTAGCATTGGTAAGCAGTGGTAAAGTGCGCAGAAGCCTAAAGCCAGCAAAAATGAAGTCAGCTAATTAGGAGGATTGAAGGTAAAAAGTTAGGGGGAAAACCACTCCAAGGATGCCAGGTCTAATATGGAGATTATGTGAAGGAAAAGTTTTTGGAACACATGTGAACTGAAGATGATGCAGAGTAAACTCTGGATGGCCTAAGATCAGGAGGAAGGATGTTTCTGGTGAAAGGGATTAAGCATAGTGAAAACGGCAAATGAGGATTTGAGGTCCTTGGTTAGGGAAAGCAGTTCCTTTCATCTTATTTAAGCAGTGAAAGTCTAGTAGCATTTGCATAGGGTTTCCCACATGTTAATAATGTCCTCAGCTAGGCTTCACAAGATGGTGCTCTAAAAGTTGATAATGTTTCAGACTTAAATTATTTTGGATTCCTTTTGTCTAACTTTCCAAAGATAGCATGTAATCGGTACAAAGGAGTGTCCACACAAAGTCTCAGGAGGTCAGGCCACACAACCACCAATGGTCAAAAGACTACAGGGCCAATTACGATCTCAGTCGGAGGCGTTCCAACCGATATCATCAGTTTCACTTCTGACCACCTAATTACAATTTAGGCGGTTGGAAGTCAAAATGGCCAGTCATTCTAGTTGGCTTCTTAGAGGTTCAAGGAGCCCGTCAGCCAGTCAAAAATGGCCCATAATCCATATGGACGCCGTTTTACGCCGTCCGGATTTCAAGGCACGGTTTCTGACAAGCTTTCCATGCCCCTGGAAAGTCAGTCGAAAAGTGTGTTTGGGGGCCCCTAGCAGGGCGCCCTTCTGTTTGCAGCCTTCGATGCCCCCTTGTAAATCTCTGCACCATGTGGCAGTCACCCTGAGATGCCTGCCACGCAGTGCAGGGATGAACACAACCTCCTATTTCCCTATGGGAGCTTGTGCTATGGCCGTTTTACGGTCGTAACACATGCTCCCATAGGGAAATGTGAGTATGCGACTGCACCATGTGCGGTTGCATTGTATTTAAGCGGTCGGGACTGACTATCAGAAGTTGGTAGGTCCTGTTTCCGCACCGGTGCATCCGCCTGACATCGTAATAAGACCCTTAGTTGTCAAAGATGTTGTACTGACTAGATTTGTCCATGAGCCTAAAGTAGTTGGCATCAATCCTAGAGATCGTGGCTGCATCCTTACCTAGCTTTGACCTTCAGGATCTGCGCTAAGCTGAATCCTATGGAATTTTCTCAGGCTCTCTAAAGCCATACTCTTTGCTTAAGTGGCAGCGTAGCAGGTGCTTCCACCAATTTTTCTTAATCAATTACTTTGTAGATCCCACTATTCCGATTAGAGATTCTTGCTGAACACAGCCTACAGATCTTTGGTTGAACGGCAATCTGAGAGACCTTAAGTGTCAAGGGATGGCCCTTGAACGCACCTGGAGAATTTGTTATGACCCACCTCTTAGAAAATTTTCCCCACCCCATCACAAACCTCACTTTAAATTCCTTAATTACCACCATCACATCAGGTTCTCCATTGCCACTTTATATCTTATTACCAAGAGCATCTGTGATCTACTCCAATCTTCGGGGTCTACTTAATCTCTCTCACTTCAGACTACTATCCTGGAATGGGAAAATATACAATCACTGTTTCTCTCTTGAAGAAATCCTCACTAGACTCCACTATTATCGCCAATAGCAGGTCTATTCTCTCTTGCCTTTCACCAGGAAAATCGTTGAAAAATATGTCAATACTTTGCTCTTACAGTATCTTGAAGAATACTTGCTCCTGGATCCATCACAATCCATATTTAGGCCACAACACATTATGGAAAGAGACATTTTAGCTGTAACTAAACATTTTTGTGCTATCCTGGATCAGGGTGGTACTACTGTACTTATAATTCAATATGTATTAGCCTTATTTATTACCATTTCACACTCTACTCTGATCAATTGTCATAATGAGTTAGGGATCTGCATTTCTGCTTTAAAATGGTTCTCCTTTTTTATCTGATAGATTTCAAACTTTATGTTAATGCTCTTTCATAATCACGCTCTTAGTGTTTTTTCTTCATTATATTTCTATTTTTTACACTCCATAACACTATCTTCAGCATGAACCTATTGATACAAAAAGCATTAGCTTAACAAAGCAAAACATGCAAAATATATTGAACCTGACACCCCACTCATGCTAAAACACTAAACATACCCTCAATACATATCCAAATCGTACTTCATTCATTCAACCTCAATCAGCAAAACCTCCATTAAAACATTTTAGATACAAAATACCAGACAAGACCACAGTACAGAATATATGCCCTCAAATATAAATCTGATGTGATGAAATATTTTTTGTTATAATGCAAATACAGTGAATTATGACTTAGGGCCTGATTTCGAGTTTGGCGGTCTTGCAGCAGGTCGCCACGCCACTGCCCCACTCCAAGACAGCCAAACCCATAGTCAGACCACCAGCTGTGTAGGTCCCACGGTGTTGCGTCTCTAAGACACGTAAGTGTGCCTTAGAGATGCACTGCTGTGAGACCGCCCAATCCCGTTCCTGAATAAAAAGAAATGCACAATGTTGTGCATTCCTTTCTGTGTAGGAACAGGGGATGCAAAAATCAAGGGGGCATACCATGTGCCCCTCTGTATGCACCCCAATGCACAGAGGCAACATGGGGCCCTGT
The DNA here is from genome assembly GCF_964261635.1 of Lissotriton helveticus. NCBI lineage: Eukaryota > Metazoa > Chordata > Amphibia > Caudata > Salamandridae > Lissotriton > Lissotriton helveticus. The sequence goes on from NC_136071.1 coordinate 262,409,426, forward strand.
TAGAGCCCCCTGAGTTTCCTCACTGCCACAGTTTTCATGGAAGGCTCAACACTATGAAAAGAAGAGCAGTGAGGAAACTCATATTATGCTTGGTGGTGCCACTGAGGCACTGCCAGCATATTGCAACCTCAGACCACTGCACCACCACTGTGGGATCAAGGATCCCGGCGGTTTCAACGGTCTAGTAGTTGTCCAACTGCTGTACTCATAATACGGCAGGTGGACTGTCATCACGGCTACGGCAGTCCGATGGACAGCCATTGTCATAACTAGGCCCTTAGTGTATATTAAGCATAAGGGGGATGGGAGCACACTGCTTCAACTCCCAGCACAGTTCGCCCCTTTGCATCCTGGTAAGAGCAGTTCAATTTAAATGCTTACTTGAAAGTTCGCAGAGTGTTTCACCAAAGTTGGTGCAGGTTAGTGATGTTAATCTCTAGACACATGTGTTTCTGGATTTTATCCTTCATCAGTAGAGATAAAACGAAATTCATCTGGGGTTTGCTGAGAAAGTACAGAGATGGCCAGCACTAATCTGCATCCACCTCGTGAAACACTCAAGACTTTCCAAGTGTACTCGCTTGTCGATCTGAACTGCATCTACCATGATGCCCTGGGGCGACTCTGCTGGGAGGTGAAGCAGTGTGCTCCCACACCAGTTTCTTGTATATTGAGCATATTTGAATCACATCAACTTTAGAATATACAATTTTCTACTAACATAACATTAATAGATCTTTATATTAAGGATCATCGTGGAGACCCCCTCAATTTAATATGTTGATAGTATGGTCTTCTGGGTCATATTCAGTTTCAAATGGCACTGACACGTGTTTAGGGGAAAACCAAATGCAGTACCACATTCTTCAAGGTGCTAAGCAACAGAATGTGAATGAAAAAAATAGGGAAGGGGTGGGGAACAGCTGAGAGAAGACACAACAAATCTGAAACAGAAAATAGGCTCAAGATACTAACAATAACACTCATATTTAATAGGGAACGTGTACTCGAAAGACAGACAAAATATGGGGAGAAAGATAACCTGAACAATGGAGAAACAAGATTCTTTGTCAAAAAGCTCACTTAGTTTAATACATACCAATTACACCAATGATGTGTAGCAGACAGACAATATAGTACATGTGATTGAGGTAGATAACCTAGTCTGGACATATAAATATACTAACAAAAACCAAACCGTAACAGTTTGAATGGCCTTTACGTACACCAAAACCCAGATTAAGACACTCTACCAACATTTCCATATTTTCTTGTTCAGATGGCATGCAGCTTGTGACTAAGTCTGGGCGGTGAACTCCGCTTTGCTCGCTGAGTTCCGAAAAACTCCGCTCGGTGTGGAGGAGTTTTTTGCCTCGCTCGTCTAGGCATCTAGTTGGCGAGCGCAAGTGAGGAAAATCCACCACCCAGCAAGATTTTTCCTCATTCGCGATCACCCACATAAAATTGGCGAGTGTGAGCATGGAAAATCAACCTCCCTGCGAGATTTCTCAGCGCGGGCGGTCAGATTTCTCATTGCGAGTGGTCGCATATGCTCACGACAGGTCATGTTGAGAAACCATCCATTGCGTTGAGAACAGTGCTGCTTGAGTAAAAATCTTCTCAAGCGGCAGAAAGGAAACTGAGCCCGCTTGCGCTGTGCATGGTGCCGTTTACGATGATTGCACAGTGCGTACAAGCACCTGGCACTGAAAATCACTGCGAACTGCATTTATCTAAGCACTCTGCTGCTTGCGGTGCTCTGCATAGCGCAGCAGCAGGTTTTTTTTGCACTTCGTGTAGTTCCACGTAGCGGAACTCTGCAAACTCCAGGCTGACTCATGACAGTATATGGAAACTCCTCTCCTGCTTCTACTCAGTTCCAGGACTGCATGTCAGCAGTCAGTAAATGGAGAGATGCTAGTTTCCTCAAGCTCAACTGAAACAAACTTGTGGTTTTGGTCACTGGAAATCAACTTGCCTTATGGTCTCCTAGTCTGTGTCTAATTGGCTTAGGATACCACCTGCCCCCAAATCCTCTGTCAATGGTCTTGGCATCTGTGTAGACTCTAACTTATCCCCCAATTGCCACATAACAAAGGTGGCTGCAACATGCTTCAGCATACTTCAAATTCAGAGAAAAACCATCCGCTTGTAACCTACTAACACATATAAATCCATCATTCAAGTGTTAATTACACAACTACTAGATTATGGCAACACCCTTTGCATTGGTCACTCAAAATATCTTCTACAAAAACTACAGGTAACCTGCATGGCGTATGCTTAATAATCATTGTACACAGTTCATTGTAGGTCAACTCAGGGACCTATATTAGATGCCTGTGTCAAGCATATTATTTTCAATGTGCTATGTAACTCTTGGACAACCCTCCAAACCTAAGAGCCCCTTTACCTTAACTAACACATATTCAAATGTACCTCATTACTCTCATTCTGCACTCTTTTGAGCATCATTTTACTCGAGTTCTGAGTATCAGACTGTTAGATCTGGGCGTCTCTAGTTGGCTGAGGTAGGTACCTTAGTCCAAATACGGACACTTGCTTCTAGTCAGGGAAAGGAGGGACACACTCTTAGATAACCCCTGCTCACCCCCGGTAGCTTGGCACAAGCAGCCAGGCTTATCTCCAAGGCAATGTGTAAAGTATTTGCAACCACACTCCCAGTAACAGTGATAACACCACAAATGGACACCACACTGATTTAGGAAATAGCTGTCTCTCTATCAAGAAGAAATATGAGACCAAACGATAAAAATATTCAACATATGCGTATTCATAATATTTCACTGGGCCGGTTATTAGGCCAACAATCACTTATAGGTTCTTGCTGTATTAATGAGTAGTTCACGATGATCGAATGCAGTCATAATGCAATGCAGTTCATAATGTAGAAATAAGACAGTCCTTAATGCAAGTACTAATGCGTATCGTAAGAGCAAGGAATAATGCAGTTCGTAGTGCAAGCACTAATGCGGATCGTAAAAACAAGTAATAAGGCAGTTCGTAGTGCACATACTAATGCGGATTGTAAAAACAATTTGGCACTGATCGCGGTGCTCGGCAAGGTCTCTATGCCTCTCCTGGCTGACTCGCTGAGAACGGTCTGTCGTCGTACGTACTCCGCCCCAGACTGTGACACACGCACGCTTGCTGAGCGTTACGTGGGGTGGGGTGCAGACTCTCTCCCTTCTCCTCAAGGCTTGGGTGTCACGCTGTGTGGCTTCGGCTTGGCGGAGGCTGCTCCTCACAGTGAGAGTCTGGCTACCAGGCTACAGCCTCGCAGCTGATCAGCTCCCGGCACATCTCCTGTTATCTTGCGCAAAGGGACCTCTGACCCACGATGGTGAAGGTTTACAGGTCTCTCCTTGGCAAAGCCAGGCTCGGGCCGGCGGCGGTGATTTCTCACTGCTCCCCCTTGGGACGACTGTCTGGGCCGATGGCGATAATGATCACAGCACTTCTGGTCATGCTGTCGATCGAAGCAGAGTGCAAGACTGCTCCAGTGCACATGGTCACGGAGCAATTCTCATGACGGTCTCAGGCTACAAAAGCACACGCACACAGCGTCGCTGAGATACACTTGGAAACTTTTATGTTCCGGAGTTTCCTCAACAGGGAGCCACCTCTTCTCGGGCTCTTGGAGACAAGTAACTTCAGGACACAGCAAAGTCCTTTCAAGCAGGGGGACACAGCACACAGCAAAGTCCCATGTCCCAACCTTAGTCAAATCAGCAAACTGCAGGTCAGCCCCAGAACACAAAGCAAGGGCAGTCCTTTTCTTAAGCCTCTTCAGCTGTTCTTCTTTGAAAGAGGCTCCTCTTGATCACAAAGTAGTTTCAATCCATTTTCAGGCTTGAGTTCAGTCTTGAGTTCAGGGGTTTCAGCTCTCACATTTATTGCCCTAAATGCCTTTGTGTTCAGGGGGCTCTGAGCCCAGTCCAAACCAGACCTGGGTGTCTTCCTGCCAGTGCACACCGTTTTCCTTTGATAGTGAGGGTCTGGGCCCCAGACACTCTGCAGGAGATGGAGCCATCCTTTCGTGGCAGCAACACAGCTCTCTTCACATACGGGGGGCTACTCCTCCCCCAACTCCAAATGTAGGCCATCCTGTTGCTGTCTCACCTACTCCTCTCTAGTGTCAGGACACTCCCCAGACCCTATCACATCCAAACCCAGACAGTCAATACACAACCAGGCAGAGGCACACAGGATGGTTTAAGGCAAGAAATCAGCCACTTCTAAAAGCGTGGTTTCCAAACACACAATTTAAAACCCATCTTCACAAAAAGATGTGTTATATAATTCTGAGTTCAGGGACACTAAACTCCATCTCTCCATCGTATGCCTATGGGAAGATATGCTGGAAACATGGGACACAGCATTCCCCCATTCTGTCCTATGGGCATGATGGCCTTGCAACAGTGAACAACGATTTTGGCAGTATTTCATTCTCAGGACATGGTACACACCTCAGTATAGGTCCTACCTTTCACATACACTGCACCCTGTCCTGGGGGGTACCTTGGGCCTACAATAGGGAGTCTGATGTGCATAAAAAGGGAAGGGTAAGGCCTGGCAAGTGGGTGCACTTGGCAGGACAACAAGGCAGTTAACAAACTGCGTGCAGGCACTGCAGTGGCAGGTCTGAGATCTCACTTTTGTGGGTGGCACAATTAGTGCTGCAGGCCCACTAGTAGTATTTGCATTACCAGCCCTGGCACACATAGTGCACTTTACTAGTGAGACAAACATACCAATTATGGACAACCAATTACCATAACACTTTATACAGTGAGAACTTGCACTTTGACACTGATCAGCAGTGGCAAAGTGCCCAAAGCATCTAAGTTGGCAACATCATGCCAGAAAAAGTTCTAGGAGGAAGGCAAAAAGTTTAAGGAACTTTAGTCAAAAAGGGTCAAGTCCAACACAGACTATCCAGGCAAGTTAGGTGCTTTCCCACTGTAAGGTCTCTAGATTTTGAAAAGTCTGCCCTTGTCTATTCAGCTGTGCTCCTTTGACATTATTCCTAGAAACCAATTGAAACGCTGGCTGTTTCAGTGCTATTGCACCCCTCTTCTGCTCCATGCTCCTCCTAGTCCATCGATATCCAGTGGATTCCTCAGCCTTAATATGACCCAGATGGGGCAGCCGAGTGCTTTATGAAAACCAACCACAAACATCATATGTATTATTGTTGTGACTTCCAAAGTGTTTAGTTGATAGGATTTTGATTTTCGAGATGTAACACTGCAAAGGGATTACTGACATAATATTGGAATCAACAATATTGTGTAACAAAAATATTGGGTCAAAAATATAGTTTACAAAAATATAATTTTGCTTATCCTTATAATGGTAAGTACAAAACAGTTTCACACTAATATTGTTAAAAAGCATAAAAAAAATTATAATAATATATATGTGTGTGTAAGAGTGTGTGTTTTTGATAAAAAAAAACCTTAGAAATTCACTTAAAAAACAAAGGTTAAAGTAACGTTATAGTTACACCATTGTCCTCAAATCTTCAGTTTTGGTTATCAATGCAGCTGGGAGTGCGTGGTGAACTGTTTCTTCACATCTTTTTATGCCTGTGCTGACCAGGAACTTTTTTATGTTATTTTCATCAGCCACTTCATTTGTGCCATTTGCTCTATCTGCAGTACTCTCTACACCCTGTGCTATGTTTAAGGGAGCCGGGGACTTCACTGTAGACACAGTGCACTGGAAAACAGTTTCTCTTCAATACTGGAAATATGAAGGTGAAGTGTGCTTGCCATTACACCTTTTTATTTCCTGGCACGCCCACTACATCTGGTCACAGTCTGTCTGCTATAAGGTAAGGACACTGCACTGTCCTCCTACACTGTGTGCTTCCTGCTTCACCAATGACACTACACCTCTGTCCTTTGCTTCCAGATATCCCTCTCCTGCTGCATCTGCCCTGCTTACAAATACCCTCCTTCGGGGTAGCACTGTTAGTCGACAGGGCCGGACTGGGAACAGAAATCAGCCCTGGCAAACTGCTCAGCTGCCCCCCCCCGCCACCCCGGTGAGAGGGGGAGTGCAGCTGAGCAGTTTGCGAGGGCTGGTTTCGGCCGATTTTGGGGGCCGATATTGCCGACCCCTGGTGACTAAAACGGTCCCCCAGGGGCCCAAAACCACCCCCCACCGTAGAGGCCTACCGGGGAAACGCCTGGTGCCCGCTATGCCCAGTTCAGCCCTGTTAATCGATAAGGACATTTTTATCAGATGAAAAAATGTAGACCTATTATCTTGGCCAGTTGTTTGGTTCTTGCTTATTGCACTGTGCTTCTATTTCAGCTTCAACAGGAAGCAATGTACGGCTCCTTTTGCTGACACCGGAAATACTTTTTCTGTGTGATACTGTGGGGCCATGCACCAGGTGTCCATTTGTGCTCTTGCAGTAAAGATGTATGTCACCTCCTGCAGCATTATTTGGTGTTTCCTTGCATGGGTGCAATGATGTATTGTCAAGGTTATTAAACTACTGTAGTTTGCTTAAAGGGGGAATGGTTCATTATGAGCAATATTTTAATAATAAACACTTAGGCTAAATTATGACTTTTGATGGAGTGGTAGTGTGGCTGCCACCCTCCCACCAGATTACGACCAGTTTCGGATGGGCGGAGTTGCGGTCACGGTGTGGGCCATCTTTCAAAGGTCGTGGTGCCTTTCAAAGAGGTTCCACAGTGGGAACGCCACACGGTGTTCCTACAAGGCATGGTCTCAAAAGTCCATGCCGTGCAGAACACACTCAGGGGGGCACATGTTGTGCCCCCCTGCAGGCATCCCCAAGCTGAGGGGGTGCATTGGGTTCTGTAGAGCTCCCTTTGTCTCAGCAATTCCAGGCTTTTAATGGTGGAAAGACCTCCATGAAACCGATGGCGGCACCTGAAACTTGCAATATGCATGGCGGTGCTGCAGAGACAGCACCTGCATATAACGTAGTCCCTGACTGCTGTGCCACCGTTCCCTGGCGGAGTTGGCTGTCCAATTACGGTCTGACTGCCCAAGTCGTAATAGGGCAGTCGGACCACCCGTGCCACGGTAGCTGGACTGCCACTGCTGCACCACCACAGGTCTGGTGGTTCTCAGATCACCAAACTCATAATTAGGACCTAATTCAGAGGCAGGGAACGTAGATGATGGTATTACATTTTATTGTGATTTATCATAGCAAGTGAAGTTAAATATGTTGTTTTGGAGTAAATGCACTTACTCTTCAAGGAAATGCATTCCTGCTGTAGAAAGGGCATCACAAATCATTTTTCTGATTAAACTATTAACTTCAAAGCAGTGTGGTACAGCAGCCACAGTGCATCAGTCCCAAAGTACTGGGATGGCTGAGGATGGTGTTTAGAGGTGGGTGAGCCTACAAATTACCAGGGAGAGCAGAGTCAAAGGTTGGCTCTGACGATGAGAGACTTGAAAATGTTTACAATGGAAATCATGCAACAAAGATCATTTTAAAACATGAGCTTCTTCAAAATTAGAAAAAGTGTATTTCTTTTACATACTTGAAAGTTCACCTTAGTACCGCAGATTTGAAAAAGATAGTTTTTAAATATGAACTGTGAAACATTCCTGCCTCCACTCTGTTGACAATGTTATTATGAACTAAGAGGCAAGTCTGAGGTCATCCACCCTCTATGTTAGCCGATTCCTATTATCAATGGAGCAACCGCATAGGCTTCTTAACATGAGAGGTTATTGTACAGCTCAGGGTCTGTACTCACGTATTTAAAGGTGCACTAATATGTGATAATGGACAAAAAGGAGGTTCAGTGAAATAAAGTATTTGCCTTGGATCACACAATTTAAATTTGGTCAAGCAAGGAAGCCGGCAATGATCCCAGATTTCCCAGTTTGACAATGTGCACTCTATCCCCCCCCCCAACCCCCACCCCCTAGCGGTGTCTCTTCTACTCAATGGTTAATGCTTTTTCTTAATTTTTGGAGGATGACATGAGAGCATGGGTGACATGCAAAATCTACCTTTTTTGGGACGTCCTACATAGCGTGAAGCTTGCCCAAGAGCATAAGAGGGTTCCAAAAACACAGACTATATTACACATTTGTTCAGCATGTGGAGATGTGATTTGGCTTACAGGCCGTTACCTGGTCACCAGCTGCAGCCGCGAGGTCACATTACCTTCATGAAATGCGGCTGCCCGAGGCCACGCAGTGGCCATTAGGAGGGCGGCCCCTAGGCACAGTGGGCTACCCCCGCCCCACTCTAGCACCCTCTCCTCCCCGGGGCAGGAGGAGTCCCGAAGGGAGCGTGGGAGGAGCTGTGTGGTCACGTCCGGTGCGGCAGGCAGGGCAAGGGGTACTTAAGTCCCCCTCGCCATTTTCCATGTCTCTTTGCCACACCGGACGCGTCGTGGTGACCTCGCCAGCGGGGACACACATTTTGCTTGTCGCCCGCCTGAGCGCTGAACCGTCGTCTTTGTCGTCGGGTCGTCGTACTGAGGTACGTGCTGCTTTCTTGCCTCCCCCCGGCCCTGTCCCTGGGCACGACCAGGTTGCACAGGGGCCCTGTGGTAGGATACCACGGGGGGAAAGAAACCGTCGGGCAGGTTTTGGGGCAGTTCAGCTTGCTGCGGGTCTTTCCGGTCGGAGTGGCGAAGGGAGCTGCGGGGAGGGCCCCTTCCTGGGTGAGTGTGGTGGCTCTCTATTACCCTCCACCGCTTTGTATCCTTATCCCGGTTCACTTGCTCCGGAACTACCAGCCGGGGGGGTCACGCCAGGCTAGCATTCGGTAGGGCTGCGGGGACGATGGCTTGGCCGGAGCGGTGCATTGGGGGCACCTCCGCGCTGGGCCCTTTCGGCCATCCTTGGTCCCACTCCATGTCAACACGCGAACGTTGCTGTTGTGCGGCTGACCTATCCCCCCCTTCTTCACTACGTGATCCAATCGTGGGTCCTTGGGCCGGGGTGTGCCCCTTTTGGCGGAATGGATGCATGGGCCTCTGCCATCTCGAGGCATCATGGCGAACCACCACTACCCCCCCGCCCCCACCCCCCACCGCAGGCATGCCCGCCACAGGCGTTTGGTGGGTGGGCTGCAGTGCGAGGCCGGACCCCGGCACGCCAGGAGCTGGTGCTCGCTCCTTCCCCGTCTATGTTATGTTGCAGATGCACGGTGAGCCCGGGGGGTCAGTGGACTTTTAGGCAGGGGAAGCTTCCATCGTGGCAGCTGCGGACTCCGGCAGTGGGGCTGGTGCACACTTTGAGGCGATGCGGTTGGCTCAGGCATGCCTGTTGCTTTACGGGGGCACTCCCGCCTAGTTAGTAATGGCCTGGTCATGACACATGCATAGTGGAGGTGCACTGTTTTAGAGCGTGGGAGTGATTGAGTTAAGCAGGTCAGCCTCTGGGCTGTCCGTGGCCAATCGGGTATGTATCAAAGTGTTGTGGCGGGATGAGACCCTGAGGAGGGTCCTCTAGGCCTGGTCCCTTCCACCAGGGCGATGCGGCTCCGTGAAGCATCACCCTGTTGTGTATTCCGAAATGCATCGTGTGTCGCTTGTACTCCTCTTTCGCGCTGTTAGCAGTGGAGCTTGTTGCTGGAGTTATACAGCCGGTATTATATTCCTGTTCACCAGATGCTCTTGCCGTCACCTAGGTATTGCTGTTTCCCATTATTCAGCTCGACCATTCTGGGGAGGGAGTCTATCACTTAACATTGACTGTACCGCCAGTCGCGGCTGAGGGAAAGATAGCAAATTATGAGGCCTGTGATTGCGATTGCTAGCCGCGGACCACCCCTTATCATTGGTGACAGGATGTGGTCCGTCGGCTAGACAGCCGACTTGGCGGAGGAAACCAGGGTTCGAGCCTCATGGGCATGTGATTCTGGGCAAAGCACATAACCTCCCTGTGCCTGAATGTGTAATGTAACATGGTGCTCGTGTAAAGAGTTCCAATACCTTGCGCCTAAGAGGTGCGTCTCCGCTGCTGAAACGTATTTTCGCAACTTGAGCCACGTAGGCATAGACGCTATATCCGACGAGAGAAGCGCATGCTGGTTTGTTAAGAGATTTTAGAGCGAGGAAGCTGTAGTCTGGCCAGCGACGGATGGCAGGCAATGCCCCATGGGCATCCAGATGAGCAATGTCCAGCACAAAATGTCCTGGGCTGGCATTGTTACTGATTTGAGTCAAAATATGCATTTCCCCCAGAATAGCATTTAGCACAACAGCATTAGCTGTGGTATTACCGCAGCGGTTTTCAGATCCGTACCACCTCGCTGAACCTGTCCCCGGATAGAGGTCTGCATTTCAATCTCATGTATAGAAATGAGTGCATCTACGCCTGCAGGTAATGTTCCATTCTAGAGATCCTATAGAGGAACAATTTTACACCCCCTGTCAATATCACAAAATGGTATGTCTGTCATACCCCTGTAGCCTATATCCAGGTGCGCTATTTCCACGCTTAATCATCACGTGCCTGTAATAGAAGCCATTGCATTATTTTATGTTAGAAGGTATAGCATGCACACGCAAACTGAAGGATTTGTAAGCAGGGAACCAGTCCGCAGCAAGCACAGGCCAGCAGTTCAGGGTAAAGAGGATTACCATGTGGAATCCCTTTTGGCAGCGCTGTGTTTTCATTCTTTGAGCAGGCAGGCTGTGGCCTGTGCAAAACAGGAGCCCCCTAGCCCCCTCGATGTAAGTGAAGTTGCAGCGTACCGAGCCATGCTTTCGCCCGAGCAAAACGTTCTGGATGCATTCCTACACACGGTGGCGGAAGGGTTTAGGCATCAGTCTCCAGTGTTATGTCGCGAGTTCGAGCACCGCCTTTTATGGTGTGGTTGTCATGTGTCAGGAAGGGCGGTTTCTGGCCATTCGTAGACTGTGGGTGGATCACAGTTCAGTTAAGTAGGAGCCATCAGCTGTTGTGTTTTTTGCATTGTGTCCCCCTTTTTCTTTGTGCACCGAGGCATTGCGGAGGTTGCGGCCGTGGGTGCTCTGGGGTGCCTAGAGGGCTGGGTACTTGCGGCAGGGGTGACAGGCAGTGTTCAGTTCCTGCTGTCGTTACAATTGTATGAGCGCAACATACAGCAGCTGCTCCCTTATTTTCCCGGTTCAAATGTTAACAGTGATCAATGTTTAGAAAGATTGCATCGTTCGAGTGTGGTTGTAGCTCATGAGGTAGAGAGCAGGTTTTGAAGGTATATGGCTCCGGGGTCGATCCTCAGCATCCCCATCACTTGGACAGACCTAGGAAGCAATATACTGCACTCCATGGATCGGCAGGTATGCCTATTCCGCGGCGTAAATAGTTAATTGGCCAGGCTTCATTATGTATCCGGATAGTTTGGGGAAGCACATTCTTGGTAGTTCAGGCCCCATGACCGGGGTATCCGTCACGTAATGTTGCAAATCACTGTTTTACCTTCGGCCCACTAAACTAAAGAGTCTGTGTGTAGGCAGCTGGGGCCCTCGTAAAGCGCTCGGCTACCTTCAGGTCATGGGTGTGCTATATACAAAGCTGGGGGAGAAAGAATGCCGCGTGTGAGGCAGCTGTAATTTAGGTGAGCGCTTGGGTGGGTTATTAGGTTTTGCGCTCATGAGTTGTGAATGAGTGCAGAATACTTGGAAGTGCTTCAGTGCGTGTGAGGCAACCAGGCCAGCAGCAAGCCGACACTGCATGATTGACTCAGTATGTACATGCGACTGAGTGCAGGCATATACGATGAGATGATAAACTCGGTATGTACACAGGACTTGAATCTACATATGAGAGGAGTGTGGTACACCAGGCCATCAGCTAGTGTACTCTGCATGCTGCTGCCAATGTGTACATGTAACTGTGTGCCCCTGTGCAAGAGAAGTGTGATACATCAGGCAAGCAGCAAGCTAGAACTGTATGACGTGGCTAATGTGTAGATGTAACTGAATGCCCATGACAAGAGATTTGTGTTATGCAGACAAGCAGTAAGCCAACACTGCATGAGGTGATCAGTAGGTACATGTGACCTAGTACCCATTCCTAGGACATGTGCGATACACCAGCCAAGCGAATGCTAACTGCATGGTGTGGACAATATGTGCACACAACTGATTGCTAGTGTACAGGAGATGTGCAGTACTTCAGGCCACCAGCGTGCAGACATTGGATGATGTGGCTAAACTGTATATGGGATTGAGTGCCCATCTTTAGGGGACGTCTACTAGAGCAAGCTGTCCACTGCATGATCAATGTATACATGTGACTGAGTGCATGTTTGTAGGGGATGTGCGATCCACCAAACCCTGCATGCTGTGGTCTGAGGGCATGTAAATGAGTGGCCAATGCAGAAGAGTTGCATGGAACAGACACTGTGGGATGTGTGCCCAGCGTACATGTGATTGAGCGCCTGTCACCCGCAGGAGAGGTGCCGAACAATGGGTCATGTGTGCACAGCAGACTTGTGAATGTCTGCTCGGTCCAGGAGAGGCGCGTAGTTGTGCGCTTAGTGTACATGTATGTGTACGGACAACTGCTCTTGCACATTTGTAAGGCCTTTGGGAGCGTTACTATTGGACAACATCTAACATTATCTTCGATACAAGAAAGTGCTGCGACTGTCTGAACAGAATGCACGTAGGCTACAACAATGTGGAATCACTGTGCCATAGGTGTGAATTTTCAGTCTCTTTTTATGTATTTGGCGGAAAATTTGGGTCTGTTCTAAAACAGAGTAGGGCAGGCTCTCCCAAGAATTACACGGCAATAGTTTGCTTGAATTTTGCTCTGCCAATCCATGCCTGCGCCTGCCGTCGCAGTGTGGCGTTTTGTCTCCATGCTCTGTCTTTTTTAAGCAACGACTCAGGTGCACTAATGCTGCCTTTCCATAAGCATGTTTCCGCCCAGATCCTGCGAGTGCCCCGGCATGCCCCCCCCCCGTGCCCGGTGAAGGTGGCAGGCTACACGCACCCCGTTGCACAAGGCATTGCCAGCGCTCCAGTTATCACTCACCCCAGCGGGGAGATGTCGCTGTCTCTACCACCCCACACGCTGTCTCGTCTCTATCTCGTGCTCTAGGGAGCCCCGAGCCGCGACAACCTTGTGCATTGCCAATTGGCCTTGCCTTCGGCACCGATTGGTTTTAGCAACGGCTTTTAGCCATCCTGCACAGCATCCCAATGCCCTAATGTTGTGCAGCATGGCTAAAGAGAACAAGCATATGCGATGCACCTAGTTAGCGCTGGTCAACTAGTGGTTTCTGGCATCAGGGTCGTGGACTATTAGACGCGGATCAACCAGTACAAGAGGTAGCAAACTGTGGATTGAGGAGGATAGGTGACGTGTGCAGGTTACAAAAGCGTATTAAGTACAAGGAGAGGTATAATACTACGTTATATGGAGGACACGCAAACACTAGAACAAACGTTACATAGGCTAGGGTGGTTCTTGTGCATGCACCGGAACCTAACACCATGTATGAAGTAGCTTTCAGTGTGTGCGTTACAAGAGAAAAGCGACGTGTGCATGTGACAATATTAAGGAACACACTCAATACACAAGAACACACGTTACGTATGCAAATGGTGGCACTTGTGCAGGTACTGGAACCAAACACAATGTATGTGGTAGCAATCAGTTTGTCATGAGAGTGAAGTGACGCGTGCATGTTACAAGAGAGTTCCTCCAATGGTAGAGGGAGAATACTTCATACATGGCAGACTCTCAAGCCACAAGAACACAATGGGAGGACACTTTCATAGTAAGGAGAACTGAATTTTATATATTAACGGTCTTCAATCAGTTGAGAGAGGGCTTGCATTAATTTGGGAGGTGCCTGTGAAGGAGAAGAACTTTGAGGTGAGCTTTGACGGCCTGGGAGGAGGAGGTGTTTCTGAGTGAAGTAGAATGGGATGAGTTAAGTAGTGACTTGATCACACACTCCAAAGTGCTATGGTCATTACCAGACTTAGCATGTGAATGTTGTCTTAATTTCGCTTGCTACACTTCTGCATCAGGCGCTGGAGGTACGCAAGTATGTGCCACACCCAACTCCTTACGAGAATGTATTGTGAGCAAACTAGTTCTCGTCACTGACCAACATGCTTGATCTCTGTCGGGTGGGGGGCATTGATGGCCCTGTCTCATTGCGGAGAATCCATTTGATTACAAAGGAGAGCAGGGCTTCTAATGGATGTTTTTGTCTCAAATGCAGGAACCGTGCTGGAGAACCACCCCGCTGACATGGGGATCCACCTGAACCACCACCAGGTTAAGGGTCATAGCACGCTGGGGGCAGTGTGATAGGGTCTGGGACTCCCAGGTCCTCCACAGGTGTCAGTACTGTCCCTGTTGTGGGGCACACAGGTCACACCCCAGGGTAGTTGTGCTTTTATAGTAAACTGGTCTTAACAGGTAGCTCCTGTTCTATAATTGGATGTTTCGCTTGAAACGTCAGATGAACCTGGGCAATTTGTTAATGTACTGGGCAATATTTTGGGTGTTCTGTCAGTAAGCAGTGGGAGACTGTATGCAAACCATGCATGCCCTGTGACAAAATTGAAATGCGTTTTGTTTATACATGTGTTGTGTCAAGGCATACTTTGCAGCCTCTGTGCAATATAGGAATGTGTTCTTTTGTACAGCAACTGGGGCGCAAGTAAGGGGCTCTGATTGGGGGAGTCTGTAAACGCAGGGTGACAATGTGAGGTATGGTGGCCGGAGATCTTGCTACGCAGGGTGGCAGGGTGACTAATCCCGTGAAGCGGTAGAGAGGTCTTGGTGACGAGTCAACAGTGCCTTGGGCAAGTTCACCGAGCAGAGGGCTCCGGGACTCACAGGCATGAGTTGCTTCAGGAACAGATCTAGGGCTACCATGAGGTGGCGGGGTCCACCTCTCACCTGTAGGGTAGGGATGGGCCTTTTCTCCTAGACCGGCTGGTAGCACTCCAGCTAAGAGGTTGCAGGTAGGAAGGAAGCTAGGTAGTGGGGGGCCCGGGCAGCAACGGTTGCCACCGGCCGGGCTGTGGCGGAGTTACTGGGCGATCCGGAAGCAGAGAGGTGCAGCACTGTACCTCAGCGGACACATAGGGGTGCCAGAGCCTAAGACCTGGGGCCTCAGGGGAGGTTCCGAGAATCCGTGTTGGCGCCCCAGTAGTCCTTCGGGCGGTTGTGGGCCTGTGCAACCGGGAGTTTGCCTAGCTACGCCCCGCAAGGGGCGTGAGTATAATTATTACCATAAGGGGCAGCACATAGGTGGTTCGCCACGGTGCTGCCCGGCTCAGCAGGCGGCGAGAATGCGGCCTGCCCTTGGATCGCCCGTAAGATAACCCACTATGATTACATAACGTTGTATGTAATAAACCTGCAGCAGTTTTATCCCAATCTAACACTGGTGTCTAGTGTGTTATTTGCGGGATGCATGCTTATGTTGTGGGGTGGGGGGTCCTGTTGCCATGATGTGACTAGTTCTGCTCGTTGTGGGCTCTAGAGTACAAGAGGACCTCGATCTGAATCGCAGCCAGGCATCGCGCTCTCAGTGGCCCGCCCACCTCTGGGGGTTCCCTATTACATACTCACCATCAAAGCCTTTCTAGGCATTCACATATATGAATCGGAACCCCCTCTCCACGCCCACCCCCTTTCTCTTTAATCTGGATGAAAACAGTCTGCAGGGGTGGCTGCAGCCAGAGAGATTTGTGCTTGATTTGAGGCATTAGTGACACATTAAACTTCAACAGCTGACTGTCTGATGCCAGCTTAAGCTTTTTTGTAAGTGAACCGGAACAGTCGCTTTATTTTGAAAAAAAGTAGACACTTTAAATTCTGCACTGCACAATGTGTCAAAATTCCTCTTTATCTAGATTCCGCTATATGTGACCTTACAAACATCATTGAGCAGATTCACGCTCCTGTGTGCGTATACTGTAGTGCGTGTTAATGGTTATTTTTCTTCAGAAAACACGTGAAAAGGGCACACAATTTAAAATCAACAACACTAACCATCTGATGGATCAGTTCAGGGCTTGCCAGGCTCTCCTTCTTTGCTGTAAAACTAACAAAACAAATAGCACATGACAGTTATTCACCCGAAAATGCTAGTGTCGCTGGTAATTTTACCAGGGAGGGGTGCCACACATGCACTCACACCCATGCCTTCACACACAGGCACACACAGACACCCGTTCACAACACTCATTAAGAATAACACATTCATACATACATGCACGCATGCACCAAACATACAAAAAACTAAATACCATCACTGTAGAGAGGGAAGCCTTGGAGTTGCCCAGGAGGGTTGGGACTGCTAGGGAAGGCAGTGGTCCCTCACTTGTCACAGAGTGGAATGGGGCCAGTGAGACTGCTTGCCCCACCCCACTCTGTGATGAGATGACACTGATTGACCCTCGGCCCTGAAGACTGCAGGGCTTAAAACTGAAGCACCCAGCTCCGAGGCAATCAGTGAAGCTCCCTCTTATCATGAGTGGGAGGGTCTCGAGGCACTTTGCCAGGCTGAGGAGGTTATGCCCACAGGGCTGGGAAATTCACAGCCTGGCAAAGTTCAGCTCAGGCATCCAGAAGCATGCACATTTAGCGCATGCCTAGCTTCTGGCTGCCAGACCTGAACTCAGGGCCGGAATGGCTGCTGCGGGCACCGGGCATTTGGCCGGTGGGCCGCTAGGGTGGGGCCGATTTTGGGCCCCTGGGGGATGTTTTTGTTACAGGGCAGTTTTGCAGAATAGCTGCAAAATCCGCCCCTGTAACAAAATCGGCCGAAACCCGCCCTGGCAAACAGCTCGGCCACTCCCAGGGGGGCCGACAAGCTCTTTGCCAGCACCAGTTTTGGTTCCCAGTCCAGCCCTGCCTGAACTAGAAGAGTGTCTGTCGGGCTGTCCTTTGTTCAGCCTCACAGACTCTCTTCTTGCCAGGAAAAAGATGGGGGGCATGTCCCTCAGTCCCTATGGACAAACCGCTGCTGGTATATGTCCAACTTCAAAATAGCAATGAAATCGGAAAGCGAAAATTGCAAACAAAATTGCGATTCTTTATATTTAAAATTGAGAAAAATGACCCTTGGAAAAAAGTCTTTCCCCGGACAGGCACCACCTAAGTGTTAACACTGTTAGAATTCCTTGCTTCTACGTAACACACATTTCAAAAACATGTATCTATATGTATGCATACTCACAGTCAAGTGTACATAAAAGCCAAGCTGCTCGATGCACCCTTAAAGTACAGAACAGCGCTCTAGGGCTTGCTTTATTTAAATCACAGATGAGGAAAAAAAATAACTCAGTATGTGACTTCATTCATAAAAGCCCAGATTTAATACAGCCTAGTGGAGATTAAAAAAAACGCACACTCAATTGGTGAATGCACTAGTTAAATAAATGAACTTGCCTATGTGCGAAACACGATGCACGTGCATGAACCACTAGTGTAAATTATGCACTATAGGTCGGCCTGGGGGATGTGATAGTGCATTTCTCAGGGCATACCCCACTCGCAAAGACGTGCTGAGATCAATGCCCAGTCCACCCTCCAAACCCCAAAGTAGTCCCCTACGAGCACATAGCAGCTTCAGGAGTAAGTGCAAAACAGAGAGGAGAAAGAAAATTCTCCTGTCTGCATTCCATACCCTGTTCTCGACACTTCACGACATGCATGACTGGAGATCAAAGGCAGTACATTCAATTCCTGTTGCTAGTGTAGGCTTCACAATGCAATGGGCAGTATTCCATGCACTGGCCCTTTACGTACAAGGAAATGTGCTTCATGAGCTAGAGGATGAAGGGGTGGAAACCTGATGACCTAGACAAGCTTCTGCCAATGCACCAATGTGACTTTTGTGACCCCATAGATGTTTTGGAATAGTTGAAGTCGGCTGATGGTTCTAATATAAAACGTACTCCTACCAATTACCTACCTTGCATGGGCTCAGATTTCCACATTGTAGGAACTCTCAGAGCTTTTCAAAAGGCCTCCTTGAAACTTCTCCAGAAGTACTGGTAGAAGCCACTCTGAATTTACGTGAAGAGTTTTATGCAGCCATGTTTGTGTTTTTCATGAGCTTTCTAGGGATCCCCGTCTGAAGGGCTCCACTCCGCCCCAGAAGTAGGAGTGAGGCTGGTGTAAGCGCACACCATCATCAGAAAATATTGCACATGTAAATTCTCTTACAATGATAATGAAAGTTTTATGATTTCCAAACCTGGATTTAGACTCATAATGCGACCCACATGCACTTGTAAGTGAAACCTGCGTGTGCAACACACTTGACCACTCAGGGCCACAGGGTACAACAGTTAAAGATTACAACAGAATCCTTCCCTTTCTCATGAAAGAGCACTGAGGCTAAAAAGCACCAGCACAGAGAAGACAGGCTTAATTTAAGGCAATGTGTACATAATTAATGGAGAATCAAAACAGAAACAACATCAAAATGCAAAACAATAAAAATCTCAAACCGAATTCGAAAAATGTAGCGCAATTTAATGAAGAAAATTACATAAATTCACTAAGAAGAACCGGAGATATGAACTGCGGCTGACTTCAGATGAACCAGTGCATATATTTGCTGTATCTGGTTGGCCCTGGTTACCCACATCTGTACACAGGTGACCTGGGTAAGCCTCAGCTGACGTCAAATGAACCAGTGCATATATTATTGGCTCAGGCTGGCCCTGGTGACCCACAGCTGAACTTGGGCGACGTGCATGAACCACAGCTGACGTCAGGTGAAGTCTCTTCTGCTGGTCCTCCCCAGCCAAGCTGACCCCATGTGAAGAGGGGTTATCGCACGGCACCTTGTTATGCCTTTCTCAGTGATTAATTTTCTGAGAAGTGATGATCGCAGTGTCCCTTCTGGGGTTCAGAGGGGTCACCTTCACTGGCTTCACCTCACACTCCCCCCCTCTTCCTGTGTGTAGAATCGGTTCATGCTGTAAGTCCGCCACCAGGGCATCAGTACTGTCCTCCGGTGAAAAGGAAAGCTGCCCCTCAGCTGAGGGCTGGCCTCACAGGAGGCCGTTAAACACTACAGCGCCTTAAGGCACAGAACTACTGGCTGAAGCCTCTGTGTGCCCCATCCCTTCCCTTTGTGAGGAATCTAATGCCCCAGAGGTGGGAACCCCACGAGATGGTCAGTCAGTGTGTGAGAAGTTATATGGCACCTGAGAGCGGACTTCGCAGTCCTTCCAAAGCTCCCCCCATACAGATAAGGTTCCATCATTTCATTGTGCTGCTAAAGAGGACGAAGCTTCCGACGTCAATGTGTTACCAAAAACAATAATATTACCTTGCGTTTTATAGCGCTTCAACCAAACTTCTGCTGTTTCGAAGCGCACTAAATAGCAAGTGTTACAATTACCCACATTGATAGCCCAGGACCTCGCGGTGCAGAGCAGCTGTGGGTATTCTGAATAAAGGGGAATTAAACAGGCTTGAATACAACATCACAACCCAGAGGGGGCAAGGACTTCACGAGACATCTGTAGACAGAGACGTTTCCTAAGCAGTGAAAGACTCACACATCTCACCCGCCAAAATTAAAATGTGTGATTTTGAATTTAGAAGTATGGGAAAGAATACATAATTCTCATAAACAGATGAAAAGTGAGACAAGAAACAGGAAGGGGATTTTTATGTTATGGCGCTTTGGGTACAAACAAGCATTTGCAATGCAATAGGTCTCGCATTTACGCAAGACCTATTGCATTGCATCATGGACAAAGGAGGGAGCACGGACAACGGGAGTGCGGGCTGGGGGAGGGGGAGAATGGGGTGAGAAGGCACGGACAAAGTAGTGCTCACACTCTATATAACACGTACCATACTGTGTAACACTCAAAGTAAAGGGGACAGTAGCCATGGGAGGGGACAAATGACGACATGGCTATAATACGGAGCCTCATAATTAATCAGATGACAGCATTTATTAAATACATTGACATGAGCCAATTAAAACCATGGGCGGAGAGTGGGCAGAGCTTCCACAGAGTTTCCACTCCACATTCCATTACTGCATGCCTCGCAAAGCGGGCAGCGCAGGCGCGTTGCCGCTATAGGCTCGACCTATAAATGTGTTCTAATTTGGTAACAAACATTTCAAACAGGCCCAGTGTGAAGTAGCCATTGAGGCATCTTTTTACCTGCTTTCTAACAGTAAGACCTTCTTGTTCTTCTCCCCCCAACTTCTTTCCATGGCTGATTGTTCATCTCACTATACCCTCCAGCATTTCCTATAATGCTACCTTTGTGTAACTATGCCTCCAGTTATTTAAACTTGGTAAAGCAATTTGAATATTCAACTGCATCCAACCTTTGCTCTACAGAAAACCTATGTACACACTAATACATGTGAAACTATTTTCACAATTTACACTACCTTTGTACTAGTGATCCTTATTTTCGGGCAAATACTCTTTCTCACCAGATGCTGCTAGTCCTTTCAACGTGCAGCCCACTCCTGTTATCAGGAAGTTCGGTGGGGCATGGAGGCTACGAGAAGATGAGACGCCTGGTCTAATGACTCCGGCTGTGACTAGCCAACTGACTTTAAAAGATATCCAGCACACTGGAGTGGTGCATTCTCACATTGTACTCTCCCTTTTCACAAATGTACTTTGCTCTTGCAGGACTACTGTAACTCACTGGACTCTGCTAGTTCCCCCACCTGGTTTGCTTCTGTGTTTCAGTGTGCCATACTCTGGCTGGTCAAATGACCCTCAAAAGAAACATATCCTATCGCAGCAGTGTGAAAGAAGCACATGTGTTGCCCATTGAGTGCACAGAGGGCATCAGAGGGAGAGGTGAGGCACAGCAGCCGGAGCAACTGACACCGGAGCGCGGGACTCATGGTTCATTCCCCGACACCGGTGGCAGCTCACCTAAGCATCATGTGACGCAGGGCAATAGCTCACTTAATCTCCCAGATGGCCCCTAGCGCCTAGATACCCTTAGGGGTGATAAGTCGGGCTTTTCAAACCTGGAATAATCACTTATTTTATCACGGATATCAGTGTGGCCCCAATATGAAAAGAGGGGCACACATTAGGTCTTACATTGCTTGCCACACAAAGCAAACAGGCAGCCCAACAACCAAGCAAGAACCCTCCTAAATAATGCCTAAAAAAGTTTAGCACACCTGTATGAAAGCATCCGCCTCTTAAATAAAAGATGTAATGGTCAGATTCCCGGGTTTCCCAAAAATCGTCCAAAGTCCTTCAAGATATTTTGACTGATGATTCTGCTTTGTGGCACACACTCTTTGCCACATTAAATGATAAATGCTCTCTCAAATCAATCTCACAAAAGGAGCCTTCAAGTAAATACAAGTCTTAACTAATGTTGTCAATCATCTGGAGAGGTTAAATTCACTGCTATGGTACAAGGACAGAGTGTTAAATGATTGCCTGCGTGTAACTAACAATTATTAGTGGGAGAGGCACACCTTAAATATACCAAATCTCAATGAAAACGTGTATATGAACTTCTTGAAGCGTGCTACGGAGGATGGCACAATGCCCAAACTGCACCAATCAACAATGAATGATATAATCAAGCGAAACCGCTTGCCCTCTGTGCACTGTTTCAAATCCTAGTTGGACATACAAATATTCATCAAATATATTCCATGATTTTATAAAGAAACATGAACAAAAATTATTCAGTCAATGCATTTTTTACTGAAATTTCTTAGTTCATCAGAACATTATTTTATGTCATAACATTTCTTGTTACTCAATGATACAATGATTTCTTAGATTCCATTTTTTCTCACAAGATGCCCATGCCCAATGCATTTCGGGCCACACGGCCCTTCGTCAGGGGCTGTACCTGAAAAACATAAACAAATTCATACATTCACCACATTGAGAGACCTCCAGCGTCATAGGTTACAGTTTGTTACAGCAATATGTTATCAACCACATGGTGTCAACAAGTGTTTACCAAATAAACTTTATAAGACTAGAACTATTCATAATCATAAACCAACCAATGTTGTAAACAATAGAAAAAATATAACATCATATCGCTTGATGTTAATGACACATTGTCCATGGGGTTAACTCACTTGTGTGGTTTAAAACCACAGGAAAGAGACGTGTGCGGAATCCAGACGGTTCCCGGATGATGATACAAATGACGTACCGGTATCCTAAAAGCAAACGTAAACCGACCCAAGATTACCAAACTGTCTTGTTACGTGATGAAATAGTGCACATTATTCTAAGGGTTAACTCACTTGAGAATGTGGAATCGACTGTGTTCACGGTGGCGGAGAAAACGGGTGCAAGATCCGAATCCTTCTCAAAGGGACATATGGCAGTTTACCAATCTTCTAGAAACAGAAAGAAATGATTGGCTACGCTGTTCCCGGCACAACTGGGAATAGACTGACATGAAAAAGATCGTATAACTAACCTTGACAAAAAACACGGCATGAAAATCAACACAATCTGAACCTTGTGTCTTCCGTCATGTTAGGTGCCTGAAAAGCACACAAATATAATGAGCCACTTCAGAAATAATTGAGAAAGCAGTTGCTTAAACTGAACTCGTTCAACCAAAAACAAACCTCCCGTGTTGTGATGAGCTCTGTTCTTTGTTCAAAACAGCCTGTCCCTGCAAGACTACACTATGGCATAACCGTCTTTGTTGTTTCTGAAATTAACAACATGGTCTTATATAGTTACACGATTAGAATCACGACCTATTACACGCTGAACACATCCACCAATTTGCGACACTCTATCGTACCTTTTAAAAGAAAATTCCGACAGTGCACGCTGGAACGACCCGTTGTGTTTCTCGCCAGATTCTAACGTCCGAGGTGTTCAGTAACCCTTGAGTCGCGCATGCGTATAAGAGGAGAAGGGATCGAAAACGGACTGGCCCCACAAAAGGTGGAGTCATGAAACTGTGTGAATGTGCACGCCATTTTGGAGCGGGTAAACACTCGTGGTTACCTGCAATTGTGTAATGTAAATACCAAATAATAAAGAACTGTAATGTGCTAAATATCAACAAATTATAGTATCATGCATCATGACTAAAAAAGTGAAACAATGTAAATAACAAACCTAAATCAAACACTATTGACGTCATCATGTGGTTTTCAAGATAAAATGACAATGTTCAGGCCCTATTGCGCATTCATATCGTGCAGGGATCACAGGTAACATGCTAAATCAACTCTGTCATTGATCCCTTTAGGATCTTGTGTATCTAGTCTTTTGATCCAGAATACCTCCCTCTGTAATAGAGTCTTTGTTAGGCTCTTCCCGGGTGTGGGGGTAACCACTTCAGGGACCTGGAATTTAACTTGGGCAATAGAATGTCTATTAGCCTCCCAATGTACTGCCAAACTACTATTTGGATTTTTGTTGCGAATTGTACTCTTGTGCTCAGATATGCGAGTCTTGATTTTACGTTCTGTCTTCCCTATGTACAACAGCCCACAGGGACATTTTATCACATAAATGACATTCATAGTATTACAGTCAGCACTATGCCTAGTTGAAATTGTTTCTCCTGTATAAGGATGCTTCACCGTGTTGGTCACTATGACGTTATTGCACTGAACACAATTCTGGCATCTTCTCATTCCTTTGTACGTTAATTCGCACGTTCGTGATTTCGGTTTCAATAGCTCCTTGATGTTCAATGATCTTTTATAGGCAAAAATGGGTTTTCTTGCAAAGAGTTCTTTAAAATCGGTCTCATAACTCAATAGATCCCAGTGACGATAAATGCTCCTTTTAATTTCATTTGAACTTGTAGAGTATTTGGAAACAAATACCTGTTGTTGTTCTACAGCTTTTGTCTTGTTTACTAACAAAGAATCTCTAATTTGTTTTTGTACTTTCTCTCTTGCCGTCTCCAACAGAATTTTGGGGTACTTTTTTGATACATATTTTGTGACAATGGAGTGCAGGTTCGTTTGTAGTGAGTCAGTCTCTGAACAAATTCTTTTTGCCCGTGGCATTTGTGAATATGGTAAATTGTTGATGAGATTTCTAGAGTGAAAACTATTATACATTAATGCAGTATTCTTAGCAGTTGCCTTATGATACACTTCCGTATGGATAACATCATCGTCTATTTTCACCAGTACATCTAGAAATGGAATTACTTTAGTGTCAATGTTTTTTGTAAACTGAATGTTCTCGTCATAGGTGTTCAATTGGGATATTTTTTGTTCCAGCATTGTTCTTGAATTTTGCCATATTAAAAAAATATCGTCAATATAGCGACAATATAAGATTATATTGTCGACCCAATCTCTGTCCGTCAAAAGAAACGTTTCTTCGTACCTGGCCATGTAAGTATTGGCATATGCCGGGGCTCCAGAAAAACCCATTGATGTTCCTTTGTTCTGTAGATAAAAATCGTCGCCCCATTTGAAATAACTGTGATGCAAACAAAAATGAAGAAGTTCAAACAAAAATATTTTGTCTACTGGTAGTTCGTCTTGTTTCAGAAGTGCCCATTCCACAGCCTCTATCCCGGCTACATGGGGGATAGAGGTGTACAAGGCCTTGACATCTAGGGTGCACATTATCATTCCTGGTTTCACTGGAATATTCATCAATTTCTGCAAGAAATGTGTTGTGTCTTTTGTATAAGAGTACCATGCTTGAAAAAAGGGTTGTAAAAATTGATCAATGTATTGACCCAGAGGCTCAAAGATGGTGCCACACCCGGTGACAATAGGTCTGAAAGGAGGGTTTGAAAGATCCTTATGGATTTTTGGCAGCATGTATATTCCTGGCTGTTTAGGAAACAAAACTGTCAAAAATTGTCGAGTCTTGGCCATGATCCACTTCATGTTCTCAGCTTGTTCTAGAATGCTATCCAGAGTACTTTTCAGTTCTTTGATGGGATCCTGAACCAGTTTAAGATATGTGTCTGTGTCAAATATGTGATCCATCACTTTAGATTCATAGAATTGCCTGTCCATGACAACAATAGCGCCACCTTTATCTGCTTGTTGAATGTGTATCATGGGGTCCTCTGCTAGTTCTTTAAGCACCAATCTGTCGTGTTTAGAAAAGTTCCAATTGCGTTTTTTCCATGTTTTAATCTGTTTAATGTCGTTGAGTACTAGATTTTCAAAAGCATCCAATATTTTATGTGAAGTGGGTGCCTGGAATGTTGATTTTGGTCTGAACTCTTGGTAATCAATGGTAGTTGAACCAACGGTTTGATCAGGAAGGTTTGAGAAGAAATATTTAAAGCGCAAAAGCCTCATAAATTTAAAGAAATCAATTTCAGTCTCCAATAGATTAGTATGGTAAGTGGGTACGAAATTCATTCCTTTATTAAGAACCTTGAGTTGCTGGACAGTTAGTTCCCGTGAGGAAATATTGATCACTAAGTTTGTTTCGTGCTCCTCAGGTTTGGTTTTACTACCTCTTTGGCTTCTCCTGGTTTTCCTTTTTGTTTCCCTGGTGGTTGGGTTGTATCCGCGTACTGGGCGGTAAAAGACGCCTTACTAGAGGATGCACTTTCAGCTTGCGCTACATCACTTGCACCAGTGGTTTTCTCTACTCGTGGTGGTGCTCAGTTTACATTGGTGTCTCCATCAGAAGCTACACTTTCCTGTGAAGACGTGTTTGGGGTTCGTCTAACAAAGGTTCTTCTTTGGGCATACACCTCTGCCCACGTGTATACCTCGTTCAGTTTATAATCCAATGTATCTCGTTTGTATTTCCGGAGTTTCCTTTCCTGTATCTCTTTTGTATATTTATCCATTCTAGTGTTCATATCCTCCAAAAATTTGGACCAATCCTCTGAATCCATTCTGCTCTGTAGATCTGTTTCAATAAGTGTGATTTCCTCGGTGATTTCTTTAATCACTACTGCTAGTTCTTCAACTAATAAAAGTATGAGATCTAGTGAGCACTTATTAAGCACAGCATACCAACGATCCATAAAGTCTTTTTTCATATGAAAACGAAATAGCATGGGTTTGATTGGCATCCTCAAACCTCTAGGAATTCTCTTGGCCCGGTGATACTGCACGAGAGTGGACGCATGAAGGCGCTGGTTCAGTTGTCTCTTAGTCAAAAATTCTAGTTGCTTTAATTGCTGTGGTAAACTGCTCCCCTGTACGTTGAAGGATCTGATATCATGAATGAGGGAATATATGTCTGTAGCTTGATCGTTCGTGTATGCTAAGGTACTAGCCCGATTGTCTGTGAGACCTGTGATTGCGTCGAAAGACATTCTCTCAAATGGGTGCTTACTCCCTGTGGACTCACAGGTCTCACAGACAAATTAGAGATTCTTTGTTAGTAAACAAGACAAAAGCTGTAGAACAATAACAGGTATTTGTTTCCAAATACTCTTCAAGTTCAAATGAAATTAAAAGGAGCATTTATCGTCACTGGGATCTATTGAGTTATGAGACCGATTTTAAAGAACTCTTTGCAAGAAAACCCATTTTTGCCTATAAAAGATCATTGAACATCAAGGAGCTATTGAAACCTAAATCACGAACGTGCAAATTAACGTACAAAGGAATGAGAAGATGCCAGAATTGTGTTCAGTGCAATAACGTCATAGTGACCAACACAGTGAAGCATCCTTATTTATTTGATTTATTTGCGGGTTTATAACGCGCTAGGATCACCTCCCGAAGGAGTATCTCCGCGCCATTGGCATCTTTCCTGCACATAGACAGTGAGTACAAGTCCTATCTAATGATTTTGAAATAGAAAGGTTTTTAATTGTTTCCTGAACGGAAGATATTCCTTACAAAGTCTTAAAGAAACTGGGAGGCTATTCCACAGCGTTGGACCCGCAATTGAAAGGGCTCTGCCACCCTGTCTGGTCTTCTTAGCTCTTGGGACCTGCAGCAGAGCTTGTTCACTGGATCTTAAGGATCGCAAAGGTTTATAGGGAAGAAATGTATTCAACAAATACCCAGGGCCTTTCTTCTGAAGACACTTGTGTATTATGCAACAAGTCTTGTACTTCACCCTTTGCTTGACAGGAAGCCAATGCAGGGTGTTCAAGAGGGGTTTAGAAGGGGTGCGAAGGGGCCGGTTTAACACAAGGCGGGCCGCCGTGTTTTGGACCACCTGCAATCTGGCAATTACTCCCTCATTAGTTGATAGAAGCAGCCCATTACAGTAGTCCAAACGACTCAACACCAAGGCCTGCACTAACGTCCTTCTGGTAGAGTCAGGGAGCAGGGGAAACACTTTCCTTAACATTCCAATAACATGGAAGCAGGCGCTCACCACTTGGTTGCTGTGTTGCTTCAGGGACAGCTCCTGGTCCAGACGCACACCGAGATTTTTTACCACCTGTTTAGGCTCCGGGACTGGTCCCAAATCCTGTGGCCACCAATCAGGGGACCACAGGAGTTTGACCTCACCGAACAACATCACTTCCGTTTTGGCAACATTACATTGCAGGAGGTTAGATGCCATCCAGTGGGCCACTACCTTCATCCCCTGGGAGAAGGAGTTCCTGACCTCATCGGTAAAGTGTGTAAAAGGAAAGAGGAGTTGGGTATCATCCGCATATGATACAGGGATAAACCCATGGGACCTCATGATGTT
Organism: Lissotriton helveticus; assembly: GCF_964261635.1. Taxonomy (NCBI): domain Eukaryota; kingdom Metazoa; phylum Chordata; class Amphibia; order Caudata; family Salamandridae; genus Lissotriton; species Lissotriton helveticus. Next base: position 262,437,004 of record NC_136071.1, read on the forward strand.
CGCTAGGGGGGCCACGTAGATGTTAAACAAGGTAGGGCTCAAACAAGAGCCCTGTGGCACCCCCTTCGAGATCTCCAACTCCTTTGACCGATAGACACCCAAGGTGACAGTTTGGGTGCGATCTGTCAGGAAACTCCTTAACCACGCTAGGGCCTCACCTTCCAGGCCGATGTTAATAAGCCTGGTGGTCAAGATGTCGTGTGACACGGTGTCAAACGCCGCGGACAGATCCAACAGAACCAGGATAACAGAATGACCTTTATCCTGGAACATGTGTAGATCGTCCGCGACTGACAACAAGGTGGTCTCGGTGCTATGTCTCGGCCTGAAACCCGACTGGGATGGATCCAGTCCATCTGTCTCCTCAACATAATTGGACAAGTGTCTATTAACAAATTTCTCAATCACTTTACCCATAAAGGGAAGGAGGGAAATAGGTCTCAGGTTAGTGAGTTCCGTCCAAGGAATGGTGGTATTTTTCCTCAGTGGTCTCACAAGTGCCCTTTTCCAGTCTCTCGGGACCTCTCCCGTACTTAATGACAAGTTGATTAACTGCTGGATTTCTGGGCCCAGAACTTCCGCCAGCATGGGCATGATGCGGGCAGGGATGAGGTCCTCGGGGCTGCCACTCTTAATCTCAGTCATTAGGGCAGTGACTTCCTCTAAGGAGATGGGGGGAAAGTTCTTTAGATACCTAGCATGTGGCTTGTATTGTGTATTATTATGGAAGAGATTATTAGGGTCAACCACCTCAGTGTTCTTTGAGGTCATTATTTTTCCATAAATAGCATCTATCTTCCTCATAAAGAATTGAGAAATCCCATCGCATAGGTCTTGAGATGCAACCTCTACGGTTTCACATGCCCCAGGCTTAGTAAAAGTTTGCAAGATCTTAAATAAAACTTTTGAGTCTTTTCCTGCCTTGGTGAGTTGCATCGCGATGTGATTTTTCCGAGCTGCCCTTATGGCCTTGTGATAAGACCTGAGAGCAATTATATGGTGTTGTTTATCCTCCGGTCTCCGAGACTGTCTCCACACTTTTTCTAACTTTCTGGTTATTTGTTTCATCCGTCTCAGATCCTCGGAGTACCAAATTTCTTGCTTGGCTGCCTGGCGAGGTTTATATATTTTCAGCGGGATAGTATAATTAATTGCTTCGCTAACTGCCTTTTCAAACCGTTCAAGTTCATTTGACATAATTCCTCTATGATCATTGATCAAAGGGGCTTGGTAGGCTTCACGAAAGTTATCCGCCGTTAGTTTGTGCCAGGGTCTTCTTTTAGAGGGCAAGGGCAACTGAATACGTGGCTTATCCATAGCATCAGTGTAAAATTTTAAAATAAAATGGTCAGTCCATTCGACCTGGGTAGGGGGCATACACATGGTTAGGGGGGAGTTAGAAAATACTAGGTCCAGAGTATGGCCAGCCTCATGTGTAGGTCCCTGATTAATCTTTTTAAGACCTAGATGTTCCATATCCATTAAGAGGGTTTTAGCTTCCATGCATATTAAAGTCTCCTACTAATAGGAAGTTCTGCTTATCTTCTATAATGGTGCAAGAGCCTCCATGAGGAGAATGGAAAAATTTCCACTAGAATCTGGAGGTCGGTACAATACTGCACCCCTTCTGATTTCCCTAGATGCGGAGGTGAGTTTAAAAATCAATAATTCCATCCGCGGGGTACTAATTTCCTCCAAAATGGTGATGTTTAACTCCTCCTTATATACAATTGCTACTCCCCCTCCTAATTTGATAGGGCGATCCATTCTAATTATCTTATATCCCATCGGGATCCCTAATGTGATGGCAGGAACTGAGTGCGGCTTGAGCCACGTCTCAGTTAAGAAACATAAGTCCGGTTTCTCTGTGGAAATCATATCCCATACCTGTATTGCATGCTTCACCAGCGAGCGCACATTGCAAAGCAGATTTTTGCTCCCCAACGGGGGACTAGTGCTCTTAGCTGGGATAATACTGTGTATATCACATTGTCTTGTAGCAGGGTCCCACTGATGGCATTTGACCACTGCTTCAAGGCAGAACTGTGTGCGACAAATATAACATGAGAAGGGTCCCTCCAGGTCAATTTGTAAGGCACCGTCGCATATCTTAGATGATTGGTCCCTGAGCCCTAATAATACCTGTGAGGAGTAGGTTAGGCGCCTGTTACCAATATTCCTCATATTGATTGGGGATGTTGCCATAGTCCCCTGGCCCCGTTGTGGAAAAGTAAATTTTGCCATGTTCTGTGTCCCTACGTGTCATCCATCATATGTTATGTGTGCATGATTAAATATGCATATGCATTCCCCATGTTCGATTCAAGACGCAATTATAGTTGTGTCCATCTCTAATATGCCAGTTTCTAGTCCTCGTGAATACTACGTATATCAGGCCTATGTAAAGCTACGTTGCCACGTTTCTCAGTGTGCACGTTATTCCATTGTAAAGTCCCCGTTTCTAGGCCTCAAAAGGGCCTGGACACAAGATTCAGCTCCTGTCTCCTAAAGCCTCGCTGAGGAGCGATACAGCCCCCACCTGTATCCTCGACCCTTCACTTACTTCCTGCCTCACAGTCCCCGGTCCAGCCTGGCTCTGCCTCTGAGTCTGCCAAAAGTATGTTATAGTTCCCGTTATCAGTTCAGTCCTCCTTCTCTGCATTCCTAAGCTACTGAATTGCATCAATAGTTTCCGTCATTGTCTAGCCTTCACGTCTCCACGTTAGAGAAATACTGCATTTAATGGTCATTCCATATTCTTCATCACGCACTACATGTAGAATAATGCATGGTCCAGTCTTAGAATCAAGTTAGCCTTTCCCCTCCTGACTTCTAGTTTATATCAACATGTTCTCTAAACATCAGATACTAGATACTGCTTAGGTACATGTCGCCCTGACTCTCCAGACTTCAGTCTCTGCTCCTAGCACAGAGTTCGAAGCCCCCAGCTTCTCCTAGTGATACGTCATTGCTAGTTTGCGCGCACCATCAGGTTAGAGGTCCCGGCTCCTTAGGTAGCCCCCTCCATGGTTTCCGCCCCATTCATGACATATTCTGTTACGTTTGCATCACATGTCTATGTATACGCCCCGTTACACCTCTTTTCACCCTTATCTTTCGCGACTGCTACGCGTCACACCCTTTGCTCCACCCACTGCTCCGCCTACCATATGTACTGTAATGCAACTGTTTTACTATATATGCTTGTGTATTGTTATTAAAATGCTAGCGCGCTCATCCCAGATCCAGCCCCAGCAGCTGCTGGGCCCTGCCATCCTATTCCTATGCAGGTTGTCCTGTTCCTGTCCTTTATGCTGTAATAAACCTGCAAAACTCCTACTACCTCGAATTTTGACTCTTATTTATTGAGCTATCTGTTATTCATTTATACATTCAAAAATAGGGTATTATTTATTTATTTACCACATAATGGCGCCCGAATAGGGACTTGCCCTTTCCCCACGCGTCGGCGAAGCCACGCCGACCCCCTGACCCTCTGCAGTCGTGACGGAACTCTTCTGCGCACCGGCAGATATTTCTGCTTCAAGTATCCCTCAGGCCCACGGAGGAGACGGAGGAGGCGGTCCAGCATCCAAACGAGACGGTGGAGGAACGCGGCGAGTCCCGACCAGAGCCCAAGCCGAGAGTTCAAGGTCCGAGGTATCCGGAGGCCCACCCGTAACAGAAGTCCGAAGTTCGTCCGTCCGACGTCCAAGCAGTCCCGTCCAGTCTGAGGCCTTCCGTTCTTGCTGCCCGGTGAGTACCGTTACTGGGGTGGTATCTAGACAGGGTCAATCTAATTGACTCTGGTCTGTGGGTTGGTGGTACACAGACCCACAAACTAAGTGTCCACTTCGGTGGATGCGGGTCCTGACGTGTCTCTTTATGAGACCGGTAAGTTGCGTACTGTTTCAGCAGTGCATCTAGTTCCTGTTCTAGTCAGTTCTGTTCTCGAGAAAATTCATGTATTCTGTGTTCCGTATTCCAGGTAGTACTCTGTTCGAACTGTTATTTTTAAATGTTCTTCATGTATGTTAATGTCGTGGTATGAATGGGGAATAAGTATCGTGTTTATTGTGTATTGTATTGTGTCTAGATTATAGTTCAGTCATGCCGCTCTTTTCGAAATTACGTCAGTTAAAAAACAGAAAGGGTCTGCTGGAAGCAGCAGTTCCAGTTCCGCCTAGGGACAGTCCAGGTCATTTTATGTATCAGAAGCATGGCATAAGCGCCATATTGTATCTAGATTTATGGGTAGAGTATACCAAACAGTTAGAAGAAAAGTATAGATGGCCCGTATCGGGTACATGGGATGCCGAATGCATCATGCGAGTAGAAGAAGCATTATGGAAAAAGAAAGCCAGACAGTCACAGAAAGATGCCATCGAGTTATGGCGCAAAGAAGCTCATAAAAGAACTGAAAAGGAAATCAGAAAGTCAGAATTAAGTAGAGAATCCTTAGAACGAGCACAAGAAAAAGAACTAATCGAGATAGGTGAACAAGTCAAAGCCGAACAGTCAGACAGACAGAGGCATGCCCTTATTAAGGGTATGTATCCTCTTCTTGCCGAGGGCTTGCCAAAAGCGACCCCGGAGGCATCCAGTAATTTCCCGCCACCATTAGTTCCGACCAAACTACGTCACAAACAGACCGCAGCTGATATTTTTATTTCGTCCTATTTGGATGACACAATCCCAGAATATGCAAATCCTGTTCGCGCTCCGCCAGTCCCTGTAAATCAGGCACTTCCCGCTCCTCCAGACACCGGAGTACCTGTTACGGTACCCCCGGTCCAGCCCGCCATACAAGTCCAGCCTACATTTCCATTTCCCACTCTGCCAGGACGAAGAGCCTCAGTAGACGACTCTAGTTTAGGGGCCGCAGGGGGAGGTACTCCTCAAACCCCGCCGCCACACAAGCGTTTAACGACAGCCGAATTACATGCACAAGCGTCACAGCGTACGCCCAGACATCAGACTGTAGCAGAAATAAGAAAATCCCTTGCCGAATGCGGCTATGATCCAGTCCCAGGCGAGGATAATATGGTTTTATATTCATTCCGCGTAAGAAAGGTGACCGAGTATCTAGTCACCTTACCGAATATGAAAGAAGATCTAGACAGAATATATCGTTTCATCCGTACAGGGGATGATCCAGAAAGTATTAGCGAGGCCATGTCTCAAAGGAAAGCCGAGATCCAGCTCATGATATTAAAGTTTCTGATTAACTGTCTAATAAGAGAACAAGATTACCCGTCTAAAGATCCGGCCGAAATGAAAATCCTGACAAGGTGGAGTGATAATATAGCCGAGGGTAAGCACAAGACCGTCGGTGCTATGGAGAGTATGTACAAGAAAATCCGTAGAGAAATAATAAAGATACACGAACAACGTAAAGCAGCACAAGTAAGCGAGAAAGAAAGTAATTCTGATACTGAAGAGGTAGAGGACGAGAATTCCGCCAGAATAGCGTATGTAGGAAAATCTAGATTTCCAGATCGCCATTTACGCCTAGAACACAAGTCTATTTTTCATTCTCCAGCACCAGAACAAGGTTCACTAGAACAAGTATTCCAAGCTACCGATCACATTCTGAAATCACGAATCGGTTACAGTGAGTTAAGTACCATGCATGAACAAGAACTAGCCCGATCAGCAGTCCGATGGATTACTGATTCTACCACTTTTCCAGACGAAATAGTGGCACAGATGTTTCTGAAACTGCCCCCAGCCGAGCAACGACTGGTGGGTATGTATATGATTCAGCACCTCATTACTTTGTATGAGGGTCAACACTCTGATCCAGGTCCGTTACATGATGTCCTGAACGAGTTACTCCAGTATAGATGGAAAGGTTTAGGTACCGATTTAATTAGTGTCATTCTAGAACAGCGCCACAAATATAGAACGTTTCTGAACCCGCATTTTGTTCATGTCTCACCCCCAGAAAGTAAACCATTTTACATGGAGAGACAGAATCCATTACGAGAAGTCCACCCAGTTAGAGGAACGGGTGGCGAACTAGAACGAGTGTTTGTTTACACTCCGATTACAAAGATGGAACTCCTAGAGATGAAGAAATTAATTCCCTGTCATGACAAAGATCCAGCAGGGTTCCATAGAGAATTAAAAGACATGCTCCGTATGGGAGAATACACGTATCCAGATATAATTAAAATGTTAAAGGTTCTGCTGCCCGCAGGGGTGTATGAAAAGCTCAAGGAAAAAGAATGGGAGGTGGGGGAGAAAAAGATCGATTGGGCAGTTCTAGAAGCTGAAGACAAGGCACGAGTACCAGGTACCGGTCTTGGAGATAAATGTAAAGAATTACCGGAATTATTAATACAAGTTCTACCCAGATTATTGACAACTAGAAAAGAAGACTGGGATGCAATCTCAGCCTGTAAACAGAAGCAAGATGAGGATATTAGTGATTTTTATTCTAGATTTGAAAAATGTTTTAGCATCAACAGTGGCCTCAAGACAAGTAGTGAGTCATACCCTCACCTTTTTGTTACTAAATTAGTCGAGAATTCAAGCCCACAAATTAAAAATCGAGTTCTGAAAGTCGAAAGTACATGGCAAGCTAATACCCCGTCCCAGATGTTGCAGATGCTTCAATACCACCAGAATAGAATCAGAGAAGAACAAGAACACGAGAGAAAACGTATGAAAGACACGAAAATGAAAGTACTAGTTGCACAATCTGTTCCTCAAGACAGTCAGAAGAGGGGTCCAAATCAAGCCAGTCATCCTGCAGCTCCCGTTAAAGGGAATTGCAATTATTGTAAACAGCCAGGTCATTTTATAAATGAGTGTGCAGTTCTGAAACACAACATAGCTACTGGTAAGACTAAAGAAAGACCACGTCCGCCTAGACAAGAACAAGTTTCACAGATTTCTCAGCCACGGAATGCACCACAGACAGTTCCAGTACCGCAGCCTATTGCTGCAACACAGCACGTTACACAGCAGATGTACCAGTATGCACAGTCTGAGTATCCAGAGTACCAGCAGTACTCATGAAACAGCCTAGAGAGGGAGGTAGGCTTGCCTCTCATCGAGATACCTGTAGATCAAGAAGGTCCCTATGTTCACAGTCAAGTATTAGGGAAAGACAGAAAGTTCTTGATTGATACAGGGGCAAGTAGGACCACAATTAGTCACGCCGAAGTTCCAGGGGCTCCGCTCTCAGGCTCAAGAAATGTTTCCCTTGGATTTTCAGGAAAACCTATCGTAAATGAGATTTCAAAGCCAGTTACTCTAGAAGTAGGTCCATTGTCCCGTACTACTGATCTGTTACTTACTAAGTCATGTCCAGAAAATCTATTAGGCATTAAAACACTGAAAGAGTTAGGTGCAGTTATATGCTGTTCCCCAGAGGGAATACGATTGTTCCTACGTGACTTTAAGGGTCACTATGTATTACGAGATTTTGATTCAAGACTGTCTAATGTTCCGCAGCATCTATGGGCGCAAGGTCCAACTGATGTAGGTTACATGCAAATCACACCCTATCGTGTGACTCTCAAACCAGGTGTAGTGTTACCACGAATCAGACAGTACAGATTGCCACCTGAGGCTGTAGCAGCCTTATCCAAAATTATTGACGAGCTTATTGCTCAAGGAGTAGTTGTAGAAACTGACTCCAACGTATGTAATTCTCCGATCATTCCAGTCATGAAACGTACTGATCCAAATGCACCCCCAGTATATCGATTAGTGATTGACCTACGAGAGCTTAATAAATGTATTATTCCGCAGTACCCAGTTGTCCCAGACATCTCTTCCCTATTAACAGCCATTGATTCCGAAGCCACATTCTTCACTGTCATAGACCTCAAGAACGCATTTTTCAGTGTCCCTATTCATCCAGACAGCCAGTTCCTTTTCGGATTTTGTTTAAATGGAAGGAGCTATATGTTTACACGAGCTCCTCAAGGTTTCACAGAAAGTCCTAGTATTTACAGTCAAGCACTCAAGAGACAACTAGACAACATTCACATGCCAACTGACACTGCCCTGCTCCAGTATGTCGATGATCTACTGATCACAGCCCGTTCTGAACGTGCTTGCGAGCAAGCATCCCTTACAGTCTTGTATTTCCTAGCCGAGATGGGGCACAAGGTGTCCCCTTCTAAGCTTCAATTCTGTGTCCAGCAAGTGGTCTACTTAGGACACTTACTGTCCAAGAGGGGTAGGCAGTTGACACCAGACCGTATCCAGTTAATAGCGAGTCTTCCTCAGCCCAAGACACAGAAGGAGGTACGTGCTTTTATCGGCCTTACTTCTTATTGCAGACAATGGATTCCTCAGTATGCATTTCTAGCCAAGCCACTGATACAGTTAACGACACAGGAGGCAGCCGTATCGACTGTTCTCCCTTGGACATCTGAACATACACTTAGTTTCAATGAGTTAAAGAAAGCCCTATGCCAAGCTCCAGTTCTAGCTACACCGAACTACAGTAAGCCTTTTACACTTTTCGTTACTGAACGCGAAGGTACAGCATTATCTGTTCTCACACAAGATCAAACAGGACAATACAAGCCCTGTGCTTATTTTTCGAGCACATTAGATCCTGTAGCCCAGGCTCTGCCTGCGTGCCTCAAGTCAGTTGCAGCCACAGCACTAGCTATCAGACAAAGTGATTCCATAGTCTTAGGACACTCCTTGACAGTACAAGTTCCACATTCCGTGGAAGTTCTTTTAAACCGAACACAAACTCAGCACTTGACAATTGCACGTTTAACAGGTTATGAATTGACACTGTTCCAGCCACACATAGAAATCAGACGCTGCAACATCCTTAATCCTGCTACACTGTTACCATCAGTTACTTCGAATCCTGACCCACATGACTGTGTGGAAGTAGTTAACATTATGACCAAGCCAAGACAAGATCTGACAGATATTCCGTTACCAGACCCCGACCTGACACTTTATGTGGATGGTTCATGTATGAGAACTAGTACAGGAGAACTAGTCGCCGCGTATGCAGTGACTACTGACACCGAAGTTATTGAAACACACCGTATTGACACCCTGTCTGCTCAAGCAGCAGAGCTAGTTGCTCTGACACAAGCCTGCATACACGCCAAGAACTTGAAAGTTAATGTTTACACAGATTCACGTTACGCATTTGGAGTTGTACACGACTTCGGAGTGCTCTGGCAGGAGAGAGGTTTCATGACTTCTCATGGAACCAAGATTCAGCATGGTCTCCTTATTCAAGCTCTATTAGACGCCATACATTTACCGACATCTATCGCTATCATGAAGTGCAAAGCACATACGAAAGTTACTGACACCATTTCTCAAGGTAATGATCTAGCAGATCGCACAGCCAAGCTTACAGCACAGACTCTAGACTTTCCAGTTAATCCGACACAGACACACACTCCAGATCCGATTACATGCATGACAGTTAAGGACCCTACACAAGATGTCATAGATATCCAGTTACATGCTACTCCCGAAGAAATCAAGAAATGGTCCGAACAAGGAGGGGTCCAGACAGATCAAGGATGGTTAACGAAGGGTAGAGCCACATGGTTTCTCCCCGACTCTATGGTTCAAGTCATTATTAATACCGCACATAGTCCAGCACATTTAGGAGAAAAAGCTATGTTAGACAGTATCCAGAACATTTGGTTCAACAAGCATTTACGAGCTGCAGCCAAGCAGAAAGTCCGTACCTGTATGATATGTTGTCAGTTTAATCCAGGTAAAAGTGTCCCGGTGGAACAAGGTGGATTCCAGCCCCCTGACCACCCTTTTGAAGTCCTCCAGATGGATTATATTCAGATGGAGCGATGTCGAGGTTTCAAGTATGTTCTTGTAGTTGTATGCGCTTTGTCCAGGTGGACAGAAGCATATCCAGTCGCAGATTACACAGCCGCGACCACTGCTAAGCAGTTGGTTCGTGAGTTCTTCCCCCGTTATGGACTCCCTAGAGTCGTATATTCTGACAACGGCCAGCCATTCTCATCTGAATTGATGAAGCATGTTTCCCTGTTGTTAGGGTACCAGTGGAAGTTTCATTGTGTACGCCATCCTGAAGCAGCCGGTCTCGTAGAGAGACATAACCAGACTCTGAAAATCCGTATTGCAAAAGCGTGTAAAGAAAAAGGTGTGGACTGGCTAGTAGCTCTGCCAGTCGCTTTATTTTATATGCGCATGGTCGCACATTCCAGATCAGGTCTGTCCCCGTATGAGGTCGTATTTGGCAGCCCCCCAAACATGTGGGGTACTCCTAGACCCCGAAGTATTACCGATGTTTCAAGTAATATGCTGACAGATTACCTAGCTTCCTTGATGTCTGCCCTCAACTCATGTCGTTCACAGGTTGCCGCCGCATTTCCAGACAATACCGAGGTGGCACCGCATGAAATCGTTCCAGGATCCATGGTGATGGTGAGGAATTTTGACAGATCAAGTCCGCTGGAGCCTCGCTGGAAAGAGCCCCGACAGGTCCTCCTCACCACCCGTACAGCCGTGAAGTTGGAAGGTCGCAAAGGCTGGGTGCACCTTTCTCATGTAAAACAATTTAATGGACTGAAACCCGTCTTAAAGAACATTTCCCAGGATTTGAAGGATTGCCAAAGCATTGTTCTCAAGGACTGTCCCGCAAAAGACATTGCTACAAACCCTCCCCTGTTAGAGAAAACTCCGCAACAGGAGTATAAACTAAAACTCCGGTCTAGTAAAATAAGTCAGTCAGTTTGATTGTCTAAGTCCTCCCCTAGGTGAAACGGTTAGACTGTTTCTGACATGTATAAAATAGACCCCCATAGTGAGAGAGTTAGTCAAAACTCAATCCGATGTATCGTTTTCCTATGTTTCATATTGTTTCTCAGCATTATGATTTCCTGCACCAGTTATGCATTCTATCTGTATCTTCCAGTTCCTCATGTGAATAAGTCTGCTAATGCTACAGAAGAGCACACGTTTAGTGATCTGCCTCCTCATGAACTCTCTTACCGCCTCGCTATGCGAAATAACTCATTCATCCGCATGTTACATTACTCACACCAGTCCAGCAATGCCACTAATTGTTGGGTGTGTGGTCGACTCCCCCCTTTCCAGATACCGAAGGGAGTTCTGCCACTTTTTCCTTATCCATTTTCACATAATGGTTCATGTGGAGCATGGTCCACGTTAACGTCATCCTCAACAGATATGTCTTTTCTTAACAGTACCTGTTTCCCAGACAAGCAAGGTCTTCCCCACAGAACAGGGTTAGATCTAGAAAATGAAGTGTATAATTTAGGTAATTATTCTTCGAATTTCATGGTCTTGAATGTTCAGTCTGATACTACTCCAGACTTACCTGCTATTTCAGTACTACCAGTCAAAGGCGAATTATGTGTCCGAAATTATGGTTCCGTACATGTAGGACACAGTGATTGTACTACTATTGTCAAGTATAGTGACAGTGGGAAATCTATTTTTAAAGCTTCACGTCATTCTTATTTTATTTGTGGTCAAACTGCATATGTTCGTCTGCCCCTCGATTGGGAGGGAACCTGTTACATTGCCTTCCTACTGCCACCTGTTTTCCTAGCCCCACCTGATTATCATAGAAATACACATCTAGTACACGTTAGACATAGAAGGGAGTCCCCAATTGTCGATTATACTGAAACTGCTCTAGAACAATATACGGATTTCAACAGAGGTTTCTTCTTCTTTATAGGACCTATCCAGAATAGTAAGCTAATCCGTAGGTTAACAAGAACCCTTGAAGCTGTAGTAAATGAGACTGCTTCTGCTCTAGGTAATTTAACTGAAGAGCAATCTGCTATGAGATTTGTCGTTTTACAGAATCGTCTCGTCCTTGACGTCATACTGGCCGATAGGGGCGGGGCCTGTAGAGTCATCGGATCTAGTTGCTGCATTTTCATTCCAAATAACGCGCCGTCTGTTTATTCAGCTATAACCAGACTCCATAAAATTGCCCATCTGATACACCAAGATCCAGGCACCTGGACATGGTCCGGTTGGTTCTGGAATATAATTTCCGCATGGGGATGGAAAGTCTTGTCCTTTCTAGGTATTGCAGTAGCAATCATATTCAGCTGCTGCCTCTGTATACAATGTGGCCCTGCGATTTGCGGCATTTGTGCTACCTCTTGTATTCCTAGTCCCAAGCCCCGTTCTAAATCCCGTTCCAAGAAAATTCGAGACGAGCAAATGATACTGTATGAAATGATAGACGGTATCATGAAAATTGATGTTTCCTGATGGAAACGTAGTGACAAGGAGGGAATGTGGAAAAGTAAATTTTGCCATGTTCTGTGTCCCTACGTGTCATCCATCATATGTTATGTGTGCATGATTAAATATGCATATGCATTCCCCATGTTCGATTCAAGACGCAATTATAGTTGTGTCCATCTCTAATATGCCAGTTTCTAGTCCTCGTGAATACTACGTATATCAGGCCTATGTAAAGCTACGTTGCCACGTTTCTCAGTGTGCACGTTATTCCATTGTAAAGTCCCCGTTTCTAGGCCTCAAAAGGGCCTGGACACAAGATTCAGCTCCTGTCTCCTAAAGCCTCGCTGAGGAGCGATACAGCCCCCACCTGTATCCTCGACCCTTCACTTACTTCCTGCCTCACAGTCCCCGGTCCAGCCTGGCTCTGCCTCTCAGTCTGCCAAAAGTATGTTATAGTTCCCGTTATCAGTTCAGTCCTCCTTCTCTGCATTCCTAAGCTACTGAATTGCATCAATAGTTTCCGTCATTGTCTAGCCTTCACGTCTCCACGTTAGAGAAATACTGCATTTAATGGTCATTCCATATTCTTCATCACGCACTACATGTAGAATAATGCATGGTCCAGTCTTAGAATCAAGTTAGCCTTTCCCCTCCTGACTTCTAGTTTATATCAACATGTTCTCTAAACATCAGATACTAGATACTGCTTAGGTACATGTCGCCCTGACTCTCCAGACTTCAGTCTCTGCTCCTAGCACAGAGTTCGAAGCCCCCAGCTTCTCCTAGTGATACGTCATTGCTAGTTTGCGCGCACCATCAGGTTAGAGGTCCCGGCTCCTTAGGTAGCCCCCTCCATGGTTTCCGCCCCATTCATGACATATTCTGTTACGTTTGCATCACATGTCTATGTATACGCCCCGTTACACCTCTTTTCACCCTTATCTTTCGCGACTGCTACGCGTCACACCCTTTGCTCCACCCACTGCTCCGCCTACCATATGTACTGTAATGCAACTGTTTTACTATATATGCTTGTGTATTGTTATTAAAATGCTAGCGCGCTCATCCCAGATCCAGCCCCAGCAGCTGCTGGGCCCTGCCATCCTATTCCTATGCAGGTTGTCCTGTTCCTGTCCTTTATGCTGTAATAAACCTGCAAAACTCCTACTACCTCGAATTTTGACTCTTATTTATTGAGCTATCTGTTATTCATTTATACATTCAAAAATAGGGTATTATTTATTTATTTACCACATGTCGCGGACGGGCGCAGACGGGCTGGTCTTCGGCTCGTCTTAGGCGCAGGAGTAGGCGCCACCCTGCGCACCAACGCTGCGTGCTGGGGCCGCCGAGGGGCTAAATAACCTTTCAAAAGCGGAGGTCTAGAGCGCTAACCGCTCGACTCTCCGTGTGGCCCGTCTCTGCCCCGCCCTCCACACACCGCGATTGGCTGCAGTGCTGCAGTGCCGGTTCAGGGGTCAGGAGTAGACAACAATTCCTCAATGTGTGCAAGTAAGTAATTTCTAAACACAGCGTGCCTCTAATTATCTACCAAGGAGCAATATACTTTTTTTTAAAACAGTCTCAGGGGTATGTGACAAGTTATTACGAGTGCAAGGTAATTTTTAAAACGATCTTAAAATAAAAATGTCAAGCTCCCTTCGTAGTATTGTAAATTGACCCAGCGTGGCTGTGTGAGGTCAGCGCCAAGCGGAGTTAGAGTAGCTGCCACCAACTCCTACCGCAAATGCGCCTGCCACCTCGCTGCCTAAATAACCTTTCAAAAGCGGAGGTCTAGAGCGCTAACCGCTCGACTCTCCGTGTGGCCCGTCTCTGCCCCACCCTCCACACACCGCGATTGGCTGCAGTGCTGCAGTGCCGGTTCAGGGGTCAGGAGTAGACAACAATTCCTCAATGTGTGCAAGTAAGTAATTTCTAAACACAGCGTGCCTCTAATTATCTACCAAGGAGCAATATACTTTTTTAAAAAACAGTCTCAGGGGTATGTGACAAGTTATTACGAGTGCAAGGTAATTTTTAAAAGAATCTTAAAATAATAATTTCAAGCTCCCTTCGTAGTATTGTAAATTGACCCAGCGTGGCTGTGTGAGGTCAGCGCCAAGCGGAGTTAGAGTAGCTGCCACCAACTCCTACCGCCTTATACAGGAGAAACAATTTCAACTAGGCATAGTGCTGACTGTAATACTATGAATGTCATTTATGCGATAAAATGTCCCTGTGGGCTGTTGTACATAGGGAAGACAGAACGTAAAATCAAGACTCGCATATCTGAGCACAAGAGTACAATTCGCAACAAAAATCCAAATAGTAGTTTGGCAGTACATTGGGAGGCTAATAGACATTCTATTGCCCAAGTTAAATTCCAGGTCCTTGAAGTGGTTACCCCACACCCGGGAAGAGCCTAACAAAGACTCTATTACATAGGGAGGTATTCTGGATCAAAAGACTAGATACACAAGATCCTAAAGGGATCAATGACAGAGTTGATTTAGCATGTTACCTGTGATCCCTGCACGATATGAGTTCGCAATAGGGCCTGAACATTGTCATTTTATCTTGAAAACCACATGATGACGTCAATAGTGTTTGATTTAGGTTTGTTATTTACTTTGTTTCACGTTTTTAGTCATGATGCATGATACTATAATTTGTTGATATTTAGCACATTACAGTTCTTTATTATTTGATATTTACATTACACAATTGCAGGTAACCACGAGTGTTTACCCGCTCCAAAATGGCGTGCACATTCACACAGTTTCATGACTCCACCTTCTGTGGGGCCAGTCCGTTTTCGATCCCTTCTCCTCTTATACGCATGCGCGACTCAAGGGTTACTGAACACCTCGGACGTTAGAATCTGGCGAGAAACACAACGGGTCGTTCCAGCATGCACTGTCGGAATTTTCTTTTAAAAGGTACGATAGAGTGTCGCAAATTGGTGGATGTGTTCAGCGTGTAATAGGTCGTGATTCTAATCGTGTAACTATATAAGACCATGTTGTTAATTTCAGAAACAACAAAGACGGTTATGCCGTAGTGTAGTCACGCAGGGACAGGCTGTTTTGAACAAAGAACAGAGCTCATCACAACACGGGAGGTTTGTTTTTGGTTGAACGAGTTCAGTTTAAGCAACTGCTTTCTCACTTATTTCTGAAGTGGCTCATTATATTTGTGTGCTTTTCAGGCACCTAACATGATGGAAGATACAAGGTTCAGATTGTGTTGATTTTCACGCCGTGTTTTTTGTCAAGGTTAGTTATACGATCTTTTTCATGTCAGTCTATTCCCAGTTGTGCCGGGAACAGCGTAGCCAATCATTTCTTTCTGTTTCTAGAAGATTGGTAAACTGCCATATGTCCCTTTGAGAAGGATTCGGATCTTGCACCCGTTTTCTCCGCCACCGTGAACACAGTCGATTCCACATTCTCAAGTGAGTTAACCCCTAGAATAATGTGCACTATTTCATCACGTAACAAGACAGTTTGGTAATCTTGGGTCGGTTTACGTTTTCTTTTAGGATACCGGTACGTCATTTGTATCATCATCCGGGAACCGTCTGGATTCCGCACACGTCTCTTTCCTGTTGTTTTAAACCACACAAGTGAGTTAACCCCATGGACAATGTGTCATTAACATCAAGCGATATGATGTTATATTTTTTCTATTGTTTACAACATTGGTTGGTTTATGATTATAAATAGTTCTAGTCTTATAAAGTTTATTTGGTAAACACTTGTTGACACCATGTGGTTGATAACATATTGCTGTAACAAACTGTAACCTATGACGCTGGAGGTCTCGCAATGTGGTGAATGTATGAATTTGTTTATGTTTTTCAGGTACAGCCCCTGACAAAGGGCCGTGTGGCCCGAAATGCATTGGGCATGGGCATCTTGTGAGAAAAAATGGAATCTAAGAAATCATTGTATCATTGAGTAACAAGGAATGTTATGACATAAAATAATGTTCTGATGAACTAAGAAATTTCAGTAAAAAATGCATTGACTGAATAATTTTTGTTCATGTTTCTTTATAAAATCATGGAATATATTTGATGAATATTTGTATGTCCAACTAGGATTTGCAACAGTGCACAGAGGGCAAGCGGTTTCGCTTGATTATATCATTGCCTGCGTGTAACTGCCAATTTTTTTTATTATCGAGAAGTTAAATAATGTTCCACTGATTTTTTGCATTAAGCGACAGACGTTCTAAAATCTCAAAGAAATAGCTCATCTAAGGGACGGTTAATCAGGCAACAATCACCTACGTTGCAGCAAGCAAACATCACTACTGTCTCCTTTGTATACACTGGTCTCTGTAAATCTATCTTCCTGTGGGCTCTAGAACAGTTTTAAAATTTTAAAACCAGGGGGCATATTTACTAATCTGTCACGTAACGCAAGCCAGCAAGCAATGTTGTACTGCATTGTATAAAAGGAAGAGAGCAGAAATGCTCCATATTTATAAAGCTATGAAGCTTTTCTGCCCTCTCCTTGCACTGGCGCACTTGTAGCTGCCTACCGCTAAATCAGGTCCCCTTGCACTATGGTGCACGGGTGCCTGCTTTATGGGTAGAATGTTTTTGTGGGGGCAGGAGCACAACAGTGCAGAAGAAATTGTGTTGCGCCGAGCGAACCCTTCTGAAAACTAGTAAATCACCCATCTGTGTAAATTTTTTGTGATAGATATGGATTAGATGCCTTTCCTCATGACATTAAGAGCTAAGAGATCAGGCTGTCGCATGTTATGAAATTGCTTATGTCATAAGATACCAAAGATCCTCCAACAGTCCCAGATATGTGGCAGCTGTAGACTACAGGTGGGATAAGCCTCCATAGAATGTTTGCACGTTGCGGTCTACATTCACTTTGCATGTGGTTCTCCCATGGTGCACAAGCTTGCAGGCCTTTACACATCCAGTTATTCACTGCTGTGATGTAGCAACACTGAGTAGCAAAACCAATGGTTAATTTGTAAAACATAAGTGCAGCGGCTCTCGTCAGGAGACCGCTTGTACCAGCCCATTTCTACAGTTAGAGCCACCTAAAACAGAACCAACTACTAACCATGAAAGTTGGGAAAGGATGTGGCATAATGGCCAGATCTGCTGATTACAGAGCTCGGGAGGCAGCTGTGAGTCTTTGCATCGGCTCAACATCCGGTGATGATGGGAAAATCACCTAATTTCCCCATAAATGAATGTGTCCTTAACTGGTGCTCATGCACCAGTTAAGGACACCTGCGTTGATGATTACATGCTGGTGCTGAGCACTGAAATCCACCAGATCAAATTAGGCTCTGAGCAAAACTTGTTACCCACTGTTGCCATGTCATAGAGGAAATCCATGATGCTTTGTCTGGGCTCTCTGAGGGTCTATCAGTGCAGCGTTGGAAAGCAGGGAGCACAGCTTCTGGAGTCAAGAGAAGGCACAGAAATTGGTTAGGGTGAGTGGCAGGAGGCCAGGTATGTGGAGCAGGGCATGGAATGTATGACTCTCACATCACTCCTCTGCTCCTTCGTAGCAACTGAAAGCAGGGGATAGATGATTTTGGGGATAATATATAACATACAATTGTAGATGGGTGAAAAGTTATGGGGATGTTTTTCACCTTGGAGTTCTGTGTAACATCTTAGACAAATTTAACTGTGTTCTTATTGTCTGATGTGACTCAGAATCCATTTGTGAAAAACATTCCTGTAATTCACTGTTACCCATCTATAATTCTATATGATAATAAAGGATAAGGTCTCTCAATGTGTATATTTTTTCAAGTACTATGTATCTCTATAAAACATTTTTCAATAAAAAATAATAAAACAATAATAACAATAATTAATTCAAATGAAAATATTAACCATTTTAATTGAAGGAACAGATGTGAATCTAATTTAAATTTGCCTTCTCTCTAGAGAGCTCAAAAGAGAGGTATGGTACAAAATGTCCTATTCCACAGCGTTCACTGTTTTTGTTTTACAAGGCTACTTATTATAGCATGTTTCTGACAACACAATCTGAAAATTGAGCCTGGTAGCAAACCAACCATGCTTTAGTTCTAGGGTTCGTCGTCACATTGTAAGGTCTTTGGAACACTATCAGCAGCACTTCATTGTAAGAGCAGCTGGATGATCTAAACATCTGCTCACAAAAGTGCATTTTCATTCCATCACTCTGCTCCCAGAGTATTTAGGCTAATCAATTACACTGGCAGATCTTACTATATTTCCTCAGGACACACCCCGCTTTTGGCTTGGCGCATTGCTGCAGCCGAGACGGCCATTATGCTCATGGTGATAGCTGCAAGTGGAGAGGTTACCATCGTCTTCTAATGTAATGCATTTACACGCTAACAAATACGTGCCAAGTCTTTTTCTTCTGCTTGGCAGCCAAACACTGTTATCTAGGGACTACTAGATCTACCCTGATGCCCAATTACTATTGAGGCAGTGAATAAGGTTCCCGTCGAAGCAAATTATTATATATTTTATTGGAATTGTCCACCACCAATTTTCAAATTTGCTTTCTATAGCTTAATGTTTTAAATATTGCAAATCAATTCACAGTGAGGTTAAATTCATATCGTCCCAAGTCAATAACCTATTGTTTTGTTATGCTTATTTTATTTTAATTTGTTGTATTTTATAGAAAGAAGAAAGTACAAACCATGCCTCTGGGCAGGGTACATTTGACTACCAAATATCGCTGATAAAAGTATCAGCAAAAAATATAGAGGACACAAATGTTGAGTTCGTATGTTTCGAAAAACAAATATATAGATCAGAAAATCATAAAATACAATTAGGCTCATCAAACTGTAACTAATATACACTATATTAACTTTAAAATATATAAGAATCATCAAAATAACATTACTTCTCAATCATTAAAAAACAAACAAAAAATACACACAAAGTGGATACATTTGTATATAAAAACTTAATATCCAATGATTATAAAAATATTGAAACAGGGAACAACAATGGAGTGGCCAGATACAAAATGTCCACTCTAATTTTATCAACAGTAGCAAGAGTGTTGGAGTTTGTTTGGGTTATATTTACTGTTCCCACTCTAACATAGGCAACAGCAGAGAAATTGTTTGATTTTGGAGATGGTCAGAACTGCTATTTACATACCTGTGTGAGCAATAGTGAGGAAAATATTCAACTTTAAAAAGCTCAGATTTAATTTTCCTTCTCCTAACTGTTGAACTTGGTCCTTTCTGCAGAGTTACACCCGCACTATTTGCCTTCACCCCTCCTGTTTTTCTAAATTTGTTTTTGCTAACCAGTGCTAAATTAATTGTGCTCATGCCCTGAGAATGGTAACATTGGCTTACTTGTGATTGGCATATTTAATTTAACTATAAGCCCCCAGTGAAGTGGTATAACATATTCCCAGGCCTTGTAAATCAAATGTTACTGGTGGACCTGCAGCACTCATTGTGCCACCCACTTAAGTGACTCTTCAAAACAAGTTTCAGGTCTGCAATTGCAGCCTGAGTGCAGTTTTAAACTAACAATTTGACTTGGCAAATATTCCCCTTGCCAAACATTAAAATTCCCCTTTATTACATATACGTCATGCCTAGGTAGGCGGTAGGCAGCCTAAAGGGCTGGGTGAATTGTAATTAAAAGATTAGACATGTACTATCAAGTTGTACATGTCCTGGTAGTGACAAACTCACAAATTAGTTTTTCAATACTGTCAGAACAACCTCTCCAATGTGGTAAAATTGACTTCCCTTATTACATTTAATAAGTGATAACATTTAATTGGAAACAGATGTAGAATTGATGTTTGCTGCCTGAGAAACTGTAATTTAAAATTCTATTTATTGGTAAAGTCAGATTTTGAAGTTACAATTTTGAAAAAGCCAGTCACAGAAAGTTGGCATTTTCCTGCCTTAATTACTTCGTCCCTGCAGCTTGGGTGACATGACTGGGCGTAGTTGGCAGTTGGGCTTTGTATATTCCTCTCAGACAGCCACACAATAGAGAGATTAGGTGTTCCTGGATTGGCCATTACTGGCATAATGTGGGACAGAGCTCAACACATCCATAGGCTGTGTCCTGCCTTCACATAAAGAACATCACACTAGTATATTGTGCCTGCAGAAAGCTGGCTTCAGGGCAAGGGAGGCAGGAAATCTCAAGCACTTGAAAGACAATCTCTATACACATCTCCCTACTTCACAGAAGGCACCAGATATAAAAATGGGACCCTCAAACCCACTCTTTAATTCACTTTCTGGACCTGTGGAAGGACTCTCGGTGGCCTGTCTGATGCTGTAACCTTCGGTATACTTTAGAAGACTGCTTTGCTGCACCTGGAAGGACTGCTCTGCTTCCTGAAACCTGTTGTGAACTCTCAGAGGCCTGCCCTGCTGCTTGAGCCCCGTTCCACTGCTTGAACCCAGGACTACCAGAGTGACTCCAACAGCTAGCCTCTGAGGAGATCAGGACCTACCTGCTTGTCAATCCACCCAAGATGCATTGCCATTCAGCCAGACTTCCTGGCAGCTCCCAGCAGCAAATCTTGTTCAGAGGTCTTTTGCAGAAGGGTCCAGTCTTGTGGAGCACTTGCCAGCTACAGCTTGCAGCTTCGTCCCACTGGAGGTTTTCAACTTCCAAAAAAGAAACTAAACTATCCCTTACAGAGCTTTCTGAAAACCCCAATTCATCTATTCATTGAAGCATTTGTCAAAAAGTACTGCAAGTTACCCATTAACTCTTTTGAGTGGCTATGTCAAAATCGCATATTAAATCTGCAAAAGGTGGTGGGCAAACCAAGAATCAAAAAGCATGCTCTGCATGTACAAAATTGCAATAAAGTCTGAACATGCAATTCTTCACCACAAGTTCAAGCAGCATTTCCCTGACCACAACACCTACTTGTTCACTGCCTGCAGTCTTACCCCGCTGTACTTTACCTCCTCAGACTTTTTTCCACAAAATGTCTTCAAAGTTTGAAAGTAAGTGCTAACTGGGCCCAATCCACTTCTTGTATCTGACCCGCGCTACATTGCGGTCAGCCATATTTGTTATGCCTGTTTTTGGTGCTTTGATCTTTTAGGTGCAAGGTTTTATCTTAAACTTTTAAAATGCATATCTCTGGTTCTACTAATTAGATTATTGTTGTTTTAGCATCAAATAATTTATTAAAATGTGCTTTATTTTTCTAAATTGTTCTGGGAAATTTCTTGTGTGGTGTTTTCACTTTATCACAGTTTGTGTACTGTATAAATACTTTACACATTACCTCTAAGTTCAGCCTGACTGTTTTTCTGCAAAGCTACCAGAGAGTTAAGCACAGGTTAATTTAGTGACTTTAGTGATTCACCCTGACAGGCATTGTGGCTGAAATAAAGATAAAATATATTTCCATAAACATGTAAAAATATTTTAATGCTTTAAAAGTTACATAAATTATTAAAATTAAAAACAAAAAATTTACATCTAAAATTGCACATAAATTTATTTTAAAAAAAGTATATTACTTATTAACAAAAAAATAGATTTAACATAATTCCCACGGTGTTACTCTAAAATGTGAACAACCAAAAGCAAGAAATTAAATTATAACAGAAAAGAATCACAATACACATTATTTAAAAAAATTATAACACTATAAAATTATTATCATACAAGTAAACCATAACCATATGATAACAATAACCCAAATATGACAAACAATTACATTTTAATCAAAATCTATTATCTAATTAGCCAATTAACAAATACAACATGTTATCATATTGTTTCAAAATAATTAATTATCTAATTGACAAACTAAAGTTATAAACATTTACAATCAATAAACAAAAATAAAAAATCCTATTTCCTGACAAACCAAACAACTCTCCAAAAAAGTGACACAAAATAAAAAGACCTTAAGATATATTACCAAATCAAAACCACACGAAAAAAAATGAACTTACTGAACATTAAAATATTAAGGGCCTTAATATGACTTTGGTGGCCTTGGAGTGGGGCCACAGCCCCGCTGCAAGACCGCCAAAGCCATAAGAAAACGCCTGCCAGATTACTACTTCTTTTTACTCTGGCGGTCGATTCTTTTGTGGTCCCATCGCAGTGCCATTGAAAAAGGCACCCCAATGGGAGCCTCAAAGCCGTTCCTGTAAGGCATGGACTGCCAAGTCCATGCCCTGCAGGAACTGGGGGTGCATGCATTAAGGGGGGCATAATATGTGCCACCCTACATGCATCGCTGGCACAGAGGCAACAGCGGGCCCTGTAGTGCATCCTTTGATTCCTCACCCCCACACTTTTTGTGTTGGGCTCACAACCATGAAAACTGTAGCAGTGAAGAAACTCCTAATATGCTTTGAGTTGATGCAGTGGCACTGCCAGCATATTAGAGGCCTCAGACTGCTGCAAAACCGCCAGGGATCGTGGATTGCTGGTGGCAGCCTCAGTCTCATGGCAGTCTGACCGCCCAACTTGTAAAAGGGCGGTCGGACCATCGGTTGTCCATCGAACCGCCAAACTGATAATAAGGCCTTAACAACTTCGAACACAAAGCCTAGTAAACTCAGCTAAATCATTGATAAAACAGCATTACCTACAACTGTATTTAAATAAATGTAATAAAAGACTTAAATACATTATATTCTTGTCTTCTATATTATGGCACCCAATATGTTAACACCACCATATTTTTGACATGACTTTGTGTCTCATGATATTTTTGAAATTATATGTTGCTGTAATACCATGAGGATGACTTATAGTGAGTATCTGTAAGAAATTAAGTTATTAATCTGGGTGGGTGTGTATCCCTAACAATTCAATAAACCTAGTTTGCCTAAATCAAAACCCAGCTCTGAGGGCATTACTGCTCAGCCATTGATAGCAAAGCACAATTAGCAGGCAATCCCTAGAGAAGGGCGGGAGGGCTATGTTCAAGCATTACCAACAAGTTTTAAATAAAGGACAGAGCACAATTGCATTCCAAAAACAATTTAGAAACATGTAAACAAATGCAATGAGCAAAAAGACTCCATTATATTCAAAATTGGCAATGGGGAACTGGAGATATGATTTTGTAAATTTCAAGGCAAAAAAGCATCTAGGAAAGTATTAAGCAGGAACAACAGTTAATAGTGGACCGAGACCTAAGGATGACTGTTGATAGTGGTCTGGGACCTAGACGGAATTTTAGGTGACCACGATGGGGCGGTGGTAGGATACACCTAGGAAGCTGTGACATGTTTTACCTTCACCCATAGTATTTCTCTGTTGGGAAAATATTTTCTGGTCACTCTTGCTACCCATACCCCCTAAGGGCAGGTGTCTGGGCACCAGGTCTCTCTCTAACCAGGTCTCCTTTATGGTCTAGCTTTTTTCAGTCAAATGGGCTTTCTTTGAATCAGGAGTTCTTTGGCTTTTGTGTCCCTGAAGCAGTGAAACAAGAGGTCAACCTCTTGAACATTGGAGAGCAGTTCAAGTCCATGAGTGCCAGCAGGATTGAGGAGTTCTTGAATCCTTGTGTGAGTTCTCATCCCCCGTCAGGAGCCAGAAGTCAGGATTCTTGCAGCAGGGCCATTTTCTTTATCTGAAGTCTTCCAAAGTCCAGCAATGTTTTGTGGTGGTCGTGGTGGTGGAGGTGCCAGATTTATCCTGAGCATGAGCCAGTGATGGAAAGTTTCTGCCACCCAGTACTGACAATTTTCTTACACTTCTCCCACAGTCCTTTCATCTCCTTTTGCAGCAATTCCTCGGTGCCTTACTGTATAATTACACAGGATCCACTATTTCAACATGGCAAGACCCAGCTGCCACCATGCAGGCCTGGCTTCAGCTTCTTTGTCAGCCAGACCTTAATTGACAGGTTTAAAATAGATTTAGCCTCCTAATGACTGGAGTCTGACTCTCTAGGAGGGCCCGGGATGGGGTTGAAATGGAGATTCCGTCACAGGCATCTCAATGTCATAAGAAATAGTGTAAAGCTTCCAATTGTTCTGCCAACTTTTCCTGTCCACACCTAGATTGCTGGTCCCTGCTACGTGGTTAGCAGTTAACATCAGTTGGATTTTCCTTGGCTTAAATGCAGGACATTGTTGTTTGAGACAAGCTTCCTGCCAAATACATGTGTTCCAGCTCTGGAGGTATGATCGGTGGCTAAACTTATTTTCCCTCCTACTGTAGCCAGAGACATGCTTCCAGGAAGGATTCTAGGAATTAATAGAAGTCATTCTGGCATCTCCAATCCAAAAGATGTGCAGTTTGTTCTGCCAACAGCTCCTGTCTATTCCCAGATACATAATTCCAGCTATGTGGTCAGCGGCTAACACCCATTGTCCTTTCCTGGGCTCAGAGGCAGTCCATTATTATCTGAATCAGGGTCTATAACATCCTTGCCAAGGATGTGTAGTTCTGCTCTGGAGGTATGGTTTTAAAGCATTTCTGACTTGGGCAGTCTGAAGCACTTCTTTATTAAGTTACTTTCTGTGAAG
Source organism: Lissotriton helveticus (assembly GCF_964261635.1). NCBI lineage: Eukaryota > Metazoa > Chordata > Amphibia > Caudata > Salamandridae > Lissotriton > Lissotriton helveticus. The sequence goes on from NC_136071.1 coordinate 262,461,730, forward strand.
ATATAAAAAAAAATGATTTTACCATTAAGTCAGATTCTAAAACGTTAGAAGAAACGTTTCTGTTAAAGTTATCAAAAATCTGATGTTGCCATTAAGTCAGTTTTAAAGAGTAAGACGGAAATAACTTGGAAAACATGTTCTAGCCCTTTCCGAAGGAGAGGTATACAATGAGAATTGTACTCCCCTGTCGGCTTATTGGGGGAAAGTCTAGCCAGGCCATGAGGTGAAATCAGTTTTGGCTTTAATTGCACTGTGAGGGTACACTATCCCCAATATGTGCTATGCCCTATTCTTATATGTTAGCACCCTGCTCTATCGGATAACAAGACACAGTTTTGGGTAATGTCTGAATATATAAAATGTGTATTTTCCTACATGGCAAATGTAGTTTTTGCTGCCATGTGTCACTGCAGTGCATTAAACCGGCAGCCTAGCCACAGCACAATGGTACTGCTGGCAGAAATATATTTTTGTCACATCTGGTTGGTATAAATATACAGTTTCCATGCCATTAATGCATTTTCTGCACCATTAACTGTGGACTTGTAGGGGAATTAAATATGCCACATAGGGAGTTTCCACATATGGCACGTTTTAGAGTAGAAGCACAGGCACTTTCCTACTGCTTCGTAGTGGTAAGAGCACAGAATCCAAAAGCCAGCAAAAATGGGATCTAAAGCCAGAAAATGTAGGATCTAGAAAAAGGCAGAAAAGCTGGGGTGACCAATCAGAAAATGTAGATTTGCCACACTATCAGAATATGTAATTAGGGGCAATTTGAAGAGTGGGAAGTTTGAAGGCATATTAGGGTGATTATGTTACCCCTTAAGTGCTGAGATTCAATCCCACCCTCTCCAGCTAAGCTTTTTTTGTAATGTTTGGGTTCGTTTGTGATTAAGACTTCATAACAGTTTCCTCACAAAAGGTATTGCGGCCTTTTCCCCACATGATGCAGATTCTAAAAATACCTAGGGATTCTGGTTTGATGAAAGTAAGTGTTGTTTTGTGAGATTCACATCAACAAAAGGTTTACTGTGCTAAGATCATCCTCATCCCAGCTTTCAGGATCAGGCAGATAAGTAAACACATTGTTTCCCTCAGGTTTTGCAAATCTCTAAGTAGTAGTAATTTTTTCATATTTTTATGATTCCTCCCTATTTGTATGTGTGGTAAAACCAGATGCGAAAACCCATAGGTGAAACCGGGAAGCTATCCAGTTCTGAAGAGCAGACACAATTATGAATTTATTAAAATGGAGTTTGCATAGCTCACTCTTGGTTTTCTCAAAGAAACTAATCTTCGAAATAAAAAACTAATGAAAATAAAGAGGGTAAAGTATAATTAAGTGACAATTATTTTGTTATGTCATTGTTTGCGTCAGTGGCGGATATCCAAAAGTTATTTACCGTTTAGTCGACCATCTCTTCTGGTTGCAGGAATATTTAATGGAGAGGATTGCATGTGTTAAGTCATTCATAAATCAGTGCTTATGTCATATTGTTGAAAATGAAGGATAGAATGGTCCTTGTGAAGTAATATGTGCGTAGGACATTTCTGTAAAGTACTGAGGTAAAGTGTCCGAGTTAGCGGTCAAGATTGAGACAGAGTTGTGCATTTATTGAAGTGTTGTCAAAGTGTCCTTGTGAAGCAGAGAATAACGTGTTTGAAAGGAGTGTCAGTAACATGTGACTGGGAGAGCCCGGCTAATGGCGCCCGGGTGAAGTCCTATACGTAAAGCTGATGCTAATATTCATCTCAGCTGATCGCACTGTGACCTTGATGTCCTGCCAAGATCTATAGAGCACAGCGCCGCAGACCGCAAGTGGAAATGCACCTCGACCGACGGGGAAATGCTGGTGGATGAAATAATTCTTCATGAACACACAGCTGTTCGGGTGTCAAGCCCGTTGCATGGCCATTTTTTTTCCTTCAAAAAATGATATCTGGACGACACCTTTTATGTATGTATGATCGATACAGAAATGGAAAAGGGAAGTATGGCCGAAAAAATGGGCTCACATTAAAAGTTAAATTAAGACAAAAAACACAGGAGTGAAATAACGCAGCAAAGGAACCGGAGGTTGCCCTCACTAATTGAATTGAAATAGACTCCGATTAATGACATTTTCCTTACAGCCAAATCAGAATATGATACAGGAACAGTGCACAATCAGACCGTTTCACAGTTTGGTGAGATACTTCTGATCACTCTGCCTTCCAAGGAGTGTGAGTACAGAGTGGTGATATTGCCTGCGATCCATTGTTGCTCAAAAGGTGGCAGACACCTTGACTGAGAGGGAAATCAGGTTGTGTACCATATCTGACTGGCAGGAAATCTCAAAGAGCAATGCATCTGGAAATTCAAAAACTCACTGCTGTCGGTGGAATGGGGACCGATCTGAAAACAGCTTCAAAATTACAAAAACATTCCATGATGCATTTGTTGAACCATGTAAGACCGATGCAGAGGCTGTGAGAGGCTTGTCTCAGCTGCTTGGTAAGAGCTGGGTCAAAAATGTAAAGAACCAAAGGAGCCTGCCACTGCTACGTGCGGAGGGCACTGTGCCATCTGAAATTCAACAAGTCCCCCCTGGTAGAGGACATGACCCATATTGACAAGGGGCAGAGGGCATGTCACAACAGTTACTCTAAAGCTACACAACTACGTATATGGCACAGAACGACGAGAAACAAATGCAAATCACACAAACTACACTTTTGAGACAGTACAACTTTTAAAAACATAACATGATTAGTCCTCCTCGCTTTATGACAAGACCCATGCGAGGGCGAAAGGAGTGACAACTAAGAGAATTTGCAAAAAAGGGGTATGAATAACAACGGACAACATTGTTATGTTGTGGATAGTAGAATGGAGAAGTGTGGCTCACTGGTTAGAAGCGGCAGACCCTGAAGCAGAGGTCAGGCCCGGGACCAGGGTTCAATTCCCGATGCGGCAGGGTCTTGGGCTCAATGTCCGCGGACTCGATAATTCTCGCCTCGGTGCCTACTCTAATCATGGGTCTCACTCTGCAACTCTGGGCAATAGCTTGCTTAATCTCCACAACGGCCCCAACAGCGCTGGGATGCCTGGCCTCACCTTGGGGGTGCCCTGGAGGGGGCATCTCACAGGAAAAGCCAGGATAGGTTCCACAGCGGTATACAGCGCCAGTATGCCCCGAGATGGGGCGGCAGTGCGCTTTACAAGTATACACACAAGAATAGGTGATGGTCATATTAAAAATGTTATATTGTGAAAGAATGGACAAATTATATGACTATCTGAAAACATGCTCCATAACGTCTTTGTGAGCTTCTGTCCCTTCTAGAAGGTTCTCAGTCCGTTCGTCTGCCTTAGCTTTTATCTCAATTTTACTTTATCAACTCACCTTGCTCCCTTAAAGACGATGAAGAAATGGTGTCATTAACTATGGCTTCCATCAAAGGTACAATGAGCTGTTACAAAACTAACAGTGTCATTGGTCTGTTGTGTACAGGAATGTGGGAAGCGTGTCCATGTAATTATATTTAAGTTATGTGATTCCTCAACCAGTAACCAACAGAGTCATAACTCACCGGACACCGCTGTTCTTCATTACCATCATGTGCTGATCCTCGAAAATTGGCATAGCAGTGTGTGATGAGCAGATTAGCATCTTACATTTCAACATTCATGGAGTAGGTTAGCTTTCTTTTCCTGAATAATTCATCTTTGGGCTTCAGTGGTGCAGTAAAGGCAACCAACATTTAAAAAACACAATGACATAAAACTTGCTTATACAGTTGTCAGGTCAGCATTATGTTTTTTTAGAAAGCTGAATCAATGTTGTACCTCGCACGAAACGCACCCGTTACTTGATTTAGCATCTATCAGAAAGTGGACTATGATATTCCAAAATACAGGTGGCTATTCTTTGGTAGGAATCGTAGTACAGACATGCAAAAGAGACAGAAACTTCATCAATAGAGGTACATAAGTCAGGATGTTGTTGTATGGTTCCAACTTGAACTGAAAATGACTAAACATGTATAGGATGCTTTCCGCAACAGCCTGTAATCAGTTGGTACTAGTAACAAGTGCACTCTGAACGTGTTGATTGGCACTCTATAAATCTGTTCTTTCCTCCTTTTGGGTATGACTTCAATTTGTGCAGCTCCTGCAGCCTACGTTGTTCTTTCCTCATTGCTGAGAGCACATCTCCTCCTCTCAAAGCCAAATGCTTGGAACCCTCTATCCATCCAGGTCACTAAAGCAATATTGAAGACAGTCCTCTCAGGGGCACCTCCAGACTCCCTGCCCCCACCATATCTACAACCTAAAAAGAGCCATAATGAGTGCTGCACTCACCTACATCATCAACACCTCCCTCAACACAGCCACCTTCCCAGATAATGGACAGGACACTGAAGTCACTGCCCTCCTCAAAAAGCCCTCATCCGACCTGAAGTACCCATCAACTACCAACCCATATTGCTGACCCCCTTCCCAGCCAACGTAATCTAGTAGACCACTAGCAGACAACTCTCTGGTCATCTAGAATGACACACACTCCTGGATGACTCAAAATCAGGACTCCGAAACTACCACAACACTGAAAGAGCCCTCATCGCTGCCGCAGATGACATACACACCATCCTCATCTGTGGACAGACCTGCGACCTCTTCCTTCTTGACCTCTCCGCTGTCATCAACACCATCTCCTACTACACACAGCAGGAATACAAGGACCAGCTCTCAAATGGATAGCTTCCTTCCTCTCTGAAAGAACTTAAGGAGTCAGGCTCACGCTGTTCACATCAGAACCCAAGAACTTCATCTGTGGAGTCCCATAGAGATCATCACTCAGCCTTACATTATTCTGAAATATCTTTTTATTGGTTTTTAAAGAAGTTGAGATACACAAGTATGCAAAAAATAACATGTAGGGGAACAGACTCCAATGCACAACATCATCCGAACAGTACAGAGTGCAAATAGATGGTATACAGTTTGTGAACTAGGAATCAGTGATTTACGAAAAACTTTACCAGGCAACTTACGCCTCTCCCCCTACCCCCCTCCCCTATAAAGGAAAAACATGAAAACTTAAACTAAGGTGTCACGGTCAATAAAGAAATATAACTCTAACAGTCGCTGTGAAAGGTTGTTGTCTAGGGAGTGAGTAACCACCTGTCTTATATTCCCTGCCCACAACTCCAAGACGTCAATCACAGATCTAGATATGGAAGAGGTGCAGAACTCGTAACCTCGGACCGTATGTAAACAAGGGCAGTCCTTCGGATAATTATTCCACCAGGGGGGCCCACACATAGTCGAATCCCTTGCGGGTGTTTTCTACAATGTCTGCCATTCTCACCATCGCTAGTGCCCACCACAATCTGGCGTACCATTGCATGAGAGAAGGGGTGTCTGATTTCTTCCAGGCTGCGGAAACTGCCATCTTGGCCGCCAGAGGCAGAGCCACATTACCGAGGGGTCCCCTTGCATCTGGTGCTTCAGCTTGGTGTCCCGGATCCCCAGGAGTGTGTGGGTTCTATCGTGTCTTGAATCGGGTACCCAAGATCTGCTTGATTTGAGCCAAAACCGCCTTCCAAAAGGGTTTGATGTGGGGACAATCCCACCAGATATGCCTAAAGTCCCCCAGCTGGCCACAACCCCTCGGGCACCTGTCCGAGTAGTTAGGGAAGATGGCATGTACCCTCTGAGGATGTAGATACCAGTCGTACATAATTTTGTAATGAGCCTCCCATAAGAACATAGCGTGGTTAAACTTGGTAATATCCCTATTTAGTGAGGGCCATTGTTTCATCTGTAGTGGGGTATCTAATATTGTATCCCAGAACCTTTGGTGTCTAGGGGTATGTGGGGAACCCCCTGTTTTTAGAAGGGATTAGAGAAAGGAATGGTACCCTTCGTAGAGGCCCCGGACTGGGCAAATTTCTCAATGGGAAGTAACTCTCTGGTGGCAGCCCTCCATACCTGTGGTTGCAGAGCCCAGTCTTTAAGCTGTAAATAACGAAATTCCTCAGCAGGTGGGAGCTGAAATGCCTTGGAGCATTCCGGAAAGGCGAGCAGTTTTCCATCCTCGAACAAATGAGAAAGCGCAAGACAACCCCTCTCCCGCCAAGCCTCAAAAGGACCTTCTTGTAATGCTGGGGGAATTCTGGATTGAAGTGTATGAGTGTGTACGGGGAAGGGAAGGTGGTGAGGGGAGTGGTTCTATTCAAAACATCCCAGACCCTCAGGGTGGTAGCCGTGGGCATGCTGATGTAGACGTTGAGTGGCCGGTGCTGTTTGGGTTTCCACAAAAGGTCCCAGATCATTCTCCCTGTTACCTGTCTATCCATATGGAGCCAGAGTCTATCCGATTCATGCAGCGACCACTCCGTGATCACCCGCAATTGGGAAGGGGGTCGCAGCCTCAATAGCCGCGTGTGTCCTTAGGCACTGTGAGGTTCAAGAGTAAGTATTTCAAGAGGTTCACCTTGAAGCCTGAGGCCCGCTCATATGAGATGAGCTCTGCCTGTATCGCCAGAAGGGAAGAGTGCAGTCTTGTGACATGCAGGAGAACGTCACCCTCAAAGAGGGATATTTTGTGTTCATCCATGCTTAGTGGAATTCCCCCAATATCCGGGTTAGAACAGATGCGCTCCGCAAAGGGTCCGATGATAAGTGCAAATAGGAGGGGAGATAGGGGGCAGCCCTGGCAGGTGCCCTGTGAAAGATTGAAAGATTCAGAGGCCACTCCGTTTACCAAGACCTTGGAGCGAGGTGCATGATAATTTGCTTTGACCATCCCAATAAAGGAGTCCGCAAAGCCTAACCGACGGAGAGTGCGAGTCAGAAAGGACCAGCCCACCAGGTCAAAGGCCTTCTCCGCGTCCAGCGTGACAAGGACCATGGGGATCGCCTTCCTCTGCGCCTTCTCAATGATGTAAACCACCCGTTGCACGTTGTCATGAGTTTATCTCCCCTTAATGAAGCTCGCTTAATCGGCCTGCACCAGGAAAGGCATGAAGTTTTCCAGGAGGTTGAACAGGATTGTGGATTAGAGCTTGGCATCCAAGTTTAGGAGCGCTGTTGGCCTGTGGGAGGCGCAGTGGGAGGGGTCCTTCCCTGGTTTTGGAATAACAGCGATCAGGGCTTCGCCCATTGAGGGGGTCACCTGTTGCTTAGAAGCAATATCATTGAAGAGCGTTACCAGGCGAGGGACGAGCTCTGGCGCAAACGTATGATAGAAGTGGGCGTTGAGGCCATCAGGGCCAGCACTTTTTGGAGCTTAAGCGAGTCAATCACCTACTGAACCTCTTCAGCGGTGAAGGGGCTACTCATCTCTTGGTTGGTGGGGGCCTGTACCTGGGGCAGGGTGAGGCCTTTTAAATAGTGGTCTTGGGCTCGTGAGTCTGGTTGGTCCACTGTGTATAAGGTTTGATAGAAGTCCCCAAAAGCCTTGGCCTTATCCGGTTCGCTCTGGTGGAGGACCCCCTCTCGATCCTCTATACCCTTGATGTAGTTCTTCTGCTGGATTTGTAGCTTGTGTGCCAGTAACAAGCCTACCTTGTTTCCTCCCTCATAGTTACGTGCTTGGAGGCGTAAAAGAGTGTTTTCGGCCGGTTAGTGTAAATCGCTTGAAGTTTTTCTTCAACCTGGGTAATCTTACGGAGGGTTTGTACCGAGGGGGAAGCCTTATGGTCAGCCTCAGCAGTTGAAGAACGCTCTCGAGAAGGAGGCATTCTCCCTTGCGTTGGGACTTAAGCATGGCCTCTAATTCAATAAATTTTCCTCTGATGACTGCCTTGAAGGCGTCCCAAGTGTTGGCTAATGAAGTGTGTTCCGGGTCATTAAGGTCAAATTAGTCTGTGACTGCTTTTCGGAGTTCGTCCCGGAGGAGTCTATCTCTGCACAGGTAATTGAGGAAGTACCACCTGGCGAATTTGGAGCGTGGTGCAGGCCAATCGAAGGTCAGTTCTAGGGGCGCATGGTTGAGAGACTGATCGGGTGAAACTGGGTTCCTGTCACCGCATAGAGGAGGGACTGACTCCTAAAAGCATAATCTATTCTGGAGTACTTCCTATATGAGTGAAAGAAGAAGGAGTAAACACGGGTCGAGGGATGCGCATTCCTCCAAACATCTACCAGACCCAGCCCCCTTAATGTTACTTGAAGTAGTTTGCTGAAAACCCCCCCTGCTGCCCCGTGGACGTGTGTGGTATCCAGAGATAGGTCCCATATCAAATTGAAGTCGCCGAGCAGTGTAATGTAGCCTCTTGCAAATCCCCCTAGGGTAGATAAGGAGTGGAGGAAGTCATGTTGCCCTGCGTTGGGTGCATAGAGTGTCGCTATCGTACATGATCTGCCCTGTATTTCCCCCTTCACCATCACAAACCTCCCCTCCTTGTCCGTTTGGGTGTCTTGGTGTAGAAAGGGGGTCGAATTGTGAAAGAGTAGCGCCACCCCATTGTGTTTGGTGCGTGCAGAGGCGCAAAAAATTTAAGGGTATGCCCTGTGTTTCAGTCGGTGTGCCTCTGTGCGGGGAAGGTCTGTTTCCTGACGGGCGGCAATTTTAATCTGGTGATCCTGTAGAAATTTCCAGATCCTTTGCCTCTTGTAAGGGGAATTAATCCCCTTGACATTCCATGTCAGACAATTAAACTCCGCCATTCATCAGCAATATCAGATCAGCTCAGGCCCCCCCTCCTACCCCTGCCCAGTGACCATCAAATTCCCTCCCCTGCCCTCCGCCCTGTAGCAGCAACCTGTAATGAAACAAAGCAATAAGGAAGACCGTGACACCAAGAAATCCAAAAGAAATAAGGAAGAAAAAGGTGATATCCAACTTAGGTTAAACACTTGCTCTTGAGGGTCCTCGACTCCTTGATCATAGAGGAGAACCTCATTACAAGCAAAAAAAAAACGGGCGGACCAATTTCCGCTTCCGAGGCCCATTATCAGTTACGTAAATGTGAATAGAGATATGAGACAGTGACTAACCGGCATTTTTGGATATTGTGGTCGGCATTGTCAATTCAAACTTTTCACTTCGTCGAAAGTAGTATAAATGGCCAAACAAGTCTCTTTAGTCTCTAGAAAGCCCGGGATTCGTCAACCCCTAGAGATTTTGCCTGGTCGTTGCCAGGGGCCTCCCCCCTGTTTCTTCGGAACTGTCGCTGCCACCACCCTCTTCTTGCATGCTGTGAGTGTTATGGTTGGCACCTCAGTGCCCAGGGTGGCTGCTGAAGATTCAAAGTGTCCGACTGCAGATTAGCGTGATGCTCAAGACTCTATGACTGTCCTAAGGGCTGATCAGACATCTTATAAGAAATGCCACATGCGTTTGACAGCTATCGATGACCCTCATTGCTGCTGCCAGGCAGGGGTTTGGAATTTATTAAAATATCTACTTGTCCGTGGGGCAGGTTGCTTCATAAATCTACTTGTCCTGTAACAAAATCCACTTGTCCCTTTGGTGCCATGTAGTGCTGCCACAAATTATGGCAGCAATCTCATTATATAAGAGCACTTGTATAGACTCTCTGATTATAGCAGGGCATATACCATAGTAGTGTTTGAATACTGGTAATCATTTTATGTTGCCACGTTTCCGGAGATGTACATACTAGGACGGATGATGGTGGTAAGCAGTAGTTCCAGGGTTGGAATGCCCTTTTGAGTCTGTGCAAACCTACTAACTTGCATGTTTCAAGGGTTTTCAACACATTTTCTCTAATCTTTCCCATACTGAGCAATGTTGGAAATTTACTCCTGAGTGTGGCAGACGTAAACCTTCTTTCAGAGTTGGGAAAAAAGTAGTTGGAGGGAAAATGAACTTTCAAACATCCAGGTTTTCACATGAGCAAATCCACACATGCATATTTGCTCATGCTGAAATGCAGTTTACAAATATTCTGTAAAAGTACAATTTCTTGCCCTACTAATGTAAATTCTTGTGAATTCAGGAAAGCCATATACCAAAGGTGCACTTTTGAGACTTTCTTTAATAATTGGGCCCATAATTTGGTCTAGCGTTAACTATGACCTTTTGTGTTTATTCAAATTCTCTCTCTCTCAGAATCGACTGGCTTCACTGTGAGTGACATCATTCTGCTCTTTCACAAGGAGCATATCGGTGCACAAAGTAGTTTTGTGCAGTGCCAGTAACTAATGTGGCAGTGTGTGCTTTTTTTTAGACCAAAAACAATCTTTGCGTTTGCCAATGTTTGTTATAATGGTGAGGGCCCGGCAGCTCTCACATCAATAAGGTTTTACAAAAGACATGCCAAAACAAGTCACGCATTGCCAAACTAAAAAGCTGACCACCAATGTCAGACCTAATGGCTTTGCCAAGGCTTGTTTATTTTTGTTTCCTATAATCCTATTGAAGCTGGTTACACAAAATTTCCAATATGAATATTTTGGGGATATACTAGCATGCATCAACACATTTTACTAAATGATGCTGCAAAGAAATGGTACCTGAAATTTTACAATAGTTTAGCAAAATGTTTTTTCCCCACTTTCATTTTTTAGGAGCATTTCATATTGAAAGCAAAGAAACATTAATCTTGCTTTCAAGCTTCTGCAAATATTTGCATCTAATCAGAGAGCATTCTGTGAGAATCATGCATAGCCTCATGTTGCTAAACTTCGAAACTGTGTGAACACATTTTCATACTGGAACCACTGTCAGTAGTGAAGTCAGAACGTACATTTACTTAGCGGGCTCACCCTAGAAATAAAGGCTTACAAATAATGAACCATGAATACAAGTTTGAACAGCATTAACACATGCACACAAATATTAACTTAACTACAGGCAGTACCCTTCCCTGATCCTTAATGTGGTACTGGAAACTGGCAGCCAAAGGGTTTGAGCTGCAGGGGGTTGGGCCTACTTGTCCCAAGGACAAAATACACATTAAAACTTGTTGCCCTTGATCCCAAACAATATGTCCTGGGCGTCGGGCTATAGGAATTCCACAACCCTGTGCCAGGGCCGCCGCTCCCTGCTGCTTCGGCCCTGGAGCTGCCTCCAGACCTCTTGCGGCAGCTGTTGGCGCAGGGGCAGACGCCTCAATATCCAAGATAGATGCTATCTCCTCCAAAGTTGTGCAATGATGGTTTTTGTTGTCAAGATAAAAAGCCAGACCAAATGGATAAGTCCATCTGTATTTTATCTTGAGGTCTCGTGAGGCTGTCATAGCCTGTCGGAACAGCTGACGTCGGGCAAGGGTGGCTTGGTCGACATCCTGGTAGGGCGCACGTTGTATTCTAAAGAGACCTTGATGGGGGTTTTCCCCTTCCAAAGGACCAGTTCTTTAGTTTTAAAAGAGCTGAACTTGGCTAACACATCCCAGGGCCTCCAGGCATCCCCTGGAACATGCGGTCCCACCCAGTGGAACCTCTGGCTCAGCGTCTCCTAGAACCATTGAGAATAGCCCCACCATGAAGGCCTCCAGATCCGAGCCCTCGCAGCCTTCCTCCAGACATCTCACACGAATGTTGCCTCGACAGGAGCGGTTTCTCAATATCTTCACACTTGAGCACTGGGGCGTTTAGCTGAGCATGTACGTCACTAGAGTGGGCTTCCAACGGCTTCACACGATCCTCCAGAACTTGATATTTTGCTTCGAGGTCTAGAGCTCGTGCCCCAACTGAATCGACACCCACCTGTAGGGCCACCAATCGCCCCCCCATCTCGGCCTTGAACACCTCCAATGAGGCCCCCACATCCACCTTGAGATCAGCTCTGAGTTCTTGATTGAATTCATGTAGGGAGGCCATGAGATCTTCCCCCGTGAGGGTCATGGCATCCGGTCTCATAGCTTCCTCACTAACTGACCCCTTGGTGGCATGGACAAAGAAGTTGATGACGTTTGCGGGCTGCGCCTTTTTGGGTGGCATGAAAAGACTGGTCCGAAGTTAATGATGAGTACACAGTGGCGGTAGGTACCTCTAGGGTCCTAGGATGACTTGTTAATCAGAAGCACGCACGCTTCAGGTGCACCGCAGACCCCTGCGAAAGGCCACCTGCAGCTCTGCCGAAGAGAGCGACCTGTCCCACCTTCAGCCCCACGTGCAGTCCCCCACTGATCACCAGTCTAGGGGAGCCCCTCATTGTCTGGCCCTCCAACAAGCCAACCAAGCTTTCACCAGGGGCCTCCTTCACCCCCCTTCAGTATGACATAGGGCCTCATGGGGGCTCTCCTGGTTGACACTCCGATACTAACCGGCAGCTCAAAAGACCCCCCCGTTAGAATCTTGCCAGTTGGGGTATCAGTGGGCAGCAGCCAGAATCCAAGGGTCTGCAGAAGCTCCAGGCAGCCATCTGGGGTCGGAGCACCAATGGGAATTGATCACCACCACCCGCGGCCTCTCCATGTGGTCTCATATATGTGCCTGACCACCGCCATCTTGGGGTCAGGCACAGCTTCGCTGCCAATACTCCCAGGAAACTGCAATGCTGTAGGGGGCGCCCCCCCCTGTTTTCCTCTGTACCTGTCCCTGGGGAAGGTGGGAGGTTTTCACGACCGCCCATTGCTCCGGGGGTGCTCCTCCGCATTTAAGGAGCCCGCCGGTTGGACTGGCTTTCAGCCAATCAGGAGCAGTCTCCAGGACTATGGGGCAAGAACGAGGAAGCCCCCTTCTGCCACAACAGCTGCGCTCCTCAGTCACGGTCACGGGGCCATCGCGACCGAGTCAGCGTTCAGGCTCGGTGCAAGCCGTCATATAGGTCTGCACCGCAGGCCACAGCAACTGGCGCAACCTCAGCCAGCTAGTATCTCCAGCAACTCCCCACTCTCACCGGAGAGCTCTCACAGCTGCAGGCAACCCATATAAGCGGGTGACCCGGATTTGGGGTCCACAAATGCCTTCGGAACCAAAGGTAAGGCTGGGCATGGTGCGGAGTGGATCAGATTTACGTCTGGTCTGCCACGATGGTTGGCCACGCCCCCAGCCTTACATTTTTCAACATATACATGACTCCTCTAGCTAACATTATTAGATCCCACAGAATCAACATAATCTCCTCTGCTGATGACACCCAGCTAATTTTTTCCCTCTCAGATGACACCATCACTACCAAGACAAACTTCAAACCAGCGTGGGAAGGTGGATGAAAGAAAACTGCCTCAAGCTCAACACAGAAAAAACTAAAGTGCTGATCTTCAGGAATAAGAGCTTAACTTAGGACTCCACCTGGTGGCCCGCCGAAATTGAACCCACACCCACCCTAACCAACCGCACTCGAAAACCAGGCCCCATCCTGGACAGCAACCTCCCCATGAAGTCCTGGGTCAATGCCGTCACCTCCTCCTGCTTTCACATCTTCCTAATGTTACTTCAAATTTTCAAGTGGCTCACACGGGACACCAAACGTACCCTCACGTAGGTTTTCATCACAAGCAGATTGGACTATGCAATGCACTTTACTCTGGCATTCTAACTCATCTTCTTCACAGACTTCAAACCATCCAAAACACTGCCACCAGACTCGTCCTCTACCTCCCGTACTGAACCCACACCACAACACTCCTCAGAGAGGTCCACTGGCTTCCCATCCAGAAGCGCCGCCAGTTTAAACTCCTCACGTATGCATTCAAGTCACTACACAACATGGGACCTGCATACCTCAGTCACCATCTTTAGTTCCATCAACCCACCAGATAACTTCGCACAGCTTCACTCTCACTCACACACACACTCCCTGCATCCATAGAAGGAGAACAGGAGGTTGAGTAATCTCCTACCAAGTCGCCAAAACCTGAAACAATATACCCCAACACATCAAGGGAAACATCCTTTATAACGAAACTTTCACAAAGCGGTACCATTACCACGCAGGTTTTACAACGCAAGTCGTTACAACGACTTCCGCTGGAGGGCGCTGTAGGATAGGGAATAGTTTAATTTACTATCCAACACATTCCCTACTATCCACGGGGACTGGAGTTGGAATAGTAAATTAAACTATTCACTATCCAGCGCCCCCCAACGCAAGTTGTTGTAACGACTTGCGTTGTAAAACCTGCGTGGTAACGGTACGCATTGTGAAAGCATGCGTTTTACAGTCATACATCCACACTTCAAGGCCTCCTCCTCACTGCAAGAAGCTGAAGACCTGGCTTTTCAATTAGTCTTCTTGCAGGATCACCAAGATTGCCTGTACTCAGGCTATCCTCACCACACACACCTACACTCATCTACTCAGTACCTGGATACACTCATGGGTGACAAGCAGCGCTCTACAATTCCTTCTTACAAATGCAAAAGCATTGCAACCATGTCTCTTTTCTCTCTCAAATTCGGAAGGAAAGTGGTGTCTTTCTTTTTGAAGTTTGCACACTTTTCGAAAACAAATTTTTTAATGCCATTGTAGATGGGCCCTACAAAATGTGCATTCGTAATTGTTTCTAATGGTATTATTGCTACAACCATGGCTACAAGTCCTAAACATATAACAGGTCCAACAGACGCTTCCTGTATAAAAAAAAGTACACAACTGTTGACACAAGAGATTTACACCCTAACTTCAACTCATTGAAATTGTTCATTTAGTGTGACAATAGACACAAATGTAAAATTATGCCTTTTTAGGGAACCTTAATTGGAACATAAATGTCAGGGTCCTAAAACTAAACAATGCCTTCCTCTTTTCTTTTTTTCCTTTTAATGATCCTCTCATTATATTCTTTTAAACGTTAGTTTTGGTTAAAATGTGTGTTGCCAGTTCCAAAGGACTTATTAGTACAATTTTGTTGATTCCTGCAGTAAAACAAAGCAATATGTGAAGGTATTTTGCCATCAATTTAATAATCCTTAACAAAGCACATCTATATATAATGTAATTCTATTACTAACGCATGGAATTTTTATGTATTAAAGTGAACTGCTCAATAAATGAATAGACGTCGAGAAAGCTGCACTTTTTAGGAGGATTTTAAGCGGATCTGAAATGCAGAAGGATTAAAATGTCTGCCACTAAAGAAAAGGGCTGCCACTGGAGTCCAGATTTACAAAACTGTCACTCAATGCAGCCGGCAAAAATAAAGTGCTGTGTTGCGTGACAAGGAGATAGCAGGAGAGCACCATATCTACAGAGATATGCCCTCTCCTTCCCTCTCCCTAGCACTGGTGCATCATTTTATTGCCGAGGGCCACACACACACGTGTGCCTGGGTCTAGCAGGGGGTTTGTACTGGAAGGGTACTTTTCCAGTACACAATACTATGCTTAGACTTAATTGGAAACTTGTCCTGCTTTGTATGTGTGCTGAACAGTGCAGCATGCATGTAAAGATAGAAAAGAAAGGAGAAAAAAAACATTTCTCCTTTTAACGCCTCCTTTCAAATGGCGTTAATGTTTGGTGCAAAATGCTGTCTACTATTGATAGTAGACAGGGTTTTCTTTTAAAAGGCTTGAGTGGGTGCAAGGAAATGCCCTCTAGGCGCTAAGTGACTGTGTTATTTTTACTTTTTGCGCTGGAAATTAAATTAGAAAAATACATTTTGTTCTCTGAATTTTATGCTGCAAACTCAGTGCAAATGTTTGTAAATCTACCCCAGGGTGTTTAAACGCCAAACCAAGTTTTTATAGTTTGCACATGCACATTTGAAGCAGTGGCTTTCATGAAAGAAATGGCAAATTGCAGTGCACATCCTATATTAATGTGATACTATTTCGAATCCATAACACTTCAGCAGTCCATTCTACCTTCTAGTTCTTTGTAATGGGCAGCATTCAGGCTTATCCCAAGATTGACTTGTGATGATTCTTTGTCTCACAGAATCAGTCAGTGATGAGTAGATACAGCAGCTAATCTGAGCTATCTGTGTTCACTAGCGGCTGCTACTGATCGAGGGAGGTGGGCGGGGGAAGAGGAGGGGGAGAAATAAAAAATAAATAAATGCACTGGTCTGGATACGGTGGGCCAGCTGGCAGCTGCCTCTCCTCCGTCCTCTTCTCAGGCAGCTGGAAGCGCGCAGCCTCCCGTAATCCTGCAGCCAATCACGATGCTGCCTTACAGCAGCATTGTGATTGTTGTTAGCACTGTAGTTCGGCGCTCAGAGAGGGGCAGGGAGGCTGTGCATGGTCTCCCTCTAGGCCAGAGGTCTTCAAACTTTTGTAGGTTGAGCCCCCCCAGCTGAATTTTTTTAGATGTTGGGCCCCCCCGGCCACCTGACAGAAATTTCTGGAATCTGGTACACTACATAATTGACCGCCACGTACATATCACGGGCCATATCCGCCAGACTCACAATACTAGGTTATGTGCGTCACTACCGATGGTCCTCCTGCTGCTGCCTGCGTTTCTTAACTTAAAATGCGCAGCTCTTGCTCCACCTGTACTCGCCGCTCTGACCGCAGATGAACGTGGTATTTCCAACAGTACCTAATGCCAGCGGCGGCTGATTTTCATCGTTGTCAATGTAGGGCACCGTCGACCGTCTGCGGTAAAGATAGCTCATGGATGGTTCCAATGTGGTATCGAATCCCACCTGCACCAGTCATCCAAAGTCAGGGCTAGAGAGGCTGGCTGGCTCACGAGTCAGGGTCACCGTGCAGCGCCAGGGGAAAGGGTGGGGGGGGTGGGCAGTCTCAGTGAGAGTGGGTGCAGCAAGCTGCTGTGCTCATTGTTGCAGCATGACTGATGGCACATCGGTGGCGGTAATTTATCATGCGACTGGGAGGGACCAAGCCTACCGGGCCGCATCTGGGCTCAACTGCTGTCCAGTGACGATCATGAATAATTAGTAAGTTCCTGATAGAGCAGGTAATCTATTAACTACACTGTAGTTATCAATTACATCTTTTTAAACACTTATCCGCTGCTGCCGTCAATAAATTGCTTTTACGTTTTTTTTTTAGCCATGTGACTAGGTTAGTGTAGTACTAGTAGTAGGGCAGAAAAGTACCACGCCACGGAAGAACACTACCACAGCATGGGAGATTGCAGATATTGTTTTTAAAGATCTGATAACTCACATAAACTCTGAAGCCAAAGGGTCTAGAATTTATGCAAGTGAATTAATTGAATTAATGCTCCAATATGTGGGTCAGTTCAGTTCAGTTCAAAACGCTTTATTCGGTTTGCAAAGCACAACCATATAAGTGAGGTTCCGTGGTTTTTGGGACCGGACTCCATTTTGTTTTACGTTGTTTGCAACTCCATTTTGTGTTGCCTTCACGTAGGCCATAGGGATAAACGAACTAACGAAGTTGCATGGGCCTCGTTATCCATGTTAGATTTAACGTGGGCCTTTTCGACTTACGAGTGAACTGTAAGATGCTGACCCCTTCACCTGAAACTGACCCTTCCACGAAACTGGTTTCGTTAGCCGAGCTTGTCTTAAATTGCCAATCAATGTTCAGGATATCGTTAACTTTTAGTTTCTTGCGCATATCTTATCCTACACTACATCTGAATTGCTCTTTTCTTTACGACTTTCCATTACATGGGTAGTGCTTTCAATTATGGGTTTGTCCGGCTTTTGGTAATAGAATTTGGGACAGTCCTAATAATTAACTTGTGGGGTTGGTATGATGTAAAGTGAGCCTTTTGGAATGTGATAATGTATAGAAATGTGTTTCTATTGGTCAGAATTTGCCGCAATGGGTGTGCATTCGTAATTAGCAGAATTGTCCATAAAAAGTGGTGTCTTGCTCTACAAAAATTGAGCAGTCTCCTGAGTTGTACACCGTGTTGTATTGCTTGGTTCACGGTTGCTAGCTGCAGCTAATACATTTGATCTCTGACGCCACCTAGAAGTATTCCGTGTCTCTGTTTGCCAGGACAGGTGGGCTCGAAGACATCGGGCGTGTCCCTGACGCCGCCGGTTCTGAAAGACCCGGTTCTTGCTGTTACGTTTTTTTTTTAGCCATGTGACTAGGTTAGTGTAGTACTAGTAGTAGGGCAGAAAAGTACCACGCCACGGAAGAACACTACCACAGCATGGGAGATTGCAGATATTGTTTTTAAAGATCTGATAACTCACATAAACTCTGAAGCCAAAGGGTCTAGAATTTATGCAAGTGAATTAATTGAATTAATGCTCCAATATGTGGGTCAGTTCAGTTCAGTTCAAAACGCTTTATTCGGTTTGCAAAGCACAACCATATAAGTGAGGTTCCGTGGTTTTTGGGACCGGACTCCATTTTGTTTTACGTTGTTTGCAACTCCATTTTGTGTTGCCTTCACGTAGGCCATAGGGATAAACGAACTAACGAAGTTGCATGGGCCTCGTTATCCATGTTAGATTTAACGTGGGCCTTTTCGACTTACGAGTGAACTGTAAGATGCTGACCCCTTCACCTGAAACTGACCCTTCCACGAAACTGGTTTCGTTAGCCGAGCTTGTCTTAAATTGCCAATCAATGTTCAGGATATCGTTAACTTTTAGTTTCTTGCGCATATCTTATCCTACACTACATCTGAATTGCTCTTTTCTTTACGACTTTCCATTACATGGGTAGTGCTTTCAATTATGGGTTTGTCCGGCTTTTGGTAATAGAATTTGGGACAGTCCTAATAATTAACTTGTGGGGTTGGTATGATGTAAAGTGAGCCTTTTGGAATGTGATAATGTATAGAAATGTGTTTCTATTGGTCAGAATTTGCCGCAATGGGTGTGCATTCGTAATTAGCAGAATTGTCCATAAAAAGTGGTGTCTTGCTCTACAAAAATTGAGCAGTCTCCTGAGTTGTACACCGTGTTGTATTGCTTGGTTCACGGTTGCTAGCTGCAGCTAATACATTTGATCTCTGACGCCACCTAGAAGTATTCCGTGTCTCTGTTTGCCAGGACAGGTGGGCTCGAAGACATCGGGCGTGTCCCTGACGCCGCCGGTTCTGAAAGACCCGGTTCTTGCTGTTACGTTTTATTTTTAGCCATGTGACTAGGTTAGTGTAGTACTAGTAGTAGGGCAGAAAAGTACCACGCCACGGAAGAACACTACCACAGCATGGGAGATTGCAGATATTGTTTTTAAAGATCTGATAACTCACATAAACTCTGAAGCCAAAGGGTCTAGAATTTATGCAAGTGAATTAATTGAATTAATGCTCCAATATGTGTGTCAGTTCAGTTCAGTTCAAAACGCTTTATTCGGTTTGCAAAGCACAACCATATAAGCAAGCACAAATACACATATTAAAAACATCGCAAATACATGGGTGTCAGTATTATTATCCACGACAAAAACACTACGGTGAGATAGGACCCGGGGGAATGTTTAAAGACCTGTCTCTGGGAACGACCCCCACAGATACGAAACAACGAAAGAGTACCAGAGGGTCTGAAAGAAAAATAAGTTTACAGTGTATAGGGAGCAGGCAAACAGGAAAGACCCCTAGACTTACCAGTAAAACGTGGTATACAATGACAACCCGATAGATAGTCAGAGATACCCATCAGTCACCACTCGGAACCGCCCTTCATCATTTGGGATTTTTCAAAACAATCTATGCGGATGTGTTTTCTTCAGACAGGAAGAGACCAAGATGTAGATAGATCTCTTCTGCTGAACAAACAATAGTATGGTCTACCACTCCTTGAGACTGGTGAGTGGTGAAGCGTGGTGTGACTGGAGGAGTGCAGTGCAAGAAAAGCGTTAAGCATGAAAAATAATAAGAATAAAGTAGTGTATGTTAAAATTGGATGAGGGAGCATAGAACAAACTTTATTCGGAGGATGCTCGCTTCGCCAATGTTAAAAATTTGTTAAAGACAGTTTGAAAAATGCGCTGTCTATAGGTGGAACCAGGTCGACATGTTTCAGCAATGGGTGGACACAATTGTCCTTGCTTTCTTCAGGACCTTCTAACAAATAAACGCTACTGCATATGTAAAATGAATAATAAGTGACAA
Source organism: Lissotriton helveticus (assembly GCF_964261635.1). Classification (NCBI taxonomy): domain Eukaryota; kingdom Metazoa; phylum Chordata; class Amphibia; order Caudata; family Salamandridae; genus Lissotriton; species Lissotriton helveticus. The sequence continues at coordinate 262,481,595 of NC_136071.1, forward strand.
CTAAGAAACAAAGTTGACAGACAAGTACAAAAGTCACCTGCAGTCTCCAGGTGAAGAGTCTTGTCTTTTGCTTACAGCTAATGTCGTTCACATAGCTTGTAAGACGTGAAGACCTCACCCCACCTGGCAGTGGCTCAGGAGTAGAGTGAAGCACCGCTCTAACCGTCGGTACTCCTTAGCCGACGTCTGAACCGACTAGTATTATTATCCATCCATATTAAAACAACACCAATCATTGACTTCAAACAATAGACTTGGACATATTATTTAACACATAATATCATACAAGCTTTAAAAACAAGTACCTCTTACGACCTAAAGTACATAATGTCGCTATACAGTATCTAATAATTGTTCTGGTATCAAACAAATTTCAGAAGTGGCAAATGGTCTCAAACAGATAACATCATGTGCAAATTACGCGATAAAGTGCCCTGTACACTCTGGACTCTGCAATGTGCAAATTTCGCAAATTTCGCTGTATGCTCCCTCCAATAAACAATTCTAGTGCAATTAAATTTCCTAAAGTAGCATGTGTTTCATTTCTAATGTTTATATACATTTCCCTCGTCAGCTTGATTTTGCTTGCGAGAAAAGTGTCACTCAGTGGTTGAAATGTAATTCATAATTACACTGAAATTATAAAAGTATCACACATTGCAATCTTAAACCTTGGCAGCTATGGAACAGTTATTTCAGCTGCAGTGGGAGGCAAGGAGTCTCCGCTGCTCTGAAATCACTTCACTTACTTACAAGCTCTTAAAGAGACTCTGCAAATTAATTGCTGTGGCGTTGTGCTTCTCGGATCCCTCATACGTTATCATGAGCACATCTCAGAAAAGCTGCACTGTCCGTGATGTACACCAAACTAGTCAGTCAGTCAGTCAGTCAGTCAAAAACAACTTTATTTGTTTTTTTACAACCATAAAAGTACAATTTACTTCTTATCTTACTAAAACAGGAGAAAATAAAAGCACAATAATACATAGCACAGTGGTATCAATATCATCTTACAACTTGATATACATATACTTAAACTATCATTTTAAAATTGGAGTATTATAACAATTAATTTAATTAAAAACACTTATTTCATACCTATACAACACCTCCTTAATCGTGCAGCACTATTTTAAACACTAATTGTTTAATGTCGAGGACTTATATTGTTAGATCTTTCTCTGTGCAATTGAGGGACACCTTAACTTTTTTCATATATTTCCCCAAGGCACAGGCTATATCTAAGTTCTCCATTTCCAGCAACAATTTAGCGGCTTGCATCCTATTTGTAATATTATAAATTTTTTTAAATCGGACATAAAAACTCCTTTCGTAAATCTAAAAACCACATACAATCCAGTAAAATATGTATAATATTACAGGTAGTGCCTAAAGTGCAGGTGCAGATCCCGTTACAACTTATCATTTGATTTCGAGCTCCATTATTAACATAACATGGGTTTATTCCAATTCTCATTTTGAGGACTTCCCGCCTTAAATCATGACTTGGTAGTCGGTCCACATACGGAAAATGTTGGTCAAGCTCCCATACAGCTGTCATGTGGGCTACCGAACTTTTTTGTGAAAGGTACTCCCGGTCATAAGAACGGGACATATCGGTTCCTTGAAGCCTTAGTTCTTTCTTACCTATTATTGTATGATCTTGTAGCGGGCAGACCTTTAAATCGAGCACCCTGTAAGCATTCATTATTGATGCTCTTGTCTCTTTGGCCCAGGGTAAGTCGCTCTTTATAATTTCCACTTTGGTCCACTAGGAGATTTTGAGGAGCTCATCTGCTCCCAATCGCTGCCAGAACCGTACAAGCATCATACAGGCAGTTATCGCCCACGAGGTAATTCCCAACTCAAGTCTGGCCACCTGTACCATGGAAGATTTGGGCAGTACAAAAAGACTTTTTAATATATTTCCCTCCTCTCTATCCCAGGCGGTCTTACCGCTTAAATAAATAACTTCGGCTCCATACAAGAATTGGGGGGGGGGGGGCACCATTGCTTGATAGGCTTTCAGGACCGGTCTGTCCGACATTTTCCATAAATATTGTTGAATCTTTTTAGACCTTTCACTGAAGCCAATGCCCTCATTTCTTAAAGCTTGCAAATGAGTGTGCCATTTCAGGGTACCAGAGAACCACATTCCCAGATACCTGTAATCGGCTACCCTCTCAAGCAATACTGTACCCAGGTACCAAGAAAACTTTGTTTTTCTCCTGCCAAAGCAAACAACTTTTGGTTTCTCCATGTTTACTACATGTTTTTTGGTATTACAGTATTCTTTGAATCAATTTAGTTTTCTTTGGAGCCCAATCTCCGTCTGATCCATAATTACCAGATCATCAGCGTAGAGGAGGCATGATATCTGGTTTCCTCCTAATTTTGGGTTTGCCTCTCTAACCTCTCTTAATTTTTGGGGTAGGTCAGCTAAAAACAGAGAGAATAGTAGGGGAGCAAGTACACATCCCTGCCTTAAACCGTTCCCAATTGGTATTCTCTTCGTCAATCCTCCCTCCTTATCCAGAATTATCTGTGCCCAGTTTTCTGTATGCAGTTCTTTAATTAGGGCTAGCAGGTCGCCCTGTATTTCATACCCGACCAATGTTGACCACAGTTGCTCCCGGTCCACCAGATCAAAAGCTGCACGGAAGTCCACGAAACAGGCGAATAATTTCCCCCCCTGATCGATCGACTTCCGTGCAATGGACCAAAGAGCAAAACAGTGGTCAACCGTTGAGTGGCCTTCTTTGAACCCCCCTGTTCTGGTGGTACTATGTGTTTGTTGTCCACCCAGACCTTTAAAATACCCAGAATTGCTTTAGAAAAGACCTTTTCTCCTATATCCGACAGGTTTATTAGGTGGTAGTTTTTCAGGGAGTTTACATCGCCTTTCTTATGTATTGGCCTGATAATTGCCCCTTTCCAATTATCTGGGAACTTGCCTGTGTTTAGGATTTCTTGGAACATATTAGAAAAAAACACCGCCCACCAATCTATATTCGTTTTTATTATAATCGCTGGTAAATTATCAGGTCCTGCAGCCCGTGTTAGGTTTAGTCTCTTTATTATACCTCTAATGGCCTCTGGGGAGAAGTATACTTTAATTTCTTCCCTTATTCCAGGCCAATCATTGGCCATTTTTCCCTCCCTGTCTGGCCATATGCCATAGATTTCTTCCAGATATGTCACCCACTTGGCCTCTGGCACCGAGCAGTGTAGGGTTCCTGAGACTTTCCCCGAACATTCCTGAATTAACTTCCAAAAGCCTCTCACATTCTTTTCTTCAATTGTCTCAAGTAAATTCCCCCAACATTTGTCCTTAAAGTTCCTTTTTTTATCTCTAATAGTGGACTTATATTTTATTTTTAGTTTCTTAAGTTCTATTACCGCTTCATCACTATAGTTTACACTTAGGCATCTCTCCTGTTTTCTAATACTAGCCTTTATCTTCCGACATTCATCATCGAACCAATGGAAGGTACTACTGGGGTATGGTTTCACATTATTTACTACTTTACGATTACCGAGTTTTAGTTTTATCCTGAGGCATTTCACCATATCCCTTATTGTATCCTCATACCAGGTTATGCCCTCCTCTGGTGCTAGATTATCTAGTTCCACGGTTAACTGGTGTGCACTCAGTTTTTTTATATATTCATCGGTGATTCTCGTAGTGAGTCGTTTAAGGTATTCCACCTCTACCGATAGCACTTTTTGTCTATGTGGGGAGCTAAGTACCTGGAGTTCTACCTGCAGTGGGTAATGATCACTACCCTCCAGCCTAAGAATTTCAAATTGATTAATTAGATAAAAATTCCAGGCCTGAATAAATGCATAATCTATTGGGCACAGTTGTTGTCCTACCTTAAAAGTACGATTCGCTGGCCGGTCTGATTCCTTTCTTCCATTTATACAGACCAGACCCATAGCCCCTAGCAATTGCCCAAGCTCATCATCTTGAGTTGATATCTCACAGCAGGGAAAATGCGCGGGCTCTATTTTATATATTCCCAGCATATCCCTCAACCAGGGGTCCGTTTTAATGGGATTTAATCTATGATTGAAGTCCCCCAGTATCATTAACACATCTCTTGGATAGCGATCGCATAGGTATTCCAGGTCTGATTTTAAACATTCTAGATCAGCCTTATATTTTCTGTATGTACACATTTATAATACATAGATTTTCGGCCCCCAACATATTGTTTAGGGTACATACTCTACTACCCAAAGCCCAATTACACTTGAGTTCAAGGGAGTCCATGTCTTTGGCTATCCTTGTTGAGACCAGCATCATCTGGCCACCGGATGGTCTACCTGATAGGTTCTTTTTTGCTGGCTTTACTTGGTGAGTGAAGCCTTCCGTGAGAGGGGTTTCTTGCACAGCCATGTTTCCTGGAGGCATACAATGTCATTTTTCTTCAAGATGTTTTTGAAATCTTCCTGTGACATTATTCTATTGTATCCATTTACATTCCAGGACAGAATGGATAGGCTGTGCAACGACCCTTCTTCCTAGTCAATGTTGCTCATGTAGCCGTCTTCCTCGCCATTCATGTACGCTAGTTCTCTATATCTATTCCCAGCAAGGACATCTTCCACATCCCACCTCTGATCTTTTGGTTTTATCGTAATTTCAAGGGCATCTTTCTTGCCTCTCCCCAGGCTGATCATTTTTATTTGTCTTTCACCTAGGGCTGCGTGGTTCCTAAGAAAAGAGTTCCCTGTTTTATTCAGTAACACCTCTTCCCTTTTTATTATTCTAATTCCTTCCCAAAGCATCTTAGGCTCTGCCTTTTCTATTGCATCTTTTATTAAGGCTGAGTGGAGTAGGACCTTAGTTATTTTCTCCCCCTTACTATTCGCCATAAATCCAACTTCTTTTAGGTCTACAGTACTGACATATTTTAAGCTGGGGCACTTTGCAAAAGATGATAGGAGCTGTGAGCGATTTAGAGGGATTAATTTTCTAGTTCTTTTCCCCCCCTTTTCCTGTGCTAAAGGTTCTACAAAAAACCAGTTGTCTGTAGGCAGTTCTGGCTGCCGATGTTGTAAAATACCATCTGGCATCTCTCCCCTAGTAAGCCTGCTTACTTCTTCTCTGACTCTGTCTCTATCCCCCTTTGCCTGGCTTGGGTTTGAGGGCCCCGCACTTACAGACGTGTCCATCCCCCAATCTACTACTATACTCTCCTTTACCCCTGGTTGGGTCCTCCTGGTAGCCTTTTCACCTTTTCCCAAACTATTCCTTGTTATCCTCCTGCTTTGATCGTCAGAGTTATTACTACTTGCTCTTATTTCAGCAAAGTTTCGTTTTTTGGCTCCTTGCCTTAACTCCTTATCCTTTGTCTTATGGGCTGGAGGGGCCCCTCTCCCATACTCCTGTTGCTTTTCGGGGTTGCAATTAGCTGGGGCCTTTTTCCCCCTCTTTTGCTTTGTTGTTTTCTGCATTCTATAGCTCCTTCCCCCATACCTTCTTATTAACATTGGGCAATAGGATATGTATTCTATGGGTGCATCCTCCGAATGGCTACTCGCCCTTCTTGCTACTTCCTCACTATCCACTGTATTCTCTTCCTGAGCTTCTATTGGTCTTACTAATGCGGGCATCAAGTTTTTAATCTGTACCAATTCTCCAATTATATCCTTGTATTGGTCACCTTGTCTTTTTATAATATCATTATTCAGGACTGAAACCTCTAGAATACCCTGCAAAGTCTTTTGAAGCATTAACATAACCTCAAGCATGGATAAGCTGGTTGATCCAGTCACCTCCAAACTGCATAAAGGCACCCCTGTAGCATTAAGGCCGATAGCATTTGGGCTCTTTATACTTTGTTGTCCATTAAAACTGAACTCCCGCTCGACAGAATTCCCTTCACCCAAGTGATTGATGATGGTTATTACATCTTTGTTCACCGCCTCTACTCCTATGTCCTGGGTGAATAATGACTGCCACATCCTTGGTGAGGAAGACAGTCGAGGTTCCAATGGTATCTCAGCGATATTGAAGTCGGACTGGTTCAGGGGTTCCGTGCTGGATTCTGCCGAGTCTTCAATGGTTTGCGGGATCTCTAAAACACTTTTCTCCTTACATACTGTCTCTTTCCCTTTAAAATGTTTCCCGATAAAATCCTTAATGGATTTTGATACCGCTGACCTCCCTTTTGCGCCGGCTGACTTAGAGGATGCAGGCGCTAGCAAAGGGGTTGAACTCGGGGGTGTAGTTTCTCCATTGACCATTACTCTGCTCCCGGTTGGTGTTGCCATATCTTTATTTACGTTCTCCAGGCTTTTCGATACATTGGTCACATCCACCATTCCGGATTTATTTCCTGCTTTTTTTGAGTTTTTCTGGGCCTTACGTGGTTTTGTTTTCCCTAAGGCCATTTGTCTTTTCAAGTTCTTTCCTAACTACGTGGCCGGGGGTGCAAGGGTGCTTTGTTACACTGGAAGGTATGTGCAAGTACCCTCACCCCCAGTTAACTTCCCTTTTTTATTTACTTTTTAGGGCAAAATAATCAAATTAGGGAGGGTTGCCCCTTTCACTTACCTCTGTTTCTGTGAGCCCACACTCCCTCCTCACCTCACCATTCGAAATCCAGGCACCTCTACTACTTCAATGGCAGTATTCTCCTCTCCAGGTAATTCGTGGCTTTACTTCCACCACCACCCGCCTCTCTGTTATATGTGCATAACAGGTTTCACACCAGGCAGTCCCCTTCTTGCTGACTCAGACTGTCCCAGACTGTCCAGTCCACGCTCCGCCCCTCGCATGGTTAGAGCCTTCCTTAGCTCCTCACACGCTCCTCACACGCTGCAAAACTCAATCAGCGCGTCGTGTTCCAAGGCCCCCCACCGGGGGGTGCGGGCGCCGGGCAATACAACGCGGCTTCCGTACTTGCCGCTCAAATGCCAATGAAATTCGGATTTGGATCCGCAAAGATGAAAGCGGCGGTTGCGGCGGGCGAAGGCACGGCTGGTGTTGCGTGCACCGCTCGGGGAAGCGGGATCCGGAAGTTGGAGGACGAGCGCCGAGAAGTTCCGAGTTGGGCGGACCGACGGGAGTGCTGCAGTCGGGCGGACACAGAAACAGAGCAACAGTGTCCGTGTGACTATGGAGTGGAATCACACCTCTGTAACCCTACAATCCAAACTAACTGCCTTCCATTGTGCAATATGGATTGCGGCCGTCATCGGTGGCAGCAATGTAGGATAGAATTAACCCCTGTCCCCACCCACCCAAAGATAGGGAGTCAAATATAACAAAATTCGGGCAGCAAAGTGTCCTTTACGCCCAGGGCGCGGTACCACTACTCCTGCCGAACTAAAGGCAGGTAGGTAGCAAGTGGGAGTTGCAGTATCTTGACAGGGGTTACTATCACCTAGATTTGATTTTTAGCAAACACCACTAAGCCATCTTTATAGTGGGAAAGGAAAACTGCAAGTGCTAGTATGCTTCGTGTTTTGGGATTCAAAATAGCCCTGGTGACAGGGGAGGGGGGCAGTACCCAGATATGCCGCAGATGCCTATAAAAACATCCTGCACACAAATGAGTGTTATTGTCCACGCTGCGGGGATGCCCCCAACCCAAGCTCTGTTTCTCCACTGATCCAACCCAACTATGTTGCATTATCTGCTCATCCTAGTCTTTTCGCCATGTGCGTGATGGGACTCGGACAGATTCCGTCGATGGTAACGTAAAACATGTCCTGCAATAGGAGGGAGTTCACAGAAAAAATAACCTGATGCAGTCAGCAATATGACCCAACTCAACTGTAAGTGCTGTAAAAAAAAAAGCAGAAAAGAAAAATAGTCGATAAGTGGCCTCACACCAACAGGACTTTGCATGATGGGATTTTAAGTCCAACCGCAAAGTAACAAATGAAACTGCAGGTCCTAGAACTACACTTTTTCGAGGTACGATATAGCTGGATGAACGTGTCACAGAGGGTAGGGGACCACCAAGCAGGCAGGTCTACCTATCCGACGAGAAGCCAGTGCTCTGACCACACAGAAAGGAGCGCTGGGTACACTGAAATCGAACGCAAAGGAACAGGACTGTCTATTCCTTTGCTTTAGCAGAGGAGACACTGCCTCCCACTGCAGCTGAAGCCTTTCAGCACTACCAATTAACCCCCTCCTGGGACGGTAAACTGTTAGCACTTAGCTGACAAAGCAGAGGACAACAAAGGTAAGATTTTAGGGTTGAGTGCGAGCCCCCCCTGGGATGGTGTCACGCCCCCCTGGTGGGGCGCGCCCCACAGTTTGAAGAACTCTGCTCTAGACTGTGCAATACAGCCTGCGTCGCCACCGTGTACCTCACTTGCACCCTCATAAATACCAAGTACAATTAGGGTTGTTTTATTTATTTACTTACAGTGCTGTTATAACTGTGATTTCCGTATTTTTTATTTGGATAAACATGATGCCATGTGCACATTCATAACTATGTATGAGTCTCCTTTTTCCTCTCTGATAATGTTTTTTACATGTCAAATGTATATGCCTTGAAATAATACCAGTTGGGATATCATATGTTTACTAATTGTTCTGGTCGGGCGCTACCAGATAACCACAGTTGGTGTCTTGTGTTTTTTAGCACTAGTTCCACTGAAATATTTAAACTTGAGCAAATCTCCCATTCTATTTATTGGATTATTGTTATTTTGGTCTTTATTTATTTATTAAATTTTACTCAATATTTCTATTTGTGTGTGGTTCTTCTTGTGTTGTGTTTCCCCATTATTACTATTTGAAGTGTTGCACAAATACTATACATATTACCTCTAAGCTAAGCCTGACTGCTCTATGCCAAGCAATCAGAGGGTTCAGAGCAGGTTAATTTGGGGTTTGATTGTCACTTCAGCCTGACAAAACTGTAGTTGTTGCTTGAGTAGGGTTTTAACCTCTCATGCAGTAACCTAATTTATTACATTGGTGATCAGCAGTGGGAATGGGACTTGTGTTTATGCAGTGCCTTATAGTCATACAATGTAAACTAAATGCCAGATAAGTAATCTGAGACCATTTAGAGCCTTTCAAATTCTCCCTAGTTTTCAGAATGGCTGTTTTTCTTTTTTTCTAAATCTAGGTTCCCTACCTCATTGTCCATTATGTGGTGATGTTTGAGATGCTAAATGTGGATGGCCTCAGAAGGGCTGATCCGCAGAAACTCTGAAAAGAGAGGGTGCTGTGTGTTGAAAAGAGGACTACAAAGTTGGACACTCAGCTAGCACTCTGTGCCAGGAATAGGTCACAAGGATGCATCCAATCTTGAGAAGTATTAGGAGAAGGCTCTTAATGAGGGGGATCTAATGAGGTGGAACCTGAGTAAGGAACAGAGGAGGCCCTGTCAGAGGGGCCTGAGCAGGAGCTCACAGAGGAGGGAGACCATCTTCCTACTGAAAGAGAGCCCAGTGTGAGGGCAGGAGGAAGTGTGTCTTCAAAGAGCCTATTTGAAGAGGAGCTGGCACACAGAACGTCAGAAAGAGAACTCAAGCTGCAATTGGCCAAAATGAGATCAGAGGAAAAGAAGGCTGAAAGGGCATTAACAGAAACAAAATGCTGCTGCAGCATGAGAAAACCCTGAAATAACCTCAGAGTCCAGCAGCAGTGGTGGTAGCATACATGCAGTGTTTGGGGGCGACAAGGTCGTGCACATTCCTAAAGATCTGTTGCCTAACAATATTGTGGGAAATGATATCAACAAATGGTTTAGCACATACGAGGTAGCTCTGAGGGTATACAAGATCCCAGATGAGTATTGTGATGGGAGGCTCGTGAAAACATATGCTTACAGTGGGGAGGGATACCGTTCTCACACTAGAGGTAGAGGACCAGACAAGGTACATCCCCATGAAAACCATGCTTGTCACCAAATTTGGGATGGACAAACCTGAACAAGCAGAAAGTCCACTAGACACCAGGGCGGTCATAAAATAAGCAAATGTGGTGGCCTACCAAGGATTATGGCCACATCCCTACACTAAAATGGACAATAAAAAAATTATGCACCTCTGGGGTGGCAGATAGGTTTGTCAAATTGGGTTTTTCCCCCAATTTGCCCCTAAAGGGGACTGAAAGTCCACCAGACACCAGGGATTTCAAAATGGTGCCAAAACGAACAAAAGCATTGGGATGGTCTACCCGTGCATTAGACCATATCCACAACCTAGTAGGGGAATAGAGGCTTTTTCTCCCCCAATGGGAAGACAGCGTTGGCCAGATTGGTGGGCTTGTACTGAATCTGCCCTAAGGGATATAAAGACCACCAGACACCAGGGATTTTACATGTGGGCAACAAGGGAGGGGAGGCAGCTCACCCAGGCATTGGGACATGCCCCAGCCACAAAAAGTGAAATAAAGACTTTCTGCCCCTTTAGGGGACAGGTAAGGAGTGTGCACACCATCAGGGAATGTAGAAAGCCCACTAGACACACAAAAAAGAACCGGAGGCAGTCCATGAGGCATCTTGATGTGTCTCCACCCCAGAACAGGTCTTTCTGTACCCCCCCCCCAAGAGGCAGTTTTTGGGTTGTGGGTGGTGGGCTATTTGTGGATCACTCCAGGGTCCCAGAACTTTCTCTCACAGAAATTTCAGAAATGTGAGAAACATTCAATTGTATTACTTAAGTTTAAGGTTTAAAGTGAACTGTGGGTAAAATAAATCGTGGGACTGATGTTTCCCATCCAGCTTTCATGAAAGTCTTGTATTGGTAGGTTGCCCAGGGTGGCGGCCATGCCTAGGCCCAATAGCAACAGCTACTAACTTGACCAAAAAGGGTTGGTTTTGAGAGGAAGATTTTGATCATCTCTATGTTGCATTTTGTGGTCTTTCCGGTTTTTGATGCTAGGCCCAAGCACAACGGGATAGTGCTATTTTTATCAGGAGATGTGTGGGATTGCTGAGTGATCAGATCTTTTTGGATCCCTGCAGTTTATGGAACATTTTCTCACATAAATGGGAAGATGGCGAGCTTAGCTCAGCAAACATTTCCTATAAGACATTGTTTTGAGAAAAAGTATGCTTTCTTGCAAAGTACTTTTTTCCTATTTTTCCCCAAAGAAACAACATTTAGACACATTTTGCCGAAAATCTATTGACTTTGCTGTAAAAGAAAACACGGCCTTTAATGCATTCAATATCAATAAATTAAGCGCCAAGAAACAGTTCAATAGTAACATCTGTTTCTGACTGCTCTTGTTAATGTCAAATGTGACGTATGCAGCATTCTATAAATTTAAGATTATGAGAAGATTTTTTAATGGTAACAAGAAAATATTAAAGTAATGTTTTTTGTTGAAGGGTTGTCAAGATAGGCTGACTGTACAAACAGACACTTGCTTTCGTGGATATTAAGGCAAGCCTAAATTTTGCATTAGAGTACAACCAATTGGGTCATAGAGGAAAATGAATTATGTTTGGGAAACATAATATGGATTTTTGAATTAATCACTCCAGCATGGTGCAATAATCCTTTTTGTACTTAAAGAGGGCTAATCATACCAGTGGTGCATGGTCAACTTATTCTATGGTATTAGTCAATCATCTTCGTTTATATATGCCCTCGTCAAGATCAAAATGAAGCTGGCTCACTAACTAGGGATGTTCCTGCTGAGTGCTGGGACCCATACAACTTTTGTGGCACTGATAGCTTTTGCCTAAGGTTACGCTGGCTACCAGTCTTGCACTTGGACCCACACACAAGTAAGTAGCAGAGAGAGGAACTTCTGCACATGGCCACACTGAAGCTGCTTTACGCGTAGTGAGCAGAGGTTTCTGGACTCTAAATACCACAGGTCTTGTCCTCGGGGTACCTCCCACCAGACCTTTGCCTTCTGCGCTGAGGCTATTAGAAGTAACAGCTGCGTTGCGGGAATTGGCCTCAGGTAAAGCTTCAGGTCCCGATGGGATACCTTTAGAAGTCTATAAAACAACAGAAGCCGAAATCACTCCGTTTCTGGTAGATTTGTTTAATGGGGTTATGTGTACAGGATCAACACCCGCCTCTTGGAAAGAAAAAAATATAGCAATCTTCCGTAAAAAGGGGAAACCAGCGGAAAAGGCGGGGTCCTACCGACCCATTTCACTAATAAATTCCGATACTAAGCTTTATTCTAAAATTCTGGCAAAGAGGTTGGGTAGGGTCATTGGCGGTCTAGTATCCCCATGGCAACATGGGTTTGTCCCCGGTCGGGGTACAACGGATCATACCTGTAGGGCAATATCTTTGTTTGATGCCCAGGCTGGCTTGGGGGGGGGGATGTCACTATGATCCTGCTCTACGCAGAGAAGGCGTTTGATTGTGTGGACTGGAGCTTTCTCTGGGCTATTTTAGAGGCGAGGGGATTTGGTCCCAATATTATAGGGTCCTTAAAGCCATGTATGTAGAACCAACAGCTAAGGTAACAGCAATGGGCGAGAAATCAGGGGTTATACATATAAAAAGAGGGACTCGGCAAGGCTGTCCCTGTTCCCCTATTCTATTCGCGCTGTATATTGACCCCCTTATACAGTGTATTCTTGACTGCCCAGAGATAGCTCCAGTGATATGCAATGGTTATTCAAGTAAAATACTCGCCTACGCTGACGATCTTGCAGTGTTAACAAATAATCCACAACTAACTCTTCCTGTTCTAATTCAGATGGCTAAACTGTTTGGGGAAGAGTCAGGCTATCTTCTAAATGAAACAAAAACGCAGGTTATTTGTTCCAAAAATATAGCCAAAACTGACTATAGATTCGTCGACTCTGCCATATATTTAGGGGTAAAAATTAATGCTAATGTTGAGAAAATTTTAAGCGAGAATTATCTGCCACTTATTAAGGATATTGAGAAGGAATTAAAAAGAATAGATGTGCTACACCTCTCATTAGTAGGAAGGGTAAATGCAGTTAAAATGTCTATGTTCCCCAGAGTTCTCTACTTATTTCGGGCCATCCCTTAAGCAATAGAGGACAGGATCACGAAACAACTTGAATCTATGTTTATCAGATTTATATGGCAATATGGCAGGGTAAGGAGATCTACAAACTTAATGGAACTGCCCAGAGAAAGGGGTGGAATGGGATTGCCGAATCTAAAGTTATATCATTGGGCCTGCTTGCTAACCCAAATGACTACTCTATTTCAATCTACATCTGTACCTGATATAACCCCTGGGTTTGTAGATCAACAATGTCCACCCCAGATATATAGGATGCTATTGGGTGAAAAGACTATAAATGTATTTCAGTGTGAATTGGAACAAAGCTTTTATAAAAAAACAAGATTGAAGACACTGATTGGCGCATGGAAGGTTTGGAAAGCAATTATGAAAATGTTTAATATCCCAAAAATCAATTCCTATTTGCAACTGTATAACTCATCTCTCTTTCCTCAACTAAAAAATGATAATAATTTGCTGATGTGGAAAAGGCTGGGGCTTAGATCCTTGGGAGATGTAATGGAAGAAGGTGAAATTCTGGGGTTCGAAATGTTGCAGGAAAGATTTGGTATTCCAGACAGTCAATGGCTGGTTTATGGTCAAGTTACCAGGGCAATTAAGGCAGTCAGGCCACAGATTTCACATACAGCACATTTTCCACTGATTGAGTTATTAAATAGAGGTTGTAGGAAGATTAAGATCTTATATAATTGCTTATTGGACCAAATCCCGGATGATATTGAGAAGGTTGAGTCTAACTGGGCGACAAAATTAGGAGATTCTGATGTCGATCTGGATCTTGCTCTCGTATTGAATAAAAAAATATTCCGGGCATCAAACCTTCGCGCACAACACTACAAGACTATCTTTAATCTTTACCATACACCCGCGAAGATATTTGCCTGGGGTCTAAGCGAAAATGATAATTGTCCCAGATGTAATGAAAGTCAGGCTGACATTATACATATGTTTTCTTCCTGCAAACAGTTGGAAAATGTTAAAAAAGAAATAATGAAATTTATGGAGGGGCTGCTAGGTCAGTCCATCGACCTATCCCCTACCTTAATTTTACTGGGTACGGACTCTAAGTTGGGTTTAGGCGAGGCTGAAAGAGATCTAATGTTTTTATCTGTTGCTGTACTTAGAATTTTAATTTCTGCAGCGTGGAAAGATACGAACCCTCCATCCTTTCAGATGTGGCTCTCGAGATTTTTAGGAATTCATAACTTAGAATCCTGCCTCTATGAATATAAAGGCATGAGGCAGCGTAAGGAGGGTATACGCCTATGGGCTCCTGTAACTAATTGGAGAACAGATAAAAATGGATACAAATTTTGTTCGCCTCCAATTAATTGAAACTGATTTCTAACCCCACTTATCTATTTATTTTTCCTCGCTCCCGCTAACAAGATGTAATTAAAAATGTATGTAAATATATCAAATATTTATCAAATTCTTATCATGTATGTAATAATTGTTGAAATGTGTCCATTTACGTACCATCTTAAAAAAAAAGCCTTCTGCCCTGAACTCCCTTGCATAGTCTGTTAGCATGGATAGGCCATTGGTACAATCATAGCATAATAAAGGCATCTGAGCAAAGGGAAATCCAATAGCATCTAGAGGATACCATAGGCCTTGATACATGCAAGTAAAATGCCCTCCTTGACTGCTGCTGAGGTAGTTATATACAGTAATTATCTGGGGTCAATGGGTCTCTCAGGACTCTGTACCCAGTGCCACTTTTCCTGCTGCACCAATTGTAGCAATGCACCTGGGTACATCTGGATCCAGGAAGGGTGTGCTGGTGCTGACCAACTAGCAAGCAGAAGACTGGAAGCAACAGCAATAGCTTAGGCTGAGGAGGGGTAAAATTTAATCACTGTGCAGAACTGACATTGGATAATTCCTTTGGTCTCTGCTACACTCTTTCACTCTTTGGTAGAAAATACTAATCAGGCACTGCTTGCCTTTTGCATTAGCTGAAGAGTTTGGGTTTTCTGTTGAGGAGCCCTGACCTATTGTTTCCCCTTAGCCTCGCAGAGGTTTTGAGAAACGCTCATAGCTGGCATAACACATCGTCCTTTGTCACCACTCAAAAGGACGACTGTTTGGGGTTACTGAGAACTAGTTAAAAAGCCATGCAAGTTCCTCTACCATGCCTGCACAGTAGTAGCTACACACAATAAAATATTTACTATGAGTGCAGCACTCAGAAGCTGCATCAGGAGAAATACACACTTCTTCTACAGTGTCAACAGCATGATAACAAAACATTAATGGAAGCACCTTTCCATGCACTCACTCGTCCATTCATCCATTAATGCACTTAAACACTAAGGGGCCTCTTTGTGAGCCAGTTTGTGGCGCTCTTGCACCAAGCAATGTGGTGCAAGTGTGACACAAACCTTACATGTGATTTATGAAGGCAAGCAAGGCCTCTTTGCATAGCTCTGAGTGGCTCCATAAAGCTGGAGTTAGGAAAATCGCTGTGTTGCCTTACTCTGTCCTGGTAGGTTGTCCCATGGGGGCGGAGTGGGTGTTCCCATGCAACTCCCATGGTTTTTATGCTTTCCCAGATTCACCAACAGTGGTAGACCTGCGAATACAACAAAAAGATTCACCTTCCCAGGTGAGGGGTATTCTCCTCATTACTTTCTCTTTCTATGGGTGGTGCACTCTGCAGTGCACATACAAAAAGAGGGCTATGCCTCTCAGGATTGTTTCTGTGCAGGAAAGCGTCCCTTCCTCCACAAAATAATCCTGCATGCAACGCAAGATCCCTGATAACATGGTGCAAGGGTGCATGCTTTGGCACCTATGCTGCAGAAAGGGCACCAGAGCAGGGGAAAAGGCAAGACTGCACTGTTTTGCCTTAAGTACTGCACATTCTTTCCCTTTTCTTACAACATAGCACAGTGCACTTCAGCACAGCAGAGTGGCATTCCTTTCATTGCACTGCAATGCCGGACATTTTCTTAAAAATAGGCCCCTAAAGGCCTCAGAAACTGCCCTTTGTAGTGCGTCTTGTCGTGCTACAGTAGTACTACTACAGCACTTACTACTAGGTGCTATCCACAACCTACACTTGTGTAGTAACTTACAATTTAGAGTAAGTTTATTACTTTTTGGTATCCACAAACTCGACTTTTGCAGTAACTTACACTTTTGTGGTTACTCAGACTTATGCAGTAAGTTCCTACCTCATTATTTTCTATGGAAGAGCATAGTACCAGCAGCCGGCCATGTGAAGTGCAGGGCTTACTTCAAAACCATGTTTCTACAAAAGTATAAGTTACTACAAACCTGTAGTTTGTGAGTACGGAAAAGGAGTAAACTTATTCAAAAGTATAAATTTACTCAAAAGTGGAAGTAATCTTTATGAAACAAGCCCCACCTCTCGATCAAGGTACTTGCTTGTACATCCATTCTTCCATCCATTGAGGCATCCCCCCTTTCCCATCCAGACAACCGAGCTTAACTCACCAGGGCAGAAACATATTCAGTTATTAACCAATTGACATTGCCAATGATGTGCATGTATTTAGAAATGATGTCTTCAGATTGTGGCTAGGAATATCATATCCAGAATATCGACGGGACACAATACCATTTCAACAGTATCGAGGGACATCATATTATCCTTAACTCAAATTTGAAGATATAAATACATATCAGTAAAGTACATTTAGGTGGAGTTAGGTATGGAAATGTATAGAAGTGTACCTTTCGATTTTTTGTCCCTAGATATTGTTGTAATGATATTCTATCCCACCGATATCTGGGATTCGATAATTGCAGCCTACACCCTCTCCTTATATTTAGCTCTAAGAAGCTAAATGGACAATGTTTAAAATAAAAAAAAAATATTTTATTTCTTCCATGAAGTGATTTTATAATCTAGAGATTAATGACAGAGGGACTTCAGTTTTTACTGCATGTTTCGCAGAACACTTATAATTGAGTTTTCCAACAAAAAAGGAGCAAAATCAGAGTTGTGTTCTCCCTAATAGTTCTTTGGAGTGAATGACTGCACATGAGAAGATCCTGGATGAACTGATTTGAGTGGGTGTTTGGTGTGACAGTGAGTGAGTATTTCTGTATCTTTGAGGGAGGGTAATGTGTGAGCTACTATGAATCAGTGCATGATGAAATAATTGAAAGAAAGCATGAGTAGGGTGATGTGAGTGAGTGCATATGACTGGCAATAGAGAGCCTGCAACAACACTATATCCTTACACATGGTAGTTGAATACTGATTCTATACTGAGATATTTGGACATTGGCAAACAAAATGCAATTACAGGATTTTGTCAATGGGCATTGCAAAAGTTAATGTTTCTAACTTAAAAATTAAAATGAAAGCCAGACTGTCATACGGCTTTTACTAACTCAGTAAGACTGTGTGTTAGGGCAACATAGGCATCAGAATTCTGGGGACTATGTCCACTCATACCATCAGAATATATTGACCTAGTTCCTGGCTAGCTCACAGTGCACCATCTGGACCCCTAATCCTCACAGAGTACCCAATGGTGTCTGCAACCTCAGAACATGACAACCCTAATTGTTTGTTGACTGATTGCTTTCCTGTTGGGGTCCTTCAGGTTTTTATGATGTCCTTCTAAAAGGGCTTTTTCTGTGTCTGTTTACTTCCATATCTCATTCCCTCCATCATATGGGTGGTTCTTTCTGATTCTGTTCTTCCTTTGTCTCTCTCCCGCCAATCAACCCCTGCTGCCATGAAGCTAATTTGCAAGATCTTGAAATGCCTTGGTAAGCGTGGTATTTTTGCTTAGTGTCCTTCCACTTCATGCTGCTAGAGTTATTGCCTTCCAATTTAACGCGTGTATGGCAGGGATTCCTTCCTCCTCTTTGAATCGGGTACTGTTTCTTGTTCGATCTCTGTTTGCTTGGGAGTTTGTCTCAGCTCGGTGTCAGCTACAGTCTCATGAGTCTTGAGCCCTTTTGTTTTGAGGGTTTC
The DNA here is from genome assembly GCF_964261635.1 of Lissotriton helveticus. Lineage (NCBI taxonomy): Eukaryota > Metazoa > Chordata > Amphibia > Caudata > Salamandridae > Lissotriton > Lissotriton helveticus. Next base: position 262,499,522 of record NC_136071.1, read on the forward strand.
TATGACCTGACTTTGTCACTGCTTTGTTCATCTCCTTTTACCTCTTTTGGTTGTTGATGGTCTTTTCTCAGAGTGCTCTAAAACCCTAGCAGTTGTGCATAGTCCTGTGTCATAGCTTAGTCAGTTGGGATGCTGAAAGATTGCACTCTGGCACTTCTGCTTTCCCACAAAAGACAGTGAGTGCATATAACTGGCAGCAGAGAGCCTGCAACATGGCTCTTTCTATTTAACTTTGGAGGATTTCTCCTTTCCTCCTTTCCTATTGGTAACTCAGTAACTTGCCTCTTCGCAATTGCCAATGACGTTTTTCTTTTCAATACCTTTTTTGCTAGGGTGATTGAAGAATGTTCTCTGCTCTTCCACACCCACTTATTGGAGTAGATTGAACAACTTCATTGGTTGGCACTTTGTTTTTCTTATTAGTTGGCCCCACCTCTCGCAATTGTATACATTTTAACTGCCTCACTTCCTCTCTCACTGTGGTTGGTCCTTCTACTGGCATGGCTACAGCTCTCTGAGGCTTGGGATTCAATAGGGTTTGGAGAATAGTGGTCAACATAGTTGCTACATGATTAGACCTTCTCAATGATGTCTCCATTAGTGCAACTATTGAGGTCGGAACTCTAATGCAATATTCACAGACTCCTAAATATAAGTTGGCATATTCAGGAAAATTAAATCATATAATTGCGACCCTTTGACAATGCCCTAAGGAGCACTTGGCCAACTCATCAAGTCTTTGTGCACTTCTGCTCTAGCAGTAATTACTGCACCTGGTTTTTGTAACCCTCCTCTCTGTGATCTAATGAAATCTGCTGGGCGATATTCATAACCAATTGGAGAGCTAGCTCGTGAGAGTAATTTCTTTGGTAGATCCCTTAAATAAGCTTTGTCTTTGTTGCTACCCCTGTTACCTATATAATTCCCCTTCAGGGAATTCCAATAAAGACTTCCCATGGCATCTCCTGGTCCTGGCTCCACAGTTGCTCCGCTCATTTCGGCTTACCACACCTTCAATCATAATCAGCCTGTCATTTATTTCAGACTCCTCTGGGTTATTTAAGTTAACCTGCTCTATATGTCTAGATGCAGGTGATAATTTACACCCCAATGTTATACTGAGACCTGTAGCTTCATCAGCATCAGAATCTGGGCAGCAAGTTACGGTGTTCCAGTTGACCTAGCTTGTTGAATTTGCACTGTTTGCTTAGCTTCCACACATGGGTCCCCACCCACCTTTGCAATCTGTAAAAAGTTTGTAATTAATCCAGGCATCCACTTTGTTGTTGTGGTAATCGCTGTCATATCTGTACTGTAGCAGCCGTCTCATCTACTTTCAATGATTGTGATGAGGGTAACATTACGAGTCTTTGAATGGATCTTTTCCCCTTCGGGTGGGACATAATTAGGCAAGCTAGCTAAACGAGCACCGGACAAAATCTCATATTCTGCTGTCTCTTTCTAACATTGCAAAAAACACAGTTGATGGACAGAATGTAGAACAATGTCATACATTCACCCCAGTACAAGGATCAGGGCCTAAATCCATCGTTTTTTTGCACTCCACACCACCCTGGGTTAGACACTGGCTATATGCAAATCAGCTCTGACCCTGTGCCTCATGGGAACAGTCCAGTCCGAACTACCAAGCCATGTCTTTCCCAGACCAGAATCAAGCATCCAAGGACCGGTTTCTGGCTATCAGCCTTCATTCAGCCTGGATAGCTTTTCATCCCGAGTGTGCTGGGGATGCTCAGACGTGAGTCCCAGGCTCTCCACACCACTGGAGTCAATCTATCCAGGCTGATGAAGGCTGATAGCCAGAAACCGGTCCTTGGATGCTTGATTCCGGTCTGGGAAAGACATGGCTTGGTAGTTCGGACTGGACTGTTCCCATGAGGCACAGGGTCAGAGCTGATTTGCATATAGCCAGTGTCTAACCCAGGGTGGTGTGGAGTGCAAAAAAACGATGGATTTAGGCCCAGATCCTTGTACTGGGGTGAATGTATGACATTGTTCTACATTCTGTCCATCAACTGTTTTTTTTGCAATGTTTACCCCAAGTGTGCTGGGGATGCTCAGACGTGAGTCCCAGGCTCTCCACACCACTGGAGTCAATCTATCCAGTCTGATGAAGGCTGATAGCCAGAAACCGGTCCTTGGATGCTTGATTCCGGTCTGGGAAAGACATGGCTTGGTAGTTCGGACTGGACTGTTCCCATGAGGCACAGGGTCAGAGCTGATTTGCATATAGCCAGTGTCTAACCCAGGGTGGTGTGGAGCGCAAAAAAACAATGGATTTAGGCCCAGATCCTTGTACTGGGGTGAATGTATGACATTGTTCTACATTCTGTCCATCAACTGTGTTTTTTGCAATTTTCACCCCGAGTGTGCTGGGGATGCTAAGACGTGAGTCCCAGGCTCTCCACACCACTGGAGTCAAGCTATCCAGGCTGATGAAGGCGGATAGCCAGAAACCGGTCCTTGGATGCTTGATTCCGGTCTGGGAAAGACATGGCTTGGTAGTTCGGACTGGACTGTTCCCATGAGGCACAGGGTCAGAGCTGATTTGCATATAGCCAGTGTCTAACCCAGGGTGGTGTGGAGTGCAAAAAAACGATGGATTTAGGCCCAGATCCTTGTACTGGGGTGAATGTATGACATTGTTCTACATTCTGTCCATCAACTGTGTTTTTTGCAATTTTCACCCCGAGTGTGCTGGGGATGCTCAGACGTGAGTCCCAGGCTCTCCACACCACTGGAGTCAAGCTATCCAGGCTGATGAAGGCTGATAGCCAGAAACCGGTCCTTGGATGCTTGATTCCGGTCTGGGAAAGACATGGCTTGGTAGTTCGGACTGGACTGTTCCCATGAGGCACAGGGTCAGAGCTGATTTGCATATAGCCAGTGTCTAACCCAGGGTGGTGTGGAGTGCAAAAAAACGATGGATTTAAGCCCAGATCCTTGTACTGGGGTGAATGTATGACATTGTTCTACATTCTGTCCATCAACTGTGTTTTTTGCAAGTCTCTTTCTAACAGTCATTATTCTTATCTTGAAACTTGGAGGAAGCAATTAATTCATAAAAAGAAATAGACAGCGGTCAGTTGTGAGGGAAGCAAACAGACGGTGCTGAGAAGAAAAAGGCAACAGTTGATTGTTTGCACCCCATGCTCCTAGCAAGGGGTCTTCCGAGGATGGGCAATCTGAGTGAGGGCACGGCTGTGCTCAATTCAAGGATTATCTCTACCCTTGATACAGTAGCCCCCTGAGAATGGTTAGGACCGCAAGAGAGTCTCCATCAGCCCCTTGGTTCTCGATGGAACTTAGAACTAAAAAGAGTAGGTGTAAAAGACTTGAATGGCTTTGGAGACAGGATTACTCTTTGGAGGCCAAGCTAGCATATACGGAAGCCTTGAAAAATCTCTGAAAAATGATGAGGGCAGCTAAAAGAGAATTCTTCATCATGCGCATTGAAAGTGCGGAGATTACAAGTAAGGAGATATTTAGGATTGTAGGATCCTTCACCAGTCCCACCAGTCCCCCAGCTCTTGAGGGAAAGATTCCGCCCTCCCCTTCCCTATGTACTGAACTCTCTAACTTTTTTGAAGAGAACATTTTGAAAGTCTATGCCTCCTTAAAGGATGGAGAGCATATGATGGTTCCTCAGCTAGCAGACAATAGTAAACTTAGAGGATCTCTCTCAGAGTTCCGCCCTGTATCCTTACTAGAATCCAGGGCGGAAACTTTAAAATGCAAATCACCCTTCTCGTCAGCCCCTGCCCACCAAAGGTATTCAGATACTTGGCTCATTATATCAATCTAGCCTTAAACCTCATATGGAACGCATCACTATCCTCGGTCATCTTCCCTGATAATTGGAAGCATGCTTTCCTGCTACCATTGCTGAAAAAATGTAATGCAGATCCCAAGGAGCTTGGTAGCTACGGTCCAATCTCACTGTTACCAGCACCCGCTAAAATGTTAGAGAAATTGGTTCAACAGCAACTGGCCAATTTTATAGATGCACATGACATCCAACAGGATACTCAGTTGGGCTTCCGATCAGGTTACAGCACTGAGACAGCACTGGTGGTGGTGGTGGTGGCGGAGTCAGTTAGAATGTGGGTAGATGTAGGTGCATCCGTGATGCTGATCCTTTTAGATTTGTCATCTGCCTTTGACATGGTCGCTCACCATATTTTGCTGGACAGACTTCAACAGGAAGGGCTACAGGACACAGTTCTAGCTTGGATTTGGTCCTACCTCACAGATCGATCACAAAGAGTCTTTCTCCAACAACATCAATCGGACCCCCCGCCATTATGGTGTGGCGTGCCACAAGGCTCTGCTCTCAGCCCTCTACTCTTTAATATTTTCCTGACATCCCTATTTACTATTATTAATACCTGGGAAGTGAAATCAGTCTCCTACTCAGATACCCACTTGGTGTTTTTGTCCACTTAGAGGACTTGTTTGTCAGACTATCGGGGTGTCTAAAGGACATCGCAAGTGGATGAACGTGAACAAACTCAAATTGATTGCTGATAAGATGGAGGTCCTATTCTTTGGCCAGGTCTCCCCCTGTCCCCTGGAGTTTTATGTCCAGCGGAACTAGGCTCCCTCAATTCCAGCAAATTCTGCCAGGAATCTGGGCATTAAGTGGGAGTCTGACCTTTCCTTTCATAACTCAAATCCAGCATATTGTGTCGTTCTGCTTCTGGAAACTAACAACCCTTAGGAAATTCATGCATCTCCCACTAGAGGTAAGTTACAGGGCCGTAGTCCATGTTACAGTGACATCTCAGTTGGACTACTCAAACAGCTACCTGCATATCTGATCCTCAGACTTCAGATGGTACCAAATGCAGCAGCAAGATTCATCCGCTGGGTACCGTTCCATCACCACATCTCTCCACACATTAAGCAACTGCACTGGCTCCCAGTTGCAAAAAGGATTGCGTTTAAGTCCTTGACCATAGCCCATCATGCCCTACGTAACAAGGGGCCCAGGTATCTTAGTCATAGGCTGCACCCATACCCATCTAAATGCACTCTAAGATCAAACTCCCGGCACCTGCTCTGTGTACCCCATTTATCAAAGTAACTATTGGGAGGTAGATCCTTCACAGTGAGGACAGCCAAGTTATGGAACTCCTTGCCAGCACATATGCATCAGGTGGACACCAAATGGGAGATCGGGGAAGATCCTGAAGACCTGGCTCTTTAGACAGGATTAGCGCTTAGTTACCCTACCTGATTTCTGCTTTACCACCGGGACACCTCTGTTGAGGTAGCTGTCGTGCTCTATAAGTGCTACTACTATTATTATTATTAGTAGTATGAAGTTAAACAGTTGGAAAAAGTCCACAGATACTAAAGTCCAAGCCTCCGATCTTCATACTATTCTAGCTATTGGCATGCAAGGGACAGCTTTTAGCTGTCAGCTCATAAATCCAGACTTGGACTTTCGGCTTTACTCCGTCTCGGATGCAAACTCAGATGTTGACTGAGTCAATACCATTCACAGGAGCCTCAATTCAGGACTCTTGGTCCTCTTCCCCGCTAAGTATTAACCCTATCAGCCTCCAGCAAGACAGTCCTGTAAAGGATCAAATTAGGCAAACTGAACAAAATAAACTGATCAGCACAGGTTTAACCCCCAAAAGAAGGTAGAGTAGGGTAGTGTAGTTTCCAGGGGAGGTGATCCCTTTGGTCGGCATATAGTCCATAAACCGCAAGCCGTGCCATACGCTGCAACCACCCCCTTTAACTCTACTCGCATGCCCGCCCAAACCTTACTATTATGTCTGTGGAGCTCAAGACTCCCACTAAGGATAGGCATCCTAAACCCACCCCTTACACCACGACACACCACCATAACCCACCACCTTCATCCTGCTCCCTCACCCCAAGAGGCCACCTGCAGCACAAGCACTAGCAGCACAAGTTGAGATATTATGTAGAGGGACCAGGAAGGTCTGATCGCTGCGTGACTACTTGCACTGCAGGGCCTAACTAATTGTCCTCACTATGTTCTTACTCCATCCCTCAGTCCCAAGTGCTGGCATTGACTGGAGCCAAGCGCTACAGCTAGTCATACACAGCTTTAGCCAACCTGAATCAGCTAGGGCTCTCTATGGGTGAAATGGTGGGGGTATAGAAGCAGGGGCCAAGGGGTGCATAGATGTGGAAGCTTGAAGACTAAAACCCCACCAGATAGAAGCTGAAGCAGGGGCTGGTCAGAGCTCCACATCTCAGGACGATCCACGTACAAGGTAAAGGATAGAGAATCTGGTAACAAAGATATTGACTATTGCTCCTCAGAGAGTTGTCAGTGGTTTGGAATGGCCCATCTGTGCGTAGTACAAGATGATGCCCAGAAACTACACTTCCCAACAGTATTGTGCAGACATGCACAACACAGTCACATCATGAGACAAGAATGTAACCAGTATGAATAGAAAGCCACTAAGCACTAGATCATTGTCGGGAGGAAACAGACAGTGACTTAGGTGTTTCAGCACCTCAACATTGCATGTACTCTTATTCTATTCCTGGTAGTTTCTTTTACCATTTTATCAGTAAAATTACTGCAATATGGAACTTTTTTCCCCCACAGATTGTAACTATAAGATTCCCCTTGTTAAACTTCTCCATGCAGCCTCATCGGCTTTCTTTAGCGTACAGCAGTATGTATGTGTTGGAAATGGAGCCTCTAGTTAGCAGAGGTTTGAACCTTGTCAAAGTAGGGACCACCACTCTAGTCAGGGTAAGTCAGTGCACACTCTAAATTAACTTGTGCTCACCCTCTGGTAGCTTGGCACAGAGCAGTCAGGCTTAAGTTATATGTAAATTATTGTGCAAAACTTATTACAGTAAAACAGTGAAAATACCACCAAAAATCATCCTTACCGACTTATAAGTACAGAGCTGAACAAGACCAAAACAACAAAATTCCAATGAGTAGAACCAGCGTTTTTAAAGATTGTCTTGAATTATAGTTCCTAAAGTAATAAAGCACCAACTGCGGCTATCTGGTCATGCTGGTCCGGGTCAAATCTGAAAAGTCAAGCCAACCATATTGGAGTGCGGGTCAGATGCAGAAGGCATGCAGACCCTGCTGAAAACAGTACCTTTCCGGAGGATGAGTCGATGGCAAGAGCACGATGCATGGGTTCCGAGTTACTCAGTCAAATCCAGCATCTTCATCAAACCCCTTTGTGATGTAGGTACTGCATTGGGTCCTGCATCATCGTCAAACCCCTTACGATGAAGGTGATGCGTCATTGTCTGGCCTGCATTGTCAAGCCGTCCAGGGATGTCATAGAAGCAGCGCTATGTTGACATCAAAGGAGAATGCGTCAGTTCCAACTGGGCAAAGCAGGCAATGTGAAAGAAAACTGCTGCAAAAACCCCTTTGAGGGCACTGGGCCATATTGGCACATCTTGGCAGGGCAGGACTCAGAGTTGGCAGAGTCCAGCAGCTGAAGCAGAGTTGCAGGAAGTCTTTGATGTCCCTGAGACTTCAAAACAGAAGGCAAGTCAGTAAGATCATGGAGTCACTTGGCTCTGGGGATGTAGAGTTTCAGGTCCATCCCTTCTCACCATCAGGCAGGGGGAGCAGGGCAGACACAGCCAAACATGAGTCCACCAAATCCAGCAGAGTGTCAGTCCTTTCAGCAGCAAAAGAGTACTGCTTCCCGGCAGAGCGTCCTCTGGTACAGAGTTTACTGAGTTGATGGTATCAGGGGTCCAGTACTTATGCCCAGTTGTGCCATTAAAGCGGGTGAACCTTCCAAGAGAGGCCGTTGAAGTCCTTAAGGTCCCTGCGCTTCCTGCCCTGGCTCCAGACTCAATATGGGGGGGGGATATGCAATGCTTTGGGGGGGACAGGCACAGCCCTATTCAGGTGCACGAGTCAGTTCCTCTCTCCCATCTAGCCCAGGAATGCCATCAGCCAGATGATGGGCCTTCAGGATGTGAATGTCTCTTTGTGTGTGGCTGTCAAGAGGGACTGCACAAAACCCAGCGGCTACCCACCCCATATGTGTATTCAGAGACAGGCAGAGGTACAGAATGGTTAAAGTAAATGCAGCATTTTCAGATTACAATTTAAAAACCGACTTCACCATTAGTTGTGATTTTATATTGTGAGTCCAGAAACACCAAACTCGATATTTCTATCTTCTTCCAATTGGAAATTACACTAAACGGTGCAATAAGGCAATCCCAATGTTAACCTATGGCTAGAAAGGCCTTGAAGTAGTGAAAATAAAATGTAAACGTTTTTCACTACATGGACTTGAACACTTAAAGCTACATGTCCAACGTTTTGAATGCACTGTACCTTGCACTTGGGGCTGTTCAGGGCTAGCTTAGGGGTGACTAATATGTATTGAAAAGGTAGGTGTGGTCCTAGAAAGAGGGTAAACATGCCAGGTCGAAATGGCAGTTTAAACTTCACACACATGCTCTGCATTGGGAGGCTTGAAACATGTTTTTTAAAGGGCTACTGCAGTGGGTGGCACAAGCAGTGCTACTGACCCACTGGTAACATTTATTTACAGGCCCTGGGCACATGTAACACAGTTTCCTACGGACTTATAAGTAAATTAAATATGCCAATTGTGGATAAGCCAATGTTACCTTCTTTTAAGAAAAGAACACCTGCACTTTAGCACTGGTCAGTATTGGTAAAGTGCTCAGAATCCTAAGGCCAGCAAAAATGAAGTCGGCAAAAAAGTCAGTGGAAATGAAGCAAAGGATGCCAGGTCTAACAGTATCATGATTGCAAAATTGCATGCTTTTATTGCATTTTGGCATGTTTTGTACACCTGGGTGCAGTGATTCGCAGTAGATACACACTGCTTTTGTCGAATGCAATGGCACTAGCTGAATACAACATGCAATAAGAAGCCATCACCCCTTTTTTATTGTAAGTTCAGCTTGTCTTTTGTTAATATGTCTTATTTGTTGTAACTGAACAATTCTCTTATGTTTATGTATCACAGGATCTCTAGAACCTCAGAGAAATAGCTAATTGATCACCAGAAGGAACATATAAGGGTTAATGCTGGCACATGAATGGTGACAGTAACTTAGATTGGAAAAGTAGGGATCCTTGTTCTAATGAAAGCCAATGACCCCTAGTTTTGCTTTTTGTTTACTATGTTCACGTGCTCAAAATAAAGATATTATTTTATTATATAGTTTTTATAATATGATGCTGAGTGTGCACCGTTGCAAAACTTTTAATAAACAAATTATAAAAAAAAAGGAAAGCCAAAGACCCCACTCTGGGTCAAGTATAGGGCTGAAACATGTTGACCACTTGATGAAATAATTATACCTCTATGATTTTACCAATCTCGCTGCCATTCCAACATTAAAAAGGAATATCCTGGGGAATGCAATCAAGATTGTTCACTGGATTCCCTCCACACCTTCACTGATGAGAATCCACCTTGCAAAAAATAGGGGGCCCGCCCACTATTAGAGAATTATTTGGTGAACAAGGCTGCCAAATGATAAACCATGACACCCACAGCAGCGTGTGTGATGTCATGCCTTACGAGGGACCTTGCCATTGTGGTAGCAAGTCACGTTTGCAACTGTGTATTATAGTTTGTGATAAGGAGGGCGCAAATTAAGGCTGCCCATATTTTTCCTCTTGTTCCAGGAATCCCCGTCTAATTTGACAAATGATTGGTTATAGAGAGAGGATTCTTTTCCTCACCACATCCAGAACTTGTAGGTGGATTTATTGCTGTTGTTGTTGGTGTTTGATCTAGTAATCTTTTTCACCTTCTGTCCTGCATTGTCCTGATCGTGTGTTTGCTCCACCATGGACTGTGACTTTTGGGTGTCAGTTTCGGTTTTACTGTACATGCTAATTCAGGTTTATCTTGTGGGTGTGGCTGCTTGCTTAGTGTTACATGTGGATGGAACTATTTGGAAAATTGCATGTTTACAGCATCTGGTGCATAATTACAGAAAATGGTGTAATGATGTCATTTTGAAATTTTTGTAACAGACATAATGTAAAATCACATGAATTACGCCAGCATAATTTAAATTTTACCCCTACTAAATGTATACACAATTCATCTACCCACATAACTTTTTGACAGGAACATTTTACAAAAAAATCTAAGAACCCACCTTGGGTGTAAACAGACACAGTTATAAAATCATATTTTTAAGATAGGTGATTCCAAGAAGGAGCTCAGAATAATCACCTGATCAGTGGGTAAAATAATTTATATGTGAATTTAATATCTAAATAACAGCATTTCTCAAAGTTCAGTTATCATGTACTGTTTTATTTACTGTTTTGAGCTCAGAAGAATTGATTTATGACTTTTCACAAAAGGTGCCATCATTCTAGTCTAGAGATCATCCACTCTAGCTTAGCACCCTAACCGCTTCAGGTACACATACCTCAAGTTTCCAGATACAATCTCAAAAGGAAACAGTATTCTCAGATATCTGGACAGTGATCAATCATCCTGCTGGTCCCTTCTATTACTTGTTTGGTCCATGCTACCTGGCTGGGCCTGTCAGACAAGACTGTTACTTGCCCACCTTGGAACACCCACTCATTCTTGGATGATCAGCTCAAAAAAGGGCGATGTTTTTCATGATGAAATGCTAGGACATAGCCATCCTTCAATTGTCCTCTATGTATGTATGTATGTGCTGATTCTATAGTGCGAACAAAGCCAAAGCAGCGGAGCACTAGACAATAAGTGCCCAAGAACTTGATACTGTCTGTCGTTCACTTAAAGGAAGTAAAGAGTTGCAGATCTGTGATCAGTGATGTTCCACCCCACCAACTAATCCCTCTGACTTGTAAATGTTAATTTGAAGACTTGATTTTGCCTTTTATTTCTGAGATATGGGTATGAGGGCTTGTAATGAGTGCTTAGGTCAGTGTGTGAAAGTAGCAACGCACCAGCAAATGCTGCTAGCTTGAGTGTATCTAAGCAAAAGGTAACCACCGATTTTCTTTTGTGGAAGGGACTCTAGAAAAAGATCAAGCAAGAGATGAAAGAGGTGAAATAAATTGGCACCCTTGGCATGTTCTACAACTTAAGTGCACATAGACTGATATCTTAACATTTAATCTCTTCTTCTCTAGGTGGAGTATTGTATAATGCAATTATCCATCCCTGGATTTGTTCTCCTAGATGAATCTGTTCAGTACATTAAGCATCATTCTCCAGTTCGCCCTGTCAAATGATTTCTTATAATCAAGCTACAGCAGAACTGTTCACCTGCCCTGTTTCCTAGCTAAGTCTACTGTCTTTTTAGTAGTATCATTAGTTAAACTAAGCTAACTTGGTCCACTTGAATCAGGCTCACTATCAATTTATGCAGCCTCTTGGCCAAACCTTTAGTAATGATCTTAATGCCAGTGTTCAGGGGAGATATATGGGGTTATAGTATGGGTATATTATTGGATCTTTGCCTGGTTTATCTAGTAAAGAGATGTGTGACTCTGCAATGAATTGTGATATCCACTGCCTCAATTTAGTTAATTAAAGAATGCTGTCAGAATGGGGACCAGTTGCAGTTCAAATTGTTACAAAATATTGTTGTGAAAGGGTTGGGTCTTGGTACCTTTATGACCTTCAAGATTTCTGCCGCTGTGATAAGTTCCCCCAGAAGCTTGGTGTGATGGATGGACAGCCAAAGGAGAGTGACAGAATCAATATAGGTGGCACATGCTTCCAGCGAAGAGTAAATGACAGTATAGAGGCCTTGATAGTATGCGTAAAGTCATTGATTTTCCTGGATACTTGTGCCCCAGATTACAGTTTTCAATGTGTACAACACCACCTTTTTATTTGTCTCCCTTGTATTGTTGAGATTTAAATAGTTCTTGATTTTCTCCCTGACCTCATGAACAACTACTGAGTCTTTTAGACCCCAGGAGTTATTGCATATCCTGCCTATCAACTTCTGCAAGTTTAATGATAATGCTATTGGACCATGATCTGAGTGTATTAGAGCCAAATGGTCAGGTTCTTCTAGTTATTGTCAAATTTTGTTGTCAATTACCATGAAGACCTTATGGGCACAGGTCTGGTTGACAGGAGAATAGTGAGAATAGTCTTCTGTCAAAGGACAGCAGGTGCACCACACACCTAAGAGGCCCAACTCATTAAGCCAGGCTGGCATTCTGTTGAAAGCTTAGGGACTCTCCCTAGCCTCTGCTGAGACCTATCCTGCACAGCATTTGTAACTACATTTAGATATCCACAATTACTAAGGGATTTAATACAAAATAGATTATTTCCTGTATATTAGTTCTCAAGAACTGTTCCTGTCCGTTATTCGGAGCATAGATAGCTGCTTGGTGAGACTAACTTCACAGAGACAGTTGACAGTCACCCATTGTCAGTCTTTATAGTAGATAGTAGATTTTCTCCTTGGCTTTCTCATGATTTTAATTTGACAATAGAGGTGCATCACTCTGATTTTGTGTGGATGAGGCTTGCTCAAAATGATCAAAGAGGTCAAAACGTCATTGACACTGTGACAATCAGACAAGGTCTTCTCACGCCCATTGTTAGGCGGAGCTGAGAAGAGTGATACAAATTTATATCCAGCTCCTATATGTAAACCCCAGTCATTTATCTATTGTAATTTGTAAATTGTAAATTTTAATAGGACCATCATATACCTAGAGGCTAATTGTATTACTTAACATTGATTGTCTATAGTAAATGCTTTGCTAATGACTGTATATTCCAATATTGAATGAGTCCCTGATAAACCATTGTTCCTTATGCTCATACTAATCCAGGTTCCTGCTGCATAATATATTGCTCTTGTGTTTTACAAAGTCTATACAACAGTCATCACTCTGATCTTCATTGCTGCTTCTTTGTAAAGTTCACCAAAGCATTCGTAGGCTTTTATTGATTTGCGAAAATTGTGAAGTGATAAACTGCTTATGAAATGCACTAAAATCTACCATGATTAAGTGCTATGGTTCATAAAACGTAAGTGCTACCTCACAAGAAATGACACAAAATGCAAAACCGTAGGTGAATATAAACTAACGGGCCAAGTAGGTTTCAATGGAAAAAATTGAAACAAACATTTGCTCCTTTTTGTTGACAAATTTGGCTCCTCTTTACCAAAAGAAAGAGATGGAGCCCAAACAGCTATCTGTTAACTGGAAGCTGCTAGAGAAAGGTTAATAAGAACGCTGAGGTAGGATGGAGCTTTTTTTCACCTAAACATTCAGGTGAGAGGCTGCTCATATTCTTTGTGGCGAGGGATGCTGGCTACTAATTACATCATGGCCCTCGCCTGTCGGGCAAGAACAGATGTTAATTACCCCTTCCCGTTATGCACCCTTGTCTAAGGCTTCTAACCACAATTATTGAATATATAATTAGCAGGTGTTATTGCCCACCGGTGAAGACAGGAATGCTTCAGTAGAGACCTATGTTATAGTACAGAGATCTGTTGTAGTCGAAAACTATAGGAAACTAAAGGTCTCTGTAGGTTTAGGAGGCGTATTCACTGTAGACCCACAGTTATAGCCCCTTATAAAATAAGGACATTTTACAATTGCACAAATAAATTATTAATGGACCTGAACCATCACAACTGATGACACACCTAGACAAACAATGGATAAAAAAATATGATATAATCCAAGTCATTTAGATTCATAATCAATTTCACAAAACATAAAGAAATTGGATGTTATTCTTGGCTTTGCATACAGTTTGTGGTTGAGATAACAATTTTAATTTCTTAAATTGGAAAGACTTACTGTTCGTTTTCATAATAGAGTTTCCCAATGGCCCAGGCTACGATAATTGGACAAGGGATGCCTGCAAGGCAAAATTAAAAATTAAAATGCTTCATTTGTATTTCATGACTTTTTACAGTTTGTAAAATGCTTTCAGAAGGTACATTCGTAACTAGGCATATGCTTCTTCTCTGCCACATTATGGGCCCCATGTACAAGGCATGGGGTGATCGGAAACAGCAGATCAGTTTGTTTCTGACTGCAGAAATGATTTTACATATGTACAAAACACAAATTGCAATTCGAGATTACATGACTGAATGGGATTTATGAATTTATTGCTACCGAATCACGGTTGAAAAACATTCGTATTTTACTGACTCCCTGAGGGAGGTGGTAACCATTCCCCAATTTTTTTTTGAAGACCACTGCTTACTCTTAAAAAAATTAAACTTCAAAGTTACAATTTTTCTTGTTATATGCATCCCATTTTCCTGAAAGGAAATCAAGCTGCATTAAAAAAAAAGATTGAGTTATTAATAATTCTATTTCTCAAATTTAAAGGTGAGATGACTCTGCAACCACTCATCAATAACTAACTATCCTCATCTCTGACCTGCCAAAAGGCTTAGAGGTCATCAACAAGGTCATTTTACTCCAGCCACGAGTAACCCGTGTTCTCACTATTCTCAAAGTATCATTGTGATCTTATGCTGTAGTCCATTCATCTTTACTAAGGACATGTGGTTCTACATTTATTCCATTCCACATCATCAGCTTCTCTCAAAAATAAAGCCATTCTGCAAAGGAAATGGGATGTGACATATGTGGCACTGGAACACACAGAACTTCATACAAATAATCTAGCAACCACATTGACAACGCATCAGTTTTCTCAGAATTCCTCAGCACAACATCAATCTATCAAATTAGTAAGATGTTTCTGGTTCCTTCTCAATAAATACTTTTTAACTTATTGTTGCAAAAGTGTTTAAGCACCAAAGCACAGGCTAATGTTTCTCTTTTAGATTTTTTTTATTTGTTATTAGAAAGAAAACTCCATAGAGGGAAACAAAGCATATTATTATCAACCTCTTGGTCCTGTGCAACAGAGTAAATTACCGTATAAACCAGACTAATATTTCTCTTCCCTGGAGCTATCATTCTAGGTTTAAAAGGGTATTTTGGGAGCTTCTGATTTTGTCTTTATTGAAACTGGAAATTCAATGTTATACTAGCAGATACCTATAAGACCCCTCAAATATTCCTCCCAAAATAAGAAGTTTAGCCTTCTCCCAGCTTTTACCTCAGAAAGGGTTATACGTTCCTCTAGATTAGACTGCACTCACTCAGTGGCTCAACTTGAGATGGAAATACTGCCCAAAAAAATGATACAGAGCCTCAGCAGGGAAAAACAGTCCTCTCAACAAAGGCCCAAACACTTCTCTAATACTGACTGGGCCTACAACAAGCTCCCTTTTTTCACTGCTAATCTGTAAGACTGAAACTTTCCTTTACTCAAGAGGAGAACATTCGACCCATCTCTTCACTGTTCTTGAAACTTAGCATTTGCCTGGCTCAGCACTTTTAAACCGCTCGGTCCCGTATTTACTTCCTCAGAGATGCTCGCAGGACGCTAAGCCATTCGTCAAGAAATTCCATCCTCGGCCCATCCCTAGAGATTAAACTGCATCCTAGGTTACATTTCAAAATACTAAGAGTTTGGTAGATCTTCTCCAACATAGCCACTCTCCATTGATATGCTGCAAACTGCAGCGTATGACTCCAACAAACAGCCTTAATTGTGCCTCAGATAAACAAACTCTGGATCATACTATCCATGTCCCAGTTACTCAATGTAGGAAAAGCTTCTCAAAATAGGTGACCAACATGGCCCCTAGATTAATCTGCTTTTGCGCCTTCTGGAATACCCAAGATCCACAGATTATTTCTATGTGACCTGTTCTCTAAATCTTCCAACTTAGATGAGAGACTAGAAAACTGGGAACAATGCTGGGTGATGGCTGAACGATTTTCTTCAACTGCTATATAAATGGTGGCCTGGGATGTCTCCACTGCCCGGAGACAAGACTGAATAATATCCATATTTTTAGAGAACTTCCATAGAACAACCGGAGTCTTTAGATGGGCAGATTTAAATGCTAGAGAATCTATACAATACTCCTCCCTGTGCTACAGGAGGAGACTATAGGTGGCATTAAAAGTCAAAAAACACTTTAATCAATTAATTAAAATCATAAAAGATACACAATCAGTACAGACAATTCATACAATACATTTCATCGGATACATTTAAAATAACGTGACTAATAAAACATATATACAGGGATGATAAAAAGTCATAAAATGCAATTGAGAGAAGAACAGAGATTCAACAATCAATCGTATTTAAACATCTCAATTTCATCAGTCGTACAGCTGCTACAAAATAACTCGCTATGTTAAAAATGTTCCAGGGGTTATCCAGGAGTTGTAAATATAATAAAGCAGGTATGACTTGAGAAAACCCCCTACCCTTAAATAGTGGTATTATAAATTTCAATCTAATTTCTTGATAATATCCACAAAAAAGTGTAAAATGCATAGTTTCTTGCAAAGAGCTGCTGTCACAATTACAAAAGGCTATATCCTCCGGCTTGCTCCACCCTTAATAGGATCCCAATAAAAAATGAATCAGATTGAAACGAAATTTGGTTAACAACAAGCGATGGAATGGCCTAGTTACCATCTTTAAATAGGGCTCCATCAGTGGGGTCGTAACTAATAAAAAATGGGCTCTCACAAGAGGTTTTTTTAATTCCTCCGCCTCCCTTTCCTGGGACCTTAAAGACAGGAAGTGCTTTTTAACCCAGTTGATACCCCCCTTCACAATACCATCTGGGTTAACAAATAAGTCTGGACGCCCAAGTTTCACTAGCATTTTCTTTACATATGAAAACCACTGTATTTCATTCCCCTTTTCCAACCTGAGTCAATCTTTTAAAATCTGACGGTTTAAAACGAATTCAGGGTTAAGCCATGTCTTTAGCCAACAGATAATAGAGGACAGACTAATCTGGTCAGACAAATACCCTATCCCCAACTCCTGGTGTGTAGCAAACGTGGGTGAGGATTGGGAAATGGATAAAAGAGAGCGAAGAAATTTATTGTCCACCTTTTGTAGTTCGTCCACATGTTTATATCCCCATAATGCTGCTTCATACAATGCTCCTGCCAGACATTTTGCTTTATATATAGCAAGAATAGCTTCACATGGTCTTCCCCCTAACCGCTGTGCAAAGCTTTGTACTGCTTGTGCTGATCTTTCGAGGGCAGCTTTTTTTTTACTACAAACTGGGGGGCCCAGGAGCATTGCTCATCAAATAGGACCCCCAGGTAGGTAAAAACCTTCACCCTTTTTACTTCTGCCCCCTTACAATAAAAAGTTCTTAATTTATTCTTGCTTAGCCCCATGGACTTTGTATTGGATTTTGCACTGTTTACGGCCAAGTCCAAAGAGTCCATAAACTCCCCAAAGGCATTCAGTAGCCTCTGTAGGCCTATCGGGGTGTGGGCTAATAGGACCGCATCATCCGCGTATAGGAGGACCGGGATGGATCTGCAACCATCCAGTGTAGCAGTGTCCAGGAGTTTTTCTAAGGCATTAATATACAGAGTAAAAAGTAGAGGGGCCAGGATGCACCCTTGTCTGACCCCCCTACCAGACTTAAAGTGACATGTGCAAGAACCCTCGTGAGACATCCTGACTGACGCTCGCAGATCCCTGTATAGGTGGCATTCATAGTGGGAGCATCCTGTGCGGATGATGACTCTGATAGGAGAGGCCCCCCCCCCCGGAAACTTGGTCCTTAGGAATAGATTGGTTGATGACAAAAATTGTGATAGGGGGAATGAGCCATGGTGGAGAGTGGTTGGTAGATGTTAACTCCATTTCGCCTGGGTCCCGTAGCAACTCTTCTTCCCTTTCTAGTGAAGAGACCGGATCCAACACCCCCTACTCAAAAACAACCATGACAAGGTCCTCCAAATGGGTAGCTGAAAAAGCCCCAGGACTGCTTTGGCCCCCCTACAGGGGGACCAAAGCATGCAGAAATAGCAGTGACTCTGAAGACGCTTCCTTTGCTCCTAGTGATTATGCTCCTGGAGGATCTCCAAGCACTTTCCTGGGATGAGAAGGTCACGCACACAAGGCTGTAGAATTGTTAGCCCATCAAATTTCAACTTAGGTAGCCAGGTGCCTGGGCATTTGGTGCATGTATAGTGCTTGGCTGCCTGCCCTCAACTTAAGACTGCCTGTAAGGCTGACCTTTGCTCAGCCTTAGAGACACTCTTCATGTCTGTATAAAGGTGAAGAAGTGGGGCCTCTCTGCCCTTAAGAATGGGCTTCTGCTGATTATGAGTGGCTTTTTCCTGTTTTAAACAAAGATAGGAGTTTTTAGCTAAATGACATAGTTAATACTGTGATTTTACCAAGTATAATAGTCCTGATAATATTAATCCCACATGTTTTATACCGAGAAGAATTTTCAAAGGTCAGATAAGGAGGACTTTGCCCTCATCTGCATGACCAGAATTATTGCTCTTACTGAAAAATTGGTGCCCCGTTCTTCATATGTTGTGCCTAATTCTTTAGGGGCCTATGTCGGATCAACTTCTGATACCTCAAAAATACCGGGACTCAGAATTGCTAATATTCTCAGTAAGTATGAACAAATACTTTTTCTTAAGCATTATACTCTTATGTAGTGGACATATATAAATTTAGCACTACCTTAAAGTAAAGAAAGCATTACCTTATATGGCAAGGGAACATAAGACGGTTCCTCCGCCTATGCACTTGTACCATATTAGAGATGCAGTTAGATGCTTTAAATGTTCAGAAGAGATGTGTTAATTGTGCATCTTCTAGAAGGTGATGGACAGCGGCACCCATGTTGTCTTTCTAGGAGGCTGTGGATAAGTCCGCACCTATTGTGCATAGGCTGGTCTGTGGTTATGGCTTGTGGCAAGTAAACATGCCTGTAGCACCCCAGGATACGGCTTGCAGCCAAAGTATAGGACATAAATCATGGTTTGTAGTCCCGACCAGTGGCTAGTACTCACAACCACGGTAGCCACAGAGAAAGTACTGCAGGTATGTCCTACAGACAATGTTTACAGGCCCTACTCTTTTTAAGAGTCTTGCACTTGTGCTGCAATACTTTAATGTGGATTTTAAATTAAGCCTGCCCTCTTTAGTAATAAAAGGACAGCTAATATCACAAGATTTAACCAGATGCTATATCCATAGTGTCTTCACTATGCCTTTAGGATTCATTTTAAACTTAGAAACAGGTGCTCACTCCATTAGTTCCTACTGGAGTTGTTTATAGAAAGTTTGCAAATATTTTAGACCTTTGACCTTGTCTTTTCTCCACGATTTATTACATTTGCTTCTATTTTGGCATTCTGAGTTGTAATTGGAGGTCTACATGCCTCTCAAAGTCATTCTCTTCGGTCTACATTATGCTCATTTTAATTCAGAGAGAATGTGAATGCAAGAAAAGAAACACTCCAAGTAATATCTGAAATGTTTTTGGAAATATTAATTAGAGCATGATTTACCTACATAAACAGGGCATCACTATTCAGAGAATGTTTGCACTGTAACAACAGCATTTCATACATACCCTTCTGCCTATATAAGTGTATAGTATTTGAGATCCAGGTTTGCAGAAGCAATAATGTGCTTGGATTGGGGCTGAAAACGCACAAATGGGATAGCTCACTGCTATGTTCTTTATATCCATTACACACATTTGAACAATCTGAGGGAAGGAAGACATCCCTTGTATTTTCTAAAGAGAGGAATTAATGAAGAGGAAGTCAGACATATTTAAAGTGATTTAAGACTAGTGCTCTTCCATCAAACTAATTGTAACTCAACTTTCAAAAAGTTGTAATTATGAGAACAAGTTGTGTGGTGCTAAAGCCCATGCTCACTTCTAATTCAATCATGTTGTCATCTACTTCAGAATTAACAGAGACATTCGTAAGAGGAAGCGGATTCTCGATGTTCTCGGTGATCTCATTCTCATTATTGTCCGGCCCGGGGGCTAGAGAACAATCAATGTAATGCCCTTGGCGAAAAGAAAGGCGCAAAAACCAAAAGCACTAAAATGGCTAAGTTGACTAAAGGAGGCAAGGGTCATGGCCAGGGGGTAAAGCCAACAGTAACTGACACAACGGGGCGATTAAAGGAGGCTTCAGCCGAAGTTGGTTCAGGGGTTAGCCCGCTGCGCAAGTGGGTATCTCAAAAAGGCGACATGAAAAATATTATCCTGAGACTGTCAAATGTTAGCAGTACAGCAAATACTCCTACTGAAATATTAGAGGGGGAGGGAGAAGGAGCAGATGCTGAGCAGCAAGGATTAATTGAAGCCTCAGAGAAGTTTTCTTCGCTGCTGCTTGCTCATCGACAACATCTTTAGTCTTTTCCCCAGCCTCAAGCCCTACAGTGCTATCATCAATTCTATCTGAACCCGGTGCTTTTGCTAATCGTCGGGAATTGACGAAAGAGGAGCCCTCATTGTTTAGTATCATGCAAGCACTGAGCACTCAGAGAACAGAAGGTCAAGAATATTACCAGCAGGCTAAAGCAGACACCAGTGAAATTAACCCCTCCCACGCTGGTGACGGAACCACTCCGTCACGCCCCTCGGGTGGGCTGTGCTGGTGACTGTGCTGCGCGGCCCGTTCTATTGAGCGGGCGGGGCCGTGACGGAACCGCTCCGTCAGAAGCACAGCCCACCCAAGGGGTGTGATGGAGCGGTTCCGTCACCAGCGTCGGAGCGCCGCGTGGCCCCCCCGTCACTTAGCACTGCGGCGGAATTGCCGCCGCAGCAAAAGGGTTAAACAAGCTCTAATGGAGGTAACATCTAAGGTTGGTCAGCTTTCTTCTGAAATCATTGATTTACAACAACAAGTTGTGGCCGTCGAAGAGTCCAACACACATACAGTTAATTTAGCAAAGGCACATGATTCGCAAATGATTGTAATGCAATCTAAAATCGAAAACCTAGAAAATCGCCGGAGGCGTCAGAATTTATGCGTTTTCGGCATCCCAGAAGGAAGGGAGGGCAACGATCCACTGGCTTTTATTGTCGGTTTTTTCAAAAGCCTTTCCAGACTTAGAAGATTGGGATATGGACACAGTCCAAATCAAATTTTGCACGGCCAATCCTTGTGTTCTTGGGTCATTTTCTATTACGTCAGGCCATATACTTCAAGGCACGCCAATCAGCACCAGTCAAATTGGACGTAATGTCTATTTTTGTGCGCTCCGACCTATGTAAGGCAACAATGGACGAATGGTGGAAGCTCGGTCAATTGATGGATCCCTTCAAAACTGTATGCACACAAGTGTTTTTATAGGAGCCGGCTAGTCTCAAGATTATAAAGGATGGGCGACAGCATTTTTTCTTTAATGAACTGGATGCTAAGGAAGCATTGTCAAGATGGCAAGCAAATGGCAAGGAGTGAATTAAAGTCCTGACGCAGCATCTACCGTACTTTAAGAGAGGTTACGGGGCTACGGGTGAGAAAATAGCTTTGTTTAGGACCTCAGATGACTCTTTAATTTGTTGCTTTTTTTCTGCATAGGTACGGGAGGTACGGGAGGTATTGTGGGAGGCCGGGGCACGCTGTCGGTCACGGGGGTTCATGGGGGGGGTACAGAGAGGGCGTCTTCAGCAAGCTGTCTTTCATTCTGGGGCAGCAAGAAAGGGGCAATTCCTTTTCACAGGTACTAGGGTGGGGGGAGGGGAGGGAATAGGGGGAGGGTTTGGGAGGGGGATATAAAAAGCCACAATTTAGTCAAATTCACTTGGGCAGAGCACTGGGGCAGGGGTACGTAATCACGATACTGATGACCGGATCGGGTATATAAGTTTGGTTTAATGTCGGAATTTAAATGTATGTGTTGGAACGTAGCGGGACTCAATCAAGTTGGTAAATGACGGCTAGTAACGGAAGAGTTACGTGCATTTAAACCTCATATCTTGGGGCTCGCGTATTCGGATAGAGCTTTGCTAAATCAATTGGGATACGATGTTGGATGATGGGGTGGATTTATTAAAAACTAGGAGATATCCGACTGTTGTCCTACGGTCACTTTCTGATTCCAAAGGGAGATGGGCAATCTCTCAAATGATGATTCAAGGGCAGAAATTCACAATATGTATGGTATATGTCCCGAACATTGACTGTCCAGATGTCATATATCAATTGAGTTCTGAGTTATTGGATTGGTCTGGAGAGATGATTGTTATGGGAGATTTTAATTGTATTCTGGACAGAAAGATTGACACTACTAATGCCACTGCCCGTGTTAGAATGTGTAGGACTAAGGCTGCAATTTTAGAATTGCTTCATCTGCATCAGTTGGAACATTCTTGGAGGAGGTTATTTCCAAATGTACCAGGTTATACTTTTTATTCATTTTCACATAAACATAATTCAAGGATCGATATGATATTTGCAAATAATACTATCTTATAGAGTGCACTTGTAGCAGTATGCCCGAAAATTACATCTGATCACAATCCGGTTATGTTAACAGCGCAGTTGCAGTTAAATGCCCAGAAACCAATCAGGGATTTTACTTTTCCTAGACACCTCCTCAGTAACTGGAATATGTGGAGTTTATGCGAATAGTACTTGAGGAGTATATAGATAATAACTTGGGCTTAGTGTCAATACCAATAGTATGCGACTGTTTAAAAGCACATGTTAGAGGGGCAATGATACAATATAATATCAAACAAAATCGGCAAGGCCGCTTCCAGATGGAGCAGGAACAAAAGCTTTGTCTTGATTTGGTGCAGCAACATGCAACAGCCATTGCAGCTCAAAATGTGGGTGAGCAACAGATCCATCAACAGGTTGTTGAGGCAAGAGCTAAACTAAAAAGAAGGCTGAGGTATAAAATCGCAAATCATTATCATAGGTATAGAGCCAAACAATATGAATATGTTGAAAGGGCAAGCCAATTGCTGGCCAATCAAATGCAGATCAAAGGGCCAAATCTCAGGTTAAACTAATTAAAGGCATAGATGGTTTGGTTTACCATACTGCCAGGGATATAGTAGAACAATTTAAGCTATTCTACGCCGATCTGTATAGCGACTCGGTCAGCTTTGATCAACAAATCGTTGTGGATTATATACAGGAGTGTGCAATGCCAGTTCTGGATTTCTTCTCTTTCTGAGCCCTCACAAAAAGATATTGGTTGAAGGGAAGTTGAGGAAGCAATTAATGCTTTGCCTGCTTGCAAGGCAGTTGGACAGGATAAGATCCCGCTCGAATTTTATATTTATATTGATCCCCATCTTTCATGAGCTATGTAATGCGATTATGCAAGGAGAAGAAGTTCCCCCTTCTTGGAATACAACTAATATTGTTGTATTTCCAAAAAAGGGGAAACCTACAGATGATATGAGCTCTTATTGGCCTATAGCGTTATTTTAATGCCGATGCCAAACTTTTTTCTAAAATTCTTGCTACACGACTGCGTTGTGCCTGCTGCTTTGTGTATGCAAATGCTGGGGGGTACCACAGGTACCCCCGCCGTGTGCACCCCCCACCTTGCCTGCACTCCGGGGGCCCGTAGTGGGCCCCCAAAGTGAAGACCGCCTGCCTTTCCGTAGTGGCATTGCTGCCACGGAAAAGCATCAGATTGGGCCCATACTAATATGGCTGGCGGTGTCAAACAGACACCACCACCATATTAAACCTTTTCTTGCAACCGGGGTGGAAAAGCGGCAGGCGGTCTTTCCGTCCGCCGCGGACCCCCCAGCCATCCTAATGTGGCGGGGGGTCATTTCAGTGAGGATGGCGGGTGGATTGCCCCCGCCAGGCCGACCGTGGCTACCACCAGCCTGGCGGGGGCAATACACCCGCCATCCTAATGGGCCCCTTGGTATTTAATGTTGATATTTCTCCAGTTACTTTAATGGGACGGATCTAAAACAAACCCCGTATGCGGATGATATCGCTGTTTTTTCTATTATGCCAGTGAATGATTTAACTGCGTAACCCTTGAAGCATAGCGATTCAGGTATTTTTCTGGCTATAAATTAAATCTTAATAAGACACAGACGATACTGAATTTTCAACTTGAAAGGCCTCCAGCAGCTTTAGAAATCACAAATACAGTAATTTACTTGGGAGTCTGTCTTAGTAGTCAAATTAATGATATTATTGCATTCACCGCGTGCGTGCGGCCGCTATTTTCGCGCTGTGCAGCTTTTTTCCAAAAGCCGCATTACATGACGAGCTGAGCTCGTCATGAGCATGCGAGCGGCGCAACTCATGACGAGCTCAGCTCGTCATGAGCACGGAAGGGGTTAAACTATGAACCACTGTTGACCAAAGTAGTCACAAAATTGCGAAGTTGACATCGGCTACCCCTCAGTAAGTATGGGAGATGTAACATTATCAAAATGAAGGTCCTCCCGAAGTTTTTGTATTTTTTTCGCACAATCCCATTAAAGATACCATCGACTTCTTTTAAACGTCTCGATAGCGCTATCGGTAGTTTTATCTGGGGATATCGGCATGCAATTAGAGCTATTCGATATATAAAACTACCATACATGCAAGGTGGTTTCAAACTCCCAGATTTTAAAATGTATTTTTGGGCGGTATTTACTGGGCAAATACAGAGTCTACTTAGAGGACCTGAAAATGACGATAGCCGGCTTGCATATCAACTGGCTGATGGGCAAAGCACTGGGTTTTTATTGTATAAAACATCTGACCCCAACTATTATAAGCGGGTACGATTTAAGGTAATCAGGGATGTTACTAGTATATGGCGTAAAACATATGCATTACCCATTTTACATGAGTATGTCGCATTGTGGGGGGATCCCTTGCTGCCTAGAATATTTAATGATCACGCTGGGAATGAATGGCAAGGTAAGGGCATGATGTGGTTGGGTCATTTGTACGATGGGCAGGGATTTTGTACTTTTTTGTCTTTGAAAGAAGAATTTTGTTTGTCACAAACTCATTTTTTCAAATACTTTGAGATCAGGGATTATTTCCTTCGTGGTCGGAGACTATTAGAGCTGAACAGTTCCTCTGACATTCTGTCTATATTTTTGGATACTAATGGACAGGTAATTATAGATAAAACTTATCAGAAATTTATAGCAGTGGTTAGTGATGATGGTTTACAAATTGCAGCTAAACTCAGTCAGACTTTTAATTGTAATATAACTAAAGAAGAGAAACAGGAATCCTTAGAAACAATAGACTAGGCTGTAACATCTGTTAATTTGAAACTTCAGCAATACAGAACCATATTTATGCTTTACTATAATCCAGAGCAAATTTCTAAATGGGGTAACAATGTAACAGCCAAAAAATCACACTGCCCAAAATGTCAAGAATATGCTACAGATTTATATCATATGTTTCTTACATGTCCAATGTTGAAGGAATTTTGGTCCAATATAACTCTCACCCTTGAGATCTGGGTTGGTTATGTCAATCCGTTTCCGGGAAAGAGTGGGTATTGGGAACATTCTCTGAGTTGGGCTGTCTTACGAGACCCTTTGCTTCTATTATTTCAACCTGCGCTCGACTATGTATCGCCCACTCTTGGATTCAAAGTACAAGTCCAAGCATTAATGAATTCTGGATTTTGCTAACGGAGAAATGCAGATGGCATTAGCTAAAGTTAGAGGCCCTTGGTCCTGGCCAAAATTGAAAGGAGATGGTCCAGTCTACAATGGGATTAGGGATCCAATATATTAATTGGATATATTGATAATATGGTTGGCATATTTTCTTAATTTTGTATGCTCTTATGTGTCCTGCCATTGCTAATTATTTTCAATGGTTTATCTTTGTAGTTCTTTTGTAATGTATTGATGTTTCTGGCTATAAAAAATATGCCCATGCTAATGAGATGATACTGGAAAAATATCTGAAAATGTGGGCTTTATTGATGAGTTTTGTTACAAGTTAAAATTATGTATGTGGATAATCAAATTTATAGTTTGAAGGATTCAAGGAATACTGCTGACTATCATTGGGAAAATCAGCAGACATTGTAATAACATTTGATCTTGCAGCGTGAAAAGTCTTGTAGGGAAGTAAGTCTTCCACGATAATACTTAAGGATAACACACTCTAATGTTCCTTAAAAGCAAGACTTGCTATTAATTAACAGTTCACTTCCGGCTTCATTATTAAAAGGTAGGGAAGCCTGCTCTGAGGAATGCCATCTGCCCAGTGCACTCTCGCAGTTTCTTTTAAAGACTTTTATGGGGCTATTCACAAAGGTAAACTTACACATGAGTAAGTTTATATGTGAAAATGTACTCTAGTACTTTGTAGTTTTATTTGTGAATGTAAAGATACTACTTGTAACCTTTCACATGTAGGCAGCGATCTTCTACATGATAAAGTATAGGGAACTGTTTAAAGGTTTATTACAGTTTTAAACAAATAGTAAAATTCTTTTAAAGATAAATATGAATGTACATTAATTCAAAATAAATATTTTAAATAAAAAACAAAGTAAAAACCACAACAGCAATAATAACCTAATTTTAAATGTAACATTTAATCATTTTGATTGTATCAAATTAAATTAAAATAATTTTTCATAAAATGTAAATAAAAAGGTTCCCACCTCAAATATACAATGCATATTTATTAATTATATAGTAAACATCATTATTACTAATATTTATGTAAAGTATTAAATTAACTTAGGTCAATGGTTTTATTTAAATATTAAAGTTACATTATTGTTCAAATTTATAAAAGTGTATTACTATATTTTATAATACATTTATAATTATGTTTCATTTGCATATTTTTCTAAACATTACATTACATTAATTTATATCTTAAAAAAGTTAAAATAAGTGATTTTAATTAAACATTAGTTTTTATGGGCTTCATTTCAAGTCCCTGGCTCCATGTTTTATGAGATGGTCTTGTAGTGCTAGGAGCTGGCCTTGTGTGGTGCTGAACTTATTACAGCTCTTGATTGGAGTATGTTTGAGGCTACAACAGGTCTTTTGTGGCTGCAGTAACTAAAGAAGGGCAGTTTGTGAACAGGAATGGACTTACTCTTTTATGGGTATGTGCAAGTCCCTCTATAAACCACTCACTAGTCCTCCCTTAACCTCTCCTTACTCCATCCCTAACCCCACAACTTTAGTAGTATGTATTCTCCATTTTTCAGCCATTCTTCCCCATCTCACTCACATTGACTTCTAAAACATATAACTACATATGCAGAGATTTCTGCAGTTGGAGGCGTAGATCTCCGCACATAAAGGATCAATAGACAGGAACATCAACCTTCACATTTAGGAACATCAGAAGCATTGTTTAGTTTGTTAGTAGTACTATTGTAGTCCTACTAAAATTACTACAAAATGCAGTTTGTTAATAGAACCCCTAGATTGTTTACATCTTCTGTGGCTTAAGGCCTACTGAACAAGCCCTTGTCACATATGCTCTGTAAAGTGGTGTGCTTTTTTTGCCAGCAGAGTGACTGCTACTATCAGTCCGGGCTTATTCTATGTCAGCACATAAGACTGACAGAAGGAGCCACTAAAACATTAATAACCAACAAGCAACCATTCTTCTCCTCTGTTTACTTGCCTGTGTGTGGACTACTGGGAATTTGCTTCACCTTTGGCAGAGAAAACAAACTGTTTCTACACTGGTAGTCAGAATGAGGAGAGGGAAGAAACTGCATTTGAATCTACTGCTGTAAAATATGCTGATGGGTGACATAATTGGCAATCCAGTAAGAAGTGTGGAATGGACCAGGATTCAGCTCTGAGGTCACATCTAAGGAAGTGATAAACAATGCACATCATATCCCGGTTCTGATCTGTACATCTTGAAGTGCAACATCAGGAGATTGAAAAGTGTAAAGCTCGGGGGAGTCCAGAATCCTTTTTGGGATAGAGTATTCATGAAAACATCACGGCAGAGAATATGAGGGCCAAATATTGGATAACTTGTCACTTTTCACATGCAGGCTGAGATTTCTGTTAAAGGTGCTGAGATCTCTATATAGTAAAGTATAGGGAAAGGTTTAAAGGTTAATTCAAGTTTTAAAAATTGTAAAAATCTTTTTGATATAAATATGAATGTACATTAATTAAAAATATTTATTTAAAATGTAAAACAAAGTACAAAAAAACGGAACAGCAGTAATAACCAAATTTTCCATTTAACATTCAATAATTTTGTAAATATCAAATGTAATTAAAATAATTTTTCTTAAAATTTAAATAACAAGGTTCCCACCTAAAGTACACAATGCGTATGTATTAGTTAGGTAGTAAACATTAATACAATCACTTATGTGCAAAATTTATTTAACTGAGCTCAATGATTTTATTTTAAATGTTAAAGTTACATTAATGTTTAAATTGACAAAATATTATGACTCTTTTATAATTTATGTTTCATTTACATATTTTTTAATCATTAAATTAAATGTATTTATGTCTTTAAAAAGTTTAAATAGGTGATTTTAATTTAGCATTAGATTTTATTGGCTTTTATTTTACGTTCCTGTCTCCATGGGAAATCGAATATAGGTGAGGACTGTAAACCAGGAAACGTTTCTTATCTTGGGGGTCGAAAGACAATTTGCTGAATTAGTTAAATGCAGGTACTGCTTTCCTCCTTTCAGGTTAGAAGAAAAATGCTAAGCATTGCTGAGATATTCCTCAATGAGCAAATGTAAGAGGCAGCAGAGGATACAGACTGATATATAGGAGTGGTGGGGCGTTCTTCTTGCCAATATGCTATATTTCACAGTGGATTCAGATATTGCGCAGTGACAGAAACTGAATAACATAGATGAAGAAAACACTTAAGGTGAAGGGAAGTGAAGTATTAATATACTGTGTAAGTCCAGATAGAAATACCTATAAAAGTATTTGAGGCACCAGTTGATCAAGGTAAAATGGCAAGGCAGATCACACAAAGTACAGCTGCAGACCCTTTAGCAAATAGCCCTTACTTCCTTTTGACCAGTCCTCATGGTAGGGCAGCAATCAATATTAAGAATATAGTATCTAAGGAATTGGCAAGGAATAGCAGAAGAAGTACCATGATGAGGAGACTCCCTAAACCAAACAATATTCTTCCAGACACTCCAGATGTTTAAATTGAGAAAGGTGGGTGGAAATGACAAAGGAGGAGCACCAGGACAGAGGCACACAAAACTAAATTGCTGTTTTTGGAAGACAGCCCCCCTGTCCAGTAGGCTCTAACAGATCTGATGAGGTAAGGAAAAAGAGAGCCATGCTTGTATCGAAAATGTGCACCTGTGACGAGGAAGCATATGATTCATGAGCAAGAAATGACAAAGGGGGTGATTACGAGTTTGGTGGTCCATAGGACCACTGCAATCGCAGAGGAACCGCTGTTCCCCGGCAGTGTTGCAGTGGTGTGAGGCAGTAACATGCTGGTAGTGCCTTTGTGGCACTGCGAAGAATATTATGAGTTTCCTCACTGCCAGCCTTTACAAGGTGGTGAGCCTGCCATTAAAAAGCTGGCGGCGGAGAGGAAACTAAGAGGACCCTACAGTGCCCCCTCTGGCCATGGGAACCCATTCAGGGGGTCACATGTTGTGCCCATCCTGTGTGCATAAATCCCCTTTTACTGCACAGCACGGACTGCAGAGTCCATGCTGTGCAGGAAAAGGCTTTGGCGCTCCCTCAGCAGTGCCTTTTTTAAAGACACTGCCAAGCAACCACCAAAGGACCACCCACCAGACAACAAGTAAACGTGTAATCTGGCGGGCAGCCATCAGTGGACGTTAGCAGTGTTGGAGCGGGGTCAGCGGCATGGTGGCCCAGCTTCCACACCGCCAGATTCATAATCAGGTCCAAAGTCTTGACCGTCAACAACTGAAAGAAGATACTTGTTTCAAACTTCATTTTTTGGCTACCCTGAATGACAGTGAAGAATCACTATGTTGGAGAAGAATAAGCTGAAGGGCAGCAGGGAAATGAGAAACATTGTAAAAACTCCATAGTTCCAGTAGTAAAACATGTGCAGGTCAAGAAAGAGTACATCGGACACTGGAAAAAAATGTCTGTACGCCAATGACCATTCCACTCTATTGTCCCTATATCAAGGCAGATGTTTTAATAATTCGACGGTGCTTAGATGCATTAAAATGAATTTAGGTTATAAAATCAATGAGGATGAAACAATTTTCATTAATATAAATATGATCTAAATGAGAAAGTGCTAATGGGTTTCCAGTAGTGTGCTTACGTGTGATATTTGGATAAAAATGTAACCATGACCATCGACTAAATGACGGAAACAGATTTGCGATAAGGTATGGAGGGAGGTAAAATGACTATGAGCCTTTGTCTAGAGTGCACAGCGAATGAGAAACAATGACTTGGAATGCTACCTAGAATGATTGCCAGTGAAGTAGACTATTTGCAAGCATTGTAACCATCATCTTTGCTCTCTGTGCCAAAGGACTGAATCTATACCTCACTGCCAAGGCCTAATAAGGTCAAACCTGTCTGTGGTTGTTTGTGTAGTCTTCTGGATGGGGGCTCGTCTGACAGTTTGGGGATCAAGGCCAGAGCTAATTTCCAAAAGGTGGGGGCTGTCTTGAGTGGCATGATGGGTTGGAATCCTACCCAGAGTGATCACCAGTAGTTTAGACTATTTGCAAGTCTTCCCATAATCAACCTTGTCTGTTTGTTACATTAGATAAAACCTCGCTAAATAAAATCAAGGTTATACATTTGGATGATTAATGTTTGTGAAAATAATGGTATTGTCTAGTCTGCTGCATCTAATTGGGAATCTTCTACTTATTGTAACTAAATGGGAGATCAGCAAGATGCAAAGATTTATTTTTAATCTGGGCATACCTGTCAACCCATATCTTGGGGCACAAATAGACTCACTCTAAGGAAGAAGTTAGGCTCTGGATTCCCACCCTGGAGCATATGTATTGGGACTGTGTATGTACAAATTTCAATAACTTTTTACTAGTTCTCATACATAACTAAATGAGTTATTTCACGTAAGGCTCAAACTTTAGGGACTACTACCTGGCTATTTAAATTCTCCAGTCCTGAATTTTTTAAAGCTCACCTCCAAGTTGTGGGATATTACATAAAGGGATGTCTATCAATGTTATGACATTACTGAGCCTCTATAAGTAGCCTTCAGATGTCAATGTCAGGATAATTGATTACTTCAAAAGGTCAGCAATATTTTTAAAAAAAAGACTCAAAATGAAGTGGTCATTCACTATATGGGAGATGTTTTCTATAAAGTTCAAGTTCAAGTTCAAGTTCAGGCATTTATAAAGCGCACTACTCACCCAGAGGGTCTCAAGGCACTAGAGGGAGGGGTTCACTGTTTGTCGAATAGCCATGTTTTCAGTTCTTTTCTGAAGGTGATGTGATTCTGAGTAAGGCGGAGGTGGGTGGGGAGTGAGTTCCAGGTCTTGGCAGCCAGGAAGGAGAAGGATCTGCCACCCATGGTGGTTTTTCGGATGCGCGGGACTGCGGCGAGAGCTTGATTGGATGATCTTAGTTGGCGGGTGGGATAGTAGAAGGACAGTCGGGTGTTGAGGCATTCGGGTCCTAGATTATAAAGGGCCTTGTGTGCGTGGGTAAGAAGGCGGAAAGTAATTCTTTTGTTGACGGGAAGCCAGTGGAGGTTTTTTAAGTGACTGGTGATGTGCTCTTGGCGCGGGATGTCTAATATGAGTCTCGCTGATGCGTTTTGGATGCGCTGGAGCTTTTTCTGCAATTTTGTTGTAATTCCGGCGTAGAGTGTGTTGCCATAGTCCAGTCGACTCATGACCAATGCATGGGTGACAGTTTTTCTTGTTTCGAGGGGGATCCAGCGGAAGATCTTTTTGAGAATGCGAAGGACGTTGAAGCAGGAGGATGATACGGCGTTGACTTGTCTGGACATTGAGAGCGAGGAGTCTAGAATGAAGCCAAGGTTGCGTGCATGGTCCGTGGGTGTGGGCGCTGATCCCAAAGCGGAAGGCCACCAGGAGTCGTCCCAAGCTGAGGGGGAGGATCCTAGGATGAGCACTTCCGTTTTGTCTGAGTTGAGTTTTAAGCGGCTCTGTTTCATCCATTCGGCTACTTCTTTCATACCTTCGTGAAGGTTGTTTTTGGCAGTGTTGGGGTCTTTGGTGAGGGAGAGGATCAGCTGGGTGTCGTCGGCGTAGGAGATGATGTTGAGGTTGTGTTGACGTGCGATGGAGGCGAGGGGACTCATGTAGACGTTGAAGAGGGTGGGACTGAGTGAGGAGCCTTGAGGTACGCCGCAGATGACTTCGGTGGGCTTTGAGTAAAAAGGGGGGAGTCGGACTCTCTGGGTTCTCCCGGCTAGGAACGAGATGATCCAGTCCAAGGCTTTTCCTTGAATGCCGATGTTGTTGAGGCGTTGTATTAGGGTGTTATGACAGACAGTGTCGAAGGCGGCGGAGAGGTCGAGTAGAATGAGGGCCACTGTTTCACCGTTGTCCAGGAGTGCTCGGATGTCGTTGGTCGCCGCAATGAGGGCGGTTTCGGTGCTGTGTTTGGCTCGAAAGCCGTTCTGTGAGGGATCCAGGGAGTTGTTGGATTCAAGGAAGGCTGCGAGTTGGCTATTGACGGCTTTCTCGATGACTTTGGCCGGGAAAGGGAGGAGGGAAATGGGTCGGTAGTTTTTCAGTTCTGAGGGGTCTGCTGTTGTTTTTTTCAAAAGGGCGCTGAGTTCGGCGTGTTTCCATATTTCTGGAAAGGTGGCGGAGTTGAAGGAGCAGTTAATGACATCGCGGAGTTGGGGAGCGATGATGGAGTCAGCTTTGTTGAAGATGTAGTGGGGACAGGGGTCAGAAGGTGAGCCAGAGTGGATTGAGTTCATGAGGCGAATGGTGTCTTCAATGGTGATTGGGTTCCAGGAGTTAAGGTAGTTAGTTGGAAGGGTGGGATTTGAAGGGGGTGGGGTGAGTTGTTCATTGGGAGTGTTCTTGAAGCTGTTGTGGATGTCGGCAATTTTGTTGTAGAAGAAGGAGGATAACGCATCGCAGAGGTCTTGGGAGTTAGTGATGTCGTTGGATGCTGCGGGAGGGTTGGTGAATTCTTTGACAATATTGAAGAGTTCCTTGCTGTTATGAGAATTGTTGTCGAGACGGTCCTTAAATGCTGATTTCTTGGCGGATCGAATCAGTTGGTGGTGTTTGCGGGTGGCGGTCTTGAGGGAGGCCATGTTGTCTGAGGTTGGTTCTTTTCTCCAATTCTTCTCCAGGGTGCGGCATGTCTTCTTGGATTTTTTAAGGTCATCATTGAACCAGGGAGACTTTTTGCTGGATGATTTCAACTGGTGTTTTTTCAGGGGTGCTAGTTCGTCTGCACTGTGGGTGATCCATTGCCTGAGGTTGGTGGCTGCTTGGTCTGGGTCCGTTGCTAGGGTGGGAGTATTTTGGCTGAGTGATGTGAGGAGTTGGTCGGTGGTGATTTTGTTCCATTTTCTTCGGGGAATGGGTTGTGGACGGTAGTGGGTCAGGGTTGTTTTGTAGCTGAAGTGAACACAGCTGTGATCCGTCCAGTGGAGAGCTGTAGTGCGATCGAAGGAGATGTGCTTGCTGGAGGTGAAGATAGGGTCGAGCGTGTGTCCGGCTGTGTGAGTGGGGGTGTCAACAAGTTGTTTGAGTCCAAGATTGGACAGGTTGTCCAGAAGGGTGGTGGTGTTGTTGTCGAGAGTGTTGTCAAGGTGGTAGTTAAGGTCTCCTAGAAGAATGTAGTTCTCTGAGGCGAGGGCGTGCGGGCTGACGAAGTCAGTGATGTCGTCGCTGAATTGAGATCGGGTGCCTGGGGGCCTGTAAATGAGGGTTCCTCTAAGTGTGGTCCTGGGGTCGGTGTGGATCTGAAAGTGGAGGTGTTCGGCGGTTGCAAGATTGTCGTCAGAGCTGGTTGTAATTTTGATGGTGTTTCTATGGACGATGCCGATGCCTCCTCCAGTTTTTTTAATGGTGCGGTCTTTTCGAATGATCTTGTAAGTGTCCGGTATGGCTATGGCGATGTCGGGGGCAGAAGATGCGTTCATCCAAGTTTCAGTGAGGAAGGCGATGTCAGGTGACACAGTGTCGATTAGGTCCCAGAGTTCGGTTGCGTGTCTGTGGACCGAGCGGGTGTTCAGTAGGATGCATTTCAAGTCGTTGGGTTCGGAGCTGTGAGTGGAGGAGGTGTGTTTGGTGAGGGTCCTGAAGCAGTTGAACTTACAGGAGAGGCAGGAGAATGGGCCGTGGGTACGTCCTGGGGTAGCTGCGCAGCAAAGAGGGGTGCGACCGGCGTTGAGGGCGAGGAGAGTAGCGGCATCATAAGTTACTCTGGGGAGTTGGGAGCGGCATAGAGCAGGGGGACGGGCGCTGGGCGCGGTCCAGGCGCGGACGGGCGCAGACGGGCTTACCTTTGGCGCACCTTTGGCGCAACTAGGGCGCGAACGCTGCGCGTGAACGCTGCGCGTAGGTCCTACTGACATAAGTTGGGAGGTGGAGGGGGGCGGAGCGTGGGAGGGTGAGCTGGGAGGCGTTAGCGAAGGGGGAGGGACGGGCTGCAGGCACAACAAAATGGAGGGCTCACAAACAACAACAGGACGCTATGCGAGGGCAAAGTAAATACACATCAACAAATGCGAGGGCTCAAAACAGCAGCGCTATGCACACAGGTCAGCAAATAATATTATAAAGCCTGAAATGGTCAACTGCAGTAACAGCGCAATACACGTAGGACACAATATCTGCAATTAACTACGCAAATGCGGAGCGCTACGCTGGGAATTGGGCGCTTAATCAGGAGTGAATGAAAATGCCAATTAGAAAAGATAATGCCAGTGGATAGTCAGCGCTACGATACCACAGTGGCGCTTGTAGGTCGGGAGGTGGGCAGGAGCAACCGCTTCACGAGGAGTTCAGCTGGTCACAGGGGCTCCTCAGCCGAGTAGTTTCTAGTGCTTCGTGGGTGGGAGGGTGAGCTGGGAGGCATTAGCGAAGGGGGAGGGACGGGTTGCAGGCACAACAAAATGGAGGGCTCACAAACAACAACAGGACGCTATGCGAGGGCAAAGTAAATACACATCAACAAATGCGAGGGCTCAAAACAGCAGCGCTATGCACACAGGTCAGCAAATAATATTATAAAGCCTGAAATGGTCAACTGCAGTAACAGCGCAATACACGTAGGACACAATATCTGCAATTAACTACGCAAATGCGGAGCGCTACGCTGGGAATTGGGCGCTTAATCAGGAGTGAATGAAAATGCCAATTAGAAAAGATAATGCCAGTGGATAGTCAGCGCTACGATACCACAGTGGCGCTTGTAGGTCGGGAGGTGGGCAGGAGCAACCGCTTCACGAGGAGTTCAGCTGGTCACCTCGGTCATAAAGGCAAGGTGATCTCTCAAGCGGCTTGGATAAGTCAGATAGGGGTCCAGGGACCTCAGAAATATGGATTATAAGGCTGTACAAGTGTTAACAAAGAAATACCTTAGCATTCTGGATAGCCTCCTTCATGAGGTGATCTTGCTACACTTGGTGAATTAATGGGTAGGTCTTGGACCGATTGCTTTTCTTGTTCTCCTTTGTTACACTTGGAAATGATTCAAACAAGTAATGTTTGTACCAGCTGGCAGGAGGGAGTTATGGAGTATTGCCTGTGGAACCAAAATGATTTTTGAGATTTGCCCCTGAATAATTTTTTCTGTTGTACTAAAAGATGTGGATGAACTTTAAGGGGTTAATCAATTTAAAATCTTAGCCAATAGTTTTTTGTTTGTTCAGGGATATAGATTGCCAAGTTCCCCAAGTAAAATATGTTTGAGAAATAAATCAATCCTATTGAATCATTAAATTAAATGTAAATATAAGGAATATGATTAACTGAAGTCAACTTAATATTTTTTGTGGTAGTCTGTACAGCATTGCAGGCACCAAAACCTGCATCCCCAAAAATAAAACTGCCAGCCAGTGAGTGGCCATAAACATCCCCTGACCAAAGGGAGAATGTGAAGGGGTATATGAAAGGCAGCCGTGCCTTCAAAAGTAAAAGATCACTCATTTTCCTCAAGGGAGTCTCAGATCCACCTACAGATTCAAAGATCCTATAAGTGGGCATTGTGATTTTGAATCCCAAATGTGGGTCCTCGAGTACACAAACCTCACGGGAAAAACAAAGTTTTTTTTCGTGATTTCAGGTCCTTCCAAAGGCATATGACCTGGCCACAGGTCATGCAGTGCCGGGAAGACCCTTTGTCGATGGCCTATAGCGAGAACTTCTTACCAGAGCTTCCTCCATATGG
The DNA here is from genome assembly GCF_964261635.1 of Lissotriton helveticus. NCBI lineage: Eukaryota > Metazoa > Chordata > Amphibia > Caudata > Salamandridae > Lissotriton > Lissotriton helveticus. Next base: position 262,535,696 of record NC_136071.1, read on the forward strand.
GAAAGGGATTGGCTACAGAGCCGGGTCTGAGCAACCTTTGCCTCCTACTGTTTTGGGGATTGTACAGTGTGGGCTTGGAACATGTGAATTTTGCATAATGATGGACTGGAATGCGCCCCTTCCTGATTATTTTTGTCTGAGACATTTGCAAAAGTTCCATCCCTCCCCGCGTTTGTTTGAATATAAGGCCCTACGTGCAATGGGAAAACCACACCATGGGTCCCACGCTCACTTTTCCATAGGATCCAAGCCGCATCACCTTCAAAAGGGAAAAATTGATGGCTCAATCGTTCTCAGGTAATGCGGTGAGAATCTGGAACTCTCTTCCTCCTTTGCCACGTGCCACCACCTCCATTCAGATCTTCAAAGCAGACCTTAAATCTCTTCTATTCCAAAGACACTTTCAGAACTAATTCCTTCATTCTCAGACCCCGCCAGGAAGTTCGATAGTCATTGTAAATTTGTTATATATTTTTTTTGTATATTCCTTTCTTGCTGTGTTTGATATTGTGTTCATTTTGCCTACTGTGTTTTGATTCTGTGTCCTGCTATTTTTGTACGTTTCATTTTTGTAACATTTCTCTCATGTAACGTAACTAGTTCTATTGTACAGTGCTCTCACACCTTCGGGTAAAGTCCGCGCTTTATAAAAATGCATAATATAGGTATGAACCCGGTCTGGACCTGCTTGTGTTCCCATTCTAATGGTATATGGCCTGTCAGTTTGGACTGTTCCTACTTGACAGACATGAATGTGTTTGCTCCCTCTATGGAGCGGCACAGTGGGCAAAAAAATGATGGACCAAAATGCAGTCTTGAGCAATTACTGGTGGATTAGACTTTTGCAAGAGGTCCATCCATCACCATTTCATGTATTTTCAGACATGAAGACACCAGTAAGGTAACTGATTATATCATTTTTACATCATCTGTGGCATCATATTTGAGGGCAATAGCAGTGAAATAGGTGGTAGGTTATTGTTTGCTCAGTCAATGGTAAATGGCCAAATTAAATTGTTTGCAGCTTTTGCTTAATAACTTTCATGACATTTCATGTGTTTTTTGTGGTATGTCTGAGGTATTTTTAAATATATGTTAAAGTCTAATCAGCACAGAAACCATAACCTACTTTTAACAAAGTTGTTCAGAGAAAAGAAATATAACTTCTTCTCTGTTATGTTTTTGAAGCAAAGCATATCTGTTATTGTGATTGCGGATAAGCATTAATATTTTCTGAAGAATGTTGGTGATCTAAAAAGAAATAACAGTGCAGAATTAAAAAGTATTCACAAGTAAGAGGATGCAAGCTAACTGTGGTTCACCGTCTACTCTGTTCATTTACGTATAAGCAGACCGGGGGGAATGCACATCAGGTTGGTTAATCTCAAAATCCCAGTCATGTCATGTGTAGTATAAGATGCTGCACTGACAGACAGCAACACTTGCTGCAGGCACATGACTCATAAGGGAATGCAGAACTCTGATGTAAAATTAATGGATTGGATTTGGTGGCATGGATGTAATAAAATGTGCTGTGCACGTCGATAGAACCATAAGGAGATGAAACCTTAACCACGATTTTGTCTCCCTAATATAATGTTTTGAATAATGAAGCAGTGGCCATTGTCTTTTAGCTGTAGTCAAGTAATGCAGAAATGATCTCTTATTGGCTGCAGAAACCCAGTCTCCTGTACCCGCAGCAAATCACTGGTTGAGGGGGGTTCATTCCTCTGCCCATCCAGGAGGTGTAGTTACTCCAGCCCCACGCCAAAGCAAATATGTGACCATTTATTTCCAGGGTGAAAGGGGATAGAGAATAATAGCCACAAATGTGCATGTTTGTAGGCGTTCTCAAACTGCCCAAACAAACCAGTCCTTGGCATGTCCTCTTCCACCACCGGAATTGAATTTACGAGACAGGATTGCAGATTTCTTTCTCACTCCTAGTGGAGACGCCAGAACCATATAACCATTTCCATCTGCCAATGAATAAATTCCCTTTGTGAATTCGAATCAGGCATGAAGAAAGATACATTTGGTCGTGAACTTGTGCATGCAACCGAATTTACATTTGTGAATAGGCCCTATTGTGCTGAGATCTGCCAGTCATTTTATGAACACATTTTTGCACAAAAACAGCATGAAATTGGCAGTACGTTCACTTTCTTTAACCCACATGTCAGCTTTCATTTTTAATTATGTCGCTTTGTCCCGAAATTGTAATTTGACTTTTATTAAAATAGACCTGTTTAGTCACCAAACACTACCTTTTCAATATTGCAAACAAATGCATTTAAGAGCAAATATCAAAATTACATTTTCTACAAATACACTATGGGCCAGATGTTTGACCATTCTATTTTGCTAGTCGCAAATTGAGACATTTTAGAACTCACAATTTACGATTCGCAAAATGGAATGTACAACAGCGTCTCAGACACTGTTTGCGATTCCCGATGCGGTCGCAACCGCCGAGCCTCATTAATATTCATGAGGCAGTTCGCAATTTGTGACCCCATTGGGAATGGCCAGCACTTACAGGGATGGCATCTGCTGGACTCAGCAGACCACCATGTCTTTGACTGCTTTTTAAATAAATATCAAACAAAAGAAGAGTGTCAACTGCACTGGTATCTATATGGAGACCCAGCGACAAAGACTGTGAAAGGACTGTGAGAGAAGTGTGGAAAAACCCCTTTAATTAACACATTGGGAATCTTGTTTTTTTTTTTTGAAAGCCCTCACTCACCAACCTGGTTGGTGACATGCTTCATCATCGGGCCCACCAGGAGAAGCCGAATGCCTCCCTGGTGTGCTGCAACGCCAGATTACTGCGGAGCTGGTTTTGTGACAATAGTGTGAAAAGTGATGTTAAAAATGTCTAGAAACTGTACCAATCACAATGATTTATTTGTTGGTCAGTTTAGACATGGTTAAAAAAGGATATGTGTGGAAAAACTACCGCAGATTATGATGGGAGTTTCCACTTAAAGTGGGGTCAACATGTTTCAGCCCTTCCTAAGTGTAAGAATTACGTGGGCATTCGTCAGGACCATGTAGCGTGTACCTTGGCGGTATGGGCGCGCTAAGGCCCACCCTAACCAAAGGACGTGAAAGTTAAAAACTGTTTTATGTGTAAAAAGGTGCAAAACAGAACACAAACCACAAGTTGTGGGAATTACCTCCACTCGGAGGAACCTGTGTAGTTTGTGTGATAAAAGATCCACGCCCCATGGGTCTCGGGAGGGGGGTGGAGGCGAAAATGGCACACCGCCCGCAACGATTGGCACCCTCGTGGCACCTAGCTGTTCCTGCTCCGGACCCCGTGGTTCCTCTGAGTGGAGGTAATCCCCACAACTTGTGGTTTGTGTTCTGTTTTGCACCTTTTTACACATAAAACAGTTTTTAACTTTCACGTCCTTTGGTTAGGGTGGGCCTTAGCGCGCCCATACCGCCAAGGTACACGCTACATGGTCCTGACGAATGCCCACGTAATTCTTACACTTAGGAAGGGCTGAAACATGTTGACCCCACTTTAAGTGGAAACTCCCATCATAATCTGCGGTAGTTTTTCCACACATATCCTTTTTTAACCATGTCTAAACTGACCAACAAATAAATCATTGTGATTGGTACAGTTTCTAGACATTTTTAACATCACTTTTCACACTATTGTCACAAAACCAGCTCCGCAGTAATCTGGCATTGCAGCACACCAGGTAGGCATTCGGCTTCTCCTGGTGGGCCCGATGATGAAGCATGTCACCAACCAGGTTGGTGAGTGAGGGCTTCCAAAAAAAAAAAACAAGATTCCCAATGTGTTAATTAAAGGGGTTTTTCCACACTTCTCTCACAGTCCTTTCACAGTCTTTGTCGCTGGGTCTCCATATAGATACCAGTGCAGTTGACACTCTTCTTTTGTTTGATATATATAACCTGGGGGACCCCTTCCCGTTTGTGAGTGGCTTACCACCTACTTGAGGTAGGTGACAAACTGCGAGTACTTTGCAACCGCAATTGTGATCGCAAAACAATTGATATAGTAGTGCAATTCGCAATTAGGAAGGGACGCCCTTGGCACGGCCTTTCCTAATAGCGATCCACAAACCCTATTTTGAAAATATGTAATAGGTTACTGACTCGCAAAATAGGGTTTGTACATTGCACAGACCTACTTAGCAGTTGCAAATGAGCCAATTTCCCTTTTGAGACCGCTACTAAAGGTTTTACACCTGGCCGTATGTTCTCAAATGCTTCTGAGTCAATTTAAGGAACCACCTTCCTCTTTTTCAAATATATTTATTTCAATTGGGTAAATAAATGCACATAGGTTATTGTCCTTGTGTTCCCAGGTGAACTCAACATACGCCAGTTGTTGACATCATGTGGTCAGACAACGCTTCACATTTTAGCCAATTTCATCATTCTCCCTGACATGCCCCATCCGATGTCGGTCAATGCCATCAACAGTAGCGGTCGGCGGTGGGAGTTCATGCCGGGCGGTGACGTGGCGCGAGGGAGGGGCAGGGTGGGGGTAAGTAAACTATGAAATACGACCAAATGCAGGTAAGTAAACATGTAAATAAATAAAACAAATTTAGTTGCTCGCACTGTATCAAATTTGGCGATACAGTGCGCGCAACGAAATTCGTTATATTTGTTTACTTACCTGTATTTGGCCGTATTCTGTAGTTTAATACCCCCCACCCTGCCCCTCCCCATGTCACCGCCCAGCAGGACTCCCACCACCGAACGCTACTGGCCATCACGTGCTCAATCATGCAGTGACATTTTCCAGTCACTACCCTTAGCCTATAAAATCTCACCATATATCAATTAACTTAATCTGTCATAATGTTATTCCACAAATAGCAGTTATTCACATTGATCCAACTGGTCAATCAAAGATACCATAGGTCGACACATTCCCCATATGCAGCCTGAATAATGAGCCGCTCTGAGCCCCAACACCACAAGCACCTAGGTATGCCCAGCCAGCAACTGTGCATACATTATGCATTTATAAATATAACACGTGTGCTATCATTCTTGAAATAGACCGTATGGGATCTTTACTGGAAGTGGAAAGTAGCAATAAAAGGAATAGCTTATACATTTCTGAAATGTGATATAAGCGCGGCAAATCAAAACCGGTGTTATTGGTACTGCCCGTAACATCTTTAGCATTTAGGCATTCTGACCCATTCAGATTTACTACTGTTCACGGGGTCAGCTCTGCATAAAAACCATCAGCATTGCGATGTGAAGAGATGAAAAATGTTTGAATAGGTACATTGTTGTGAGTGGCTGTCAGTCCTTGGGCTTGCGTTGAAAGTATCCTCCTGAGATTGCACATTACTGTCCTGGCATTCATTAAGGGCATTCTGCAATGTGCAGCATGCCACAGTCATGTCACAGCCAATCCTGGGGTTGTCATCGTGTCACAGACAACAGGGCTGGACAGGCCTTTTTATTTATTCCACCGGGCATTTCCCCCGGTGGGCTGGAACCACTAGCAGTAGATTTTTGAACACCCAGGGCCTCTCCTGATGCCTCTGCCACTTTCCCCAGCCCCAAGCTGAATTACAACAGGCGGAGAGAGATTTTAAGAGAGAGAGAAAATGAGAGATGGAAGGGGAAGGTGGAGAGAAAGCGATCAAAAAGGAAGAAGAGAAAGGAGAGAAGGAGAGAGGATGGAGTAAGGCGAGTGCGCGAGGAAATGAAAGTAGGACTGGTTTGAGCACTTTCACCAGGGCTGCTTTTGGCTCCCAACCTAAGAGACAACCTTGGGAGAGTAAAGAATTTTAACCGCAGACAGGTAAAGGCAACACACTCTGGATTTCAGCACGTGAAAACGCCACTGAATTATCGCATAACCTCATGGGAGCTGTTTTGATGCCTTCTTTGCTGGGGGGTTTATTTGTGCAAAAAGGTGTCAACAGTTAGGTCTTTAGGTGTAACAGTAGCAGGAGCCCACGTTGCCTTTGACTTGTTATCTGCACGTGATTTTGAGGGTCATGTTTGTCAATACATCTGCTAGTAGAAGTAGTTGTCTCTAAAGCACATTTTAACGTCTTTGATTGATAATAGTGTCTGAAAGTGTAAGAGTCATGTGTACTACCTGGCTCCGAGGTACAAGAGCAGAGAAATAGTATTTGGTGTCATCGATTTCCTGTAGATTTATTGAGTGTTTTTGTGGTTTCTGTATATATGTGCATATGGGACCTATGTAACATGCATGCAGCCAAGAGCTAGAACAGGTGGGGAGATGGCGAAGGCAGAGAAGTCTTGACTTCTTGCTGATTGGAGCCTGGTTTTGGAAACCTGATGCTCTGTTGTGTGATGGAGACTGGCTTCAACTTATGTGGCAGGAATGAAGATAGTGCACTTAGTGAGACCCCTGCTACTTCAGCACATGTGCGCTAGATAGAGCCTGATGTCAGTAAATGGAGTACAACTGGCCATTGAATGTGATCTGGGATTAAATGCAGAGTGAGGGTAAAATGTTATTGTTAATTGTCCCAGCTTTTCCAAACTGCTGGCCCACTTTGCTGACTTTTTGTTCCTGCACAAACTCTTCTGTCTCTATTGATTAAGATTAAAAGTAGTAATAGTGTTTTGCTGCATATTGCAACCATCATTGTGGCTTTTTGGGGAAACAATGGGTTTTCTGGTATTTCTAGGTTTGAAAATAGGGCAAAGTGCTAACTCTTGAGGGGAGATTTTCAAAAAAGTCACGCAACGCAGTGCAGACCCCCACGAGGCTGCAATGCGTTGCGCGGCAGGGAGGGGGCAGGAGAGCGCCATATCTTTCCCTTGCGCCGGCGCTGATTTCAGCTGCCGTGTACCATGTACACACCTTAGTGCCGCAGCACTAGGGTGTGTGCATGACTTTAGCATTGGTTTTGTACAGGAAGGGTACCCTTCTTGTACAAAATACTATGTCTAGACACAACGGAAAACTTTTCCCACTTTGTATGCATGCTGCACAGTGCATCACGCATACAAAGTCAGAAAAGTACAGAGAAATTAAAGCATTTCTCCTGTTAGCACCTCCTTTGAAGGGGCGTTAACTTTTGGCGCAAAATCATGTTTATAAATCTTTGTAAACATGGATTTGCGTCAAAAGGCATGTGTGGTTGCATGGGAACGCCCATGTACTACACATGTAACTCCCCTAGGCTCAAAGTAACTCAAAGCAGTGCAAAGCTATTTAGAGGGTGCTTGCGCTCGCTAGCATCACTTTTGTGACGCTAAACCAGCACAAAAGCTTTGAAAATCTCCCCTTAGAGTCATGTCACTCTATTTTAATGTAGTGTGAATACATGCTCAGTCATGCTACTCTGCATCATTTTTGCAGGCATGGATTAATATTAGTGCCAGCTGGTGTTTGCACAATTTCTACCCTGAAATCTCACGTGGGCATCAACAGGATCACATACACCATGATGAAAAGTATTTTGACACTATACTCACATCAACTTATGGACCAAATATCTTTTGCGCTTATAAGTTGAATGAAATTGCTGTTTGTGCTACTTACCATTGCGTGAACAATCATACGTCTTGGATTTTTTTTTTGTGCTAAAATTTTTTGGCTTAATTGTTTTTAAAATATTTGTGAAAGACCAATGCCATCCCCACTCCCAAAACCAGTGCTCGAGTTTGCGTTGCAAACTGTGATCTATTGGAACGTCTCACGGCAAAACACCACCTAAAACAAATTCTTTGCAAACTTGAGTTGTAAATGCACCGTTTAGCCTCATTTTGTTCAAGCATGTCTGTGGAGAAGAACTCCTCCGGGCTCCCTTTGAGAGGCTCAGGCGCTCTGAAGTGATTTTTAACCCCTTCCACTCTGAATCTTCGTCAGCAGCCCGAGCCTCTGGTTAAACGTGTCATTTCCTGGGCATCACAGCGCCCTTTCACACTGACACGGCCGCAGCTAAAGCTGTAATGATAGTAACGCATTTAAGGAGATTACCTATGGCGGATTACATCAGTTTTATGACCCCAGCATTTAGCTTGATAAATCTCGGCATTAGTGTTAAGAATGTCAGTACAGAGAGCGTGACGTGACGTATTATATCTCTAGGCAAGCTGCTTCTTGGAATAAATATCGGGTTTTAATGTAGGGAAGGGACTTAACTTCCTTCATTCCCTTTTCACAAGATGACGCAATCATTTTTAATTAAATTCTGCAAGATTACTTTATATCAAATCCAAAGCAGCATTATTGAAAGAGGAATATGTATTAAGCATCTCCTACATTTTTCTTGGAATAGCACAGATACGGTGCATTACTTCTACACATCTGCATCTGACAGTGGCTGCCAGCGATTTAACTGTGTAGCTTTTTCTTACACAGAATGAACATACCTCAGTGCCAGTAAAAAAAACATGCTAACTAAAATGAACTCATATTTTTTAAAGAAATTGTATTTTCTCCCAAATGTAGTTTAGTTCTATGGCAATTCAGAAGTGTTGACAATTGTTGCAGCCTTTTACATATCAACTGGCTTCTTCTCCAGATGTGGTTGTTTTTCCGGAGTATTTGAAAGAAAACTTATTTTTAGTCGCAGCAGAAACCTTGAAAGAGTGGAAATTAATTTTGGATTGAATGTGAACGTTTATTGCTTTGGGATGTTATAATACAAACTGAAAACATTTCAGATGTGCAGCGCATTGCTCAGGGATATCTGTGAATTATGTTCAGTAAGATAACAGGAAAGTTGCACCTGTAACCCCGAGAAAAAGAATGGAAGGTCCTGAACTGAGCTGAAATGCAGACGGTTTGCTTTCAATACTATATGATTGTAGGATATCATTGTCCATTTCACGTATTATACAGATCTTCCATCTCTTATTTGTCATAAAGGAAAGGATAAAAGAACCACAAACAGCTATATACAGCCTTTCATGATTGACGAGAATATCACTGGTTTCTGCACTGCAGTTTCCATTGCCTAAGACACTGTTCTCATTGTTGGAGAGCATTGCACGGTTTAAAGACGAATCCAGTTGCATTAAGGCATGGGTACTTGTAAAAACTTAGAAATGGCCCAAAAGGTTTGGTCTGTGAGGTGACCGAGGACCGTATTTATGCCAGCAGGTAGGTGGTAGGTGGAGGCGGGGGGAGGGAGGGGTACTGTAAGGTGGGTGTAGGGGACGTGAAGCATGTGGGAAACATCCTTTACAACGCAACTTTTACCACGCAGTGCCTTTACGACGCAACTTTTACAACGCAAATCATTACAACGCATTGCGCTGGGGGACGCTCTAGGATAGGGAATAAGTTTAATTTACTGTCCAACACCTTCCCTAGTGTCCACGGGGACTGGAGTTGGAATAGTAAATTAAACTATTCACTATCCATCCAGCGCCCCAAAGCACTATGCCTTGTAAAGGTATTAGTTGTAAATACCGCGTTGTAAAGGCATGCGATGTAAAAGTATGCGTTGTAACGTCATACATCCGAAGCAAGTGGCTGAAGTGCACAATGTCAAACCAGAAAACCTGCGATCAATACCGGCTTCCCCACTTGATAAAGTTATGTGATTCTAAGCAATTGTTTTCATTTTACTTCTCCTTTTTCTTAAAGATCACATCTGCATTCTTCCTGTGAGGTAGGATGTGATCCACTTGAGGGCTGTTCCTTAGATCCTGATCTGGTGGAGTCTGTTAATCAGTGTGTAGTGGGATATGGTGTTGAAGGCTGCTGAGAGGTCAAAGAGAAATAGGGCTGCTGTTTCTCTGAGGTCTAGCCGCATTCTGATGTCATCTGTGGCTGCAACTATGGCTGTCTCAGTGCTGTGGTTAGCTTGGAAGCTGGATTGGGAGGGGTCCAGAAGGTTGTGGTTCACCAGATGTCTGGTGAGCTCGATGTTGATGTCATTCTCAATTTCTGAATCAATGATGACCTTCAGCTTAGCCCAGATATTCACAGCCTGTAGCTTTCTCGTAACCACTTCAAATGTCCTTTGTTGTTGCTGCACCATCTTCGTGCAATCTGGGACAATCATGATGTGCTGCAAATTATAGAGTAATTTGAAGGATTGCATCTCGGTCGTTATAGTTCAGAATGTGAGCAATCCCAGAAAGAATGGCACTGGGTGTGAGGATTGGGTGTAGTGCTGGACAAGGAATACCTATCTATAGTGCCCTGTTTAGCAGCTGTGTTATGGTTGTCTTTAAGCATGGTATTCAATCAATCATGCCATTTGTATAGCGCACTACTCACCCGGGAGGGTCTCAAGGCGCTTGGGGGGAGGGGTATGCTACTGCTCGAACAGCCAGGTCTTGAGTTGTTTCCTGAAGGCGAGATGGTCCTGGGTCAGCCGAAGGTGGATGTGGAGGGAGCCAGGTAAGAGAAGGATCTTCCTCCGGCGGTGGCTCTTCGGATGCGTGGTACGGCTGCGAGGGCGAGGCTGGTGGACCGTAGCTGGCGGGTGGGCGTGTAGAAGGTCAGGCGGTCGTTGAGGTACTTGGGGCCCAGGTCGTGGAGAGACTTGTGTGCGTGGGTGAGGAGCCGGAACGTGATCCTCTTGTCAACGGGGAGCCAGTGCAGGTTCCTCAGGTGGCTGGAGATGTGGCTGCATCGGGGGACATCCAGGATGAGTCGGGCGGAGGCGTTCTGGATGCGCTGGAGTCTTTTCTGTAGCTTGGCTGTGGTTCCGGCGTAGAGGGCGTTTCCGTAGTCCAGTCGGCTGGTGACGAGTGCCTGGGTGACAGTCTTCCTGGTCTCGGTCGGGATCCAGCGGAAGATCTTGCGAAGCATACGCAGGGTGTTGAAGCACGATGAGGAGACGGCGTTGACTTGTCTGGTCATCGAGAGGGAGGGGTCCAGGATGAAGCCCAGGTTGCGTGCGTGGTCGGTTGGCTTGGGTGCGGTGCCCAGGGCTGGGGGCCACCAGGAGTCGTCCCAGGCGGAGGGCGAACATCCCAGGATGAGGACTTCCGTCTTGTCCGAGTTCAGTTTCAGGCGGCTGTCCTTCATCCACTCGGCGACGTCTTTCATCCCTTCGTGTATTTCTTACAGGGAAACTTAAGGCCACAACAAAGCGCACTAGTGATGCCCATGTGTGTCCTCAAAACGCCTCACCAACGTGCCAGCCCTGAGAATCACTGTGTCATTCTGAGGCAGCATTAGCAGTCATTTGCATGCCCTCATGGACTGGAGATGGTGGGGGGACTCGGCAAAGCAAGGAAAACACCAGGCCAATGCACCCCACACAAGGAACACAGCCATTCCAGAAGGCCGAGGATGTCACTCGTCCAATGTGAAGTCGACAAGACAGTCACCACAAAAGTTCACCTATTGGCAAAGGCACGTCAAAGTTAATGCATTATTATCCTACCTCCAAGGTATAATTTAGGAATCACGAATGGCTCTAGGAGCAGCAAACATCAAGACATATATGCTCTTCCCCGAAGGTCTAGGTACTCTGAAGATGTGGCACTGTAGCTCCCACGCTGCTCAACTGTGCCCCAAAGCCGCCTCATGACTGAATGGCTTCTGCCTCCTTCAGTGCGGACATCAGAGGGCTCTGCACCCTCCTTGAGGCATTCACTTCCCTCCTTGAGGGCATGATACCTCCCCTGCAGGACATCTGGGGCAGGGAACAGAGGGAAGAAGAAGCATGAGTGAAGAGATCTTCATTAACTGTTGGAGGATTTACCCAGCTAGAAGTTCCACAAACAGTGAGTGGCTCTTAACTTCCCATGTTCCCAGCTCCAGGAGTTGCTGGGCCGGTTGAATGACAAATGACAAAGAGATATCCACTGCTGATAGCACCCGAAATCTTTGACTGAAAGTCAGGGGGAAAACATGCAGTAATCAGCATAGAATCATCAATCGCTGCATGTTATTACCCAAACCTAAAAAATATATGTTAAGAGCATGTCCCTGGATTTAACAGCACCCCTTATAAAGGTAAGTGTTTGTTGATATTTACTTTCTAGTTTTGTAATTTTGTATGTTTCTTGTTATCACATTTTTGCTACTTTCATAAAACTTTCATTTGGACATTCCTAATATTTGACTATCTTAAACTGGACCCTAATATTTGAGGCACTGTGCTCTGTATATCCTCACATTTTTAAAAGACAGAGCTACCAAGGGAGAGCTACAGTACTGTCATTGGAAACAAGAGGTATTTCCCTTTGCCGGCGTCCTCCTGGCCAGATGTTATCCAAACCTGACCGTAGCAAATACACAGACCTTTGCTACTCTTAACTGAGCCTTTCAGATGCATTTCTTCATTTTTGAGATTTGTCTTTGTCTGCTCTCGTTTAACTAGGTTATGCCACCAAGGAGGAAGCAGTCAAACAATACAAGCAGAGTGCAAATGAAAGGCAGACTTACACCATCCTATGAAGAGAAAGACCCATTTCCTCAGCTTGTCTGTAGAATAGGTCATCACGATAGCTGTATGTAAGTAGCATCCCTCCACAAACATCCAAAAGAAATTGGTCACCACGAAGTAATTGTAGATAGTGGTAATACAACGACACCATGCCTGTAAAAACAAAACATGCTTTATTTATTACAATCAAAATTCGACACACAGCAGGTTTTACTTCGGTGCTATAGATAAAGTAAAGCAGTCTCTTATACTAAATCAAGTTCTACCTTCATGTGTCATCGTCCACAGAGATGAACCCATAGAACAATGGGGCATTCTTTCCGCTCAATGGCAGCAGTGAAATTGAATGATCTTCCACGTATCCCAAATGCAGAATTATTCTCTTTGGGCCATATGTATCAAGCAAATTCGCATTCGCAAAGGCCTTTGCGAATTCGAATTTGCTACATGGTATGTATTAAGCAAAATCTGGTGCAAAATAAGGAATCGCAAAATTTGCGATTCCTTATTTTGCAATTGCATTTAAGGAATCACAAATTTTGTGATTCCTTAAATGCAATGTATGAAGCAAAAAAATTAGCAAAATGTCCTTAAGGAATCGCAAATTACCACCAACTTCTAGTTGGGGGTAAGTTGCGAATTCCTTGAAAAATGCACATTTTTGCATTTTTCAAAGTGCCATGTGACGCACATACATGCCCTTGGGGCATGTATGTGCACCACATGTGCACCCATGCATATTTCAGGGGTGCAACAGGGTGTCCTTTGGACACCCCTGCACCCTTGAAATTATTCTCAATTTGCGATTAGCAAATTGCGAATCGCAAATAATTTCCCATTCATTCCTATTGGCCTCCTGGCCCATAGAAATAAATGGGAAAGTATTCCTTAATTGCGATTCGCAATTTGCTAATCACAATTAAGGAATTTTAAGAAATCTCTAAACAAATTCGATTTTGAACATACATACCCATTTGCGATTCTCAAATAGCGATTTCTTAAAAATCGCTATTTGAGAATCGCAAATGGGTATCTTGATACATATGGCCCTTTATTCCATAAAATTGAGTGCCCACCGCGTACCACAACAGTCACACTTTAAGCACTGATGTGTATGTAGTGAATCTTACTGCTCTCATCGCTTTAATTTTCATCATTTACTCTTGGCAAATTATCGACTCTTTTGCTTTATTAGTTATTCAGCTTTGATTTATATCTTGAATATGTCACAACTCGTTCGCAACAGAGGTGTGAAGAGATCTTTGCTATACTAAATCTTCCTAATTAAAACATATGATCACAGCTGGAGAATGGGCTTACTTAATTCTTTGTGCTGCTGCATATGACACTCAGACTTTATAAGACATAGATGGCCTTCTCAAGTCAGAAAGCAACTTATTTAATCATTGTTTAATATATAATACATGTATTTTCCTACTTATTTATATGTTATATAATTTTCGGATATATGCTATGATGTGGCATGAGGATACACAGTTCCGAAAACCATGCTGACCCATCCAGTGCTGTGTCAGTTTCACGTTCTAAGACATATGATCAAGGTTGCTTAAGAAGCAGCTGCAGCCCGCGCAGGTAAGAGTGATGGGGCAGTGGGACCTGGCATTCTGAGCATATGGACCGTAGTCTCTGCCATGACCATCAATAACTGCAGCAGGGGCTTCTCTTTTTAAACAGGGGATGTATCATGATGGACATTTCTGGCACAATACAGAACCGGGCGCCTGTTTTTAGGTGCCTCCAGAGCATAAAGTTAATTTATTTAACCCTAGATTTCTGTGAGTTAGTGCCTTATTTGGAGATAGCTCATTCAAAAACAGAATGAGGCAAACCTTGCCCTTTGTTTCCGAGCAGTACTATATTAAAATAAAGCAATAACTCAGGAAAATATTGGTGAATGGTAAGTAGGAGAAAGCTTTCACTTCTCCTAACACTTCACACATTGCAAGTGTGCTGCACTGTATATCACAAATCAAAAGGCCGAAAAGTTTTAATTTTGTCTAGACGTAGTATTTTGACCTGGAAAGCTACCCAGTCAAACACAAAACATGCACACACATTAGCACTCGTGTACAAAGATGTGTGGTTTTCTCTAGGCTGCTTACAGTGTATCTCACACCCATCCGCATTGTCTTATTGTTCCATTGTAGAGCATGGTCAGTGACGGCTACCGCCCCCCTCCCTGTGGACCCACATCAACCCAGGACACACTGACACGAAACATGATTGTCTTTGGAAGGCGGGGGATCGCGAGACCCCCCGGCGGTATTTATTAAGATACAAAATAATAAAATTATTAAACAAAAGATACAGTTTTATGCAAAATATTCAGGGACATTCGATAAAATCGTATCAACAAGTATGATATGCTAACCTTAACAAGATTCTAATACTGCTTGTTTCCTAACCGAATCTAACATCCTCCTCTGAAATTTTGCATACTAACATCACTGGCCATATGGCGAGGTCCTAACCGGTGTCAGGTCCTACTAGCTGCACCTCCCCGTAAGTGCGCATGCGCAGCCGAGCCCGTTAATTACTCGGTCCACGCCGTGAACTCCATTTACCCACTGAAGGAGGGCCCTTACTCGCGCCATTCGCTGACGTCATGAGTACGCGCGGGGTGGCTACCAGCCATAAGGACAGCGTGACTCCCCTACCCACGCCCTTTGCAGCACCAGTTATACCTGCCCCTGAAGTTGTGGGAGGGGCCAGTGACCCCTCCCCCTGGGCGGACACCCAGTGTGGGGGAGCGTCCAGGCGACAAGGGGCTACCTGAGCGCTCCCCCCTCCTTTATCCTAGGGTCGTGGGGAGGGGGTGGCACGCCCCTCCCCCTGCCCCCCAGCCGCCCGCCCCCCGACCCGGAAGTCTGCGCAACGCCTTCCGGGTCAGGGGTCGGGCGCCAGCCAGCCGGTGGTGCGGCGCACCCCCGCGCCATCACTGGACACCGGGAGGTCACGCCCCCACCACCGGGAGTCAAGGGAAGTGGGGGTCGCCGCGCCGCCATGCCGAGGGCCCCCCTTTTCATTCTCTTCATATTGCCCATTGAATCAGTGCCTTTCAAGACCAGAGCCTTTTAAGCACGTAGGCTCCATTACCCAGAGCTGACCTGGTTGAGAGGCTTCCAGTTGGCAGAATCCTTTCTAGTAACATGTGGCAGATCATTCACCTGTCTTCTTTGCCTCATTGGTGGGAGCATATCCACAGCCCCAGTTAAATCTGTCCGACGGTCCTCCTAAGTCCAAACTCCATTCTGACAGTAGTTCCAGCCCAGTATAAGTATCGGCCTGGTCCAAGTATTAGTGTTTGGTGTAGTGAAAGGTGGTGTGATGTAGTTTAATGGACAGCCCTCATTCTGTGATGTTGTTTTGTGGCATAGAAGGGTGTAGCATAGTGTGCTCAAATACAATGGGACACAGTGAAATAAATGTGCTATTGCAAGAGCTATTGTATTGTATTGTATTTTGGATTTATAAAGCGCACTGTAGCCCAACGGGCATCCTGGCTCTGCGGTACAAATGCTCCATCACCACAGATACTAGGCACACTGGTTGCTAAACTCGGCCAGTACTCTAGGGAAAAGCCAGGTTTTGACTTTGCTTAACTCAACTGGCAGACTATTCCAGAGGCGTGCTGCCGCATAGCTAAAGGTTCTTCCGCCGGATTTAACTTTCTTGATCTTGGGTATATTCACCAGATTAGTTGCGGAAGACTGAAGGCTCCATGTGGGATTATACCAGTTAAACTTAGACTGCAGCGGTATTGGTCCCATCCTGTGTAGTGCCTTAAAGACAATGCACAGTGACTTGAATTGAATCCTCTGGAGTATCGGAAGCCAATGCGGCTCCGACAATGCCAAGGATGTAGATGACCGTCGTGGTCTAGACATGGCCAGTTTAGCCGCCACCGTCTGTACTCTCTGGAGTCTCCCAATCGGGTACCTAGGTGTTTCCAGCAGTAGCGCATTTCCATAGTCAAGTCGACTAGGAATAACGCTCCTTACTACATGTGCTCGCACCTGGTATGAGAGTAACGGCAGGATCTTCCAGAGAGCTCTGATGAGCGAAATACAGCTTCCCACAATTTTATTAACATGGGTTTCAAGGTTCAATTAATCGTTAAAACTGACCCCAAGATTACGTACCGTCGTGACGGGAGGCAGAGGTGTCTCCGTGGTATTGGGCCAAAAACCCAAAGGGAGGGAACAGGGGACTTTACCTGCTGCACAGCAGAGTATCTTAGTTTTTTCACAGTTGAATTGTAAAGAGTTGTTTTTCAGCCAGTGCATAGTTTCTAACATACAGGTGTGGAATTTTTCCAGCGAGACTGCAAGGTTTCCCTCCAATGAGACAATAAGCTGTGTATTGTCAGCGTAGTTTACCAAGCTAACCCCATAGGACTTAATAATCGAGATCAGGGGGCTCATATAGGTGTTAAATAATATTGGGCTGTTTGCAGAGCCCTGGGGAACCCCATGCCTAATCTCCGTAAAGTCCTAACGATAAGGGGGAAGGGTGACCGCCTGTCATCTGTTTGTCAAGTATGATCAAAACCAATCCAGTGCCACACCTCTCACCCCAACTGTTTCCAGCCTGGTCATAAGAGCTGTGTGGTTAACCGTATCGAACGCGGCAGACAGGTCCAGTAAGATCAAAATAGCTGGTTGTCTTCTGTCTGCTCGCATTCGAAGGTCTTCCAAAACGGATGTATGACGTTACAACGCATACTTTTACAAACTGTACATCCTCCAGCTTGTTGTTACGCTCCAAGAACTGGGAGAGTGCCCTACTGACCAACCGTTCTATTATCTTTACTGGATATGGGAGGAGGGATATCGGCCTGTAGTTTTTTGGGCATGCTGGATCAAGTGTTGGTTTTTTCAGCAAGGGTGTAATAATTGCTTGTTTCCAGCTTGCTGGAACCTGTCCACTGCTCAGTGATAGATTACACAGCTGTCGGAGTATAGGAAGCAGCTCACTTCCCAGCTCCTTCCAGATTTTTTGAGAGAGGGGGTGCCAAAGGGGAGCCTGAAGAGACTCCTGAGGCTTTCTTATTAAACTCCTACTTAGAGGGAGGTTCAAAATGATCCAAATAGATTGCCTGGCCCTCTGGCTCAACCACTCTTTCCCAGCTCTTTTGCTTGCCCGTAGACGGTTGTCCATCTACCTTGCCGGGGATACTCACTTGGTCAATTTCCAGCCCTTCCATGATTTTTCTTATTTTGTCATCAAAGAATGTAGCTAAGCTATTACATAGCTCTTGACTAGGTGGGATGCTGTTATTAGTACATTCGGGACTAGCAATGTCCCTCATGATTTTAAAAATAGCCCTAGTGCTGTTAGGCGCCTTCAGTATAGTTTTGGTATAGTAGTCTGCCTTAGTATTCCCAATTTCCTTTTTATAATTGGCTAACTTCTCCTTCCAGAGGGCTTTGTCTACCTCTGCATATGCCTTCCTCCATTGTCGCTCTGCCAATTTACATTCCCTTTTTTTGTCATTAATGTGTCATTATACCAGGGGGTGGAGGGTCTCCCCAGCTTCCTGATTTCTTAGGTCAAGAGTTTTGGTGATATGTTTGCAGAAGGACGCATAGTTTTGTTCCATTGATTTCAGGGGGTCCAAAAGCCCATTTGCCTTAAATATCAGAGATGAATCAGCCCTCTTTAAAAGGCTCTTCCAGTCCCTGCCTAGGAAATTTCTTCCCCTTACTACATCAACACGCCCTGCTTTAGCGATCGTCATCCGAAATGGTACCAAATAATGGTCCGACCAGCCCACCCGAACAATGTTTTCCACCTCAACAAATTCTTTCTCTGCAAAAATCTGATCCAGAGCATGGCCCCCTTTATGAGTAGATTCTAGAACCTGTTGCATTAAATTTAGATTATCACATGACTGTAATAGATTATTATACCCAAAGTCCAGGCTCCCATTGACCCATAGATTAAAGTCTCCCAGGGCCATTACTCTATTGTGGGTAAGTACCATATTACTAAATACATCAATTATGCCCTGTTGCAGTTGGAGGCCGAAGGCCCCTGGGGGTCTATAACATAGTATACCCATCCAACTAAGCCCATTGCGGCATTTAAGGCATATACCCAGTCACTCAATGCCTGGAACCTCATCGATAAAATATCCTACATCTCCTTGAATATAATCCCAACCCCTCCTCCTCTACCATTAGTTCTAGGTTTATGTATAGCCCTATAGTCAGGTGGACATGTCAGGCCCATTTCCAAATCGGACCCGGGTTGCATCCATGTCTCTGTCATGAACAGGATGTCTAGCTGGTTAATTTTTAATAACAGTTGGGTTTCCATATGATGTTTTGATAGTGACCTCACGTTGAGCAGCCCACATCTCAAAGACTCCATACTGACATAGTCTGGCTCTGGGCCAGTCGTTTTTTCCCACGTAATTTCTCCTTTCCCCTTTTTCCGTATGGCCAATGTCTCTCAGTTGATGGCCTGTGTAGCTATGCCTTGTAGTCCCATTACCCTCACTGCCCTGACCAGCAACCTGCCTGGTGCTGAGCGCTTCCGGAGCGTGGACGGGAGCAGACAGGCTTGCTTTTGGTGCGCCTTCGGCGGGCCGCCAGCGGGCCCGCTGCGTGCTTGGTCTGACATGTGATTAAGTACCCTGTGGTACAAGCAGACTAGACTGCTCAGCCCTCCGGAACCACTGAAACCGGAAGTGAGGAAAGTGAAAACTGCCCTAGGTCCACCCTCCGTTCAAACGGCACTTGCGGCGACGGACCAGGGTGCAGGGGCAAGCCTACCAGTAAGTCAGGCTTCCTCAATTCAATAATTAAAAGGTTCTAAACAGTAATGTATTTTTTTTAAAATAGCAAATTCAGTGAGTTTAAAAGAATAGCATGTGCAGCTAGCAGTATTCTTACGGCGTCCGCTGCGCACTCGGTCTGACATGTGTTTAAGTACCCTGTGGTACAAGCAGACTAGACTGCTCAGCCCTCCGGAACCACTGAAACCGGAAGTGAGGAAAGTGAAAACTGCCCTAGGTCCACCCTCCGTTCAAACGGCACTTGCGGCGACGGACCAGGGTGCAGGGGCAAGCCTACCAGTAAGTCAGGCTTCCTCAATTCAATAATTAAAAGGTTCTAAACAGTAATGTATTTTTTTTAAAATAGCAAATTCAGTGAGTTTAAAAGAATAGCATGTGCAGCTAGCAGTATTCTTACGGCGTCCGCTGCGCACTCGGTCTGACATGTGTTTAAGTACCCTGTGGTACATGCAGACTAGACTGCTCAGCCCGCCGGAACCACTGAAACGGAAGTGTGGAAAGTGAAAACTGCCCTAGGTCCACCCTCAGTTCAAACGGCACTTGCCGCGGCGGACCAGGGTGCAAGGGCAATCTTACCAGTAAGTCAAGCTTCCTCAATTCGATAATTAAAAGGTTCTAAACAGTAAGGTATTTTTTTTTAAATAGCAAATTCAGTGAGTTTAAAAGAATAGCATGTGCAGCTAGCAGTATTCTTACGGCGTCCGCTGCGCACTCGGTCTGACATGTGTTTAAGTACCCTGTGGTACATGCAGACTAGACTGCCCAATCCACCGGAACCACTGATTGTACAGTGGTTATAATGAAAGAAAGCCTCTAATCAATTTTGTATTTATCTATTTTGTAATTTTATTTAGCAATATAATTGTGTATTAGTGTTAGCACTTATGTGCATAAATTCCTTCCCATATATCTTAATTTATCTTGTGAACAGTAATATGGTTGTTGGAAGGAGATATTAAGCCAAAACATTGAAAATTAAATATTGTCATACATAAATATCAACTTTGAAAAATCGTCATACAGAAATATTGTGTGCAAGAATATCGTTGTCTAGAATATTGATTTCAAGTTAAGTAATTTTGGTTTTAACAATATCAAAATCATTAATATAGTTTACAAAAATATGGTTGTTAATAATATAGGGCCCGATTACCATGTTGGGCAGAAATCCTCCAACCAGCTGTCAAAGGCTTTCCACTCAACATCATAGTTTTCAGCCCAACCTCCGTATTAGGATGAAGATGATCAGAGTGAAACCTGTGGGAGGATTTCGACAAGCTTCCGACGGGCTCAAGGAGTCCATCAGAGCATCGGAAGCCACCATACTGACGGCGGAGCAAGAATAAGCTCCACTGTCGGGATTATGAGGACACTTTCTGACTCGCTTTGTAGCGGCCATATTGGGTGAGGGGAGGACTTTGGCTGTGGGGTGCACGCTCTAGCGGATAAGGCGACCGACCTCCTCTTAAGGGAGGTAACCAGGGGGCTCTGTCTTGCCATACGATGTCCTGCTGACCAGCGGACATGAGACCTGTGCTGGGCGCTTCACTGCTCTGCGTGTAGTTCTGGCGCTATTCTACTAAATTACAGCGGCGTTTTTAATTGTATCCTCGTTTTGCATTTAATTATATTTTATTTGTTTTCCCCTGTTTTTACGGGGTATTCCCCTTACCTGCACTGTAATAGGCATTTTCACCGCGCTTGGTAGGTCCCGGTTCCCTGTGTTTCAGTATCGGCAGCTTCGCTTTGAAGCGGCCATATTGGGTGAGGGGAGGACTTTGGCTGTGGGGTGCACGCTCTAGCGGATAAGGCGACCGACCTCCTCTTAAGGGTGGTAACCAGGGGGCTCTGTCTTGCCATACGATGTCCTGCTGACCAGCGGACATGAGACCTGTGCTGGGCGCTTCACTGCTCTGCGTGTAGTTCTGGCGCTATTCTACTAAATTACAGCGGCGTTTTTAATTGTACCCTCGTTTTGCATTTAATTATATTTTATTTCTTTTCCCCTGTTTTTACGGGGTATTCCCCTTACCTGCACTGTAATAGGCATTTTCACCGCGCTTGGCGGGTCCCGGTTCCCTGTGTTTCAGTATCGGCAGCCTCGCTTTGTAGCGGCCATATTGGGTGAGGTGAGGACTTTGGTTGTGGGGTGCACGCTCTAGCGGATAAGGCGACCGACCTCCTCTTAAAGGAAGTCATGCATACGCGCAGCGGTCACGCGCAGCAGGAACGCCGGATTACCGCCGGAGGCACGCCAGATCCAGCCCGTCTGCGCCCGTCAGCGTCCCGGAGGCGAGCAGAGCGGCGGGTGGGGCTCTATCATCGCATTTGTTAACCTCTGCGCCTGTTACGCTGCGGTACACATCGCCTGAGCTACGATCATTGCAAAAGATGTCTTGTGGCTGTTACAAAGTTTTTCCCGGTCGTTATAGGGGCAAGAGGCGATGTCCTGGTGTGGATGGTCTCCCAGCTATGCCCCGGCCCCTCGACCAAATAGAGAGATCGACTGCGTGAAGTATCCTTGTCTGCTTTTAAACACTAGATCAGCATGTAGACATGCGTTGGATATTTATGACCTTTTGGTGACGGAAAAGCCGCTCTGTCTGATGTTGACGGAGACTTGGCTGGGGGAATTTTCGAACCCTGATATAGCCATAGCTATTCCCCCTGATTATAACATTTTTAGGCAGGATAGATCGAAGGGGAGGGGTGGCGGAGTGGCAGTGGTGGTGAATAAATGCGCCACATGCTCTATTCTGCCCATGGAGGGCATTACAGGGTCCGAATCCCTTGCCTTTTCTATTACATTGGCGCCTCATCAATCCTTTAAAGGCCTCTTAGTTTATAGGCCACCTGGACTGTCTGGTACCTTTTTTAATGAGCTCCAGTCGGTAATATCAGTGCTGGCCTTGAAAGCTGAACATTGTGTTTTGGCCGGGGATTTTAATTTCCATTTGGATGAGCGATCGGACCCTGACACAACCAAATTGTTTGATATCACTGCCCCTCTTGGCCTTGTCCCTTATCTCCTTGGACCAACGCACGATAAGGGCCACACCCTAGATCAGGTCTTTTCTACGTCCCCCTTGGAGGTGACGGCTCTTTTACCAGTGCTTTGGTCAGACCATAGACTGGCCAAATTTCAGATATGGGGCACTATGAAACCATTTAGCTCCGCTCTTAAGCAGCAGGGACGTGCTCGTAGGGCGTATCATCGGGTGACTCCTGACATGCTGGTTCAGGCTGCTCTGGACCATCCCTGCCCCCTCACGGGAGATCTGGAGAGGGACTTAGACTCCCTGCAAGCGTGGCTATCGGATAGGCTAAACGATCTAGCCCCAGTGATGGCCCCCCGATTAACACCTAAGCGGGTCTCTGCGCCTTGGTTTACTGAAGCGCTGTCGGCTTCTCGACGGCAGTGCAAGGTAGCTGAAAGAGCCTGGCGCTCACAGTATGACCCTGAGGCAAGGCATGCCTATAGGACAGCGGTTAAAACCTATCATCGGGATATCCTCCTGGAGATAAAAGGCTATTTTGCAAGGAGGATTGAGGCCGCTTCTAATTCCTGTAAGGAGATCTTTACAATTGTTATGGAATTCACGGCCCCCTGATCTAACGCGACTCAGGCTGGTCCTTCTGAGTCCTGGGCTTCCGATCTTGCAAATTTCTTTACCAACAAGATAAAACTGATCCAAGACTCCTTTCCTCCGTTGGCGGCGGTTGTATCAGCAATTCTCGGAGATGGGTCAGTTTTACAGGCCCCTTCGGGTCCAGTCTTGGCAGTTTTTCCATCTATTTCAGCTTCTGCTTCACTGGCATTTATGGGCAATCTCAAATCTGGGTCGCCTCTTGACCCATGCCCTGCCAAATTCTTGGCAAAAATGGCGGAAGTCATAAATCCGCTGGTGAATCCACTCTTGAATCTCTCTTTGAGTCAGGATGTGGTCCCGCAGCCCTGGAAGCAGGCAATGGTCATCCCTTTGCTTAAGAAGCCTGGTCTTGATCCGGAAGTTCTGGCCAACTATAGGCCTATCTCTCTCCTCCGCGCGTTCACGAAGATTCTGGAGAAGCATGTGCATATTGTGCTTTCCAATTTTTTGGGAGTCTCATAATGTACTGCACTCTACTCAATCTGACTTCCGCCCTAACCTAAGCACCGAGACGGCGCTTTTGGAGGTGTATGAAGCCATCAAAGAGGTGCTGGACTCGGGGGTAAAGCCATGCTTGTCATGTTGGATCTGTCGGCGGCCTTTGACACCGTCCCCCATGGGGGTCTTCTCGCCCGACTTCATGAGATCGGCCTGAGGGGGACGGTGTTCAGCTGGTTTAGATCATTTCTGGCTGGCGGCCAACAAACGGTCTGGGCCTCACCTGGCTCTGCCGTGATGCCGCCATTGGGAGTCGGAGTTCCGCAGGGTTCTGTGTTGAGCCCGACTCTTTTTAACATCTTTATGACCCCTTTGGCGGCATTGGCTGAGTCTTTTGCGGCCCAAATCGTATCTTATGCCGATGATACCCAGCTCCTCTTTTCGTGCAGGAAAGGAGGAGATTTTGACGGAGAGAGTATCCGTGAGTGCCTGGGGCTGTTTTTAAATGGTTCCAGCTGAACAGCCTCAAGTGCAACTCAGATAAATCTGAGGTACTCTTCTTCGGCTGTCCTTCCGACCCGGATTGGCAGGCATGGTGGCCTGTAAACATGTTCCCCCCGTCTTGCTCGTCCCAGCTGGGTAAGAACATGGGGGTCAAGATGGATAAGGGTCTGACGTTAAGATCTCAGATCCTTGGTCTAACGGGAACATGTTTTGGTCTCCTCAAGATGCTTCGGAAGTTTCTGCCTCTACTTTCAGAGGAGCACAGGAAGATGACAGTGCAGGCCATGATTGGTTCAAGACTGGATTATTCCAACGTCCTTTATCTGGGCCTGCCGGAATATCTTTTGCAGCGGCTGCAAGTCGTCCAGAACGCGGCTGCAAGGGCTATTTATGGCCTGAACAGACAAGTCAGTGCTGCTGGCCTTCTGCAGTCGCTCCACTGGCTGCCTATCCAGAAGCGAATAGTTTTCAAGGCTTTGACCTTGGCCTACAAGGCTCTCCATGCTGTGGGAGCACAGTATCTCCAAAGGAGACTCGCCTTTTACCATCCGGCCCGACCTCTAAGATCTGAATCTCTGCTTCTTGCGGTGGTCCCGCGAGTAAAAAGGGCTCGTATTGGAGGCCGCTCCTTTGGGTTGCTAGCGCCACAGCTGTGGAATACTTTGCCTCTGGCCCTACGTGGTGCCACTAATCTGCTTACCTTTAGGAAGGGCCTTAAAACCTGGCTTTTTGCCATTTAGGCTGTTTATCCTGTTTCTTTGTTTCGCCGATCTGTTTTTTATTGCTGTGTTGTGTTACTCTGGTACAGGTTTTCAATAAAAGCGCCGGGACACTCTTTTTGAGTAGCCGTGCGCTATAAAAGACAATATATAACATAACATAACATAACATAACACTGACTGGAGTGGGAATTGTAAATTTTACCACGCCACATTCCAACATTTTCCCTACTGTTGCACTGACTGCAGTGGGAATAGTACATTTTACCCCTCCACAATCCAACTCTTTCCCTACTGCTACACTGACTGGAATGGGAATAACAAATTTTACTCCTCCGCAACCCAACACTTTCCCTACTGTTGCACTGACTGGAGAGGGAATAGTACATTTTACCCCTCCACAATCCAACTCTTTCCCTACTGTTCAGTGACTGGAGTGAGAATAGTAAGTTTTACCCCTCTGTAATCCAACAGTTTCTCTATTGTTGCACTGCGTGGAGTGGGAATAGTAAATTGTCCCCCTCCTGAGTCCAACACTTTGCCTACTTTTGTATACATTGGAGTGGGAATAGTGTATGTATTATTTGTAAAATGTTATACTTCATGTTGTTTGCATTAATATTATTAGTTTTCTGTGTGTTTAAAATTATAATACTTAAAATTATTAATGTTTTAAATATGTAATATAATTTTAGAAAATTGTAGTTATTTTATGTTGTTTACTCTTATTTGTAATTTAATTGGTTTGTTTTCAAATTTTGTATGCTATTGTGTATGTGTGTATATATATATATATATATATATATATATATATATATATATATATATATATATATATATATATTAATTTGTTATATTATTATATAAAAAAATTATATGTACTTCAATTATTATTTTAATCATATTTTTTATTAGATATATGTAAATAAATATATATAGATATTAATGTAGATGTATTTTATTTTTGAAAATAAGTGTGTTATATTTATTTTCAAATCAATTAAACCTATTTAATTTTTATTATATTATTGGTATGTTTTAATATGTTTAAAGTTTACTATTTAAATGTATATATATTTTAAAAAACATTATTTAAGACAACGATATTAGTGACAAGAATATTTTTCCTCTAATTTTTTTGTTATTTACATGATAACTATAGGATGGTGATATTTTTTAAGGTGATATTTATGTCACAATATCTTTGTATGACAATATTTTCAAGTTCGATAATTTGTCAGTGAACCAGGAGGGGCCACATGACCTTTGCATCAAAAAAGGCTTGGCCGAGACTTTATCTCACTTAAAATCAGAGCTGTATTGTCTCTTATCATGTGTGCTTTCTATGTTTTATGCTTTAAAACTGAACTCGGATGATGGTCTTTGTTGTAATGTTGGCCACTACATTGTATTATCTGTGGACAATAAGATCATCTAGCTGTAAAGGGTTCAACAGGAAGCTGCCTAACTCCTGGTGAGTCATTTGTGTTCAAAACTGAAGAAAAATCCCAAACCAAATTAGAACAACAGAGAAAGTTTTAATAAATAAAATGATACCAGAACAACAAAATTCAATCAGTAGAACTGGAAATACTCAGTTTAAAAATGTTAGGTAAAAATAGTGCCTAAATGCACAAAGCTCCACTCGCTGTCTTCTGGTCACGCTAGACCAGGGAGAAAGTCACAAGTACCGACAGATCACGATGGAACATGGCCGAATTTAGAAAGTTATCTTCTTAAAGTCTGGGGCAGAGTTCGATTCGCTGTGGAGGTGGCACAGTCGAGCAGGGAGAGCATCGCTGTATATCTGTCAAGTGAAGAACAGGCCAGACGGCACAGGTGGTCGTCACTGTAGCATTAAAAGTTGGTTGGGTGTCGAGGATGGCTGTTGCTGCACATTCTCTTTGGCAGTTACCATGGGCTGTTGTTGCTTTAGCACAAAATGCAGATCTTGCCTTGCCAATTGTCTCCGGCTGTTGCTGTAGCAGGAAGAGTCGGGTTTACTGGAGCTTCATGTTGGAGCTCGTCCCTCGCAGTAGTGCCTCGGCACAAATGGGTCTATTCGCAGTCAGAAAGAGCTGGAAGCTTCACCTTTCATCACAGTAGGAGCTCAACTGATGTCAGCCAAGGGTCCAGGCACCGGTAGGTACCTCTTGGGAATAAGGAGTTAACTCTAGCAAAGGTCAGCAGAGCTCAGACAAGTCCAGTTACGGGTCCATGGAGGTCCAGTGCAGCTGGCCGGCTTGGCAGTTGTAGCTCAGACAGAAGGTAAGCCAACTGACACCTGGAATCACCCAGATAGCCTAGGATGGAGGGATCAGGTACAGTCTACCTTCTCAGGGAGCAGGGCAGAGATGAAGCATTATGACAACCCCCTGGGGTGGTCTATGCAGTCTTCAAGTAGAAGGGCTATCCTCTGGTAGCAGCAGGGCTGTCCTCGGGTGAGCAAGGCAGTCCTTTTTCTGTAGTTTGCACAGGTCCAGGAGTGTACTGAAGAGTGGCTCTGGAGGTCCAGTATTTATTCCTGGTGCTAGATTTTGAAGTATGAGGATTATCTAAACTAGCTCTACATCTGGTTCTGTAAAATTCTTCGCTTTCCTTGTCAACGCTCCAAGAAGTTTAAAGTGACAAAAGACTAGTGTCATGTTCCTCTGTGTGTGCCGGAGATAAAAGCTCTTTAAAGTATAAGTTTGGCCCGGTACAGCTCTACCCCCAACCTTCCTAGCCAGACAAAATCCCCTATTGTGTCACGGTCTAAATGAATACACAAACCCCAACAGTAGAGCCATTCACAGTCATGTGACCCAGTATTCTGGTAGCAGGCACAAATGGTTAGGGAAAGAACATCCCAAATTTCTAAAAATTGCATTTTCAGAATTGTGACTTAAAATTTTACTTTACTATTAAAGAGGATTTTAAATTACTATTAATGTGAGCATAACTATCTTCTCCCAGCCTTAAGTTAGCATGTATTACATTTAATAAAGTAACCCAGTGTTAGTCAATGGGCGAGATAGGCCTTGCAACAGTGTAAAATGACTTTAGGAGCTTTTGTCTGCTAGGACAAGTAATACCTAACTACGCTTGCCCTACTTTTCTATTTGCCATGCATCCTGCCCTAAGAACTCTTAGGACCTACAGTAGTGGAGAATTCTAAGTATTAAAAAGGGAGGTTTAGGTCTAGCAAAAGGTTTATTTTGGCAGGTTGAAATAGCAGTTTAAAACATGCACTACAAGCCACAGTGGCAGGTCTGAGAAATGTTTGAAAAGGCTACTTTGGTGGGTGACACAATGAGCGCTGCTGCCCACTAGTAGCATTATGTTACAGGCCCTAGATAGTGGTAGTACTAATTACTAGGGACAAACAATTAAATCAAATGTACAAATCAGGTGTGGGACAATTTTGTCATGTTTGAAGGTGAGAGCACAAGCACTTTAGCAGTGATAAAGTGTGCAGAGTTCTAAAGCCAACAAAAACAAATTCATAAAAAAATGAGTTGTGAAGACAAAGCATTTGGTCAAGATGTCAAGTCTAAAACAGTCTATGATCCTTAATATAAACTAAAAGAAATCAATGGCAAGTTGATACTGCCATGCCTAGCATGGTGAACCCAGTGGGTAAAAGTGATGACAGTCGCACCTCAATAAACAGGGCAGGGTGACCATCACTGTGACCTAGTGGCCTAGTGGTAAATGGACATTACACTATGGGTTTCTGACTGTGCACCCAGCTAATGGGAAACCCAAGTGTTCCCCCTCCATATGAGCTACTTAGATTTTAACTCTATTGTGTTCTATTATAAAACCCTACTAAATATTTACAGCAAATTATTGTATCAGCAGTTGTGAAATAGACAATGCAATATATTGATTGTGATGTAAAAGTTAAATATGGATGAGACGTATTTTCTAGCTGAAGGGTGACTTGTAATATGATTATGTCAAAGAGGCACATGGAAAATAATAACAAAACCTATTATACTAAACAAATGTATTCACGTATATTGTACGGGCAGACAATCACTATTGAGGAGAGGTTCATTTATCCAGTTTACCTGGTCATCAGGAAGTATTCTCATAAAAACTACAGTTGTGGCTATGGTTAGTGCAATTTAAATGTGTTCATAATGCAAGGCAAAACAATATATAATTTTTGGAGCAATAATTGCAGATGCAAAATGAAGTGGGAGATGCCCAGAGTTAAGGAATTGATTCAGTTATATTTGACCTCTCAGTAGACTGAAGAACAGAAGAGATGGACATCGTTGATATTAATGGCACTTTGACTCACAGTCCTGTTTTGAGATGGGTCTCACTTTTAGATGTATAATGTCAAAGTTATAATTTAAATGCATATTATGTGGTCTTCAGGTCATGGATAAGATTACCAGCATAGTCATCTATGCCATTCATCTTTCTGGTGTTAATAAATTTAGTGCCATTAAATGAGTTGGTGATAATAGCACTTCAAAGGTCAGGACCCCCCAAATGAAGTATTACATAAAGTGATTATTCAAGTTACCACTAATGCACTCCCATAATTTTACTTAGATTAGTTGTTTTTTTTATTTGAAAACTAATTATATTTTACCAAAGGTATGCTCCTGAGGTGTGTTGGTCTTATTTGCCTACTTTCATAAATTCAACTGCTTCTTTGAATGGCCAACAGTTCTTTGCCCTTATTACATCTTACTAATGCACGAAACAGAGTCTGGTGAATAGTTTAGTTCTATCCTCAGTCATGATTTTTTAAAGGTTTTTCAGAAAACTGAAGACCTAACCCCAAAGTTGACGATCTTGTGAGTAAAGCCCAAGTGGTGACTATAAGTAGACTGGGGCAGGCAATGTTCTGCAATTTTTAATGCCTTTACAGGCCAATCATTGGTCCAAAAGGTCCAATTACACCAGTTAGGCTTTAAGGTGAGAGAGTTACATTTTGCAATCAGTCATTCTTACGCGCATGTCTTATCAAAGAAGATTGCAGGACCAGGACCACCTTGAGACGCCAAGAAAAGCACAATCGAACTTATTAAGGGCACTTGACTCATTTCAGTGGGTCAGTCGTATACCCTCTACATAACCCAATGTTGACATTATCTTTTAAAGCAGTACTGTGAAAAACAATAGGCATGAAATAATTTTGGGTATGAAACGGTGCACATAGCATTGCCTCAATCAATTGGGTAGATCCTGTTCATCTATAACTTTCACATTGTGTGTGTATTTCTAGTAATGTTGTTCATTACAGTATGTGGTGTGTACATACCAGCCTGAGGCATAATATCAAGGTTTGTAGCATGTCTGCATTCCATGACCAGAGCCTAAAATGGTCTCAGAGACTGTTAATACAAGTGATTTTACCCTGTCTGCACAGTAATGTGACTCTAGAAGTGGAACTTGACTTGCTGGGTGCTTTGTGTTACTTCAAGTGAGAGATGTGAAAACTTTCTAATCGTGTGCTTCTTCCCTCCAGTGGATACTCTAGCACCCACTGCTAGAGTATCCACTGGAGGGAAGAAGCACACGATTAGAAAATTGTATTGAATTAATGGTAGATTGATCGAGAAAATATTGTTGGATACACGTACACGTTATAGCACTTTCATATAAAATGACATCGCAAATGATTAACTCATGCCCTCGAACAAAGCATACGGGGGTAATTTTGAGATTCTCACTATGAGTTTACCCACTAGAGGGTTAAAATAAGTTAAACAAAATGCTTCAATCATTGATAAGTGCTAGAGTACCCACTGGAGGGAAGAAGCACATGATTAGAAAATCGCATTGAATTAACGGCAGATTGATCCAGAATCATAAATTACATGCACACTACATATACCAGAATTCTCAGCGGTGATGCAAGGAAATGATGTCATTCACACCACTTCCTCTCAACTTTTTAACGAATGCACACTTTATTTAAAACACACTAACAGACAAACAATTGGTAACAATAGTCTCGTGAACAAGTGGCGTGGGCCGTGAAACGCGACGAGCAGTGTTGCTGGGTTGAGCTGTTATGATTATTAAATAACAGAAACTACACGGTAGTGATGGTCGTTATTTGAAAAAAGAGCTGGGAGTGCGCGAGAAAATTGCCTCGGCAAAACGGATTTATTTACAAGCAGCAAGGCTTTGCTGCACTCGAAACGCACCGCCACAAGAGCGCTTGGAAACCCTAGTCTGGGCCAACATTTGGAATATAAATAAATAAATATATATATATATACGCATCCTGCAGCATTTGCGGGCTATCTCAGGAAAAGATCAAACGTACCCAGTCGCGAGACATTTCGAAAGCTGCCACAAAAGTGACCCAAGCTTGCTTCAGTATTATCTGATAGACTCCATCTTACCCCTGAGAAGGGGAGGAGACAGAGACGGAAAACTCCGTCTTCTGGAAACGCGCTACATTCTAGAGCTCAACAGTAAGCAGCCTGGGGGACTTAACATCAGTGAGGACCTTTATACTTGCCTCTAACCATCTGAAATGTTCATGAGTGATAGAAGCAACTAATTAAATAAAATAAAATAATATCAAAAAATTAACAATAAAAAATAAAAATGATGCCTTAGAGGCCTGATGGAACAGATTTGGCAGCTTGTGACAATAGGTTTTAATATTTTTTTACATTATGTAATTTTTTATCACTTGCACTTTAAATTTTGTACTGTATATTTCCCCATAGGGAGGCATTTCTGTAGAGAGTAACCATAATGAGATTGGTAGGCTGGTATACAACTTTTGAATAACCCATTGGGGTATCATTGGAAACCGGATATTTAACAGGCACTTTTGGGAATCACATAGGCTACAATAGGATTGTCAGGAATTTGCATGTAGTTGGGAAATATTTTTTATTTGTAAATATATTAATTGTTGTTTTTAAATAACAGAAATGACACTTTGCACTTTATGATGATGGTACCTGAATATTGGAGCCATATGGAGTTTTTATATGCCTTTTCCCCTTCATGTTATTATATATTTTTAGACACAATATGTTTTTCCCAGTATATAAGGACACTATGTCCTATATTACTAAAATGACTAATTTTCGTATTTTTAGATTATGCCAGTTTGCTATTGGTTGCCTGCACTATAAATGCCGTTTTCTATCTCCTTGACATGACATGTGATCAAGCCTCGGCTGAGGCGAAACGCGTCATGGCAACTTGTGGGCTTATGATTATGCACGAATAAAGGCACTGAAAGATCAGCACGGAGTTGGTGGTTCTATTCAACTTTCGTTTTTCCTTGGCTTGCCTGGGTTTTTCGAACTTTTTGGAATATATATATAT
This sequence comes from Lissotriton helveticus, assembly GCF_964261635.1. Taxonomy (NCBI): domain Eukaryota; kingdom Metazoa; phylum Chordata; class Amphibia; order Caudata; family Salamandridae; genus Lissotriton; species Lissotriton helveticus. The sequence goes on from NC_136071.1 coordinate 262,567,497, forward strand.
ATATATATATATATATATATATATATATATATATATATATATATATATATATATATATATATATATATATATATGTAAAGCCTGATGACACAAACACAAAGCATTGCTTACTTGGGACAATGGCAGCTGTACTAAATTTGCTATGTAATGGAAGTATAAGAGCCCTGTTTTGCATGGCGCAATCAAAGAAATATATCCATTGAGGAAAGTAATCCACCAGTGCGGAGCTGCTGCATGAGTAAAAACATATTGTGTGGGAATAAACCATGCGTGAATGCCCCATTTGGAAATTCTGTGAGTGGGCCCTTGGCTCCAATGCTAGAGGAAATTATAGACTAACCACTAGAGGTAACTCACTTTAATACATTTGGGCATTGTCTATCATAACACCAGTCCTTTCTATTCCCAGATCATATATGCTTGCGCATCGACTTTGCCAGTTGGTCTATCACCATGCTGAGTGTCAATGATCTACACTGTCTAAGTTGGGTTACTGGGTGAAACTAATAGTAGGCAAGGATAGCCTCTGGAAATACTCCACAAATGCATAAGAACCACATTTGGAGCATCTGTGGTTAGGCTTTTGGATCCGGAAAAAAAGAGAGAAGTGGATATCCCAGAGCTAGTTTTAGAGTCTACTTCCGCACATATTATTTGCCTGATCCCTACTCTTCTTTATGTTTGTATTGTTTTCCCTTCCCTATTGCTCCACCCCATGCGCTGGTTTGCGCAGGGGTGTTGTTTAGCAGCTCAATGATGAAGCATGCCACAATTTTGTGAGTTAAGGCAGTTGTTCAAACATTTTACCTTTGCCAGCTCTAGGAGCAAGTTATAGTTTACTCCTACTTCTATTTGTGTGTAGTTGATAATTTCAGTGGAGGTCGAAGTAGGAGTTCTTCCTCTTCCCCTTTGTCTGAGTGTGATACAGGTCGCAAAATTTCAGTGCTTAATTTGTAACCTGTCTCCTAATCCATCTTTCCTTAAATGACTGTAAATATCGAACATCTCATTTCCATAAATGCATGGAGCCTCAAATTACTATGAAGGAGGTGTAAAACAATTCAACTAACCACTGTCATGAATTACAACACAAGGGACTACAAATTGAAATATCATATATCATTTTTTTGTAGTCCATACTTGGTCCATATTCACTGTGTACATCTCTCTCGATATAACATCAGTGACCAACAAGGAACACATTTCTATTTCTAGAAAACCATCCAACACAGACAGTAGCAAGGAAAATACTTTACTTTAATTGCATCCATTGCCACATTCATGAAATATCATACAGTATTCCCAGTGTACCACCAATCATTGGATAGAGAAATTAATTTAAACTTAAATTATTCATATTCCCATTGCTAACTAATTCTAAATTAATGTGTGTATTTAAAGGAGAATGAAGAAATGTGAGAAAGCAAATGTTCCAGGCATGCATGGGGTCTTCATAATGCAAGTTTTAAATCCCCTTGCAATAAAGTGTTTTGATTCTGTTCGGTTCTCATGGGTTTTCACATCCCTATATGACTACGATAAGCTGCTTCTGGCTTCTGATGCCTTAGACTGCACCCGTGCAATTAGTAAAACTGTAATTACTGTTGTATGTGCTTGAATTTATAATTTACTCTATTCCTTTAGGAACCCCCACCATAGGGCAATTGCATGCATCATCACACACAATTAAAGTACTCCTAGTATATCAAAATGTAGTGTTCTTTGCCTGTTTGCATTACCCATCTAGCCTTTTAAAACGTACCTTTTATATTAATGACACTTCTGTACCTTCAGAATCTTACTACATGAAACACTTGCCGGTGGTGGAAGAGCAGTGCACAGGACTACCTGTGTGTGACTAGGTTGTGACTGCTATTGGGCCAAGTTGCAGTCAATAGCCTTATATGGGTCTGAATTGTGGGTGGTGAGGAATCTCAATGGACTGACCAACAAAGAAAATTGTTTATAAAAAACCTTATTTACTCTACCTAGTAGTACACTTACACTCCTCCTGTGCTTTCATACTGAACTCAAATGAATTGGGGACACAGCAAAAATAAGACAAGTTCTTTTTTGGGTGGGCCTGAGGTCCTCCCCTTGAATTGGCCGCTCATAGGTCGCCCTCGAGGGAATCGTTAATTTGGAAACTGCAATACTGTCCCCTGGCTCAGTTATATTAAGTGCATCTTAACAGCCTGAGCGTGGGCATGTATTGGTCAGATGCTTCTAAAATTAAACCCATTTTTAAGACAATTGTTAAGGAGAAAAAGTAGACCTACCTCGATCTCTGAAAGGGCGCCTAATTAATTTTGTTCTCTCTTGATGATGCAGACTGGCAGATATGCTACTGTCATCTAGGAGTTAGTTATTGGAGTGGAGGCGGATTTTAAGTTTCTTTGCAGCGGTCCCTGCCGGACTTTTTGAATTGAAGCCATTTCCTCATTGGAGTAGTTTAACAGCATTTGTTGATTTCCTAAATTATTTCCTATTTCCTCTCTCCTTCATGCCGCCTCAGCCACTGCCGTGTTGAACATATCTGCCAGTCTGCATCATCAAGAGAGAACAAAATTAATTAGGCACCCTTTCAGAGCTCAAAGTTACAAGAAACTTTCAAAGCACAAGTTTCAATAAGGTACCCGGTAAAAGCCCTGAGGAAAAGCCCGTTTAAAGAGAATACGGGTTTGGAAACGCCTCGGCTGTTGTATGAACCTTATATACTCGCAAAGGGCTATAAATAGAATATTGTACACGTCATCAGTGTACACACCCAATAATTTAATATTTGCCCTTGTGAGATGTGAGATCAGTCCCTAAGTACTTATAAATTAAATCGTTTTCAGGACTGTATTGAATTAGCTACTAGGGTACTCTCTACTGTTTATGATTTGATTTTGAAAATTTGTTTTGTAATTTGTCAAACGTTCAATTGTGTTGTGTGAAAATTGTATATAATTGTGTGTAATGATTTGATATTTTTAAATGTACGGCAATGTGTAAATCTTGAACTATCTCAAATGTGTATAAAGTGATGAAACTTCATACGTTAAAATAATTGATCAATACCCAATAACTAAGTATTTAGGGTATATAATCTGCTTTAAATAAAAGAGTAGCAGAATTCAATCGTGACCGGGTGTCCCTTGATTATAATTATTATTGTATTGTCCTACCCAGCCCCGCAAAGGACAAAACCCCACTATTTCTTAACGTTTCTATATTTGTAGCATTGTGCCCCATTGATTTGTTATGCTTTAATTGCTGCTCTGCTCATTTTTCACTTTGTCTATGAATTTATTGCTAATGTGTTTTATGTAAATGTTCTTATCTTTTATTGGGTGTTTTATGGGCTTTTTCCCAGAAGTAAACATTTTTGAATGAATGAATCTCCTGAATGTTATACATATAGAAAGAGGAAGTAATGAGGAGACATAACAATATTTCGCCTCATTAACGCCTACCTGGGAAGGTGTAGCATTCTGGGGCATTATTAGGTATACCAGTTCTGGTAAATCTGGGATGCGTCAAAATCATTGGGAGTTGCGTGGGACCACCCACGCAGTGCCCAAGGAATGAATTCCCAGGGCAGAGTAACGCAATGCAGAAATTTGTGCTGCGTTGCATTACTCCAGATTTCTGAAGCCACGCAGGGCCATGCAAAGTGGACTTGTGTGGCTTCATAACTCACATTTTTGAGTTGCGTCATGCATGCAGCACGTAGCGGAGTGCTAGTGCGACTCAACTGGGGTCATAAATGTGGCCCCAAGTTTTTCAAACTTCAGCGCTGTTTGCTTGTTTTCAGTACCCATCTAGCCTTTGAAAGCATACCTCTTATATTAATGACTGGCACTGCTGTAGCTTCAGAATCTTAATTAATGAAACTCTTGCCGATGGTAGGAGAGGAGTGCACAGGAGTGTCGTTTTGTGGCTAGGCTTGTGACTGCTATCAGAAGTCTCTGAGTCTGTGGCTGAGAGAATATTCTATTACAACATTGCGATATTTTATGTCACCAATGAGATCTGTGACCTCATTAGAGGCACAAGGCTGTAAGCTGAGTGCCTTTATAAGATCTGAGATCTCCTAGCTGATTTGCAATAACCTTTTAAGGTATGGTTGAGGGTATTTTATGGCTTCATATATATGTACTTTTGCCTTACCTTCTATTCTTCCCCCTCCATAGTTGGCAAGTGAGACCTAATCATGTTTGACACATCAAGCCCTTCCTTAGAATTTGGTAAATATCATTTTGCATGCTTGGATGTTTTTTATCACAAATCTACAATGTTAAATTCTAAGCTAGAAGTCTCAGAATGTGACATATTGGCTAAAAAGCTGGGCCAGGTTGAAGATGAGATGTTACATTAGTTTTGAGGCTCCAAAGCAATCACAAAGAGCAAATTCTAGGCAGAATATATACAACTACCTTGCCCAAGGTATCTAGCTTGTCCACGGGTAAAAAAGTAATTTATCACTTTGTTAAAACAAAATACCTCAAAGTACCATGTTTAAAGGGATCCTTCCATTGCTAAGTGCTGCTGCCGTGGTGATATTTTCAAGTTTTTCAAGAAGTTGGTGCCTCGCAAAATACACCTTGCTCCATGCAGGTCGGCTTGGTGGGGTTCTGCTGAAACCTGTTCATTTGAGCATGACTGAAAGGATGTGGCACTGCTTCCTTTATGGACCAAAGAACCAAGGCAGAAGACAAGTGCATCTTGTTTCCTCAGACCTTGCAATGCAGATGGCAGCAGACAATAGAGAGCAGTATCTGTGCTCTAGCAGAATTATCAATTTGTGTTTCACCGTGCTTCCAGCACATAGGAAGTTTATTTGGCTAAGGAACACCTTCCTCCTTTAAAGTTTCTTTGGGAAAACAGCTTCTGCTATGTGCTGTCATGAAGGGTATGTCAGTGTGGTATTACTTTCAGCTTTTAATAAGTTATTAAAAGTGAGCAGTGATGTTATCTTCATATTACAGGAGCATTCTGATGGCAGAAACTGGCTGTCAAAAGAAAAGAAATATCAGGAGATTCTGAAAATATGACATCCTTCTATATATGTATATCGTATCTATGAAATAAAGAGCCCTCTGCCTTACATATTCTTAGGCTGTTGCAAGACACTGAGAGGTTCTGTGACCATTTAGAGGAACAAATCCATAAGTCATGTACCTTTATAAAGGTACATTTATATATCATACAGTTGAGAAGTGCCTGTTTATCATGACATATGTAATGAAGATGGTTGTAACCAGAAGAGAAGACTAGAAGTTTTGCTTTTGTATATTATAGCCTTATAGCCCACCGTAGCGGGCTATACCGGCTATTAAAGGCCCGCTCCAGCGTTGAAGGCCCGAGCCGAAGCGGGACTTTAAGAGCCGGTATAGCCCAGCTACGAAGGGCTATAAGGCTATTGGAACAATTTGCCACTAGAGAGCAGAATGTTCTAACAAATAAAACAAAGACCTCTCGGAGCACAAGTGGGTTTATATCACCTCAGGCTACAAGAGGCCTTTGTGAAAACATTGGAAGGTTGCGGGCCTTTACCGGCCCGTATAAGCACGGAGTACTCCATTGTCTTCATTGGAGTGCTCCACATTCCAATGTTCTTATACATGCTTATAGCCACAAATAATTTACTAAGAGAGGGCTGTTCAATAGTTTTGAAAAATAAATTCCTGACCAGCATCCCCCTTTAGTCAAACGATGACTAATGCTACATGTTGATTAACTGGCATTGTACAATACGCCTGGTTGGTAGCTAGTACCTCAGAGAACATGGATAGTACTAACCATAAATTGAAATGACCATTTCCTTATCACACCATTCAGTGCAAGAGCTCTCGTGGAATGAAATATTATATTGTATTTCTAGGATCTGCTGTTAGACCACACTTACCATTGGTTCTAATGAAAGAATTAATGATCTAGGCCCAGATGTACGAAGCCATTTTGTAGTGGCAAAACTTGTGATTTACAAAATTATAGGGTTTTCAAATGTAAAATGGCTTTGCAGTATGTATGTAAACACATTATGTGAGTTAAGAAAGCCATTGAAAATTGCAACATGGATTTAGCCACAAACATGGAATGTTAGAAAGATGATTGAAAGAGGGTATCTCCTTGTCATTGCAATTCGATATGGCATGTATCAATGGTTTGCGATCGTCACTGCAGTCACAAACCATTGGTCAGTTGCCAACACTTCAAGCAAGGTATCGACAGATTTGCAGAGGGGAACATTGCCTGTTTGTGAATGCTAACAGGGATACTCCTTGCATGCCACCATTCTTGTGTTGGTAGCCAATCACAGGGTTTCACAAAGAGCGACCAGCCTAGCTAGTATTCTCTAGGCAGGCCAATCAGTGAACCCTTGTGACTGGAGATTTTATAATGTGCCCAATTAATACATAGGTACCATCGCAAAATCAGAGACAGGACGCAAAACGTCAGTGCTCATTTTGTGGCCGGTCTCCTAATTCATCTATCCCTAAATGACAGAATAAATATTGAAGATCTAATTTTCATAAATGCTTGGCGCCTTGAATCACTATGAAGGAGGTATAAAAACGGGTCAATTAGACAGCATGTCATTAATTATGACATAAGGGACCATAGATTGAAATATCACATATCATTTTATCGTAGCCTTTATTTGGCCCATATGCATTATGTGCATCTTTCCCGACATAACAATGACCATTAAGGAGCACAATTTTACTTCAAGAACACTGTGCAACACTAATGGTATCAAAGAAAATATGCTACTTTAATTATATTCTTGTGCCACATTCATGAACAGTCATACAGTATTCCCAGTGTACCACCGATCATTGGATAGAGAAATTAATTTAAACTTAAAATGTTCATATTACCATTGCTAATTGATTCTAAATGAATGTGTGTATTGAAAGGATAATGAATAAAATATGAGCTAGGAACTTGAGAAAGCAAATGTGTTGAACTTGCATAGGATCTTCATGATGCAGTTTTGAAAACCCTTTGCAAAGAAGTGTTTTGATTCTATACGGTCCTCTTGGGTTTTCACATCCTTATATGCCGATGATAAACTGCTTCTGGCTTCTGATGCCTAAGACTGTACGAGTGCAATTAATAAAACTGTAATCACTGTTGCATGTTCTTGAATTTATAATTAACACAATTCCTTTCGGAGCCCCTACCATAGGGCAAGTGCAGGCATCATCACACACATTCAAAGTGCTCTTAGACTTTCAGAATTCAGTGCTTTTTGCCTATTTTCATGACCCATCCAGCCTTTGAAAACGTACCTCTTATATTAATGACACTACATTTGTGATACTTGTAAAAAAGAAACTGGATGCTTGTGAGTTGAGCCCAGTAAATCAGGAAGTTTAAAACAATTAGGGATAACATTTCGTACTATATTAATGAATTTACACACAAGTAACTAAATAATAATTGTTTCTATCCATATTAAGCCTTGGAAAAATAATGGACTGATGTGATGCTTATAAATTATTTTCCGGATCCCTTTGAGAAAATTATTTTGAGATTATTAGGAATTTTTTAATTATTTGTTTCTAATTTTAATTGGTGTGTTTTTTAAGATTGTACTAATTGTAAGATTGTTATTAATCATACAAATAAAATGTATCTATCTAATGACACTACTGTAGCTTCAGAATCTTACTACATGAAACACTTGCCGGTCGTGGAAGAGTAGTGCACACGAGTATCTGTTTGTAACTTTTTTGTGACTGCTATCAGAAGTCTCTGAGTCTGTGGCTGAAAGAATATAAAATATTATTATATCATAATATTTTATGTCACCAATTAGATCTGTGACCTCATTAGAGGCACAAGGCTGCAAGCTGAGTGCCTTTATAAGGTCTGGGGTCACCTAGCTTATTTGCAATAACCTTTTAAGGTATGGTTGTGTTGGCCAGTATCATTTTGCATTCTTGGATGTTTTTTAAGCCCAAATGTACAATGTTAAATTCTTAGCTACTAGTCTCAGAATTTGAGATATTGGCTAAAAAGCTAGGCCTGGTTGAATGTGTCACATTGTTTTGAGGATCGTAAGCAACTGCAGAATAGGAAATTCCAGACAAAATATAAACAACTGCCTTTCTCAAAGTATCATTTGCTGTGGGTTGGTTTGATGCAAAAACAACAATGATGGACAGAATGTGGATCAATGTCACACATTCACCCCAGTCCAAAGATCTGGGCCCAAATCCATCGTTTTTTTGCACTCCACACCACCCTGGGTTAGACAATGGCGATATGCAAATCAGCGCTGACCCTGTGCCCCATGGGAACAGTCCAGTCCGAACTACAAAAGCCATGTCCTTCCCAGAACGGAATCAAGCATCCGAGGACCGGACCGGTTTCGAGGTAACACCTCTCATCAGCCCGGCTAGCTTGACTCCAGTGGTGTGGAGTGCCTGGGACCCACGTCTGAGCATCCCCAGTACAGTTAGAGCGGTAATTGCAAAAACAACAATGATGGACAGAATGTGGATCAATGTCACACATTCACCCCAGTCCAAAGATCTGGGCCCAAATCCATCGTTTTTTTGCACTCCACACCACCCTGGGTTAGACAATGGCGATATGCAAATCAGCGCTGACCCTGCGCCCCATGGGAACAGTCCAGTCCGAACTACAAAAGCCATGTCCTTCCCAGAACGGAATCAAGCATCCGAGGACCGGCCCGGTTTCGAGGTAACACCTCTCATCAGCCCGGCTAGCTTGACTCCAGTGGTGTGGAGTGCCTGGGACCCACGTCTGAGCATCCCCAGTACACTTAGAGCGGTAATTGCAAAAACAACAATGATGGACAGAATGTGGATCAATGTCACACATTCACCCCAGTCCAAAGATCTGGGCCCAAATCCATCGTTTTTTTGCACTCCACACCACCCTGGGTTAGACAATGGCGATATGCAAATCAGCGCTGACCCTGTGCCCCATGGGAACAGTCCAGTCCGAACTACAAAAGCCATGTCCTTCCCAGAACGGAATCAAGCATCCGAGGACCGGCCCGGTTTCGAGGTAACACCTCTCATCAGCCCGGCTAGCTTGACTCCAGTGGTGTGGAGTGCCTGGGACCCACGTCTGAGCATCCCCAGTACACTTAGAGCGGTAATTGCAAAAACAACAATGATGGACAGAATGTGGATCAATGTCACACATTCACCCCAGTCCAAAGATCTGGGCCCAAATCCATCGTTTTTTTGCACTCCACACCACCCTGGGTTAGACAATGGCGATATGCAAATCAGCGCTGACCCTGTGCCCCATGGGAACAGTCCAGTCCTAACTACAAAAGCCATGTCCTTCCCAGAACGGAATCAAGCATCCGAGGACCGGCCCGGTTTCAAGGTAACACCTCTCATCAGCCCGGCTAGCTTGACTCCAGTGGTGTGGAGTGCCTGGGACCCACGTCTGAGCATCCCCAGTACACTTAGAGCGGTAATTGCAAAAACAACAATGATGGACAGAATGTGGATCAATGTCACACATTCACCCCAGTCCAAAGATCTGGGCCCAAATCCATCGTTTTTTTGCACTCCACACCACCCTGGGTTAGACAATGGCGATATGCAAATCAGCGCTGACCCTGTGCCCCATGGGAACAGTCCAGTCCGAACTACAAAAGCCATGTCCTTCCCAGAACGGAATTAAGCATCCGAGGACCGGCCCGGTTTCGAGGTAACACCTCTCATCAGCCCGGCTAGCTTGACTCCAGTGGTGTGGAGTGCCTGGGACCAACGTCTGAGCATCCCCAGTACACTTAGAGCGTTAATTGCAAAAACAACAATGATGGACAGAATGTGGATCAATGTCACACATTCACCCCAGTCCAAAGATCTGGGCCCAAATCCATCGTTTTTTTGCACTCCACACCACCCTGGGTTAGACAATGGCGATATGCAAATCAGCGCTGACCCTGTGCCCCATGGGAACAGTCCAGTCCGAACTACAAAAGCCATGTCCTTCCCAGAACGGAATCAAGCATCCGAGGACCGGCCCGGTTTCGAGGTAACACCTCTCATCAGCCCGGCTAGCTTGACTCCAGTGGTGTGGAGTGCCTGGGACCCACGTCTGAGCATCCCCAGTACACTTAGAGCGGTAATTGCAAAAACAACAATGATGGACAGAATGTGGATCAATGTCACACAATCACCCCAGTCCAAAGATCTGGGCCCAAATCCATCGTTTTTTTGCACTCCACACCACCCTGGGTTAGACAATGGCGATATGCAAATCAGCGCTGACCCTGTGCCCCATGGGAACAGTCCAGTCCGAACTACAAAAGCCATGTCCTTCCCAGAACGGAATCAAGCATCCGAGGACCGGCCCGGTTTCGAGGTAACACCTCTCATCAGCCCGGCTAGCTTGACTCCAGTGGTGTGGAGTGCCTGGGACCCACGTCTGAGCATCCCCAGTACACTTAGAGCGGTAATTGCAAAAACAACAATGATGGACAGAATGTGGATCAATGTCACACATTCACCCCAGTCCAAAGATCTGGGCCCAAATCCATAGTTTTTTTGCACTCCACACCACCCTGGGTTAGACAATGGCGATATGCAAATCAGCGCTGACCCTGTGCCCCATGGGAACAGTCCAGTCCTAACTACAAAAGCCATGTCCTTCCCAGAACGGAATCAAGCATCCGAGGACCGGCCCGGTTTCGAGGTAACACCTCTCATCAGCCCGGCTAGCTTGACTCCAGTGGTGTGGAGTGCCTGGGACCCACGTCTGAGCATCCCCAGTACACTTAGAGCGGTAATTGCAAAAACAACAATGATGGACAGAATGTGGATCAATGTCACATATTCACCCCAGTCCAAAGATCTGGGCCCAAATCCATCGTTTTTTTGCACTCCACACCACCCTGGGTTAGACAATGGCGATATGCAAATCAGCGCTGACCCTGTGCCCCATGGGAACAGTCCAGTCCGAACTACAAAAGCCATGTCCTTCCCAGAACGGAATCAAGCATCCGAGGACCGGCCCGGTTTCGAGGTAACACCTCTCATCAGCCCGGCTAGCTTGACTCCAGTGGTGTGGAGTGCCTGGGACCCACGTCTGAGCATCCCCAGTACACTTAGAGCGTTAATTGCAAAAACAACAATGATGGACAGAATGTGGATCAATGTCACACATTCACCCCAGTCCAAAGATCTGGGCCCAAATCCATCGTTTTTTTGCACTCCACACCACCCTGGGTTAGACAATGGCGATATGCAAATCAGCGCTGACCCTGTGACCCCATGGGAACAGTCCAGTCCGAACTACAAAAGCCATGTCCTTCCCAGAACGGAATCAAGCTTCCGAGGACCGGCCCGGTTTCGAGGTAACACCTCTCATCAGCCCGGCTAGCTTGACTCCAGTGGTGTGGAGTGCCTGGGACCCACGTCTGAGCATCCCCAGTACACTTAGAGCGGTAATTGCAAAAACAACAATGATGGACAGAATGTGGATCAATGTCACACATTCACCCCAGTCCAAAGATCTGGGCCCAAATCCATCGTTTTTTTGCACTCCACACCACCCTGGGTTAGACAATGGCGATATGCAAATCAGCGCTGACCCTGTGCCCCATGGGAACAGTCCAGTCCGAACTACAAAAGCCATGTCCTTCCCAGAACGGAATCAAGCATCCGAGGACCGGCCCGGTTTCGAGGTAACACCTCTCATCAGCCCGGCTAGCTTGACTCCAGTGGTGTGGAGTGCCTGGGACCCACGTCTGAGCATCCCCAGTACACTTAGAGCGGTAATTGCAAAAACAACAATGATGGACAGAATGTGGATCAATGTCACACATTCACCCCAGTCCAAAGATCTGGGCCCAAATCCATCGTTTTTTTGCACTCCACACCACCCTGGGTTAGACAATGGGGATATGCAAATCAGCGCTGACCCTGTGCCCCATGGGAACAGTCCAGTCCGAACTACAAAAGCCATGTCCTTCCCAGAACGGATTCAAGCATCCGAGGACCGGCCCGGTTTCGAGGTAACACCTCTCATCAGCCCGGCTAGCTTGACTCCAGTGGTGTGGAGTGCCTGGGACCCACGTCTGAGCATCCCCAGTACACTTAGAGCGGTAATTGCAAAAACAACAATGATGGACAGAATGTGGATCAATGTCACACATTCACCCCAGTCCAAAGATCTGGGCCCAAATCCATCGTTTTTTTGCACTCCACACCACCCTGGGTTAGACAATGGCGATATGCAAATCAGCGCTGACCCTGTGCCCCATGGGAACAGTCCAGTCCGAACTACAAAAGCCATGTCCTTCCCAGAACGGAATCAAGCATCCGAGGACCGGCCCGGTTTCGAGGTAACACCTCTCATCAGCCCGGCTAGCTTGACTCCAGTGGTGTGGAGTGCCTGGGACCCACGTCTGAGCATCCCCAGTACACTTAGAGCGGTAATTGCAAAAACAACAATGATGGACAGAATGTGGATCAATGTCACACATTCACCCCAGTCCAAAGATCTGGGCCCAAATCCATCGTTTTTTTCCACTCCACACCACCCTGGGTTAGACAATGGCGATATGCAAATCAGCGCTGACCCTGTGCCCCATGGGAACAGTCCAATCCGAACTACAAAAGCCATGTCCTTCCCAGAACGGAATCAAGCATCCGAGGACCGGCCCGGTTTCGAGGTAACACCTCTAATCAGCCCGGCTAGCTTGACTCCAGTGGTGTGGAGTGCCTGGGACCCACGTCTGAGCATCCCCAGTACACTTAGAGCGGTAATTGCAAAAACAACAATGATGGACAGAATGTGGATCAATGTCACACATTCACCCCAGTCCAAAGATCTGGGCCCAAATCCATCGATTTTTTGCACTCCACACCACCCTGGGTTAGACAATGGCGATATGCAAATCAGCGCTGACCCTGTGCCCCATGGGAACAGTCCAGTCCAAACTACAAAAGCCATGTCCTTCCCAGAACGGAATCAAGCATCCGAGGACCGGCCCGGTTTCGAGGTAACACCTCTCATCAGCCCGGCTAGCTTGACTCCAGTGGTGTGGAGTGCCTGGGACCCACGTCTGAGCATCCCCAGTACACTTAGAGCGGTAATTGCAAAAACAACAATGATGGACAGAATGTGGATCAATGTCACACATTCACCCCAGTCCAAAGATCTGGGCCCAAATCCATCGTTTTTTTGCACTCCACACCACCCTGGGTTAGACAATGGCGATATGCAAATCAGCGCTGACCCTGTGCCCCATGGGAACAGTCCAGTCCGAACTACAAAAGCCATGTCCTTCCCAGAACGGAATCAAGCATCCGAGGACCGGCCCGGTTTCGAGGTAACACCTCTCATCAGCCCGGCTAGCTTGACTCCAGTGGTGTGGAGTGCCTGGGACCCACGTCTGAGCATACCCAGTACACTTAGAGCGGTAATTGCAAAAACAACAATGATGGACAGAATGTGGATCAATGTCACACATTCACCCCAGTCCAAAGATCTGGGCCCAAATCCATCGTTTTTTTGCACTCCACACCACCCTGGGTTAGACAATGGCGATATGCAAATCAGCGCTGACCCTGTGCCCCATGGGAACAGTCCAGTCCGAACTACAAAAGCCATGTCCTTCCCAGAACGGAACGGACTGGGGTGAATGTGTGACATTGATCCACATTCTGTCCATCATTGTTGTGTTTGCAGTTACCGCTCTAAGTGTACTGGGGATGCTCAGACGTGAGTCCCAGACACTCCATACCACTGGAATCAAGCTAGCCGGGCTGATGAGAGGTGTTACCTCGAAACCGGGCCGGTCCTCGGATGCTTGTTTCCGTTCTGGGAAGGACATGGCTTTTGTAGTTCGGACTGGACTGTTCCCATGGGGCAACAGGGTCAGCGCTGATTTGCATATCGCCATTGTCTAACCCAGGGTGGTGTGGAGTGGAAAAACGATGGATTTGGGCCCAGATCTTTTGACTGGGGTGAATGTGTGACATTGATCCACATTCTGTCCATCATTGTTGTGTTTGCAGTTACCGCTCTAAGTGTACTGGGGATGCTCAGACGTGAGTCCCAGACACTCCACACTACTGGAATCAAGCTAGCCGGGCTGATGAGAGGTGTTACCTCGAAACCGGGCCGGTCCTCGGATGCTTGTTTCTGTTCTGGGAAGGACATGGCTTTTGTAGTTCGGACTGGACTGTTCCCATGGGGCAACAGGGTCAGCGCTGATTTGCATATCGCCATTGTCTAACCCAGGGTGGTGTGGAGTGGAAAAACGATGGATTTGGGCCCAGATCTTTTGACTGGGGTGAATGTGTGACATTGATCCACATTCTGTCCATCATTGTTGTGTTTGCAGTTACCGCTCTAAGTGTACTGGGGATGCTCAGACGTGAGTCCCAGACACTCCACGCCACTGGAATCAAGCTAGCCGGGCTGATGAGAGGTGTTACCTCGAAACCGGGCCGGTCCTCGGATGCTTGTTTCCGTTCTGGGAAGGACATGGCTTTTGTAGTTCGGACTGGACTGTTCCCATGGGGCAACAGGGTCAGCGCTGATTTGCATATCGCCATTGTCTAACCCAGGGTGGTGTGGAGTGGAAAAACGATGGATTTGGGCCCAGATCTTTTGACTGGGGTGAATGTGTGACATTGATCCACATTCTGTCCATCATTGTTGTGTTTGCAGTTACCGCTCTAAGTGTACTGGGGATTCTCAGATGTGAGTCCCAGACACTCCACACCACTGGAATCAAGCTAGCCGGGCTGATGAGAGGTGTTACCTCGAAACCGGGCCGGTCCTCGGATGCTTGTTTCCGTTCTGGGAAGGACATGGCTTTTGTAGTTCGGACTGGACTGTTCCCATGGGGCAACAGGGTCAGCGCTGATTTGCATATCGCCATTGTCTAACCCAGGGTGGTGTGGAGTGGAAAAACGATGGATTTGGGCCCAGATCTTTTGACTGGGGTGAATGTGTGACATTGATCCACATTCTGTCCATCATTGTTGTGTTTGCAGCTACCGCTCTAAGTGTACTGGGGATGCTCAGACGTGAGTCCCAGACACTCCACACCACTGGAATCAAGCTAGCCGGGCTGATGAGAGGTGTTACCTCGAAACCGGGCCGGTCCTCGGATGCTTGTTTCCGTTCTGGGAAGGACATGGCTTTTGTAGTTCGGACTGGACTGTTCCCATGGGGCAACAGGGTCAGCGCTGATTTGCATATCGCCATTGTCTAACCCAGGGTGGTGTGGAGTGGAAAAACGATGGATTTGGGCCCAGATCTTTTGACTGGGGTGAATGTGTGACATTGATCCACATTCTGTCCATCATTGTTGTGTTTGCAGTTACCGCTCTAAGTGTACTGGGGATGCTCAGACGTGAGTCCCAGACACTCCACACCACTGGAATCAAGCTAGCCGGGCTGATGAGAGGTGTTACCTCGAAACCGGGCCGGTCCTCGGATGCTTGTTTCCGTTCTGGGAAGGACATGGCTTTTGTAGTTCGGACTGGACTGTTCCCATGGGGCAACAGGGTCAGCGCTGATTTGCATATCGCCATTGTCTAACCCAGGGTGGTGTGGAGTGGAAAAACGATGGATTTGGGCCCAGATCTTTTGACTGGGGTGAATGTGTGACATTGATCCACATTCTGTCCATCATTGTTGTGTTTGCAGTTACCGCTCTAAGTGTACTGGGGATGCTCAGACGTGAGTCCCAGACACTCCACACCACTGGAATCAAGCTAGCCGGGCTGATGAGAGGTGTTACCTCGAAACCGGGCCGGTCCTCGGATGCTTGTTTCCGTTCTGGGAAGGACATGGCTTTTGTAGTTCGGACTGGACTGTTCCCATGGGGCAACAGGGTCAGCGCTGATTTGCATATCGCCATTGTCTAACCCAGGGTGGTGTGGAGTGGAAAAACGATGGATTTGGGCCTAGATCTTTTGACTGGGGTGAATGTGTGACAATGATCCACATTCTGTCCATCATTGTTGTGTTTGCAGTTACCGTGGGTTGGTTTGATAGCATGTGTACCAAATCTCTGCGGGAACTTAAGCAGGTTTTAACTAAACTTCCCAGAGACAGGGAGGCTATTAAATCCCTTAGACTTACCTACAAAAACAATCTTGTACGTAGGAAGCAAGAGCTTAGGGAACTTGCCTGGGATGCCCTGAACCAAGCGTCGGTTTTACGTGACAGTAGGCTTTTTTGGTCTACCGTCAACAGCCCTTTTCTTGCTAAGGAAGAGTTCCCCTTACTGTCAGCCCAGGTCAGTGAAGCAAATTGGGTTGCCCACTTTTCTGGAATTTTTAACCCGTCAAGGGAGGACTTTGTCAGCTCTCCTATTCTGATGTCTGAAACGAGGTTACCCTTGGATATTACCCTATCAGAGGTGGTTATTTCCATAAATCGGAGTAAAGGGGGAAAGGCACCGGGACCCGATGGGGTCCCGGTTGACCTGTATAAATCTAACCCGACTCTTTGGAGCCCACTCCTGACACAGGTGTTTAATGCTTCAGTTTTGGAGAGTACACCACCTACTTGGAGTGAATCTATAATTCTACCTATCTACAAGAAGGGAGATAGAGGAGAGGCCAAGAACTACCGCCCTATCTCCCTTCTTGATTCCTCCCTGAAGATTATGAGTAGGGTTCTCCTGATGAGGCTGGAGGAATGGGTAGAGGAAAATAAAATTCTGGCTGAATCCCAATATGGCTTCCGCAAAGGACTGGGGACAACTGAGCAGTGCATTAATCTTGACCTCCTCATTGGAAAGTACACGAGAGCGAAGCAGGGTTCCTTATTTCTCTGCTTCGCTGATCTTTCGAGTGCCTTTGACCTTGTGGACCATAACTTGTTATGGTCCACATTATTGGGTATGGGTGCCCCCCCAGCAATTATTCACTTCCTGGCCCGACTTTACAATAAGTTATCAGCCCAGATACGTTTTGGCCGGGCAGGTGAATGCACAGAGAAAATTAAGGTTAAATCAGGCATAAGGCAGGGCTGTGTACTGGCCCCCCTGCTATTTTCCCTCTTCAATAATTCTATAGAATCGGAACTGAAGAAGGTTCAGGCAGACTCTCCCCAGGTTGGTGGCCACCCGGTACCAGTCCTGCTCTATGCCGATGACACGGTATTGCTCTCGCGCACTCCAAATGGGCTTCAGAAACTAATGAATATTTTTTATAATTTTATTAACGAGAGAAAACTGAAAGTTAATAACTCCAAGACTTTTATTATGGCTTGTGGTAAACGGATGAAATCTGTAATGCCGTTCCATTTTAATAACCATAAAATTGAGGTTGTGGACAGATTCTGCTATCTCGGAGTTACTTTTAACAACAAAGGGACTTGGGCGCAAGAGATTTTAAATGTCAACGGTAGAATGGCTAAAAGTTCCTCTGGAATTTTTCGATTTGCAGCAAAGTTAGGGAGTCATTGCATACCAGATATGTTAGATATCTATAGGCATAGGTGTGTATCTGTGGCTCTATATGGTTCTGGTATCTGGGGCTACTGTCAGCATAGGGAACTGCAAGTCACTGAGAATGGGTTCCTTAAAAGACTTCTTTGTTTACCCCCCTCGGCATCCACTGAATTGTGTCATAGCGAGGTGTGCTTGAATTATCTAACGGATTTGATGGGATTGAGACCTTTATTGGTATGGAGGTCAATTTGGGCTAAAGACGAGACTGATTTTACCAGGCAGATTATTCTAGATTGCCTGAATCTGGACAAAGCCCTCAAGATCCCCTGGTTAAACTATGTCTCTTCTTCCTATAGTGATGTTTTTAACCTTGACATCGTCAATGACCCACATTGTGCCGTTACTGTATCAAAAAAGGAACTTAAAAATGTTTTTATTGGAACTAAATCTGACTTACGCAGGGCGAAGTGTAGCTCCATGTCTACTCATGTATTTTATCATTCTAATAGGTTGGAAGACAAGGGCATGCCTATGTATCTTAAATTTATAACCAAGCAATCCCATCAGTTTGTTCTTACGAGGTTTAGACTTGGTATTGCACATAACTTAGTGGCCTTCCCAGTGATGAAATTACATAGCCAATCCCCCTGTCCCTGTGATGGCCAGTCTAGGCAAAGCACTTTGCACTTTATGCTTATTTGCCCACTTTATATGCACCTTCGCCGTTACTACCTCAGACCTGTGTTTTTAAAATCCTCTGTGTATACTACAGCCCAAGCCCTGAAATTGTTATTTGCACTTGATTCTGCAGATATCTGTTTTTTTACCGCTACCTTTTTACTTAAAGCCGTCTCGCATAGGAAAAGTCTGGTGTTTTAATACTTTTACATTCTCATACTGCTGAGTTATTGTCCTCACTGTAATGTTTGTATCGTGTGTTTTTATATTGTATGCGTTTGTGATTGTTTTTAATAATCGAATAAAGCTTTGAAAATGAAATGAAATGGCTAAAAAGCTAGGCCTGGTTGAATGTGTCACATTGTTTTGAGGATCGTAAGCAACTGCAGAATAGGAAATTCCAGACAAAATATAAACAACTGCCTTTCTCAAAGTATCATTTGCATATTAAATTAATATGTGCCCTAAAGGAATACATGATATGGCAATTAGTACAGTCACATGTACATAGCAAACAGTCTGATTATAAATGTTAGTCTTATAACTGGGCATATGTCTCTGGCTGATTACTCATTTATCCTTTCCCTTATAAATTGGATAGGTCTATTATGTTTCATTTATGTAACTTCTGGAGAGAGCAGATTACTTACATCAAAGGATTATATGAACAGTCTCTTAACAGATAATTGATGGGTTTGGTTTGCTATTGGTTATGGTAGGAATGTGCTCATTAGAAAGATCTTACCTTCCTTCTTGAAGACTGAGGTGGTCAGAATTCTTCTAAAGTTTGTAGAAAGCAAATTCCACATTCTAGGTCCAGCTCCAGAGAACGCTCTATCGCATGTTGCTCTATGCAGCACAGCTTGTTGGATTCTGCCTAAACCTGTTCATTTGAGCAGGATTGAAAGGCTGTGGCACTGCCTCATTTGAGAACCACAGGGCCAAGGTGGGAGACTAATACATCCTCTTGCCTCAGACTTTGCAAGGCAGATGGCAGCAGACAAAAGAGAGCAGTATTTGTGCTCTAGCAGAATGACCAATTTGTTTTTCTCCTGGCTTCCAGCACATAGGTAGTTTCTTTGGCTAATCTAATGAAAACCTTCCTCCTCCAAAGTTGCTTTTGGAAGAGAGCTACTGCTCTGTGCTGCCATAAAGGACATGTCAGTGTGATATTACTGTTTTCTTAAAATAAGTTAATGCAAGCGAGCCGTAATGTAATTGTCATAGTATAGAAGCATTGTGATGGTAGAAAGTGGCTGTCATAGGAAAATAAATATCAGGAGGTTATGAAAATATGACATACTCATATAAATATATCTATATCGTATCTATGGGATAAAGTACCCTCTGCTGTATATTCTAAGGATGTTGCTAGACACTGAGAAGTTCTGTGATCATTTAGAGGAACAAATCAATAAGCCATGTACCTTTATAAAGGTACATTTATATATCATACAGCTGATAAGTGTCTGTTTATCATGGCATATGTAACCAAGATGATTGTAGCCAGAAGAGCAGACTTAGGTCCAGATGTATGGAGCTCAAATGGGTTCGCAAACGCCGAAATTCGCAGAATTTCGGCGTTTGCGAACTCATTTGAGCAAAATGGTATGTATGTAGCAAATTTCAGTGCAAAATAAGGAATCGCAAATGTGCGATTCCTCATTTTGCAATTGCATTTAAGGAATCTCAAAATTTGCGATTCCTTAAATGCAATGTATGAAGCAAAAAAAAATTGCTAATTGTCCCTAAGGAATCACAAATTACCACCAACTTCAAGTTGGTGGTAATTTGCGCATTTCTTGAAAAATGCCCATTTTTGCATTTTTCAAAGTGCCATATGATGCACATACATGTCCTTAGGGCATGTATGTGCAGCATGTGTGCACCCATGCTTATTTCAGGGGTGCAACAGGGTGTCCTTTGGACACCCCTGCACCCTTGAAATTATCCTCAATTTGCGATTAGGAAATTGCGAATCGCAAATTGAGAATAATTTCACATTCATTCCTATGGGCCTCCTGGCCCAGAGAAATGAATGGGAAATTATTCCTTAATTGTGAATAGCAATTTGCTAATCGCAATTAAGGAATTTTAAGAAAGCGCTAAAAAATAGCGAATTTCTACATACATACAATTTTGCAATTCTCAAATAGCGATTCCTTAAAAATCGCTATTTGAGAATCGCAAAAGTGTATCTTGATACATCTGGCCCTAGAGGTTTTGCTTTTGTAGATTAAATGCTTATAGCCACAAAGAATTTACTAAGATAGGGTGTTCAGTGTATATTAAACACAGTATGCGAGTTAGGAAAGCCATTGTAAATTGCAAAATGGATTTAGCAATGCACACACAATGTTAGAAAGATGATTGAAATGGGTATCTTCTTGAAATAGCAATTCAGCATGGCATGTATCAATGGTTTGCGACAGTCACTGCAGTAAAAAACCATTGGTTAGTTACGAACACCTCATCCAAGTTAGTAACGATTCACAGAGGAGAACATTGTCTGTTTGGGAATGCCAACAGGGATGCTCCTTGAATGCCACCATCCATGTGTTGTTAGTCAATCACAGGGTTTCACAAAGAGCCACCTGCCTAATAAGTACTCATTAGACAGGCTGTTCAGTGAGCCCTTGTGACTGGAGATTTTGCAATGTGACCAATTAATAGATAGGTAGCATCACAAAATCTGAGAAAAGTCGCAAAAAGTCAGTGCTCATTTTGTGACCTGTTTCCTAATTCATCTGTCCTAAAATTACTCTATAAATATTGAAGATCTAATTTTCATAAATGCTTTGGAGCCTCAAATCACTAAGAAGGAGGTGCAAAAACGAAATATATATTAGAAGATCATGAAAATAAGACACCTTCCACTATGTTATCAATGGGATAAAGTACCCTCTACCATATATTCTAAGGACATTTTAAGTCACTGAGATGTTCTGTGATCATATAGATGAACAAGGCGATAAGCCAAACGCATTTATACGTTCACAGAATTCTGAGGTAACTTGCAAAGTCCTTTAAATGCATTGCAGAGGGTATTTGATTCTTATGATAGAGGGTTACACCATTGCCCTTCCCCCAAAAACAAAATCATTGACCTCCCGCTCCTTGCTGCAGATAAGTGTAGAAGGAAATATAAAAAATGTATAAGGCGCAAAAAATTACATAAAGTAATTTATTGCCAAACATTTTATTTGGTTTTAATGTAAGTAACTTTCAAAACATTTCTTGTTCTTAAAGGTAATATGAAGAAAGACACCTCCTTTCTTGTAACAAACTATAGCTGTGCAAAAAATAAATGTACTCTCATAAATGATTTCTTTCTGCTAATGACTACTTTTTCCAGGAAAACAGTTCAGAAGAACTGGAAACCTACTTCCACTTTCGCTGTAGCAATAGCATTTGTAATTTTAATCCTTAACCTGCCCTTGACGCTGGCAGCAGGAATTGTGACATTACAACTCAACTGTTATAACTGCTACAGTCAATCAACTATGTCTTTTTCCTACAGGTGATTAGTTAAGTCACAGCTATAGTGTAATACGGAAATTAGACCAAAGTTAATTGCAGATTGTAGGAAATTTGCATGGTCACTCTCCATGTATTGCCTTTTACTGGACCCTACTTTTTTCTGACTTTAGCACTCTGTGCACATTAACCCTATCAACTTGGAGTAGAGCACCTGTACTCCCTCTTTAAACATTGGTTAAATAGGCTTATTTCAAATTGCCACATTTAACTTGCCTATAAGGTCATAGTATATGGTATAGAAAGTGCACCCAGGGTCTGGAAGTGAAGTGCCACTGGTTGACAGCAGCACTCATTGTGCCATCCACTATAGTGGAAGTATGAGCAAGGTTTCTTGCCTACCCTGTATAGCCTGACTGGTACAATGTAAAGCCTACAGTGCAGCCTTGTGAGGCATAATCACCTCTTTTTTAAATACTTGTAAGTCATACCGATGTAGGTCTTGTAGCCAACAAGGTAGGATGCATGGTATTTAAAAGTAGGTCAGAAATAATGTTACACTGTCCCTTACAGTGGCAAGGTTAAAAACCAGAGTACAAATTAAAATAGCAATACCCTATCTCGGAAATGGGACTAATTAGAAAAATAATTGCTTTTTTCAGTAGCTATTAAGATCCAATTCAATGGTTATGTTTGATTTTTAATAAATATTAAGGAGGATTAATAATTAGAAAGTGCCCTTTTCCCTGCTGGAAGCTCATTGAGGCTAATTTGCATTAGCTTTCCAGCAGTAGCACTGACAGTGAATAGCCCTGAATAAATGTGGAAAAGATGTGTAATACCTCCCAGGAGTAAACGATAAGCTGGCGTGAATGGGCAGAGATTGCGTCTCTGAATTACATTGAATATTCAGAGTGAGGGCTGTGAGCATCCTCTGGCACCACAATATCAAATCTTACTTGACAGGCTGTTGAGTCACATGCAACAGTTGGGGAACACTTGAAAAGCAGAGGAGAGGATACCAAAACAATTCTTGTGGATCTTCTATCTGGTTGCTAGAGGCCCCTGCTTTTGTCCTTCAAGAGTTCGGTCTCTGGATTTGTTGTGGGTACAGTGCCTACTTCCAACTACATTTTGGTGCTGGTCATAAATGTGGCATCTCCAGGTGCTCATTCCAAAATACTTTCTGGACCTACAGAAGATCAGAAGAGGACTGGACCTGCTGTTTGTTTCCCGAAAAGAGCCTAAAGGACTGGACCTACTCTGTTTTGCACCGAGGACAGCAAAGTAAACTCCAACAGTTTGCTGACATCGTGTGTGGCTACAGGGAGACAATAACTGCAAGAACTCTTTTACTGGAAGTACCCAGCTGGCCAGTAGCAACTGGGCCTGGGCTGTACCTTGCTATTGGCCTCTCTGCATGACATCCATCGAGTCTGTAGGTGCTGCCCCTGAGATCACAGGGGTTTTTAGAAGTATAGTCCTGTGGTCGTTTAGGCCCCAGAATAAATTTTGGAAACAAGAAAAATGTCCTTGACGCCATTGACTCACAGACTTTTACTGGGACCAATTCACTTGGTGTATTTGACCTGGTCGATCACCATCAGACTGAAATTTCACCTTAATCCTGTATACCACGCCCATTGGTCATTATTGGTGCTTTACATTTTCTTGGTGGGATTCCTACTTAAAACTTTAAACATTCAATCTCAGTTTCCCTTTATTGGATTCTTGTCATTTTGGTGTTATTTTGTTTATTACATTTTAATCTATTTTTCTAATTCAGTTTGAGTTTTTTATTAATTCTGAGGTTGATTTTATTATTGTTTTGCTACCACATAATGATTTTATATGTTGCCCTACATTAAACCTGCCAGCCATAGCTATCAGGGGTTTGAGCTCAAGTTAATTTTGTTACTTTGAGGGTTAATTATGTCATGGATTGTGATTATTCCTTGAAGTAGGCAGTTGTCCTTCCCAGATAACACCTAGGGCCTCATTTTGATGTTGGTCAGAAAGCCTCAGACAGATGGTTAAAGGCTTTCTGGCCAAAATGGAAAGTTTACATTCCGATTACAATGTTGGCGGTAGGAGTATAAACTGTACGCGGAAGCCGACTTGGTTCCAATGGCTCAGAATTATGATGTCAGTTTTTAACAACCATTCCATGTTGGCATTTCTGACATGGAAAATCTGTCAGAAAGCAACTTTGGGGGCCCTTAGCAGCGTTCCCTTCTTCCCTGGCCCTCCGGTTGTGGCACTGGGGGGCACCTATGGTGCCTCCTTTACATCCCTGCACCATGCGCAGGCACAGTGAGGTGCCTACTAAATGGTGCTGGGATGTGCAAAAACTTCCATTGTACAATGGGAGCTTGTGCTGTGGGCATTTTCGGACCACCGTACAAGCTCCCATTGTAAAATGGAAGTGTGCGACTGCACCATGTGTGGTCTCATCCTGATTGTGGTGTCAGGTCCGCAGACCGGAGGTCATCGGTTCTGCTCAGCGGCGATGTCAGTCCGAAGCAACTCTGACCGACATCGTAATGAGACCCCAAGTGTCTTAACCAGCCACAGCCACTACAGGTAAGAGCAGTGGGGCGGTGTGGCCGGCTGGTGGGATTTCGAGAGACGACCACAAAGGAAAATTAATTAATTATTTAATTTTCCCTTGTATCATTTCTCGGCCAGCCACACCACTCTTACTAGCAGCGGGCGCTGCTGGTCTTAACCAAAGATTGCATGCTCTTATCTTTTATAAAATATATCGTTATCCTTCTTATATATATATATAATCTTTTGGCATCACTTCTCTGCCCACTCTGATGGACAACAATTTAACACAATTATTTTCCCTATGCCTTTAAAAGCAGAAATGCTGATGATTGCTTCAGATCACTTTAATTACGGTTCATTTCCATACACCAGTGTACCAAATATGAAATTCACAGGTGAAGAACCTGCTTAGAACATTTCTTGTACCAACTCGTCCATCCCAGTGACCGCAACATTGTGATTAGTGACCAAAAGAGCAAAGGCCAAATGTAATGTGGTTGTTTCTCTGTTCTAAAGAAGGTCAATTGGTCTGATTATAAAAGGGAATGGTGCACTGCACTTCATGTAAATAAATACATTTTGCCTTCTTGGGGCTCACTGGCAAGTTATATACTTTTGGAAATGTTACAAAAAAAGAGAGTAAATCATGTTCTTAACTCTCCAAATAGAAAGAATACAGCCAACACCAGGGAGTCTTTAACAGAAGTCTACATAATAGATGTAATAGGTGTCATCCTTGATAGCAATCCCTCAATCTGCTATATACTGAAACACATTGACTGCCGCACTAATAATCACTCACCTGCTAAGTCAAACCCCTGACAAAATGCATATTTCCAAACTGAAAAAGATAACCGAAGATCGTCTTGAGAAGTTCACAAAATGTTTTGAAATTGTCAATATACTATATTGATTAAGGTATAATGATGGTCTGTGTTGGTTCAATGTGTAGATCTCACAATTATAATAATGAAAAGGTATGATAATACAATGCAAAATGTGTACTGGGAATATTGGTCTAGATACAAGGGGTTCAATAAGAATATATGTGTATCAAATATTTTGAGAATAATAATGAGCATGGAACAGGAAAGAAACGTGGGTCCTGGAAGTGCAGAGGTATGAATGATGTCAGAATTAGGAAGACCTGCAGATGGCAAAAATCAAAACGGGTTGGGAAAAGGATGGAAGGTTTGGACAAAGGAAAATGTAAATACAGCATGTCCATAACAACCAGACAGCATACTTAGTTTCTTTCAGTTTAGCTTCCTCATTCTTGGTTAGTGTAAGCACTACCAGGGTATGTGCAGTAGTAGCAGAGTTTAAGACTCATTCTACAGAAATCATTGCCTGGCAATGTAATATGTTGCTGAAGAGGTTTTCCTGCTTTTGCTTGAGTTCCCACCTGTATTCATTCTATTCCTTTGTTGTGTTCCTTCCCTCCCAGTTCCCCTTGGGGTAGGCCTTCAGTCCACTTTGACCTGAGGTCTTATGTTTCTTGTCCTTTGTTGTTCCTTTAACTGTATTTTCTTTTCAGTGGTCAGCCCCAGCATCCAGGGAGTTTGCCGGGTACTTGGTTTGTCAAAGTCTTATCATTGTACCTTTCACCACAGAATAGGTTAGCATTTCTTTCACTACTCATGGCATAGATCAAGCTACCATAAACAATATGCCCCATCCGCATTTTTACTGTTTTTACCTTTGTAATTCTTTTTAACCAAAATTCTTGCTTTTAAAGTTTTCTTTTAATTTCTCTTGTGGGGACTTGTTTTAAATGCATTTTTTGTAACGGTTTTTATTAACCTAAAAACAAATAAAATGTACTTATTTACTTACTCATGGCTATATTTAAATTGTCTTCCAGTTGAAAACCACTTCCTAACTTTTGCTCCCCTCTTCTCTTTAGTTGACTGCTCTATACCTCTTGCTGCATGAGGAGTCCCAAGAAGTAGGGTTTGCTGACAGTACCAAGATGTTTCTAATCTGAGAAAACCCAGTCCTGGTTTTCTCCTACTCTTATTCCTACCTCTCTCTCCCTGTTTACTCCAGACCTCTCATTGGGCTGCTTAGAGATGAAGGGATGGCAAAGGGTTCTCACTGCGTCCACCTTCTCAGAAACCTGACAGTTGCCAGGCCCAACATTTACCCGTCTGAAGCACTATAGCAAAAGCCATAAATAAACTTTACAAAGAGTTAGAAATTTCCGAAAGAATGTACAAGCATAGGGCTAAATCATTATTAGTAAAGCTCATTTCCACTTAGGAGTCTTAATTTTGACACCTCAAGGACCTCAGTCAGTTTGTGTTAGTGAATTCAGGTGCTTCACTGTGTTTTATAGACTATGATTTCAAATTAAAAAGGTAGAAATGTTTCAAAAGAAACAATCAGCTAATTACAATTGTCCAGGCAACAGATATGGAAAACCAGATGGTTTGTTATCACAATCAGAAAGCATCTAGATGATCCTCCTAACATTCTTTTCACCATGCTTTGATCTTGAGAAGAACAGAAGACATTCCTAGACAATAATATACAAAAAGCACAGTCCAAGATCAATTCTCTGCAACAGATACAACAGGGACCAGAGCACTAGAGGATTCATGGAAAATTGTTGTGTATGGATGAAGCAATTTCCATCCCTAATTCAGCTATTCAACATTGGGTAATGAGGTGGTGCTTTCCTCTCCTGTGGCAGGGCATCCAGGACAGAAGTAAATAAAAGACCTTTTCTGTCAACACTTTGAGTGGCCCAAACTAAAGGAAACTATGCACCAGTATGTTCATTATGTACTCAAGCCAAAGCAACCCATAGTTCTCCATCCAGTCTGCTACAACCATTATCTACTCCAACACAACCTTGGAGTATATCTGTAGTCTTTACACTAGACCTACCCCCTTCAAAATGCTCCGCCAACATGTTGGTGGTTATGAACTATCTCACCATAATGGTCCATTTCATTCTTTAAAAACCTACCCACAGCAGTGGAATTAGCAGATTTCATTTAAAAAAATTTAATTTACATGGATTACATTAAATCCTCATACTGGACTGGAGACAGCAGATGATAAAAAGAGTAGGCACTAAATACGTCATGTCCACCAGCTATTATCCTCAATCGAAGGACAGAATAAACAACTAAACAAATCCATTAAAACAGTCTTTGCGGAATGAGGTTATGAACCATACAAATGGCTGGAATAGGGGAATATTCCTATCAGAATTCCCCTATAATAGCTCTCTACATGTCTCTCCATGAAGATATCCCTGCTAATGTAGTTATGGAGGATGTATGACGTTAGAACGCATACATTGACAACGCGCACCTTTACAACGCGTTCGTAACAACGAAAGTTGTTACCACGCATTGCGCTGGGGGGCGCAAAATTGATTAATTTAATTTACTATTCCAACACCAGTCCCCGTGTATAGTAGGGAAGGTGTTGGGATAGTAAATTAAATCATTTACTATCCTTGAGCGCCCCCCAGCGCAATGCATGGTAACAACTTTCGTTGTAAAGGTATTCCGTGGTAATGCTTGCGTTCTAAACGCTGCATACCAGTTATGGATATCATTGTCAAATGTGGCCAGCCTGAAATCCAACCACCACAATTCCATTAGTCACATTTTTACGTTAACGTCTGCAAGGATTTCCGAAAGCAGATAATCAACATCTGACACAAGCTAAACTTTAATACAAGAAATGTGTTGACCATCATTGAAAAGTAGCAGTACAATTTAAAAGATCAAAAAAAAGTTCCTCAACAAAATATCTAACCATTTAACTTCCCCCCTCCCCCACAAATTCATTTTCAAATTTGTGGTTCCTTTCATGATTGATGGACAGATTGGGGATTTGGCATTTTTATTGGCAATATCTGCCCACTAGTGGATCACTGACATAATAATGATGTCAACAATATTGATTCCCTAAAATATCAGAAAATAAATATTGTTAACAAAAATATTGTCATCCTATACTAACTAACAAGCACACACATATTGATAAAAATATTGCTGTCATAAATGTCTGTTTTCACTCACATCAAGAAAACATTTTGGACAGAAAAATATTGTGACCTCTAAATAAAGATATTTTTCACACAAATATCCAAACACAAATATCCGAATTTCAAATATTGACTACATAAATATCATTGAAAATCAAGCAAAAACATTCTTCATAAAAACATCAAGAATAGCCATAAAACATGTCATCAGTATTCTAACAACAGTATAACAATTGTACTACCTTCAAAAGTAAGACAATTATAAATTTATAATAACTTATAGACTAATTAAGTTCTTTTTAATACTAAAATGAAACATTATTTAAATGAACACAGTTCTACGTTTATGTCTCTTAATGTAGATACTGCAAAGCAATTGCTGTAATGGCGAGAAAATACCAAACTGTACACAAACAACAAAATGAAAAGGTATGCACCTAAACAAAGACTAACACAAATAAATGTATTTAAAACATTTACTCACTCTACTGTGGTTAAAAACAATCTAAACACCCTCTGCCCTATTAACTACCAATGAAAAAATATTTAAAATAAAACTAGGCATTTTTTTTATTGAAAAGGACACACCTGAATCACATTGCAGAAACTCTAGTAAAACAACTGCAAATACAAAATGTAATGTTTTGTAAAAACAGTACTGAAGTATGAATAAACAAACAAAAGAGATTATTTTGCTTGGTAATGTAAAAAATAGATATATAATTTTTAAGACTTTAGAATATGACACTATTTTCAGACAAAATAACAGAAAGAACAAGATACATCACTTTACAGAAAGGAAAACAATTACTCTCTCACATGGGCTGCACTTACAGTGAAGAAAGTACAAGCACCGAGCAGTGAACTGGGAATGTTACCCAAGCATGCTATAGGAATTCCACCAAAAAAGATGCCTTTGTTAATAATGTTAAGGAACACAGCCATCCCCAAAATGTCACAGAAATCAAGGTAAGGCATGTGCTACAAGAAATACGAGAAGCAAGTACCAGTTCTCAAAAGTCCAGAGCTAAAATATTAAAAGATGTACTCTCGAAATTTTCCGACCATATTAAAGGCCAGTTACCATCTTTGCGCACCTTAAAACTCTTAGTGCGTGAGCTAAAAAAGCCACCACTGACACCCCTCTGGCCACTAGAAGATTCTAAAATATCCAAATTCCTGAACACTTAACCATTAAAATCTAGGAGAGTCCACATCCAATTGTAACTGAACTAATTACACTGACTTCCTACAAGGAACGTGTGAGGATTGAAGAATTGGTCCTGACATATAGAGCTTTCCATCACACAGGCCCCCAGTACCTAACAGTTTTATCCCCTACTAACCAACCAGGTCACTCAGGTCCTCCAGTTCTCCTGTTGGTAGTTATTGCTTCATTCAGAGGGAAAAAGTAGGGCAGCTTCTTCTACTTATATTTGGCTATAAGGAGTTGGAATACCATCCCACAACAGCACCGCACCAGAGAGGACATCCAGGCCTTTAGGCAACTCCTCGAAACATGGCTCTTTGGGTCTGCATTCTAAAACCACAAGTCATTACAGAATCAGTGCCCAGACACTCATTGAGTAGCTGTTGAGCTTTACAAATCCCCCCATAGATAGACACACATAATGAGGAATCCTTCCTTTTATACAACATAAATAACGAAAACTGTATCATGATTTTTTCTACCAAAGTTAATTTACTAAAACTAACCCAGTTTCAAACATGGATGGTGGATGCCACATTTAAAGTGTGCCCCAAAACATTCACTCAAATCTACACAATAGATGGTGAGTACCATAATACTAAGATACTATTTGTATATGACCGACTACCTAATAAATAAAGTAGTACCTTTTCTGCACTTTCAAGCCACTTTAAACGTCAAATAAACAACTACACCCTACATAAAATATGAATAGATTTAGAGCAAGTCATGATTCAAACCATTTCAAAATTTTCCTCACACACAACCATACAAGGCTGTTACCATCAATTTATTGAGACACCTCCAACAATCTACACTTAGGCACCGATTACGAGTACTGTGGTCCCATGACAGCAGTACCTGCAGTAGCGGTCTGACTGCTCCCTACTCGTCGGACCAACCACCCTATTACGAATAGGGTGGATGAACAGCCTCAAACCTGCTGCTTGACCGCCAACACCAAAAGGATTGTGAATCCCACAGTGGTCGGGAAAGCAGCAAGGTATGGTGGTGGTGCAGATCCAGGCACCGCCATTGGAATAAAAATTTCCGACGACCTTTCCATGGCAGGAACCCTGACACTGAACGGTCGTCAGAAAGACAGTGAAGGGGCCTCAAACAGGGCCCCTCTTGCAATGTAGCCCATTGTGAAGTGTGACTGGGAGCATATTGCGTGAATTATTGATGTTGTACCTCCCTATGCCTGCACTGTCATGGTAGCACTGTGTGCCATGCACAACATGGTGCATGGCCACAATGCGCGAATGACAGTACAGATGCTGCAGCGCAGCAGTACTGTCTACAGGCTCAGGCTCACTCTGTGAGTCTAAGCATGCCGCCACCATAGGACCAACGGCGACACACCACTGGCCCAGCAGTCATCTCCAAATGTGATGGTTGGGATGCTGCCTGCTTGGCGGGACTCCTGCGATTGCAGCAATGGTGGTCTGCCGGTAGGACCCCAATCTTGTTATCAGGCCCTAAGTAAGGCGTACACAACAAACAGCCAATTTGCCAATGAAATAAAAAAAAATTATTGCACTAGACTATCAGGCACATGCAACAAAAGAAAACTGGTCGCAAACGGGCAGATTCTTAGAATCTGCCCCTTTGCGACCCGTATTTTTACATTTGGGATGCATCATCCCAAATGCAAAAAATTGCAATTTAAGTAATCTCTAAATTGCGATTGCATTTAAGGAATCACATATTGAGATTCCTTAAATGCAATGCATTAAAATAAAAAAATCAGCGATTTCGCTAATAGGGGGTGCAAATTACCATGAAGGTGAACTTCATGGTAATTTCCAAAAACTTTGAAAATTGCCCTTTTTGTGCATTTTCAAAGTTTCATGTTGTGCACACACATGCCCTTAGGGCATGTGTGTGACAAACATATGTGCACAGATCCATTTTAGGGGTGAAATAGGGTGTCCTTTTGACACCTGTGCACCCTGAAATTGCAAGCGCAATTTGCGAGGACCTATTGGTACTCGCAAATTGTGCATGCAATTTTCCATTCATTCCTATGGGCCTGTAGGCCCATAGGAATGAATGGGAAGGCATTCCTTATTTGCGACTCGCAAATAAGGAATGTGTAGGAATCGCTATCTTTACAGCGATTCCTACATGTATAGGCTTTTGCGAGTCCTTAATTTTGATTCCTTAATTATCGCAATTAAGGATTCGCAAAATCCTACCTTAATGCATATGCCAGTAAATCTCTTTCCTAAGTCACTATCACAGAAGTAGCTATCCATTACACCTTACTGATATAAAAGTCCTTTCTACCAACAAACTGAACACAAACTTAGTCTCCTAGTGGATGATTTTGAAGACACCTGGGTTGGCAAACTGTATTGGTCAGGACACAGATACCAACTCAAATACCAAATACCATAGTGGAATGTATTTGAAAGCACCGTGGCATAGGCAGCTAAAACTAACAACACAGTGAAAGGATGGCATAATACATTCAAATCAACAATAGGCAGAATCCAACCTACACTATACAAATGTATTGAGATGCTACAAAAAAGAACACATGCAAAAACAACAATTGATGGACAGAATGCAGAACAATGTCATACATTCACCCCAGTACAGAGATCTGGGCCTAAATCCATTGTTTTTTTGCACTCCACACCACCCCAGGTCGGACATGGCCATATGCAAATCAGCCTTGACCCTGTGCCTCATGGAAACAGTCCAGCCCGAACTGCCAAGCCATGTCTTTCCTGGACCGGAATCAAGCATCCAACGACCGGTTTCTGGCTATCAGCCGTCATCAGCCTGGATAGCTTGACTCCAGTGGTGTGGAGAGCATGGGACTCACGTCTGAGCATACCCATCCCACTCGGGGTGACAAATGCAAAAACAACAATTGATGGACAGAATGCAGAACAATGTCATACATTCACCCCAGTATGTTATAAAGGGGGCTCAGGTAGAGACTGCCAAACGATTCCTTTTCACCCTCTGAGGCGGAAGCCGGAGGTTCTACTCCACTTTTCTTTACCTGCTCTGGCACAGACTTAATTGCAGAGGGTAACGCTAATTTTAAATCGCATCCCGAGTGACGCTTGCTTTTTATTAGGCGCTTGATTTTATAAGCGGATTTCAACTAGGATCTTTGTTCCCTACCTTCCTCTACCTCCTGGGCCGCTCTCAGCTGAGTGTTGACGCTGAGAGCCGGTCCCGGGGAGGCGAGGGCTGTTTAGCGGCCATCTTGGGTGTGTAGGCGCGCCCTCGCGCTCTAGTCGTTATAAAAGAGACCCCTGACGCTCCGCGTTGCGGATGCGGTAGCGGATGCGCCGGATGCCCGCCGGAGTCACGCCAGAGTCCAGCCCGTCTGCGCCCGTCCGCGCTAAGGACGCGCTGGATGGCTGGTCCCTGGACTCTGGTAGAATGTCATATCTCCCCTGCAGCTACTCTCTTCGCGAATTGCTGGCTCTTAAACCTCGTACAAAACGCTGCTTACATTCCTATGAACCGGATGATTTTCTGCTCCCACTACGATGTGGCTGTTACTCCTCGCCCAGACCTCTTAACTCCGCTCCATCCACCCTACCTCTGAACACCCCGTCACATCCAGTTCTAATACAGTAGGAGTAGAGGGCATCTTGGTTAATGCCCGCTCCCTTATCAAGAACAAGGTTATGTTTAAGGAGATGGTACTGGACAGAACGCCCACTCTAGTGTTTGTGACCGAAACTTGGGCCAAGGATTCTTCCGACCCTGATTTAATAGAGGCTGTCCCTGAAGGGTACTGCCTGGCCAGACTCGATAGGCAGGGACGAGTGGGAGGGGGGATAGCGATCCTTCACAAAGATCACCTACAATGCCACACAGTACCCATAACCGATTTTCCTGACAGTTTTCAAGCATTTTATTTTACAATAAAGGAAGCGCAACGCCCCTTCTTTAACGGTATCTTAATTTATCGACCCCCTGGCTCGAGAACCCACTTCACGCACCACCTTCTCCAATCTCTTGAACCCTATTTTGGCCGAGACAACTTTTCCATCCTGGGTGACTTTAACTACCACCTAGAACGGCACGACCTTTCTGATACCTCCTGTCTCATTGAGGCTCTAGAATCTTGCAGGCTAACGCAACGTGTTACGGGAGCCACACATCGTGCAGGACACACTTTGGATGGCATCTTTTCCAATGACCCCCGTTTGACTACCAAGGACCCGATCCATCTTTCCTGGTCTGACCATCTGGCGGTCCCTTTCCTTTTGAAACATCATAGGGTGAACTCCTGTAAAATAGGGAACCACACAATAGAGACTACCAGAAACTTCAGGAATATTAATAGCAATTCCTTCGTGCCCTGGGCTGCAAGCCTTGCTACCACTGGCCTAGATAGCGTACAGACTGCAGTCGCTCACTTTGATCAGGTCACTACCGAGGCCTTGAATAAACTGGCCCCAGTACAATCTCGGCGCCGCGCCAGAAAGAGACCTTCTGCCCCCTGGTTCTCCGACTCCCTTAGGCTTCTTAGGCAAGAAGTGAGGAGAAAGGAGAGGCTATGGCATGCTAGTTGGGACCTCAAGAACAAGGAAGCTCATAGACTTCTTGTTAAAAAATACAAAGCTGAAATCGTGCA
This sequence comes from Lissotriton helveticus, assembly GCF_964261635.1. Classification (NCBI taxonomy): domain Eukaryota; kingdom Metazoa; phylum Chordata; class Amphibia; order Caudata; family Salamandridae; genus Lissotriton; species Lissotriton helveticus. Next base: position 262,601,452 of record NC_136071.1, read on the forward strand.
GGCTAAACAAGAATACTTTGTTACCGCGACTTCCTTGCTCTCCTCTCCGAAGGAGCTCTTTAAAACTGTTGACTCCCTGGTCAGATTGCAAGCCCCTGACCCTGTCATTCCTTCGCAGGATCTTTGTGATAAGATTGCCTCCTTCTTCCATTCTAAAATTCAGGATATCCACCTGGCCCTCGAGGAACAAAGAGCTGTTCTCAGTGCATCTACACCTAGGGTAGAGATGAGCCTGATCACCACAGAAATCTCCCCACCATGCACTCTGGACTCTTTTCCCCCGCTGGCCTTGCAAGATCTCGAGCTACTGCTAGCCAAGACCAAGTCTGGTTCCCCTCTGGATACCTGCCCACTGAAAGTCATCAAGCAGTGTACGGAGACCCTCTTACCACCGCTGCTAGAGGTAATGAATCTAGCCATCAGAGATGGTATTTTCCCTGTAGAGTGGAAGAAGGCGGTAGTAAAACCCCTTTTGAAAAAGGCCTCTCTGGATCCGGGGGTCCTAAAAAACTTCCGGCCTATCTCCCTACTCCCTGCCCCAGCGAAGATGCTTGAGACACATCTTAACAAGCATCTCGCTGTCTTTGTGGAAAGTTCGGGATGCTTAGACTCCTCCCAGCATGGATTCAGGAGAGAATTCAGCACGAGTCAGCCCTCACCATCGTGCTCGACAAGATCCGCACGACAGTAGATGAGGGCCAGACCTCTCTCCTGGTCCTGCTAGATCTAACTGCGGCTTTCGATACCCTCTCCCCCTCAGTACTTACATCGCGGCTGAGGGAGGTGGGGGTGAAGAACGCAGCTCTGGATCTTTTGACCTCTTTCCTCACGGGGAGGGAACAAAGAGTCAAGCTTGGGGAGTTCCTATCTCCATCCCGACCTGTGCTATGTGGGGTTCCTCAAGGGTCAGCACTTAGCCCGACCCTTTTTAATATCTATGTTACCCCACTAGCCAAATTAATAAGATCGTTCGGGATGGAGGTAGTCTCGTACGCAGACGACACTCAAATCCTCGTCTCTTTTCCCCATTCAGATGAACTAATCGCCTCCAAGTTTAGATCGTGTATGGAGGCGGTTGGTCAATGGATGATCCAGAACTCTCTGAAACTGAATGGGGAGAAGACGGAGGTGATGGTGTTTGGGGGGAAAGAAAACATCTGGTCAGCCAATTGGTGGCCCGACTCACTTGGAACATGCCCTTCCCCCACATCTTCTGCTAAGAATCTCGGGGTGCTAATAGACCCTGCCCTTGACTTAGGCAGCCAGGTGAGCAGAACCATTTCCACCTGTTGGGGCCTGATTCACACCCTACGAAGGATCAGGAAATATCTCTCTTTCCAGGCAAGAAAACAAATAGCTGTTGCTCTCATCGGCTCGCGTCTGGACTACTGTAATGCGCTGTATGCTGGACTTAACAAAGGACAGCTGCAGCGCTTACAGGTAGTCCAAAACGCCATAGCCAGATTTGTCCTGGACATTCCCAGACGCTCCTCGGCCACTGCAGCCAGGAAAACGCTGCACTGGCTGCCGGTAGAACACCGAATCCGGTTTAAAGTTCTATGTATGACCTACAGAGCCATCGCCAAAAAGAGCGACACTGGAATAGGATCCATCATGTCCCACTATGTCCCCCGAAGGAACTTGCGTTCCTCTGGGAAACTGCTTCTGGCAGCCCCCCGTGTACGAAGAGCCAAATGGGGTGGCAGAGCCTTCTCCACTCTTGCTCCTAAGTGGTGGAATGAACTTCCTCCGGATCTGAGATCTCTCCCGTCCTTACAGAACTTCCGTACTGCTTTAAAAACCCTTCTCTTTCAGCAAGCATATGTGTAGGGCTTCATGTCTTTTTCCTGATCATTCTCTGATCATTTTTGCTAGGCGCCTTGATACCTGCGGGTTATTGTTTTGCGCTCTATAAATCTCTTTTCATTCATTCATTCATTCAGTATGGACAGTGATGTGTTAGATGAGGTTAACTGAGGGATAGATGTATATGAAGGACATTGGTGTCCTGATTTGTTGGGAGATTGATTTACGAATGTCTGACTTATCTTTGGGAGCATTGGTGATATGGCATAGAACAAAATATTGGTCCGGGCCAGAGCATCGATAGATAAGGTGAAATGTTGAATAGAGAGGAGGACAGTGAGGTGAGCATAGAGGCACTGAAAGTAGGACAGAGATGATGGTGAGAGACGGTATATTTTATTAAGACCACTAAATGATTGTGAGAACATGGCTTGCAGGCATTTCTTTGGCTATTTAGGATACTTTAGCTTCCATGATAATGAGTTTGTAAACGATGTTGAGGATAAAGAATACTACAATCTCAGTAGAATGTTTTTGCTGAATGAGCACCTATCAGGGTGAGTGAGCATGCTGACGGATAGATAGTTAGTGGATGAATTTCAAGATTTGCAATATGTATGATGTTAAAAGGTGAGTGTTTGTAGGTTGGGGGTGTATCTCTAGATCTGTGTAGGAAGAGTTTAATCAGTTTTCTTTAAATACCATTTCATACCACAGGTCTGTTATATCTAAGTACTATTAATGACAGCTGAATTATACGTTCACCTCATTATCATGTAGTACAAGTAGATAACATATCTAGGCTGTCACACAACTCAAGGCTACTCTTTATTTAAAGCTAAGAAGGATAAAAGAATAGGGTAATGTAATGTACTGCCACCCTTCTAGACCCAAAAAGAACCAAGCAATGGAGCTAACAAAGGAAGTCATATTTGAGGGTGAGGAGGAGCCATCCCTTTTTCCTTTGGTTCATTTATCCAAAGACCGGTTTAGTCAATATTGATGTAAATGCAGAAACAAGCTGAAAGCTTGACAAAAGAAGCCAAATGCAGTCTCATCTTGCTGTAAAAGCACATGTGAGTATTAAAGGAAAGGCAAGGTTGGACAGACAAGGGTGGAGCTATAGGAATGAGTAGTCTTCTTAATGTGTACTCTATGAAATCATGAAGAAGAATGCATATTACTGGAAATATAGCAGGCCCCTGGGTTCAGTGCATCCCCTATATTAAAATCAGACAGGGCCAAGCCCCCATGAATGGAGCTGCAAGAGCAAGTATCCAGCATCAGAGGGTCACTCATGTGATGAGGGGAGATTCGGCACAGCTTCAGAGAAAGGGGTAGATCTGCATTTGGCCTTTTATGCCTAGAAATACAGCAATCATCTGGTTTTTGTGTGCCCTGCATAGGATTGATACCCAATTTTAGGATGTCGCAGCTAGTGAAAGTTATCTGGCCCATTGCATGACATTAAATTTACTTTCAACAAGAGATTCTTTATCCCCACACCTACTCTAGAGGTGTTGTTCATTGCACATTCGTCCCTTTATGATCTGTACACAAGGGGCACTGCACTTTAATTCTTGTAGAGCTGCTATCTTTTTAGTTTCAGTTGAAACAGGCTGAAATCCAACTTGAGTAGACTTAAAATGACTAGACTTACTTCATTACCAATATGACCATATGGTAACTCAACATCAGCGAATGTACTGTAAATACTCAGTTTTTCTAAAGATGATCTCTTAACTTTTTATGTGGTCGAAACATTGTTGACATATGCAGTTATTTGGATTCTGAACTATGATTAAAATATCAGGATTATACAGTAAAAAATGTCCTGTTTATTGTATACTGGATCCGATAACCCATTTTGTTTATAAATGCCTTTTCACTTTCACAAAGTGCCGACCTGGCACAATAAACCTTTTTGATCCACAAGAAAGTACTCCCCCTAATATCCTAACCGTGTAAATCGGTTATTGATACAGTTAGATACTGAATAACCAATGTTGGAATATCCTTACATGAAGCTATAGATTTTACACCACTTTGAAGTGGTAAAGGAGGCAACTCCTTTTGTTTTGCATTCCATCACACACCCTAGTGGTGTCATGCTTCATCATCGGGACACCCCGACGCCTATAAGTCAGGGTGGACTAGACCATCTTTCAGGGAGCACTTAAAGAAAAGTTTGGCATGGGGAATAAAGACTAAACATCCACTGGCAGATCCCAGTTTCCCTTTAATCTTGGATCTGACAGGGATATTAAAATATAACAAATAGGGTATTTGGGATATTATGCTCCTAGGACCCTAAAGCCAACATGTTTCAGTCCAAATGTTGCCCAAAGTGGTGCAGGACTTTCTTCAGGGAGATAAAGTTTTCCCCCCTGGAAGGATAGTGATATGGGAATTTCCCTATACTATTTATAAAAAGGGCAAATAGCTGCTTCTTTATTTGTCACAACCTTCGGTTTTGTTTGGTCACTCCATCCCATTTTGGGAGAGGTTAAACTTCACGTGGAACCTCAAGCCGCAAGGACCCACACCGAATAGGTCACACCATGGGGCAGGACCCTTGAGGACTGTTTGACTACAGGGCTACCCCAGTACTATGTAAGGTTCCACGTGAAGTTTAACGTCTCCTAAAACAGGATGGAGTGACCAAACAAAAATTTGACTCTATTGTTCTAAATTGGTGTGGGATTTTATCATGTTGTGTTTTCACTAAATGCTGCATAAATACTTTACACGTTGCCTCTAAATTAAGCCTGACTGCTTGTGCCAAGGGTTAAGCAAAGGTTACTTTGGGGTTTGCTTGTGACTCCACTCGAACAGCAATTGTGGTTGCAGCTTGAGTAAGGTTCTAATCCTCTCAGTCAGTAACCCAATTTCCTACAGAGTATCATATAAAGACCAAAAAAGCACAATGTGCATGGTGCTTTCATGTGATATATTATATCATAGTTACATTTTCGGTTGAGTTGTGAACCAAGTACCCTGCTGGGAAAATGCTACTAAAAATTGCAATGTGCTGACAGGTAGTCAGTTGAGGTAAAATCTATATTCCACAATACTTACCTTACTGAAATTAGATCCCTAAGAGAAGTAGACAGTATGGAATATTTAACAAATGACTGCATGTTTTGAGCCGTTCCATTGCAGACATTAGAACAATACTTAAACAATAGGGCTTTCGCTTGCTGTTTGGAAATTGCATTTACAAGATTTGGTTTAGAATAAAGCTCTGATACACCTAACCTATCAAAGATCTGTTTCACGTATCAAAGTTATTGAATCTAGGCCATATTATCTAAAGATAGACAGTTCTTAAGATTTGACCTTGAGAAACCAGCCTCATGCTTTAGCCAAATTATAAGGCATACCATCAAAGGTGCCACCTTAATCACATCTTCCAGGTAATGTATTCCCATCTCTGCAGGACATTTATATGTGGCTCTGTCCTATTGAATGAGAGTAACTTGCGAACAAAGCAGCTTTCTCTCCCAGAAGAGATTCAACATAAGTATATTCCCAAACTCTTGCCCTGTAAAGACTCACCCAGATGCATTTATTTTGTAAATGTGCACTTATTCTATCACACGTCTGTGTTCCCCTTTATAGAGTTGTGTGTGGGACCGCTATGTGTTTGGGAATTCACAAGTAGAGGCTTATAAAAATAACTTAACGGGTGTGCCGGAATTCTGCCTGGTAGATTCACAAAATTGGTCATGCATTGCAAAAGGTTTCTTACCACTAATTAATTTTTCTAAAATGTATCACCACACTCTCCCCTTCCAATCATTGATAATGGTAGCCAACCCAACCAATCCATCTTACTGAAAGGATTTGAAAGAAATCACCAGTTACCGCTGAATTATGCTTCAGTAAATGAGCCAACTTATGTTTTATTCGAACCAAATTTTCCCTCCTTTCATTAACTAGCTTAGGAACACCTTCTAAAACAATGACATCTGGAGAGCAAGCAAGGGGCAATTAAAGATGAAAGTTACTCTCAGTATGTTTTCTTCTATGAACACAGGACATCAGCTGGGTGTGCTTTGTAACTTCATTTCATTCCTTCTTCAACTACCTAATCCTGCCATCAAGTGTAGCATCCGGTGAATTTGTTTTATTCCAACTGAGCATCATTAGTAATGCTCATCTCAGTGTAGCCAACATCTTTAAATAAAATATGTTCTCGTCTTAGATGCACAAGAGTTAGAAACATGCTATTGATTGGCTTGTATATGATGGTAAACTTTGTCTCCCAAGGATTTAAAATTGTTCAAGTTTCCAATATGAAAGCCTTTTACCATCTCTAACTTTGCCAATTATTTGATGATTTGGGTCATCAATAACAGTGTTCACCTTATTCTGTATCTCAGGAGGGGTTATGCGGATTCTAGAATGATGGTCACACGTCTTGTTTGCTATTTGACTTTCTGCAACCTTCTGAGATACTTGAGTTTGCCCCTCTCTCCTTTTCTTTTCAAGGAGAGGACTAGATGTTGTCAGTGTGCCTTCAATAGAATCCATCTGACCATCCAGAAAGATACAAGGGTTGTCTATATCAATTGTAGGACACTTGAGGGTTTCTATTGCATTTGCAAATGAAGGACCAACTGTTCACCTCCCCCCCATCGGCTCTAGCTCCTCACAAGTATTAACATACTGAGATTCAGATAGCAGCTGACCAGAATGCCACTGCGCAGTATCAATTCTTTGCTCTACTAAACCTATTTCAGTATTTAACGTACACATAACCGAACTAAAATAGTTAGCCATTGACGAGGTGTCAGCACCAATGCTAACTCATCCACCTTTCAGCATATTAGCTTTTCTCTTACTCTTGATCCAAAAGGAATAAAATCTGACCTTCGGCAGATGACTGTAAATGTCTCTATCACAGAGCCAAGAGAAGAAGGGTAGCCCAAACCAGCCTCTAAAGGGCTCAGTTCTCACCCAGGCCGCACCCGGGCGTATCCTGCACGTGTCCCATGCGCATGCCATGCTATGTGACTGCTGTTCGGGATTTGAATTTCTTGCGCTCCTCCTCCCAGTAAAGTGGTACTATGTTGATTGGAGTCTTCTTCCAACATAGGCAAACACAGTCCAGCAATGTACTATGCTGCGGGACCACTATTCCCAGCAGAGCAGCATTATAGGTATTGGATTCCTCCACAAATGCAGGCAAACACAGTCTGGGTGTCTCCATTGCTAAAGAACTGCTGTTGACGCTTTGAAGCTCACTCACTTCTCCTCCCAGCAGAGAGGTACTATGGGGATTAGTTTCCTCTCCTAACTTTGACTAACAGAGTCCAGTGGTCTCCATCAGTGTGGGACCGGTCTACTTACTTGGAAGTGCTCTTGCTCTCCTTGCAGAGAGTCACTATGGGAATTGGAGTACTCCTTCAATGTAGGCAAACACAGTCCAGAGGTCTCCTCAGTCTAATTTTTTTCCATTATTTATTGGTTTGATATTAAAACTCACTTTGAGTACTGTTAGTCTGGACTTTTTAAGGTTTTCTAGGCCTAGGAAAAAGTTAAGTTATGCGGGCAAGATACTGCAATTATCATAAATTGACAAAATTTCTTGAAATTGTGGATTACAGTTTCCTATCATTTTTCCATCTGCTGGAGACTAGGCTGCCTAGAAAATATCTCTCTGAGCGGCATTTCTGCTTGAGCCAGTAGTGTGCTGGTATCCATTTTGTGCAAGGTAGGCCTTAACATGTAAAAAGTCAGAAGAGGCACAAACATGCCCCATTTCATGCTAAAAACCTAATTTTGCTAACTTTCAATGAATTTTTGCGTTCCTATTTTTTTACTTTAACGATTTCTCCGTTAACTGAACCTGCACTATCGTGTTTTCCCCCTGGGGGACTGGTTGCTTGCTCATAGGGAGAGAATTTCAGAAATTGTTGTAATCTTGAATCACCAGCTCATAGACCTATATTGTCCGTAACCCTAGTGCTAGTTTGAAAAGTGGTTACTCACTGCATAATAAGATTGTTTAAGGATATACCTCAAAACTAGAATTTCTAGGATTTCCTGTTTTGTGTGCCCATGGTATTTTTAGTCTAATATATTTAATCACTGTAGACAAAGACATGTATACTTTTAACTCTTGCTCGATTTCAAACGTGATCATCATACCCCTAGTAAAGTCAACATCTGAGTATGAGATATGAGCAAGAAATGAGTATTGCAGCAAAGCCTAAGGCCCAGGACACCAGTGGTAAAAAAGAGTTACACACCATAAAACTGCCCCATCACAACTGGCTGTTCAAGAGCCCAGGGAAAAGGTCAGATAAATGCACAAAGTTAGTGGAGAGATGGTGAATTAGCAATGACATTCCTTTTTGAATGTTTCCGCATTTACTGTGATTTACCTTAGCTGTGATTTTTAAGGGAGCACAATCTTCTGACTATAATTCTTAGGACAAACCATGTTATGTGTTCAAATGTCCCCCATTTCTATACATTTACAAATTTCTATACATTTACACATTTCTCTACATTTCTATGCAGTTCAGTATGAAAAAATGTATAACCAGCTTTCCCATTGTACAATGCAAATGGCAAATTGAAGGCGCAGCTCACTGTGTGGCCTTGCATGAAGAGGCATCACTTTTCTCTCTGTCTATGCCTAGCTCTAATGAAAGTCCATTATTGGCTAGAAGGCTAGAAAACAAAACTTGAATTTCACCCATTGTTTCATAGTGAGCAGACTCTTGCAAACCAGCAGGAGGCGGTTTGCTCAGCCTCCATGCAGTGTTTGAACAAGGATGAAAGAGGTAGATGTAAAGGGAGCAAATAGTGTGTATGGGCTGCGTTTACACATTGAAAATATCTGGCTTCATCTCGATAAGTGTCTACATTGGCCACTACCATCTATTTATCCTGGACTCCTAAGGGCCAAAGTTTCACCTATTTTTTTAGAGAATTTATCTATTTTAATTGAACATTGAGTTACACTGATATGCAAATAGCTGAGGTTAATGTTATGAAACCTAGATTCAATTAAGGGGCCATCTGGTGAACGAGGTCACAATATGTGCCTGGTTTAGAGTTTGCTTGATTATAAGAGCCATTGGGTATAATGCACTTGTAATATGGCACATGGGATAGCCGTCACGTTTGAGACAGAGTAACCCATCAGCCAAACTCTAAATCAGTCCCTATGGATCAAAACCCCAGCAGACATCATCAAACAAAGCAGCATTCTAGAATACCTATTGTTAGTCATTGCTAGCAATGGCGGACTAGGTAAAGAGATCTGTTTTATTTCTCTGAACTAAAGATCACCTTTTTGCCAATATGCGCAGACGTCCTGAGACATTACCTCTGTGATGTCCATTGCAACGTTAACGCCAAAGGTGAGAAAGGTGAGGAATAGAATTAGGTTTTTTATCAAGGTAATGTCAGAGTGAGGAACATGTGCTAGTAGAATAAAAATATGGTTCTTCATCACCGATGCAGGGTCGGTGACAACCCAGTGGATTTCAAGGAGTATAGAAGCAAATGCATGATTTTGTATTATTTTGAGAAAAAAATCCCCTGATAGCAAAGGAAAATACATGTTGGAAGGCAATCATGGAACATTGCGTTTTAAGACTACGTCACTAGTGACTATGACATGTTCTATTTACAATAAGGGAGCACACAAAGTCACCTACTTTGTCACTTTTCTCCATGCAAGGCGTGATCAAAGTTCACCATTCTTCCTGATTTAATCTCTTGAGCTTATAATAATACACAAACCAGATTTCTTACCTCATTACTTTCATGTATATTGTGATCTATCATTTGAAGCAGGAACCACATCACATTCCTGAGTATGAACGTTGTGATCAAGTTCCAATGAATGATATTTCGAAGGCATCTGATGCTCCTAGAGAAGAAGTAAATTAGGAATAGTTACAACTATTATTTGTATGTTTTATTGTACATTGCAGCAATAATTGTTCCTGATAAAGACCAATCAGCAGTCATATAATTATTGGGCTTAGCATAGGGGCACACTGTAAGGTAAACATAAGCTTGTTCTCCTCTCAAACCTGTCAAATTCTGTGTGTGGTCACCCATGGATCAGACCTTGTCACATGACTAGGCTATGTGTACATATGCCCTTAGTTGATGTCATTAATCAATAAGTACCTATCATGCTCTGTATCAGAAATGGCCAAACTCCATTTGAATAGCCTGCCTTGACTGTATTTTGGAATGGGTATGAGGAAACATCCAGTGTCTGCTTCTAACAGACCTGCCTGCAGCATTTCTGTAGAAGAAGATTCAGAAACCCTTTGTTGTGCAAAGGGAATTTGCTCAGTGAGATACAAACCACCAGCAGGGCAGGGGGCACAATGCCATGAAAAGTGTGAGCTTGACATAGAGGAGAGCATGTGTAAATGAGTGAGGCCATTGTCTTCTCCTCCTGATGCCTAAGGCCTAAACGTGCAGGATGTAAACTGTTTGAAATTGACAGCCTACACTTTACAAACAATCACCATCTGCCCTGGACAGTTGGTAACCATTCCCCCCGCTTTGTGACGGGAAAAGCAGGCTTCCTGTGTTGAAATTATTCAAAGACTGAAAATGTAGTGTGTGGTAAATGTATCCAATCACAATTCCATTCCACATTCCCAAAATCCAGTGTAACCCCTTACTGTAGCAAACAATTCCAGACATCTGGTGTTGACCATGAACCCAAGAATCTCACTCTTATAGAAGTCAGTGCAGTGAAAACAGAGTGCCTATCTTCAAGACCACATCCTGAGCAAGGTCAAGCCAATATTCTCCTTCATCCTCACTGTAGACATGGCCAAACGTGAATGCATTAATTCCTGAACTACGGTGACAGCAGGTATCAAGCCATTCTAGAAAGTTTTTAAGTCAATATCAGTGGTTAAAGAACCAAGCAATGAAAATAGCTTTACGCCTCAGGAGATCAAACACATCATACCACAAATTAATCATTGCTTTGTCAGTCAGTCAGTCAGAAATACTTTATTCGACAGCCAAGAGTCATAAAAGCATACAATATTATAAAAAAGAATACACATTCCAGCCCAGTACATAACAGTAAAAAACAATCTCACATATCAATCACAATATTCATATCTAAAAGCATTTGTAAAAAAATGCCGATATCATATAAATTGCACTGTGCTCAGGAAATAGACATGATCCATAAATAATATCACATATAAGTATACCATACTAGGCAAAAAGGGGAAAACGCAATTATGCCTGCAAACAACACAAAGTCACTATTACGAAAGTGATCTGTTCGTAAGTCTGATGGCCTGATTAAAAACATTCGACCCAGAGACAAACCATAGGTGATGCCAGCATTTGAAGGTAAGGCAAACCTGGCCTCACTTGGACAAACTGGCATTCTCTAAGCAGGGGGAGGATGTGCTTCCTGCACAAAATCTCATAATGGGTACAAAAAAACATTAAATGCAAAGTATCCTGTTCCGAAAAGTTATCGCTTGGGCAAGGGTTTAACAATTCAGGTTTTGAATATCCTCTCCAGAATGTCAGCAGCCAGGGAACGATATTTAAACAAAATCTTATTAAAACAAAACGGTGGTATGGTTTGTTAACATAAGATAGATAAGGTTGCAGCTGAGGTCCTAGACTCAGAGTGACATATCTTCTCACCGAGGGCTTGCCTAACTCAGCCTCCTCACTCAGACATTTTCGCCTATCCACAAACTGACGTTTAAAATCTATAATCGCAGTCTTGCTCAAAGGCTTTGGGTCGAAAACAAATCTTGGCACCCTAGAAGTTTTGTTTCTCCCTTTACGTAGTTGAGGCAAGGGATATAATGGGCTCTCTCCAGTGCCATTCCATCTGAAATTATACGTTGGTTTTGATTTGGGGGGGGGGTTTGAGTCCAGATTGTAAGCCATTTTAGCAGAGGGGAAACTGCGATCTGATCTGTAATGTACCCCATCCCCATTTCTTCATGCAGGCAGTAGACAGAAGTATCAATTGGGACCCCACGGAGTTTGCACATGAAGTTATTTTCTGCCACTTGTATCTCCTTTACATCTTTGTAACCCCAAATGTCCCAAACATACGTGGCCATTGGGATACATTTTGCGGTATAGACTTTCAAGAGTGTGGGCAGGGGTTTTCACCCTAGTTGTTTTGCAAAGTCCATAGTGGCGCCCGTTGCTCTTACCAGAATGTTCTTTTTAAGTATTCATTGCGCTCCCCATGTACCTTGATCAGCAAAAAGTACCCCTAGATATGGGAAAGTGGATACTTTAGTTAATTTGTCCCCGTTGCAGTAAAATTTAGCCTTGGACACCTTTCGCGGGCCAATCAACAATGCATGAGATTTCTTAAAATCCGTTACCAAGTCCAATGAATTCATAAAATCTATAAAACAATTTAAAAGTTGTTGTAGGGCCCATGCAGTTCTAGACAATAAGACTGCATCGTCGGCATACAACAAATCGGGGATCGATTTGGCACCGACCCTTGGTGTGTCCTTGCAGCATGATGTTAAAGTTTCTCCCAATTTGTTGATATAAAGGGTAAAAAGCAGGGGGGCCAAAATGCACCTCTGCCAGACCCCCCTTCCTACTGGCCAAGAATCTGTCAAGCTGCCATCTTCATTAAAACGTACCGCAGCGGTGGTGTTAACATGAGCAGTATGCAGGAAGGAGATCAAGTCAGCCTCTAGCCCTATTTCACGAAGAACCAACCACAGATTAGACCTATTGACCAGGTCAAAAGCTGAGGTTAGATCCATAAAGGCCAGGTGCTGGACACCTCCCTTGGAAATGGTATACTTCCCAATCACCAAATGGAGATTCAGGCACTAGTCTATTGTCCCCTTTCCCTGTCTGAAACCATATTGGAGGTCGGAAATAACATTAAAAGGGTCAAGCCAGACAGTAAGACGATCCAAGACTACCGTGCCCAAGATTTTAGACACTGAGTCTAGAAGCAAAATTGGCCGGGTCATCACGAAGGCCCTTTTTAAAAATAGGGACGATAACTGCCTTTGCCCATGATGAGGGAAAACCATAGGTACAGGCAGCATTAAAAACATGAGTTAGGATATTGGCCCACACTGTGGGGGTCTGCCTTATAAAGGTCTACCGGTATTCCGTCAGGGCCAGGAGCTTTTCGCCCTGATGTCGATGTAATGGCTTTGAGAACTTCTTCCATGTTAAAATGAAGGGGAGCACTATCAAATCCAGAAACTGCGTGTCCCACTGTTTCTGCTAGGTTGGTGCTACTATAAATGTTGCTAAAGTGATGAACCCATTTCTCTGCTGGTATTATACAATCTTTACTTAGGATTGACATATCTTAAAAAAGAGAGCTGTTAACTAAGGCACAAAATCGGGAGCTGTCAGACAGGACACTAGCTTGGCTAAACTCCTCCCAGGCAGGCTCTCTTAGTTGTTTTTTCCTCTCATACACAGCCAGTTTATACACCTTCCTGCAGCTCCTGGTTAGTGTAGGATCCCTCGGTTTTTGCTTTATAGCCTTCATTAGTTCCTTATGGGCAGCTGAACATGTGTCATCAAACGACCTTTTAAGTTTTTGGGATTATGGGTGAAATTTGCGAATTCGCGATCCGCGAATTCACGCAAAATGGCAAAAAAATCAACGAGTTTGCGAATTTTCCAGCGAACTCGCGAAATTTTTTGCCATTTGCACAAATATGTCACCACGTGTGCCTGTAACTTTGCCAGCGTGCCAAAAGGTGCCGAGGTCCCTTGAGTGAGCTGGCCTTTATAGTGGGGACGGGCGGGAAGACGTTTCATATCGCTAGTGTGTGGTGGACGGGGCCAAACGGGCGGGGCTTCTATGCGAGTTCACATGCATCTTGTTTATAAAGGGTCAGAGACCGAGCAGAGCAGCAGATGAGGAGAAAGCAGCTTCCTGGTCACAGGAGCTACACGGGGATGGCGATTTTTTTTTTGTATTCCTATATAGCGCAGGACTCGACCCCCTGAGGGGTATCTCCGCGCTTAGCTTTTACCAAAAAAGCCCAACCACGATCATAGACTGCGAGGGAATCAATATTTTTAATATTTTAAGAGGCCGAAAATAAATATGTTTTTAGAGTCTTCCTAAAAGAAGGTTGGTGATTTGTTTCAGAGTAGGGGGGAATGAGTTCCATAGGATGGGGCCTTTGTAAGAGAGAGCTCAACCTCCCTGCCTAGCTCTTCTAATCCTTGGAACCTGGAGCAGTTGCTGACTACTGGAGCGCAAAGTGCGTCCAGGACTGTAAGGGTTGAATTTTTCATTCAGATATTTGGGTCCAGTACCAAAAAGACATTTATGTATTGTGCAGCAAATTTTACATTTTACACGTTGCCTAACCGGCAACCAGTGGAGTTTGTCCAGGAGAGGACGTGAGGCAGTCCTTGGCTGAGCATTGAGAACAAGTCTCGCTGCAGTGTTCTGGACCACTTGTAATCTTTGTAGTTGTTCCTCATTGGCCGAGATGAACAGGCAATTACAGTAGTCCAGCCTACTGATTACCAACGTCTGGACAAGTATTTTCCTGTAGTTATCAGGTAGGAATGGAAAGACACGTCGTAGCAGTCTGATGACACGGAAACAGGATCCTGCAACTTGATTTGTATGTTCTTTAAACAAAAGTGCCTTATCGAGCCGCACACCGAGATTTTTTACGGTCTGTTTGGGACTTGGTGCTGGTCCCAAATCCAGGGGCCACCATTCCGGAGACCACAGGAGCGTGGCCTCCCCAAACAGCATGACCTCCGTCTTGCCTACGTTGCACTGGAGGCAATTTAAGGCCATCCAGTCCGATACTGCCCTCATTCCGTCCGCAAAGGATTTTTGTATTGCGGGCGTGAGGGTCTGAAAGGGGAATAAAAGCTGAGTGTCATCAGCATATGACACCGGGGTGAACCCATGTGCTCTTACAATGTCTGCCAAGGGGGCCACATACACATTGAAAAGTGTGGGGCTTAGACATGAGCCCTGTGGCACTCCCTTGGTGAGCTCCCTTGATATGGCATGATGGGAGCCCAATCTGACTCCTTGTAAGCGGCCCGAGAGAAAGCTCTCCAACCAGGACAGAGCCGCACCTCCTATGCCCACCTCCCTCAGGCGACCGAGAAGTATCTCATGTGACACCGTGTCAAAGGCAACGGATAAATCTAACAGCACCAGAATCATGGAACCCCCTCCATTTAGTGACATCCTGATGTTATCAGTCACTGAGAGGAGGGCAGACTCGGTTCTGTGATTGGGCCTAAACCCAGATTGAGAAAAGTCTAGACCCTCCGCTGCCTCGATGTACTTAGACAGATGGGTGTTCACATGTCTCTCGGTCATTTTTGTTAAGGTAAGGCAGGAGGGAGATGGGTCAGAGGTTTGAGAGGTCTGTCCATGGAAGTGCCGCGTACTTTCGGATAGGGTTCACCACCGCTTTCTTCCACTCCGTGGGCACATGTCCTTCTCTGAGAGAATGATTTATTACTGCTTGGATGTGAGGTCCAAGCAAAGTGCTCAGGGAGGCAACCATTTTGGCGGGCAAGAAATCATCGGGAGACCCCGATTTTATGTGACTAATGAGGGAGGGAAGATCTAAGTCACTGACTGCTGGAAATGTCATGAGTGAGATATCTCCATGTATGGGCTGAGAAGAGGGGATAGAGATGTTGCTCTTTTGGCTGGGGGCCCTCATAATTTTATCAGAAATCAAATCCATTTTATTTTCAAAAAACAGACATTTCATCACATAGGGACTGGAAAAAATCATCTGGGCTTTCACATGCTACTGGTTTCACAAATGCCTGTAGTATTTTATATAGTTCCTTGGAGGAATTACCCGCCTCTGCGAGTTGCTGAGTAAGGCTGTTCTTCCGTGCCAGTTTGATATTTTTATTGTAATTAGACTGGGCTTCATGATGTACTTTCTTGCTTTCCTCTGTTCGCGTTTTCCTCCATATCTTTTCTATCTTCCTACACCCCTGCTTCTCTATTCTGAGTGCTTCAGTATACCATGCTTCCTGCTTAGAGGTGGGATATTGTTTATGTAGCTTCAGAGGGGCTAGTTTATCAATTGCCTCTGTGAGAGAGTTGTTGAATTTGGATAATGCGGACTCCACATTATCCTTTTCTATGAAGATAGGCTGCTTCCATACCCTCTGCAGCTCCTCCACCGTTACTTTGTGCCACTGTCGACGCCAAATTGGCAGGAGAGTGTTCTTTTGTGAGGGTTTGTTCACTCCTAATAAAGAAAATTCCACTATAAAGTGGTCAGACCAATTTATTTGAACAGTGGGTTGACACCGTACTTTAAAGCAATTGGAGAAGAGCAAGTCTAAGGAGTGGCCTCCTTTGTGTGTGGGTCCGCTGTTCTGCAAATCTAGACCAAGGGTGGATAGGTCAGCAAGCAGAGATATGGTTTCTGGGTGCGCAGAAATATCTGCATGAATATTAAAATCACCGAGAAGAATAAAATCTTCCTTTGCTTTAAAATGTGGAGCTAAAAGTTCCAAAAGAGAAAGAGAGAAGCCTAGGCTAGGTCCCTGTGGGCGATAGGCTAAAGCTCCTTTCCAAAAGATTTTTGTGGCTGAATTAATTTTAAAAATCATTATTTCTAATTGTGGTCAGTACTTTTGTTCTAATATAGTAACCTTCAGGTGTTCTTTGTTCATGATGGCTAGACCACCACCTATTTTTTCGGGACGATCTAGATTTACAAACTTATATCCTAAGGGAACCCCTAGTGCTATAGCAGGGACGGTATGAGGTTTTAGCCAGGTTTCCGTTAGGAAACATAAGTCTGGTTGCAGTGTATGTACCAAGTCCCATACTTCAATTTGGTGTTTAGGCAGAGAACGGACGTTTAAGAGAAAACACTTTATCCCTTTTAATGGTGTTGCTTTCACTTTATTTTCCTCGATATTAGAGCTAGCGTGGGATGCTTGAAAATGACAGTTGATACATGAAAAAGGGCCCTCTGGACATGGCCAGGAGTCTCTGGTACATCCTTTCAGTGGGATTGTCCTTAAGTTTAATAAAGTTTGGGCAGAGTAGCTGATATTGCGTGTCCCTGCAGATGTTTTGTCCATTTGAATCAGGCCCATAGCCCTTAGCCACGTCCAGTCGCGGACGGGCGCAGAAGGGCAGCTCTTTGGCTGCTCTTCGGCGTGTCTTCGGCTGCGTGCGACCGCTGCGCGCCCGGTAGGGGGCGAGGGCTAAATAGCCCCTGAAGTAAAACCACTAGAGCGCTACCCGCTCCAGTGATTGCCGGAAGTACCTGGCTCTCACCTACCCGCCCTCCGCACAACGGTACTAGTTACCCTGTCGGAACGGGGCGGACAGGAAGGAGAGTTGAGCCAAGGCTTCTCGCTGCCCTCAGGAAATGAAAGACTGCTTCCCCTCCTATTAGATCAGGTAGGGAGAATCGGCGCAATGGCACTCTATATAAGTATTAACTCTGGCGTGATAACAGTCAGCACAGAATGCAAATGCGAAGTTTAAAACCGGCCAATACAAGTACAGTGAAATTAAAAAGGTTTACACAAACACAACATAGAGCGCAATTTAGGCAACCTGGTCGAAGCAAGCGGGTCGGGGACACTGCCACCGTCGCCTTACCGCCACTTTGCCGTAGCTGATGCTCCGCCTAAATAGCCCCTGAAGTAAAACCACTAGAGCGCTACCCGCTCCAGTGATTGCCGGAAGTACCTGGCTCTCACCTGCCCGCCCTCCGCACAACGGTACTAGTTACCCTGTCGGAACGGGGCGGACAGGAAGGAGAGTTGAACCAAGGCTTCTCGCTGCCCTCAGGAAATGAAAGACTGCTTCCCCTCCTATTAGATCAGGTAGGGAGAATCGGCACGATGGCGCTCTATATAAGTATTAATTCTGGCGTGATAACAGTCAGCACAGAATGCAAATGCGAAGTTTAAAACTGGCCAATCGAAGTACAGTGAAATTAAAAAGGTTTACACAAACACAGCATAGAGCGCAATTTAGGCAACCTGGTCGAAGCAGGCGGGCCGGGGACACTGCCACACTGAACTCGCACAGAAGCCCCGCCCGTTTGGCCCCGTCCACAACACACACTAGAGGTATGAAACGTCGTCCCACCCGTCCCCTCTATGATGGCCAGCTCACTCAAGGGACCTCGCCGCCTTTTGGCGCGCTGGCAAAGTTACAGGCACACATGGCCACTGGAGACAAATCATCTGGCCCGTTACGCAGCTGCAGTGTAGAAAAAGCACTATACATTTAGCCAACGAGTTTGAGAAACTCATGGATGCAAAGACCTCCTCAAGGATTACAGCTCATTTTCGACGGCAGACATGGGGATAAAGGACACTTGCCCAGCCTCGACCTTGCTCACTACTTTTTAGGGCTGATTGATACGTTACTGAGCTTCAACTCGGGCACCTGCTTTTATCTGTAAGTGCTTCCTGTTGAGGTTTACTATTTGTGACAGGAGCATAGTGCCAGAATTAATCCTGTCCTGCATATTTGTCCACGAAGATGCCACCGTTTTGTGCAATACCTCTACTCAACTGGGGAACTTTCTACTGGCTAATCAGTAAGTGCTCCCTCGTTGGGTAAATGTATAGTGCTTTTTCAACACTGCAGCTGCGTAACGGGCCAGATGATTTGTCTCCAGTGGCCATGTGTGCCTGTAACTTTGCCAGCGCGCCAAAAGGAGGCGAGGTCCCTTGAGTGAGCTGGCCATCATAGAGGGGACGGGCGGGACGACTTTTCATACCGCTAGTGTGTGTTGTGGACGGGGCCAAACGGGCGGGGCTTCTGTGCGAGTTCACATGCATCTTGCTTATAAAGGGTCAGAGACCGAGCAGAACAGCAGATGGGGAGAAAGCAGCCTCCTGGTCACAGGAGCTACACGGGGATGGCGCTCGGGAAACTCATGGATGCAAAAATACGTTTGGCACAGGACCCCAGAATCCTTCAGATATCCAAGATAGCTCTGCTGCATGTGTTGGTGCAAAGCCATTCTGATCCTGGGTTCAGGCGCATGCAGCTGCTGCTGCTGGACAATGTCCCATCTCATACTAAACTGCCCCGTACAGGCAGGTGCTGGCGCTGGGCAGTAGGGTGCAGTGGCATGCAGGTGCTGCATGCCTGGTACATGCGCATACCGGTGCCAGGGGGGACAGGTGTTTATTGGTGCTGTGTAGCAATTTATGACTTTACATTTTGACTGCACCAGACGGTGGTACCACCTACACGGATCAGGAGCATCCAGGCCCCAGACTTCATGGTGAAAGTGCATAATGGTGCTGTGCGGTATGTGTATATATGTACTGGGGGCAGGGGGGCCTTTAGCACAATGTGTGCTTACACCCAGAGGGCTCCCAGGCAATTGAGCATGAATGATTTTCACACTGAGAGGGCTCCGGGGCAGTTCAGCAGCGCGGGGGCTCACACCCACTGGGCCCCGGGGCAGTTCAGTAGCGCGGGGGCTCACAACCCCTGAGCAGCTCAGCAGCGTGGGGGCTCACACCCACAGGGCCCCCGGGCAGTTTAGCAGCACCACCCTCTGGTTCATTCACTGCCACCCTCTGGTTCATCACTGCCACCCTCTGGTTCACCACCGCCACCCTCTGGTTCATCACTGCCACCCTCTGGTTTATCACTGCCACCCTCTGGTTCACCACTGCCACCCTCTGGTTCATCACTGTCACCCTCTGGTTCATCACTGCCACCCTCTGGTTCATCACAGTACCCTCTGGTTCACCACTGCCAACCTCTGGTTCATCACTGCCACCCTCTGGTTCACCACTGCCACCCTCTGGTTCACCATTGCCACCCTCTGGTTCATCACTGTCACCCTCTGGTTCATCACTGTCACCCTCTGGTTCATCACTGCCACCCTCTGGTTCATCACTGTCACACTCTGGTTCATCACAGCACCCTCTGGTTCACCACTGCCACCCTCTGGTTCACCACTGCCACCCTCTGGTTCATCACTACCACCCTCGTGTTCACCACTGCCACCCTCTGGTTCATCACAGCAACCTCTGGTACACCACTGCCACCTTCTGGTTCATCACAGCACCCTCTGGTTAATCACTGCCACCCTCTGGTTCATCACTGACACCCTCTGGTTCATCACTGACACCCTCTGGTTCACCACTGCCACCTTCTGGTTCATCACAGCACCCTCTGGTTCCCCACTGCACCTTCTGGTTCATCACAGCACCCTCTGGTTCACCACTGCACCTTCTGGTTCATCACAGCACCCTCTGGTTCACCACTGTAGATTATGGGGAGAAAGCACACCTGCCCAGCCTCAACCGAGCCAAATTAATTTGGGGCTGGTTAATGTGTTACGGAATTTGAGCTTCAAGTCCGGCACCTGCTTCCGTATCTGTAAGTGCTTCCTGTTGCACTTTAATTTTTGTGACAGGAGCATTTTGCGGATGTACGGCATTACGACGTGTACTTTTACAACGTGTGCTGTTACAACGCGTTTTTTTTAACGCAAGTCGTTACCACGACTTGCGTTGGAGGGGGTGCGGACTTAGGAATTTTGTAATTTACTATTCCAACACCAGCCTACGTAAAGTAGGGAAGGTGTTGGATAGTAAATTTAAAAATTCCTTGTCCTGCAGCGCCCTCCAGCGCAAGTCGTGGTAACGACTTGCGTTGAAAAGACCGCATTGTAATGGCACGGGGGTGTAACAGCCGCGTCGTAAAGGCTGTTCACTGCATTTTGCCATACTTGTAACTATTCTCTGACCCTGCTTCGAGGGTCAGAGCAGGGTCCGAGAATAGTTGTAAGTAGGCAACGAACTCTGGAGGCGCCGCTCAGGAAGCACTTACAGGGTAACAGCAGGTGCACAAGTTGAAGTTAATTTCTTTGTAACCATTTTGTAAATGGTTACAAAGAAATTATCTTCAACTTGGGCACCTGCTGCTGTAACCCTGTAAGTGCTTCATGGAAAATTCGTTCCGCTCGCGAATTTGCGGATTTTTCTGTGATTTCGCGAGATTCGCGGATCGCAAAATTGTAGAAAATCCTCACGAATTTTCGTCCCACACTTAATTTCAACTTGGTTTTGGTCACTAAGTTCGAAGCTGCGGTTTTAACAATAATACCAAAAGCATTGTAGCTCTATCCTGCCTGTAGTGTAGGGTGCATACATACTTTAAGCTCTGAGGCACAGGTATTATACAAATTTTCCAAAAAACTGTCTGGGGTAATCTTCTCCCACCTCAGCCTTCATGCTTGGTCTTTGGTGGTAATGTTTGCATTAGTGATATCATTTGCAGCCCCCCTATTATACCAGATGAGAGGAGGAGAACCAATATTAAAGGGTTATGATCACTAACACAATTACAAATAACATTAAAAGTCTGTATAGCCGGAGTTAATAGGGCAGATAAAAAGATATGGTCAATTACACTAACACTACTGTTACCTACATAGGTGGGGACTAAAGCAGACTTATCAGATTGTTGTAAACAATTCAAATTAAATATGGAAAGAAGTCCTTCTATAAGCATTCCTTGCAATGTATGCTTAAAGGGGTTTGACCCTTGTAGGTCATCTACCTCCTTCAATATCAAAGGGCAGCTAAAACAACAATTCTGTGTATTAAAATCCCCCATAATTAGTGTATCATAATAAACTTGGCTGTCTTCCCCATAGTGTTTTAATAATTCTTCCAGGGCTAGGTGATGCTCGATCTCATGGGTCCTAGAAAAGAAATTATAAAAGTTTACCACCAGCAAAGTGGTACGATTTTTTCCTGACAATTCCACTGTTAGCACATAGGGTGATGAGGAATCGATCAATTTAGCACTATAACAATGTTTAAGGCTGAACATTAAAAGGAGATATCCCTTGGCTCTGCCCATATTAGACGGGATTGCATATTTGCAAGAAGAGGTAAAACCAACAAGATAAAAACAGTCATTAGATTCCCAAGTCTCTTGAAGGGCAATTATATGATGATTAGCGAGGAAGTGTACCCACAGGATATCCCCCTTCTTTGCTCTCAGCCCAGCTATATTCCAGGACAATACCTTCATAGACGCATCATTAGGACTACCTGGGATAATAGTGGAGTGGGTAGAATTATCAGACAAGCGTTAGGGAGTGGGGGCGACTATTATTGGTTCTATATGAGCTTCCGGCTGAGAGATCTTAACCTGTGGACTGCCTACTGGCATTGTCAGTCAATCATTTTCATCAAGTCCTTACAAATTCGCTGGTGGTAAAAAACGGTTTGATAAAGATAGTGTAGTATTAAAATTACTTTCTTGGGGGCGTATGAGTAACTTATAGGGTTTCTGCCAGCCAGGCATCTCCCGATCACTGTTTACTGGAAAATATTTGGGAGGATAGAAAGTTTGTAGTGGGACTATTTTAATCTTAGTTTTGGCGCCATGTTCATATTGGCAATCTAGTAATGCTCTCGCTTGCCCGCGATACTTAAAATTAACAACTATACAATCCCTCTCCATATTTTTCCTTGTCCCGTGGCCGATCCAACCAACCCTTCTAGCCATGATGATATCTGGGGTAAATTTCGTACCATTTAGCACATTAATGTTACACCAGTGGGTGGTCTTATGTATCAGTCTAAGGAGGTTTCTTTTGTACCAGATGAAAGTGGAGGGACCCCCACGAGTACAGCTACTAAGGGCGCTGATTGTGGTGGGAGATTAATTATACATTTGTTTGTCAGTGTTACCTGCTTGTTGTGGACTAACATGGGTATAGATGGGCGATCTTCATTCACACATTCCCGGGTTTCCTGACAAACTCCCCACGGTTCAGTACCACCCCCAATGACAAGCAATCAGTAATTGGGGTGCTAAGATGAGGCACACCTAGGGAGGATCGAGTACCAGTCACCTTATCTATATGTATGCAACCGATCTGGTGTCTGCCTTCCGGAGCGGACCCTCAGCAATTTCGGTGAGGCCCCTCCTCCCGTCAGCTGCAATTTTACCCCCTGAAAAACAGTTATTATGCATTGAGACAAAGGAATCAAATTTTAATTTATGTCTTGTATCTTGGCAATTACGGGTGCTAGTAAGTCTTTAGTCATAGACTCAAGTCTCCAAAAAGGCTATCCAGCAGCAGAATTTGGCTTAGCCAATACCCCTCCCTGTGGTGATGTGGATTTGGTCCGTGGAGGCTTTCTCAAGGCTTTACCTCCCGCAATTCTTTTTCTCTTTGTTGGTGGGCCATCCAAGTCCTCACCTACGGTTATGATGGCCACAGGAGTGCCAGTAGATTGGTCTTGATTTGTCCTGTCCTGACCACCCGTTTGTCCTTCCAGCAGTTCGCTCGATGGTGTGGGGGTACCTGATTCTACAGTAAGGTCCCTGTTTTCCTCCTGGTTTGAACTACGCCCAACATTGCCCAGTGCCATTTTCTCAATTTCCAGGGAGACTCTTTTCTCAGTGAGGGCTAGCTCCTTCTTATGGCATCAGATGCCCTCGTTAAAAAGGAGTCTTTTGTGCCAGCTGAGCCTGCAGCAATTGAGGTGCACCAATTGTGGTGGTGAGGGAAAAGGGGGCCCTACTGGGTCCCCTGTTGCCTCTGTGCCAGGGATGCATGCAGGGGGGCACATGGTGTGCCCCCCGTATGCATGCATCCCCAGTTTCTGCAGGGCATGGACGTAACTGTTCATGCTGCGTAGGAACGTGCAATGCCATTCCGATTGCGAAGCCTTGCTAAGGCTCATCTGCCACTGCCACAGGCCACAGGCCAGCCAACGCAGTACCGCTCAACCTGGATTCCAGTCAGAATCTGGCAGGCGGTCTCAATATGGCTTTGGTGGTGTGTAGCTGGGTGCTGGCGTGGCGGCCTGCTGCTACACCTTCCAAAGTCATAAACAGGCCCTTAGTGTTTTTGCGATTTGCAATAGCTGTTCCACTAAAAGTACTTCAAAAGTAATAATGAATTTGTCCAATAAGTTAATGTAAAGAATAATAAGATACAGAAAGATACAGAACAAAGATCAAGTTCCATATCAATGTGAAAAAATGACAGAAGTCTATATCATGTTTTACATATAAGGTGAAAATAATAATTACATGTAATACATTCGCTTATCACTCAGATGCAACATGCAAGTGGTGAGTAACCCCTAACAAGTTCCCACTAAATAAATAAATATTATGTATTTTGAGGTGCAGAATATAATATGCGTTTTGTTACTTTTGATGAGTGTAGGGATGGGGTGTGATCATCAAAAGGTCAAACTTCAAGTGGGTCATGAGGTCCACTCCAGCATTATATTCAATATATTACTCAATACAGATTCACATATATGGTTTACATCATGATGAGTTGCACTGAGCAGTAGGTATGAAAAGGACATTTAACCAGTTTCAAACATATCAGGGCCCCACACATCTCTTGAATATAAGATAGTAATACAGGCATACAATCATGGAATTGCACAGAAGAGCTATTGGTTAAATAAAACTAATAGAAACAGTGATTTAGTAAATTTGCAAAGAATATCCGGAATGTTTTCAGATAAAGGGCAGATAAAGGGCAGGAAAAGGATCAATGAGCTATGATTTGAAATGCACAGGAGAAAGTTCTAAAAAATATAAACTATAGTGAAATGGGTGTAGGGAGAGGATGACCATTTCAGAAAAACAGACACTCTACTGAAAACAACACAGAAATTAAGAAAAACACTTAAGCAAATCAATCAAATCAAAAGTGGCCCAATAGTTGTGAGACTGTCTTATATCTGTGCACTGCCCTTGTGGATGATTGCTATTGGACGATAGTACAATCCTGCTAAAATCTTAAAATAATATTCTACATCTTAATTAAGCAAGCCCCATATTCTTTCCCTTCTTCTCTCCCCTTGGTTTTGTGAACTTCAATAACATGTTAAAAGGCTATGATATTGCATATCCTTTTTTATTTGTTTTCAGCATTCTTTAGATTCAGACTCTTTTTATTAAGGAATTAATGGAAAATTATATTGGTCAGTATATAGTTTAACACAGAAGGATGGCATCTATAGAAATGTATTTAGTTTTATACTCATTTGCATTGCGAAAGCCATATGATAATGTGAAATTAAAATATTAATTTAAATTAGTTTACATAAAAACAAAAGCCTTTTTTTATATTTACATTGGAATACTTCAAAAGAAATTCAAGGCCACGTGTTTCAAAATAGCATTTTGGGATTACCAAATCGCTATTTGGTAATCTCAAATGCGATGTTTTTTTGGTTTTTTTTGTCCTCATTTGCCATCCCTTGCTCCAAAAAGAGAAATATAAGCACCGACCACCGTATGTGTCCTTTAGAAACCAGAGTGGAACCTTCTCCTGACCAAGTTTAGGACAAATATACCAGACTGGCGGAAGATGGTTACAAGGAATTTTTAATTGCTCCATCTTAGGCACCTGTTTGCCTGCTGGACTTGGATGGTTGTCGAATTATTGCGCCCTGCCACCACCATGTCCATGGAGTGTATAGGCATAATCATCGGACCCGGGGAAAAAAAAAAAACCCGGGCTGTTCAAATGATCATTGTTATCTCCATTGCACCAACAGATTCCAAAATGTAAGATTACGTTTACTGCCGGTTCTGGCCATGTCCACTTTTGATGTATCGTATAGTGACATTAACCAGCCAGCATGGGACGGAGCCTTGGAGTCAACCCAGTATTTACAAATCTGCCTTCTTGCAAGCAGGATTGCATAGAATAAAAACCTTTTTGCTGGTCCAGAAACCATATCGTCCAGCCCAAAGAATATTAGTGGCAGAGTGATGACTATTGATGTTTTAAGGATTGAATCCAAGGTAACCTTAACTTTGTCCCAGAAATCCGTTAGATGCGGGCACTCCATGAACATGTGTCTATCAGATGCTGCAGGGAGAAGGCATTTGTTACAACACTTTCCTGGCAGGAATTTGGAGAGCCTTAGTGGCGAGAAATAGGCACGATGTACTGTGAACAGATGGTTTCGCCTCAGCCACGCTGGTTTTACCGTTTTATAAAGAAGGGAAAAGGATCTGGTCCAAAGATCGCCCTGTACACTCATGTCTTGGCCCCACAACTCCTCAGGAAGAGAGAAATCCTCATCAACCTCCACTAGTATTGTCCAATACCATAGTGCTACCTCCTTTCTTCCCCCTTGTTTCTCTACTAGTTCTTTTTCTAAGAGGCAGGTCTTCCCTATTGGAAACTTTTTCCTGGATAGCTCCCGGGCCCAGCTAACGAGTTGCAAATATTTAAATCTTGTTAATCCGGGGCCAACCTTTACATGTAAGTTTTCCCACTCCACCAACTTTCCTCCTGCAAAAAGGTCACCCCATCTACAAATCTCAGCTTCCTTTATCGGGACTGCTAGGCTATCATTCAGACATGGGGGAAGCCCCGGAGAGTCCCAGATCGGGGCAAAATTTGAAAAATAGGCCGGTCCTAGAGTTGTTTTTATTTGCACCCAGTCCTTTACCAGAGATAGTAGAGTCTTTAGTCTTACCTTTTTAAAAAATCTCTGGTCACCAAACTTAAACAAGAACCCGTCCAGTGGCAAGTTGGCCCCAACCAGCATGGCTTTAAACATTTTCCCATTTGAGGAGTCTGCTGGAACTTTTAATAACATCCTTGAATGGGTCAGTTGAAAAGCCCAGGCGTAGTACTGAAGATTTGGCAATGCCAACCCTCCCTTTTCCCTCCTCCTCCTTAATTTCTTCCATGCCAGTCTGGTTGTTTTGTATCTCCAAATAAAGGAGTTGATTTCTTGTTGGCATTTTTGAAGCTGCTTTTTATCAAAGGTTAAGGGGATGGAGTTAAATATAAACGTATATTTAGGGAGGATGGACATTTTTATCAAACTAATCCTCCCAAGGAGCGTTAAAGGGAGAAAAGACCAAGATTTTAGTAGTGCCCTACATTCTCGAGAGACCTGGTCTAAATTAGTCTGGGCTAGTTTGCTAATATCCTGAGTGATCTTTATACCCAAGTATCGCATGGAAGAAGTCACTGTAAGGTTTACATTATCTAGATTCCAAGTCATGATCTCCGTCTTTCCCTCATTAATTTCATAACCGGAGATCCGCCCGAATTCCTTTGCCCTTTTTACAACAATGGGGAATGCTTCTACTGGATTAGTAGTATAGACAAGGATGTCATCAGCATAGAGTCCTACCCGCTTCTCCCACCCTCCAAATTCAAATGATAGAATGTTAGACTCTTCTCTAAGAACTTGCACAAAGGGTTCTATATACATATTGAAAAGGAGCGGGGAGAGCGGGCAGCCCTGCCTAGTACCCCTCTTAATTTCAAAAGGCTCAGTACAGGCGCCATTGATCATGAGCCTGGCTTTTGGGTCCCTATACAGGAGACTGATGACTTAAGAAAAACTTTCCCCAAACCTAAACTTCCTCATGACAGCAGTCAAATAAAACCAGTTGACTCGGTCGAAAGCTTTGGTGGCATCTAAGGTCAGGACACCCAGAGGAAGAGAGAAGGTTGAGGCGATATCGATTGTGCCGATCAGATCATAGGTAAGATCTGCCAGCTGACGCCCTTGTATGAATCCCTTCTGGTCGTCGTGTATTATCGAACCGATCTTGCCCCCCAGCCGTGTTGACAAAATTGCAGCGAAGATTTTATAGTCATCATTGAGGAGCAATATCGGCCGATAAGACCTGCAATCAGTCGGATCCTTTCCTGGTTTGGGTATCAGGACGATGGTCGCCTCCTTCCATGACTCAGGTGGAACAGCGCCTTCCATAAAAATGTCATTAAAGAGGTTCCTTAAGGTTGGAATAATAGCGGGACCGAGAACACGATATAACTGCCCTGGTAGGCCGTCTGGTCCCGCCGCCTTCCCTCGTTTTAGTCGATTGATGGCGTTACGAACTTCTAGCTCAGAGATTTCTTGGTCCAGGCTGTCCCTTTGTTCTAGTGAAAGAAAAGGCAATTCAATCTTGTCTAGCCAAGCCTCCCGAGCCAATACATCCTCCGTGATCTCCTCTTTGTAAATATCCCTACAAAATTCATGGAAGGCACATCCGATTCCTGAGTTTGAAGTTCTAGCAGTCACTTCCCCCCCACCTTTATTTCCCTAATATATTTTTTGGCTTGGTCTGATTTAATTTTCCAGGCCAAAACCTTGCCTGCAGCCTCTCCATATTCAAAGTGTTGAAGCTTGCTAGCCTCCCACCTCTTAGCCACTCTACTTTGAAGTATGTTTTCTAGGTCTTTCTTTAACTCCTCCCACCTCTTATGATCCGTAGGGGATGGAGCGGTGGATCCACTCTTGTAGTCTATAGTTGCTAATTCTTGCTCGATGTTTGTGATTGCTTCTCTATATTTCTTCGCTCTGTAAGAGGCTCGGTTAGTTATACATCCCCTTAAATAGGCTTTTAGTGTATCCCATACCATAGCAATCTTCGCAGAATTTAGATTAAGTTCCAAGAACGAGGTGGCCTCCACAATGAGAAAACTGGACTCTTCCTCCTCTAGCAGAATTGACCGGTCAAACGACCAGGTAGTGTGTCTTGGCTGCTGAGAATGGGTTAAAGTGAAGAGAATAGCGGAGTGGTCTGATAGGTGCGATGGCAAATAAACCAGGTCCTTAACAGCGTCTTTGAGGATGTAGCTGAAAAGAGCGTAGTCTATTCTAGATTTATGGTTATATTTGAGGTTCCGAAAGGAAACCCCCAAGATGTTACCCGCTCTCTCCCTCCATACATCCGCAAGTCCCAAAGTTGTCATAATTGCTAACAAGGTTTGCCTGGAGTTGGAGTGTGTCACTGCTCTGGAGTTAGGGGACTTGTCCAAGATTGGGTTTAGAACTAGATTGAAATCTCCTACCCATATCACCGGATCTTGGGAGGAGATCAGGTGGCTCTGGATTTTATTCAGGTGTAAAGGATCATCTAGATTTGGCCCATAATACCCTACCAAAATAAATGGTCTGCCATCTAACCGTACTTTGGCTATAAGCCATCTCCCACTAAGGTCCTCCTGGGATTCTATAATCTGAGCTTTTGCCTGTTTTTTAAAAATAATGAGGATCCCACGTGTGTTGGTTTTGTGGTCTGTGCATAGAAACGTGTCTACACACTTAAGCTTTTTGAGCATTTCATTAACCTCATGTTTGAGTAAATGAGTCTCCTGGATGACGATGACCTGTGCTGGAGAGTCTCTCAGATATTGTATAATTCTATGCCTACTGCCCCTCACACGCAGGCCATTGACATTCCAGGTTAAAAATTGTAGCCCAATCATGACTTCTTCCTATGCCATCTCACTAGGTCACCTATAGGGCCTATAAGACCCACCATTCCAAAAAACTGTGCATTACGTTTGGAGAGATAGAATTTCAAACCAAATGGAACAAGAACAAACATACGAGGACTACTTTTTTTCCCCCTGACCCCCCCCCTCCCTTGGAGAACCCCCCCTTACTTTCACTGGCCAGATGAATAGCCAGCTTTGCGTCCTCTGACAGACCCTCTACCCCCACCCTGTTTGTCTAACATAGAAATGATAGTAGTGATCGCTGATTGTGTAAGCTCATTAAAGCTGAAGAGGCCAGGCTTACACAGAAAGCGTGCGCAGAAGATCTAGCAGTGGATGCCAGGGCATGTTGGCCCATCCCCCCGTCTCCCCCCTTACGTTATCACTTCATTACCGGAGCCTTTATTTATATTTATATTTATATTTTATTATGATGTTTCTTATATTTTCATCATTTTTTTTTTTTTTTATTGTTCTATTGTTAACTGTTATTAACTGTTTTAGTTGTTAACTTGCTATATTAATCTATAATCTTGTATTCGTTACTTATTTATATATGTTTTAAAAAAAAAAATGTTTTATTAAGTTATTTGTTTTATATATATATATATATTTTTTTTTAACACTTAATGAGGGTACATCTATTAGTTATGTCGGGTGCACCCCCACTAATTGAGTTTATATACAGGGTGACTATGGCATCTGTCTGTTCTGTTCCATAAGGCCATTTACCTTAGAAGTAGCGCTAAAAGTGGATAGCGCAAAAGTGGAACTAGGAGGCCCTAGAGTCTGCCTAGGATCTAGGATCTAGGATCTAGGATCTACCTTGTCCGTGGTCCCTGATAGAGGCTAACAATTCATCTGCCTCAAGAGGGGAACGGATGTTATGCATTTTGTTGTTAAACATCACCCTCAAGAATGCGGGGAACCTCATCTGCACCGTTGCACCCAGGGCCCTAAACCTCTCCATTCTCTGGCCAAGTTCCCACTGTCTATCTAAGGTGGATTTTGACAGGTCTGATCGAACTTCGAAGGAGAAATCTTGTGCCTTTAGAGATTTCGCTTTTAGTGCAAGGTTCAAGATTTTTTCTTTGAGACTGTAAGTTAGAAAATTCACTAGAATTTTTCTAGGTTTCTCTTTCCCTGGTTTAAGGCGAAAGGGGTCTCTATGGAACCTTTGTATGTCCTTTTCTAACTCTTCTGTTGTTTCTTCCAAATTCAGAGCATTCTTCAATAGGGACACAACGTAGGCCTTTATATCGCCTCCCTCTTTTCCTTCAGGGACCTTCAGGAGTCTAAGATTATTTCTCCTAGAATAATTTTCCAGGGACTCGACCCTCTCTTTCATTGCGTCTCCGTCCCTCCGAAGACACTGGATCTTGCTCTCTGCTGACTCGAGGTTAGCTTTTAATTCCCCCACTGTTCCTTCCAGGCTTTCTGTTCTCTCATAGAGACCGTCCGCTTTTTTTTCGAGTGTCTCACAAGCTGCCCTGATATCATTTTGATTACTCTTGGATTCTACAAATCCACACTTAATCTCCTCCCTTATTGTTGAAAGGAGTACCTCTAAGCGGTCGTCCCCAATAGATTCTCCCAAGGTACGGGCACTAGGTGTTATTGTCGTGTCACTGACCGGATCTGGACCTCCACTGCTTCCCATTAGAGTTAACTGAGCCACCTGGACTGTGGTTTCTAATCCAGCCTCCTCACCGTCGTTGGTGGCTTTTACATTTTTCGTGCTATTTTCGCCCAGCCCACTAGCCATCCCTACACTTTGATGAATGTCCAGCACTTGGGGAAGAACCTTAAAAAAGGAGCGGAGCGAGGGCGTGATCCGTACTGGGCTTTTTAATCCCCTCTTAGTTCTTCTATTGCCCCTGACCTGGGTGTTGGAGCTGGTGCTGGTACTGCTATTAGGTAGGGTGTGTAGGGTTTGTGGGGTGTGTGGGGTGTATAGCCCCCCCTCTCTAACTACGAATTCCTGAGATTCCTCTGCAGGTACCTCCTCTGTGATGTCATACACTTCTCCCTCTGCCCCCACTCCGTAGTCATTCGCTGAAAAAACGTTTGGTGAAGTACATGAGGGCACTTTCTTTCCTTCTGCAGATTTTTTAGTGCTGGAGTTAGTAGGAATGCATTTTCCACCTCTTCCTCCTCTCCCCTTTCTCCTACCTTTAGGTCTCTTGCCAGGGGTTGTGGTGGGGTGAGTTACGTGCTTAATGTCCCTTCCCCCCTTGCCTCCCTGTACCCCCTCCTTACTGACAGTAGCTGGGTCTCCGCAGGACACCGCTGTAGGCTCCGAGTCCAGATCCAGTAATGGCCGCTCCGCGAAAAAGGGATGAATTGCTGCCTTCACTGCCTTTTTTTCTTCTGTTCTGCCCAGGCAGCCTCTTAGGAGACCGCGGGCAGCCGCAGTGCGGCCGCGCCGAAGCTCCACGGCTGCTTCAGTCCACCGCGGGAGAAGGGGGGGGCGAGGACGAACTCACGCACATCCAGCCGGCGCAGCTCCGCGGCTCCGCTCTCCACAGCCCGATAGGATCCAAAAAACCGATTTGACCGGAAGACAGTAACGCCAAACGCGGAACGCCGAACCAAATGCGATGTTTGTAAGGCATCACTAAAGTTTTAGCGATTTCTTTAAATTACTAAATAGCAATTCGGTAAATAAGTAATTGCTATTATGTAATACTACTCCATTTGTTCCGATGGCCCCAAAGGCCCCTAGGTGTGAATAATTTTGCATTAGCTAATTTGCAATTACCTAATTGGTAATCACAAATTACTCATGCAAAACCAAGGGTGCCCATGGGCCTAAGCCCCGCCTCAAAGCATCCTCCCAAACAATTTGCACATGTAACGTGCATACATGCCCTAGGTGCCTGTGTGTGCTCTATGGCACTTTCAGCATTTTCCACAATTGCACATGGTTACCATTAACCCTGGGCATAGTATGCGTAGTGGGGCTACGCGAAGCTACGCAAAGTGGGCGAGAAACTACGCCCACCTATGCACTTTCCGTAGCCCCACTACGCGCCGCATGCCCCCCTCCCCTACATACCTAATTTTAGTAACTGGGCAAAGAAAAATAAATAAAAGGCGCTTACCTTGTCCGCTGCGTCCCGGGCCTCCCTCTGCTCGTTCACGCCGCCGTCTTGATAACCAATGCGCATGCGCGGCCGCCGGCGCATGCGCATTTCTTGCGAAAAATGCGCATGCGCGGGCAGCCGCACAAAATTAGGTATGTTCGGGAGGGCCGGAGGGAGGCGGGTGGCGGGCAACTTAGCTACGCCCAAGGAGTGGGCGTAGTGTTGCCTACTACGCCTACTTTGCAAAGTGTGAAGTAGGCAACACTACACCCACTTCGTGGGCGTAGCAAAGTCCTTCGCCCAGGGTTAGTTACCATCGACTTGGAGCATTTACGAAATTCAAAGTTAGAATTTAGAAAATGCTTGGTACATGTGCTTAGAGAATCACAAACTGTGATTACCCATTTGTAGTTGCAATTTTAAGTAATCGCAAAAATACACTGCCAAAGCCTTTCATACATATTGAAAGGCTATTTATCTTTCACAAATGGCTGAATTTAGCGAGTTTCACAGTTTGCGATTGCAAAATAGGAGTATACATGTGGCCCTAAATTTGAAAAGATTCCAAACAAGCTATATTTAGATTCCACATATGTTGTATTACAGGCTTGCTCATCAAACAATGCTAAATACAGCTTCTCCTGACAATGAAACTAGCTGCTCTTCCCAATTAACTTACACTCCACAGGTAACGCCCCACCTAATACCACCAACAGCAAACTTCCTACCGGTAATCCCCAACCAGGTGCTCTCTGCTAAAAGGAAGAGAGATGAGGCTATACACACGGGCAGTCAGGCCAAATCACAAAAATTACATCGTAATCCACCTTTACGCAATACTCCCAGCACTGCGACTTCAAAAACACCTACACAGGCCTCCCTATTATTGGAACTCGAAACCATGATGAAGTCAATCATAACTCCGTTGATTGATAAAATGACTAGCCTAGAGGACAGGCTTAGGGGAGTCGAGGAAGCTATAAAAGTCAAGTCAATAGTTACTAAATCTATGGGAGGACCCGTACTATCACAGTATCCAGCACCTAGAGAGATGCCAATTTCCACCACACAAAGCAAGCTCTCCAGTATACAACCAGTTGCCCCACACATGAAAGCTGTAAATACCTCAAAAGTCGCAAAAGCCGCTATGCCATCACAATTTTCTTACCTTAGGGCTGGGCAGAATAAAGACAAGTCTTCTTATAAAAGAATAGGGTCTAGTCATGATACTTTACCCCACAAAACCAATCACCTACAATTGCCACCTGAGGCAGCTCCTATTGTGTGTGTCCTCTCAGGAATACCTGAACTCCCAAAGGGAAAACTCGAGAGACAGCAGGATCTAAGGAATAAGGTAGTGTACTGGCTCACCAAAAATAGATCTCTGCCCTCCAATTTAGACGGGACCATATTAAGTGTCCGAAGGGTGGGCTGGTTAGGACCTCTCGCAAAAAACACTGTGGGCGACTTGGTACTTGGAAAGTTTAGAAATAAATATGTCGTACCATACCTGCAATCCTGGCAGCCACAAATAGGGGATGGTCCCATATCAGTT
Source organism: Lissotriton helveticus (assembly GCF_964261635.1). Taxonomy (NCBI): domain Eukaryota; kingdom Metazoa; phylum Chordata; class Amphibia; order Caudata; family Salamandridae; genus Lissotriton; species Lissotriton helveticus. Next base: position 262,635,159 of record NC_136071.1, read on the forward strand.
TGGTCTCTAAGTGACTTTTATCCCAGAACATTATATGTCCCGTCATAATGTCAGATAACATAGAGTAATTTCCAGACGGCAAGAAGTGGTCTTGTATTGCGTGGCCAACTTTCTCCTGTTTTCTAACTTGTTCACGCCGCATTATTGATTTAATTTATTTTTAATTTCATCTAATTCTTTTATGAAATGAAATGTATTAATGTTTTGGTGTATTTTTATGTATTGTTGTTGCTTTTATGATTTTTTTACTGAAATCGAATAAAGCTAATCGAATCGAAAATGAAACTAAAAGATGATAGGTGGAATGTTTTTCAAAGCGTAAGCTATGGACATTGCTCACCGCCTCTCTTGAGTTGATCTTTTTTGCTGGTTCTGCCACTTTATTGAGGGACTAGCGGAATTAAAATCAAAGTTTGTTCTGTTCCAATGGGAGCACCTGAACTTCCAGGACCACTATAGACCAGTAGCGGTCGGAAGTAGGTGTTTCTTTAGGGCGGTGACGTGGGCAGGGGGAGGGGCAGGGTGGGGCTTAGTAATGTATGGATTATGGAGTTTTACAGGTAAGTAAACATTTAAATAAATAAAACAAATTGTGTTGCGCGCACTGCATTACATTTGGTGATGCAGTACGCGCAACGAAATTCATTTTATTTATTTAAATGTATACTTACCTGTAAAACTCTGTAATCCATACATTACTACCCCCCACCCTGCCCCTCCCACTGCCCACATCACCGCCCTACAGAAACACCTACTGCCGACCGCTACTGCTCTTCAGTGAGGTGCAGTTTGAGTACTGTGGCACACCAAATTCACGTCTGAACAATTCATGTCATATTATGTACCACCGGAACATGAGCGAATGTATGGAGTGAGTGCAAAGTCTTATTCACTGGTGAATCCCCGGGGCTGCATACAAGTCCTTTTTTGTTCACTAAGCCACACAAGGTAGGGATCAGATATTTGTTAATTAGACTTGGTCCTACTCCATTCCAAAGTCAAATAGGAACTGTCAGAAAAAACAAAAACAACCTTACACCATGTTCTTAATTGTTGTGCATCATCAGTGGCAAGTGCATTCGAGATGGTCTACACCTGGTCTCCTTATACTCTGAGGATCTGCTCCTGTGGATTTGAGACGTGCATGCAATTTCTCCTTGTATAGTGCCTATTTTTGACAATTTGCACCACTTTCAGGCCTTAAGGGTAATTGGGCCAAGCCATGACTTTTTTCCTTTAGGGATACTACGCCTGACACTGCCTACAGTCTTTCTTAAAGGTCCCTGACTGACATGGCAGCCCAAGACACTCCATTATTTAGGCACTCATATCTATCATGAGCCTGCTGACTTGTTTGACAGCAATCTTACCTGGGCAGTAATCTTGTTGCAGGCACAGATAGGGTTTTGGAGATTGCTCCCTCCTCCGTTGCGGGATGGATAACGCTTGTCAAGATGGTGATGCTCCCCAATCTGTTACATTATTTTGCTAATCACCCCCTTTACCTGTGTCACTCCTTTCTTGAGAATCTCATACTACAGCTTCTCTGGCATAACACACGCTGCACAGTTGCACTTTGTGAAAAATATCTATCAACTGAGGGTGGGCTGGCTGTCCTGAACTTTGAGCATTATTACTTGGCCTCCCAGCTACAGTGCGTGTTCCTGTGGATGGCAGGCCTATAGACTGCCAACACAGCCACAATCTCCCCGGTCTGGAGTTTGCCTTGCATATTGCACCTCTTTCACCCTTGCTCTGAAACACCATATCAGGGTCCTGTTCTACTATGCATGGCACACTGTTGCTATAAACAAAGCCTCTTTCTCACTAAAGTAACTCAGCCATATGCCCCAGCTATACCGGCCTTGGGCATGCCCCCGGAAGGATGGGCCACCTCTTTGATGGAGCTTACTACTTGGCATGAGGTGGGTCTGCACACTGTGAGAGATCTTTACCGCGATGGCTCCCTCTTACCCTTTGAGTCTCTGATTGAAGATGAGTGTCTCCCTCCTTGTCACTTTTTACTTTATAATTCTCTCCTTAGGGGGTTGGGTACATACTGCGTTGACATGAGCCCGAAACAGCCGATACACTTCACACTCTAATATCATCACATTATGGGGACAGGGATTCATCTGTCATGCTGGCTCGCTGAATCTTTGCATGCACATTTGGCACTTCCACCTTCCACTTATCCCTTTGCACCGACATTGGGAGACAGACATGGGTCATCCTTGTACTAACAAGGAGTGGTTAGACATTCTGGATACCTACCTACTTCCACCTTATTCAATAATATATACTTCATAGAGCGTTTTTCATCCCAGACAAGATAAACCAATATTATTATCACATAGACACTGTCTGTCCCGGCTGTACTCTGCTTGATGCTGATCTTGTACACATGCTCTGGGTCTGCCCGTCCTTTCACTATTACTAGCTGGGAGTTACCCACTTGTAAAATTGCATGGAGCAACTCACTCTACATGCATGGGAGGTGTGCCTACTATGACTACATCTCAAGCAATAAGAAGCACAATGCTACTAACTGCTTTATCGATTTAGGACTCCTCCTAGCCAAACCTGTGTTCACCCATAGATAGAAATCACCTACACCTCCGGTGATCACTGCATGGGAACATTCCATGCAGGTCTAGGCTCTGGGCAATGGCACTGCCCTTTACAGGAAAGACACCGGAGTTTGTGCAAATACCCTCTTACAGCATGGTGAAAGGCCATCCTAGCCAACATCCTGGCCAATCTGTTACCAGTTGCTGAATCTCCCAGGGAGGTCCCAACTCCTATGGATGTTGGGCGTGATGGCCCCTCCGCTAAGGCAGAGGAGCATCACCCCACTTCTCTAAAGCAATGCAATGGACAAAATAAAATGATAATAAAGAAAGTCATTAACATTTTATTTTTTGTATTACAGTTGTTGCCAGGTTAGGGTGAGGCGGGGCTGAGGTCCTGTGACGTTGGGGAGAACGAATGGCTGCTGTTGCACCTTAAGTGCACATTACTGTTTGGCCGGATTTCTCGGGCCGGCCAAACAGTAATGAGCACTTTGCATGTTCTCCACCTAGGCTGTATTACAGCCTGGGTGGAAAACATGACCAGTATCCGTTTACCTTTCTGAGCACCGAACCATGGCGCCAAAACCAATCACGATGCTGCAATCAGCAGCTTTGTGATTCATAAGAGGAGTCTGGATACCTGGGTGCTTCCTGTTCCTGGGAGGAGAGGCGGCAGCTGGCTATGGTAATTAGCTGGCAAGTTTTTTTTAACATTTCCTAACCACTTCCCACCTTTCCTTGCCACCCTGTCACCATCCACTAGCAGCCACCACTGGATGCTGGGAATTTTCCGGTTGTACGTTCTCCATTGGGCACATCTACCGATCCGCCCTGACTGCTCCCCCATAGTTGTTGTTCTGAAAGTCGTTACTCTCTAATAATGCTATTTCTTTACTCCTAGCTTGAAATACTGTGGACTGCTTATACAATTTAAATGGTCATATTTTTCTGTATGTTTGGCTGAATCTTAAGTTACATTTCCTGATGTTTAATGACATCACTTTTGGAAATCGATATGTGTCATGGATATGTTGTGAATGCTTGTATTATGTAAAAAATGCAATAAAAAGATTCAAACAAAAAAATTATTGGCAAATGCATCAACATATTGTTTTCTGGAGAGTTCACCCAGAGCGTTATAGCGCTAGCATCAGAGCAGAAACATCCCAGAAATAACTATTTGTCCCTCCGTTTTCACTACTCTTGTTTCAAGCCTGGTTTTCAGTGTATTCCCTCAAAATTAGAACGTAGCCCCAGAAAATGTTTAAAAAGTTTTTCAAAAAGTAGAAAAAAAACTAAAAGGTTATTTCAAACTTGCCTATTCTGGTTTAAAAAAAGAAATGTCATGTGTTTGGCTTTATGTGTGTTGTGTGTGAGAGAGCGTGTGTCTGTGTGTCTATGTGAGATTGAGTGTGTGTGGATATGTGAGTGAGAAAGTGTGTACATGAATGTATATCAGTGTGTTTGTAAGTGTATGTGTTCTTGTTAGTGTAAAACTGGAGGAGTTTGTATGTGTTTTGTGTGAAAGTGTGGGAGAGAGTGTATGTGTGTGACTGTGTGTGCATGTGTTTGTCAGAGTGTGTGCATATGTTTGTGTGAGTATGTGTATTTGAGAGTATGTGTTTTTAGGTATATTTCCAAATGTGTGTATATGTGTTTTAGTGTATGAGTGTGGGAAAGAGTTTGGCTGTATGCATGTAAGAGTATGTATGTGAGAATATCTATTTGTGTGTGTGTTGTGAGAGAGTGAATGAGTGTGTGTGTGTGTGCATGTGTGTATGTTAAAGAATGCGTGTGTATTTCATCTTTTGTGTGTCATATTACTAGTTACTGCTAAAAACATTATAAAGACATATTTAACATTTTGATATCTAAAGACAAATGTAGGAGGCATCTTTCAAAGAAACTAAGTTGCATTAGCTTTTGAAGGTTTTATTCATATCAATAGTGCATTTCACAAAAATCATCTCTAAAATATTTTCTGTTGAAGCAAAGAAGGTATATTACCCATTTTGTTTTTAATTACATAATAATTCCATGAAATTAATTAACCAATTTTAACATTGCAACTCGTTGTAAAATCTACTATCAGTATTTAGAATGTACCTTTTACATTTTCAGACTGTATGTTATTAGCTGCACAGTCAATAGTATGTGAGTATACGGCTCTTTGGAGAGTCAGTATATATTAGGGACATGTTCATGTAATGAATCTTGACTGTGGGGAGGGACTGACGTCTCTGTAAAGAGCGCAGCACAGGCAAAAAGGCGTACATAGTAGGAGCTTTCTCATATTATGGAACTTCACAGTAGTGTGAGTCACTGTCCTCTTATGTCTTGCTCACATAAGAGGGCCTATCCGTAAATAGTTCTATACATACATTATTTTTGTAGTAGGGTGTGGCAAGGGATTGGCCTCTATGCTCTGGCCACTTTTTAGCGATATGGGCATAAGTAGGAGCACCTGGCAATGGACTAGACTCTGTGCTCAGAACACTTTCCAGGGGGATGGGTGTGCATAATAGGGTGTAACAAGAGGTTGGTCTCCCCACCTAGGCCCCTTTCCAAGCAGACAGGCGATGGTAGTAGGGTGTGGCGATGGTAGTAGGGTGTGGCGATGGACTGGCCTCAAAACTCAGATCCATATTTAGAGCTTTGTGTCTGTAGTATGGTGTGGTGATGGACTGGCCAGTCTACCAACACTTCTTTCCAGATGTGTGTAGTAGGTTTTTGCAAGGGACTGTTCTCACTAGTCAAACTGTTTTCCATAGCTACGGACATGTGTAGTAAGATGTGGTGACAGATTTGCCTCTGCATACACACCAATTTCATGGGTGACAGGTGTAAGTAGTAGGCTGTCACAAGAGACTGGAATCCCTGTCTAGAGTACTTTAAAGGGCAATGGACTGGCCACTCAGGTCAGACCACTTCTCATGGTGTCAGGTATGCATAGTAAGGTGAAGTGAGGCTGTGTTTTCATAATGCAACTTAAGTCCAATGAAGCAGTAAAGCAGTATAATACAAAGCATAATATCTTTGAAAAGTTCTTCCTGTCCTGCATGCTGCAAACAATTACTCCCATAAGCACTACCACGGTGATAGGAAATTGGGTCTAGGTATCGCTCTGTGAATATCTTCAGTATGTAAAGTATAAAGGAAACTGTTGCATTCATTGGATAATATCATTAGTGATGCCCTTAGTGATGTCATTTGAGATGTTATTAGTGATGTCATCAATTATGTCATTAAACATGTCATGGGTGCTTTAATATGTGAGGTCATAAGCAATGTATGACCGGAGCACAAGTTATATTTAGCTGTCAGTAAATTTATGAGTTTTTTATGTAGGTTAATCATTTTGTTGGTGATATTATTCTAAAAATGTGGGACTCAGGTGAGTTTTCTTATCATTTTAAACCATGAAAAATGCTGACCTTCTGCAGGGATTTGATGAACCTTGTTTGAGAGTAGACTTTTTTTCTCATGATAAATGCTATTGAAGTTGCTCCAGAAGCTAAAATAAGACCACCTTTGCTGTGTTCACAATATGTTTCTAAGCCATTTGAGAATAGAGTCTGGTATTCTAAGTAAAAAATGAACTACTAACTGTTATTTAACATGTTATGAAGGATGTAATAAGTGAGGTCATTAATAGTTCATGTTGGGGGCCCTACGTATCCTTAGTTCATTGAACTATAACTGGCTTATTAAAGTATTTTTTTGTTTTTAACATTAGCTCACGTCTCATCTGAGTTTTAAGTGAATATATAAATGTATATATCTGTATATGTATATTCTGTAAATCTTCCTGTCCCTTTACTTCTTGTGAAATGCTTTTGGATCACGTTTTTTAAAGACTGGGCTAAACTGAACATTATTTCCGCAATGGGGGTCAGAGGCCAGCTGCTAATCAATCCGCCACTGGTGTTGAGTCAAATGTTGGGTTCAGGGGTTGATGGGATGTCAAAATCGAGGGGACAACCAGCAGCTTGATTTTTTTATCATAAGTTGCATGTTTGCTGCTTTTTATTCACAGGCGATACACAATGAGAGCTTGGTGGCTTCAAGCACATACATATATTTGTTCCCAACCAAAGCGGATGTCGTATACATTTTAAACCCATACAAGTATTTAACCAAGACAACGATTTGTTTTGGTGGTTTATAATGCACACTTTGTAAATTGTTTTGGATACTAAGGGGTTCGCGACCCCGTCTGATCCCGCCACCCCAAGTGGCTGGGGTTTCTGAGCGGAAACTTTGGTGGAATATATATATATATATATATATATATATATATATATACATATATATATATATATATATAAACAATGAACGCGTTTCGGCAAACGCTTTTATCAACATCCTTGTTGATAAAGGTGTTTTCTGAAACTCGTTCACTGTTCCAATAACCCAAGAATAAAAATGGGTTATTCTCCTCACTCATGAGTGCCGTCTCTTCTTTTGAAGTTTGGAGCTTGATATATATATATATATATATGAGTGCGGTCCTGTTGTAGGGCCACTATGGAGCTTTATGTTTAAAGCGGACACCCTTGCTGCGAGGACATGCACCAACCCGGGATTTTGGGTGCCACGAGGCTTTGGATTCACCTAGCCTTCATGTGGGACAATTGACTTTGGATTATAAATGCAACTCGGGGACGGAGGCTAAGAGCTTTGCCAGAAGCACCGAAGAGGAACATTGCACCCATTCAGGGTTTCATTAGTTTGACACACTACAAAGACCATGATTCTTTGCCCATTGGAGGGCATGGTATTAATTGAAAAGAAGATGTGTCGGACATTGCACAGTTCAGTCGAGCCTTTGAAAACTAAGCATGGTGGCTTCGATACGTGTCTGCAATGTTGTATACGCCAATTGTCTGAGTGCGGGCCTGTCCTAGGGGAACTTTGGATATATATATATATATGTATATATATATATATATATATATATATATATATATATATATATATATATATATACATATATATATATATTACCTACTGGCAGTCGCCAGTAGGTATATATAGTTAGGATTTTTTTGAATAGGGATTTCTGAAAATTCTATGTTGAATAACTTTGGCGTTGATGGACGGAATTGGCTGAAATTTTCAGGAAAATGGCACATTTTGTTTCTGAGTGTCCCCTGAAAGTCTGAGGGGGTTTCGTCAAGCGGGGGCCGAGAAAAAAGGGGGGTCTCAAAACGTGTATTTAACATTGAGTTTTCCATAGGGCGGTTGGACTCACTTTTAGCTCAAACGGCTGAATGGATTTCCACAAAACTTGGCAAAATTGTAGGGACTGGTAGCCGATGTGCCTTTGCTATGTCTCAAGATATATGCTCCAGTGGTTTTTACGAAAATTAACTTTGAAAAATATATATTGGGCTACATTGGGCTATATATATGTTAGAGCCCAAATGTAGCCCAATGTAGCCCAATGTAGCCCAATGTAGCCCAAAGATGGCCACCAGAGACAAAAAAAAACAAATGTAGCCCAAATATCAGCCAGATGTAGCCCAACTATAGCCCAGTGACAGAATGTCCCAGAGTGTTCTAAAGAACAACTAGAGCGCTAACAGTCTTACTTATGACAAAAGTATGGCACACCTGAAGTCATCTTGATTGGAATAAAGTGTTAACACTTAAAACATTTAATTTGCAAAGGAACAAAATGAGGGGGTTCATTTTGCCATAGAAATTATGATTAGTGGTGAAAAAAGAAAAATTAGGGCACATTTTGAGTGACTTCTCAAATCCTCTTATATTTCATTAAAAAAATTCTGATATGCAGTCTCCCAAGATGGCCACCAGAGACAAAAGAGCCCAAATGTAGCCCAAATATCAGCCAGATGTAGCCCAACTATAGCCCAATGACAGAATGTCCCAGAGTGTTCTAAAGAACAACTAGAACGCTAACAGTCTTACTTATGACAAAAGTATGGCACACCTGAAGTCATCTTGATTGGAATAAAGTGGTAACACTTAATACATTTAATTTGAAAAGGAACAAAATGAGGGGTTTCATTTTGCCATAGAAATGTTATATATATATATATATATATATATATATATATATATATATATATATATATTACCTACTGGCAGTCGCCAGTAGGTATATATAGTTAGGATTTTATTGAATAGGGATTTCTGAAAATTCTATGTTGAATAACTTTGGCGTTGATGGATCGAATTGGCTGAAATTTTCAGGAAAATGGCACATTTTGTTCCTGAGCGTCCCCTGAAAGTTTGGGGGGGGTTTCATCAAGCGGGGGTCGAGAAAAAAGGGGGGTCCCAAAACGTGTTTTTAAGATTGAGTTTTCCATAGGGCGGTTGGACTCACTTTTAGCTCGAACGGCTGAATGGATTTCTATGAAACTTGGCAAAATTGTAGAGACTGTTTGCCCGATGTGCCTTTGCTAGGTCTCAAGATATGTGCTCCAGTGAATTTTGAGAAATTAACGTTCAAAAAAATATATATATCTGTGACAGCGTCCCGGTTAGCGCCCCGGTTCGCGTACCAGACGCGTAACGGAACTTCGCGAGGAGAAGCGGATTGGCTCTCCGGTGACTGTCAACATTCTAAACAGTCCGGAGCGGCCGCCATCTTGTCTCTCGGTAGGATCGAGAGACAAGAGGTGGAAATAAACGAAGGGGGAAATGAATGAAAGGGGGCAAGGTAGACCCCTCCTGACCCCCTAGGATTGATGTGGGGGCTATTAAAGGGCCCCACGGGGCAAAAAAAGAAAATAATTTATTTTTCGATTTTTCGCGCTGGAAGCGCTACCCGGTACGCGAACCGGGTAGCTCACCGGTAGCGTAACGGGAGTCCGCCATCTTGTGTTTCAGACGAATTTAGTCACAAGATGGAGGATAAACAATGTTGGGAATGGGTATAAGGGGGCACGGGAGACATATCCTGACCCCCTAGGTTTTCTGAGGGTGGCTGAGGAGGCCCATATATGTACAAAAAAAACCGGTTAGCGCCCGGTCCGCGCACCGGGTAGCGTTCCGGAAAGCGTAACAAGGGGAAAACCAAGGGAAATATTAAAATAATATTTTAGAGTGCTTTGAGGTAGGGTAGCTCTGAATAGAGCTGTTGTGTTGTGTGGGTGATGTAAGTACCAACATGTAGGTACCAATGAAGAGTCTAAAATTCAATGTACACCGTCTCCTCTGTAGATATTTTGTATGTTCTAATATGGGTTATTTAAATGTAAATGTGTGGAAAAGCACTTCATGCTTTAAAGCAATTGTATTTTTGAACTGATTGTTCTTTCCTCTTAGTCCTCCTCTTTGTTTTTTTTTCCCCACACTCTTCTTCAGCATGATAATTGATAAATTTGTTCCCTCAAAAATGTATATACATAAAAAATTATATTAAATACATATAAAATATATTCTTCCTTTAAAAGAAGAATACATTTTACAGCTTTTGATATTTGCTATTAAAAAACCATTGAAATTCACTGAAAAAACCATAGGTTATAGACCATATATAGTTAGGAATTAGCATTTACAAAACCTTGAAAATTCACTGAATAAACCATAGGTTATAGACCATATATAGTTAGAAATTAGCATTTACAAAACCTTATTTTACTCACACAAAACCATTGAAATTCGCATATATAGTTAGTTGCACTAACTATATATCGCGCACCCGCAATCCACTGCTGATCATGTCACATATTACATCATTCATGACATGGTCAGTGACATCACTGATGACATCACTGATGACATCTCAAATGACATCACTGATGACATCACTGATGACAACATCCAGTGACTGTATGTTTCTGTAAAGTTAAAATATGTCTTACATATCGAAGAATGAGTGGATGTATAAGTGTCTGGATGAAGGATTTAGTAGGTGCATGACTGACTGTATGAGTGAGTGATTAAATGTGTCTCACTGAGTGCATGGGTTAGTGACTAAACTGTCTTAATTTGTGCATCATTATGTCTGTTGTTCTGTAAACTGCTGCATGTGTTGATCAGTAGCTATATGAGTAACTATATGGGTTATTGATTGGTTGCCCAAGTATTTGTATGGGAGACTGAGTGTGCGTGTGGGTGGCTGGGAGGTGTATGACTCTGTGCATAGATGTGTGAGCAGTTGATTCACTAGATGTATGGGTTCAAAAGTGCATGTGGAAACAGCTGTATGGGCGGTTGACTGTGTGCATGAGTGTATTGGTGAGTGAATGGATATCTCAGTGCTACATGTCAAAGTAAGTACATATGTAAAACACAGTACATGTGAGAGTTGACATATATAAATTACTGTGCATAAGAGCCAGTGAATGTGTGAGTGGCTGTCTGGATCATTGTGAACTTGTATCAGGGATTGTATAAGAGAGTAAATATGTGTTAGTATATGTTTGAATAAGTAAGGTGTGTATAACTGTATAGTTGAGGAAATGGAGGTGTGATTGATTCTTTGCATGACTGACTAGGTGTGTGAGTAACTCCATGGATGAGTGACAGTCTGTGAGTGTCTGTTTACACTGAGTGTATCTAAGGTTATATTAGAGTCTGAAGAGGTTCATCGTATTATCACATGAATGATGTCATCAGTGATGTGATCAGTAATGTCAAATGAGATGTCATCAGTGATGGCATCAGTGATGTCATCAGTGATGTCATTTGAGATGTCATCAGTGATGTCATCAGTGATGTCATTTGAGATTTCATCAGTGATGTCATCAGTGATGTCATTTGAGATGTCATCAGTGATGTCACTGACCATGTCATGAATGATGTAATATGTGACATGATCAGCAGTGGATTGCGGGTGCGTGATATATAGTTAGTGCAACTAACTATATATGCGAATTTCAATGGTTTTGTGTGAGTAAAATAAGGTTTTGTAAATGCTAATTCCTAACTATATATGGTCTATAACCTATGGTTTTTTCAGTGAATATATATATATATATATATATATATATTTGCTGCTCCACTGCCAGACCAAAGTCGACACACCAGCACTCACAGTAAGTTAAACCCAGTTAGGTTTATTGCACAGAAAAGTAAAACAGACGCGTTTCAGCACTTGCCTTCGTCAGTGTCAACTGGCGACGGCGAGGCGGATGTAAATAACGGCAAATATAATAAACATAGAAAAGGGACTGTTGTCCAAAATCATAAGCGCCATCTTGAAATGGCAAAATAAACCCAATCATAATCAAAATAAAAATTATATCCATTTGGGTACAGTCTGCTGCCGGGCAAATCAGGTAAATATGTACAACCAAGTAATGTGGCCGTAGATGGGCAGTCGTAATAAAACAATTAATTCGATATTATTGAAATTATACAGTTTGCACAGGCAGATATTGTCAAATGTAACCCAAATTGTTATTAAATTCTATAGTAATGCAGGCAGGGGAAAGAAATAATTATGTAAAAACATACTGTAATCATGAAGCCCTGGATGGGCATACTATAGAAAAATATTATAGTCACTTGATAGATATCCGTAATTCATATCACAATTAATCATGCTCCTTAATAATAATATTATGCTGTATGTATCAGTTCGTATTATCCCCCAACATGCTACTAGTTTGGTTTGTCTAAATAATTTTTAAAAAATACTCAGGCGTTGAGTCGGCTCATGGTTTCTATCATTCATCAATGTTTACAGGTGTGATATTAATTCCTCTCCCGATATTCCCGCCTTTGTCTGAAGGCTTTATCACGATTGAGTCGTCCCTCTCCAGACTGAGAATTGCATCCCTTTGGTTTGTTGTTAAGTTCCATTTCATAGTGTGTTTATTTGCTTCTTCATATTTGGATAATTTTTGCAATTCTTGGTTTACTGTTTCCGAGAAGATATCAATGGCGTCTATGGGTGTCTGTGGGAGGAAGCGTGAGGGAGGTTTGAAATTGCTCTGTTCCCCGATCTGGGCAATGCCAATGGCTGCGCCCCTGCTGACTGTGTCCGTGGGGGGCACTACTGGGAACCACTTTCTACTAGTAGCTCTTCGAGTACTGCCATGTTCTCCAAATCCCTGATGTTAATGTCAATATATATATATATAGGTCAATTTGAAAAGTCAGATTCCAGTCCGTGCACATTTTGGAACCACATTTGCAAATGGAATTTCTATACATCAGGACCCCAAATGTGTACTTTATTTCATGCCTAGGACTGCATTCAAACGTTTAGGATTAGGAAATATGGCATATTTTAATTTAACAATAGAAAATATATTTTCTTTGACTTAAAACTATATTTTTTACCATCCAAATGTGTGAGGTAGGGCAAGGATATTCCTTTCTGTAAATTCTGCAGCAGTTGTGAAGAAGCCGCGTCCTGTGCAGGTAATAGCGATCGGGGGTGGTGCTGGGTGCGGATGATAACGAGGGAAAATTATTTATTTATTACAGTTTTCCTCGTCAATGTCCATTGAAATCCCCCCACCACCAGGCCACATCGTCCCACTGCTCTTACCTGCATGGGCCGCCGCTGTTGTGAAGGGACCTTCCATTTGGAACTTAAGCATGCAGATAAGAATGGGAATTTAGCTTACACACATTTGTAAATAACCAAAAATGTATACCTGAGTCTCGACTCAGTATTTCCGACACACGCATTGGAATGCCCTCTATGAATCCTTAACAGCTCACTTAAAGAGTGTGTAAGTCACTCAAATGTGAGTAATTTATCCAATCTTTTTAACTGATTTAGATAGTTCCCAAGCATTTGTAAAAATGCCATTGCTGTGAGAGCATACTTCACTGTGATTTACATATATTAGATAGTCGTAGATCTGAACATATACCGGGTAACTTGGGCCCAAAGTGCTTACACTTTCTTTATTGAGAATCTATCTGGTCAATCTGTATCAAAATAGATATCTTTCTCAGTGCAGCAAACCTGATGAAAACTTTATTAGGCAATAGTTACCCAAGACATGTACTTAAGCATCCATTGAAACATGCTTGGTTTACCCCAAGTGAGAAAGATACCACAACATTGGTATGCATCATTAGTTTTAAGAATGAGAAAAATGCAGTAAACAAATAGTACACAAAAATTGGCATAACATGCACAACCTACCAATCAAACTAGAAAAGTCAAACTTCATTTTAAAAGGACATGAAATTTGACATTTGACCTTGTCCATTCCAAAATTGAATAACCAGCAAAGTCAAACACCATGTAATCCATATGTGGCCTATCTACCTTAAAAATGCCATCATACACAGATAGAGCAACTGCAGTGTTTGCATACAAGTTAGCACAGTTAAGGTAGTCATATACCAGGGTATCAGTATATCTCAAAGCATGTCTGCCAAATGCAATGTACGATAATTAATTGATCCTATATTATGTCCAGGTGGTTTGGCTTATGTGGCTAAAACTAACCAAGAAATAAGAAAGCTATTAATACAGCATAAATCTGTGATTGATGTAAGACGTTAATGGATCCATTGGTCATCTTATTTTAAAAATAAAGGGAATTCAGGGAGTGATTTATTCGGTGATGCTTGACTCAATAAAGTCACTTAATGAAGGCAGACAAACCGAACAAGCCTTGATGAAATGTGAAGCATGGATGATTTTAAAACTCAATGTAGTAGGAAAAGGATTACAAAAATCATCAGAAGCGTAAAATACCTTTTGAAACCGCATAAAAAATAGCAATTTTTAGTGGGCCTCCAGTGAACTCAGGACGATGGAAAAAGAAGTATCATATTGTTAAACAGAATCTACAGTTAACTGCATATACCCAAAACAATTAGTGGTAACAGCAATCCAAATAATTTATACCAGTAGACTTAGAGGAATGCGCTGGACTAAAGAGAAAAGAAAGTACAGGTGTATCAAAGCAGAAATCAACACACTCTGGCATGAATAAGGGCAGGTTCCTGATAAAAAAAGGAAAACCACCCAAAAATGTAATTAACAATGCAGCTCACAGCAGATGCCTGCCTTATTATCAAAGATGAAAGGTGGATATGACTACCTTTGGGTCATGATTGGTCCCGTACTAGTAATAAAAAAAATACCAAACAAAGGGAAGAATCATTACTGTGTTCTGCTGCAGAGTTACTGGGGAGATTAAGCAAGGTCAGCACACTTGAGCCTATTCAGCAGGAGCCTCTGCCTTAGTGCTCCCAAGGCAAAGTCAGCCCTCACAGCACCCTTGAGTTAAAAAGCATGATGGTGTGTTCTCATAGATGTTAGCACAAGTCAGTTTGGTATTGAGCATTACAAAAAGATCGACAATGGAGAAACCCTACATCAGAGCACTAACCGAAAAGCCTAAGGAAAGACAGACCATGTATATAATACATGGAAGTTAGTTGATGACTTCAGTAAGCTCAAATTGTCTACCTATGCAAAAGACGTCTGCTAACAAACACAAGAGAACGTGTGGCCTGTTACTGAGTTTTAACAACTTATTAGTTCTAGGAATTCAGAGTCACTCTGACAGAAGCACTGAAAATATATCAGCAAGAACCCACGTTGGGTGGTAAGTATCACTACCACATAAAGGAAATATAATCTATGCTTGATAAAGATTTAGGGGGCACAAGCAACAAACAAAATACCGGTCACAAAGGGGCTGATTGCAACCAGTATTTTGGCATTTGGAATGCATCAACCCAAATACAAATTTTGCGAGTTTCCTAATATGTGCAAATGCATTTCAGGAAATTGCAAATTGTGATTCCCTATTTGGAATGCAACAAGCCATTCCTAAATGCGACTTCGCATTTAGGAAACGCTAATTACCATCAACTGCAAGTTGATGGTAATTTGCAAAAACTTTGAAAAAGGCACAAAAGTGCATTTTTCAAAGTGCCACATGTGCACACATGCCAATTTCAGGGATGCATCAGGGTAGCCTTTTGGCCCCCTAGCACCCTTGAAATTGCATGCGCAATTTGCGAGTACCTATTTGGTACTCGCAAATTGCACATGCAATTCCCTTTCATTCCTATGGGCCTCTGGGCCTGTAAATCAAAATGAGAAATTAATAGTTTTAGCAATTTTATGAAACACTTAGAATAGAATATCACTCATATGTACAAAATGTTTGCAACCAAATAAAACTGATATCATGTTTATCACTGGAGAGAGAGTGTGGTATATACATTTTCTTTCAGGAATTGTGTGTAAATGTGAATTGAAAAATAATAAAATTTGAATCAGACACCACTAGAATCAGGTGGGTGTGGTGTTCATATTTGTAAAGGTATATCATAATCTATGGATGAGGAAATTATATTTACTCATCTTTGCTAACTGACGAGGGTAGTATCGACGATTATAATGATCTGCAACTGAAGGACCACTTGCAAACCAGCTTGATGTATTGGCAGCATTCAATACGGCCCCCCACACGACTGTCTTCAGGCCATTGGAGTAACAGGACAGGCTCTGGACTGGCTAACATAATTTTTTGCAAAGAGTACCCAACAAGTTTGGATTCCCCAATACTCCTCCAATCCATGAGAAGTATTTACGGGACACCCCCAGGGCTCTGCACTAAGCCCTATACTTTTAATTTATATCCTACCCCTCTGTCTCTAATAGCAGAAGAACTGGAAGCTAAAGTGATCTCTTATGTGGATAAAACACAATTGCTTTTCTCTTGGGACAAGGGAGCTGAGTTGAAGGGCACACAGATTAAAACTTATCTATCTGCAGTTTTTCATTGATTAGTAACTTCTCAACGTAAATGCAATGAGTAGAAAACTGAAATTCTATTCTTTGGGAAGATCCCACCAGATTTCTGGCAAACCATTTGGCCAGATGACACCAGTTCCCCAGCACCCAAGAAAGACTCATTTAAAAGCTGGGTATTACATCTGATAACAGGCTGCCCTTTAATCCGTAATTTAAAATGTTGGTGGGCACCTATTTTGGGATTATGAGGTTCCTAAAGAAATTTCTGTCTCTCCTATCCTTTTCAGCAAAGAAAATGGTCATCCAGGTGCTGATAACATCCAGAATTGACGTTGGTAATGCAGTATACTTGATGGACAAACTCCAAGTGATCCAGAATGCGGAGGCCTGGTTTTGTTAAATGTTCCTATGGGAACAAGTATTATGCCACATCTGCGTGCACTTCATTAGTTGCCCATCAGGAAAAGAGTCAAATTTAAGGCTCCTGTATTGGTACATGGTGCTCTATATCAATCAGGCCCTCCTACCTCAGAACCAGATCCAGCTTCATAACTCTACAAGACAGCTGAGATCCTGCAATACATCTCTGGCAGGGATCCCCAGATTCAGTGGGAAAGAGCAGGTGGAAGATCTCTAGTATACCTGGGTTCGACAGCATTGAATCAGCTTCCTCTGGAGAGGCGGACCACGAGTGACATAGCAATGATTTAGAAGAAACGTAAAACCTGGCTTTTTGTGGAGGCCTAAGACTTTCATTTCCAACCTCTCTGCTTTTGCCCTGGGACACTCCTTAGAGTACCTGTGGGAGATAAAAAGTGCTATCATATCATGTCAATACACATTTCTGTAAATATACTTATACTCAAAGCTTTACTGGCCCCACTCAGCATGTCTTCCTGCAGACCAAAAAAGTGATGGATTTCTATATAATACCTCTCATCTCAGGCTCTTTAGTTGGACAGAAGAACAGGAAGTGCTTATCATGTATTGCCACCTTAGCGTGCATGATCCATAGAGTGTTACTCACAAACAGTCATGTTATGTTATGTTATGGTAAATGCTTTCTATAGCGCACAGCTGCCCCAGCAAAGGGGCGTCCCGGCGCTGCAAGAGATCTAAAAGCACACATAACAGGGAAGGTCGTAACAGACGTCACGAACCAAGGACTACACTGAGGGGAAGAGGAAAGTTTTAATGGCTTTCCTGAAAGCAGGCTGGCCGTCCATACCTAGAATATGTACAGGCAGCGAATTCCATAGCTTGGCGGCCAGGTAGCGGAACGAGCGCCCTCCTGCACGGCAAAGTTTGACCCGAGGGACAGTCACCTAGTGTTGCCCCAACAAGCGCAACTGCCGAGGGGGGACATACGGGATCAAGAGGTCTCCCAGTAGCGCCGGGCTGTCACTTTTTAGTATCTTAAAGGATAGACATAATGCTTTAAAATGGATCCGCATCTCCATCGGAAGCCAGTGTAACCCTCGAATAGTGGCCCCGACCGGACAGGAGCGAGGAAGACCCACCAGCATTCTGGCTGCAGAATTTTGAACCCGTTGCAGCCGAAGTATCTCTGCTTTATTTGCCCCTAAGAGCAGGGAGCTAGCATAACCCAAGCATGACAATATAGTTGTCTGTACAATTAACTGTCGTACTGATGGGTCAAAAAATTTCAAAAGAGGTTTAAGGCCTCGTAGCAGACCAACACAGGTAGTAGCAACCTTCTTTGTGTGGGTCTGGAAACTAAGAGTAGAGTCCATCCAGACCCCAAGATTCTTTACCACAGTCTTGGGCATAGGCATAACTCCCAGGAGTGACGGCCACCAATGTTCATTTCACAGGGCAGCATTTTTTCCAACCAGCAGCACCTCAGTTTTGTTCGCATTTAATTGCAAGCAGTTATTAGCCATCCATTCATTCGGCTACCGCCGTCATCCCGTCTCTAAATCTGGTGGCCATTGTAGAGGGCCCCTCAGCTAAGGTGACAACAAGCTGCGTGTCGTCAGCATATGAGACCATAATGAGGTCCCACTGTTTAGCGACAGCAGCTAGAGGCTGGACATAGAGATTAAACAGCGACGGGCTCAATGCTGAGCCCTGTGGAACCCCCTGCCCGATGGCATGGAACTGAGAGAGGATTGGGGGCAGACACACGGAAAGATCTCTCTGTCAAGAAGGATCTGAACCACTCTAGGGCCGACCCAGTGACCCTCGCTGCCTCTAATCGATGGAGAAGAATGCCATGTGACACCGTATCAAAGGCAGCGCTGAGATCTAACAAAAACAGCGCTGCACTTTAACCAGCATCAAGGATTGACCGGAGATGTTCAGTGGTAGCCAACAAAGCCGTTTCCGTGCTATGGCCCGGTCTAAATCCATTCTGCGATGGATCCAGAATCTTATTGGAGCTCAGAAATTGGGATAAGGAATTATTAACATGGGTTTCTGCAACATAGCCATCCACGGGAGAAGAGATATAGGTCTGAAATTCTCGGGTTTGGAATGGTCTAGTGTGGGCTTCTTAATAATAGGTGACACCCAGGCCTGTTTCCATGAAACCGGAACAGTGGCAGTAGCAAAGGATGAGTTAAGTATTTGACAGAGCGGCTCCCGGAGAACCGGGAGCGACTCAGTAAATTGGGACGGTCTCAGAGGATCAGAGGGCGAGCCTGATTTGATTCTACCACTCAGTCTGGTAAATTCCTCCTCGGAGATGTCCGGGATTGCCGATAAGGTCGGACGAGTCCCATCGTAAGAGGACAAGGGGATGAAATCAAGAGAGGTGTGTGGAAAGGATTGATAGATCGTTTGAACTTTTTCCACAAAGAATGTCGCAAGCTCATCACATTGCTGCGTGGACACTATTCTAGACATAGCCGTTTTTTTACTCCTAAAATCTTTAAAGATTTTAAAAATACATTTCACTGGATTAGAGCTTGACCTTATTTCATTCGCATAAAAGTCCGCGCGGACAGAGCAGATAGCTCAGTGATAGAGCTTAATTTGAGAGAGGTAGCATAGTTTTTTCTCACATGCATAGCCCCTTCTCCAGTCACGTTCTCCTTTCTTACAAGCTTTCCTAAGAGTTCTCAATGAGTCATTATACCAGGGACTGGAGTTAGAAGTGCGCCCCTTGCTCCATCTTGCAGGAATAAAGGTGTCTAGTCCCTTTATGATCTCTGTTATGCTCTTTAGGTGGTTTGTGATTTTTGTACTTAAATCATTCCAGCAATCCTAGGCTAAGGCATGCACCAAGATGGCAAGGTACTCATTGGTTGACCTCCTCAAGGAGGATTTGAAAACCTCTCAAATACTGCATATGATCCTAATGGGAAAATACACAATGAAATATATAATCCAAGTTGAAAAATACTCCTTTGTTTGCGGTCATTTTTCGGATAAGACTGTAAAAGCTGGGCTCTTGCAGCCAGGAGAATTCTTCCTGGGGTCGCTGCTTTAGGTCTTTAAGTAAACACATAGCAATAATCTTACATCTGAGTTCTTGAGGTTGGAGGATTGGCCACAGTCAGGTAGATTATTTACTGAAGCTCAATAGTCCAGAAGAAACAGTTAATAAACAACAGTTGGCACTAGGAATGCCCTTGCGTCTGAGTTCACCCATTGAATTTAGGATTTGTGCAGTAACCAACAACTCTTCGTCTTCAAAGCATGGCAGCTGGAACGCAAGGCAATAGCACTAGTTTCTCTCTAGGTGTTGACCCTTGAGAAAAGGGTGTAACAATTTGCAAGCAGGAATCTGGTTAGCTAACCTGGGTTAAAGACCTGAATTCAACCCATTATATAAAGCATATGTCTTAGAATCTTCATTGCCTTCATAACTGTTGTTGCATTGTCAAGGAAAGTATCCACCAATGATGAAATGGATCCAGGTAAAAGCGGACATGTCTTTTAAATACTGTCAGTGCACTTATTAGGTAACACACATTATATCGCCATGAGATGACAAGGAGGGCAGAACTTTAATATGTGAAAAAGCATTTGTCATTGGAATCTCCTAGTTCTTTCTCTTGTATTTGTGCTTTAAGCACAACTAGCTAGGGAAATGAATGTTCTTGCTAGGTATATTGAAAAAGCATTTTCTTCATCGGGTGAAGTGAAATTGCAATTCAGCCATAAAGTGCATTACTTCCGATGGCCATGGTCCTTATAGAATCAATGTGGACTGTTTCAGACTATGAGTTCGACACCAACTTTGTAGCAATTTTCAGAGGCGAGGGAGGGGTGTCCTGTGAATATTAAGCCACTTCCAACAAACCTGGCAAGGGTCTGCAGACCGCTTTACTTTGTTATGCTTGGCTATTAGTGAAACAGTATAAATGCACATTATTTGATTTTAGTATACAAAGTAACTACTTATGTGCTACGTAATTCCATGTGTTGTACATTTCTATCAAAGTAATACGTTTAGCAATTATGATTTTAGGAGTTTGCGTAAAACCCATTTTGGTGGGCATTTTCTCAGAAAAAGTATGGTTTATTTGGTGGGGGTGTTTTTTTCCACAAAAAATCGACTTTTTAATTGGGTTTCCTCCAAGCTTAATTTTACAAAGTTCACCAACTTCTTGAAGTTGCGATACATGGCAAAGGTTTTTTAAAAAAAAACTTCCCTGAGTTGGCGGGGGTGAAATTTGTCAGCTTTGCACATCAATAGGTTTTTCAAATTACAATAGGGTTTTAATCAAAGCTAAAGGCGACCTTGGCCTGCATAAGAGATTTGTACCCATAACTGCAAGGCGCTTAAGAATAAATACAGGTCCACGGTCTCAGCATATGTCAAATATCATGGGATAAAAATGAAAAAATAGGGAGAACAGAATACTCTTCATTCTAACACATACCTAGACACAAATCGTAGTCCTCTACAATCGCCTTTGCTTAAGATTTATTTGTTTTAGCTAAGCATTTAAAGTTTCCTAAATTATGTATAACGAGGAAGCAAGTACATAAGAGTTGAACTGTAAATCAGACAGAAACACCTCCATGCACATTAGCAGCTACTGTGAACCGAAAACTTGCGACAAATCAAATGAAAGGTCACTTCGCATTTATTGTATCACGCCAACCTGTTTTCCCTCAGGAAAAAATAGCTCCACTATCTGGCAATGCTATCTGAGTTGAAACTGCTGCTTATCTAATTTAAAAACGCTATCGACGGTGCAGGTACAACACAACTAGCTTTAATACAGTAAAAAAGCAAGCATTTGACAAAATCTGAAAGAAATCTTGCCTGGATCTTGGATTGTGTGTTATAATTTATTGATGTATTAAAGATACTAATTGGCTTACTAAGTATTATATTTGTGGACTTGCTAGGCCAGGGTGTCCTGGGTGTAATTTTAATTTTGCTGACGTAATCGGAGTTAGTCGGTAATTCCGCATTGCACTTTGAGGTAGAATTACCGATAATAACTTGATTGAGCCTGCTCATGTAATTAAGAGTAATTTGGGAGCAAACAGTCCAACCACAAGAGCACATTAAGTTATTGTGAGCGGCTGTTCAGGCTCATTAAATGTGTTTTGTAGGATTTAGCCCTATTTCTTAACATAAAAGTCATCCTCTCATCAATTTTGGATGTGAGGGTGCATCTTACTCTAAGGAAATAGCGCTAGACGCTAAGAGTAAGATGGTGGGACATTTTAACACCAACATCACATTCAATGCTATTTCTTAGTGCAAAATAGCTTTTCAGGCCCATTTTGGACGCAATGGGGTGGGGGGCGTTTATGATAAGAACATATCGCTAAACGCCAGGGGTGACTTGCGTGAAAATCCTACCCAAAAGCACCTAGAGCGAGCAGCTGGTTGCTCTTGCTATTCATGTTCTGTTGCATTTAGCACTATTTCTTAGCAAAAATGCATTATCGTGCCCATTTTGAGCACAGGGGCATTTGTGTGTTAGGAAATAGCGCTAATCATAGAAATACTCTTCTAGCATAATTATGTGTAATCCTGCAGAATGTTTAGTTAACTTTGTGATTAAGCTAAACTGAATTACATTATTTACACCCACCCCTAATACTTATAAAACCTCTACATTATGTATGTGCTGTTGCAAAGTGACCCCTTTTTGGGTGGTCACCATCAGTTTTTCATTTTATCTTTTGGCTCTCCTGCAGGTAATATCTAACAATGTGGAAACTGCTGTCCAGTGCTCAGTGTATGTGCTCAGACCCATACATTTGTTGAAATTTGCTTAAAACGTGATTGGCACGTTTAACTTTCTTATAATGCCAAAGTATATGGTGCAGAAATACACCTGCAGCATGGAAAAGTAAACACCTATTGTGGCACCCACTACACTGGCAATGAAAATATGGCTTCATTCTTACCCTGTATAGCCTGACAGCCCCTGTTTGAGCCCTGCTGCCCAGACCAGTCAAAATCACCCTTTTGACAGGCAGAAAAAAAGGATTTTAAATACCCCACCCCTAAGCACTCCTACCCGCAAAGTATGGTACATAATATTTAAGAGTGAAACATGTATGACATCAAAAATATTATGTTTCTCCAGGGACTAGCCCAAAATAACAGTGTTACTGACCAGGCTGTAACTGGTACATGGGAAAAGTCAAACTATACATTATGCTCTCTGATCTATAATATTTGACATGTACGAGCTACAGACTCCTTTCAAAGGCTTATTTTTATATTTAGTAGAAAATCGATCAAATTGTAAAATTGGATTTGTATTAAATATATGGAAAATGTAACTTTTAGAATTTTACTTTTACCCTGATTGAAGCAGTGCAGGCTAATTTGCATTAGCTCTCCAGCAACTGCCCAACCTGTACTTGGCATGAATTAGGTGTGAAAACTGCTCCCAGAACAGAAACAATAGCATGGAGTGGGGAATTTTTTTTTCTCCTGGTCCAGGAACATAATTCACTTGAAAGGGGCCTGTCCTGTCACAAGCAAATGTTAGGTGACACTTGGAAAGCCCCTACCTTTGTCCCCTATGTCAGGCTGGCACCAAAGTCAGTGGGAGGGAGGTGACTGCCAGAACAAGCTTTAAGTGATCACAGAGTAGGGGTCTGCTCTTTTTCTTGGCCACATCTTACGTGGTACATAGGTTCTGCACAGAGTAGCAGTGATTTCTCATCATAACTTTTAGGAGTGAGGGCCACTGTGGGATGGTGTGTGTTGAGGCAAATAGGAACTGCTATTAAAGTGAGTTGGGTTCCCCTAAAATTTCAGAAGTAGCTTACCCAAGGAGGATTTTTCTTCTCAAATATTTGCAAAGTCCTTTTCAGTTTTGGGACTTGAAGAAATGGCAACTGAAAAGTGATAAAGACCTTTCTGCATTGGGACTTGTTATACCCAGAAGTCTCTGGCTGGCTGAGACGCATCGAAGCCAGACAGAATCCCTTGTACCAGATAAGATGAGTAACATACACTGGTAAGATAACCTGTGCTTACCCTTTGGAAGCCTGGTGTAGAGCAGTCAGGCTTATCCTTAGGGTCAAAATGTGAAGTACTGCACAACAATACCCTCCCAACACACTGATTACACTACAAAAAAGACTCCACATCAGATGTGTAAAACACTGGTCTTTGTATTACACTCACACTGAAATGAAACCGACATACACATCTTATATATGCTTTACAGTTATATGCAATTGTCAATCTCCCCCATTAGCAGCAGAATGGCATGAACATATATGTACTAGTCATAGGTACACGTGCTCCATTATCCTCTGAGTGTCCAAAGCCACATAAACCCATGTGCATACTTTTCCAAGGTAGTCACGTTTCAAGATATCTTTCCCACATCAAAATGACAGAACATATATGCGGCTTGCTCAGAGGTCTTTCACTTTCCCACTATCACATTAGCATAAAACATGAAAAATTCCAATATCGCATATCCCTCATAGCTTGTAATGGTCAAGAAGTCACAGTTCTCCCATATGCCTCTTGGCCTAGCCCCACAGTCACTCAAACCTCACCAGCCAATGATACACTTGTACCCATTGGAGACACTTTGATTACAGTGTCAGGACCCGCTAGGCAGAAGTAAACTGTTACTTGGTTTCATCCGTCCAGATTAGGCCATCAAGGCACCCCGCGGTACCTTCACAAAGGTGGGATCACTATCCCCTTCTTAGGCAAAAGACTGTGGGGCAGATGTATCAAGATAGCCATTTGCGATTTCTAAATAGCGATTTTTAAGGAATCGCTATTTAGAAATAGCAAAATGACATATCAAAAAAATCGCTATTATTTAGCGATTTCTTAATCTTCCTTATTTGCGAATTCGCAATTAAGGAATAATTTCCCATTCATTCCTATGGGCCAGGAGGCCCATAGGAATGATTGTGAAGTAATTCTCAAATTGCGAATTCGCAATTTTCTAATCGCAATTTGAGAATTATTTCAAGGGTGCAGGGGTGTCTCAAAGACACCCTGCTGCACCCCTGAAATATACATGTGTGTGCATATGGCACACATACATGCCCTATGGGCATGTGTGTGCGTCACATGCCACCTAAAAAAATGTAAAATTGTGCTTCTTTAAAAGAATTCGCAAATTACCATCAACAACAAGTTGGTGGTAATTTGCGATTTCTTAACTAAAATTCGCAAATTGAAATTGCTACATACATAGCAGTTAAGGAATCGCAAAAATTGCGATTCCTTAAATGCAATGGCAAAATAAGGAATCGCAATTTTTTGCGATTCCTTAAATTGCGATTTATTGTTACATTCTAAAACATGCAAAAAGGCCGTTTGCGATTCGCAAAGGCCGAAATTCTGTGAATTTCGGCCTTTGCGAGTCGCGAAAGGTTTGATACATCTGCCCCTGTGATTCCAGAAGCTGGCATGCTTCCAATTTGGAAAAAGGTTTTCCCCCTGGCAGAGGTGCGAGCCACAATTGCTCCAGGTGGCCAGCCATGGGTACACTCAAGGCACAATGAGACCACTTGGTTCCAGTCACAATGTTACCAAAAACAGAGTACCTTGTGGTGTGGGAACCGGGGAGGGAGCCAGCGAACTTGGACTGAGGTTGTGATGTCAGGCACTGTCGTCCTTCCGATCTGGAGGTCAGAGACAGTCCAGACTTCTGACTCGGGTCCCATGGACTCTGCAAACATCCCTAAGCAGCCATTAGACACCACACGATATGAAGTGTGAGCTAGCACAGTTTTCCAGCTGCAAGCTTGGGTCCCTCAAACTTGATAAACATCACTTCTTGAACTCCTCAAGTTACGGCACCCCAGGTGGGCTGCTGATCTTTACGAGCACACTGCCCAGTGTGATTACTGCAAACGTTAGGACGGTCCTTGTCCAAACCGACAATAACATCCGCCTGTTTAAGCCCCACACTGTGCAGTCCTTATGATCTCGTGGAAACAGGGAGATCCTTTTGGTCCCTGGAATCACGTGGACAGGAGAGTGCTTAGGGCCCCAGGCCACGACAGGAGGCGATAGACTGTAGGCCAGCAACATCCATTCAAAAATCCACCAAGTGATAGTCCCCTTTCTGGAGCCCAACAAGCCCCAGGCCATCACAAGTCTGTGGATAATCACTTTGCAGTCCCTCCTACCCCAATAGTTTCTCTTGCTGATGTCGCAGCGCCAAACCAGAGTAGAATGGTTCAAACCCCAAAAGCACCTCTAAACTCCTGAAGGCAGAGCTCCAGTAGTTATACACACAATGGCCTTTGAAGATGAGATCAGTTCAAAAGGCCACCTTTGAAATGTGCAGCCCCCCACTAAATGTAGCCCTGTCTACCATCCTATCCTGGGTGGCTTGATCAATATCTTAAGTGGGGCCAGGACCCTGCCTCATGGAATGCAGGGTACAATTCCACCCCCTCTTATCTGTTCCAGTATGGCCCCTCAGAGTCAGAGGTCTGCAGTTTCCCTTGAGTGCCACTAGTTTATGGACGTCTTTCACGAATGCACAGATGTAGCTTCCTCCCAGCATGGATTGGAGACAGGCACATAGGGAACCATGAGCATTGAAAAGCCCACTTTCCCAAAGTGGCATTTCCACATTAGTAATGTCAAAATGACTCTCACCACCGGAGAGGATTTGCCATTACTAATCCATCGATACAAAACACCATACTGTTACTGTTCTGAAAATAGGGATGCAGCTCAATAGCCTTTGCACAGATCTTCCATGTTAATCAAAGCGAAAAGCAGGCCTCGCAGTACTGAACACACCATCCAATGTTATTCACTACTAGGGCATGTGGCGCACACACGCACATGCCTTCCTCTTAACTACACTTCACCCGCCCCCAGGGAGTACTCATATGTAGCGAGAGACATGCAGAACTCGGCACGTAGCTTTTTAAATTCCAAGCTTAGCCCGTTTACCGTGGCAAAATTGCGGGCGTTCGACGGAGTGGGTGGGGCTGCGTCGGCCGTTGGTCGTGCGCAGAACCAGGGAGGTAGTGCCAACGCGAGCACGGAAGTTGTTAATAACAGTAGCTTGCACACACAGGCCCTGTCATGGCAAACCTGTGATACATTGGAAGTACTACCTCCGTAGGTGGCACAACCAGTGCTGCAGGCCCACATAGTAGCCTTTGAGTTACATGATCTAGGCATATGTCTTACCACTGGACAAGAGACTTACAGCTAACTCAAATCAGCTAATCATGTATACACCAATCACAAGTATGTATATGACAAGCCCATTCCTTTGGCACTGCATGGCAGTGGTAAAGGGCTCAAAGTCCTAAGCCAGCAAGAAAGGTCCAAACAGGAGGCCAAAAGATGCCAGGTCTAAGAAGACCTAAACCTTTTTCAAACTTTTTAACTTCCAGACTTTAAGAGGACCAGTCCTCTTGTTGTATACGACCAGTGCTCTATCGCGGATGACCACAAATTTCATCTAAGTCCTACCGGTTCTATGATTGACACTTTGGGCTTTTTGGTACTATTTTCACTTAAATCTTTAAAAATTAATATCTCCGGTTTTCCTTGTTGGATTTTTGTTGATTTAGTCTTATTTTACTCATAAATGTGTTTTCTTTACTGTAAAGTTAGCTACGGAATTGAATTGTATTTTCTGTGAATTTTTCTGCTGTGTATATACTACCGAATTACTTACACATTGTCATTGATGTAAGCCAGGCTGCGGTGTGTCACTTTATCAGGGATTAAGTATTTGCTTATTTTATTCAATTTGTGTGAAATGATGCAGATTGTGGCCGAATCCCATGAGGTAGATACATGTTCACACCAAATAATAACGTACTTTCTTAGATGCGCCCAAAAAATACACAACATCATTAGTACCAGCCAAATATGTCTTAATCAATTTTCACCAGGACCAACCTGTATGTGAGGAGTTTATGAAAATGTGTAAGGCTATACTAGCCTCGGTTAGATTCTGTAGACAATCTAGCAATGACAAGGCATTGTGTCATTTGGAGATGAGCCATTAGGAGAGCCAACACCATAGAACAATATAATGTCAGCAATCTAAATGAAAAGTGTCTAAGTGTGTGTGTACTAACATAGTTGCTATACGGTTTCATAGTGAGATGAATGCAGCGTATTTTTTTGGAGTGTGACTTTTGCCTTGCATTCATGTATTGCCTCTCCCCAGTAGGCGAAAAAGATAACTCACCAGGATATTTATTGTTACTTTCTGTGACATTTTCTAAGCAAATAGTTAATGTGGAAATTTAAAGAAACATGACACCTTTTACATTATACTCAGAGACGTCCTCAGAGTACAAACAATAAGTGTTGCATCTGACATTATACTGACAAAAATAATACACATACAATCTAAGAATGGGTACAATTGAAGGTGCATGATTCAGTCTGCCATGTGTATGACTGATGGCTAAAGGTAAAATTACTTCTGGATTATTATAGCAAGTCAAGTAGGACCTTCATAGAAGTCAGTCTGTTTTTACACTTAGAACCAGACAGGCCATTGTGAACGATGGCAAGAGGCTCAGGTTCCTTACTAAATAACATTTTTGTCAAGATACAGTTAATAAAGGAGATATAAGACAAATGGGAAGGCTGCAATATCGCCGCTTCCGTAACAAAATAAATCGGCCACTTGAGCTTCTCAGTGCCACAACCCCTCCCCCCAACCCCCGCCCGCTTCGTCCCGGGCCTGCTGAGTGGAATTGCCAGGGTTGGTTTCTCTTCCCAGTCTGGCCTTGTCCTTAAGAGTCATCATGGAATACAAATTAATAACTGTTCTGGGTGAGCAGATAATATTAATGGAGCTATTACGACCCAATTGTGCAGGAACCATTTTAAAAGTAGGGGTGATAGTTCACATTAAAGGCAGATGTGCTGTGAAAAACCTAGCTGCTACTTCAAAAAGTTCAACACATTCAGGAGTAGGATGGGGGTATGGTGGAGGGCCCAGTAGTGGATTCGGAACTAAATGTTCACAGATACATGGCAACATATGGGGTGGTAGGATAATGCCCATTTATAAATGGTTCATGCTCCATCAAATACTTTTGTTTCTGCAAATAAATGAAATAAAAGTAAAGGCTCTCTTGGGACTACCAGAAGGTTTTCTCAGATTACCTACAATCCTATACACATCACAACCACCCAATTGTAAAGTGATAAATCGAACCTAACCAAACACACCGAAGGTGTGTTTGGTTTGGTTTGATTTATCACTGAGAGTGAGAGTGATTGATTTATCACTTGAGAGTATTGAGAGTGCTGATAAGTCATACTCAAATATTTCACGAGATAACATGTGTTCCCAAATGTTCAGAATATCTTTGCATGGGAACGATCACCTCCTAGGAGAAAATTTTATCATGAGTAACAGTACATCATTCTGTATTATTATGAATGAGCACATGTATTCATGTGTGGAAATGTATCATTTCTGGATTTCAAATTGAATTTGCGCTAACAAGCCTAGCCATATGTGTATGGAAGTTCGATATGTTGACACAAATGAAATTGTGAATCTGAATCAAAGAATCGAGGTAGTCCGTATGCTTCTTTGGTATTTGTAAACAGTTTGTCATATTTAGTTTGAAATGATATCAAATGATTTCATTTTCATGCGTTTTAGAAAACAGTTGACATGCTCTAACCTTCCCTCACATTGCAACAAGAGAAAGAAAAGTAATACACAGATTACCATAATAAAATAATTAGCAGCAGTTTGTAAAAAAAAGTTGTCTGAAATGTTCAAATCTTTATTCGAAAACACAGCAAATGCTGCTAGAAGGAAAACT
This sequence comes from Lissotriton helveticus, assembly GCF_964261635.1. Lineage (NCBI taxonomy): Eukaryota > Metazoa > Chordata > Amphibia > Caudata > Salamandridae > Lissotriton > Lissotriton helveticus. The sequence goes on from NC_136071.1 coordinate 262,664,607, forward strand.
CTTCTCATGCTTCTTTATTTTTCATTGGCCATCTAGGCTGCTTTCAGGTTGACTGCTTCAAGGTTAACTAGGGGGTGCTGCAGAGCCTCAGGCACCCATAAATTCATGGCCACTACTTCTATCAAGCGGCCATCAAACGCATACCCCTACCCTCAGATGCCTCATCGTAGCCAAAACCTGGAACTACCTGACCCTTTATCACTGTACAGTCCCCTCGCTGGCAAACTTCAGAATGACGGAGACGCAGCGCCCAGATACCCCTAGGCGTGACAGTGCTGCACTTTACAAATTCTGATTGATTGACACGTTTCTACTTATTTTGACACCCACACCATTGCATATTTTCTTTCTTTCTTTCTTTCTTTCTTTCTTTCTTTCTTTCTTTCTTTCTTTCTTTCTTTCTTTCTTTCTTTCTTTCTTTCTTTCTTTTCAATTCTTTAATGAAATAAATTGTCTCTTAGCATCCACACCCAAAAATAAATATATAATCGTAACAGTTTATCCGAAGGCGAATATGATAAGAGTTAGTCCAAGAAGGACTCTCGAGTGCTCAACTCAATTGTGGTGGGACAGCAATATATGTAAAAAGGAGTGTTTTTCGCAATCTAAGACCATATACCGAAAAGTACTTATACCATGGTTTCTTACTTCTTGGTTTGTGGAGCATACTTCAGTCCCTAAGCAGAGCAATGAAGGTTAAGGCACAGGTTTATTAGCCAATTATGCAGTCACCAGCCCACACTGGTATTTCTTCTTAAATATGCAACAAAGATTCTTTGTGGGAAGTCAATGCAGAGGCCTCGGAAGAAGTTTGAAATGAATAACTATTTTTGTATGTGTTTTGCAAAACAAAACCTTGAGAAGCAGAAAGAGCATAACAAAAATTAATTTGGCAATCCGGCTTACTGGTGGCGTTTCTCATTTAAAATGATTAAGCAAAAAGTACACTGAGACATATTCAAGTCATGTTTTAATTGAGGCACATGTTTATTAGAAAAAATGGTGTCTAATTGGGATATTTGTTAAAGCTCTGCAGTGAGATTTCACCACAGGAACAGTGAATGGATTTATAATGTAACGCCTCGCATAAAACTAATGAAAAGTGAAGGACGCTTTAATTAGACATGATTATTAGCAAACATGTGCAACAAATTAATAGCATATCTCTTTGTGCCTCTATTGTTTAGTGCAATGTGCCACCAGCAGCACAGAAGTAAACAACATTGACTTTGATTCCACAGCCTAACCTGATCAGCTGACTGGCAAAGGACACAGAGATGCATTGTATTTTGGTGGAGTGCATTTGAGATGGGTGTGCTGGCTTCTTTGACCTTGGCAGGTGATGCACAGGGCCGGACTGGGAATCAAAACCAGCCCTGGCAAAAGTGATCAGAACCCCCCCTCCCCCGGCCGAGCTATTTGCCAGGGCCTATTTTGGACGATTTTGTTAGAGCTATGCTGCAAAAACGGCCCCCAAGGGCCCAAAACGAGCCCCCACCCTGGTGGCTCACCGGGGAAATGCCTGGTGCCCGCTACGGCCAGTCCTGCCCTGCTGATGCACTGCCGTCTTGAAGTCGGATGTGCAGCTACGTTTTGCTTCGTCACAAAAATGTAAATATTCTTTGCCATCTCCCAGGCCTCCACATGATACCCTGCCAGCTCCAAGCAGTGTCTTTTCTAACTTTACATTGGGCACGGCTCAGCAAAACATACTATCTCACTAGGGCACAGATCGGATCCCTACCTATCAGGGTTGGCTACACAGATTATGACATGTCCTGGGAATGGAGCTTATATCTCTGTGACTCCAAGGGGACAGTGCTTTGTCGCAGACCTGTGGCACCCATTCCCTGCCCAACTGACTACAGAAATGCGGGAGCTTACCTGTCCCAAGTTCCTGCACCTCTTGCATCTCACAATGCCCCTTCAAGACTCAGCCTAATCTGCACTGTTAGCCATCAAATCTCGGGGACCTTGACTTCTTCCTATTGACATTGTACCATGTGAGTTTGGGGGAGGTCTGGGAGGGCGGCTGGGCTGGGGGTCTGGGAGGAGACACAGGAGGGAGGGTTACGGGGAGGAGAGGTGTTGGGCTTGTCCCTCTTTACTTTTCTTCATCCTCACAATGTGCCTTGTTAAATATGCATGTTATACTTGGCTTACTTCTGACAACACTGTTTTATTACATTCCTTGAGTATATCAATAAAAAGATTTAAACAAAAGAGCATAGCTGCCAAGTGATACTAGTCACTAAAAACCAATAAGGGGAAAAGGGAGCCCATAGCAGACTAAAATAGTAAAAATTGACCCAGCTAGGATTCCCCATGTTTAGATCCCTTCAATACCATTTAAAAGGTGGCAGTGGCCACCAAACATCTTTTCTGCTGCAGCATGTCACGCCCTTTGTTGAAAAGACATGTTGCAGCCGAAAAACATCTCCAGGAGCAGGCCACGTGGGTGAAACTTACCTCAAGACAAAGTTGGGTGGAGTTGAGAAACTCAACCTGCCTTTGCCAAGGGGAAGCTTATTGCACACCCACAGGATCTCCCAAACTGCAGTCCCTTTCTTCCATATTCCACTCCCAGATCATCAAGTGAACTCTTTCTGATGGAGATCTGGCTGCGAGGGGGTACCCTAGATAATTTTTATCTATCTAAACAGTACTATGCAGAATTGTATATTCAATAAATCTTCATGAGTCATAGGGTATTCTTTAAAACTCCATCTGATCAAGTACAACAACCAACAACTAGACCATGGTGGAATAGTCTGAATTACTTCTAGTCAGATTTTTTATGTCACTAGGATTAGCTTCAGCCTCACTTCTGATCTACAGACCTCGATTCCCAAACACAAACATTACATGACACTTCCTGATTGCAATATCATACCGTCAGTCTGCATTACCCTTTGCTGCAGGGTTTGCCACAGGACCTGACCTGCATCTTGGCCCTGTGGCAATCCCCGCCACAGGCAGCCAAACATATGCTGCGCAGGGCTTTTGGCCATGTGTTGTGGGGTGTTTTGCCACAGGGCATTGGTCAACACTCCTGCATACAGCCAACCTCACACTGCTTACGGCTGCAACTAGGTCCTGATGCCAACCCCCCAGAGTCAACCAATCCTACGCAGCACATGGCTCTGTATCTAACTTTCCTGCAGGTAGCCTTTGGTGGTGTGCTACATTGGATTGGCTACAGGACTGTAGCCAACCCACGCGAAGGCAGCAATCATCCCATTAGCTACCAATCCCACGTTGCGCAGAGCCTTTAGGGTATGTGGCAAAGGATTGGCCTTCGACCCTCAGTTACCCCATACTCCAGGGCAAAAACGTATATTAAGGGAAGGCTTGTATGCAGCCCCCCTCCCCAAGCCTTAATAGACCCCAGGGACTCTGTCCCAGTGGCTGAATGCCATTGAAAAGGAGAGACGCCGCATGGTTCCCCTCCCTGAGCCTATTGTGGCCCTAGGGACCCCATCCCTCAGGACCGCTCTAAATTATAGATGGGTGTCCTGATGCCCATTGCAGGACCCACCAAGCAACCCTTATATTAAGGGGAGGGGGTCACGCCCCCTCCCAAACCCTTTAAAGGACCCAGACCCCATCGCCTGGGGTCATATCCTATTCAAAAGAACCCCGTGCCTCAAGGCTTCCCAGGCCTAGAAACCCTATCCCACGGGTCTCACTTTATTATAGGTGGGTGCCCTGGTGCTCACCAAGGGACCCACCAAGCAACACATTGGGGGTAGCCTCAGGGCCCTCGCTGTCCTGACCCCACATAATGCAGGAGCTGGCATTGCTACCACGTAGAGGGAGCAGCTGTTTGTGCTTGCTATCTCTGGGAGGAGCACAATCTGCTGGGGCAGGAAAACAGAGCGGAAGTCTGCTCCCAGCTGGCGGGGGCATTTTTTAAGTTCCCAACGGGTGGGAGCAGACTTGCATGTTGGCTCCCACCTGGCGGGAGATATAAAAATGCACCCACCAGGTGGGAGCAAATATATGCCTGCCCGCACTACTACTGTACCTCGGGGGTGGGCTCCCCAGTACACAGGGACTAAGCTGGCCCTGGGCATGGGGTCGTCGTGGCAGGAGATGGGGTCCTAGGGCCGATTTTAGGCTTGGGGTCCCAGGGTCCTCTCAGAGGATTCTCTCCCCCCAAAAAGTGTCACCCCCCCCCCCCCGGATCCTGGCCCAACCCAGGGGGTATTTTGAAACAAGCGCGGTGTCTGTGCTTTTTTTTTTTTGCCATGAATTAGTGGATCCTCTGCAATTTGCAGAAAAATAAAAACAAATCAACATTTTGACCCAAGACAGGATGCCTCTGGGACCCCACCACCAGGCCTATGGGGTCCCAGAGGCGTATCCGTACCCTGCCCCATGTCTTTTTTTTAAATCATTTTTTTAGGACTCGGACATGCCCAAAGATGGCTGCCACTACTTTTGGGGGGATGTGGCAGCAGTCAATCAGATCTTTCCAAGAAATCTGTCAGGCTTGCGGATCCTCATCGGCATGAGATATACAAGTTTTTGAGCATTAATTGCTTTGTAACTGCTGAACAGATTTACACCAATTTACAAAGATCACTCTTTCTGGCCCAAGATCTAGCTTTCTACCAAATTTGATGTAAATCTGTTCAGCTGTTTGGGCTGAAGCTCAAAAAATGAATGGGGAAAATGCATTTTGGAATTCGCTTTTTCTCTGCCCCGCTTGACAGATCAACCTAAATCTTTCCATGTGCAAACTATTCAAAAAGTAGCACTGTTGTAGAAAGGTTTCATGGAGATTTGTCAAACAGAGCCAAAAGTATTAGCAACACAACAAAGGCTATCCTCAGGAAACACAATTCTAACTATAACTACCCAGTGGCGACTGCCACTGGGGAATAAATATGTTGGCAGCAGGTGGTTATAGTGAAGACCTAGGGGGCCTATTACGATGGCGGGCGGACTTTGTACCGGGAAATGGGATCGACCGCCATAGGTGCAGCAGTCCCGTCATGGAAATTAGGATGCCACGGCCACGGTGGTGGTGGCATCCCGCATATATTGCATTGGTTCGGGCGGTGCTGTAAGCAGCACTCACCACAATGCAATATATGCACGTTGTGCATTTGTTTGCACAACGTGGCAGGCACAGCGCGGTGCCTGCCAATTGTGCATGCAAATAGAGGGGGGTACCATGGGTACCCCCCAAGTGCACCACAACCCCCCCAACCCCTGGGGGCCCAAAAGTGAACTCCGCCGGGCTTTCCATGGCATGCTCTCCACCATGGAAAGCTCTGCATCGCCGCCCATCATATTATGGATAGCAGTGTCTTGCAGACACCGCCACCATGTTTAATCCCATTTCCGCCCGGTCGCCTGTCTGACCGGCGGAAAACAAGAAGACGGTCTTTCTGTCTGCTGGGGTCCCTACCGGCATCGTAATTTGGCAGGGGGAATTGGTAAGCGGGCGCCCGCCATCCTAATAGACCCCCTAGTTTCCATAAGAAATTAGTTTTTAGGTTTTGCCTGCACGCTGTGCTTGTGAAATCTATTGTAGTTAATAAATGTTAAAAGAGGCTTGCATCCCGCGCCCTTACTTTTCATTTGTTGCTGTGCTTTCCACTTACTTTTCCTCAATTTCTATTGGCTGTAGTAGACTATTTCCTACTTGTTCCTTGTGCGTTTCTTTTATCAGTGGCCAAAAGCCCAAATACTGTTTAAATCCGCTTTTGTAGAACTATGTTTGCTTTTAGTTCACTGTTGTACCATTCTTTTGTACCCATTCACAACACTCACTCACAAATACACATACATTCATACATACACGTAAGCACCAAACAGTCAATTAAAACACAACACGTACCTGCTGCAGCTCTAAAGAAGGGAAGCCTCGTAGGTTCCTGGAGGGTTGGGACTGCTACCCTCCCTGATTGGCTGACCTTAGGTCAGCCAGTGAAGGTAGGCAGCAGTCAAAGAGTAGGATGGGTTCATTGAGACTGCGGACCCCACCCATTCTGTGATAAATAATCGGCCTTGGGAATCTCCGGGATTCAATCTTGAGCGTCCAGGTACGAGGCTATCACTGATGCTCTCCCATATCACGAGGGGTAGGTCCTCGAGGACCTTTGCTGACCTGATGAGGTCACACCCACAGGAGCTGTGACATCATCAGTCCAGCAAAGTTCAGCTCAGGCAGCCAGAAGCTTGGGTATTTAATGCATGTGTAGCTCCTGGCTGCCTGAACTGATAACGAACAGTGGCTGCCAGACTGACCTTTGCTCAGCCTCACAGACACATTTTATGTCCAAAAGGTTCGGGGTGCGTGGTCCTTCCACCCTTATGAACGGTCCGCTACATATGTGCTCCCTTATTCAAGCAGCAAAACCTGGGCTGTTTTAATGTTTCCACACAACAGTTCTATCAGCTTTTTGATGGCAAAACTGTGCAAGGAAAATGTGATGTTTTATCTTACTACTCGCAATCACATTTGGTATGAAAACCGAGGTAATAATATTGCTCTTGACCACTAAATTGATAAAAATTCGAGACTGCCAAGAGTAGTCATTTTATTCCCTTCGGGACATCCATTTTACACTGCTCTGCTGCAAACATTGGGCAAGGTTAGCTCTCTATCTGTTCCTGAACTATGCTGTCTACAAATAAAGCACTGACTCAAAAAAATATCGAGTTAACTGAATTCATTTTAGGCATGCACATAAAACAGATGCTGAGCTCTCTGCTGCGCCAGTAAAGCTCAACATGATATGGCGCCAGAACTTTATTCTTCTCCATTATATTCTAACTTTAGACCAAATTTAGAATAGATGCACTGAAGTAATTGTTGCTACATATTTTAAGATATTTCTTTTGTATCTTTTATCTAATTGTTACGTTTCACCCAATCTTGAGCTTGGACTTTTTGCCCTTTTGCACTTTGGGAATGGTACGCTTAGCAATTGGTAAATATTAATTATGTTTTTAAATGTATTTATTATAACAACAATGTAATTGGCTCTGTATTTTTATTTTCAACCAAAAAGGAGCTTAGAGGGATTTAATGGTGCTCAGGGGAAGGCCCTCCACTCAACTACATACAATCACAACAAATCCCGGCACCAAGGACTGGATACAACTTGCTCTACTGGGCTAGATTTTGCCTACATATCCTATGTCAATATATTTATTATTTGACATAAGTACTACTGAGCCACTCTCAACGTAGCTGTGGATCAGGTTATGCCCGACAGTCCAACACTACATCACTGGTAGTGTAATCTCAAATTTAATCTAAGAGGCTCAAACACATACAAAATATAATATGACAGTACCCGCACTGTCCGTTCTAAAAGGAACAGACCACTCACACATTTATGGCAAACATTCTGTCCAAAAAATATGTGGTGACAAAGAGAGGTACCTCACGGGAGCACACCCTCGGGGTTACTGGCTGATGGTACCGACTCTCACCCCTTTCTCATCATCGGTTACCTCTCTTTATCAGAAGAGAAAGAAAGAAATACGTGTCCAACACACAACTCATAAATAGAGAGTTTCAAAAGAAAAACATAGAGGTGCACAAGAAAAACCAAGTATAAAGTCTTGGTGTGACTTAAAAGAGTGGCGATTAAAATCCACAGCTACACCAATATAACTTTATTGAGAACCAGATGTAAGCTGCGGAGCTAAAATGGCTGGTAGCTTAGACTAGCGTACCATTACCTGTGGCCGACATGTTTCACTGCCTACTGAGTCTATTGGCAGTTTCATCAGGGCTCACCACATAGTCACTGCACCAGAGTTGGACATCATCCGTACAGGCACTGTCAAATTAAAACATACAGACAATCCAATGTCAACACACCATGGACCTCATCATATTCTGAACCAAGTGTATACAGAGTGTATCTCATGTCTACGTAGTCTTTAAAAGCACATTACCCTCGTATTGCCACGTCTTCTCATACCAGCAAAACAAGGTGTATTTCATAAGAACTGTAAGTTGTTGCATCAACCTAGGAGATAATGTAAGAGAAAACGGGGTACAAGAGTTACCTCGATACACTCATCAACAAGGTATGGCTCCTCACCTAGGTGACATCACTTAATGCAAAGAAAGCCCTATAGATAGTGCAACACCATTGCATTAAGGACACGGCACACTCTGCATACTCGCAGACAGCCCAAACGGGTAGGAGCAGTTCTTTGTGGCAACTCTTCACACTACCATCCAACTCATTGTTATGCCTTAGCCCTCTTACTTGGCCTGCATTATAAAAAGGGTGTAATCACACCCACATCGGTGCCATTCATGTCTGGTGATAAGGCTCCCGTGTACTCAATCACCTACAGCCTGTTTAATGATCCCCATCAAACAACATTCCAATTTACTCGTGAAACCCGCTATCATAGCACCTCCCAGCAAGTCCGCTCTTTCAACAACTAAAAAAGCTAAAAAAAGCTCCCGCCCGATACCTCCTTACCGTACAGGTCTCAGAGAAGGGACCTGGACTCATCCCAGGAACGCCGGAATACTCCACCGGCGGTGTTTATAAACGCTGCAGTTACTCCCGGGCGGCGTCACGTGATCGCATATGTGATGTACGCCCGTGGAAAAACAGGCGCCATCTTGGAGTGGTTACATAGGGCGGTGTAATTCCCTATGTTCATGTTTCACTTTAGATCAAATGCATTTAACTACTACCAAATAATCCGCCGGCATGGCAAACTGGCATTACTCATGCCATGCTGGCGTCATACTCGGGTGACGAAACTATTCATTGTGCAGTATATCCGACCTACACCCGGGTACATCAAAAACTTACCGATAGCAACTCCCTCCTTCTCTATAGCTCATACCACCCTAGGGCCTTAAGGGACAATCTCCCGGTAGGCCAATTTTTGAGATACAGGAGGAATTGTTCTTCCACATGGGTTTTCTTGGAACAATCGGCTGACTTGACCAAGAGACTTGAACAACGCAACTACCCCAGGAGAGTGGTTAAAGATGCTAAAAAGAGGGCACTTAATACACCCCGGAGTGCTCTCCTTGAACACAATAAAAAGGACAAACAAGATTGCCTTCCAGTTGTAATGACTTTCGATCCCATGGCAACGAGGATTAGACAATCGATTAGAAAGCACTGGAAATTGCTTTCTGTTAAAGACTTCTCAATGCCACCACCGATGTTTGCATTTAAAAGAGCGGGTAATCTGAAGGACCGGCTGGTCCACACTCGGGATCGGGTGCCTACACGCAGAGTGGATTCAACAGTACCCAATGGTCACTACCCATGTGGGACGTGCTCAGTATGTCCACTCACCAAGAAATGCAAGAGTGTGATTCTGGCGGATGGGAGAGAGTGGCACCTAAACCAATTTAGCAACTGTAACACTACCAACGTTATATACAGATTGCTATGCAGTTGTGGTCTCCAATACATAGGACTCACGTCTAGGAAAATCAAAGTGCGGATACAGGAGCACTTGAGTACGATGAAAGCAGCCAAGTTAACCACCAAACTGGTACAACACTATGTACAATACAAACATGACTTCACCTGGACGGTGTTGGAAACCATGAAAGGTAATCCCACGAACCCTGAAGCAGTTCTACTTGCGAAGGAGGCGAGATGGATTTTCAATGAAAAAAGTGACACAGAAGGATTGAATGAAATTATATTGTGGAATAAGGTTAAATAATCCTGAGTGTATGAGAAAGAACAGTGTACATCAACAGGAGGAAGTACCTGACCCTGTTGGCCCTCCTGTTTGTTTCACTTGGATTTTGGTGCTGGTATGACTCATAGCCCTAACAATTCTTTTGGGTGTTCCTTGGTATCCTACAAAAGTTTTCTATTCCACCATGAACGTATGAGGAACATATATTGGATATTGGTGGCATCTTCTGATGAAGTATTACACACCGGGGTTACGTTTACACCACTCTAAGATGGCGCCCGCGTGGTGCTTGGTCTGATACCATGTGACCCCTCATATTCTACCATGAGGGTAGGGTTTGTTGTGCCATTATTAGGGACCAGTCACACTGGATACCGAGTGGTAACTATTCCATACACGAATATAATTATTAGTAGAACGCTGCACAAGTCTTGGGTGTAGGTCGGATATACTGCACAATGAATAGTTTCGTCACCCGAGTATGACGCCAGCATGGCATGAGTAATGCCAGTTCGCCATGCCGGCGGATTATTTGGTAGTAGTTAAATGCATTTGATCTAAAGTGAAACATGAACATAGGGAATTACATCGCCCTATGTAACCACTCCAAGATGGCGCCTGTTTTTCCACGGGCGCACATCACATATGCGTCATCACGTGACGCCGCCCGGGAGTAACTGCAGCGTTTATAAACACCGCCGGTGGAGTATTCCGGCGTTCCTGGGATGAGTCCAGGTCCCTTCTCTGAGACCTGTACGGTAAGGAGGTATCGGGCGGGAGCTTTTTTTAGCTTTTTTAGTTGTTGAAAGAGCGGACTTGCTGGGAGGTGCTATGATAGCGGGTTTCACGAGTAAATTGGAATGTTGTTTGATGGGGATCATTAAACGGGCTGTGGGTGATTGAGTACACGGGAGCCTTATCACCAGACATGAATGGCACCGATGTGGGTGTGATTACACCCTTTTTATAACGCAGGCCAAGTAAGAGGGCTAAGGCATAACAATGAGTTGGATGGTAGTGTGAAGAGTTGCCACAAAGAACTGCTCCTACCCGTTTGGGCTGTCTGCGAGTATGCAGAGTGTGCCGTGTCCTTAATGCAATGGTGTTGCACTATCTATAGGGCTTTCTTTGCATTAAGTGATGTCACCTAGGTGAGGAGCCACACCTTGTTGATGAGTGTATCGAGGTAACTCTTGTACCCCGTTTTCTCTTACATTATCTCATAGGTTGATGCAACAACTGACAGTTCTTATGAAATACACCTTGTTTTGCTGGTATGAGAAGATGTGGCAATACGAGGGTAATGTACTTTTAAAGACTACGTAGACATGAGATACACTCTGTATACACTTGGTTCAGAATATGATGAGGTCCATGGTGTGTTGACATTGGATTGTCTGTATGTTTTAATTTGACAGTGCCTGTACGGATGATGTCCAACTCTGGTGCAGTGACTATGTGGTGAGCCCTGATGAAACTGCCAATAGACTCAGTAGGCAGTGAAACATGTCGGCCACAGGTAATGGTACGCTAGTCTAAGCTACCAGCCATTTTAGCTCCGCAGCTTACATCTGGTTCTCAATAAAGTTATATTGGTGTAGCTGTGGATTTTAATCGCCACTCTTTTAAGTCACACCAAGACTTTATACTTGGTTTTTCTTGTGCACCTCTATGTTTTTCTTTTGAAACTCTCTATTTATGAGTTGTGTGTTGGACACGTATTTCTTTCTTTCTCTTCTGATAAAGAGAGGTAACCGATGATGAGAAAGGGGTGAGAGTCGGTACCATCAGCCAGTAACCCCGAGGGTGTGCTCCCGTGAGGTACCTCTCTTTGTCACCACATATTTTTTGGACAGAATGTTTGCCATAAATGTGTGAGTGGTCTGTTCCTTTTAGAACGGACAGTGCGGGTACTGTCATATTATATTTTGTATGTGTTTGAGCCTCTTAGATTAAATTTGAGATTACACTACCAGTGATGTAGTGTTGGACTGTCGGGCATAACCTGATCCACAGCTACGTTGAGAGTGGCTCAGTAGTACTTATGTCAAATAATAAATATATTGACAAAGGATATGTAGGCAAAATCTAGCCCAGTAGAGCAAGTTGTATCCAGTCCTTGGTGCCGGGATTTGTTGTGATTGTCTGTATTTTTATAATCATTGTTTTAAATAATGAACTTTTATGGTTTTTGCACTTTAAAAATCGAATAAAGGAAATTTGAATATTCTAACTTCAGTTGCTTTTGTATCAATAGTGACAGAAAACTTGACAGTAAACTTGCCATTATTTTGCAAAAGATAAACTATTTTTTTAGACAACTGAGTAATAATCAGAAGAGAAGTGTCTGTCATGATTACAGCTAGACGAGGCAGGCGAGCACCTCTGTGGGCATCCAGCAGTAAAGATGAACCAGTTACTTTTCTAGGGGCTATGAAATCACACACATTTTGTTTTCATCCGATTTATACTCCTGTTGGGGAAGTCAACGTTGGAGTGAAATATGCCCATATTGTTGTAAGTGGGATTCCATTGAGATATTTTCGGTGGGTGTCTTTGAGGCTACAATTCCCTGATTTCAAGAGTCCTCACTGCTCACATGTGTGTTAGTGCAGGGGTCGATTTAATGAGCTGGGCGGAATTTACTACACCCTGTAATTGCAAGAGACACACTACATTTTACCCAGGTGCATATTGGCATGTTAAATCACTAGATACATACCGGGAGAAAATGACCTTTTAAATAATGGGACATGCAGAATTTGCTGCACAAAGCACAGAAATGCAGGTTAACCCACATCATGAAGACAAAAAACATGGATGTCTGATGAGACGCTTTCAGGAAATGAAGAGAAAAATCACTTCATATATAATATATTGTATAGAAAAAATATGCTAACAACCTACTCAGTAATTTTATCAAAAATGGTTCTAACTGAAGGAAGATATAGATTATTTTCCTCACTGTGAAATAGCAGAATTTTCGGAAAACTATTTTAGAATCAAGGCAATAGGAATTGAATGTACGTTGCTGTGTCCAGCCAACTATGATAGCATGCAAAATCCTATGAGTGAGAGCTTCAGCGTTATTAGAATCTGAAGAATCTCCAGAAGTCCTTTGGTGAAAAAGAAAGATTGCCCTTGATATTTGGAGTAAACATTCATACTTAGGTTTAAAAATAATGCTCGGTAAGACCTGTTTTTGTGTTCAAATGCTTTTAAAATTACTTTAACAATGGAGCTATTCATGAGTCGCATTTTACTCTACATGTGCGATCACATCAATGTATTTTTAAATATGTAGTGAACCTTGGTATGCACTTACAGAACAAATTCATTTAGTGTAGTCAGCATGCAATAGTCTACACATCAGCTACATCGATATGTTTTAAATGTTTTTGTGACTTTGCTATGCATTTCCAGAAATGATTATATCTAGTGAGGTGAACATAGCGTATTTCAAGGTTTTTAATTTAGATTAAAACATTTTCTTAATTAATTTTCTTTTGCGATTGCAATTTATTCTGTATAGTGAAATGTAGTTTTGGGGTGCCTGTTTGTTTCCAAGTTGAATTGTATCATGTGGTTTCTCTCCTAGACCTCGGTAGCTCCTATTTCTCTACATCTTCTTCTTAGTCCCTCAATTAATTTGGGCTGGGAATGTTGAATTACTAGTCCTGCACCTAGAATTACAGATCACGTGGTTATCAGTATCTCTGGGATGCATTATTACCGTGGTGCTCCATCCGGAAACTTGACAGTGTCCTTAGAAATTGGGAATTGCAATGGGATCAGTGTTACCTTACCCAGTTCCCACAGTAATTGAGAAATGTCAGCTGATTTCCACCAGGAAATACTGATAGGATTTCAACGGAAACCCCAATTGATATGTGGGGGAACTAGCAAATCTATGAACAAACAATCAGGAAGATATTTTGATTGATTTCCCTTTCTTCTTTTTAATCCTCCAGAAATACATGCAACGGGTGCCATTTTTGAAGTTTTCTAGAAAACAATGGCTCTTTGTCTTTTAGAGTCTCTGATGTAAAAAAGCGTAGCAGTTTTTGAAGTCACTGTCTTCCAAGTGAGTTAAAGATATGTTTCTGGGCTCTTGTGATAAGCAGCGTGGCCACAGTGACTGATTTGCATATAGCCATGTCTGACCTGGGGTGGTGTGGAGTGCAAAAAACCGATGGATTTAGGCCCAGATCTCTGTACTGGGGTGAATGAATGACATTGTTCTGCATTCTGTCCATCAATTGTTGTTTTTGCATTTGTCACCCCGAATGGGATGGGTATGCTCAGACGTGAGTCCCATGCTCTCCACACCACTGGAGTCAAGCTATCCAGGCTGATAGCCAGAAACCGGTCCTTGCTTGCTTGATTCGGTCCAGGAAAGACATGGCTTGGCAGTTCGGGCTGGACTGTTCCCATGAGGCACAGGGTCAAGGCTGATTTGCATATAGCCATGTCTGACCTGGGGTGGTGTGGAGTGCAAACAAACGTTGGATTTAGGCCCAGATCTCTGTACTGGGGTGAATGTATGACATTGTTCTGCATTCTGTCCATCAATTGTTGTTTTTGCATTTGTCACCCCCAAGTGGGATGGGTATGCTCAGACGTGAGTCCCATGCTCTCCACACCACTGGAGTCAAGCTATCCAGGCTGATGAAGGCTGATAGCCAGAAACCGGTCCTTGGATGCTTGATTCCGGTCCAGGAAAGACATGGCTTGGCAGTTCGGGCTGGACTGTTCCCATGAGGCACAGGGTCAAGGCTGATTTGCATATAGCCATGTCTGACCTGGGGTGGTGTGGAGTGCAAAAAACGATGGATTTAGGCCCAGATCTCTGTACTGGGGTGAATGTATGACATTGTTCTGCATTCTGTCCATCAATTGTTGTTTTTGCATTTGTCACCCCGAGTGGGATGGGTATGCTCAGACGTGAGTCCCATGCTCTCCACACCACTGGAGTCAAGCTATCCAGGCTGATGAAGGCTGATAGCCAGAAACCGGTCTTTGGATGCTTGATTCTGGTCCAGAAAAGACATGGCTTGGCAGTTCGGCTGGACTGTTCCCATGAGGCACAGGGTCAAAGTTGATTTGCATATAGCCATGTCTGACCTGAGGTGGTGTGGAGTGCAAAAAAACGATGGATTTAGGCCCAGATCTCTGTACTGAGGTGAATGTATGACATTGTTCTGCATTCTGTCCATCAATTGTTGTTTTTGCATTTGTCACCCCGAGTGGGATGGGTATGCTCAGACGTGAGTCCCATGCTCTCCACACCACTGGAGTCAAGCTATCCAGGCTGATGAAGGCTGATAGCCAGAAACTGGTCCTTGGATGCTTGATTCCGGTCCAGGAAAGACATGGCTTGGCAGTTCGGGCTGGACTGTTCCCATGAGGCACAGGGTCAAGGCTGATTTGCATATAGCCATGTCTGACCTGGGGTGGTGTGGAGTGCAAAAAAACGATGGATTTAGGCCCAGATCTCTGTACTGGGGTGAATGTATGACATTGTTCTGCATTCTGTCCATCAATTGTTGTTTTTGCATTTATAGCAATAGATCACTTACATTGGTATTGACAAATGTATATTCTAAGCGAATAGCTATTCTATCAATCGATACTGCTATATGACATTAGCTATGTTGTCTAATTTACTGAAAAGAAATCCCAGTATCTTCTCTAAACTAAGAAGACACCGAACACCTACGTCTGATTGTCACCTTCAAATGAGCACTGTATGCATTTGGAGTTTTCTTAAATGTTCATACACAGAAATTTTTCTGGTGTACAGAATGCCCTACTGACCATCTTTAAATTCTCGAGTTTAAAGGTACTGGGTTTCAACCACTTCCCATTAGAGACAAGTGCTGGGATTACCTTGGGGTAGACTGGTTGTCCCATATCGAAATTCCATTTTTCTGCCAGTACATGAAGGTCATTCTGCACATGGTACAGGAGAGGAACAGAATATTTTCCAATAGATTTTTATTCAGCGAACATGATATACTGTGTGTCAGAAAATGGGATTTCCAAAACCTAGAATATATATTGTGTCTTATTATTGTAAAAAGTGTCTTAGGTATTGGAATATTGTCTTGTGGACTTTGGAAGGTACGAAAATTATAAAACATATTAGGTTGTGAAATAAATATTATACCATGTAGATCTCAAAGTCTATCAACATTATCTGTTAATGTATCAGCAATAGCAGTTTCAGGCAGGAGGGGTGGATTTGTGTAGTGTTTTGGTGGTCTGATTCTTATATGCTTTTGGAATATTAAGCTTAACTACTAAAATTATTGGCCAGATAAAATTGAATAAGAAAGTTTTCCTAATTCCTACTCTGGAAAAAAAAATATATTAAGACACTGGAGGTGGATAGTTTGCACATTAGGAATCCATAATCTATGCTAACTTTTGTCTCATTTCAGGATAGAAATATCCACATAAATCAGGGAGTCCCATGCACATCAATTTGGGCTTCAGTCTTATCAGTGTATGTTCTCGCCAAGGATTTTTCCCCGTGTGTGTGTATATATTATATATATATATATATATATATATATATATATATATATATATATATATATATGTATATATATATATATATATACTTCAACAGCAAGCACTCCTCCAGCTTACGAAAATGAAAGGCACACTCGGAGTATTGATTTAAAGCTTCAAGATGCTTTATTCGGTGCTCAGCCTTCTCCCCCCTATCGACAGACGCGTTTCGCCTCGCGGCTTTTTCAATGTCGATTGCAATCGTGTTAAACAGACATTTTAAACCTTTCATCTGTCGTCATAGCCATGAAAACAGAAGATGGACTTCTCACCAACCTCAATGATGTAAATTATAAGGCGGCCATATTATAGTGGGTAAATGTAATACAAAGAACATACTAAGTTCATTTTTAAAGTGCAAGTGCAAAGCATAAAATGATTTAAAACCATAATTACAGAAAGAAAAATGATTTCATAAACAAGCATGTAATTTATACAAGAAATTCATCGTTTTCAATATATATAACGCTTGTTCTAATCTCAACCACCCAAAAAAAAAAAAAAAAAAAAATATATATATATATATATATATATATATATTACCTACTGGCGGTCGCCAGTAGGTATATATAGTTAGGATTTTTTCTCTATGGGTTTTTTGAAAATTCTATGTCTAATAACTTTGGCGTTTGTGGACGGAATCGGCTGAAATTTTCAGGAAAATGGCACATTTTGTTTCTGAGCAGCCCTTGAAAATTTGGGGGGGGTTCGTCCAGTGGGGGCCGAGAAAAAAGGGGGGTCCCAAAACGTGTTTTTAACATTGAGTTTTCCATAGGGCGGTTGGCCTCACTTTTAGCCCGAACGGCTGAATGGATTTGCACGAAACTTGGCAAAATTGTAGGGACTGGTAGCCCGATGTGCCTTTTGTAGGTCTCAATATATGTGGTCCAGTGGATTTTGAGAAATTAACGTTTAAAAAAAGATATATATCTGTAACAGCGGACCGGGCAGCGCACTGGTTCGCGGACTTTTCGCGCAACGGAGCTTTGTGAAGCGAAGCTGATTGGTTCTCCGGCGTCTGTCAACATTCCAAACAGTCCGTAGCGGCCGCCATCTTGTCTCTCGGTAGGATCGAGAGACAAGAGGAGGTCAAAACAAAGGGGGAAATAACTATAAGGGGGCATAGTAGATCCTCGCTGACCCCCTAGGTTTGATGTGGAGGTTTTAAAAGGGCCCCGCGGGGCAAAAAAAAATAATAAAAATAATAATTGAACGGCTGAATGGATTTGCACGAAACTTGGCAAAATATTAGGGACTGGTAGCCCGATGTGCCTTTGCTAGGTCTCAATATATGTGCTCCAGTGGATTTTGAGAAATTAACGTTCAAAAAAAGATATATATCTGTAACAGCGCTCCGCTTCGCGTAACGGAGGTTTGCGAAGCTGATTGGTCATTCTGTCACTGGGCTATAGTTGGGCTACATCTGGCTGATATTTGGGCTACATTTGTTTTTTTGTGTGTCTGGCGGCCATCTTTGGGCTACATTGGGCTACATTGGGCTTCATTGGGCTACATTCGGCTAATTAGCAAATAGCTCATCGCAAACTAGGAATGGTAAAGAATCGCTATTTATTCCTTAAAGTTCGCTATTTAGGAAATGCAAATAACTTTTATGATACATATGGCGGTTCATCTCTAACAAGATAAGAAGCATAGGGATAGATTTATGATGACTGGCGCATCACCAGGAATGTGTTAGTCATTCTGTGCCGCTGTTCCGTCACCTATGGTGTGCTGCATTTACAATGCGGCGCATCATGGGGCAAAAACAGCACAGATGCGTGATGTATCTGTGCCGTAAAGGTGGCGCATTGCTGGAGTTGTATCGCAAGTGTGATGAAGCTCCAGCAAGGGTCGGGGGTGCCCTTGTCGCAGGGTTTCTGTTCTCACACAGAACTGTGGACAGAGGATTGGAACCTCGGCGAATTAGGGTGTCCCAAAACTCACGTTAGTAATCAAAAACTATTTAGCAAGCTAGGTACAGTGTCACATTGGATATAACAAACTCTCAATGTTTAGACAATCCAGAATATGAACTTATAGTACCTCAGGATACGTGGAACTCATGAACAGTCGGTCGTTATATATTTCTTAGAAACCAGAACATGGAGTTAAGAAGAACACATGTGTATTTGAAATGTTTATTTACTAATGCCGTCTTCTCAGGCGTAGTACCTTAGATAATAAAAGTACACATATTATCAGTAGCAAAATTACCAGCATAGTTACTAGTACATAAAAAGTGAATGGTGATAGTATGTTAACATGCTGTAAATGAATAAGAGTTAGCAACACTTATAAGCAGCCGCGGGCCGTGGAGGGAGTTACGGTGAGGCAGGGAGGCGGGGAGGGGGAGAAGCAGGGTGGAGAATACAAGTACACATATTATCAGTAGCAAAATTACCAGCATAGTTACTAGTACATAAAAAGCGAATGGTGACAGTATGTTAACATGCTGTAAATGAATAAGAGTTAGCAACACTTATAAGCAGCCGCGGGCCGTGGAGGGAGTTACGGTGGGGCAGGGAGGCGGGGAGGGGGAGGGGCAAGGTAGAGAGGGCTCCACCCTGCTTCTCCCCCTCCCCGCCTCCCTGCCCCATCGTAACTCCCTCCACGGCCCGCGGCTGCTTATATCTCACCCTCCCTAATACACATATTATATTATTTGCTAAGAAGGTCTCTTTGTGTTGGTTTAGGGCGTGTCCATACTTTAGTGTCTTACATTTGAAGGAATCACATCAGCATACACCAGCTCTCTCTTCATGTGAACCGCATCAACTGTTGTGTATGTGTGTTCGGCAAAGCAATATAAAACCCGCCTCATGCCCAGAATTGGCAGAAGTTGCACTTATGTTATGAGTATGAAGTCGTGGAGATCAGACCTCATAACAATTCTGTATCGTGTTGTTCTTGAAACTTTAGCACTCGCTGTACAGATATAGTTTAACAAGTAAAGCAGATAGTAGACCAATAACATATTATTCTCATGTAAACCACGATGAACTACTAGGTGGAAAGCTAAAGCAACAACTAAGTGTCGTGTGCAGAAGTTGCAAAAAAGGAAAAATGGCGTTTAAACCGGTAATGAGCCCATGCTAACTTAACACGGTGTAAAGATATCCAGGACCTAGATGACACCTCCTCATGATCCGGAAACGAACTGAATAAGATAATAGAAGTGCCATCTCATGAGAGCAGATTGCAAGTTTATATGTGGACGGTCCGCAAGGTAAAGCATTAAAAACTAGGAAAATTCAATGCTAAAGAAAAATAAAACAGCCAAGTACTTTATCGAGTCTTAAGCCAATAGGCAAGGTAAATAATACAAACTTGACAAATAAGTCAATGAATTGTCAATGAAATGCTAGTACTCAGCATATGAAACATGAAAAAGGTCTATGACATAACTGTGTATGCAAAATAAGCTGCAACAGCCTCCAATAGGAAGTCACCGTCTTCATCCGAAAACAGTTCAGCCATCCAATTTAAAAGCGGAAAAGAACATACGTGCTCTCCCAGCACCGGATCCTCTATCACCATCAGAGGACAGCTCGGTGGGTTTTCAAGAAAGCTGTGTTCCAAGAAAGACTGTGCTGCCGCCAGTAAATTCCAGGGACCAAGTAGTCCATGCATCAATGCCACAGCCATAATCCTTTCGCCAGGACAAATCAACTCGTGAGTAATGATAGGAGTCATCAGCTGATTAAAGTCGACGTCAGGAGAAACCGGTCCGCAGAGACACAAATCAATGGCCCAATCGAAATCACAGGTCAGGCAGTGAAATACAGGCTGGACACAGGTGAAGTAGGAGAACCGAAAAGATAATCCATATGCCGTGCTTAATATCGCCAACGGCATTGTGCCATAATATTCTAGCATGCGATTGCGGAACAGTGTCAGCAGCTGCAGGGTCGGAGGTTGCATAGGAGGGACATCCATATTTAAAAATGTAAAAAAGCACAAGAGCGTCCGCTGGTAATGCAAGTAAAAATGCAATCCACGAAGCAGAGTGGAGGAAATGGAATGAAAGGGAGCAGGGATGACTCCAAAGATTTTCTCAAATGAAGTCACGAGACCACTGGTAACAACTTTAAAAAAGTGTGCCAGGGATTTTGTGGAGGATGCGTTAAAGATAGTCGGAAACATGTTGCTGAAATTGAAAGGCAAACCTGTGTACGGGTGTTCGCTATGTGAAGTACGAAAGTTTCACGGGCCGAACTCAAGGCCACCTCTCTCTGAGACAAAAGAGCTCTTATTCTTGTCATGCCGTTGAAACGTGTCCCAAGGTTGGTATTTGTGGCCAGATTGAAAACTCCCTATGTTCATGTGTGGGAGGAAATAGAACATTTCTGCAGCAAATAACCCGTTCACTTACTGTTACGATAAAAGGAATACTTTTTAATTAACTCAGAACAATCTTCATTATTGAGCATCAAATAACTACCATTTTCCAACAACTTGAACGTGGGGATGATAGCAGGAACTGGCGTGCCTTGCAACACGCAAGCCATATTTGGTCGGTGTTTGTTGCATGAATCGTGTAACTGTATGTGCCTACACATTAGTGAATGATCTGGCGTCTCAGTGCATTCCTCTCCATTCAGATAAACTTCTTGATCATCTTTGAAACATCTGTATGTGTATGGAAGCGACCAGACCTCATGAACAAAAGCACTACCTAAAGGTTCATAAAGACCTATTGGTATATATTTCATACAATTTGAAAACTTATATAAAGCAAAAGGCAGCGTTATTAAACCGTGGATAAGGCATGTTGCCAAAAAACCCGCAATCCTCTGCTGATGATGTCACTGAGCATGTCATGAATGATGTAATATGTGACATCATCAGTAGTGGATTATGGGTAATAGTATCTCTAGTTTACTCCCCTATAGCTGTCTTTCTTTTAACATAAGTGTGTGTTTCCTTCCCTTATACTTACTGTTTTTGGTTCGCTTCCAGTTCGCGTACCAGCGAGCGAACTAGGAAGCGAACTAAGAGAAATAGAGGTTGGCACAGTTCCAAATATTGTACCAATTTTTTAATAACGGGGAGGTAGTTCTGAAAAGAACTTTTTTTTTTATTTTTCTGAACATTTTTTTACTGTTTTTGAATTTTTCGGAACAGTTTTATATTTTTTTGGGTTTTTCTTGGAGGGGGCAATGAAAACGATTCATTGTAAAGGGCTCAACAGGAGCAACAAAACAAAAAAAAGAAGTATTTATTATTTTGGGCGTTTCGGACAAACTTGCATATGATAGTCAATAGCTCTGTTGATCAGAGTGATGCTTCTTTCTCCGTAGGAAATGAATCCATCGCAAAATACGCAGGTGTGTTTTACTTCACCAAATCTCATTTGTATATTTGGCACCATCTCCCTGCCCTCTGGTCCCGTTACTTCCGGTACAACAGATCTTCTGGCCATAATAGGGAGATTATCTAGGTCGTTCCGAAACTGTGCAGCACTGTAGTTGTTAGGATGCCACCTAGTCATATGGCGATGCATTGTGTAGTTTCCGAAACTGTATTTTTTGTCGGTCCCTCTGGACAGTCTATCTTGACATATAAGGCAAGTTACGTATCTTGCATTTACTTTTTTCTGACCTTTGGGAATTTAAAAAAATTGCCAAATGAAGTTTTCTTTCCGGTGAGACGTCTTGGGCTGCTCAGGCAAAAACTGCCTCTCTTCGTGCTCGTCCTCCTGTTCCTCTTCTTCTTCTTCTTGTTGAATTACAACTTGAGCAGGTGGTCCACTCTTCCTTGGATGTGGTGGAGGTGGTGGGGAAGCACCAGCTGAAGCTACTAAAGAAGCCATTGCTCAGTGATCACAAAGGGTCTTTCTCTCACAATGATGAAAGTCAGAGTGAGGAAAGAAGGAGGGATTTTCATCATTTGGGAAAAACAAGAGTTCTCAACCAATCAAAAGTGTTCATTTTAGATTATATGACCTAGTCTTACATCATTAGGAAACCAAAAGTGAAATGAACCAATGAAAAGTGTTATTACCAAGTCACATGACTTGCTGTGTTTACGTTAAGCGCTTTGCAGGGCCTCCCGGTTTGCTTCCAGAAACCTGCGCTTTGGCACTCGCTTCGCGTACCAGTTCGCTAACGTAGCACGTCATATGACGTATCAAGCGACAACGTGGAACGTCATGCGGACGGGAGGCGTCACGATGTTGTTTTCTAACGCGGCACTTGCGGTAAAGAAACGTTTACCGGCTCGCGGTCTATTTCGCGGCATCAAGGTCAGCTAACGGGAAGCTTCCCGATTCGCGAAGCGGGAACGAAGAAAAAAAAATATTTTAAAAAAAAATTATTCATAAACATATAAAATATATTTTTGGATTTAAAGAAGAATACATTTTACAGCTACAGATATTAGCTGTTAAAAAACCAATGAAATTCACAGAAAAAACCATAGGTTATAGACCATATATAGTTAGGAATTAGCATTTACAAAACCTTGAAAATTCACTGAAAAAACCATAGGTTATAGACCATATATAGTTAGGAAATAGCATTTAGAAAACCTTATTTTACTCACACAAAACCATTGAAATTCCATATATAGTTAGTTGCACTAACTATATATCGCGCACCTGCAATCCACTGCTGATGATGTCACATATTACATCATTCATGACATGGTCAGTGACATCACTGATGACATCACTGATGACATCTCAAATGACATCACTGATGACATCACTGATGACAACATCCAGTGACTGTATGCTTCTGTAAAGTTAAAATATGTCTTACATATTGAAGAATGAGTGGATGTATAAGTGTCTGGATGAAGGATTTAGTAGGTGCATGACTGACTGTATAAGTGAGTGATTAAATGTGTCTCACTGAGTGCATGGGTTAGTGACTAAACTGTTTTAAATTGTGCATCATTGTGTCTGTTGTTTTGTAATCTGATGCATGTGTTGATCATTAGCTATATGACTAACTATATGGGTTATTGATTAGTTGCCCAAGTATTTGTATGGGAGACTGAGTGTGTGTGTGGGTGTCTGGGAGGTGTATGACTCTGTGCATAGATGTGTGAGCAGTTGATTCACTAGATGTATGGGTTCAAAAGTGCATGTGGAAACATCTGTATGGGCGGTTGACTGTGTGCATGAGTGTATTGGTGAGTGAATGGATATCTCAGTGCTACATGTCAAAGTAAGTACATATGTAAAACACAGTACATGTGATAGTTGACATATATAAATAACTGTGCATAAGAGTCAGTGAATGTGTGAGTGGCTGTATGGATTATTGTGAACTTGTATCAGGGATTGTATAACAGAGTAAATATGTGTTATTATATGTTCCAATAAGTAAGGTGTGTATAACTATATAGTTGAGGAAATCGAGGTGTGATTGATTCTTTGCAAGACTGACTAGGTGTGTGAGTAACTCCATGGATGAGTGACAGTCTGTGAGTGTCTGTTTACACTGAGTGTATCTAAGGTTATATTAGAGTCTGAAGAGGTTCATTGTATCATCACATGAATGATGTCATCAGTGATGTGATCAGTAATGTCAAATGAGATGTCATCAGTGATGTCATCAGTGATGTCATTTGAGATGTCATCAGTGATGTCATCAGTGATGTCACTGACCATGTCATGAATGATGTAATATGTGACATCATCAGCAGTGGATTGCAGGTGCGCGATATATAGTTAGTGCAACTAACTATATATGGAATTTCAATGGTTTTGTGTGAGTAAAATAAGGTTTTCTAAATGCTATTTCCTAACTATATATGGTCTATAACCTATGGTTTTTTCAGTGAATTTTCAAGGTTTTGTAAATGCTAATTCCTAACTATATATGGTCTATAACCTATGGTTTTTTCTGTGAATATATATATATATAAAAAAAAAATAGTATACCTCCGACCTCTTCTGGTCCGCATTCTTCTGTTCCCCCTTGAACCTCTTGCCTTGCCTCTTGCTCCATCTTTGCTGTAGTCTTTTTCCTCTGTTGTTGCATTTTCCCATCCTCTGCCGCGACCTCGGCCCCTCTGTCCTCTTGCTGTGGTTGCCGGAGTCTCTTTCACAGTCCGTCTGCTCCAGCGTAGATGACTGTACTCCTCTAAAAAATTCACCTTGCGTGATGGTTTCGCGATAGTAATGCAACCATCCATGGATATGTCAGACTCTGTCTCGCTAGTTAGGGAGGGAGTAGTCTGGCGGGGTGATTGATCTTCGGCAGGTTCACCCCCACCCTGGCATTAGATGTATAAAGATGGTCATACTTGCGACTGAAGGTCAGTATCCAGCCGCTTTCATAGTCATTATAAACACGGTCTAGCTTTCTTTCTTTGCGCGCTTTTATATCTTCCTCATATTTTTTCAGACGGTCTTTCATGATGTTAATGAGTTTGTCAGTTGGTTCGCCATCAGAGATGTTTTTAATTTCTTCCATCAGTTCTTGGATTTGTTTGAGAATGATATCCCTATCGATCCAGGCATACTTGACTAAAATTTCAAGTATTCTCTTGGAACTTAGGGCTGAATTTTGCGACCATTCTGTGAGCATTGTGGGGTTAGGTATATCGTATGTAGGCGTAGTAAATATCCTTAGCCCCTTTGGTACCATGTCCTGATCGATATAGTTCTGAAGTGAGATGGCCTCCCACCATATGGAAATTTCACTTTTTTTTTATTTTTCCAATTTGTTTATTTTGTCATTAATGGACCTGGGAGTGGTATCATTGTTTGCAGTTCCAATCAATGGTTTCTTTTTTCTGATAAATAACAGCTGTGCTGCCGCTCTTCTTTCATTTTCTTCCTTCATGTGAATGGAAACCCTTGGTAGGTCTTGTTTGGCTGTGCCTGTGGACATACACCCTTTTATAATGCAAGTTCTTCCTGCCGTAGTGGTGTGTGTATCCTTAATAGTTGAACAATGGTTTAATAAATCCAAAAATTGTCCAAAAAACCATGCAGCGAGTATGAATCTGACTCGTTATAGAAGCAGACTGTGGCAAGAATGAGGGATAGTGTGTATGCCGACTCCTTACAGTTCATCGATAGTCATTATTGTCATCTCTCGATGGCAAGGGAGTATTGAGAGAGTCTCAATCTGGGGAGCACCACGGTCTTGGCGCCGCTGTCTCGGGAAATGTAAATAAGCACTGTAACAAACAGAGCCTGTTTCCCACAACCCGTAAGGGCAGACACACGGGACCCTGCTTCCCTGGCTCACATCGTCTCTGCAGCACTCGTCTCCCACGTCTGTTGACCGTAGTCGTACACACCGCTGTGCCGGGCAAGTGGAGGTCTCAGTTTAATCTTGTCAAAAAAACGCTCCTTATGACCTCCTGCTGCCCCGAGGGAATTGGCGTACACCACCGGCGGAGCACACCGATAATTAATCCTTGTAACTGCAACGCTTCAGTACGCTCTCAGTTGTTTTTTGGATTAAAAACCCTTGGAATATGAGCTGGTCTATGGATATTCACTGAGAGCGTACTGGAGCGTTGCAGTTACAAGGATTAATTATCGGCCTGCTCCGCCGGTGGTGTACGCCAATTCCCTCGGGGCAGCAGGAGGTCAGAAGGAGCGTTTTTTTGACAAGATATTTTTATATATATATATATATATATATATATATATATATATATTACCTACTGGCGGTCGCCAGTAGGTATATATAGTTAGGATTTTTTCTCTATGGGTTTTTTGAAAATTCTATGTCTAAAAACTTTGGCGTTTGTGGACGGAATTGGCTGAAATTTTCAGGAAAATGGCACATTTTGTTTCTGAGCAGCCCTTGAAAATTTGGGGGGGGTTCGTCCAGTGGGGGCCGAGAAAAAAGGGGGGTCCCAAAACGTGTTTTTAACATTGAGTTTTCCATAGGGCGGTTGGCCTCACTTTTAGCCCGAACGGCTGAATGGATTTGCACGAAACTTGGCAAAATTGTAGGGAATGGTAGCCCGATGTGCCTTTTGTAGGTCTCAATATATGTGGTCCAGTGGATTTTGAGAAATTAACGTTTAAAAAAAGATATATATCTGTAACAGCGGACCGGGCAGCGCACTGGTTCGCGGACTTTTCGCGCAACGGAGCTTTGTGAAGCGAAGCTGATTGGTTCTCCGGCGTCTGTCAACATTCCAAACAGTCCGTAGCGGCCGCCATCTTGTCTCTCGGTAGGATCGAGAGACAAGAGGAGGTCAAAACAAAGGGGGAAATAACTATAAGGGGGCATAGTAGATCCTCGCTGACCCCCTAGGTTTGATGTGGAGGTTTTAAAAGGGCCCCGCGGGGCAAAAAAAAAAAATAATAATAATAATTGAACGGCTGAATGGATTTGCACGAAACTTGGCAAAATATTAGGGACTGGTAGCCCGATGTGCCTTTGCTAGGTCTCAATATATGTGCTCCAGTGGATTTTGAGAAATTAACGTTCAAAAAAAGATATATATCTGTAACAGCGCTCCGCTTCGCGTAACGGAGGTTTGCGAAGCTGATTGGTCATTCTGTCACTGGGCTATAGTTGGGCTACATCTGGCTGATATTTGGGCTACATTTGTTTTTTTGTGTGTCTGGCGGCCATCTTTGGGCTACATTGGGCTACATTGGGCTTCATTGGGCTACATTCGGCTAATTAGCAAATAGCTCATCGCAAACTAGGAATGGTAAAGAATCGCTATTTATTCCTTAAAGTTCGCTATTTAGGAAATGCAAATAACTTTGATGATACATATGGCGGTTCATCTCTAACAAGATAAGAAGCATAGGGATACATTTATGATGACTGGCGCATCACCAGGGATGTGTTAGTCATTTTGTGCCGCTGTTCCGTCACCTATGGTGTGCTGCATTTACAATGCGGCGCATCATGGGGCAAAAACAGCACAGATGCGTGATGTATCTGTGCCGTAAAGGTGGCGCATTGCTGGAGTTGTATCGCAAGTGTGATGAAGCTCCAGCAAAGGTCGGGGGTGCCCCTGTCGCAGGGTTTCTGTTCTCACACAGAACTGTGGACAGAGGATTGGAACCTCGGCGAATTAGGGTGTCCCAAAACTCACGTTAGTAATCAAAAACTCCTTAGCAAGCTAGGTACAGTGTCACATTGGATATAACAAACTCTCAATGTTTAGACAATCCAGAATATGAACTTATAGTACCTCAGGATACGTGGAACTCATGAACAGTCGGTCGTTATAGATTTCTTAGAAACCAGAACATGGAGTTAAGAAGAACAGATGTGTATTTGAAATGTTTATTTACTAATGCCGTCTTCTCAGGCGTAGTACCTTAGATAATAAAAGTACACATATTATCAGTAGCAAAATTACCAGCATAGTTACTAGTACATAAAAAGTGAATGGTGATAGTATGTTAACATGCTGTAAATGAATAAGAGTTAGCAACACTTATAAGCAGCCGCGGGCCGTGGAGGGAGTTACGGTGAGGCAGGGAGGCGGGGAGGGGGAGAAGCAGGGTGGAGAATACAAGTACACATATTATCAGTAGCAAAATTACCAGCATAGTTACTAGTACATAAAAAGCGAATGGTGACAGTATGTTAACATGCTGTAAATGAATAAGAGTTAGCAACACTTATAAGCAGCCGCGGGCCGTGGAGGGAGTTACGGTGGGGCAGGGAGGCGGGGAGGGGGAGGGGCAAGGTAGAGAGGGCTCCACCCTGCTTCTCCCCCTCCCCGCCTCCCTGCCCCATCGTAACTCCCTCCACGGCCCGCGGCTGCTTATATCTCACCCTCCCTAATACACATATTATATTATTTGCTAAGAAGGTCTCTTTGTGTTGGTTTAGGGCGTGCACATACTTTAGTGTCTTAGATTTGAAGGAATCACATCAGCATACACCAGCTCTCTCTTCATGTGAACTGCATCAACTGTTGTGTATGTGTGTTCGGCAAAGCAATATAAAACCCGCCTCATGCCCAGAATTGGCAGAAGTTGCACTTATGTTATGAGTATGAAGTCGTGGAGATCAGACCTCATAACAATTCTGTATCGTGTTGTTCTTGAAACTTTAGCACTCGCTGTACAGATATAGTTTAACAAGTAAAGCAGATAGTAGACCAATAACATATTATTCTCATGTAAACCACGATGAACTACTAGGTGGAAAGCTAAAGCAACAACTAAGTGTCGTGTGCAGAAGTTGCAAAAAAGGAAAAATGGCGTTTAAACCGGTAATGAGCCCATGCTAACTTAACACGGTGTAAAGATATCCAGGACCTAGATGACACCTCCTCATGATCCGGAAACGAACTGAATAAGATAATAGAAGTGCCATCTCATGAGAGCAGATTGCAAGTTTATATGTGGACGGTCCGCAAGGTAAAGCATTAAAAACTAGGAAAATTTAATGCTAAAGAAAAATAAAACAGCCAAGTACTTTATCGAGTCTTAAGCCAATAGGCAAGGTAAATAATAAAAACTTGACAAATAAGTCAATGAATTGTCAATGAAATGCTAGTACTCAGCATATCAAACATGAAAAAGGTCTATGACATAACTGTGTATGCAAAATAAGCTGCAACAGCCTCCAATAGGAAGTCACCGTCTTCATCCGAAAACAGTTCAGCCATCCAATTTAAAAGCGGAAAAGAACATACGTGCTCTCCCAGCACCGGATCCTCTATCACCATCAGAGGACAGCTCGGTGGGTTTTCAAGAAAGCTCTGTTCCAAGAAAGACTGTGCTGCCGCCAGTAAATTCCAGGGACCAAGTAGTCCATGCATCAATGCCACAGCCATAATCCTTTCGCCAGGACAAACCAACTCGTGAGTAATGATAGGAGTCATCAGCTGATTAAAGTCGACGTCAGGAGAAACCGGTCCGCAGAGACACAAATCAATGGCCCAATCGAAATCACAGGTCAGGCAGTGAAATACAGGCTGGACACAGGTGAAGTAGGAGAACCGAAAAGATAATCCATATGCCGTGCTTAATATCGCCAACGGCATTGTGCCATAATATTCTAGCATGCGATTGCGGAACAGTGTCAGCAGCTGCAGGGTCGGAGGTTGCATAGGAGGGACATCCATATTTAAAAATGTAAAAAAGCACAAGAGCGTCCGCTGGTAATGCAAGTAAAAATGCCAATCTACGAACCAGAGTGCAGAAAATACAATGAAAGGAAGCAGGGATGACTCCAAAGATTTTCTCAAATGAAGTCACGAGACCACTGGTAACAACTTTAAAAAAGTGTGCCAGGGACTTTGTGGAGGATGCGTTAAAGATAGTCGGAAACATGTTGCTGAAATTGAAAGGCAAATCTTAATTGAAAAGGGTGTGCACCTCTGTATGGGTGTTCGCTATGTGAAGTACGAAAGTTTCACGGGCCGAACTCAAGGCCACCTCTCTCTGAGACAAAAGAGCTCTTATTCTTGCCATGCCGTTGAAACGTGTCCCAAGGTTGGTATTTGTGGCCAGATTGAAAACTCCCTATGTTCATGTGTGGGAGGAAATAGAACATTTCTGCAGCAAATAACCCGTTCACTTACTGTTACGATAAAAGGAATACTTTTAATTAACTCAGAACAATCTTCATTATTGAGCATCAAATAACTACCATTTTCCAACAACTTGAACGTGGGGATGATAGCAGGAACTGGCGTGCCTTGCAACACGCAAGCCATATTTGGTCGGTGTTTGTTGCATGAACCGTGTAACTGTATGTGCCTACACATTAGTGAATGATCTGGCGTCTCAGTGCATTCCTCTCCATTCAGATAAACTTCTTGATCATCTTTGAAACATCTGTATGTGTATGGAAGCGACCAGACCTCATGAAGAAAAGCACTACCTAAAGGTTCATAACGACCTATTGGTATATATTTCATACAATTTGAAAACTTATATAAAGCAAAAGGCAGCGTTATTAAACCGTGGATAAGGCATGTTGCCAAAAAACCCGCAATCCTCTGCTGATGATGTCACTGAGCATGTCATGAATGATGTAATATGTGACATCATCAGCAGTGGATTACGGGTAATGGTATCTCTAGTTTACTCCCTTATAGCTGTGTTTCTTTTAACATAAGTGTCTGTTTCCTTCCCTTATACTTACTGTTTTTGGTTCGCTTCCGGTTCGCGTACCAGCGAGCGAACTAGGAAGCGAACTAAGAGAAATAGAGGTTGGCACAGTTCCAAATATTGTACCAATTTTTTAATAACGGGGAGGTAGTTCTGAAAAGAACTTTTTTTTTTATTTTTCTGAACATTTTTTTACTGTTTTTGAATTTTTCGGAACAGTTTTATATTTTTTTGGGTTTTTCTTGGAGGGGGCAATGAAAACGATTAATTGTAAAGGGCTCAACAGGAGCAACAAAACAAAAAAAAGAAGTATTTATTATTTTGGGCGTTTCGGACAAACTTGCATATGATAGTCAATAGCTCTGTTGATCAGAGTGATGCTTTTTTCTCCGTAGGAAATGAATCCATCGCAAAATGCGCAGATGTGTTTTACATCACCAAATCTCATTTGTATATTTGGCACCATCGCCCTGCCCTCTGGTCCCGTTACTTCCGGTACAACAGATCTTCTGGCCATAATAGGGAGATTATCTAGGTCGTTCCGAAACTGTGCAGCACTGTAGTTGTTAGGATGCCACCTAGTCATATGGCGATGCATTGTGTAGTTTCCGAAACTGTATTTTTTGTCGGTCCCTCTGGACAGTCTATCTTGACATATAAGGCAAGTTACGTATCTTGCATTTACTTTTTTCTGACCTTTGGGAATTTTAAAAAATTGCCAAATGAAGTTTTCTTTCCGGTGAGACGTCCTGGGCTGCTCAGGCAAAAACTGCCTCTCTTCGTGCTCGTCCTCCTGTTCCTCTTCTTCTTCTTCTTGTTGAATTAGAACTTGAGCAGGTGGTCCACTCTTCCTTGGATGTGGTGGAGGTGGTGGGGAAGCACCAGCTGAAGCTACTAAAGAAGCCATTGCTCAGTGATCACAAAGGGTCTTTCTCTCACAATGATGAAAGTCAGAGTGAGGAAAGAAGGAGGGATTTTCATCATTTGGGAAAAACAAGAGTTCTCAACCAATCAAAAGTGTTCATTTTAGATTATATGACCTAGTCTTACATCATTAGGAAACCAAAAGTGAAATGAACCAATGAAAAGTGTTATTACCAAGTCACATGACTTGCTGTGTTTACGTTAAGCGCTTTGCAGGGCCTCCCGGTTTGCTTCCAGAAACCTGCGCTTTGCGACTCGCTTCGCGTACCAGTTCGCTAACGTAGCACGTCATATGACGTATCACGCGACAACGTGAAACGTCATGCGGACGGGAGGCGTCACGATGTTGTTTTCTAACGCGGCACTTGCGGTAAAGAAACGTTTACCGGCTCGCGGTCTATTTCGCGGCATCAAGGTCAGCTAACGGGAAGCTTCCCGATTCGCGAAGCGGGAACGAAGAAAAAAAAATATTTAAAAAAAAAATTATTCATAAACATATAAAATATATTTTGGGATTTAAAGAAGAATACATTTTACAGCTACAGATATTAGCTGTTAAAAAACCAATGAAATTCACAGAAAAAACCATAGGTTATAGACCATATATAGTTAGGAATTAGCATTTACAAAACCTTGAAAATTCACTGAAAAAACCATAGGTTATAGACCATATATAGTTAGGAATTAGCATTTAGAAAACCTTATTTTACTCACACAAAACCATTGAAATTCCATATATAGTTAGTTGCACTAACTATATATCGCGCACCCGCAATCCACTGCTGATGATGTCACATATTACATCATTCATGACATGGTCAGTGACATCACTGATGACATCACTGATGACATCTCAAATGACATCACTGATGACATCACTGATGACGTCTCATTTGGCATCATTCTTGTGCTAATACGATAAACCTCTTCAGACTCTAATATAACCTTAGATACACTCAGTGTATACAGACACTCACACACTGCCACTCATCCATGGAGTTACTCACACACCCAGTCAGTCATGCAAAGAAACAATCTCACCTCCATTTCTTCAACTATACAGTTATACACACCTTACTTATTGAAACATATACTAACACATATTTACTCTCTTATACAATCCCTGATACAAGTTCACAATGATCGATACAACCACTCACTCAGTGGCTCTCATGCACAGTTATTTATATATGCCAACTCTCACATGTACTGTGTTTTACATATGTACTTACTATGACATGTAGCATTGAGATATCCATTCACTCATCAATACACTCATGCACACAGTCAACTGCCCATGTAGCTGTTTCCACATGCACTCTTGAACTCATACACCTAGTGAATAAACTGCTCACACATCTATGCACAGAGTCACACACCTTCCAGCCACCCCCACACAAACTCAATCTCCCATAGAAATACTTGGGCAACCAATTAATAACACATATAGCCTCTCGTATAGCTAATGATCAACACATGCAGCAGTTTACATCACAACAGACATAATGATGCACAAATTAAGACAGTTTAGTCACTAACCCATGCATTCAGTGAGACACATTTAATCACTCACTCATACAGTCAGTCACGCACCTACTAAATCCTTCATCCAGACACTTATACATCCACTCATTCTTCAATATCTAAGACATATTTTAACTTTACAGAAACATACAGTCACTGGATGTTGTCATCAGTGATGTCATTTGAGATGTCATCAGTGATGTCATCAGTGATGTCACTGACCATGTCATGAATGATGTAATATGTGACATCATCAGCAGTGGATTGCGGGTGCGCGATATATAGTTAGTGCAACTAACTATATATGGAATTTCAATGGTTTTGTGTGAGTAAAATAAGGTTTTCTAAATGCTAATTCCTAACTATATATGGTCTATAACCTATGGTTTTTTCAGTGAATTTTCAAGGTTTTGTAAATGCTAATTCCTAACTATATATGGTCTATAACCTATGGTTTTTTCTGTGAATATATATATATATATTACACATTTTATCCCACTCGGAGACAGAACTGAGCCGCACTCATTCCGGGTAATTAAAACGTTTATTTTTCCGTTGCAGCAGAGCCGTTTAGTATCCCGATGCATTTCGGTCTATCCCAGACCTTCTTCGGGGGAAATAGCCACAGCATCTACGGCCAAAACAGTGCACTCGCCATTTTCGCTTTTTAAAGCTAATGCCCTATGTGCTTTCGCTGTGCTCTGGGGAGTTCTGATTTCGGGCATTCCTCGGCGTTCGTTAGCAGGCGGTGCGGGCTCGAGGCAGGACCAAGCCTCATTATAGTACACAGTTTATCCCACTCGGAGACCGAAGTGAGCCGCACTCATTCCGGGTAAATAAAACGTTTATTTTTCCATTGCAGCAGAGGCGTTTAGAAAAAAAAAAAATATATATATATATATATATATATATATATATATATATATATATATATATATATATATATATATATATAGTGGAAAAGAATGTGGTTCTACTGACGCTCTACAGCAGTGGGTGCTGACGCAAAGCCTA
The DNA here is from genome assembly GCF_964261635.1 of Lissotriton helveticus. Lineage (NCBI taxonomy): Eukaryota > Metazoa > Chordata > Amphibia > Caudata > Salamandridae > Lissotriton > Lissotriton helveticus. The sequence goes on from NC_136071.1 coordinate 262,698,331, forward strand.
ACCAATGGCCTGGATTAATTTCCTTAAAAGGATTATATAGATAGAAGACAATATTCCCAAGGGAATTCAAACAGAAGAAAATAATAGAGGATGAAAAGCTAATCATCAATCCTTCAAAACACACACTAACCAAAGATGAACAATCTAGAAGGAGATGAAATGATTGAAAACCAAATGCTTCAGGAATTATCATTAGATACTTACAAACCAGTTGGCTAAAAAACAAATCAAAATATTGCCCCACACTATTGCCAGGAAATAAATTTGATCTTTTTTCAGATACAATTACGAGAGAATTGGAACACATGGAAAGAATTTGACATGGTAAAAAGACAGAAATACTCTCTGCAAAAAAACATATTGCATTGAAGAAACTAATGGAGAATGATAGTGTGATAATAAAACCGGTGGACAATGGTGGAAATATAGTCCTTCAGAACAAAAGTGACTATGGGCCATACGGATCAAGCAAAATTGCGATCGCAAACGCCGAAATGCGCAGAATTTCAGTGTTTGCGATCGCAATTTTGCTAAATGGTATGTATGAAGGCAAATCTGCGTGCAAAATAAGGAATTGCAAAATTTGCGATTCCTTATTCTGCAATTGCATTTAAGGAATTGCAAATTTTGCGATTCCTTAAGTGCATTGTAAGAAGCACCAAAAAAGTGCAATTTGGCCTTAAGGAATCACAAATTACCCCCAACGTCAAGTTGGTGGTAATTTGCGATTTCTCTGAAAAATTTACTTTTTTTAATTTTTCAAAGTGCAATGTGAAGCACATACCTGCCCTTAGGGCATGTATGTTAGTCACATGTGCACCCCTGCTTATTTCAGGGGTGCAACAGGGTGTCCTTTTGATACCCTTGCACCCTTGAAATTGCATTCTCAATTTGCGATTCTCTAATTGCTAATCACAAATTGAGAATGTCTTCCCATTCATTCCTATGGGCCGCTAGGCCCATAGGAATGAATGGGGAGGTATTCCTTAATTGCGAATCACAATTTGTGATTCGCAATTAAGGAATATGTAGGATTCGCAAAATTTATTGTAAATCCTACATACATAGCATTTTGCGATTCTCAAATACCGATTCGCAAAAAAACACTATTTGAGAATCGCAAAAGAGGATTTTGATACATATGGCCCTAAATGAAAGGTTTGTAGACAACTAAATGATGGGACTAAATACAAAAAACTTGATCATAACCCCATCAAAGAAATGACATGGACTTGAACGGAAACTTAAAGAATTGGCATGAGTCAAATTTGATCAATGATGATGAATTTCAGTTTTTAACAAAAGATCAACCGACAATCCCCACTATATATTTTTTACCCAAAATTCATAAGACTCTCCATGATCATCCTGGGAGACACATTGTATCCCCTTGTGAGTCATAGTATGAAAATATCTCAACCTATGTGGACCATTGTTTAGCACCAATTGTGTGGTATATAAATAAATAATACCGGATCTATTTTTGAATGTATGAATGAATAACAGATAGCTCAATAAAATAAGAGTCAAGATTCGAGGTAGTAGGAGTTTCTGCAGGTTTATTACAGCATAAGGACAGGATCAGGACAACCTGCATAGAACAGAGGTGACAGGGCCCAGCAGGACAACTGGGGCCCAGCAGCTGCCGGGGCTTGATCTGGGATGAGCGCGCTAACTTTTAATAACAATACATCGACTTATATACATAGCGCAAACACATAGCATTACATTGCAGTAGGCGTAGCAGTGGGTGGAGCAGAAGGCGTGACGCGTAGCAGTCGCGAGAGATAACAGTAAAAGTAGGTGTAACTGGGAGTATACATAGACATGTGATGCAAACGTAACAGAATATGTCATGAATGGGCGGAAACATTGGAGGGGGCTACCTAAGGAGCCGGGACCTCTAACCTAATGGTGCGCGAAAACTGGCAATGACGTGTTACTAGGAGAAGCTGGGGGCTACGAACTCTGTGCTAGGAGCAGAGACTAGAGTCTGGAGGGTCGGAGCGACATGTACCTAAACCCTATCTGGTATCTGATGTTTAGGGAACATGTTGATATAAACTAGAAGTCATGAGGGGAAAAGCTAACTTGATTCTAAGACTGGACCATGCATTATTCTACATGTAGTGCGAGATGAAGAATATTAAATGACCATTAATACAGTATTTCTCTAACGTGGAGCCGAATAGGCTAGACAATGACGGAAACTATTGATGCAGTTCAGTAGCTTAGGAATGCAGAGAAGAAGGACTGAACTGATAGCTGGAATCATAACATACTTTTGGCAGACTCAGAGGCAGAGCCAGGCTGCACCGGGCACTGCGAGGCAGGAAGTAAGTGAAGGGTCGAGGATACAGGTGGGGGCTGTATCGCTCCTCAGCGAGGCTTTCAGGAGACAGGAGCTGAATCTGATGTCCGGGCCCTTTTGAGGCCTGGAAACGGGGACTTTATAATGGAATAACGTGCACACTGAGAAACGTGGCAACATAACTTTACATAGGCCTGATATTCGTAGTATTCACGAGGACTGGAAACTGACATACCAGAGGTGGACACAACTGTAATTGCGTCATTAATCAGACATGGGGAATAACATATGCATATTGGTCATGCACACATAACATATGATGGATGAGTAGGGACACAGAACATGGCAAAATTTACTTTTCCACATTCCCTCCTTGTCACTACGTTTCCATCAGGAAACATCAATTTTCATGATACCGTCTATCATTTCACACAGTACCATTTGCTCGTCTCGAATTATCCTGGAACGGGACTTAGAACGGGGCTTGGGACTAGGAATACAAGAGGTAGCACACATGCTGCAAATCGCAGGGCCACATTGTATACAGAGGCAGCAGCTGAATATGATCGCTACTGCAATACCTAGAAAAGACAGGACTTTCCATCCCCATGCGGAAATTATATTCCAGAACCAACCGGACCATGTCCAGGTGCCTGGATCTTGGTGTAACAGATGGGCAATTTTATGGAGTCTGGTTATAGCTGAATAAACAGACGGCGCGTTATTTGGAATGAAAATGCAGCAACTAGATCCGATGACTCTACAGGCCCCGCCCCTATCGGCCAGTATGACGTCAAGGACGAGACGATTTTGCAAAACGACAAATCTCATAGCAGATTGTTCTTCGGTTAGGTTACCTAGAGCAGAGGCAGTCTCATTTACTACAGCTTCAAGGGTTCTTGTTAACCTACGGATCAGTTTACTATTCTGGACAGGTCCTACAAAGAAGAAGAAACCTTTATTGAAATCTGTATACTGTTCTAGAGTAGTTTCAGTATAATCGACAATTGGGGACTCCCTTCTATGTCTAATGTGTACTAAATGTGTGTTTCTGTGATAATCAGATGGGGCTAGGAAAACAGGTGGCAGTAGGAAGGCAATGTAACAGGTTCCCTCCCAATCGAGGGGCAGACGGACATATGCAGTTTGACCACAAATAAAATAAGAATGACGTGAAGCTTTAAAAACAGATTTCCTACTGTCACTATACTGGATAACAGTAGTACATTCACTATGACCTACATGTATGGAACCATAACTACGGACACATAATTCGCCTTTGACAGGTAGTACTGAAATAGCAGGTAAGTCTGGAGTAGTATCAGACTGAACATTCAGAACCATAAAATTCGACGAATAATTACCTAAATTATATACTTCATTTTCTAGATCTAAACCTGTTCTGTGGGGGAGACCTTGCTTGTCTGGAAAACATGTACTGTTAAGAAAAGACATATCTGTTGAGGATGACGTTAACGTGGACCATGCTCCACACGAACCATTGTGTGAAAATGGATAAGGAAAGAGTGGCAGAACTCCCTTCGGTGTCTGGAAAGGGGGGAGTCGACCACACACCCAACAATTAGTGGCATTGCTGGTCTGGTGTGAATAATGTAACATACGGATAAATGTGTTGTTGCGCATAGCGAGGCGGTAAGAATATTCGTGAGGAGGCAGATCACTAAACGTGTGCTCTACTGTAGCATTAGCAGACATATTTACATGAGGAACTGGAAAATACAGATAGAACGCATAGCTGGTGCAGGAAATCAAAATGCTGATGAATAATACGAAACTCAGAAAAACGATACATTGAATTGAGTTATTACTGACTCTCTCACTATGGGGGTCTATTTTATACATGTCAGAAACAGTCTAACCGTTTCACCTACGGGAGGACTTATACAATCAAACTGACTGACTTATTTTACTAGACCTGAGCTTTAACTTATACTCCTGCTGCGGAGTTTTCTCTAACAAGGGAGGGGTTGTAATAATGTCTTTTGCGGGACAGTCCTTTAAAACAATGTCTCGACAGTTTTTAAAATCCTGGGAATCCTGGGAAATGTTCTTAGAAACGGATTTCAATCCTTTAAAAAGTTTAACATGAGACAGGTGGATCCACCCCTTCCTGCCTTCCAACTTCACGGCTGTACGGGTGGTGAGGAGGACCTGACGTGGCTCCTTCCAACGTGGTTCCAGCGGACTTGATCTGTCAAAATTTCTGATCATCACCAAGGAGCCTGGAACGATCTCGTGCGGTGCCTCCTCGGTATTGTCTGGAAATGCGGCGGCAACCTGTGAACGACATGAGTTGAGGGCAGACATCAAGGAAGCTAGGTAATCTGTCAGCATATTACATGAAACATCAGTAATACTTCGGGGTCTAGGAGTACCCCACATGTTAGGGGGGCGGCCGAATACGACCTCATACGGGGACAGACCTGATCTGGAATGTGCAACCATGCGCATATAAAACAGAGCGACTGGCAGAGCTACTAGCCAGTCCACACCTTTTTCTTTACAAACTTTGGCAATACGGATTTTCAGGGTCTGATTATGTCTCTCGACCAGACCGGCTGCTTCAGGATGGCGTACACAATGAAACTTCCACTGGTACCCTAACAACAGGGAAACATGCTTCATTAACTCTGAGGAGAATGGCTGACCGTTATCAGAATATACGACTCTAGGGAGTCCGTATCTAGGGAAGAATTCACGAACCAACTGCTTGGCAGTGGTCGCGGCTGTGTAATCTGGGACTGGATATGCTTCTGTCCACCTGGACAAAGCGCATACAACTACAAGGACATACTTGAAACCTCGACATCGCTCCATCTGAATATAATCCATCTGGAGGACCTCAAAAGGGTGGTCAGGAGGCTGGAAACCACCTTGTTCCACCGGGACACTTTTACCTGGATTAAACTGACAACATATCATACAGGTACGGACTTTCTGCTTGGCTGCAGCTCGTAAATGCTTGTTGAACCAAATGTTCTGAATACTGTCTAACATAGCTTTTTCTCCTAAATGTGCTGGACTATGTGCGGTATTAATAATGACTTGAACCATAGAGTCGGGGAGAAACCATGTGGCTCTACCCTTCGTTAACCATCCTTGATCTGTCTGGACCCCTCCTTGTTCAGACCATTTCTTGATTTCATCGGGAGTAGCATGTAACTGGATATCTATGACATCTTGTGTAGGGTCCTTAACTGTCATGCATGTAGTCAGATCTGGAGTATGTGTCATGTTAACTGGAATGTCTGGAGTCTGTGCTGTAAGCTTGGCTGTGCGGTCTGCTAGATCGTTACCTTGGGAAATAATGTCAGTAACTTTCGTATGTGCTTTGCACTTCATGATAGCAATGGATGTCGGTAAATGTATGGCATCTAACAGGGCTTGAATAAGGAGACCATGCTGAATCTTGGTTCCATGAGAAGTCATGAAACCTCTCTCCTGCCAGAGCACTCCGAAGTCGTGTACAACTCCGAATGCGTAACGTGAGTCTGTGTAAACATTAACTTTCAGGTTCTTGGCATGTATACAGGCTTGTGTCAGAGCGACTAGCTCTGCTGCTTGAGCGGACAGGGTATCAATACGGTGTGTTTCAATAACTTCGGTGTCAGTAGTCACTGCATATGCTGCGACTAGTTCTCCTGTACTAGTTCTCATACATGAACCATCCACATAAAGTGTCAGGTCAGGATCTGGTAACGGAATGTCTGTCAGGTCTTGTCTTGGCTTTGTCGTAATATTAACTACTTCCACACAATCATGTGGGTCTGGATTTGAATTAACTGATGGTAACAGTGTAGCAGGATTCAGAACGTTGCAGCGTCTAATTTCTATGTGTGGCTGGAACAGTGTCAATTCATAACCTGTTAAACGTGCAATTGTCAAGTGCTGTGTTTGTGTTCGGTTTAAAAGAACTTCCACGGAGTGTGGAACTTGTACTGTCAGGGAATGTCCTAAAACTATGGAATCACTTTGTCTGATAGCTAGTGCTGTGGCTGCAACTGACTTGAGGCACGCAGGCAACGCCTGGGCGACTGGATCTAATGTGCTCGAAAAATAAGCACAGGGCTTGTATTGTCCTGCTTGATCTTGTGTGAGAACAGATAATGCTGTACCTTCGCGTTCAGTAACGAAAAGTGTAAAAGGCTTACTGTAGTTCGGTGTAGCTAGAACTGGAGCTTGACATAGGGCTTTCTTTAACTCATTGAAACTAAGTGTATGGTCAGATGTCCAAGGGAGGACAGTCGATACGGCTGCCTCCTGTGTCGTTAACTGTATCAGTGGCTTGGCTAGAAATGCATACTGGGGAATCCATTGTCTACAATAAGAAGTAAGGCCGATAAAGGCACGTACCTCCTTCTGGGTTCTGGGCTGGGGAAGACTCGCTATTAACTGGATACGGTCGGGTGTCAACTGCCTACCCCTCTTGGACAGCAAGTGTCCTAAGTATACCACTTGCTGGACACAGAATTGAAGCTTCGAAGGTGACACCTTGTGCCCCATCTCGGCTAGAAAATACAGGACTGTAAGGGATGCTCGCTCGCAGTCACGTTCAGAACGGGCTGTGATCAGTAGATCATCGACATACTGGAGCAGGGCAGTGTCAGTTGGCATGTGAATATTGTCTAGTTGTCTCTTGAGTGCCTGACTGTAAATACTAGGACTTTCTGTGAAACCTTGAGGAGCGCGTGTGAACATATAGCTCCTTCCATTTAAACAAAATCCGAAAAGAAACTGGCTATCTGGATGAATAGGAACACTGAAAAATGCATTCTTGAGGTCTATGACAGTGAAAAACATGGCTTCGGAATCAATAGCAGTTAACAGGGAAGAAATATCTGGGACTACTGGGTACTGCGGAATAATACATTTATTAAGCTCTCGTAAATCAATCACTAATCGATATACTGGGGGTGCATTCGGATCAGTACGTTTCATGACTGGAATGATCGGAGAATTACACACATTGGAGTCAGTTTCTACAACTACTCCTTGAGCCATGAGCTCGTCAATAATTTTGGATAAGGCTGCTACAGCCTCAGGTGGCAATCTGTACTGTCTGATTCGGGGTAACACTACACCTGGTTTGAGAGTCACACGATGGGGTGTGATTTGCATGTAACCTACATCAGTTGGACCTTGCGCCCATAAGTGCTGTGGAACATTAGACAATCTTGAATCAAAATCTCGTAATACATAGTGACCCTTAAAGTCACGTAGGAACAGACGTATTCCCTCTGGGGAACAGCAAATAACTGCACCTAATTCTTTCAGTGTCTTAATACCTAATAGGTTTTCTGGACATGACTTAGTAAGTAACAGATCAGTAGTACGGGACAATGGACCTACTTCTAGAGTAACTGGCTTGGATATCTCATTAACTATTGGCTTTCCTGAAAATCCAAGGGAAACATTTCTTGAGCCTGAGAGCGGAGCCCCTGGAACTTCGGCGTGACTAATTGTGGTCCTACTTGCCCCTGTATCGATCAAAAACTTTCTATCTTTCCCTAATACTTGACTGTGAACATAGGGACCTTCTTGATCTACAGGTATCTCGATGAGAGGCAAGCCTACCTCCCTCTCTAGGCTGTTTCATGAATATGGCTGGTACTCCGGATACTCGGACTGTGCATACTGGTACATCTGTGATGTGACATGCTGTGTGGCAGCAATAGGCTGCGGTGCGGAAACTGTCTGTTGTGCATTCTGAGACTGAGGGATCTGTGAAACTTGTTCTTGTCTAGGCGGACGTGGTCTTTCTTTAGTCTTACCAGTAGCTATATTATGTTTCAGAACTGCACACTCGTTTATAAAATGACCTGGCTGTTTACAATAATTGCAGTTCCCTTTAACGGGAGCTGCAGGATGACTGGCTTGATTTGGTCCCCTCTTCTGACTGTCTTGCGGAACAGATTGTGCAACTAGCACCTTCATTTTCGTGTCTTTCATACGTTTTCTCTCGTGTTCTTGCTCTTCCCTGATTCTATTCTGGTGATACTGGAGCATCTGGAGCATCTGGGACGGAGTATTTGCTTGCCAGGTGCTTTCGACTTTCAAAACTCGATTTTTAATTTGTGGGCTTGAATTCTCGACTAATTTAGTAACGAAAAGATGAGGGTATGACTCACTACTTGTCTTGAGACCACTGTTGATACTGAAACATTTTTCAAATCTAGAATAAAAATCACTAATATCTTCATCTTGTTTCTGTTTACAGGCTGAGATTGCATCCCAGTCTTCTTTTCTCGTTGTCAATAATCTGGGTAAAACTTGAATCAATAATTCTGGTAATTCTTTACATTTATCTCCAAGACCGGTACCTGGTACTCGTGCCTTGTCTTCAGCTTCTAGAGCTGCCCAATCGATCTTTTTCTCTCCCACCTCCCATTCTTTTTCTTTTAACTTTTTATATACCCCTGCGGGCAGCAGGACTTTTAACATTTTAATGATATCTGGGTAAGTGTATTCTCCCATACGGAGCATGTCTTTTAATTCTCTATGGAACCCTGCTGGATCTTTGTCATGACAGGGAATTAATTTCTTCATTTCAAGAAGTTCCATCTTTGAAATCGGAGTGTATACAAACACTCGTTGCATTACGCCACCCGCCCCTTGGACTGGGTGGACTTCTCGTAACGGATTCTGTCTGTCTATGTAAAATGATTTACTTTCTGGGGGTGAGACATGAACAAAATGCGGGTTCAGGAACGTTCTATATTTGTGGCGCTGTTCTAGAATGACACTAATTAAATCGGTACCTAGACCTCTCCATCTATACTGGAGTAACTCGTTCAGGATATCATGCAACGGACCTGGATCAGAATGTTGACCCTCATACAGAGTAATGAGGTGCTGGATCATATACATGCCCACCAGTCGCTGCTCGGCTGGGGGCAGTTTCAGAAACATTTGTGCCACTATTTCGTCTGGAAAAGTGGTAGAATCAGTAATCCATCGGACTGCTGATCGGGCTAGTTCTTGTTCATGCATAGTACTTAATTCACTGTAACCGACTCGTGACTTCAGAATGTGATCGGTAGCTTGAAATACTTGTTCTAGAGAACCTTGTTCTGGTGCTGGATGATGAAAAATAGACTTGTGTTCTAGACGTAAATGGCGATCTGGAAATCTAGATTTTCCTACATACGCTATTCTGGCGGGATTCTCGTCTTCCTCTTCAGGATCAGAGATACTTTCTTTCTCGCTTACTTGTGCTGCTTTACGCTGGTCGTGTAACCTTATTATTTCTTTACGAATTTTCTTGTACATACTCTCCATGGCACCGACGGTCTTGTGCTTACCCTCGGCTATATTATCACTCCACCTTGTCAGGATTCTCATTTCGGCGGGATCTTTAGACGGGTAGTCTTGTTCTCTTATTAGACAATTGATCAGGAACTTTAATATCATGAGCTGAATCTCGGCTTTCCTTTGAGACATAATCTCGCCAATACTTTCTGGATCATCCCCTGTACGGATGAAACGATATATTCTGTCTAGATCTTCTTTCATATTCGGCAAGGTGACTAGATACTCGGTCACTCTCCTTACACGTAAGGAATATAAAACCATATTATATTCGCCTGGAACTGGATCATAGACACATTCGTTAAGGGTTTGCCTGATTTCTGTAACAGACTGATGTTTGGGCGTGCGCTGTAACGCTTGAGCATGTAATTCGAGTAATGTTAAACGCTTGTGTGGCGGCGGGGTTTGAGGAAGACCTCCTCCTGCGGCCCCTAGACTAGAATCGTCTACTGACATTCTTCGTCCTGGCAGGGTCGGTAATTGTAACGTGGGCTGGACTTGTATGGCGGACTGGACCGGGGGAGCTGTTAAGGGCACCCCGGTGTCTGAAGGAGCAGGAAGTGCCTGATTTACAGGGACTGGCGGAGCGCGAACAGGATTTGCATATTCTGGGACTGTGTCGTCCAAGTAGGACGAAATAAAAATATCAGCTGCGGTCGGTTTATGACGTAGCTTGGTCGGAACTAATGGCGGCGGGAAATTACTGGATGCCTCTGGGGTCGCTTTTGGCAAGCCCTCGGCAAGGAGAGGATACATACCCTTAATGAGGGCATGCCTCTGTCTGTCTGACTGTTCGGTTTTGACTCGTTCACCTATCTCGATTAATTCTCTTTCTTGGGCTCGTTCCTGGGATTCTCTACTTAACTCTGACTTTCTGACTTCCTTTTCGGTTCTTCTATGCGCTTCTTTACGCCATAACTCGATGGCATCTTTCTGTGACTGTCTGGCTTTCTTTTTCCATAATGCTTCTTCTACTCGCATGATACATTCGGCATCCCATGTACCCGATACGGGCCATCTATACTTTTCTTCTAACTGTTTGGTATACTCTACCCATAAATCTAGATACATTATGGCGCTTATGCCATGTTTCTGATACATAAAGTGACCTGGACTGTCCCTGGGCGGGACAGGAACCGCTTCCTCTAACAGACCCTTTCTAGTTTTTAACTGACGTAACTTGGAAAAGAGCGGCATTGTAAACTTGAATCGGAACACAATACAATACACGAAAAACAATAACAATTGGGAAAACAATTCAGGCATACCACGACATTGGAAATACATTGAACAACATTATAAATGACAGTTCGAACAGAATATTACCTGGAATACTGAAAACAGAAACAGAACAGAATTTCTCGAGAACGGAACAGACTAGAATTACTGGATGCACTGCTGTAACAGTACGGAACATACCGGTCCCATAAAGGGACGCATCAAGACCCGTATCCACCTAGGTAAACACTTCGTTTGTGAGTCTGGGCACCACCAACCCACGGACCAGGAGTCAATTTAGATTGGTCCTGTCTAGATACTACCCCAGCAATGGTACTCACCGGGCAGCACGGAACGGAAGGCCTCGGACTGGACTGGACGACGGACTTCGGACTTCAGTTACAGGTGGGCCTCCGGATACCTCGGACCTTGGACTCTCGGCTTGGGCTCTGGTCGGGACTCGCCGCGTTCCTCCACCGTCTCGTTCGGATGCTGGACCGCCTCCTCCGTCTCCTCCGTGGGCCTGAGGGATACTTGAAGCAGAAATATCTGCACGTGGCCGGTATGGTTCCGTCACGGCTGCAGAGGGTCAGGGGGTCGGCGTGGCTTCACCGACGCGTGGGGAAAGGGCAAGTCCCTATTCGGGCGCCATTATGTGGTATATAAATAAATAATACCGGATCTATTTTTGAATGTATGAATGAATAACAGATAGCTCAATAAAATAAGAGTCAAGATTCGAGGTAGTAGGAGTTTCTGCAGGTTTATTACAGCATAAGGACAGGATCAGGACAACCTGCATAGAACAGAGGTGACAGGGCCCAGCAGGACAACTGGGGCCCAGCAGCTGCCGGGGCTTGATCTGGGATGAGCGCGCTAACTTTTAATAACAATACATCGACTTATATACATAGCGCAAACACATAGCATTACATTGCAGTAGGCGTAGCAGTGGGTGGAGCAGAAGGCGTGACGCGTAGCAGTCGCGAGAGATAACAGTAAAAGTAGGTGTAACTGGGAGTATACATAGACATGTGATGCAAACGTAACAGAATATGTCATGAATGGGCGGAAACATTGGAGGGGGCTACCTAAGGAGCCGGGACCTCTAACCTAATGGTGCGCGAAAACTGGCAATGACGTGTTACTAGGAGAAGCTGGGGGCTACGAACTCTGTGCTAGGAGCAGAGACTAGAGTCTGGAGGGTCGGAGCGACATGTACCTAAACCCTATCTGGTATCTGATGTTTAGGGAACATGTTGATATAAACTAGAAGTCATGAGGGGAAAAGCTAACTTGATTCTAAGACTGGACCATGCATTATTCTACATGTAGTGCGAGATGAAGAATATTAAATGACCATTAATACAGTATTTCTCTAACGTGGAGCCGAATAGGCTAGACAATGACGGAAACTATTGATGCAGTTCAGTAGCTTAGGAATGCAGAGAAGAAGGACTGAACTGATAGCTGGAATCATAACATACTTTTGGCAGACTCAGAGGCAGAGCCAGGCTGCACCGGGCACTGCGAGGCAGGAAGTAAGTGAAGGGTCGAGGATACAGGTGGGGGCTGTATCGCTCCTCAGCGAGGCTTTCAGGAGACAGGAGCTGAATCTGATGTCCGGGCCCTTTTGAGGCCTGGAAACGGGGACTTTATAATGGAATAACGTGCACACTGAGAAACGTGGCAACATAACTTTACATAGGCCTGATATTCGTAGTATTCACGAGGACTGGAAACTGACATACCAGAGGTGGACACAACTGTAATTGCGTCATTAATCAGACATGGGGAATAACATATGCATATTGGTCATGCACACATAACATATGATGGATGAGTAGGGACACAGAACATGGCAAAATTTACTTTTCCACAATTGTCCAGAATTTCAGCTTCTATATAAGAGACACAGGAGACTTCCTTCGAATACTAGCAGAAACTACATCGGAGACAAATTATACAATGTTAACCATAGATGTAGTATCCTTTACACATCCATAAAAACATTAAATTGATCTACAAGCATACACCCATTCCTTGAAACTACGAAAACTAACGGAGCTACAACATTCAAGCTTGCTTATAAAATGATCGAAATGTGCCTAAAACAACATTTTTCTTTTTAAGCATGATTTTTACCAACAACTATGTGAACCTGATAATGGGTTGGTGAGAGAAGGAAATAACATGGGGGGCAGAGAATCAAGTTGCTTTGAACAAGATAATCCTTTGGGTTTGATTTATAGATGATTTATTCATAATTTGGAATGTGAGAGAGAGAGGAATTTATGGAATATTTCAATAAGCTAAATCAAAACAAAATAGGATTAATCATCACATGCTCCATCAGCCAAACCAATATACACGTTTTGGACACATGTATATACATTGACAAAAGACAAATACATTCAACCTTGTTTAGGAAGGAAACCACCACGAACAGCATCCGACATGGGACTAGTTTCCACCCCAAGTCTTTACTTAAAAGCATCCCATATGGAGAACTCAGGCAGATGCATAGCAATTGCTCCAAAGATACGGATGCCAATTCTGAAAAGCATGTAAAGACTAAAAACAAGAGGCTACATAGAAAGGGATTTAAAAAATGTTTACATAAAATCCAAAAGCTTACACGAATGGAAACTTTGATCACATGCAAAGAAAAACAAACCTCTATATCCGAAAAAACAAATACTCCGAGATTGATTCAGACATATAGTAAGGAAAGTACGAAACTCATCAAGATAAGTAAAAAATACTGCCATTTGATATCTCGAGATCCCCACATATGCACCACTCTTGGTTGGCGACCATTTTGAACTTACAGAAAGATTACATTTTTAAAAGATCAACTGGTGCGAAGCCATTTACAGGATAAGCCAAAAAGGAATTGGCTAGAGGAACAACAACCAGGATTTAGAATGTGCGATAACTGTTAGGCATGCAAAATTGGCATGAATGTCAAAAATATAACTGACAAGACAAAATCAAACACAGGATTATATGTAACACCATATTTTTAAACAATCTTTATTGCCAATTTACTGATTATTCCTATATTGCATCTCATAAAGGATACATATAGTAGCAGTACCTCTTTTTTACTAGATCAGATTTTCAATTTAACACAGTTACAATAAGATCTATACCAATTTTCCAAAACGCAATTCCTTCCTTTCCCAGCCACCACCTTTGTGTCTGCTTTATCTGTCTGCCTCTGAAGCCAAATTTTCTACTGGTCCTCTACTACCATCCTGGAATAGTTGTCTTACTTTTAGGCTGGTATTTGTGTCACAGTCTGCATCTGTAGGTCTTTAACTTACATTTGTAATATGTAATTTATATATGTGAAAAAAGCCACCAATTGGTCTGTGTGTCAGTGATGATGGAGTTCTCACCAGCAAGTGCTCTGCAGACACACGGACCCAAACCAGCATGTGCCAGGGCACTCCCTTCTTCCTCCAGCAGCAGATAAAACCAGACAGTGGTATTTGATTTAGGTAACAAGGTGCCACATAGAATAATTACACAAATTGTTGTAAAGAATGCAGTATTTGACGGTGCTATAAGGTGAGGAGAACCACCCACTCCCCAGGATAGGCCTCAGCCTTCTCGAACAAATGAAACTACTTAGCACATGTGACGCATTATTTAATTTTGAATTTGTGGAAACACGTTACATACTTGTTACTTTAAAAGTGTCATGTGTGCGGAGGAGTTTCATTTGTTCCTCCAGCCACATATGCTCTCTGGCTGGGCTCTTTGTCATGCCAGATTCCCTAAATGTTTTCATGGATGGCATCCAATGCTCACTGTTTGGAAGGAAATCTTCCCTATTCATGACTCTTCACTGCCATTGGGTCTTAATCCATTCCTTACAAGAAGTAACAAACTAGCCTAAAATGGCATCAAGGATACGTATTAGGCATTATTGGAAAAAAATAAATACATTAATACAGCAGAGATGAAACATATTTAACTGAAAATGATATAAAAGGCCAAGCTTTCAGTCTATTTCTACAGAGTGAGTTCTTAGTCACAACTCAGGCGCTAACATTAACCTGAGGTTATTTCCTGAGGAACATTGAACACGGACAAAGTTTTAATATAAAAATCATATGTATTTAATTTGTTTGTACTTTGGAGTTCATAAAAATAAGCACAGAGCACCTAATAATAGGTGGGCTTTACTGCGTGACCCTGTTGACACTTGTTAAGTAATTTACATTTGTCTTGTTTGGATAGCTGTGCAGTTTACTACTTGAAAAATAAGAACAAAGGGACAGACATTCAAAGCATTTTTACAGTTGCAAATGCTCTGCTTGGACGTTTGTCTCTGTAAAAAAGCTTTTCAGATGAATGAATCCAATTTTTGGAGTCGGAAACGTTTTTCTGACTCCTATAAATTTGATAGCGAGTGTATATTAATTTGATATCTATAAGGGGCATGTGTTAGGCATCCTCTACAAATACAGAATTAGTATGCTATGTAGCAATGATTTTTCAACCTAAATCCGCTAGTAAAACATTAAAAAGTCACTGCCATTTCAAAGAAGATGGTAACCCATTTGGAAATGTGACCGATTCCCCTTAGTAAATTAACAGAAATGTTTGATGGGGATGTGTAATAGTCCATGATACTCAAAAGGGAACGCGGCGACTTTCACGCCCCTGAACCAGTAGCACAGCTTCATAAGTCAATAATCATTCTTTTAAAGTTAATCAATTTTTCATTCAGTTCGTCAATGCTTCTCTACAAAGTCCTCTTTTGTAACTCAATCCATTATCTCCACACATGATGGATCATGCTTTTTTTCAAGGTTTCAAATGTTGATGATGTGACCATCCGGAGCTCTATCAAAAACACGACAGACGCACAATTCATCCTTGGCATGTTCTTTTATTTTCACCCAATGCATTTCGGACTGCATGAGTCCCTCCTCAGGGGTGGCTACAAGTGAAACAGTTCACCATTAGCGTTCACTTCTACGTATCTTTATACATTTTTATTATTTAATAAACTCTCTGTGTCACAAATGACAATTATTAAAATATATATACATATGTGCTTACATCAAAATGTGGATAATTATAAGTGATAATCTCCCTCATTCTCTCCCATATCCTACTTGTGTCTCTCAAAGCTGTGTAACTCGAGTTATTTAGCCCAATATGCAGCCGCTTAACCACTATTTAATTCGCCCAACCCCAATCACTTATATTCACCTTCCTTGTTGTATACCGCCCTCTTTATCTCGAATACAATATTGAATCTTTTGCTGTTCTTTAACCCTTAAAGCAATTTTTCCACTCGTGTGTATAACCGTAAGATTAATGAGCTCCTGCTATGCTTTACTGCCTTCACTTTTTTCATCTATTTGTCAATGACCGATAGTAACATTCAATGCGCAGCGCTCATCTATCATCATACCTGCCAAAATAGTTTAACGGCTCGATCTTCACATCTACTGAGTAAGGAAGTTGCTTCCCTCCTCGCAATACCCGATATTTTAAACTAAGCTTGTTAGTCCACGTCCCTCCTGCGTACGTGCGTGCTCTCGTGAGTCACATGATCTACGCACTTGCTGCTTCATGACTCCCAACACAACTAAATGAAACAACTACTACTCCCACAGTGCATCATTGAATATCAAACCAATACTTGTAAAAAAAATATGTAATCTGCGATAAAACAACAAAATTACATTAGTGCAATATTCCTAATTCAACCTTATTCGTGCTCATTCTATGTTCCACTTGTCCCCGTTCTCCTTCAAAGAACCTGATGTTTTCTGCCATCAGTGTGGATCGCAATAATGAAGCTTTTAATCAATTTTAAACCAGTTTCAACATTTGGGTGCAAACCATGGTTGGGCAATCAATCATGACAAATGTTCAAAAGGTGATGGAATGCACACCGTATTTTTCAATGCTTGTTAACATGAATCCTCAACATCCTCCGTGAGTGCGTGCTTACTGGATTTGTGCTAGCCCTCGTGGCACGTTTCATAATACTCAAAAGGGAACGAGGCGACTTTCATGCCCCTGAACCAGTAGCACAGCTTCATAAGTCAATAATCATTCTTTTAAAGTTAACCAATTTTTCATTCAGTTCGTCAATGCTTCTCTACAAAGTCCTCTTTTGTAACTCAACTCCACCTTCTCCACACATGATGGATCATGCTTTTTTCCAAGGTTTCAAATGTTGATGATGTGACCATCCGGACCTCTATCAAAAACACGACAGACGCACAATTCATCCTTGGCATATTCTTTTATTTTCACCCAATGCATTTCGGACTGCATGAGTCCTTCCTCAGGGGTGGCTACAAGTGAAACAGTTCACCATTAGCGTTCACTTCTACGTATCTTTATACATTGTTATTATTTAATAAACTCTCTGTGTCACAAATGAAGTTATTAAAATATATATACATATGTGCTTACATCAAGATGTGAATAATTATAAACGATAATCTCCCTCATTCTCTTCCATATCCTACTTGTGTCTCTCAAAGCTGCGTAACTCGAGTTATTTAGACCAACATGCAGCCGCTTAACCACTATTTAATTCGCCCCACCCCGATCACTTATATACACCTTCCTTGTTGTATACCGTCCTCTTTATCTCGAACACAATATTGAATCTCCTGCTGTTCTTTAACCCTTAAATCAATGTATCCCCTTGTGTGTATAACCTTAAGACTAATGAGCTCCCGCTAGTCCATGATACCACACACAACTCTCAAACAAACCAGCAAAAAAAGGTTTTCTTTGTAAAGGCAATCCTGTTCCCTTTAAAAAAAAAATGGGCTCCATTGAATCAAGGCTGCTTTCATTAACAATAATCACACAATGGTGGTCTGCTGATCCCGGCAGGCCACCTTCCTTCCCTATCTCATTAACAGGTTGTTTGGATTGCGAATTCAGAATTTTAAGAATCTACCTATTAGTAAATAGGTTGGTTTTGTAAAATTCTTTACTGGTTGCAAAAATATTGGCTGCAATTTGCGACCAGTGTTTTGCGACAAGTTGCGCAATGTGTACTAACTTCTGGAAGTTACCCTTTAACTGTGAGCTTTAAATTGTCCTCCTGCAGCAACCATTTCAATTCCCTTGCACCTTTGCAACTAAATTAAGAATTGATGCAACAAAACTCCTGCCATAATAAGGTTTTAAAAAGATATTCCGTTTGCATACTCTAATGAGATTCAAAGGTTATTTTAGCAATAGCAAGCCTATAAACAACAAATTGTCTAACTGATGGTCTTTGATCTCGCCTCATCTAATTTACTTTATCATAGTGCTCTATTGCAAACCAAAATTAATCAAGGGAAACCATACAATGAACTAATACAGATGCATATGTAGAATTGTATATGAAGCCATGTAGACAGAAGGGCCGGCGCTTTTGCATTTTGCCCTGTACAACCTAGTGAGCTTTTATTAATTAACAACTGTTCAACTACACTGGCAGTCTGTATAAATATGTAGGTCATAAACAACCCCAAGGACTCCAACATCTGGGACATATATTTAGTATGAACACACATATCTAGGAAGCATTACCCTTCTTCCTTAAAGCTGTTGCTATTGAACTCGTCTGCAGAAGGCTCTGACTCATTTTCTACTGTCTAAAAGCCATGCACTGCCGTGAACTATTTGTAATTCTTCTCAATTCGTAGAAAATACATTTAAATACAAACATCAGATAGAAGCCGATTTAACAACGTCTGCATCTGCAGTTTGCAATTATTAAAGAACCTCAAATACAGGATATTCCATATTGACAGTGCTCCACAAAAATGGCTAGATGGGGTTTATGACAAAAATACCTTGCGCTTAAGAAATACTAAATAACGTAACGTAACATAACATAACATAACCAGGTGCGGCTCCTGGGCTATGGCAGATGAGTGTTGCCCCACTGCCTTCTAGCAGTGCAGAAGGAAAAAACATAAAATGATAATAACTTTCAGTTATTATCATTTTATGTTTGTGCTGCTTTGCGGTCAGGCGGGTGGGCGAGGGGGTTCTGCTCTGCAAGCAGGGCAGTCGAGGAGTGGGTTTCCCACTCTTAAGTGAGCAGTGGCTGTTTGGTCCGCCCCCTCGGGCTGCCTAAACCAGTCATGCGCTCTTTTCCACTTCTCCATGCAGGCTGCATTACAGACTGCATGGGGAGCATGCCTACCCCTCCAGCCCCTTTCACGGCACTCAGACCAATCACACACTGCATTGCAGCATTGTGATTGGCTTAGGGTGGGGAGCCTGGCACCCTGCATCCTGTTCCTGAAGTCGGAAGCAGGGGAGCAGGAGCACAGACTTGGAACCCAGCGGTGGCAAGGTAATTGATTATTTAAAAATGTTCTCCCTCCCGCAATCACGACCCCCGCGTGACCCCCTCACGGCCCTCCCACAGCCCTCCGCAGCCCTCCACAGCTCCCCCTGCCCAACTTCCTACCCGCAAGCCATGCCAGCACCACGGAACATATCATGACATAATATAACACAGATGGAACCATAACCCCACCATCTAAGATTGCTACCCAACCCCAATAGGAAGCTCATGAATAACCATGTCAATAATCAAATATACTTTATGTCATTTCAATTATGTATCCTCATCATATGACACTAATGGACAAAAGGTAACAGAACTTCTCTGCAATGCTTATATAAGTTTAGTGGGGTGGGGCAATGAGTTGTGTTTCCTATAGGGGGAGGAGTGGGAGGGGCACAGCATTAAAAAGTTTGAAGACCACTGATCTACTGTGTAAATGCCCGTATGTTCTAGTAACTCTATTAACTGGCATTTTACACTCCTAACTTGCTGATAGTGATGAATTTAAATAAGTGGCACAATATTAGCAATCTAGCTTGGTAAGCAATGATGTCTTACTAGTTTCCTGCAGTTGCAAGATAAAAGCTTCCAACATATGACTATTGTTACACACAAACTGTATACTGACAACGTATAATTATCAATCAACGTTATGAAATGCTTTCATGTATCGGGGGTTGCACTTTCTCTTTCAGAACATGGTTATCAATCAAAGGCATGAGTTTTCTTTAGACAACACAAAATTACTTTACAGTCTTTAAAGATTATTATTAGCAAAGCACATTTTAAAAGTTAGCTCTGATAATGTTTAAAATCTTTGGCAAGTATTTACATACTGTGGTGGTATGTTTCTAGTAGTACTTTCTGCTGCACTCAATATTGGTTAAAAATTGTTAGCGCTTCTAGTGCTGCAATTTAGGGTAACAAATCATGGAAGTTAATGAATATGACTTCATAGATATACCACCAAAATGACAATGTGTCAATTTTGAAATTGATGCCTAGCATAGCAATTATGCCATTTCCTATGTATTTTCTGTGTTAAGTGACCATGTCATTCAATAGCTGCCTTTATCCAAACATCACATTTGTTTATAGAAATATTAACTGTTGCAATGAACAAAAAAGAATTATTTACCAATTTGGGAAATGTTTATGTCTTTAGCAGCCTGCATTTCACATTGTAAAGCAGGCAGGTATGCCACACCCAAAAGTTTCATTCTGAGTAGCTGCTAGCCAGTCCATATCTACTCAGTAGTATAAAGGGCAGTAGCAAAAACACGCCTCATTAGACACTACCCATATATCAATTTTAACAAAAAATGGAGTGAAGAGGTAATGCTCAAGAGAGCATAAGAGGTGGATACGTCCTCCTCAAGTCAATTTATCAAAAGACAAAGGGATCCACCCTTACGGGAAAGTACAAAAGTATTTCTCCAGACTACGCGTGTCTCCGACAATGGTGGAAAGCACACAGCTTTGTTTAAATACCCTTTACCCACCAAAAGGACCCTTGGTGGCATGCTTCATCATTTGGGTCTTCCTGCCCCGCTGTGGGATGGGGGTTGCTGCGACCTACGATTACGTGGGAGCACGGATTATGAAAAACAATACTATGGGCCAGATGTAGGTAGGCAATTATCGGTCGGTAACGGACGAAATTACAGAATTTTGGCCTTTACAGACCGGAATTGTGTTTTTGAGATGTAGGAGTAAAAAATTTACCGATTCGGTAAATACGAGTCGGTAATTTACCGAATTGGAATTTACTGAATACTTATTTACCGAATTCTTATTTACCGAATCGGTAAATAAGAAATGGTAAAAAATCAATTTTGAGATGTAGGAATTCTCAAAAATACCGAATTTCGTGAAATTCGGTATTTAAGAGTCAGTATTTACCATGGAGTGAAAGCAGGTGGTAACCAGGTGCAGGCTTTAAAAAGCCCCCAAAATGCAACACTGTGACCAGAATGGCGGCATTCTATGTCATTGCAAGGCGGCTATGGCTACAGGCAGCAGGAGAGAGGGTATGGATGAGGGAGGAGCAAGTCTACAGGCAGGATTACGCTCTTCCAACTAACTGTGCCAGAAATATTACAAAGGTACAGATTACACCCCCAAACCATCCTGGAGTTGATCAGGGACCTGCACCCACTACTGGGGCACCCAACACCAAGGGCGCATGCCATCCCACCCCATGTGCAGGTGCTCTGTAGCCTACACCTGCTTGCATCTGGGAGTTACCAGAGTGTGATCGCTGTGGTCGGTGGGGTGTCCCAGAGCTGCCTGTCCCGTTTCTTCCGTAAGTTCCTGGAGCCCATGATGCAGAAAATGCATCATTACATCAGCTTCCCTGACGCGCTTGCGGAACTGCTCAAGACCAACACTGAGTTCTATCAACTGGCACAGTTCCCTCACATAATAGGTTGTATAGATGGCACCCACATCCCAATCTTCCCACCTGCAGACACAGAATACATCTACAGGAACCGAAAATCAACCCACTCAATCAATGTGCAGGTAATATGCAATGCTGCCAACATTATAACAGACATTGTGGTGAAATTCCGGGGAGCACCCACGACTTGTACATATTCCAGAACAGTGGGTTCTACACACGCCTTGCTGCCGGTGAATTTGGGTAAGGATACCTGCTAGGTAAATAACTGTGACACACCCTAATTGATAATGCACATGAATGTATTTTGAGTATGTAACTCATGGCACGTTCTCTTCTACCTAGGCGATAGCGCTTATGCTGTGTGGTCCTTTGTCCTTACCCCCTACCCGAATCCATCTACAAGGAGTGAGAGACGTTACAATGTGGCATACAGAGCAACACGCACATTGTTGAACGCGCATTTGGCCTTTTAAAAAGCAGGTTCCGCTGCCTCCACAAGAGTGGAGGTGCATGGCAGTACACTCCTATCATCTGCTGTAAAATCATTGCGACCTGTGCCATGCTGCACAACTTGGTCACTAAGAAAGGCACAGAAGTGGTGGACATAACACATCATGAGGACATTGATGATGGAACGGAACCGCCAGAGCCCTATGCAGCAGGAGTACCGCCAGCTACTGATGGGAGAATGAGACGGGCAGAGATCACATGCAGCTATTTTTAAGGAAGTAAGGAGACACAGCCAGGGGTTCAATGTGAAAGACGTAGTTTAATGGGCACAACGGTAAATGTCAAATGACACATCTTTGTAGTCCAAATTGTGCCTAGCCTAACTAGGCGGACACGGTTTACCTCACCCTACCATGTCCTCTGGAGTGTGAGCAGCATTACTGTCAGCACCCACGCACAACACTGCGGGATACCTGTGGTTGGGATTGAACATTGGCTGTTGAGCCAGGGCCTGTAGTTTGGCGTCTGCTGCTCCTCCTAATGTCCTGTATAGGGGTGCTGCTGCTGCTCCTGCTAGTGGTGTCATCAGTGTCCCCTACACCTTCATCTCCTGCGTTGGCTGACTGGTTTGTCAGCAGCACTTCCATCGCTGTTGTAACTCTCCCAATCCCCCTGGTAAGATCTGTGCAGCAGTGCACCAGCCCCTCCCGCATTGCAACAGAACGACGACATAACAGGGAAGTTGCTGTTGCAAGACGGTTCATGGCCTTTGTCTGATGTTGCATGCATTGCCTCTCCCTGCGCCTCTGTGTGCGGTCTTCATGCAGTTCTTCACAAAGTGACATAATGCACTAGGACATATCCCTCATCCCATCTGCCATGTCCCTCAAGCTCTCCGCCATGGAGGTGATGCCCCGGTTCATGTTATCAATGTTACTGTTCAGGTGGCGCATTTGTCTTTGTACTGCAGTAATTGCTTATGCCTGCAGGCGCTGCACCTTCACCATCGTGCCCTCCAGGCCACAGAAGACCCCGTCGCCATGGCCACTTGTGCTTCCCTCCCAGACCCTACGGCGTCTTGCGCCTCTGTGCACAGCTACAGGAGTGGACGGAAGCCCAGCAATGTTTGATTCCACTGGCTCAGTTTGATTCTCACCCTCCCTTTCCTCATCAGAGGAGGTTGCAAGGATTTGTAGCGGGGGAACATCATGCCTCCTGGGCCTGAAGACTACCGACACCTCTGAGGCTGCTGATGGAGACTGTGTCTGTGGGTCCTGCTGTGGAGAGTCATGGAGCAGAGGCGATGATGGATGTTGTATGGGGCCTGCCTCTGGTGTGGCAGCTGCATGTGTACTGGGTGCTGGAGGTGTTACAGTGCTGGGCCCTGCACTCCTGGTTCCATCATCACTAGTCTCTCTTTGGGGTGCCCTCTTCTCCCTCTCCTGCACAGTCTTGCGCGATGACTCTCCTGTGGACAGATATGGACATTGACTTACTGGTGCTGCAACCGTGTATTCTATATTAAATTACAATTCAGTCACACAATTTCATGGTCCTCAACTGCCTCTAAATGTAGTGTGTGGCATGCCTGGAATTCTTTCATGATGACTGCACTGATGTATATTGAAATGACTACCACTCCCATGATGCATTGCTGGTGGATACAAAAGCCTGTACTGGAGTGTGTAACACACAGCCACATTGGGGAAGGGAGACAGGCAAGGGGGGAGGAATTATGGACGTGTCCCTTACCTTGTTTTGTTGCAGCTCGGGCTGAGCTGTCAGCATCACCAATCCCAAATATGCTCTCTGGCTCCAGGGTGGACATCACTAGCTATTCCAGATCCGTAAGGGCAGGTGCCCTGTTCCTTCCTCCACCTGTGACATTGGCCTCTTTTCTCTGTGATGCCAACTTCTTCTCAGTGATGATCCTCAGATCATACCATCTTTTCTTGAGGTCATCCACTTCTCTTGTAGTCACCCCTATGGCGTTCACCTTAGCCTTGATACCCAGCCAGGTGTTCCTCTTCACAGCCTCTGCTACCTGCAGAGACTGTTTTCCAAAAAGCTGGGTGTGGTGTTTTCCCACCTCCTCCACCAGCACCTGCAGTTCACCTGTGCTGAACTGTAGTTTTCTTTTCCGGTCAGCACCTTCCCTCTGGGAGTCTTGTGAATCCATCTTGCACTTCTGCTCTGCTCAGCTCAGAACAGCCAGTCAGTGTCTCACAGCTCTCCTGGATGTTCAGTTAGTCTGCACCTGCATGGGTGTGGCCACTTCCTGGTTGTGGGGTGGGGTGGATGCACAGGATTGGTTGGTTCCTCTGTTGCTTGGTTGAGGGGTGGGATGGAGGCACGTGATTGGTTGTTAGCTCAATTGCTTGTTTTTTGTATCTCCGATTCGGTATTTACTGAATCGGTACCGATTCGGTAATTCCCATTCATTCCTATGGGCACCCAGGCCCATAGGAATGAATGAGAATGACCGATTCGGTATTTATCGATTCTGTAAATACTCATTCGGTAAATACCGAATCCGAGATTCCGAATTTTACCGATTCGGTAATTTTTACCGATTTTTTTGCTACATGCCATTTTCAATTTGTAAAATAACGAATCGGTAAAATTCGGTATTTTAGAATCGGTAAAACAGATTTACCTACATCTGGCCCTATGTGTGGAGTAGGAGTGTGAGTAGAAGGGTCAAAAGTGAGTGAATAGTGAAAAACTAAAAAAATATCTGGCTCGTGGAAAAGTAAATTTTAATGTTCCTTTGAGCTGGTAATCAGTGATGTGTTATGCCGGCCCACGTAGTCGTAGGTCACAGCAAGCCCCGCCCCACAGCCGGCGGGAAGACCCTGATGATGAAGCATGCACCAAGGGTCCCTTTGGTGGGTGAGGGGTATTTAAACAAAGCTGTGTGCTTTCCACCATTGTAGGAGACACACGTAGTCTGGAAGAACACTTTTGTACTTTCCCATGAGGGTGGATCCCTTTGTTTTTTGACAACCCATATATCACCAGTGCTTAATTTCATTAGGTGGTTCCTGGTGGGGGCCATCAGCACTCATTTTAAGGAACATCACTTATTTATACTCACCACACATTTCCCAAGAGCAACAAAAGGAAAAATTCAAAAAGAGGAAGAGAAAGATGGAAAAAACATCTCATAGAGAGAAAGCTGGAAGCCGCAAGATTAACATAAAGAAGGATGGAGTGTCTGACAGTAAATTAAAGAGGCCTGAAGTGGATTCAAGACTAGGCAGCCTTGAAATTTAATCGCACCGGCCACGAGCTTCTGAGAAAAACTTTGGGCGTCGGCACTCATTATTTTAGAAAATCAAGCCTTGTATATCACTGCACCTTATGTCAAAAATAGCTGCCTGTAAAGGTCTCAGAATTGTGATAAAGAACGAGAATGTTAATCTATTTCACAGAATATGCTACCATTAAGAGAGATGCTGCTCTACAGGCCAGCTTTATAATATTTCTCTTTCCTGTGCAGGAGGCTTGAGACCTCATAGTAAGTGACCCAGATTGAAAAGTGACGATACCAGGACCCAGAGATTATAAATATGAGCTGTATCCCTGAAACTAAATCAATATATTAACAGCTATTTGACCCCCATACCGGGAATAATATGTCTACTAGTATTTCAGAGTCTAAAACCCCATGCTGAATTATAGGCCCTTTACCTCCACCATTTATTATCTTCCTTGAACAGGTGGTAAATGTGAGTGTTAGAATAGCTGCAGACCAATGGTCAAAGAGTAAAAATGGCATTGAGGGTCAGGGGAGGCTGTTTGCTAGGAACAGGAGAGAGTTCCAAGATCCCCATGGAGTGGAGGCATTTAACAGGGGTACGTTGTGTTGATGATGGCAGCCACTGTCTGGTGTTTTACCATCTGCATATGGCTACATGGTGAAGCTAGGCCCAATGTACCCACACCCATGATTACAGGTTGTGCAAAATTAGACCCAGTAGTCACAGGTGCAACAACACTGGGCACCTAGAATAGCGCAGCACAGTACTTCCCAGGGCTATACTCCTATGGGTTACTCATGTGACCAGATGTACAATGCTATTTAGCTGTTGCAAAACCTGCGATTTGCTATATGATAGGGTTTGTAATTGCTAAATGGCTTTTTAATAGGTACTAAAACCATTTTATGATTTGGTAACAGGTTACAAAATCGCACAAAGGGTTTAGAAATGCTTTCCTATACGCAGTTTGGAAGTGGCATGTTTAGGGTGTCACTTCCAAATTGCGATCCAGAATGATATGTGTCAATGGTGTGCAATTGCAATTTTGGTTGCAAATCATTAATAGGCTATTGTCTCCTCAAAGGCGGTAATAAGTAACCCATTCACAAAGGGCAAGGGGTTCCTGTTGAACCCCTTCTCTTGTGTTGGAGCGCTGCGTCACAGAAATGGGTGATGTAGTGCTCAAAACTCACGCTGCAGCAGTTCTTCTGACACGTTGCAATGGAAAGCTGTGGCTTGCGGTAGAAGCCCTGGTCGATGTGCTAATCGGAAACCAAGCTCCAGGCTGTCAGCAGTGATACAATGAAGTTTGTAGTGATGTGTCGATAAGTACAGATGCTGATAGTTGATGCGTAGATGATCTCCTTCAATTCACCAGATTCCACTTCCAAAGGCCCAGGAACTAGATTTAGCAACACTTGGCAAGTCAGGACTCTCAGCAGAAGAGCCCAGGCACTATTAGGTGAAGTCTTTAAAGGTCCTGAGATTTCTTAACAGGAGGCAAGCACACACAAGCCCTTGGAGAAGCAAGATACAGAAAGCAATGTCCAGTCCTTTCACTCCCAAGACTGAAGCAGCAAGCAGCAGGCCAGCACAACAAAGCAACAGAAATATCCTTTAGTCCAGAAGTGTTCTGATTTGAAAGTGTCAGAGGTCCAATACATATACCCCTTTCTGCCTTTGAAGTAGACAAACTTCAAATAAACTTCAAAGGAAAGTCTTTGTAGTGAACAAAACCCCGGCCTTTCCCTGACCTGGCTCCAGACACACTATAGGGAGGTAGAGGTGGAGACGGCTTTGTGTGAGGACAGGCAGGGTCTTATCCAGGTGTAAGTGACAAATCCCCCCAGCACTCAAACTCATGAAGGCTCATCAGCCTGGTTCATCAGGATATGCAAGGCTCACCTCAACTCCTTTTGTGTGACTGTCTAGAGTGCATGCACAAGAGCCTAATTGTCATCCTCACCCAGACATATATTCTGCAGACAGGCAGAGGCATAAAATGGTTAAGCAAGAAAACACCCACTTTCTAAAAGTGGCATTTTCAATTACACAATTTAAATACCAACTTTACCCAAAAATTTATTTTTAAAGGGTGAGTTCAGAGACCCCGACCTCCAAATCTCTATCAGCTTCCAAAGGGAAATTACACCTAAAAGATATGTACAGGCAATCCCGATGTTAACCTATGGGAGGGATAGTCCTTGCAATAGTGAAAAATGAAATTAGCAGTATTTCACTATTATGACATGTAAAAACAACAGCACATGTTCTACCTTTTAAATACACTACACCCTGCCCTTGGGACTGCCTTGACCCTACCATAGGGGTGACTTACATGAAGTAAAAGGGAAGGTGTGGGCCTGGCAAGTGGGTTCCCTTGCCAAGTTGAAATGGCAGTTTAACACTGCACACAAAGACAATGCAGTGATTAATAATAATCATATTGATTGAGATAGAACACAAAGTTGTGGTAAAGTTCTCATAAAATGATTGCCATTTATTCCCCACAGTCCACATGAAAGATATTTCTATTCTGTCACATTCTTCAACCAAATGTATCTTCATTATCTCATAATTCAGATGTAACACCCAAATTAGGTAGCCATGTTGATGCCAGATTTCAGTTCCACAGAGTTACAGAAATGGCTTTGCTGGATGTATGACATCTATTCTTGACATTCATGAGTGAGGGGTGCAAGACTTATTGATGCTTCTGGATCTCTCCGTGGCCTTCAACACCTTTGACTATAATACTCCGATCCAAAGGATCAAAGAGTCTGTTGGGTTGTTAGAGGTGGCCAAGAAATAATTCAATCCACAACTATGCAGCTGACGACCATGTGGTGTTCAATCCTTCTGATCATGAGAGAGATGCCCACAATTGAGTCACTGAAATCTGTGTTATTTAAACTTCATTGATTTCAATTTGCACAGTTTAAATTTGGAAACTGTTTTTTTATGTTTGTTGTGGAGAGACTCAAAGGAAATCAGCGAAGACACTTTTCTGCAGGTTTCAAGGTTTGCACAAGGTTTATCACCCTCAAGAAATAAGTTAATATGTTAGGAGTTGTTTTTGAGAAAATGCAAATGAATAAGCAAATCAATGCGGGGAACTCCTCTGCTACTTATAGCCCTATTTTAATGAACCCTATTTTACCTTTAAATTGAGGAGAGCACAGAGCCATTATAGTGAGGGCTACGCTGGCTGGCACAATTAGATTCCCTCAAAGCCCTCGATGTGGGGGCCTCTAAATTGACCATTAGAAAACTGCAAGCCATCCAAAATGAATTATTCGGATACACGAATGACAACTTATGCAGAAGCACTGTCTCCTCATTTCTGAGGGACCTACACTAGCTTCCAGTTAGTGTGAGAATGTGGTTCAATTGTTGACACTGGCACATTAGCTGTCCATGGGTCTTCCATCTAATACCTCGAAGGCAGAGTAAACATTTTCTAAATGAATAGCATATTTATCTTATTTTGTGCTCAGTAGCAAAAATCCAGCTGAAATTCTTGTAAATCCTGGCTCTTCTTCAGGACCCTGAACACTCTTAATGTAAATAACCTACAACTATAAAATGGCCCATTTAAAAATTTAATAAAACCTTCAAACAAATTCTACAACTCACGGAAAACATAGTAAAAGAATTTACTAACTATTCCAAATCTGTAAACTAATGTAGCCACCAATACATTCTGTGAGATAATGTCAGTACTTGATAAACTGAGACAGTTAACTTCCTTACATTAAGCTACCAAGTACCCTCCATCTCACGTCTCCCAATACCATAATGATCTTGTTGCCCTCATTAAAAGTAAGCCTTTTGGCATGTGAATCTCTATTAAATAGGTGCATTGAGGGCCCATATAACTGCAGAGGACCAAAATATTGACATGAAACAATGTGCTTACGTGCGTATTCCATACATTTAGTAGAAACCAATTCTCATGTTGAAGCACTATGGATAAATAGCAAAGGAGTATATAAACAACCTTGCTTCATCTCATTCCCAATAGGCATTTAAGATGTACAACACCTCTTGGCTCAGCTATACAGCAACACATTTCTCCGCTTTGTCAAATGGTACCCAGAAGACTACAAAGCAATAGGAAAAGCAACGGAAATCAGTTTCTAATGACACTTGGGTGAAATACCATAGTGAGAAACATTGGTGGGAATGTTTACTCACAAAAAACAACAACATCATTTGTGACTTGCACAGCTCTTTTTCTGCAAGCATGTCTTACCCTTGGAAATTCATGAATAAATCACACCCAATATAAATCACAAAACATACTCCAATTGACCAGGTGGTGCTCAGAGGTGCTAGTGAACTAGCTGTGCCTGAAGTGGGGATATAAAGAAAAGGGGGGGGAGAAAACTCTCTAGTGAAAGGTTGTACCTAACCGAAGTATGAATGTGGGGAAAAAACTTTTTTTGTTTTAATTACCCTCACACACCCTAGTGGTGTCATGCTTCATCATCGGGTCATCCTGACCCCTAAAAGTCAGGGTGGGCTCAACCACAGTGTTGGGAGCTCTTTAAATAAATGAAAGACAAGGACTTTTAAAGATAAAATACCTCAGGCAGATCCCTGGTTTTCCTTTATTCTTGGGTCTGTCTGGGTAATTAAAAATACATAAAAAAGTGGGTCTTATATTGGAATGTTATAGTCCTAAGACCCAAGTGCAGACATGTTTCAGTCTGAAGCGGCCATAAACGTCTATGACTTTCTTCAGGGCAAGGATGACCCCGTATGTGAGGGAACTGAAGGAAGGGGGTTCCCTATCCTATCCGTAAGGTGAGGGCAGAGTAGCTGCTCCTTGTGGTATGTAAAAGGTGTGTGTATTTCATCTGCCAGACTCGATCTGAAAAGAAAAACAGGGACAGACACCAAATAACATAAATTAACAGACAACATCTCTCTCTTGTTCTATGCCCCGTTGGGGCATTGTGGATACCACCTGGGTGAGCATGCCAACAACCTTGTTCATGCTTCTGTGTGGAGGTATCAACCCTTCACTGTGCCACTCAAACTGTTACACTGAAACATATTGGAATTATATGTGACAGGCTTTCTGTGTAAGTGGTGAGTTTATTTGCATACTAGCGTTATCAGCGTGAAAGTCTGATCAAGTAAAAACAACATGCACCATGTGAAATAAATCTCAATTGTTCTAGCTAGCGTATAGTCTTCAGAATATTCAAAAAATACAGTGATCATAAAACACACTGACATGATCATCTCATGCATACTCTCTCTCATCTCAGTAATACTTTACCCATTTTGGGGAAGATGACTTCATCACACAAGACCGGATGACCTATGTGGGTGGTCCTGGGGAAGGTGTAAAAATGGTAGGAAAAACGATTTCTATGTGGTGAGCCAAATGCACTCGGAATCATCGCGTGGATGACCCAAGATGGGTGATCAGCGCCGATGTAAAAGAGGGGGAGGAGGGGGGAAAGAAAGCGCGCCGAGCATCAGCACGAACTGCAAAC
This sequence comes from Lissotriton helveticus, assembly GCF_964261635.1. NCBI lineage: Eukaryota > Metazoa > Chordata > Amphibia > Caudata > Salamandridae > Lissotriton > Lissotriton helveticus. The sequence goes on from NC_136071.1 coordinate 262,729,163, forward strand.
ACTTACTTAAATTGAGCAGTCACCTAATGGTCTACCTATTCAGGTCCCGGTCCTCGGCTTGGCTCTGCCAGAGTCTCCGGTTCCCGGGTTTTAAAAGTTGTGTATGCACGGTAACCAGACGCGAAAGGTCCCGCCCCGACCTGCGGAGGAAGTGACTTTAAACGTCACTGCATGAGCATGGTTGCTTAAAGTTGTGCCGGGGGATTGTATTTCGTATTTACAAACAGGTAGTTTGCATGCGGGAGGATTCTGCATATGAGGGCTGGCGCGAGTGACAGTGACGCGCTTGCATTTAGATGGAGGCGCAAGTGTATTACACAGCAATAAGTAAAGTGCATTAATCATGATATGAGCTGTGGTTATTGTAGCTCAGAAACCGGGGTGACAAGGGAGTGAGAGGGATTATCCCACTGAGGTCACGTAAAGAAACTGGGATTGTGTTCTTTCCCAGTGCCCAATTACAGGTAGTAAGTGAGGTGATGTTAGGGGGTCCCAATGGATGTATAAAGATGAAGCAAGCTATCTATGGATTTCCATAAATATGATAGCCTGCTGCCCTCAATGATGGGATACTGTAACTAGTGGTGACTGGTACCCATATGAAAAAGAGAGGAGAATAGCCTCAAAGGGGGTAGATTGTGTGGAGGCAGATTATCTTAGTGTTTCCAGCCCGCGCTGACACTCGGCGCACTTTGTCTCCCACCTCCCCCTCTTTTACATCAGCGCTGATCACCCATCCTGGGTCATCCACACGATGATCCCGAGTACATTTGGCTCACCACATAGAAATCGTTTTTCCTACCATTTTTACACCTTCCCCAGGACCACCCACATAGGTCATCCTGTCTTGTGTGATGAAGTCATCTTCCCCAAATTGGGTAAAGTATTACTGAGATAAGAGAGAGTATGCATGAGATGTGCGTGTCAGTGTGTTTTATGATCACAGTATTTTTTTAATATTCTGAAGACTATACGCTTGCTAGAACAATTGAGATTTCTTTCACATGGTGCATGTTGTTTTTACTTGATCAGACTTTCAGGCTGATAACGCTAGTATGCGAATAAACTCGCCACTTACACAGAGAGCCTGTCACATATAATTCCAATATTTTTCAGTGTAACAGTTCGAGAGGCACAGTGAAGGGGTGATACCTCCACAGAGAAGCATGAACAAGGTTGTTGGCATGCTCACCCAGACGGTATCCACGATGCCCCAACGGGGCATAGAACAAGAGAGAGATGTTGTCTGTTAATTTATGTTATTTGGTGTCTGTCCCTGTTTTTCTTTTCAGATGGAGTCTGGCAGATGATAAAACACACCTTTTATATACCACAAGGAGCAGCTACTCTGCCCTCACCGTACTGATAGGATAGGGAACCCCCTTCCTTCAGTTCCCTCACCTAGGGGGTCATCCTTGCCCTGAAGAAAGTCAAGGACCTTTATGGCCGCTTCGGACTGAAACATGTCCACACTACGGTCTTAGGACCATAACATTCCAAAATGAGACCCGCTTTTTATGTATTTTTAATTACCCAGGCAGACCCAAGAATAAAGGGAAACCGGGGATCTGCCTGAGGTATTTTATCTTTAAACCCCCTTGTCTTTAATTTATTCAAAGAGCTCCCAACACTGTGGTTTAGCCCACCCTGACTTTTAGGGGTCGGGGTGACCCGATGATGAAGCATGACACCACTACGTTGTGTGAGGGTAATTAAAACAAAAATATTTTTTTCCTCACATTCATGCTTGGGTTAGGTACAACCTTTCACTAGAGAGTTTTCTGCCCCCCCCCCCCTTTTCTTTATTTCCCCACTTCGGGCACAGTTAGTTCACTAGCACCTCTGACCACCACATGGTCAATTGGAGTTTTTTGTGTGATTTATATACTACTCTGGAGGACGTACTCCGGTAACAACCCTCTCAAACCCTCTCGGTATTGGGATCTTTCCAAGTACCTCGTGTGTTGATAAATCACACTCAAGCCTACAATAAGACAAGATCCATTTTTACACACAGCTTTGTGAATTATAGGCGGATTTTGAGTTATAATTCACACCTAAGACAGGCATAAGACATAACAACTCATAAAAAAAGACTTGGGATTTCGGCCCTCTGCATCTCTTTCCTTACTCCACGTAGGTTAGAGCATAGTATATAGACATCAACTTTAAACATTTGGGTATTTGTATGCCATGATTTGCTCTTTGATAGTTCTGTGAAAGCTTCTATTATGTGTGTCTTTCATACTATGCTAGATTTCGAGTGAAAGGTTTTTTAAATATAGTTACAATTGAATTCTGCCAGGTATGTTTTGGTATGGTTTGCCTCTGCCCTTGCATTCAACCATTTCCTCTCATTGCACTTTTTGCAGTCACTTTTCAGTTCTTTGCCATTAGGTGTTATTCCCCACTACTAAAAAGTATCCAACTCGTTACAGATTTAGCAAATATGATAACACTAATTTACCAAGAACAAAATAACAACAGGCATAAATAGGGGCATCTGAGAGCCAAAGACTGCAATGATCTCCTCCGTAAAACTGGGCACATCACATAATAATTTGTGACTAGGGTTGCCATCTGGCCTGTTTTTTTCGGGCATGACCAGTATTTTTAAGTTCCAGCAAGTATAAAAGTTAGGGAAATCGCCTAAAGTCGGTATTGTTTACATTATCAGTACATACTTTAAACATAAGAAGAAATCACTTTAAAATGTGTGCCACAGATGCCTCAGTGATCCCTGACTAATAATAAAAATAAACAGTCAGAAGACCTGTTAAAAAATTAATACAGTCGTTTTTTAGGTCGAAGCACGACCTGCATTCAATGCGTAAGCATTGATTGCAGTCTGCTTCGACAACTAATGTCACCCGTTTTTGGGAATGTGGACAGGAGAGGGTGCATGAGCGCAGATCTGCTCAGTTTTGACCTCGTGAGCGCGCACGGCGCCGTGCCCCTCTCCTGCCTCATTCCCTTGCGCAAACACTCTACACTCACGCATGCGCACATACACAGCCATACACAGGCACACACACACTGCATACACACACGCAAACCCACGCGCACACACACAGACACACGCACAGACACATTCGAACACACACAGACACACGCGCGTCCACCCCCCCCACCCCCACCCCCACCCCCACCACTTACCGGGCTCTTTCGGTGTGTTCAGTGTCTCATCTACGGCAGCGCTGGTACCAGGGGGCAGGACTTCACTTCCGGGGCTCCCTCCAGCACCTGGGAGCCCCGGGCTGCAGAGAGGCCATCAGTCGGCCGGCTCCACTTCTTCCTCGGCGGCGGCGGGCGGGACTTCCTGCCGGATTGCAGGCCCCGCCCCCATCTCAGGCAAAAGTGCCTGACTTCCGTTTTTTTTGCTTAAGCAGCCCGCTCGGTTTATCCAGCTGCTTCAAAATGACAGGCTCACAGTGTTTGCAACTACAGGCTCTGGTGAGCCTTTTGGATCCATTATGGTTATCTCTGTCTCCATGAAAAGCTTTGCTTTGGCTTTGACATCTTTGCTTCTAGGCACATTCTCCTTCTTGAGTGTCCGGTACAGGTTTTGAAGTCCGTGATTAATCTCCCCTCATGGAATAATCATGTCCACGTTTACACCAATGTTGCTATTATAGACGTCTCTCCACTAAAGCCACTCTCCTCCACAGAAAATTGCAGTATATTACCTCTAATTGTACTTTGTTCGCTTCTGTAACATGCACACGTCACTTTTTCCTCCTGTAATCCACTGTTTGCTACCTCGTGTATTTTTTTTGCTCTTAATTGTCACTTTTGCCTCATGTAACTTAACGTTTGCTCTTGTAATTTGCTCACTTGTAATTTTCTCCTCATGTTTCATTCCTGTTCCTATTGTGAAGCCTCTGACACATTCGGGTAAAGTCCGCGCTGTATAAAAACGCATAAAATTAATAAATAAATAAGCTGTGCTCCTCTTCGTGCACCACATGTTTGGCTGCTGTGCTCACACCTGCCGCTCTCGTGCCCCTTTCATTCACCTCGGTGCCTTCCCCTCACCCTGGGTGATCTGAGCCCTCATTCTCTCTTTTGTCCTGCGCCCTGCGGGTGACTCTGCTCTTCATTCTCACAGGGTCGGGCGCACTCCACAGGGGAGGGCTCCTTGATTACCTGTCTGATCGCTGCGTTCCTCACGCAGATGCGGCGATCAGGCCCAGAGAGAGGGGGAAATTGATCGATACTGAAAAACGATCAACTCTTGAGGGGCCCCCTGGCTGCGAGAGGCGCCCTGCGTGTCGCTTATAGCTCTTGTTTGCAGTTGTTTGTCCTGGGTAATGTCCGTGCTGTGGGTGAGATATCACGCTCCCTCAAGCCCCCCCTCCCCTGCAGCCCGGGGCCTCCTTGTCTCATACTTCCTGTCTCACCAGCTGCCCCGGCTGCTCTGAATCCCACTCAGCCCCCCCGTGTCTCTTCTCCCAGTCTCTCCACAATGCCCCCCCCCTTGTCCTCAGACTGCCATGCCCCCCCTGCTTCCTTCCACCCGTGCTTCCTGCAGCTGCGCAGAGCTTTGTTGGCACTGCTGGCACCCGTTTACATGGCTGGCTACTACAACATCAGCCTGGTTGTGGTCCTAAGTGGCCTGCTGGGCTATCTGTGCTGGAAGCACCGGCGCTCTAGCAAGCAACGCAGCCTGCGGACCGCCATAGAGCTGGTGGAGGGCGAGGAAGAGACAGTGCGGGCCACGGTCAGCCCACGGGGGCTCCTGCGGGGGCTACCAGCCCGGGTAAGTGCGCTGAACCCCTCCCTTTCTACTGAGGTCCGACCCTGGCAACACCAGCCTTTAGCTTCCACCCACCAAAAAACATGTGTCACCAACTATTACAAACAAACCCACGGACTTCGCCCAACTGCCAAAGCCAGCACAACCTCGCAAGTGTCATCCACCATCCTGCTCGCAAACTTTGCTTCACATTTTAGATACAGGCGTCAGTCACTGACAACTTCCAGCATCCAACGCATCCTGCCTCAGAGCTTCTCGCTCCCAGCACCAACTGCCCACTACACTGTCACCCTCTATCGAGAAACTACTGTCCTCGCTCCATTTGCTACCCAACACTCCAGACATTGCCCATTCCCACTTTCGACTCACAGAAACTACTTGCTGTATCATCATTGACAGCACCCTGTATCCAGCCCCCACAGACCACACAATGCAGCAGGCATCAATCACTGGCAACAGAATACAACACCAAACCGGCATCGCCGTGTATCAGGGCGCACTGACCAAACTGCACCTCATACACTTCACTTAAGGGCAGCAATCATTGAGTGAGTTACTGTACTCTATGCCATCAGAGATAATGCATCATCATCCTGCATTGTTGTTCGTCTCCATAAACAATCGTCCCTTCCTATTCCCCATCACCTTCATAGACCACCAGTACCTTCTCACAGCATCCTGCATGTTACAGATTGAACCCTTTACCTGGCACATAATTACACTGCATGCAATGCAACATACACTCCAAATATCACTCAGTGCCAAATAATTACACACCACATAATTACACTGCACTCAATGCAACAATACACTCCAAATACCACTCAGTGCCACATAATTACACGCCACATAATTACACTGCACTCAATGCAACATACACTCCAAATACCACTCAGTGCCACATAATTACACGCCACATAATTACACTGCACGCATTGCAACATACACTCCAAATATCACTCAGTGCCACATAATTACACGCCACATAATTACACTGCACTCGATGCAACAATACACTCCAAATACCACTCAGTGCAACATAGTTACACGCCACATAATTACACTGCACTCAATGCAACATACACTCCAAATACCACTCAGTGCCACATAATTACACGCCACATAATTACACTGCACGCAATGCAACATACACTCCAAATACAACTCAGTGCCACATAATTACACGCCACATAATTACACTGCACTCAATGCAACATACAATCCAAATACCACTCAGTGCTACATAATTTCACGCCCCATAATTACACTTTACTGAATGCAACACACACACTCCACACAATACCATTCAGTGCCACAAATTATATCTATCTATCGCCCTCACTCTATCTATCGCCCTCACTCTATCAATCTATCTATCTATCTATCACCCTCACTCTATTTATCTATCGCCCCCACTCTATCCATCGCCCCCACTCTATCGCCCTTTCTCTATCTATCTATCGCCCTCACTCTATATATCCCATCACCACAACATCACTCCGCACCACCACAGCATCACTCAGGGGCACCACGACATCACTCCGCGCCACCACAGCATCAATCTGTGCAACCATTCAACAACAACTAGTTCAAATATGTTCTCTCAATGTTTCAAGCTTTATTATAAATGTCACAAAAAATATGTTAATATTTCACATCTATTCTTGGATTTTCATCACAATAAAATACACTGAACATAATCTTCACAAAAGTTATTTACAAAACTTTAAGCTATTGCCATTAGAAATTACAATAACTTTTATTTAAGTATTAATTATTAAAAAATAAATAAAAGCCATTTATTTGTAATATCAATACATGTAAGTCACGTAAATAAAACACATATTGCATTACAAATGCTATAGGTGTCACATTTGCGAAAGCTATACCTATTAGCATTGTAAATGACAAAGCTATTAATTTCGCTATTTTCAAAACCAACACATAAATACAAAATTTGTCATTTACCATACCAATAGCTCAAACTTTTCTAATGCGAGACCTATTGCATTGCAAATGCTTGTTTATGAAGTGCCCTTTAACTATCATGACCTGGCATTGCAGTCTCTTCAAATTTGAACAAATTACTATTTTTCCTCCTCTGGGAAAACCGGCAGCCCTATTTGTGACCGTGAAGGAATCTCTCGCACACCCTCTTAAATCAATGAGGTCGGTACTAACCAGAAGTCTTTAATCTGAACGTGAAAACAGAGGTTTATCCCTCCTTTCTCACTGGCACTAACACAAGGCAAATATCAGAAAATACCTCAGCATATTTCAGAACTGCAGTGTTTGAGTAGAGCCCCAGACCTCTCTAGGTCCCCTGCCACCATGGTCGTGGTGCGCTTTTTATTATGTGCCACACTAGATTAGAACATGTTTGTGACTAAGATCTGGGGGGGCTGGTGGGGAAAACTTCGGAAGGTGTTTCCTTCCTATAACCAGCAGCTCTCAGCTCCCACACTGACCGCTTTAGGTCATATTAGTGGACTGTAGCAACTCAGCTGTGCCTCCGATGACAGCAGGTAGGAAAATCTCCTCAGAGCAAGCTGCACCAGTAAACTGCCACAGCCCCCATGGTAATAACTTACAGTGACGATGTGCAGCAAGCCTCTCTGCTGTGAAGGCCAAACTATCATGGATTACTTTCTTAGTTACTGTTCTAGAGTCGTCACCCTACTTCTTTATAAATAACATGCCTTTTCATTGGAACCTGGTGTGGAAAAATTGCATTTACTTTGCTGGCAAGTGCGTTTGTCACAAGATGAATGATACTATTAACTTCAGTTAAGCCAATATGTTTTTGTGTTAGACTAAACATTCATCAAAACAGTAAATATAATACCTTAAAAATGCCACTAAAGCAGATAAGACGCACATTAAATGCACGCAAATTAAAATGCATCATATAACTTTAATAAACAAAGGATTTCTTCAGCACTGTGAAAAAATATCAACATTATGTAGAATAAATACATTAGAGGAAATACCAAGGCTCTGATTATGCAAGCATTGGTAATGCATAGGTTTCGCCTATGTGATGAATAAAGTACTGTTTTTATCAATCATCATCCGGGAGAAATAAAGAGCTCTCTGACAAATAACAAAGGAGTGAAGATGAAGAGGATGTGGTGCAGTGGCCAGAGCAGCTGGCTTGAGAGCTAAGGTTCCTGGTTAGAGTCTCGGCAGAGCCATGCAACATCCTGTGATTCTATGCAAATCACTTAATCACGCTGGTGATAAATTGTTAAATAAATATGCTGCAAGAGTCAAAAGCTAAAAGAGCAAAACTTTATGAAAAAATAGTTCCACCGAAGCAGATTTTAACAGTATTTTGGCTATAGGAAACTGATAAGAGAAGCAGACGAGGAACAAGTATTGGTAAACGCAGGAAAATATTCTACAGCCAATAGAAATTGAGGAAAAGTAAGTAGCACACATAGGAACCAATGAGAAGCCAGGAAAGAGAGGAAGCGGGATCAAAGTCTTATTTACATTGATATTAAAACAATAGACTTCTCAAGCACAACGCAAGTGCTATGCAGGCAAAACCTAAAAAGGGGGCTAAATTCCTATTCTGGCATAGGAGTATCACAGGGATCGGAATTCCAAGTTAATTGTAAGTTTTCCACTGTTCTCCCCTTGCCAAATTCAGCGGGCCAAACCTACTAAATTTTGTCAGGGCGAAACAAATAGAAAAAGAAAAAAAAATGCAAAATTTAAAAAGTTAAATATCAATGCCATCTGGTACGCCTCATTTCCTAATGAACAATTTGGTGTAGGAAATATTTACTGCACATAACTTACCCCTGGCTAATGGTATTTACTGTATGCCGTAAATACCTCTCTCATTTCTGCCCTACTACTGAGAGATCTAGATGATTGGGTTACTAACAACGATATACTCCTATTCTACCAGATCAGCTTCAGGAAAATAGTGCAACAACAGACAACATCATGGCCCTGGCCTACCTTTCAAAACATGCTGTTAAAGTCAGGCACCCGCCGCTGTTCTGTTGTTTCATCAACTACAGCAAGGCTTTTGATAGAGTCGATAGGGGCAAAATTTGGAGAAAACTGTCATCCTGGGGGTACCTCCTAAGCTACTGATATCCCTTCATGAGGAGACTTGGGTACAAGTCAAGATAAGCCCCTTAGCTCTATCAGCAAAAGTGGAATCCAAAAACGGACTGAAGCAGGGTTGCGTCCTGACCCCCCTACTATTCAACTTCTATACAGCAGACATGGGGGCAGCCCTGAAAGAGGCAAGTCTAGTTCCACCGAGACTTGGCAAGGCAATACTGGCAATCCTACAGTATGCAGATGACATCGTTGGGATGGACCATACAAGGGTGGTTCTCCAAAGAGATCTTAATGAGATGGGGAAGTACATATAGGGAAAACACACAACAATTAACCAAGTAAAAACATAGATAATGATATTTGGCAGATAACCGCACAAAAAATAATCGGTTTGGAAGTTGAAGGACCACCAAATTGGGACCACCGCAGCCTACAACTATCTCTGAGTTTGGCTAAATGAGAGGGCAACATCCGCAGCTCATACGAAACATCTAACTGCCAAAATCAATAGAGTAATTTTTTCAATTAGACGTCTGAGCCATTGCCTGACTAGCCCCACAGCCGAACCCATGCTAAAGGTCCTCAGGGCATACACCGGTATGCGACGGAGGCACTACAGGTCCAGAGCAGGCTCTGCCCAGAAAAGCTGGTCAACCCCCTGCCACCTCTCAACCTTGAGGTCCGAAACTGCTAAAACTAGCGTGTTTTGAGAAGGGAACCCCCCTCTCACACATAGATAAACACTTTAGGGCGTGTAGACACATAGTCTGAATTACACACCCACTAGCTTAATTACACCCATTTTTATTATAGGTCCTGAAGAAAGCCAGCATATACATAAGGCACTGGCTGAAACATGTTGACCCACCGGATGTGGGAGGTCGTAACTCGCCTCTAACATCCAACAGCCTTATTTTTAACCGCTGATGGAGGCCCAGGTATTAAAGTCTAATTTACCCTCGGGTACTGGGACCCCCGCCAAGCCGTTTTAACATCACTTTCATAACACCCTTCACTGCACACTCAGCAATATACCTGCTCCGCTGTAATCAGGCGTCGAAGCACATCCGGGACACGCTAGGTGTCACTGGGTGGGCCCGATGATGAAGCATGCCACCAACTAGGTTGGTGGGTGAGGGCTAGATGAACACACTCACCAGGTGTTCCCACCCCATGACGAAACATACTTGAGTCTTTTACTTTTTGTAAATTTCGTAAAACATGAGCTAGTCTCTTTTTGATTAAATCATATATAACCCCGGGGATAAGGACTAGCTTTCTGGTCCTCTCTCTCTCTTGATTACGCATTACAAAACTAATTCCAGCCATTAAATACGGACACCTGGCATTTCCAGGGGCTCTAGACAAACTCATAGCTGCAGCGCAGGTCAAATCCTACAAGATAGTGCTGCAAGTACCCAGGAATGCTAGGAACACGAGATTATGGCTGGAACTAGGCCTCGCCAGACCGTAATTGGCCCTCCAGGGAGATTTATTAAAGTATTATATTGGAGTCCTTAAAGCACCCCACAACTCCTTAAAACAGCATTTGGCAACAATCTTCAAAGAAGAGGTCTGCCCCTGGTACACAAAGCTGGATAAAGCAATAGAGACACTAAACATAGATTGAAACAGTCTGCCCCGATCAGAAATCCCGCACAAGGCTTGGTTGAACATTATGAGACGGCAGGTCCACTCCATTTCTTACGAAAAGAATCTAACTGCACTCCGACACAACATCTATATGAAGGCACTGGATGATTTTTACATCCTTGGGAAAGTCCAACCATATCTAATGGAAGCAATAAGGGCCCAGGCCCGTAAGAAAATTATTATAATGCTCAGAAACCAAAACAATACTGTCAGACCTGGCTCCTTGGCGTGACTTACCCTTAACTTTGCGCCTGTTTTTGCTAACTTTGTTTTGCTGGTTTTGAGACTCTGCACATCCCCACTTACACCTGATTAGTGATTAGGCTGTGTCCTGTCTCCACACAAAGGGTTGCACAAGTCAGTCTGAAATCAGGGCAGTGAAAGTAGGGCATCTGTGCACTTCAAAGGCATGCCTCTAGAAGCTTCTCCCCACTTCAAAGACACAACTCTGTATAAAAGAGGGACCTCAGACACCACCATTTCAGTGCACGTCTCGGCTTGTGGACCTGCAAGACTGCTGTGCTGCTACAAAGGGCTGCCACTCTGCTGGACTGATGTTCTTAAGGAACTGATGTTCTGTTGTGCTGCCTCGAGCTACAACTTCATCTTGTACCCAAGACCCCAGAGTGACTCAAAGTGCCTCCTGATCTGAGCATTGGGGGCATAAAAGGCTCCCCAATGGCTCCTGGACCCGTCTTCAGAGAGTTCCTGAACCCCAAGTGCTGCATCTTAGGTCCTGGACCCTTGGTTTGGCTCTCAACCTCTTGAAACCAAGCTTTTGGGCTCTTTGTAATCGCAAATGGACCCGTTTGCACCCCAACTGTGCTGTTCACCCCAAAATCCAGCATGAGCCACCAACAGCCCATTTCTTCATACAGCAGCAACAACGGGAAGTTCCAGCCCGCCCACCCACGACAGCCAGCCTGCTCTTCACACCAAGTCAACTGCCACCTGCGACGCTCTTCTTGCTCCTCGCGACCCTCTCCAATGTGAACAGGACACTTGGCACAAAACGTATGAAGATAAACATTTAGCAGGACTAATCTGGGGCTGTATCTGACCCTAGCTCCATTGTAGTCAGCCTGAACTTTTCACTTTGACCTGGTTAGGACGACCAGATAGCCACAGTTGGTGCTTTATGCTTTTAGGCTCTATTTTACAATGTATTCTTAAAAAATGCATAACTCTGGTTCTACTGACTGGATTTGTTTAATTTTTGTGTTGTATTTATTAAACTAAGCTCTATTTTTCTAAGCTGTGTGGGATCTTTTTGTGTGGTGTTTTCACTGTGTTACTGTTCGAAATGTTGCACAGATACTTCACATATTGCCTCTAAGTTTAGCCTGACTGCTCTGTGCCAAGCTACCAAGGGGGTGAGCACAGGTTAATTTGGGGGTTGGTTGTGCCCTTACCCTCACTAGGATTGTGGTTGGTGCTTGACTGGGGCTCACACTCCAGTCAACCAGTAACCCGATGTTAGAAATGGAGTTTCTGGTTGGTTAGGGTATGCACCTAAGCCAGGCAGAACCCACCACTCCAGTCAGGGTAAGGGAGTGAAACACACAAGATAACCCCTGCTCACCCCCTTGGTAGCTTGGCAGAGCAGTCAGGCTTATCCCAGAGGCAATGTGTAAAGCGTTTGCATTACCAGACACACACGCACTAGTGACACAATAGGCACACCACAAAAAGAAACTCCTCATAAGGTTATATAACAATATCCTTTGTATTGCACATAAAAGACATTAGACCATAATCACATAAATCACTGTGCCACTAGGCACTTGTAATGATGTCACATAGATCAGCTAAATCACCTTGTCAGCCAGGCAACTGTCATAACATTACAAGTTAGTGCAATCCAGTAAATACTTGTAGGTTGCAGACGTTATAGAAAATAACACCGTACTGCACATATAATGTGTACTCTGAAATAATACTCATTATCCTTTCATTGTAAGACATAACATGACCTACACGTGGGAACATGAAATGCAGCATATAAGGGAACATGAACTTGATCCACCACTACAATATGCAACATTAACAGGGCATAAAATGCAGGTTAGGGAATAAAAAGATACATACCCCAACATTAGAGCATGAACTGCAACAGAAACCTATGACAGCGCTCCTGCGCTCTTCCTATTTGTTATGTGGTCCTCCTCATAGGGAGACCGGGCACAGCAGCATCTGCCCGCCTACATCTGGGATTACGGTACTCTCAGTTATGTTTCCTAGGCAGCAAGTTCCTAGTGCTACAAAGCGGGGGTCACCTCTGAGGTCTCACCCCACGATCATCATCAACACTAGACAGTGCCCACCTATGTCTGTGCCTGCAAAAAGGGGGGTGTGCACCCTCGCCTCAGGGGAACCCTCCCTCGATCCTCCCATAAGCACAATGGCTGAAAGGCATCTGCTGGGACAGTGAGGAGCAGCTGCTGAAACCAATGCAGCTTGCTCCACTACCCGGGACGGAATTGCAGTTTGTCCGGGACCCTCCATGGTCTCCCGGACAGCTGTTCACTAAGGCTCGGCAACGGGGCCACCCACAACCTTGTGGACGGCTCCGGGAATACTGGCTGCCTCACCAAACACCTATTAGTTTGCTCACCGCCTGGAAGGTTTTGGCGGCTTGCCGTCTCCGCACACTTCACAATGTCAGCGGAGTACCTGGCTCAGTTGTCAATCTATGCCAGAGGCAGGCGGCGGGGCATGCAGGCTGCAGTTGCTAGCGGGGAGAGATCTTGCTGGGTCTCCCCTGTGTGCCAGAGTACGGGGCAGCAGCCCACAACCATGTGGTGCAGCTGAAGGGCCCCTAGGGCAAAAGCTCTGGGAACCACAGCTGCGAGGGGCACAGCACGAGGACTCGGGCGGTGACCACAACTGCACATAGGGTGTCAGCAATCAAGTGAGGGGAGTAGTGCGCTCTCCCTCAGATCACTTGGTGGTGGCCCATATCTTCTGCTACTACACCAAGCTCCCCAGGCGGTCATAACACGTTCAGCACATGCTCCCCTTGGTTGGGTCAAACCGGCCCTTGTGCAGGAATAGTCGCTGCTCATGCACTTTGTAGTCCCAGGACAAAGGAAAAACACAGCACTCACATGCGCTGATGTGGGATAACTCTGGAGAAGTCCACAGCGCTCACCCTGTGTGCGACTGGTCAGAACAAGGGGCCTTCACAGCACTCCTTGGAGAGCACTGGGGTGCACACAAGCAAGAATCCTTGGCTGACACAAGAGGCAGTCCTTCCAGCAGGGCAGCACAGTTAGGCAAAGTTCAAGTGGTGGTTTTCCTGGCAGCACGGCAATCCTCTGGTGCAGTATGTAGAGCCAGCATCCTCTGGTTAGAAGTCCCATGCAGTTTCTAAAATATTGGGTCACAGCACCTGTACTTATACTCCAAAGGTCTTTGTTCTGGGTGCACTTCAAGCACTTTTTAAAAGTGCACAAAACCCCTATGCAATCCCAAGACCTGGCTCAGACACACTACAGGGGTTCGGGGACAGCACTGTGAAAGTCAAGTGGAGCCCTATTCAGGTGCAACTCCTCCCATCACTCTAAATGTATACCAGAGCTATTCAGGTGCAAGGGAAACTCCTCCCACCACTCTAAATTCAGCCAAAGTCTATTTATCCCAGCGTCACCCAGGAAATGCAGAACACACCTCCCCCCCCCGTGACTGTCTAGAGTGATTGCGCATCCCCTTCTCCTGTCAGTCTAAATCAGACAGTAAACACACAACAAGGCAGGGCATAAAGAGTCATAATCACACAGAAATTCCTACTTCTAAAAGTGGCATTTAAAAAATAATAATAACAAATCCACTTTCACCAATAAGCAGGAATTATAACTACTATCACAAACATACCAAACATGGCCACTCTACCCCGTTCTTATTAGAAATTACCACTGAAGCACATATCAGGGAATTCCCAATGCAAACCTATGTGATGGCAGCCTCACAGCAGTGAGAAACCAAATAGGCTGTTTGTCACTACTAAGACATGCCACAAAACAAATGCACATGTCCTTCCTTTTACCTACAAAGCACCCTCCCCTTAGGGCTACATAGGGCCTACCTTAGGGGTGACCTATATGTAGCAAAATGGGGGGTTCAGGCATAGCAAACACTTTAAATGCCACATCACTGCAGCAGTAAACTGCATGCACAGACTCTGCAGCAGCAGAAGCCAGAGACAGGTTTGGAAAACTACTTCTGTATGTAGCACCAGCAGTGCTGCAGGTCTACTAGTAGTATTTAATTTACAGGCTCTGGGTATATGGGATACCACCGTATAAGGGACTTACAGGTACATTAAATATGCCAATCAGGTGTAGACCAATCTTACTAAGTTTGCAAGAAAGAGCACATGCACTTTAGCACTGAATGGCAGTGGAAAAGTGCCCAAAATGGTAAAACCAACAAAAACAGGTGAGAAAAAATACAGGAGGAAGGCAAAAAGTTTGAGGAGAACCTTGAAAAAGGGCCAGTTCCAGTACCCAATTTCTAACAAATACTTTTTCATTGATTGGAACGAGTGCATCACTTGCTGAGTAGCGTAGCCAGTGTGCCATGAGCCCTAGTACCAACAATGAAATGGGTCTCTGGCCTGCTGTCTCAATTACAATATACAGCAATAATCAGTGTTCAGTGGGATCCCCAGGCTCCCGCTGCCACTGTACCCGCTGCACCAATAGAAGCTATGCCACTGAATTCTGAACACACAGAAGAATTAAAATGTAATGAAACAAAAAAACATGACTCACCTCAAGCACAAGAAAAGCAGAAAGGCAACGATGAGGGCCAGAACAGATATACAGTGTCCCAGGTAGTTTATGATGAGAGCAATCTTGTAATGTAATGGATACTTCTGCAAAGAAGAACACAACATGATTAGATCAGCATGCTTCTTTTCTCAGTGACATTAAACAGCATTACATCTGTTTAGAAACAGTAATTACTGTGCTCATCTGGAAGATCTCATTAGAATAATCCATGGGATGCTATTTTGAGTTTACTAAACCCCACTCATCAAAAACACAGAATACAACGATCTGCCTTTATAATAATAATACACTGGCTTTAATGTTTCAATCTTTTACATGCTTGATTCTGTCTTTTTTTTCTTTGGTAAGGAGGTATATCACAATTTCGAGGGAAATAATATCATCCTGTAATAATATTGTATCCAGAATCTTAACTACAAAAATAATGTTAAGCAAATGCAAGTATGCATTTACTATTCTTAATATAACCTCTACATACCTTGAAGATACGTGTAAATATATATATTCCATACATACATATATATATATATATATATATATATATATATATATATATATATATATATATATATATATTACCTACTGGCGATAGCCAGTAGGTATATATAGTTAGGATTGTTTTCCAAAGGGAAATCGCAACATTCTATTGGGAATAACTTTGGCGCCGGTTGAGGAATCTTCCTGAAATTTTCCTCAACTTTGCCTCGCGGCGCTCCGCTCCTTCCCTGGACTTTTGGGGGGGATTCGTCAAGCGGGGGCCGAGATAAAAGGGGGGTCCCAAAACGTGTTTTCCCCATGTTAATTTCCATAGGGCGGTTGGACTCACTTTTAGCCCGAACGGCTGAATGGTTTTCCACCAAACTTGGCAAAATTGTAGGGACTGGTAGCCCGATGTGCCTTTGCTATGTCTCAAGATATGTGCTCCAGTGGTTTTTACGAAAATTATCTTTGAAAAAATATATATTGGGCTACATTGGGCTATATATATGTTAGAGCCCAAATGTAGCCCAATGTAGCCCAAAGATGGCCACCAGAGACAAAAAAAAACAAATGTAGCCCAAATATCAGCCAGATGTAGCCCAACTATAGCCCAATGACAGAATGTCCCAGAGTGTTCTAAAGAACAACTAGAGCGCTAACAGTCTTACTTATGACAAAAGTATGGCACACCTGAAGTCATCTTGATTGGAATAAAGTGTTAACACTTAAAACATTTAATTTGCAAAGGAAGAAAATGAGGGGGTTCATTTTGCCATAGAAATTATGATTAGTGCTGAAGAAAGAAAAATTAGGGCAAATTTTGAGTGACTTCTCAAATCCTCTTATATTTCATTAAAAAATTCTGATATGCAGTCTCCCAAGATGGCCACCAGAGACAAAAGAGTCCAAATGTAGCCCAAATATCAGCCAGATGTAGCCCAACTATAGCCCAATGACAAAATGTCCCAGAGTGTTCTAAAGAACAACTAGAACGCTAACAGTCTTACTTATGACAAAAGTATGGCACACCTGAAGTCATCTTGATTGGAATAAAGTGGTAACACTTAATACATTTAATTTGAAAAGGAACAAAATGAGGGGTTTCATTTTGCCATAGAAATTTTATATATATATATATTCACTGAAAAAACCATAGGTTACACACCAGTTATAGTTAGGAATTAGCATTTAAAAAACCTTTGAAATTCACTGAAAAAACCATAGGTTTCACACCAGTTATAGTTAGCTGGAAATTTTACTCGCATAAAACCATTGAAATTCCCACGTTATAGTTAATTGGACTCACTATAACTTGCACGTCTGCAATGCACTGCTGATGACGTCACATATTACATCACTCATGCATATATTTAAATATTTAAACATTACTCGCTAATATATGTATTCACTAAGATACACTTAATAAGCCAGTTAACCAATCAATTTTTTTTTTTAAAACACTGAAAAAACCATAGGTTTCAGGCGTTATATAGTTAGGAATTAGCATTTCAAAAACCTTTGAAATTCACTGAAAAAACCATAGGTTTCAGGCCTTATATAGTTAGGAATTAGCATTTAAAAAACCTTTGAAATTCACTGAAAAAACCATAGGTTTCAGGCCTTATATAGTTAGGAATCAGCATTTAAAAAACCTTTGAAATTCACTGAAAAAACCATAGGTTTCAGGAGTTATATAGTTAGGAATTAGTTTTTAAAAAACCTTTGAAATTCACTCAAAAAACTATAAGTTTTAGTGGTGTTATAGTTAGCTGGACATTTTACTCATACAAAACCAATGAAATTGCTCCTATATAGTTAGTTGTACTAACTATATTTCGCGCACCCGCAATCCACTGCTGATGATGCCACATATTAGATCATTCATGACATGGTCAGTGACATCACTGATGACATCTCAAATGACATCACTGATGACATCATCCACGTGACAATCACATACACCTTTTCATACACTCTTACAATTTTTCATCACTGTTTGTAAAATACAGAGTATCATATTTAAATCCATTGTCACAGCAATACAAGTATCTAAAAATCCACTCAGTGATTCATAGATGTATACACACATCTAATCACTTACCTATGGATTCACTCATACATGCTGTCAATGAACAATAGAACACTATCAAAAATACTTATACATCTATATCGACATTAAACAACAGCACGCATCCTATTCACATATGAAGTCATCCTACTCACTTATGCAAACAATGGATCATACTTACATATTTACTTAGCAAAACACTTATACAAACACCACTTCTTCTATTCATTTAGATAGTAAGTCATACTTAGTGAATTATAAAATCATTATTACAAGTATACAGTTATCCATACAGTCACTCACACAATTATTGTGTCTTATGTATACTTATTTATATACAACAACTGACACATACACTGCCTTTTATTTTTCTAGTTTGTTGTACCTGTAACTTTGAGAAATATATTTGCTCATCACCACACCCATAAAGAGATTCCCTCACCCAAACTGTTAGAACATGTAGTTTTAACTTCATATATCTACTGAATCAACTATTCACACATCTTTGGACAGTCACACACCCCCCACCGAACCACACACACTTTCACACTCCCATACAAATACTCAGTTAACTAATCAATAACTAATATAGACTTTCACATAGCTAGTAACCAACTGTAGAATCAGTTTACACAACAACTGACAAAGTGATACAGATATTCACACAGTATAGTCACTATCCACTATATTTAGTGAGACATTATAAATTGGTCAAGTAATCAGTCAATTACACTGCTACTAAATCCTCCATCCAAATATTTATTTATATATATCTACTAATTCTTCAATGTAAATTGCTATATATATAATGCATATTTAAATAACAAAGCAAACCACATTCACTGGATGATGTCATCAGTGATGTCATCAGTGATGTCATTTGAGATGTCATCAGTGATGTCACTGACCATGTCATGAATGATCTAATATGTGACATCATCAGCAGTGGATTGCGGGTGCGCGAAATATAGTTAGTACAACTAACTATATAGGAGCAATTTCATTGGTTTTGTATGAGTAAAATGTCCAGCTAACTATAACACCACTAAAACTTATAGTTTTTTGAGTGAATTTCAAAGGTTTTTTAAAAACTAATTCCTAACTATATAACTCCTGAAACCTATGGTTTTTTCAGTGAATTTCAAAGGTTTTTTTAAATGCTAATTCCTAACTATATAAGGCCTGAAACCTATGGTTTTTTCAGTGAATATATATATATATAAAAATACCATGAACTCATCTAGAACACTAGGCACTGTGGCAACGTACTGACATGGTGGAATCACTCTGGAGATGGGAGAGGGGAAGAGCAGTGCCTCTATGCCCATAACGCATAATAACAGTAATGTTGGCTGATGCAGTTTAACTACAGTCAGAGTATGGCTGGCACTAAACAAGCGTGTGCTTCAAAGGGCAGCTCCTGGAACTCAATAGCATCCTGTAGCAACCAGGATGCAATATAAGCACAAGTACAGTTTACTGTTGGTTACATCAAGAGGCTACTGCTTCTCTCCACCACCACTTGTCACTTCTTATGGGTTGGGCAGGATGGGAAGCCAGAACGAACCAAGCAAGTGAAACACGGGGGCTTAGCATGCATTAGTTCCTGCGTTGTCCGGAAGGATCAAATGTAACATTAATTCCAAAGTCATGAAAGTCCCATTAGTCACAACTAACCCTACATTCTAGGTAAGCATTGCTGAGTACTACACAAACTGTCAACCTATTCCTTAGCAAAACCTACAAGTCTTCATATGGCTACCAACTGGAAGACAGCAGATAGACATCAATTCACCATGATGCCAGGGGTTGCATAAGCTACATCACACACCATTTGGCCTTTACTTTCACTCATATATGAGTGCTTACACATACATTCACACATACACACACTGTCTCACATAAACACACTCTCGCCCACAAGCACATACAAAGCATTCTTTTAAAAGCAATTGTGACTTACTTCAGCTGCCAGAGATGGTCATATTCTAGCTAATTGCATTCCATGTTTTATTAGACTAATAGAGAATAGAGTAATATTATTCATATTAGTGTAATAATCAAAATGACAGTAAACAAGGAAAGTGGAGCCCCAATTGACGTCCATAAGGATGAGCTGTCTCTGTGTTCCTGGCACTGAACTTCAATTCAATCTTTATGCGGGTTCAAAAGTATCCATGAAAATGCATACATAAATAAATATAGTTAAATACATTTATACACTTTTTATGTCATCATTCCTTAATAATAAAATCAGTAAGATTGCAGTAGCGCCCTATCATTATAACTAAAAAGTAGTCATTGTAAACTGGGCCCGCACAGCAGTGTTCAGAAACATGCTTACACGGAAGATACATTAATCATTGTTCAATTGGAGCAGTTTACTATATGCATCTCTAAAATCAAAAATGTGAGGCCTCTTGATTAAACGTAATAAAATGCTTTTTGTGTACAAAGAATAAAAACCACAGAACAATTAAACATGTAACATAGATTAGCCTAATCTCCCATTACATGGGCAAGTATCTAAATTTACTTGAAAACCGAGTGGGAAGCCTAGCAAATATTTGACAGTGCCTGCCCTGAGGCGAAACAACAAACTACGCTCCCATTGCACCAAGGAACTTGTCAGATAACTTGCCATTAAACTATTTCCTCCCATATTTATATTCAAATAAGCTGTCACTCCTGGTTTACAGACTCATTTGTCAGTGTCTAAGTCTGTAATTGTTTAAACCAAATAGTCTGCAACAATATCTTGGTAGAAGTGTGCGGGTCACCAGGGTTCTCAAACAACTATTGGCAGCCTGCCTTACCCAGGCGGGATTCTACTTACGCCAGCCAGGGGATCCTCCTGCATTTTTCGCAAGAGAGGCAATCTTTGATGATGTCTCTAGTAAGACTTGCCTCCATAGTTTTACAAATGGCGAGCCATAACAACATTGAGAGAGCACTACTTTGATCTTCAACAAATTGGATGCCCATTTCTCTGTGACCTATGAATTTCGAGGTAGAGATCGGGCTCCTATGATTCTTCTAGAGAATCTCATGTCTTCTACAAGGATTAAGTTGCATTTATCGATACTTTAGACTTCAGCCCCATAAGTAGTGATCGGGAGAAACGGCATTTTAAAATTCTTCAGTAGAGGAACGAGTGCTCCCTCCTTCCTGGGTTGCGATAAGCTAAACAGTGAACTGATCACTCTGGAGAATTTATTCCCACTGTATGCTATGTGTGTTCTCCATGGGCAGTTATCAGGAAAAGCCATTCCCATATAAGAAAAGGTGCTTGTGCATTTTAAATTAAATTCGCCCACTGCTAAAGATGCCAAATTATGCTTCTTTGGGCCTCATGTCATAATAAAAGACTTATTAGAATTAGTGCCTAAATCCAGCGATGACATGAAATTTATGAACCATGTACTAGCTGATGGAGGACCTACGGAGTATGGGCCTTTAACATGGCATAGTCGGCATATAGTAGCACTGGTAAAAAAGAGCATTTAACTTTAGGGTCATCAGGGGTAGTGGTAAGGAAAAAGGATGAAGGTTGCTTATGTACAGAATAAATAAAAGCGGGGCTAAAACACACCCTTGTTTCATGCCACTTCTCAAGACACCACCCCGAGTACTTATTCTTATTCTAGCCTTCATGTTCCTGTGTAAGTATGCCAAAAAATGAACCAGTGCTTCATCCATTCCAAGCGTTATCAAGGTAGACCAGAGCTTTGAACGGTTTGCACTGTCAAATGCAGTGGTCAAATCCATGAAAGCTAGATAGATTGGGAAATATTTGGCTATGGTGTATTTTCCTATTAGAAGGTTAAGGTTGAGACACTGCTCTACTGTGCCGATCTTAGACCTAAAACCATACTGACTGGTCTAAAATACTGACTTCTCTTCCACCTATTCCTTTATTCGATTGTATAGGTCCCCGCCTAAGATTTTTGAAGTTGTGTCTATTAATAATATAGGTCTATAACAACTGGGCTGAGAGCGATCGCCCTTTTTAAAATGCGCACTATAAAAGATGTTGACCATGTATGAGGTGGCGTGCAAAAACAAGACTATTAAAAATATTCAGCAGTAAAGGCGCTGAGATCCCAGGGTTACATTTAAAAATATCTATCGGGACCCCATCGGGGCCGTGATCCTTGTCCCCAATACTCAGATTTATTTCGCCCTCTATTTCCCACAGGGTCAACTGTACTAGAGCAAAGTTTGGTTTCGAATGGGTGTCACTATCAGGACAGTCCAGGGCATAAACATTAGTAAAATGAGCTTCCCAGGCCTTGCTTGTGATATTACAACCAATCGTTACCTCTTTCTGATTCAGTTGCTTCATCTCTTTTATGGCTGTTCAAAACCATTTACTATTGTTGTCATATGCCGTTAGTACTAGGGAATCCCATTGCTGATTTAGTAATTCCTTTTTCCTGGCTGTGATAACCCACTTGTAGATTTTATGAAATCCTGCCACAACTTGAGGGATCCTCGGAATTGCCTTAATTGCCTTTTGCAGATGACAATTAGGGATGAAGCACTCTCGGTTAAACCATCTGGGCCTATTAATTTATGGTTTTATCGGAATCATGAGCTCTTTTTTAATACAGTTACAGAGATGGACGAAAGCTACTGCTGCAGGGTAATCAGCGTCGGGCTCAGCAAGGCAGGCCATTACCACAGGCAAGTTCTTGCTAATCAATTTCTGAAAAGGTGTATGGTTCTGACGGCACTCCATTTTAATCATAATCCTTTGGATGAAGGATTGAGGTTACTAGCCTGATCTCCCTGGTGTAAGAGGGTTTGGGGGCCAGGGTCAGAACTACCTCAATTGGGGCTATGATCCCCATGACCAGAGGGGATCACTTTACCAGATAATAAGAGAACTTCAAAATTGGATGGTATGAAGAAATAATCTGTTATGGATGTTTGACCTCGGCTACTGAACTTGGGTAGTGATTCTGTGTCACTACATACAATATCCATGATATTTCTAAGTCATGGGCTGCCAGAAACGATGTCAGCTCACGTCCTCTGGCATCAGATCTATTTTGAATGTGGGTGATATCAGTTGTATTGAGGTGGCATCATTTGCAAAAACTAAGGTGAAATGAAATGCAGCAAAGTGGCCATTGTCACTAACTTGTTTTGGAGGGAAGAGGTATATATTCAAACAAGGTTACAAATTTTGTGTTAGGCACTTTCCTAAAATCATTATAAAAATGTATTAAATATACAGTTGGACCTCTTTTGTACCTCACTAAAAAACAATTAGTGTTAACTATCTCTAAAACCTTCACACTGCCTCCTGCTTTAATGCTCCCCCAATTAGCCAACCCTTCCATTTGCACGCACAGACCTACAGGGAGTTGCTGGGTTGTAATAGCATACACAACCATCAATATATATGTCATGCATCAACCAAGTCTCCTGGATCAAACTGGCTAATAAAAAGAAGCCAGTCCGGGCATAAGAATTTAGATTGTAGCCCTGCAAAATTCCAATTCAAGATTTTCAGTGTATAATCATTATGGATTTCTATTGTGCTTGGGCTAGACAAGGTCTTAGGAACAGGTTCAGGAGCCATCACATAAGATACCGAACTGGACCTGATGACAGACGCAGGCCTCAGTCAATCCAACCTTTCAGAGCCCTCTAAATTAAAACCCTTGCTCCATTGAGCCAAGGTTGATGGGGGTATGGATTCTCAATGCCAGCTGTTTGTAAAAAGAACCAAGAGGGGCCCTGCAAATATTGGAATTAAGGCAGCTGGTGTCCTCTTGCAGTTTTAGTATATAACGCACGCTCAGTGGCCTATGCAAGTTAACAGCAATGCAGTCGCCCTCAATATTCTTTCCAGAACGACCAATCCACCCCAACCTCTGTACCATAAATAAACCATTAATGTGCGCAGAATTAAAACATCTGTGTTTACTGAGCCAGTCAATGCATTCGTTCTGTTGCTCCTCCCAGGATTCTCGTTGAGATTCTCTCAAAGATGGTACGCCCACCAATACCAAAACATAAGGACAAGCTGTAGGTGGGAGATCCAGAACATCCATGCTGGACAAGTGCTTTCTTACTTCCATAGGGCAACCTGAATTACTGCTGTCAAGATGTTTTTTAGGTCTGGCTCCTTGTTTAGTACTAGAAGCTGATTCCTCCAGTAAAGATTTTCTGAAAGTTGTTATGCCATTCCCTTCAGTCCTTTGCTCAACAGGCCAGGCCAGTCTCTGTTGCTTTTGCTGAGTTATATCAGTTAGGGCAGCACCAGAAGATAGCTGCAAAGCTGAAACCGGGGACTAAGGTAGCCCATTGGATGGTTTTGAAGAGATAACGTGAATTGTTTGGCCTCCGTCCTTGTTGGCATCAGATAATGGGGGAATAATGAGAGCAGCGCCCAAACTCACAAGCCATTCCAGCAATGGCCTAAGTTTCGCATCAAGAATATTGCCAACTCTATTACAAACGATTTCAAGTAATAAGGGATCTACAAGTAAGTCTTCAGTTGCCACACCAGAATATAATTATTGAGTATAGGCTGTATCCACGAAAGTAGCTGATTGCTATTACTAACAGCCCAGGTAGGTTGTTTCCTTTTAATAGCCGGCTTCTTGCTAGAAGCTCTTTTTCTTTTTACAGCTATACATTAAGGGGGATCGGAATCCACAGATGCAGTCTTGGGACATGACAAGACAGGGCTAATGCTGGCACTCAAAGCAGAATTATTACTCATGTTTGCGAAGGGTTTAATAATTTGTAGTGGCGCCGTCTCCTCGGATGAGCCATGGCTAGCCGCGTACACCGCTGTAGCCGAAGATCATAATAGTGCCCCATAATCTAATGATAATTTTCCCTCGGTTCATTCTATTTTGTTGGTAATGATCCCCACAACTCTTTCCAACATGGAGTCAATGGAGATGGGGGAACAGGGGGCAGTGCATCCCCCTCCATTCTTGTACTTCCCACGTTAGACTTTTGACCTCTCACCTGTCTGCACGGACTGCTGTTTTCCCAAATTGTTACCACAAAGCTCAGAGTCCAGGAACCAAGACGAGTGACCGGCCGACCTTCTACAGCCGCGGACGGGCGCAGGTGGGCCTGCTGTTGGCCCGGTTCGCGCCCGGGTCATGCCCAGGCACTGTCGGGTGAGGCCCTGTTTAAGCCAGATTCCACAGGAGCGAAGATAAATACCCCTAACTTCCAAAAAACAGCACCCAGAATGCAGTATAAAACACACTCTCAGTAACTGTTCCTTAAAAGTATGGGGAATAAACCAGGGAGTGTCTACCACTCTCCCCATGAATGGATGGAGGCGCTGGTGGTAATGATCTGCCAGGAGCAACAGGTACTGTAAAGAAATAATTGGCGTGGTAACAATAATGCACAATACTCTCTAAAACACACTATACTCTGTTAAACATTGACATGTGTTTAGTTCTCATGCTCCACTTACCCCAAGGTAGTCCTTCAATGGTTTTGGACAGCTATTAGCCACAGCTGACATAACTTTGACTGTAGTCTTCAGTAGCGAGCACTTTAAAGAGGACTATCTCAGAGGGGGTACTCTCACACACATCCACAACAGGGAAAGTAGGTGGAGGGGACAATGGAGGTGAGAGGTCTTGCCACAAAAAGGAGATAGAAGCAAAACACCCCAATAAAGCAAATATTCAAATAGGGGGCTCTGTAAGTCTCGGATGGCAACTGGAGAGACACATCACCTCTAAAAAGCGGGAAGGAAGAGAATTGAGGTGTTCTGACCGGCTCCCAGAGAAACTCTGAGGGCCGAGCAGACACACACTCAAGTGGTGTGCCGTCTGGCTCTGGGAGGAGGGACAGAGTGGAACAGCAACACACTCAATACGGGAAATGAGGAGTTCCATCCGGCACTGGGGGGTTTCAGGGCCGAGCCGAGACACACTTAGGAAGAGGGTCAGCGGAGCTCCATTTGAGAAAGGAAAGGAAAATGAGTGTAAATAAATATGCTTCGACCGAAGCAACAAGCGGGATACAAATCAGCTAATTCAAAAAGGAAAGGCGTGGAAGCCTACAAACCAAGATTCCTTCTGAGCAGGGAACGCGAGGAAAGGCTCAGAACCGGCAACTCTCCACGGGAACAACCAGGAAGCAAGATGGGGGCGTGATCACGAAAGAATCAGTAAGCCAAGCAACGGCTTACGTTGGAGGCGTCCCTTTACATGGTTTAGGGAGCGTCTCAAAATTACACATGGCAAAGGGGAGCCCAGCCCTGAACACACGTCAACATCGTCCCTGATATCGACTGTCCCTAACAGGCACGTCCTGCACTGCGGAACACCTCTGATGATTATATGGCACTCCAGGGTCTGCAGAGTGCGTTGTTGCCCTCCTCCCAGCCGGGGCAGCTGGGAGATGGAGTCTCTTTCAGGCTATAACTCTTTTTAGGACAGCAACCTAATATGGATAATATATCCTAACCCAATTTGTGAAAGCCAACATAACATGTAAATAATGGAGTAGTTAGATACAGAGAGTCGCCACAATACTGAAGGAGCCAACATAATTGTTGTGGGATTTCCACTTCTTTAGGGCTCATTCAATACATGGAACGCAATACCAAATTTATAAACATCATCAAGATAAATGTCATGATGACATCAATCAACGAAGTGATGCAATTGAAGTACATCCACAATTCATTTTCATCTATAAATTTGAAGCCTCCTTCTTGAATCAACGTGTTCCAATATCAGGTAATGGAAATATGGCTCCATAGAGAAATTGTAGATAAGAGAACAGTACATCCTCCTACTGTAAAAGCAAAACAGCACTTTTACACAGACTCTTCAGATCGTATCTCCTCAACTTCCTGGCCCTGGTTTTGCCTCCTCTGAGGCCGGGGGTCACAAAGGGAGTGCCTTGGGTAACAAGGGGCATGGTAGTGGTCACAGATACGCCCCTTGGCAACCCCTAAATGACATCTATGGGACAGCATGATCTTCTACCAGTTGAACATAGTAGCATGCAACAGCATTCTCTGGTATCTTGAAAAAGCATTAGAAGGCGGAGGTCAGAGGTAACAAGATAGGAAACTGATCATGATATGATTTAGTGATATATTTGGATGGGTTCTGAATAATCCACCTGTGTTTCAGTTTTGTTTCTGCTTGGTGTTAGGACATTGCGATGGCTGCTGATGTTAATTCAATTCAAATAAATATATTTATTAAGAATTTGGATCTCTAATGAGGCCCACTTAAAGAATACATGCAAACATTGCATAGTAAACATATGGAAATACCAACACAGGTCAATTCCACAGTAGATACGATAAAATACAATGGCAAAAATATGATAAGTTTACATTAAAATCACTTCAATTATAAAAAGCAATTGTAACTATAACAATAGAAGCAGTTTATGTACAAATGAGTTCATCCGAAAAGTATCAAAATCCTTCCAAATCAGTTCTAGAAGATCACTCAAGGCTTAAAAAAAGGATATACACCAGTAGAAAAATGCAAGTAATGGCACAGAATGAGCAAAGTATAGGTAAGAATATTCATCATTATAACGAAGAACAGAATTACAATAACTTAGTTAAAACCATTACCGCAACAAGTAACTCGAATCAAATGTGTATGCAATTTAGTAAATACCATACTATAGCAACATCATATTGGATCCTATTTTAAATAAAGTGCATAATGTGGCAGCAATGGGATTTTAGACCAAGGAAAATTTCTAAGGTAAATTAGCACATATTTAACTAAGAATTCATTTTCCCTGCCTACGAAGGTTAGAAAGCAAGAATATGTTCCAATTTTTGTGCAGATGCAGTTAAATAGCAGCAATAACAGATAAAACCTTTACTCCAACAAGTAAATCGAGTTAAATAGATATGCAATTTGAAAAAATACCATACTACAGCAACATCTTATTAGAACCTATTTGAAATAAAGTGTATCCTGTAGCAGCAAAAAGGTTGTAGACCAAGAGAAATTCTACAGGACTTTACCAAATTAATATCTAGCAATTCAATTCTCCTTAGCAGCAATGGATAAAAAGTAAATATATGCCCCAATTGTTGTGCAAATAGCAGTTAAATAGCAGCAATAACAAATGCAAAATTTCAACCAATGAGAAACAAACTCAATTAGCCTTAATAAATACAGAGACTCGGAACTTAAGGACAGAATTGTAAGGGGGCTGAGTAACTCGTGAACAGCAAGGGGAACCCTAAAGGTACCAAGAAGCCCATAAAATAATGAATATCAGGTCAAATGATCATAAATCATGTCCTAACTCCTCCTCTGTATACATAAAATTAAAAAAGCAGGCACAGCGACGGGATGACCTCCTCAAGAAGAAAATAGTAAAAAATAAAATATATTCATAAACTCCTTAATAAAGTTTAAAAGTTTGTACACACTATTTCATTCTTTGGAATGAGAAGGAATTCGCAAGCAGATGTTACATTTCTTATACCATTTTGTATGATTATTGGTCGAAGCCATGGATGGCAAAATGGTGACAAACCTGGGAACACAAACAGAATATGGTCAAAATTCTGGATGCCCAGATTACCTCTATTACCATTTTTTCCACCTGTCGTAGAGAGGGACCAATTTGCCGTTAAATCATTTAATGGCCAATGACTCATACTACATAGAGTAAGCCAGCGGCAAATACCATGATCTAGATTCCAAGAAAGGTTTTTGTGATGACCTCTTGGGGTACTTGACATGGCTATTGTCTTAAATCTACCCATTGTTCTACAAAATTTGACATCTCTGGTGACTAACTGTGCAACTTGTGAAATGTAAAAAGGATGTACATTCTGAAAGCGAGAGGGACATCACTGACCCCTCTTGCGCACTGAAATAATTCAGTACTAAGGTAAAGTCACAGGAAAAAGAATAGGTGTATATATTTCCTCCAAAAATGTCTTGGCACAACAAACCCCTTAACCCATTAAGTGCTGCTGTCGGCCGTTGGACGTCACGAGCACTACGTAGTGCTGCGCACGTCCAACGGCCGACGCGGCCCTGCCCGTTTTTAAGGAAGTGCCGCACTGTTGCGAAATCGCGGCTGCGGCCAACGGGTTAATATGTAAAGTTCACTATACTTTAACTAGTATCCCCCATAGTAATACTTTGGCTACACCTCGAATAAATGAACTTACCAAGCCAAATTTCAATCTGACAGCGGATATTGGAACAAGAGTATTAAAATTACATAATTTGCGTACGATGTGGCATTTAGTCTTACCTAGGAAACCCCAGTCTCTTACTGGAATGGATTCTATGGCATATAACAAAGTGGGGGGAATTTTTGCTTTAAAAACTAAGATCAAATGTAAAAAATGTCTTCGACCCATGGTGCTATACAATATATACGTAAGCCATTTGCGAGCGATGCTGTTTTGCAGAATCTATGTTCAATATGCAGATTAATCTTTGTAT
Source organism: Lissotriton helveticus (assembly GCF_964261635.1). NCBI lineage: Eukaryota > Metazoa > Chordata > Amphibia > Caudata > Salamandridae > Lissotriton > Lissotriton helveticus. The sequence continues at coordinate 262,758,446 of NC_136071.1, forward strand.
TACCTGCTATTACTTTCCCCAGGGAGAGATAGGTATCTACAATCTCAAGTTTTTCAGGACCAACTCTCCAGTTAAAATTAAGCAATTTTCTGCTTTTGCAAATGATCAGAACTTTACTTTTAGAAACATTGCCACCACATATTTCTGCAGTGATGAAAATTCAAACAGAGGAGTAAGATACGTTGCCCATACCAAAGGCTCTTTTTTAATAATAGAGATTTCGTCAGGACCCATTGCTCCTGAAGCTCTAATTTTTCTAATGAATCCTACAACTTCCCTCTTTGAGGGAGCAATACTGTATTCAGGGGTTTTGTAGAGATTTTGTAAAATGTGTTCAGGAATGAAAGAATTAGAGTTCACAGAGTACAGTTCTCAAAGATGTGATTTCCATTCTTCTCCTTTAATTGGAATCAGGAGGGATTTAACTCTAGTGCAGCAGCAGTCCGCAATTATTTCCCAGTACTGTTTAGAATTGTTTTTGGAAGCCATTCATAGTCTTCCTCTTTTTGTCTTAAAGAGCGTTTTTTCCTATATCTTCTCCTCTTTAATAGATTTATTAATCTACTTCATTCAAAGGAATAATTCAGAAATTGGGCCCTCACTAATTTATTTATTTATTATTTATATGAAGTAAAGGATCGAGTATTGGTCTCCGTTTAGTTGGTAACTGGATAGGTTTACAAGACATGAGCATAGTATTTATATTGTGGCTAAAGGCTTCCAACAAGTTAGTTGGGGGGGGTAGGTCTCCTGCTTCTGTGAACTGCTGGTCTCCTGTTAAAACTGTTAAGTTCTCTTTAAGTTTTGTGGCAGCTAAAGTATTCCAAGAGATTCTGCCATTTGCTTTATTAAAAGCTACCACTTTATCCTTAAAATTCCAAGATCTCACCTTAGCACAAGACATCTCAATTTTTAAGTTGATCATTACATGGTCGCTAAGCATATTTTCTCAAATTTCCATATTGGATAGCTTATTGAAAAAATCTGCTGAGGCAATTAAGTGATCAATAATAGAGCCTCCAGTAGGCCCCTTATGTGTAATTTGGCTGGTATATCATTTTCTAATCCCCCGTTGACTATTAATAGGTCCGAGGTTCGAAGGCCTTGAAGTAGAATTGCACCTCTTTTATCAGTTTGACTATTCTTCGGAAATTGAGCAGGGGGGATGTTTAGTGCTTAGTCTTTTGCGGCATTAGCATAGAGTCTTATACTGTGGGTGGAGACTTTGGCATTCAAGTCGCCGACCAACATTAACTGCTTACAATCTTCTCTTTCCAAATTAGAAGAGAAAAAGACAAACAAATCTTTTAGTAGATATGTGTTAGATGCGTCGGGAGGTACGTATGCATTTACAATTAGTCGATAAACTGAAATATCATGATCTTCCTTAAACTCAAGCTTAATTGCCTGAATCATATTAGAGGCATAAGGGATTACTTTATATATCCATTTAAGGCTTGTTCTAAGCTGTATGGCAATACCTCCTTTCACTTGTACCCTGTTCTCTGGGAGAGCAGGACGGCTCAGCACAATATAGTCTTCAATGAATCAGTTCTTTACGATCCAAGACTCTTGTATGCATATTGTGTCAGCATTCTGTTCTTTCAAGAATAACAATTTGTTTTCATTTGTGGCCCGGTTGCTGATGTTCAAAACTGCATGACATCATGGGACCTATAGTCTTGACTGTCTCGCAATCCTACGGAGGACACGCTTGGCACACCTCAGATGGGAAATAGCAAGCGTCAGCACTGTACTGGCAGTGACACTCATTTTGCCTTCTTATCTCCTCCTTGTGCCAAATGGTCCTAGATAAGATAAGACCAAGCCTACTATCTCCTTCTCTGGAAGTGATGCCAGCCACAGGAGCATAAGAGTATGAACCTGAGCAATTATTCCTACCAGGTATGATATATAGCAGGGGGAGTGATCACTTGTGTATAGGATGAAATGAAAAAGAGGCTTTGTTTCAAAAGCACTTTGAAGAGTGACAGTTTACTTTTCAGATTGAAACTATAAGTAGCTGTTCAGAACATTTCAAATCTTGTTTAGAGGTGACTTACATTAATCGTAAAGGTAACTTTTTAAATGGAACAAAAAACGTTGCTTTGTCTTTTTAAAAGAGAGGCCTAACTACTGATGCTACATTGCTATATTTCAGCCCATGTTGCACTTTTACTTCAAATGGAAATAGGGCAAACGTCCTCAACAGTCTTCCATCTGAAAATTGACTTATATGTAGCTTGCACTACCTGTGCTGTACTCGCATAACAACTGTTTTTATTTATAACCAATTTTATTGATCTTAATGTAACATGAATTAATGACAAATATTGACCTGTCCCACATTTCAACATTACATGCATTGGACAAGGGTACATACTCAAGAAGTTGCAACAGCAAACCCATGGTACTCCCACCATTTACCCCAAAACTTTTCATGTTTGCAGGGGCAGACCCGGGCCTCATAAATTGGCCTTTCCTGACTGGCACACCAATTGACACCCCTCCTTTAGTCCACCAAACACAGGGGTTGCCGGAGAGTTCCATTTACTAGCAATCTCTCATTTAGCCACCATCATGGCCATCCCAATGAAGAGCCTCTCCATCCTCGGTCCACCCACCTCCTCCAGCAAACCCAGTAAGAACGCTTAAGGGAGAAGACAAGTTGACTCTGTAGAATCTCAGAAAGCCCCCCCGTATTCCTTCCCAAAAGGGGGTCAAGCTGGATCAAGCCCAGGTCATGTTCAAACATTTTTTTATTACGTTTATTTATTAATCAATGTTACATTACCAGTATTCTACAAGCATCTACAAGCATCCCTTCCTATGAAATATAACATAGTATAACACTAGTAGTGAAGAGGGGGGCGGCTTGTACAGTCGCTTCCCTGACCCGTGGGAGGGAGGCCACACTGAGGTCAGTAACAAAAGGTCAGACATTCAGGGACACTGAAAGTGGGAAGACATCAAAGGGTTAAAGTGCAATGTTGTCACGGTTTCTGATGCTACATTGAGAATAAATCGAACCATTTCTACTTCCGTTTCATGTGAAAAGTTGCTCTGTAATTTAATATTTGGCCCTGGTCTGCGCTGTGATGGGGGTCCTCTGTATATGGCTGAATGAAGGTATGAATGTGAAAGTGATGTTGAGTGGTAGAGCTTTGTAAGATGGCCGCCAGAGCCATCATTACGACCCGGATCTTCCTCAATGCCAGTCCGACCCTGGGTGGAGGAGTCGGAGGATTACACGTCACGTGTACTCTGTTTTCATGGACACAGAACAATCAAATGCTCAATAAATCTGTTAGTATAAGTAGAAACAAAAATCTGTAATGATTATCCACACCACCAGTGGCTAGGCTCAGACAAAACTAATTAAGAATGCGTCCCTCGGACTGAGGGAGAGAAAACATACCTTGGTGTAAAGTTCGCGTCCTTTTCACTGCAATGTAACAGAGGCACTGAGCCTGTGCGGGCTAAATACGGCTAGGAAACGTGCACACGTTTACTTTCCATTGAGCAGCAGCTGAGTGTTGGACACGCCTAATTAGACCCAGCGGGGGGAACCCTAATCTGTCTGGCGAACAACGGCAGCTGTTCAGAGAAGTACCGCTTGCCGCTGGAAGACAAGCATCGTATTTAAAAGTTATCTCACAGCTGACAAATGCTAGCGTGGAAAGTATTCATAACAAAGAACCTGCACATGCATGCAATACCCGATTGATTGAGTAGCAGTCAAAAGGAGGAAATAGCCATAGGCCACAGAACAGAGAAGGCGGGACATGCACCCCCCTGGGCCAATTGCGTGCTGTCTTTCTTAGAAAGACAGCACGCAAAGTCTAATAGCAAGTGATAAATTCCAAGCACACGCACAAGCGTGTGTTTGAAATTTAAAAGCCCTTACAAAATGCATTGCAGAGCAGCACATATTCGCACTCGCTGGCTCAGGCGAGACCTAAAAAGATCATTATACTGTGGCAAAGCCTTTTTTTCTAATCTATGAGGAGTAAAGCAGTAGGCTAGGGGATGCGGTGTATCTGAGAGAGGACAATATGGACTCCACTAATACAGTGACACATGCTCCTATTTGGCATGAATCCACAGTGGTCCGGATGAACAATATATGGCAGCGTCTGAGTTGAGTAGCCAAATGTTTCGCCAGGATCATGATATCGGCATTAATGAGGGTTATGGGCCTGTAGGACCAGCATTTATTTGAGGATTGACCCGGCTTAGGGATCACAATGATCATGGCTGCGTTTAATTCGAGGGAAAAGGGAACCATGGTCCACCGCCTCAGCATAGAGTGCTTGGAGGTGCGGGGTCAGGAGGGACCAAAATTGTTTGAACCATTCAACCAGAAAACCACCTTTATCAGGTGTCTTCCCAGACAACAGATTGGTCAATGCCTCATGGCCCTCCTCCAGCATGAGGGGCTGGTTGATGTTATGCCCTACAGACCTAAGGATATATGGCAGTGGGATGTCGTGAAGGATGGGATGGTTCAGTTGGTGTGGAGGCCTGGGGGTCCCTACATAGCGTGCCCAATACTACTCAGTGAAGGCTTGTGCCACTGCCGATAATTGTTCTTGAAGACAGCTGGTCACGTCTCATATGGAGGGGACTAGCCTCGATATCACCTCTCTGGAGGCAGGCAATGGAGGAGCTTGCCAGACCTATCTCTGTGCTCATAAATCTTTTGGGCGGGGGCCCTCCAGCATTTCTTGGCCTCCTCCACGGAAACCTATCATAGCCTGGATATCAGCATTGTCTGCTCATGGTCTAGGTTCGTTGTGTGATGACGGCATGCTTGCCTTTCTAGTTTGAGAATCTGGGACTCTAGGTCTGTCATTTATGGCCACTTGAGTGTTTCTCTGCAGCAGATATAACCTTTGTGAGTCCTCTGAGGGTGGATTTGCTGGCCACTCATCGTGTACTGGTGGAATCCACTGCGCCTTGATTGATCTCAAAGAATGACTGAATCTCTCACTCTACAAAATCAGTGGATTGCTAGTCTGTGAGGTATCAGGCATTGACATGCCACATGGGTCTCCCTTGTAATTTAGGGGATCCATTTCATGAAATAGTGGAGCATAAATGTAAAACATGCGAACACTACTGAGTAAACCCTGCTAATCTTGATGTAACAGAATGAAACTTTATATGCAATCTAGCAAAATGTAACTAAATGATTAATTTGACTGCATGTGTTGGAGAAGATTGTTAAATATGTATAAAAATCAATAAAAACAGATTTTTTTTTAAAATGAAGGAGTGGAGCATGGTTGGATATACCCCGGGGTGGGATCTGAATGTGAGTGAGGTGGCAACCAAAATTGGTCAATCTATGACAACATTTTGTATGAGGCTGAGGCAGGAGGCCACGGTCACAGGTGAGGGTGGCATGCTCTTCAGGCATCACAAAGGCCTAATCCTCTGTCCAATGTAGCAGCTGTGTAGAGCAACTCCTGCGGCCTGGTCGGTATAATACTGACGTATCTTGAATCGGGTCTGGGACAGCATTAAAATTGCCTAGCACCAGAGTGGTGCTGTGGGGAGGGTTTGTAAAAGGTCTCAGAGTGTCTTTAGTGGCAAAGAAAGCACCTCATGCCTAGAAGGCGGTTTCCTGGAGCATAAATACATCGGGTTGGATGGGTTTCAAGTAAAGCAGGATGGCCAATTGCTTAATGCGATCAAGAAGGCCATTAATATTCTCAGGGCAGAGTCTTCACCATTTACAACTTGACGGAGAGGCACAACAGGAGACATTCTGGAAGGGAGGCAGAAGGAGGACCAGCGGGGATGGACCACTACCGGAGGAATCCCTGGAGGGTGGGGGCCTGTTGCAATCTAAGCGGTTGAGGTGTATGGAGCTTAAGCGTTGTATGTGCAAACAAGTTAAATGACAAAAAAAACAACCCAACCCCAACTACCTCCTCCCCAAACTTCCAACCTGAAGCATCTGCTACCCCATCCTGAAACTAGCAAAACTTAGACAGGACTAAAAGCCAACTAGGGTCTCCAAAGTCACCTCCTGGTATGTTAAGGATCCTAGTGCCCAAAGCATTACAGTATGGCCCATTGTATAGCAGCAAACAATATATAAAAATATATAAAGTACATGTGGTTTAGTAGGAGCATGGTCTGCATGGAGTAGCAGGAGATGTGAGTGATGAGAGTGCAGGGTCATTGCTACTTCCACCACATCATCAAGCTAAGGTCCCCACTGGTCAGCACCACTCAAGTGAAGGGGGAGTGGCTATGTAGTCCTTCGGTGAGCAAAAACATCTGGAGTTTATGAACGTTGAACATTTGGGTAACTGGTCCAGGCATCATGGTAGTCTGGGCTTGGTGAGGGCCAACCCCCAGGTGAGAGCCCTTTTGGACCGTGTGCATCATCTTCGTGTCAGTCTGGGAGCAGGAGGTGGAAGAATGTTATGTTGTCTCGGCTAGAGTGTTTTGGAATCTCATTGTGGTGGAGCAGGTGGTGTTCCATTAGTCACTCCCATGCCAGCTACGGAGAATCAAAGAAGTAGATGGAGGAGTTGAAGACAGCTTTCAGTCTGGCGGGGAAGAGGAGCATGTATTGAAGGTGGAGGGCATGGAGCTTCTGATTGACTTCCTCAAAGGAGCATCTGTGTTGTTGAGCCACACATGAGTAGTCCCGGGAAGATCATAATCTTCATATTCTGGAATCATGGGTCATTCAGCACCCGGGCTTCATGGAGGATGGTATTGAGGTCTCGGTGATTAAAGATGCGAGTGATTTGTGGGTGGGTAGGGGCCCCAGATGGATGTCACACTGCCAAGGACCTATGTGCCCATTCCACCACAAACCATTTACACAGTTTGTCCGAAGGATCCAGGATCTCAGCCACTCATTTAGGAGGAGGTCTGCTTCCTGTGTCTCAGTGCTTACAGGGAAAACAATAAATTGGAGATTGTTTCTCAGCACTCTATTGTCCCCATCTTCAGTGCGCTTTTCCAAGGACATCAGAGTGGTACGAGTTTGGACACATGCATTTTGAAGGTGGCCACTTTGTCCTCTAAGGAGGACATCCAGGTTTCGACATCCATCACACATCCAGCAAATCCTAGAGCCGAAGAGAAACATCTACCTGGACCTCTCCCACTTTGGTTTCAGCTGCCTCTCTAGAAACTTGGATGGCCTGGAGGATGATGTCCAGATCAGCACATGGAGGGAGGGGGTGCATGCAGGTGTTAGAGGCAGGGGTAGTGAACTGGTCCATTTTCATCTGGGCCGCAGCAAGTGGGGGAGGTTTGTCGCGGCCCATCTGCCAGTAGGAAAACAGTATCACCTTCATCATGGTGTCCAAGGGCACTGTCAGTGGCCCGCTTACCCACATGGGCATCATGAGCAGCCCGAGTAATATGTGGAGGCACCATCCAGGATCAACCCTGAGGGGTGGGCTGCATTCTGCAGGCAGTGAGTTAATCTTCTCGGCCACCCCTTCCCGTAACATGCCACCAGAGCTGGGTGACCCCCAGCACAGTGACCAGTATCTCAGGGGGGAAGGGAGGCAGAAGCCAGGAAGAGCCTAGGGGTGAGTTTCTCGCTGTAGGCATTTGAGCATGGAGCCTGGTTCCAAGGGGGGGCCCACTCACCAGAGTGGAGAACTCACACTTCAGATAGAGGGGGATTCCACCTCCAATTATCTGCTGCACCCCTCTAGCAGTGAGGGGAGGCACAGGATTCACAGTTTGAGAGAAGAGGGAGGCAGAAGTCAGTCCTTGAGAGAGGGGGATTTTGCCATCAGTGCCAGTAAGGCTCACCATTCAGGAGTCTAGTCCTCTGGGGGGGTTGGGGGCACTGTGTATTCCTCACGGGGCCAGTTACAGCCTTGGGGCCCCAGCCTGCGACTCCGAGACTTCCCCCAGTGAAAGTCCCAGGGCCGAGAATGGGGGGTCTCAGAAAGGTGACCCTTCATTGCCACCAGCAGCAGGGATTCAGGTCTGGCCTCGTGGCCCCAACCCTGCATTCCAGGGCTTCTCCCAGTGCATGTCCTCAGAGCCGAGAAAGGAGGGAGGGTCTAGAGAACAGCATAACAGTGGACCTCTGCTGCCACCTGCAGCTGTGAGTAGATCAGGTCAGGCAGGGGGTGAATCTGCTTCCCTGTTGGTGTTGAACAAGGCGGTAGTCTCCTGGGTACCGGGTGCAAGGTGCGAGCACCTCGATTGTGCAGCCAAAGGACTAGCCCAAGCCGCAGGAGTCAGCTTTCGCTCTGTAGCCTAGGGGCAATATTGCAGCAAATTCAGCCAAGCTTTATCCGCTCCCAACAGCGCCGATCTCAGCTCTCTTCTTGCACATCTGGGGTACGCTGAGTCTGGGGTGGACACCTAACACCACTCAGATGTTCAGCGTTGAGCTAGGATCTGAGTTTCGGCTACCATCTTGTCAAGCCGCACTGCTCAGGGTGGTACAATGGCCACTTTGCTTCCACGGCGGCCTCAAGGTGTTAGAACATACCTCCTGTGCTCCCATCAGGCAGGGGTGTTGTCCTGGATCGGGGGATCCGCTGTTGGGCAGGATTTTTCAGGATGGTTCCAGGGGTAAGCGGGAGCTGCTACAAAACACGGCGGCTCAGGCCAAGCCCTCACATGACAACTGATTTAACAAAGGGTTAAGTATGCCAAATTATTTGCAAAATATGTATTTGTTTTAGGGAACTGCACATGCAGATGAGAACTCTTCAGAAGGCCCTCAGTTCCCAGAGATCCATGTTCTAGTTATCTAAGAAAACATGCGGCTTCTACAAGCACTGGTGGCTGAGGGCGTCTAACCTATTGTCCCACTGAGTAAAAATGTATAACCTTTGTGTGAAAGAAAAATCTTTCTCCGGATAGGATTAAAAGGTAGGGGAAGTCTGGGGACTAGAGTGTTGAAATAAAATGAAAAAGATCTTGAGGATAATATAGGAATAGGCATTCATGCAAAGATGATACACTTGTTGGAATAAAACCAATTGTCTGTTGCTAGATTACCGGGCCAAATGAACCCCTTCATTATACGACAGAGCTTTTGTGAAATATAGATCTGTTATCCCTCTGCCTGGACATTACTGGTCTTCTCCCTCCAAATATCGGCCACACAGCTGTGGGATATAGTGCTCATTGGAAGTTTATTTCTATGATTAGCAGGATTATGATGATATGCCACATCACACTGTTTAAAATGTGCAATTCAAAATGACTAAATGTACATTTAGAATATGTAGCTGCTAGTTACTTTGCAGTAGGCAGAAAAATACAATTTAGGGCTTCATCCTTGTTTGTTATATGCCCACTAAATTGTTTATAATATGAAGAATACATTTCATAAAATTAAATTGCAATGTTAAGCTAATATATAGGGTGCTTGTTTACTCAGAGTCAAGTGTTATGAATGTGTGTTTATTTAGGTCAAGGTCGCGAGATATAGGGTGCTTAAACACACAGGCAAATGTGAGTTATGCAATTAAATCTTAAGATATAGGGAATTCGTTTACACTGAGAAATTGTGTTATTAAATTAAATGTCTGTTATGTCAGGCAAAGATCCAGAGACATAGGGCATTTATTTATATTTGAGAAGTGTCTGTTTTGAAATGTTTTTTTATTAAAGCCAAGATCGTGAGTATTTGGCACCCAGCACCTATGTAAGGGAGGTTAAGAGGGGCAATACCGGGTGGCAAATGAACTGACATCATGAGGAGATCGAGATATGAAGTACATCTTGCTTGGAGAACATAATATCTTTTGTATTTTAGGCTCTAACAAGGTCACACTATGCTCCAAGACCAAGCCAGTCACAGATAACAAAAGGAAGACATGAATGATATAAGGCAGCGGTTCTTAGCCTTTTGACTTTTGTGGGCCTCCAATGAATCACCACTGGAAGATGGGAAAGCCCGCCTAAGCAATTTCTACGATTTCAACCTCAAAAACAAATACATAAAACACAGAAACAAATACACATCAAACAAATACACAAATTCTGACCTATTTTATTTAATTTACAAACAAAAATTCAACACAATTCTAACTGTTAACTCTAATGATAAGGTATGAGCTTTTCAAAAAGTGGTTTTATTTCTAATCACATAACTATATAAGGTACTCTAGCATATCACCTCATCTTTTATTGCAACTAATGAATGCTTTCTTTTTGTCAATACATACTGATGCATCAATTGAGGCCACCAATCGTCTATATTACATTTTGTTTGCTACACCCTTAATCCAAGCTAAGGATATTAACTTAATTGTTAACCTTTTATTTCAAATCCCTTCACATATACAGGGCATTTCAAATGGTTTAATTTTACAGGTTGCCTTTTATGTATTTTGTTGGAAATGAACCATCTTTTACGTGATATTCTATCCGATTTTTGCCTAAACTCTCTTTGTTGGCCCTAGAACTCCACACTTCATCCCTGATAGCCAGTGGTAAAGTATATGTATGCTCCCTCTTTAAACATGATGAAATTGGTATACCCCAGATTGGTACATTTAACGCACCTATAAGTCACTATTGTATAGTACAAAATGTACCCTGGGCTTGTAAGTCAAGTGTCACCAGTGGGCTGCAGTCCCTATTGTGCCTCCCACTGTGGTGACACAGCAAACACGACCTACACTGCCATGCCTACCACAGTAGCCTGGCAGTGCAGTTTCAAACTGTCAATTAGACCTGCAAAAATAAACTCTTGACAGGCCTAAAGATTTCTTTAAAATATCAATAAACGCCCCCCCCCCCTTACATAGACCTTAGTGCCCATAAGGCAGGGTGCATCACATTTAAAAGTAAAACATGTATATTTTTTAATGTTACATATCTTTACAGAGGAAAAACCTAAAAGCTACACTCACTGTAGCACAGCTGGCTACCTCCATAGGAAAACCCTGGATTATGTTAGTCCACCTTATAATGCTAGTTTCTTATTGGTAACAGCTAGAGAATTATTTCCGAAACACCTTTTACTATTGAGACAAAATCCAATTTAATGGTAAAGTCAATCTTATAACTATTAAAGAAAAGCCACTTTAGAAAAATGGCCTTTTCCCTGCTCAAACTCCTATTGCCTTTTCTATAAGCGCCCCAACTGTCACCTAGAAGCTGGTCTCTCCCCTGTAGTTAGTTGTGATACCTCTTAGGACAGAGACAAAGGCCTTGGGTGTGGGAAGGCGTTGTACTTCCCTAGACAAGATGGCCTGAGGGCTGTGCCCATGCACCTGATTTACTTCAGAGGAGTCCTACCCTGTCACTGGCAGATGTAGCTCATACCTAAGACTCTCCTCTCTATTTACTTCTAGTTAGGCTGGTAACAATCCCTGTGGGAGAGGGATTGAAGCAGAGCTTTAGAGTGACAACAGAGATGGGGCTGCCTATTTCATAGCACATGTCTGTGTAAGCGCTGGAAGCTCTGACCAGAGAAAGAAAGGTTCTGCCATGTTGGATTTAGGAAAAAAGGGGTTATGTGGGATAGTTGACAGTACAACAGACAAGAATTGCAGAAATCTGGGAAGGACCCACCCTGGGTACTTCTTCCCCATTTGTTAGGAAGTGGCAGGGGTGGCCACACGAACACAGACTGGTGCAAAGCATAACTGTGGCTCTCACAGCAACCTGCTCAGAATACTGCTGAACCTGAGAAAGATTCAGAAGAGGACTGTCATCTGAAGACCTGAGATGACTGAACCTGCTTTTCTTGTCCCCAAAGGTGACTCCAAGGGTCATAAGGCTGAGCTCCTGCTAGAGCTAAAGAAACACAGCAAGCTTCAAGAGGCTGTTTTCTTCCATGACCAGTTACAACTGGACCTGAACTGGATCCTGGTGCTGGCCTCTGTTGGAGTGAATCTTGATCCCTAAGTGCTGTTTGCAAGTTTTTGGAACCCATGACTGGTGTCAAAGTGTAAAACTGTACTAGTTCTGTTGAACACTAAAAGCTGGAACTTACAAAGTTTTTTGTATTTTTGACTGGAGAACTATATTGAGATCTGCATCAACCTGCCAAGCAGACCCAACATATAGTAATGCTTTAGTTTAGGTAGGTGTAGTAGCAAAGGGGTATGGTTAAGAGTAAGAGAGATAGGGAATATTCAGAGGTGTAGTTATTATGGTATATGTTGGGGTAGAGGTCCTAGGGTATAAAGCACAGCTTTCCAAACTGTGTGGCGCGACACATTACTGTGTCGCGCCCCAGCCGTAGGTGTGTCGCGGATGAGATGACTTCTGCCAGCAATCGGCAGAGTGGGGCTGCAGGGGCTCTTAGAAGGGGTGAAACAACAACAAAGCCCCATTAACATGCACTAGGTCTTTAACGACCTGTGAAGTGCTCGGGTGCGGCTGTGAGCGGGCCCGGGATGCCACACACGACGGGGGGGGAGGGGGGGATTGAGTGGGGGCTGAAGCCCTGTGATGCCAATGGGGGGGGAGGGCATTGCATCATCTGCATTATTTGTCGATCCTGCATATCTTCGTATAAAAAAGCCAGTAACATTTAGGCCCTAGATGTTAATGGCTTTTTTATACAAAGATATGCTTACGTTGTGTATGGTGCATTTTCTTCTGTCTTTTGGTCCCCCGTAGTTTTTGTTTTACACCATCACTGCTCAGGTCAATATTTGTGGTATTCTCTTTGCCGAGCAGAAGGTGAGCTTAGGCCAAGTGCCCTATGACAGAAATGACCGAAAATGTGGAACTAATTGTATTTTTAAGAGTACTCGTTTTATTGAAGAAAAACATTTCTAGTCACGTGCTTTCCCCACTTTCTTTAACAGATTGTAGACATTAATTTCTATAAAAATGATTAGTGTTGCTGCATTTTTGGGTCCCTTTATTTCCTCAGTTTTGTTCTACCTATAAATAGTAGTTGTGTTCCTGCATATGGGACTTTGGCATCTTCTGTATGTGTGTTCTGTGCATGTAAATACATCACGCTTCATCTCCTTCCTCCGCATCACTGTCACTTCACTCTCTTCTTGTGCAAGTACTTCCTTTTGTCGCCTCCACTTTACCATCACCTCTCCCACGTACACAAACACACAATACTTTTTCTATTCATTGAGCGCTGTCAATGTTTTGAGAGCTGTGTACAGGGCCAGACTGGGAGCCGAAGGCAGCCCTGGCAATTTTCTTGGACCGGTCCTGGGGGAGTGGGGGTGGCGGGGTGTTGGGGTTGGCTGGCTGCCTGGCCTCCGGGGAAGCACTGCCTGCCCTGGCAGGCTGGAAACGCTTGTATGCTGCTTTTGTAACCTGGGGGGCAATATTGCAGCTCAGCTGCAAACCCGGCCCCAGTAACAAACCGGCCCCGGTGTGTGTGTGGGGGGTGTGTGTGGGGTTGTGTGTGGGGGTTGTGTGTGTGTGTGGGGTGTGTGTGGGGTATGTGGGTGTGTGTGGGGGGTTGTGTGTGGGGGTGGGGTGGTGTGTCTGTGGGGTGGTGTGTGTTGGGTTGTGTGTGGGGGGTTGTGTGTGGTTGGGGTGTGGGGGGATGTGGGTTGTGTGTGGGGTGTGTGTGTGTGGGGTGTGTGTGTGGGTGTGTGTGTGTGTGGGGGGTTGTGTGAGGTGTGTGTGTGGGGTGGTGTGTCAGTGGGGGGGTTGTGTGTGGGGTTGTGTGTGGGGTGTGTGTGGGGGGTTGTGTGGGGTGTGTGTGGGTGGGTGGGGGGTGTGTGTGGGGAATGTATGTGGGGGGTGTGTGTGGGTGTGTGTGTGTGGGTGTGTGTGTGTGTGGGGTGTGTGTGGGGTTGTGTGTGGGGTGGTGTGTCTGTGGGGGTTGTGTGTGGGGTTGTGTGTGGGGTGGGGTGTGTGTGTGTGGGGTGTGGGGCCCGAACCCACCATAGGTGGTTTGGGCTCGCTCGCTGTGCTTCCTCACGCTACCGTGTCCCTGAAATTATTTTCACAAAAAGGTGTGTCACCAACATGAAAAGTTTGGAAAGCTGTGGTATAAAGAGTGGTAGTGCTAACAAGGTGGTAGAGGTAAAGGTACATAAAAAAGATAGAAGTGGAGAGGCTAGTATATACATTTCAATCCCATAAGTCTGTCCATCAAAGGGGTCTAATCAGACACCAAGTGCCACACATGTGACCTCTACCATTCAATATGATCAACTCTAGAAATGTTATCACAAGTAGCCTCCTAAATCTTACCATCCAAAATCTGATCACCTCCAACCTCATTATTATCACTAACACCTATACACTTATATCTCACTAGCACCTAACAATCCTTTGCGTCTCACCAGCAGCAGCAAAAAGCCCCTCTTGATCTTACCTTCAACAGACATGCTGCTAAGTCTGACCATCACAAATATTTCACCCAGCCCTCAATGCCACCTGATAGCCATCCACCGTAATGGACTGCAATCAGGTATTTCCTGATCAATATGTGATCAAATCGTAGCTCCACCCAACTTTCCCATCAAACATGGCCTCCAACAGGCAGCCCACAGCAGATCTAATTGTTCTCTAGATTACTTTTCAGACAGAAACAATCAGATTGAACCCCTACAAGATAAGCAACTGGCAGACAGACCATTCTGTGAACTGATCCAAACACTGTCAGGCAAAAACACAAGAACATAACCCACTGGATAGCCCTTTGGCGATCTAACCACTTCCATATACCCTTCCCTCATTTTGATCACCACTATATTGCACCCTCATTCAGTTCACCTCTAGACAGCACACCTTTCTTTGATTTAAACATTACCTGAGAGGCTATCCCAAGATCAGACTACAAATAAATTGGCCTTCCACAGTCTACAACCGACAGACCCTTGTACTTATGACCACCAGGCAGACTTCTACAGATCTACCAATATCAGACATATTTTGTCTGATGTGACCACTGCTATAAATGAGGTCCCCTTATGACCACCTCTAGACAGTCTTCCTGTCAATGACTTCACTCCACTAGATAGAAACATTACACATCTGTTCATTACCAGACAGTCGTCGCAGATCTTTATGCCAATACACAAAGAAACTTCATGCAGATCATCCAAACCCTCACACAGAAAGGCCCTACACATCTGACCAATTCAAAACATTCCTCCACCTTCCCTCACAGAGAAGTATTTTTTTCTGTAAAATATGTAATTTCGTCTATACAAGTGAAAACTTTTTTTTAAGGGCCGAGCTTTGATTTTCTTTATATTGTTTCCAGTTTGCATCCGTTCTTTTTCTGGCAATTTGATTGCTGGCAAAAGAATAACTACGACCTGGAAAATACTATATAGAAAATCACAACTCAAAATCTAGCTGCAAACTCTAAAATATCAAAGGAAAGTAAATTAAGCACTAGCCACTTAAACCTATTCACGATGCTAACCTAAAATAAGGTCAATGAAGATAATAACCGACCTGTGTTCTTCCAGACCACATGACAGTGTGCTAATCCAACGACACAAACAACCAATAAAAAATGCTTGCACTTCCATCACTGTCCACTTTACCATTCACTTCTTCTCCGGGGAAATATGATGAATCAACAAAGAACTAAAAGTGAACTTCAACATACCGGGATATTGTGACATACCAGAAGGAACCATCCCAAAAGGATTATACTTCGAACAACGTACTTTACAATCAATCCACTATGCAGTTTGTATCGCCCATTAACCCACTTCTTTCACGAGGTCTTTGGAACCATATAGTGACCATGTACCCATGCCATTTCAACAGGTTTTTAAAGATGTCAGAAGTGGTTTTATGAAGGTGGGCACATAGCTGAAACAATTATGTTTGCATATGTGGGTCCTTCTTCTAGTGTTGATTTTTTATTTCCCTTTGATTAATTATATGACATTTTGGAAATATTACGCAAAAGTGCATGAACAGCAAAGTGGCATTTAGTACGAGATGCATTCTTGCATTCATGGACACGAGGGCCCATTTCCTGCTAAGAAATAGCACTTACCTGCACATTATGCAAACAGCAGCCGCTAGCCTCCTGTTAATTCATATTGTTCCCTTGCTTCCTCAATAGGAATTTCCCTAAATTGACTGATAATTGTATTACATGGTATGGTTGGGTAATTTCGGGCATATCACATACAAACTTAGCACAGAATGCCAGAGAAGGTGATTGCGAGTTTACGACGCCATAAAGAAAAAAAGGGAAAACTTTTTTAACGAAGCTCTTTTTACAAATGTTTAGAGAAGAAAAAGTTCTAAAAAGAACCTGCAGCTGTTATTATTGTTGTGATTTAGTGTTTTCAAAACCCACACAGGCTTGCTGGTATAATTGTCTAACGTTCAACGGTGGAAACAATTGAGCGCCCTTAAAATTCTAATTTTCTAGTGATGTGAAGATAGCTTCTTTTTTTAAATATAAATGACAAATACTGAAATATTTTGACTAGGAGCTGGGAGATTCTTTGCTCAGAGGTGGCCAGTTTGTAAAAGGAAGGACACACTGATACAGGCCATCAGCAAAAGTCATTGTCTTAAGGACAAAGCTTTAATCCCCCTTGAAGGTAGACTGTCTCAGAGATGTAAATACCTATGCAAGCTGTGCATGAAAGTGCTCTAGCTTGAAGCTACTATGCATGTTCTAGAGCTCTTCAAACACATGAATTCAGTGTTGGACTGCCATTTTGGGTGGTCTGACAACATGGCACTGCCAGATGGTCCAGCTTGAAAGAACCAAAACATACCGGCCCATCAGATTTATGAGATCCATGGGAACACTGTGGGTCTGAGCAATCAGCTGCAGGAACTGAATTTGGCACTTTTGAGTCCCCCAACAGGGCATCACGCTCATACTGCAACATTAATTTATATATTTTTGAGGAAGCCTGCTCTATTTATGGCATGGCTTGTACATGCATATGGTGCCATATGCTGTAAATTTGCTGACCTAGGCCTCCCAAAAACTTCCAACTTGCCTGTCTACCAGTCACTCCTCATTCCTTCTTCACCTCTGGAGTTACTCATATCCCTGGTGTCAGTAAGTCGGGGTGGGGAAATAATGGCCCATGTCCTAGGTCATTTACAATGAGGGCCTAAGTTGTGAGTTGTGGTGGATAGGAATCATCTAAATGCAGCAGCGGCTCCTCCGTTAACCCTTTCCATGCGCACGACGACTGGGAGCCATCGTGCGCAAAGGTGCTCATGTGCGCACCACGGCTCCCGGACGTCATGGCACTTGGCCCCGGAAATACCTCTGCTGCAGGAACTAGAGGGATTTCTATTTCTCCCCTGTAGCCTCGGATGCTGGGGAAGAGCTTCCCCAGCTCCCGAGGCCCCCCCTTATTCAGTGAAATGATGATCAGCGTGCACGTCGTGCTGACATCATTTCACTGAAACTGAAACTGAAATGAGCCTTTAGGCTCATTTCAGTTTCACTTT
Source organism: Lissotriton helveticus (assembly GCF_964261635.1). Classification (NCBI taxonomy): domain Eukaryota; kingdom Metazoa; phylum Chordata; class Amphibia; order Caudata; family Salamandridae; genus Lissotriton; species Lissotriton helveticus. The sequence goes on from NC_136071.1 coordinate 262,775,798, forward strand.
CTACGTGCTCAGGGGGCTATCTCAGCCACCTGAGCATGTACAGAAAGCCAACTAAACGCCAGGGATTTTTTTGGGTGCATTTGTTTTTAGGTTGGGGGCCACCCAAAACAGGCACCCCAATGCCCCCATAACCATTACAGCCTTTCTGCCCCCCCCGGGGGGCAGACGGAGGAAGTAGCCACCAATCTGCCCCCCAGGGGGACAGAAAGACCACTTGATGCCAGGGATTTTTTATATATATCAAAAGAAGAGACAGGATGCACACCTCGTGTTCCAACTTATTTCATTTTTCTCAAATTTAGGTTTGGGAATGACACAGCTAGAACAGTAGAAAATTGAAAATAGCATGTAAACTCAACATGTGGACTCGATTTAAGGTGGGATAAATGGGAAATGCATATTGGACATAAGGATAAACTAAGTTGAATTAACATGCTGATACATATACATTTGGGCCAAAGTGGCAAAATGGGCTGTGCAGTTGCTAGGGACGAGATGACGCCCCCGCCTTACTGATATTCGTACTTAAGTGCCACGGGCATGGCGCTACAGCAGCAATTTGCACGCATAACTGAAAAATTTGAGAAAAATGAAATAAGTTGGAACACGAGGTGTGCATCCTGTCTCTTCTTTTGATATTTCATAACTGATGCCCAACTTCAGGATTGCACCCACAGAGAAAAGAAACAGACAAGAAGATTCGAAAAGCACAAGTCCACACGGTTGGAATAACATCATGGTTCATGACAGATGGGGTTGAAAAACGATTAAGAATGGACTTGTTTTAAGAAACGATCATGAGATTTAACGTTTGCATTCTCTTATGCCTAACACAATTATATGAGGGATTACGTTTGTATGTGTGTAGACTTGTTCCGCAGGTTGAAGCTCGACAAACTGAATTGTGGGAAATGTATTTCTTTAACAGAAGTAGCACTGGGTGTATCCAATTGGGAGACTGGGAGAGCGGGGAGGTTTGAATTGGGGAACCAATAGGGTTTCGAAGAGAGTGGTTTAAAATGTGAGGGAGAGAGGGGCGCTTTCAGTTTTGGAGAAAAACACGAGGATGTAGACTCTTTTAAATGGCGCATGGCAGGTATGTGCTAGCTTGGGGACTTCTAAAAGCAGAATGTACGGTTTAAGCAACAGCTCATATGGGGTAATCTAAACAATTGAGAGGGATGGAGGAGAGATGGGTATGAGAATTGGGAAGGAGGTGATACAGCAGTGTGCTCGGAGTGAAGGTTTAAGAGCAAAGGTGGGTTAGAAGATAAACAGTAAGACGCAGATTGAGGCACAACACGAGGTAAAAGGTAGGATACTGTTGGTACACTTGCAGGGTGGCAGTGGAGAATGAGGGAAGCACGAGCAGTTAAAGCTTCGAGGCGTAATGTGAAATTGGTTTGTTTGCACTAACACATCGGGAAGCAATGCGCGAGTAAAGGTATTTAATTGAGACACGAGATGGCTCACTGTTAAAAGATGGTTACGTAGTTGAACGTATACGATGAGAAATGAAAACATTTTCCTTTGGGAGCACAGAACATAATTTTTTAACATTAATGGTAGATAAATGAAGAAATGATGAAATATTGTAATTCTTGGTACGGACAGTTGGTAATTGTGTTTTTTCATGATTGTTTACAGTGACCCCCGAAAAAGGGCCTCGAGCCCGAAATGCATTGGGTCTTGATTTTTATCGAATAAAATGCTGCCTGAAATGAACTGATGCCTTTGTCATGTTCTTGCAAAAGGTTGGGAATGACACAGCTGGAACAGTAGAAAATTGAAAATAGCATGTAAACTCAACATGTGGACTCGATTTAAGGTGGGATAAATGGGAAATGCATATTGGACATAAGGATAAACTAAGTTGAATTAACATGCTGATACATATACATTTGGGCCAAAGTGGCACAATGGGCTGTGCAGTTGCTAGGGACGAGATGACGCCCCCGCCTTACAGGGATTTTTTATTGCCATATGTATTTAGGGTGGGGGCTGCCCAAAACGTGCATGTCAATGCCCACCCACCACCATTACAGCCAAAGCCCACTAAATGCCAGGGATTTGTTTTTGTAAATTTTTTTATTAGGGCGGGGTGCCCGAAACGGGAATGCCATTGCCCCCACCCCCGCCACCATTACAACCTTTCTGGCCACCCCTGGGGTCCGGAAAGTGCACTTGACGTCAGGGATTTCTTTTTATTCATGTAGGTGTAGGGCTGCTCAAAATGGGCATGACAATACCCCCCCCCCGAGAAATTCCAGTCTTTCTGCCCCCCGGAGGGCAGATGGGGGCAGTGGCCCCTGATCTGCCCCTTGGGGGACCATAAAGCCCACTAGGCACCAGCGATTACGCTGGCTTTTTTAATGCGTGGGGGCTGCCCAAAATGGGCATACCAATGCCCCCGCCCCCACAAAAAAATAGCCACAGTCTTTCTGACCCCCTTGCGGGCATATAGGGGTGAACCCCCCCCCCTGATTTCCCCCCAAAGCGGCAGAAAGCCCACTAGGCAATTCCTTTTTTAGCAATGTGCCTACATGGGAATTTCGGGCCCTAGCACAGCTGGCACATAGGGAAACCTAGCAAACCTGTAATTTTTTTAATACTAGACACCAAGGAGAATCCAGGATGGGGTGACTTGACTGGCTCTCACCAGGTTCTGTTACCCAGAATCCCTTGCACACCTCAAAAAAATGGTTAAAAAAACACATTTTCCTCACATTTCTGTGGTGGAAAGTTCTGGAATCTGCGTGGATCCACAAAATTCCACCCACCACGCGTTCCCCAAAGTCTTCTGAGAAAAATTGTACTTTCTTGGTGAACCTACAAGTCCTATATATCCCCACAACCAGCAAGGTCCAGCAGATGTAACAGTATATTGTTTTCAAAGAGCTGTCATAATTCGAAGAAGTTACAGGTGAAAACGTTAGCACAAATAGCTGTTTTTTTCAACTAATTTTCAATTTTTCCTATATTTAGCTGTTAGTTTCTATAAAGAACCCTTGAAGGATCTACACAAATGACCCCTTGTTGAATTGAGAAATGTGTCTACTTTTCTAAAATGTATAGCTTCCCAAGATCCATTATTTCTTTTATACCCATTTCTACCATTAACTGGAAGGAGACTGAAAGCAGAAAAAATAGAAAAAATAGGCTAAGTCCCAGACAAATGCCAAAACTGTGTCAAAAAATGTTGGTTTTCTGAAAAAAGTCTGTCATTCCCTAAAAGATAAGAAAATGGTGATTTCAGCCCCACAAACCCTTTTTTGAAATATCATTTGCAGGGAAAAAAACAGACGCTTTCATTTGCAGCACTTTTTTCCCCCAAAAAACAAAATGTAGCTGTATTTTGGCTCATTTCTGGGTCCCCTCCAGGGGTACCTTTATAATCCCCATGATGTTGGAAGTAAAGGACGCAAATTTGGCGTGGATACCTTATGTGGTCAAAAAGTTACAGGGGCCTAAGCACAAACTACCCCAAATAGCCAAAAAAGGCTTAGCACAGGGGGGAAGGCCAGCAGCAAAGGGGTTAAGGTGAGGAAGCATGGCTCACTGCTCTCAGCAGTGCAAACAGGAAAAATAAAATGATAATAAAAGAATGTTATTATCATTTTATTTTTCAACACTATGGCAGTCTAGGGTGGGGCCAGGCTGGGGCGGGGCTGGGATAAACTATCATGATGGGACAGGGAGGAGAAGTGGTGGGTCCCATAAGCGCTCATGATGCTTCTGCCGGGAAACATCCTTTACCACGCGGATTTTACTCCGCGTGGCCTTTACAACGCGTCCGTTACAACGCAAGTCGTAACCACGACTTGCGCTGGAGGGCGCTAGAGGATTAAAAATAGTATATTTACTATTCCAACACCTTCCCTAGTGTCCACGGGGACTGGTGTTAGAATAGTAAATTATACTATTCGAAATCCGCGCCCCCAACGCAAGTCGTGGTAACGACTTGCGTTTTAAGGAACGCGTTGTAAAGGAATGCGTTGTGACGGTACGCTTCGTACCGTCATACATCCGCTTCTGCCGGCCGTCTTAGGACGGCCAAACCAACATGTGCACTTAGTATTTCTCCACCCAGCTGTGTTGCACAGCCAGGTGGATAACAGTGCCAGGCTCCCAGACACTGTCTGAGTGGCAAACGAAGCTCCTCAGACCGATCATGACACAGCTGTTGTGCTGGTAATACTATTATGATTGGCTTAGGGGAGTCTAGGAGCCATTGTGCTGCCAGGAGTCGACAGGAACTAAAGGGGAAGAAGGCAGTTGCGGCCGGTAAGTAATCTTTTCTTTTTTTATTCCCTTGGGCTGCCCCACCACTTCTGTTCCACAACAGCCACCACTGTCTATATATGGCAACGGACCAATGTTATTTAACACGCTGCCACCTTTGGGTAAGGACAGCCTGAGGGGCAATGGGTTAACATTGCCATCTCACAGCCAACGCTATTATTCTCTTATAAATACATGTCCCACTTTTCCTAGGTGAAGATTCTGACTGCCCGGTTTTGGGGACACATGCCTGTCTCATGCGAAGTCTGTCGAAGTTAAGAAACTACGTCCATTTTTGTGAAAGGCGAAGTTTGCTAACTTCACCCACCTTTCCAGAGAAAGTCATTTCGTCACACGCCCACTTACAGCCTGTGCTGCACTTGTTGACTGTGTGATGGAAGTGGGCACTCCTGCGTATAGTGTTGTTCTTGTGGGCACGACATGTCCTGCTGCTGCTTTTGTTTTTCCTGCTGTGAGTGCGAGGGAAAATTAAACCACTGCTTTTCATACTTTCCCTGCTCCATGTCTGAGAAAGTTTGCAAAGATGCAAGTCCGCAGGTTCAGATCCCCGCATACAAAAATCAGTATTTCATGCTCCAAAGTAAATTCTATCAATGCCAAGTTTCATTTGGAAACAATTGGATCTTAAAAGGAGTTTGGGTAAATATTCTATATAGCTGGCACGTTTTATATCTCTGAAACCATTTTGTTTCCTTTAACAGAAAGAGTGATGCTTTTATTTCCTGCCGGTATTTTGTATTCAAGTTACAATCACCTGTGCCATAAATGCGGTTTGTGTTGTGACTCTTTGATTTATGATGCGGTGTTGTGGCTTGTGCCATCTGAAGCTAGCTAAAAAAAGTGTTATAAGCCTTTTGAAGGTGCTCATAGAAAACAAATGTCTAAGGTCACATGTTACTAAATTCCAAAACAACAAAAACGGTATACGGAATGCATTGCTCTTTAGCTTTTAGTTTGAAATTGAGAATAGAGGCTGGAAAGTAATCCTGCCATCTTGACTTCTGTGTTGGACAAGTGACAAAATCCTATTAGACAGGTAGATATGGGTCATCTTTCTGATAAATTAAAAACAATTAGAAAACCTATGTATAAGGATAAAATATAAAAACCAAAAAAGTCCGCAACTTTGTAAGCTATTGTCTCAAAAAGTAAATGCTTCTGGTGCAATATTTCCAATCTTCGTAGAGACAATTCCATTTTCCTTTCCTCCTTCAAACATGTTCAGCCATGTTTCTTGAGGAAGAGGTAAACAAACACCTTGGGTGTGCGGTATCAATGAATGTGGGCAGTCTAATTTGAAGATATTTATTTCTTAGATTGGTAACCAGTAGAAGACTCAGGGCCTGGGAGATGATCTTTTCTCCTAAACTCTCACTTCAAACAAAGAGCAGTGTCCTAAATCAGTTGCAGCTCCTGGATCAGGAAAGAAGTGAGTCCCGCATGTAGACAGCTGCACTTGTCAAGTCAGAAGTTGCAAAGCATGTTGGACCCCAAACCCTAACTTCTCACATACATGACCAATAGTAGTGTTTAGTGAGATATAAACCTGATGCACAGTTCCATTCCTAGAACCATAGGTAGGGCCCCTACCCCACACATCACCAGTTATTTGACACAGTGGAATGCTCCCACCTCTAAATTTAGATCCACATTTGGTTCCACAATTTTATACATATCATTCGATAAATAAGAAACGGAAGAAAGGTGCTTAGTGGGTTGCTTCAGAAAAATTTGCTTTATAATTCAGGGATATTCTGTTCAGAATTTGAGATACAGTCATTCAGTATTTGTGATGTAAAGGCTTGGGGCTTTCTCAGAACAAAGTCCTCTGCTCACAGAAAATTCTCTGTTGAGGCAAAATCTACCACAATTTAAGCTATGGCTGAGTTGCAAAAATACTAGTTAATGTAATCTCTGGATTATAGAAGACATGCAATGACGTCTGCAGTGGTAAGAAACAAGGTCCTATAGGTGGGCTTGACCCGCGGTTTGCAAAAGGCTATAAGCCAATAAGGTTCTAAATATACAGGTATGAGCACTCCACTGTCTTAAATGTGAATCCAGATGGCAAATGCTTAACCACTGAGCTGATCTTCTTGCTAGGCAACATATTTGCATCTCATCTCAAGATATTTGACATTGACAGATTTTAGTTGAACATTTCGTGGATAAAGATATCAAGGTGACTCTTCCCTTAGTGCCGAAGATGTTCAGTGCAATTTTAGAGGCATCAGACTGCAGGAAGAAGCGCAGCATCTAGGGCCTCATTTACAAGAGGACTGCTCCATCAGAGCATCACTTTTTATGATGCTTTGATGGCACAGGCCACTCAATCATTGCTATGAAGCAATGCAAAGCCACCCTGCATGGCCTTGCATGGCCTCATAGATATGGAGTATGACACAGCAGCGCAAAGCGCTGCTTTGCCTTATGTTCCATGGGTGTTGCTGTGGGCTTTCCCGCACATCAATTCTGGGTTTTGACACATTCCCAGATGTACAAGGATCTGTAAATCTGGATGTGCATCAAAACTGTGCACCTCCCCAGGGGAGGGGTAACGAGAAGAATGAACTTGATTTCTCTTTGTTTTTTCCTCCTTCTATGTGTGCGGCATTCTGCAGCACACATAGAAAAAGGAAATCGCCTCCATTGATTATTTTTGCCAGGAAGGTATCTCTTCCTGCACAAAATCACCAACAACGCAGACACCCTTGAGGGTACCTGTGTTGGTGCCAGGCACCAATTTGTGCCCAGACGCAGGCAGAGAGGACAGGAATGCACCACATTTCATTAGTATGGTGCATTCCTGCCCTGTCCTTTTTTACGCAGGGAAGTGCTGCAAGGAGACTTGTGGCGCTGCCCTACGCCAAGAAGTAGTAAATGAAGCCCCCAGTCTTATGCTTTCCTCAGAACGTTTTAAAGATATGACACTGATGAGAAATCTTTCTAAAATGTTATGCACACCCGAGTGTCTTCCACAAAAGATTGAGCAGTCATGGTGGTGTCCTTGAAGATTTAAAAGAAAGGGGTGAGAATGATGTTGAAAAATGTGTGCTTCACAAGGTAAATCCAGGCCAATCTGAAGGATCCATAAGTCTACTGGGATGTCCAAAGAGACGTACAAACTCTTATTTAAAAAAAGGCTCAAACAAGGTAAGAGAATTCTGATCTGTACAGCTTGTTGAGGACAGTGTTCTCAGCAAAGTAGATTGCAGCACTGTACTAAGTACCGCTGGAAGATCTAGCATGACCAGCAAGTATCATGATCAGGAAAACAAAGGGGCATATTGACTAGGAAGTGTCGGAGCGCTACATTGGACACCTTGACTTAACGCCGCCGCCGCTGAATGCAGCACACATAGAAGTTGCAAAGCATATTTTTTTTCAATTGATTGTTTATGTGCAGGAAGGGTCACTTTCCTGTACATAAACAATCAATCGCCTTTTGCTGTTTCTATGTGTGCTGCACAACTGAGCATACATGGAAACAGCAAAAACGAAGAGAAATAAAGCATTTCTGCTCGTTTTGCCTGTTTTTAAGTTTGGCCTGGTCTTAAGTTTGGCGCAGCTTCCTATTTACGCCACCCTTGAAAATAGGGAGGCAGGCTCAAACTCAATGGGTGTTGTGGTGGAACACCCACTGCAACACCCATTGCCTGCCTCTTTCACACTAAGTATAGCATGAAAGGGGTTCTTATTTACAAGGCAGCGTTAAGGCACCTTGTAAATAAGGCGAATCCCATATCGCCACAGGAACGTCACTAAAAGTAACATTCCTGTGCCGATAGGGGCTTGTAAATATGCCCCCAAAGAGCGTTGGTGGAGGTCATACAAGGCCAACCGAAATGCATGGACATTTACATTCACATTTACAATTTACATTTACAAAGAGCGTTGTCTCAGATCCCAAAAAGAGCAATTTTCCATCCCAAACCTGAGTTGGAAACATGACTCAATGGGTAAGAGAAATTGGTCAATTCTAGATACTCCAGTAAGTGGGAGATAATGATTTTTATTCTAACACACATATTTAACCCAATGCTCAGATGTGGTACTACATGGAAATCAGTAGTACGGTAGGTGTTATAATTATGCAGTGTATTTTCAATTAGTTAACGAATATAAACAAACGAGTTAGAGGTGAAATAAACTCCTGGTGAAGGAGTGAAATGAGAGAGAGGGGAACCATGAAGGATCCTTTAGAAGAGGTGTCTGCACTTGGATCGTGGTCTAAAAATGAAGGGGGACAGTCAGAAAAATCTACCTCACCTGCAGCACCAAAATATTTGAGACAGGCCTACTGGGTTTGTAAATGATTGTTCATTAAATTATTGAAAGGTGTATTTTTTCTGGACTATTGCCTAATAAAATATCAAATTCTGATTATTAATACCGTCTATGTCCTAAATTCGTGTTATTTTCCTGTGGCTTTCATTTTACCGCTACGAAATCCTGAGCTGTTTGGTAACTTTACTTGTCCCTTTCAAGTTTGTCCGTGTACTACCTGAAACTGCTTCCAGGTCATGTCATGGTGTCAGGTGGCTTCCAGTTCTTCCCTGCGATAAAGTTCAAAAGGTCACGAAAGCAGCTTCGGTAGAACTGCAAGTGCAGCCAATTGTATAGTAACAACTTCTGCAAAACGCTAAAAACGATTTGGCTTGCTGTGAAAACCACATAAACGGTGCAGGCATTCACTCTTTCAAGGGAGGCTTGTTTATCGAACAGAGAACCATGTTCAGGAGACAGAAGTGGTTTATGATGATGCTTAATATATGTTCTTTTGTGGTAAATCTTTTGATATTTCGAAGGAAATAGAATGCGGTGTGACTCATATTGCCCTGGAACACCCCCTTTCTTACTTTTAAAATTGCAGATTCTTCCACTTACCTAACTGCTTGGAGTAAATTTGATTTTCATATACAACTCTTATGTAGCTTTAGGCTGCCAAGCCTTTAAGGTACTTCATTTTCAAGCGGGACTTAGAAAACGATTAGTGGCTTAATTTCCCAGCTTTGTAAAAGTCAAGCGTTGAGGTAAGTGGTACTGGCAAACAGTGTCAGCTGCTCGATCATAATGCAGGCCTTAACTGTTTATGTCTCTTTCCTAATTCTGCTGTTATCACTCCTGCTCCACATATATGTAAGTGCATATGTATTGCTTTCACTGAAGTTGTTTATTTAGGCACACTATTGAAATCTATTATTTAAAAAACATTAAAAAGAGAAACATTCGTGCTGGTCGTGCATTGAAGAATGTAAGTGGAGGTGGTATTCACGGCATGGCAAGAAACAATAAAATGAAAACATGAATTTATTCATTTTTATTTTTTATTTTCAAGAGTTTTGTATACGCTGGCTAGATCCGGAGGTATCAGAGCGCTTTACATGTACATCAGATCATAGTTACAGGTTACATCATAACAAAGGTTACATAGTTCTTAGAGCATGGCCACATAGTTACTGGTAAGGTCGAGATAAACAATAAGCACAAATACGTAAGGGGAGAAGCAGGCAAGGTGAGAGATTCAGGGGAGGGGGGGTTGGAGCAGGGGAAGTAGACAGATAATGAAGGCGGGAAAGAGGAGGTTAGGGTGAGAGACACAGCATGGGAAGAGGAGGGTGAATGGTACACAAACCGGTAGACGAGTCAAGGCAACGTCCAAAGTCCAGTATGCTGTGATCCCAGGGGAAGTGGTATCACTTCCCTATCTCTGTTGCGAGAGGCTTCCTTTGCGCAGTGGACTCTCTCAGAGAGGTCTCTAAGACTCCAAGGCCTATATACTGGATCCTTCCCCAGAAAGGGGAGAGGGAGTGCTTTGGCAAGGGGTGCCATACCATACCTCAATTGTGAGTGGCTCCCTTGGCGCAGTGGACTCACTCAGCGGGTTCGCTGAGACTCCAGAGTATAAATATTGGATCTTTCCCCAACAAGGGGAGAAGGAGTGCTTAGTCAAAGGGCACAAAGGACAGGGGGCTATGCAGAGTAGCAGGCAAGGGGAGAGAATTCGGGGGAGAGGGGATAGGAGCTAGGGACGAGACAATGAGGAGAGACGAAAAGAAGTCTGTCTAAAGACCGACTGGGTAGGTGACGACCAAGGAGGGAATCCATGGCCCATCTCCTCTATAGCTAAACTAAGTAGCTCCATCAGGCGTCAGACAAAATAGTTCCGTCTCAATACATTAAGAGAGGAGGGAAGGAGAGACATGAATGGGGGGGCGGATGCGGTAGGAGACTGCAGGAGAGACGAAAGGAAGTGCAACAATGTGGTTCATCAATATAAAGGAAAAGATCAAACAAGAAAACATTATATCAAACAGTCAGCAATACAATTAGGGGAGGAGAGAGAGGAGCGAGAAAATAGTGGGGGGGAGGGGAGGAGGGAAAGTGAGGTTGGCGAGACCCAAAGGTATCAGAGCACTATACAAGAGGATCAACAATGTATCAGACAAGATCAACAATTACACAATACATCAAGAATAATATGCAATACATTAGGAGAGGAGAGAAAGGAGAGAGAAAAGCATTGGAGGGGCGGGGGAGGTGGGAAAGGGAGGAAAGAGAGAAAAGACAAAAAGGAGAGACAGGAGGAAGTCTGTCTAAAGACCGACTGGGTAGGTGACGACCAAGGAGGGAATAGAAAATGATTTACTGTAAAATAATAAGGAATTGGTTGGTGGATACTACAAAAACGCATGCATTTTAAAGCTGGTTAATAAGCACAATTTTATACTATACTGTGAGCCCAAATAGTAAAAAACATAGACTTTTTAGGAATTTGTCTGTTATTGAAAAAAAAATCAAAGAAGTCTAGCATCTGGTATTGCATCTCAGTACATGTATGTGTCTGTCCCTGGGGCTAACACTGATGGTACTCAAGCCTAAATCTCGTATCTACAACCCCTGCTGGTCTATAGCTGGAGCCAGGTGGAGTCCCGTTCGCCCACAGTACATTTGCTAAACCCTGGTTCCGCTCCTGATTATGTGAATCATCAGGCAGTGCCATCATGCAGTGCTGTAGGAAAAGTACACACGTCACAAGCATCAATGAAGGTCTCATCATTGACTAGAACACTACTGAAGACATTTGGCATGATTCACTAAGGGAAATCTACCTTTGGAGTTTTTGCACACATAGGCTTTTAGCTGTGCCTAGACAGAGATCTTCACCCAGTTGGTATTGGTCCATTCTGGTGGAAGCATCCAGAGCAGGGCCGTAGCGGGCACCAGGAGTTCCCTGGTGGGCCGGAGGATTTGAGTCCAGTGTTGCGGTCACTGGGGCCTGGTTTTGCAGCAGTGCTGCAATATAGCCCCCTTCTAACAAAATAAAAGTGACAGCGGTGCTCAAAACTAGAGCTTCTAAGTGACACAACCCCGGACCCTGGGCCTGTCGTGTGGAATTGCCAGGGCTGGTTTCTTTTCCCATTCCAGCCGTGGAAGCATCGTGTAGTAATTCAGTTGTGAATCTCCATTGCCTCACCTAAGGAGGTTGTGCTTCTACAACTGAAGAACAGACATAGATTTCTACAAAATTCCTTTTAACGGATTTCTACACCCCAGCGGAGGAGATCTCTGCCACTTGGGTGCAATATTTTGAATGAAAGGTAATAGAAACACATCATACACCTGATACGTTTTTAATATACCAGCCACACATTTACCCTGCAATCTCATAGATACAGTCCAAGCTCTAAGCTCTGCACTCTTCTCCCTGGACTGCCTCAATAACAGGATGCCACACACCAGCTCCAGACTCCAAGATGTAGCCACCACCACTCAAAAGAAATAGAAACTTTACAGAGAAGGAGCTCTCATCACGTGTTAATGTAATTCTACTCATACCATTTTTTCTCCCTCCAATCTTAACAGAAGGCAGATAGTAAACTTTTAAAATTGTTCTCAGCACACATTCCTTTCATTAAAAACAACAAAAGGCTTTCTTATGTGTTTTAATATATATATATATATACATACATACATACATACATATATATATATATATATACATACATACATACATACATATATATATATATATATATTCATTGAAAAAAACAAAGGTTAAAGCTCAGTTATAGTGAGGAACACTTATTTTCCCTATACAAACCACGTTAAAACTACACAAGCTACAAAATTCTAAAGGTATAGTAATAACTTTAATTTACAATGTATCCACCAAACTCTTTTCAGCTCACGAACATCTAACCCAGAACTGGTTTCACCCTAGTTTTTTTTAATGCTTTGGTGGTTCATCTTAAGTGGGATGGGTATGCCCATATGTGGGTACTGTGTATACTTTATCACTGGAACCAAGCCAGACCTGGCTGATGAGTCCATATCAAGGATAAAACCAGTACTGGATTGTTTGTGTTCCAGTTCAGGGTGGATGTGGCTTTGCAGTTTGGGTTGCACTGCTCCCATTGGAGCAGGGTAAATACTGATTTGTATATAGCTGAGTCCAAACTGAGGTGGCATGGTGTGCAAAATAATGATGTATTGGGATGTGGTCCTGGGTATTTACCAGTTGTTGAGAGTAATTCAAGCATTCCATCCATCACTTTTTGTATACTTTACTGTGTCGCCCTAAGTAGGATGGGTATGTCCAGACGTGGGTCCTGTACACATTGTGTCACTGGAACCAAGCTATACAAGCCTGAAAAGTCCACTATAAGGACAAAACCGGTCCTATGTTGCTTGCGTTCTTGTTCAGAAACAGCTGCTCCCTCCAGGCAGGGGTTCTACCAGTTCCTAAACCATGTGGGAAGCCAGCTGAGGCTGCGGGGGCCCTAGGACTCCCCTTGTGGCCCCCAATGAATAGTTTTAAGGTAACCAGGGTGGACACCGCAGCATCCACCTCTGGCCCTGGGGGATGGGGTCCCCAGGGCACAAGAAGGCTCGGTAAGGAGGTGTTGCACACACCCCGCCCGTTAATAATATAATTCAGCCCCAGGGGAAGGGGTCCCTGGGGCCTAATAAGGCTTGGGGATGAGGGCAGCACACCCCCTCCCCATTTTATGACATCTGGTCCTAGAAGAAGGGGTCCCTAGTGTCTATAAAGGCTCGGGGTGGGGAGCCACTCGGGGTCAGGGTGGGGAGCCACTCGGCCCCTTCCACTAATATTATTCTTTGGACCCAGGGGATGAGATCCCCAGAGCCCATTTAGGCTCAGGAAGGGAGGCCACCCCCACCCCTAATATAATTGTTTTTGGCCACCAGGGGATGGGGTCCCAAGGGCCTCTTAAGGCTCTGGAAGGGGGTCACATGCCCCCCCCCATAGTTAAATTATGTCCTGGGGTTGAGCTTCTCAGGCTCATTTAGGATTGGGGAGGTGTTCATTACACCCCCTCCTGGCATATAAATATGTTTGGCATTAGGGGGATAGGGTCCCCATCACGCATTTGGGCTTGGGGGAGGAGAGAAACATGCCCCTCCCGTTTAATTAATGTACGACTCCAGGGGATGGGGTCCCTAGGGCTCATTTGGACTCAGGAAGGGATGCATGCATCCCCACTCCCCTATAATATATGCATGTCCCGAGGAGCAAGGCCACTGAGGCCAATTTGGGCTTGGTGATATGGTCCATGTGATCCCCTCCCCTATTATCAATATCTTTGGCCCTAGAGGATGGGGTCCCCAGGGCCTCCTAAGGCTCAGAAATGTGAGCACTTCACCCCTCACCTATAATTTTCATATCACACCAGGGGATTTGGGTCTCCAGGGCCCATTTGATCTCAGGGTGGGGGCTGTGCACTCCGTCCTCAAATGTAAATGTTTGCAGCCCTAGGAGATGGGGTCACCAAGGCCAATAGTGGCTTGGAGAGGAAGCTGCAACCTTATCCCTTGGCAGGGACCTTGCTACCTGCACGGGGTTGGACACAGGGCTTGGCTGCAGGCAGAATGCCATGCATAGTGGGTGATTGGCTTTATGTATGGTAATAAATATAATGTTACTTTACGTAAACAAAACCTTTTGGGAATTCACTGAAAAAACAAGGTTAAAGTGACAATATAGTCAGCAATCATAATTATATCTTATTTTACATTATAAAAGCCTTAGAAATTCCCTAAAAAACAAAGGTTAAACTGATGTTAAAATTGGGCGCGATAATAAGATCTTATTTTGTTGTTTTTTTAAACCATGGAAATTCACTGAAAGAAAATATTAATGTTGCATTATATTTAGGTTAAAATTGTATTGACAACGTAATGTTTGGCACTCAACAACTACAGAAAGTTCCCAGATAACATGTGCCCCTCCTATGCACTGCTTATGGCTTCATATATCACATCACTCATGACATGTTCTATGACTTCATTTAGGACATCGCTGATGACACCTTAAATGACAGAGTTGATGACACATTGAAGTTACAAGAAGGGGAGAGGAGTTGGCCTAACGGCTAGGGCGCTCGACCTCTGACCTGGAGGAACTAGGTTCGAGTCTCGGTAACGACACCAAAAACCTCCTGTGATTCTGGGCAAATCACTTCATCTCCCCGTGCATAACAAAAAAAAAATAAAAATGAATGTGTGTTCTCATGTAACGTAACTGGTGCTTTGTAAAGCGCTCTGATACCCGATTCGGTTCGGGTCTAGTTCGCGCTATATAAAACTCTGAGAAAAAAAAAAGTGGAGAGGCGCTGAGTGGAGTGGTGTAGAGTGGAATACCGTAGAGTGGAGCGTTGTAGAGTGGAGTGGGGTAGAGTGGAGTGGGGTAGACTGCAGTGGCATACAGTGAAATAGCGTATAGTGGAGTGTAGAGTGAAATAGCATAGAAAGTAGTGGCATGGAGTGGATTGTCATACAGTGTCATGACATACTCTGGAGTAACATACAGTGGCGTTGTGTAGATTGGAAAATCGTTGAGTGGAGAGGCATAGAATTGAGTGACATACAGTGGAGTGCCATATAATGGAATAGCATAGAGTGGAGTGAAAGACAGTGGAATAGTGTTGAGTGTAGTAGTGTTGATTGGACTGGCATAGAGTGAGAAGAGCATACAATGGAGTGGCATAAAATTGAGTCGCGTACAGAGGAGTGGTGTAGAGTGGATTGGCATTCAGTGGAAAACTGTAGAATAGAGTGGCGTTCAATGGAGTGGCGTAGAGTGGAGAGGCATAGTGTGAAATAGTGTAACTTGTAGTGTCACTGAGCTGAGCTGCGTACAGTGGACTAGCCTAGGGTGAAGTGTGGTGATGGGGCATAACAATGGGGTGGCATAGACTTGATTGGCATACAGTGTATTAGGGTACAGTGAAGTGGTGTAGAGTGGAGTGGCATAGAGTGGAGTGGTGTAGAGAGTCGAGTGGCATAGAGTGGGGTGGGGTAGAGTAAAGTGGCGTAGAATGGACTCCCGTAGAGTGGAGCGGTGCACAGTGGAGTAACAGAGTGAAGTGGGGTAGAGTGTAAAAGGCATAGAGTGGAGTGGTGTAGAGTGAAGTGGCATAGAGCGGAGTGGGTATGAGTGGAGTATGGTACTTGAAAAATACATAGGGGCTGATTACAAGGTCGGAGAGAAACTTCCCCCCAACACCATCTCAGAATTGTGACTGAGCGACTCGCGGTAGGCGGTTCCGCCTGGCCGATTATGATATGACCGACACTATTCAGTCAGAGTCCCATTGTTCCCTATGGGAGCTTGTGTTCCGCCCGACAACCTATGAGGGTGTGTGTGTAAAACACTGCACCCTGTCGTGGGCACCCCATGGTGCCTGCCAGACAGTATAGGGTTTTACAGGGGGGTCTCTTAGGTACCCCCTCGAATACCAACCGTAGACCGCAGAGGCAAGGAGGCCCTGCCAGGGACTCCCAAAGTCACTTTACAACAGCCTTTTCATGTCAGACAGGCCAACTCAGAAAGGCTGTTGGGAATCAACATCGTAATTGGTCATTCGGAAACACTGTCCATAGAGGTGCACAATGCTGATCCGATCAACACAAATACTCTTAGAGCCAGTCGGAACCGAAGAGGAATGACCGTCCGGTTTCTGTTCCCAACACGTGTATCGTAATCGGTCAGTCGGAAAGTAAACCAACTGAGTTGGTCGGAAGGGTTCCAACACGGTTGAGGAGATTCCAACTGTCAGTAGGAGGCTTTCCACCCGACATCGTAATCGGCCCCATAGTGTTAAAGTGGGTGAATGGTTGTAGATGTAATGTGTCAGGAATGTATATTGTAAGGTGTAAATTGTAATTTTTGGCAGGAGGTGTTAAAGGTCTGAATGTCAACCTTAGTTTTGTATCGTGCAGTGGTATACAGTGGTACATTTGTGATATACCACATACATACTGATCACAAGGCAGTTTATGATTGACTAATTGCTGTTCTCACAAATTGCAAAAAGCAGCACTGTAGTTTTCAGCATACAACATCACTGTGTTCAGGGTTAGGGCCTTAGATATGGGTAAGTAGTAGATTTTATTGTTGTTCCTTACCTATTACTACTTTGTGAAAGTGGTAATAGGTAGAGAAATGTATTTTTTATATACATATATCTATTTATATATGTTTGTAGCAATTTATATTATTGTGTTTTAAAAAAAATAATTTCACTAGTGTGGCAATTTGTAGGTATTACCGCAGTACTTCATAGACTTTTTTGTAAAGAAAATATGTGTAGAAAATGTGTAAAATAAAGTGTAGTACAGTGTGTTTTTAATTTTTTAACACACTTATTTTTTCATTTTTTTAAGTACTGTGGTACTTCTTAGGAAGTGCTGCAGTTCCCTGTATATTTTTAATAAAATATATAGAAACTTTTAAATAATTTTCCCTTCCTATTACCACTTATATATAAGTTATAGTTAGCGTAGGTAACTATAACTATTGAATTTCACTGGCTTTATAGGAGCAAAATCTGTGAATAACTATAACGTCCCTGTAACCTTTGTTTTTTTCAGTTTATTTCAAGGTGCTTTTAATTCTATTTCCTGACTATAGCGGCCCTGTAACCTTTGGTGTTTTCAGTGAATTTATATGTTTTTTAAATGTTATTTCCTAAGTATAATCTCCCTATAACCTTTGTTTTTTTACTGAATTTCGATTGTTTTTTAATGGTATTTTATACCTATAATGCCCCTGTAATCTTTAGTGAATTTCTAAGGTTTTTAAAAGTTTATTTCCTAACTGTAACCTATAACCTTTGAGAGTGATTGCGTGAGTGGCTGTATAGGTCAGTGAGTGGGAGTGGTTTTGTAGGTGTGTGACTGTGTGCATGAGTCACAATATGGTTGGTATGAGGTTTTCTGAATGGCTGTATGGGTTTATGAGTGGGTGTGTGAGTTGCTGTATGGGTCAGTGACTGGGTGTGTGACTGTGTATATGGGTTTGTAGGTAGGTATGTGAGTAGTTATGTGGATATATACCTGGTTTTGTGAGTGGCTGTATGGATCTGTAAGCAGGTTTGTGAATGGCTGTGGATCTATAAGTGTGTGTGTGAGGCTGTATGGGTGTGTGAGTGGGTCTGTGAGTAGTTTTCTGGATGTGTGAGAGGGTTTGTAAGTGGCTATACGGATGTGTGAGCAGGTGTGTGAGTGGCTTTGTGGGTCTGTGAGTGCACTTGAGAGTGGCTAAGTGTGTGTGTGAATGTCTGTGTTGGTGTGTCAGTAGCTGTGTGAGTGACTGGGCCAGAACAGATCCTCACCTGCCACTTTATCAAACAAGAGTCTACAGTTCTGCAGAAAAAGTCTACCCAACTAGAGTACTTTTTACTGGTTAATTAGTAAGTGCTACCTCATTGGGTAATACCTAGTGCATATTCTGCCCAACATCTGTGTAATGAACTGTGAGGAAATGTCTACAGTGACCTTAGGTACATGTAATTTTGGCAATGTGATTATTCTACGCATATCTTGAGCCACAAATCTGTGATGACATAAATACTCGTCTAGAGAAGAGGACAGGGTTACAAAGAGGGGATTCTTGACCAAACAAGGGTACCTCCTCCTAAATATATGAAATAAATGCTTCTTTGTTTGGTGCAGATGTCCTCAGAATTCCTGTACATCAAGAACACACCACTAAAGTCGGTGGAAAACACGCTCGGAGGCCTTTTGTTAATCTGTCCATCAGAGTGGGAAAGGTGCAGAGACAGAATATCGCGTAAAAAATATCAAATTGCACAAATATCATGTCAAAAATATTGTGGGTTGGGAATATCGACAGACAAATTCTTGTGGTCAAGAATATCGATTTTAGGTAACTAATATCAATTAAAAAAATATAGAATGTTTAATATCGTTAGCAAAAATATAGTTGTTTAAAATATCTATTTTTTTATTAATGTTATGTATTTTAGTATATATTTTATATGTGTGTGATGTATGCTTTTTGTAGAAGAATTGTTTATGTGATAAAAAATTTGTAGTTGTTAGCTTTTTTTTATTTTGCGTTTTTAGTTCTTTAGCGGGTTGTGGGATTATAGAGGAATAGGGAGGGAAGTAATTTAATTACATAAAATGTATTGAATATTTTTAGTAATTATTATTTTTTTATAGGGGAATGGAGTGGGCAGTAATTTAATTATATTACATTTATTGAGTAATATTTATTCATTAATCAATGTTTAATTGAGATGTTATAGTGTTAAATGTGTAAATCAATTTAATATGAATTATTCCATAAATAGTTGTTAATTAATTTTAATGAATTAATTGGCAATTCATTATGGTAATTGTGTAATTAGTTTTAGTTGTGTGTTGTGGTGTTTATAGGTGTAAATGGTGGGAAGGGTGGGAAGTAATTAATTTGTTATTGATGAATTATTAATAAGTTGTTAATTAATTAACATTAATTAATTTGTGATTAATTATGGTAATTGCGTAGTTAACTTTAGGTGTCTATTATTACTTCATTATAGTGTTAAAGAATGTGTACTCCATGAATATATATATATTTCTATTAATATTATTTTTCAAATTCATTATTAATTATGTTAATTATGGAAATACATGTAAATAAAAATGTTGACTTTTTTTAATGGTGTGGTGTTATAGGGTAGGTAATAAAATAGATACATTTATGTTTTAAATTACTACTTTGTTAATATTTGCTCCTTTTAAATAAATATTGTTTATAACTTTATTTCTTAATTTATTTTATATAATATGTTTTACCTTTTTGCTATATGTAAATAATATTGTGATATGTGTTCTTTTTTATGTGTTTAATATATTTATTCGTATTCGTATATTTTCAAAATAGTATTTATTTATTTTTAAGATTATTTAATTTTTTTCAATTGTTTAAATGATATTAGTCATTTTTGTTTCTCTGCTATCCTGCACTTTCCCTACTGTTGCACTCACTGGAGTGGGAATAGTAATTTTTACCCCTCTGCTATCCAGCACTTTCCCTACTGGTGCAATCACTGGAGTGGGAATAGTAATTTTTACCCCTCCGCTATCCAGCCTTTCCCTAATGTTGCACTCATTGGAGTGGGAAAGGTAATTTTGACCCCTCTGCTATTGAGAACGTTCCCTACTGTTGCACTCACTAGAGTGGAAATAGTAATTTTTACCCCTCCGCTATCCAATACTTTCCCTACTGTTGCTCTCACAGGAGTGGGAATAGTAAATTTGACCCCTGTGCTATCCAATACGTTCCCTACTGTTGCACATTTTGGAGTGGGAATAGTAATTTTTAACCCTCTGTTCTCCAACTCTTTCCCTACTGTTGCACTCACTGGAGTGGGAATAGTCATTTTTACCCCTCCGCTATCCAATATTTTCCCTACTGTTGCACTCACGGGAGTTGGAATAGTAAATTTATTCCTTCTGCTATCCAACATTTACTTTACTTTTGCACTCACTGGAGTGGGAATAGTAGTATATATATAAACGATCTTTATTCGGCAAAGCTCACAGTCATAAAAGATACATATATTATAAAAATGTCATATTCATTAAAAGCATAATTCATCTTAAAGCAACTCAGAAATAACATCACAATATATGTCTACATGTCTCTATTCATATATCTCTATTCACTTCTCAGTCTTGGGCATGTCGGTTTTTCAGAGATCTCACTATTGCTCTTAAAAAGTGCGTGACCACAAATAAAGTTTGTTTGTTCTGCAGAAGTTGCATGTGCAAAAGTGCAGTTCGAGCCTATCTAAAACCCATGTCTTTTAAGTAGGGTTTAAGATAAAGATGCCTGAGATACGTAAAATATTTGCATAAAAAGACAACATTTAAAATATCCTGTAGAGACCTATTGTTGCAGCCACAGGGCCATCTATCCCCTGTTCGAGCTACTAAACCTAGCAGGGAGGCCACTAAATGGCGAAACAGGTTAAATCTAAAATGAGTTATTAAAAAACGATCATAAGCACTGGTTAAAATAGTGAGGTAATGTTTTAGTCCCAATACAGATTTGACTAGGGCGTGTGCTCTAACTTTCGTCTTAGTCAGTTCCTTTCCTTCTCGTTCCGCACTTTCTTTCTTGGAAAAATAGATCATTAATTCGTGTTTTATCCTCTTGTCGCACAATCACAACTGGTGACATGCATGTATCGTCACAGAAATGAGCATCACACATTCACTTTCCAAGCAACCAATGAAACTTTATTGAAATGAACACTGAAATGAAATGAAGACACATGGCGGCTCCCCTCGACACAATCTGTAGGTCATAGCCTGCGAGACAAAAAACATGATGAGAAGGTGTGTCCTGCGCACATCAAAGGACAGAGAGAGAGTGAAGGAGAGAGAGGGAAGAAGAAAGGGGGAGAGAGAGAAGAAGAGAGTGGGAGAGAGAGAGAAGAAGAGAGGGGGAGAGCGAAAGAGAGAGAGAGAGAAGAAGAGAGGGGGAGAGAGAGAAGAAGAGAGTGGGAGAGAGAGAGAAGAACAGAGGAGGACAGAGAGAGATAGAGAAAAAGAGAGGGGGAAAGAGAGGGGGAGAGAGAGTGAGAGAAGAAGAGAGAGGAAGAGAGAGAGAGAGAGAAAAGAAGAGAGGGGGAGAGAGAGAAAGGGAAAAGAGAGGGAGAAAGAGAGAGAAGAAGAGAGAGAGAGAAGAAGAGAGGGGGCAAGAGAGAGAGGGAGAAGAAGAGAGGGAGAGAGAGAAAGAGAGTGCTGCCCCTGCACACCCAGGCCACACTGCTAACCTGCTGCCACCGGTGTGTCTCCAACCACTTGCCGGTTTGTATAGCAGTACACGAGGTCACACATCAGAATCAGAGCAGTCACCTGAAACAGAGTCCAGATACATGATTGGCACAGTACACATACTTGCACAAGACAACATCGCCCACACGCCCATGCACACCCAGGCGGAGGCACCCCAGCCCCTCACCCTGCCCATCAGAGCACGCCTGCCCATGCACACCCTTGCCTCACTGGTCACCTTCCGCCACCGGCGTGTAGACAGGAGGTCCCACCATGTGCCACTGCAAGCCACAAGCCTGGGGCCCGCAGACATGGCATTCTCCACACCCTGCAGCCACGCAGCGCAGGTCACCAGGTCTCACGTCTGGTGCTGGGTCTTGATTACTCCATGGCATAGGACATACAAGGGCACCCGACTTGCATATGGCCATGTCTGAACTGGGGTGAGAGAGTGGGCTCAAGAACGGTGATGGATTAATGACTGGGTGTGAGTGTTTGATTGGTTCAGATGCTCCGTCCATCACCACCCCCTTTTGTACCGCTTTGGCCGCCATAAGTGTAGCAGGGTATGCTCAGACGTGAGTCCCTCTCTCACTTTGCCACTGGATTCAAGCAAGCCAGGCTGAAGACGGCTGTAATGCCAGAAACCGGTCCTCGGAAGCTTGTTTCCGGTCCAGGGAAGGCATGGCTTGGCAGTTCGGGCTGGACTGTTCCCATGAGGCACAGGGTCAGACTGATTTGCATATGGCCATGTCTGAACTGGTGTTGCAGAGTGGGCTACAGAACGGCGATGGATTAAACCCAGATCTTTTGACTGGGTGTCAGTGTTTGATTGGTTCAGATGCTCCGTCCGTCACCACCCCCTTTTGTACCGCTTTGGCCGCCATAAGAGTGGCAGGGTATGCTCAGACGTGAGTCCCTTGCTCACTTTGCCACTGGATTCAAGCAAGCCGGGCTGAAGACGGCTGTAATGCCAGAAACCGGTCCTCGGAAGCTTGTTTCCGGTTCAGGGAAGGCATGGCTTGGCAGTTCAGGCTGGACTGTTCCCATGAGGCACAGGGTCAGACTGATTTGCATATGGCCATGTCTGAACTGGGGTGGCAGAGTGGGCTAAAGAACGGTGATGGATTAAACCCAGATCTTTGACTGGGTGTGAGTGTTTGATTGGTTCAGATGCTCCGTCCATCATCACCCCCTTTTGTACCGCTTTGGCCGCCATAAGTGTGGCAGGGTATGCTCAGACGTGAGTCCCTTGCTCACTTTTCCACTGGATTCAAGCAAGCTGGGCCGAAGACGGCTGTAATGCCAGAAACCGGTCCTCGGAAGCTTGTTTCCGGTCCAGGGAAGGCATGGCTTGCCAGTTTGGGCTGGACTGTTCCCATGAGGCACAGGGTCAGACTGATTTGCATATGGCCATGTCTGAACTAGGGCGGCAGAGTGGGCTAAAGAACGGTGATGGATTAAACCCAGATCTTTTGACTGGGTGTGAGTGTTTGATTGGTTCAGATGCTCTGTCCATCACCACCCCCTTTTGTACCGCTTTGGATGCCATAAGTGTGGCAGGGTATGCTCAGACGTGAGTCCCTTGCTCACTTTGCCACTGGATTCAAGCAAGCCGGGCTGATGACGGCTGTAATGCCAGAAACCGGTCCTTGGAAGCTTGTTTCCGGTCCAGGGAAGGCATAGCTTGGCAGTTCGGGCTGGACTGTTCCCATGAGGCACAGGGTCAGACTGATTTGCATATGGCCATGTCTGAACTGGGGTGGCAGAGTGGGCTATGTCTGAACTGGGGTGGCAGAGTGGGCTAAAGAACAGTAATGGATTAAACCCAGATCTTTTGACTGGGTGTGAGTGTTTGATTGGTTCAGATGCTCCGTCCATCACCACCCCCTTTTGTACCACATACAAGGGCACCCGGCACCATCGCAGGCTGCACACCAGCTCAGCCCAATGGGATCCCAGAAGCAAGGCCACGTGGCAGTAGACCCGCGCTGCCCGCTGGCTTGGCGTACATGTGACTGCAGTAGAGAGAGAAGATGAGGTTGAGAGAATCTTCGAGGAGAAAACATCCTTGTTGGTCCATGAAGTGACTATCAAGGAGGTGGATTGTAGGCCAATAGAGTCTAGCAAAAATGGCGGGAGCAATACTACTGTGTCAAGTGCAGAACAAAGAGTCCATATATCTAGAGACTTAGTGCCTGACTGTAAGAAGGCGTTGATATAGACAGGTTTTTCAGGCACATGAATTAGCTCTAGAGGTACGTAGGATCTCTGAGGAGGATTGGGGAGCTGGCCTTTAGTGGCATATTCCTGATGATGGAGGGGGTGCCCTCGTGCCCCTAGAGAAGGAGAAGAGGTTGAGATATCCAATTATGAAGGAGGCCATTGTGAGTAAGTATGAATTCACCACAGAGGAGTGTAGGCTGAAATACAGGGGCATTCAGAAAGTGTGTTACCAGTCCTAGGAGGAATTTGTGAGGTACTTTTGAAAAGTTTGTAAAATGTACGATTTAAAAAAAAAGCTTTTTATAAAATGTTTATACTTTTTCTTCATTTTTCCCGCATTTTTAGCATTGTGGCGGGCGGTGCTCTTAGCACCGCTCGCCACACTGCTAAAAATACACGTATGCATTTGCATAAACAAAGCCTGCCGCTGTGTTTATACAAATGCAGGGGGGTGCCACAGGTACCCCCCGTGTGCACCCCCCACCTCTCCTTCACTCCGGGGGCCCGCAGGGCCCAAAGACCGCATGCCTTTCCGTGGCGGCATCTGTTTTGGCCCATGGTAATATGGCTGGCGGTGTCTAATAGACACCGCCACCATATTAAACCTTTTACGCCCCGGCTGCAAGGCGACCAGGGTGGAAAAAGCGGCAGACGGTCTTTCCGTCCGCTGTGGTCCCCCCCGCCATGGTAATATGGTGGGGGTGAAATGGGTAGAGGGCGGGTATGGATGTCTAGCAGATCGCCACCGCCCGCACGGCGGTGGCGATCCGCTAGACATCCTAATGGGCCCCCAAGTTTTTTTTTTAAACTTTATGATTGTTTTATTCCCACTTTTCATTGATGATTCTTTCAACAATGCATCACTTTAGGTGAATGAATTTAGAAAATCGAACAGTAAAAAAGGGAAATAGCACCCACAGAAGAAATTTGTATGGTGAGAAGCATGTGACATTTCACACAGTGAGTAAGTATCTCATGTAAATGTTTGAAGGCAAGTCCTATTATAATGACTGCACCTGGTGGTTGTACTCCCAAGGGTACTGTACAAGTGGAATGTCCTCCTGCACCGACTTTGTCCTGCATGACACCGTTGTGGCTCCTTACTGGAACTGATTTTAAGTGGTTCCACATGGAAGTTGTCCCATGTAAATAATGCTTTGTAGTGCCCCTGGATAACTGCTTGCTTGAAGTATTGCAATACAGATATTTATCTATAACCTCTTTTTTTCCCATGACGGTATTGTAAGATGCTTCAAAACATTAACTTGTTTTGTGCTTCCTGAAGTACTTGTATGCAAAATTGTATTTGTAAATAGTTTAAATATTTATGTTTATTTGTTAATTGTTTGGTTTAAATTGTTTTGTAATGTGTTATAAAATGTGTTTGTAAAGTTGTAAAAATGTATATTAGTAATTTTAGTTCTAGTCAAACACACCCACACTGGTACACATACATTCACTCGCACACCTATAGAGTCATTTACACAGTTA
Organism: Lissotriton helveticus; assembly: GCF_964261635.1. Taxonomy (NCBI): domain Eukaryota; kingdom Metazoa; phylum Chordata; class Amphibia; order Caudata; family Salamandridae; genus Lissotriton; species Lissotriton helveticus. The sequence goes on from NC_136071.1 coordinate 262,800,917, forward strand.
CTGACACAACCACAAATAGTCACTCAAAATCCAATACAGTCAATCACACACCCATTTACACATGGAAACTGCTACTTTGATAAACTCATACGCCCATACAGCCATTCGTACACTGACTCACACACTGATACAGTAACTCGCACACCAAAGCACACACTGATACAATGACGTATACACCCAGTCATACACTGTATATGCCCTCTCTAGAACCCATGCACACACACCAACACAACCACTCTCACACCCAGTTATATACTGGTAAAACTACACATAGACTGACACATTCATGCACCGACTAATGTAGCCACTGACACACCCAGGCACTCACTGATGCTGCCACAGACTGACCCAGACACACACTGATACAACCTCTGACACAACTAGAAACACATTGATACAGCCACTGACATACCCAGAAACACTGAAACAACTACTGATACACCCAGCTAAACTCTGATGCAGAAAAAGCCACACTCAAGCACATACTCATACATGCAATGACACACCCAGTCACATAATTATACAACCACTTGGACATTCAGGCAAACACTGATACAGCATCTCAAACACCCATATACATATTGATACAGCCAGTTACACATCGAACCACACACTAATACATACACTATCATAGCCATGCAAACACTAATGCATCCAATAATACATCCAGGCACACACTGATGCATACACAGAGATACCCAGGCATACGCCAATACAGACACTGACACAGCCAGGCATACACCAGAAATGTCATAAACTTATTTTAAAATGTCTGTTCCCTCATACTTATCACCCTCATGAAATGCTTGGATGTTACCTCACATTCGTCAGTGCAATCGTACGCTGCAAAATGCCTCTGTAAATTCAAAGACACAGACATGAATAACAATTTTAAACAAGAAAAGCATTACATCATGATAAATCAAATCTAAATTCAATATATCGTTGAGCAAAAATTCATCATACAAAAACCCTTCTGTACATTCAAATGCAAATATTACTATTTATTATCTTGCTGCTGTTAGGACTCTAAAATTAATGATCAAGTGCTCAGAGCGAATTAGCTGATGTCTAATATGAATGCATGTTAGCATGATAGAAAGGACATTATAAAAGAAGTTCATGAAATGTTATAGTGTACTTGCAAATACAAAATAGATTTGTTAGTTTTATTTTTGCACTTTTATTCGATGAAAGGCATACGAGTGAAAGTGTAAAACTTCTATGTTTATGAAACGAGAGATGAAGAATGAGTACTTAAAACCAGAAGGAAAATGGTGTCTCATTGTTGTGTACAAGGCCAACATGTACAGTCGAAATGCGTAAGCGGTCTCTCTTTAATAAATTAATGGAATTGTAAACAGCTCAAGTGTCGTCTCTGTTTTCTGACAGGAGTACAACGAATATATAAATAAACATATATATTTATTTATATATATATATCTCGCACAATTCGGTTTTCTACTATGTAAACAGTAATCAATTCGGATTGCTAACAATATGCATTTAAGCATGTAGTACAAATTCGGGTTTATTTTCTTGATGCAACAAAGTTACATTGACATAGCGTATATATGTACTGTGTCTTTAAATTGCTTGTATCTAGTATCAGGTATAACCATGTGACTCACGTTTGGTAGGTGTGGCCCAATAGAGTGGGCCTGCACTGTGCAGATAAAAGAAGTTTCCGTTTTTGAAATGTGGTGTGTGAACAAGAGTACGCCAGTACTCGAATGGTTGCATTTTGGAAGGCACTCGGAATAAATAACATCTTGCCTGGATAACGTGAGGTCTGTCTCTTCTTTCGCCGCTGCATGTGGAGGTTTGAAGATTTCACAAATATATATATATATATATATATATATATATATATATATATATATATATATATTCACTGAAAAAACCATAGGTTATAGACCATATATAGTTAGGAATTAGCATTTACAAAACCTTGAAAATTCACTGAAAAAACCATAGGTTATAGAACATATATAGTTAGGAATTAGCATTTAGAAAACCTTATTTTACTCACACAAAACCATTGAAATTCCATATATAGTTAGTTGCACTAACTATATATCGCGCACCCGCAATCCACTGCTGATGATGTCACATATTACATCATTCATGACATGGTCAGTGACATCACTGATGACATCACTGATGACATCATCTAGTGTCTGTGTGTTTTTGTAAAGTTTAAATACGTTTTACATATTGAAGAATGACTGGATGGATGGAAGACTGAGTGTGTGTGTGGCTGGCTGGGAGGTGTGTGACGCTGTGCATATCAATGTGTACTTGTATCAGTGATTGTATAAGAGAGTAAGTATGTGTTAGTATATGTGTGAAAAGTATGGTGTTCTGTGTTTAACTATAGATGAGGAAATCGAAGTGTGATTGATTCTTCACAGGACTGACTAGGTGTATGAGTGCATATGATAGTGTTCTAATAATAACTGACTGTATGTATGAGTAATTGTATGGGTGAATGAGTGAATGTGTGTGTAGATGTACGAATCAGTGAGTGCGTATGTAGTAACTGGTATTGGTGTGTCATGATGTCATCAGTGATGTCATTTGAGATGTCATCAGTGATGTCATTTCAGATGTCATTAGTGATGTCATCAGTGATGTCACTGAAGTATGGTGTTCTGTGTTTAACTGTATAGATGAAGAAATGGAAGTGTGATTGATTCTTTACAGGACTGACTTGGTGTGTGAGTAACTCCATGGATGAGTGGCAGTGTGTGACTGTCTGCATAGGTGTATGAGTGCATATGATAGTGTTGTAATAATGAGTGACTGTATGTATGAGTGATTGTATGGGTGAATGAGTGAATGTGTGTGTAGACGTAGGAATCAGTGAGTGCGTATGTAGTAACTGGTATTGGTGTGTCATGATGTCATCAGTGATGTCATTTGAGATGTCATCAGTGATGTCATCAGTGATGTCATTTGAGATGTCATCAGTGATGTCATCAGTGATGTCACTGACCATGTCATGAATGATGTAATATGTGACATCATCAGCAGTGGATTGCGGGTGCGCGATATATAGTTAGTGCAACTAACTATATATGGAATTTCAATGGTTTTGTGTGAGTAAAATAAGGTTTTCTAAATGCTAATTCCTAACTATATATGTTCTATAACCTATGGTTTTTCAGTGAATTTTCAAGGTTTTGTAAATGCTAATTCCTAACTATATATGGTCTATAACCTATGGTTTTTTCAGTGAATTTCATTGGTTTTTTAACAGCTAATATCTGTAGCTGTAAAATGTATTCTTCTTTAAATCCAAAAATATATTTTATATGTTTATTAATAATTTTTTTTTTAAATATTTTTTTTTCTTCGTTCCCGCTTCGCGAATCGGGAAGCTTCCCGTTAGCTGACCTTGATGCCGCGAAATAGACCGCGAGCCGGTAAACGTTTCTTTACCGCAACTGCCGCGTTAGAAAACAACATCGTGACGCCTCCCGTCCGCATGACGTTTCGCGTTGTCGCGTGATACGTCATATGACGTGCTACGTTAGCGAACTGGTACGCTTACCGAGTCGCAAAGCACAGGTTTCTGGAAGCAAACCGGGAGGCCCTGCAAAGCGCTTAACGTAAACACAGCAGGTCATGTGACTTGGTAATAACACTTTTCATTGGTTCATTTCACTTTTGGTTTCCTAATGATGTAAGACTAGGTCATATAATCTAAAATGAACACTTTTCATTGGTTGAGAACTATTGTTTTTCCCAAATGATGAAAATCCCTCCTTCTTTCCTCACTCTGAATTTCATCATTGTGAGAGAAAGACCCTTTGTTACCAGTGAGCAATGGCTTCTTTAGTAGCTTCAGCTGGTGCTTCCCCACCACCTCCACCACATCCAAGGAAGAGTGGACCACCTGCTCAAGTTATAATTCAGCAAGAAGAGGAAGAAGAGGAACAGGACGACGAGCACGAAGAGAGGCACTTTTTGCCTGAGGAGCCCAGGACGTCTCACCGGAAAGAAAACTTCATTTGGCAATTTTTTAAAATTCCCAAAGGTCAGAAAAAAGTAAATGCAAGATACGTAACTTGCCTTATATGTCAAGATAGACTGTCCAGAGGGACCGACAAAAAATACAGTTTCGGAAACTACACAATGCATCGCCATATGACTAGGTGGCATCCTAACAACTACAGTGCTGCACAGTTTCGTAACGACCTAGATAATCTCCCTATTATGGCCAGAAGATCTGTTGTACCGGAAGTAACGAGACCAGAGGGCAGGGAGATGGTGCCAAATATTCAAACGAGATTTCATGAAGTAAAACACGTCTGCGTACATTGCAATGGATTCATTTGCTACGGAGAAAGAAGCATCACTCTGATCAACAGAGCTATTGACTATCATATGCAAGTTTGTACGAAACGCCCCAAATAATAAATACTTTTTTTTTGTTTTGTTGCTCCTGTTGAGCCCTTTACAATGAATCGTTTTCATTGCCCCCTGCAAGAAAACCCCCCAAAAATATAAAACTGTTCAGAAAAATTCAAAAAAAGTAAAAAAATGTTCAGAAAAATAATAAAAAAAATATAAAACAACAAAAACAATAAAAAAAAAGTTCTTTTCAGAACTACCTCCCCGTTATTAAAAAATTGGTACAATATTTGGAACTGTGCCAACCTCTATTTCTCGTAGTTCGCTTCCCAGTTCGCTCGCCGGTACGCGAACCGGAAGTGAACCCAAAACTTTTTTTTTTAAAAAGAACAGTAAGTATAAGGGAAGGAAACAGACACTTATGTTAAAAGAAAGACAGCTATAGGGGAGTAAACTAGAGATACTATTACCCGTAATCCACTGCTGATGATGTCACATATTACATCATTCATGACATGCTCAGTGACATCATCAGCAGAGGATTGCGGGTTTTTTGGCAACGTGCCTTATCCACGGTTTAATAACGCTGCCTTTTGCTTTATATAAGTTTTCAAATTGTATGAAATATATACCAATAGGTCGTTATGAACCTTTAGGTAGTGCTTTTCTTCATGAGGTCTGGTCGCTTCCATACACATACAGATGTTTCAAAGATGATCAAGAAGTTTATCTGAATGGAGAGGAATGCACTGAGACGCCAGATCATTCACTAATGTGTAGGCACATACAGTTACACGGTTCATGCAACAAACACCGACCAAATATGGCTTGCGTGTTGCAAGGCACGCCAGTTCCTGCTATCATCCCCACGTTCAAGTTGTTGGAAAATGGTAGTTATTTGATGCTCAATAATGAAGATTGTTCTGGGTTAATTAAAAGTATTCCTTTTATCGTAACAGTAAGTGAACGGGTTATTTGCTGCAGAAATGTTCTATTTCCTCCCACACATGAACATAGGGAGTTTTCAATCTGGCCACAAATACCAACCTTGGGAGCAGATTTCAACGGCATGGCAAGAATAAGAGCTCTTTTGTCTCAAAGAGAGGTGGCCTTGAGTTCGGCCCGTGAAACTTTCGTGCTTCACATAGCGAACACCCGTACAGAGGTGCAGACCCTTTTAAATACAGATTTGCCTTTCCATTTCAGCAAGATGGTTCGGACTATCTTTAACGCGTCCTCCACAAAGGGCCTGGCGCACTTTTTTAAAGTTGTTACCAGTGGTCTCGTGACTTCATTTGAGAAAATCTTTGGAGTCATCCCTGCTTTCTTTCATTCTATTTTTTTCCACTGTGCTTCGTGGATTCCCATTTTTACTTGCATTACCAGCGGACGCTCTTGTGCTTTTTTACATTTTTAAATATGGATGTCCCTCCTGTGCAAGCTCCCGCCCTGCAGCTGCTGACACTGTTCCGCAATCGCATGCTAGAATATTATGGCACAATGCCGTTGGCGATATTAAGCACGGCATATGGATTATCTTTTCGATTCTCCTACTTCACCTGTGTCCAGCCTGTATTTCACTGCCTGACCTGTGATTTCGATTGGGCCATTGATTTGTGTCTCTGCGGACCGGTTTCTCCTGACGTCGACTTTAATCAGCTGATGACTCCTATCATTACTCACGAGTTGGTTTGTCCTGGCGAAAGGATTATGGCTGTGGCATTGATGCATGGACTAATTGGTCCCTGGAATTTACTGGCGGCAACACAGTCTTTCTTGGAACAGAGCTTTCTTGAAAACCCACCGAGCTGTCCTCTGATGGTGATAGAGGATCCGGTGCTGGGAGAGCACGTATGTTCTTTTCCGCTTTTAAATTGGATGGCTGAACTCTTTTCGGATGAAGACGGTGACTTCCTATTGGAGGCTGTTGCAGCTTATTTTGCATACACAGTTATGTCATAGACCTTTTTCATGTTTGATATGCTGAGTACTAGCATTTCATTGACAATTCATTGACTTATTTGTCAAGTTTTTATTATTTAGCTTGCCTATTGGCTTAAGACTCGATAAAGTACTTGGCTGTTTTATTTTTCTTTAGCATTAAATTTTCCTAGTTTTTAATGTTTTACCTTGCGGACCGTCCACATATAAAGTTGCAATCTGCTCTCATGAGATGGCACTTCTATTATCTTATTCAGTTCGTTTCCGGATCATGGGGAGGTGTCATCTAGGTCCTGGATATCTTTACACCGTGTTAAGTTAGCATGGGCTCATTACCGGTTTAAACGCCATTTTTCCTTTTTTGCAACTTCTGCACACGACACTTAGTTGTTGCTTTAGCTTTCAACCTAGTAGTTCATCGTGGTTTACATGAGAATAATATGTTATTGCTCTACTATCTGCTTTGCTTGTTAAACTATATCTGTACAGCGAGTGCTGAAGTTTCAAGAACAACACGATACAGAATTGTTATGAGGTCTGATCTCCACGACTTCATACTCATAACATAAGTGCAGCTTCTGCCAATTCTGGGCATGAGGCGGGTTTTATATTGCTTTGCCGAACACACATACACAACAGTTGATGCGGTTCACATGAAGAGAGAGCTGGTGTATGCTGATGTGATTCCTTCAAATCTAAGACACTAAAGTATGGGCACGCCCTAAACCAACACAAACAGACCTTCTTAGCAAATAATATAATATGTGTGTTAGGGAGGGTGAGATATAAGCAGCCGCGGGCCGTGGAGGGAGTTACGGTGGGGCAGGGAGGCGGGGAGGGGGAGGGGCAGGGTGGAGCCCTCTCCACCCTGCCCCTCCCCCTCCCCGCCTCCCTGCCCCACCGTAACTCCCTCCACGGCCCGTGGCTGCTTATAAGTGTTGCTAACTCTTATTCATTTACAGCATGTTAACATACTGTCACCATTCGCTTTTTATGTACTAGTAACTATGCTGGTAATTTTGCTACTGATAATATGTGTACTTGTATTATCTGAGATACTACGCCTGAGAAGACGGCATTAGTAAATAAACATTTCAAATACACATGTGTTCTTCTTAACTCCATGTTCTGGTTTCTAAGAAATATATAACGACCGACTGTTCATGAGTTCCACGTATCCTGAGGTACTATAAGTTCATATTCTGGATTGTCTAAACATTGAGAGTTTGTTATATCCAATGTGACACTGTACCTAGCTTGCTAAGGGGTTTTTGATTACTAAGGTGAGTTTTGGGGCACCCTAATTCGCCGAGGTTCCAATCCTCTGTCCACAGTTCTGTGTGAGAACAGAAACCCTGCGACAGGGGCACCCCCGACCCTTGCTGGAGCTTCATCACACTTGCGATACAACTCCAGCAATGCGCCACCTTTACGGCACAGATACATCACGCATCTGTGCTGTTTTTGCCCCATGATGCGCCGCATTGTAAATGCAGCACACCATAGGTGACGGAACAGCGGCACAGAATGACTAACACATCCTTGGTGATGCGCCAGTCATCATAAATCTATCCCTATGCTTCTTATCTTGTTAGAGATGAACCGCCATATGTATCATCAAAGTTTTTTGCATTTCCTAAATAGCGAACTTTAAGGAATAAATAGCGATTCTTTACCATTCCTAGTTTGCGATGAGCTATTTGCTAATTACAAATTACCCATTCATTTCCTTCATTTCCATAGGGCGGTTGGACTCACTTTTAGCTCGAACGGCTGAATGGATTTCCACGAAACTTGGCAAAATTGTAGGGACTGGTAGCCCGATGTGCCTTTGCTATGTCTCAAGATATATGCTCCAGTGGTTTTTACGAAAATTAACTTTGAAAAATATATATTGGGCTACATTGGCCTATATATATGTTGGAGCCCAAATGTAGCCCAATGTAGCCCAATGAAGCCCAATGAAGCCCAATGTAGCCCAATGTAGCCCAAAGATGTCCGCCAGAGAAAAAAAAAAAAAATGTAGCCCAAATATCAGCCAGATGTAGCCCAACTATAGCCCAGTGACAGAATGACCAATCAGCTTCGCAAACCTCCGTTACGCGAAGCGGAGCGCTGTTACAGATATATATCTTTTTTTGAACGTTAATTTCTCAAAATCCACTAGAGCACATATATTGAGACCTAGCAAAGGCACATCGGGCTACCAGTCCCTAATATTTTACCAAGTTTCGTGCAAATCCATTCAGCCGTTCGATTATTATTATTATTTTTTTTTTTTGCCCCGCGGGGCCCTTTTAAAACCTCCACATCAAACCTAGGGGGTCAGCGAGGATCTACTATTCCCCCTTATGGTCATTTGCCCCTTCGCTTTGGCCTCCTCTTGTCTCTCGATCCTACCGAGAGACAAGATGGCGGCCGCTACGGACTGTTTGGAATGTTGACAGACGCCGGAGAACCAATCAGCTTCGCTTCACAAAGCTCCGTTGCGCGAAAAGTACGCGTCCTGGAGCGCTGCCCGGTCCGCTGTTACAGATATATATCTTTTTTTAAACGTTAATTTCTCAAAATCCACTGTAGCACATATATTGAGACCTACAAAAGGCACATCGGGCTACCAGTCCCTACAATTTTGCCAAGTTTCGTGCAAATCCATTCAGCCGTTCGGGCTAAAAGTGAGGCCAACCGCCCTATGGAAAACTCAATGTTAAAAACACGTTTTGGGACCCCCCTTTTTTCTCGGCCCCCCCTTGACAAACCCCCCCCAAATTTTCAAGGGCTGCTCAGAAACAAAATGTGCCATTTTCCTGAAAATTTCAGCCAATTCCGTCCACAATCTCCAAAGTTATTAGACATAGAATTTTCAAAAATCCCATAGAGAAAAAATCCTAACTATATATACCTATGGCGACCGCCAGTAGGTAATATATGTATATATATATGGGTGTGTTTGTATGTTAATTTCCATAGGAACTCGTTGTCATACCTACAACATGAACCACTAGACAGACTGACACCAAATTTGGCTGAAAGGTATATGGTGTTAGTAAGATTGTGCTTTTTGTTATTTTGTGCAAATCCGTTTGCTAGTTTTTTAGAAATGTAAACCCAAATTCATAGATATATCTCTGGCTGCAGATATTTCGCAGTAGTTTTGCACTTAAGTACGGATGCGCGCGCCATCAGGAATGCTGTGATTGGCTGGATGCAACCTGATCAGAAATTTGCTGCTACCATTTTATCATTCAGGAACAGTTTCCTAGGCTGAAACTTTGTGTGAAATCTAACATAAGGAATGAGGGTGGAGATACTCTGATCCCATGTTTGAGAAATCGGTGTGTTAGTGACACAAGTTATGCGCCGAAAATAGATTTTTTTTCATTGCATGAAAATATTTTGATGACGCCGCAACTGCCAGTGCAGCCCCCATGTATTGTCGCAAGGACATCATGAGTATTGTGGCAACACAGTGAAAATTGGTCAAAACATAAAAAAATATATCAGTGAATCATTAATACACACTGTATTATATTGAGATTCTGATAAATGTTTTTATAGAGCTACTTTGAAAGTGGTTTATCTAGTGTGATGATTAGAATTAATTATATATTTATAAGTTTTCAGTCGGGTGGTGGCTATTGAATTCCTGCTTTTTGCTTACACGCAGTATCCGTAGGGATAGTCATTACTGATGTTATTGCGATCTCTGGCCTCACCTGGAAAGCAGAAAATAGGTTTTAGAGCTGGTTGTTCTAGAAATACATTAGAAAAACAGGAGTTTGAAGTGTACAGTAATAAACCCCCTAGTTTGTAAAAAACTGCAATATGTGCACATATATGTGTTTTTCACTTTATTGCAACTCTTCAAATAACTGCAGAACCAGAAAAGAAGTCTTAAAGATAGATTTTAGAGAAACTTAGTGAAAAACCATGACTTTAAACATCTTTTAAAGAAGCATGTATATTGTAATATGCGTAGCGCAATATTTACAAGTCATTTGTTTAGTTAATATTTTTGGATGTGCTGGCAGTTGAATGTCTGCTTTTGTTTTGTGATTTCATCACGCATCCATGACCATCACAACATCATTGTGAAGATTCCCAAAAACTGAAGAAAAAAAGAGAACTTTATAAAGAAAATTACAATATTTTAGGTACTAGGGTGTCTCTGACATGAGCCTTTGTGTTGAGTGTGTGTATATGACAGCTAGACATAAGAATGGAAGCAGAGTTTCAGTTTACTTAGAAACACCCTGTTGCCTTCGTCTGTAAAGTTTCCTCCATCATTTCTATAAATTCCATGCATTTCAGAACTCAGATTGTTGTTATAGATATAGCCCATGCGATGGTCTCCGAGGAATGCAGAAACAATTTTATTAATATGTTTCCTGGGTTTGTCAATCTGTGGACAGAATTGATTTGACCACTTCAATTTCTGTCTTTGCCATACATTAGAAGAAACCAAGATAGTGTGAGGGAAATGCCACATTAGGTCTGCAAAGGTCATGCCAACTTTCTCCACCACCGTCGTCTCAAACAAAATGTAAAGAAAAAAAAACGCACTTATTAATCCACTGAAGAAAATATCAAACTACACATTATAGAGCCATTTTAGACAGAAAATTCATTTAAAAACCTTACAAAATCAATAAGAAAAATCATAGGTTATACTAACGTTATAGTTGAGAAATAGAATTTGAAAAACCATTGAACTTCAATGAAAAAAACAAAAGTGACAAGGACGTTATAGTTAGAAATTAGCAAAAAACCTTAGAAAATCACTGGAAAAAACAAAAGTTACAAAGACATTGCAGTTAGAAAATGGAATTAAAAAAGCTTTTGAAATTCCCTGAAAAAAACAAGGGTTACAGGGACCTTAAAGTTAGGCTCAGGTTTCAGACATACAAAAACAGTGAAATTCAGCAGTTACAGTTAGCTGAAAACTCACGTGCCCACAATGCACTGCTTATGACCTCACATATTACATCACTCATGACATGGGCAGTGACATTACTGATGACATCTCAAATGACATCACTGATGACATCATTGATGACATCATCCAGTGACTGAGTGTTTTTAGAATGTTTATGAGTGTTAAATATATATACACCCAGGTGTATTGATAAATCAGTGGGTGTTTGACTGCCTGTATTGATGCTACTCAGACAGTATAGTGTCCAGGTGTTGCATTAATTCCTTCATGAGAAACAATAGCTGTAGTAGTATAAGTTCTTCGAGGAATTGATATTTGTCCAGCTTTGAAGTTTGTAATTTCAGTTTGCATTTTGGAACCATCCACTCTGCATTACTGTCACATTAAGATAAGGTATTTCCCAGTTCTTTGTAGATATAACGTAGACATAACTTCTGATCTACAATTTGCAGAATGACATATGTTGGTTTGCGTATTTTTTAACCAATCTGTCAAATTGTACAGTTTTACAATATGGTGGTGTTAAGTACATATTCGTTCAGAATTTATTTGAATGAAAGACGTAAAAGAGCAGTCTTCGCAGTCATGGTTCCAGCGGCTTTATGCCAAAATAGTCCCAGCCTTACAAAAAGTTGAAATTCTTATATCGCAAACTCCAAGTGAGGAGTACTATAATAAATTAGGGGATATCTATCTGGAACCATCTGGCGCCCTGGCGGAGGTACTGAGCCCCATAGTGCAGAAAAAGAAAGGCAAAGGGATGAGAGCCTCTTGGTACAATGCCACCTGTAGTAAGGCCAAAGCTGGCCTCCTGGAAGCCATGCAGCAACAGGACAACATTGCACTGGTTAGGGCTAAGAGGAAGGAATATAAAGTTCTAATCCAAAATGCCAAGATTGAATGGGACAATGACAACTGGACCAATATGATGGGTGCTCTAAAACTTAAAGACGCCCGTAAATTCTGGCAGATTGTCAAAACCGGTTCTGCTGATCCGACCCCAGCATTGGAAGCTAACATCGCACCAAGTGTGTGGGAGGCCCATTTTCGATCCTTGTATGGCCGAGAGGCTATAGATCAATTAGGGGATTCAGGTAGCTTAGCAGTTAACCCTTCCTCTATTCCCTCAATGGAGTGGGATGAATTTACTGTGGTAGAGGTTGAAGCAGCTATTTCCAGACTTTCAGCAGAAAAAGCCCCAGGGCTGGATAAATTACATGGGGATTTGTTCAAGCACGAACCTACGGTTTGGGCCCCATATTTTCAGGTGGTATTTAATGCAATCCTGGGTGGGATGGCAGTGCCTAGTACTTGGCTGGGAGCAGAGATTGTTCCCATCTTCAAGAAGGGCTCTCCTCTACTTCCAGCCAACTACAGGCCTATTAGCCTAATAGATGTCCCACAAAAGATTTTTGCGAGACTGATCCTGGATCACCTATTAGAATGAATGCTTGATCACTCTGTCCTGAGCCCTTTTCTTAGGACACCCCCACGCCGCACGGCCACCAGCTGATGCGTGTGTCCCCCGCCTGCCTCGCTGAGCCGGCCTGCTGCCTGCTGACCACACCCTCTGCCGACGCTCGGCGTGGTCTCCTGCAGTCCGTGTGTGCTGAGCTGATTTTCTGTTGCCTTTCTGTTGCCTTACTGCTTTTTAGGCATTTGTGACCCTTTTTCTCTTCTCTGTGTGCCCCCCCCTGTGTTGTCTTCACCGTTGTTGCCCCCTGTGCCCTCCCGCCCTGCTCCCCGCTTCCCACCGCCGAGTGATCGGACACGCCCTCTTTTCTTTCTGTGCCCTCCCCGCTCCTGCCTCCCAGCTGCTCCTCCCTCCCTCGCACTTGGCCATAAATGGCGACCGTGCGGCACAGGTGAGCGTGACCTATTCTTAGGACACCCCCGCGCCGCACGGCCACCAGCTGCTGCGTTTGTCCCCCGCCTGCCTCGTTGAGCCGGCCTGCTGCCTGCTGACCACGCCCCCTGCCGTCGCTCGGCGTGGTCTCCTGCAGTCCGTGTGTGCTGAGCTGATTTTCTGTTGCCTTTCTGTTGCCTTACTGTTTTTTAGGCATTTGTGACCCTTTTTCTCTTTTCTGTGTGCCCCCCCTGTGTTGTCTTCACCGTTGTTGCCGGCTGTGCCCTCCCGCCCCGCTCCCCGCTTCCCGCCGTCGAGTGATCGGACACGCCCCCTTTTCTTTCTGTGCCCTCCCCGCTCCCGCCTCCCAGCTGCTCCTCCCTCCCTCGCACTTCGCTATAAATGGCGACCGTGCGCCCGCGCAGCGGGCGCGCCGATCGTGCGCCGAAGGCGCGCCAAAGGTAAGCCCGTCTGCGCCCGTCCGCGCTTGGACCGCGCCCAGCGCCAGGACCCCTGGTCCCCGCAGACACCAGCCCACCCGCCGGACCTACGACGCCACCGAACTCAACGCACTCAACGCCGGCCGAATCCCGGGATGTTGCCGAGCCACACCGAGACGCACCCACGGACCCTTCAGCTGCCACTCCTGCAAGTTCTCCTGCATCCTGACCTGCACGACACCCGCACCCACAAAGTCGAGCACCATCAGCAACCACCTGAAGTGCATCCTGCTCAACACCCGCTCCGTCCACAGACACGCCATCAAACTCTGGAACCTCCTCGACACCACATCTCCAGACGTCGCCTTCCTCACGGAAACCTGGATGAACGCCTCCTCAGCGCCCGACATCGCCATCGCCATCCCGGACGGATACAAGATCACCCGGAGGGACCGCAGCAACCAGACGGGAGGAGGCATCGCCATCATCCACAGGAACACCATCCGCATCACAACCAACACCGACGACACCCTCAAAGCTTTGAATATAAGCACAGGTGCACCATAAATTACCAAGTGCTAGAATAACACAATTATTACTAAAGCACAAATAGTAATGTCCAAAAGTCTGGTTGGTTTGGATAATTTATTTGTCAAAAGTAGAATGAAAATGAACAGCCGACGCGTTTCGTCCCAGATGGGACTTCTTCAGGGCGAAAACGTGTATCAACTCCTTGATGGTACGAGAGGGCCAGAGAGTAACAACCCGTATCGTAATTAATGTTCAATAATGTTGAAATATGTAGAAGATAGCAGTCCTCTGGCAATATTAGATCCTATGAAGTTATATGTTCAGCTGGGCTAAAATTTGTACTCTAAACACAAGCTATCAAGATTTGAGATAAAGTTAAATCTCATTCCAAATATACATGAACGTAAATAGGGTGCACCAATCATGGGATGTGCACCTCAATCTGTGGGGGTCCAAATGAACCTTTCTATCTGTGATAGTGTGGTATACAAAACATCTCTCTATAAATCTCCATCAAGTTACGTGTAGAGAATAAGTGTTGGAGAAAGAAGCCCAGCCAAGGTGTCCCCTCAGTCCGTATAGCGCCTGATGGACCGCCGAACACCTGCACTTCCAGATCCACACCGACCCCAAGACCACCCTCAGAGGCACCCTCATCTACAGACCCCCGGGACCACGCACACAATTCTGCGAAGACATCGCCGACTTCATCAGCCCGCACGCCCTCCCCTCCGCGGACTACATCCTCCTCGGGGACCTGAACTTCCACCTGGAGAACAACAACGACGCAACACCACCACCCTGCTGGACAACCTCACCAATCTCGGTCTCAAGCAACTGATGACCACCCCCACCCACTACGCCGGACACACACTCGACCCTGTCTTCTCATCCAGCAAGGACATCGCCTTCAGCCACGCCACCGGACTCCACTGGACGGACCACAGCTGCGTACACTTCAGCTTCAGAAGGACCACAATCCACCAGCAACAGGTTGCACGCAGAAGCTGGAACAAGATCACAGCCGACCAGCTCGCCGCTTCCCTGAGCCAGAACCCTCCCACCATCGCAGGGAACCCCAGCCAGGCCACCAACAACCTCACGAAGTGGATGAGCAACTGCGCAGACGACCTCGCCCCTCTGAGGACCCCGCCTAGCAGACCCGGCAGCAAGAAAGCTCCATGGTTCACTGACGAACTCAAGAGCTCCAAGAAGAACTGCCGAGCCCTCGAGAAAGCCTGGCGCAGAGACCCAACACCAGACAACATGACCACCCTCAAGCTCGCCACCCGAAAACACCACCAACTGATCCACGCCACCAAGAAAACTGCATTCAAGGATCGACTGGACAACAACGCACACAACAGCAAAGAACTCTTCAACATCGTTAAAGAGCTCTCCAACCCCAACGCCGGAAACAACAACATCACCCCATCGCAATACCTCTGCAACTCCCTCGCCACCTACTTCCACAACAAGATCGCAGACATACACAACAGCTTCAGCTCACAACCGACGCACCCCACGACCGCACCTACGCCCCCCACCACCACCCTCCTCGCCTGGACCCCGATCAGCACCGAAGACACCATCAGCACGATGAACTCCATCCACTCCGGATCTCCAACCGACCCCTGCCCTCACCACGTCTTTAACAAGGCCGACTCTGTCATCGCACCCCACCTGCGGGATATCATCAATACCTCCTTCGACACCGCTACCTTCCCGGAGAGCTGGAAGCACGCCGAACTCAGCGCTCTATTGAAGAAACCTTCAGCGGACCCCACCGAACTCAAAAACTACCGCCCCATCTCGCTCCTCCAGTTTCCGGCCAAAGTCATCGAGAAGACCGTCAACAAGCTGCTGGCCGCCTTCCTTGAGACGAACGGATCCCTCGACCACTCGCAGTCTGGCTTCCGGGCCAACCACAGCACCGAGACAGCCCTCATCGCAGCCACCGATTACATCCGAGCCCTGCTCGACAACGGAGAAACAGCGGCCCTCATCCTCCTGGACCTCTCCGCGGCATTCGACACTGTCTGCCACCGCACCCTAGTACAGCGCCTCTGCAACGTCGGAATCCAGGAGAAGGCACTAGAATGGATCATCTCCTTCCTCGCCGGAAGGACACAGAGACCCGCCTCCCCCGTTCAGATCAGAAGCCACCGAAGTCATCTGCGGCGTTCCTCAAGGCTCCTCGCTCAGCCCCACCCTCTTCAATGTCTACATGAGCCCCCTCGCAGCTATCGCACGCCAACACAACCTCAACATCATCTCCTACGCCGACGACACCCAGCTGATCCTCTCCCTCACCAACGACCCCGCCACCGCCAGAGCCAACCTGCACGAAGGGATGAAAGACGTAGCCGAGTGGATGATGAACAGCCGCCTGAAACTGAACTCAGTCAAGACGGAAGTCCTCATCCTGGGCTCCTCGCCCTCCGCCTGGGACAACTCCTGGTGGCCCCCCGCCCTGGGCAGCGCACCCAAACCAACAGACCACGCACGCAACCTGGGCTTCATCCTGGACTCCTCCCTCTCCATGACCAGACAAGTCATCGCCGTCTCCTCGTCGTGCTTCAACATCCTGCGCATGCTACGTAAGATCTTCCGGGGATCCCCACCGGGACCAGGAAGACGGTCACCCAGGCCCTCGTCACCAGCCGACTGGACTACGGCAACTCCCTCTACGCCGGAACCACTGCCAAACTCCAGAAGAGACTCCAGCGAATCCAGAACGCCTCAGCAAGACTCATCCTCGACATCCCCCGACACAGCCACATCTCCGGACACCTGAGGGACCTACACTGGCTCCAGGTCAACAAAAGAATCACCTTCCGGCTCCTCACCCACGCACACAAAGCCTTACACAACCAAGGCCCAGGATACCTCAACAGCCGCCTCAACTTCTACAATCCCACACGCCAGCGTCGATCGACTGGCCACGCCCTCGCCGCCGTCCCCCGCATCCGAAGAGCCACCACAGGAGGAAGGTCCTTCTCCTACCTGGCCGCCAAGACTTGGAACTCCCTCCCGACACACCTCTGCCTGACCCAAGACCCCCTCGCCTTCAGGAAACAGCTCAAGACCTGGCTGTTCGAGCAGTAGCGGACCCCCCCTCCCCAAGCGCCTTGAGACCCTCCGGGTGAGTAGTGCGCTATATAAATGCTTGATTGATTGATTGAGCCCTTATCAAGCTGGGTTCAGGAATAGAGTTTCAACTATAGATCAAGTCTTCCGCCTGGCTCTCTTATTTTGGAAAACTGTAAAGTTGGAGGGTGGCAGCCTCTACACTGTTTTCGTGGATCTACGGGCGGCCTTCGACCTCGTACCCCGTAAAAAACTCTGGTCTGTTCTCTCAAATTTGGGGGTTCCGCAACTCCTACTAAATATAGTTATCCGTTTACATACAGATAACTTTGCACAAGTCAGATGTGGCAGGGGGGGAACCTTATCAAATAGATTCCCCGTTGACAGGGGGGTAAGACAGGGCTGTGTTTTAGCACCGACCCTGTTTTGCCTCTATGTCAACAGGGTCATCGCCCATCTGAATGGGGTGGAAAACAGTGATGCCCCTAAGTTGGCAGGCTGCAGGGTGCCGGCGATTATGTTCGCGGGCGACACCCTGCTGCTGTCTACATCGCCTATGGGAATCCAAAGAGTACTTGACAGTTTTGAGGCGTTCTGTGGAGAACATTGCCTCGAGATCAATGCACTAAAAACCAAATATATGGTTTTCAATCCACCATTAAGATCTCGCACCAACCCACAAATTGGTGCAAATAGGTTAGAAAGGGTTCAAACCTTTGAGTATCTGGGGGTTACCCTAAATGAGAAAATGACCTGGGGGCACCATCAAACAAAATCACAACTAAAATTGGCCCAACTGGTAGGAGGAATCACTAGGCTTATAAATTGAAATAAATCTTCCACTAAGCCGATTGGGCCGCCGTTAGAGATTTATAGAGTTAAGGCCCGGGGTGCGGTTATGTATGGAGGCGAGCTCTGGGGCCACATGTGTAAACGCGAACTAGTGGCAACAGAGAATAAATGTATTAGGCAGCTATTACTACTACCCCCTAGCACTCCCCTGTTGCCAATGAGGCTTGACTTGGGTCTTAAACCCCTTGACAAAGAATTGGGTGTTAGGCCCCTAACCTTTTGCCGCAGGATATGGACTACACCAGAGCTAGTTAATTATAGGACAGAGTTGCTGGAAGTCCTGACCCTCCCAAATGTGGGGAAAATCCCCTGGTTCAATTACATAAAGAATGAACTAGGGCGATTAGGATTAGCTTCCTTATGGTCAGACCCTCTGTCATCTTGCACCAGGGTATCACGGAAGCATTTGGTCACATTGTATTACGAAAGTAAAATTGAGGCATACATACATAATATAGATTCGGGTACCCTAACAGAATCTTTCTTAAAGGCTAAGGATATGTACAAGTTCGAACCAGTTTTAGATATTATATTCCCAACCACCACCAGGAAATTGTACCTACAATGGAGGTATGGCAGTTTGCCTATTCGAGCATATACCAGCAAATGGTCTAAGTCCTCCCCGAGTCACTGTCCTGGGTGCAAACTAGAGCAAGAAACTGAGTTGCACATACTGTTCTTCTGCCGTGCTTATGCGCGTGCAAGAAGGCATTGGATTGTCCCGGCCTGCAAAAACTTAGGGTTTTCTCACTGTTTGCAGGCGTTTAGGATTTTTAAAACTGATTTATCCGATATGATTGTTTTTGCCATAGCCAAATTTTTAGAACGTATATGGCATAAGAGAAGACATCTACTAATTGGGGATGGTGGATAACTGTCAAAATTGGAATAAAATTGGAATTGGTTTCTATGATATGCTTTGTAGACAGGTAGTCTCTTTACATCTTCTACTGCCTGCTGTTTTTTAGGAATTCAAGTGCCAAGATACTCCCTGGAGTGGTAGCGCGCTTTATAAGTGCCATTTCACATCACACAATATGCGTTGGTTTTATAATCCCTTGCAGCTGCTCGTTTTTAATGGATATCTGTCAAAACTGGAACATGCGCTGGTTTTCCAATGCTTTACAGATGGTTGTTTTTAATGTAATTATTCATTCTATTACCGAGTTGTTTTGTATCTTTTATGACAATATTTTGTCAAAATAAAGATTGCTGATGATGGTTCTATTTGTAGGTCAATTCAAATAAGTAATCACTATCTGCTTCTTCTTCTTCTTTTTAAAACTCCAAGAATGACCATTATAAATTCTTGTGCATCTAGTTGAGTGTTGAAAGTAAATATTAGTAATCTGCTACATATATCTAAAAGGTCTTGAATGCCTGAAGCAGAATGTATTACAGTTCTGCCACTGAGTAAACTTTGGAGCAAATGATACAGTGCAGAAAAGAATCTCTTACCTAGTTTTTGTTGAATTTAATTTAAAGGACGTGGTAAATGAAACAGTACATTGAGAACAACATTTACAAATCAGTTGACAACTGGACTGATTGCCAACTGGCATCCTACAGCGTGATACAGTACAATCAATAATCCTCTGTAGGTTAGCAGCGAGAATTTTAATTAGAAAGCTTTTCCCAGTGCCAGCTTGACCAATGATATATAGTAGTATTGGCTTGAATGAAGAACATTCACATTCTTTCTTCTCATGTAGATATCCATGCTCCATTTGATCTTTTACTGAAAAATAAATTTCAAAATCAGCACTTTTCTCTCTTGCTTGCTGCATTGCAGTCACCATCTCACTTATGACTATGGCTGCTTCATTTTGAATAACTGGTTGTCCAAGAGGATCTTGACTCAGTCGTCCAGATGCCTGGCTGCCTTATTAACTCTCCTTAGCTACTTCAGCAGCTTTGGTTTCTTCGTGTTCAATCTCATTATTCAACATTTGCAAGTAGTTTGAAAACACTGGACACTGAATGCTGTATTTTGAAGCATTGAAAGAATCTTCATAGCTGTCGCACTCTCCGAGTAGTTCTGCTTCAGCACGCCAAGGCTTGAACAGTTGAAGTATAGCCAAGTATAAAAACTCTCTTCTGTCTGCAGTTCGGCAACTCAGTTTTCAGAGGTTAATTAAATTTCCTTTGCTTTGTCTCACCAAACAACCGTCACACCCATCTACCGCATATTTCCCATCTTCTAGATTTTCTGTTACATTACTTTTATATCTATACTGTTGAAGTACTACATAAAGGCACATGTTCTCAAGACATATTTGAATTGGTATGAAACTCTGCTAGATATTGAATTTCTGGGAAAGACTTCAACACTATATTTTGCATATTTGAAAGGTCTAGACTTACCCAAACAATTCCCCTTGACTACAAGAACAAACTAGCCGAGCTCAACCAATCTGAGCCTTCATAGAACTCTATCTCACTGTGGGAAAGCATTTTCAAGCTGAAGCTATACAATTCCTTCCTTGGTAATATTATTTTCTAAAGGCCTCTCCTACCACATCTCCTTCATCTCTGAATTCTCTGATTTTGTAATATATGCAGTGACATACGGAGCAACAGCAATGGAGTTGTCAGCAACAACCTATATATCCATGTTTGCATTCCACATTTTCAGAATGACTGGCTTATAGTCATGATTATACTTTGAGGCTTCTGTTCTCATGTTGTATGTATTTTTCAGTGATTTTCATGTTAATGTATGCCTAACTACAGACAAAAAGCTGTGTATTATTCCTTATGAAATGATAGGTTGTGGGAATCCAAAACAACTGCTTGTATAAAATGTACCTTTGCATCTGTATTTTCTACAACAGTACATCCCACTTTATAACTTTGATAGCACAAAACTTGTTGTTGCAAGCTGTTTCACCACTATCTTCTGGGATGGCACAGGTCACATACTGATCAATTAAAGACAAGACAGACTCATGACTCTCTGTTCCAAATGTTGGTTCATCCTTTCTCCATAACAGCATGTGAGTATGAGGAGCACCTCTTACTTGGAACTCATTTCACAAAAATAAATCAGTTACTTTACCAAGTGTAGGATTTGTTTCATTGCAGATGAAAGATATCATAGCTTGAAACCTGTGGTTAAAATATCTGCATACATTAGCAGAATCCAAGGAATGGGAATGCCATTGTTCACCTCATAACACCGACCGTCGGGTTCAACTGCATGCACTAATGAGTTGTCTTGAAAGTAGCTGTATTCATTAAAGAAAGGCTCAGCATGCCACAATTTGCCACTGAAAATTTTACATAAATTACTTCTATTCACTAGTCTTTTCTTTTGGCCTCTTCTTCTCATTGAAAACACTGTTTTATCCAGTGTTCTCAAAAGCAAAATGCGATTTGATAACAAGTTACTAAGTCACATTTTGCCTTCTGTACATGGCAAAATGCATTTTATCAATCTCAAACAGCCTGATGGGCCATTTGCAACTGGTAAAATCTTCGTACATCTGGCCCTGTGTTCCGATTGAAGAAGCCCCTCAAAGAAACCACAGCACTTTGGAGGAGAGCAAATTCATGTTAGTATCTATTATCACCCAAAATCTGGAGAGACCTATCTGATACATCAGAATCCCTTAATTTTAAACTTCATCCATTTACACATCACTGGCCGTATACAGTAGGTGCCCTGGGGGTGCAACGGGCATTTGCGCCTGCTTGGCATGCCCTCGGGTGGCACTTTGGTATTACAGAAGGGGGCGCAGATGGTTGTGCATCCCCTTCAGTAATGGCGAGAACATTGGCGCACTTAAAGTGGCAGAGTTACCATCAGAGGGTGTTTCCTTATTTGCATGGGGGCGAGCCCAATGCAAATGAGTGGATTGATTTGTCTCTGCGCCCAATTCGTATTACCGATGCAAGCGCAGAGGCAAAGAAGCTCACAGGAGGCGCAAAGGTGGTGCACTGTGAATGTGCCCCCTGAGAGCAGTCCTCTGGAGGGGGGATAGGAGCCCTATGGACCCCCCCAGACATCCCCTTGCAGGCAGGTGCAGTCCCCTGCAAGGGGATCTCTAATCCCCTGTAAAAGTGCGGGTGAGTCCTGCCAACACTGTGAAAACATGGAACATCCGAGCTGCTACTCCATGTTTTTACATTAATGCGTAGTCCCAGGGCCCCACAAGATTGTGGCTGCCCCGGGGGGCAGCTCATTCACCGTAATATGGTGCACTTTCATGCTGCACCGGACACATCTTTTAATAGGTGCGCCCAGCGCAAACAATGAAAATGAACAATATTGCCCCGGAGGATATTAATTTCTAGTGAAAGTCCTCTTGTAGATTTCTGAAAACTCAGTGTAGGATATGCATTGCCCAAAGCAATTGCTCAGGCGTCGAGACCCTTTGATTTGAGTACTATTCCAGGACGCCTGTATCTAAGAAGGTGCCCCTTGTGAGAATTAGAATTTGAAAGTCCACTGAGAAGATAAACACCCCCAAGAACCAGACAAGAAATATGTATGTAAATCAGTGGACTACATCAGCAAGGTTTCCTACATGATAATTGCTATAAAAAAATCATTTTCGAGTTATTCATGAAATATAGGATGAAAAAGTAAGAAAAATCAGCATCTGTGAACCTAATTCAACATTTTCAGTACTCATTTAAAACAACAGTGGCTAATTCCATGCAAAACACCCACTTAACCACACCTTACCAATGCCAACATTCAATGAGTTTAGTGATGCCAAAAAAGAGCAGTTAAGAAGCGGTAACGTCTGAACCAAAATAAGACATGATGCCATTGTTCTAAAAAGACAAGTCCCCCCGGTACCTTGGTATCGCGACCCGATTAACAGCTTCTGAAAATGTATGGATCTTTGCCCAGAAACCTTCTCATGCCAAACGTGAAAAAAAAGCAAATGAACACCATCCGCACTTACTTTGGTACGTCTAGAGGATTTTATCTAAAATGTCAAACAAACAAATTGCTTAAGTTTTCATCCAACTAAACCCCTCCCTAATCCGACTTCCATCCACGAGAACTTTTTGTTATGCTCTGGATTACTCCAACCCTTTGTGCAGAGTCTACTATAAAAAAGCAGATTCTGCAATAAAGTCCTTCATCAGTTCAATCTCTCTGATTAGGCTGCTTGCATACAACAGTTTCAAGAAATAAAACATTAGTTTCTGGTTTCGGCCATTTATCTGGTTCTAATCCACCCGGTGACAAATATAATATATCAGCATCATTACCCATTCACACAGTCACATGAGCAGACTTCTATTATTCATGAGATGTAATTGATATGCATGTTTAATATATATATATATATATATATATTCACAGAAAAAAACATAGGTTTCAGGGACGTTATAGTTAGTTGGACATTTCATTCATAGAAAACCAGAGAAATCCGGCTTATAGTTAGTAGAGCTAACTATAACTTGAGCCCCCGCAATGCACTGCTGATGACGTCACATATTACATCATTCATGACATGGTCCGTGACATCAATGATGACATCACTGAGGACATCTCAAATTACATCACTGATGACATCATCCAGTGAATGTGTGTTTCTTTACAGTTTAAATATGTTTTAAATATATTTATGCCAAGGTGTATTGAAGAATGAGTGGGTGTATAAATGTCTGAATGGATGATTTGGTAGGTGATGACTGATTGTATAATTGACTGATTAAGAGTATCTTACTGAATGCATGGGTTAGTGAGTAAATTGTGTAAATGTCTGCACCAGTCTGTCAGTTGGTGTATAAGCGGCTGCATAGGTTGGTGAGTAGCTACATGACTGTCTATGTGGGTTATTGATTGGTTGTCTGAGTATCTGTATGGGTGACTGAGTGTCTTTGTGAGTGGGTTGGGGGAGGATGACTCTGTGCATAGGTGTGTGAGTGGGTGATTCACTGGCTGTATGGGTTCAAAAGTGCATCTGTGAAGGCCTGTATGGGTGGGCG
Source organism: Lissotriton helveticus (assembly GCF_964261635.1). NCBI lineage: Eukaryota > Metazoa > Chordata > Amphibia > Caudata > Salamandridae > Lissotriton > Lissotriton helveticus. The sequence continues at coordinate 262,824,864 of NC_136071.1, forward strand.
AGTGTGTGCATGGGAGTGTTGGTGAGTGAATGGATGTCCCAGTGGTATATGTGTGAGTAGTTACATATGTGAAAGGCAGTATATGTGAGTTTTAGGATATATAAATGACTATACGTGAGAGTGACAGATTGTGAGAGTGACTGTATAGATGAGTGCCTGCTTGTATGAGTAATTGTATAAAAGAATAAGTATGTGGTAGTATTTGTATATTTAAGTGAGGTGGTCTGTGTATAACTGTATAGGTGAGTAAATGGGTGGGATTGATTCTTTGCATGACTGAGTAGGTGTGTGAGTAAGTCTATGGATGAGTGGTGGTATTTGAGTGTATGTATAGGTTCTCTGGTTTTGTACGAGTAAAATATTCAACTAACTGTAACGCCCCGTTTTTTCAGTGAATTTCTAAGGTTTTTTAAATGCAAATTTCTAACTATAACTTCCCTGAAACCTATGTTTTTTTGTGAATTTTAAAGGTTTTTTAAATTCTATTTTCTAATTATAATGTTCATTAAACCTATGGTTTTTTTCAGTAATTTTGAATTTTTTGTGATATTTTGTAACTTTGATATCCTAAAAATAGTTTTTGTAATTTTTGGTGTTTGCTATTAAAAGTATATAATGTCTTCTTTTTTATTAAATACTAAAATATTTTTTTTGAGAAAAAAGTGTAGGTGCGCACCCATATTGTACCTATCTCGATTATTGCGCGGATTCAAACCACCATATTGGTGAAGTCGTGAAGGACGCGCGTTTCAGCCAGCCCACTCCGCTTACGCTTACAGGGAAGGAACGACAACGCTACATGTCCCAGGTCTTCCCTGTAGTGATCTGCTGATCACATGTCTAGTTGTCAGCATGCCACAACCCCTCCCTCACGGCTGGTTTACACCCACACCACACCCATGCAGCACAGGCGTCACAGGACATGTCACCCTGCACAATAAAAAGGGCCGGGTGCACATGCTTGACACCATTTCCATTCTCTCCCATGACTTGAAGTACACAGAGTTGGTGGCAGCCAAAGCACTTTGCCCGACACGGGCCTCCCGCCATGTGGCGATGACTTGAGTTCCACTAAGTTAGTGACGCCAGAGCTGAGTGGATGTGCAGCCTGCGATTTTGCGTAGGCCTCGATACACCATCCTGGCAATCAAGACCCAATTTTAATTTTGAGCTTGGCTGGGCCGCTTGTATGCCACACAGAGATGACTCCTGGGCGTGGTGCAGCAGAATGTGCTGGGGCCCTGACCACCCCCCTACTACCACTAAGGCCGCACAGACCAGGACAGCGGACCGTCCCAAAACAGCATGACTCCTCAGCCACACAATAGCTGAATGTTGGGAGAAGTGGGAACCAAGTATGTGTGAAGGAGGCAAGTCACCCATTAATAACAATGCACACAATGCCAAGTGTAGCGGTGATGTGCTGGACAGACCACAATATATAGAGCACAGACCTGTCCATGTGCACATATACTGCTGGTGCTTGTAGTGTTGTGGACAGTGGACGCAACCATGTTACCTCAGGCAGTAGCGAAGCTGCCGGTCATGTAGCTGTGTCGTCCCCCCTTGTAAGCGGAACCGGAAGCAGAGTGGGCTGGTCCAACGTACGCCACTCCAGCGTAGGAGTGTGAATAAATAGGCCGGGGCTCTGGGCGTGGTTCACTTCTGGGAAGGCCAACGCGTCTGCCAGAGCAGCGGTCCTCACCCTGCCTCCTCGAGACAGGCCCCCTGCGAACCCAGCGGCACAGCACCGCAGAGTTATGTCTGTACAGACTACTGCCTTCGATGTACACTGTGGACACTAGGGCTCACAATTCAGATCGAGCCGCGATTGCAGATGACGCAGTCCATTATGAAACAGACATTGCTACCAGTGTGGCCCTCCCAGAGCACGCATCATCACAGACTGCCCACATGTTGAATGCTTCTGGTGCCACTAACTGTGCAGCTCAACTCAAAGTCATGTGGCTGTGGGCCCTTGCAGACTTCTGCCTTCGGCCTACTCTGTGGACAGCAGGGCTCATAATTCAGATTGAGTCGCAATTGCAGATGACGCAGTCCAGTAGGCAACAGACATTGTTCCCAGTGCGGCCCGCCCAGACCACACATCATCGCTGGCTGTGCACACGTTGAGTATTTCAGGTGCCGCTAACTCAGTGCACCACAAGTCACTGCCACATAGCCTTATTGAGGCAGAATTCATTAGACAAAAGACATTGCTACCAGTGCGGCCCGCCCGGACCACACATCATCGCGGGCTGCACACACGCTGAATGCTTCTGGTGCCACTAACTGTGCATCTCAACTCAACGCCACGTGGCTGTGGGCCCTTGCTGACCGCTGCCTCCGGCCTACACTGCAGACAGCAGGGCGCACAATTCAGATCGAGTCGCGATTGCAGATGACGCAGCCTAGTAGGCAACAGACATTGCTCCCATTGTGGCCTGCCCGGACCATGCATCATCGCAGGCTGCGCACATGCTCAGTGCTTTACGTTCCACTAACTCAGTGCACCACAATTCATTGCCACGTACTCTTATTAAGGCAGAATTCATTAGACTAAAGACATTGCTATGAGTGTGGCCCACTAGGACTATGCATCATCGTAGGCAGTGCACACGCTGAATGCTTTAGGTGCCACTAACTATGTGCAGCTCAAGTCAATACCATGTGGCTGTGGACCCTTGCTGACCGCTGCCTCTGGCCTACAGGGCGGGCAGCAGGGATCACAATTCAAGATTAGTACCAATACTACACTGCAGTCAACAGGGCTCACAATTCAAATTCAGTCTTGAGTCATTAATTTCAGACTCAGTAGGCAACTAACTATAACGTCCCTGAAACCGTATATATTTCGACAATGTATTCCATAGATATTTCATCTTTTGTTCTATACGCCTACACTGCGGTCAGCAGGGCTCAACATTCAAAGTCAGTCTTGCTTTATTAATTGCAGAGTGAACTGTACTCTATGTCCTCAGATTTTGTCAAGAGGAAGCGACAAAAAGCATTCCTCGATGTCAGTTCAGTAGGCAACAGACATTGCTAACAGTGTGGCCTTCCCGGACCACGCATCATCGCTGGCTGTGCACACGCTGACTGCTTCAGGTGCCACTAACTGTGCAGTTCAAGTCAGTGCCACATGGCTGTGGGCCCTTCCTGACTGCTGCCTCCGGCCTACACTGGGTCAGCAGGGCTAACAATTCAAATTCAAATTCAATCTTGATTCATTAATTGAATAGTCTAGTAGGCAACTAACTATAACATAATCCATGTACAAAAGGGAAGGTGCACCAAAATCAAAGTCAATGTCCTCCAAGTGTATCCAAACAATATCCTTTTATTATCCTTTTCTTCAAGAACTGGTTTTATATCAGTTATAGCTTTAGTACAATGACCAAATTTATCTTGCAAGTCCAAAGGAACACTGAATGGCAGTCTACAATGCGGACAGCAGAGCTCACAGTTCCAATTTAGTTTTGATTTATTAATTGCAGAGTAAACTGTACTCTCTGTCCTCGGATTTTGTCAAAAGGAAGTGATAAAAGCATTCCTCGATGTCTGTGCTGACTACTGCCTTCGAGCTGCACTGCGGACAGCAGGGCACACAATTCAGATCGAGTCACAATTGCAGATGATGCAGTCCAGTAGGCAAGGCACATTGCTGCCAGTGCGGCCCACCCGCACCACGCATCATCGCTGGCTGCGCACACACTGAATGCTTCAGATGCCCCTACCTCAGTGCATCACAACTCATGGACCCTTTATAATAGAATCTTTTGTGTATGATTTCAGATCTGCTGCCCCTACCTCAGTTCACCACAAGTCATGGTCCCTTTACAATAAAATCTTTTGTGTGTTATTTCACATCTGGTGCCCCTACCTTAGTGCAGCACAAGTAATGGACCCTTTATGATGGAGTCTCTGTGTGTGATTCGATGATTGCTGTTGTACATGTTGCCAGCACCAACCATTCCCTGAGGGCTGGCTTACACTCCACACACATCCAGCACAGACGCCACTGGACATGTGACCCTGGTAATAAAAAGGGGCCGAGCGCACGTGCCTGTACCCACTTCCACTAACAATCTAACTGTGTCCATGTGTTCATTATGTATGCATGATGCCCCAGGGCCCTACCGCATTATATTGTGCTGTGCACTGCGCACGAAACCATGTTACCTCTGGCAGTGGTTATGTAACTTTGTCTGAGTCATTATATAAGTACATGGGTAGAGACTGGATCATTACAGTACTGCAAGGAGAGTGTATAGTGAATTTATAAGTGCTTGGGGATTGGCGGAGTGATTGGATAAGTACATATGTTGGTGGAGCCTAACCCCTGAGCACAAGCTTGGCTCTAATTGGCTGCCCTCCATGTGCCAAAAACTGAAATTTAGCCTTTGCATAGCTCTGTATTGCTACAGCTGCAACACTCCACTGAATGTGCAATAAACTTTCATATCCACACAGATGTGTCATGTCCACGATATTTCATGTGTGGACGTATGGATGAATGTACGGTCAGTGATTCCCCCTACCTTCCATGTTGGCCATGTTGTGGGACTTGGGTCACAGGGTGACACATTGGCGCTTGTGGCCCGGGTGGCAGCAGCACTACAACAGGGACACCCGCATCAGTTGATTCATCATACAGCCCAGGATGGAACCACACCCAGAGCTCTAGAGTCATTGTTAATAGCCTCACGCAGGACTGGCATACACCAGGCCAGCCCACTTCGCTTACGCTTACAGGGAGGGACGACAACGCTACATGGCCCAGGTTTTCATTGTAGTGATCTGATGGTCACATGTCTAGTTGTCAGTATGCCTCAGTCACTACCTCACAGCTGGTTTACACCCACACCACACCCATCAAGCACAGGCGTCACAGGACACATGACCCTGCCAATAAAAAGGCCTGGGCTAACGTGCTCGACGCTATTTCGGACCTCTCTCAGGGTGTATCCGTGTGGTGTGCATGTGGACATGGGGGCCCAGGGACCTGCAACATCACATTCCACTGGCCCGGAGGTGACATGATGGCATCCGCACCACGTTACCCAATCATAGAGGGTCCATGGGGCAAAGACTTGGTGGCACCGGATGAACTGCCGCCGGCACAGGCACATTGCCATGGGACGGTGACTTTCGGTGCACTGAGGTAGGGGCACCGTAAGTGCTGAGCAGGCGTGCAGCCTGCGATGATGCCCCATCCCGGCGGTCCAAACAGCACAGATTTTCTCTGCCCTGCTGGACCACAGTGTAGGCCTGAACCTTCAGACAGGGGGGCCTACCACCACATGGCGTGGCCACACTGGTCACAGAGTTAGTGGCACCGCAAGGGCTGAGCGGGTGTGACTGATTTGTGGGGATATGCTTCCTTCTTTTTTCTCATTTTTTGTGTTACATTGTATTAATGAATATCAACTAACTAACTTTTGGAATAAATGCTTACTAAAATGAACCCATTATTACATTTTTTCTTTGTCTTTAGGCCTGTGCTTGCTGGGAGGGAGATTTAACTCTTGGTGACTTTATTAGCGCCGTTTCATTCAATTTCAGGTGGAGACTTTTTCTGTATTTTGATTGAGCGGGTGTGCAGCCTGCGATGATGCCGGGTGCACTGGTATGTCCTCTGTCATGGCGAAATCAAGACCCAGCACCAAATGTGAGACCTGGTGGCCTGGGGAGTGGGGCTGCATGATTTGGAGGGTGCCCTGTTGACGGGCCCTGGGCTTCGGGGTTGCAGCGGCATGTGGTGGGCCCTCTTTTCTACACACAGGTGGCGGAAAGTGAGCAGTGAGACCTGGGTTTGCAGTGGCCACTCCCTCTGGCCGGTGGGAGTGGATGATGTGCAGAAGCCTGGGTGCGCAGGGGCAGGACAGCGATGAAGGCATGTGCAGTTGTATGTACTCTGCCATTACTAATTCTACACTATGTTTCAGCTGAGTGACCTTAAGGGCTGCAGTATGTCCTGGCACGTGGTTGGAGACACACCAGTGGCGGAAAGGTGAGCAGGGAATCCTGGGTGCGCAGGGGCGGACAGTCACCTCTGGGCGGTGGAAGTGGATGGTGTGCTTTAGCCTGGGTGCGCAGGGGCAGGCAGACAGCTCTGCGAGGCGGGAGTGGATATGGTGCAGCAGCCTGGGAGCACTGGGGCAGCACAGCGATGAAGGCGTGCGCAGTTGTATGTACACTCACTCTCCCTCGCCAGCTCTTCCTTTCTCTCTCTCTCTCTCACACTCTTTTTCTCTTTCTCTCTCTCTTCCTCTCTCACACTTTCTTTCTTTCTGTCTCTCTTCCTCTCTCTCACACTCTTTCTCTCTTTCCCTCTCCCTTCCTCTCTCTCTCACTCTTTCTCTCTCTCTCCTTTGATGGGTGCATAATGCACAATCTTATCTTGCTTTTTGTCTTGCAGGCTGTGATTCACAGATTGTCGAGGGATGACATGCCATGGCTGTACCTACTTTTATTTTGTGTAAATAAAATGTTTTATATGTAAATACATAGATGACTGTGATTCTCATTTGTTCAACCTCACATGCATCTTAATTGTTAGAATAGTGCAACATCAGCCGATTTGTCACGTTCCAGATCTTGAAGGTTGCTGTCACATTTGTTTGTTGGGGGGATGGCGGACAACGGGGTGGTGGGTTGGCACTCTTGGGTGTCCGAGCTGCATGAACTTTGGCTCCATGGCATCTGTTGTCGTTCAGGTGTGGTTGTGGGCTGGGCTCCCTTTCATGTTGCAGGTTGTAGTCCGACTTTACACCAGGTCAGAGCAGGTGTAAACTTCCTGGTGCTAACACACCTTATCGCCTGTTTAGTGTTCTCTTCTCCGATCTTGCTGGTCGTTGAGAATGTTGCGAAGTGGTGTTTTTGCTGCTTTTTGCACTGGAAAGCCTACTCTGCATCTCATTAGCAATATTTCCCGGAGTCATCCGTGATGATGTTTTTTTAGGCAGCTATTGCTGGTAAACTGGTGATATGGGCTGTTTGCACCAGCTTGTGAATGGTGCGTTAAATTTATCACCATTTTGGCTGTGATAAAGTGGCTTAATTAGGCGATGTGTCCTTGAGAACATGCCCATCAGTATTTTAAACACCTGAGAAGTACTTGAGTACTGTGCTGAGAGCCACGCAACCTTCGTGTCACACTAGGGTGCCGCGCTTAAAGCCGCACTAGGGTCGCAACTCCAAACTTTTTTGGGAAAAAAACGTTCACTTTCAAAACTGTACGTTCGTCTAGGTGACCCCATCCCCTGAGGCATGCCCACATCTACATATATATATATATTTTTTTTTTAAAGGGGAGGGGGGGTCGCATGGCCCCCCTTCCAGACCACTTCTGGCCCCGTGGATGCCAACTCCCGGGGCCTAGCCTCTCTGTTGGGGGCCATGGGGGGAGCCCCAATGCCCCACAGTCCCGCCGGCTCCCCGCCTCCTGCAGGAGCACGCATTGCTTTTGGGCAATGGGAGCTGCTAACATACAGCTTCCCTTGCCCAAAAGCAATTCTCCTTTCCTTTATTGAAGCAAGAGGAGGTTTTCCTCCTCTTCCTTCAAAGAAGCAAACCAGGGCTTGCTATCACAGGGTGGAAGCCATGCTCCCGCCCTGTCATGGCAAACAGCAATTTCCCGGGGATGGACACCCCAGGACATTGCAGAAGCCGGCCCTGGGGGTGGCAGTCCCCACGGCCATCAAGCCGTCCAGGAGGCAGGGACCGTGCTGCCCCCTCCCTCTATTTTCATAGCCCCAAGGTGGTGGTGGTTCTTGGGGCTGTGGGAGGGCAGTGTGCCCTCCCGCACCTAATTTACATAGCCCAGAGGAAGTGGCGGTGAAATTTTATGATTGCCCCCGAGACCTGGTCCAACTGGGGGCTCATTTAAATGAAGTGGGGGAGCCCCGCTTAATGTTTTACATTTTTCATCCGGTTTCGCGCACCCAGCGTGCATTCGAACGTTTAAAAAACAAAAAAATTGGGTGGTCCTTGTGGGACCCCCTGAGCAGGCCTTGTGACTTGGCTCTACAGTCTAAACCAGGAAGTGTTGGCAGCCAATTACAGTTAAGCTCGCGGTCGGGAGGGTTCGCAAACCCAACGCGTCCCTAAATATCAAAACTTTTATTTTTTTAATTTCTCAGCAACTACTGAAGGGACTTACACCATTTAAAAACAAGGTCGCTTTCTGAACCAAGCACTATATTTTTGTCAAATTTTATTTTATTTTTCTAATTTCTCAGTAACTACTGAACGAATTTACACCATTTAACAAAAAGGACACTTTTTCAACCAAGGGCTACCTTTTTGCTAAATTCGGTGTAATACCGTTCAGCAGTCAGGGCTGTAGCCGTGTCTAAAGTTTCCTGTGGAAAATAACATGGGGAAAACATGTTTTGGGACCCCCATTTTTTCTTGGTGAATTACCCCAAAACTTTCAAGACAGGAGCTGACCTGAGCTGATAACAAATGTTGAACATTTTGCGAAGATTCGTCAACCAGCACTAAAGTTATTGGAAAAACATAAAACGCTTTTCCTATGGAAACTTTAGGTCCTAACTATAACTACCTAGGTAATATACATCCCGTAGCACGACATTTCCAGTTGCACCACAACAGTAGACCTAGCCACCAAAACCAACTTGGGACTGAATATAGGGGAGGAACTCAGGGTACACTTGTAATTATTTATATAGTATTGTTTTTTGGTTGGGCGGTTGTGATTTCAGGCGAGCCATTTTAGTTTGTCTCCACACTATATTTTTCATGTCAACGTCTGTGAGCTTCTACTGAATGTGGGCTTGTTTGACTTTTTTCTTATGTGCAATGTACTTATGCCCATCTAGGGCTACATAACTACTTTTCTGGGAGGTCCCAATATGTGGGGTTATTTGAATCTACTGTGAGGTGTTATGAAACGCCCATCCAGGGCTGTATTCCTGCATTGTTGTTTTTTTACATCACGTAGAAGCTCTGTAACACTGAGGCGTAACAGTCATGCATCACAATTCAGTCCAATGGACCGGATTTGTTCTATGGAGAACTGACCAAATAACGTGACATTGATATTGATTTTAAAGTATCGAGGCAGTGATGAACTTAACTGTCTTAATTACGTGATTGTGTATATAATGTCAAGTTTAAAATTTTACTGTGGAGAATCGTTTTTGAATGAATCAAGCTGTGTAAACAATGTGCAAATGATGCTTTATTGGTTCATGGCAGTGAACAATATTATGCCTGACACTAAGATGGCGCCCGATCGTGACATCACCCACGTGATTGGATGATTACTTAAATGATGTGCGTTATGGTGGTCGCCTCACACTGATGAAAGTGTACCGCTGAAACGAATTTGTGTTTATTTTTGTGCCAAATAAATCCAAGTAGGATTTAACCCCCCGCGAGTGCTGGCTTTATTTCCTGGAGCATTTGTGTCTACGCGAGCCTGCCGGCTCGTGACGAGCACCCCCTAGCGAGTGCACTGGCGCTGCAGCAGCCACTTGGAGCGTTGTCATATATATATATATATTTAAACAGTACAATCTGGTAAAGATGAATATGTGGAGTATATTCATACACATTTTAATACATTCCCTGATTGATATGTGTATTTCAAACCTCTCAGTCATAGGATTTTTTACCTATTTATTAATTTATGGCATTTGGCACTTTTAGAACCCATTGGTTCGATTGGGTGACACTTTTCACACAATGACATGGAGTGATTGTAAGCCTACTGGGGCTCAATTTTGTAGAGCAGTATAACAAACAAAGATTATATCATCCAGACACCAATATAAGAATGCTTTTATCATTTATGGTAAATAAGTGTTCTCTATTTATTTTTATAGTTTCACTTTTTAAACAATCTCTTGTGTTTATTACTGTTTTTACACAGGGTTGTTTTACAATGTGCAAGGGAGATCGTGGTACATTTATGACCAGACTATAGTGTTGTAAATAATTGCATTTTTAGCTTTTGCAATTTTTATTTATGAATGTTTTATTAGATTTTAAAAGCCAGATATCAGGTCTCATGTTTATATCGATATTTATATTTGTCTTTATATACATTTACATATTTATTGAATCAAATATATGCTCATTTGCACATGGTGAACCTTTTGTTTTATCGCTCATAGGAAAGTGAATGCTATACAGTATTTTTTCCATATCTATGAAAAAGTCACCTGTTTGAACACGTAATGTTATGCACCAGCACTTTAAATATCGGTGAAACATCAAGCAACGCGCCATGTGATCAAGGCTCGGGTGGGGCTGAAATGCGTTATGGCAGAGATGCAGGGGATGCAATAAACTCACGACTGCACCAGGAACTTTGGGTCCGCGTTCGTCTTTTCCGAGTGCAATTGGATGGTTTTGGCAAAGCCAACAATAAATATATATATTTATTCACCGAAAAAAACCATAGGTTTCAGGGACGTTATAGTTAGTTGAACATTTGACTCATATAAAACCAGAGAAATTCGCCTGTTATAGATAGTTGAGCTAACTATAACTCGCGTGCCCGCAATGCACTGTTGATGATGTCACATATTACATCACTCATGACATGGTCAGTGACATCACTGATGACATCACTGATGACATCTCAAATGACATCACTGATGACATCATCCAGTGAATGTGTGTTTCTGGAAAGTTTAAATATTTTTCATATATATCTATGCCAAGGTGTATTGAAGAATGAGTGGATTTACAAGTGCCTGAATGGATTACTAAGTAGGTGCGTGACTGACTGTATAAGTGAGTGATTGAACATGTCTTAGTGAATGCATGGGTTAGTGACTAAAGTGTGTGAAAGTCTGTATTAGTCTCTCAGTCGGTGTGTAAGCGGCTGCATGGGTTGGTGGGTAGCTACATGAGTGTCTATATGGGTTATAGATTTGTTGTCTGAGTGTCTGTATGGGTGCCTGAGTGACTGTGTGGATGGGGTGTGACTTTGTGCATAGATGTAGGAGTGATGCACTGGGTGTATGGATTCAAAAGTGCATCTGGGAAGGGCTGTATGGGTGAGTTAGTGTGTTTATAACACCATGAGTACTGCTGCGTGATTACAGAACCAATAAGGCACTGCCTAGGACCACAGAGGCTTCAGGGACTGCCGAGGCCCACCCTGCATATTTAAGTAAAGCTCCGGAGGGTGGCGATCCCCAGACTCCTGTTGGCCTCGAAGCCCCCCGAACCGTTAGTAAACAATACGCGGGAAGGTGGCGATCCCCTAGGCTGCGAAATGTCTCTGTGCCCACCCGTGCCTAATTTACATGTGACATTAAGATCCCCAGTCCTACCGAGACCCCACAATAAAATGATAGGATTGGCCACTGAACATTACCCACCAGGGGCCTCATTTAAATGAACCGATTAGACCCCACTTCTTTCTTTTTTTTAATCTCCGTTTTTACCATCCGGATCCACTCTATTAAAGCGATACGAGGTTTTGCTCCTCTCGCTTCAACTAGTCAAACAAGGATTTGCTATCACATGGTGAAAGCCATGCACCATCCCTCTAATAGCAAACATAAATGTCCCGGGGATGCACACCCCGGGACATTGTATGAGCTGTGCCTGGGAGGTCGCGCTCCCTAGGACCATGATGCATTGGTTAGTATAAACGCATACTAACACTACTTACACACGTGTAGTACAGTGACCAGAGTGTAGTGAAGAGGCAGAGGAAGTGCAAAATCTAAAAATATAAATCCTACCAGAGGTCAGATGACATAGTTCAATGAGCCGACGACCCTGGGATGAGTAGAAACAGCTACATGAAGCAAACGGGTCTTCAGCACAATGCAAGCAACTTTGAAATATTGGTGAGTGCTGCCTTTTTTTTCCTTCTCCCGCTCATCACAAAATGTATGTAGTGAAGAGGCAGACAGCAGTGGGTCCGATAAGTAGATTAATTGCAAGAAAACAAGACACCCTAAACACCCACCAACAGGAGCAAATAGCAAGGCAACCGTCTTCTCCAGCACCGTGTACAAACTCCCCAAGGTTCCCCTCATGACAGACTTACATTCTAACATTACATACTTACATTCTAGTAGAATTACATACTAACATTCTACTATGACTTACTTTGGAATACTACACAGAGCACATGACTTTACAGCAATGAGCTCATGGTTTCATCCAGGAGTCTTGAGACCGGTAGGGGTGAGCAGTTCGCTTCCCACTCCCTTTATTATAGAAACGCAAACTAACACTACTTCCACAGGTATACTACAGTGCCCAGGGCACATCACTTAACAGCAATGAGTTCACGATTTAGGCTCATGGTTTAATCCTGAGTCTTCAGACCAGTAGGAGAAAGTAGTTCGCTACCCACCCCCTATATACTATAAATGCATACTAACACTACTTATACAATTATACTACAGCGGCTAGTATCCTACTGCACCCATAGCCCATCACTTTACAGCAATCAGCTCGTTTTGTTCCCAAGTCTTCACACCGGTAGGCGTGAGTACTTCGCTTCCCGCTTCCAGTATAAACAAACAGTAGCGGTCAGTAGTTCGCTTCCCACTGCCTGTATGGTATAAACGCCTACTAACATTACTTGCACACATATACTACAGCGCCAGAGCCCATCCCTTTACAGCAATCACCTCGGTTTGATCCCCAAGTCTTTACATCGGTAGGCGTGAGTACTTCGCTTCCTGCTTCCGGTATAGTATAAACGCATAATAGTGGTCAGTAGTTTGCTTCCCACTCCCTGTATGGTATAAACGCCCACAAACACATCTTGCACATGTATGCTACAAAGATCAAAGCACATCACTTTACAGCAATGAGCTCACGGTTTAGGCTCTCGGTTTCATACCCAAGTGTAGCAGCATATCATCTCAGCACCATGTCACTCTGAGCAACACCGCACCAGTAGAAGTGATGACTTCGCTTCACACTCCCCCACAGAGGTTACAGTGCTCCTACCCTCCTTTTATACTTTTTTCGCCCTTACTCGCTTCAACAGAATCGCAAAATGGCGGCCAACACTTCCAAGTTACAACCGCTCACATAGCTCGCAACCTATAAGCAGCAAGCTCATGCTCATAACACCTCAGCCAATCACATGGCAGAATTCCCAAATATCGATATCTGTAAATTTCGATATTTCTCTAAAAACTACTGAACGGATTTACACCAAATAAACAAAAGCGTGCTTTCTAGACCAAGACCCTAATCCTTGCAAATATGGGATAATTCCGTTCACCCATTCGACCTGTAGCCTTGTCGAAATTAACAAGGAGAAAACACGTTTTGGGACCCCCCTTTTATCTCAGCCCCCCTTGACCAATCACCCCCAAACATTCACCATAGGAGCTGATATGTACATAGAATTCGTTTTGAGAATTTCATGAAGATTCATCAAACAACACCAAAGTTATAGGCAAAACAAAAAATGCTCTTCCTATGGAAACTTGGTCCTAACTATAACTACCTATTTGGCGGCGTCCAGTAGTAATATTATATATATATATATATATATATATATATATATATATCCTTACAGCTGCCCCTGTTAAATCTCAAGAGAATGTAAGAAAAATAAAAAAAATTGCAAAATTGACCTGTGGAGTGCGACCCGCTTTGTCTCTCCAGCTGGAGGAATAGTGTGAAAAAAAAAAATATATATATATATATATATATACATACATATATGTATTATACATGCATATCAATGACATTTTGTAAAATATATATATATCACAACTCAATTCCCACAGCGCTGTCAACTGATAGCGGGACACAGACGACGATTTTGTGCTGTTTATTTTTTATTTTACTTCATGACAGGATGGTGCGTTTCACCCACCCTGCTGGGCTTGATCATATATATATATATATATATATATATATATATATATACTGTACTTTAGCAGCTGAAACACCACATTTTCACATTCTGCCTACAACTCCATTAGAAGTTCAGCAATTCTTTCAAATTTGTGTTTGCTTTCTCCTTTTCTTCTTCACATTAAGACATTAATATTTTTACGTTCTTTTTTTTTCAAAGAACACCTGCCTGTAATCTGATGAAGGTGAAAGGACTGTACGTAAAGCTGACATCCCCTTTCTATTCCAATATTTTACACATTTGAACCTAACCACCTTACCTCAAATTCACTCTAGGACTTCGGAACTATTTCAGAATAGTATGTTTCAGATTTATAAAGAATGTTGTTGGAATGCAAAACCGGCCTTCTGTGCCTCTAAAAATTCTTGCATGAATTTTGACATATGCTGTCGCTTTTGCCCTTCAACTAAGGGGGTCATTTGGATAGCGGGCTTGATGTGAACATGTACTTCGTTCTTCACACAGGTGGAAGCTCGAATAGTTTTCTGTTGCAGCTGGATCCAAAGTTGACATCAGAGCAAAAGCCTGTCAGCAGGCAACTTACTTTTAATTAAAGCAGTACAGGACATTTATAAAACCAACATTATAAAATACCCAGCTGTGTTTTGTTGCTTTACTCAGCTAACAATGTGGAGAATGTGTCTATGCTTGATTTATTGGAAATCGTTAGAGGCCTCAGTGAGAGTGGTCCTAAATAGGCTCTGTGTCTTTGGGAAAAGTGACAGTCCCAAGATCACCCATGATAGCTCAATGAACAAAGCTCACATTATGCTCCCATCCCCACTTCTTATTGTGTGTGAAGGTGTCAGAGACATTTGAAGTAATGGAGGTGTAATGAGGCTGCTATAAAGACTTAAATGAAAAGTATTTGCCTCTCTCAAAGATGAATGCTTTATTGTTTGACACAGAGCGTGTATAGTCAGCGGGGAACACAGTTTCACATGGCCGGTGCTTCTTACCCTTATCCCTAATACTGGAGAAATATTGGAGAAGGTAAGTTACACGATTGCAATAAGAAATGGCAGGGGCTTTAGACTATCCTGGTATTTTCCATACTTCCCAGGATAGCTCATTCTACTCCAATGAAGACTTCAAAGGGTGGTTTATGAGTTTGAAATTTCCATCAATCCAGATTGTTTCTCCTAGAATAAGCAAAATGTGTGGTCCATAAACAAAATCCATCTGAAGGTCTGATTACACTTTGCAATCAACCTGTGCAAACAACTGTGAGAACAGTGAAAGCCTAGGATAAGACCTGCTTGTCTTTATAATGAATAGACCTGAAATTTATATCCAAGAGAACTTTCTTGAATTTTGTCTCGTTGATTTTCCTGTGGGTTTGAAATAGGTGAATACGTCAGAAGAGATTGGTGGCGATATTCTTGATCACAAAACTACTGTACATCCTGGGATCATGGGCCAGTCTTGGTGGACCGCCTCTGGTGCTCCTGGAAGCGATGAACATGCAAACACCCAAGATCTGAGTAATGACTGACACAATGCAGTTCATGTTCGCCCCCCCTGCTATTAGTGTAAGGTTGGTAAAGGTTTTTGGGAAAATGCAATTTTGGGTTACAAATTATTTGTGCAAATTAGTAATTTTAATGGTGGATTTGACTTTAACCAATGAATTATTGATTTTGCTATTAAAATAATATGATTATCTCATTTATACGTGTGATTAATAATGAAGTATAGTTTTGCCTCAATTTTTTTGTAAGAATCCAAAAAAATGAAATCAGCTTTTGGTGTTCTGTTTATTCCCCCTCCCAATCAGATACCCGTTGCAAGTCTTCTCTTCCTACAGTTTCCGCAGAACATGGAGAGCAATGACGTCAATGTACTGTGTTATAAGAAAGACTGTATTGTGAATGAAACTTTCTATTGTGTGCCTAATTTAGCATTTTGAAGGATTTCCACTGCAAGGTATTGTGTAAGCATGAAGGACATGATTCTATGGGTTATTGTTTAGAAATGTACATCTCTGGGGTGCAGTTGCTGAGGAAGTAAGCAGAAGATTTCTCTTACCTTATGAAATGGGTTAATGCTAAGAGCCCTTCAAATTTACGTATATGTTTTTGATTTGCCATCGCAACCTAGCCATCATCATGCTATGTTGAGTTTGCAGTTTTATTATTTAATATGCATATAGTGCGTAAAAAAACCCTGGTTTTTAAGGACAGTAGGCAACTTTTTATTTTCCTCAAGAAACTTTGTCTGATTAGTTCGAGAATTTCCTCACTGAGGATGCTGTCAGTACGCCTCATGAATTTGACACTTAGAATTTGATGGTAATGATTTGTGATTCTAGATTCTGTACCCGGGCCTCTACGGCATAATATGCATATTTCTCTGTAAAGCTTATTTTAACAATTCTGTATTGAACATTTTATACTTAAAGTTGAACTAGAACTCTGTTCTTGAGTTGTCCTAGTTTCTAATTATGATTTACTCTGCTACATTTGTGCTATTGATGTGAAAGTTAGTCTCTTGCCACTAGATCAAAGAAATGTCTAGTGGAGCTGAACTGCCTGGGGCAACGTTTGGGATTCATTAGATAGTGGGTTCATGGGATTATTGAAGTTCAGCTCCCACAGGCTCTATGACTTGAAATAGAAGTCCAATAGAACCACTACACATATTTCTGCAAATGTGAACTTCAATGAATGCCACCCAGATGCTTCTCCTTTCGCTCCAATGACTGTTTACTACTCCTCCATCATGTCCTTTTTATGAACCACTCTTTTCTTCTCAAACGAACTTTATTAAAGAATGTGGCCAGACCACAGAGAAAGTTAGGAATCTTTGTGACGTCCAACAGGTGTCAGTTTCTGGCTTTTTGGAACTCACAGTGGTTTCAAGAGTATGCCTCTAAACATGCAGAGCCACAGGGTTCAATATCTCGACACGGAACACCTTTGCAAAATACAATAGAAGACCACACAGAGGCTTTTCTTCTTGTGAAATTATACAAAGTGTATAATTACTATCCATGGGTACAGTTGCATTTTTCTCCTCGGGAACTTTTTTCCGCTCATTTCCTTCCTTACAACCCCCACCGGTTTGGGTAGTGTTTCGTTCCTATTCCTACCCTAGAGATTTCATATTTCCTTTGCCTGGAATTAATCTCTGACCATTTCAAGCGTGGAATGGGTTAGAAAAAAGATTGTAAATACTCAAGAAATGAGTTTGCTTGTAGATGTGCACACATTTTCTTAGTATTCTCACAATAAAACGCCTAATACCTGCACAATCCAGGTCACACAAAACCTTTGTGATTAACTACATTTTGTTGATAGTAAACGTGACTTTACTCTCATGAAGAGTCTATTTATTCATGTAAGCTAAATGTCAACATACAAATAGCAGCATGAATGAGATCTAGTGTATTTTCTTCGCCCCTACTAAAATACAACCTTCCCTCTCATGTGGAATCCTGCCATAATTCTGTTGTTAGCCTATCCTATGTATTTTTCTACCCCTCGCCTAAGCACAGGCAATAGATAGTGTACAATTCAAGTAAATTCACCATGAAACGCAAAAAGAAAACAACTAAAAAGTAATGTTTTGTTTGTTTTTCACTAGGAATCTTCACAATCAAAAATCCTGTAAAGTTATCAAGTGAAAGCACATATTTGATGGGTGTGTGCGCGGCATGCGCTATTGTGCATGCCCTGCACAAGTAGCAGCAGCGGTTCACACACATGTGCTGAGGTTTGTTTTGGAAAAATATAGCACATTCAGCACTTAAGTGGAAATATAATGGCATACGCACCTTGTTAACCAAGATAGGCACACAATGAGAGTAGTTCATCCGGGAGGCCCAGGTCCCGTTTTCCAGACATTCCCTGTAAACATTTCCTGGAACAGAGATTAAATATGTTAAAATACATTGCACCAAAACCCTCATGAGTCAGCTTTCTGACTATAAAAATTATTTAAATATATAACTGATTGACGACTTTTTATGAAGAGCCCAATGAATGCAAACATTTGATAATAATCCTACGGTAATAAGTTGCAATGCCTAAAATCTATTCATTAATCAGATATTAAAATAACGTAAGGTCGAAGAACAAGGCGTAAAAATCATGACCAAAATACAAGTACCCAAAATACAAATATCAACAAATACTCTTCTTTCAAGTCGATATATTGTGTGTCATTAAAATAAGAAATAATAAGACCAATTATTTACGGTGCCCAGGAAAAGAAAAACTGCTGCATTATGCTTTGTAAGAAGAAACACATTATTGTTTTCAGCGATTAAGATGCCCTTGGGTTATTCTACAAAGACATCAGTTATTTTGCTTCCATTGGATACAAGGCAGAAACCGGATTACGTTCAGTGCTATTATATTGTAGAACCACAAAAGCGATCCAGAAACTCATAATATATTGTTGAGACAGAGTACAAGAGGCAACGAATAAAAATCACGTTTGAAAGCCTTCCTGGAACATGGAACAATCATTTTAAATGTCAAATGACTGAAGTCCAAAGGCCAAGATGCTCATTTTCTTCCCTAACGCGTTTCTACAGTAAATTAGACAAGGATTGGATGCGCACAGAAGGGTCTAAACTAATTATAGTCAAATTAAATACATACAAATGTAACACGAATGCCACAGTGTCACCTTGAAGCAACAAACACCATAATGGAGTAATGGCTTTAATATGGTATAAATCAGCCCCTGGGCCGCTCTTGTTTGTCAACCTGTCTTAAATCTATTATTTATCACAGCAGAATCATTGTAAAACCATTTAAAGTGAGTGAGAGGGATAGGAAGGGAGTGAGTTGTTCTATTTAAATTTTCCTCAAAAAGGACCAAACAGCCATGAGGTCATGACCTTAAGGGAGAAAACTGAGGAAGAAAACCTAGACAATAGAAATAACTTTTACACTTTTTTTTTAAAATAAAGGGGAAATTACAATTATCCACACCTGTTTCCTAGCAGAACGACATTCAATAACTTGTTACCTAGACTTAAAATGGTCTGCATCCTATGTGGTTAAGTTTAGACCCAATTAACCAATTAAAGTGAACAGATTTACTAGCAGGCAAGGCCTCTGTGACATTTTTTATACAAGTGCAATACACAAAATTTTGTGTAACTTTTTGCTAGCAGGAGTCTCCTTCACACAGAAAATAGGAGGGACTTTCCATTTAATAAGGTATGAAAACTGCTGCCAGGGCAGAGACAATGTCTTAGACAATTCCTTAGGCCTCTTTTGGCAGAAAGGCCTGATTGTAAGGTATGCGACTCCTCTCAGCTCAGGAAGGGTAGGGTTCAGGAATTTTATTAACTTGAAAGGGACCAGAGAGATGACCTCCACATTCATATGTAAGTGCTCAGTGAGACATGGGGTATGAGATGTCTTTTGATCCTAGCGTACAGTTTAGCCAATTTGGCACCATCCCAGTAGGAGGGGAATCTGGTTTCTGAACCAGTTTGGTGTGGCTGTGGGTGACGGCCCTGCACATTTCCTTAGACACACTAGTCTAGTGGTTGGTCCACCAGCCTGCTTCCAGGGCAAAAGGGTTCTGCCAAGTTGGGATTTTTTTCAGCATAGTGCACTGTACGATAGTTTGCTGCAAAAGAGGGAGGAGTTGCCCCTGAGAAAATATGCCTATTGGTTAGTGAGTGTCCAGGTGTCACCCCACCCTCTGGCTTGCGAGTTCTACAAAAATAGCACATCATTCCATAGCTCAACAGAACACTTTATGGACATGTAGAGGAAGGGAGGAGACTGACAATGCTGTTTTGATCTATGTGGAAATCTGAGGGCTGAACCTGTTTCTACTGTGTGAGAAATCAGGACCTGTTTGTAGAGTTCCCCCACTTTTGCCCCCATCTTGACTACTAGGTGCTGGTTTTCTGACTCTGACTGTGCCCTGGGCCCTTGTTAACAAGACCCAGGGCCTGTGCTCTGATTAAAAGTATATGGTAATTGTTAGACTTCCCAAGATCCCTGGTTGGCTGAGGTAGGTACCGCAGGCCAAGCATGGACCCCTGAGCCCCAACATAAGGGAAAAGACAGGTCATCTCCAGAGATAGCCCCCGCTCCACCCCCTTGGTAGCTTATCACTAGCAGCCAGGCGTATCTTCAAGGCTTAATGTGTAAAGTATTTGCAATTAAGCTCACAGCGATCCAATGATGAAACCACAAATAGATCCAACACGAGTTTCATAGAAAACAAGTATATGTTTATAAACCTATATACATTGCGACCACAACACAGTACTAAACTATTATATGCATCGGGGTAAATGTTCCCCCTGGCCTACTATTATTGAGGTAAACTAAACAGTCCTACGTAATCCTAATGTTGTAATATGCAGTTCGATATGCGACAGTCAGGTACTTCACAACATAAGAATAATGCAGATCGTAATACGGTTATCTGGCGATTTGTACTGTCACTGTAAGGCAATGCGTAAAGCAACAACGTGGTAAACTGTTATGCCCCCGTAATGCAACGCGTACGGACCCCCTTCAGGTACTCTGGTGGGAAAAAGCAATGCAATGTGTAATACAGTTATCAGGCAATTCATTATGCGAAGCTAATGCAATGTGAACACATATATCCTAATGCACTGGGTAATACGACAATCCAGCAGATTGTTATGCAGGATTCAGACAAGGTGTATTACATCTATCAGGCAGTTCGTTATACAAACCTAGTGCAATGCGTAACACACTTATCAGGCAGTTTGTTAGGCAAACTAATACAACGGGCAAAGCAACAAAATAGGCAGTCCGTTGTGCAGAAATAAAGCAATGCGTTATACAATCATCATATACTCCGCTACGCAGAAGTTATGCAATACGTTAGTTACTCCAGCACCGTTCACGGGCTGGCTTGTGGTTAGTCTCCAGTCACAGTTGCCCGCCCCCCCACACGGGTAAGGTTATACACAGTAACTGCAGCTTCACACTCAGGCCCCGGTGCTGCCACTCCCTTGGCACATGGGCTTCAATCCGAGCCGTAGCAGAGGCTCGCACTGCAGAACAGAGAGAGAGGCCGAGAGCGTCTCCCTCCGAGCCGGTGCCCCTCCCCAGGAGTCGACAGACGTTACCTGGGGGGCGCAAACCCACTCGCCTTTCCTCGTTCAGCGACTTGGGCCTCCGATGCAATCTCTGACTTACTGGGCAATGGGAAGATCCCAGGCTGCACACTACACCCACCCTCAGAGTCACAAAGACTCACAGTAGCTCAGGGTGCACGTTAACCAGACAACTCCTCACGAGGGTCTCAGTCCATGCATGACACACGCACGCAGTGTTGCTGAGACACACTTGATCTTCTTGTGCCCACGATCACAAGGCACAACATGCGCAGTGTAGTATTTTAGTCATACATATATGAAGAGATGTAGCCGAGGCAGATGTAGTAGAGTTGTGAAGTAGGTTTATTTAACCATTAGTAGATTTACAAGAAGTATTATGCTGGAACAAGCAGCCCCACCAGGAGCAGCCTCTTAGCTACTCAGCCCATACTCCAACTGTCAAACCTCACACCATTCACCCAAGCATTCCATCCATGTCAATCACACTCACATTCTAACCTGGAACACTCACACTGGCTGAGTAGCTAGATGCAGAGAAGTGCAGTAATATAAACACTAAACTCAGAACACTACACATCCTCTCCCTCTCCAAATTGAAAACAAAAGAAAATCAGAGAGTGAAGAAGAAAACTACTCACAATCAAAGTATACAGTAGTAATATTTGAAAACTATCTACAGTCAAAATATATAGAAGTAATATTTATCCGTGAACCCAGGGATGAGAAGGACTTCACACCACGAGAGGGTAAACAGACAAAAACCAGGGAAGAAGGAAGAAAGAGACAGTAACTACTAGCACTGACACCATCCTCCTCCTTCAATACTGAAGAGAAAGAAAATAAAGACCTAACATGAAGAAAACGTCTTCACGAAGGTAGACAGTGGCAAATAAAAGCCACTCCTCAAGAGAGGAACTAAGAAAACATGGGATTAACCCATAAGTGAAGGTGTAACGAGGGACAAACCCAAGAAAACACACGCAGCACGGAAGGGTGCAGCACAATGTGGCAAAACAATTCCACTCCCCATGTGAGGAACACAGAAAATATGGGGCTACCCATGAATGAAGCACAAGATAGTGCAGCACAATGTGGCAAAATTTCCACTCCTCAAGTGAGAAACACAAAATGTGGCAAAACAATTCCACTCCTCATGTGAGGAACACAATGTGGCAAAACAATTCCACTCCTCATGTGAGGAACACCGAGACAATATGGCGTTACCCATAACCAAAAAGAAGAAGGTGTAACAAGGGACAGGACCCAAGCACACACGCGGCACGGACAGGTGCAGCACAATGTGTCAAACCAACACATAGGTAACAAGACATAGAGAAAAATGTGATGCACAGGGCGTCTTACACACTGGACACAAAAGAGAAAATTAAGGTGTCCAACACAGGTAGAGAAGGTAAAAGTCCTAAACAAAGACAAGAACCCAATAACCCAGACATGAGGGTTAACTAATGAGGGGAAATAGGATCACAACCTAAACCCATCCCAAAACAGGGATCAATGATGCAAATGAGGGTGAGAGAACCCTTAACCAAAACTTTGCGCAGACATGAGTGGGAGAACTCACGTACGTAATTATGACGAAGAGGGTGAGGGAACCCACACGTGAAGAGTGACACAAGCATAAATGCAGTGTAGACATAAGGGTGAGAGAACCCATCATATGTTAAACGACACATTACTTAAGTATTTCAAAAATGAACATATTGTAAGTCAAAATCATGCTTGTAGATCAACCATAGTCATGTTAAGCATTTCAAAATTATGTAAATTGTGAGAAAAACACGTTTGGAAGTTAATAATGCTTGTAAATTAACTACAGTCATAGGTGTGCCTGTCACCGGGAAGATGGACAGGCAAGACGTAAGTTGCATGAAAATACCCTGCAGTTGAAAACCATGCCAACGAAAACATTACATTTTGTAGCACTTTGAAGCAGGAAAAATGCCCGTATGAAAAACTAAACCTTTGGTGAAAAATTTCAAGTGTCAAAATGCAGGAGTTTAAACACATAATGTTCCAGGATGAATGGAGCTCGCAGGGGTATGTAGTTTCAAACACTCGTGACAAAGCTAGATAAAACAGTACCTTGCTGGCAAAACAGAAAACAGTACCTTGCTAGTAGAAGAGCACCTTGTAAGCGAAGCTGGCAAAACAGGACTAGGCAGGCAGAATCTTTGAAAAGATAACACCTCGGAGAAACACATCCGAGGCATAACTGCACAAAAACTTGTGTAAAAATGTCCCGTTTTTTTTTTAAATGGAAAATATTTTCCTCAGACAAAAAGCTTGTTGAAAGTGCAGTAACAAGGACTCCGACGGACGAATCTTTGCAGAAACTCTGGCTAGATAGAACGTTCAGAGGCTGAAGAAACAAAACTTTATTCAAGACATTTGCAGGCAGAACACCACGGAGCACAGGAGTCAAAAAGTAAACCTGTTCATGGGAATCTGAAGATGGCGGCACGCTTAGTTGACGCAATCCGGATGGCTCACAGCACGCTCCTGCACCAAAATGTCCTAAGGCAGCAAGAATGACGAAGACACTTGAAGACGTCACAGCAGACCAAATGAAACCACTGCGCGGCACAGTAAGTTGCTCGAGACACTTTCAAATGTGAAATGAAGGTTCAACTGACTTTTTTTTTTAACATGCTTTACGATGTGATGTGTATGACTAGAGAAAAATCCCACTGCTAGCTCTTTGCGTCGCTCCTCCTCAATCTTAGGAGAGACACTGGAAACTATTTTATAAAAAAAAATTGTTCAACTGTGAGAACGCTAGTGGGCAGACGAAACTGGCAAAGACACGCAATTAGAGTCTGAAATGGTACAAGAAAATCTCTCTCAAGTGCAGCGCTAGCACAAAGGAGAGCACAAGGTGACAGTCAGGAACACCACAACGTGAGTCCGTGTCAGGCAACTGTTCACCGGCCAAAAGAAAACACAGTCATTAATAAAATACCTTAGTTCCAGAGGCAAGTTCTTTGCTGACACTGCTTGCTTATTAGGCAGAAGATGTAGTTTGTTTCAAGGCACAATGTCAGGTTCTGTTTCTTCTGCGTCACATAGGTAGGTTGTTGTTTTACGCATAAACCTCTGATAGTTTCTGTTAAGAAACAACGATGACATGACACTATTGATCCTGGGCTGTCAGATTTTCTTGACACTGGTGGGGCTACTTCGCTTGTATGATGAGCTCCTTTCTTCTTCAGATATTAGTTGCTTGTTCCACAAAATTTGCAGGATACTCCCATCTCTTGTAAATAGGCATATTTTGCGCAGGAAAGTTTCCAGATCGTCGCCAAGAATAATGTAGTATTTTAGTCATACATATATGAAGAGATGTAGCCGAGGCAGATGTAGTAGAGTTGTGAAGTAGGTTTATTTAACCATTAGTAGATTTACAAGAAGTATTATGCTGGAACAAGCAGCCCCACCAGGAGCAGCCTCTTAGCTACTCAGCCCATACTCCAACTGTCAAACCTCACACCAGTCACCCAAGCATTCCATCCATGTCAATCACACTCCCATTCTAACCTGGAACACTCACACTGGCTGAGTAGCTAGATGCAGAGAAGTGCAGTAATATAAACACTAAACTCAGAACACTACACGCAGTTCTCAGGTAGTAGAGAGCACACACACTCTGCGTCACTGAGACACACTTTATCCTCCGGTGCCCTCGATCACAGGGCACCTCTTGCACAGGTCTCAGGCAGTAGAAGGTACACACACACAGTGTCGTTTGAGACACACTTTATCTCCCGGTGCCCCCGATCACAGGGCACCTCGAGCGAGGGTGTCAGGCTGCAAACGTCACACATACAGCGTCGCTGAGGCACACTCACTCTTCTGGTGTACACGATCACAGGCCAATCCACACAAAAGTCTCAGGCTGCCCCCAACCACACGCACACAGCGTTGTTGAGACTTACTTGGCTCCTCGGCACTCACGTTCACAGGACGATCCTCTCGAAGGACTTAGGCTAGACAGAGCACACGCACACCACATCTCAGAGTCTTGTTTGGAACTCCCAGTGCCCAAGATCACAGAGCACAACTTGCAAAGGTCTCGGGCTAGACAGAGCACACGCACCGACGGAACATCTGAGAGTCTTCTCTGGAAACTTTTGTGTTCCTGTGTTTCCAAACAGGGAGCCAGCTCACTCCAGGCCCTTGGGCAAAGATACCTCAGGACACAGCACACAGCAAAGTCCCTACAGCCTTACAACAATCTACAGGCCAGCCCCAGATCACACAGCAAGTGCAGTCCTATCCAACAGTCTATTCAGTTGTTTCTTCCTTGGCAAAGGTTCCTCTTAATCCACAAAGTAGCTCCAGTCTTGTTCACACTTGATCAAGCCATTCTCCAGAGTTCAGGGGCTTCAGCTCGCATAGTTATACCCCTCAATGGCTTTGAAGTCTTTGTGTTACAGGGGCCACTAACCCTGCTCAAGCCTGTTCTGCATGCCTCCCTACCAGCAACACCTTCTCCCTTTGATTAGTGGGGGTCTGCATTCTCAATCACTCAGCAGGAGATAGGACAATTGTTTTATAGCACCAGCCCAGGCCTCTTCAACTCTAGACCTATTCCTCCTCCTACACACTCCAGATGCAGGTCAGCCTGTGCTGTCTCCCCTCCTCCCATGGGTCAAGACATTCCCCAGATCATTTTGCTTTCAAATCCAGCCAGTCAAACCACAACCAGGAAGAGACACACAGACATGTAAAAAGCACAAAAACCCAGCCACTTCTAAATGAGTGGCTTACAAACACACAATGCAAAAACCATCTTCATAACAAGATGTGTTATTGCAGGGTGAGTTCAGGCATACTAAACTTCACCATTCCATCTCAAGCCCTTGGGGAGATAGGCTGGAAAACATTTTACACAGCCTCCACATTCTATTCTAATGAGCAAGATGGCCTTTCAGCAGTGAAAACGAAATGGAGATTAATTCACTGCCAGGACATGGTACACACCTTGGTACATGCCCCACCTTTCACATGCACTGCACCCTGTCCAGGGGGTACCCTACACCTACCATAGGGGTGCCTGATGTGTATGAAATGGAAGGGCAGGGTATGTTAAGTGCGTGCACTTACCAGAACAACATGGCAGTTTAGGAAACTGTGAGCAGGCCCTGCAATGGCAGGCCTGAGTTCCCTTTCCAAGTCTACTAGAGTGGGTGGCACAATAAGTGCTGCAGGCCCACCAGTGGCATTTGCATTACTAGCCCTGGCACACATAGTGCACTTCACTAGGGACTTTACTAGTAAAGCAAACATACCAATAATGGACAACCAATCACCATTACACATTACACAGGGAACACTTGAACTTCGACACTGTTTAGCAGTGGCAAAGTGTCCAGAGCATCTAA
Source organism: Lissotriton helveticus (assembly GCF_964261635.1). NCBI lineage: Eukaryota > Metazoa > Chordata > Amphibia > Caudata > Salamandridae > Lissotriton > Lissotriton helveticus. The sequence continues at coordinate 262,851,223 of NC_136071.1, forward strand.
GTTGGCAACACATGTCAGAAAAAGGTCTAGGGCAAAAGCAAAAAGTTTATGGAACTTTAGACAAAAAGGGCCAAGTCCCACAGTAATTAGCTATAATTACAAATAGCAATGACATACTCCTACAAGTTCCTAGTATATAATAAGGCATGGGGGATTCAGACTGCCTAGAAGACCCTAGTATATAATAGGGCAAAAAGGTTTAGAGGCCCAACAGATTTACTACACAGGTGTTTGCACTGCTGTAGTGCCTACTGTCATTTTAAAATCCAGCCCTGCTTTGCAGGCTGCTTTTAAACTTAAATTATATGCATATTTGACTTTGGAATTAAAGGTACTTTCGAAGTCTCAAACGACCTAATTTTTACATATAGGTCACCTCTAAGGTTTCCCCTAGGTGCCCCAGGGGTAGGTGCCTTGTACCTATAAGCAAATATATTATAAACTATGTTTTATATACCCTGGTAAGGGAACAACTGCCAATTTCATTTTCCCCACTGTAGCACAATGGATCCATAGGCTAACATTGGAATACTGTTATTAAAGTATAACTATTGAAAGAAAGGAGCTAAAAATATACTTCAAAGTATAAAAACGACAGTTAAAATAAATCCAACAATTTCTCACTGTTAGATTTATTATAACGATCAAAGAAAATTAGTTCTAGAACTGTCATTTCAGTAAGACAAATTCAGCCTTACAGCAGCCCTGCTCTGATTGGTCGGCCTCTGCCAGGCTGAGCCAAACTTAATGAGATGTGAAGTGGCCTGACTAGAAACAGAACCTTTCCTGTGGGAGGAGAATGCAAGCTGCAGAGTAAAAGGCAGGATGGCTGTGGAGTTGCCAAACAGGTCTTCAAAGAGGGAATGACAGTTTAGGGCAGCACAGGCGCAGCCCCACATCCTGCAACCCCCAGACAGACAGGATACCCTGTAATTAAACTAGCAGAGAGGTTGGAAGGGGAGTGTTAAGGAAACTTAGCCATGCCAGTGGGATAGCTTAGCCAGATCTTAACCTTCAGGAGAAGGTTTCTTGTTTTAGATATTGAAAGAATTTTGCTCTCAGGGACATGATTATGCCACACTTTGGAGGAAGTTTTAATAGTTCTTGGTGTCACCCTGTACCCCATTGATTAGGGGTACCCACCTGTTTGTCACCCAAGAACACTGGGAAAAAAATTGAAGAGCTGCCTTGCAACTCAGATCTGCTGCCTGAAACCACAAGAAGAAGGACTGCCCTGCTAGAAACCTGATCTGCACCCCAAAGGTCTAAACTCTGAAGGACTGCACCTGCTGTACAATCTAGGACTACAGCCCTAAGGACTTTGCCTTGCTTCAATAAGGATTAAGGAGTGACCTCCCTGCAAAGAACAGGTTAACAGAGCCTACTTGCCCCATCTCCACCAAGAAGTCCCCATCCCGGAGTGCGTCCAGTGGACCTTTAAGGATTTGGCCAGGTGTATTGTATGAACTGAAGACCCAACCATCTCAGAGATCTAGACCCCTGGATTGGTGTTGTGGACACTTTGAACCCTCAAGGGAACCTTCTGAAAGAACGCAGTGCGAGAAGCAGAAACATAAAATGGTAAAATCACCATTTTATGTTTCTGCTTCTCGCAGCGGGAAAGCAGAAGTGTCTGGATGGGGGTGGGTGGGTCTGCTGTAAAGGAGGGGAGGCGTGGCTAGCCCACATGCAGCCTACATAGAGAAAAAGGCATACCTACAGGCGCCCAGCTGGGCGCCTGTAGGTATGCAGCGTTGAGATTAGCTTAGGGGAGGGGAGGGAAAGGCCTATGGAAAATGAACATGGACCTGGTCAGGAGCAGCAGGAGCTGAGGCAGCGGTGGTGTCCCGGGGGAAAGTACGTTTTTTTATTGTCACCCGCGCGAACCCCCCCCCTCCGGCCTGTGATGCACGCAAGAATAGAAACCCAACACAGTTTAAGACTAACAGTACAGAAACAAAAACTATCCCTGCAAAATAAACTTTTTATTACTAAACGCCATAGAACCTTAAACATTTTCCTAAATGAAATGGAACAAGGCGAGAAAGGCGTGCCTGTTGACTAATCATGATAAGGAGCTAAAACAGAGACTAAAAGTCTCTGTGCTCGCTGGCCATACACCAAACACCCGAGAGAGTAAGGCCCCTGGGGTGCAGCAGTGACACTCCCCTGGCTCATTTCCCTTTGCTAAATGTATGGCCATTAACACATGCATGCTAATGAATCCTGTTCCGTGACACTTTGTTACTGTGGTTACAGATTCACAGAGCTGTCAATTAGGGCGCCTGCATTGCACAAACGCTGCAACCACAAAATGCCAAGGTCTGCTTTACCCCTGCCTTCTTTTATTGCTGATATGGTACATAGTATTAGTATATATACGGCACCAAGAGGAATACACAAATAATCAAAGAATATTATTGCATTAAAAAGTGACTGTAAGAGCAGGATTTATCAAGAACTGCATGGCATCTTGGCTCTTTAATAACATGAGTGTGAGACATTGGTGAAAACCCGTATGAAGGTTGTTTTTTACTAAGCTATTGACCATGTTTTGAATGTGCTATGTATTGTATTGTATTGTAATTGCATTTATATAGTGCTTACTACCCCTGACGAGGCGTCAAAGTGCTTTTTCGGCGAGTAGCACGCTACTCCGGGACTCAGAGAGGATTATTGTTGAATTAGTATAGTGAAACATGCAAGTACATTTTAAGTGGTGGATAGGATAGTCAGTTATTTGGATTTGGAATGATAGCAGAAGGATAGAGGAGTAAAAAAGGTTTGTATTTATATAACGCTTGTAATGGGGTGTTGAAGCACGCTATCCAGGAAGCCCATAAAGGTTTAGTGGTGAATTAATATGGTGAAATCTGAAAGTAATTTCAGTGGTGGATATTAGTCAGTTATTTGGAGTGAGAAGGATAGCGGAGGGATAAAAGGGGAAGAAAGGTTTGCATTCATATAGCACTTGTTACCCCTGATGGATGTTAAAGCACTTTTCTGGCGAGTAGCACCCCACTCCGGAACCCATAAAGGATTAGTGTTGAAAATTAGTATAGCAAAAAATGAAGTAATTTGAGTAGTGGATAGGTTATTCAGTTATTTGGGTAGAGAAGGGTAGGTGGCGGGATAGAAGAGGGAAAGAGGTTTGTATTCATAAAGCGCTTGCTACCCCTGATGGGGTTTTGAAGCGCAAGTAGCACGCTACTTCCATAACGATTAGTGTTGAATTAGTATAGTGAAACATGAATGTAATTTTAGTGGTGGATATCTTAGTCAGTTATTTGGATTAAGAAGGGTTGGGGAGTGGTAGAAAAGGGAAAAGGTTTGCATTTACATAGTGCTTGTAACCATGATGGGGAGTTGAGACGCTTTATTGGCGAGTATCACGCTACTCTGTAACCCATAAAGGATTAGTGGTGAATTAGTATATTTGAATATGGAATTTGAGAAGTGAACATGTTAGTCTGTTATTTTTGATTGAAAAGTATAGTTGAGGGAAATTTTGGAGGGGAGGAGTCAGAGGGAAGAATTTAGAAAGGTTTGTTTTAGGGGATCGGTATAGTAAAAAAAGGTGTCAGATGATGCAAGGAGGGGCACAGTAGGAGAGAGTCTAGAAAGGTTTTTTGGGGGGATCGTAGTAGTGGTATGGGGTTTGGGATAAATGATTGAATGGATGTAGAGGATATATTGATAGATGTATAGGATGAGAGATAGTGTAGTGCATTGGAAAGAGTAGTAGAAAGAAGTTTGAGATGAGTCATAAGGTTGGGCTAGAAGATATATTGAGAGAAGTATAGGCTGAGAAATAGGGCAGAGCATTGGAAATGCTAAATTAGAAGAAATATATAGATCCATAAGTACATTGAAAGTATATAGATACATAAAGGAGGTAAGTATATGTAGATTAAAGATATTGATAGAGGCACAGGATGAGAAATAGGGTAGTACGTTGGATATGCTTTTTCAGGAGAAAAGTAACAGACACACAGATCCAAGTACACGGAAGGTACGTAGATGCACAATGGAAGTATTTACATGTAGACCAAAGATGATTTTTATTTATTTATTTATTATTAATAGTACATATATTTTTGTATTTATTTTTTTCCCTCTCAACAACATAATTATTTTACATGTTTATACAAAGCAATACACAAAGATAGGTACATATTTCTAGGGAAAACAAATGCTTATATACAGAGGGATATGCTGTAAATTTCTGTTTGCGTATGGTGCTTATGTGGGGAAGAGCCAATTCTTGAGTAGTTTTTTGAAGATAAGGTGGTTGTCGGTGGACCTTATGTTGGGAGGTAAAGAGTTCCATAGTTTGGCTGCTTGAACAGAGAAGGATGTGCCACCCATGGTTTCTTTCTTCTATCCTGGCATTTTGAGGCGAGATGCTCCTTTAGAGCGGAGGTTCCTTTGCTGAATATGTTCGGTGATTTTATTCCTTATGAAGAGCGGTCCCATTCCATTTATTGCTTTGTATACAGAAGTAGTACTCAGCTAAAGCTGGCATTGGCGCTTTTAACCATGCATATGTAGTAGCGCGACTGTGACTTCACTTGGGGTGTTAGAGGGCCAGGGCCTGCAGAAATATCTGCCTTTTAGTTGTTGTTGGGTAATTCTATATGGCGCCTGGTCTGTAAAGAGGCTCCTCTCGTGCATCGTATTACAAGTGCCAACTAGCAGCTTGCAAGCTAGGTTTACAGAGCAGAGAGTATTGCTTTACACTCAAGTCGAGTTTTACTTTCGGCAACAGTCAGCGTCGCCTAACGTTGAAGATGTGTTTTTAAGATTACAATTGCATGTCACAACATTACAGCAGCTCTTAAGCGCCTTATTGAATTTTTTTATGCAGATAGGTTTCATTTAGAAGGAACACATCAAAGCCTGCCAGTCACCCTTAACCATCCTGGTGTTCACTTGTAACTTCATAATGTCCTCTTGTGAGTTCTTTTCCCTTTCTTAGTAATTGCTCTTTTTCTGATTTTGCTGTTTGAATTATCTCCTCCATGAGTGTTGAACTGTGCAAAAAAATACAGGCACAGACTGCAATAGTGCTAAAATAATGCAGCACAGAACTTTTCACGGGTGGGTGCCTTGAGTCGCGCTTTTCTAACACCAGGGCAAAGTTATTGTTGCAGAAGCAAGAAGTCCACTTTCTATCCCCTGCCGCTGCACACTTCGAGAGCTTGGGTGACAGGGGGTTGCTAACCCTCTCAGAACTCAAGACCCCAGCTGGGGTTTGGAGAGGGGAAATTTTCAGTGTATCGTCCCCACGTCCTGTTACTACTGCGCACTGCACTCTGGGAGAGCCACAAGAATCAGAGCGTGGTCAGCAGAGGGGACACGTCTTCAGTGAAGTGTGGGACAGTACCAGGAAGGTAAGCTTCAAAGCACAGGCCACTGCAGGAGAGCCACCCTGCTGGTTAAGATGCTATGGAGCACCCCTTCCTACTGAGGTGGCAAAGGAAAGGGGAAGAGGGGCTTAAAGCATCACAACCCAATTTGTATTTAGGATTGTGACCTCATGCTCAAGAAGACTTACAGTATAATATCTGTCAGTCTTGTAATTTCATTCTAGAAATAGTTGCTTTTGAGAAAACAAATGAAATCGGCAAAGCAAGAAGTTATTTAATTTGTATATTTTACTGTTAATCTGGGACAGTAAGTATAATAAACTTGGCATGGTACATATCTCTTGAGAAGTAAATGAACAGGACAGCCGTCACCAACGCCCCCTCCATTTTCCATGTCACACCCAGAGCTTAATTTGTGAAATAAATGCCGGGACTCAAAAGTTTCCTCAGGGGCCTACGCCAATGATACCAAATATCAGGGGTACAAACACCCAGGCTGCATAGTCTGGATTCCACCTGATACCTCTTTCATCCACCACCAGACACTCCCTGCCCCTTCATCTCACTCTTGCAGGTTCTTTTTCAACACTACCTTCTCTTTTTGTCACTGTTCCTCCATCTTCCTCCTCCTTTCTCCCTTTTCGGGTTTTCTCTCTCTTGCTGTGGGTTTACTCTTGTGCATGGGTATGTGTGACTTCTCTGTCGTAACCAGATGCACTACCTTCATCTCATGTGATGACTTCCTATATCCAGTGCACACTGGGAGGCTGTGCTTCTCTCACTCCCAGGTATTCTAAAAAAAGTTATCATGTCTACATGTCACTCGATTACTTTTGTCTTGTTTGAGCACCTGCACTCAAGTCTAGCCAAGAACCATAACCTTTGATCTGTCTAGGACAGTAGGCAAGACAAGTTTCATGTCTTTCCCTCACACTACTCCATTTCACCTCATACACAGATGCAGTTACACAAGGAGTGCATTCCTCGGCTCAGTATACATGACACTTCCCACACGTCACAGTCAACAACTCACAGCTTTTAACTAGACTCAGCTATAAATAAATGTAAGCACATATGTTCTATCCCTCTCTTGTCTACATGCACTACAAAATTAGACACTGCAACTTATATCTGGATAAGTGCACCACTGCAGTGAACCGCACATGACACATAATGCTTCTCCCATTAGCCACACTGAACTTCAAGGCGTTTCCCCAAGCACTCCAAAAGTGCTGTATTCCACCTATGGGCCAAGGCACATCGGTACCCCAGCAGAAGTGTGACTCGTTACTGGAACTCAGAGACAATGCAGTACAATCCAAATCACTCCACACTCATCCTCGCAGGTCACCGCCTGCTGCACAGCCCTCAACCTTTCAAAATTGTAATGCAGGTCCCCTTCTCAGACGTTAAAGTACTGCCCCTCTTTGAACGTTTCATTGCAGAACATTGGCCCACAGGGATAATTTAAAGAGACAGACCCAGAAAGCTGAGTCTCATTAAAATGGAGCATAAAACTGCTAGTCAGATCCTCACTATAAGAGGAGTTTGATATTATAGGCCAAGGAATCAAATCCACCTCACTATTCCAGCACCAGAGTCTCCCTCAGGTGATTCTGCTGTCAAAGGCCATGGGTTTTACCCCAGTTCAGTGCTTGAATGGCGCAGGTTACAGCAACCTTTCCTTCTGTTGAGGCCCTGCTCACATTGTCACTGGGAAGAAGAGATGGAGACAGACATCCTTGTAAACAGGAGGAGTCTGGACTTCTTCACATTGCCAAAATCTCTATGAACTAATATATGCTCTTGTGTACAGCGCGCTGAGAATTGTTTTTTCTAGGTCCACTTGGTGTAGAAGTGTATTCTTTAGTTTGAATTTAGTTGTGCGTGTGTTGTTTCTGAGTTAAGGGTGCTGAGATGGACCGATGGGGCTGATCAGCTATGTTACATCATGGTATTGGTAATTGCTCCTGGAAGGGAGGGGGCTCCAAGAATTGACGTGAAATGGGCCACGCTTTATCTTTAACTGGCCCTGGCACAGAATGTGCCAAAGGTGCTGGTTATTTATTTGTGTGGTACCCTATTAGATGGGTTGGACATTAGTGGGTTAAGGGCAGGGCATGTGAGTTCATGCAAATGTTTGGTGGTGTTTATATATAAGCTAGAGTAGGAAGTGTTAAGTTGCATTGGTATCAATTTCCAATAAAGGTGAGGTTTTTATCTGTAAAGTGGGTTGTGGGCAATTTGCAGAAAGTCAATGGTGATTAAGGCATATATAAGAGTATGTTAGGGAAAGTTGTGCTCAAAGTAAAGATGCATTCAGAGGATGCAAAGGAACGTGAGAGTCATTTGGAAGAAAAAAGAAGAGGTGACCCGCAGAAGTGTTTGTTTATGGCCTGAAAATGGCTTGCAGCCTACGTAAAGTGGTTTGATGGTTTAAGGCAGTGTTTCCCAAACTGGGGTCCGCGGACCCCCAGGGGTCCGTGACACATTCCCTGGGGGTCCGTAGGCAACAGTTTTAAAAGCACAGAAAAGTTTCTTGTATAATTAGCAGCTTTCCAGCAACAATAAAAGTGTCAAGATCATGCCAGTGATTAATGTACCTGCTGGAGCGTGAGGAGAGTTTTGTTCAGTGGCAGCTTTGACTTAACTAATGTAGCACAGAGGGTTAATGTGCCTACTGCAAAGAACGCCTAACATGCATTTTAAAAAGCAGTATTTTATATGCATAGGTTCGTGGTTACTGCTTTTGTCACAGACTCTTTTGTTACTGTGCACTTCATAAGTAACAATCGTAATGTAGCAGAGAAACCTATACACTTACCAAAGAGCTGCTTGCAAACTGCATGGTACCAGTTAGTAACTTTTGTTTTTCCCCAGTTATTCATTATCCTGATGCTGCAAAAAAGATTTATTTGGGTGGAAATACATTTTTAATGTTAAAGTCAGTGCTAGCCACTGTGTTATGTTCTGAATCTTGAGTTTGTGCTTTTCCAGACCAAGCACTCTTTAAACATTTTGTATACAGACTGATTTACATGTATGATTCAATGTCTCTATATGTGTGTGATGTAAAGTGCTCTGACATCCTACAATGGTATGAGAGATGCTATAAAACAGATGAAATACATGTGACAGAGGGGCTATTACTTCAATATAAAATACTAAGGGCCAGATGTACGATCTGTTTTTATATGCGCGAACGGGTTCGTGAACCCGCTTTCACATGCAAAAACGTATTGGGCCATGTACATTGGCTATTTCGCGAGTCGCAATTTGTTTGCGACTCGCTAAATACGTTTTGCAACTTGCTATTTGGAAGGGGCATTTCCTTCCAAAATAGCGAGTCTCAAAACCATGTACAAATGTTTTGGGGTCGCAAAACATTCGCAATTAGTACCTACTTCAAGTAGATGGTAATGCATTTGCAAATGGGAAGGGGTCCTCGGTTGGAAGGGGACCTCAGGGGACCCCTTCCCCGTTGCAAATGCATGCAAAATTATTTTTTAATGGCAGGCAGTGATCCCAGAGACCTCTGCCTGCCCTTAGAAAATTAAACGAAAAAATGTCATTTTCTTTTTCTTTAAATGCATGGTAAACGGGCTGCATTTTCTTTTTAAAACTGCTTTATTTAAAAGCAGTCCCAGACATGGTGGCCTGCAGAGCCCAGCAGGCCACCATACCTGGGAGGGCTGGCATTCCCAATGGGCTCGCAAATTGCGAGAGGCTCATTAATATTAATGAACCTCGCAATTTGCGACCCCATTGGGAATCCCAAACAGTGTTAAACACACTGTTGTACATTTCATTTAGCGACTCGCAATTTGCCACTCGCCATGTGTTGCCAATTGCGAGGCGCTAAATGAAATGCTCGTACATCTGCCCCCAAAATCGTTAGTACTTTGAGTATTTGTTTTGTGTGCACACGTGTGCAGTTTTTTCGAATTACGGTTTTAATATTTGAAATTTAACTCATACAAATTGCTTGGGGGTCCCCGGCTTCCAGTGGTGACTCAATGGGGGTCCTCAGGAGTCAAAAGTTTGGGAACCACTGGTTTAAGGCATTGACAAAGTGGGTTCAGCTCTGGCCCAGGGCCCCAGAATGTCATTGGTCCCCTTATAGAGCCAGCTCTGCTCAGCAGAGATTCTTGGACTAATGACATTGAATACTTTTTAAACAAATTGCTTTAAATACGATTTTCCATTAATTTATTTTGAATGTAGGTGTGTGAGAGGCTATTATAGAAATTGTTCAGGGAAATGCTGTGTTTATTTCAGAAGTCAGAAGATAAACTCTTTGACAAGGATGACCCACTTTGTGCATTCAACTTCTGCTTTTTCATGGTCATCCTTAAATCATGCCTAGGTCCCTTTCAGCCATGAACAGAGACTTCTGACTTGCACTTTACTTTGTACTTTACTTTTCTTGTTACTTGCCAAAAAACTTTAGAAATCCATAACTCCTGTTACACTGATTCTGATTGGATTCTAATATTTTGTGTCTTTCTTCTTATAAAAGGTGCCTTATTTTGATACAGACGTAGGATTTCTATTGTGTTTTGACCTTTTAATCATTTTGGAACTGCTAAATGCTTAAATAATTTTCCCTAAATTAAGCCTGTCTGCTCTATGCTGCAGCTACCTGGGGCTAATCCCAGATTTATTTAATGATCTTGCATGCTTGACCTCACAATTTATTGTTTTTTTTTACTAGGAAAGCACTCCCAATTGCTGCCTTCACTGCACCCTGGAATACTTCTATTGCTGCCACTGAGAGGTGCAATCTTTTTATCGGAAATGATGAAACAGACAAAAACCTACTGTTTTTTTGCACTAAATTTGGTTTGCCTAGAAGCAGGTGGATCACTCCTTTATGAAGAAGTTTGACAATCACAGACTGAGTCAATGTTCTTAAAATCTGTAAGAGAGAATCCATCCCAGTCGCAGTGGTAGCAGTTTCCAAATTTCTTTTTGAAGCCTGGGCCATCAGGCAAAAAGAAATGCTGAAACTCTTCTGGCCAAGAGGTTATGAGCGCTATTGCAAAATGTTTATTCTTTTTATCCTTTCATTGTATTTCATTTTATGAACATTGGTAAAACATACTTTTTATCATTTATCTCTTATTCTACAATATTTTTAATTAATTTAATTAATGTATTTACATTTTGAAGTGAAGGGGTATTGTTTTATTTTTTGACTGGAAACAATTTATTTCGATCTGCCAATAAACATTGAACGTTGGACTCACAACATTTCCAAATAACACATTTTGATTCAGGGTTATATATCTATTTACATTTCACTCTCCACTACTAATGCATAGACATTATCAGCACTGTACTGCAAGTAAAGGATGGAAAGGTAAGAAGTTATGCAGTCCCAGAGATTGCCCAAATAAAATATCTTGGCCGTCCAACACTAAATTCCAACTTTAAGAAAGGACTCCACACAAATGGAATATATACACCTCAATATAAAATCTCTACAAAATAAAACATTATTTAACACAGTAGGTCAGCTCACACAAAAATATCAGTTTAAGTAATCATGTGATAAACCCAACATTATTTCAGTTTGCAGGTGAGAATCAGCTTCAATGATGAAGCATGTCACCTAAGGCGGTTGAGGGATTGGTGTCCTTTTCAGAAAATACTTCTAAGAAACTAAATATTGTTATCCAGGAGAAAATCTCAATGAGTGTTTTCATATACTGGAGAGTCAGTCAGGCCGGCATGGGGATGGGGGGTTAATTTAATAATAAATAATAAAAAAATAATTTAAACTTACCTTTCCGCCGGCCGGGTCCCATGTCTTCTTGGTTCCTGCTCTCCTGCCTCCGGCAGGAACAGGCCGCAGTCAGCCAGGCTCCCTCCCCTAAGCCAATCACAATGCAGCAAGCAGCTTTGTGATTGGTCGGGACAGTGCCCAGCACCAAGACTACGCAAAATAACACCAGTGAGAAATAGTTGGTAACTGCAGGCCTAATCAAGGCTCAAGAGCACATGGAGAGAAATATAGTTCCCATCAGAAGCCACACTGTACCGCCCTCTTTGTCATCATTTGGGTTCTCCTTACCCAGGAGATGAAACGGCCGGTCAGTTGTTACCGTGACCGAAAAATGTGATGAGTGGGAAGTACAGAAAAAATGCTAGTGGCTAATGAAAAAGCAGTGTATAGTGATTAGGGTGAAAAAGTGAGTGGTAATAATAAAATTAGGTGAACTGGGTAGAAAAAGAAATTTATTAGTATCTCCACCACATTGCCAAAATCTCTATGAACTAATATATGCTCTTGTGTACAGCGTGCTGAGAATTGTTTTTTCTAGGTCCACTTGGTGTAGAAGTGTATTCTTTAGTTTGAATTTAGTTGTGCGTGTGTTGTTTCTGAGTTAAGGGTGCTGAGATGGACCGATGGGGCTGATCAGCTATGTTACATCATGGTATTGGTAATTGCTCCTGGAAGGGAGGGGGCTCCAAGAATTGACGTGAAATGGGCCACGCTTTATCTTTAACTGGCCCTGGCACAGAATGTGCCAAAGGTGCTGGTTATTTATTTGTGTGGTACCCTATTAGATGGGTTGGACATTAGTGGGATAAGGGCAGGGCATGTGAGTTCATGCAAATGTTTGGTGGTGTTTATATATAAGCTAGAGTAGGAAGTGTTAAGTTGCATTGGTATCAATTTCCAATAAAGGTGAGGTTTTTATCTGTAAAGTGGGTTGTGGGCAATTTGCAGAAAGTCAATGGTGATTAAGGCATATATAAGAGTATGTTAGGGAAAGTTGTGCTCAAAGTAAAGATGCATTCAGAGGATGCAAAGGAACGTGAGAGTCATTTGGAAGAAAAAAGAAGAGGTGACCCGCAGAAGTGTTTGTTTATGGCCTGAAAATGGCTTGCAGCCTACGTAAAGTGGTTTGATGGTTTAAGGCATTGACAAAGTGGGTTCAGCTCTGGCCCAGGGCCCCAGAATGTCATTGGTCCCCTTATAGAGCCAGCTCTGCTCAGCAGAGATTCTTGGACTAATGACATTGAATACTTTTTAAACAAATTGCTTTAAATACGATTTTCCATTAATTTATTTTGAATGTAGGTGTGTGAGAGGCTATTATAGAAATTGTTCAGGGAAATGCTGTGTTTATTTCATGCAACATCCATGTAAAAAGTTTCTTTTAGATCACAACAGGACCTCACATGTGAGGTCGTCACAGAGATTATGTGCAGTAATATTTGTGAGCATTAATGATGTTAAAACTAGAATTTAACAATTGCTTTATTAACCTTGCTTTCTCAAATATGCTTGAAAATCCACAATTTGCCCGCTCTTTAATTGCTTGCCACAAGCCACTCACTACAAACGTTTACACCTCACCACTTTCAAGTCTCACCAGCCGCCACTGTACAGCTCCATGCTTGCCCTGCCTGAGTATATTGCGCTCCAAAAAAGACAATAAGTCTGAAAGTATAAATATTGACTGGTCAAAGGAGTGCAAGGTATCCCACTGATGAGAGGAATTCAGCAGATGCAAAGTTTGAATTTCCTGCTCTGAGCTTTTCCCACCAAACCCCAAGGATCCAATGGGAGCACATAGAAGGCTAATCCAACTCTGATAGTTCTTCACTAGATTCAGCCTGTAAACCTGCCCCTCTGGAGGATTTCAGCATCCAAAACATAGACTAAGGCGTCAGACTCAGATCTTTGTCGTTGGATATCCCGTCAGCCGCAATATAATTCCCCGTGGATATAATGGGATTTATATTTTGACAGACGGGATATACCTCACTGTTGTGATGGAGTAACCCATCTGCCAAGATCTAAATCGGGCCCTAAGTCAGAAGATAAACTCTTTGACAAGGATGACCCACTTTGTGCATTCAACTTCTGCTTTTTCATGGTCATCCTTAAATCATGCCTAGGTCCCTTTCAGCCATGAACAGAGACTTCTGACTTGCACTTTACTTTGTACTTTACTTTTCTTGTTACTTGCCAAAAAACTTTAGAAATCTTTAACTCCTGTTACACTGATTCTGATTGGATTCTAATATTTTGTGTCTTTCTTCTTATAAAAGGTGCCTTATTTTGATACAGACGTAGGATTTCTATTGTGTTTTGACCTTTTAATCATTTTGGAACTGCTAAATGCTTAAATAATTTTCCCTAAATTAAGCCTGTCTGCTCTATGCTGCAGCTACCTGGGGCTAATCCCAGATTTATTTAATGATCTTGCATGCTTGACCTCACAATTTATTGTTTTTTTTTACTAGGAAAGCACTCCCAATTGCTGCCTTCACTGCACCCTGGAATACTTCTATTGCTGCCACTGAGAGGTGCAATCTTTTTATCGGAAATGATGAAACAGACAAAAACCTACTGTTTTTTTGCACTAAATTTGGTTTGCCTAGAAGCAGGTGGATCACTCCTTTATGAAGAAGTTTGACAATCACAGACTGAGTCAATGTTCTTAAAATCTGTAAGAGAGAATCCATCCCAGTCGCAGTGGTAGCAGTTTCCAAATTTCTTTTTGAAGCCTGGGCCATCAGGCAAAAAGAAATGCTGAAACTCTTCTGGCCAAGAGGTTATGAGCGCTATTGCAAAATGTTTATTCTTTTTATCCTTTCATTGTATTTCATTTTATGAACATTGGTAAAACATACTTTTTATCATTTATCTCTTATTCTACAATATTTTTAATTAATTTAATTAATGTATTTACATTTTGAAGTGAAGGGGTATTGTTTTATTTTTTATATATCTATTTACATTTCACTCTCCACTACTAATGCATAGACATTATCAGCACAGTACTGCAAGTAAAGGATGGAAAGGTAAGAAGTTATGCAGTCCCAGAGATTGCCCAAATAAAATATCTTGGCCGTCCAACACTAAATTCCAACTTTAAGAAAGGACTCCACACAAATGGAATATATACACCTCAATATAAAATCTCTACAAAATAAAACATTATTTGACACAGTAGGTCAGCTCACACAAAAATATCAGTTTAAGTAATCATGTGATAAACCCAACATTATTTCAGTTTGCAGGTGAGAATCAGCTTCAATGATGAAGCATGTCACCTAAGGCGGTTGAGGGATTGGTGTCCTTTTCAGAAAATACTTCTAAGAAACTAAATATTGTTATCCAGGAGAAAATCTCAATGAGTGTTTTCATATACTGGAGAGTCAGTCAGGCCGGCATGGGGATGGGGGGTTAATTTAATAATAAATAATAAAAAAATAATTTAAACTTACCTTTCCGCCGGCCGGGTCCCATGTCTTCTTGGTTCCTGCTCTCCTGCCTCCGGCAGGAACAGGCAGCAGTCAGCCAGGCTCCCTCCCCTAAGCCAATCACAATGCAGCAAGCAGCTTTGTGATTGGTCGGGACAGTGCCCAGCACCAAGACTACGCAAAATAACACCAGTGAGAAATAGTTGGTAACTGCAGGCCTAATCAAGGCTCAAGAGCACATGGAGAGAAATATAGTTCCCATCAGAAGCCACACTGTACCGCCCTCTTTGTCATCATTTGGGTTCTCCTTACCCAGGAGATGAAACGGCCGGTCAGTTGTTACCGTGACCGAAAAATGTGATGAGTGGGAAGTACAGAAAAAATGCTAGTGGCTAATGAAAAAGCAGTGTATAGTGATTAGGGTGAAAAAGTGAGTGGTAATAATAAAATTAGGTGAACTGGGTAGAAAAAGAAATTTATTAGTATCTCCCAGTCCCTAAGATTAAAAGGCAGGTGTGAGTGCGGGTTTGAAATAATACCCACACTTTCTAATGGTCAACATGTTTCTGCATTACATAGAACAGAGTTTCTAATGCATTCTTCAGGACCTTGTTGGAAATACACTACTGCTTTGTGAATAATAATAAAAAAAGATATCACCTGAGAGTCCCAGGCGTGCTCAACCGTATACTGTTAATGCATAGTAGCATTGGATCCAAACGAGAGACAAACAAACACATAAATAAATAAAGAAACAAATGAGCATGAATGAATCCTACTCAAATAGTTCCTACTTCAAAACATACTGTGATTGCAACATATTCACTCATACTAGGACACCGGCTCTAGTATACACACTCACCTATGTATGTTGGTTGAGAGGCTTCACCCCACCTGGCTGCAGCGCAGGTAAAAGGAGCACCGCTCTAAAGATAATTATAAATCATTTTCAGCGCGGTTTCATCAAGAGAAAAGAAATAGAGTTTACATGGAGACAGGAGGTGTCCCCTATTGCATCGCAAGAGGGTTTTGTTGTAGGTCCCCCGCCGTAACACGGCAATCACAGCGAAGGCCAGTACCAGAGGTTAACGCATATATAGGTCCGCAAATTATGTGATGACCAATGCGTTAGATTAAACAAGAGGTGCGAGGCTTAGCGGTAAATCCCGGGACCGAGTTAGCACTGTGATAGAATTAGTTACTAGTTGGTGAATATTATCTCTGCTACTGTGGGGTAACATGCAGAAATTTAATACCGGGAATACGGAGATGGCCCTTTCTAAGCGGCAGACTTCTCCGTGGGAGTTTTAAACGCTCTCAGCATACGCGCCGATCAAGAAAGGAAATGCGATGCTTAGCGGTAAAACTCGAGATCGAGTTAGCATTGTGATAGAATTAGATGCTAGTTGGTAAATATTATCTCTGCTACTGCGGGGTGACATGCAAAAACTTATTATCAGAACAACGGAGAGAGCCCTTTATAAGCGGCAAACTTCTCCGTGTGAGTTTTAAAAGGCTGTCAGCATGCGCGCCGAGGAGCGCAATGTCCCGCTTACCTTTCCGTCGGTGTCTCCGGGCAGTCTTCAGTACTGCTTGGGGGGGCACCGGCGGTAAGTCACGAAGACGTTTTGTAAGCTCGTATTTTTCTCCCAAGGCGTCACGTGACTGAGTGCAGTCACATGGTACCGAGAGTTGTGGGACTTGTAGTTCGTGGCGCTGTAGCGCCAGACGAAAAATTGAAAAAGTACACTGGGAAAAATTCATTGTGCAGGTGGGTGATGCTACCGTACTAAGTCAATAGGTGTTGATAAGACTGGTGACAGGCCCCTACCCTAAGTGTTATCAATACACAATGGTGTTAAGGCGGTAGCTGAGAAAAGGACTGTCTTTTAAATCAGAGACAATGAATAAGCAGCTAGTATCAAGCCCTATTCGGTAAGATGTTTTTGAGTAATAAGACGTGACACTATTCAGAGCACCAATCAGAGGGACATCCAAGGTATAGGCTCATTGAGGCCCTCCTTGTCGCTATTCAAGCGATACACCCATTTCTGTTCAATTTTAAACAGGAAGCGACTGACATCAGCGCATGAGTCTGGAATGTGCGGTTGTTCTAGGACGGTCCAGCAGAAGTCCTCAGGACCATGTCCCTTCTCCAGGAAATGTGCGGTCAGGCGAGTAGCCTGTTTTCGACATCGCACTGTACTTTTGTGTTCCTGTATTCGCGTCCGTATTTTCCTGGTCGTCATGCCCACGTATTGCAATGGGCATGGACACGTTATCAAGTAAATGAGATTGCTGCTGTTGCAGTTCGTGAATTTGTTTTGTGTCCATGGGCGATTGGTGCCTATGTCGACCTCGGTGGACTTGCAAGTCTGAGGACAGACAGTGCATTGCCCACAAGGATGATGTCCGACCACAGGTGGTAGGTCCCATAGGGTGCCCACTTGCCTCACTTCCTTGTTACGTGGGCGTGTGTGGACTAGCTGGTCTTTTAGATTTGGTCCTCTCTTGTAGGCGAAAATGGGCAAAGCGATGTCATCACCTCCGGTTTTCAAGATGGACCAATGTTTTTTTATTATCTTCTGCACCTGGTTTGATCGACTGTTGAAAGTATTTACAAAAGCAATGCGATCAGTCTTTTCTTTCGGTGGGAGGATTTCCAATAGGGACTCCCTGTTGTTATTAGACGCCCTCTTCTTGGACTGGCGGATAATTTTCTTGGGATAGTTTTTCTCTTTTAGTTGGGCCTCCAGTTTCTTCGAGTGGGTCTCAAAAGACTCTTTGTTAGAGCAGTTTCTTTGAACCCTGAGGAACTGACCAAAAGGTAAGTTGTCCCTCAGGGCTCGCGGATGGCAACTGTCATATCGCAGTAATGCATTCTTAGCCATTGGCTTGCGATACAACTCCGATTCAATACCAGTCGGAGTGGCATGTAGCCTAAGGTCCAGAAAGGCCAAAGATGTTCTTCTGTATTCAATGGTGAACTTGAGGTAAGTATTCTTGCTATTCAACCATCTGTGAAATGACACTAGATCTTCTTCCGTGCCTCGCCACACCACCAGGATGTCGTCAATGTAACGTTTCCATACGTGTAGTGATGGTAAGTATGGATTAGCGGGTATTAGGACATCTTGTTGCTCGAAGTTGTGGACGTACAGGTTCGCCAGGCTCGGCGCGAAAACACTGCCCATACTGGTCCCAGATGTTTGCAAGTACATGGTATCCTCGAAACTAAAGTAGTTCTCTTTCATGGCAATCTCCGCCAACTGCATGATGAAGAGTGTTGGAGTAATTGATTGGTGGTTGTTTTGCTCCAACAATGTGCCTACTACCTCAAGAGTCTCAGTTTGCGGGATTGATGTGTATAAAGACTCAACATCAAACGATACTAAGATGTCAGTATCGATGTTATACTGTATTGTTGGAAGGAGTCTTAAAACATCTTTCGTGTCCTGAAGGAACGTGGGCATTGCCTTTACCATGGGGTTCAAAAAGTGATCGACAAAAGTCGAGAGTGGTTCCAAGACCGATCCAATCCCTGAGATTATGGGCCTACCAGGGGGCGGCCTCTGTGGTTTGTGCACTTTGGGAAGGCAATAAAAATACGGGATCGTAGGGTGTTTGGTAACAAGGTATTGTCCTTCCTGTGGTGTTATCCAACCCTTAGTTGTTGCTTCCTCTACTAAAGTGCTTATTTTGGATTGTAATCCTTCTGTGGGATCTACTCTCAAAGGTAGATAGGATTTCCGGTCACTTAGTTGTCGGAGGCATTCGTTTCTATATGTCTCAGTGTCTAAGATGACAGTAGCACCGCCTTTATCGGCCGGCTTGATAGTAATCCTATCATTGGATGATAGTGAGCGTAAGGCCAGCTGTTCATCTCTTGAGAGGTTCATGAAGGGTTTAGTCTCTGTTCTGTAGAGGTGTGTGACTTCATTCTCCACGGCTGTTTCAAAAGTCAAAACCTTGGGAGGTAAGACAGCGCTGGGTGGGTTGAATGAAGAGGGTTTCTTCAGTCCGGTGTTTTTGTCTTCAGTAACAGTTCCCAAGTTTGTTGGTTTAGAGAAAAAATAGTGCAGTCTTATTTTTCTAAAGAACTTGGCTAGTTCGATTTGGGCCAAGAAGGAATCTCCTTTCTGGGTTGCTACAAAACCTAAGCCTTTGTTCAAGAGGCGCTCTTCGTTAGTGGAGAGTGCATATGAACTGAGGTTCATCACGAGGCTATCTGGTTGCTTGTCCCTGCAGTGTCTTGTGGGACTTTCTTCCCGCTGCGTAAATCCATCCTCGATTGTGGCGGGGTGTTCGTGTCCGTATTCCAATGGACCTGTTGTGGCGTGGTTCCTTGTCTCCTTCTGCCTCTGCCTCGTCTCTGGCCAAACCCTAAAAAAGGAAAGGCACCCGGGCCCTGTTGCATTTGGGGTGGACAGAAGGGAGGGCCCATCTGGGGAGGACAGTTTGGTCCCATCATCCAAGGGTTGACTGGCCACCACGGTTGGAAGTTGTTGAAATTTTGCGGTTGATGTCCAGTCCTCCAATTTCTTCTATTTCCTCGGCCCCTGGGGGTTTGGTTAGAAGATCCAGTTTGTGATGTGTCTGAGTCACTAGAGGCTCCATCTGAACTTGATGTGCCATAAGTGGAGCCGCCCTTTTTGGCACCTCGATTGAATGTAGGCGCTGTGTACGTGTCGCTCGTGTATGGATACACTTTCTCCATGGAAAATTTCGCAAGGTCTTTCTTAAACTTCTCTAATTTTGTGAACAAAATAGATTCCTTGAAGTCTTTATTACTCTTATCGGTGTCATCTTGTCCTTTCTTGAATAATCCACTTTTTAAAGTGGTTTTTATCTGGCCCTCAAGTACCTGAATCTCAATTAATATTGTATCCGCCACCCTTTTTGCGGTTTTGATAATCAAGACTAACCAGTCCCTTGTGCACCTCCAGGCTATCATTGACCAATCCTTGAGAAATTCTTTGTCATCAAGGAATAGGCGTGGTGCGTTGTTGACAATGAGGCCCGAGGGTGCACAATTACCTCGAAGGTATTGTGCCATGATCATGCCATGGACAGATGTTCTAGAGTGAGATTTCTTTAGGATTAGAACTTTGCTCCAACCATCATCGTTATTGGTTACCTGAGGTGGGGCCGAGATGCTGTCTACCAAACTAGGGTTCTCATCCAGAATATTTTGTACCTCTGCACTCTCAAAAGCTAAGCCCCAGTTAGTAGCCATCGCCTGAATGCTAATCACAGCAAAGGGCACACCACAAAGTAAATAATCTCGCAGTAAACTCTATTGTGCTGGCGACCGGAATGGTCGACCAGTATTGAAAAGACCCACAGCCTTGGCTGTACTAATCACATATCCAACAAACAGTTAAGAAGGGTCTAAGGGCGGGTTTACCGACCAACCAGGTATGTGCCCCAAACACAATGTACCACAACAATTAATACCTGGGGGTCTGAAATCATATGAGTAAGTCAAACAGATAGGATCACAACACCAAGACTACGCAAAATAACACCAGTGAGAAATAGTTGGTAACTGCAGGCCTAATCAAGGCTCAAGAGCACATGGAGAGAAATATAGTTCCCATCAGAAGCCACACTGTACCGCCCTCTTTGTCATCATTTGGGTTCTCCTTACCCAGGAGATGAAACGGCCGGTCAGTTGTTACCGTGACCGAAAAATGTGATGAGTGGGAAGTACAGAAAAAATGCTAGTGGCTAATGAAAAAGCAGTGTATAGTGATTAGGGTGAAAAAGTGAGTGGTAATAATAAAATTAGGTGAACTGGGTAGAAAAAGAAATTTATTAGTATCTCCCAGTCCCTAAGATTAAAAGGCAGGTGTGAGTGCGGGTTTGAAATAATACCCACACTTTCTAATGGTCAACATGTTTCTGCATTACATAGAACAGAGTTTCTAATGCATTCTTCAGGACCTTGTTGGAAATACACTACTGCTTTGTGAATAATAATAAAAAAAGATATCACCTGAGAGTCCCAGGCGTGCTCAACCGTATACTGTTAATGCATAGTAGCATTGGATCCAAACGAGAGACAAACAAACACATACATAAATAAAGAAACAAATGAGCATGAATGAATCCTACTCAAATAGTTCCTACTTCAAAACATACTGTGATTGCAACATATTCACTCATACTAGGACACCGGCTCTAGTATACACACTCACCTATGTATGTTGGTTGAGAGGCTTCACCCCACCTGGCTGCAGCGCAGGTAAAAGGAGCACCGCTCTAAAGATAATTATAAATCATTTTCAGCGCGGTTTCATCAAGAGAAAAGAAATAGAGTTTACATGGAGACAGGAGGTGTCCCCTATTGCATCGCAAGAGGGTTTTGTTGTAGGTCCCCCGCCGTAACACGGCAATCACAGCGAAGGCCAGTACCAGAGGTTAACGCATATA
Source organism: Lissotriton helveticus (assembly GCF_964261635.1). Classification (NCBI taxonomy): domain Eukaryota; kingdom Metazoa; phylum Chordata; class Amphibia; order Caudata; family Salamandridae; genus Lissotriton; species Lissotriton helveticus. Next base: position 262,872,252 of record NC_136071.1, read on the forward strand.
TAGGTCCGCAAATTATGTGATGACCAATGCGTTAGATTAAACAAGAGGTGCGAGGCTTAGCGGTAAATCCCGGGACCGAGTTAGCACTGTGATAGAATTAGTTACTAGTTGGTGAATATTATCTCTGCTACTGTGGGGTAACATGCAGAAATTTAATACCGGGAATACGGAGATGGCCCTTTCTAAGCGGCAGACTTCTCCGTGTGAGTTTTAAACGCTCTCAGCATACGCGCCGATCAAGAAAGGAAATGCGATGCTTAGCGGTAAAACTCGAGATCGAGTTAGCATTGTGATAGAATTAGATGCTAGTTGGTAAATATTATCTCTGCTACTGCGGGGTGACATGCAAAAACTTATTATCAGAACAACGGAGAGAGCCCTTTATAAGCGGCAAACTTCTCCGTGTGAGTTTTAAAAGGCTGTCAGCATGCGCGCCGAGGAGCGCAATGTCCCGTTTACCTTTCCGTCGGTGTCTCCGGGCAGTCTTCAGTACTGCTTGGGGGGGCACCGGCGGTAAGTCACGAAGACGTTTTGTAAGCTCGTATTTTTCTCCCAAGGCGTCACGTGACTGAGTGCAGTCACATGGTACCGAGAGTTGTGGGACTTGTAGTTCGTGGCGCTGTAGCGCCAGACGAAAAATTGAAAAAGTACACTGGGAAAAATTCATTGTGCAGGTGGGTGATGCTACCGTACTAAGTCAATAGATGTTGATAAGACTGGTGACAGGCCCCTACCCTAAGTGTTATCAATACACAATGGTGTTAAGGCGGTAGCTGAGAAAAGGACTGTCTTTTAAATCAGAGACAATGAATAAGCAGCTAGTATCAAGCCCTATTCGGTAAGATGTTTTTGAGTAATAAGACGTGACACTATTCAGAGCACCAATCAGAGGGACATCCAAGGTATAGGCTCATTGAGGCCCTCCTTGTCGCTATTCAAGCGATACACCCATTTCTGTTCAATTTTAAACAGGAAGCGACTGACATCAGCGCATGAGTCTGGAATGTGCGGTTGTTCTAGGACGGTCCAGCAGAAGTCCTCAGGACCATGTCCCTTCTCCAGGAAATGTGCGGTCAGGCGAGTAGCCTGTTTTCGACATCGCACTGTACTTTTGTGTTCCTGTATTCGCGTCCGTATTTTCCTGGTCGTCATGCCCACGTATTGCAATGGGCATGGACACGTTACCACAACAGGTCCATTGGAATACGGACACGAACACCCCGCCACAATCGAGGATGGATTTACGCAGCGGGAAGAAAGTCCCACAAGACACTGCAGGGACAAGCAACCAGATAGCCTCGTGATGAACCTCAGTTCATATGCACTCTCCACTAACGAAGAGCGCCTCTTGAACAAAGGCTTAGGTTTTGTAGCAACCCAGAAAGGAGATTCCTTCTTGGCCCAAATCGAACTAGCCAAGTTCTTTAGAAAAATAAGACTGCACTATTTTTTCTCTAAACCAACAAACTTGGGAACTGTTACTGAAGACAAAAACACCGGACTGAAGAAACCCTCTTCATTCAACCCACCCAGCGCTGTCTTACCTCCCAAGGTTTTGACTTTTGAAACAGCCGTGGAGAATGATGTCACACACCTCTACAGAACAGAGACTAAACCCTTCATGAACCTCTCAAGAGATGAACAGCTGGCCTTACGCTCACTATCATCCAATGATAGGATTACTATCAAGCCGGCCGATAAAGGCGGTGCTACTGTCATCTTAGACACTGAGACATATAGAAACGAATGCCTCCGACAACTAAGTGACCGGAAATCCTATCTACCTTTGAGAGTAGATCCCACAGAAGGATTACAATCCAAAATAAGCACTTTAGTAGAGGAAGCAACAACTGAGGGTTGGATAACACCACAGGAAGGACAATACCTTGTTACCAAACACCCTACGATCCCGTATTTTTATTGCCTTCCCAAAGTGCACAAACCACAGAGGCCGCCCCCTGGTAGGCCCATAATCTCAGGGATTGGATCGGTCTTGGAACCACTCTCGACTTTTGTCGATCACTTTTTGAACCCCATGGTAAAGGCAATGCCCACGTTCCTTCAGGACACGAAAGATGTTTTAAGACTCCTTCCAACAATACAGTATAACATCGATACTGACATCTTAGTATCGTTTGATGTTGAGTCTTTATACACATCAATCCCGCAAACTGAGACTCTTGAGGTAGTAGGCACATTGTTGGAGCAAAACAACCACCAATCAATTACTCCAACACACTTCATCATGCAGTTGGCGGAGATTGCCATGAAAGAGAACTACTTTCGTTTCGAGGATACCATGTACTTGCAAACATCTGGGACCAGTATGGGCAGTGTTTTCGCGCCGAGCCTGGCGAACCTGTACGTCCACAACTTCGAGCAACAAGATGTCCTAATACCCGCTAATCCATACTTACCATCACTACACGTATGGAAACGTTACATTGACGACATCCTGGTGGTGTGGCGAGGCACGGAAGAAGATCTAGTGTCATTTCACAGATGGTTGAATAGCAAGAATACTTACCTCAAGTTCACCATTGAATACAGCAGAACATCTTTGGCCTTTCTGGACCTTAGGCTACATGCCACTCCGACTGGTATTGAATCGGAGTTGTATCGCAAGCCAATGGCTAAGAATGCATTACTGCGATATGACAGTTGCCATCCGCGAGCCCTGAGGGACAACTTACCTTTTGGTCAGTTCCTCAGGGTTCAAAGAAACTGCTCTAACAAAGAGTCTTTTGAGACCCACTCGAAGAATCTGGAGGCCCAACTAAAAGAGAAAAACTATCCCAAGAAAATTATCCGCCAGTCCAAGAAGAGGGCGTCTAATAACAACAGGGAGTCCCTATTGGAAATCCTCCCACCGAAAGAAAAGACTGATCGCATTGCTTTTGTAAATACTTTCAACAGTCGATCAAACCAGGTGCAGAAGATAATAAAAAAACAATGGTCCATCTTGAAAACCGGAGGTGATGACATCGCTTTGCCCATTTTCGCCTACAAGAGAGGACCAAATCTAAAAGACCAGCTAGTCCACACACGCCCACGTAACAAGGAAGTGAGGCAAGTGGGCACCCTATGGGACCTACCACCTGTGGTCGGACATCATCCTTGTGGGCAATGCACTGTCTGTCCTCAGACTTGCAAGTCCACCGAGGTCGACATAGGCACCAATCGCCCATGGACACAAAACAAATTCACGAACTGCAACAGCAGCAATCTCATTTACTTGATAACGTGTCCATGCCCATTGCAATACGTGGGTATGACGACCAGGAAAATACGGACGCGAATACAGGAACACAAAAGTACAGTGCGATGTCGAAAACAGGCTACTCGCCTGACCGCACATTTCCTGGAGAAGGGACATGGTCCTGAGAACTTCTGCTGGACCATCCTAGAACAACCGCACATTCCAGACTCATGCGCTGATGTCAGTCGCTTCCTGTTTAAAATTGAACAGAAATGGGTGTATCGCTTGAATAGCGACAAGGAGGGCCTCAATGAGCCTATACCTTGGATGTCCCTCTGATTGGTGCTCTGAATAGTGTCACGTCTTATTACTCAAAAACATCTTACCGAATAGGGCTTGATACTAGCTGCTTATTCATTGTCTCTGATTTAAAAGACAGTCCTTTTCTCAGCTACCGCCTTAACACCATTGTGTATTGATAACACTTAGGGTAGGGGCCTGTCACCAGTCTTATCAACACCTATTGACTTAGTACGGTAGCATCACCCACCTGCACAATGAATTTTTCCCAGTGTAATTTTTCAATTTTTCGTCTGGCGCTACAGCGCCACGAACTACAAGTCCCACAACTCTCGGTACCATGTGACTGCACTCAGTCACGAGACGCCTTGGGAGAAAAATACGAGCTTACAAAACGTCTTCGTGACTTACCGCCGGTGCCCCCCCAAGCAGTACTGAAGACTGCCCGGAGACACCGACGGAAAGGTAAGCGGGACATTGCGCTCCTCGGCGCGCATGCTGACAGCCTTTTAAAACTCACACGGAGAAGTTTGCCGCTTATAAAGGGCTCTCTCCGTTGTTCTGATAATAAGTTTTTGCATGTCACCCCGCAGTAGCAGAGATAATATTTACCAACTAGCATCTAATTCTATCACAATGCTAACTCGATCTCGAGTTTTACCGCTAAGCATCGCATTTCCTTTCTTGATCGGCGCGTATGCTGAGAGCATTTAAAACTCACACGGAGAAGTCTGCCGCTTAGAAAGGGCCATCTCCGTATTCCCGGTATTAAATTTCTGCATGTTACCCCACAGTAGCAGAGATAATATTCACCAACTAGTAACTAATTCTATCACAGTGCTAACTCGGTCCCGGGATTTACCGCTAAGCCTCGCACCTCTTGTTTAATCTAACGCATTGGTCATCACATAATTTGCGGACCTATATATGCGTTAACCTTTGGTACTGGCCTTCGCTGTGATTGCCGTGTTACGGCGGGGGACCTACAACAAAACCCTCTTGCGATGCAATAGGGGACACCTCCTGTCTCCATGTAAACTCTATTTCTTTTCTCTTGATGAAACCGCGCTGAAAATGATTTATAATTATCTTTAGAGCGGTGCTCCTTTTACCTGCGCTGCAGCCAGGTGGGGTGAAGCCTCTCAACCAACATACATAGGTGAGTGTGTATACTAGAGCCGGTGTCCTAGTATGAGTGAATATGTTGCAATCACAGTATGTTTTGAAGTAGGAACTATTTGAGTAGGATTCATTCATGCTCATTTGTTTCTTTATTTATTTATGTGTTTGTTTGTCTCTCGTTTGGATCCAATGCTACTATGCATTAACAGTATACGGTTGAGCACGCCTGGGACTCTCAGGTGATATCTTTTTTTATTATTATTCACAAAGCAGTAGTGTATTTCCAACAAGGTCCTGAAGAATGCATTAGAAACTCTGTTCTATGTAATGCAGAAACATGTTGACCATTAGAAAGTGTGGGTATTATTTCAAACCCGCACTCACACCTGCCTTTTAATCTTAGGGACTGGGAGATACTAATACATTTCTTTTTCTACCCAGTTCACCTAATTTTATTATTACCACTCACTTTTTCACCCTAATCACTATACACTGCTTTTTCATTAGCCACTAGCATTTTTTCTGTACTTCCCACTCATCACATTTTTCGGTCACGGTAACAACTGACCGGCCGTTTCATCTCCTGGGTAAGGAGAACCCAAATGATGACAAAGAGGGCGGTACAGTGTGGCTTCTGATGGGAACTATATTTCTCTCCATGTGCTCTTGAGCCTTGATTAGGCCTGCAGTTACCAACTATTTCTCACTGGTGTTATTTTGCGTAGTCTTGGTGTTGTGATCCTATCTGTTTGACTTACTCATATGATTTCAGACCCCCAGGTATTAATTGTTGTGGTACATTGTGTTTGGGGCACATACCTGGTTGGTCGGTAAACCCGCCCTTAGACCCTTCTTAACTGTTTGTTGGATACGGGACAGTGCCCAGCCAGGCGCTTATGAGGAGGCCATGTTCTTCATGTAGGCTGCATTGCAGCCTGCATAGAGAAGGGCAGAGTGCGCATGACTGGTTTGGGTGGCCCCATAGAGCCGACCAAACAGTCTTTGTGCACTCAGGGCAGGAGTGAGCTTACCACTCCTCCCCTGCTCGCAGAGCAGCACTGCCCACCCGCCCCCGCCCGCAACCAAACATAAAATGGTAATAACTGATAGTTCTTACCATTTTATGTTTCTGCTTCTCACACTGCTTGAAAGCAGTGGCGCGACGCTCCTCCGTGCCAGTGGAAGACCCACCACAGTGGAGAGTTTGCTGATAACCATAAAACTTCCTTTTTGCCTGTCTTCTTGTGCAGAAAGAAATAGCTCAGCAGGAGAGAGGCATGTGATGTTCTCCCCTCCTAAGAGGTTCAAAGGGCCTTTTGGCACACCAAATATTCTGACACCTATTTGTAAGATCGGACTGTGCTTCTCAAGAGCAAGGATTAAACTAGCAAATACTGCTCCATGTTTTATTTTTATTTGCCATTCAATCATTGGAACTGTAACACCAAAAGGAATTATAGTACGGACAGTGGAAGGTGCAGGGCTCATATGTATAGTACACAATTACTTTCTTATCAGGCCCTTCTGTTGCTGCATACAGCTGCCGTCAAAGGCAATTGTGTGGTTGGCAATCAACTTTCCATTTGTTGCGTACACTGCTCATCACTTCCACATCATGTAATGGGGAATGCCATACGCCTCAGTAGAAACCCTTTACTACCCTTTTTGCTGTGAAAAGCATGCTCGATTTGTTGAAGCAGAAATGGTAATATGTTTAATATAGAAATGTATAGAAGGAGGAACAGAGTGCACAAAGTTGGCTTAATAACAGTAATCAGCATGATAGTATGATGGTCAGGATAAATGAAATCTGATTTCAGTGCAGTAGTCATCGTTAGAAAAATAAAAATTAGACAAGTTTTATTTGTGTTAATTAAAGTGAGTTTGGGGTAAATAAGAATACGCTACTCCGGGACTCATAGAGGATTATTGTTGAATTAGTATAGTGAAACATGCAAGTACATTTTAAGTGGTGGATAGGTTAGTCAGTTATTTGGATTAGGAATGATAGCAGAAGGATAGAGGAGGAAAAAAGGTGTGTATTTATATAACGCTTGTAATGGGGTGTTGAAGCACACTATCCAGGAAGCCCATAAAGGTTTAGTGGTGAATTAATATGGTGAAATATGAAAGTAATTTCAGTGGTGGATATTAGTCAGTTATTTGGAGTGAGAAGGATAGCAGAGGGATAAAAGGGGAAGAAAGGTTTGCATTCATATAGCACTTGTTACCCCTGATGGATGTTAAAGCACTTTTCTGGCGAGTAGCACCCCACTACGGAACCCATAAAGGATTAGTGTTGAAAATTAGTATAGCAAAAAATGAAGTAATTTGAGTAGTGGATAGGTTATTCAGTTATTTGGGTAGAGAAGGGTAGGTGGCGGGATAGAAGAGGGAAAGAGGTTTGTATTCATAAAGCGCTTGCTACCCCTGATGGGGTTTTGAAGCGCAAGAAGGACGCTACTTCCGTAAGGATTAGTGTTGAATTAGTATAGTGAAACATGAATGTAATTTTAGTGGTGGATATCTTAGTCAGTTATTTGGATTAAGAAGGGTTGGGGAGTGGTAGAAAAGGGAAAAGGTTTGCATTTACATAGTGCTTGTAACCATGATGGGGAGTTGAGACGCTTTATTGGCGAGTATCACGCTACTCTGTAACCCATAAAGGATTAGTGGTGAATTAGTATATTTGAATATGGAATTTGAGAAGTGAACATGTTAGTCTGTTATTTTTGATTGAAAAGTGTAGTTGAGGGAAATTTTGGAGGGGAGGAGTCAGAGGGAAGAATTTAGAAAGGTTTGTTTTAGGGGATCAGTATAGTAAAAAAAGGTGTCAGATGATGCAAGGAGGGGCACAGTAGGAGAGAGTCTAGAAAGGTTTTTTGGGGAGATCGTAGTAGTGGTATGGGGTTTGGGATAAATGATTGAATGGATGTAGAGGATATATTGATAGATGTATAGGATGAGAGATAGTGTAGTGCATTGGAAAGAGTAGTAGAAAGAAGTTTGAGATGAGTCATAAGGTTGGGCTAGAAGATATATTGAGAGAAGTATAGGCTGAGAAATAGGGCAGAGCATTGGAAATGCTAAATTAGAAGAAATATATAGATCCATAAGTACATTGAAAGTATATAGATACATAAAGGAGGTAAGTATATGTAGATTAAAGATATTGATAGAGGCACAGGATGAGAAATAGGGTAGTGCGTTGGATATGCTTTTTCAGGAGAAAAGTAACAGACACACAGATCCAAGTACATGGAAGGTACGTAGATGCACAATGGAAGTATTTACATGTAGAACAAAGATTATTTTTATTTATTTATTTATTATTAATAGTACATATATTTTTGTATTTATTTTTTTACCTCTCAACAACATAATTATTTTACATGTTTATACAAAGCAATACACAAAGATAGGTACATATTTCTAGGGAAAACAAATGCTTATATACAGAGGGATATGCTGTAAATTTCTGTTTGCGTATGGTGCTTATGTGGGGAAGAGCCAATTCTTGAGTAGTTTTTTGAAGATAAGGTGGTTGTCGGTGGACCTTATGTTGGGAGGTAAAGAGTTCCATAGTTTGGCTGCTTGAACAGAGAAGGATGTGCCACCCATGGTTTCTTTCTTCTATCCTGGCATTTTGAGGCGAGATGCTCCTTTAGAGCGGAGGTTCCTTTGCTGAATATGTTTGGTGATTTTATTCCTTATGAAGAGCGGTCTCATTCCATTTATTGCTTTGTATACAGAAGTAGTACTCAGCTAAAGCTGGCATTGGCGCTTTTAACCATGCACATGTAGTAGCGCGACTGTGACTTCACTTGGGGTGTTAGAGGGCCAGGGCCTGCAGAAATATCTGCCTTTTAGTTGTTGTTGGGTAATTCTATATGGCGCCTGGTCTGTAAAGAGGCTCCTCTCGTGCATCGTATTACAAGTGCCAACTAGCAGCTTGCAAGCTAGGTTTACAGAGCCGAGAGTATTGCTTTACACTCAAGTCGAGTTTTACTTTCGGCAACAGTCAGCGTCGCCCAACGTTGAAGATGTGTTTTTAAGATTACAATTGCATGTCACAACATTACAGCAGCTCTTAAGCGCCTTATTGAATTTTTTTATGCAGATAGGTTTCATTTAGAAGGAACACATCAAAGCCTGCCAGTCACCCTTAACCATCCTGGTGTTCACTTGTAACTTCATAATGTCCTCTTGTGAGTTCTTTTCCCTTTCTTAGTAATTGCTCTTTTTCTGATTTTGCTGTTTGAATTATCTCCTCCATGAGTGTTGAACTGTGCAAAAAAATACAGGCACAGACTGCAATAGTGCTAAAATAATGCAGCACAGAACTTTTCACGGGTGGGTGCCTTGAGTCGCGCTTTTCTAACACCAGGGCAAAGTTAATGTTGCAGAAGCGAGAAGTCCACTTTCTATCCCCTGCCGCTGCACACTTCGAGAGCTTGGGTGACAGGGGTTTGCTAACCCTCTCAGAACTCAAGACCCCAGCTGGGGTTTGGAGAGGGGAAATTTTCAGTGTATCGTCCCCACGTCCTGTTACTACTGCGCACTGCACTCTGGGAGAGTCACAAGAATCAGAGCGTGGTCAGCAGAGGGGACACGTCTTCAGTGAAGTGTGGGACAGTACCAGGAAGGTAAGCTTCAAAGCACAGGCCACTGCAGGAGAGCCACCCTGCTGGTTAAGATGCTATGGAGCACCCCTTCCTACTGAGGTGGCAAAGGAAAGGGGAAGAGGGGCTTAAAGCATCACAACCCAATTTTTATTTAGGATTGTGACCTCAAGCTCAAGAAGACTTACAGTATAATATCTGTCAGTCTTGTAATTTCATTCTAGAAATAGTTGCATTTGAGAAAACAAATGAAATCGGCAAAGCAAGAAGTTATTTAATTTGTATATTTTACTGTTATTCTGGGACAGTAAGTATAATAAACTTGGCATGGTACATATCTCTTGAGAAGTAAATGAACAGGACAGCCGTCACCAGCGACCCCTCCATTTTCCATGTCACACCCAGAGCTTAATTTGTGAAATAAATGCCGGGACTCAAAAGTTTCCTCAGGGGCCTATGCCAATGATACCAAATATCACGGGTACAAACACCCAGGCTGCATAGTCTGGATTCCACCTGATACCTCTTTCATCCACCACCAGACACTCCCTGCCCCTTCATCTCACTCTTGCAGGTTCTTTTTCAACACTACCTTCTCCTTTTGTCACTGTTCCTCCATCTTCCTCCTCCTTTCTCCCTTTTCGGGTTTTCTCTCTCTTGCTGTGGGTTTACTCTTGTGCATGGGTATGTGTGACTTCTCTGTCGTAACCAGATGCACTAACTTAATCTCATGTGATGACTTCCTATATCCAGTGCACACTGGGAGGCTGTGCTTCTCTCACTCCCAGATATTCTAAAAAAAGTTATCATGTCTAAATGTCACTCGATTACTTTTGTCTTGTTTGAGCACCTGCACCTCAAGTCTAGCCAAGAACCATAACCTTTGATCTGTCTAGGACAGTAGGCAAGACAAGTTTCATGTCTTTCCCTCACACTACTCCATTTCACCTCATACACAGATGCAGTTACACAAGGAGTGCATTCCTCGGCTCAGTATACATGACACTTCCCAAACGTCACACTCAACAACTCACAGCTTTTAACTAGACTCAGCTATAAATAAACGTAAGCACATATGTTCTATCCCTCTCTTGTCTACATGCACAACAAAATTAGACACTGCAACTTATATCTGGATAAGTGCACCACTGCAGTGAACCGCACATGACACATAATGCTTCTCCCATTAGCCACACTGAACTTCAAGGCGTTTCCCCAAGCTCTCCAAAAGTGCTGTATTCCACCTATGGGCCAAGGCACATCGGTACCCCAGCAGAAGTGTGACTCGTTACTGGAACTCAGAGACAATGCAGTACAATCCAAATCACTCCACACTCATCCTCGCAGGTCACCGCCTGCTGCACAGCCCTCAACCTTTCAAAATTGTAATGCAGGTCCCCTTCTCAGACGTTAAAGTACTGCCCCTCTTTGAACGTTTCATTGCAGAACATTGGCCCACAGGGATAATTCAAAGAGACAGACCCAGAAAGCTGAGTCTCATTAAAATGGAGCATAAAACTGCTAGTCAGATCCTCACTATGAGAGGAGGTTGATATTATAGGCCAAGGAATCAAATCCACCTCACTATTCCAGCACCAGAGTCTCCCTCAGGTGATTCTGCTGTCAAAGGCCATGGGTTTTACCCCAGTTCAGTGCTTGAATGGCGCAGGTTACAGCAACCTTTCCTTCTGTTGAGGCCCTGCTCACATTGTCACTGGGAAGAAGAGATGGAGACAGACATCCTTGTAAACAGGAGGAGTCTGGACTTCTTCACATTGCCAAAATCTCTATGAACTAATATATGCTCTTGTGTACAGCGCGCTGAGAATTGTTTTTTCTAGGTCCACTTGGTGTAGAAGTGTATTCTTTAGTTTGAATTTAGTTGTGCGTGTGTTGTTTCTGAGTTAAGGGTGCTGAGATGGACCAGATGGCCCGATGGGGCTGATCAGCTATGTTACATCATGGTATTGGTAATTGCTCCTGGAAGGGAGGGGGCTCCAAGAATTGACGAGAAATGGGCCACGCTTTATCTTTAACTGGCCCTGGCACAGAATGTGCCAAAGGTGCTGGTTAATTATTTGTGTGGTACCCTATTAGATGGGTTGGACATTAGTGGGTTAAGGGCAGGGCATGTGAGTTCATGCAAATGTTTGGTGGTGTTTATATATAAGCTAGAGTAGGACGTGTTAAGTTGCATTGGTATCAATTTCCAATAAAGGTGAGGTTTTTATCTTTAAAGTGGGTTGTGGGCAATTTGCAGAAAGTCAATGGTGATTAAGGCATATATAAGAGTGTGTTAGGGAAAGTTGTGCTCAAAGTAAAGATGCATGCAGAGGATGCAAAGGAACGTGAGAGTCATTTGGAAGAAAAAAGAAGAGGTGACCCTCAGAAGTGTTTGTTTATGGCCTGAAAATGGCTTGCAGCCTACGTAAAGTGGTTTGATGGTTTAAGGCATCGACGAAGTGGGTTCAGCTCTGGCCCAGGGCCCCAGAATGTCATTGGTCCCCTTATAGAGCCAGCTCTGCTCTGCAGAGATTCTTGGACTAATGACATTGAATACTTTTTAAACAAATTGCTTTAAATACGATTTTCCATTAATTTATTTTGAATGTAGGTGTGTGAGAGCCTATTATAGAAACTGTTCAGGGAAATGCTGTGTTTATTTCATGCAACATCCATGTAAAAAGTTTCTTTTAGATCACAACAGGACCTCACATGTGAGGTCGTCACAGAGATTATGTGCAGTATTATTAGTGAGCATTAATGATGTTAAAACTAGAATTTAACAATTGCTTTATTAACCTTGCTTTCTCAAATATGCTTGAAAATCCACCATTTGCCCGCTCTTTAATTGCTTGCCACAAGCCACTCACTACAAACGTTTACACCTCACCACTTTCAAGTCTCACCAGCCGCCACTGTACAGCTCCTTGCTTGCCCTGCCTGAGTATATTGCGCTCCAAAAAAGACAATAAGTCTGAAAGTATAAATATTGACTGGTCAAAGGAGTGCAAGGTATCCCACTGATGAGAGGAATTCAGCAGATGCAAAGTTTGAATTTCCTGCTCTGAGCTTTTCCCACCAAACCCCAAGGATCCAATGGGAGCACATAGAAGGCTACTCCAACTCTGATAGTTCTTCACTAGATTCAGCCTGTAAACCTGCCCCTCTGGAGGATTTCAGCATCCAAAACATAGACTAAGGCGTCAGACTCAGATCTTTGTCGTTGGATATCCTGTCAGCCACAATATAATTCCCCGTGGATATAATGGGATTTATATTTTGACAGACGGGATATACCTCACTGTTGTGATGGAGTAACCCATCTGCCAAGATCTAAATAAGGCCCTAAGTCAGAAGATAAACTCTATGACCAGGATGACCCACTTTGTGCATTCAACTTCTGCTTTTTCATGGTCATCCTTAAATCATGCCTAGGTCCCTTTCAGCCATGAACAGAGACTTCTGACTTGCACTTTACTTTGTACTTTACTTTTCTTGTTACTTGCCAAAAAACGTTAGAAATCCATAACTCCTGTTACACTGATTCTGATTGGATTCTAATATTTTGTGTCTTTCTTCTTATAAAAGGTGCCTTATCTTGATACAGACGTAGGATTTCTATTGTGTTTTGACTTTTTAATCATTTTGGAACTGCTAAATGCTTAAATAATTTTCCCTAAATTAAGCCTGTCTGCTCTATGCTGCAGCTACCTGGGGCTAATCCCAGATTTATTTAATGATCTTGCATGCTTGACCTCACAATTTATTGTTTTTTTTTACTAGGAAAGCACTCCCAATTGCTGCCTTCACTGCACCCTGGAATACTTCTATTGCTGCCACTGAGAGGTGCAATATTTTTATCGGAAATGATGAAACAGACAAAAACCTACTGTTTTTTTGCACTAAATTTGTTTTGCCCAGAAGCAGGTGGATCACTCCTTTATGAAGAAGTTTGACAATCACAGACTGAGTCAATGTTCTTAAAATCTGTAAGAGAGAATCCATCCCAGTCGCAGTGGTAGCAGTTTCCAAATGTCTTTTTGAAGCCTGGGCCATCAGGCAAAAAGAAATGCTGAAACTCTTCTGGCCAAGTGGTTATGAGCGCTATTGCAAAATGTTTATTCTGTTTATCCTTTTATTGTATTTCATTTTATGAACATTGGTAAAACATACTTTTTATCATTTATCTCTTATTCTACAATATTTTTAATTAATTTAATTAATGTATTTACATTTTGAAGTGAAGGGATTTGTTTTATTTTTTGACTGGAAACAATTTGTTTCGATCTGCCAATAAACGTTGAACGTTGGACTCACAACATTTCCAAATAACACATTTTGATTCAGGGTTATATATCTATTTACATTTCACTCTCCACTACTAATGCATAGACATTATCAGCACAGTACTGCAAGTAAAGGATGGAAAGGTAAGAAGTTATGCAGTCCCAGAGATTGCCCAAATAAAATATCTTGGCCATCCAACACTAAATTCCAACTTTAAGAAAGGACTCCACACAAATGGAATATATACACCTCAATATAAAATCTCTACAAAATAAAACATTATTTAACACAGTAGGTCAGCTCACACAAAAATATCAGTTTAAGTAATCATGTGATAAACCCAACATTATTTCAGTTTGCAGGTGAGAATCAGCTTCAATGATGAAGCATGTCACCTAAGGCGGTTGAGGGATTGGTGTCCTTTTCAGAAAATACTTCTAAGAAACTAAATATTGTTATCCAGGAGAAAATCTCAATGAGTGTTTTCATTTACTGGAGAGTCAGTCAGGCCGGCATGGGGATGGGGGGTTAATTTAATAATAAATAATAAAAAAATAATTTAAACTTACCTTTCCGCCGGCCGGGTCCCATGTCTTCTCGGTTCCTGCTCTCCTGCCTTCGGCAGGAACAGGCAGCAGTCAGCCAGGCTCCCTCCCCTAAGCCAATCACAATGCAGCAAGCAGCTTTGTGATTGGTCGGGACAGTGCCCAGCCAGGCGCTTATGAGGAGGCCATGTTCTTCATGTAGGCTGCATTGCAGCCTGCATAGAGAAGGGCAGAGTGCGCATGACTGGTTTGGGTGGCCCCATAGAGCCGACCAAACAGTCTTTGTGCACTCAGGGCAGAAGTGAGCTTACCACTCCTCCCCTGCTCGCAGAGCAGCACTGCCCACCCGCCCCCGCCCGCAACCAAACATAAAATGGTAATAACTGATAGTTCTTACAGTTTTATGTTTCTGCTTCTCACACTGCTTGAAAGCAGTGGGGCGACGCTCCTCCCTGCTAGTGGAAGACCCACCACTGTGGAGAGTGTGCTGACAACCATTAAACTTCCTTTTTGCCCGTCTTCTTGTGCAGAAAGAAATAGCTCAGCAGGAGAGAGGCATGTGATGTTCTCCCCTCCTAAGAGGTTCAAAGGGCCTTTTGGCACACCCAATATTCTGACACATATTTGTAAGATCGGACTGTGCTTCTCAAGAGCAAGGATTAAACTAGCAAATACTGCTCCATGTTTTATATTTATTTGCCATCCAATCATTGGAACTGTAACACCAAAAGGAATTATAGTACGGACAGTGGAAGGTGCAGGGCTCATATGTATAGTACACAATTACTTTCTTATCAGGCCCTTCTGTTGCTGCATACAGCTGCCGTCAAAGGCAATTGAGTGGTTGGCAATCAACTTTCCATTTGTTGCGGACACTGGTCATCACTTCCACATCATGTAATGGGGAATGCCATACGCCTCAGTAGAAACCCTTTACTACCCTTTTTGCTGTGAAAAGCATGCTCGATTTGTTGAAGCAGAAATTTTAATATGTTTAATATAGAAATTTATAGAAGGAGGAACAGAGTGCATAAAGTTGGCTTAATAACAGTAATCAGCATGATAGTATAATAGTCAGGATAAATGAAATCAGATTTCAGTGCAGTAGTCACCGTTAGGAAAATGAAATTTAGACAAGTTTTATTTGTGTTAGTTAAAGTAAGTTTGGGGTAAATAAGAATAACCAATTTACAGAAAGGCAGAATAAGCTTGTATTGGATATGGAATAAACTAATACGTGAAAAATCCTTTCCTGGATGCAGTCGGACAAGAGCAGGTTCACTCTCCTCTGAGGTCCCCAGAGAATTTTTAATTACCAACCCTTCACCCATAAGCCTGGTGCTGTATATATATATATATATATATATATATATATATATATATCTTTATCAAAAGAGAGAGAGAGGACTAGAAAGCTAGTCCGTATCCCCTGGGTTTATATGTAGTATCAATAAGGTCTAGCCTATTTGTGAATTAACATAGACTCAAAAACTGTATGACAGAATGCAAACCCTTATGTTTGTTCATGAAGCCCTCACTCACCAACCTGGTTGGTGGCATGCTTCATCATCGGACCCACCCAATGACACCTAGTGTGTCCCAGGTGTGCTACGACGCCTGGATACAGGTGTCACTGTTTTTGAGTCTATGTTAATTCACAAATAGGCTAGTCCTTATTGATTCTACACGCTGTAAATATATCATGGACATAATCCCTAAATACCTGAGTTATCGCTACGTCATTCTCTCTATTGTCCTCTTTTCTATTGTAACTTTCTACCTAAATGCCTTTTCATGAGGGTCAGCTGTGCTATCAGCTTTTCAAGCTGTCTTGTAGATTGTATTTTTGCTGGACAGTGGTGCGGCATAGAAGCCAGCATGTGGGGCCACCAATGCAGAGACCAGTCCCCATTCAGTGCATTGGCAGCACATCTTCTATTTCTACAAACTATAAAAGGTTATAAGAGAAGGACTATTTTCAGCTTCCTGGACTAGGTGCACACTGAACCTACAGGGTGGCAGCTATCAGAAGTGGTCGGGGCTCCAGCAGGAAAAATTGCTGCAACTTCTAATCATGAAGTGAGGAAAAAACTGCCTCTTTCTGTTTTTCAGAGATCAGCACTTACCTTTTGAGAAATTAAAGATTGTCTGTGATCCCTTAACTAGTATTAGTACACATGTCTCTCTCTGCAGCTAGAATAACAGTCTCAAGGTCTATGACTTTCATGGTCCACCATTGGTCTTTAAAAGTGACGGAATGCAATGCCTGTCCGCGAAGTACTGATGTGTTTTACACCTCCTGTTGAACTAAAGTGAAATCCAATGAGGTCTCATTCTGTTGATAGAAAAGAGTGGCTATTATAGAAAGTTGGTCAGAAAAAAGGCGATTGTGAAGTTTCCAGGCGTTTAGCTTGTATGTATCCCCCACCCCCATGGAGACTATTCCAATTATTCTCAAAAGAGGCAAATGGTGTGAGATTCCTCTAGCAAGAAATTCCTTCCATTTGATGGGGAGATGGCCTGTATGGGGAATAAAGGCATGGGCTATTCTTAAGAATATGTGACATGCACATAGATTAGAAAGTGTTGTCTGGTTTCCCTATGTTTTGAGCACCACACATCCCTCAGGCCCATTGCAAACACACATGTTGTAAGTTTCACAGCAGAGACATCAAGTGCACCTAAGTGTACCCGACGTATTCCTGCTAATGATCAGTCTTAGCCCAGGCTCAATATTTTTAATTTAATCCATACAACGTGGCCACACTTAGTAGAACATTTGTGAAAATGCTACAGAATACACTATGCACAGATTCTTCACTGAAAGT
This sequence comes from Lissotriton helveticus, assembly GCF_964261635.1. Taxonomy (NCBI): domain Eukaryota; kingdom Metazoa; phylum Chordata; class Amphibia; order Caudata; family Salamandridae; genus Lissotriton; species Lissotriton helveticus. Next base: position 262,889,158 of record NC_136071.1, read on the forward strand.
CTAAGTTAGACCTTAGAGCAAAAAGATGTCCAAACATGGAAAAGTAAACCAGAAGCATACCGCAGCAACGTCGAAGCTGTGGCTTCTCCATTGGACAATTTCTACACTCATATCTGTTTGAAAAATTGTCTGTGATCTTAGTCAATGTCACAGGTAAATGCAACCATTCTGAGCACACTTAATCTTCTCGGGATACATTCAATCCTCAACCCCTGCTCTAAGTAACTTAGATCAGAAAATGATTAAATTGGAAGGAAAGATGATGAATAATACTTTGTGCAGTACACCACAATGGTTGGTGTCAAATTTGTCCATTCGACATTGATGGCCTCGAGCGTCAAAATTGTCAGAAACATCACACGAAGGAGCCCTCCACATGTTTAAATAATTTTTGTTCCCTAGAGCTTCCAATTCACATTGTCAGTCTTGCGCTTCCATTACCAAAGGATTCTGGTAGTTAATGCTTGACTCGCTTCACTTGAACCAAGTGAGCTAGCACACCTGAAATAAATATTCCTTAACAAAAGCCAGTACTGGGAACAGTTTCTTGTAAACCTAGAGTTAGCAGCCAAAGCTGCCATGACATTGAACAGTGTTGAAGTTCATCTGCCTGTCCTTGAAAAATTCACGTTTTGAACCACATATTTCTACATCTGTACACAATCAGTGCATTTGCATAACACTTTTGCAGCTGGGCGGTGGGCGATTTCCAAGTAATAATTTGTATACTGGCAGAAATTATCTAATCATGGTCTGTGGAGGAGGATGGTGGCATGTATATAGAGATTGGACACCTCTATGTTTTCCAATACACATTTGTGTGGACTTCTTGGCGGCAGTAAAGGAGGGAATGACAATACTGAAGATCAGAATAAAGAAGTACCTGTTTATTAAAATGTAAGTAGCATTTTGCCATAACACCTCACGACCACAAGGGGTAGGTGTCTCAAACCTTTGCTAAGATTCCAACATCCAGATAATAGCAGGCCCTAAACAGTGAGACACCGGTTTATATTAGGGTTAGCCAGAAAGCATTCTTTCACCCCAAAGGATTTTCAGCAGCGCAGCAGCAATTAAAAACACAACCAGCTTAGAGAAAGCTAAGTTGTGTAATGAGAAGACAGCTTAGGCTCTCCATTAGTCATTATTGTAATCAAGGCAATTCTGCCACTCAGGGTAGTTAAGAGAGATCCCCTGCCAAGCTGAACATTTGGAATATAGTTAGATTGTTGTTTTTCTTGCCAATTAGGTTTAATGACCGCAATTACAATAAAATAAATTGCTAACAACTGAATTGAAGGGAATGCCTGCTCAGTTGGTTGCAGAGGGAACAGACAGCAATTAGATAAAAATGAAGAAGAATGCAAAACAAAATATAACATTTAATGTGGTAATTGATTTAATCGCCAGGCATCTCCACCGAAGGCAATAAACCAAGAAGAAGAATGTTTATATAGGACATTAGATGAGAAAGTTGCCACTTGCCAAAGCTTATGCTCTTTGCTTCACATAGGTTGACTGACCTACAGGAATTGGAGAGGTCTTAAGATGTCTGTCTCTTTGAAAGCACTTGGAAGGTATTTCTACCACTTAAGCCTATCAAGTTATTAATGACCGCACCCACGTCAATTTTCATCTTTTTAACTTCACCATTAAATCACAGAGGGTGGCACAGTTGCAAAATGTTCTGAATCCACAGGGAAGAATGTGGATGATTACTATAATTCTTATTGACATTTAAATAGTTTGAGAAAAGTGCTACGCTATATATTTCCCTAGCAGCTTCAAATTTGTGTGATCTTCATTTGGATACAACAATGTTATGGGCACTGAGAAAAATGTTTGTCCCCTTTATAGGATTTTCTGTGGGTTGACCACTTTTTTAATCTCTGCAATTATTTAGGGACTTGTTATGAGAACCCTAAATCAATACCCAGTAGATCCCTCCCAAGGACTTACCAATACCAGCACACTTATTTGTAGCAGTAGGAGTTACTGGGTGAAATATCCCAATTTGATCAACTACTTAGGATCTCATAGTCTAGTCTTGAATTGGTAAATAGCTCCTATTAACCTCTTAATCAGGATTACTGGAGACCTTGTGATGTTGTCCCGAAACTAAATTCCCAAAACATTCATACTCTCACCCAAGGCTTGTCCAGTAGAAGAATGCTGATCACTTACCACTCCAGGGACCAATGTATGGGTGATTGAACCTTTTCAATCATGGCACAATGACTTGTAATAGCCTTTGGACTGATCTATGGAAAACCTCTAGCCTTTTACCTTTCATAAATGCCTGAAAACTTGGCTCTTGATGAAATGCGTTCAAGACTGAACACTGCTCTGTCCATACTGCTCAGTTCAAACAATATCATGGACTACTATAATGTGTCCATAATGGCTCAGTTTGTTCTACAGACATTAACATCAGACAGTATCAGAATGTGGCAGTCAATGAAATTATTTTTCCTGTCGCTGATTGGCGCTCAATTACTTTCATATTTATTTAGATTGGTGCTTTAGCAAAAGAGTGCAACATCAGTTTGATGGCACTTTGTTGCAGTACTGCTCATTTAAAGAAAGTTGTAATACTAAATTACATCTCAGAAATACTTTGATTTACGTACATGTGGATTTAAGTTACATTGGCCAAATTATTTTGTGGCTAGTCTTCCGAACCACCCCTGGGATTTGCAGCTCAAATGTGTCCTCTTTCCACAGATCAAGTACAAACAAATGTGCATTCAGCTCTGTTTCATCAAGCTTACTAAACAAAAGTTATTCTCTGCTCTGAATTGTGAATGAATCCTATATTGATGTTTTTCATTGAACTATTAAAAATACTGAAAATTACCACGCCAACATCAAAGGTATTCCCATGGTCACTTAAAGCCAAGTCTCCCTCCTCCCATAATATGCACTAATGGAGAATAAAAGCAGTTTTATTTTAAAAACTAAAGTTGAAATAGAGTACTTTAATTTCTGCAGAATACAAATATATGCTATTCTGAACAATTTTAAAGGCTCCTCATTTTTAGTGTCAAATTACATTCTGATTAGTCATATAAATTCATGTGTAAATACCACGCATGACTGGAATAACAGCCACAAACAACATTGCTTTAATCATTAACCTTAACATTGCAAAGACCAAAAAACACAATGGGCAGGCAAGTGTTTTGCTTAATTTCTGGAGATACTAGTATTGCACACAGCATTCCATTGTTCAGTTTCATTATTCCCCACTCCTCTTCTTCACCAGAAAAAGTACCAAACAAAAGTATTTTAGTTTGATACACAAGAAGACTGGTCTGGCCTCAACCGCTAGAGAATCTTCCCTTCACAAATGGTAACAAGGAATAATTCTCAGGGTGATTCTGTATTATTAGGTGTATTCTGTGTTGGGACGTTTAAGTCTCTAAAAACAATGAACAAGAGGTGTTTACTTCAAATGCTTCCTCAGTTTACATAGATCAAAAGGAGAGAACAATCTATGGAATCTATAAGACTATTGGGTCAAAGTGTATGCACACAAATGTGCATACATCTCCACAGACCACACTCTCATTGACAAGCATGCAGTCCTTTCATAGTATCACTAGACAAGGGCTCTTCAACTCTTTATTTAGTGAGAGCTACTTATGGTCAGTGAAAATAATTGTGAGATACTAAAAGCCAAACACCCCCACATGCAGCTTCATTGACTTTAAGCCTAATGTCCATAGAGCCATATACTATGGGTTGAACACAATTGTTGACTAGGGGCACTATGAAAGGGCTGCCAAGTGTGTTAGTGAGAGTGTGGTCTGTGGGTGTGAGTATGAATGGGATATATGTGTATGGGTGACTGAGAGCCTGTGTGGTATGTACTTGTGGCACAGGGAATACTTTTTACCACATGTGGCACTTACAAGTATAACACATACATACAAAAGAAAGATTTTAAGTGGGAAAATGTAAAATGCAGAAAATGTTCTGCAGAAATGTTCATAATATAGAACATTTTTCTATACTTTAAATTTCTCCCTTTTAAAAATGACTGTATTTTTCTGTTATAAATATGGTGTGTATCTAACAGCCGCTGTGAGCAAGATGCCTGCTGTTTGTAAATGTGATACTCGGAAATGGGTGAAAATTAAATTAAAGAGTTAACATTGTTTACAAGGATTTCATAACAGTCATTATTGTAACTTTCTCCTGTTTCAAAGTGTTTCGTTTACAAACAGCATGCATCCTGCTCCTAGTGGCCTCTGAACAGGTGCCTTATTTATAACAGAAGAATACAGTCATTTGTTTGTATGGGAGGAATTTAAAGTGAAGAGACATGATTCATAAACCCTTGAGATGTAACTGGCTTAGCTGAATGTGGAGAAAAATGTTGGGACTTAATGTTTCATAGAAGCATTATTCTTCACTTTAAATTTCTCCCATTAAAAAAATGACTATATTTTTCAGTTACCATTATGGCACAGTGTCTACTGGCTACTGGAAGCAAGATGGCTGTTGTATGTAAATGCAACACTGTGAAATGGGAGAAAATCAAAATGAGCATTTAACTCGATCATTAAGTTAACTGTGTATTTACATTTTCTCCCATTTGAAAGCCCTCAGGAACATAATTTTGCTCTCACCTCCGATATTGTGTGGAAAATGACTTTTATTTAAAGATAAATACCACAGTGCTTCACTTTTTCACTCATGTGCCCCATCCTGGGTTATAACGCAGAGTGGAGCACTGTACATTATCGATCCCTGCTATCTGCAGCCTGACGATAATGTGAAATAAACACAGCCTCCTGGTAACTTCAAGTGGGAAACCTAGCACTTATTTATTGGCCCAGTGCCTATTTAAAAATTAACTCAAGGCTGGTTGTATGTGTTTGCCAGCTATTGGTAGCTTGCGATCACCAGGCTGTAGAAACCTGCTGTATACGTGTCCATCATTAAATAGGACTGTGCTCTTAGACATTGTAGTCAGTTACAAGTGAAAGCTTGCTTTTCAGGAGTGTTTTATAACTCACAGTCGGCATCTCAAAGTGTATTGTTTCAACCCTTTGTATGTACTGGAATCGTAACGATACCCTAAAAAGACTCAATTATTTTTCTATACATTCCAGGAGAGGATGAAAGGCCATGTCTGATTGTTTGAGGTTTCACCCCCACACAATAAATGGAACCCCCATATGAACCGTGGGCCTTAGAGGGATTAGCCATAAATGATATAGCTATATTTTGGTGTTAAACATACTTCTCTATGAGCATTGTTAAAATCCAACTTGTGTGATGTATTTTCCTCATTTGGATAATTCCTTTCAAGAATGTCTTTTAAGTTATCTTGGCACAGATTTCAGAGTTATAAAGACACATCTGAATAGTCTTGACATATCAAATTATGATGAGCAAATACTGCTTCCAGACTATGCATCATTTATCAATTCGGCACTCAGCCAACCTTAAGTTTTTGTTTTATTATAGGAGATTTGAAAAAACTATTTTGAGTTGCATTTGTTGTGAGTAATATTATTAAACACATGTAATGAACTGGTAAGGAGAGCATAGTAAAATTAAACACAATTGGCTTAAAACAGTGCGTTCTCTCAAAATTCATGTATAGTGTACTGTAAGAGCCAAATTACCTCCAGGTGCCTCCTGGAAGCTCACAATGAACATAGGTGTTAGAATAAAGGATCAGGAAAAATGGGGAGATATTGATAATAAAAGCAAGATGCTTTTAGCAGTTTCTGAAAAAATATCAGAGATGCTGCAGATTAGAAATTTATAGCAAAGAATTTGGAAAGGAAGAGCCAGACGATTTACACGAAACACAATTATCAAGTTTTATATGTCAGGGTCATTTAAATTTGTTTACCACTGCATGCTTTGTGATCACCTTACATGCAATTTAATACAAGAAGTTAGGGCAACATTTCTTATCAATTTCTTCTCAATACTCTGTTTTCCACACACACTGCAAATAATATTCCACAGTTTTTGTCACTTTTGTACTATGCAGCCCCTGCCATTTAACCGCATGCGCGCTGCGGCTATTTTCGCGCTGCGCGGCTTTTTTCAAAAAGCCGCGTTAGATGACGAGCTCAGCTCGTCATCAGCGTGCGAACGGCGCAACTGATGGCGAGCTGAGCTCGTCATCAGTGCCGAAGGGGTTAAAGGGACATATGTTGCTATAACAGAACAAGTATTGTCTAAGCCAATAGACCTGGCATTGCTAGCATAAGGGTAATATTTGTTCTAGTTTTTTATTGCACAGAAATGCCACAAAATAAAAACAAAAAACACAGACATGCCAGACAATGCCTAAGATTAAAAAAAATACATTTAAAAATACCCTTCACAATTTACTCTTAACTTTAATAGACCACTAAGCATGTTTTCTACCATGTTGTGTACTTAGAGCAGGAATTGAAACACACTCTAGTTTTGATGCATATCCCAAGAAAATATGAGTTATATAGACCAGGGGAAAATACTATTTGCTTTGAAATACTGTTCCCTAACCAAATTGTTTGAATGTACAGGCATATCTTAAAAAATACACAAAGAATACAGAATGGAGAAAAAAAGCACAGGCAAATGAAAATATTGTCCCTCTAGCTGTGACCCTGAAGTTCACGTCATTACAGGCAGAAGTGCGTAGATGATCAGTTTAAATGCCCTCACTCACAGTACAAGAGGAGTGAGCTCAACCGTTGACCGATTCAGTATACTATGATGGTTGATAGGAAAATGTGAATAACTGTTTTATAGAACAGTGGAAGAAGAGGGTGAGACTTAAAGCCACTCTATGTACGTATCTATGTAAGCATTCTTTAATAATTACTTTTTATTACAGTATACTGGTGGACCAATTAAAGCTGGACCAGAGCTAAAAATCGCATTGTGTGAAGGGCATTAGGGTAAGCAAGCAACGATCACTTGATCCACTCTATGCTCATAACAATGACCAAAACCCAACTTAACAGAGTGAAACCTGTCCCTCAGGAACAGTTTTTACTTTGCAAATGGATTTCCCCTCTTTCAGATGTCAATATCCAAATACCAGTTTCAATAGCAATTGAGGCCTCGGAGCATCGAAACATTCTATTGAAATTTGCATATGCAAGGGAGGGTGGCAGCCCTTTTCATGCTCCCTTTTTCTAACAATAAGTAATGAGTTGCAAAGTGTCTAATGCAAGCACATTGGTAGCATTTTAGGTACCTTTTGCAAATAGTGGCGTTCATTCTTTTAGTCGAAAAGCCCTTATTTTGCGACTTGCAGGCTTTGGGAAGGCTTAATCCTTTTGTTCATTGGACATGTGCAACTCTGATGTCTACTATATAAACGACACGCTGAAAAAATGTATATCATTCATTAACAAAGTTACGTGACAATTAATGAAGGCAAATGGAAAGTATGCCAAAAATCTCAAAAAGTATCTAATAATACTAAAGTGAATGCAATAAACCCGCCAAAACCAATGACCCAACAACTGATGCTTTGAGCACATCAGACCGTCGGTCATATCATAGTCTCTACAATAGAGGCAGTGCCTGCTCAGGCACCACCAGTGGGATTATATTGTCCCAATCATACTGCTTTACCATTGTGGTCCGACTAACATAGATAGACTGTTGGAAAGGAACTTTGGGGGCCCCTAGCAGAGCCCCGTCCCTTCTGGGCCACTGCTATGAGGCCCTCCAAACATCCATGCCCCATGTGACCTGGCACACGATGCAGGGATATATGTAAACATGCCTTTTTCCATTGGGGCTTGTGCTGCGACCCTTTTCCAGGCCGCAGCACAAGCCTCAATTGCAAAAGGCATGTTTCTGACCGCCTACACAACTGTTGGATCATAATTTGGTGGGTGGAACCTCCTATCACCTGTTGGCCAGTCCCGTTCCCACAACGATGGTGGTCGGATGCTCATCCCACTGCCATCGTAATCAGCCACTTAGTTATAATATTAAAGTTCTGGGAATTACCCAGAAAAATAGCCTCACATTGCTCATCACCATAAATGCAGATAATGTGTACTTGATAAGGGATCCCAACAGAGGGCAAGGGGTTCCAGTGCTGAATTTGTACCAGTGCTTGCAAGTGGTGGGCATCCACACATTTTTAGGACTAGGGCGTATTTTCATCAGTCTTTAAATGATAGCAAGTGAGAGAAATGACAAAAAAGGAGAAAGAAATAAAAAGAGAATGACAGAAAAAGTTGCAAAAGCATAATGAAGGATTGAAAACCTGCAAGAATTTCAGAAAGTTATAGGAAATTGAAGGTGGTGGAAGAAAGAACCATGAGATAGAATCAAATCTAAGAAGTTTTGTCAGCCTAGGCATTCTTCAGTGCCAGCAGTAGGCTCTTAAGAAAATTTTTGACCCGTGCTCTGTTTTTTTTTTTTTACTAAGCACAGCAAACCTGACTTTGGCTAGGTCGATGGGTTCAAACTGAAATGCAAACCCTTCAAGACTATGTGGACTTCCCAAGAACATCACCATAGCAATAAAAAGGTATTTCAATGACTTGCATGATTTTAAATCATAAGGACACGAGGGATCCTGAATAGCAAAGCACAAGTAATATTATGGGGGGAAAACTAAGCCATCAGTAAAATCAGAATAAGCAGTAGAGGAAAAGTTAGGTTGAGGAGGATATGTGAAGGTTCTAGGAGTGATATGCTGGCCTCTACTTGTTCTTTTATTTTTCTTAGTAGACCAAACTGTCAGAACTTCCACTACCATAATTATGTAAGCCATACCCATTATGCCGAATGGATTTCACAAAAATCACATTTAGACAATGTCATACATTGTCAGCATATGTTAACTTCAGATTGGGTCACCTCAATTCAGAAAAAGCAGCAAAGAAGGTTATTCATTCTCATTACTAGAACAAGCTATTTCGTTTTAGAATATATTCAATACTCTCCTGCTGATTTCCATCTGCACAAGTATAGAAGAAGGTGCTGCTGAAATGAACAGCTCAGCGGACCCCTTTTGTGCCTCTTTACATGTAACCCCACTTACTCTGATCAGCCTCTTTATTCCCCTCTGTGTGGGGTTCACACATTGTGCAGAGCCTAACACAGCCTGCAGTCTTTTCTCCTTTCATGATGATGTATGAACAATGAGGGACTAAGTCATTGTCTAGGGGCATTGATTCATTTTCACAGTCAAGGCGTAAAATCTTCAGGTGCTGTTACTCTGATAACTAATGCCTCACTTTTGAGTGATAAAACCACTTCGGAAAAACAATCTCAGTGAGGAAAATTGTGCCGAAGAACTGATAGTCAGAAGTGTTTATACCTTTAAATACAATATATTGATGTTACTATTGTGTTACTAGCAAAGGTGGACCAAATAATGACCAGTGCAACATGAAGTTTAATCAAATCTTCAATTTTTATGTTAAAATGTGCAATAACACTGGTCTATTTTTGGCCAATCAGGGCGCCTGCACAGTGCAAAGGAATGAAATGCTCAAGATCTCAACCATGAATGAATATGGTTGTTCGATTTTCTCTGGACCATATAAATTATTGTTTTGGGGTAAAACAAAGTACTAATATTCTATTTGGTAAGACATACATCAATATTTTAGCACCCATTACTTTAGATTAGGATTTATTTAATAATGTGTATGACTAGAATAAGTAAAATAGTGCACTTATCCTGTCAGTCATCAGAATGGAACTATGTGCATTCATGTGGTTTTATAATGTGTAACTAAAACTTCAGCAGTTACTGGACATGAATACTTTCAGAAATGAAGAGGATGACCCCCTACTTCAAAATAATATCTTTCCTTAAAAATGTGCCTGTGACTCTAAAAGGTTAGAAAAAACGTCTCCTCATGCCACATGCATTGTTATGGCTCCGGCTATTTTGGGGTTGTTAGGGCTACAGACTCCCCGATCAGTCCATCCTACAGATGAACTGAAGAAGGAACTGCATTAGGGACTTGTCTATTAGCTACTTGTGTGACCATAAGCCAAGGTGGTCATTATTCATGCTAAGAAGCCCTGGAGTTCAGACTAACTTGTTAGAAAACTCCTTCATAGATTTGTTAAATCATTGAAACAGGATCGCCTGTAATTTTTTATTTTTAAATATGTGTATCTGGCAGGTCCTAAATGACAGCTTTGTATTTGGGCTTCGGGTGTGGCTCTGCCTTCGGGCGGATGCACTAGTGTATTTGGTTGGCCTTGGAGCAATTCAAGTAATTTCAGTTGCAGAAAGTTTGTGAAATGCCTCTAAACTTGTATAAAAATATGCATGTTTGTGTGAGATTAGGGATTTAACATTGTGCACTGTGTTTTAGTGCAAAATGCGTCTGTGTAACGATTTTTTTATCACATAGAGAGTATTTCACACTCAAAAAATAGACACAACAGCCACTCACAGTTGGTTAATTTGCGCTCCTTCAAATCTCTCCCCACAGGATTTGTACCTGAATGAAGTCTCAAGTATGTAGCATAATAGAGACCATCTTGATGGCGAAATCTCAGGCATATCGTGCAAAAATCATAATGCGAAAAGCTGGAAATTAAACAAGATTGTGCAGCAAAACGGAACATTTGCCTGGGCCTAGTACTTGCTTAGTAAAGCCCTGGGTCGAAATCACTGTGTGTGTGTGGGGGTGGGGAGTGTAAAGTGGGTGAGAGTTTCACTTTATAGATTTCTTCCTTTTTCAGTAGTGCGGGCGGTAACATCTGACCATTCCCCCGCCCACCATCTCAGAACATGACATCCGAAAAATATTGAGCCTAGGTGGTGAGAATTGAAGACTTCCAGAAAATGGGTGGGTGGAACATCTGCAGAAGAGGCAGAAGAATGGCATAACACTAAGCAGTCTGTAGGGCAGTTGATACCCACATCAGAGTGGTGAAACCTGGTGGATGAAGAGCAGAAGAGAGTTAACACAGCTGCCCACCGCCCCACAAAGGACATCAGTGGTTGTATGGATGGGTTACTGCAGGGAAAGGAGCTGAGGACACCTTTACAAGATCTACTTAAATGTCATTGTATTGGAATAGTATTTCCTACAAGATAGGTAGTAAGAAACGGGTCAAGAGATCTCTTCTTCCAACACTGCAGTTTGAAGAAGGCCACAACAAATGTGCCAAAAGAGTTCTCTTTAAATTTTTTATTGCTCTACATGCTGACCTCACTTTGAATATTGAGGGCATTGCTGTGTCCCCTGTGCCACTCGATTGTGTTTACTTTTCTCCACACCCAACTCAGTCTACCATTGCTTTCCCATGCCAACCGCATCAGGTATTATTTTTTTTATTTTTTTTTCCTTTCTTGGAGAAACAAACAATATATATATATGTATATATATATATATATATATATATATATATATATATATATATATATATATATATATATATATATATATATATATATATATTCACTGAAAAAACCATAGGTTTCAGGAGTTATATAGTTAGGAATTAGCTTTTCAAAAACCTTTGAAATTCACTCAAAAAAGTATAAGTTTTAGGGGTGTTATAGTTAGCTGGACATTTCACTCATACAAAACCATTGAAATTGCCCCTATATAGTTAGTTGTACTAACTATATTTCGCGCACCCGCAATCCACTGCTGATGATGTCACATATTACATCATTCATGACATGGTCAGTGACATCACTGATGACATCTCAAATGACACCACTGATGACATCACTGATGACATCATCCACGTGACAATCACATACACCTTTTCATACACTAGTAAAATCTTTCATCACTCTTTGTAAAATACAGAGTATCATATTTGAATCCATTGTTACAGCAATACAAGTATCTAAAAACCCACTCAGTGATTCATAGATGTATACACACATCTAATCACTTACCTGTAGATTCACTCATACATGCTGTCAATGAACAATAGAACACTATCAAAAATACGTATACACCTAAATCGACATTACACACCAGCACACATCCTATTCACATATGAAGTCATCCTACTCACTTATGCAAACAATGGATCATACTTACATATTTACTTAGCTACACACTTATACAAACACAACTTCATCTATTCATTTAGATAGTAAGTTATACTTAGTGAATTATAAAATCATTATTACAAGTATAAAGTTATCCAAACAGTCACTCACACAATCATTGAGTCTTATGTATACTTATTAATATACAACAACTGACACATACCCTGCCTTTTATTTTTCTAGCTTGTTGGATATGTACCATTGAGAAATATATTTGCTCATCACCACACCTATAAAGATATTCACTCACCCAAACAAGTGTTAGAACATGTAATTTTAACTTCATATATCTAGTGAATCAACTATTCACACATCTTTGAGCAGTCACACCCCCCCCACCGAACCACACACACATTCACTCTCCCATACAAATACTCAGTTAACTAATCAATAACTAATACAGACTTTCACATAGCTAGTAACCAACTGGAGAACCAGTTTACACAACAACTGACAAAGTGATACAGATATTCAAACAGTTTAGTCACTATCCACTATATTTAGTGAGACACTATAAATTGGTCAAGTAAACAGCCAATTACACTGCTACTAAATCCTCCATCCAAATATTTATTTTTATATATCCACTCATTCTTCAATGCAAATTGCTATATATATAATGCATATTTAAATAACGAAGCAAACCACATTCACTGGATGATGTCATCAGTGATGTCATCAGTGATGTCATTTGAGATGTCATCAGTGATGTCACTGACCATGTCATGAATGATGTAATATGTGACATCATCAGCAGTGGATTGCGGGTGCGCGAAATATAGTTAGTACAACTAACTATATAGGAGCAATTTCAATGGTTTTGTATGAGTGAAATGTCCAGCTAACTATAACACCCCAAAAACTTATAGTTTTTTGAGTGAATTTTAAAGGTTTTCTAAATGCTAATTCCTAACTATATAAGGCCTGAAACCTTTGGTTTTTTCAGTGAATATATATAATATATATGTATATATATATATATATATATATATATATATATATATATATATATATATATATATATATATATATATATATATATATATATATATATTTATATGGTGGCTGAATTATGCTGCATGTGCATGCATGTGTGCTGACACATGGGTGGGCATATGTCATAACACTGGGCCATTAATTCATGATGTATATGTGTGCATGCATGCTGATCCATGTGCAGGTACACATCATCAAGCTTTTTTTTCTTCTTTTTTTCTTTTTGCTATTGCATAAAAGCATTGGGAAATAGCTTTACAACTCCAATAAGTCTGCATTGACAAAGTCAAAAGATGAGAAGTATTGGCTTTGCCTCTGCTTGGTAATAATGGCATTTTTAAATAGCTTTTCTCTGCTTTTGCTCTCATTGATAGATTTGAAATCAAAAAAATTATTTTTGAATGCTCTCCCAAGAAGGAAAAGTACATTTTTGCTAGTTGTGAGAATGATTTTTTGCAATTTGGATTTCCTTCTTCATGCCAGATGTCAATAGGATGATCTGAGAGGTTCATCAGAGGAGGAGGCTGGAACAGATGAGATGTGGAACAGACATTGCAAACACTGTAATATAGATGTGACTCTCTAGTTATTTGCCGTAAGAGGGATCTCTGTGAGATTTCTCACATCACCCGGTGACTCCGGCAAGTCATCCCTGGATAATGGTATATGGATTATTGCTAGTTCCCCATAGCCTTAGCGGATCTCCTGATCAATCTGCATTTTATCTCCTAAGAATTCACAGCTTGGAGGTATTTTGAGTGCCCTCTCGAAAAGTTCGGTTTATCCATTGCCCAACCATGCTGCTCACTTGGTCACAGGATCCGTGCTCTGCAAGGGATGGGAGGTCACATCAGAGCACCTCACCAGTTCCTTTGCAGCTAAAAACTGCCTTTTTACTGATCTTAACATTGCATGATCTACTCTTGACGAGAAGGGGGTACTATGGTGGTGGAATTATTTTTTCAAAACGCGAATAAGTCAGACATTTTTTCGTGCACCCTCAAAGCAGAGGTTTTTTTTTTTTTAGAAAACTGTTAAAAATCCACTTTACAGGCAAAACTAGGAAATATGGAAGACTTTGTTATCCACCTTTCTGGTAAAACGGATCCGGATAGCAATTTTCAGTAGTAAGTCAGTATTATTGCAAGCAAACCTCCAGCAAGCCCCCACCACTACCAATGCATTCAACAGCCCAATGAAACAGCGTGGTCACGTGAAAGGCCATCCTATTGCTTTTTAACTCTGTTAAAAGGCACACACCCAATGCACTGTCAACATCAAAATCAGTAATTAAATGCTGTGTTTGTCTGGCCACTGCTGTTTTTGATAAGATGCTTTGGTTTACTTCATTTATTGGTGGAAATTTCAGAAAATTGTCCTCCTACACTGAAGTACTGTTTAAATGGTATAAATGTGTCGGCATTTCATGTACATCACTGGCAATTTATTTTGGTCTAGGTTCTATTTGTATTGCTATACATTTATTTTTCCTAACGTAGTGTTGCTTTGTTTGATTAAAGTCACTTTCCTGCATCCTAATGTGTCTTTCATTAAAAAAAATATAACGTTGTATATTTATTTACTTGAAGGCACAACCTGCAATAAATTTGATTTGATTGATCTGCTGGCGGGCCACTCTGAGAGGTCAGAGTAAAAGAAGTTGACAACATTATTTTAATGTATGAACTGGTGGCCATATGTATGAAAACAAATAGTGTATATAGGTGGCATTGTGATCATGTGTATCTCTGTACGAGTGGTACATCTGTAAAATGCACAGATGTTTTAAGCATACAGAAAGCATGTACATGTGGAGAAAAATGCAGGACGCCTTCTTGTGCATGCATATCAAAGTATGGCAGCATAAACATATAGAAAACATATTGGGTCCGATTCACAAAGATTTTGCCAGGGATAGGTGTGGATTGCTCTTATTATATTTCTGAATTCCAGGTGCGTGTAAGTCAGACTCCAGGTAAAGAGATCGTTATTTTCCAAAAGCAAACTTGCTGTTCATTAGGAGAGCAAAAAACACAAAAAAGCAAATGACTACTCAAGCAACGGAATCAATTCGGGCGCTAAATCATTAAGCTGATCAAACCAAAGTTTGGGTTGTAATACGAATGTGTATGCTTTCATGGCTCTAGCCAAAAACAGACTTGTTTGACTGACTGAATATGTCATCTTAACTCTAAACGATGTTTTGCACAAGTGATTTTTGACAGGCTCCATCTCGGAGCTCCATCATTAGCGCACAGCTGATACAGAGTTCCTGCAATTTTACCTCAATAACACTGATGCTGCGCTTCCCCAACACACGGCCTTGCAAATCTTGTGTCGAAGGGCAGTCAAGTGATGGGTGCACAGCTGTTAGAACGGCATAAGAAGAACTGGTGCGAGTCAGCACAGCTGGCGGAGCGCGTCTTATTGACAAGCATGGATGGCGCACTTGCAATAAACAGAATCTGAAGAAAGATCTCTTCATGTTCTTTCTTCATTGTTTTTACATTCAAACATACGGGTATCATTGCTTTATAATGATACCAAAGATACGACAGAGTAAACAACAGAACGGATAATGGTTTTCATTTGTAATGAAGAAAGAAACAACACATTTGGTCAACTTCAGAAAGACTGCAAAATGGCATCGCGCTTCTATTTGGATCACAACATGAGCCGTATGATAATTTGAACACAGGCCAAAAAGACCTTTGCAGGTGTTATTTTAAGATATCTGTACTACCATACAGGCTTGCACACTCATGCTTGCTCTTTAAGTTAGCGCTTGTGCTGCAGACAGCAGAACAGAAAAACATTGGCAAAGCCTTTAGATTTCAGCAATGCCCAAGCAATTGGCTTTGTCAATGTAAATGTGTTTTGACCATATTGTCTAGCAGCACATGACTGTTTCTGAAAGCCCAGAATCACTGGATGTTGAGCCGACATTGATTATCTTCGCCCCAATGTTGAGTTTATTCTCCTGCCCCTCCCAACACAAAAAATACTATGATTTGGTCTGTGATAGCTACATCATAGGGTCTTTTTCAGTGGCTTTCAACCATGCTGAACAGCAGATGTGCTGCTAGACAACAGGGCTAAAAGACATTCACATTGACAAGGCCAATAGCTCAAGCATTGCCAAGATCTATTGGCTTTGCCAATGCTTGTTCAGTGTTGACGGGGTCTTGCTGAACATAGAAGTGATAGCGAGAATCAGTTGAGGAGCTTTGAAGTGAAGTAACAATGTCACGTAAAGGCCATAGCAGCAAACTTGGGAACTGGGGAACCAAGTTCGAATCTCGGGGTCTGCTGAGAAATTTGTGATTCTCGGCAAATTACTTATGCTTCTCCCTGCCTACGACAATGAATGTGTCATTTTGTAATGAAACTGGTGAGCACTTGAAGTGCTTCAATACCATCAGCTAGTGTTAGGACTATGGCAAGATGGAACAAGGGCGCCAATACCATTGGATCGTGCAAAAATAAAAAGCGGCAGTGATAAGGGAGGTAGTGTGGGGACGGGTCAAACACGGAAGCAGGAGGGGATGGGAAGATGCAAATAACAATGGGGAAAAAAAACACTTAACTGAAGCAGGATCAGCAACAAAAATGAATGTGTCATTTTGTAATGTTACTGATGAGCACTTTAAGTGCTCCACTACCATTGGCATGTGTTAGCGCTATGACAAGACAGACGAGGAGGCAAGCATTCCAATACCATTGGATCTTGCAAATTAATAAAAAATAAACAAGTGCTGTTTGTGTTTTAACAACCTTTTAAGAAATTAATCTGTTTATGTACATGTGCATGCATTTTAGTGGTATGTGTACAAGGAAGATGACCAGAAAACACAGGTACTCCTATGAAGTGCTTGAAAGCAAAGAAAAAAATTGCACTGTAAACCAGGAGCAATGTAAGGAGCCATATAATTGGTCCGGGTTCTATGGGAGGGCCAAACTCGAGAAGAGGGCATGATACCCGCATGCCATGATGAATGGCATACAAAAAATGAGGTGCTAAGGTTTACCAATGGTAGGAGATGGGGAACAGCATTTACAACGCAACTTTTACCATGCACTACCTTTACCACGCAACTTTTACAACGCAGGTCGTTACAACGACTTGCACTGGGGGGGCGCTGTAGGATAGGGAATAGTGTAATTTACTATCCAAAACCTTCCCCACTATCCACGGGGACTGGAGTTGGAATAGTAAATTAAACTATTCACTATCCAGCGCCCCCAACGCAAGTCGTTGTAACGACTTGCGTTGTAAAAGTTGCGTGGTAAAGGCATGCGTTGTAAAAGCATGCATAGTAACGACATACATCCGTAGGAGATGAACGGCCTGTAAGCCCACAGATAGAACACAGTACGCCTCCACGAGCACATGCACATGTGCTGTCTAGCTGAGACCTAAAAAATGTGTCATCCACCACTGCACGTCTGGGGATATAATAGTGATCCTTTACTGCAACCTGACAAATATGCATATGAAGAAGGTGATTAAGCACCTGTTTCAACCCAATCAAACTGCCCACAGTGTTATGTGTTAGCAGTCTAGTAGTTGGGTGGGAGGAGCTAGGTGGTCAGGGAAAGGAAGAGGCGGAGCAGGGACAGGATGAGGGCAGTTAGAGTAGGGACAGGGAAGGCACTGGAAGTAGAGAATAAAGTTCCAGTCACACTATAAGAAGTGTCTGTGTTTTACTTGTAGCACGATGCTACAACTGGCGACGAGGGTGGGATGTTGAATCCACTGCCTGCACCCCCTAAATAAACACCTGTCCCCAGGCAGCGTCGAAGAAAACGCCGCCGAGTGAAGTCTAGCTGCCGCCTGAAAGACGAGGCCAGCAGCCGGTGACCCTGCTCCTCCAGAGACCAGGAGGAAGCTGAGAGGGGCCGCATAACCGAGCGCTGAACCGCTCGAGAGAGAGAGAGAAAAGGAGCCGATCGCGCTGGTGCGCATCTCACGCTGGAAGCGTGTGCCCCGGGTGAGTGGCGCGAGTACAGAGATCGGGAGCCCATTCCGACCCTGTGTGGCGCTCAAAAACGAGAAAGAAGTGCCCCAGAACAGCGAACGTCGTCTGGGAGGTGCCGCTGTCAAGCGCCGCTGAGAGCGCTGAGATCGGGGCTTGAGCATTCCCCGACGGTGAAAAACCTCACGCCCGATGCGTGAGTTGTGGCAGGTGGTCGGCAAGGAAGCGCGGGAACCTGCAGAGCAAGGTGGGAGCCCACCCCAACCTCACCTGGTGGCAGCAGTGACTAAGAAAAGGTATCCTGGCCTGCGCTGTTGCCTGAAGTTGCGTCCGGTGAGTCCAGAACAAGCTGGGACTGAATGAACAGAGAGAGAGAGAAAGCCTCGTGTGTCTGCAGTGATGGCGGCCATCTTGAAGTCAGGCGTTTTTCAGGACAAAACCCTTGGTTGGTGTAGAGCGGCCATCTTGAAGTCAGGCACCCAGCAAAAGAAACAAGCACTGACTGAGGAAAATAAACAAGCATTGGCTAATAAAAAGAAACAAGCACTGTCAAAGGCAGATAAACAAGCATTGGTAAGAAGGAACAAACAAGCATCAGCAAGTATCCAGCACAATATCTTGCGGTCCCACGATTTCGCAATCGCCGCGACGAAATGAGGTCAAGCCTCTCTTTGCAGAAGGATCACATTTGAGGGCCCCAGGACCAGTCACCTTAACAACAGGTGGAAGCATGGGCCCCAAGTGGCAGGAATGGCTCGAAGACTTCGAAGACTACCTCGAAGGGTCCAAAGTGACCGTTGACAAGGACAAGCTGATAGCTCTCCGGAATCCAGCTGGGCGTGAAATAAGTAAACTTATCAAGGATCTTCCTGCTGCAGATACCGGAACGTATGCCAAGGTGCGCGACACACTAAACAAGAGATTCCTCCACAAAAAGAACGTGGACTATGAGCGCCATGCTTTTCATCAGGCACGTCAAGGAAAAGACGAGGCAATGAGCACATTCATCACTCGACTGCGGCGACTATCAAGGCACTGCGACTTCGACAATTTTTCAACCGACGCCGCCATCAAGTCACAGATCATTGAGGGGTGCCACTCAGAATCCCTCAGGAGACGACTACTAAGAAAGCCGCAAGAACTAGACGACATTGAGGAGATGACTCGCGTCTACGATCAAGCTGAGGAGCATGCCGCCACCATTGAACTCGGGCGCAAAGTGAGCAGTGAGCACGCACATCGAGTTCAAGACCGTGGTGGCGGGCGAAGAAGCTCGAGGGACAATCGTTGGACATCGCGACCGTCGTCTCGCTCGAGGCGATCAGATCACAGAAGGCGTGAAACCGGCCGGAGAGAGAAGAGTCCGGAGAGAGCAAGGAGGTGCTACAGGTGTGGATATGATTATCCTCACGTGGACGTCTGCCCTGCCGTGGGCCAGCGGTGCAGAAAATGTGGTCGGACGAACCATTTCGAGGCGATGTGCGGCGAGTACAACAAAGAGAGGCGAAGCGGAACTGGGAGGTTGTCTCGATCGGGCACCAGAAAGTACCATATTAGAGCCGTCCAGGACAAAGACACGGGGTCCTCCAGCTCGACACATTCCAGCAGGGAGTCACACAGATCGCGATGGGAGCGCAGATCTCAGTCCCGAGGCTCCAGGTCTTCATCTCGAGACTCCGAATACACGACACACCGTGCCTACATGATCGCAGACCCAGATCAGTTGAAGAAGTATCCTCGGTTGCACATTAAAGTAGGGAATCACGACACTAAATTTGTTATGGACAGCGGAGCTTCGCTGAACTACATCCCCGTCACCGAGTATGAGAGGATGCGCCCCAAGCCGTCGCTCACTCATGCACCCGTCCGGGTCTTCACCTGGATGTCAAGGAAGCCGCTGCAATGTCTTGGCAAATTCCCGACTACACTTGCACACGACAATGTCACTATTGATGCCGTCATTCATGTCATCAAGGGCCCAGAAGCTGACTGTCTGCTGAGCCTGCCGACTGCGGAACGTCTTCGTCTTGTGGAGATCCTCTTCAAAGTCTGCGATGACCAGAACATTGTTGACCGTTTTCCTCGCCTGTTCATCGGGCTGGGGAAGTTGAAGGATCGTCAGATAAACCTGCATGTCAACAAACAGATCAGGCCTGTTGCTCAGCACCCCCGGCGTGTCCCTTTCCACCTTCAAAAGGCTGTCGAAGAAGAGATCAATGACCTCCTGTCTGCTGACATCATTGAACGCACGGACGGCCCGACCCCATGGGTTTCACCAGTGGTCGTTGTACCGAAAAAGGGCACCACCAGCAAAGTAAGACTATGTGTCGACATGCGAATACCCAACACTGCGATAGAACGTGAACGCCATCCAGGGCCACTTCTATGTGACATGATCTCCGTTTTGAACGGAGCCAAGGTGTTCTCTAAACTGGACCTCAACAAGGGCTATCACCAGCTGGAGCTGGATGCCCAATCACGCCCCATCACGACTTTTGCTACACACCTAGGACTTTTTAGGTACAAGAGACTGAGCTTTGGTGTGTCTTCCGCTGCCGAAATTTTCCAAGAGGCTATTCGACAGATCATCCAAAACATCCCCAATACGCTCAATTACAGCGACGACATCCTTGTGTATGGCTCCGACACCCGTGAGCACGACATTGCACTCAACCGTGTCTGTCATGCCCTGCTTGATGCAAACCTGACCCTGAATAAGGACAAATGCGAATTTCATCAGTCAACATTAACGTTCTTTTGTCACATCTTCTCAGGAGCAGGAATGAAACCTGACCCGGAAAAAGTGGCATCCTTGAACAACGCCAAGCGCCCTCAGGACGTCAGTGATCTACGATCATTCCTGGGAATGGCCAGCTACTGCGCCCGGTATATCCGGGATTACGCGACCATCAGCCATCCGCTCCGCACCTTAACCAAGCAAGGGCAACCCTTTGAATGGACTCCTCAGTGTGAGCAAGCATTCACAGAGATCAAGCGGGCTGTGGAGTCAGCTGATAACCTTTCCTACTTCAACCCCAGACGCATGACTGAAGTCACTGTTGATGCTAGCCCCGTAGGGTTGGGGGCCTTTCTGGCACAATATGACCATGACTCTGACCAGAGACGTATAGTTGCCTATGCCAGCCGCAGCCTGTCCGATCCCGAGAAGGCGTACTCTCAGCCCGAGAAGGAGAGCCTTGCAGTGGTCTGGGCATGTGAACATTTTCATGTCTTCCTCTACGGCAAGAACTTTACCCTGATCACTGATCACCAGGCGCTAGTCACCATCGACGGCGACCCCCGATCTAAAATGCCCCCCAGAATTGAGAGGTGGGGCTTGAGGCTTCAGGAGTATACTTTCACGATCGTACACAAGCCGGGGAAGTCTGAAAACCCGGCAGACTACATGTCTCGGCATCCGGCTGCATCAACCAATTCTCATCCTTCAATTGCAGAGGAATATATTCATTTCCTAGCTGACCAGGCGCTACCTCCCGCCATTCCAATGGATGTAATCTGAGACGCCACCGTGCAGGATGCCATCCTACAAAAGATACTCCGCAAGATTCGAACCAACAGGTGGAGACATGACCCTCAGGATGAAGACAGTGAGCGGAACACCAAGCAAGAGCTACAAGCATTCCGGCACGTCCATGATGAACTGTCAGTGACCTCAGACGGAATCATACTGCGGGGACAGCGAATTGTGATCCCCAGCAATCTACAGCAAGGTGTCATTGATCTTGCTCATGAAGGCCACCGGGGAGTTGTGCCCACAAAGCGAGCACTCAGGGAACGTGTGTGGTTTCCCCTGCTCGACCAAATGGTGGAATCCACCCTGAAAGACTGCCACCCGTGCCAACTGACAAGCAAAGGTGATCCCCCGGCTTCACTGCAAATGACCCCCTTACCGGCAGGAGTTTGGCAAGAAATTCCCGTGGACTTCTATGGACCATTACCTTCCGGCAAGTATGTGATAGTCATAATCGACGAGTACTCTCGCTTCCCATTTGCACAGTTCGTACCCTCCACTGGTGCCGCCAGTACTCTTAAGGTGCTGGATGAATTATTTGCAACCTGGGGTGTCCCTAGAGAGGTGAAGACAGACAATGGTCCCCCCTTCAATGGACATGAGTTTGATGCATATGCCCGACACTTGGACTTCCATCATAGGAAAGTCACACCCCTTTGGCCACAAGCAAACGGCACCATTGAACGCTTCATGGCCACAATCAAGAAAACATTTCAGCAGGCCTGTGCCGAAAAGAAGGACCTACAAATCGCCCTCAACGAGGTCCTCAGAGTCTACAGGACAACTCCCCACTCGACCACCGGCAAGTGTCCTGCCCCGCTGATGTTAGGTCGCCCCATGAGAAACAGAATTCCAACCTGGGATGGAGCCCTGCGCGCTATATCACCCACACACAACCATCTCGAGATGGCAGACACGGATAAGCATAACAAGGACAAGATGAAGCTGTATGCAGACGCCAAGCGAAGAGCAAGATCTCCCTCTGTACATGAAGGAGACTATGTACTAGTGAAACAAGACCAGCAAAAGAAAACGGACTGTCGTTTCCGCGATGAACCACTACTGGTCACTCTGCAGAAGGGCACTATGCTGACAGCGGAGTCTGACCGCCGTAGAGTTACGAGGAATGTGTCTCACTTTAAGAAGTGCTCTCGAGACTCGACCGGATTGTTGCCTGACCACACTGCGTCACTAGATCCTGAGACCCCTGAACGGGACGCTTCAGAAGATCTGGGCCAATTGGATGTATCCCAAACTGAAGAGAACACTGGCGAAGCGAACGCAAGGCCGCGCCGCAATGTCCAGCGACCAAAGAGACTCATTGAAGAGATATGATTGAATATGTCATTAGTTTTGTTAAGAAAGGGGGAGATGTTATGTGTTAGCAGTCTAGTAGTTGGGTGGGAGGAGCTAGGTGGTCAGGGAAAGGAAGAGGCGGAGCAGGGACAGGATGAGGGCAGTTAGAGTAGGGACAGGGAAGGCACTGGAAGTAGTGAATAAAGTTCCAGTCACACTACAAGAAGTGTCTGTGTTTTACTTGTAGCACAATGCTACACACAGTACCTACACTAACTTGGGTCTTGATTTAGAGTGGGATTTACTCTGGTATTTACTCTGTCAGGGCAACAGAGTAAATTACTGTGTCACCCTAGCGGAATACCTGCCCACCAAATTTAGAAACGTCCACTATCCCAGCAAACATCTCAAGCAGTGGCAGGAACCACCATCATGACAGTTCCTGTCAATGCATTGAAAGGTTAACTGATGGCTTCATCAAAATGATGGAGCCGTACAATAAACATTCAATTTTTTAAATATTTTGTGGGATTTTGCTTCTGATTGTAAAAAACAACAATGACCACACTCACCATGGGAGAGTTTGCCCAGGGTGTGGGGGTCATTTGCACCAGGTTTAGCTGGTGGTGACAAGCAGTGACAACTGGCCAATTGATTCCGCCTCTAAATAGGGTGAGCAGTGAAAAGTCCAGGCATAGAGAGCTTCATCAGGAATGCTGCCAAGCTGACTACAGTGTGCATGTGATAGGAAGAGAATGTAGAAAACCCATAGATGAAAAGGACTGGTAATATATTTAGGAGAGAGTGCCTAAGATCACTAGGAATGCCAGATTTAAGCTTTCCAACCTTTACATATTACATAGTTTGTACCTTACACCTGCACGGATTAATAGATTTTTCCATACGACAGACGCAAAATGTCTGAGGTGTGGTGAAGAGTTTGCCAAGTTTTTCATATCACCTGGTCCTGCCTGAGTTTGAGTTCCTACTGGGTAGCTGTTACCAAGACTATCGCAGCACTTGTTGACACACAAATCCCCTGCCAACCACGCTACTGTCTATTAAGCAACTTCCCTCACACTGCAAAAATGAAGGTCACAGGCAAGTTTCAGGACTTAGCCTTCATTCTAACTAAGAGAGAAATCACTGGATAATGGAAATCGATAGGAGGTTCTAGGTTACTGACATAAAAAAAACAGTACAAACGATGAGCTGACTGTGTGGGAGTGATACTACTCCATGAAGCCTGACCTGGCCAAGGATCCCTTGAGGTTGCCAGAGCATGGGAGAGCTTAACAGAAGAGCTTACACATCCGGTTGATCCCCTTACTGACTCTTCCCCAGACACTCTATGATACCCTGTTACTATAGAAGGGTTCTATTAGCAAGGGTGCAATTACTGGTGAACCAATGGTCCAGGGTCGGCCTAAGGCATGTGCAAGCTGTGCACCTGCACAGGGCCGCCAAACCCCAGGGGCCGCCACGCCAATATATATCCTTAGATACATATTTGCGTTGCAGCCCCTGGCAGGGATTTGGCGGCCTCGGGCCCCCTACCTGCACTCCCTGCTCAAGGCCTCCGTGAGCCTAGAGCCGGCCCTGAATGGTCGAATGAAACTATAATATATGGCTTGAGAGGACACCTACAGTCTTCACCTCATTGCCCAACCCCCTCAAAACTAGTCCATTTATCCTGGTGCGCAATGGTAGAGGTGTGGGGAAAGGGAGTTGTTTGTAAAGATGTGGGGCCTCATTTACAAAGTTTTGGCATAGGGTTGTGCCACAAGCCTTCCTGCTGTGCTGCCATACGTCAAAACAAAAAGGTAGGAATGCGATGTATCTATAAGTTAGGGCGCATTCCTGTCCTCTTCCACAGAGCTGGCGTACAAATGGCTGCCTTGCGCCAACGCACGCACTGTTGCACCATGATGAACACCCACTGTAATGCCCATGGCACGGATGTATGACATTACAACGCATGCTTTTACCACGCATGCCTTTCCAACGCGGTTTTTACAACGCAAACCTTTACAACGCATAGCGCTTTGGGGTGCTGGATAGTGAATAGTTTAATTTACTATTCCAACTCCAGTCCCCATGGACACTAGGGAAGGTGTTGGATAGTAAATTAAACTTATTCCCTATCCTAGAGCGCCCCCCAGTGCAATGCGTTGTAATGGTTTGTGTTGTAAAAGTTGCGTCGTAAAGGCACTGCGTGGTAAAAGTTGCGTTGTAAAGGATGTTTCCCCCATGGCACGCCTCTCCATCACAGTGTGAGGCAACACAGGGACTTGCGCTACATTGCATCACACCATATATACGAGGCCATGAAAAGCCAAGCTGGGTGGCTCTATGTGGCCTCGTAGATATGGATAGGCCCAGTGCGCTGCCAGAACAACATTAAAAGTGACATTCCTGTGGTGCACTGGGCTTGTACATAGTCCCCTTGCATTGCTTGACTAAAAGTTCTTTCAACATTTATGTAGAAACCGTGTGATGTATGTTACATGTCTGGCAATGGTTGTTTGATGATACAAAATCAATAAAATCTGTATACAAAAAAAAATCAGGAATGCTTACCAGCAGCAGCCCATCAAAGTTGAGGCCTACCTGGACACTGACTTCGGACTTCACCTGCTGAGATCTTCAGCCACCCACCATTGTCCAGCCCACTTTTAATCTAGCTTGCAGCTTACCCATCTGTCATCTAGTTAATGGCCACTTGTTCTCCATAACGGTTTCTAAGACAGATGGTAAACTTTCCACCGGGACAAACCTGGTCTCTGTTACCACTCTGCACTCCATCGCAGTCGGCATGCATTTTTTACTTTGATCTGGTCTACTGCGACCAGATAACCATGTTTGGCACTTTGTGCTTTTTTGTGTTATTTTTAGTAGAAAGTTAATAAATGTATATCTCCAGTTCTACTTATTGAATTTTTGTCATGTTGATGTAATTTTATTTATTAACATTTATTTAAAGAGACTCTAGTTTTTTTAATTGGTTTGTGATTTTTCTTGCGTTGTCTTTGCACTTTATTACTGTTTGAGTGCTGCATAATTATTTAACACATTGTCTCTAAGTTAAGTCTGACTGCTTTGTGCCAAACTGCCAGAAGATTAGGCACAGGTTTATTTAGTGATTTTAGTGATTCGCCTGGACAAGGATTGTGAGAATTATTTGTGGTGGGTATTCAAATGCAGTGATTCACAACTTACAAAGTCAAATCCTGTCATGCCTGTTTCTGCCTTTCATGCTTATAGGTTGGGCAAGTTGAGTAATGTTAAATAACCTGCTACTTACAGGTTCTAGTGGTTAGAAGCAGCACTGAGTGTTACATAAAATTATTTATTTTATGAAACTGTTTATTTTGTTGATGGGCAGTGTTGGAAAATGGCCCTATCTGAAGGGTAACCCCAAATATTTTGCTTCCTCCTCCCATTTTCTGACCTTCTTTTTATTGGCTTCAGGACTCTGAGCACTTTACCACTGCTAATTCTTGCTAAAGCGCATGTGCTCTCTCAAATGGTATTGTTGGTTTACACCTGTTTGCCGTCATTGATTTACTTGTAAGTCCCTTCTAATTTGGAAGACCTTATACCCAGGACCTGTAAATTAAATGCTACTAGTGGGTCTGCAGCACTGACTGTGCCATCCACAGAAATAGCCTTTCACACCTTCCTCAGACCTGCCAATGCAGTGCCTGTGTGTGCAGTTTACCGCCACATCAACTTGACATTTAAAACTACTTTGCAAGCCTTAAACTTCCCTTGTCACCCCTAAGGTAAGCCCTAGTAAGCCCTAAGGACAGGGTGCTATGTAAGTAAAATGTAGGACATGTACTTGTATGTTTTGCGTATCCTGGTAGTGAAAAGCAGCCTATTTCATTTTTTACTACTGTGTACTGTACCCTCTAATACGCCAGCATTAGGAATTCCTTAACACACTTTTAAGATGGAATTCCTGATCAGAGAGGAATTGCTTTTTTATGTTTCATATGTTTTGCATAGTAGTGATCAATCCTATTTACTGGTGAAGTTGGATTTAACATTACTGGATTAGAAATGCCACTTTTAGAAAGTGCACCTTTCTCTGTACTTACTGCTCTTTGTTCCTGACATTCTGTCTACAATACATGTCTGGGGTGGGTGACAGCTACGCTTTGTGCATTCCTTCTAAAAAGTCACAAACACAGGAGGGTGAGACTCTTTTGAATTCTGAGCACTCATCTGCATTCATCTGCATTTTGATGGTTCTTCCAGGGCAGGAGGAATAGTAGGGGCTGACACATACTTCAAAAGGTAGTGTCCTTTCCACACACAAAGCACTGATTTACCACCACCCCTCGGGTTAGCCTGACAGACATGACAGGGTTGAAAGGGATCCTTGTGTACTTCAGAGAGCTCTTTTGAAGTCAACCTTTACACCAAAGACACTTTGGGGTATAAGGATTGGGTTTCTGACCCTTTCTGTTCAGACATTTTTGGACCAGTAACCAGATATCGCTGGCTCTACATCGGAACATTGCCAGAGGGACTGCTATACCACTTTGCTAACTGCACTGTTGTGTTGGCCTTCTGCTCGTTGAGCTGCAGGAGGGACTATAATTTTGCTACCTACCTTACTGTGCTGGCCTACTGCCTGCTACCTCTACATTGTGACTTCAAGTGCTCTCCAAGGACTTGTTGGTTTGTCCCCTGTTCCCTGAAGTCTCAGGGCCATCAAAGAATTCATCTTCCTGTTTTTATTACTTCCTCTGTAAGCGCCATTTGGATAGAACCAGCCCTGCTCTGCCCTCAAAAGAGAACTCCATGTGGTAGAGATGAGCCATTTAACCACATAAAAGTGCTCCGTGCGCCACTAGAAGACCCGCATTTCTTGCCGACCTACAGCAGAATCCGGACTAGCTGCCACACAGTAGCCCAGTTTGCCACTTATTTATTGCTGGTGGTTGCCAATGTAAGGCTGAGCCCCGCCTTCTGCTGCGCCTGAGAGAAGCCACCTAACTAGCTTGCTACACACCAGCACTGTACTATAATAGCTCGCCACACCCTCCAGGCAGGAGATTGCTACCTGAGGATCCCCATCTTCAAGATAGTCATTACCAGCAGCCTGCCTGCACTCACTGGCCAGTCCAGTAAAAGGTATAGTGATCGTAGGGACCCATGTGGTCCCTGGAGCTGCACTGCCTGCCCTAAGGTGGTGGAATTTGCCATTTCATGGTCGCTAGGGTCCGGGTGAGGACTCTTGTACTGTCGAATCTTGGGCCCTGAGTTTACCCCCTTTAACTCTGTAAATTTACCCACAAGACTCTTTGGAGCATGGTTTCTTGCTCCAAAGGGAAGGGATGGGAGCACACTGCTGACCTCCCAGCACAGTTCATCTCCTTAGCATTATGGTAAATGCAGTTTGCAGTTCACGCTTACTAGGTATTTTGCTGGAGTGTTCTACCAAAGTTGGCACACTTTAGTGCTGTCATCTCTAGACGTGTTTCTGGATTTTATCCGTCATCAGTAGAGATCAAAAAACGATTTTCATCTGGGGTTGCTGAGCAGGCTGCCAACATTCTTGCAGGTCTCAGTACCTCTCACAGGCGCAGAGGTGCATCTCCACAAGCTCGTCAGCTCAGTGGCTCATGGGAGCCTTTTTAAACAGGCATGGTTGGGAGCACACTGCTGACCTCCCAGCACAGTTTGCACCTTAGCATTATGGTAAATGCAGTTTGCAGTTCACGCTTAATTGGTATTTTGCTGGAGTACTCTACCAATGTTGGTGCAGATTAGTGCTGTCATCTCTAGACACATGTGTTTCTGGATTTTATCCATCATCAGTAGAGATCCAAAATGATTTTCACCAGGGGTTGCTGAGCAGGCTGCCAAATTTCTTACAGGTCTCAGTACTTCTCACAGGCGCACAGGTGCATCTCCACTAGCTCGTCAGCTCAGTGGCTCAAGGGAACCTTCTTAGGTGCATCTCTACTAGCTCCCGTGAGTAATTGAGCTGACGAGCTCATGGAAGAAGCACCCGCGCGCCAGTGAGAGGTACATGACCTGATGTAATGTTTGGCAGCCTACTCAGCAAACCCCAAATTTTAAGCCTGTAATCTCTACTGATGATGATGGTTAAAGAACCAGAAACACATGTTTAGAGATCAGCACTATCCCCGGCAACTCTGGCGAAACACTTGTAAATATTATAGCAAAGCAAGCAACATGAGACTGCATTTACCAGAATGCCGGAGGCAAACTTTGCTGGGGGGTGAAGCGGGGTGCTCCGACCCCTCTTCCTGTTTCTCGCTCCAATGGTTGAACAGTTGTTTTTGTCAATTTCTGCCAGAGATTGTCATACTTCAACTAACACGCTTATAGACATGAACCTGATAGAAGCACAGGTTCTTTCAAGCATCAGCGCTAATTGGTGCATTTAATGTGATATTTGTGAATCAGTATATCTGGAAAAGTTTACATGTGATCTAAAAATAAAGTCTTTTTGTGGTGTATTCATTGTGTTACTGTATGTTTGTTGCACACATACTTTACACATTGCCTCTTTAAATAAGCCTGCTTGCTTTATGCCAAGCTGCCAGAGGGTGAGCACAGGGTATCTCATTTGTTTACATAGCTTGGCTTGACTAGAGTGATGGGTTGTGGAAGGCGTGGAACTCGTGTGGAAGGCGTGTGGAAGGCCAAACAGAAACCCCATTTCTCACAGGCAGTTTCATGTTTCATTTTTGACAGTGCTGCAGTCATAAGTGCGAGACATATGTTAACAGTCTATATCTTAAAGTGTACTGTGCACACTATCTTCCTTTGTCTCAAAAAGAGCTACAAAAGATTAAGCAGATCAGTTTAGGGTGCCTTTTATAACCTTGGCTTGGAGCAAACTTAAATTGCAGGTCGGTGGGGATGGAATTCAGACAATTGCTGGAAACAGCAAGACAGGTTATCCATATAACACCAAAGAAGCATTTATATCTCTTAAAGACTGTTATCCTTGAAAGAAGACTCTGCAAGTAGAAGGTAATCACTGATGCAAGACACGAGCTGAATGTGTGCAAACTGTAATGTCTGCAGAGAGAGAGAGCGGGCTCAGTGGCATACCGTAAAATGATGGGGGCCCTCTGCAGAATGAGATGAGGTACCCCCAAGAATCCAGTATCCTACAGATATTCATTGGTCATTGGCTTAATTGAACCGTCTTAAATAGTTGGGGGCTCCCTAAAGGGTTAAGTGCCCCTCTACTCCACAGGGGCCAGCGATACACCCCTGAGCAGACTATAATCCTGTTTCCACACAGCCTAAAGTTCCCTGCTGGTTCGGGTTGCTTCATTGCAGAAACTGACTTTCCTCCTCTCTAGCATCATTTAAGGTGCAAACATGCTTTTGTATTTTATAAGGTTGCATTTGGCCTCATGTCTTCTATGCCGCAGCTCCTCCATCGCATTTAATTCAAGCGGTGTTGTTTTTTATACTGGCTTATCATTTACAATTATACATCGGAAGGTATGCAAAGCTTTTTATTCCTTGGCTCACTCGCCTCACTGGGGAGAAGGCAACGTTATTCCGAAAATATTGCTAGACAAAGATCTAAGTGCCATTTTTTTATCTCTATTGGCTTCTTCCTGCCCTTCCTTTTCTCACATGAGCCCAGTTGTTGGTCGTTCAGTGAGGAACTGGAAATGGCTGCATCACAACTGCAAGCAAAATAAATCTGTGACAGTCATATCCAGTCACCCCAACAGCAATGGCAGCTGCTCTGCCGAGGCACCCCAAGAAACACACAGATTCAGCAGCAAGTGAACAGCAGGGTCTTGATAGGACCCTTAGGAGCAGATTCACTAATTTTTTACAAAATGTAATGCAGTAGGGGCAGGGGCCATAAATGCACCATATCTACTAAGATATTTTCTAAAGGTGCTGCACTTCTAGCTGCCTAGCACCCATTGTGCGGGAAACGGCCACTACAACGCGGCCGTTTCAACGAAAAGCTTAACCACGCATGCATTACAACGCATGCGTGGTTACAACGAAAACCTTTACCACGCATACGTTTACTACGAGGTACGTAGTAAAGCCATGTGTGGTAAAGGGTACAATTAAAAAATGGGGGGTGAGGGGGGGTTTCCCCCCCTAAAAAAACCCACTAACCTTAATTAGAGAAGTGCAGGGAATCGGCATCGTAGAGTAAGGAAACGGACGTTTTTTTTTATTACGTAACACGTCACCACGGAAAAAACGTGGAGAAGGTTATGCGTGAAAATAGTATTCCGTTGTAACGCATGCGTGGTAAAGGCACGCGTTACAACGGAGTTCGTTGTAATAACATATAACCCCATTGTGCCACAACGCAATTGTGCCTGCGTTGTGGTGAGAATACTTTTTGTGTAGGAAGGACTCTTCCTATACAAAAACTATTCTTAGGGGCGTATTCGTCTTTGTATGTGTTCTGCAGAATGAACAACACATCCAACGAGGAAATAAAGAGGAGAAATAAAGATATATGTCATTCTTACGCCTCTGGTAAACCCACGAATATGGCCCAAATCCATGTTTACTGATTTTAGTGAATATGAGTTTGTGTCAAAATACATAGGTGGAAACACGGAAATGCCTATGCTCTTTCCCTTGTAATGTCACCATGACCCAGGGTAATGAAAGGCAGCACCATGCACTGCATTGTGTTACTTTTGTTTTACAAAGACATGAAAAGCCACAAAATTGGGCTTTGTGCAGCTTTGTAAATACCGAAATGAATTTTACGTTGAGCATGCACCAAAAAACTCATTCAATAGTGTCGCAGAATCTTAGCCAATCTGGCCCAAATTCCTGTGATGTACAGCTTGCAGCACACGTTATAATACACAAAATTAGCGCAATGCCGCAAGTGCCACATAACGTACCATTTCTTTGAACCTTGGAATCTGCATGTGTTTCCAAACATTACTGTGATTTGTTCCAGATTCTATTTCACTCCGAGTTTAATTCTCACGGCAAAAGTATTGTACCATGTTCATTACTCGTTCTCTAGCTAAAGCTGCACTATAAAAATATACATATAAGTATGTATTTTTGTATGCAAGTATGAACCTGCATACAGTAGTCCCCTAACCGTACAGATTATCTTTTCGTCAAAGGTTCATGGAACACCCTGGAGCCAAGACGATTGGATCATTCATGGTTCACTAGGGATTTCTTTTGAACAAAAACAAAATACGCCATGACAGAAGTCTAGCATTCAGTAAGGAAAAAGAGAAAATTTAGCAAGCAAATATATGAATACAGCCTACGAAGAAAATATCCGAAAAAGTAACTCTGAACTAGGATCAGCAAAGGAAATAGCTCTTCTCAAAAATAAGTTACATAACTTACATATAAGTTACAAAAAACTATGAAGTAGTGGAATTTGAAAAAAAGCAAGTGAGCAAATCACAATGCAGACGGCATGTCAATTATCTGCAACATTCATCTGTTTATCTTTTCAAAATAATCTAGTTAAGCAGATCAAATAACTTGTAGTGAAAGTATATTAATTTCCTATTCTTATAGCAATACGCACAAACATTAGGCATACAATCTCCTCAAAGTACCAAACCTCACACAATAAAGAGCAAAAAATATCTTCTAATTTCACATGAATGTTTTGGGGTGTTGTGAACAGTTGAACATTGATAATAAAAAAATGAAAACTTACATAAACTTAAAAACGCAAAAACTGCAGGGAAAATGAAAGGAGTCCTGGTTTATCACAAACCTTTTTGAAGAGCTGTTGTTAGACCTACTGCAATGCCAACCTCTGCCACAGGATAACATTAGAGTTACCTTATTACATTTTATAAGTGTAATTTTCAAAATGGGAACAGGTAGCTCCTTCAAGTTGTCTCTGGAATTACAATTTAAATCGTAGCTTTTGGTAAAATAGGATTTTAAATTGTAATTCGAAAAATGCCCCTTTCAGAAAGATGTGTGTGAAACTACATGCGAAAACCATATCCCAAGTCGAAACCTGGATGGGTACAGTATCATGCAACAATGTCTCAATGGCAGTCAATGAGAGGGTACACATTTTTTTTTATAGGGAATTAATTACAAAACACACACAATCTTAACATTTTGTTTTCATGTAGTTATATTAACATAAAAAACATAGATTTAGACTTTACAGAGATTATATTCCAGCAACACCCATGGTTTTTAAGTTGTGTATTAAGTGCAAAGTGAACACACTGTGCTTGTGCAAGGTTTAAATGGTTGAAATGGTGCAAGTGAAACATGTAAGAAAGGAAAAACACTGTAAACCTGGAAGTATTTAAGAAGCAATATTATACATGAACTTTTTTTTATACTACAAATAAAAAGACATGCTATAGTTCTCAATCCCAATTTCGCTGATACAAGGCAACAGCGTTTTGACCTTCCTGACTCTAGGTCCTCATCAGGACAAGGGAACACAAAAAAGGATGACTCCTTCCTGATAAAGAGGAAAACTTGAAATTAACCCTAATGTCAAACTAACTGAAACCAATGTTGGGAAGTATGAGGTCAGTGTAAAGGTACCTACATTAATTCCAAGGCATCTAAGGGAAAAAGAAAAGAGAAGAAGGGCTAATGTTAGCCACCACTAGCATAGCTGAGATTAAGCAGCCTACTAAAATTCAATCAAAGGAAGGCAAGGGGAGCAGATGTGCTTGGACCTGGGCCAATCCAGCTGGTCACCAGACAAAAGGTCGAAGATCCAAAGCTGTCCCCTGATGGGGTATAAATATGATAAATACATGATATTGGCCTAGTATATACAATATAACCTTATAACCGCACGTTAGCATTGCATTATATCATTGTATTATTGTATTTGTGAATGATTCACTTGTGTACCGCTTAAACCTATTGACGTGACTGGAGCCATGATTGTTTCGTTTCTCTATTTCAAGTACTGTTTCCCTGAAATCACGTGATTAAGCTTTCTGCACGAAACCATGATGGCTGGCTTAGCTATCTGCTCCACTTGCTAGCATGTAGCTCAGGGAAACCCAAGGTCACACCTGCCCTTCTTGTGGGATGCGCACATTCTAGCAGATCCCGTTCTTGCACTCCCCGAGCTACAGATAGAAAGGGAGGCACCTTACTGACCTGCCCCCGGAATAGCTTAAGCCTAGCTACCATCAATCAATTGTGCCTTATATGGGTCTTCCTGCTGGCTCACTGACAAGTTGTATCTTTCCTAGTAAGGTGACATTGTGGGGTGTGTAAAATGTATATATGCTTGGTATCAATTGTATGTAGTCAGTCTCCTCTGCGCACCTCCGAGGGTTGTGTAGACTGAGGCTCCCCTGTCAGGGTTCGTATTTGCAGAATAAACGATTAAACTTTCTCCATTGCCGACTGATTTATTATTCATGAATAAGGTATATGGGCTATTGGTGAGTATAGTCCACTAGTATAATATTTTTGGTTCCTTCAGTTGGCGACTCCGCCGGGACTCCGTGATAGGGTCGTCTCCTCCTGTAAACAGGAGTAGAGGGACAAGGAGGAGTTCTGGCCGAGTGGGTGGACAGAAAGAGGATCCTGATTTGAAACACCCGTTTGTGGTACGAAAACAAGTAATTCCACTCTCGAGCCCAGTATCCCTCCCAGCTGCTGAAGACCCTACGCCGGAGTCCTACGGGCTTAACCCGAAAGACAAACAGACTGTGCCAGTCTGCTTAGGAGTCGGCAGTGGAGAATTCGCAATCAATCTGAGTGCATCAGGTGAGTGAATTTTGATTGTATTGGAGGAGAAACACCTGGAAGAAGTGTTTTTTTGGTAGCGGTTAACTGCTTATGTTGGTGGCCGGGGAAGCCAGACCACATGGGAATCTGGGGGTCTGACGTTGCGGCGAAGTGGCTGTGCGGGTAGATACTTCACGGACTTGTTTGGTGAAAATTTGAGACCACACCCGGTGTCTTGGCGGTGTACGGAGTTACTCGCTCGGTCAAATCCTCTTCGGGAAAGCCCTGGGAGCAACTGGGTAAGCTAGGGTTCTGAGCTACGTGCCCAGACGCCCGGCCAACCAGAACAGGACCATGGGATGGCCTGTAAGAGGG
Source organism: Lissotriton helveticus (assembly GCF_964261635.1). Taxonomy (NCBI): domain Eukaryota; kingdom Metazoa; phylum Chordata; class Amphibia; order Caudata; family Salamandridae; genus Lissotriton; species Lissotriton helveticus. Next base: position 262,924,070 of record NC_136071.1, read on the forward strand.
TTCGTGGTTCGCCTATCAGGTGATCTCAGAACAGTCTGGTGACTGTTTCTTTTGTGGTTGAATTTTGTTGGTCCGGAATTCTTTTGAATCAATTCCCCGAACAGGAGTTGACGGGCTCTGTTCGTTTTTGAAGACGTCATTTGCATAGAATAAGTATTTGCCTTGCGACACTTTACAGCACTTTATTGCGAGAAAATAGAAGAATACGAGAGTGTGAGTGGTGAGAGGGACGCGTCCGACTGTGAATGGTTTCTGGAATATGTGAGTAGAATTGTGTGAATATTATTATAATGCCTTGTTTTAGTAAAATATGTTTTGGGTGCTGCTGCCGGCGAGGTACACGGCTGGAAGAAAGACAGCCTGCCCTCCCGAAGGCAGTCCCAGTTTTGATATGTATGTGAAACACGGTCTTCAACCGATTTTGTTTAACACGCTTTGGCATAAGTATACTAAAGACAATTCCGATTTGCAATGGCCTCTAACGGGGTCATTTGACGAGAAAAAGATTAACTACATCCAGAATAAACTATTTATGAAGAAAAGCCGCCAGTCGATGTTTGATTCCTTGAACTTATGGTTGAAGGAGGCAAAACGATGACGGATAAGAGAAGAGAAATTGGGAAAGCTTAAATCAGGACAGACAGTCACCCAGAAAGCTATAGCTTATGATAAAGGGAAGGTGGAAGAGAACATTGTACAAATGGATAGGCAGTTCCGTTTAGAGACGGGCAAAAGTTATGTGGCTCGACCTGACACTGGAGACGAATTAGAGGACTTATTAGAAGCCCGACCACCCCCTCCTTATGCCCCGTGCCTTTGGTACGATCAGACCAACTTGGAGCAGCATCGGCCGTTGGAGCACCGGTGGGAACGGTTGCCACGGCCCCTGCTGACAGATCAGTATGGAGTGCGACGGCCCCTGCTGACGGATCAGTATGGAGTGCGTTACTCCCTCCTCCCACTCTTCGACAAACTACCTCACCCTTGATATATTTTCAGCCGGACGCGGCTGTCCCCTCCCCTTCGCACCCCGTATTTCTCTCCCCTCCGATTCAGTCCGCTATAGATCCTCGATATACGGCTTGCCTAGACACCACGCCCAAATGCCTTAGACCTGACTTGAGTGATCAACGAGTCTATACTAGGTCGCTGTTGGGTGCAGAAGAAAGGAGAGCCATAGTAGTTCAGGCATCCCAGTGGATGCGAAATGCCATTTACACTCTGGAAGACATTTGGACCACCATGAAAGATTTTGAACCCGTTGCACAGCAACTGGCTTTGGAGAACATGGCGATCCGATTAATTTCACTGTGGGAACAGTGTTTCGAAGAGGGACTCCCTCCTCAAATACTGCGTGATATAAGAGATCGAGCTCATAAATTCCAATTACAGGCTGATGAGGTATATCAGAATGTAGAAACGTTTGTACATTATCGTGAACGAATGCACCAAAAGTGTGCCGACTGGGGAGCACAGCACCCCATGAGAGAGGTGCACCCCCTCTTTTATCCCGAATTACCTGAATTAAGGGATGCCAATAACGTGGTAACTAGGGCTCACGTGGATGCCAGGTTTCAGGAACAATGGGTTTATACCCCTTGAAAATGAAGCGAGGTCCTCAATCTAAAAGCTCAGCTCCCCGACCCCCGTAAAAATCCCACTGCTTACTATAAGGAATTAACTAAGGCCACTAATTCTGCTATTATGACGATACCCGATATTGAGCTATTCTTTGGTCTCTTGATCCCGGTAGACATTTGGAGACAAATACATGACACGGACCATGGTCCCGAATTAGGAGGGACGTGGGAACAACTAAAAGCCTGGGACAAGGAGCGAAAGCCTGGAGAGAAGCCTAGAGACGAAGTACTGGCAGTACCAGATAAAATTATTACTTACATGCAGACTCTCCTCCCTCCTAGAAAAGTTGATTGGGACAAATTAACAGCCTGTAAACAGAAGAACGAAGAAAGTGTGTTGGATTTCTTTACCAGATTTGAGAAGGTCTTTATGGATTTTAGTGGGCAGGACCTATCCACGGAAGGTGGGATACGGTTGTTTGTAAATAGGTTTGTTACAAATTTGCTCCCCAAAGGTATGTCCCGTCTCCAGGCAGCCGAGAGTACATGGACTACGGCTGCCCCGTCAGTAATTCTCAGTATGGCCCAATATTATGAACATCGAGAAAATGAAAGCAAAGAAAAGTCAGAAAAGAAGACTAAGGACTTAGGGCCCGATGTAGGTAAAACGCATTTACCGATTTTAAAATACCGAATCGTACCGAATCGGTATTTCAAAATCGGTAAATGATATGTAGATAAAAAAATTCGGAAATTTTCCGAATCGGTAGCAATCGGTATCGTGAGTCGATACGTACCGATTCGGCAAGTTCCGAATCGGTATAAACAGAATCTGCCACCACCGAATCGGAAAATACAGAATCGGTAATAGCAATACACCCCTTGGGCCAAAAGGCCAATAGGAATGCATTATAAATACCGAATCGGCATTTACCGATTCGGCAATTACCGATTCGGTATATTCCGATTCGGCAATTACCGATTCGGTAAATGCCGATTTGTCGAGCAAGGAAACTGAAACTAAAGCCATCAGCCAATGAGGTGGAAGCAACCTCCCCCACAGGGTGTGGCAAGCCAGGCAGGTGCAACTCATCAGAACTTTCTGGAGAGGCAGCCTGAGCTGAGCAGCCACAGTGAGCAGCAGTATCCAGATCCCTGTAAAACATGGCAAGCAGCTCTGAGAGGCAGAAGGCAGAGCGCAAGCGGAAGAGCAAATTCAGCACCATGGAGCTGCAAGTGTTGGTGGAGGAGGTGGTGAGGGTACACAGCCAGCTGTATGGAAGGCTGTCCCTCACTGTTCCAGAGAGCACTAAGAGGAAGCTGTGGATTGAAATCGGGGAAAGAGTAAACGCTGTCGGTGTCACCCACAGGAGCCTGGACGACCTCAAAAAGAGGTTCTACGACATCCGCGGCGTCACTAAAAGGAAACTTGCCGAGCTGCACAAGCAGGCTGGACTAACTGGTGGAGGCAAGAACCGGGCGCCACCCCTCACTGAGCTGGAGGAACTTGTGGCGAATACCATTGAGCGCACGAGTGTTGTGGGAATTGGGGACCTGGATAGCTCATCCCGAGCTACAGCTACAGGTAAGAAGCATGCGCAACTTGACACACCATACCAGACATCTCCCCTTTAGACCCAATGCACAGCCAAACCCCAGCCCAGTACTGCTAGCAACAGACATGATCAATGCATCATGCTAAATGCAGTCAGCAAAAGTACCCTAAAATGCCACTGCAGAAGCGTAATAAAAAGAACTGTAATACTGCATCAAAGTATTAGTAATGAGATGTGCAATGTTTTAATAGTAGTGAATGTAATACATTAGCAATCAGTTGACAAATGCCTCTTTATACCTAGGGGCACCATCAGGCGGGGGAGCAGCAGCTACTCAAGCACCAGCTCCAGCACCATCAGCCAGTGCGGTGGCAGTGCCAAGCACCAGTGTACATGTACAGGAGGAGGACAACAGCAGCGCCCTGGGCAATGAGGAAGACACTGGACATTCCCTCACATTACCACACTCCCCCAGACTGTCTCTGTCTCAGATGCCCCCATTGCATTTCTCCCCGGAGAACTCACCACCACAGACCCACCCTGCACCGGCCACATCTCCTGCCAGGAGGAGAATTGTTGCACCATTAAACCTCATGGAGGGAGCAGCGGGTCAGGCTCCAGCACAAAACCCTGTAACACCTGTGTCACCCCAGCACACACAGCAGGGCAGCAGCAATCCCCGGAGGCCACGTGCATCCAGCAGTGCACATCCAGCACAGGAGGGCAGCGTGTTCCGAGGGCTGGAGGGCAGTATGGTCAGAATCCAGAGAATGCAGGCAAAATCAATCTTGGCCTGCCATCGCCAGTTGCGGCTGCACAACCTGCAGATGGGGGAGATGGCACAGGGATTCAAAAATTTGTTGATAGCAACAAGGACATTGCAACAGGTATAGGGCGAATGACCACTGCCATCACCCAGCTCTGCAATAAAATGGATGAACACGAGCACTGTCGCCGCAGGGATGCCCGCATGCTGAATAGGTCTATGAACCGCCTTGCTGCTGCAACCGCCCAGCTATGCCAACGTGGGGCAAACATGGAGGGCAGCCTCACCCAGAACATGGCAGAGGTGACTAGGGGCATGGCCCGCATTACCAACGCAATGGAGACATTACTGATATCCAACACAGTTGTTAATCCCGCCCTGGGCCTGGGCGAGGCTGGGAACAGCAGCAGCCGCAGCAGCCCGGCCAGCGCAGTGTCTGAGCCGCGCCGGAGCAGCAGGCGCTCAGCTGAGGCTGCTGGTCATACAGAAGGGGGTGAGCCACATCCTAGTGGGGCTGCTAAGCGCAGCAAGAAATAAGACTGCCAGGGCGGGTGAGGCAACCCGGACAATTGACATTTGACCACATCTTGTTTACTTTTTTTGTTGTTGCACATCAGTGCAGTAACGTTGTTGCAACATTATTAAATTTATTTTTGGAAAACATACATTGACCTGTCTGTGCATCTGTACTCACTCAGAAATAGTTGGCTGTTATCTCCTCACGCCTGTATCTGCCGTCACTTGGTGCAGACACTCCAGCAGGTAGTGGTAGTGGCACAGCATTGTCATCGTCAGGGTCCTCGTAGTCGGACAACTCAACCTCAGTGCCTTTCCTGACTGCAAGGTTGTGCAACATTGCACAGACAGCAATTATTTTGCAGCAGGTGATGGGGGTATATTGTCTAGCACCTCCGCTCTTGTGCAGGCATCTGAACCTGCTCTTCCAGATGCCAAAGGTCCTTTCCACTACATTCCTCGTGCTTTTGTGGGCACGGTTATACCTCCTTTGGCTGGGTGTTGAGGGGTTCAGGTAGGGGGTGAGAATGAACGAGCGGAGGGCATATGCACTGTCGCCTAGAAGGAAAAGGGGTGACATTACTCACATGCATACATGTACTTCATACTGCTATTTACGTTATGGGGGTCTGACACTGTGTCTTACCTAGGAGGTATCCTTCACCAAATTCCCCTGCCATCAGCCGTGCATAAATTCCGCTATTCTGGAAGATATAGGAGTCGTGGGTACTCCCCGGAAACTTCGCCACCAGGTCAGTGATGACACCCTTGGCATTGCAAATCACCTGGACATTTATGGTGTGCCGTGACTTCCGATTGCGGTATACGTATTCCGTGTCAGCAGGGGGGCAAATCGGAATGTGTGTGCCGTCTATGCAGCCAATGATGTGGGGGAATCCTGCCATCTGGTAGAAGTCAGCTTTAGTCTGTACCAGTTCTGCATGGGTTGCAGGGAAGGAAATGTACTGGTCCATCCTCTGGATCATGGCGTCAAGGAACTTGTGGAAGAACCTTGACAGGCTGCTCTGGGTCACCCCTCCTGCCACAGCAACTACACTTTGATAGCTGCCAGACGCCAGCAGGTGTAGGCAGCATAGCACCTGCACATGCACAGGGATTGCGTGTGCCCTTGGGGTGGGGTGCTGCAACAGGGGTTTGAGGTCCCTAATGAGGTCTCTGATGGTCTCTGGGTCCAGCCTGTACCTCTGTAGGATCTCTGTATCAGTGAGCATGGACAGGGTGATCCTCTGTCTGTACACCTGCTCCTCTCTCTGCCATTCCCTCTCTCCTTCCTGCTGTAGCCGTAGCCGTCTTGCTATGACATAGAAAGCTGCCATGTTGCAAGTAGAACTGCATTTTGGGTCCTTTTTTATAGGTTGCACCTGGTTACCACCTGATTCCAATCCATGGTAATTACCGAATCTGAAATACCGAATTTGAAGCAAATTCGGTATTTCAGTGCTTACCTACAGCTCAATCTTCAGCTTTTCACAACGAATCAGATTATCACCGATTCGGTAATTATACCGAATCGGTACGTTCACGATTCTGTAAAATCTCCGATTCGGTCGAATACCGATTCGGAAAAAATAAGGATTCTGTAAAATCTCCGATTCGGTATTCTACCGATTCGGAGATTTTTCTGATTCCTTATTTTTTCCGATTCGGGATTTTACCGACTCGGTGACTTTCCGATTCGGTAATTTCACCGATTTTGTCGGATTTCGGCCTCCTACATCCCGATGGCTCAATTCCGATCGGTAAACAGCCGAAAATACCGATTTTCGGCCGTTACCGACCGACCTACATCGGGCCCCTAAAGACTAGAGTTCTGTTGCAGCAAGTTAGTAGAGGGCAGAATACAGGACGGGGAGTACGTGGCTCATTCCAGTGGGGTGCAATCACGGAAAGAGGTCAAGGAGGTCCCCCGAACATTGGGATAAATCAATGTTCATATTGCAAACAGGAAGGGCACTGGAGGGCGGATTGACCTCTGTTGCTAGCATGAAACGGTCCTAACAGAGGACGAGGAAGGGGTCGGGGGAATATTGACCGAAATAGCATGCGACGAGAGGAAATACAACATGAGGGTTCTCGGAAAAATTACTTTTATGACCCCCAAAACAGACAGTACTACAACGAGACCTATAGGGATGATGAGTATGACGGACCGGATTATGCATGAGACAGCCAAGGACAGAGCGGGGGCCGCTTTACAGTACCAATTGACCAGGAGGGACCTCATGTACAAGGGGAACTGTTGGGAACATCGGGAAAATTCCTAGTGGATACTGGGGCAATGAATAGCTCAGTTGCCCATACGCTGGTCCCAGGGGCTGCTCTGTCTGGCCAAAATAACGTATCAGTGGGATTCTCTGGAATACCGGTGATAAGCCCCGTTTCTAAGCCTCTGCCTTTTACTATAGGCCCCATTCCTATGCATTCGCCTTTTCTTTTAGCTTCAAATTGTGGAGAAAATCTTTTGGGCCTGGATATTTTGAAAAAGTTAAATGCACAGATTTATTGTTCCCCTGATGGTGTCTACTTGACAATTCAAAAGTCATCCTTGAAAGCGGCTCAATATTTTGCGAAAAACGAGAGCCTTCCCCCTGAGTTTTCTACAATTCCTCGGACACTGTGGGCTACGGGAGACACCGATGTTGGTCTGTTAAGAATAGCCCCCGTGTCGATAACCTTGAAACCTAATGCCCAGCTGCCCAGCATTCCTCAGCATAAAATTTCACCAGAAGGTGAACAGGCCTTGTTGCTCATTATCCGTGACCTCATTCAGAGAGGAGTAGTAGAGGAGACAGCTGCTAATGTTTGTAACAGCCCGATTTTGCCGATTTTTAAGAAAACACCAATGGATGGTGCCCCGGATTATAAAAATACATATCGTTTTGTGATTGACCTCCGAGAGGTTAACAAGATTGTGGTCCCACAATACCCAGTGGTACCCGACATCACTGCAATTCTAACAATGATTCCCCCTACGGCTCAATATTTTTCAGTTATCGACTTAAATAATGCTTTCTTTAGCATCCCAATTCACCCTGATAGCAGACATATCTTTGGATTCTCATTAGCTGGCCGAAGATTTAGATTTACTGATGCACCTCAAGGCTATACAGAGAGTCCTAGCATTTACAGCCAAGCCTTGAAAGCTGTTCTTGATGAATTAATTTTACCAACAGGAAATACGATCATCCAGTATGTGGATGACATCTTGGTGGCCTCCGATACAGAAGAGGGTTGTAAGGAAGCCACTGTTAAATTGTTGAAACATTTGGATGAAAAGGGTAATAAAGTATCCCTTTCTAAATTTCAATATTGTCGACAGAAAGTGACCTATCTTGGCCACTTACTGTCAAAAGCGGGGAGATGATTGACTCCAGAACAGATATCTGTGATAACTAACATGTCTGTACCTTGTACTCAACGTGTGTTTGTGCTTTTCTTGGCATAACCTCTTACTGTCGCCAGTGGATTCCTAACTATTCACTCCTCTTTAAACCCTTGTTGTATTTGACAACCAAAGATGTGCATGAACCCCTTCCCTGGACGGATGAATGTCAAGAAGCCTTTGATTCTTTAAAGTCTGCTCTTTGTTCTGCACCTGTCTTGGGTACTCCAGATTACCGAAAGCCTTTTTCACTTTATGTGCACGAGGTGGACGGATGTTCGCTTTCAGTGTTAAAGCAGGGTTTTGGTGGGAAGCAAAGACCCTGCGCATTCTTTTCATCAGTCCTGGATATTGTTGCACAAGCCCTCCCGAGTTGCCTGAGGGCCACTGCGGCAGTAGCGGTGGCCATCCGACAATCGGAGGGAATAGTCCTGAATACGGACCTCACAGTCATGGTGCCGCATGCTGTAGATATCCTTTTGAATAGAACCAAGACCCAGCACCTTACGAGTGCTCGATTGACAGGGTATGAGTTAACCTTGTTTGCACCCCATATCACAATTAAAAGATGTGCTACTCTGAACCCAGCCACATTATTGCCTCTCCCTTCAAATGATGGAAAGGACGATGTCCATGATTGTATATTTAGAACTGAAGGAGAAACGAAGGGGCGTGTAGACCTCGCTGACACCCCTTTACTAGAACCCCAGGGGCAGTTGAATGTAGATGGCTCTTGTTGTAAGTTACCAGATGGCACTGTGACAGCTGCGTATGCTGTTACGACATTATAGACTGTGGTAGAAACTGCAAGGATTTCCCATCACTCAGCCCAGGCAGGTGAACTAATAGCTTTGTTAAGAGCATGCAAATTGAGTGTGAACATTTTTACGGACAGCCAGTACGCCTTTGGCGTGGCCCATAGCTTTGGGAGGCTGTGGAGGGAGAGGGGTTTCTTTACCACACATGGTCAGAAAATTCAACATGGCCCCTTAATTGATTGATTGTTATTTGCTTTAACATTACCAGAGAAAGTGCCCATCATCAAGTGCAGCGCCCATAAGAGAGTTGTTGATTCCACTGGAAAGGGAAACGCTTTTGCTGATTCAGTAGCGAAAGAAACAGCCCAGGCTAGAATTAACCCCATGTTCCCTAGCACATCGGCCCGGTGGGTGGCAGAGACATCCCTTTTTGACAATACCATTGAAAGCGTGAGAGAATTACAGAAGGAAGCAACAATAGATGAAGTACAGAGATGGGAACATGAAGTAGGGAAATTAGATAAGAATGAATGTTGGATAGATCGATCTGAGAAACAGCGGTGTTTGCTACCTAATGCTTTAGTATATGCTGTAGTGACCATGGCCCATGGTCCGGCCCACATTGGTGCGAAAGGTATTTGTGCGGTGTTAGACCCAGAATGGAACAACCCAAACATTCCCAAAACCGCAGCATATATAGTAAAATACTGCCCTGTGTGTTTACGTCATAATCCTGGGGGTAGAGAATCTATTTCAAGTGGAAATTTTGCCCCACCGTCTTTGCCTTTTGAGGTAATACAAATTGATTACATTCAGATGGAAAGAGTGAATAATTTGAAGTATGTACTGGTGGTGGTATGTGCTTTTAGTAAATGGGTCGAAGCCTACCATACCAAAGAAGCCACTGCAGTTGCAACTGCTAAAGCCTTGATTAAAGAGAACTTCATCCGATATTGTTTACCCCGGGAGATCTGGTCAGACAACGGGCCTCATTTTAATGCCCTGCTAGTACAAAGTGTTTGTGATGGACTGCAGATAAAACAAAAGTTTCATGCCGCCAGACATCCCCAGTCGGCGGGTCTGGTCGAAAAATATAATGGCACTCTGAAATTGAAAATGGCTAAAATCTGTGCAAATACTGGGCTAAATTGGCCCGACGCCCTCCCATTGGCATTGCTGTCCCTAAGGACAACCCCTCACACTAGAACTGGATTGTCCCCATATGAAGTGATCTTTGGTCGCCCCGCCAATGTGTGGGGAGTCCCCGGACCCCGATCCTTTAGGGATATTGATTATCCTTTGATGACAGACTACCTGGATGCTTTGACTAAAGATTTGCATTCTATTCATCAACAGGTATCGGACACATTGCAGCCACTACCGGAGGGTCCTGGACATCAACTGGAGCCTGGCCAGTGGGTACTGGTGAAGAATTATCAACGGAAATCGAGTTTGGAACCGAGGTGGTCGGACCCTTACCAATTCCTCTTGGCAACGAGGACGGCGGTGAAAGTGCATGGAAGAAAGCACTCGATCCATGTCACACATCTGAAACGCCTGCCGCTGCCTTTGCCATTTGATCTAAGGAATCGAGAAGGAATTCCGAGTCAGGAAGGAGAGCTGAATTAAAGCTTTCTGCCTTTTTCAGACGCCCAAGAAATAGGGCAACCAAGTGAGGTGTTGCCCACCGTGGAAAGTGCGACAGCTCGACCAGCAGAGGCTGTTATTCCAAGGCACCACAGGTTTCGAATGCATCAGATGCCCTTGCAGCAGAGTTGTTTTCTGACCAGGAGCAACCTGGCGGTTGTAAATACGACCTGCGGCCCCGAAAACAGCGCGATACCCCAGCTTCCAATGGTAGGAGCTAGACAGAGACTTGAGTTGAGGAACATCGGATAAGAATTACTGGGGTACTGAGCGAGACACTGGACTTAACTCGTTGAGAGCTTGGAACATTGTGTTAAATAAGCTCTGTTCAGAAAGAAAGACTGAGTTAAGGGCCGCGATCGTACTACTAGGATATAAAAGTTGGTTCTCTTGATGAACGATAGGAGTCTACCTGTGAGGCTCTAACGGACACAGGGAGAAGATCCCTTAGTGGGAAGAAGAACCCTCTGGTGGTGTGCGTGCTTTGTGGATACAAAGATTAGATTTGGACTTGTAGAGAGGAGCCGAGTTAGATTTTGGACTTATAGAGAGCATGTTTCCTTTTGCCCGATTTGCGATGGAGGATGAACAACAACTTGCCCCTCGACGGTATATCGATAATATGCAATTATTTTCCGGATGGCCCACCAGAGTGAAGGTGGCATTTGTTGCTTTTATTGTTATAATCACAGTAATTTTGATGTGTGTATTTGTGTATTTAGAATTTCAGCACCCTGTACATACTTTGCTAGGAACTACCCCTGCTCCAGAGGAACACCTCTTTTATTCCGTAACTCCACATAAGGCTAGACATAGAGAAACTTATGCAAAAAATGTTTTTATTGAAATGCTACATCAGACCCATAGTACAACCAACAAGACAAATTGTTGGGTCTGTGGGTTACTCCAGTCAGTAATGCATCAACATGAATTATTAATTTCCCTACCCTTGTCCCACTTAGCTAGCTGTGAAGCCTGGTTCCAATTATTGTCACTGATGTATTCTCACTATGTGGCTGAACCTAAGATATATACCGAAAAAGACTATGAGGCCATTCTGAAGTATATAGAACAGCACCAAGGATTTGATGCTGAAGGGAATGGAGGAGAGGGATCCTTAGACCCAAATGCTTGTATGAATGTATACACTGAATATAAAAATGCTACTTGGCTACAAGAAGAAATGCAGGATTTTGAACTTTTCAACTCCACCATATATTGTCAGCACTTTAAAGAACAAAATGTCACCAATGACAAAGCCTTGCCAATTCCCATTATAAATGGTACTTCCCCCTTTTGCATACAGGGACAAGGCCACATAAAGGTAGGAAGCAGTAGATATAATTACACTTATACCTTGCAGACATATAGTACTCCTCCCGTGATTACTCCTCCCAATGTATATTTTGTGTGCGGTGAAAACGCATATACATGGCTACCCTGAGGATGGGCAGGGCGGTGTTACCTCTCATTCCTATACCCCCCAGTTTATATTGCCCCATCTGATTATCATAAGACACATCAACTAGTTAAAAGAGAGATAGAATCTAACCGGAGTATCAGGAGTTTCAATACTGATAGTACTGATCAGACTGACACCTCCTTGCAACAGTTTGAAGACTTTGCTAAAGGTCTCACCCCTTTTTGGGGACCGATTTTCAACAGCCGCAGTATAAGACGTCTGTCAAGAATAGTGGAAAATGTGGTCCAGACCACAACTGGGATTTTGACTAATATTACTGTTGAGCTTCAGGCTACGAGGCTTGTTGTGCTTCAGAACCGGATGGTTCTTGACGTCATCCTCGCAGATAGGGGTGGAGCCTGCCGCGTGATTGGCAGCTCTTGTTGTGTTTTCATCCCTGATTCAGCCCCAACCATACATCTAGCAATCCAGAAGTTACACCGATTAGCCAGTGAAGCACATGTCGACAATGGTACGTGGTCCCTTAGTGGATGGTTCTGGCATCTTCTAGCTACCTGGGGTTGGAAAATATTTATAATTCTTGCTGGAGCCTTTGGAGTCATATTTATTTGCTGTCTGTGTCTCCATTGTGGCCCAGCTTGCTGTTCTTTCTGTGCGGCTAGAATAACGTCTGCCTTGACTATCTCTCGTCAGGCCAAAGTCAAAAAACAAATGATTCAGAAGGTAGTTTCAGATCTTATGCAGATCGATGAGGGAGTGTACGTAGAATGAATCCAGTTATATTGGCTATAATAGGCCAAAAGGGCCGTCTGATGGGATATAAATATGATAAATACATGATATTGGCCTAGTATATACAATATAACCTTATAACCGCACGTTAGCATTGCATTATATCATTGTATTATTGTATTTGTGAATGATTCACTTGTGTACCGCTTAAACCTATTGACGTGACTGGAGCCATGATTGTTTCATTTCTCTATTTCAAGTACTGTTTCCCTGAAATCACGTGATTAAGCTTTCTGCACGAAACCATGATGGCTGGCTTAGCTATCTGCTCCACTTGCTAGCATGCAGCTCAGAGAAACCCAAGGTCACACCTGCCCTTCTTGTGGGATGTGCACATTCTAGCAGATCTTGTTCTTGCACTCGCCAAGCTACAGATAGAAAGGGAGGCACCTTACTGACCTGCCCCCGGAATATCTTAAACCTAGCTACTAGCAATCAATTGTGCCTTATATGGGTCTTCCTGTTGGCTCACTGACAAGTTGTATCTTTCCTAGTAAGGTGACATTGTGGGGTGTGTGAAACGTATATATGCTTGGTATCAATTGTATGTAGTCAGTCTCCTCTGCACACCTCCGAGGGTTGTGTAGACTGAGACTCCCCTGTCAGGGTTCGTATTTGCAGAATAAACGATTGAACTTTCTCCATTGCTGACTGATTTATTATTCTTGAATAAGGTATATGGGCTATTGGTGAGTATGGTCCACTAGTGTAATATTTTTGGTTCCTTCACCCTCAAGGCTTATACATAATGAAGCAGTTCTGGAGATTGTGGAAGACAAATGAGGGCAACCTAGTCAGTGATTGACAGGGGAAGGTAACCTAACATAATCCAAGAGTTATGATTCAGAACTCAACCCTGTGGTGCGAATAGCCTTGAAGGAAAGAGTAGTCAGACTTTACTTGGGTGGTTGTGACTAGTATAAGCACTTTTAGGTATGGAAGGTGTGACAAATCACTAGGCCTACAGAAGGATCACAAGCAATCTTGGATAAATGTATTAAAATACATTGAAAATCATGATTAAAAGCACACAAGCTATATTAGCTATGAGACAGCAATGAATAGCATCTGTTACCATGCATGCCAAAACAACGCGTGGCTTAACACTGCAGTCAATACCACTACTGTGTCGTTACCACGAGTTCCATTACAACGCAAGTCATTACAACTCCAGTCAGTGTATCAGTAGGGAAGGAGTTGGTTTTAAAATCAAACACCAATCCCACCCCCAGTTCCCTAATGCAAGTTGTTGTAATGACTGGCGTTGTAATGGAACATGTGGTAGCATTGCAGTCGTGGAATTGACTGCATTGTAAAGGGCCTGCGTTGTAATAGATGTTTCCCAGCAACAATATCTGCCAAATGCCAAAATTCCACAAAATGCATCGTCGTGGAGGGCACATCCTCCAAGGTACGTATGAAGAATTAGTTAAAGCTAAATGGCAAATAAATCACAACCATTAATCAAAGTGGATCAGACTATACAGGTCAGTAACAGATAAGCAACAAGAGCTGGTAGCGAAATGTTGTTGCTGTCTGGGCTGGAGCTATGTAATTAGCGTGCTAGTGCTCATAATAACCAAATGCAATATTGCAAGGCGTTGGGAGTCGAGTCAGGGAGGATCTGTAAAAGAATGGATTGTGCGCACCTGCAAATAGCAGGGCTTAAATCTTTAAAAGGAGATCAGTATTAAGGGAGGCAACTTAGGCTAGTAGTAGGAGCAACGCAAGGTTGTAGCAGCCTGTAATGGGCAATCACCGAGTTTTACAGTGGCATGAAGTTTCTGAAGCGCGACACATGCTGAATGAATCAGGCACACCGTGTCTGAGGGCTACTAGTCTAAATTAATTTTGGGAAGAAAAACCTAGACCGCGAGATGATTGAGATGCAGTAATATGCTAAGCGCCCCTGGGGTACTGAAAAGAGTCAGCAGGAAGGGAGCCTGCCCATATGAGCTTAAAATCTCGTAGACAATGTAGATAAATAGTAGATCTACCAAGTTAGGTGAACAGAAAAACAAAATATAAATTCCTTACAAAAATTGCACAAAGAAGACACCTGATTTACAAATCAAACAGTATATGTAAGTTACAGTACATGGGAACATCACATCGGGAGAATTATCTTGTAATATGTTTGTTATAGGCATAAAAGGCACATAGCCAGGATACCTAAGGTCAAATAACTGTTAAGTTGAGATCATTCATCTAATGTATTTAAACCACTAACCAATTTATACAAATTAAGGTATATGGGAAATGTCCTGTAAGTTGTTCTGTATAGTCATATAAGGTACCTAGCCAGGATACCTAAGGTGGGAAAGGGTTACATAGAGACTATGCTGTTCCATTCATCTAATGTATTTAAGCCATTATCCACTGAATTAGAGCAGAAATCCAGCAGCAATTACATCTTAGCAGCAGTTAGGTCAAATTACCTCCGTGATTCGGGAGTGTTGGTTGGTCTATCACTTGCCTCATGAATCGTTTTCAGTATGGTTGCGCACTTCAAAGTGGCAGAGTATCCACAGGTCCGGAAGTGTACTGAAGAGTTGGTATCCGAGGTACAGTATTTATACTCAGTTGTGCCTTTGAAGTAGGGGAGAAGCGTCTAGAGCTTTCCCTTTGAAGTGCCCAGGCACCCTGCCTTCATTGTCCTGGCTCCATACTAACTACTGGGGGTATGCAATCCTCTGAGTGGAGTCAGGACATAACCTATTCAAGTGTCAGCGGGGCTGTACCCAGCTCCTCCCTCCCAACCTGCCAGTGACCACTATACACACCTAAGCTCCCTATTGTGTGTGGCTGTCACGCAATGGCATAGTACAAGTGGTACCCTAAGTTGTTTCTTCTTTTGTAGGAAAATAGATCTGGATCTGCAAAACTGGGTTGGGCATGTAATATACTCCAATTCTTTTTTAATATTTTGCTGACCCTATTGCTAGCTGGGCGAAAGGTTGCTACAAAAGACATCCATCTGTTCCTAGTTCATATCTTTGGTGTCAGGAGTGTCTCTCTAGGGCAGCACCATGCTCGTTTAAGTGAGTGTGATACCAGATACCTAAGGTAGCTCCAGGACACTACTTTATGTTTAGTACCGCTGCCTCTCTGAAGTAATCCATCTTTCACTTACAATTTCTGAGGTTGTGTAGATACTCCGGACCCTTGGTGTGGCTCAGTGAGCTTAAATAAAGCTTTTGGGCTCTTTGCAACTGTGAAAGGGCCTGTTGGCACCTGTTGATGTGAATTTTATTTGCTCCCAAAATGCTTTTACTGATGATGTGCAATGTTTATGTTACAAAATTAGTACTAGGCAATCATACATAAATGTTATAAGCCTGCAAGTGAATAATAGTGCTGATTTTAGTTGGCTTAACTGTCTAAGCCATGTTAACTAAAATAATGGATTAACACTGAAAGGCATGCTTTTCCATATTAAACAGTTATTTGCACATTGTCACAACTGACAACCTTAGGGTGGTCTTCCCCCAACTTTTTTCCTTCCTCCTCTAGTTTTCCTGACATTGTTTTTGCTGCTCCTAGGACTCTGAGCACTTTAGCACTGCTTACCAGTGCTAACGTGCATGTACTCTCTCTCCAACATGGTAAAATTGGCTCACCCCCAATTGGCATATTTAATTTACATATAAGTCCCTAGTAAAGTGCCCCACATGTGCCCAGGGCCTATACATCAAATGCTAGTAGTGGGCCACCCACTTAAGCAGCCCCCTAACCATGGCTCAGGGCTGCCATTGTAGAACCTGTGTGTGCAGTTTACATTGCCATCTCGATCTGGCAAGCTAAACCTCTTGCCAGGCCCAAACCTTCACTTTTTATACATATATGTCACTCCTAAGGTAGGCACTGGGCAACCCAGAGGGCAGGATGCAATGTATTTAAAAGGCAGCACATGTACTTTTAAGTTTTACATGTCCTGGTAGTGAGAAACTCTCCACTTAGTGCAACAAATGTCAACAGAACAATTGATGGATGGAATGCTGAAATGTCAAACATTTACCCCAGTTCAGACATCTGAGCTTAAACCCATTGTTTTTATGCGCACCATGCCATTCCAGTTTGTTACCAGCCATATATGCAAATCATTCTTGACCCTGCTTTCCATGGGAACAGTTCCACCTGAACTACCAGGCCAGAAAACAAGCATCCTAGGATTGGCTCAAGTAGATTTTCCACTCGAGCTGCATCTTTTTAACAGCAAACTTTTTCAACTACCTGTGACTGCCTGCATTGGGGAAAACTCACTGGGCACCCACCTAGCGACTGAAAATCACACTAGGGACACCAAATCTTGCTCATGCTCTGCAACTTACCGTTGGAGAGCCCAGAGTGGAAAACAGTTCTGCCACACTGTGGTTGGCAGAATTTGGCCCGACTACAGCGTAACATGCATAAAGCAGATGGCTAAAATAACGCCAACTTCGCCGGAAGAGTGGATTTTTCTGCTCACCCTATCAATCATGCATTATGGTCAAAATCTGTACCAAACTGTAGTTTATTTTCTCTTAAGCTTGCAGGGTCCAGTCACATATCTATTTCAGAGTAAACAAGCCTCCAGAGGATAGATCACATTCCCTTTCAATATAACTACACTCCCAATGATACGTTAAGAATTGTCTTATTTCCCTGGTTTCAACAATAATCAGAATCCAGCCCTGTGTCCCCCCCCTCCTGGGCTGAGTTACTCACTCTGCTAGCCATCAGGATAATCTAAGGACTGTCCACAAAATAGAGCTGTTAACTGTGGTTAGCTCAGTTCTTGTGAAAAGAAGTGGTGTGGAAGAAATCTGAATGTGTTATTTAACTCTTCATACTACACGTGGCCTGGGCAAGCCCACAGAAACACAGAAGGAAGGCCAGTCCCAAGGGCTCAAACACAGGAGGGGCTCTCCTCTGAACTTTTGTTTGGAAGGTGTTATGAATATCGTGTCTTCTTGATTCTGGGTATTCCCCTCTTTGGGTTACGTGTCAGTTAATAAATCAAAAGTGATAACGTGTCAATAATGCAAAATATTTATTTTATACAATTTTTTGCAATGTGATAATCAAGCTTAAATGAATATATTTGCAATATTTATTTTAAACGCTGACAGTGTTATTTACGATGTTTTGTTATGAGTTTCGAAGAGTTTCTAGAAGGTTGATAATTATGTGTATTGTTTATTGTTATTATTCAATGAACATAGTCTTACAGATTGAAAATACATGAAAGAACATCAGGACAATTTTAGTTAATTGTGTATGCAAGGGTTTTAAAAAAAAGGAAATAAAGTTATAAAAAGTGAGCACAAAGAGTGAAGGTTCGAGAAGAATCGTAGCACCAGGCAACTCTGGGACAGCCTGTACAGAATCATTTATCCGGTTCCAATTGAAGGTTACAATGACAGAAGGCACCTAGCCTTCACTCATTGACTTTTCAGTCCAGCTTGAATCATGAGACAAAAGCAGCAGACCTTGCTATTGCAGTAAACATACGTTGTATTGTTCAAACCACTTTGTGGGTGTATAAAATTCTCTGAAGCTCAAGGCACAGACAGGCTTCAGTGACAGAAGAGTTTACGAGACACAGATAGACTGGCAGAGTCAACTGGTAGTTGACAGGAAATAGTTGCATCAGTGACAAGAGTACTATGCTTGGAAAAGTGGACAATTACTTACTAAGGCCAAACATTTTTACTCACCTCTAAACATTACAATTATATTACACTGCATAAAGACACATTTTAATGAAGGGAGGGGCGACTACTCTAGAAGGGAAAGAGTCACCGAATTATCTATATTGGATCAGGGCATGGGGTAGCTAATACACGTGCTGCAAGGGGGGCCACTGCAATTCGAATATAGATTTATTTTGTGTGGGTCTCCTTCTCTTGCTTGCACTGGGTCCCACAGCACCCTTGATAGGTCCCTGCGATAGATGGAACATTGTGATGGGCAAAAATTACTATTAGCTTGCATTTTGCCTCGTTATTATTTGTACTCGTTCAGTGGGTGAGGTGAGAATATGTGTGCTCTCGGTGGAAAGGCAAATATGGCAATTGGCAATGCAGTGAAAGTGCACAAGGGCATAACTCAATGGTATAGCTTCCAAATAACCCCTCCCATTTGTGCACATATACGTGCAGCCAAAAGAGGCTGGTCAAACAGAGCAAATGTGGTATTAAAACACCCAAACCGCTGCACTTTTAAATGGGAACTGGAGAACTGGATGTAGCCTCATTTGAGTTTGGAATGCATTGTTCAGCCACCCTTTCTTCTGCTGATTGTGCCGGGGAGAAAATGTCAAGGGAACTGGTGGAAATATGGAACCTGCATTGATGTCCATATGTACTCCATGTATATGTGTGAATCCCGAAGAGTCAGTAGTCTAGTCAAGTCATAGGAATTAACCAACGATGAGTAGATTTATGACAATTTCAAGCAGTGTTATGAATTGACCCAAAACAAATACTATGTACAGTAATCTGTACATTAATTGTTAAGCCTGCATTATGGAAATATGGACACCATGTGACAGAACGTGCTCCAAACTATTTCGAAGGCTATAGTAGTACAGGTAATATAGGCATTAATAACAAAATATTACTGTTTGTTTGAACGTCAAGTCAGATGGGATGGAATGTACTGCAAATGACACAGCCTTACCATCATCATCATCATCATCAAAACTCTTTATTCGATCAAAATTTAAAATGATCATAAAAGAATAAATACATACACATCACAATTTCATAAAATACCATCATTAAAAACCAATCATATCATGTTAACACATGAAAAAGGGAAAAGACACGAGATCAAATACTATTCAGAATACATGTCACAGAACTCTTAACCAACCCCTTTCTCTTCTTCAAACAAGCCCATGAGAAAGAGGCCATTGAGAAACAGACAAACAGGTCTGGTAAAGATTTTAAAAAGTATAGGGCCACCCGACATTGTGTAAACCTCGTCTTATTTAAAATCGGCATCAGGTAGACTTTCCTTTCCTTTTTATACAGTGTACAGAAAAGGACTAGATGTATCTCCGATTGAGTTGATACATTATCACACGGGCAAACGCTCAAATCATTAATTCAAAATTTTCCGGATAGCCTAGCATACACATTATCAGGTTAGTTCTAAACCTTAACAAAATGTATCTGTGCTTTGGGATATTTGCTATTGCTAGGTACGTGAACCCTCCCTCTATCACAGGTGTATTACCTTGGTATGACCGCAGAGTGTGTTTCCCCGCCTCAGATTTTGACCTCTTATATTCCGCCATTCGGGAAAACCCATCGATTACCTTCTGTTTGGAAAACCCCTTACATGCAAGGCGATCATTGAAAAGTTCCAGGAGCCCAATTTCTTTGAAAGTGTGCTCCACATAACTCAGCCACCTAGATCTCTTCCAGTGGTACATGTCTAGGCAGCTCTTAATAATTAGCTGCGTAAGCGGTACAGATTCCCTTCTCCATATTGAGTCCCACAAAAGTAATGGAGCCACTTTAATCTGTTCAGCGATGTAAGGAATATCTAGCTCCATGTGTAGTATACCATTTGCGAAGGATGAGGGGAGACCTACTACAGATTTTAAATATTTATTCTGAACTGTCTGCAATGCAGTAGGGTTTGTCACCCCCATACTCCTGCTCTATAAGATACAGATGCTTTTACACGGGCCTGATAGATATTCTTAATCGTGGGGAGTGGTTTGGCCCCCAGTTTTTTAGCAAAGGATTTCAGTGCGGTTATGCCCCTCTCCATAACCCGCTTTCTGTCTACCACTAGTTTTTTCAAAGAGAGGTCTTTATCAAAGAGGATACCCAGGTACGGGAAGGATTCTACCACTTCAATTTTATTCCCTTCCGCATGAAAACTTGGGTGTTTATCTTTTTTTCCAGCCCCTGCCACAATTACAAACGACTTTGTGTGATTTACTCTCATATGGAGGGCGCCCATAAAAGAGACATATTCCATAATCAGTCTCTGTATATACCCCGTCCTTGCGATCAATACAGCATCATCTGCATACGCCAGTATGGGAGTGCTAAGATTTCCAAATCTGGGAACATCATCACTAACCGCTAAAAGTGCTTACTCTACTCCATTAGTGTACAAAGAGAAGAGAAAAGGAGCCAACACGCATCCCTGCCGCCCCCCCCACCAATTTTAAATGGGCGCGTACAGTCTCCATTTTTTGTGTAGCGAACTGAAGCTGTTGCATTGACATATAGCTGCCTTATGAAGTTTAATATAGCCAGGTCCACCCCCATCGACTGCATTATACTCCAAAGGTTGTCGTGGACCACGCAGTCAAAAGCTGC
This sequence comes from Lissotriton helveticus, assembly GCF_964261635.1. Lineage (NCBI taxonomy): Eukaryota > Metazoa > Chordata > Amphibia > Caudata > Salamandridae > Lissotriton > Lissotriton helveticus. The sequence continues at coordinate 262,944,838 of NC_136071.1, forward strand.
GCTCAGGTCCATGAACGCCATATATAATTTTCCTTCCTTTATACTGGTATACTTATCTATCGTCAAGGCTAAATTAAGGGCTTGATCTATTGTACCCTTCCCCTGCTGGAATTCGTATTGGGCTTGGATAAGAATGTTGTTGCCCCTTCCCCATTTCTCTAACCTTGACAATAAAAGACGGCCCATTAACTTTGAGGTTGTGTCCAACAGGGAGATTGGTCTATAATTGTTTGGATTCAACCTATCTCCCTTTTTGTGGATCGGGACAATCGCTCCTGAAGACCATGATGGGGGAGACCTACCCGGGTAATGCTATTCATAACATTTGTCAGTAACGGCATCCATAGATCCACATTTTCTCGGAAAATATCTATTGGGACGCAGTCGGGCCCGGGGGCTTTCCCCGAACTAAAGCCCTCCAGCCCTTTCTTGACCTCACTATAGGAAAACTTTAGGGTTTGGTTTTGAGTCTCCATTTCTGTCAATTTATGACCCGGTTGAGTATCTGTAGCACAAAAAATGTGTTCAAAGTGGCAGACCCAATAATCCTTTCCCACATTTGTATCTAGGGACGGGTCAATTGTGGTTTTAAAATATGGGGCATTTATCAGTCTCCAAAACTCAGAGCTGTTCCCTAGTTGGGCGGCTCTGTCTAGGTCTGCCCATAATTCTAGCCTTTCTCTGATTTTTCTAGCTTCTTTATATGAGGCACACAGACTATTTATATGGGCAGGGTTTCTAGGTTTAACCTTAAGCTCTCTATAGAGAGCAACCCTTGCCTTTATACAGGCAGCAACAAACCACCCTTTCTTTTCATCTCCGGTGATATTTTTTGCCCTTAGTTATAATGCTCTTTTGATGTTTCCCAAGATTCCACTAAAAGCCTGAACTACTTCGGAAGGGTTCGCTTCCGAGTTCAAGCATGTATTCATTTCATCCTGTGAATTAGAGACTATCTCTTGGGTAACCTTGATTTTATTTATCTCCCCCCATTTTAACTGGAACCTGTTTCTTCTTACTACTGCGGGGTTATCAGCATTTCTAATATGCTGTCTCACTTTATGGACCGAGTTCAGCTCTAATAAAACTATGGCATGGTCGCTATAGATGTTGGAGGCATAGCTGACCTTACACACCCTACGGCTTAACGAAGGGGTTAACAGAATATAATCGAGCGCTGTCTCCAATCCGTTCCTCCTAAATGTTTTTGTGATACTTCCATTGCCTTCAATGTCCTGACATACCATGTCCATGTTCAACTCTGTGACCGCCTGGTTTAATCTATCCCCATACTCATCATGAGCAAAATGATGGTTTGGGTTACCCCTTGCATCCACCACGCCGCATGTAGAGAGTACTTTATTTTTACAGGGGTGTATATTAAAATCCCCCTGCCATATTATGTTGTTGATAACCCTTTTGGTCTTGTGCAGTATTGCAGTAATCTTTTTCTCAACCTTCCCCACCAGCTGAGGCATCAATGGTCCAAATCTATTATTGTAGTAGTTGACTAGCAGCCATATCCCTTCTTTCGGTATTTCCTACAATAATATATGAAAATTTGGTTATAATTACTCCACATTGTCACAGTGACCTCTAGGTCATTCTGGATTAAGGTTAATAAGCCCCCTTTTGCCCTCCCTGAGGAAGATGGAATGGCTTTGGTTTGAAAGGATCTATAGCCATTTACAAAAACCAAGTCTGTAGCCCAAGTTTCTTGAAAACACACTCCCTGGTTATCCTGCCACTACTTCAACCACTCATTGTCACTCATCTTATGTAATAATCCTGCAGCATTCCAAGAGGCAATTTTTAAATTGTCCCTCTGTGCCTTCGGTCCCAATGGGGATCGAGACGAGATATCATTAAAGTTGTTATCATTAAGAGGTGCCTGGCCCTCTAATTTACCTTCAGCATACAGGGGGTTACCTTGAAGTTACATTCCTTTAAGTCAGATAGAGGTGCAAAACGGTTCTGGTGGTTCATATCTAATGTGCCCCTAGTACTATCTACCCGGTGCGGGTTCATACCCTGTTCAGCAGTATGCAGAATCTGTGGCTGCATTCTCTGTGTTCTGGGCGGCCTATAAAAATAACCCAGAGGTAAAGGAACAATATTGGAGATACTTGGGGACCTCTGGCCTAAATGTGTTCAAATAGAACCTGCTATGTGCCTACTTCTAAAATTCACAACCACACAATCACCCTCCCAGTGCTTACTTGTGGGGCCCACCCATGAAACCCTTCTTGCCATCAATATTTCATTCGCTAACCTTGACAATAAAAGACAGCCCATTAACTTTGAGGTTGTGTCCAACAGGGAGATTGGTCTATAATTGTTTGGATTCAACCTATCTCCCTTTTTGTGGATCGGGACAATCGCTCCTGAAGACCATGATGGGGGAGACCTACCCGGGTAATGCTATTCATAACAGTTGTCAGTAACGGCATCCATAGATCCACATTTTCTCGGAAAATATCTGTTGGGACGCAGTCGGGCACGGGGGCTTTCCCCGAACTAAAGCCCTCCAGCCCCTTCTTGACCTCACTATAGTAAAACGTTAGGGTTTGGTTTTGAGTCTACATTTCTGTCAATTTATGACCCGGTTGAGTATCTGTAGCACAAAAAATGTGTTCAAAGTGGCAGACCCAATCATCCTTTCCCACTTTTGTATCTAGGGACGGGTCAATTGTAGTTTTAAAATACGGGGCATTTATCAGTCTCCAAAACTCAGAGCTGTTCCCTAGTTGGGCGGCTCTGTCTAGGTCTGCCCATAATTCTAGCCTTTCTCTGTTTTTTCTAGCTCCTTTATATGAGGCTTGCAGACTATTTATATGGGCAGGGTTTCTAGGTTTAACCTTAAGCTCTCTATAGAGAGCAACCCTTGCCTTTATACAGGCAGCAACAAACCACCCTTTCTTTTCATCTTTGGCGCTATTTTGTGCCCTTAGTGATAATGCTCTTTTGATGTTTCCCAAGATTCCACTAAAAGTCTGAACTACATCGGAAGGGTTCGCTTCCGAGTTCAAGCATGTATTCATTTCATCCTGTGAATTAGAGACTATCTCTTGGGTAACCTTGATTTTATTTATCTCCCCCAATTTTAACTGGAACCCGTTTCTTCTTACTACTGCGGGGTTAGCAGCATTTCTAATATGCTGTCTCACTTTATGGACCGAGTTCAGCACTAATGAAACTATGGCATGGTCGCTATAGATGTTGAAGGCATAGATGACCTTACACACCCTACGGCTTAACGAAGGGGTTAACAGAATATAATTGAGCGCTGTCTCCACTCCGTTCCTCCTAAATGTTTTTGTGATACTTCCATTGCCTTCAATGTCCTGACATACCATGTCCATGTTCAACTCTGTGACCGCCTGGTTTAATCTATCCCCATACTCATCATGAGCAAAATGATGGGTTGGGTTACCCCTTGCATCCACCACGCCGCATGTAGAGAGTACTTTATTTTTACAGGGGTGTATATTAAAATCCCCCTGCCATATTATGTTGTTGATAACCCTTTTGGTCATGTGCAGTATTGCAGTAATCTTTTTCTCAACCTCCCCCACCAGCTGAAGCATCAATGGTCCAAATCAAATATTGTAGTAGTTGACTAGCAGCCATATCCCTTCTTTCGGTATTTCCAACAATAATATATGAAAGTTAGGTTATAATTACTCCACATTGTCACAGTGACCTCTAGGTCATTCTGGATTAAGGTTAATAAGCCCCCTTTTGCCCTCCCTGAGGAAGATGGAATGGCTTTGGTTTGAAAGGATCTATAGCCATTTACAAAAACCAAGTCTGTAGCCCAAGTTTCTTGAAAACACACTCCCTGGTTATCCTGCCACTACTTCAACCACTCATTGTCACTCATCTTATGTAATAATCCTGCAGCATTCCAAGAGGCAATTTTTAAATTGTCCCTCTGTGCCTTCGGTCCCAATGGGGATCGAGACGAGATATCATTAAAGTTGTTATCATTAAGAGGTGCCTGGCCCTCTAATTTACCTTCAGCATACAGGGGGTTACCTTGAAGTTACATTCCTTTAAGTCAGATAGAGGTGCAAAACGGTTCTGGTGGTTCATATCTAATGTGCCCCTAGTACTATCTACCCGGTGCGGGTTCATACCCTGTTCAGCAGTATGCAGAATCTGTGGCTGCATTCTCTGTGTTCTGGGCGGCCTATAAAAATAACCCAGAGGTAAAGGAACAATATTGGAGATACTTGGGGACCTCTGGCCTAAATGTGTTCAAATAGAACCTGCTATGTGCCTACTTCTAAAATTCACAACCACACAATCACCCTCCCAGTGCTTACTTGTGGGGCCCACCCATGAAACCCTTCTTGCCATCAATATTTCATTCGCTAACCTTGACAATAAAAGACAGCCCATTAACTTTGAGGTTGTGTCCAACAGGGAGATTGGTCTATAATTGTTTGGATTCAACCTATCTCCCTTTTTGTGGATCGGGACAATCGCTCCTGAAGACCATGATGGGGGAGACCTACCCGGGTAATGCTATTCATAACAGTTGTCAGTAACGGCATCCATAGATCCACATTTTCTCGGAAAATATCTGTTGGGACGCAGTCGGGCACGGGGGCTTTCCCCGAACTAAAGCCCTCCAGCCCCTTCTTGACCTCACTATAGTAAAACGTTAGGGTTTGGTTTTGAGTCTACATTTCTGTCAATTTATGACCCGGTTGAGTATCTGTAGCACAAAAAATGTGTTCAAAGTGGCAGACCCAATCATCCTTTCCCACTTTTGTATCTAGGGACGGGTCAATTGTAGTTTTAAAATACGGGGCATTTATCAGTCTCCAAAACTCAGAGCTGTTCCCTAGTTGGGCGGCTCTGTCTAGGTCTGCCCATAATTCTAGCCTTTCTCTGTTTTTTCTAGCTCCTTTATATGAGGCTTGCAGACTATTTATATGGGCAGGGTTTCTAGGTTTAACCTTAAGCTCTCTATAGAGAGCAACCCTTGCCTTTATACAGGCAGCAACAAACCACCCTTTCTTTTCATCTTTGGCGCTATTTTGTGCCCTTAGTGATAATGCTCTTTTGATGTTTCCCAAGATTCCACTAAAAGTCTGAACTACATCGGAAGGGTTCGCTTCCGAGTTCAAGCATGTATTCATTTCATCCTGTGAATTAGAGACTATCTCTTGGGTAACCTTGATTTTATTTATCTCCCCCAATTTTAACTGGAACCCGTTTCTTCTTACTACTGCGGGGTTAGCAGCATTTCTAATATGCTGTCTCACTTTATGGACCGAGTTCAGCACTAATGAAACTATGGCATGGTCGCTATAGATGTTGAAGGCATAGATGACCTTACACACCCTACGGCTTAACGAAGGGGTTAACAGAATATAATTGAGCGCTGTCTCCACTCCGTTCCTCCTAAATGTTTTTGTGATACTTCCATTGCCTTCAATGTCCTGACATACCATGTCCATGTTCAACTCTGTGACCGCCTGGTTTAATCTATCCCCATACTCATCATGAGCAAAATGATGGGTTGGGTTACCCCTTGCATCCACCACGCCGCATGTAGAGAGTACTTTATTTTTACAGGGGTGTATATTAAAATCCCCCTGCCATATTATGTTGTTGATAACCCTTTTGGTCATGTGCAGTATTGCAGTAATCTTTTTCTCAACCTCCCCCACCAGCTGAAGCATCAATGGTCCAAATCAAATATTGTAGTAGTTGACTAGCAGCCATATCCCTTCTTTCGGTATTTCCAACAATAATATATGAAAGTTAGGTTATAATTACTCCACATTGTCACAGTGACCTCTAGGTCATTCTGGATTAAGGTTAATAAGCCCCCCTTTTGCCATCCCTGAGGAAGATGGAATGGCTTTGGTTTGAAAGGATCTATAGCATTTACAAAAACCAAGTCCGTAGCCCAAGTTTCTTGAAAACACACTACCTTGTTATCCTGCCACTACTTCAACCACCCATTGTCACTCATCTTATGTAATAATCCTGCAGCATTCCAAGAGGCAATTTTTAGATTGTCCCTCTGTGCCTTCGGTCCCAATGGAGATCGAGACGAGATATCATTAAAGTTGTTATCATTAAGAGGTGCCTGGCCCTCTAGTTTACCTTCAGCATACAGGGGGTTACCTTGAAGTTACATTCCTTTAAGTCAGATAGAGGTGCAAAACGGTTCTGGTGGTTCATATCTAATGTGCCCCTAGTACTATCTACCCGGTGCGGGTTCATACCCTGTTCAGCAGTATGCAGAATCTGTGGCTGCATACTCTGTGTTCTGGGCGGCCTATAAAAATAACCCAGAGGTAAAGGAACAATATTGGAGATACTTGGGGACATCTGGCCTAAATGTGTTCAAATAGAACCTGCTATGTGCCTACTTCTAAAATTCACAACCACACAATCACCCTCCCAGTGCTTACTTGTGGGGCTCACCCATGAAACCCTTCGTGCCATCAATATTTCATTCGCTCCCATCCCTTCCGGGAGCTCCTGTTTTACTCTGGGGTGATTCTGCTTGGACCCTCCTTAACTGAGGAACATATCCCAGCACTAGGACCAGAGGTGCAGCTGCTGGTGAGAGATGTAAAGTTTGGTCCATCCTCACCTCTCGCCCCTTAGTCAAACCTGTTTCCCTCCATAGAGCATCCCCACGTTGACCCGCTATCGTCAAGGCCTCACCCACTCCCAGTAGACTGGTGGCTCTATTATTATTATTACCTTGGTCCTTGGCTAGCTGGCCCCCTGAAGTCCTTTCATTCGGGTCTTCAAGGATGTTTAAATCTAGGTTAGACCCTCTTAATATACCTAATCTAGAATTGGTTGGCCTTACTTCCGGGGCCGAGGTGGAGGGATCCTGCCTCTGTATGTTTTTCTTTAGTGTCTCCATTGTATTATGTCATTCCAATGCGTGCTCCCAGAGACCACTGATTTGTTGCTCCATCTGGGTCAGCCTTTCTATAATAGAATTTAACAATGAGGAAACCAGGGTTTCTAATCTGAGCCATGATGCTTCATCAAGTCCAAGACTTGTAGTTGGATTTACACAATTTGAAATATTTATCTCACCATGGCTACTCTCCCCTCCAACATCTCCCTCTACCTCACACATACTTTTGTTCTTGTTTAGTTTTGAAGCCTTTGCTGCATTAGCCATTTGCGGTCCCCCACCCCGCTGTTTTTTGCCCCCATGATCTGTTTGCTGTCCTCTGATTTTTTTTCCTGGTTTAGGCCCTTGTGGAGGTCTTCTGAATGTTCTCACTAGATGCTACTAGTTGCAGAATTTGCGGAGTCGCATCCTCCAGGGCCACCACTATTGCTGCCTCCGAGGCCACTTTGATAAACTCATGGCCATCTGCACCAGTGTTATTTGCAAGCGCTCCTAACGAATATCTTTTCTGGGATAAAAATTCAGCTGAAAGAAGGCGCACAGTCATCGCTATCTCATTCTGCAAAATATTTGTCGCTCTTGCCAAAAAGAGTCCAGGGTATTCACAACCTTCCCCGTCATCTGGGGGTTCGGGGTGTTTGCTGCACTTCTAGTACTCATCATGGGTTTTTCAACATTAATTAGCTGGAAGCCCCTCTCTCAAAATGTGTTTGACACCTGGGGCTCTCACTTTCAAGGTGCAAGTCAGAAGGGGGCAAGAAGGATATAATATTTATGGGTTATTACACTGGACTCACCGGTTACAACGAATGTTAGATGTCCCACGTTGGCCTGGGAGTAAGCCTGTTATCTTGCCTAGATACAGGAGTTAGAGAGGGGACCCGGCCCGGCCTCTTCGAGCTCCGATGGGCGGGGACGTGGATGGGTGCCTCGCTTTTTCAACACGACCTCTGCGACGCTGGTGCTGGGAGTTCTAGTCCCCGGTGTGTTGGCGGTCTCAGGTGCCGCTTCCCCCGGTTCCTCTGGTCTGTCCAAATGCTTCCCGCAGCTTGTGGCAGTCACCATGCCGCGGGTCAGCGCCTCGCTTTTCAGTGCAACCTCCGCGGCGCTGGTGCCGGGAGTTGTAGTCCCTGGTGTGCTGGCGGTCTCAGGTGCCGCTTCCCACGCTTCCTCGGGACTGTCCAAATGCTTCCCGCAGTTTGTGGCAGTCAGTAATCACTGGCAGGACCAGTCCTCCACTCTGCCTGGCCGTGCTGCTACTCCGAAGAATTGGGGGTTGTTTATGTGGGTTTTGGGTTTTGGTTTAATAGCTTGATGGCCAATTTATGCCTAGCGGGAGCGTGAACTTAGGCGAGCATCGCGGCTTTGTGTTGCAGCTTTGTGGTGGGAAATCAGACGAGTGCCACTTATCTCGGGGCACCCGCAATACCCGCTGCTCTGTGGCTCTATGGCTCCAAAATATTTCGAAGGCTATAGTAGTACAGGTAATGTATGCGTTAATAACAAAATATTACTGTATGTTTGAACGTCAAGTCAGATGGAATGTACTGCAAATGACACAGCCTTACCAAGCAGGGAATACAGGCAAGTAACTGAATGTAAGAATGTAGTGATCACAAAGGGTACATGCAATACTCTGAGAAAGTAAACATTTTTACAGACATAAGTTTTGGATGTTTCTTAATAGAGACTACTAAAAAGTTTGGCCTTCTTCTATGTTGTCCCCAAAGGTATTTTCTGCACCATCTATTATTTATTCTAAATATGCAAACTTCCCTATTTTTCTGTTTCACTCCAAACTTTTATGCTGATGACACTTATATTCTCTTTCTTCTGCTTCTTTTACACATTACATACATTAATTTTCTGCTGTGCTAGAATTAGAGAAGAATTTGCAAGTAGTAAAATGAGGGTAGGTTTTCTATAAAATAAAAATTGCAGTCAGGTTGGAGTGATCTCTTTTATTCATGCTCTTAGTAAACACTGATGCTGTCTTTTTATTTTTCTTCATTTGTGGGTACAAGTCATATCAGCTATTCTAGACTAGGATTTTCATCTTTATAATAAATCTTTAAAATGTACCCCTGGTGTTGTTGCGTGTGTAATTCCCTATGAAAGCGGTTTGAGGTTCCACAAACTATGCTTTTATATACAATAAAATTGATTGTTACACGAAATACATCTTCCTAAAATATTTCAGTGGCTGCAATACATCAGGTTTCCTGACTTGCGTTGTCACACTGACTGAGTTCTTGGTGCCAGAGGGTCTAGAAAACTGGCCTCTGTATTTCTATAAAAATCACGACAACGTATCACAGGGATCAGGCAGCTGTGTCAGTTGGGAGTGGAGGGGAGAGACCTCTTGAAGGTGCCATGCCTAAGGGTTCCATAATGCTGTGCAGGTGGGTTGGGGTGGGTGTGGAGTGATGATGTAGTACTCTAAGATATCCAGAGGTGTCTGATTTCTAGAACTTTTCACCACGAATGAAAACCCTGCACAAGGGAGAGACACCTGAAAAGACACTGGATCTTGAGCTGTGGTACCAAAATAATGGTGAGCTAGAAAGAGAAGCCACCTGAATCCACTGAGAAGATGGACTGAAGGACTTTGACTCCAGCTGGCACCCAGGACTGAGATGGAGCTCTCCACGCCAGTGGTGCTGGCCTCCTTATGTCCCATGATGAACAAGTGGGGAATGGACCTCCTGGGGGACCCTGGATGGTTCCCCTGGGACTTCTGTGGACCAACCCTTGACTTCCCTGACACACATCTACTCTTAAATTAGCAATGAGGATTTGGGACCTGAGGAGTGCAGCAGGGGGTGTTTAGTTTGTTGGCTTTGGATGGGCTGAGGCCTGAAAAAAATGCTATGTGGGCTAGAGCAAATTGGCCCCATGGTGCGATAGAAATGGTCCTCTGACGCTCAGTTCATTGGAGGTGACCTGGTGGAAAATTTGCACACATTGTTCTGCAATACTTTGGTAAACTTCCCCCAGGGAGGACCACACCCCTGGGAAATGGCATGCTCTCATCACTTTAATTTTGTTGGGGAAAGGCAGTGTGAGGAACCCCATCCCAAAGCAGATCTGCAGCACTAAGGCCCCCAACCCCCAGGGCCCGATGCAAAGACTATTGTACAGAGGAACCCCATCTCCTAACTGCAATAACTGGAAATAAATTCCAAAATGCCATGAACAAATCATAATCAGAGCTCCCACCCCAGTCAGCCTAAAAGAACATCCACTTTCAAAGGCTGTCAAATTACTTGACACTTCACTCTCAAATAATAGGTTTTAGATTTAATTGGTGAAGTAATTCCGTGAGCAGTGAAGTTCTTCTTGGAATGATACGAAATGGAAAACATTACAATTTGTGATTTCCTTTCTACAGAAATATTCTGTGCAGTTCAAAACATAGATGAACCTAGGGAATTATTTATTTGGGTGGTAATGGAGAATGCTCTGATTTCCGTTGAATTCTATGGTGGAATGTCCATCAGCTTTAGTACTTCCTATTTAAAGACATTCAACTTCAAATCAAGCTCTTACACTTTACACTGTTTTTTTTAAAACACATCCACACTGAAAGCGAGTTGCTTATCCCCAAGCAAACTGGTGTAAGGAGCATTTGACTCCAAAAAGAATACATTAGAGTCTATAGCTGGCAAACACTAATTGTTATGCTTTAGCAATATTTTGACATTTACTAAACCCACCCGATGCACATTTAATGACAAGATTTTACAATAGCCTCTTATTCCTTTTAATATTTCAGGGCATGGAAGGAAATAAAGCAGAATTTAGCATCTATAAATGTCATGCTTAGAGTAACGCAGGTTCTTGAATAGTCACTGATGAATGAATTTCCTAATAAATATACGTTCCATTGTTGAGCACAAAGCAAGGATTACTTGGTAACAATTTCATATAAATGTGAATTGCTCCATATGACTTTATTGGCATCGAAGTTTGTTGGAGAAATTGCTTTCGATCAGTTCCTGTGTTCATTGGTCCAGTCATTCATCTCTGTGTATCCTTCACATTGGGTGTAAAGGGCACATGCAAATTAAAGATTAATTGATTAAATTGTCATATAAATCTTTGTATACTTTTACGTTGGTTCATTTAAGAATTAGTAAGTTCGCCTGCTCAATATTCCAAATGTCTGTTTTCATCTAGAAGAGTGTACAATACGAATGAAGATAAAAAACCATAGGGCTATACTTTCAAGTAAATAATTGGAAAAGCGGCACTATTTTTTTTAACTTGATGTTACACGATTGTAAAGAATAAATACATTTTGAGCCATTGGTCCATAATTGTCTCACACGTTTTCCCTTTTTCTCTTTACTTCTCATTCCTTCTCATCATCTTTGTATGTCGAGCTATCTTTAGCTCTATCTCCGATGCTTTGTGCAATTCACACTGCTTTTTATTCCTTAGACAATTCTCAAAAAATGAGTAAATCACTACTGGAGTACATGACCGTCTCGGATTTGCATTGGTTTACTCACACCTCCTGGGGGAAGAGGGGTGACTGATCACTTTCCTACCTTCACTATACCAGTTACACCCCTCTGTAATATGTGAGTACACACAGACATTTAATAAGTGTGATGAGTGTGGACCAAGTTATCAGCACAGTTTCTGAATTCCCGGAAGAGCCCAATTTTGTTAGTGCGCAATGCTAGTCTTCCTGGTGCTTGCATGGCAACACGCACTGAAGAAAACATGGAGAACTGGCACTTTCCACAAAAGTTAATGTCATCTCCAATAGTACAAATTTGGATAGAACAGATGCAGCACATTTGTACCCATTAATTTCACATCCATACAAATAAGGCTTTAAGCTTCTACCTCTGAGTCAAATTTCCTGTCTCCCTACATTTTTATGTAACTGTCCCTCTCTGCCTCTATTGATTCTTAACTGTGCTTTTCTGTCTTTGTGTCTATGCCTAGATGTATGTGTGCGTGTTCCTCTCATCTCTATCTCTGCCTCTATTTGTGGGTGTATACTGTAAGAAATTGGGTTATTAGTTGTAGACAATATGAGTTCTTCACAAGTAATAAGTCTGCCATTGCCTTTTTACTGGGAACCAAGAACCCCATTGTAGCACCTGACTCTCTCAGAAGCAGAGCAGTCCAAACCCTACACAGGGGGGTGGGGAGGGCTAGTAACCCTAGCTCACTGAAACACAACACTCAATAAATCACTGTGTTTTAAAAAGGAAAAGTACTATTATTATACATACACTTCTAAATACTAGGGGGTCTATTACAATAGCGGGCGGATCGCCACCGCTCGTATGGCGGTGGCGATCCGCCCGCCATTTCTCCCTACCCGCCTCCCATTTCCCCCCCACCATATTACGATGGCGGGGGGACCCCAGCGGACGGAAAGACCGTCCACCGGTTTTCCGCCCGTCAACGAGTCAACCGGACAGAAAAGGGGCTGAATATGGTGGCGGTGTCTGCAAGACAACGCCATCCATATTACAAAGCATGCAGAGATCTGCCTTTCCATGGCAGCATTGCCGCTATGGAAAGGCATGCGGTTCCTGCATGTGGGAACCCGTTGCGGGCCCCCAGGGTGTTGTGGGGGTGGAGGGTGCACATGGGGGGTACCAATGGTACCCCCCTACATTGGCATGGACAAGGTGGCAGGCACCGTGCGGTGCCTGTCACCTTGTGCATGCCAATTTACAAGGTGCATCCACAGCATTGTGGCCCACCACAATGTTGTGGATGGGGGATGCCACCTAATTGCCGGTGCAGGAACATCGCACCACTGGCGGGCGGTCCCAGCACCGCTAGGGTGGCAGGCGGACGAAAGTCCTCCCGCCATCCTAATAGACCCCCTAGGTCTTGAATTACATATATATCAGGTAGATGGACACTGTCATACCACGTTCCATCCAGTGCCTAATTTGTAACATATTGAGTACAGTGCCCAAAGCACTGCTCAAAAGACAGTGGCCAAAGCTATTAAATGGCCCACACTGAATACAAAGGCTGTAAAGTCCTGAATCACCTAATTCCTCTTCAATCCACTGCCAGATACTCCCTGCCCTTTAGCTCACTCTTGCAGGCTGATTCTTTCTCCTTTGTTGATGTTTTTTCCGTCTTCTCCTCCTTCTTCTTTCCCGTTTCCCTGTCTTCATTTCGGGTAATGTTTGATAAGAAAAAATAAGTGTTGGTGGGCCCCACTGGCCACAACAATGAGTTCTGGTGGGCTCCACTGGCAGCCATTGGCTCAAATTAAGCACTGGATACACTCCTACTGGGTCCTGAACACTATAACCACAATATCCCCTGCTATAATAGATCTAACAACACAATATAAGGGGGAGTTAATAAAAAGAGTCACTTGGCAACATCTTGGGCTACAATGTATGCAGCAAAAAGTTTAAAGACTTGATTTATTTAGTCTAAGGCAAACCATTGTTTCTTATAACATGAATATAAATAGGGCTGGCATACTCGCTTTATCAGGGTGTTACCACATCAGTAAAATAGGCAAGTTATATACTTCCCAACTGGAACTCCCCTGAAGCTAATAGGAACAGTATCAATTTTCAATAACATGTTATGACTCACAATTAAAGTCAATCACTTGTGTTATACTGGAAACCCCCTACATTTTCCTTTTATTTTTTTTTGAATGCTGCAATATGTAACTTTATTAAAATTGAACAAATTGTGTTGCTGTGTTGTTAAGCAGTTCAGACAAGACTGGCCAGAGAAAAGCGTCTTACTGGAAAGTGAAGCTTTGAAAAATCTGGAATCCATACAACGAGCGACGCAGCAGTGGGCCCAAGATGATGAAGCAAAAATGAGACGGCTTAAAAGCAGCTAAAAAACTGATTTTGAGAGAATAATTCTTCTACTTTGAACTAAAGCTGAGTACCAATTAGATGTGGTGCATACACATTTATGAAGATTATACTCTGTTCAATATGGTCAAATTTAACCTTTACCCATCTGTCTTAGTCATCTTTATCAATGTTTGTCAATTATTAACCATATTTGCTTCTCATACATTTTTCTATCTGTTGGGCTGGTCAATATACTTTTTTTAAACATCCAAATTCAAGCAATTTGTTTTTTGATTTGGAGTCCGTCGGATATGTCTTTTTTAGAATATATACAGCGCCCAAATTAGATAGGGGGCAGGGGGAAGTCACTGAATTGTTCCCTGTTGAAAGTGGCGTGAGACAGGGATGTGTGATGGCCCCTACGCTATTCTCGTTATATATTAACGGGATAGTTGATTGTATGAGTGGAACACCGACTGATGCTCCCCCACTAGCAGGAGAAAAACACAGATATTGATGTTTGCCGACGACACATTGATGTTGTCCAAGACCCCTAGTGGGCTCCAGAAAGCCCTAAAAATCTTTGAGGACTTTTGCTCACAGAGGGACTTGGAGGTCAATGTGTCCAAGACAAAGCTAATGGCATTCAATGTGCGTAAGGCTAACTTGAGGGGCTTCAGAATGAAGGATGGACCGCTAGAATCAGTTAAAGAGTTCACCTATCTAGGGGTGAACTTCCAAGGAAACATGAAATGGGATCGCCAAATTGAATTAGCATCTCTTAAACTCAGGCAGATCTCAGGGTTTCTCTGTCAGGAACACAATCTTTCTCGTTCTAAGCCCATTAGGCCAGCCCTAGAAATGTACAACTTGAAAGCTGTTAGTTCAGCACTATATGGCTTGGAAGTCTGGGGTTGTGAGAATCTTGCAGCTCTTACCATCTCAGAAAATAGGTTCCTAAGAAAATGGAATGGTTTCAGGAAGAAAACGCCAGACAACTCGTGTCATCTTCCCTTACCAGCCTCTTTTTGGACCATAAAGCCGCCCCAAAGCTGGAATCTTACTGGGACGTTATCACTAAATCACTGGACCGTAAGTTGCACTTCCAGTTCAGGGTGGGAACGCTCCAGGTGAGATCTTTTACAGTTAAATGGTCAGCTCAAGCTACATCCAAGTGCCCGGGGTGCAGATCCTGCAACAAATCCCTGCCCCATATCCTTTTTGCCTGTGATGCTTATGTGGCCCCACGTCGAGCCTGGCTGTCACCAATTTGTAGGCTTTTGGGCACGAGGCGGGTAGCTGAAGCGGAACGCATTTTGCGGACTGACACATCACCGCCCATTGCAATAGCTATGGCAAAATTTTAGGGTGGTCATGGACTTTGAGGGCTCGCCTAATAACCCAGAGTGAGTGTAAAAATTGAGGCGCCCCAAAGTAAAGCTCATTCTATCGAGCTCCTTATGGGGGGGCAGTGTGTGTGTCCCAATTATGCTCTATATGATTATATACAGTCAAGTCAAGTCAAGTCAGTAGATTTATATAGCGCGCTACATACCCAGAGGGTCTCAAGGCGCTTGAAGAAGGGTGGGGAATTACTTGTCGAATATCCACGTTTTAAGTTGCTTTCTGAATGCTAGGTGGTTCTGAGTAAGGCGAAGGTGAGTGGGAAGTGAGTTCCAGGTTTTGGCTGCCAGATAGGAGAAGGATCTACCTCCCATGGTGGTTTTGTTGATGCGAGGTACCGTGGCAAGGGCTTGGTTGGAGGATCGTAGCTGGCGGGAGGGGGTGTAGAAGGACAGTCGTGTGTTGAGGCATTCGGGTCCGATTTCGTAGAGTGCTTTGTGTGCGTGGGTTAGGAGGCGGAAAGTAATCCTCTTATTGACGGGGAGCCAGTGGAGGTTTTTCAGGTGGCCAGAGATGTGTTCTTTACGCGGGATGTCTAATATGAGCCTGGCTGAAGCGTTCTGGATGCGTTGGAGTTTTTTCTGGAGTTTTGCGGTGGTACCAGCGTAGAGGGTGTTTCCGTAGTCCAGGCGGCTCGTGACCAGTGCGTGGGTGACCGTTTTTCTAGTTTCGGTGGGGATCCAGCGAAATGTCTTTTTGAGCATCCGAAGAATATTGAAGCAAGATGAAGAAACGGCGTTGACTTGTCTGTTCATCGAGAGTGAGGAATCCAGGATGACGCCCAGGTTCCGTGCGTGGTCCGTTGGGGTGGGTGATTTCCAAGGGCCTCTGGCCACCAAGAGTCATCCCAGGCGGAGGGGGAGGTGCCTAGGATGAGGACTTCTGTTTTGTCTGAGTTCAGTTTCAGACGGCTGTGCTTCATCCATTCGGCTACTTCTTTCATTCCTTCATGCAGGTTGGTTTTGGCAGTGTTAGGGTCTCTGGTGAGTGATAGGATCAGTTGAGTATCATCGGCGTAGGAGATGATGTTGAGGTTGTGTTGGCGTGCGATGACCGCGAGGGGGCTCATGTATACGTTGAAGAGGGTGGGGCTGAGTGAAGATCCTTGTGGTACGCCGCAGATGACTTCAGTGGCCTCTGACTTGAATGGTGGAAGGCGGACTCTCTGGGTTCTTCCGGTGAGGAACGAGGTGATCCATTCCAGTGCTTTTCCTTGGATTCCGACGTTTTTGAGGCGCTGTAAGAGGGTGCTATGACAGACTGTGTCGAAGGCTGCGGAGAGGTCGAGGAGGATGAGGGCGACTGTGTCTCCATTGTCCAGTAGAGTTCGAATGTCGTCTGTTGCTGCGATGAGGGCGGTTTCAGTGCTGTGTTTGGCTCGGAAGCCGGATTGTGAGGAGTCGAGGGATTTGTTGGTTTCGAGGAAGGCGGCGAGCTGGTTGTTGACCGCTTTCTTGATGACTTTGGCCGGGAATGGAAGGAGTGAGATAGGTCGGTAGTTTTTGAGTTCGGTGGGGTCAGCTGTGGGTTTCTTCAGGAGGGCGCTGAGTTCGGCATGTTTCCAGCTTTCTGGGAAGGTTGCGGAGTTGAGGGAGCAGTTGATGACATCTCGGAGGTGCGGTGCTATAATGGAGTCTGCTTTGTTAAAGATGTGGTGAGGGCATGGGTCTGTGGGGGATCCTGAATGGATAGAGTTCATCAGACGGATGGTGTCCTCAGTGGAGATTGGGTTCCAGTCATTGAGGATGTTCAAGGGGGGTGGGGGTCCTGCAGAGGGTTGGGTGGGTTGGTCTTCAGGTCGGTTGTCGAAGCTGTTGTGGATGTCTGCAATTTTGTTGTGGAAGAATGAAGCTAGGGAGTCGCAGAGGGCTTGAGATGGGGTGATGTCGTTGGAGTTGGCTGAGGGGTTGGTAAATTCCTTGACGATGTTGAATAATTCCTTGCTGTTGTGGGCGTTGCTATCTAGTCGGTCCTTGAAAGCGGCTTTCTTGGCATTCCGGATCAGTTGGTGGTGTATGCGGGTGGCGTTTTTGAAGGCGTCCTTGGTGCTGGTATTTGGGTCTTTTTTCCAGGCCTTCTCAAGGGAGCGACAGAGTTTCTTGGATTTCTTAAGATCATCGTTGAACCAGGAGGCCTTCTTGCTGCCTAGTTTGATTTGTCGTTTTTTCAGTGGTGCTAGGATGTCGGCGCTGTTGGATAGCCATTGGGTGAGGTTAGTGGCTGCTTGGTCGGGGTTTGAGGAGAGGGCTGGGGGGTTTTGAAGAAGCGATGAGGAGATCTGGTCGATGGTGATTTTGTTCCAGTTTCTTCGCAGAGTGGGTTGGGGGTGGTTGTTGGATGTGGACTTGTTGTAGGTAAAGTGAACGCAGCTGTGGTCAGTCCAAAGGAGAGCTGTGGTGTGGCTGAAGGAGACATGTTTGCTGGAGGTGAAGATAGGGTCGAGTGTGTGACCTGCGATGTGGGTGGGGGTAGTGACAAGTTGTTTAAGTCCGAGGTTGGCGAGGTTGTCCAAAAGGGTGGTGGTGTTGCGGTCGTTGTTCTTTTCAAGGTGAAAGTTGAGGTCTCCCAAAAGGATGTAATCCTCGGAGGGGAGCGCGTGTGGAGTGATGAAGTCCGTGATGTCTTCACTAAATTGTGCGCGGGGTCCTGGTGGCCTGTAGAGGAGGGTGCCTCTGAGTGTGGTCTTGTGGTCGGTGTGGATCTGGAAGTGAAGGTGTTCAGTGTTGGCGAGATTGACGTCTGAGCTGGTTGAGATGCGGATGGATTTCTTATGGACGATAGCGATGCCTCCTCCTGTTTGGCCGGTGCGGTCCTTGCGAATGATCTTGTAGCTTTCTGGGATGGCAATGGTGATGTCTGGGGCTGATGTGGCGTTCATCCATGTTTCAGTTAGGAAGGCGACGTCCGGAGAGATGGTGTCTAGTAGATTCCAGAGGTCGATGGCGTGCCTGTGGACCGAGCGGGTGTTGAGCAGGATGCATTGTAGGTGGTTGGGGACGGATAACTGTTTTGTGTACGAGGATGAGGAGTTGTTCTTGGAGCAGTCGAACTTGCAGGAGTTGCAGGAGAAGGGACCATGGGTGTGTCCAGGAGAGGCTAGGACGCAGTTGGGGGAACGGCCGGGGTTAAGGGCTAGGAGGGTGGTGGCAGTGTAAGCAATTCGGGTGGGGTGGGCAGTACGAGGGCCAGGGGGTCTAGCGCTGGGCGCGGTCCAGGCGCGGACGGGCGTAGACGGGCTTACCTTTGGCGCACCTTCGGCGTGGCCGTAGCGCGTGGACGCTGCGCGTTGGGACATTAGGCATAAATGAAGTTATGAGGGGGCGGAGCGTGGGAGGGGCAGCAGGGAGGCGGTAGTGTGGCTGAGGGGCGGGCCAGGGGAAATCAACAACAACAAAATGGAGGGTCAGAGGGAAAGGCAGTCAGGGGCAGCAAACACAGAAATACAACGAGTGAGCAGCACAATCAGAGCAAATGCGCTGTGTAAATGAAACACAATGACAAACTATCGAGTGAGCAGTGCTCTATAATCAAATGCACAGATAAGCCTACAATGATTCCAATAGCCTGAGCGAGGTCGCGCTGAATGAGGCAGATAGTAGCAGTGGCGCTATGCGTGTGAGGCGCTATAATTCAAAGGAAGCAGCAGTCCTGTGCAAAGCGCGCTATAACGATACCAGGGAGAGTTACAGCTGATGAGCAGGAGGAGCGTGGTGGAGCGACCGTTCTGAAGCAGGTCCAGGTGGTCACAGTTAGGCTGGGAGAGAGGAAGGCTCGATGGACGTGGGTGGGAGGGGCAGCAGGGAGGCGGTAGTGTGGCTGAGGGGCGGGCCAGGGGAAATCAACAACAACAAGATGGAGGGTCAGAGGGAAAGGCAGTCAGGGGCAGCAAACACAGAAATACAACAAGTGAGCAGCACAATCAGAGCAAATGCGCTGTGTAAATGAAACACAATGACAAACTATCGAGTGAGCAGTGCTCTATAATCAAATGCACAGATAAGCCTACAATGATTCCAATAGCCTGAGCGAGGTCGCGCTGAATGAGGCAGATAGTAGCAGTGGCGCTATGCGTGTGAGGCGCTATAATTCAAAGGAAGCAGCAGTCCTGTGCAAAGCGCGCTATAACGATACCAGGGAGAGTTACAGCTGATGAGCAGGAGGAGCGTGGTGGAGCGACCGTTCTGAAGCAGGTCCAGGTGGTCACAAATATACCAAGAAGTATATTAATTATAATGGTATTTTACCTAACGATGAGATTTGTATATATTGTAATTGTTTTTATTTCGTACTCAAACGAGTTTTTAATTGATTTTAATTCATGAATTTTGCATATTGGGGATGCGAAGTAGTTTTACGTATATGATCTATGTATGACTTATTAATTCTTCATGTTTTTTTTGTTTTTTTTTATGAGGCAAAGAAATTTATTGAACCAAGTTCAACAGCGCAGCGGACTGACGCATTTCGGGCGGATTCCCTTGATCACAGTATATAATTAAATCTTTTTTTTTTTTTTGTTTTTCTCTTTTTATTGAGCATGATCTGTAGTATTCAATCAAATATTTTCTTTCCAAAAAAATACATTCTTAATGAAGCAATAATACATCAGGAAAGTTAATAGGAAGAGAATATATACAAAAAAAGAAAAGAGGGAAAGAAGAGGAAAAAAAAAATAAAAAAATAAAATAATGAACCATTGCAACCCAATACATGTACACAGCTGATATAAAGAAAATATAAAGAAAAAATATATACAATTTGCCTCATCCTATCATGTCGGTCCCTCTCTTATCAGGGGGAAGATCTTACATTGGAGTACCAATCGGAAATTGGGGCCCAGATCTGGGTACCCCGGGCTCTAGCTTTTCTACCTTTTGTGTTATATATAGCTATCTCCTGTTTGTATGTGGCAAGAAATCGACTAAGCCACATCTGAAAGGTGGGTACGTTGGGATCTTTCCATCCGGCCGCCAGAATAATACGAAAGACAGCAGTGCCCAGGAAAACAATCCTCTGTTCCTCCAAATTGTGCCCTAAGGATTCATCATGGCCTAGGAGATATAGTGTAGCAGAAGATCTCAGATTCCGCCCAAAAACTTGAGCCCAAAATCCTCCAATCATTGTCTGTAGATTATCTAGTTTCGGACATTCGGCAAACATGTGGATTGAATCTGCTTGCCCCTGTCTACATCTTGGGCAGCAATCATCTACCCGTAATCCCCAAGTGAAGAGTTTAGACGGGGTAAAATAAAGGTTGTAAATAGTTTTATAATATTGTGCTTTAAGGTTAGGAGCTAAAAATAATGTTGTGTAGAGAGTTAGAGAATAATCAATATCCACATCCGGGTTTCCGAGTTTTAGTGCCCAAGACCGCTCAACACGATCTAGATCATCATTGGAGGATTGAGAGAATAAGTCATATAGGGTGCCTATCCTAGTAGCCCGTTTCTCAATAATAGAGAAAAGATAAAAGCTATCTAAGTTAATATTAAGTTTAGAGTTACGAATATTGGTAAAGACTTGAAAATATTTTAGATAGTCTGTGGATGGAATGTCAAATCTCTGCTGTAACCCCTCGAAAGATGGAATAACATTCTGTCCAAAAAAATCACCTAGTGTATGTATGCCTAGGTTCTCCCATCTCCTAGAGACATTATCTTTCAAACATGATGATATAATCTTACTATGCCATAGAGAGGTATATCTAGTTATTTTGGGTATGCCTAGTTGTTTAGAGGCAAATTTCCAGATTTTCCATGAGTCTTCAATCACCTTAAATTTGGTCTTTTTATAATATGACGCTTCAAGTTGTTTCAAAAATAGCCCTTGACATCTAACACCTAACCCAAGTTCAAAATTAGAAGGGATATTAAAGTCTATGTTAGGTAGATTGGAAGATTTAACTTTAAAGAGCGGGCCCATTTGCTGGAGTAGTGTCGCCCAAAGATAAAATGTCAAATTCGGGATGGCAAGGCCACCTCTATGTAAGGGGAGAGTTAATGATGGTAGTGCTCTCCTTATTTTACCATAATTCCATATAAATTTAGATATTATGGAATCGAAGATTTTAATAATACTAACGTCAGCCATCAATGGAATAGCCCGGAATAAATAGAGTATTCTAGGAAATATACTCATTTTGATATAATTCGCTCTCCCTATTATTGAAAGATGTAGATTATCTACCCTCTTAAGATCAGTTTTTACTACCTTGATTAAAGGATCATAATTAAGCCGATTAATCTCTTTAACATCTGGAGATATATTTACACCGAGATAGGTCGCGTTTTTAACTTTATAGGGACTATCGTATATGATGTTACTTGTACAAAGAACCATGGTTTTATCCCTATTAAGTAAGTAGCCAGAGTAAGATCCAAAAACCTGGGTTATTTGTTCTATTTCTGCTATTGCATCAGCCGGATTGGTTGTGAGCACGGCAATATCGTCGGCGTATGCCAATTTTTTAGTAGAATATGGACCCACCTTAATAGGTTGTATTTGAGGGGAATTAAGAAGCTTTAAAATTAAAGGATTAATTACTAGGGCAAATAATATCGGGGAGCAAGGGCAGCCCTGCCTAGTACCTCTTTGTACCTCGACAAACACCGACTCAAAGCCATCAATGGATAATCTAGCCCTAGGACTAATATACAGGGCTTTTAGGGCTTTAATAAAGCCTGGGCCAAAGTTGTTACATTCCATAATGTCCCATAGGAACCGCCAAGACACTCGATCGAATGCCTTTTCGGCATCGAGTAAGATCACGACATCTCTCCCCCCGTGGCGCCCATGATGTCAAATAGGGCGATGACTCTGCGGGTATGATCCGTCGTACCCCTCCCAGCAATAAAGCCATGCTGCCACGGGGATACGAGATGTTCGATGACCCCCCTCAGCCGATTTGCAAGTATCTTGGCGTATAACTTTGAGTCAGAGTTTATGAGAGAAATGGGTCTGTATGAAGATGGAAACTGGGGGGGTTTCCCCTTTTTTGGGAATATCGCTATGTTAGTGTGTTTCCAAGACTCTGGTGAAGTTGAGTGATGTTGTACCCCTAGAAACAGGTCTAGTAAGTAGGGTAGCATTGTTTGCCCAACAACTTATATAACTCTAGAGGGATCTTGTCAGGACCAGCCGCCTTTCCATTAGCTAGATCCGACAGTGCAATCTGTAATTCTGCAGTTGTAATTTCTTTCTCCAGATCTTCTCTGCCTACTCGATCGATTATTCTAGATAATTCAAGTTCCGACAACTACTCATTGAGAAAGGTTTTCGTGTCTCTTGTAGGTAGATGTTCATTTTCAATTTGATAAAGTTTTTGATAATATTTTTGAAAAACTCCTACAATGTCTTGAGTGGAAGTGTACTGTTGACCCTCATATTCGATATTCTTTATTTTATTGTATGTTTGTTTTTGTCTAGTTTTAAGAGCTAATTGCCTCCCTACATTTTCCCCTGCTTCATAAATTCTGTTCCTATTGATTTGATATGTTTCCGCTGCTTTTTGAGTTAACGAGCTATTAATTTCTGTTTTTAAAGTCAGTAATTTTTGTAGTGTTTCAGAGGTTGAAGCTCCTTGCTGTATTTGATTAGCATGTAGTATTTCCAGGTTAATGAGTTCCACATTAAGTTGTTTGTCGATACTATCTTGAATTCTCTTACGGTTAGCTACAAACGCTATGGTCTCCCCCCTCATTGCTGCCTTAAAACAGTCCCATACAATGAATCTGGGTGCGCTATATTGGTTACAATCAAAGAAAGATTGGGCCCATGATGTAATATGACTTATGTAGTCTGGGTTAACAAGCAGCTTACGGTCAAATGTCCATTGGATATTAGGTCTTTTAAAATTATTCAATTCAAAAGTTAACGTAAGCGCATTGTGATCAGAGATGGTTTTGGGGGATTTAGTTATGTCTATTAGAGCTGTCTTATGTAATGATGTCATAATGTAGTCTAGTCGAACATACTTATTGTGGGGATAAGAATAATACGTGAAGCCGTTATCGTTCTGCTTTAACATGTCCCAGGTATCCCATAGATCATGACTGTCCATCAGATGGGATACTGCCCTATAAACTTTAGGTTTACGGCCGCTATAATTCTGTGGGAGTCCATTGTTTACTAACTTTCCTATATTTAGGTTAAAATCCCCACACACAATGAGTGGACCAGACCAAGAAGCCAATTCTAATTCAAGTTCGATAAAGAGTTGTGGGTCGTACAAATTAGAACCATAAAGTGAACAGATGGTGATATCAGACTCTAGTTGAACCACAACCCACCTACCATGTTTGTCAACAAGTCGGCGTCTAGGGCTCCCCAAACCGGGTTTTGTTAAGATAGCAACTCCCCGTACTTTAGACGTTTGACATGTTGATGCAATCAGATTATATCCAGGAATTTTTAATACATTTTTATCACTCCCAGCTATATGGGTCTCCTGAAGGCAAAGGATGTCGACAGGATCCTGACGTAATAGTTGAAAAAGTTGGGCCCTTTTTCTCCCATCATTAAGTCCGGCAACATTCCAGCTTCGTAGTTTTACTCTCCCCATTCAAAACTATTCCCCATTAAGCCGGCACCGTCTAAACAATATAGTTTGCACCAACACCAACCAACTTTATATTCGGTATTTACATTGATATTCCAGTTCCGGTTAATCAAAATAGATAATATATGACTCCAGCTGCTTAAAGAATTTTTTTAAGTAACCAATAAACCTTTAAAGTTTCTTATACTATAGATCAAGCTCATTTTTGCAGTTTTTTCCCCCGTTTCGCCCTCGCCCTCCCCCTTCCCCACCCTCCAAACCCCTGCAACCCACCCCCCACCCGCAATGTGAGGCAAATAGACTCTATGAGAGTCTTTAGTGATGGAGAGGCACTCCCAAACCAGACTTAGGCTGAAGATATATATAGAGAAAACAGCCCAAAATAGAAAAAGAAAAGAGAAAAAGAAAAAGGAAATATAAAGAGATAGATAGAGGCAGATAGAGGCGAATTGACCTAATATGTCCGTATATAGTCTAAATAATGTCTAATAGGCACTCTTTTCTCCTCTCACTATTCTCCAGTCCTAGTATTCAAGTTCCTTGTTTTCTCCATTTTCTCAACCAGTAGCAACTAAAGAATCATCTATATTGGTTTTTTACCGCTAATAAGCCATTTAGGTAATACTGTCTAGAAATTCTTTGGCTTTTATTTCAGAAGTGAAATATTTGGTCTGACCATTGTATAGAACTTTCAATTTGGCTGGATTGTTTAGATAGACTTGTGCTTTCTTCTCCATAAAGGGTTTGATAAGTTGTCGCAGACGCCACCTCCTTTCCACCGCAGTGTGGCAGAAATCCGGTCTCACAAAATAGGAGATGGAATCTCTAGTCCGTCGAGCTTCAGGTCTGGCTCTATCTGAAATGGCTTGTCGGAGAAGATAGTTTCCAAAAAATACCAGGACTGCTCGTGGATAGTTTCCCTGCTTCCTGGTCGGTTTCAAGGTAAATGGGGTTCTATGCACCCGTTGCACCTCAAGTTCCCAGTTCCATGAAGAGAGCTCAGGGAGGGTATCTTTAAAGAGTTGGATGATGAAGGCTCGAATATCAGTACCTTCGATATTTTCAGGTATTCCAAGGACACGTAGGTTATTACGTCGGAGGCGATTCTCCATGTCCTCGAGCTTCCATCTAATATCGCATAGCTCTGCTTCATGTAATTCGACTTGTTCCTGTGTGGCTATAGCTTCTGCCTCGTTGATGACTATACGGTCTTCCATTTCCGTCATCCTGATGTTAAAGGTATTGACTGATCTTGATAGTTTACGCACTACACCCTGTACCTTGTGTAGAGCTAATTGCGCTTTACGTCCATCCTTTGATGTTTCCTCTCGATGTGAAGCGATAGCCTGGAGGACTGTATCCATCACCGTGGAGAGCGTAGCATCCTGTTGATGTGAAGAGCACCGTTGTGCCGGTCGAGAGCCGGTAGCATGTTCTTGAGTACCCAGTGCTGTGGAAGGGGAGTAATCCCATGTCAATCCCTGGGCTCTTTTCTTCCGTATGGTAGCTCTTTTATTTTCCCTGGATTCTGCAGTTCTCACCTCGTGGTCACTCTCTGTCTCGGAGCCAGTGTCAGTTTCAATATCAAGCTCAGAGTCATCTGACCATCTTGCATCTTCTATCCCTTCTGATATTGAATAAAAATCAGAGGGATCCTTGTCGGTATCAGTAGGGTCAAGGGTTATCTCATCTCCATCGGCTTTCTTACTGCCATCAGGGACCTCCAGCAAGTCCTTTAGATTTTTTGAGATATCTCTCGCCTCTAATGCACCCAAATCGCTCTCTGGTGCATTACATATGACCTGGTTGAGCTCATATTGCGGCGTTTGACCATCCTGCTCGGCCACTATCAATGGGGAAACAGTAGATACAACAGGAGTGTCACACAAGGAAAGGTTCTCCATACCTTGTATTCCAGCGTTAGGGTCTACCCCAGCATTAGAGTCTGGTATTCCTGCTACTGCAGCCATAGATTCCTTGGATATCATAAAGGTTTTTCCTATATTTGTAGAAGTATTTGCACTAGTGTCCATTATTTTCATACCCCCAGTTTTGCCATTCTGAGTTTGCCCACTTGGTGTCGCTGTAGACCTTGGAGTAGCACTCTGGATATTCGAAGTTGATTGTAGCACTGCCGGTATCTGTATTGAAGGGTCCGGAGTCTAGACCGGAGCAGACACAGAAGCAGGGGCGGGAGTCTTCCGGAGCAGCTCAATTACCGAGGGACCAGCTACGGGGGTGTTAGGCTGTTGTCTGGAGCCCTTTGCCGGTTTACCTACTAAAGCGTCGGTCTCAGCAAAATCGCCACTACCTTCCAGCCGTGTGCCGCCTCGCTTTGCTACCAGCTCTCTATCACGGAGAGCTTGCTTCGCTGCTCTGGTCTTGGCTGCAGCAGCAGCTATCGTAGCGGCGTTTTTCGGCGCCATGTCGCAGGGGTCACTCCGTGAAGGCGGAGCCGGGTCAGAGAGCCGAGTCAATTGATTTAGCTCTAGGAGTTTATCTTGCTTCCCTTGCGTAGTTGCCTCTCCGGTCTGGATGCGGGCAATTATTCTCAACACAAGTAGCCCTATCAGTGAAGTGCAAAATGAAAAACGGAGCTGCAGAGCGCTCGGATCCGGTGCAGCCATCGAGAGTCGATCTCCCACTCTATTCCCAGACATCACTCCAAAATCGCCATCCGGGAAAGAGAGGGGTAAGTCTTTGTACATCCATTATTTAGTTACTTGAACAAAGCATCTTCATTTCATTTCTTTGCTGTCTCTTCGCTGTTTTCAAAGCGTTGGCTTGGGAGCTGCCTCACAGCGGTCTAACATGCCGCCGCCATCTTGCCTATCTAATTCCAACCCCCTACATTTTCCACCATTATTATTGTAAATATATAATTACAGGTACTAGCATGTGTCTCAAAGTCTTGTATTACTTGTAATACACTGCTATTGCAGCCACACAAATAGCCAGTAGAGATGCCTGCACTCCCAAGATCCTGTACAAAAGCAAACAGGAAGAGCTTTAAAAATTAGCAAAGCCTCTCTCAGGTGGTTATGAATATTACCCCAGGAGAATTAGGGGTATGTTTTCAAAATGCTTCTGGGGGAAGCTTCTGCACCTTCTGCAGCACCTCAAACACTCTTGAAAACTGATAGTGGTACCCCTACACTTCAAAGGGCACACCAAACCGAGAACAATATGTAAATTAGCACAGTCTGAGGGCTTATATGGTGTTGCAATGACCTGAGGGTGGAATATATGATTAGCAGCTTCCCAGCTGCTTCTACATTTTTAAATGTGACCGTATGCCATGTTCCTGCTTTCTATTTATTTAAACTGTTGTGTCCTCATGCTGCGTTCCTCTTAGAGCCAGGTGGCCCTTACCCTTTGATGAGCACCCAGCATGAATTTATTGCTGTGGCCAAACTCCCTGGCCCTGTAGAGACCCATCCTGGTCATGGGGTTCAGCTAGTGTCAAAGTCCTGAGGTTCTGTAATTCTCAAGACTGACTCTATTTTATATTGTGCCACCATTTTGTGTTGCCCTCACGTAGGCCTGTGAAGGTAGCCTGGCGAACAAAGTGGCCTGGCCTTCTTAGTCCATGTATACATTAACTAGGTTTCTTTCTGACTCTGGAATGAACTGTAAGAAACTGACCTCTTCACCTGAAACTGACCTCGCAAAGCCAATTTCCCTGATCGATCTTTGTCTGAGATTGCCAATCAATGTTCAGGACATCGTATACTTTTAGTTTCTTTGCACATGCCTTATCTTGTTCATCATCTGTTACTGTTTCTTTTTTATGTTTCTTCATTACATGGGTTATGCTTTCAATTATAGGTTTGTCCGGCTTTTGGAGATTGAATTTGGGACATTCCTAATGATTAACTTTTGGGTTGGGATACTGTACATGTAATCATGCCATGCCCTGCAGTGCCATCCAAATCAGATTAACCTTTGTGAACTATGTAATTATAATGTTTTGCCCATATCCTGCTAAAACCCCAAAGGCTACTCACCTGCTGACCCTCCAGATTTTCCATTTGTTTAGGAATGTAATTGGTACAACTCCCTTACATGCCTGGGGCAGGATAAAGAGTATATAAGACGTGAAGTAAGACCATTCTAGCAGACTGCCTCATTCAGTTGCTAAGGCTTCTGTGTGACATAGTCTCACCTCATTTAAGGTTAATAAAAATGTTCTTTTATATTTCAGCTTCATGCCCAAATTCTTTATTATTGGTTTGAATGGACTAAGTATCAGTGAGACCCCTGAGAAGGAGTTCAGATTTCTTCACATGGCGCGGTCAACGCAGGCCTCATCAGAGAAGTGGCTATCTGAGGGAGTGATCTTGTCAGAAGACAGAAATCTACTGAGGAGGACAGGACAGGACTGTACTAAGGAGGTACTCTGTGCACGGAGGTTCTGGGGATTCTTTGTCTCTGCAGCCCAGTATATTTCTGATCTTCCTGATTTTGATCCTCCACATGATGTCACTCCTGACTGAGAACCTTTTTGGCGTGAGTATTTAAAAAAAAGACCGTTAGGTCATTTAGAACTTGGCAGTTAGAATTTGGACAACTATTTGTTTGGTATAGCTTTGGAATTTTGGAATTTGTGTTGGCCAACTTTGGATTTGTATAGGTTTGTATATGCGAATTGCAATTCGTGTAGGCAGGTAATGAGGAGACTTTTCTCTACTTTGTATAAGATTTGAACGGTGCAACGTACGGAGAGTACCTTAAGCACTATTTTGATTATAATATTTGCATATTCTGCAGTATTTTTGGCATACCTGTTTTCAAGCTCACATCAGAGAATGTGTTGCTTTTTGGAAGGTACCATAGTGTGATGTGAAGTAAATTAGCCGGCTCCCCTAGAGAGAATAGCTAAATAGAATTAGGTATAAAAACATATTTCTTCCTTGGTGATTCTGTATCCCCAGGGAATTAAACTATGGACATAATACATACAAGGATCCTCTTTTCTGTGCAATTTTATGAATGGAGATATGCAGAGCGATTTTTGGTGTTCTGCCAGCCAAAGCTAGTGAATTGAGTGTATCTTGGCTTCTTGGAAATAAAGGTCTGTGGGGCTGTTTTTGCAGTTTTTTGGAACACTATTGAGAAGCGCTTCTTGTAAATATGACTTACAACTAGTATTTACAAATGGTTTAGTTTAAGTACAATCTGTGGGCTGTCCTTTGTTTCTGTCTTGAGTATTGATCTGTGGGTTAAATGAGTGTTTAAATGTCTATGTGGTTTTCCCATTAGTGCAACTTCTGTAAGTAAATAGCGATGGCGCTATTTATGAAATAAATAACTGAAAGTGCGCTGTATTGTGTGTCCTGAGTGTTTGACCCCTTTCTGTTTATGTCTGAAATGAGCTCAATGTGTGTTTGTGGTTTTTTCTTGTTTTCAGTCTGTTATGCAAAATGTTAGTTAATTAATATTAATCAGAAATGAAAGAAAAATCCAGAAATTAACCATGTGATATGCTAAAATAGCTATATGTTGCTATTTAATTTATAGAGTAAGCAATTATGCACATGTACAATGCTTTAAAGATAAAATTAAAATTCACATTCACTAGGAATAAAAAAGCCCTCAAAAACGAAATTGTGTGTTTTGAAAAAATTATACTTACAGCATTTTCCTTAGATACATTGTATTAGATATTAACAGGCAAACACATCATCTGAATACATTGGATTTTGCTGTATTGCACACACATTTTGAAACTTGAAATGTCTTAGTTTTAGTTTTAAATAGACAGCCACCGTGCCCACGTTTTCAACACTAAGAAACAGCTGTTGCTGCCGCTAAGCAAGCAACATGAAGCAATCACGAATAGACAGGAGTGTTTACTCAGTCAGGACTTTCCCAGTTAAACACAGGTGAACCTTTGCATTTCAGAATAGTGTTTTAAAAAGGTTACAAAAATAAGGTTCATTATTTTGTATTACAGGAAAACATTTCAATTAAGGGTTTCCTTTCTTTAAGCATTTTTTGTAAGCACATTTGTGGTTCTAATATTAAAATAACTGTTCTTTTAAATAAAAGTGGCGCAAAAATTTGTCATGTTTCAGGTTAGGCTTATGTGCTTAGGCTTGTGAATGAATGTGTCTAAATATGATAGGCAAGGGATGCAGCTTGCTATTATATGTGGAATTATTAAAAGAAAAATTACTAATTATGGAAAATATATATTTTTTAAAAATAAGTGCTTTTAAAATCGTTTTTTAATATTTATAAAGCTTAATACTCATACTATGACCTCCTAGCATTAACATTTTATTTAAGTTGTGGTGAACCGCAAAAATTAGAACATTTGCATATGGAATTTCACTTGGCGCAGGCGTAAAAAACTAATTTTTCCAAGGATTTACATGAGATATGTCTAATGTCCAATCTCTGCAATCTGTAAAGAACATTCGGAGGATGATTAATATGTAGCACAATTATAGGATATTTTTTTTTAAGTGCCACAAATATCAAAGTCGAATTTGGGTAAGTAGACTATTTAAACATCATTTTTTTCATTTAGAGTAACTTTTAAAGTGCCTTAGGCTTCAGTAAATGCACACATTTAGGTATGATACAAATTTGCAGGTTGTTCTCATTTGGGGTTGCTCTCAATGGCTCAGTGAGCCAATGTGCCCGGTGCAGAGGTTTGAGTTTAATATCAGGGTTTAAGGTTTTAACTCTAGCTGGACCTACTGAGACGTTCATCCATTTAAGGTTGATGAAATGAGTACCATTGCATAGGGTGGTAACAAGCATTTGTTCGAAAGCTGGTATGTTGTGTTGTTGTGTTCTGCGAATTATTCATAGTAGATGTTTTTGAGTCTGGGAATAGGAGTGGATTGTGGCACCTAAAGGGAGTAATATATATGGTATGTGGTTTTGGATAGGGTTGGTTATTGCAGGTTAGAAAGAGTTTGGGAAGGCTTTTTTTCTTTGACAGCTTCAGAGTGAGGAGCCGCGGAGTGCGCGAGGCAGATTTTGACCTTAAGGTCTGTCAGGTGGGGGTTAGGAGTAAGTGAAAACAGATGTTCTGCTGAGGTGTTATTCTTAGCTCTTGGAGGACTGTGCTAGGCGTTCATGTATGTCGACATCTGCAGCCTATTAAATCAGGGCCTTGTCTCCGAGAAGTGCATTCCTGAGCGGCTTCGCTCAAAGCAGGGCCTAAATGGGGGTGATACATTTGTATTTCTGTTTTTGAAACATTATGTCCATGTAAGTTGCTTTCATTTAACAGAACAAGAAATGTTGCATTAGTTTTAGAAGATGGTTGGTTACATTTGATATTTTGTGTGTTATGTGAAGTGTCAGCAGTATGTTGAAGCAAGATGTGGTTTTTGTATGACTCCTTTGAAAAGAAATGTTCGTGTGTTTTTCACGTTTTTACATTTTGTCCTTCTATGAATTGTTCCTGTTGGTCCTGTGTGTCAGAAGCGACACAGTAAGTCGTATTTGACAGCCGATCTCCACTAACTGGTGATCTGCTATTAAAAGGAGGGTGTGTAAAGTAAAACAAAGTGTAATTTTAATGTTAAGCCTGACAAATTAAGCAGGCCCGAATATTGGGTTTTGGGCAGCATGAAGTGCGTGAGTCACCGCTCATTTACATATGCTATTGTAATTTGTCTATGCTTTTTGTGCTTGGTATACAGCACGTCTATCTGATGGCTTGACATGTGTGTTTTTTATTTTATGTATGTATTTGTTTTATGTTGCTGCTTTTGATACTATTACAAGTTCCCCTGTGTTGTGAAGGGATTTGCATGACGATGCGTATCGCTGCACAACAGTTGGGTGGATTTGCCCTGATACTAAATTTCACAGATGTGATATTTTCATGCTGTGAACATGACAGACAACACTTCACCAGTGTATGTCAATTTGGCTATAATAGTATTGAAGAAAAATAAAAGAGATATACAGGATCAAAGTGTGTCACCTGCAGTTAGTCACGTTACTGCCCCTTCCCTCAAGGAACAGGCAGCCCTAGATTTATGTTTCCTTGATTGGACCTAAGAATGAAATTATAGATCTGTGACTCTTGTACAAGAAGACCTAATTTCTATATTGCATTAGTCTGCGTCCTAAGTAGTGTATGGCTTTGTTCCTCAAAGGAAACCAGGTTTCATTTTTCCCTGAAGAAGGAACTGGAACATTAGCTGAGATTACCGTATATGGTGTAACGGCCAGCGGTAGAGTTAAAATTTGTGTACTATTTTGACTTTTATGTATCACGCATACTCTTGGTGTTGGGTCACAAACTTGACTATCACCTGAGTAATTTCTTGTTCTTCCTATAGATTTTTCTTTTGCCGCTTCTCCCTTTGATCGATGTCGCATTGTGCCTAGTTATTGGGGATTTTACCTGTGTCCTAGTCCCATTTCCCTTTTCCGTATTCCTTTCACCAGTCAGCCCATTTATTATTATTGGTGTATTGTTCAGGTTCACACTTCCAGACTGCAGTAATGTACCAGGGACCCTCAGATTATGTATAATTTCCTTTTGTATGACCAGACTGGTTTTCAAGAATTTTCTTCAGGCCTACTTTGATGTTTTCCAGTCTGACTGTCAGGGTAGTGATGGACTGGTTAACTGACTTGCTACTATAGTAAGACAAGTTTTCCACCTCAATAGGAGATACCTTACGTTTATTTTTTGAACATGACAAATTCAATGCCTATTTTAATTTGGTTTTCAGTTCCCTTTTGTTCCTGCTGCTTTAGTTTTTGGTGGGATCAGATGTGTTCTAATCATGGAAATACTAGGACTCTCTAGTTCTTGTCTTTTGTTTCTACATTTTGATCATTAGCCTTTGTATTGCATAGTCCACTTGATGCACAATTATTAAAGGGAGGTATCTACATGTCCCTGATAATCTGTATCATGTGATTTCTCTTTTGAGGTGTTTTAGATAAGGAATTTAGGAACACCTAGAGGTAATAATTGAGGAAAAAAATGTTTACCCCATTAGACAATGCCACTATGTGTGAGGACATCCATTCAGATAGAATTCCCATGTAGCTATCTACCCTTAGATGGTAGAGAATAATGAAGAGAACCCAATTGAAGAGGCTAGAGGCACTGTTTTGCCTACTGCCTTTGTCTTTGTATTCTATGAGAATGACAGTGTATCTTAGATTACAATAGTCCCATGTCGTATGGCCACTCCTTTGAAGATTGCAGGCCACCTGCTTGCAGTCCCCTTGTTAAATACAATGACCTGTTTTTGTACTAAATTGAAGGAAACTACCAACTGTGTCACATTTCCTACATCACTAGGTTCTGTGGTATCAAGTCACAATAACCTGCAGAACATTTATTTGAGCCTAATTTCCATCAGTGATAGCTACAGATGAATGGCAGACATCTTGGCCCCACAGTCCCAACACCCAGAAAGTAGCAAGGCTGGACAGCGATCGTCAGCGCGCCATCAATGGTATCTCCAAAGCATCGTACTTGCTCCATCAGACGGCATAGGACATCACAGAACCAGAGTTTCAGTGCAAAAGAGCGAAAGAGAAGGATCCCTGTTGTTTTGAGGCTGCAGTTTTCTACCTGTCATGTGCTGGTAACCTCTGACAGTGTGCAGTCCCTTGAGCCCCTCGGCCTGAGTTTTGGCCATTCCCCTTTCTTTTCTTTGCTCCAATGGAAGGGCAGTGCACCGGAGGATCCAAGATTGACAAAAGGCACTACATTATGGTGCCCATGAAAGAGCAGCCTGAGCGTCCTCTGACACTGAATAATGAGTGTTGGAGCCTGGGAATGTAGTCCCGGGTCTGCACGAGATGATCTGTGCCCATGACCAATGAAGAGCACATTATTTATAGTGTCTGCCACAGAGGAGAGACACTGGTGCACTGCCTTGAGACATTGAGACTTTGGAGTGAGCTGTCGGTGTTTGCAAGGAAGGCACTCCAACTAAGCAGTACTATTTTCATGAAGAGGCCTGAATCGAGAGGCCCAATGCAGAAGAAGACAATGAAGCAGATTTGATGGACGATAGAAGCCTGCCAGAGAGGCTTTGAACGGACTTTGGGCACAGTTGCACAAGCGGTTCCAGTGCAATTGTATAAAGTAAATGTTAATTAAGTTCTCATTTGACTGAATTGCCATAGAAGAGGAAGTGGCTCCGCCTCTAGCATCCAAAAATGGTCCACCAGAAGTGAGTCTTTGTGCTACTATGTGTGTTCGGAGACCTGTCCCGAGAGAAGTAGAGAATAAATAGATGATATTACAGCAACACCTTGACGACCTAATAAATATCGATATAGACCTAAATTCAGATTAACATGAGTCTTAGGTTATTGCCTACGTAATGGCAAAAGGAGGGACCGAGGTTCTGTAATTCTCGAGACTGACTCCATTTGATATTGTGCCACCATTTTGTGTTGCCCTCACGTAGGCCTGTGAGGGTAGCCTGGCGAACAAAGTACCCTGGCCTTTTTAGTCCATGTATACATTAACTAGCTTTCTTTCTGACTCTGGAATGAACTGTAAGAAACTGACCTCTTCCACTGAAACTGACCTCGCAAAGCCAATTTCCCTGATCGATCTTTGTCTGAGATTGCCAATCAATGTTCAGGACATCGTTAACTTTTAGTTTCCTTGCACATGCCTTATCTTGTTCATCATCTGTTACTGTTTCTTTTTTATGTTTCTTCATTACATGGGTTATGCTTTCAATTATAGGTTTGTCCGGCTTTTGGAGATTGAATTTGGGACATTCCTAATGATTAACTTTTGGGTTGGGTTACTGTACATGTAATCATGCCATGCCCTGCAGTGCCATCTAAATCAGATTAACATTTATGAACTATGTAATTATAATGTTTTGCCCATATCCTGCTAAAACCCCAAAGGCTACTCACCTGCTGACCATCCAGATTCTCCATTTGTTTAGGAATGTAATTGGTACAACTCCTTTACATGCCAGGGGCAGGATAAAGAGTATATACGACGTGAAGTAAGACCATTCTAGCAGACTGCCTCATTCAGTTGCTAAGGCTTCTGTGTGACGTAGTCTCACCTCATTTAAGGTTAATAAAAATGTTCTTTTATATTTCAGCTTCATGCCCAAATTCTTTATTATTGGTTTGAATGGACTAAGTATCAGTGAGACCCCTGAGAAGGAGTTCAGATTTCTTCAGTCCCAAAGTCCATCCTTGCAGGGCATCAGCTGATTTCTACTTCCAGCTTGGCCTTTTTTTGCTGTCATTGCTACCAGGTTTTGTGTAATCTCATCTGTCTCTCCGTCAGTTTTAAGTGGGGGTGGAAGGTTTTAAAAGCCACTGAACCACGTGTGAGTGCCAGGGTGCAATATGATCACACCACCCTTATCTCAACCCTCTAGTACAGCATTCTCAGACAATCCAATATGGCAACTTCAAGTTGTGTGTAGAAAGAGTTTCCATGATAGCCTCAGCTCCTTCCCTACCTGACACAACTGCCCGACCCCTTCCCTCAAAACTTTAAATGTAAGCCCCTTCTGTGTTGGTTCCAGAGGCCTAGCCCTCCTCATTTGTTTGTCTGGGACTGGACTGTCTGAGCCCAGGTGCGGTAAATCAAGTTAATTAACTGATGCAAGCTTCCTCCCCACACTTTCTTTTCACTGGAACTGGGTTGAGCCCTGTTAGTTGCTTTATTGTGTGTGACAGCCTTTGATCCTCCTACTTGGGAGCAGAATAATTAACCTGGCCCGTAGGGAGGACACAGGCCTCAAATCTGATTATGAGCTGTGCCAGGGAAATATGACAATTCTTAAAGTGCCATAAGGAGTGTATGTATGATGTTAGGGGCTGCAAATCTACAATAGGGGTGTATGTGCACCCCTAGATTGGAACCGTGCTAGACCCTGTTCACCAAGGTGGAGTGAAAGTTTACTTTAGTGCTGATTTCACTTATGTGCAATATAGTGTGATCACCATGGCAGTTCAGTAAGCACTACAACCTACACTATGAATGCCCACTAACATTTGAAGGCCTACACCAGGTCACTACCAATCCCTCAAGGGTTCCTTCTGCAACAGGCTACCTGTGCACATATATTGGGCTGGGCCAGATGATAGTCTCACATGTGCAGTCTGCACACATGAGTACACGTCTGTGCTCACATGTTAAGGTGCAACCAGCTAAGAACATCTTGTACATGCTCTGCAGCAGCAGCAGCAGCCTTATCTTAAAAGGCAGCTACTGGTGGATAGAACTCTCCGTCTATTTAATGTGAATTTAATGTGAGTGAGACTCCTGAGTGAGACTTCCTCACAGTAAAATTTCAAAAACCAGGTAGTCAAATGAGAATAATCTTGAAGGGATTAAACAGGTAGAACCCATTTGCTATATATATTATGTAATCAATCAGTAGATGATTAAAACATAGGTAATTTAAAGACATTCTATGCATTATTGTAAAAGATGTTTCTATGAGTGAGCACCGACATACATGGAGAATATTAAACTATGCCAGCTAAACAGGCAGGTGATTCACAGTGTTTGTCTAGGAAAGGTTGAAAAATAGCAATTTTGCAACAAGGAAATTGCTGCCATGAAGGCGTCACTCAAGGTAAAACACAATGGGCGTTATTCACGAAGGTAAACTTACACTTTTGTATTACATTTACCTTTGTAATTTAGGCCCGAAGAATAACAAGTTGCACAGATGTAGATATAATTTGTGCCTTGAGAAATCACACTATCCCTATGGATTAATCTTTTTTTTAAGGATTACAAGCAGCGCGAAGAGGAGCTCTATTTAAAGTGTTTTCTAGCGCGAGCTCTAAACTGCTTTTAGATTGTTTTTAGACGCTTTAAAAAATTTTGTGATTGTTTTTTCTACCTAGCACATTCCAGCAGCCGTGGCCGGTAGTGGGAGTACCAGGCGGGCGGTGACATGGGGAGGGGGAGGGGCAGGTTGGGGGGTAGTAATGTATGGATTACGGACCTTAACAGGTAAGTAAACATATAAATAAATAAAACGAATTTCGTTGCGCGCACTGCATCGCATGTGGTGATGCAGTGCGCGCAACGAAATTCGTTTTATTTATTTATATGTTTACTTACCTGTTATGGTCCGTAATCCATACATTACTA
Source organism: Lissotriton helveticus (assembly GCF_964261635.1). Classification (NCBI taxonomy): domain Eukaryota; kingdom Metazoa; phylum Chordata; class Amphibia; order Caudata; family Salamandridae; genus Lissotriton; species Lissotriton helveticus. Next base: position 262,981,617 of record NC_136071.1, read on the forward strand.
CCCCCCACCCTGCCCCTCCCTCTCCCCACGTCACCGCCCGCCCGGTACTCCCACTACCGGCCGCGACTGGATTCCACAATGCACTTCCCTCTGGTCCCCGATCTGACTGGCATTTCTGGCTGTTTGTGCGTAGGGACGTGGCTCCTCCCCCCAGGTTTGCCTCATTTCCGGTGACAGCACAGTTAAGGTACATGTGTGCACGGACGCACAGCGGATTACAAGCAGTGCGAAGAGGGAAATATTTAAAGGGTTTTCTAGCGCGAACTCTAAACTGCTTTTAGATTGTTTTTAAACGCTTTTAAAATTGTAGTGATTGTTTTTGCTACCTGGCACATTGCACACTGCACTTTCCTCCGGTCCCTGGTCCGACGCCACATTTCTGGCTGTTTGTGCGGAGATAAGCGGCTCCTCCCTCCAGGCTTGCCTCATTTCCGGTGACAGCACACTTAAGGTACATGTGTGCACGGATGCGCAGCGGATTATAAGAAGCGCGAAGAGGGGCTATATTTTAAACGTTTTCTAGCGCAAGCTATTAACTTCTTTTAGATTGTTTGCAGACACTTTTAAAATTGTTGTGATTGTTTTTGCCACCTGGCACATTACACACTACACTTTCCTCTGGTCCCCATTCCGACCCGGCATTTCTGGCTGTTTCTGCAGAGCGACACAGCTCCTCCCCAGACACTTAAGGTACATGTGTGCATGGATGCCCAGTGGACGCGTGCAGCGGGCGCCCCACTGACGCGCCAAAGGCAAGCCCGTCTGCACCCGTCCATGTCCGGACCATGGGCAGCGCCATCTATGCTGCACTCACAATAACGACAAAAACATCTCCTGGACACAAGATTCGCTTCTGAGTCTAAGGAAGACTGCGTGCCCAGATGGTCATGTTATTGATCTAGTGAGTGCTAGACTCCCCATTTTTGTAAAAACTATAATTTTGTCTTTAGGAACACAGTGGGACTACACGGAAACACTAGAGCAACCCCATTAAACTCAGTGTTAATGAATCATGGAGACAGAATAAGAGCCTGCCTTATTAACTGCAGATCACTGCTCAAACATACAGACAACATATGGTTATCTTTATCTAATAATGATTGGGATTTGATGTTCTTGACCGAAACCTGGCTAAAAGAGGAATCTAGACCTGCACTGGCTCTAGCTATCCTACCAGGCTTTAGAATACGCTGTGCAAACAGAACAGGAGATAAAAAAGGAGGTGGAGTAGCATCATTGTGAGAGACTCCTGGGAGATCTCTTCTACAGAGCTACAAAATATGGGCTCCATTGAAGGCTTGAATTTCTGTATAAAGATCGGACCCACATCCTCTCTTGCAGGACTATTGATCTACAGACCCCCTCGTTGCTCTCCTAGCCTAACTTTAGATCTCTGCAATATCTTTGCGCAGACGTCATTACATTATGCTAACTACATGGTCCTAGGAAACTTTAACTTACATATTTTGGACCCCAACTGTACCCATGCATCTCAGCTGATGATGTCACTTGTTGGGGAAAATCTCACTGAACATGTAAGATCCCCTACCGACCGTGCTGGCAGCATTTTAGATCTGTTTTTTTCTAACATCCCTTCCTTGGTCGCGGAGCCCCCGCAATAAATAGTATGGACAGACCATTTCTTCATCCCTTTCTCATGTATTAGGGAAACACCACAAGTAGGTGGACAAACTTGTAATACACCTAAAAGGAACTGGAAGAAACTGACACTGGAGTCCTTAGGCTCAGCTCAGTTGGGAAGCCAACCTCAATTCACCAATGACCCCAACACTGACTCGAATGCTGTGACCAGGTGGATCTCGGACACCTTGGACAACTTAGCCCCAGTTAGGTTAGGCGGTTCCTCTAGACATTTTCAGTCGGCCCGTGGTTCTCTGAGGAACTCAAAGTGGAAAAAAGTCAATGTAAACAAAAAGTACACTTTTGGAGGAAAGAATATTGTCCTGCAGCCAAATTGATTTACAGGGATGCTCTAAAAGAACTCCATCAATCTAAGAGGGTTGCTAGAAGAGACTACTTTGTAAATCAAAATAATACCTTGGAGAACTCCTGCAAAGAAATCTTTAAGCTAGTCCGTTCTTTTACCAAACCTATAGCACTTGAAAGTAAGATACCTCCATCATTGTGTGCTAAAGTGTCGAATTTCTTTGAGGAAAAAATCTTGAAGGTCTATGATGCCTTCACGACTAGAATGGAAACTACTGAATCAGATGTTGTTGAAACCCATGTTGGGGAGGTCTCCTTCTCAGAATTTCCCTCCATCTCACAACAGGAGTCATTGGTAGAGAATAGAGATCCTGAAATGCAAATCTGTTTCCCCAGAAGATCCATGCCCCCAAACCTTTGGAGAGCACTGGCCCACCTTAAAACACCCACCTTGAACCACCTATGGAACAGCTCACTAGCCACTGGCATCTTCCCGGAGTCTTGGAAACATGCTATGCTACTACCTCTCTTGAAGAAGCCCAATGCTGATCCAGGTGAGCTTAACAACTACCGCCCGATCTCACTACTTCCAGCCCCGGCTAAGATGCTGGAAAAATTGGTTCAACGTCAACTGACCAATTTCGTGGACAGATGCTGCATTTTAGACGAAATTCAGTCTGGGTTTTTGGGCTGGCTTCAGCACAGAGACAGCTTTGTTGGAGGTAGCAGAGTCTATAAGAATGACTGCGGACACAGGAGCCTCAGTCATACTAGTGCTCCTGGACTTTTCCGCAGCTTTCGATAAAGTGGATCACCTAATCCTACTTGCCAGGCCTAAATGTGCGGGAGTGGAGGGGATGGTTCTCACCTGGCTAAAATTCTATCTCAGTGACATTATGCAAAGAGTCACTCTTTACCCGTTTAAGTCAGAAGTCAAACCCCTACGTTGTGGGGTACCACAGGGAACGCCTTTAAGCCCTTTACTCTTTAACATATATATGGCTCCCTTCTTCTCGCTCATTTCCAAATGGGAAATAAAAGCTATTTCCTACGCAGACAACACCCAGCTGGTATTCTCCTTCAAAGACCACTCAGTTAACGCCTTCTCCAGATTCAGGGATGTCTGAAGGACATCTCCAGCTGGATGAACAATAATAAATTAAAGCTTAACGCAGAGAAATCTGAGGTCCTGTTTTTTGGCAAGGCACCCCACACCTCGGCTGGACTGTGGTGGCCGGAGGTATTGGGACTACCCCCATGTACCTCAGCCTCGCTAAAAAACTTGGGTGTAAAATGGGAACACAACCTGATGTTCACAACCCAAGTACGGTACTATGCATCCTCTTGCTTCGGTATACTGATAAGCCTGAGAAAATGCTTTGGAAACGTTGTTCACGCATCACTGACATTGAGGGTGGACTATGCGAATAGTCTCTACCTGCATATCTGATTAAGAGATTGCAAATGGTGCAAAATGTGGCTGGGAGCTTGTTCAGAAGAGTGCCTTTTAGACAACACATTTCTCCGCATATTAAACAGCTCCACTGGCTACCTGTAGCAAAACAGATAGAATTCAAGTCCCTGACTAGCCTTAAGGGCTCTGAGAGGCAACTGTCCCAGCTACATTAGGAAAAGAATCCACCCCATCAACAAAAACGCTCATTAAGATCAAGCTCCCAGAATTTGCTCTGCGTACCACGATATGCAAAAGCTCACATTGGGGGTAGATCTTTTACAGTAGTTATGACCAGATTATCGAACTCTCTTCCAGTTAAACTTCACCTAATCCAATCGGAATTGAGGTTTCAGGAAAGCGCTGAAGGCCTGGCTATTTAGCCAGAGCTAGACCCCTGACAATCTTTCTCTCCTGCTTGCCTGCTATAGCATCGGGACACCTCTGTTTGTGGTAGCTGTTGCGCTTTATAAATGTATTATTATTATTACGAATAGCACCTACAAGAGTCGTTGTAGGTGTTCCAATTTGGAGTGATGGATCGGTAGGGGACAGTTGTCAGAGAAATGTAATTCGACTGAGGTAAAATCTCCAAACTTTGTGACGTGATTGCTATTCACATTTTCAGTGCTTTCCCCCACAGTACAAGCATTTATACAGACACAGCTAAATGACTCAGTTGTAAGAGCTGCAGAAAACGCTGGAAAGTTCCCCATCAGTACAACATTTGTGAAATATCACAGAATTCCAAACTCCACCAGGCAAAATATTAACAAAAAGATACCGACTAGGTAGGTTTGGAAAAGCAAGCATCCATCAAAAAAGTGCGTGATTAGTATATATTTGATGGATAAAATTCAAAAAATGAGAATAAATGGGCACCTTTGCCTGGAGGCTTTGTGCATCCGGCATACAGTGATACATTTTTGCAGATAGTCTAGGACCATGCACCATTACCTCTACCCAATTCATCTTAAAACAAATTGAACAGGAAGCCAGCATAGTCAGTTTAGCGTGGCTAAAGTAACTATTTGTCACTGTTCTTGGCAATTTTGTTTCAATCATATTCATCATGTTTCTTCATGAGGCGAACCAGCAAGCAGTGTAGCTCATCATCCCAGCCCCCGTCATTCATTGGTAGTTTCTAGTGAAGAATAAGATATTCATGAGGCAGACTGGTCTGCACTGCACAACAGGCAATGATTGATGACATTCAGAGCTTAAATCCAAACTTTGTTTCCTCCAGAGGCAGAGGTTGGTGGAACATGTCCCGTTTGGGGGCCGGAATCTAGAACCTACAGCTGCAAGTGCAGTATGAGGGATAATGAGGATTGCAAGGTAGTCACCTAGAGAGTTAGCATCTGCTCACCTACACATTTTTATCAGTGAAGAATCTCTCTAGGGAATGTAAAATGAGTTATTTCCCTTTACCCTCTGAGGAGAGGCTTGGTGTATATTTGCAAATGCAGCACATTCCTAGAGGTTGGAGCTAGTGCAGATATGCACTCAAGTTATTATAGAAAGGCCAGGCACTGCTCCCTGAGACTCAAAGGCTGACCGAGATCTCAACTAAACTTATCTTGTGAACATTGCTATCATCTGCTCTTCGAAGAGGGCACTAATGGCTGTATGGGGATGACAAAGAAAAACCAAAGGTGGTGATGGACGGAGCGTTGACAATACAAACACTCACCTCAGTCAACTGATCTGGGTTTAATCCATCACCGTTCTTTAGCTCACTCCGCCACCCCAGTTCAGACATGGCCATATGCAAATCAGTCTGACCCTGTGCCTCATGGGAACAGTCCAGCCTGAACTGCCAAGCCATGTCTTCCCTGGACTGGAATCAAGCTTGCCAGGACCGGTTTCTGGCATTAAAGCCGTCTTCAGCCGGGCTTGCTTGACTCCAGTGGCAAAGTGAGCAAGGGACTCACGTCTGAGCATGCCCTGCCAACTTAGGGCAAACAAAGAAAAACCAAAGGTGGTGATGGACGAAGCGTTGACAATACAAACACTCACCCCCCGTCAACTGATCTGGGTTTATTCTATCACGTTCTTTAGCTCACTCCGCCACCCCAGTTCAGACAGGACACGACTTCACCGTGGACGAGTGTTTATTATAGATATGTACCGGGAGCAATTCCAGCCCCTGCACACTATCTGCATGATCTGTTTCAGATATATACTAGAGGGAACTCAAGGATAAACATCTGGTCCCATCTGAACCATGGTTTGGGGTCTGATCAAAATGTACTTTGCTGGGAAAAAAAGACTGATACCTGCATTCGGAGGTGGATTATACCTACCTCAGGTCAACGGCGGAAAAAACACCTGTGGTGAGATCAGAACTTTGATTCCAGTCGGAAGGAAAAGGTTGGCTGATAGATTATTTCAACCCAGGCGACAGTGCTGTCACATAGAGTTGTAAAAAGTCATTCTTCTGACCTGAGATCACTAGAACACTACTTAGATTTCATAAATAGCACAGTCTGCAGGAAAATATTCAAGCAGGAATTTGTTCAGACATACAAATGCCTAACATAACCATGGCACCATTGAGCAGTTTTATTTTTACCCGCATATTGCCATTTAGGGCTGCTTGTATTAAGTTTTAGAGGTACGTTGGTATTATAAATAAAGTACATAAGCAAATAAAGATATATTCTAATGCGCCTTTTGCTCATTCATTGCACAGCACTGATTCTTACATATGCTTGAAACCAAATACAACATTTAAAATACGATGACACATTGCTCAGTAACACACACATCAGTGTCTTTGCCACAATTCAACAACTGTGAGGTGCACGATGCTCAAAATACAGCTTAAAAAAACATTTTAGAACAAAAATGAAAAACAACGCATTTCATAGCTCTGTACTAAATAATCATGTTTAGCTAAATATAGTCCTTTACCAAGTCAATGATCGAGAGCACAGTAAATTTACTATAATGTTTAATTAGGACATTAGGACAGAGACATACTGATACTGTGATGCACTTCAGTTTGAATGCAAGAGCTTCTTTTTGTGATGTTAATGAATCACACAATATGTATCCGACATAAATTCAAAGCAATGGTTATCGGCTACTAAACCAAGAAAGAAGCCAATTTAAGGGGCATCTCCCTCAGCGCTTATATATATTGAATATGAGGTTTGGTGATCGCTGCACAATTTATTTTTTTTCCCTTTTTTTTTTAGTAGAGCTTTCAGAGAAAATATTTCTTATTGACATATTACATAAATCAGAATCGGAGTATCACTTTTCTCAGCCAGTTATACAAAATAAAATTCAAAGAATTATCTACAAACTTAATACATAATCAAGAAACTGTGCACCCTTATACTCAAGCTTCAGTTTAACATTATACAAGAAATTTCCAAATGCCAGCGAATTTTTTGGTTGCCCCTATTTGTTTAGCATATGCTTCAAGTTTTTTTGTATGGATCATTTTATTTAACCATTTCTCAAACACCGGAACTTTCTGTGTTCTCCAATTTTGTAAAATCAGTGATCGGGCAACCAGCATTGGAGAAGCAAGAAAAAGCCCTTCAGCTTTTGACAATCAATCAATCATTTGTAAAGCGCACTACATACCTGCAAGGGTCTCAAGGCGGGGGGGGTCGTTACTGATCGAACAGCCAGGTCTTGAGTATCCTCCTGAAGGTCAGCAGGTATTGGGTTTGTCGTAGGCTCAGTGGGAGGGTGTTCCATGTCTTGGCGGCGAGGTGGGAGAAGGATCTCCCACCGGTGGTTGTTCTTTGGATGTGCGGGACGGTGGCGAGTGAGAGGTCGGTGGAGCGTAGCTGACAGTTCGGGATGTAGAAGGAGAGTCGTCTGTTGAGGTAGGCAATGCAACCCTGCTGTTTACACCAAACAAGGCGGCTTCTGCTATTGGATCATAATGCTTTTGAATTGCCTGACTGACATACCCAAATATTTTCTCCAAAAAACCCTCCAACTTAGGACATGAGAAAAATATATGCCTCCAACCCCCCTCCGATCTAGCACGACCACAAAAACACCTATTTTCGGCCTCTAGGTACATTTTGTTTAAAGCCTTGGGAGTGTATTAAGCCATCAAATGTGCAAGAAAAGGCATTGTTTTATCATTAGCAGCTCTAAGAGTCTTATTAGCTATGGTTGATATTTTCTGCCATTCTTGTTGAGAAAAGCGACACTGAGTTTCTGAGGTGACTTTTTCCAAGAACTTGGCAACCAGAGGAGATTTGTCTTGTGACCTAATTAGACGATACCAATTGCCTATCCCACTCACATTGGAAGTAAACAAAGCAATTGCTTCCTTCGAGGGGGAGCTATTAGATACAAAATTATATTTCTTGAATACATAAACTATTTGGATATATTAAAAAAATGCGGGTTTATTCGGACCATAGCATCTGGCTTTGACTTCTTCCCAAGTAATAATTCTTCCCTGAATAACAAGCTGATTAACTGTCCCAAGACCAGCATCGTGCCAATTTTTTCAACTGAGCTGAATTATAATAGAGGCCCAGCTCTCTACATTCACTTAGTTTTAAGAAGAAAACCCCGGGGAATGAACTCTGTTTAAAAACATCACAAAGTCTAATTGAAAAGTCCAAAAGCGTTTTGTACCTTGTTTTTTTTGGAAATTTAGCTGTTTTAAGAAATGTAGGGATTTGAGTTCCGGCTTCTGAATCATTTTCGATATAAACAAATTATCAATCCTTTTAGATTCAGAAACTAAACAGGCTGTAAAATACAAAAATGCAGACTCTTAATATACATGGATATTCAGGAGTGCTAGACCACACCATTGAATGATCGCTGCACTCTTGGTGTGATATGGATTCCTCCTCACCAGCAAGCTGGTGGTGCTGAAGAACAAGGCCACGGTGGAAATCAAAAATCAAAAGAAATGTAAAATCATTTGAAATGGTTGCAAATGAAGTTTAAGGATTGAGGGTGAGCTAGGTCACAATCCCTGATATCAAAAAAGGTGGTTAGTGGTGGACACTTTGCACCCCCACCCCTAGGAGCAGGGCAGCAAGCTGCCCGAGGTGATCCCACCACCTGCACAGACCACACAGCAGGAAACACACACCACCACGGCTGTCTTCCCACAAACAACACATGGAATTCCAACACCGTGTGTTGGGTTGCCAGGTGGAGTTGGCTGATCAGCTGCGGGTGGGTTTCAAGCTCGTGGCAGCCAAACTCGATGCCATACATGGGTGCCTGAGTCCCATCAGGGGCCACTTACAGTCCCTAACGGACACACACTGTCCGCACCATGCTCCACGACAATCCTTGACTTCCATCGCTGGGGCCATCTCTCGGATACAAGAACTGTCTAGTCAGACAGGCATCTGCGATAAGAGCACAGAGTTGGCACAGATGCGCAGTACAATTGAGACCATGGAGCAGATGCAGGCTGGAAGTTTGGCTGCCACGGCGGAACACCAGTGAGATGTAGCTGGGATCTTCCATGCCTTGCAGTTCATCATCCTGCCATTGCTGCCGCTAAGTCGGGCCCAGATGACTGCAGCGGGAATTGCGACACACACCTCTCCAACCCCTGATATGTCAGTGGAACACAGTGAAGCAGCCCTATCACCATCGTACCCTAATGTGTCAGTGGCACCCAGTGATGTTGCCATTACCCCGCCACACACCTGACTGGTTCTACACCATGTTTCATGCCCTGGGACAACACTTTCCACTGACTCCTAGAACACTCAGCGACATACACCAGGATCACGACATGGACAGGCATATCTTTACTGGTGGACAATAACACAGCACTCCGGCAGTGGACTGCAATCTCCCTCGCCCAAATCACTTACCAATCCCCAGCGATCTCTGGCTGGCACACCACTTTGTTCCCATGTAATGTGGGCTTGGCATGGCCATTTACAGCTCCAGCTCCGGAATGCACCAGAATGTGAATAAAACATACGAAATCACACAGATGTGTCATGCCTATGTTCACTCAAGTGTGAAACTATTGATGTATGTATGGACAATGATTGTACAAGAAGGTACACCCATGTAAATGACATCAATGTGCATGTTGAACCCTGAGCCACATGGCCAGTTGAATGACTGTAAAGGTGAGTACTAGCTATGGCCTCGTTGCACATTTATGAAAATCTCGCTACCCCCAATGTAGGCACATGTCCATGTATTGAACAAGGCTGTGTGTAGGAATCACCAAATCAGTAGCAGGCCAGAAGTGGTGTCCTACATCACTTTTGTCACCAGAACTTCACGTTGCATACCTACTCACAAACATCTGTGTGGAAACAATCTGTTTTGAGGCTTAGCATTGCTCCACATGGTCAGAGGTTGAACACCATACTCACATTGCTGGAGACACGTAAGTGCACAGGTCTGCCAGCAACAATCCCAAACACAATGTTTGGCTTACAGAGGTGGAGCAGGCAAAAGGGACCCACCCCCATTGTACAGGCGTCACTAAGTCCCTCCCTGTGTAGGGATGATGCTCATTGTGGCACACGATTCGTACATCCAATTAACACTCATCACAGTTGGACAGTAGTGAAGTTGAGGAGACTTTATTGGCATGTGCATGTCGGTACGGACAAGGTAAGGGCCACAACATGCAGGGACATGCTTGAGACACTTACTAGCAGCATGGGAACATGTCGAGGTGCAAGAATTGGTGGTGCAGAAATGTACACAAATCGTTACGGATGGCAAGGGTCTCAGCCCACCTTGCCTTGCTGGACGAGTCATGTGAGGTTTGGCGTCTGCCCATTGCCCCGTGTCAGGGGACACGACTCACAGCCCATGGGGTCTGCATAGTGCTGTACCACCGGACTGCGCTGACTGTCTGCTCTGCTGACAGTGATCAGGTGAAAGGGTCCGACATGGTCAAATGTCGTGCTACATTGCCATGTGTGTACTCCCCCCTAGCAGTATGTAAGATTTGTGAACGTTGCCAAACAACGCTGTGCTGCCACGACCATGGAAGTGCCTCACCCTGCACAGGTGTGTGTACACACGCGTAGTTCCTTGCACATGCACTCTGAGTCCAGACGACGGCAGACATGTCCACTGTTGTGGTGGGATATGTGAGCATTCTCCACGATGCAACAAGGTGTTGGGACTTGTGCTGTGGGTGACAATCTGATGTGGCTGCAGAAATGTAGTTACTCCTCCATGAATGCCAGCGGAGATCCATGGGCAATGTGTTCCAATAGTACATCGTTGTCGGGTTCAAGGAACACCAGGGTGACCCAATCCATTAATTGGTCTGAGCAGATGTGCTCAGTCCATGCCGTTTCCCCGACCCGCAGCACTGCCCAATAGGGTAGCGCCTCGATGTGGTCACTGCACACGAGGAGTTGTGCAATCTCCCATGCACAACTGTCAGCCCTTACGCCAAAGATCAGTGCATCCCATGCACAGATATCCTGGTGACACACCTGTTCGTGGGCCAACAGGGGGAGCACTGTCAGGTCATGATCCAATTCAGCTACCGTTGCGTTGGATAGGCAGACCTCTATGGGGCACTCGAATGTGCATGATCGACAGTGGAACCAGGGATGGACGCAGGTGATGTAGACAAGATGGAAACTCAGACGGTAACTGATTCGCAGCACTGCCATTGGCACAGATCCCAACAGATGCAGCATTCATGCACTGTACAGTTCCATGTGACAGGGGTTGTGCATGTACCCGGGAATGCCTGCCATTGCGTTTGTTGGTCTCGTATCACCAGCACTCCTCAGACCGGCAGCAGTTCTGTGGACAATATGCCACAGCTCTGGGCAAAGAGTTGTATGTGTTTGCAATGTTTGGACATATGGGTAGTTTTTGACCAATGTGTCCAGGGCATCCCTTGCAGGTGTAGGTCGTGCAGGAAAAAGTGTGTGTGGGCACGTTGGTTTTTCATTAGCGCTGTTCATGGTGTGGGAGTCATCGGAGGCTGGTTTGGTATCTCATGCAGGGTTTGCCAATCTCATTCAGGACCAAGGTCGGAGGGTTGGTTGGCCTTCCAACTTGTGTTTATGGACAATGAAGCTTTCATTCCTAATTTTAGTCTGACTACTGCTTGCATTTCGGAGTTGTGATGTGGCCTTTGCGCTGACTTTGATGCCAGGCCTGTGATTTGGGGTGCACAAATTTTGAGACACACATAGCTGTTTGCATGTGCCAAGGGCACAATTGGCATTGCGCTCCTTGATCAGTTTCTCTCTTTCTCTCTCTTTCTCTCTCTTCCTGTCCTTTGCTGAGTGCCCAACACACCATCTTCTCTTGGATATTGTCTTGCAGGCTGTGACTCACAGATTGTCCAGGGATGCCCTGCCATGACTCTTCACAATAGTTGTTTTGAGACAAATTAGTATGTGGCATTCTGTTTGGTCTTTCAAAGGTGCATGAATGATTCAGGATTTCTGTACTCACATGTGTGTTGATTACTGCAATTGTGTGACATCAGGTGGGTACTTTTTTTCCATGTTGTCGGGCTGTTGATGTGCAGTGTCTTGGTCTGGTGGTGGTGGGGTGTGCCCGGGGTGGGTGCCCGAGGGGGGGGGGGGTCTTGAGGGTGGTGGCGGTGGATGTTGTGGCCCTCTTGGGTGTCGGCTGGCATGATCAGTGGCTCCATGGCCTCTGTTGTTCTTCATGTGTGGCTGTGGGCTGGGTTCCCTTTTGTGGTGCAGGCTGTGATCCGACTTTGCACCAGGTCAGAGCAGGTGTTAGTTTCCTGCTGCTAACGTGCCTTATTGCATGTTTTGTGTTCTTATCGCCGATCTGGCTAGTCCTTGAGAATGTTGGGGAGTGGTGTTGTCGCTGCTTTTGGCACGGAACGCCTATTCTGCATCTCATTAGCGATAGTTGCGGGGGTCATCTGTGGCGATGTTTCTTGCCGCTGCTATCGTATGTAAACTGGTGCTATGGGCTGTTAGCAGCAGCTTGTGAATGGGGTGATACATTTATCGCGACTTTGGCTGCAAAGAAGTACCTCTAACTCGGAGATAGCTCCTTGAGAATATGGCCCAAAATTATTTTATATTTCAAAACGGGCATTCATGACTCAGCCACTGACATAAATGAAATGTTTTACTTGTCAAAATGCATATTGAGATAAGAAATGCTAATATGATACATCATACATACTATATTGTGTATAGACTCTATTAATCACCTAGTAGAATGTTCAAAAGCATACTAAGTGAGAGTCATGAATCTAATGCTGAAGAACTAAAGTAAGAACTCTTGTGAATTGCATACTGGCAAGACACTAATAGTTAATATAGCAATCTGTTCTCCATCAAATAGGTAGAATTAACTAGTACAAAAATAGGGTTGTGAACGATGACTGCAGATAGATGGAGACCTTAGTATACTGCAATTTAATCTGTATTTTCTCCTGATTGCTCAAGAAAGACAAATTGGGATGAAATATTTGATAACTCAAGTAACTAGAGTAACAGAGAGATTGGAAGTGTGGTGGCATTGTATGGTAAGATACATTAATTTTGTCTTAACTCCTGAAAAGCTATTTTAAACAGGTTGGATATTCATAAACCATCTAATCCAAAAAAGGAAAATAAATTGTATCTTTTTAAGTCCATTATAAGCAGGGCACAAGTCCTAAAAAAAGAAGTAGGGGGACTCTCCAAGTTAGGTGTGGTCACAGGAAGTGACATCACGGCAGGAGGTGACATCACGGCAGGAGGTGACATCACGGCAGGAAGTGACATCACAGCAGGAAGTGACATCACGGCAGGAAGTGACATCACATGTAAGGCAGATCTATCATTTGCATATATCGCAAGATTTAACAATTGAAGCTGTTTAGTACTTAAGCCTGTTACTTAAGGCCCCTGTATGGAGGAATTAGCAGCCCAAATGTGGATGAACTTTGGCGGACAACTGTTTATTACCGCCTGGGTTGATACCTACATAGGGCGGACAACTACATTAGTCAAGCCATTAAGTGCTGTAAGCGAGGCATACTAAAACATGGGACCATGAACAAAAGCAGAATTTGTGTGTTGAAAAAAGCCAAAGAAAATCACGACAATTCCACAAGGGAACTAAGAGGAAAGTCAATTGGAAAGGCCATGCATGATGTGCAGAGGAGCATTGGTCAAGAGCAAAGAAAAAGATACAGTTCCTCAAGCTATGTTACGCGCTTGTAAAGGATGCTTATGTGTAAGGCTCCTAGTTTTTACAGATTTTTTACAGATAAATACAGACAGAAAACAATGTGTTTACTGTCTACATTTATTTGTAAAAGTGAATAAATACAGAAAATTGTCCTACTTTTAAGTGACGCTCTGTGCTGTCTTTCATAAATTATAGGCCAAGAGATGGACTGCATGTAAATAAAAAAACAGGAGGACATTTCTTTAAATAAAGGCATATGTCAACATACATTTATGGTATAATGCTAGTATTTACAGTGGATGTATTGTTATGTAATATTTGCCAGCTTAATAGCTAAAACTCGCCAAACAGCAAAGTATGAGTGCTCGCCTATCAGTTAAATAAATATGGAAATGTACAGTTTGACAACCTCATTTATACGCAAAGCACAAAATAAAAATGGATAAATACAGATAAAATGGGCACAAGAAAATACAGACATTGTTGATCAGAAAAATCATTGAGAAAGCAGTGTGCACCAACTCCAAAACCAGAATAATCTCTTCCAGGACGACCACACTGGTGCCACAATATTGCTAGTGAGAATCTCCTGATTACCAACAAGGACAAAGCCAACCCCCTGGCCCAAAGTAACCCCCTTACAGCCTTTGTCACGGTTAACAACTAAACAATAATCTGCCCAGTGGAGAGGCTCTTGCACTTCTCAATGGTTCACTTTCGAAGGCACCATCACCAACATTCCTGTGTTTCCTTGTCGCATAACTTAGCCTTGCCGCATAATTTGGTCACCATCGCATAATTTCAGTTGCTCTCTCACATTGCTTCTGTTGACGTTTACTTCGATACTATTGTAGAACACCCCCCTGTAACAGCAGTGCTCCCGCTGGACTGTGCATAGCACTGGAGCAAACATACCAACAAGGGGCGCTATTTCTGAGTCAAGAGCCCTGTATCTTCAAGGGGCCCACGCAGATAGCTGTCGACCCCTTTAGAAATATCGCCTCTGTGAACATCAAGGTGATGAGTGAATTATTTTAAAATTAACATGCCTTTTGAGATGTTCTTCGTTTACAGACTACGCTGCGTTTAAATGCTCACATTTTTACAAATAAGGGAATGGACCCTCGTATGCCCAAATGTACACACTATGGGGAGAAGCTGGTTTTACGCCCTGGTTCTGCCCACGATCTCATACTTTGGTCAAACGGAATAGCTGGGATTATGGCTCTGGCTCCCTGCTTTCTAAACCACGCCACCCCATCACCTACAAAATTGAATGGGATAGAGGACTTTCCCCCCCAACACTACTTCTAGCTGAATAGAGGGCCGCCTCTGCGACGGCAGAAATAAAAATCCTGCTGCATTGTTACTCTAAAACACGTCTGATACTTTTCACAATTTTTTGTTTTTTATTTTTCTGAAAGCGGGGTTTATTTTCTTAAAAATTTCTGAGAGGAAGGAATAAATCACAACTCCCTGCACCAGCAAAATAAAACAATGTGTAAGAATGTCTTGCCTGCAAGCAGACTTGTACTCTGTAAATGTTACGCAGAGGGGCATAGATGGGCACATTGGTACTAAAACCGCTTCAACCCGAAACCTGTGCTTGTGAGGCCGCGGAGTGAAGGAAAGTCTGGAGCAGGAGGCGGAGGCAGGTCAGGCAGCAGGCCAGGAGGAGAGCTGCGTCAATATCCGGATCCGGTCACTGGTCACTCCGAAAAAGCAAAGGAGCTAAAGCAGGAAAGCCCGAAAAATAAAGGGCATGTTGCAGGAGGGCGGGACTGCCGAGTTGCAGACCCACCCATCCATTGGTTGAAGAACTCGGCGTCTATTGGTGGGTACCCTGGCAACGGCGAACCTGGTAGGTGCAGGGGCGTGGTGACCGGCGTGGTGACCGGCGGCAGTCCGAGATATTTCCGAATTCAGCCAGCCACCTGGAAATGCATTGTTTGTGCGCGCTCCTATTTGGGAAGGGTGGACGGCTTTTTGATTGAGCAGGGTGGACAGCGTCCACCCTGGAAAACCCTGGAAAATAAGTGGGGGGATGCCGTCCACCCGCGTGGTACCCCGACTCGTGCCCTGATTATAAGTAATTAATAAATGAAGATCAATAAACAATCTCTGAACACTCCCCAGCCCTACCTTAATGTATAAACACAAAAGAAACATCTATACATTTTAACCCACATTAAAATATTTGAAAATAGCTCAAACAAGTTTATTATGCCTGAATATGTTCCAGCAAAAAAGCTTTTGTTTATAGACTGACTGTGAAGTAAGGATGATCAAAGGCCATCACTAGACTCTGGAGGAGCATCATTAATGCCAGGGGAAAAAGAGAAAAACAGGACCTGAGAGGGTTAAACCTGCATGATGAGATAGTACTTCAATTGCAAAACTTCAAAGTAAGTGTATAAAAATGGGCCCTGAGACTGTTAAACATAATATTACTTGTAATAATTTATCGAATCTCTACTTTAAATGGAAATTTGCACTAATATATACAAAAGTGGTAATGTTTTTGCCTTCTCTTTTACTTCTATCTATAAGCAAAGGG
The DNA here is from genome assembly GCF_964261635.1 of Lissotriton helveticus. Lineage (NCBI taxonomy): Eukaryota > Metazoa > Chordata > Amphibia > Caudata > Salamandridae > Lissotriton > Lissotriton helveticus. The sequence goes on from NC_136071.1 coordinate 262,997,702, forward strand.
GGCTATCAAATACAATAGTCATATCCTCTTGAAAGACTTCGATAAGAGACACTCTAAGATAGCCAAAGTCTTGGTATAATCAAAAGAACTAAAAAGTTCCAAAATGAAAGCAAAGGGCTGGAGGTTGAGTCAAAATAATTTCCTTGTTAGGTCTGATGAACAGTTATGGCTAAAAGGTTATGATAACAACAGAGAAGTCCCAAAATAGAGGCATGATTTAGTAAATTTGCAGGTTCATTTAAGGAGCATCTATTAATTGCCCCAGAATAAAATGCTTTGCAACCACCTATAAAATAAATGCTTATTTCATCAGGAGAATACAAGAACATGTTGATGACCTCCGAGAACTTCAGCAGCAGAAATGTATCCTCTTTCTATTGGCCTGCCTCCATTCCTCCTCTTCAGGAATTAATGGCGTGAACCTTCAGTCCTTCTTCCATGTCTCATTATAGAGCACCAGTGACTAGCCACATGCAAGCAAGCATATAGACATGCTAGTGACTAGATCAGTCAAACTATGAGGAATAGCACTCACCTTGGCTTTCAGACTTTGAAACATGGAATTGGGGTAATAAAGCTTCTCACCCAAAGAATATGATTATGTGAAACTCAGGAAAAATAATCACTATGGAATCAAAATCAAATAATACAAATGTGGAGAATAACAAACATACAGATTTCCAAAACAACTATTTGAGGTTAATATGCAAACAGTGTGAGCAAAGGACAAAGCATCACTAGGTGTCTTTTAAGGTGAGGAGCATTAGACGTCACATGAGATTATGAGGTATAGTAATGTTAAGATTCTCAAGGTATTGCCCTCTCCTTGATGATCTTTAACTTTTAGTCAATTCCCACTCTCTATATGCCTCCCACATAGGCCATCAACTACGCATGGAAAATATAAGTTGAAAGAGAGGTCTCAAGGCGAAGTACTAAACTTCCTCAATAAAGTCCAGCATTTATAGCTGCTTAAGTGATTCTCTGCATTTGTCAAGAGACTGAAGTTGCTCTCAGTAGTCTTTCGAGCACCTCACCACTTAGTTTCACTTTGGCCTGCCTCCTTAGGTATTTTACCAGCACCACTCACAAAGTGCACAATGTATGCAAAATATTTGACAATAACCTATTCCACTTTTTCAAATCATACCACAAAGTACATATTCTTTTGCCATTGTCAAGTATATAGGGTACTATCTTTGTAAAACATTCTTTAGGTGATGGACTTTCAATATGCTCTAGTGATGTCAAGACTTGATTACTACAATGCCTTTTTCACAGATCTACCCAAAAATTAGATCTCTATACTCCAAGGTGTACAGATGCAGGGTCCAATACTCCTATGCCTTAAAACCATTCACTGAGGTTCCATCAAGAAAAGCTTACTGATTAAAACTATGTACCTCACCTCCACAGTTCTTCATGGCTATACCCTAGAATACCTTCCTATGTTGTTTCAGTGATATCAGTCACTCAGCCATGCAAGGCTGGCAATTTAAACAAAACCTAACATTCATCTAGGAAGAATTACAAACCCTGAATGCAGATCCTTTCATGTAGAGGACTCTCATCGTTTTAACATCCCCAGCACATCCATGCTTATAAGGTTACTTTCTCAAGTCCAAGCCTCTTCAGTTTGTTAGATGGCATACTTCTATATAAGGCAATCATTTGCATGAAAGCTATTCCCAACAAGACCATCAAACAATTGAATATTGTAGTCATGCCTCAATTTTTTAACAACTTGCCAACCGGGGTGTGCACTGATCCTCATGGCTTGCTTCACCAAGGATTTATCATCTGGCTCCCAGTTTGTTGGGTTGTTTTACAGAAATCTAAATTTTACTTGGGCCTATCTAACCATTTAGTTTATATCCTTTCCTGGTATTTTCCTCAGCCAATTCATAACCAGAACACCTGCTTTTCACTGTTAGCCTGTGAATTACAATATGTTGTGACATACTGCTGAGCAATGCTATAATTTCTGGAAACCTTTTCACCCCTTGCCCATTTGCAAAGCACTCTGAAATGTCTCCTAACCGTGCGACACATTTTAGAGAATACAATAAATCATTTTATTACAATACAAATAATGCACAGTTAAATGCAAATATTTAGGGACTCAAGTATAATGTCCTTTAACAATCACAGACTGTACTTCACAAACTCACAGGGTTTGTGGTGACTGCAAAAGCCATTTTCTGTGTATACTAAGCCATTTTTTTAAAGTCAGAAAACTCATTCAGATTTGTTTAAGGACTTTCCAAATACCAAATAAAAGAGGAGAGGGCAAGAAAAGGGCATCTACCTCCTTTTTCCTGTTCCGAAAGGAATATATCAATGGTCTAAGACCGCAATCGCAATCATAAACCACTGATGAGTTACTGTCCCCAAGTAGGGGTAGTAACTGATTCCAATAGGATTCAGAGTCATCATCATCCTTTAATTCTGCCCATTTTTGGCCAAAAAAGGCACACAGTACACTTACAAACAAAATTGTTTTTACATAAGTACTATAATCTCACTTAAAAGGTAATAAACATTTCTATTAATTTCAATGAGATTCATGTACAAACATGCTCACCTAAGACTTGATAAAAATTAAAAATTGTTCCTTTTCAGAAACATTCAAGGGCACTTGTTCTTAGATGGCAGAATTACCAATGGACACTAAACATTGGTGCAATTGCTTTCATCCTTGAAGGTCAAAATGAAGACAAATAGCTTGCAACCTCAAATACAACATGGTCATAGGTGTCTGTCTTAAACATCCTTAAAGCATAATGGGCCAGATGTACGAGCCTTCCAAATTGCGTCGTTTTGTGACTCTCAATTTGCGACTCGCATAATGGAATCTACAACAGTGTCTGAGACACTGTTTGTGATTCCCAATGGGGTTGCAAAAGACCTGCCTCATTAATATTCATGAGGCAGGTCGCAATTTTAGACCTCTTTGGGAATGTCCAGCACTCACAAGGATGGTGGCCTGCTGGGGTCAGGAGACCACCATGTCTGTGACTGCTTTAAAAAAAAAAAGATTTTTCTTTCGAATGCCGTCCGTTTTCCGTTATGTCTGGAGGCCTTCCTAACGACATCGGAATCGGCCCCTTAGTGGTATATCTACATGTAACTTCTGTTATAAAAACACATTGCATAGAAAAGCAAAACATTTTGATTCTCTGAAGTGAATAAACATTTAGGGGTCTTTTACTATAGTGGGCAGATTGCCACTGCAAGCCGCCCGCCATTCCTCCCCGCCCGCCTACCATTTCCCCCCGCCATATTACGATGGCAGATGGGTACCCCGGCGGATGGAAAGACCGTCCGCAGGTTTCCCCCCGTCGACGTGTCGACCGGGTGGAAAAGGTGTATAATATGGTGGCGGTGTCTGCAGGAAACCGACATCCATATCATAATCCAGGCAGGGATTTGCCTTTCCATGGCTGCTTTGCCGCCAAGGAAAGGCATGCAGTGTCTGCATATGGGGACCTGTTGCGGGCCCCCAGGGTGTTGGGGAGTGGGGGTGCACATGGGGGTACCCCCCTGCATTTGCATGCACAACATGGCAGGCACTGTGCGGTGCCTGTCGCGTTGTGCATGCAAATGCACTACATGCCTTTTTTACATTGCGGCGGGTGCTGCTGAAAGCCCCGCCCGCCACAATGTAAAAAATGCACAGGCGGGCGCATCCTAATCTGCATCACGGGACCGCCACACATATGGCGGGCGGTCCCTTTTGCCGTTACGGTGGCGGACGGACTTTGTCCGCCCACCATCGTAAAGGACCCCTAAGTTTCTGAACTTGTAATATAGCATGGAAATAGGGGCCAGATGTACAAAACATCTAAACAATCCAAAATGCTTCAATTCATAATTTGCGTCTGTGAAAATGTGTTTTTACTTTGTACTAATCCCATTCTAGGGGGAGGAAAGGTTTTTTGAACTCCTAAAATAGGATCCTGAAAGCATATTGATTCAGTATCTGAAAGGGGCGCATTATAAGCGTTCCCCTAAATTCCTAATTGGTGGTAAAATATTGAAATTTCACCAACAACTCTAAAGAGGTGGTAATGCATCTGGGAAAGTATGGGGGGCTTCTTGTAGCCCCTTCCCCTTTGTGAATGGAAATAAAAGGTCTGCTGAAGAATATTCCATGGTCCAAGGAACCATTATACACTCCTAAACAAACTTTAAAAAATGAAACAATATTTACAAAGGGAAACATCGTTTACAATGCGGTGTTTACACCGCACTACCTTTACAACGATGCCATTACAGCGCAAGTCGTTACTACGACTTGCGCTGGATGGCGCTGTTGGATAAGGAATATTGTAATTTTATATTCCAACACCTTTCCTACTGTAACGTGGGCTAGTGTTGGAATATAAAATTGTAATAATCCTCAATCCGCGCACACCAACGCAAGTTGTTGTAACGACTTGCGTTGTAATGGCAGCGTTGTAAAGTACCGCGATCTAAAAGATCGCGTTGTACTGACGTACATCCTTTACAAGCATTCGTAGGGATGAGGGGTCTCCTAACCCCAGTAGGCCACCACCTGTGATGTCTTCCAATCATAATAAATGACAAATTGTGACCTACCTATTCAATGTTCGTGAGGCAGGTCGAACTTCAAACCACTACGAAGAATATTAAGAGCTAACCTACTAATACATGGGTCAGTTCTTAAAATTCATTAATGGTCGCAAACATACTGGTCACAAATTGTGACCAGTATTTTGCAATCAGCCAATAGTACATCTGGCCCTAGGTTAGGTACTTTTAAAAATCAGTGGGAGGCCTCTCTTTGAGAAATATTTTTGTACACTGCTATCCCACAACAGATTAGTCAATTTTGGGAAATGTATTGTAGGTTTTGTAAATATTTTATACTGCCTTAAATCTTGATGTCAGATAAAGTTAAAAATATAACATTCATGCCGATACAAGCTGTATGTCTCTAGGATCCTGTCTCCAATTTCCAGCAAGAGCTATATGCAAAGTCCTTATCAGGGTTCACAAGATTCCAATGCAAGGCAAACTGGTATTCAGACTTGTCTGAGTAGCCTCCTTATTTTCAAGGCCTTCCTATAGCTACCAGTGGAATGGAGGGGAATACTGAGCTGCTTCTCAGCATTTTTAGATGAAATGAGGTAGAGAGTACTACTGAATGTCCCACCTTTGTCCACCTATGGAGTTTTCCCTGAAGTTACTGAGCCCGGCCCTAATGTCCTGAGTACTTTTGCATAAAGAACTGGGCAGTAGTGCCCTGGCAAGGTGAACTCCTCTACACTGATGCTACTAAAATAAAGGAACATTACATCCAGACTATTGACCCAAAACTATAGACGATATATTCACATTGATTATGTTGATTAAGTAAGGGTGGATTTAAATTAATGTATGCTCAGAGTACTTTTGTTTAGGTAAAGATTAAGGGTACATTTAATTGTATTTAAAATTACATAAACTTTACTAAATTAATTTAATACAATTTAATTTAATGTAAATAGATTAAATCTTAGCACCACTGTAAGTTAAATATTGTAAGGCAATGTAGGCTAAAGAGGATTAGTATTAGAGTTTATTTTATGTCATGTAAATAACATTAAATATTAATTATTGAACTCAATTTAGTTTTATATAAAATAATTAGGAGCTAGGTTTACAATCAAGTATTAATGTATTAATGAATTAATGTCTTTCTTCTTATTATTATTATAATTAAAAAATGTATAGTGGTATACGGGTACTTTACATTACATATGACCAGCATGAGAATGACAGGGAAAGTGGATAATACTAATGAGTGAGGGTGATAATTGTGGCATGTTCTCAACTGAGAGAGGACAAGGGCAAAGCAAAGAAGGTTAAGTACACTTAGATTTTTTTTAATTGTCGGATAATGCCTATGTTTACCTAGTCGCCCTTCAATTCAAGACTGATTCTGATAGTATTTTAAATCTACACACTAGGGTCCTACTGTCTAGTATCCTCTGTACGCGGTCTGGCCGCAAAAACATGGTAAAATTGGCTAATCTGCAATTGGCATATTTAACTCTCCAGTAAAGCCATAAGATATTGTGTCATTCACGAGGCTGTCAAGGAAAACGCGGCTTCAGGTTTATCTGAATAGCCTGGCTGCTGCAACTTTTAAGCTTGCATACAAACCTGTCAAATTAAGCCTTTTTGACAGGAGAGGACCCTTAAATGTTAAATCAGTCACCCAGTGAAGTCTTCGTAGTCCACAAGGTATGGTGGTAAGTATTTAAAATAGGGATACATTAGAATGGCTTGTAGGTATGTTCCTTCAAATGATTAGTCCCCAAAACATATTTTCATGTTGCACGGTTATAGCTGTTCCTATGAGAAAAAGTTAAGTGCAAATTAAAATACTATTCTTGCTAAATGTGGTTTTTGGATAAGCTACAGAAATGATTCACCTTAATATTTATTAAAAATCCAATGCAATGGAGAAGTTGTATGATAAAAGTACAGGAAAAGTAACTTTTAAACAGTTAATCTTTGTTAGCTTGAAGGTTCACTGGATTCTTTAGCACTAGCCTGTCATCAGCTGTCATTGGTGCCTTGATGAGGTGTGAAATGTTATTCTTAGGGCATTGAAAATGGCTTGGGCCTGGTAGGATGGCGTGGGTGAGGAATATGACCGTACATAACCCAAGCAGGGTAGTTAAGAAGTGTTCAAGAACTTTACTAACTTGAAACAAACCAGGGGAAGGCCTTAACTTTTATAGCTGTGATAAGAGAAACAATGTTGAATGGGGCCTTTTTATCCCACAATACACTTTAGCACTCCTGACTTTGAACTTAGTGGAAGAGGGAGATTGCTCCAAAATCAGTTTTGAGTGAGTGAGTGGTAGCAGACTACACATTAAACCCCTATGTGTGCCACAAGCTCCCACCAACACATTGTGCCGCATTTGATTTCCTAAAATGAATACACTGTGAGATAATTTGCAGTGCGATAAACAGATGTGCTGCAAATGGGATGGTTGCACTTGGGATCATTTTACTCATTCGTCTGTGTAGTCTAGGGAGTGATCTTGAGTCAACTAATCATAACTAGAGCCTCACCTGCTGCTCTTTAGACAACTTTCTGGACCTCTAGCAGAACACAATTTGACTGGACCAGCTGCCTGTGACCTATATGAAGACCTGAAAGGCTGGGCCGATTCCAACTTGTACTCAGGACTAAGAAGTGAACACCAATGGTCAGTTTGCTGACCTCCTGTCAACATCAAAAGTGGCTTTTTACTGGTATTACCAGTAGTAATTGAACACGGACTGGACCTTGTTGATGGCCTCTGTTGGAGTGTGTCGTGGTCCCAAAGTGGTGACCCTGAGTTTATGGGAACTTTTGTAGTGAACAAGAGGAACTGCTCCAGAAAGTTTGAAAAGTTAGGCATTTTTTCACTTCCACAACCTCCAGAGCCTCGGCTGAACCTCACTGCAAAAGGTATCCAGTTTTAAAAGGACTTTGTCAGATAGAGTTTCGGCTTGTCTTGCTAACAGATTATGAACTCCAAATACACCAGAAGAAATCTTGACTGAATGAAGGCACAACAAGTGTGATGAGAGGGCTTAAAAAGCTGTACAATCTGCACTCTCCCACTCAAAAGCTTTTCTCAAGAAAACCAACGGCTTCAGCTGGACCCTGTCCAATGCCTATCCAATATTGTGAGTACTATGTCTGGTGCAGCCTTGTATCATGCTCCATTGAAGGATTATGCCTTTCATAAAAAAAGCTGAGTCAGAAGATAATAACATTAACTGGGGCAACACACTTGGTGTGTCTGACCTCCACTCCGTCGCGATCAGTCTGAAATTGTGCCTGGATCCCACTCTACTAAGAACAATTATTTTTGATTGCTACTTTACTTTTCTGTGGTACTTTTAGGCCTAAAACGTGAAAAATTCATAATTCTGATCATCCTTATTCAATTGTTGTACTTTACGTGTCATTCTACATATTTTGTTTAATATTTAGAAATTGGTTGTAGGATTCTTATTGAATTGTGTTCTGACTTTTTGCTTGTTGTAGTATTGCTTAATATCTCACAATTTGTTTTTAAATTAGGGCTACTTACTCTGTGCCATAGTTTCCATAGGTTTAGCTTGGGTTTAATTGTTAAAACTTTGTGTTTGTCCTAAAAGGATGTTGGAGTCTCTTTACGTGAGCAGAACTCTCATCCATTTTCTTAAATTAAAGCAAAGGGTACAGGTTAACAAGGCCCTTCATGGAAATTATAGAATGCCATTTTTTTGGGGGGGGGGTATTTGATATACATGAAATATATCAATCATTATGGTTAGGAATGATCGGTTAGTTTACTTAAACATAAATCAACTTAAATTAATGAAGTGTTGGGAAAAAAACATTTTACTTAACATAATCTAATCTAAAACACCCAGATGTTAGGGTTACTATTTGTATTTAGGTTTAATCTAAAACAATTTAATATATATGAAAGTTGTAATCCAAATAGGAATAGGTGAAGGCTTCTGTATATTTAAATTAGTTAAACTTAAACAAATTGGGAAAAGGTTTACCAACAGTTTAATAGTTAGATTAAGGACATTCATTTGTATTAATGTAGATTAATATGTCATCAGGGTTAACGGATAGGATTAGGATTAGAATAAGAATTAGGATATGTTTAGCAATTACAGTTAATGTAATTTATCTTGATTTTGTGTTTGGGTGATAAAAATATGGATTTTCCACTTTCTGTGCCCTGGATCCGCATCCATTTCAACCACTATGAACAACTGAAGAACCGTTTCGTGCTCCATAGGGGCGTTGTACTGCGCACTGCTAAAAAGAGATAAACACTTCAGCATTTCACAGATTGGGTTCCTTTCCAAAATAAGGTAGAAGCAAAAAAAAAAAAATGTAATCCCCCCAGCAACTCATTGTATGTCAGATATTTCTTTCCCGAGCTTGCTCATCTATTCATTGCTAAAACAGATGGCTAGTTAAACTGTTTCTTAAAGTGGTCTCAAATCTGATACCTTGTCCAACAATGTTTTATTTGATGTATCTTCTCTTTAAATTTAAATCGTCCTCGTGCCCATTATTTTTCATGTAAAAGGTGAAGCCCATCCCATAAACACGTAAATAAAAAATGAACATATCCACGAGGTAAATGCATGTGAACAAGTATCATAAAGAACAGAATTATTTACTTCAAAAAAGAGAAATTAGCAATCACAAAACAATAAAAAATGTAACATTAATCAAAAGAATGGGCAATACTAAAAACCAATACAAATTAGAAGAATCATTTAACAAGGTCATGATAAGTAAAACCATGCTGTGGATCTGAAAAAGATAAACTGCTATATTCTTTAAAGAAAACACAGGTTTAAAGGGGAGGACACATGAAAGACGGTGCACAAGAAAAGCAGAATCCAGGCTGGAAATGTGCTTGCCATTGTAGGTGAACTGAAACTTTTGTTGATTGATGAAGCACACAAGTACAAAGGCTTGAACTGTAGATTACTTTTGCCATTGACTTGCAGTGGTCCTAATTTGGGCTCAGATAGCAAAACCTCAGTGGGTGCAACAGAAATGATGCGGACCTACCAACATGTTAAAGGATATTTTATCATTCATTATTGAAAAATGTAAAGTCATTCTCCTGGATATTATTTTACACACTTTTAACCAGCCTTTGTGAAATTAAACCAAACATATCAAATGGGAATTTACTGGGGTTATTGAGAATTTTTTTTTATACATGTAGTACAAATAGAAAGGACTCTGCCCTCTTTGCCCTTTTACTAATAGCTGAATGTTCTAGTTGATTCAAAAGAGCATTCAAGAGAACCCAAAAGCGTACTCCTCTAGTAGTGCTTACCATACTCATGATTGCTTTTATGATGCAACCTAGTGTTGTAGGGATTCTGCAGAGTCACAGAAATATGCTTGGGATCATGTAACCTTAGTAGGCAGGGACTGAGCCATCCTACCACCTGAGTATCCTTGAGCACGAGGAACGACTATCTATAGTGTCTCACTTGACCTCCTACTCACTCACAGAGGAACAGGTGATTAGACACCCCAGAACACAACATTCCCGACCCTGTCAGGAATTGCGGTTGCAATACACACCCATTCACTCACACTCTTGTACCGGTCTACAATAAGATATGACAGAGACATAGGGAAAGTTTAAAATGTTTATTTGAACTATTGTGCCCTAGTATGCAGTATACGTGCCACAACAAGCAGAAAAATGCCTATCACAAATACGATTATCATAGCAAGTAGTCCATAAATCATAAAAGATGTTGTCATTGTATATGACAGCTTACCCTAACCTCCATCCCTTTCATTAGAAGCCAATGATTATATATCAGAAGATCTCTGGGTGTTTGCACCAGACCCCGTACCTCAGTCTAAAGATGAAAGATCGACATCACAGGTGCTGTCAAGCTCCCTTCTCTGGAAAGATCCCTCTCCAACTGTGTGTCACCCACCTATGTATACCAATATGTCCAAAGTACATGTTCCCAAACAACAGCTGCATCTGCATGTTTTGTCTAGATGCTAGGGCCTGTCCAGAACAGAATAACAAGGGACATTGTTGTTCAACCTTGTCTGCAGTATTCATACTAAATCCCAGGAAAGAGCAGAACGCAAAAACGACATTAAGTTCTGTTTGAAAGTTGCAGTGTGCCACAAAGCAAAAATATGTTTGTCTAGTAATGTGTTCAAAGCAGAAGACAGTCTGGCAGAGCTCACACTAACATAGGGAAAACAACAATGGCCACATGGACCATGTGACACTAGTAGTTATTATAAAACGGAACATTTACCATGAGCACCTGTCATGTATTTCAATCCCAGCAAAAGAGAAGATATATGTATTAGGCACGCAAAACTGCTGGCATATGTATGCATTTTAAAGCCCGATCTCTTGTCTTTGCCAGTGAAAAGAAAGAAGGCATATTCAGAGTTTGTTAAAAGAAAGAAGATCCAGCACTTCATATAATAACACATAAAAGCATTTGTGTTAATTTGAAACAGTTTTGTTTCCTTCATATGAAAAACACCACATCTGTTCGGCAGGTGAGTTTCGGTCTCTTTATTCTTAAATTCTCCTTGACATTTAGATAAAACCGTAGCCAACGCTGGATCACATTGTTGAATTTTGTCATTTTGTGATTTTATCCCAGGGAGCCTAAGGGGTATTGAGCTTCAGATCATGTGCACCAATAGACAAAGGACATCACCTCACTACTAGATAGGTGCAGTCACATTTGCCCTAATCCCCATAAATTGTTTAAACTTGCCACATGTCAGTACCTTAGCGCTCGGACACTCCAGTGGAGTATCATGCACTTGATGAATTCTTTCATATTTTTCATATATATTTGTTACCGGGAATGACCACCTTTTACATTTAATGATTCCTAGGTGGAGCTAAAAGTATGACATTATCTAAGACAGTACTGCTGAAAGCATTACTGCACTTTGAAAATCATTTTAATTTCCAAAGTAACCATAAATCAAGTTTTCAAAATATAAAAACATTTTATTTGATGTTGTAAGGATGTAGCTATCATTCACTGCTCGAGTAATAACCGTCATTATTTGAAAATTCACTGTTGAAATAACAGAGTGTATCATTTTATTTGAAATATTCTTTGAAGACTCTTAGCAATATTCTGTAATTCATTATTTTAGTCTGTGGCTGCCTCTTTTTTCCAATTTGTTCACAGCTTGAACACAGTATTTTAATTATGTATATTTCAAATTGAATTCCATCCTGGATTAAATTTAGACACTTCACTGAGGCAATCATAACAGCTGAACGTAATCACAAAGTATTCCATCAGAGAATGTGATTCCTCGAGGCAAGTTTTTCATTACAATTTATACTGGAGGTGGAACTGGTTGCGATGCACTTCGGAGGAAACTTTCATGCTCGCTGCATTTGCTTAAATGTGTTATGGGAGCTACTTTAGGCTACTGGGTTCCAATTGTACAAGCTTCCGCGTATGTTTCTTCCATGGTACCCTGTTTGTTAAATGGAAATGTTTTTATTTTTAGAGTAGAACAAAACACTTCCTCAAGTCTTGGCGTCGATACTACCAGCAGGGTTTCGTAGCTGTTTTATCTTTGAGAGAACTTCATTTGAGTGTTTTTTTACCCCAGGATAGGCGATACCCCAAAATATAAGATACACATTTTATTTTTATAATGAAAGGCTGAATTTTTTTTTCCTGGTCCCATACCACACCCTTGACGTGGTTTCCCTTTATACCCGGATCCCCCAAGAGCAGGCTCTTGAAACACTGGCAATATTTCTGGAAACAAGAGAGAGACCGATGAGAGTACCTACCGAGTTTATCCTAGAATTGGCAACATTTGCGTTACGTAAAAACTTTTTCACCTTTGATTCTGATTTTTTTTATCAGACTAAGGGAGTAGCGATGGGATGTCCATTTGCCCCGGAATTAGCTATCATGTTTATGGGACTATATGAAGAAAAATTCATATATAAGGACAATCCCTATATTGACTGCATATCGAATTATATGCGTTATATAGATGACGTGTTCCTGATTTGGACTGGAGGACAAGAGGTGCTTAACAATTTTGTGGGTTGGCTGAATTCACGAACAACTGATATCCAATTCAGTTGTACAGCATCAAACAAATCCATCACATTCTTGGATGCCAAAGTTGAGCCACATGAAGGAGGCCTCTGTACCACTCTTTTTCGGAAAACAACGGACCGAAACAAAGCCCTACACTTCTCGAGTAACCATCCACAAAGCATGAAACAGAATCTACCATTTGGGCAATTTCTAAGGATTCGCAGGAATTGCTCAAAAAAAGAGGATTATTTCGAACATGCTGGCCAACTCAAGGAACGTCTTCTTCAAAGAGGATACCCCAAAAAACTTTTAAAAAACTCCATCAAAAGAGCATGGTGGACGCCACGTGAAACACTGTTGGAGAGGAAAGTCAAAACTGACCTAAAAAGATTGGTTTGTGTTTCAACCTTTTGCCCAGCAGCAAATCAACATCGAAAACTAATTACATCTAACTGGCATCTGCTCAAAGATTTACACGAGGATTTTGCAACACCCCCATTATTCGCGTATAAAAAGGAGAAAAGTGTAGCGAACCACATTGTGAGAGCAGCTCTCCCAATTGAAAAAGTCCCCACATTGAGAAGTCTGTTTGGATTTCCTCCCACATCAGGACACCATAAATGTGGCACTTGCATATGTTGCGACGACACGATTGTAAATTCAGTCTTTTCTTTTGAAAATATCAATTGGAAGCACGAAACTTTCACCAATTGTAAGACAAAGAATGTGGTGTATGCTATTGTTTGCCCCTGCCCCATGTTATACATTGGGAAAACAATGCAGGAAGTGAGACAACGAATAACGCACCATAAGTCAAGAATTCGTAGAGAAGTGGAAAATGCCCCACTAGTGAACCATTGGTTGAGCAAAAATCATGACAAAACCAATTTCAAATGGACAGTACTATCGAAAATCGAGAGGGACCCACGAGGAGGGGACCTGGAAGCGCGTCTAAATCAGCGAGAAGCGCTGTTAATAATGAAATTCAATACAGCCGTTAAGGGGTTAAATGAAATTTCTGAAATATACAAACCTAACATATAACTATCCGGGACCCGTGCATACCTTACTGGGCATCACTCATCATTGCACTCCATTTGCAGCAAAAATGTGACTACAAGTCCCAGAATTCCACCGATCTTGATCACGCCTACAGGAAGTAAATGGGAATCTCTACACAACACTCGATTAGACCGAAGGAGCCGAAGTAAGTCCACAGTGAGGAGTTCCAGTGCGTACAACTGCGGTAAGAGGAGAATGGAACATTTTAACTTGGCGCACACATTGTCAGCGAAGTGTAGGGAAATGAGAAGTAACACGCGCCCTGTCTTTCCATTTCAGCAACGGCACGAACTTAGGAAATAGCGCGAAGGGATCGGTGCTTCATTCTCAAAAGAAGCAGGAATTAAGGAATTATGAAACTAGAACCCGCTTAACAAACGGTTAGTTCACCAGCAACTTAAATGGTGTGAGTGGGCGAGGAGTGAACGGAGTTTGTGTTCTAAACGGTGTTTACATGTGCCTTCTTTCAGCCCCCCCCTTCTGTATATGGGAAGACAACTACTTTCATAGTCTATCGATTTTGAAGACTCGAACCAAGGAATTGAGGTAGGCTGAGGAGAGTAAGGTGTTTTGTTAGGGGTGGCATAAGTCTCTTATTCCAGAACTGAATTCTAAAGCGGTGCCTTTTTCTTTTTTAGTTTACATTGGTCCTGAGGAGAACCCTGGCATTGACGGGGTTTGAAACGCGTCGACCGACCCGGTCCCGGGTCATATAAAAAATGTTTGATCCGCAATCACATTTGTAAATAGCACGAGGAATACTACTGTCCTCCCCCCCTTTTTTTGTTTGAAACTTGACAAAGAATTACAAAGTGTCAGAAAAAATAAGGGTCAAATATGTTTTGTGTACAGTACTATTGACACCGGGACCAGTATGTGTGTGTTTGAATTGTGGGATGATTGTATGGCCAAGTGCGTCTGAAATTGAGAGCGTGTTGAATTTGTTGTAGATATTTAGATTTCATTGTTGTATATTAATGTATATAGTTTGTGTATTTCCCATGCATAAAAGATTATGTGGTAAAAATTAAATATACCCTTGATGTAATTAAAATTATATGTTGCAAATCATAAAGCAGGTTTCCATGTTACATTCATGATAACCATTTTTTTCAGGTTGAAAGAAAATTGAAATTAAGGTTCTCAGTACTGGCAATTGTTTAGTTTCTTAAGTATAGTTTGGCTCAGCCTTGCTGAGTTTTTTTGAGTCAAGACCCTTTTAGTTGTTTGACTTTTGAGCGGGCTCTGTGCTCGCGAGGTCCTGGTGGGCAGAGGAGTAGCTGCCAAAGGGTTGAATCATTGGAGGAAGAGTTGTCCCAAGGTGGGGATAAGTGCATGTTGTAGCATTGTTTTTGTTCAATTTGTGTTTTTCATAAGTGTGTGTTAATTTGTTTACAGTCTGTCTAGCTGTGGTATGGCTGAGAAAGACACGCTTGCGTACAGTGAGGAACATATCCAGAACTTAATAAGAGAGCCCCCCGTTTTTGCATCTGCTACCCTTAGTTTACCGGCTAATACTCAAAACGAGTCAGATAAACTCATCCGACTACGGAAAAAGCAAATAAGGACAGACCTCCATGGTCATTTTCTAGTACAACATTTGCGAGCAGGTACCATCCCTACAGGATTACAAATTCGCAACATCCCTGTAGTATTCACAGATGACCCTGACTATAAAAAAGGATTCAGTGGGATAGAAACAAAATGCAGCAGAGATCTTATGGTCCTAACCATTGAGACAGCACATAGGGTATCACTAAAGGAATTGGATGAAATTGCGAATCTGGAAAAGGAAATCCAAGATAATCAATTAATAACGGATGCTAAGACGCTATTGGAAAAAGTCGAAAAAGAAATCCTTGAATTTAAAGATTTCACAGTCGCACAAAAAAACAATAAATTTGACTTTGATAAAAAAACTTTTCATTGGAGTCCGTTTACCCGTATCTGAATAAAGATTTTTATACCCGCTCTGACGGACGGTCACGTCGCAAATTTCTGACATTCTCTGATACATCATCATCTTCGGGCAGCGATACAGGCACCACAACCAGACCTTATCAAAATAGACAGGGCAACCAACAAGAACAACAACAACAACATCAACAAAACCAGACGCCTTTTTTAGGGCGAGGCCAGCAGAGAGGCAGAGGTCGGACACGTTCCGCGCAGCCATGGGAGATGAGGACCCGCCGGCAATTTTTAAAGAGTTAAATCAGTTGCCTATATTCAACCTATCTGAACGGAGTTTGACACCAGCAGAAACATCGATATTGACTAAAGGACTGAGTTTTGTTCCATCAAGGCCCACAGATTTCGTCAAAATGAAGTTAGAGACACTTGAGTTTTGTGGCAAAATTCGGTTAAAAACATTTTTTACGGAAGCTGTGGAGGACCATCAGTCAGAAGTAACAGAAGTAACGGGACTTAAAAGGAAATCAACTTTTTGCCCATCAGGGTCAAAAATACCGAAATAAGTAATAACATTTGAACGCACTGTTTTATCAGGGATATCTGCGTTTGAAAAAAAGAGAAGTTACGTAAAGTACAATCTCGCGAAAGCAGAAAAGGACGCGTTATTTACTTTAAAGAACGACAAATCAGTCGTCGTTAAACAGGCGGACAAGGTAGGAGCAGTGGTGATTTGGGATATTAACAAATATAAAACAGAAGTCCATCGGCAACTAAATGATATCAATTGTTACAGAAGGATTGGTAAAAATCCAACTAATGAGTTGCAAAATCAACTCTTTGACATAATACAAAAAGGATTTGATCAGGGCTATGTGGGCCCAAAAGAATTGGGTTTTTTACGGAACAAAAATCCCAGGATCCCCGTTTTCTACGTACTGCCCAAGATTCATAAAGATGAAACGAATCCACCTGGCCGCCCTATAGTTTCGGGCTGCGAGTCTCTAACTGAACCAGTGGCAAAATATATTGATTTCTTTCTGAAACCGTTTATTGAGACAATTCCAGCACACCTCAAGGACACCACAGCTTTTCTACATAAAATAGCGACAATACAATTCGATGGCAACAGTCAACTCCTGGTCACCCTTGACGTGGTTTCCCTTTATACCCAGATCCCCCAAGAGCAGGCTCTTGAAACACTGGCAATATTTCTGGAAACAAGAGAGAGACCGATGAGAGTACCTACCGAGTTTATCCTAGAATTGGCAACATTTGCGTTACGTAAAAACTTTTTCACCTTTGATTCTGAATTTTTTTATCAGACTAAGGGAGTAGCGATGGGATGTCCATTTGCCCCGGAATTAGCTATCATGTTTATGGGACTATATGAAGAAAAATTCATATATAAGGACAATCCCTATATTGACTGCATATCGAATTATATGCGTTATATAGATGACGTGTTCCTGATTTGGACTGGAGGACAAGAGGTGCTTAACAATTTTGTGGGTTGGCTGAATTCACGAACAACTGATATCCAATTCAGTTGTACAGCATCAAACAAATCCATCACATTCTTGGATGTCAAAGTTGAGCCACATGAAGGAGGCCTTTGTACCACTCTTTTTCGGAAAACAACGGACCGAAACAAAGCCCTACACTTCTCGAGTAACCATCCACGAAGCATGAAACAGAATCTACCATTTGGGCAATTTCTAAGGATTCGCAGGAATTGCTAAAAAAAAGAGGATTATTTCGAACATGCTGGCCAACTCAAGGAACGTCTTCTTCAAAGAGGATACCCCTAAAAACTTTTTAAAAACTCCATCAAAAGAGCATGGTGGACGCCACGTGAAACACTGTTGGAGAGGAAAGTCAAAACTGACCTAAAAAGATTGGTTTGTGTTTCAACCTTTTGCCCAGCAGCAAATCAACACCGAAAACTAATTACATCTAACTGGCATCTGCTCAAAGATTTACACGAGGATTTTGCAACACCGCCATTATTCGCGTATAAAAAGGAGAAAAGTGTAGCGAACCACATTGTGAGAGCAGCTCTCCCAATTGAAAAAGTCCCCACATTGAGAAGTCTGTTTGGATTTCCTCCCACATCAGGACACCATAAATGTGGCACTTGCATATGTTGCGACGACACGATTGTAAATTCAGTCTTTTCTTTTGAAAATATCAATTGGAAGCACGAAACTTTCACCAATTGTAAGACAAAGAATGCGGTGTATGCTATTGTTTGCCCCTGCCCCATGTTATACATTGGGAAAACAACGCAGGAAGTGAGACAACGAATAACGCAGCATAAGTCAAGAATTCATAGAGAAGTGGAAAATGCCCCACTAGTGAACCATTGGTTGAGCAAAAATCATGACAAAACCAATTTCAAATGGACAGTACTATCGAAAATCGAGAGGGACCCACGAGGAGGGGACCTGGAAGCGCGTCTAAATCAGCGAGAAGCGCTGTTAATAATGAAATTCAATACAGCCGTTAAGGGGTTAAATGAAATTTCTGAAATATACAAACCTAACATATAACTATCCGGGACCCGTGCATACATTACTGGGCATCACTCATCATTGCACTCCATTTGCAGCAACAATGTGACTACAAGTCCCAGAATTCCACCGATCTTGATCACGCCTACAGGAAGTAAATGGGAATCTCTACACAACACTCGATTAGACCGAAGGAGCCGAAGTAAGTCCACAGTGAGGAGTTCCAGTGCGTACAACTGCGGTAAGAGGAGAATGGAACATTTTAACTTGGCGCACACATTGTCAGCGAAGTGTAGGGAAATGAGAAGTAACACGCGCCCTGTCTTTCCATTTCAGCAGCGGCACGAACTTAGGAAATAGCGCGAAGGGATCGGTGCTTCATTCTCAAAAGAAGCAGGAATTAAGGAATTATGAAACTAGAACCCGCTTAACAAACGGTTAGTTCACCAGCAACTTAAATGGTGTGAGTGGGCGAGGAGTGAACGGAGTTTGTGTTCTAAACGGTGTTTACATGTGCCTTCTTTCAGCCCCCCCTTCTGTATATGGGAAGACAACTACTTTCATAGTCTATCGATTTTGAAGACTCGAACCAAGGAATTGAGGTAGGCTGAGGAGAGTAAGGTGTTTTGTTAGGGGTGGCATAAGTCTCTTATTCCAGAACTGAATTCTAAAGCGGTGCCTTTTTCTTTTTTAGTTTACATTGGTCCTGAGGAGAACCCTGGCATTGACGGGGTTTGAAACGCGTCGACCGACCCGGTCCCGGGTCATATAAAAAATGTTTGATCCGCAATCACATTTGTAAATAGCACGAGGAATACTACTGTCCTCCCCCCCTTTTTTTGTTTGAAACTTTACAAAGAATTAAAAAGTGTCAGAAAAAATAAGGGTCAAATATGTTTTGTGTACAGTACTATTGACAACGGGACCAGTATGTGTGTGTTTGAATTGTGGGATGATTGTATGGCCAAGTGCGTCTGAAATTGAGAGCGTGTTGAATTTGTTGTAGATATTTAGATTTCATTGCTGTATATTAATGTATATAGTTTGTGTATTTCCCATGCATAAAAGATTATGTGGTAAAAATTAAATATACCCTTGATGTATATAAAATTATATGTTGCAAATCATAAAGCAGGTTTCCATGTTACATTCATGATAACCATTTTTTTCAGGTTGAAAGAAAATTGAAATTAAGGTTCTCAGTACTGGCAGTTGTTTAGTTTCTTAAATACCACAAACCTAAGCATGACGAATGCACCTTTATCCGAATTATTCAAGTTCTATAATGATGTCATATCATTTTTAACATTTGCTTTAGTTTAGGCTGCTGCTGCAGCTTGGTATTAGCAACAGTGAGCTAGCACATATGTCTGCACTGCACTTAATTAGACTGCTGGCCGGCACACAAGACATGGTTGTATATTTTCCTGAATGTGGCCGAACTTGCTGAGAGCTGAACGACTGAGGGGCAGTTCTCCCTCCCAAATGGAAGAAGCATTTACTGAACACTTCTTCTCTGTTTGTACATTAACACATGCCACAGCGGAACCGTCGGTAACCCCATCTAAGGGGGCGGTGTAGTTTAATGGTATCCACTGTGTGTATACCAAGTGACTCTTTTGATGCTTGACATTTCTCCCACGGTAACAGACACTTTTGTAAACTATCCCGAGACAACCCATATGAGGCCACCCTGTGTCACAAACTATTGGCTTCTTTCACACAGACACCCAGTGTAGAATGGATATCACACAGTGGCAGAAACATGAGTTAGAAACACCTGCAGAGAGGGGGTTTCCAAATTATTTGTGTGGCGGCTGAACACAGCTGATATCCATTTGTGTTGTGCAGCCTCGCCAGGACATAAGTGGCAGCCTTGGAAGCTTCGGTTTTTTAGAGTGTTAGAATGACTCCTGGGCAGTGATCAACACAACCCCCCTTTTCTCAAGATAATACAAATAGAGGTGCACCACATTCAAATGACGTGTTGTGTAGAATCGGCGATAAATGAACCTACACAGCATACATGGATATATACATATATATACTTCTTTGAAACTGTACACCAAAGGATTCTATCATCCTAATGAAAGCATGGCAACACCAAATAAGGATGCAATTGGATTATTTCAAAGATTCTGAAGACCCAAACTTTCCACAAAGAAAATATAGGTAATTACACCCATCACACAAGGTGCGTTCTGTTGCTTTGAGAACTGTGGGTGGTGTTTTTATATACTTCAGTCACAAATTATTGAACCACATTCAGGTCTCTCACACTTCCAGAAAAATATCTTCAATTTTAATTGACTTTCCATACATAACTTTCAATAAACTGACAGCTAAATTATATTACTGGGAAAAGAAAAATATTTAAGGACAGAGTGCAACACATATAAGTAATGTCCCAAAACCTTAAATGTTCATCAGGTCTGTAAATTAAATATGTTCACTCTAAAGGTAGTAGGCTAACTGCCACTGCTTCACCGGCCAGTCTGTGTATATAGACAATAGTAGATAGTCCCTGAAGGCCGATTGAGGGCACCTGAGTTCAGCAGCTTCTGGGATCAGGCTCCTTTTGGATACACTAGTACCTGGATTGGAGAGTGTCCTCTCTACTGCATCATCCGGCTGCCCTCCAGCGTTCTCTTCCTCATCCCCGGCGGACTCTCTCACTTTCCACCAGGCCTTTAGTGCCTTCTGGTACTCCTCCTTCCTAGAGAGGCCTATCACAGGGACTGTGAATTGCTCACAGAATGACTTCAGCTGTCTGGCAGTATAGGTATCTAATCTTTCCTCCTCAAAGGTGAGATCCTCCAAAGCAATGGACGTTGGCCTTCCTTGGCATTGGCAAGATGGGCCACTTTGAGTTCATTGAAGGGAGTAGCTGTCACTTGCACATCACAAAGGTCCTGCCTCAGCACTCACGCCAAGGCTTGGCCTGATGCGTGGTGGTCAGTCTTTCTGATCGCCAACACACCGCCCGCCATCCTAATGTGGCAGGCGGTAAGTTTCCTTAAGATGGCGGTGAGACCGCCACAGACGGACTGTCGGTGGTGGTCTCTCTGCCATCCAAATCAGCCCTTTAATTATTTGTCTCAAATTTTAAATTCCTTCCCCTTTACAGAGAGTTTTAATATTATCAACTGCTGTTGTTGAGATTTTACCTAGAGATAATTTATTAATGTGCTTAATTTCATTTTCTATATAGTCATGGACCCTCTGAGTAGGCATTGCGGATGGACTTCAGGTTAACAACCACTGCCATAGGAATGTATGACATTACAATGTATATATTTACAACGCATGCCTTTACAACACAGTTTTTACAACGCAACATCCCTTGCAACGCATGCATATACATTGCATGCTATTACAACAGATTTTTTAAATCTATATTAGCAACGCATTCCATTACATCGCATTATACCTTTACAGCACATACCATTACAACGCATATCATTACATTGCATTTAAGGTAAGTGTTGGATAGTGTAGGGGTAAAAATTACTAATCTAACTCCAGGGGGTGAAACAGTAGGGTGAGTGTTGGATAGTGTAGGGGTAAAAATTACTAATTCTAACTCCAGGGGGTGCAACAGTAGGGTAAATGTTGGATAGTGTAGGGGTAAAAATTACTATTCTAACTACAGGGGGTGCAACAGTGGGGTAAGTGTTGGATAGTGTAGGGGTACTATGCGTTGTAATGGTATGCGTTGTAATGACATGCAATATAATGCCTGCGTTCTAGTGACATGCGTTTTAGTGTCATGGGTTGTATTGACATGCAATGTAATGGCTGTGTTTTAGTGACATGCGTTGTAAAGGATGTTGCTATGTACTGACTGGGTTGTAAATGTAGCGCAATGTGATGACTGTGTTGTAAAGGTTGTTTCCCCTGCCATAGACTAGAGGCCACCACTTTAAAAAACAAATGGTACAAGAAGTTGTGAAAGCACAAGGGTTTTAATCACTTATGTTACTTTACCACATATTTTAATGGGTCGACGAAATATTTCTGCATGTCAATCCTGGGGTGCACTTTTGCAAGATGTCACGTTATTCTGTGCACTTAGTATATGCACTGACCGAGGATGTACCATGTCTAGTTCCCTATCGCTTGCTCCAGGCCTGACCCCGTAATTTGAGCCCTGCCTCAATCAAGCTACAGCAGAAATAATCTATGCCCTGCAATTTCCATGCTGAGCTGCCTGGGGCAGGGTCAGACCGTCCGACTTGTTTGATTCTGAAGCTGTGACAATGATAACTGCCCCACAGCTACACCCTGTCTCCACCAAATTCATAACAAATTGCTTGTGACCCGTGATTGGCGTGGGCATGCTATTTAATATTCAAACTATCTTGGCTGAAAAGTTGAAAATGTATAAATGTAAGCACATGGTAGGTTAAAGGACATTTACATACGGAGTTCCCAGCGGCTAACTGGCACCAGGTACTGTTTTACAGAGCTTTTTACAGGCAACAGCTGTGGAAAGAACACTGTAGTTTTCCTCAGTTTTGCACAACAAATGTGAACTAGACCTATATCACAGATATGTTATGTTTCGATTAAGTGAATGTTATCCTACCTGTTAGACATATGTATACTGTTTTAAAAAAATAAAGTAATGTTGTCAGTATTTTGTTTACAGAATATATACTTTTATGTTTGCCAAGAAATGTAAAAAAGCAGATATCTTCATTGGTATGGGCCGTGTTGAGGGAGAATAACCACCAAACTGTGAAAAGCATACCAAGCGATAGTAATTTGAAAGGTGCCATGATCACTGCCTATTACAAGTTGTGCCATTACACTGAGCATAACTTGCAGATTTTGGTGCTTTGAACCCCAGAATGACAATCGTACTTCTGACCCCCGACAAAACAAGTATTGGAAAAAGAATGGGCTACTCATAACGAGGACCAAAGTCTGTGATGTGAGGCATAAGGAAGGAGATAGCAAAGTGATTGAGCATTCAAAACTATTGGTTCTATATTGCACAAATAGATTGCCACCCACAAAGCGATATGATGCAATCAAAAACATATCCTTAAAAACAAAAAGAACTGTAATGCACTAAAAGGAAGAGCAAAAGCATTCAGAGCTATATTTACGAAATTTGTGGCACTGGGAAGCGTAGCAAGTCACCATGCTGCACTTCCCTGCGTCACAGTAAAAGGGCAGGAATGCACTGTATTTATCAAATATGGCACAGCCCTGTCCTTTCCCCCTGTGCTGGTACCGTTTTGGCAGTCTAGTTTCAATGCAGGGGGCCTGTGTTGTAGGCAGGATTGTGTTGTGCAGTAAAGAGCACCTCCTGCACAAAAACAATTCTAAGGGGGTTTCTCCTCTTTCTATGTGTACTGCAGATTTCGGCACATATAGAAACAGGAACAAACAAGAAGAAATAAAGATACTTCTCCTTGTTATGCCGCTGATCCTGGAAGTGAGTGGCGGATGAGGTCAATGAGGTCTTGGATGGTTTGGGTGTCGATGCTGGTGTTGTCCTCCTAGTCATCAGTGAAGAGTGGCTGGGACTGCTCTGCAGGAGGTGTTGATGGTGCCCCTGCGATGTGAAGGGGAGATGGTGTATTACAATGTGTCCACAAGTATGTAGCCACATGGTGCATGTTGACATTAAGACAGCATGCCATTGTACATTGTGACAGTCGGTAGATCTGGGCGAGGATCTAGAGTCATTGTGGGTGTGCACTGTGCTCTGCTTGATTGTGCATGTGTGCCATTATGCCCATCTCCACCCTGGAGTGACCACCTCAGGGTGAGTGATCACTCACCCTGCTGCGGTTGTGTTGTTTCCTGTCGAGCAGTGTCTGATCCTCTGACTCCGGCCACAGTCTCAACACTAATAACTGTGGACACCAGTTCCTCCATGTCATCCAGCTCGCGCTGTGGTGCTGGGCCCCCACCTCCAGTCTGCGTTGCTGCCTCCTGGTTGGTGGAGAGTTTCTCCTTGGTCCGCCATTTGATGTCATTCCATTGCCTCTTGAACTCGTCCATTGTCCTCTTGTGCTCCCCGACGGCATTCACCTTGTCCACGATATACCGCCAGATTCCATTTTGGGTGCCCAATGACACGTTGGAGGTGACGAACAGTTGTTGCTGGTGTTCCATCACCTCCGTGACTATGATCCTGTTTGCCTGCGGAAGGAACTTCGTCTTCGTCTTCTTCTTGTCCTTGTTCTTCCCTGTTCCCAAGGTCCCGGGCTGGTCGTCAGGGGTGCTTGTGGGGTTGCGCTCGTCCTCTACACCTGCTATGGCTGCCTCCTTGGTGCTTGGGTGTTGGGTGTTTTTTCTACTTTTATGGTGATTTTTCCCACCAGCCAGGTGTGAGTTGCAGGCCTGACGCTGCTTATCGCTGGTTTCCTCATCGCGCTTTGGCCCATCGCAGGTTTTTTGGTGTTGTGGTTTGTGTTTTTGTCTCCATCGAGGTGGTTGTATCGCAGACATTATCCACAGTTTCGGCAGACTATCGCATGCTACTGCCTTGTTGTTAATTCCACGTTGTCACGGGGTTATTTTCCCACAATAGGCTGCGATGTTGAAAGTTGCATAATGCTACTCTTGCGATAGTAACCACACCTTCTTGTGACTATATACCTCAGTATCACAACTTAGCGCCAACGCAGGCACCTTTCCACCAGAGTGCAAGGGTGTCTGCAAACAGGGAGGTTTGTTTATGTACAGGAAGGTGTCCCTGTGACCTTGCCATGCTGAAACAATGGGCAACTATGGAGAGTTGTGGAGGGTCTGCCTATGACTTGTGATCAACATCCAGCTGCACATTGTGGCATGCCCTCAACGCCTGAGGTTGGCCACCAGCTGAGGGTTGGGTGTAGGGTCTGCCATGAGACCAGATCCTAAGCTCAGGCGCAGGCAGTTAGAGTCCAAATTATGTCTTCAGTGGAGGTGGTCTGCCAAGGTTTGGGCCAGGGAACTATTTGAAGTGTTGCATGATGAAAAAGAACCAAAAACTCACTAAAAAACAATGGTTAATGTGAAGGTATGGTTAGCTTTGGTTATAACACCAAAGCATGTGTTTAAAAAAAAACCTCAGAAATTCACCTAAACATTACAGGTACATTTCAATTATGGCTATTAATTAAAACTGAAAACTACTGAAAATTGCAAGTTATGTTTGGGAAGACAATGCAAAGCTAAAACAAGAACCATGTAAATCATAAGTTGCAGAACAAATGCAGTGCTTATGACCTCACAATATGTATGCCTACCAACAATACCTCTTAAAAACAGAATGAAAATAAACAACAACACATAAACACACCAATTAATGACAGTACATTATTTTTCAAAGGGATAGTGCGATGCATAATCCCGTCTCTGAGATGATATAGAACATTCATAATTGCATTCGTTTCAATATGATTGGATAACAGAGGAACGAACCTTCATTATTATCATCATTAAAGCCTGTTTTTGTTTCTATGTGAAAGAGAGTTCTGGTGGAAATTTCTGTGAAAAATATAAACGTATATTTCTGTGCCCAAATTATGATTATGCAACTGAACTCTTATATTAGTCATCCTTGCCATGAAACAAAAAAAATGAATTATTTGTCTGTAGAGAAAAGCTTGTACAAGCTTAATAAATAATAAATAATAGAGTCCAGCTTGCACTTGAGTCCTGACAATAAATTTAAAAATGCCTATTGTTTTGAAAATATATATATATATATTCTTACTGCAAATAATGCTTGTATGGCGTGAAATGAATGTGGCAAAACTTCTGAGGATCATACTTTGCAGATGTAAACTAGTCTCTCATACATTACAATGGAACCATTTAATAGAAGGTGGAATGATGCATCAAAGAGCCACTCGCATAGTTAAAAGATGTATACTTCCCTGGGCTGATCCAAGATGTGAAATACACAGTTTCAAAACAATGGAAAGAAGTTCCTAACTCAAACGGGGCTATGGTTGAAAGGGTTTGGCCCAAACCTTACTCTCAGTATGTTAGAAACAATAGGGTTCAGGGGCGTAGCTAGAGCTTCTGGCGCCTGGGGCTATCCCTCAGATTGGCGCCCCTGATAGGTACTTTGGGGGGGGGGGGATTCGGGGGAAAAAGGACGACAAGTAGCGGAGGTGGATTGGCAGGATTTCAGACACTCCAGGCTGCTATCTAGGCTTTTCTTTCTGTTCAGTCCAGGAATTCCGGCTAACTGGGAATTCCAGCTAACTGGGAGATTCCTTAAAGTTTTCCTGCGAATAATCTGATCTTGGAAGGGTCCTCCTATTTGATGGAGTTGCCCAATCCATGGGATTGAGGCACACATAAATTACAGCCAGCCAGAGCGGTGTTGTGTGTAAAATGGAATGTCCAGTTATGAGAAAACCCAAATGGCAGATGCTGACACACCAAAAGAGGACAGGTTAATGTTTTGACATAGGCAACAAAAGGGGTGTGCAGTTTCATTCTTTTTTTATTAATCTACCATACGTTTGGCAGGAGGAGCACTTCTTTATCAGTTTCCCAGCTGATGATGGATGTCCCATTAATGTTAAACACAAAAGCCTGGAACAACTATTAAAGTCAGAAAGACTAATGGTAATAATGTGGAAAGTGTCTAGACTAATGACCATTCAGAAAATGACATTCCCTATTTGCAACGGAGACGTCACGTCATGAGCACAAAGAAAGCTATATATATATGTACTGTAGCACATAAACAGGTAAGCACTTTCATCCAAAACAGAGAGAGAATACAAGAGAGCTGCATTGGAGACACAGTGAGTTCAGGTACCTAATGTCTGTGGACTGATGCTGGGCTGCATGAGTTGCCTTAGGTGATAAAATATAATGTGCACTGTTTTAAATCGCTTTCTGAGCATGTATTTGGCAAGAATAACTTTCTGAATAATGTTGCTCAACGACACTTATGTATGTTGCGATTTTCAGTGCTACAGGACGGTGAACGCAAAGGCAGAAGAGCTAATAAAACATAATACAGATCGTGTTTTAAATTGATTTAGGAAGCAGTCACTGTATGGGACATCTAATCAGGAAAAACACAAACCTTTCCCTCCCATAGCTAGAGGTTAGCACCTCTCAGTATGTAAGTCACAGTATCAATTTATGAAAAAAGTGTCTTACCATCATGCAGTATACAAGTCAAGTGCCTGCTGACGAGACCCTAAACACCGTCCATAGCTGCCAAGGTTTCAGATTGCTTATGTGTGACATTTTCATAATTTCAATGTAAATTTGAGTGACATTTCAATGACAATGAGTGACACTTCCGAGCAAGCATAATCAAGCAATGAAGATGACTGAAGCATATAAATTTAGGAAATTGCACCCATTTGAGCAAGAAGAAACTCTTAAGAAGATCTGAAAACGGCTGCAAATGACGGACCTGTGGCTTTGCTGTTACTCAATATTTGTGATTGCTGTAATTTATATTTGTATGCTCTTTGTTTATCATATATGGCCCAACGCCATTGTGTGGTATCATTTATATGCCTTATATCTTTATTTGTAAAGCACTGTATCATCTTTCAGCCCCTCTCAAACATTGTTCATTTGTTTTTTAGTGCTGCTCATACCAATGTAGGGTGCCAGAGTAGTTTACATCAGACACACATAACACCAACACAATGATTCTTTCGTAGGTATTCCAGTCTAGCAAAATGTTATTTGTAGCATATGTCCCCTGACAACAGCTGAAGTGGTTTCAAAGGTAGTTAATTATGAAACGGAAGTGATTTGCAGTTCACAAGAATTTGGCCTGGTATACTGCAAGAAATATAGCACACATTTA
This sequence comes from Lissotriton helveticus, assembly GCF_964261635.1. Taxonomy (NCBI): domain Eukaryota; kingdom Metazoa; phylum Chordata; class Amphibia; order Caudata; family Salamandridae; genus Lissotriton; species Lissotriton helveticus. Next base: position 263,025,617 of record NC_136071.1, read on the forward strand.
AAAATAGCAACTGGGGGTACAAAGGTCAATTCAAATGATGTCATCAGTATCCTAATGACCATTAATAAAACTTCACAAAGCCTTTCTATTGGAAATTTTGAACGAGACAAAAGCGCGCCAGATATCACACACTGGCTAAGAAAGAGTTTAAACATGTGCCACCTCACAATGATCTCGCTGCCTGACTGCACGCCAGGCCCGGCTCCAGGAATTTTTATTTGGGAGGGCCAAGGGTGCATTTGGGTGGGCCACTGCGGGCTCGATTTGTCTCTTATATGTCTGGGCAGGCCTGCATCAGGGCCCTCCTTTATCTCTTCTTAGTCTTACAAGGCCCAGTACAACGCACTCTTTTCCAAATCTCTTTCTAAATATTATCACTCTCAAAAAGTGTTTTTTCCATGTAATGTTCCTTTGATGGGAAGAGGAGGTTTCTGAGGTGGGAGTATCAGGAAGTGACACTTCTCGGGCTCCCTCTGTGCGAGCCTTCAGGGAGAATCCCTCTTCATTACTACCTCCACCTGACCCCGGACTCTGCAATGCACTCACTCCCTTACAGGCTTGATTATCCACTACTCCTCTCCAGTGCACCTTATCTCATAGCTGACCTTGGGCCCCAGCCCTATATCAGGCACCATCGGGCCCCACTTTCATTTTTCCTGGTAAAAACATTAGTAAAATCACCTTCAACCTTAAAACTTTGAATATAGCAGTAAATATAATTAGCACACTCTTTAAAGTATGCTCCACAGTAGCTCTTATGACCCGACTGGTAATTAAATCAACAAAAACAGAAAGGCCATGACATGGCCGGCTTTAGCGCTGATGCGAAAGTCTTTTTTGGCGCCACACCAATTACCTCTTTCTCCGTAAATACCTTTACTACCACCTTCCAACAGTGCCCCTCATCCCTCCATGGCCCCCCCTATTGACCTCCTCCTCGGATTCCCTCACTGCCACACGCCACAAGTGCCCCTCGTCTCCCCAGAGCCCCTCCCACTCATGACCTCCTCCTCGGATTCCCTCACTGCCACCCTCCACCAGTGCCCCTCATCTTTCTGTAGCCCCTCCACCTCGTGACCTCCTCCTCAGCCTCCCTCACTACCACCCTCCATCAGTGCCCCTCATCTCTCCCTAGCTACCCCTCCACCCCATGACCTCTTCCTCGGATTCTCTCACTGCCACCCTCCAACAGTGCCCCTCATCTCTCTGTAGCCCCTCCATCTCATGACCTACTCCTCAGACTTCCTCACTGCCACCCTCCAACAGTGCCCCTCATCTCTCTGTAGCCCCTCCATCTCATGACCTCCTCCTCAGACTTCCTCACTACCACCCTCCACCAGTGCCCCTCATCTCTCACTAGCTCCCACTCCACCCCATGACCTCTTTCTTGGATTCCCTCACTGTCACCCTCCAACAGTGCCCCTCTTCTTTACATAGCCCCTATCTCATATGCATTTCATTTGTTGTATAGCACTACTCATATCAGTGTCCGTACTTTACACCACACACACATTATACAGAGACAATGAATCATACAAGTATGTAAATCAGTCTACAGGGAATGTCACATAAGCCAATGAGGATTACAAGGTGTAGGAATCACATGTCATCCATAGGAGAGGTGTGGCGCCGTGGCCAGGGCGACTGACGCTGGAATCTGGGGATGACGGTTCGATCGCCAGCGGCAGATTAGCCCAGCACCATGTGACTCTGGGCAATAGGTTGCTTAATCTTCTTGATGCCCCCCAGCGCTTAGAGACCCTTACGGGTGATTGTTCGCGCTTTACAAATATGGATTATTATTATTATTATACTAGTGGGCAGTATATTTTAGGATTTGGTCTGGGGAAACACAACCTTAGGATTTAAAGAGTATTCCATGGGGGTCAGCTTTACTGATAAAAATGTATATCTGCCCAAAAATACTCATTTTAGCAACATTAGAATAATGAGAGACTGAGGAAGTTCTAACTATATCACAAAACAAATAAAGCGAATTTCTAACTATACCACTCATGTTTGTATGCAGCTCTTTGGTGACAGTTCATTGGTCACTGTCCTATGTTAGGACTGTAACTTCTGAACTACAAGTAACACAAGGATCTCTGTGACAAAGGCAGTAACCCACTGAGCTTCCACATAAAATACATTTCATCTGCATTTAAAAACTACTAACAGACAAATGATTGCTCTCCAGCATTTTGTATTGTCTTATTGTTGTTCTGCATCAGCCATGATAATGATAAAAACTGTTTAAATGAAGCGCACACGAAGTATGTGTCCTGCTGGGCCTGTGCAAATTTAAAAAAGAAAAACAAATAGTAACACATTCTCTTACCTACTCCATAAAACAACATTTGTGTCACAGCCTGATGTGAAAGCAGCTGCAGGGGTCAGGAAAGGTGAATAGGAATAAACAAACTTATTTTCTCCTGCACTGTATCAAAAAAGAAATGTCCACACAGCAGAACAGTAGGCAAAGGTGACCGTTGTCAAAGAAAGGATTTGTCGCCTTTCGCCATGTGGAGATGAAGGAGTAAAAAAATAAACAAAGCCTTGTTAACATATCAATGGTCTTTTAAAGACCTGTGAAGCTCTTGGGTGTGGCTGCCATAATCTCAAAAACTGTCTGTGTGTATGCGCGCCGGGAAGCTGTCTCAGCCCGGACACACACAGACAGCCCTTTCGAGCCAAATACCATTACACGCCTGCCTTCAAGCCCTCATTGTGAGGGCCAAGGCTCCTGTTTGGGTGGGCCAGGCTCATGTTTGGGTGGGCCTGGCCCACCCGGCCCACCCTCTAGAACCGGGCCTACTGCACGCTGCCATTTATTGACTTATTGTGTAAATCAGAGGCTGGTGGCACTTACTTGGGCAGTGGTTGCAGAGTCCTGAGGAATGTGGCGGTGGCGCTCCAAGAATTTCTTGACGCTCTGTCTTTCAAGACAGTGGCTGCAGGCTGTAGATTCGGGTTTGCAGACCGCCTCATTTAACAGTTGGCCTCGGGCTGGCAGGCCGTGAGTCCCTGGGTGGGCGGGGCCGTCTAGTGACACGCAGGCTATGTCCTGGTGGCCGCTCGCCCCCCCCCCTCACTTGATTTCCCTCCGGTCTGGCATTATTAAATTAAGGGTGGGGGGGGAGTTAAGGAAAACAAAACGGCTGGTGATAGCATTCGGCGGGGCCGGTGCGAGTGGCATGCAGCAGGCTCTGGTGACTCTGCAAGTGCAAGCACCACATTTGCGGAGCCCTGCAGCAGGTTGGACGCCGGGACCCCATAATGTCTACCAATTCTGGCCTTGCACTTCTATAATTGAAGCCATCGACTCACTCCGGTCTGCAGAGGTGCACGCAAGGCAGATTGAGGCCGTGAGTTACAGGGGCCCGAGGCACTTTGAGTTTGCCGCCTGGGTCCGGCCCGCCTCCAGTGACAGTCGTGCTGCAGTGGCTGCCGCTCATGAGAGCGCGTGACTCATCACTCGTCACGACGGCGCTTCTTTTCAGCGAGGGCTGGCCAAACACGTTATGCCCAGGGCCGTCATTGGTAGCGCTTTCGCCCGCTAGAAGATTGACGGCCCTGGGACGGGACTCACAAGCAACATTAAACAGGGTTCGTAGTGCATGCTGCACTGCAGGCAGCATTTTCAAGCAGGTGCGTTTGCCTTGCTCTTTACACGGGGGCAGGCCTTTATAATTTATTTGAGGACACTGACTGCAGTCACTGACAGTGAGTGTCCCCCCAAAAATTATAAAGGCTGCCGCCTCCAAAATAGTGCCGCCTGGGGCGGACCGCCCCCTCGCCCCCCCCTAGCTACGCTAGTGATAGGGTTTGCATAAGCTGCACTGTCAGACCATACCTAATAAAAAGGAGTATCCGACAATCTACTAGCATGTGCCATCACCCTCAGTAATAACACTCTTATTCAAATATCCAGAAAAAAGACCCCATAACCTACCTCCCACCTCCACGCAAACTCTGACCCTTAGTTCTCTGTGCCAACGTGGGTGTCAGCTCTCTGCTCTACATGATAGAGAGCTGTCTGTGTGCTGCCAGAACTGTTTGAGGGACACTGTCAGCTTAGAAAGAAATGCTATATCTCCCATTTGGTACTTGAAAACATCCCTTTATATGTATATTCCGCTAGATACTCCCATTGTGATTTAGTATCAGAACATCAAGGTTTTGAAACAGACCTAACAAAATATTACAGCAAAATTGTCACTTACCAGAGTATCTTGATGGTAAGTATGTAAAGTTAAGAATATGTGTACTCTTCCTAATTCTAGATATAGGTACTGAGATGGTGTGCATACCATCAACGCACATTGATGTAGAGTCAAGGATGGCGAATCTATACCTACCTATAAATACTTTTCTTATTTTTTAGCTGCAATATTTTTACCCTCTATTATGACATACTATTCCAACCACAAACCCCGTCAGATCTGTCCTCATGTGCAAATTACATTAAGGGGTTGGGAAGGGTGATGCGGGGAACTCACAAAGCATAGAGTGGATACCGTTGAATGCATCTGCCGGCATTGTGACATCACTGCAGTTGATAATCAAATTGATTGCCAACTTCAGTGATGTCCCAGCGGTTAAGAGCAGCTGCCAGAAATGTCTATTTTTTTAAATGGCTTTCCGTTGAAGCAAAAGGTATTCGCTTTTTTTCCCAAGAGATGTTTATACCAACAGACTTTGCTTTATTTGTTTTTAAATTGCCCCACTCAATATCTTGTTTTGTTCATGAGTATCTCAAATCCAGCTGCTTCCTCTTCATTACTGATATTATGAATTTTGTTTTCCATTCCACGGATGGCAAGGTTACACCTGGCCCACAAAAAAGGCAACGTGTAAGGCAAATTTGACTGTGCCTCTGCATTCATACTGGAACACTCTTAATATATTTTTGCATTGATTTTGACTGTGCTCCTTATTCAGCTCTTCAACAGATAGGAGAATATTGATTCGTTGATGGGCACGGAGTAGCATTCTGGCCTGGCATAAAGGTAATAGACATTGTGGGGCCTGACATTTTCTGAGGAATGTATTGCATGATATGAAGTGCTGAAAGCATTGGCAGTCCAAGACCATGAGCAATGTCAATGTAGGCATCTATGCAGGGAGCCTGCCACGAGGAGGCTCCATCACAAAACACGAAACTGAACTCACAGGGGCATATTCACAAGACCCTATTTCCACCACAGTATCACTTTCAGTGAAATTGTGGTGGCGATAGGGGCCTCGCCTTCTTCACATGATTCTTCATATAAATAGGCCCCCTTTCACGCTGTGTTTAGCCTGAAAGGGGCATGCAGTGGGTGTTGAGGTGGGCGTTCCACTGCAGCACCCATTGATATTTACACTGCCCCCTATTCACAAGGGCAGCGTAAATAGGAGCTAACGCCATACTTAAGACTAGGAAAACCCTGGTCTTAAGTTAGCGATAAAAGGAGAAATGCTTTATTTCTCCTCCTTTTTTGCATTTTTTGGTCTCTGTTTGATATAGCTACACAAGTAGCTATATCAAACAGAGACCAAAAAAGGTGGATTAGAAACATGATTTTCCAATTTCAATTTTCAAAGGATTCTTTGCTCCTTTATAGAGCTAGACTCGCAGTTGGAAACATGCAGTTTTGATTTGCCAATAACTTTAGCATTGTTTGTCAAATTTACACAACATTTGCCAGAAGGGTAGCATGTTTAGGTTATTCATGTTATTTTTAAATTTGTGCAGATTTATTAAGAGGGATAATGTTTACAGTAGGTAAAAAAGAGTTAACTTAATAATAATGTTGTCATCATATGAGGAATGTTCTGGTAGACATTTAGCATTTTTAACATGTTTCGTCTTTTCTGGGTACGGCAAGTTTCACCAGATCCATCAAGGGGAGAATAAAGTTAAAAGTGCGAGAAAAACGATTTCATGTGTATAACAAAAAGGTTTACCATGGGAAGGACATGAGACCTTTCCAGGTAATCTGTTCCAAATATAGTCACACATTCTTGTTAAAAAATAAACTTGGGCTTGACCTTTAGCAGCTATGGCAAAGAGAAAACAGGCTTAACGCATGCAAATGTGTGTATAATATTTAGCAGTAACGAACAATACAACAATCAAAACTCATCACAATAAAAACTCCATACTCAATCTCTAAAAAAAAGAGAAAAAAAACTGTAAGAGAAACGACACCAAATTCTGTTAAGGCAAAATAACCCTGAAGTACATGTCATCACCTTGGCATGAAGTAAGACTCAGGAAAGTGCCTTTTCTTGGTTCAGTTAGTTCGCCTGTTTTTGAGAAACTAGGATTACAAAAATGAAATGGCCGTGCTTTATAGAGGTAAATGTTGGAAATAGTTGGACTCTTAGTCGGTGAACAATCCTCAAAACCAGGTGCATAGAGTATCCTCAGACTTTAATTTAAAAATACCCCCCTCCCCCATAGGACACAGAAACTATTGTCTCCTACCCCAAATACCAGGTCCTGAAACCATATTTTATTAAAGAGGCAAAAAAAACAGGCCTAGCCATTGGTCAGGCCCTATCGCCAACCCCCACTGCGCATGGCCACATTCCATGCACAGCAGGGTAGGCCCCCCATATAGGTTTGGGCAAAGTCCTGCAGCACACAACTGAAGGCCTCCTGCAAAGGGATTTGTCATTCCAACAGGGCTTGACTGGCTACCGGGCATTTTGATGTGCTGCCATGCTGGGAGCTAAATTCACTGCAGTGGGGGCTGATTTTGTTGATGGGGACCTGCGACTGCTTTGGAATAAACAAAGTAAAACAAAATGGTTTTAAAGCATACTTTAAAAACATTAACAAAATCAGCCCCCAGCTTGACAGTACACCAAAATGCCCGGTAGCCAGTCAGGCCCATATTCCACAGCTGGTTGGGTACAAGGCCTGGCCAAATCCTCCTGCTACACCTGGCCTTCAGCCTCACACATGCATTACTAGGACTGGTAAACACCTGCCACCCATATTTCTCAGCACCACATGCAAACTACAGGGTATGGTCAACCCCAGCTCCAAATGTCCTCTTTACTTGTGCCTGTGCTTTTACCTTTGGCCTCCTTTTCAGATCTTGGTGAAACCTGAGATCCCTACACTGTGAAAAACCATGCAGATGTATTAAACAGCACCAAAGTTATTAGAAAATGAACAATTTCATGCCCCCTTGTTGCCGAGTGCTCCATGTGAATAATTGCCATTTTATTAGGAGTAAGCTAAAAATGCTAACGGTTTGCTAAATTACATAGAGGTACCTGACACAGCACCGAAGACAATAGCAAATCAAAGATTTTTTACTTTTAGCATGCTTAGATTTGCTCCCCCTTGATTAATCTGCATAAAACTTTAAATACAAACAGAAAACTGAAAGTGCAAAAACAGTATGAAAGAGTTCTTAGAAAATGGAAACATTTTGGCCTCCCCTTCTAATTGTGCAACTTGATGAATCATATTTGAAAATAATAAAAGTTAGCAGATGGGGCTTGTCTGGTAAATTCCCAGGAAATTTTGCAGGTGTGTGTGTGTGAGTGCGCACACGCATGTGGTGTGTGCCTGTGTCTGCCCGTTTGTCTTTGGCTGCATTTATTGCAGTTTAAAGTGGCTTTGATGTTCGAATTTGACAGGAAATTATGAAATATGGTATATAATTCACTGTTAACTGAAAAATATGGGTTTCATCATTATATCTTCATAATGGAGACCCAAAATTTCTGTTCAGAGCTTTTCCATAATTAAGGTAATTAGACATATGTGGTCAGGTTTGTCTAGGTTATGCTGCAAGGTTATCTAAATAGTATGGCAAAAAAGGCAATGTATACAGTATATTTTCTGTCGGGATTATGCTCATGCATTTGACCAACAAAACACAGGCTGTTTCACAAACTGCATTTTGTGGTAAAGTAGAACTAGTAGTACTTCTCACATACTACAAAATGCAGTACACCGCACAGACATCTTCCTCTCCTAACTTTTCTGAACAGAGATCATTCTCCGCCCCTTTTTTCCTCTTCTAAAAAACCTTATACATGTTACTATTTTCTCAAAATAGTACTGTATGCCATTTGTCTAAATATAGTATTTGGTAGTTACCAGGGTCTCATTATGATGGGGAATTCAGCATACATGATTTCGAAACCACAGCCATTATTTTAGGTTTAAATCATTTTTATTGTGGCAACACAGAGAAAAACAACATACATAGCATAGAAGGTGTAAGGCTGCTGCGCTCCGAGGCACACATATGGCATAAAGTCTCTTCTGAAAGTCTGCCTTGAGGAGTACAGCCATCAAAGCTACAGTGAGATAAACAGTGCTGCAAAATGAAATTGAACCATTATTTTAAACCTGTACCAAAGAGAACACTCCTTATAAAAAAGCTTGCTATTGCGTAAATTATTCTTAAATTGAACTATCACAGCTTATTTTGATGTCTTGGACCTGCAGCCCTGTGAAGTCAACTCATGGCCGCTGTAAAATGGGATCTACAATCGAAATATTACAGCGGAAACAAGATATGCGTTTCCTCTCCAAAGCTAACACTTGAAAACATGTATGGAACAATCAAAACAAAACTTAGCGTCCTTTTTTTAAGCATTTGTATTGCTGTACAATGACATTTTATTTATTTTTTTCCCTAGAGACAGTACATTTTTTTTATTTTGGAAACTTTGAATGACGAAAAATAAGATGTGTACACAAGTTGGATTTTTTTTATATTAAATGTTTATTTTAGTGCAATTAACATAAGGCTGCCTTTTAACAATTTCGTTTGTGTCTTTTATTACAGTATGGTAGGATCACATTGAAAGCTCTGCAAACCAACAGTAACCCTCCAGTAATGAAATTAAGATCTGTCGATTGAATTATTGTAATGGATTTAAATTAATGTGTGTGCTTGCATAGCGTCAAACGAATCTGTGTTGCTTTAGGGCAGTGTGATTCATTCTGCTTAAAAACTAAAGCAGATTGAACTGGCGGTAGAAGATCTGGCTCTCTTGAGCCCCTTAGGCCAGAGTTATCAGATTTATTTATGCTAAAAGATATGATTCAAGCTTGTAAGACTGAGATGGTCACTGCTAGAACCCTTGAACAACAGGACCCACAGCTGAATTTGGTACTATCAGTTCCCAACAAAAACTAAAACAAGCCAGCGATATATATGTACACATTATATTAATAACCTGACTTATGCTTGGAAAATATCAAGTTCTGTGGGATACAAGGGAGAGCGATACATTTAGATCTACCTGGTATTAGGTACATGAAGACAGCAAGAACTTTTTTCTGCTATGCCCATGGTTCAGAATGCATCGTCCTATGGACTCAACAGGACAATTCCATAGACCCCTTAGGTTTTAAATTCACGACCAAATCTTCTACTCTGGCACATCGACCCTATGTTTCCTATCGGAAGACTTTTCCTTTTTACAGATGATACAGCTCAGAGATATAAAATGATGCAGCAGAACCTGTTTTTATACCCACAACTGCAGGCAATATATCTTGCCTAGCTGTGGTGCTGTGAAGTACCTTCCAATTGAGTTATGCGCTTTGCGAAATAAATTATGCATTTATTTTTTTACTTTTTATTGCGAGCAAGAGAAAAAGACAGACAATACAATAAATCCATACATTTATAATAAATACTCAAGTACAGGGCAGTTAAAAAAAATACATATTCATCTAATTCATAAATTCACAAATATCATATACCACCTCTTCCTCATAGCAGCAATAACCAATAATATTTTTGTGTGCAGTGAGTATGCATAGATCCAGCACTAAGCACTAACGAGGCACATTTTTCTCCTTATACCAAAGCCAGAATATTTACCTTTACCCTACAACATCTAATACCTAATAGCCTATATCATACATTGAAAGAGAGTTGGACGAATAATCCGCCCACGTAGCCTTAAATCTATGAAGCGATCCTACCCTCTTTGCATATGCCTCCTCAAACTGGAAGGTCCAGGCCAACTTAGTAAGCCACTGATCTGTTGACGGAACCTTTGACAACTTCCAGTTCTGCAGTACTAAAGACCTGGCTACTGCTATTGCAATATACTTAAAGTACTGCTGATATTTTAATATCTGGGGCATCGTATGCGAAACGCCAAATAAAACCAAGGATGTTGATGGACGGATAGGTAATGACATGCAGTGGCTAATACTCCTAAACAAATCTTCTCACAAACATGCTGTAGGCTAGGGCATGAAAATAATATATGTACCCATCCACCTGCTTCATACCCCTTGCATCGAAAACATTGATCTAGATATGTGCCCAAACTCACAAACTATATGCCATTCCTTAAGATTAAACCTACAGCCCGTATCTTGGAAAATCTTAGAAAGCATCACCTCCATGCATTTAATATTTATACTTTGACGAAGCAGGGAATACCAGTTTCCTATACCAGCCATTTCCTTATCATTGATATATCTTAACATGGTTCTCGCTGTGTCATCAATCATCATATAATTATTTTTGAGGAAACTGGTTATTTGGATAAAAGTTAGCCATAGTGCTTGTATTTGGCTCCTAAATTGCTGTAATAGCAGCTCCCATGTTATCAGGTTGTTAAGATTATAAAAGTCCCCTAGATTCCGAAAGGCTAAGTCACTGGAGGATCCCTTGAGAGAGCTGCAGACCCCAGGACCAACAGTCTTGGAGAAAAGAACTGGTGCATTGTATGCCTAGAAAAACAATTAGGTGCATGAAAAAGAAAAACAGTTAATTTAATTGTGCTTTCTTTTAGCATATGATTTTAAAGAAAATGATCATACTTTGAAGGTATTGTTCCTAATTGTATTAACTGATTGGCTAGAGCCGCCTGAAAATATGTGGGCAAATGTGGTAGTGCTAATTCCCGTGCTCTGTGTCTAGTTGGAGTGTGGAAAGCTTTACCTAAGCTTGTTTTTTTTTCCCATATAAACTGGTGAATAATTGTATCTAGTTCCCTAAAGTATGTATTCGGCACTCTTGGAGGAAGATTCAGAAACAAAACTACAAACAGGAGTACTGATATTTTGACAAAAGAAACTCGGCCCACCAATGACAGAGGCAGAAGCCTCCAGCTCTCTTATAACCTTTTTACTTTTGTGAGGGTATACCCATAGTTTAGGTGGAACAATTGCATACAATAACTTGTTACACATAACCCAAGATATCTTATGGGCCATTGTGGCGAAATCTGCAGCCCTAATGGGAGCTGGGCAACTGTAGCGTTAATTAGGAGTAGCTCTGTTTCTAACTGGTTGACTTTGTACCCACCTGTAAGTCTGTGAAAGCCTTAATTTCGCCAAGTGCTGTCTGTATATTTGCATACCGGGCCTTAAGGTATAAAACGATATCATCCGCTAAAAGTTAAATTTTTGCCACCCTCCTTATAGGGGCTAAGATTGAAGTATTAGAACTGATTTTAATTGCGAGTAGCTCAATAAAAAGAGAGAACAGAAGAGGGGATAATGGGCAACCCTGCCGGGTGCCCTGTCTAATCTCTAAGAGATTATAAATTATGCATTTTGAAAGGAAACACCACTGTTCAAGCTGGTTCTAATATGTGGGGTTTTGGCTCATGGTAATTCATAATAACAAAACGTGGCATCCATAAAAAGGATTGAGGAGAATTTCTCTCATCTGGCATGGAACAAATTCAATAGGGTTTAATGTTTTGCCTCCATTTTATGGCCCTAGGCCCTGCTCCTGAATAACATAACGAATTCATAAATCATGTTGTGATCATAAATAGTAGGTCTACAACACAGACGAGGGGGTCAGGTACAACAAGAGGGAAAACAATTTTTTAATCCTTCCTCCCACACAATATCATAAAATAGACATGGATTAATGAGTAAGAAATATGTTCATACATTGATCACTCTAATTTATAGGAACCAGCCCTCACCCACTTAATGTGCCGAAGGTATAGCATGGTGGACAAAGCGGCATCTGTCCCTAGATGGCTGTATGCTCCGGGTTCATAAAAAATCCCACATAGGTAATGGAAAATCCCAGTGGTTCAACGGAAAGCAAGTAATATTCTTTTAAACAATCCTTCTTGTGTTGTTTACTTTGATTTTCTCACTCTTTTGTCTGACTGACAAAGTTTAAGCATAGGAGACATATTCTTCTAGGTATTTTTTGTCCTGAAGTAGGCCATTCACCCTGACTAGGGCACGTAGGATCAGCCAAAACATGTCCACAAAGGCGATTCTATACTGACAATACCCCGGACCACCAAAGATTATGTTTTTAAACCTACAGGTGAATCCTGATTAAAATAAATGATTAATTATCTCCTCTAGAGAGTTTTCCTTAAATTCGGATCCCTGCATAAGACATCCGGAGCTCCAACTCAATGGGTGAGCCCACTCAAACTGTAATGAATGAGTGTGGGAAACGCCCTATGATGAAGTATGTCAAAATAAGTGGGTGTGAGGTGTTTTCCTAAACAGAGGGATCACCAGCGTATAAAATATTTTATTACTCACAGATCCATGTGTGATTTATCACAAGTAGTATGTGCAATAAGCCTGTTGAGGTGTCCTAAAGGTGACATTTTTTTTTTTACAAAGTTTTATATAGCCCGAACTTGACCCGAGGGTATCGGGTATCAGAGAGTTTTACACGAGCACCAGTTGCGTTACATGAGGACACCTTCATTTTTGTAGGCACGGGGAGATTAGGTGATTTGCCCAAAATCACAGGATGTTGAGCGTCCTTGCGGAGACTCGAACTCGGATCCCCAGATTTGAGGTCGACCACCAGAGCCGTTAGACCAATTCATCGCCAAAATAGAAAGCAAAAAATCCTTTATAACGAGCGACAATACAATTTCACACAGAAAGTAAAACAGTCGTTATTATTTGTGGCCATCATACAAAGCTGATCTTGATTAGTGTGTTAAGGAATTAAGGTTTGATTCAATTGTAGGCAACCAGTTCTCATCAGATAGTACTAAAACTTCCTAGGCAGCAACGCATTTGCATGTGAAAACATCAACAGAAAAGGTTTTTATAACTGTTCATGTTTAACTGTAAGAATGGGATGGAGTCATACACAGGCTTCTCACCTCACACAAGAGGCTTGGATAACCCCTTTTTGATAGAATGCCCTTTGCCCACATCCATATTTGTCAATTAAAGGTGGGTGCAAATGTCTTCAATAAAGTGCCAAAACTCACCCATGACTATGTAAAATTAAAATCAAAGGGCATCGTTGAGAAGCAGAGACTTTAGTTCATAAAACGTTGCCTTGTTAGGTTAGGACAGTGGGACTAAGGTACATGTAATGACTTCTAGCTGCAATTACAAAGTAAATCCTCCTTACTATAAATTGAGGCAGTGACTGCTTAATTTGTTCCAGTAGTAGTCGTGGGAGGGTACTGGAAGACATTTTTAGGACTATGACTTATTTTGTATCATTAGACGTTGGCCCACTAGTGAAGGGTATAAAGGAGAAGGAATGGGTACAAAATAAAGAGAAAAATCGAGCAACAGAGAAGATAGCTGGAATGAAAAAGAACCTGCTAGTAGTGATTAATTTATGCCAGGTGTTACTGGCGGCCACAACTGGCCTTTATCGCTGGGGACAAGGACCCTTTGCCACATCCGGTACTATTCCCGTCCCTGCCTCAATAGTAGGAGACATCTGAAACGTCCTTCCTATATTTCCAACAAGCATGAAAATAAAAGGACAGCCAATACAGTTTAATTTAGTTGTATTAGGAGCACTTCTTCTATTTCTATGAACCGCAGTAGAAAGCAATGAAGGACTACTGCACATTCTCCATGCCAGTGTGCATATTGCTCTCCCACCATACTGAGGGGTGGGCTGCTTGCAGAGATGGTCAAAGGCTGTAGTCAGCATTGGCGTTGAAAGTAATGTTTGACTTCCGATTTGGGGACCAGCACTTACATTTTTGCAGATTAGGCTCTGTCTGCTAGAGTGAGATAAAGACAGGAGTGTAGAATGGTGGAAGAAAAGAGGTGGAGTCAAGATTAAGCAGCCCCGGAAAACTGTGGGCCCTGCGCTTACTATTTTACAAATTAAGCTCTGCAGCCAGAGCTTCTGCCTTGAACATATTCTTCACTGTTTGCAATGAATAGTGCTAAAATGGTCAGTGACCATGTGTATCTCAAAACACAGTAACCAGTATTTAAGACATAGATGATGATGTTTGTGTGTGGCACGTTAAACCAAATTAAATAGTGCATCACTCTTATGGGATTCTCTACTAACTTTCATGTGACTGTGCTGCTTATTTTAATGCCTGGAGAATCCAAAGAAGCACCATCTGCATACATTTCTCTCAGAAAGCCATTGTTGCTGTATTTTCATGTGGTGCAAACAAATGGCTTCTCTGTCATCCACTCCATGTAAACACGGCCATAATAGAATAATTGAGATAAAAAGCAATGGTACCCGACATAGAACATTCAATTTGAATTGGTCACTTGTCTTAATAACCCCTCCTGGGGAGATACCGCGCATCTGGTTGTGTGTGGTTTGTTCGCTTTTCCTCATTTTCCCCTGCAGCACAATCTGCAGTGCATGATAAAGCACATTATTGGTGCTATCAAGCTCCCCACTCTGCCTAATTGCCACATGTATTACTTAATCATCTATCTGATGTACGGGGACAGTTCACAGCCATATTATAATTAGTTTAATTTATAGTCGCACAACATAACATCTTGTACACTAGGCTGTTCCCTGATCACTGTTCTTATTGCAGCTCTTAGCCAACCGTGAGGCGCGCTTCTGCAAGGACGTATTTGGTCAGGAGCAGAGCACCTCTTTAGAAACTAACCTAACTCATTGCTGTGCAGTTTACAGCGAGAACTTGTGAGTTGTTCATGTGTGGCTGATTTTCACCAGCTCCATTTTGAAATGTCATAGCAGCATGTCCAATGTCCAACCATGCAGAGGAAGCCTCTCCATTGGAGCGGAGGAGCGCTGCCCCCGCACCAGCAGAAAATAAAACAATAATAAAATGGGTTTTTAACCAATTTTATTATCATTTGATTTTAATCCCCTGGACCCCCAACCAGGACTTGAAGAGTCTTGGGGGCGGGTCCAGAGGATGACACTGCTGGTGGGGAGTGGTGGACACTCCCTTCACTGCACATGACATGTTTGGCTGGCCATCTCAGGTCGGCCAAACCCCTCATGGGGTGTGAAGCTCTCTTCAGCCTCAGCTACATTGTTAGGGCTGGAGAGAGCAGGCACAGGCTTCCAGGCTGGCGAGGAGCTCTACTTGCTGTAGCGCCGGCCAATCCTGAAGCTACTCTCATACAAAAGCAGCTTCAGAAAAGGCCGCAGGGCAGGCTGGGAGCTTGTGCCCAGGGTCAGAAGAAGGTAGAGGCGATGCGCGGGAAAATGTAACTCAAGTTTATTTTATTTTATTTT
The DNA here is from genome assembly GCF_964261635.1 of Lissotriton helveticus. Classification (NCBI taxonomy): domain Eukaryota; kingdom Metazoa; phylum Chordata; class Amphibia; order Caudata; family Salamandridae; genus Lissotriton; species Lissotriton helveticus. The sequence goes on from NC_136071.1 coordinate 263,041,051, forward strand.
TTTGCCCCCAAACCATCCCCACCTCCCTCCTCTAGCCAGCCCACCCTCCCCCAATTTGGCTGGGGACGGGCTGCTACTGCAACCATGATACATAAATAACAATCCCCCCCCCACTTTCAGTGTACATTTAGCACCGTCTAAGACATAGCTCTTCAAATTGGAGGCAGAGGTCTTGCTCGTGGGGTGGTGAGGTGCAAGGTCTTGGCCAAGCAGAGCATCATAATGAAAATGTTTAGTGAGTAAACTCAGAGTGGCTTTGAGCCACTCTGTGGTGGGTCATCAGTAACATCATATGACACTCAGGTCTTGGCTGGGAGTGGGGATGGGAGCATATAACCTTCAAAGTACCCCGTCCCCAATTTCTTTAGGGATCCAGGCTGCACATGACATGCTGGCAATCATGCATTTGAATGCATTTTTAAAATGGACAGCTGAATATACGTGCAGTGTTTGAATTGTTAAATATGTTTAGAGCTGGCAAAGTTATAGTATAATCATGAAAAAATATTTTTGTCATTCTTGTTTGCCCCTGATTTTTTTTTTCATTCAAGGCGGGCTCTGCATTATAATGACCAGGCATGCTTAGGAATGCAGTTTTTACAGTCTTCCCTAACGTCACCTGCAGATGTTCATAGCTTCCTGTAATAATAGAAATGCATGCATACGGTGCATTGAGTGACTTTGGGACATCCCTCGGTCTGCTGCCACTCACCACAGCTTACAACATGGGTCGATAGGTCAACCCACTTCAGCCATTGGCTCTCTTTCACTGTGATTGACAGCATAATGCATTTAAACACAAAAACGCTTCATTGCAAGTGTTGGTGTGCCAAAATTTACTTTGCACATGTTTTTTTTATTTTCAGTCTATATGGTCTTTTATTTTTTGTAGTCATCCTGCTGTGTTTAAACTATGACTTCGGCTTACAGTAATTCAAAGCGAGTAGTACCTTTTCTTTGCACCGATAAAAACCATAGTTTTCTGTAATTTACATTCACACTTAAAAGGTCTATACTGGTGCTTAAGTACAACTGCCTGATAAAAATGACCTGTACTTTTGGACTACATTTATATGTAATCATTCATTTTTTTTTCAAATAAAGCTTTTTATTGTAAGTATTTGACCTACATTTAGGCAGTGGCATGTTGTCTTTTTTTCTTTTACTTTTGTGGTGTATTCTTGAGATAAAAATAAAAAATGAACACACTACCTTTTCGAAGCCAGACCTATTGAGATTCAAAAGTCTTCTTAAAATGAAGTTGATTCAAGCACAAAATGCAAACATTGTTAATTTTCATTACAATTATTGACAAATGAGGACATTCTAGTATTATATGATGTCTACATTGTGATTGGTAGCACAGAGGTTAACTGCCACAACTGACTCTGCACCAGTGATGCATTAAGCAGCAGAAGTCCATGGAGGTGAAAGTCATTCCAGTGGTCACCCCCTTCCTGCCTCATGCTCTTTTTTAGATGTTTGCTACACTTGGGAAACAATGGCTGTGTATTTGAGGAAGGAGGGGGCCTCTAATCTAAAGTGTTTCTCAGCAGCATCTTCAGTGGCCTCCATGACAGTCCATTCTCCTTTCCTTCAATCTCCAGACACCAAGGTCTTACGTTCCCTCGCAGACTGACTGTGCTCAACAACAAGAACCTGCAATGTGCTTTCCTGGAGCATCCTAACAGGACACGTCCAACATAATTAAGTGACCCTCACCACCAGGGTCCCTAGTAGTTCCCACTTCCTCAGGGCTTGGGAGGGAGTCAGAGAGCTGGTTTGACCAGCCTGGGGAAGAGTCTGCACACTATAGAGTACACACCATGAGTGGGTGCAGCCCATAATTCCTGACAGGGTTTCATTGGTTATACCAGACCGTCCTCAGATCTTCTATGTTCGTTTAGAATTTGCTAAGCCTGTGCAGGGTTTTAATAAGGGAAGTAGAGTTTTCTCTGATTGGTGGGGAACCTAGCCAACCTAGTGCTGTCACATCATCCCTCCATCCTGCTGTGTCACAAAAAGTAACCAGTCAACTGCCTGTCCCACTCTTCTGCTGCATTCTGGTTAGGATTGAAAATGGCAGCTCAATCCAAAACTGCTGCATATGTTCCTCGGAGTTAATCTCTGTCCACCAAGACCTGTTAATGCATACTTAACTGTTCAAAAGTACCAAGTACTAGAAAAACAGAAACTGAAGTCGGGGTCCTTCTTTATCAAGACCTAGGAGCATTACTGCACTGTATTAGCGAGCAGTCGCAGGACTATGGCGATTGAGTTTCCAAACTGGCTCTCTCTCAGCCGGAGACACTTGATGGGTCCTGATTTGTCAAGTCCTTCAGCAAAGTAATTACCTCACTCAGCCAGGCAGGTCAAAGAGCAAATCCCTCTATGGCTCCTTGAAAGAAATATGATATTGTAAAGTACATTGAGAAATCAATCACCAGGTAAGGATTCCAGGACCAATAATTGCAACACAAGCCACTGATGTTGACCCTTGCTTCATATTCATCAAGGATAGAAGAACTAAAAAAAACATATTACCAATATCATCACAGTGCATTACTCTCAGACAGTCACATACACAACACCGGTTTGTAGGATTGTTGGGGACATACGGGGCAGGATAACTACACAATTTAATATGCCGTCTAGGTGCTACTCCCTCTGGAGGAATAAGGGGGGTCCTATGTATCCTGGAGAGCCAGGTGGAGGGGGAGGAACATTGATTTATTCATTTGTAAAACTCACAAGTGAAGCTTTTAATTAAAAAAAACACATGACAATCTATGTGAGTTGGATGGTGGGACAGGTATACAAGTTTATTAATGCCAAAACTGGCCAAGATTAATAGTGAAGAAAGATCATTATTATTTTTGGATCGCTTACTTGATTATGTGTAATGAGATCATTATCTTAGTTCACTTCCAGCACAACACACCATGAATTAAGAAGAATTGGAAAAGAAAGATTATCTTACTACCATGAAGTGCCAACTGACCGGGTACTTGTGAACATTACCAGATCATTGGAAAAAGGAGAGTTTATAACCATTGTCACCCGTGCAATGTTCTAGCAAATCACATGTATACACTTATGTACCACATCTAGCTTTCACATTTCAGGGAAGAGTCCTGGCCCCATGTTCTCTACAAGAACTGCTCACAGTCACTACACAATGAAAGGAATAGCAGTGTTTCTTATAAATAATGAACAAAACTGTATGCATTTTGCTGTGAGACTGTGCATAAATTGCATGATATTACTATAAAAAGATCTTTGATAGGCATACAAATCAAAATTGAATGTTATTTCTATCTGTATAATTTGTGTAACGATTGTATCACCCAATTCATCATTCTACACAGATTTTGGTCTAACATTTTTGCCTGATCATACACGTTCTTTCTGAGATGTTTTGAACTTTCTTTCTGCTAGCTAAAGGGAACGAAGTGACATTTGATCCTTGTTTAGACCTTGCATCTTTCAGTAGTCCCCCTTTCCCTGCCTGAATTCAATGATATGAAAGTGAGTGCATTGTTAGTTACATAAAACAGGTATGGGTATCAATATGCGTTGTTTTTTTCCTTACACGTTGTACCAATTGAATTGCCTCACTCTACCTGCTGGCTTAAAGTATTACAGGCCTATAGCACCTATGACTGCCAAGTTGCAAACTGAATTAAGTAAGTGATTTCTACGCACGCAGCATTTGCGTGATTAATGAATGCAATGTCTAATGCCAACTAAAATGTCAGTAACTTTATTTACTTAGCAGAAATACACAAAATATATGTTACGGGTTGCTGCTTGAAAACATGGGAATAGAATGATAGATTGCAACTTAAGTTGCTCGTTCAACAAAAATCAATATTTTACTGGAAAAAACACATCTAAATACAATAAGCATTGATGCTAATGCATTCTCCTCGCTATAAAAGTTTATTTTGTTGTTTCAGACAAAATGTCAGGCTAAAAAATGAAAAACCAAACACAAAAGGAGCATAGAGCTGGCTATATATGCTTTGTTATTTGCATGTATAGGGCACCGAATCGTTGATTTCCTTGCAACCTAGAAGATGCAGTCACTCAATCAATAAACCATGGGTTTATATATATAACATGACTACTCACCCATGAGGGTCTCAAGGCAATTGGAGGTTGCGGTAGGGGGGGAGGGCTGCTGATCAGTCTGGGAGCAGGGATTCAGTCAAAGATCCAGGTCGTGAGATTCTTCCTGAATTGTGTCAGGGACTGGGATTGCCTGAGGCAGCGTGTTCCAGGTCTTGGCGACGAGGTAGAAGAAGGATCTTCCTCCGGTTTTGGTTAGCGGATCCGTGGGACAGTGGCCAGGGCCAGTTGGGTGGAGTGAAGGTGTCTGGTGGGTACGTGGAAAGAGAGGGAGTGGTTCAGATATGCAGGTCCTGCATCATCGAGAGCTTTGTAGGCATGTGTGAGGAGCTTGAAAGTGATTCTTTTGTTCACTGGCAGTCAGTGGAGTTCTCAAAGGTGTCGGTGATGTGGCTGCGGCTGCAATGGGAGATGTTGAGGACCAGTCTGGCTGCGGCGGTTTGAATGTGCTGTAGTTTCCTGATGAGTTTCTGAATAATGCCAGCGCATAGTGAGTTGCGGTAGTTGAGTCTTCTGGTGATGTGTGTGTTGGTGACCGTCTTTCTGGATTCTGTGGGGATCTATCTGAATGTTTTTCAAAGCAGGCAGAGTATGTGGAAGCAAAATGAAAATTCAACGTAGATCTGGCGGTACATTGTGAGCAAGGAGTCCAGTAAGATGCCGAGGTTATGTGAGTGGTCCGTGGGGGTTACAGGGTCCCAGTGCATCATGCCACCAGGAGTTGTCCCAGGCAGAGGGGATGGGTCCCAGGATGAGTACTTCTGTCCTGTCCGAGATGAGCTTGAGGCAGCTATCTTTTATCCAGGTGGCAACGGCCTTCCTCCAGCTGTGGAAGTTGATTCTGGCAGCTGTGGGTTTGTTGGTGATTCTCTAACAGTGAAATGTTCTTTCTCTAGCAGAAGCCAAATATCAGCTCAGCAGAGTCTGCTGTTGCCCACTTCTTCAGAGATCTTGAGTGACAACTAACGTGTTGAATAACTAATTTAGGTTCGATCCACTAACATATACGTCCCTAAAATAAGATTGGTATAATAGTAGGTGTAGGCGCACACTAAGAGGAGGAGCATGGGTGTTCCTAGGGAACAGTCAAGGACAAGTAACTGGCAATATAGGTAGCCTACTCACGGAGTGTACGCTTTGGGTAGTCATGTACCAAACATTAGTGCCTACAAAGGATATCTTTAAAAAATGCAGTTTCTCAACAGAGATACAGTGTAAGTGGACCTTACATGTAATCATAAACCAACTAACAGAAAATGTACAAAATTTGTGTTCGATATGCATGGAAAGATACAATTTAAGTAGATATTCTTGCAGTGCCTGATTGAGTTTGCAGTGTTCCTATCAGATGTGTGGAAAATCTGCAATTGTAAATTACATCTCATGCGTGTTCCTTTGGGAGCATTAACTAGCTGGTCCATGTGAATGTTATGACCACAAAAAGTGTTGCTATTTATTGAGTAGTCCGAAACGTTACAATACCATTCACACAGATCTGCAGATAGTGTGGGAAAGTGTACAAACAATCCCCATTTTCGAGGGATGTGGAATAAGGAATTAATGATAGAGAGAAATCACATATTAAAAAGAAAAACTATAAATAAAGTTATTTTTAAAATTGCTCTAATCTCCCATTTCTAATCACAAATAATACAAGGAGAATACATAATATCAGAAACCACTTCTTGTAGTTTTCTCATATGCTTTAAGTAGCTTTCTTATTTTTTGGCCCATCACTATATATATCAGGAGTAAACCTGGAAATCTACAAGAGTCATTAATTTCCTGGACTTTTACGACTTTGTAAGATGCATTCATGTGAATTCTCCCAATTGGTAACTTAGATTGTTGAAAGTGAAGACATTGATGTCCTTGTAAAGATGAAATAAAAACCAATTACAAATGTTCTTCAGTTCGGAGACTCATCACGGGTAGGATTATACAAAAACAACTAAGAAGCAGACCTGAATGTGAGTTCAATACATATACCTACATAATCAAAGGCACAGTGCACATTTGTCTGAAGGTTTTGTAAATGAAATATGTTGTCACAAACCTCCAAAATATGTTTGTGTATAGAGAACATAAAATTATTTACTTCCTTTTGATGAAGAGTCCCTAATTATTAAAAAAAAGTTCACCAATATACTAGCTGCATCTAGGGGAATCACACAGCTGTTTCTATACCATGAAAGGAATACAATCTGAAATACTACAAATAAATCAGGAATGTGTGTATTTAATTGAGTTTATTAGATTACATAGTTGAATTTTGAAAGGATCGATTAATTTATGAGCAGAATGATAAATATACATTATTACTGCACGTGCAATCAGGAACACAGTGTAAGAGAATGGCAGATGGATGTAAAGACAAACAAAGATCGTTACTTGTAGCATGAAATTCTAAATGCACAAACTTTGCGGCAGAAAACGTGTGACTCAATAAGTCTGAAAAGATCCTAGAATGGTCATTCAAGCAATAGACTTCAATTAACTGGATTAGAAAGCTAGTAAATCCTAAAAGTGGGTAACTTGTGATAATGGTCTGGAAACAAATCTTATTTTGGGGAATTTTAACAACGCAAAATAAAAAACAGATCTATCCAGGGAGTTGTGTCTAACTAAGCATACGTATTGTTGACAAGGATGTCAGCATGTTGCTGGCTTACTCAAGATATTAAAAACCGTGGAAACACATTAATAAGGTTGCTACTGTGAGAAATTTGGCTGCTAATTCACTGAGGTGTGAGCCCTTGTCAAGCAGCAAACAGAATCATTATCAGGGTGATGCTCATGCCAGCTTGCAATTAACCTGTGCTCAACTGTCTGGTTGCTTGACACAGAGCAGTCAGGCTTAACTTAGAGCCAATGTATAAAGTATTTGGGCAACACTTCAAACATTAATACAGTGAAATCACTAAACAAAAATATCCCTCACCAGGTTAAGAAAATAGAACGCCCTTTGATAAATAAAACAAGACCAAAATGCCAAAAATCCAATCAGTAGTATTGGAGATATTACATTTTTAGGTTTTAGTGAAAATAGCACCAAAAGCACTAACCGCCAATTATAGATTGACAAATTCACAAGTTTAGGCCAAGCGCAATAGAGTGTGGGCTGCTACAGAGACCCAGTTAGGCCCGCTGAACAAAAGTACCTTAAATCCTGGTTTGCAGAACATTGTGAGGATCTACTTTAGAGATGCACCACACAGCAGAAGTGGTGCATCGGTTCCGAGATGCAGTGAGCCTGAGGTGTGAGAGCCTGCGTCATCATCGAGGATCTCACCGATGGAGCTTATGAGGTGAAATCCGGGGTCGAGAATGCGACGTGCAGCCGAGGCAATGGTCGGTTCCGAAGAGCTACAAGACTGCGATACGGAGTCTAGCATGGTCATCAAGGCTGTCATTGATGAGGAATGCGTGTGCCTGCACCAAGGATGCATTGTGCAGCTGGAGCCATGCTGGTCTTTGCGACAGGTGTAATCTACAGTGGCAGTGGCAATTGGTCTATTCCGCTCAGGTTTGCGCCATGCAGCAGCGGAGATGTGCCAGTTCCGCTGGATCCACAGGGGCTGGCAGAACACCTTAAGCTCCATTCCAAGGGTCTTGGACTGGGGTCACGCCACTTTGAAGGGTAGACTCACAGTTTGCAGAGTCCAGGTGCAAGGTTTTTGGAAGCCTGTTGTGTTCCTGAAGCTTCAGATCAGGAGGCCAGCCAACTAGCCCTTGGAATCACTCTGAGTTCTGGATTCAAGAGATGCTGGTCCAGTCCTTCTCAACCAGACAAAATGGCAGCAGGTCAGCACAGCAGGGTAGCAGCTCCTTAAGAGCAGCAGTCCAGCTAAGTGGCAGTCCTTTCAGCAACACAGCCCTCCTTCTTCCTTGCAGTGGATCCACAGGTCTAGAAGTGTCCTTAACAATTGATGTCTGAGGTCAAGTATTTATATACAGTTGTACATTTGAAGTGGGGAGAAGCTTCTAGAAGCTTGCCTTTGAAGTGCACAGATGTCTTGCCTTCCTGGCCCTGGCTCTTGACCAACTATAGGGGGTATGCAGCCCTTTGTGTGGGGACAGGAAATGTGTATCCAGGTGTAAGTGTGGCTGGTCCCAGCTCCTCCCTACCATCCTGTTAGTAATGGGCCATCCAGTCACACCTAAGCTCCCCAAAGTGTGTGGCAGTCTAGGAGGAATTCGCAAAGCCCAACTGCCACCCACACTTAATCATGTAACCCAGAGTTATGGCACACGTGCATGGATGTACAGGAAGTGCTCAATTACACTGCTAGTTATATTGCAGTCCTTTTCCTGGGCTGCAGCACAAGCCGGCGTCTTCGGAGCACTTTCCGATAGCCATTCCGGTGGTCGCATTCTAATGCGGCAGTCGGACTGACCACTATCGTAATAAGGGAAACGGGTGGTGATGCCGATAAACATGGAAGAGGTAGGGAATAATATTAACCACTTGGCTGCTAAGGGGTTTTCCCCTCCCGTGCTGCAGATTTATGTTTCCCATTATACATGACGAGTTGACCTTGTCATGAGCACAGATTCAGTGTGCCTCATGACGAGTTCACCTTGTCATTAGCATGCAAGTGGTTAAAAAACGGAAGTAGTAAAGTCTGAGGGCTCCAAATGAAAGCTGTGGAGTACAAAGAAACCCAGAAGGGAAATAGAGGAAAGAGTAAAACAGTCAAATACAGAGGTGAGAGAATGTGAGATGAATTCGTTGGGAAACGTGAACAATGAGATTAGAAAATAACAGGTAGTCATGGCAGAGAGCATGTGATGGAGCTATGACAATAGGAGAGGGAAGGTTGGTTGTAAGAGAATATGGAGGTATGGCTGAGAGATGAGCAGAGATGGCAAAGCAGGACACATTGAGAGAGGAAAACTGAAAGAAAGTATGACTGGAAGAGGTGGTGATAAAAGAAAGAATAGAAAGAAAGGTGATAAATTGAAGAAAGGAGGTGAGAGCTACTGAGGTAGAACTGTGAGAGGGGTAGAGGAGATGAAAGAAAGTGATGTCGAAATGACATCACTAGACGTAGAAATGTAATCAGCGTTTTATTATTCTTGTACTAAATATGTTTTTAATTGCAGTGATATGCTTCCTGTGATGTCTCCAGGGTCAAATGTCACATGAAATTAGTTCCTGGGAAGACATCAAGAGCCATATGATATAATGTATTCTGCTGTCATTGGGGTCAAAGTGCAAGTGATACCACTTCCACTACAGTTGACATTTTGATTAATTGATTTCCCTGGAAGAAATGTGACTACAATTATTCATTCACTTTAAATGTTTCATGGTGGCTGACTGATGAATTTATCTATGTTTACATGAGCTCACTCTGTCACTCAAAAACAGTTGTTGCTAAGTCAGGTCATTTGACCAATTTTACAGTAACAAACTTGATGGTGTATTCCAATCTTACTTGTCCTCATGTTGTAGTTCCTGCCCTTTACAGCCTCATTTTAAGATTTGCTCTTTTGATTTATACTTATATTTATGCCATAGAAATGCCCATACAAACATATTTTCATACACTGAAAAAAAACACATTAGGATGGGGCAAAAAATACCGGCCTCAGCCGTCAGCCGATTTCCAAATTCATGGTATAGTCACTCAAAATATGACAGTGTATACTGACGACAGAGTTCATTCCATGAACACATGGGTGAGCTGCACTGCAGGAGCATGTCTGTGTTGTGAGACAGCACAGTGCTAGCTTTCCCAATTGGGCATTTGTAGCATCATGAAGAGGACTGTGTTTTGAAGCACTGTAAATCATTCCTTAAGGGTGATTGTGTCTAAAATCTTCTTTTTTCTAATAAATCATGCAACATTTTCTTCCATGCTTTTAATTCATGACATAATTGTGTCTTAATGAACTTCGAAAAGTCTGGCCTAGAGACAACTTTATTTAACTTTCCATCTTGATGTTTTGCCCCCCAAAAATCATTATAGAAATACATAAATATACACGTACAAGCAGTGCTTCCAGGCAGCCATCATCATCCACTGAGCTGGTGATATGTCCTCACATTTTGATTTTTCTCGCCAAAGCATAAAACTTCCTGGCGCTGTATTATGCATTTTCATTGATTGCGCCGGGGCGCACCTATTAAAAGGTGCGCCCGGTCAAACAATTAAATTGCGCCCTATTAAGGTGAATGCGCTGACCCCAGGACAGCCGTGAACTTGCACTGCCCCCAGGGCAGCGCATTCATGTCAAAACACTGAGCGGCTGCTTGCAGATGCTCAGTGTTACCACAGTGCAGGACCGCCTGCACTTTTATAGGTCATTAGAGATCCCCTTGCAGGCGAGTGCAGACTGACTTCACCTGCCTGCAAGGGGATATCTTGGCGGTCCATAGGACCCCCTTTCCCCCTCCACAGAGTTGCCCTAGGGGGTACACTCACAGTGGCACACTGTGAGTGCTCCTCGTGAGAGCGTCTTTGCTTCTGCGCTTGAGTCAGGAATACGGCGTGGGCGCAGAGGCAATGCAATTCCCTCATTTGCATAGGTCACACCCCCATGCAAACGAGGAAATGCCTCTGAAGGTATTGCTGGTGCTTTAGGTGCATATTATAGAGAACAGTGGTCCCTATTCTAAAAAAAGATAAACAAGGGGAGATAATCATACACTAGATAGAAAGTATGACTTTTGTCCAGCCTCACAGAATTACGTGAGACTCGTTTATAACTCCTGCCATAGAATGTAAAGTAACATAAAAAGGCGCAGTATATAACTGTCAAGACTACAATGTATAATTCTATTGTCCTGAAGATGATGCCTGGTATTTAATAGGGGCATCGAAACGTCGTCGACACTGAGACACCTTATACACTAAGATTAAGCTGTATTAGAGTGTGCAATGGTGTTTAAAAGTTGATATATGTCTGTGTAAACTGAGTACAAGTATACAGACCCATTTTTGCTTGCCTTTTGGCCAATCCTTTTCGTTGTTCTGTCTTGTTTTTTGTGGGTCAGGGCTGTGCCCACTTGTTATTGATTGTTTCTTAAACGGTACTTATTGAAATATATTATGAAAATAAATTCTTGTCCGGCTGGACAAAAGTCATACTTTCTATCTAGTGTATGATTATCTCCCCTTGTTTATCATTTTTTTAGAAGAGGGACCACTGTTCTCTATAATATGATGCTACCCAAGGTCCCTACTGAATTACCTTTGGGTTCCCTTGTCCTTGTATAAAGGTGCTTTAGGTGCGCCAGCACTATCAGTATTACTGATGGGACACACAAGCGTCTGTGCCCCCTTCTGTGATTTCAAAGTGCCCAGGGGGTACGCAAAGTGGGCACAAATGCCAGTTGTGCCCCCAGGGCACTTACTGTACTACGGACTCTGGTAATTATTCAACACACTTAATCCCTTGGCTGCACTGTGGATAGCGCCATTTTGCCTTCCCTGCCATCTGAATAGAAGTGCATGTCAGTGCCAGTGCTGGTGTTCTACTTTATTTGTAATATTTAATGTTCCTCCATGTTATTCTACATATTGCAAATGTCTAAAAATGTTTTAAAATTGCACCCGTTCAAAGGCCAGACCTCATGGCTTTGACAATACTTATTTTAACATCATTTTGCAGTAAGCAAAATTGGTATATTTTTGCATGACCTTCACATTCCTCTATAGTATTGAAAGGAAAGATCGCATATTTTAAATGATAGAACCGTTGTTGACAGCAAAATATATTTTAAGGGCATATGTATAGTCAGCACCTACATATAATGGCGCAGTACTATATACTTAATTTCTTTCACACAAAAGTATTTTATATGTCTGCAATTATATAAATCGGATTGTGGCAAAGCGTTAGAAACAAAAGTAAACCTATATGGCTTTGAATACAAGTTGGTCAGAATTTTCCGATCTCTGGATAAACCCATGTTTGCACAGGGATCAGAATTCTGAGTTGGGTTGTATTTCCTGTATCTGGTAATTCCCCGGTGGGTTAAATATTTCACCTTTGTTAAGGCACAATTAGTGGAGGGTCTCCAGGAACCACCGGAGGTGCTAGCCCTCACTCACACTATCATGAGCTCCCACCTCGGCCAAGCTGTTCTCTATGATCTATAATGTCACACAGGACTTCAAAAAGACATTACATTCGAGAGTGAGGCAAGATTGGCAGAGAGATCTGGCACGGATAATTGGCGACAAGGAATGGCTGTGAGGTAATAAAACAAATATCGTTAAATGGCAGGCATCGCCTAATACATTTTAAATATATCAACAGAACATACTATATGCAGCCGCAGCCGGTGGATTGTGTTTCGGTGGGACAGAGAGGTGGGGTGGGGGAGGGGCACGGTGGGGGGTGCTAAAAACCGGAGTATGGATAATTGAAGGTAAGTAAACAATTTAATTAATAAAACGAATTTCCTAGCGCGCCCTGCGTCGCAAAATGTGGTGCAGGTTGCGCTACGAAATTCGTTTTATTTATTAAATTGTTTACTTACCTTCAATTATCCAAACTCCGGTTTTTAGCACCCCCGCCCGCCTCTCCGCCCCACCGAAACTCCCTCCAATGGCCGTGGCTGAAAGGCGGGTGGCGATGCGATGGGCTAGGGGCCCGAATCCAACTGAGGAGGAATGGACTAGAGACATGATTAATTGCAATAATCAGTCTGACGCCTACAGTGAGCAGGATATAGAGAAGCACTGTACGACCATACTGAAGGAGAGGAGGGGGTGGCAATGCCAGTGCAATGTTGAAAATGTGAATGACTGCACAGTGCATTGAAATGTGCAACTTTTTGGAGTTTCTTGTAATAACATTAAAAATTAATTCTACTTCAGTGTAATCAAAACTAGGCAGACCCGATGTACATTGCAACTCCAACCTGAATTGTACCCCTGCTACGACAATGTATAACCGTGTTTGAGTTGTGTGTGCTGAAAAACCAAAATGAAATAAAAAAGTGTACTGTGTCTACCGTACCAAGTGGGTATCAGTGCATTAAGCATCAAAATGTGCATGTTATTCTTCAAAAGCTCTTTTTAGGTCTTATTGATTGCGATAAATTGAATCTTCATTGCAACATACTCAGAAACAAACTATAGCTAAGGTTATGAAATGCTCTAGTTTTGAAAAAATATAGTAATGGCCACTTATAATCAAATACAAAGACATATAAACGCTAGAGAACAATATTTTGTAATTACCAAAAATCCATGCAATTTGTCTCTACTTTGTGAAGGCAGAAACACCATTTCAGCAGACTTGGGCTTCACTTGTCAACATTCGAGCAGGCATAGGATTTCTTTCATTCTCTGTTTCTTTCTTCGCTTACATTTGCGGCTTTAATGGGATCATCCATGAATAATATGAATCCTTTTAATGTACAGTAATCACATAATTGCTTGAAAGCCATTCTCGCGGATCAGCTGCATAATTCATTTAAATGCAGATTCTGACATTCATAGAAAGACCACTTTGTAGCGTCAGCATGCCACTTCACAGAAGGTAAAGTGAAAGGAACCACTTGTGTTCATAGGAAAAAAAAGTGAGCCAGGTTAAAATGTTTATGAAGCTGATAAAACTCTGGAAATTCACGATTTCACATTGGACGCATTTTGCAATTTTTCTGCCATAATCTGGTCATTCTATTTTGCGTAATTATTGCCCATGGGAGCCTGGTTCAAGTAGAAACTATCTCTCAGAAACAATTAAACTGTGTCCAAAAGAAATGTTGTGCTGCAACCAGTCTCCTGGTGGCATCTCTTGGGGGAGGGAGGGGGTACAGTTCGTGGAACATGACCTTAAGTTCAGTTTTCATACAAGATACTCTGTAAGTACATTTCTCTCAATATGAGAAATTTTGCGATAATTTTCACCAAAATTTTAGGAATTTATTAAAATAATAGCAATTTCGTCCACCCTTCCAAAAAAATTCTAAACTCTATTGCTGCTGTGCAGATTCAATATCCAATGGTTCTTGATGAACTTAGTTAGCATTGATGTCATTACAGACAGGGTAACAGGAGGACACCTCTTCCTACGGGCTATCCAGTCCCCTTAATTGGATAGTCTAGCAACTTGTGCTATAATTTAGACACAGCCACTCATTCAGAATCCTTATTCCTGTGTGTAGCCAATAAAACACTGTAATCAATCAGCCCATCAATTGCGCTTCATTCAATTGGAAGCCTTAATATCAATGCAAACTCAGTTAAAAGCAAGATACACCTTAAATAAATAGGCAATGGCCCTGGCAAGTCTGACAATTTTCTTTTGCTGCTAGCATAAGCATTATGCAATGCATGTTTAAAAGTAATGAAATATAAAAACGCTCTAGTCTAAATTTGGCTTGCATAGGTTTGCAAAAAATTCCTCTTGCAAAAAAAAAAAAAATATATATATATATATATATATATATACACATATGGGCGGCTTACAAACAGCACTGACACTCGTAATTGTGATGTTTCCGGTTTTATTGCCAACATGACCCTTGTTGCAGAAACTCCCTCTGTCACATGATGCTGCAATACCTGCCATTATTTTATTAAATTACCTAGAATTTTGTTGAAAATTATCGCAAAATTTCTCATATTGAGAGAAATGTACTTATAGAGTATCTTGTATGAAAACTGAACTTATGGTCATGTTCCACGAACTGTACCCCCTCCCTCCCCCAAGAGATGCCACCATGAGGAAGAGGCCTGGGGGCCTTGAAACGCGTCGGGCAAGAGTAAATACAAACCGGAGATTCCTTGCCGAGCTGCTTTGTATGCTGGATGGCGTGGGGTGATGTAGAGTGCCTCCTTACTGCTTACGGGCAAACTTGTTGATTCATATATATATATATATATATATATATATATATATATATATATATATATATATATATATATATATTGAAAACAGCAATGAACATAGGGATTGGTCCACCAGGTCATTACCCTGAAGTGGACTACTGTTTTTAGGGGAATTTGCATACACTAGTGCAAATAATAATCCTGTCACTCAGAGTGAAGACAGCCAATGCCTATGTCTATGCTGTGAGGGGCTGAATTAAACGTAAATTATACATAAAAGAGACCCAGTACAAAGAGGGCTGAGTGAATCACTGTTTTTCGGATTTTTTTCTGGAATAGGCCATAATACAAATGATCAAAAACTAGCAAATGAATGGCACATATAGCAAAATCATGGCAGGCATGGAGCTGCTGCAAGTCTCAAAACATCTCTTATTCTTTCCTAAATCCTCCAGCATGTGGGTGGGTTCTAATTCTGATCCCGTGAAGAAGTGCTTTCCTTGCAGTGCCTGCATTTATACAGTCCAATTTACCCCTCAGCAGATGAGCCATAAGAGTTCAACGTATTAAACTATATAACTTACACAGAAATTCATTCTGAGAATGTGCCTTTTTTAAACTCGTTAACAGTGCGATTTTCTTGGTGAAAACATGAGGAAAAAGTCCATATGGCCATCACACTTCCTCCAGTATTTTAACAATGGCCAAAGTGGTGGCATAAAGGTGGTGAAGTCTTCATCAGAAATATGGCCACATGATAAAGTAGAATAGGAAATGTGGAGAAACGAAGATTCTCTAAACAATAGTATCTCCTAGGGGCGGAGCTTGCCTGGCTCCAAGATGGCCACAGAGTAACGAAGATCTGATGACCCAACCACATTATCATGCAGAATCCTACAGTTAGACGCTGCAATTTACAGCATATTCCTCTGGCATTGGTCTGCTGTTACATACGGGGCCCCTGCTAGCAAATTCGAACTTAAACTGCGCCTAGAGGCGACGAAATGATGATGTGCTGAAACAGCGGGGTGCGGCTTGTTTAGCATAGTCGTTTTGTTGTACCTATCTAGCCAGCCGGGTGAGGCCCTTATGCTGGGACAGCTCGACCGACGTGTGTTGCGGAAGGCGTACCAGCTGTCCTGGAATACTAACTGGGAGAGAAAAGTGATACTGGGCCGTAGGACTGCAGCGGGCCGCCTGCGAAGCTGGAGCTGCATTGAAGATTTGAGCCGCACTGGTGGGCTGCAAAACAACGGCAAGAGGTGCGAGCTCGGGGACAGCTGAACATGGTGGGAGACAACCGGGGTGAGTAGTGGTGGCCTGCAAGAGATCAGGGACAGTGAGTCGCTTAGCTACTGAAATGGCCACAGCGTTAAGCAGCCAAGGCCAGGAAGGTGTACGGTGTATCCTCATGATGCTTACAGTGTGTTGGCTCAGCATCCATCCTGCTGAGTGGTGAAAGCCAATCGCGTGGGGATGGCTCGGCAGCTGCTCAAGCCCCCTGACTAGACGACCAGAGGGGGCGCTGAACTGGAAGTAGTGATCGTATCCCCCTGCGATGTCACAATCGCCCTTGGCGGAGCAAGAGGTATGAAGTCCGGGCGACTGAGCACAATGCAGGACCAGCCAGCATACAGGAAGCGGAGGCCTGCGGGACATCATAGACCGCGTTTGGCATGAAGGCTGGAACGGCTTTGACGTTAAATAACCAAGACCACCAGGGAGACGTTTAATGTGTCCCTGCAGCTTAATGCAAGACACAGCGAAGGGACCAGAGACACGCAATTGGGATTATGCATAGAGTGGCTCATAAGAACGGGATTGGTTTGAAGTGTATTCGTGCTATAGACTATGGAAGAGAGTCTGCTATGTGAATCAAAAGCAATTACAAAGGCGTGAATACAGACTGAGGAGACTAATGGAGTAGCAACAAAACAAACAGGAAAGGCAAACTTTGAAGGCATAACTTCATACTAAAGATGCTTGGTAGATTAATCGGTACACCTTCACTCTCTACTCAAAACACAGCGCTGCATCAAAATAAGCATTGGTAGACAGACAGAAGCGGACAGCAGAATGCCTCCCCAAAACCGATTCCAGTGAAGATGATGATACACCCTACCCAGAGGAACAATGAGATTGTGGTTATGACCAAAACTGCTCCACACCCTACCACCAAGCTGAAGACAGGGGAAAAATGGAAGAAACACCACAACCACATCCCTGCTGAGAGACTAACGCAATGAAGGTAACTGGAGAACAGGAGAAGATTGGATCCTCCTGCCCCAATTCACAACAAGTCTTTATTTAACCACGCAGTCATCTCCCTTTCATATGCTTATAGATAGCAGAGAGGGGGTAAAGGGCGAACTCCATCTAACAGGAGAGAGCTAGATAAGTACACACTGACTCCTAAAAATCACCTAAAAGTGTGAAATTAAGCTACATTGATTTAACACACTGAAAATGCATGGAAACTGTAAGATAGTGTCTAAAAAGAGTTGGTACTAGGGAGGATTGGAGACCGAGCAACATCCACCCCATGTGTGCACCGCCATGTGTAAATTACAGTTCTTTAAGTTATGAGGAGGGATATATGAAAGAAAGGGAGAGGGAGGGTTGTATTGATGCTATCCAAAGTTTTGGAATGTATAGAATGGGTGGGAGTCATAGCGGGATTGAAATTGCTTGGTTAGTGTTGTTTAGTAGAAGTATGAATGTTGCTAGTCTGGCTGCTGTGGGTGCAAGACACAGAAGGGATTTATATACTGGTGGATACAAGGAGCAAAACGAATAACCAACCCACCACCACGTCATATATTAGATTCCTTACATGGAATATTAGAGGGTTAAATGACCACAGAAAAATATGGAAGGTAGTGGCATATCTCAAACACCATAAGGTGGACGCATCTGGCACCCAACAGTGATGCATTGACACAGTGCAGATTACGGGGCCAATTCGTCGCATAGGGATTTACTTTGTATTCAAGAAGGGTCCTTATTTTGGTTGATAACAGGGCGGGTTTAAATCTACACAAAGTACACATTGACTTGGGCGGCAGATTCGTGGTGGCCTGATGCTGTAAGGAAGACTTAGAGATACTGTTGGTTTGGACTCTACGGCCTGAATTACCACAGTTTTATTACACACTCAGCGCTTTCCTACACCAGGATGCTGAGGAGGGAGGAGGGCTATTTTAATTGCATCCTGGACCCTACTTAGGATCGATTAAAAGGCCTGGACCGCAGACCTGCTGCGGCTGTGAAAGCTATCCTAGACATAATGGGACTCTTGGGACTAGTGGACATATGGAAACACCACTCACTTATGGGGGGACGCTACACTCACTATTCAACCGTGCATGACATACACACTCGGTTAGAATATTGGTTAATCTCTAGAGTCTAGTTACTACGTACCTATTCAGATAACACATAACATAACGTTTATTTGTAAAATGCACGTTCACCAGGAGGTATCTTGGCGCTGAAAAACAGATGTTTATTGTTATCCAACTCAATGGTACTCATTTTATCGACCTCAGATGGATGAAAGGCTGAGTGGACCCATCGGCATTTGAACTTGTGACCATGAGGTCGAACACAGGTACCTAAAGTGGACACATTAGTCCACTGAGCCCCAGACGTGGCAATGATATTGACTTTAAAGCTGGGTAAATGCCTACACTTGGCGATTCCCACCATACTCATTATTAGACTCCGCTTTTAATGCTGAACTGGGTCAGATGATGATTGATTTTTTCACAGACAATATCGGCTCGGTCGACACTTTTGCCACGGTCTGGGAAGCATTAGAGCTTTATATCAGAGGGATGGAAATGTAATAACATTCAGGGGTACTGAGATCTCTCCAGGGCGGACTAGTGCTTCTAGAAAGAGAAATAACAGACCTTGAATCGAAAAGTCAAAGGTCGGGAATAACCAAACTCTAAGCGACTTCCAGATTAGATTAGAAGAGTATAATGAAGTAGCACCAATGAGGTTAAGCACATTGGTAAATATGCAGTCGCAAGAAAATATGGGGAGGGGGAACACCCAGGGTCTACCTTAGCGGCATTAGTTATACTCGAAGTTCTAGATGACAATGATAAACACTGCACGAACCACATCAAATAGCGTAGAGATTTCGTAAGTACTATGCCGAACTGTATCAATCCTGGATAATCCCAGATGACTATTTGGAACACATAAAGATGACGTGGCTGGCCCAGGAGCACAGAGAGCATCAGATATCACCATTAGATCTAGTGGAAATCTGCGTAGCACTGGTGGATTTGCAGCCCGGGAAGGCACTGGGTATAAATTGCCTCACTCTGGCCTTTTATAAAGTATATCAAGATCTCCTAATACCACACTTAGTCACACTATACAAATAATTGGTACCATTTGTAATAATGCCCTCATCAATGCGTGAAGCTCTAATAGTTGCAATCCCAAAACTAGGCAAACTACTGAACCAATGCTCCTCATTTAGCCCTCTATTTCTAAACGTAGATATGAAATTATTCACTAAAATACTGGCCAACAGATTAGCCCCAATACTGCAAGGTGTGGTGGGGCCAGAGAAGTCAGGATTTGTCCCCAGCCAGAATTTATACACCAATCTCAGAACATTGCTGGGAGCAGTGCAGCAGTTGGATCCCGAAGTGAAAGCAGCAGCATTCTTTTTAGACGCGAAAAGGCATTCAACTCTGTTGAATGGGAGTTCATGAGTACACATTTGAAGTGAATCTCAGTAGGAGACGTGTTCTTACGGCTGGTTATGACATTATACAATAAACCGGTGGTGCGTATCCTTATTGGTACAGTAACCACACCCCAAATTTCGATCACAAGAGCCACTCGTCAGGGCAGCCCGCTATCACCATTATTATAGGCGCTTGTAGTGGAACCACTGGCACTATGAGAATACCATGGCCATAGACGGCTGCGATTCCAGAACTATAGACTTGTCATATCAGCATATGCTGACAATATGCTCTTATATGTCCAGGAACCAGAGAGGGATCTTATACCTATGCTAAGAGCAGTGGTACGATGTTGTGGTCTTTCGGAACTAAGTGTGAACTGCGATAAGTCCATCATTTTGCCAATTACCCCAATTTCGTTGCGCACACTGCATCGCATTTTGGGATACAGTGCACTCAACGAAATTCGTTTTATTTATTTAAATGTTTACTTACCTGTAAAACTCCGTAATCCATACATTACTCTCCCCCACCCTGCCCCTCCCCCTCCCCGCGTCACGGCCCTGCATTTCCTCCCACTGCCGGCCGTGGCTGCTTATATTACGAGGTAGCGCAAAGCTCATTTGCCTACTACTGGATCCATGGCCCACATAATTTGCCTAATTTGTAACTAAAAAGAGAGACGCTGCAAGCCCTCATAGACTCCCTAGATCATTTTCAAAACACGACCCACTGATATGGGTCTTGTCCTATTGACCACTACAACACATGCCTGGCGGAGTCTACTAGATAAACTAGTGGGCACATTACTGTACCACCCCATGTCAGGTTGGAGTGGTGCACCTGGTTCTCACTGGGACTGGAGAAGAATGTGAGAACTTCCCTGCATACACAAGGGGTAACAAAGATGGAAGATCTCTTCCAAGATGGGGTGGTGGGGTAATGGGGGAACACTCAATCACAAAAAAATACACCTTCAGCTCTCACACAGTATCACTGCCATTGAGTCTGTCACACACTGCTGTAAATATTAGGATGAGATCTACAGGAAACACCGGACATACCAGCATTCTCTGCCTAGACAAATAAAGAAGCCCCTGACAAGTTAGTAGCAACACTCCACGCTCACGCACAGAAGCGCGCAGGCCAGATATCATTAAGGTGCGATCGGACTGGCAGGGAGACTTGGGTAGGTCCTTAGAGGGCAATGTATGGTGTTACTGTTGTGCTACGACCAAAGAGGTATCCTTGATTGGGAGGCACTGCCTAATGCATTTTAAATAAATAAACGCGTTTACTACACGCCAGAAGGAATGTCCAGATATGGCCTAAGGAAATCTGCGAATGCAATGAGAAAGATGCTGGGTTTAGGCACGCTGTTTGGTATTGCCCAGGGATATTTCAATACTGGGAGGGAGTCTTGCTGGAGCTGAGTACTATAACAGTCCTAACCATAAAGATGGATCCAATGTTGGCCCTGCTAGGATATGATAAAGACATAGAAAAATTGGCAAGGAAACTAACAGCTATTGGTCTACTGTTGGCCAAGTGTAGTGTAGTGATGCGCTCGACTTGGGGCCCCACTCCAACCTTAGTGTAATGGCATTCTGACATGACATACTGCAATGTGCAGTTGGACACTTTCAATTAACTCCAACCGCCACAGAGCTGCTATAGATATTATTGGTCCCTATACCAGACATACTTAGTGAGTAAAGATGAGGATGATGTGGAGGGAGGGCAGGAGTGGAGGGGATGCCCGGCACAGGATACTGAATGAATGAAAATGTGGCGGATAGAGGAACAGATGGGTTTATGGGAATAGCCATGTCTTCAAATGTTTGCTGAATGTTAAGTGGTTAGCTTCCTTGCAGCTAGAGATAGGAAGGGAGTTCCAGAGCTTAGAGGCGTTGTAGGAGAGAAGGCGGCACCCTGTCCGGGCCTTCTAAATTCTGGGGACCTCAGCGAGGTGGAGTTCCTCTGAACGGAGGCTTCTGGTGGCTTTGTATGGTTTGATGAGGTTTTTGATGATGGGAGGACCCTTGCCCTGAAGGTTTTTATGTGCGATGCAAAGGGCCTTGAAATTTAATTTTTCCTGTATCGGGAGCCAGTGAAGAGCTCTTAGGGCAGGCTTGGCTGAGCAGTGGTTATTGTGCCCGTGAGAAGTCTTGCTGCCGTATTTTGGATCACCTGTAGTTTAGAAATAACTGAATTGGGCTCACCCAGATAAAGGGCATTACCGTAGTCCAGCCTGGAGAGGATAAGCGCCTGAATTAGGAGCTTTCTAGAGTGGCAAGGTAGAAGAGGAAGTACTTTTCGTGCGGTTCGGAGCAGACCACAGCAGGTGACGGCGGTTTTCCTGGCTTGGGTTCTAAAAGTAGTATTGTGGTCGAGCCAGATGCCCAGGCTCTTTATTTCTTTTTTTGGCGTTGGTGCAGGCCCCATGCAGAACGGCCACAAAATGTTAGAATTAAAAATTGCTTGGTTGCCCAACATCATGAGCTCAGTCTTGTCACCGTTGAGTTTGAGGTAGGATGAGCTCATCCAACTAGCAACTTCTTTGAGACAGGGGCACAGGTTCATGGGGAACTGCTCTACCTGGTGCATTGCCACGATAAGCTGGGTGGCGTCCGCGTAAGGAATTTCACAGAAAATGGTGCATTTAAATTCAAAAATATTTCAAAGAAGTTGCCACCTGTGTGCCTGTATAGAGCATAGCTATCAAAGATGTGCCTGGAGTACTCCAAATAACAAAGATCAATGACTTTACAGGTACTTCTCAATATGTGGAAAGATTAGGACTTTCAGGATATTGCCATGAAATATCACCAAAGAAAGAATGGTGTCTGGACTTACAAATACACTCACTCATCCACTTATATATTCTCCTCAGTGAGTTAAGTACCTGCTTCAGTGATATGTCTCTAAACTTTATGTCACTAATGCCTTAACTGTACATGTCTGAGCAGCAACCGCTTGTGCTAGCCTGCTTGCTGGATTAATTCTTCTAGAAATGGAAGATTGCACTTTCTGCATTCTGTGAGAGTGAAAACGGTGGTGTAGCTAGCCACTCTGCCCAGCCATTCTTGCCCCTCGGCAGCCGTAGAGTGGGGGGGGGGTGCTGGTGCCGTATTCTTGCGATTGCCACCCCACGACGAACACATGGAAGAGAGCAGAGGGGAGGCAGGAGGCACCATCCTCAAAACTTGTGCCAACTGGGGCGGACTGCCCCTACCGCCCTCCCCCTTGTTACGCCACTGAGTGAAAAGCTTGCTTTGCTATTGCCATCCTGTACCAATTATGTGACGAAGCAATACTTCCACTGCTGCTTCCTGATTTGTACGTGTCTTGTGATAAGCAAAGCTTGTTATGCTTCTGTCCTACTAGTACCCATTGTCTGAAGGATGGAATTTTGTACTATTTCTGCAGGTCTTGGGACTAAATATTGCAATTAACTAGACACTTAATTCTCAACTCTGAACTTTTATTTTTCCAGTTCTGGTAGCCTTCCATAGGCCAGTAATCGTCCTACCTACCATATTTGACACAATTAATCTAAAGCGCATTGTGTTAGGGGAGCAAAGCACACTCGCCAATGTTGAGCAGGTTCTCTACCTGGGGGCCGTGGACCCCTAAATTTGTACACCCTTAAAATATTAACTCAGCCACATACCCACTGATGGATGAATGGGAGACTGTGTTAAACCTTAGTTTCATGAGACAATGTGTCACTGAGATAAGGCGCATGAATAATTATGAAAATACAGTCAATTAAGAAAGGACAAACGAAATATTTGTGTTCTGGCCCAGTAATAGACATTTTGAGGATCTATTACAAACATTTAAACGACCTGGTACAGAAATCATACATGCAGATGTATGAAGTTATAAAGGCTCTCAGTGAATTAAACAAACAAGATAAAGTCTAAAATAATTAAAAATATAAGTCCCAAGTGAGCAGTAAAATGAGTAAGAAAACAAACAGCATCCATGCTAGCATCGGGAAAGAATCTAACTCAACCCAAAATCGAGGGGTTATGTACAGTTTTCTTGCATAGTAAATCATCAAGATCTGAAAAATCATTATAGGCTGAGTAAAAAGAATTACATTCTCAGCAAAGCAGAGCACAATTCTATGAAACATTATATAGAGTCTAAGCACTATCCCACTTCGTGAATATTGATTCTGCCCACTCTGTGCTAGCTTCATCTGGAAGTGGCAAGACAAACTAGTTACAATTACAGCAAGCTTTGTGAATAAATAAAGAACAGTGAGCTAGTGGAAGGGCCTTGAGAAAGGCAACAATATTGTGTCTGTGCTGGGAAGTTTTCTTTGAGAACAGCAAGAACAATGCCAATGGAACTAAACAAACATGACTCTGCTTGACTACTTGCTGTAAAAAAGAAGAATAGTGAATGTACTGGAGGAGATACACATTTTGAGCAAAAAAGGCATGGAGGACTAAATTGAAGCTTATTTAACAGGAGCCAGGGAAATACACTTTTACAAGACATAGCAATTTAGTTTATATTAAGTAGAACTGTATCAGTGTGTACATATAAATTCGAGAGTAAAGCCATGTTTAGTATGTTGTAAATAATGCACACAAATATAAAATGCAGAAAACGTTCTACAAACAATAAAGGGTTACATGAGGGCAGAAAAAAGGAATAACTGGCAAGGAAAACTGATTACCATCATTTAAGGATGTCACGTTAATTACACGGTCAAAGTTTTAATATGCACCAGAAAAAGTGACTCCTCGTCTTCTGGAAACAAGTGACATGTGTGACAGCGTTTTAAGTGCTGCTGTCATTTTCCGCTTTAGTGCTTTAAACTGTGTCGTGCAAGCATCTCATGTCATGAAGGAAACAAGGCAAGTTCTTAGGAATTGCTTCGTTTTTCTGGTAAAGGCAAAACTCAGTCCTTTAACAATTGGATGCCCTTTATCCTCTTCTGTCAATCTTCTTAATGTGAAATATCACCCTGCCAGCCCATGACCTCAATAAGGTAACTCACATATTAGGGGACAGTGTTGCTGAAATCTTCCTGCAGGTATTTTAACTATGTTCAACCGTGGCAGGAAAAGGGGGCAGGGTTGAGATGGAAAACGCATCAATCAGTGCACTGGATTTCAGCCGTTGTCCATTGATGTTCATTTCTCGCAAAACACCAAACCTACCAGTTTGCATTTAAACTAGTTTTGGGCGTGCCGTTTGAGCTACATAGATGTCATATGCCTTTACTTGGTTTCGTACCCTGATTCATGGGACCATTATTATCTAAATGAAAACACCCTGAAGTGACAACACGTCCACCCTCCAATCCACTGAACTGCAAAAAGAACACTAGTTTATTGATTTTGTTTACCCTCAACTACCTACCAGTCATTCAAACTGGCCTACCTTGAGCCCTGAAAGCGAGAAACGAGCCCCATAATATGCTGTCATGGCCGGGCAAGGACTGGTCCATATAGGGCAATCAGGCAGTGCCCGATGGACTGGTCGACTGATCTGTGTGTGTGGGTCATTTTCTTGACCGTTTGTGGACTGAGTATTAAATTGACAATTTTTTCCCCCTTGCTCCATTTTACTTTTTGTAATGGTAAGCAAAGAAACTGCTGTACCGACTAAAGCTGTTGCTCGTTTCCCATTACTTTCATCTCTCCATGTGAATGCATGTGTCTTTCACACTGTGTCCCGTGTACTGCTTTTTCCTTCACCGTTCCTCCACGCTGCTCCCTTGCTCCAGCTCGGCACTGCTGCCTTCGTCTCCCTCCTGCCATCGGCTGGTTCCAATGAGCTCAGACGACAAACTTTTGTCATCTCTAAAAATGTAATTCTGTCTCAGTGAGGCTGAATGCAGTATCCCATCTCCTTTGAGTTTAACGTTCTCTGTTCAAAAATTATATTGAGACAAAGCTCACTCATTGAGCCACCCACACCAGTAACATTTCAAATGTGTCTCAGACCTGCCACTGCAGTGTATGCATGCTTAGTGATTAACTGCCAAGCCAACCTGCCAAGTGCACCCACTTGCCTGGTCCGAACCTTTTATTTTTTAAATGTTAGTCACTCCTAAGGTAGGCCCAAGGTTCCCACAAGGCAGGGTGCAGTGTATGTGAAAGGTAGGACATGTGCTGGTGTATTTTACATGTCCTTATAGGGAAATACTGCCAATTCCGTTTTTCACAATTGCAAAACTAGGTCTCCCATAGGCTATCATTGGAGCTGCATTATAACATTTTACAAGTGTAACTTTCCATTGGGGAGAACTAGAGATTTGGAATTTGGGCTCTCTGATCTCAGCATTTATTAACACACTTTTTAGTGAAGTTTGTTTTCAAATTGTGTGTTTAAAAATGCCACTTTCAGAAAGTGGGTATTTTCTTATTTAACCATCCTGTGTGCCTCCACCTGTTTGTGCATTTACCGTCTGATTTTAGACTGACAGGGGCTATTTGTGCATTCACTCCAGACTCTCACACAAAGGGAGTTGAGGTGTGCCCTGTACATGCAGATGGGCCATCCTGGACTAGGTTGGTGGGAGGAGTTGTCCCTGACACTTGACTAGGCTGTGGCTGCTCTGCACAATGCTGTCCCCACCTCCTGTAGTTAAAATAGACCAGGGAGGACAGAACTGTTTTTACTAACCAAGAGAAACTTTCTGAACAAAGAATTCAAAGGAAAAAAGGGTGTAAGTATTAGACCTAAATCCCCAGAACTTTAGATTACTTCTGGACTAAGAGGACTCTGCTAACAAAAAGAGCCGAAGAGCTACCAGGAAATGTGCTGCCCCCTCTGCTCTGTGTTGCTTTTTTGGGAGGACCTGCCGTTAGTACTTCTGTCTAAGGGCAGGGGAAAGACTGAATGTTTGCTCTGCTGTGGTATCCAGCTTAACAAGATCTCCAAGGGCTTGATGCAGAGCTTGCCTCCTGTTCAGAAGTACCAGGGAAATTTTGATCATATATATATTTTTTCCATTAACACTGTGTTCACCTGCAGCTTCCTTCCTTGAACTCCAATGCTGGGAGTTCTGACCTGCCTTGTGGTGCCAAATCCAGTTCTGGGCCCTTGGAGGTTGTTACTGCTGCAAAGAACTACAAGAATTTCAAGAAATCTAAAAAAAATTATGCTTCACTTTTCTTGCAGCTGAGTTTTTTGATGCAGCACCAGAGATCTTCCTGGCACACAGCCCTGTGAGGCCAAAGAAATCCACTCAGCACCTGTCAGCGGCTGAAGCATTGTGGCACATTGAGTCCAGCACACCGGTCTCCGAAGTCTGAGACCACCGTCCCAACTCAGATGCAAACCCAGCTGTGCAGCTAAAAGAAACAAATCATCGTGGGACAGTAGCTGAAGAAATCAACGCACGCCTGTTTGCTGCCGCATCTACCTCCAGCATGCCCAGATTTCCACACATCCCACTTGTGCAGCAAGTTTTTCCGATGTATCACCCGCAGACCAGAACCATCTTGGAATCGACACATCACTTCCTCATACAGTCCAGATTTGATTCTCCTGCACGCAGCATAACAGTTGCATCGCCTTCCTAAGGACCCAGGCACTGACGCATTGCTGTGTGTTCCGACGCTTCCCTCCTGTGCAGCTGCTTTGCCTTGTGGATTTTGATGCATTTGAGGTACTTTGTATAGAAATTACTCATCCATAGTTCCCTATGGACAGAATTGCTTGACACCTTTTTACAAGTTATATTTTTGAATTTTGTATATTGAATTTTTGTTGATTGGATTTGTTTGGCTTAGATAAAGATACTTTATTTTTCTAAACTGGTGTGGTGTACATTTGTACTGTTTTTTCTGTGTTACTGTGTGTTTGGGTACAAATACTTTACACTTTGCCTCTGAGATAAGCCTGTCTGCTCGGGCCAAGCGACCAAGGAGGTGAGCAGGGGTTAGTCCCTACTTGAACAGGGTGCATACCACTGCCAACAAGAGACCCCCATTTCTAACAACACTAAAAATAAGGAATTCAAGCTTGCAGATTTGTGAGATCAGGGGTGAAGAATGAACAAATAGATGACTAGAAAAAAGCATAATAATATATTCAAAAGAAATGTTCCCTAAAACCAGGCGAAAGAAATAGTGAAGAGTTCTCTAAAAATCTCTAGAATATTTAACACGGAGAGGCTGACACTGGCCCATTTGCAATTAACAGCTTGCACCAGATTATTGATGTAGGAGACAAAAGAAATTGTTTTTTAAAGGTAAAGGGGGATTTTGGTTGACGAAGTCAGAAAATATGTCTCCTGACCTTGGAAAATATGTAAGAGTAAGCTCAGCAGTACCCGTATGAGTAAACAATATATAGCAAATTGGTAGTGGGTAAATATAACTATTACTATTTATTTATTACAATCATATGATTGAATGATGCCAGTAGTCCATCAGATATTAATGAAACACACTATTGGTCATGTATTTATTAATCTAATACTTCTAATATTAGGGTGATTAATTGCAAGCCCATTAGACGATATAAAGCAAAGGAAAATTGATAAATTCAAATAAAGTTAGAATGAAAAGTCTTTTTTTTTTAAACAAAAACTGTGCTTAGTTGTGCCTCGTTTTACAGTGAGATCTGTTCTGCAACCAATTTGCTCTTTTTTACAATTTCATTATATTTTGTTTTTTCTTTAACACTGTGTTCACAAATGCAGCAATAAGGCCTGAATAAAAAGTAAGATTCATTAACTTATGTTTATTACTTCCAATTGTTTTATGTTACCCAAAATAGTTCATAAAACATTTCCCTGTTATTAAACGTTTGCCTTAATTACATTCACAGCAATTTATTTGTATAACTCAGGTTAAAAACTACTACTACGTATATTTACGCCTCTTGATGGGATTCCTCAATTGCTTGATTAAAAAAAAATAACATGTATCAATAGTCTTGATGTTGCAGAAAAAGGTGGGCAGGTAGGAGACAGACAACTACCTATCACTCTATGAGTGGAGAAAAAATGAATGATTTAATATATAAACATCAAGAAATACATGAAAATGGAAAGCTGAAGAACCCTCAACATTTTGGTTTCCACAAGAGACAAGTCATGCTATACCTTTGATCATGTAACCAGTTAAATAAATCAAGGCAAAAAAAATGTTTTCGATCTTAAGTACATGAAGTAAGCTAATTTAGTCCCATGAAAAACTTGTAACGAAAGAAAAAAGTATTTTAATAAAAGACAGGTTGAAACACCGCCCCAGGAAATAGCTATGTGATAGATTGACTTTAAAAAAAAAATTTGTAAACTGTTACACCCTTTATCTATTTCAGAACATTATACCAGTGATAGGGAGTTGATGTGGCTACAGCTTCGGCTACAAAGATGGCTGGAGAATTTGTGGTTCTGCATCTGCCTTTGACAGAAGGGCGTATTAGGTCTTGATCAGTCCAGAGGATCACCATGGGTTGGTGGGCTTGATCAGATATGTAGGCAGTTTCAGGTGGAACTGGATGGTGCCCACACTAAATCTTCCATGTGATTAACTGATGACAGAGGATAGCAAGATGGTGAATCCTTGGTGGAGAGGTGAATGAATTATAGCGCAGAGGCCAATAGGTTGGTAACAGACACTGGCTGGTCTCACGCATCTGTCTAGGCAGCAAGGACGAATGATCTCAGGGATGACAGTGGCTAGTAAGGGAACTAGTCATGACCAGAGGAGGTGAGAAGAGTCATTCTATGGATTGAGCCCCAGTCTAGGGCTCTTAAACTTATTCAGAAGTGAGGTTTAACTGTAACACATCGAAAGATGAATCTATTTACAAATTATATAAACACCTTGCATGCTGTACTACCCTTCCTGAAGTAGAAGC
Organism: Lissotriton helveticus; assembly: GCF_964261635.1. Classification (NCBI taxonomy): domain Eukaryota; kingdom Metazoa; phylum Chordata; class Amphibia; order Caudata; family Salamandridae; genus Lissotriton; species Lissotriton helveticus. The sequence continues at coordinate 263,070,536 of NC_136071.1, forward strand.
AATGAGGAATTGTTTAGAAAAAATTTTAAAAGTACTTTTTAGAAAGTTTAGGTTTTTAGCATTCTCGTTCATTATGAATCGTGAGTCCAACAGATGTGGAGAAACTTTAAAATGGTTGCACATCATTGCAAATGAACCGTAGTACAGTAGGACAAGCACAGCCTTGAAGTTCTGCAAACTGGTCACCCTACCGTTCTGCATGAGAGGGGGCACATCATGGTCAAACAAAAGCCACCTTCCAAACGGTATCAATGTTATTAAAGGTCCATGTTAGGGGATGTACACAGCTTAGCGGACTGGTTGGAGCCAGGTCCTCCGCTAGTTGAACTCTACAAGCCCACTGCGACCCATGAGCAGATGGCCGTATCAGACACTCCAAACCCCTGGGAAAGACACTTCGTTGCTCGAGCTGCACTAACAAATCCCTATTGGTAACTTTTCACTGACCCAAGGAGCAGGTTTGAAGAAGGGTTGGAGGCATGTTTCACAGGTTCCTCGGTGGCCAAACGGTGTGAGTTCAATTGCAGTGACAGGCAGAGCCAAAGGAACAAGATATGGGAAGCTGTACAGAACTGGGACATCACAGTGCAGCCTCCATCCATATAGACTGCAAAACAAGTCAGCCGGCAATGCAGATTGCAATTTCATGGTAAAGCACACATAATCACAGTTCAAAAAACTTGTGCGTTTTTCGCGTTTTCTTTCATATTATTTTTTGAACGGACCATTTCTCCAGATGTGCACCCCAAGTCTTGAACTCATCCTGTGTGCTATCCACACTACTACCTTTCTGCGTGATTCAAAAAAGAATCCTCTACGAGCATTGAAAAAAGAACCAAAACTATCCATTGTGGGCTCTCATTTCCTTCCTTCCTCCATCTAGATCCTTGGCCTCTTGTTGGAAGCTTGCAGCTTGATCTTTTTGCCTGATCACTAGACTTCCCTTGAAGTGCTTCTTTTACAATTCCATCACTGCTCTTATTACTGCTCTTTTTACTGTACTATAAGCGTGTTGCGCACCAACTGGTCTTCATTTTGATTGATCCAACATTTTTGTATATACTTGTAAACATTTATTGGTAATTTGTCTTATTGAAGCATGTTATAAACTATTTTTTGTGCATTTGGGTGATTCCTGCCTCCTTTATGTTCGCCACCACCAGCGCTGACCTTTAAGGCTCTGAGAAGGTAAACAACCTTTACAACGCAACTTTTACCACGCAGTGCCTTTACAACGCAACTTTTACAATGCAAACTATTACAACGCATTGCGCTGGGGGCGATCTAGGATAGGGAATAGGTTTAATGTACTATCCAACACCTTCCCTACTATCCACGGGGACTGGAGTTGGAATAGTAAATTAAACAATTCACTATCCAGCGCCTAAAAGCACTATGCGTTGTAATGGTATGCGTTGTAAAAACCGCGTTGTAAAGGCATGCAATGTAAAAACATGCGTTGTAATGTCATACATCCCTCTGAGAAGGATGAAGTGAGGGGTCTGCTGTTGCTTAGCTCAGGGAGTCCAATACATAAATGATGATGATGATGACTCTTCAGGGTTCAAAACAGTATATTTCTTTGTAATGTGATCCCTGCAAGGAATTCCAGGTTGGCGTGTAATGTTGTACCATCGCACAGGGGGCAGGGGCAGTTGTTGTAAGTGACATATTCTAGTCATGAGCATTGAGACATTCATTTCTCGATCACCACTGCTTTGGTGATGGTGCTGTGGTAAACCTGAAGGAGGCCCGTCTTTTGTCATCTGTGCATTGTTTAGGGTGTTGCTGTGCATGGAGTAAAATTACAGTCTTTTCCTTTTGTGCAGTGGACACACTAGGCTGATGTGTTTTGGGGTGCTCTGGGGTGGTGATGGAGGAGGGGGAGGGATGACTGCCTAGGATCACACAGTGCTAAAAACAACAATTGGTCCTGTCGGATCAAACAATTTCTTTGCAGTATTAAACATTTATAAAAGTGATCAAAGTGCATATAACGGTTGAACTCACTGAAAGGGACAAAAATATAGTTTCACTAAGAAGATAATGTTTTCTTTATATTTTCAAAATATTCACAAAAGGTCAAGAATTACCACGACAAACAAGGAAAAGCTGTCTGATAATTAAATTAATTAAACAGGGCATGTGCGCGTGATTATTATGACATAGTGAGTGTGTTGACAAAGTGACGAGATTTGTGTATTAAACAAAGAGGTGACATGATACTGTACATATATTTACAATAGAAACCATTTAAAGCAAGGTTCGATTTCACATTAAAAAACAGTGGCCCTAGCTTGATAATTGAATTATATGAATTTGAGCACTAGAAGGCCTTTTAGAGCATGGATGGACAAATAACCGTCTACGTTTCGACCTGACAAATAGCATGAATTAAGGATGTCAAAGACGGGCCTTCTCCAGGACAGGGTGAAGTGTTGGACCGCCGGGTCTTCAAAATTGAAGGATGCAAATGAGACAAGACCGAAGGGCCTTAAGGTGAAAGCGCCAGGGATGTGATCCAACTGGACATCAAAGGTGGACTGTATCGAGTATCTGATATCAGGAATTGAAACTGGTAGAAGAACGATCCATGCACTCAGAGCGGTTGTAGCTATATCACTTAGTTGAATGGAGTCAAAACAGTTGTGGAGCATCAAACTGGATATCTGTTTGTTGTTTGGAAAAATCGCGATAGTGCATGGCAATTAATGCCAAGCGTGGTGTGTCTTGTTGATTTCAAGACATCACTTTAGCTCTGGTGACATCTGGCCGACGCAGGATTTGATGATCTTTGCTTACACAGTGTGATCTGGTAAGTGATTGGTGCAGGTATTTTGAACAATCCAGCCACCATATGGTTGTCTCGTTCTCTCTTCCATTTCAGATCAGGGCTACATGCTATGTGCTGAATTATTTGAGGCAATAAATCAGTGCACTGTGTTTACATTCAGGTTATATATGTTTTTATAGGGATTTTAGCATTTGGGTATGTGATGTTTTAATGCACATGCTAACATAAAAACCAAAGCATCCATCCTTCGTCAGTGAATTGAGACCATTGGCTCCATGTAGTTGAAAGTCTTTATTCATTCTCATCCATTCTTTAATTAGTTTATCCACCCACTCCTCACCATCCAGCTATTTATTCATTGAGCTAGGTAGACCTAGCTCCAACTTCCATCCACCCATTCAATAATTGAAAAAGTTCTATAATGAAAAATGTGTTGTAAAACGCACCATATTTGCAATTTTTTCAAAAACTTTCTTGGAGGTGGGGACTACCCCAAAATGCAATTGCAGTGGTCAGGCTCGCTTGCTGCGCTCACTTGCTACATGCACTATGGAGGCTGGTCTGAAAAAATTTGCCAGAGCTGTTTTTGGTTCCTAGTCTGGCCGTAATCATCAGCCGTTTCAAAAGTCTTGTAGGGCTGGCTGCTTTCCATGAGCCACCACATTGGACTGGGGTGCAGCTGTGGGTCAGTGAAGGCCTCGCAAGCAACCCAGTGCCAAGCAAAACACAAGTGATAGGAAAACTGTGAGACATGTTGTGGCGCCTGATGAAGTGTTGGTAAGTTAGGACTATTGCTTTAACCCCTTCAATGCGGCGGCTATTCCGCCGCAGTGCTAAGGGGGCGGGGCGGCCGCGCGGCGGCCGCATGCTGGTGACGGAACCACTCTGTCACCAGCTGCGGTTGCGCTGTCCTTACGACGGAGCGGTTCCATCACAGCCCCGCCCGCTCAATGGAACGCTCAGCGCAGGCGCTCCGAGCGGGCCGTGACGGAACCGCTCCGTCATCAGCACAGCGCGACCGCAGCAGATGACAGAGTGGTTCGGTCACCAGCGGGGGAGGGGTTAAGGTGAATGTGCCACTTCTACTGTAGTACACTGATTTTGTGTTGGGATATATTTGGCAATAACTTCTTAAGCCACACATTTGCCTGGAGCATGTAGACTAATTCAGAAAAATGCACTTTATCTAAGTTCTTTTTGTTATGCCTAATATAGCTACATAGACAAAGTACTGTGAACCAGTAATGCAAGTTAATTGTTCATTTTAATTGTTTCGTATGTACGAGATGGGACGTGTCACTTATTGGTTTAAATATTTGTATTCTTTAACACCAGGAAACACAGCTCGGATCACAGTTAGATAATATAGGCAATACAAGCATGTGGTGTTGTATATCTTGGGGAACAAAGGTTCAAATGGCAAACAAAACAAAACTAACCCCGATCCCTCCCTTCAAGTAACTTTAAAATGAGTTTCAAAGTCGAATTTCAAAAAAGAGCTTTGTTCTATGCGATGCTGAGATTAAACATTGGTGAAGATACGGAATCTTTTGATGGGGGTCAGTTATTCCGTCGCAGCGATTAATCTTTTGATGGGGGTCACATGCCCATTCGCAGAGATTAATAACTATGATTCATCTTTACGTATTAGCTTTAAAAGCCCTCCAATGTGTCTGCCAACTTGTTAACTGCTTGGAATTGGGTACCAGAATTTAGATTTCACATTACATGTGAAATTTTAATTATACCGAGTTATTTTCTGCTAGCCTATAGCGAATGTAGATCGTTTGAGCTTTTATTAGTGCACTTTGTTCCTGGGTGCTTTGCATTAAACCAATGCATGTCCTGCCTTAGCAATTATGCATCAGCATATACCTTATCTGCAATGTCCTTGTGTTTTTCGTAATTTCATGATTAAAGTACATAATCAGGGCACCACATAAATCAAAGTATTTCAGAGGTTAGTGATTGCTAGAAGCTTACCTATTAAATACATGTATAAATGAATCAATGCAAATAGTTCTCAAAATGAATGTCATAAGAAAATTGAGCAGTGATGGCCGGTGCAGGTAAGAGCGGTGGGGCGGAGTAGGATGGAGGGGGTCAACGACACGGCGATGCGGCGAGCAGAAGCAGAGGGGTTTTCTTTTTCTATTGTTTTGGTTTACTCATGTTGTCATCTGTTGACCGCCACCCCGCCCAGCCACATCCCAACCTCCCCTACCCCACCACCCCATGGCTCTCACCTGCAATGGGCGTCACCGATTGAGAACCGCATTGCCATTCCCATTCAAATCCATGAGAAAATACTTTTCTGATAAAAGGCATACAGAGTTAAAAGGATTACCTCGGAATTTATTTGGTCAAACAACAGCGTAGTGAACACCTAGGTACCACCAGCCTTACAGTCTAGCTTGCAGTAGCGCCCACAGTCACCCTGCGTGTTCTGCATTACTCTCAATCAGGGTGCTTTAATTAAGATGGGAACTTTCCATCCAGTTTTTTTAGGATTATTCTTAATAATATAAATTGTGTTTACTACATTGCTCGTTGCCATGAAAGTGGCCAGTGAGACTAAGCCCAGGGTTGAGGAACACAGCCTACTTATTGGCCTTTAATACTTTCCTAGTGATTTGGGCTTGCTGCTCAATAAATGTAGTACTGAAATTCTGAAGGCTTGGTCAGTCAAGAATGATAATATATTCCTCAAGTCTGTACACAATGAGGGCTTAAGATTCATAGATGCCACAAGTTGAATTTAAGACCATTGAACTCAAGATTGGCTGTACGCAAGGTCTTAGGGGTATATTTATGTAGGTTTTGTATCACGCTTGCACCACGCAAGGAGGGGAAACATCCTTTACAACGAAACTTTTCCAACGCAGTGCTTTTACAACGCATTGCACTGGGGGGCGCTCTAGGATAGGGAATAATTTAAATTTACTATCCAACACCTTCCCTACTATCCACGGGGACTGGAGTTGGAATAGTAAATTAAACTATTCACTATCCAGCACCCCAAAGCGCTATGCGTTGTAACAGCATGCGTTGTAAAAACTGCGTTGTAACAGCATGCGTGGTAAAAGCATGCGTTGTAATGTCATACATCCCACAAGGAGGCGCAAGGGTGACACAAAACCTAAGTCAGATTTATCAAACCATGCAAGGCCACCCTGCGTGGCCCTGCATGGTTTGATAAATCCAGAGTAATGCCAAGCAGCTCAAATTGCTGTGCTGCATTACTCTGTCCCAGGTGGCATTCCATAGGTGGAGCGTGGGTGTTCCCACACATCCACCCAAGAAGTTTGGCACACCAGATTTACCAATAATGGTAAACCTGGGAATGCGTCAAAATTCCAAGCCTCCCATGTGAGGTGTAACAAGGAGAAAAGCCTTTATTTCTCCTCGTTACTTCCTCTTTCTATGTGGGCTGCTTTCTGTAGCACACATGGAAAGAGGAACATGCCCCGGGATTCTTTCTGTGCAGGAAGGCGCCCCTTCCTGCACAATAACAATCCTACTTATAACGCAGGCACCCTTGCACCAAGGTCCAAGGGTGCCTGAGTTGCACTAGGCAGCACATTGTGCGCCAGTGCTGGGAAATGGCAGGAATGCACCGTATACTGTTAAGTACGGCGCATTCCTGCCCTTTCCCTATCACGCAGCGCAGTGCAAGGTGACTTGCTGCGCAGCATGATTATCTGTGAAATACACTCCTAAATCTTGACAGGTTTGAGGAAGAATTTGTTTTGATGCGCCGAGGCAGGACACAATTTGGTGACATTTCCACCATCCTTTCTGACATTTAACAGGAAGCTGAGTTCCTTCAGCATACAATATAATAATACATATAATATTAATAATAATAATAATAATAATAATAATAATAATAATAATAATAATAATAATAATAATAATAATAATAATACATTTGAAATCCAATGTTCTAGGTTCTGCAAATCTGATCCAGCAGTGCCAGATATTTGGTAAAATGTATTTGGGAATATCCATCGACTTGTGGTAATAATCCACATGCATTGGTATCTGTTTTGGTGAGAAATGTGCGAGCTCCATTGGATGAATGTGATTCTGCAAAAATTATGTGTATCTGTCAAGATCTGATCCTCTTTTTCTCGAATGTACTGGTGGTGAAGGTGGTGTAGGAAATCATTAATCATTAAGGCGCTTTGGAATATTAAACTATGCGAGATTTAAACTGTGTGGGGATTATTGCCTTGATAACCGCACAGATTTATTAAAAACCTATGCAGGGCGTCTGTTCGTCTCTGTCTGTCCCGGTTTTTGACGAGGGTGGGATGAAGGTATTACTCTGGATTACACTTAATTGTTCCATATCAACCTAGCTGATTGTCCGTTTAAGGCAGGTTAGCAAAATTAATGTGTTTTTGTAAGGTCTTGCAGTATAACTTTGAATGTGCTATTCTAGAGAGCCATCTGCATCTAGAGATTGATGGCTTTCAAGGCTATCTAACGTTAGTTACGAGACCATCACTCCGCTATGTTTTAACAAGGATGAGACTTGGCCTTGTTCACCATCTAGTAGCATTCCCCATAATGAAACAGCGATCAGCCTCCCCGTGCCCATGCGACGGGCACACTAAACAGAGCACCTTGCACTTTTTACTTTTGTTTGATTTGTACTTGAATTTTAGAATTGCCTACCTAAACCACTGTTTAAGAAATATAATGTCAAAACCATCACTGTTGCTATGAGTCTATCATTTACATTAAGAGAGCTAGAGATATGTTTTGATGCTGCAACATACATTTTAGGATCAATTCGTGCCAGAAAAAGTATGATGTTTTAACGTTATTATGTACTGTGACTGAACTTTTGCTGCTTTTATAATAATTAGTATTTTAAAATTGCCTACTTAAAACCATTGTTTAAGAAATATAATGTCAAAATCATCACTTCTGCTATGAAGTTTACTGTTTACATTAAGAGAGCTCGAGATATGTTTTTATGCTGTAACATACATTTTAAGATCAATTCGTGCCAGAAAAAGTATGATGTTTTAAGGTCACTATGTACTGTGACAGAACTTTTGCTGCTTTTATAATAATTAGATTTCAGTATTTGTGTATGTACACTTGCTTTTATGGTTAATATTTTTTAACCGATTAAAACGTATTGAATTGAATTGAATAGAATGTGCTATTCGTAGTACATAATAAAAATACATATTAAAGCAAAAGAAACGAAAAAATAGCCTGACACACAATTACAAAGTTATACAGTGTAGTAAAAGTATTAAAATTATCATTTATCAATTATTGGCATGCAATTAAATGGTTGAGAAATGCATTTCTGAAACATAAGGTACCTACGAAAGAAATACAACAGTGACATATGCAAGATGGGGGCAAGTTGTAAACTCTGTAACTAAGGAATGGGCAGCCTTATCCCAACTTTCCCCCTAGAACATATTGTGCGATACTTGGTGTAGTGACCCGCCCAGCCAGGGAGCATGCACAATGAACAACCCACACACAGAAGCATGGATTGTATGTCTTTATTCCTCAGCATATGATCACACGCTGCACTCTCAACCGTCAATAACCTTAAATATCCACACCTTAACACCTGCAAGCAAATTAATTAATTCCTTTTGGAGTCCGCCCAGAACCACGGGGGTCCTAGTGCACATAGCCTCACAACAGTACATCTCTAACTTTGTTAATTAAAAAGTACAAATAACACTCACATCATATTTCTTCAATAAGGAGTTGAGGCATTTGCACTAGTCGGCCAGAGCAGTTGTATGAGATGGTTGAAATGCACTGATTGTGCACTGGTGGCACAGGTTCTGATGTTTGATCTGGACTGTCAGGCAGGGTCACCTCATTCATGAGTGCAAGAGCTGACGACTAACGAGGAAGGTGCTTAAAGTGTGACAGTTCCTGTGTGATGGACATTCCAGGATGGTTTGCCATCAATATATGTCCTTTGCAAGTCACAACCCTCAGAGGATTGACAGCAAATGGAATGTCAGTTTTCCACTTTAATTTCTGCTTGACCAGGACCCATTCACCTTCATCGAAGACTGTTTCCTGACCTCGACAATGATGATTGACACATGTTTTCAACTGACACTTCCGACAAGTTTCTCTGACACAAACCTTAATTGCATTCAAGAATCGGTCTACTGTTCTCTGTTGCAGTTTAGTCTGATAGCTCTCCCAAATAGCAAGGTGGCAGGACTCTCACAAGTGTGGAGTGAGGAGATGAATGATTGGCACTGAGGGCTTGACAGAGGGCCTGGTTTAACTCGATTCCCTCCATCGATGCTCATTGAATTACCCGTTTGGGGGTACCCATGAATTGGCCCACAACACCATTAGCATGGGGCCACAGAAGGGTGCTCTTTTGATGTTTGACATTTAGCCTGACCAGAAATTCCTTGAATTATTTGCTATTGAACATGGGGCATTGTCCGATTTGGGAGTGGCGGAGATACCCCATGCTGCAAGATGTCACCCAGCTGCTCAATGACCTTGTCATCTGTAGTTGACGATAACTTCCATACTAAAGGAAAATGTGAATACTCATCCATAAGTATCATGAGATACTGTCCGTTTCCTTAAGGCCCAAAGATAGCAACTGCAACTCTTTCTCATGCATATGCAGGAAGGTCAGACATTGTCAATGGGTGCCACGTCACTTTGGGGGTCAGGCATTCGGAAATATGACACACTTTCAGTTCCCTCTCCACTTGCTCATCTAGGTGTGGAAACCATACTTGGTCTCTTCATGAGCTAGTTCAAGGACTTGCTGTCTTAGGCTCTCAGGTACGATGATTCTTGAGCCTCTCAATACACCTTCCTTGGTAATGGACAGTTCATCCTGTATATTTTAGAATTTTTGAAATTCATCTTCATCAGCAAAAGGTCAAGCAGGCTTCTTCCACAATTTAGTTGAAATTATGACTTTGAGGATAAGCATATTCTTATCAGAATTAATAGCAGTAATGATCAGTTCAATGGATATGGCTGCTGGCATGCTTGACCTCACAATGAAGTTTATGTACTCTTCAGCCATTTTAAATGTTGAACTGTGCCACTTTAAAGCTACTTGTGAAAAGTAATCAGCAGGGTTCTGATCTTTACTCGGCTTTTGTACAATTGCATAGACAAACTCTTCCAGTAGCAATCCCCACCTCTCATTATGAGGGGGCTTCTTGGCTTTCGAGTTTCCAAAAATAGTGAGCTGCGCCTTGTGGCTTGTAATCATAGTGAAACCTTTTCCGTAGAGAAACTCATGAAAATATTTGCAGGCCCACAATACGGCCAGACTCTCCTTTTCCAGCTGAGACTAGGCATGTTCGGAGTCAGAAAGGCTTCAGCTGGCATAGGCCACAATCCATCTCTGAGCATTTGGATAACCATTACGTTGAGCAAGGATTCCGCCCAGCCCAACCTGCCTCACATCAACTGAGATCTCAGTATGTAACTTTGGGTCCGAATTGGCAATCTCAGTTGCATTTTCAATTGCATTGGTTTTTATCCTTTTTAAGCTTTTATCACATTCAGCAGATCACTGAAAAGGAACATCCATTAGCGAATATGTGCCAAAAGAATTTTTGTTTGGTCTAGTGAAACTCACTCTTTGCTGAACTTAGAGTAAGACCTGCATCTGCGCATAACTGGGACACATGCATAAGAGCCTGGTCATGTTTCTTTTTACGTTGCGCCAAATACCAGCATGTCATCACTGTAATCAAATGTTTGCATCATGTCCGCTATGTGTGACCCAGAATGTCTTTCCCTCTTGATTGATTTGTTAGCCTGCAGCATATGAAGACAGATGCACACTATGCCTTCACTGTCTTTTTTTGACACTACCACTATGGGCGAGACCACTGGATTAGGATTGGTGGTGCGCTCAATGTTGTAATGCTTCAACAGCGCTTCTAGTTCTTTCTCAGCGGCTTCTTGCAAGTGGAAAGCTACTCTGTGGTGCTGCTGGTCAACAGGGCAAACAACCTCATTGATGTAAAGTCACACTTTCATTGCCTTGAGCCTGACTACGCCCTGACATAACAACGGAGAATGACTCACAACTTCAGATTGAGTGTGGAGGTTGTAATTGAGAGATATCAATCCCATGTCAGCAGCAGTGGCAAACAGTGGCTGCTGGTGACCAGCCGCGGTCGGTAGGGGAGTACCTGCCAGGGCGGTGATGTGGGGAGGGGGAGGGGCATGGTGGGGGTTAGTAATGTATAGATAATGGAGGTTTGCAGGTAAGTAAACATTTAAATAAATCAAACGAATTTCGCTGTGCGCACTGCATTGCATTTGGGGATGCAGTGCACGCAACGAAAGTCGCATCCATTGACCTTTATTGTAATCTTGGGGCAATATCCAAATGAATTCTGTTGTTTTGTGTGGTGGTTCATTTTTGTCTTTTGTCTTTGCAAGCAGGCAAACCTACATGTGCCTGTCGTTCCTTGCCCGATGCCATCATCGCACATCCATCTTCATCTCTGGTGCTTGATAATGACGTTGACGAGCCATTGTAGGATAAGCTTGCAGATGATCTACATTTTCAGGCTTCTACTTGTGCTAACTGATGTCAGTTTTTGGCTACAGGGGCATGGCGAGAATGCTTCTGTAACTTTCTGATGTCCAATTTCTCTTCTAGCTGTGAAGTAGTTACTTTCTCTTTTGCTTTGCAAACCATTATAAAGTGGTTTTCTTTACTGCAACCATTGCACATTTGTCCTATGGCTGGACACTTGCCTTCATGGGGAAATGAAAACCCACATCAGAAACACAGACTTTTCTTCTTTGGAGGCATTCACTTGTGTGCAACTACCTTGTGCTCGATTTTCATGACCAAGGCTGATTCATTTCACACTGTTCATGCTTCTATAGCAGCAGCTTGTTGATCTGCTCTTTCATCTGCTCTTTCAGGCATTAGTACTTTCACTAAATTGAGAGTCTCTCTCAACATACATCTTCTAAACGACTCTGAAAGACAGCCATCTATGACTCGGAGACGTATGGCTTCTTCATCATTAAATTTACTAAAATTGCAGAGTTTGAAAAGCACATCAAGTCCTTCAACAAACTCCGCCATGTTTTCACCAGCTTGCTGTTGTGCTTGATTGAAAATGTACCTTTCATAGTTGACAATCAGTATTGGATTGAACTTGGCTTCTAACGCTTCCTTGATTTGATGTTATGATACTGCATAAGGGTGTGATATTTTATCACTTCTTTTACTCCATCACCAGCAAGGTTTTTTTTAATGCCCAAAATCAGCTGCTGGTGTTACCGGACCGGAGGGGGGCTGTACTCAATGCCCCAGTGAGCACCGCATCCCGTCACTCCCAAGCACCAGGAGGCACTTGTTTAAAGCTGCCAGATGGCTCCCGCAGTGCGGACGCGCGCGGGCGAAGACCGGGCCAAGGGCGGGCCCGTCTGCGCCAGACCGAGGCAGGGCAAGGCCTCCGCCCCTGAGCCCTAAGCTATCAGCAGCTGTGGCCATGAACACTGGGCCTTTATCCCTGGTCTCTATCTTGTAAATTTTACTTTCTAACCGGTGGGCGGCCAAAGCCTTAAATGTTTATAATTTAACAGTGTGGCAAATTATGGTACACCATCAACTGCTGTATTGTTCTTAACTGTCTCCATTGCAACTACTCGATACATATTTCTCTTCGTCCGATATTGTTTATTTGCCCTGATATCAACTAGAGTAATTTTGGTTCATTAGAATGGGGAAAAGAAAAGCTGTCGATAGTAGGGAGGGGGGATCTATAAGGAAAGGTAAAAAGGCTAAAAAACCTACCAAAACGCAGAGCAAAACCCACGCTGTTATGGATCGTATTGCCATCCTTGTTGGTGAATGCGAGGAGATTTTACTTGACTCATCTGGCCCATGTAGTTCCACCACTATGGCCAGTGTACCACCCCCCACACAAACCCAAAACATCAAACAAACTGCCTGAGTTATTCCTGATATGTTTAAAAAGCAAAACCCAAAGGGCCAACAACCTGCTAATTCTGACCTTTTTCAGCACGAAGAGAGTACTAATTCTTCCCTGCTAAGCCCATGCCCTGTGACAATCTGTGAAAAAGAGCCCGCTATCATTTGTTCAAATCGATATTCACCCCTATTGCATACTTCCCACAAAGAAAATGCACAGTTATACTCCATGGGGACTGAAGGAGAAAGCAACAGATGTAATGATATAATGAATAGGGTTCATTGTTCCTGCTCAGGTCAGCTTAGAAACCAGATAAATGACTTAAAAGATCAGACTAGGCATCTCATGGGGGAAGTTAAGGAACTAAAGGGAATGATAGACAGCCTCAACTTAGCGCTAAAAGCAAACTCCAGCAAAGAGTATTCAGCCACACAAGATTTGCCCCATATACAAGCTTGCAGAGCACCAATTTCTAACAAAAGAAATCTAAGCTGTCCAATTGTTAAAAACATAGCTAATGTACAAATGGAAGGAGTTCCTAAAAAAACAGCTAGCGATTTAAATACTATGCGGAAATCTGTCGCTACTAATGAAGTAGTAAGCAGATCTGATAATTTGCATAATACATCTAACAGAAGGGAAACTCTACCTCTGTATATTCATTTAAATCCGCCTAGGACAAGTTTGCACACAAGAGCAAGTTCCTTTGAAAATCCTTGTCCCCGTTCACTCAAGTCACAAATTTTTCTAACTAATGTTCCCAAGACCCTGCCTAGTCTTACTAGAGAGGACGAACAGTCCTTGATTAACAAGAGTACCCAGTGGCTGAGACATGTTCGTAAGTGCAGATCGATAATCAGGGAGGATATATCGTCTGCTGTAAGACATCGTTCGAAGGATATCAACTCTGACTATGTGTGCCTTATCCTTGCTTCGCCACTGTTGTTAGATAACCTTTTAGCATTTGAGCTAAGAACTTCACATTTGATTCATACACATATTAGGCTGAAACTGAACCCTCCTGATGCTGTTAATCATTTACCCACTAATGCCCATGAACCCAAGCGAATTGGGGACTCGTTCCTCCAAAACATAGACTGACCACCATTTGGTTTGTATTCAAAAGGAGGATCCAAGGTGGCCAGCATAATTGGAGGGGATGAAAGCTTCCGCATAAGCTGCCTCCCCTGGTATTGATTTAGAAGGGACGGGGTGTGCCGATGACATGTTTAGGACCCCAGTCCAATCACCGAGTGTGGTCCATACTCAAATGAGTAATTCTAGCCAAATAGGAAAGCATATATTTAAGTCCCAGCTTCTCCTGTATTGGGTACAACTATGGTGGCTACCCCAGGCAAAACCATAGTTCACCATGATCCATCTCTACTGAGACTGGCATTGTGGAATAAAGCAGGGTTGTCTAACAAGATACATTCATCCAATTGGATAGATTTTATAGAATCAATGGAAATCATTGCGTTTCACCATGGCTACCTAAACTTTTACAAATTCGCAGTATGCGGGCACAAAGGAAGACCTTCCAGAGGATTGACAATATGGGTGAGGCAGAGCTCCACTTTTAAGATAATCGAACTGGAGGCTGATAACAAGGATATTTTGGTGCTGCTTATTTGTCCTAAAAATTCGCCTAAGTTACTCATTGTTAATGTTTACGCTAGGGGTCTGGTGGGTGGCAGGTCCTCAAAGACAATTATTGATCTTAACAATATTTTATTAATTGGAGAGGGAAAAGGGTTTAGCACAATTATTGCTGGAGATTTCAATACCACATTTGAGCCTTTGGACTATGAGGATGGCCATCTAAGTGCAGACGAAGATGCCCAATGGGGTATTCCCCAATTGGAAATTCCACCAATCAAAAAATGGTCCCAGGCAGTCCTATTATTGAAAGATTTTAGCCTAGAGAGGGGTGTGAGAGCAGTAAATGGATATACACCATCCGACCACTCAGGATCACATACTTATAACAATGGCCTGAGAAGTAGTAGAATAGATTACATCCTTATTAACATAAAGTATTGGTCTTCAGTAGTGGATATGAAGGTCTGCACAAGGATTGAAAGTGACCAGGACCCACTACTGTTGGAAATAAAAGGCCCAGCTCATGTAGCATTCTTGCCCCCGGTTGAGGTAATTGAGACCGCCGATGTTATAATTAGTAATGACATGAGGAGGGTAAAGTGGTCCCGGGTTATCGAAAATGAAAGCTCCCTCATAAGCATGAATGCTGAGGTCTCAAACATGCTAGACCTACTCAAAAAAATTAAAAATCAGGAAGAAATCAATCATAATATTACAAGCATTCATGAATTCATGTTTGAAAATATCAGGCGTTTTTTCACAAAACCTTATAAAACCCCTAGGAGATTGTAACCAAAGCATGACAATTGGCATAATAATGCCTGTAAGGCAGCATACAAGCAGTTGTCCTGGGCTATAAAATCCAGTGATATAGATAGGATAAGAACAGCCCGCAAGCAGTATAACACCACACAAATACTGACAAAAAAGGCATGGGACGAACAAAGGATATTTTGCAAGCTAGCAAAATGAATAACACACCATCATTTTGGCAGTTTGTAAAATGGGGCCGTGAAGGCCAAGGAAATGCCCCGACAAATCATATTGCCCCAGACCAATTGGTATCTTTTTTTAAGCACCAATTCGCTGTCATTGAGAACAATCTCTTATTTATAGTTCCAAGTGCAGTAACCCCAGTAATATTCTCTTTAAGGGAAGTTGAAACCGCTGTGACCGCAGCACCAAAATGTAGGGCACCCGGCCCCGACTGCATCCCAGTGGACTTATTTTTATCCAATAAAGAAAATTAGTTTAGGTACATTCTGTCTCTTGCAAATGCCTTTGCCAGTGGAGCATCTATTCCTGATTCCTGGCGTGGGGCGGAAATCCTCTCTATTTATAGAGAGCCCTTATAACTACAGGCCTATCAGCCTGATCGATTCCACCCAAAAGATCATGGCTAGATTGGTTCTAAACAGAATACAGACATGGATAACGGAGAATAACATACTATCCCTCTTCCAAGCAGGTTTTAGGGCCTTTGTAAGCACAATAGATCAAGTTTTTTACTTTGTATTAATCTATTGGCGTGTTGTATTGCTAGCGGGTAGAACTATTTATGCCACTTTCGTAGATCTCAAAGCAGCTTTCTATACGGTCCAGAGAAACAAGCTCTGGGTCGTATTGAGAGACCTGGGAATTCCCTCTGAACTTTTGCAGCTGGTGGTAAAATTGCATGAATCAAACTTCGCGCAGGTTCGATGGGGAGCTCAAGGGAAAACTACCCCCTAATTTCCAATTCTAAAAGCGGTAAGCCAAGGTTGCGTGCTGGCTCCAACCCTGTTTTCACTTTTTATAAATGGTGTGGTTAGTTATTATTTTGTTTACCCAACCAATGCTCCCTCTGTTGCAGGTATCAAAGTACCAATACTCATGTTCACGGACGATTCTTTTATTTTATCCAAACCCCCAGCTGGGCTGCAGTAAGTCCTGATACGTTTTGAGAAATTCTGCAAAGAACATGAGTTACTGGTAAATGTGGATAAGACTAAATTTACACAACCACAAAGTCATCAAGTCAAGGGTTGTTATGAACAACAGATTTATTTACCTATCTTGGAGTAAATATCAATCGTAAGCTTGATTGGAAGCCCCAAATTGAAATAATGGCGCTCAAACACTCACAGATAGCAGGGGTGATTTTGAAAGAAAACAGGCTTTCCCAGAAAAAGCCTATCGGCCTGCACTCATGATTTACCATGTAAAGGTTATGGCATCCATCTTATATGGGGCAGAACTCTTGTGGTTCCAAAATCTGTCCTCCCTAACTCAGGCCCAAAAAAGCATCCTGGGGGGTTGGTCTCCCCCAGAGTACTCCTCTCACTCCTTTATATTTTGATCTGGGGTGCCGTTCACTAACAGAGGTTGCTAAATTTAAACCATTGGCCTACTGGAGAAGGCTTTGGTCTACTCCGGAACTAACCCATTATGCCACAGCTCTTATGGACATCAGGGGAAATGACACTTCTCATAAGATCAGATGGCTACAATAGGTCAAAAGATCACTGGTGGACTTGGGCATGAGGCATCTTTGGGAGGATCCAGCACATAATACTTTTCCTTCCAAAAAAGTATGATTAGATCTGGCATTCTGAGTTCCTCCAGATCGCAATCATTGACCAGTACCTTCTTGGATCACAAGCTGGAACCAATATATGAAGAATTCTGGGATTTTATAACTAAGCCCATTGACAGAACACGTTATTTCAGTTCCGGATAGGAACGTTGCCAACCAAAGTTTTCACCAAGACCTGGCACCCTTTCCAAGATCGCAAATGTCAATTTTGCTGGAGTATGAATGAAACAATCTCCCATATATTTTTGCTTGTCCAGCATATTGTTCTCCACAGAGAAAATGGTTCCAACCAATTTGTCAGAACCTTGGTACTAGGCTGAGCGATACCACGCTAAGATTACTAAAGACTAGTACCCAAGAGGCAATTGTGATTGCTATACCGAAGTTTTTGGGATGGGCCTGGAGAATAAGGCAAAAGGCCGAAAACAAGCAGACTGCGACAGTGTCTATTACCGCTCTGTCTTCTGCTTAGTTTTCCAGTTCTGTTACACGCTACATATATTCATAAATATTTTATATTTGTACATTTGTATACAAGCCAGATGGTATACATCATTATATGAATTGTTCCCTTTTTAGCCTGTATCGCTTTTAAATCTTTGTAAGGGAACTATATTAACCAGTTTTTAGTAGATGTCTTTGTTGTCTTTTTAATTTGTATTTGTATAGTCTTGATGTGAAATGGATTTTATATATGTATTATGTGATGATGTAAATATTCTTGTCTCTTATGATCATTTTAGTTGAAATAAAGACTAACAAATAAAATGACTTCATTTTTTCCTCATTGTCTACTATGAAATCATCGACTGTCTCGACCCATGCAGGCCACCTGGCACCAATATTCTGCTTCTTCACTGTGTAGAATTGTGGTTGTGGTTTCAGGGATACAGCTGCACTGTACTTTGCGCTCCATTTCGCAGCCATTGAAAAATGTCAACATTCGGTGCACTGAATGCAACTTGCTGTTGTCCATGCTTCGGTGGCTCAACCTGGCCTGGTCGTCACTCCCAATTCGAGATCATATGGTACTTTCCTCACTCTTACTGGTAAGTACGCTTGCATGTTCGTACCTGGTTATCACTGCCTTTAGTGTTTGCTGTGCATGGATACTGGGTCTGTGTTATGACGTGATGCAGTGCTTCTTCTTTATGCCTTACCAACGGATTCGGGTGGGATTTTTTATCTGGGTTCTCTTCTGGGCCTTCAATGTCTCGTGGGCTGTATATGGGCTGAACTGAGGCTTCGATTCCACACATGCCAATCTCAAACCACTTCTCATTGATTTGGCTGCACATGGCACACACAAGTAGTTTTCTGTAGTGTTGTAAAATCTCAGTGAGAACCCTCTTATTTTTCGGGACACAGCTCCCCTCCTTATCGCCCGTGGTAGCATCCTCCCCAGCTTTACCCCTAGAACAATTTGTGTGATACTCAATGTAGCGTCCTCCCCGGCCTGGGAGCATGCACAATGAACATGCCACACAAGGAGTTCTGTATTGTACATCATTATTCCTCAGCATACAATCACACACTGCACTCGTACTACGTCATAAATATTAATAGCAACATCTTAACACCTCCCAGCAAATCCTTGTTGAGTCTGCTCAGGACTACGAGGTTATTCATGACACTATACTTGGGAAATCACTAGTTTATAAGCTAGTCTGAGTTGCAGGCCTAGATATAGACAAAGATTTCCTGATAAGTGGATGAGATTTGCAAGCTCTAATTTGAAGAGTCTACATTTAACCACTGTTTGAGCGGTTGGTGACCTGATGTAAAGGGAATCAGTTAAAGCACTCCATGTACAGGTGCAAATACTGTGTACAATGAAAAGAGGTCAGGGGTGCTCTGGTGAGACTGAATTGTATCAGAGGGTGAAAGCAATTCATGGAGCAGCACAAGTTATAGTCTGCTCACTGAATTATAAATGGCAACGTTTAGTGTTTTTATTATTTCTACACAATAATTTTTATTTCACTTCAACATCTAACTATAACATCACTTTAACCTTGGTTTTTATTATACATTTTTAGTTGTTTTTTACAATTCAAGCTACAATTCTATCACCATGTCTATCATCTTTAACCTTTGGTTTTTTTTCAGTGAACTTCAGTTTTTTTTAATCATATTCAGTCATCCTCTCCAGAGTGTACAGCATTCGGACATGTGGTGCTGATGGGCAAACACCTGCTCTGCACAGCAACATTTGGAAGCAGAGCATGGCCTTTGGCCACGTCCTTTGCCCAACACCCAATGGGCACCTAATACCTCACTGCACACAGAAAAAGAAAAAGCTGGCTGGCTGATGAGGGGTGAATCCCCGAAAACGTTCCCAGGATGCTTGTTTCTTGACCAGGGAGGATGGCAGTTAAGGCTGGACTGTTCCCATGGAGAGCAGGGTCAAGACTGATTTGCATATGGCTGGTTCTAAACTGGAATGGCATGGAATGCAAAAAGCAATGGATTTAACCCAGATCTGTGACTGGGGGTGAATGTTTGATCGGCTCAGCATTCCGTCCATCATCTGCTCTTTTTGCATTTGTTGCACACAGCCAAAGGTCATGCCCAGTGGAGGATTGCCACAGACTGTGCACCCATTCGTATTGTATGCAGACAACCCACCGCTGCTCATGACTTTCAGCAGTGCACAGCCGTGAGCTATCCCTGCAACCAAGTCACTGCAGGCAACCAACATCCACTGTGAATGGCCTGCAAAGTGTCAGTTGGCCACAGAGTCTACCTCAACCCTCCCACGCCCCTCCCTAATTAGTTTGTAAAGCCTGACCTTTCCATTAATTTTTATTTTTTCATTGTTTTTATTGGCTTTACTTTCAGGTGCATATAACGGATCATATCCTTGTTCTTATACATATATTCACTCCGGTACAGCTTGCACATTTCTTTAATCATATAGTCCTATATCGAGTACCAGCTAAATGTGCATTT
Source organism: Lissotriton helveticus (assembly GCF_964261635.1). Classification (NCBI taxonomy): domain Eukaryota; kingdom Metazoa; phylum Chordata; class Amphibia; order Caudata; family Salamandridae; genus Lissotriton; species Lissotriton helveticus. Next base: position 263,090,415 of record NC_136071.1, read on the forward strand.
TTATTTGTATATAACTATATGGCCCTCTTCCCAGAGGGCATTGAGCTAAAGTATATAGATTTCAGCGCTTCATATTCTAATTATACTAGTGAACAACCACAACAGTTAAAAACTCTGGCCATACTTTAAATACTTTAATGTTATTTTGTGCATCCAGTGATTCACTTTGTGGCCCTATTTTGTGCAATCCTAGTACTGCACCTATTTATGCATGGTTGTTCTCTTTCGTCAGCCTGAGTGTGTGCAATCTGTGTTCCTCCGGATGCTCATATGATGTGAGGTATTCATCCAAAATGTCGGCGATGAGGTAGTTCGTACACCCCGTTCTCTCTTCTCATGTTAATGCTACCCTTTCACTTCTCGCCTGTTTAAATACATCTCTGGTCCAACATGTGTCTAGCGTGGGAGGGGGTGTTTTTCAATTAATTGAACCAATGCTAGTCCAAGGAAACTATCAATGCTTTGTATCGGGATACAATCCCAGTAAATGCCCATTCGGAGTACATTCCAAATCTTTGCTCAATGCAGTCAACAGCGAGGCCACCACTCTGTTCCAGTAGGCCATCAGATCTCCACAACTCCACACCATGTGAAAAAAATCGTAGTCTTTGAGATTTTATCTAAGGATTTTTGTGTGTCTTATGCTAGTATTGTATTTAGGCACTTGGGAGTCTGTTGTGATACTTCGGTCATGCATTTCTAAATGCTCCTTGAGTATGTTCCAGTACTCATGCCCATTCTTTATGTGCCAGGCCCTTACTAAAGTGTGTTGCTCACTTTTGCTACAGACCCTGCAACAATGGTTTAAGCATTCTGTTCATCGGTTTATAAAACTTGGGGGCATATTACCAACCAATAGAGATTTGTCTCTAACTTGTTTAGAGACAAAAATTATCGCCGCAAATCGGCGATTTTTATCGCAGATAAACCTTGCTATTAGCAAGGTTTATCGCAAATGCGATAAAAAACGGCCGCAATGCATGAATATCGCTGAAAAGTCAGCGATATTCATGCATTACCGAGCTAATGCTCTTAGCCATGTTATCCACCTCCCATTGGATAACATGGCTAAGAACTGCTCCTGGGCAAGTGTTAGCTTTTGGAGATATTCGCGCTTAGCGCGAATATCTCCAAAAGTTGGTAATAGGAGATAGCGATGTTAGCGACTGTTTTCAGTCGCTAACATCTTGGCACGCCCACTTTGCATGTCATTAGTGATAAATATCACTGACATGCAAAGCGGGCCCAAGATGGTCACTATCTCCTATTAGCTGTCGCTAACTGGTGTTAGCGACAGCTTGGTAATAGGGAGATAATTTTATCTCCGCTTTCTTGGCTTTTAAAGCCAAAAAAGCGGAGATAAAGCCCCTTGATAATATGCCCCTTGGATACCAACTTAGAACCTGCTACGATCTTAAATAATAAATCAATGCATCGTGCTTTGGAGGTTCCGCTCTTCCTGGTCCCCATCCGCATCTGAACATGCCCACCATTTTCCTACACATGAGCAACTGCCCCACTGGTAGCCTCATGTAACATTTCGATTTGCAAATTACATCAGCTCCCCCTCTGGATAACAATCTCCTGTGCACTGTATTCTTGCTTCTTCCCGTCATCTTGCCTGCTCTAATGTCGTAATATCTCTGTGCTGCAATTGCCAGTGTAAGGTTATTGTGGAGCATATAAATCAATGTTTCTGATCTTGTGCGGGTACCTGTGACAAAATTGCAACTCGGCCATTACCAACCTAGGCAGATTGCCATAGTTTGCTTATGCAGTATTGTTAGACCTGGCATCTTTTGGCGTGGTTTCCCCTGTCTTTTTGCTTCTGGCCTCCTGTTTTTGACTGCGTGCTGAACTTCCTTTTTGCAGGTTTTAGAAGTCTGGCCACTTTACCACTGCAGACCAGTGCTAAAGTGCATGTGCTCTGTGTCTAAAATGTAATGGCATTTGTTTTCTCCATGATTAGCATATTTGATGTATTAATAATTCCCTAATACCATAAAATGTGTGTGCCCTGGGCCTGCAAACCAAATGCTACCAGTGGACCTGAAGCATGGACAGTGCCATCAACATGAGTAGCTCTTCAAACCTGTCTCAGGCCAGCCATCGCAGAAACTGTGTTTGCTGTCTTAAACTGCCATATCAACCTAGCAAGCACACCCACTTGCCAGGCACAAACCTTCCCTTTTATTGCATATCAGGCACTCCTAAGGTAGGCCCTAGGTAGCCTCAGTGGAAGGGTGCAGTGTATTTAAAAGGTAGGATATGTCCTTTTAAATTTTACAGGTCCTGGTCCTGGTAGTAAAAAACTGCTTAATTTGTTTTTCACCACAGCAAGGCATATATCTCGCGCAGGCTAGCACTGGAGCAGCCTTGCAACAGTCTACAGGTGTATCGTTCAATTGGAAACAGATGGGAAATTGGAGTTTAGTGTCTTTGGACTCAAAATGTAAAAACACATCTTTTAGTGAAGTTAGTTTTTAATTTGCAGGTCTGAGACTGCCACCTTTAGAAGGTTCTACACACAGAAGGGTGACTAGGTTTTTAAGAAGAAGGAAGAACAAGGAAACCACTAAGAACCCCTACTGGAGAATCCAGAGATTTTAGAGAAGACGCCTCATCCACTAAATAGTGGCATGGTTCATCACTGGTGCCTTTCCACACCCTGATAGGGTAATACCACCAGGCTGGAATCAGCCATGAATAGGAGTTCTCATATAAGTTATCAATCTAGATAATGCTGTGAAGTCAAACTGCTATTGTGCATTACCTCAATGCCTTAATGGTGTGTTTTGTAGATAGAATGACACTGAACGTATCAACATAGGAGTGGCTGACATCAACTGTGATATTCAATCAAAAACCCTGTAGTAGGATCTTCGTTTTCATTTTCCCGGTCTTACAGAAACTCTTTACCAGAACATGTCACCACCAATCGGGATTTACAATGTAGGAATACCTTAGACCAGGTAGGGTCCATCTTTTTAGCAATCATCACATGACCTCGTAGTCTTGAAACTGTGAGATGGATGTGCTATGAATTCCATAATATGTTTTAGCAGGTGCATAAATGGGCAGCAAAGGACATGCCCATTCCACTGATCGAAAAATGTAATACATGTTTTGATCTTGAATGCATAAGAAATACAGTAAAGGCTTACTCATGTCGGATGGTTCTCCAATTGTTGAAGGGGACGTCCCTACTCCGTGTAGACTTATTCTGGGAGCAGAAACTGGTGATCATTTGTGGCGACTAACATATGACAACCACTTCAAAAAAGTGCGATTTAAAACACTGTTAGCTATTTACAACGCTTGGTCTAACATCCGTAAAATACTAGGAATCGGTAGATACTCTCATTACACCAGTCTCATCCGAAATCATAATCTCCCAGGAATATTTCAGGATACGTGCATGATCAGATGGATCAATACCGGGATTACACATTTGGGGGTATTTTTTTCACCATTGGCCATTAAATCTTTCGAGGATTTAAAGTTGGAATTTGGGCTTGAACATAGGGATTTTTTTAAATACCTCCAAACCAGAGATTTCATAATAAAAAAAGGGGGAGGCAGGGCTGAGTTTCAGAAAGTTCCGATAATAGAAGCTAGTATAGGTAAGATTCCTATCAAAATAGGAGATATTTATAAAACTTTAATCTCACTGCTACCAGATGATCTGGATAGACATAGTCTCAAATGGCAAAACAAATTAAATATCACTATAGACGGCGTACAATCAGCATTTCAATTCTCTCAAACATCACTAATATCCACGAAATTACAGGCTCAATATTATAAGACTTTCTTTCAACTATATTACACACCATTTCAGATCGCCAAATGGAGTATGGGGAAAGGCACGAATTGTCCAAGATGTGCTACACATGCCGCCGATATAGTACACATATTTGCAACATGCAATTCACTAACTATTATCAGATCAGAAATCTCTAAATTTCTTTCTGAAATTTTTCAAATTCCCGTCGTTATCACGACAACAGAAATTATGTTGGAACTAGAACAAGGTCTAAGATCCAGGGAAACACAGGGCCTGATATCCATATCTATGGCCATCTTTAGGATTTGTCTAGCAACCAGATGGCTGGATCCTACACCTCCACTATTCCAACAGTGGCGATCAAGACTGCTAGCTAGCTATAGCCTTGAAATAGCTATATACAGGAGAAAGCGGACACATAGGAAAAAAAAGGGTCTCGAGATATGGCGTCCCTTAATCAAGTGGCTGCAAGATAAATAATGAATATTGATAGGCAATAATTAATTTATAAGTCGTGTGAAATTAACATGACTTAATAACTTGCAAATGAACGGACGAGCAGGTATGGAAATAGAGAATAAATATCTCTAACTTTCATAATTTATGTATCTAATTATCTAACTACTTTCCTCTTTTTCTCCTTTCCCTCTCGTCTATGACTGTGTACTAGTATGTCTTCCATTGTATGTTACAATATCTTAGCAAAATCTGGTGAAATAAGTGTATATATTTATGCTGCTGTAATGGAATTCTTGACCAAAAATGTTCAAAAGCCGGAGGGGCATGGGCTGGGGAGGGACAAAGGGTGGTAAGGGACTAAACTCAAAATATGCGGAATAAAGAATTGTTTAAAAAAAAAAAAAAGAAATACGGCAGCCCTTTCAGGAATAGAAGATACAAAGATCAAAGATTGTGCTACTCTTCCTATTACTAAATACATATATATGTTTATGTCTCTCATTGATTGTGTGAAAATAGGATGGTCCGTTCTGCCAGACACGCATGATCCTTAAAAAAGGACAAGTTAGGGTAAGAGAGATGAGGGAAAAAGTCACAATAAGACTGAATGTTTACATACATGCATTTACACTAGTTGCCATGATACATGTTTTAAAGAACATTCCACACACAGGATGTTCATTTGAATTAGATTTTAATCAAGTATTTTCACTTTTTAAGAGTAAGAGGGAACAGGGTGATGCTGGTTTCTGCAACCTGGTAGACAATAAGATCACCAGCAGGTTGTTATAGAATAATCCTCATGGTTACATGCATGGGTCCCCACAAGAGAATCACACTAGACACTATCCTACTGAGTTGGTTTGTTAATCATCCTGTTCTAAATGTTTTTCTGCATCTATAAATACCCCTGAAATACAGATGGACCCCCTTTTCAGGTGAGAGCCTTATGTATGCCTCTTTGAAGTACATGGAATGCATGCCATAGTAGGCAGGGACACATGTGTTTAGCCCCGTGGAAGGCCCTAAAATCCATATGGGCTCGTTGTGAGAGCTGAAGCATGTCGGACGAAATCCAGGCTGATTGACAAAATACCACTCAATCGGAACCATGTACTTATTTTTTAAATAAACACATGATACCCGACTAATACATTTTATTTCTGACAGTATGTACAATGAGGTTGTTTTAAACTCTTTTTCTTTACTCAAACCTAGTCCCTGCTTTATCCAGATAGATCATTTATATAAGAACTTCCATTCATAGTTGAGGATAATAATAATAATAATAATCCACATTTGTAAAGCGCAAACAATCACCCATAAGGGTCTCTAGGCGCTGGGGGCCGTAGGGAAGATTAAGCAAGCTATTGCCCAGAGTCACATGGTGCTGGGCTAATCTGCTGCCGGTGCCGGGGATCGAACCGTGATCCCCAGATTCCGGAGTCAGTCGCCCTGGCTGTGGCGCCACACCTCTGCCACTATTTAGTGGGTGAGGCATCTATTTCAAAATCTCTGGATTCTCTAGCAGGGTTTCTAAGTAGTTTCCTTGTTCTTCCTTTTTCTTAAAAACATAGTTACCCTCAAGTGTGTAGATATGAATCTGGGAGAATGTAACTAGGTTGGATTTCTATTGCTAACCCTGTGTGAAGTAACTTTTAGAAAGTTGACATTTTCTTACTTAACTAAATTGTAATTTTTATTTGATACACATTTATTGAGAAGGGGTGGGAGGCAGGAGGGTCTGAGGCTGAACTCCACTCCGCTGCGGAGTTGGATGTTTTGTGGGAACTTCGTATTCTAGTTGGAACGCTGAGTAAGTAAAAATCCGCAAACTCCGCCAGCGGAGCGGAGTTCGTGGCCCTCGGTTAGCTAAGAGATTATCTAGTCCCTTTTTGTAAATAGCAATTTGTAGTGGGTCGCAAATAGATCTGCCTCTGAATATTAATGTGGTAGATCACGATTTGCGGACTACCAGGATTCTCTGCTGTCACAGGAATGGTGGCCTGCTAGAGTCAGTAGGCCAACAAGTCCGTAAATGCTTTTAAATAAAGCAACAATATTTTTTTTAATGCAGTCCATTTTCTTTGGGTCAACTCATGAAATATTGGCAGAGCACCCCCCCCCCCTTTCAGCGTGGTCGCGGGGTGGTAAAGGCAGGGAGCGCCACGGGTTGCAAACTGCCTAGCTACGCCACTGCACTGTCTACTCTTAAAAAATATTTTTTAGACCTTCTCAAAGGAGAAGGAATCCCAAGGGACACCTTCAAATTTGCAAGTGGGTTACCTCCTACTTTGAGTTGGTGGTAAAGTGCAAATTTTTTGTGATCGCATTTTGGTCACAAAACATTCATACATCCCATTCACATTCGGTATTTGGAAGGGACACCCTAAAGAAGCCCCTTCCAATTAGCAGATCTGTATGTAGTCACAAATCCAAATCCAAATTGTTACCGAATCGCGATTCAGGGTCAACATTCCATAGTGCAATTTTGCTGTCAGAAATGGTCTAATTCTTTGTATAGGGCAGTTGGCATCTGCAAAAATGCTTTGTACATCTAGCCCAAAGACCTGCCCCCTCCACCACTTGATAGGTACTCGAAATCACTATACAATGCAATTTTTTTTTTAACGAATCAGTTAAATTAATTTATTATATAGATTTGCCTGCTGTAGAAATCGTCTGTAGCTGCAGGCCAGGTTTAATTCCGACCTCGATTACATAGTCTTTCATACTTTCAAAGGAGAAAAATGAAGAAGATATTATTGCATTACGAACCATCTCATGCTGTGACAACAAGCACTTTCTAATACAAGCTATAATGATTACTGTTATTATTCATCATCAAAGCATCTTAGGACTATGAAAAATGCCAGATTGTAGGACAATAATTGGGAACGAGGGATGAACATTGACAGAGACAATGAACAGTTTCCGCACTTTCTCTTGTCCCTGCTAGAAAACACCATCAATTATTCCTAACTCCACAATCAAAAACACGTTTCAAACATTAGGTTCAGATGAGCTTCAGCATGTTCTGGCACTTTTCTCTTAAGACGTTTCTTTCCTGTACCACAACATGCCAACGGGATTCATAAAACCTTAATTAACAAAGAAAAATTCAGGAACGACTCAAATCCCGAGACAGATGATAACTTAATGTTCGCATTTCAGATAAGTTGGTTAGTCTCCAAATATTTGTTTATTCCTCTGTCAAACTTCAAGGAAAATACCTTTTAACTTAGTTCCTGCATGAATTATTGAGATGTAAAAAGCACCGCAAAAGCAGTGGGTAATGACAGCAATATTGTGAAATGTAGGACAGCGCTTATCAAAGGGAGAAGTGAGAACAGGACTGCCCAACAGCCAGCCTCTTATTACACATGATAGAGCCCATCAGGAATTTCATTTGTGTTCGCACTTGTGTTTGTTTTGGTAAAACAGACTGACTTTCTCTGAAGAAACAGTACTGAAGAGACGACCATGAGGGCAAATTAATCATTTATTTAATTTTTCCCTCGAGGTCGTCTCTCGAAATCCCACCTCACCTGGCCCCACCGCTCTTACCTGCAGCGGCCGCAGCTGGTCTAAAATCAGTGGGAAAACAGAGATATCGTTTGGGGTTTCACTGTGTTTTTTTTAACATGTACGGACGTGGGGTTGCACCTTATAATTTTCCTTTTTAGGTTACACCATGTCGACACATTTAAATTGTAAACTAAAGATTTTAGCATTCTTTCTCAAAGCTTAACTATCATAAGTACAGGTGTTTTTGGTGCAGGGTTCTCTGCTTTGATATAGGATCTATTCAATTTTGGTCCTCTTAATGAGTGACCCATAAAAATCCCTCTTATTTCCTCACCCAAATTTACTGCTACCAAGTGTCCCAGTAATTTCATAAGTGAGTGGGTAATGAGATTACACTTTTTAGGGGAAAACATGTGGAAATCAGAATTATATTGCTGACTTCTGAATTTACTGTCTGTTGTTAGAATATATTTTCTGGACCTTGATTGACAGAATAAGGGTCAATGAACATTTACACCCACACATTATATTTAATCCCAAGGACACTCCATCATTTGGATTGATAATGTGATGAATCAAATCTCCAACCAGGAGCGAAACACAGGAAGGCCCTGGAAGCTTAGAAGCAAAATATTGCTTGAAACCAAAAAATATTCATAAATAATTTGAAGACATTTTCCAGCCTGGAAAGTTACTCCTTGAAGGGGAGGGGTAAGTTTTCCATAGTGGAAAAATAATGGGTAAACTTTCAGGGCCTCATTTATGTTTTTTTTGGTCGTAGGGCAGTGCAGCAGGCCTTGTTGCCGCACTGCTCTATGGCAAAAGAAAAGGGAAGGGATATGCTGTATCTATTAGACAATGGGCTGCTGTGTGCCAGCACAGGAACCTTTGCACCATTGTGCAAGGGTGCCAGTATTGATTATTTTTGTGCAGCAAGGGAAACCTTCCATGTGTGCTGAATGCAGCACAAATAGAAAGAGGAAAAATGAGGAGAAATAAAGATATTTCTCCTCGTAAGTTTTTGGCACTGCCTAAGACTTACGATTTCTCGTAATTCTGGAGCAGGGTTAAAAAGCCATGGATGTTGCATGGAACGCCCCCAGCACCACCCATGGAACATCCCTTTCATGCAGTTTTCTGTGTGAAAAGGCACATATTTGTAGGGCCATTAAAAGCCACATAGCATAGGTTTATGTAGTCCTATAAATATGCCAGTGGCACATTGTGCCACCAGACTGTCAAAAAGTGATGTTTCCAGTGTTGAAAAAGTGCTGGTAGGACCTCATAAATGAGGCCACCATTATTTCATATGGATAAAATAAATTATAACAAGTTGGGTGCATTTCCTCCATTGGTACCCATCAGATTTCCCCTCATGTATATATTTCACTATAGTACGCCTACTAAGTACTTGGTACATATCAAAATCTATGATTTAGTAGGTCACCATGGAATATAAATTGTGGTTCTGTGAACTGCTATAAATCAATCAATCAGACATTTGTAAAGCGCACTAATCACCCGTGAGGGTCTTAAGGCGCTGGGGGGAGGGGTGCAGCTACCGCTCGAACAGCCAGGTCGTGAGACGTCTCCTGAAGGCCAGCAGGTCCTGGGTCTGTCGCAGATGGGTGGAGAGGGTGTTCCATGTCTTGGCGGCGAGGTAGGAAAAAGATCTGCCACCGGTGGTTGTCCTGTGGATGCGTGGAATGGGTGCAAGAGCGAGGTCAGCGGAGCGAAGCTGGCGGTTCGGGGTGAAGAAGCTGAGTCGTTTGTTGAGGTATGCTGGACCAGCGTTGTGGAGAGCATTGTGAACATGGCTGAGGAGCTTGAAAGTGATCCTCTTGTTGACTGGGAGCCAGTGCAGGTCTCCCAGGTGGGCTGTGATGTGGGTGTGGTGGGGTATGTCGAGGATTAGGCATGCAGAGGCGTTCTGTATGTGTTGTAGCTTCTTCTGGAGTTTGCCCGTGGTTCCTGCGTAGAGGGTGTTGCCGTAGTCCAGTCTGCTGCTGACTAGAGCCTGGGTGACCGTCCTTCTGGTTCCAGTGGGGATCCATCTGTAGATCTTGCGAAGCGTGCGGAGGGTGTTGAAGCAGGATGAGGGGACGGCGTTGACTTGCTGGGTCATTGAGAGCGATGAGTCTAGGATGAACCCATGGTTGAGTGCGTGGTTGGTGGGTGTCGGTGCGGCTCCCAGAGTGGCCGGCCACCAAGAGTCATCCCAGGTGGAGGGGGTGGAGCCGAGGATGAGGACCTCCATCTTGTTGGAGTTTAGCTTCAGTTGACTGTTCCTCACTTAGTTGGCGACGTCCTTCATTCCTTCGTGGAGGTTGGTTTTGGCGGTGGCCGGGACCTTGGTGAGTGAGAGGATCAGCTGGGTGTCGTCGGCGTAGGAGACGATGTTGATGTTGTGCGATTGGACGATGTTGGTGAGCGGTGCCATGTAGACGTTGAAAAGGGTCGGGCTGAGGGATGATCCTTGGGGCACGCCACAGGTGATCTTGGTGGCTTCAGATCGGTAGGGGGAGGCGTATATCTGGGTTCTGTTGGTGAAGAAGGAGGTGATCCAGTCTAGGGCTTTGTCATGGATCCCTGTGTTGTGGAGGCGTGTACGTAACGTGTGGTGGCAGACGGCATCGAAGGCGGCCGAGAGGTCCAGAAGGATGAGGGCTGCGGTTTCGCCGTTGTCCAGCAGGGTCCTGATGTCGTCGGTGGCAGCGATGAGGGCGGTTTCGGTGCTTTGCTTGCTGTGGAATTCGGATTAGGACGGGTCCAGGATGTTGATCTCCTTTAGGAAGTGGGTCAGTTGTCTGTTGACGATCTTCTCGATGGAACAGGAGGAGGGAGATGGGCCGGAAATTCTTGAGGTCCTTTGGGTCCGCCGTGGGTTTCTTGAGTAGGGCATTGATCTCGGCGTGCTTCCATCTTTTCGGGAAGGTGGGCATCTCGAAGGAGCTGTTGATGATCTTGCGGAGTTAGGGTGCGGTGATGCGGTTTGCTTTGTTAAAGATGTAGTGATGGCAGGGGTCGGAGGGTGAGTCGGAGTGGAAGGTGTTCATGGTTTTGATGGTGTTGTTATCGTTGACGTGGGTCCAAGAAACCAGGAGGTTGGTAAGGCTGGGGGTGGTGAGTCTGAGGTGGCTGTTGGGAGGGTCTGGGTGTTGAAGCTGTTGTGGATGTCTACGATCTTGTGGTGAAAGAAGGTTAGGGAGTCGCACAGGTCTTGCAATGGTGGGATGTCATTGGAGCTGGAGTTGGAGAGTTCTTTCACGATGGTGAAGACTCTTTGCTGTTGCGTGCGTTGTTGTCGATGCGTTCCTTGAAGGAGGTCCTTTTGGTGTCTCGATGAGTTGGTGGTGCTTGCAACTGGCGTTCTTGAGGGCTGCGTGGTTATCTGGTGTCTGCTCGTTGTGCCACTTTTTCTCGAGTCTTCGGCAGGTGCGCTTGGATTCCTGGAGGTGGGTGGTGTGTACATCTATGTTAATTATATGTGTAAACCTATCATGCATTTATATATAAATTTTCTGTAAATCAGTAGTAATCATGTTCGGAAAACCTTGGTTTACATTGGTAGTGTGAAGTTTTGTCAGTGTAACCAACTTTTTCTGAGGCATAACTAATCGTGCCCCTGGGAGCCTCTCGTGGGCTTTGAGGAAATGTTTTCCCTTGGTTGGAGTCCCCCTCTCTGGGGACTCAAAATTACAATGCTGCCCAGAGTCTCTCGTTGGCTCACAAAGAAACAGATGCCCCCTCTTGAGCCTCTCTGGACTCGAGCGAAATGCCCCCGGAGCCTCTCTGTGCTCCTCACAAATGCTGCCTCCGTTGGAGTCCCGCTCGGGGGACTCGAAATCAGTAATTGCCCCCAGGAGCCTCTCAGGGCTCAATCAGGAATGCCCCCGAGGTTGGAGCAGCCCGCAACGGCGGGCACGCTCGGAACAGGAGCCGGGTTGGGACCGGCCCCTCTGTTACCCTCGTGGAGCCCCCACCAGCCCTCCGTGACTCACCGGGCAGTTCCGGGGACTCTGCTTCTCGCCGAAGACCCGCTCTTCTTCTCTCGGCGGCTGCTGCTACCGGCGACTCGGGCTCTCTCTCCTGGGCTGCGGGGGCTCTACCCTCGCTGAGCCCCGGGAGATGATGCCACACTCCTCCTCGGCGCACAGGAGCGCGGGGTGGGCTTCCGTCCGCTTCCTGTTTGTAGCGTCGGTACTTCCGGCCGCACTTCCGTCTTCTCGGGCCCGCCAACAGTCAGGCGGCCCGCTTCGCTTCCTGCCTTCGCCGGGCTGGCGGCGGTGACCTCGGGACTTGTAGACACGGTCCCTGGTGGGGTGGGCACCCGTCAGGGGTCAAATAACGGGGCAAATAAGCGAGGTGGCACCCTCGCCGAAAATTGGCAAAAATGCGGCGTGGGCAGCCGCCAAAGTAAAAATAAAACGCTCTGAGCGCTAGGGGCAAATCCAGCACTCCCAGTCGCTGTAGGGCTCCAGACAGTGAAAGTGAAGTGCTTCTCATGCGCTGATTGCCCCAAAGTCCAACACAAAGTCCTTTAGGAGGTGGGGGGGCAAGACTGGGCCCAGAGCCAGCTCACAGGGTCCTCCTAGGCAGGGAGGCAATCCCCAGTGGTGGTCCTCCTGGCGCCCAGAAGCAGCCCCCCTCAGCAAAAGGATCCAGGAAGAGAACAACTTGTAAGGGGACACAGCCCCTTTTTATACAGTGAAAAACCTTTGTCTGGGTGCAGAGTGGGAGAGAAACCAGTCGCAGCTGGTTTTGTAACACTCTTGATGTGCTCAGCCACCCTATTCACTAGTTAGGCTAGGGTCATCAGTCGCACCACAGAGGGCGGAGCCAGCATTGTGTGGGGATAGCCCGGCCCTATTCAGGTCCCAGGGGCACCCCTCCCTCACATCAGCATGCTAATCTCTCCACTCACCACCGGGGCAGACCCATCCAGACTCCAGGAGCCAGGCTCACCAGCCAGCTCCAGCCAATCACACACCAGTACACTCACTGCACACGCACACCCATGTCTAGAAGTGGCATTTCCACACTAGACACATTCACGCCGCACACATCATTGCGCAGCATTCAATCTCACGAGACCGCACATACAAAACTCGAGCCTGCACTCCCCACACATCAGGAACTAACATGGTCACATACCTTCCCCATGCATTCCTATGGGAGGGCAGGCCAACCTCACTACACGCATGCACTTTACCCTGGGACACAGGGAAAAAGTGCGCCAATCCAGCAATCACGAATGCCAGGTCACCATCAAAAGCAAAAAGTTCCGGGGTGAACCAGCCAAAAAGACCCGGGTCCAACAACACTACAGGTGAAGCCAACATTTGTAGGTATGCCAGTGCTGGTCTTACTTTCTCAAAATGTTGTCCTTTTAGGAGGGGGATAATAAATTTCCTACGTAGCAAGACATAAAAATCACAGAAAAATATCATGTGAAGAGTGTTCTGTTCACAGAAGTTGTCACATGGACAGGGACTTAACGATCCTTCTTTAAAGAACCCTTTCGGGAAGGCTAGTAGCCAGGGAACCATATTATGCTTGAATCTAATTAAAACAAATAAATGGTAAGCATTATTTATATATGTTAGATATGGTTGCAACTGTCTCCCTAAGCTAAGTGTGACAAAACTTCTCACTGTACGTTTAGCTAATTCTTTTTCCTCCCTAATCAGCATTGATCTATTCAGTATCTTCCGCCTCAGGTCTTTAATGGCTGATATACCCAGAGCTCTAGGGCTCGAGAATAACTCAGGACAGCCAAGAGAATCCATCTGAGATTTGATATAACATAGCCATGGAAAATCTAGACCCTTGTCCAGCAAAATGCAGTCTTGTATAATCAACTGATTTAAATTGGGGGACGGTTGAGCCCAAATTCTCAACTAGCACATTATGGCGGCAGCCGCAATCTGATCCGAAATAAAACCAGCTTTAAGATCCTCGTGAATGTTAAAAACAGGGGTAGAGGCCGGGACCGACAGTAATCTACGGAAGAAACTGTTTTCAACCGCCTAGATTTCACCCGTCTCTATATATCCCCATATGGCACTCCCGTAAGTCACCATTGGGAGACACTTGGCGTTGTAAATTTTCATGAGTGGTTTAGAGCAGATTCTTTTTGCGAATTCAACAATAGCCCCCGATGCTCATACTAAAGTGTTCCTTTTATGCACACGCTGCGTAGCCCACGAGCGTCTGTCATCAAAAAGAACCCCTAGGTAAGGAAAAACGGGGACCTTTGTTAATTCCATATTCTTACAATAGAATTTGGCCTTCCTTGCTCTACTTGAGCCAATAGGCATAGAGTGCGACTTTTTAAAATTCATGACCAAATCCAGAGAGTCCATAAAATCGAGAAAACAATTTAAAAGATTCTGCAGCCCTCTTGAAGTCCTTGCCAGCAAGACCGCATCATCTGCATAAAGCAGTGCGGGGATCATTTTAGTATCGGTTCTTGGGATATCTTTGCAACTGAAGGTCAAGGCGACCCCTAAATTATTAATGTAGAGTGTGAACAGTAGGGCTGCTAGAATGCACTCCTGTCTCACCCCTCTTTTGTCGGCCCAGGACTCTGTGAGACTACCATCTTTATTATAACACAATACAGCTGTGGAGTTCTCATGCATGGCCGACAAAAAGGAAATCAAATCTGCATCTACACCAATGCTATGTAGGGTTGCCCATAACTTTGATCGGTTGTCAAGATCAAAGGCCGAGGTTAGGTCCTTGAAGGCCATGTGGAGATCCCCGTGCTTTGCAAACGAATACTTTCCAATTATTAAGTGAAGGTTAAGACATTGACCCACGGTACTTTTACCCTGCCTAAAACCGTATTGGAGATCTGAAATAATACTGTTTTGATCTAACCAGTCCGTTAGGCGGGCAAGGACAACTTTCCCCATGATTTTGGCGGCGGAGTCCAGGAGTGAAATTGGCCTATAACATGCCGGATCATCTCTGGCTCCCTTGTTAAAGAGTGGAATAATATTTGCTTTGGCCCATGACAGGGGATAGCCAGCCTGGGCTGCTGCGTTAAAAACCTGAGTTAAAATTTTGGACCATAAAATGAGATCTGCTCTATAAAGGTCAGCCAGTACACCGTCAGGGCCTGGGGCTTTCCCCCTTGATATTGTCCCAATTGCCTCTATAACTTCGTCCTCAGAGAAGGACAAAGGAGTCAAAACACACCCACTGTTCACTGTCCAAAACGAAGATCCATGACTAAAATCACTATAGACGCCCCCGAAATGTTGAACCCATTTCTCAGGGGTTATGAGGCAATCTTGGACGGAGTTAGATGATTCATCAAAAGTGGTACTGTTCACCACGCTCCAAAATCTAGTGCTATTTGATAAAACACTTGCTTGGCTAAGCTCTTCCCATGCCATCTCTCTTAAGTGTTTCTTCCTACTCCCAGTAGCTGCTTTATATGCCTTCCTGGCTTCCTTAACCCTGTCTGCAGATCTTGGTTTCCCATTGAGCTCATCCATGAGCCCTTTATGGGCACTTATGCAGGTATCATCGAACCATTTTTTATGCTTTAAAGGCCTAGGATTACGGAGCACTGTAAGGTTAGCCGCCACTTGTCTTGTAATTCGATCAAACGCGCCCAGGACTCATGATGGATCGGAGTCCTGATCGGTACAGATACCATATTCCTCTGCACAGGCTCCAATTACATTTTCAATAAAACTGTCCGTGGTAATTAGGTCCCATCTTAACCTACGTGCTTAATCTTTTGGGGCAATATTAGTATTACTTATGTGGGCCATGGGTCTGGTTTTGTCAGTAGTGCAAATATTAAGCTCCATTGTCAGTGGGTTATGATCACATAGGCAATTGTGTGTTGCACAGAATGTGCCTAACAAGTCCGACATAGAGCCCGAGACTAAAATATGGTCAATGGTGCTATGATGGCCTTTACCAATATAGGTGGGTATGGAAGATGAAGTGTGCCGCTGAGTTAGGCAGATCAAATTGTGGTCTGATAAAAGACTCTCTAAAAAGGTCCCCGAAGGAGTATGTTCAAAATGCGTTAGCCCCTGCGGGCCATACACCTTATCTATTTTTAATAAACAATTGCCGGGATAAACATGAATATTAAAATCTCCCAAGACTAGTATATGGTAGTGCATGTCAGCCTTAGACTCATAATCTGCCAAAAAGGTAGTGAGGGATCTTAAGTGCTCTAAATCATCACCTCTCGTAAAGGAATTATAGAAGTTAATCACTAACAGGGTCGGTAAATTCTTCCCTGTTAATTCAACTACCAAAGTGTTAGGTGAGCATGAGTCTATTTGCTTAACTTTATATGTTACTTTAAGATTAAATAACAGCAAAAGCCCCCCACTAGCTCTCACCCATACGAGATGGTATGGCAAATTTACAAAAAGTTAAAAAACCATCCAGGAAATAGGATTCTTTAGAATCCCATGTTTCCGGGAGGGCAATAATATGAAAGCCTGCGAGAAACTGCTCCCAATTACTATCTCCCCTTTTGGTCTTAAGACCAGCTATTTTCCGAAATAAAACTTTTAAAAAATCTTACTTGGATATACACCCGATAGAATAAGGGATTAGGGGGGTCGAGTAGAATGGAACTAAGCTCTGGAGCTAGTAGAATGCAACTAAGCTCTGGAGAGTGTGGGCCAATCATTAAAGAGTGGTGATCGTTCACAAACATATGTTTCTGGATGTTAGCAAAACATTTACAGGTTGCTCCCTTCCCTGAAAATACAAACAAATTACTTTCTGTCACTTTGGTAAATGAATACTGAGCCTTTATTATCATATTCTGAAAATATCCTGGTAAATATATTGATAACCAAAATATTGACAAGATAAGCATATTCGGTGAGCACAGGCTTGCTATCATTAAATCCACATGTGTACCTTGAAAATACATATAATTATATATGTGTCTACACACATACACATGCACATATATATTTTTATGTTTTTTTCTTTAACTGAAACAAACAAATGTTAATATATTACTTTAATTTAATAAGAAAACCTTAGAAATTCACTGAACAAAACAAATGCTAAAGTGATGGTATGGTTAGGTGCAACTATAACTTAAAACATACCATTTTAAACTAAAAACACAGAACTTCATCTGTTACAGTCATCTGAGCTATCTATAACTTCCACCCCGTCATGCACTGCTTGTGACCTCACATAATAAATCACTTATGACAAGTTTCATGGCATCACTGATGACATCTCAAATTACACCATTGATGACACCACTGATGGCATCATCCACATACTACTGTATGTAGTTACATACTAAATGGCACAGAATCATGTAAAACATAAATGACATAAACATATATTCTTATGCAAAATAATTAGACTGCACGCCATTGCCTTTAGAGTTCACAAGCCTCATTAAGTGGGCAATCCCCTACTTCACACATCCCCTGCAATGCGCACAGATTTTCACAGAGAGTCCACTACCTCCACACACCCATCACAAGTGAAATTACATAATTGATGACTTCGCTGATGATATTGAACAATCATTCACACATCATCCAATAGGGTTTTTGGCCTTGAAGTAATTCAACACATTACACCTGTGAACAATATTCACCTTAATGGGATTATCCACTTAAAGCGTTCACATGATCTGCAATTTTAAAACAAGAAGTTTAATGTTAAGGGACCTGGCCCTCTCTGCAGGGTCACCCCCTAACTGTGTGCCTTCACCCCCCTCCTAATTTTGCTGAAAATAATTTTTGTTGACCTTAGGACTCCGTGCACTTTACCACTGCTGACCAATGCTAAAGTGCTTGTTCTCTCTTTTTTTTAAATTGTAAAATTGCTTAAATCTGATTGGCATATTTAACTTATTTATAAGTCCCTTGTAGAGTGGTATACCATATACCCAGGGACTGTAAATTAAATGCTACTATTGGACCAGCAGCACTTATTGTGAAAACCCCTTAATGGTCCCTTAAAACATGTCCCAGGTCTGCCATTTTAGTCTGAGTGCAGTTTTAAACTGCAAATTCATTTGCCAAATTAACTGCCTTGCCAGTCCTTAAACTCCCCTTTTATTTCATATATGTCACCCCTAATGTAGGCCCTACATAGCCTATAGGACAGTGTGCATTGTAATTAAAAAAAGATTGGACATGTACTTTTAAGTTTTACTTGTTCTGGTAGTGACACCTGAATTAATTTTTTACTTATGTGACTACCTCTTCCATAGGATAATGTTGGGTTGCCTTATTACATTTAAGAATGGCTAACTTTTGATTGAGAACAGGTGAATATTTCATGAGTGGTGTCTGAGAAATAGTAATTAAAAATACTTTTTAGTGGTAAAGTTGGATTTTGAGTTACAATTTAGAAAATGCCACATTTAGAAAATTGGTGTTTGCCTGCCCTTGCTATTTGGTGCCTTCAGCCTGTTTTTGGGCCACATGGCAGGGTGTAATTGGTAGTTGTGACTGGATGGGCCAGCACTTGCAGAATGGGGACAGCCCAACTTCCAACTGAATAGGCTCAGCTCTGCCTTCACACAAAAGACTTTTCACCCTTGCATTGTTCAAGCAGCCAGCTTTGGAGCCAGGGCAGGGGAAGCAGGAAACTTAAAACACTTCAGTTGGATTTCTCTAGAAACTTCTCCTACTTCAAGGAAGGCACTAGGTATAAAATAGAACCCTCAGACCTATACTTCAATTTACTTTCTGCACCTGCAGAAGGACTCTCAGAGGACTGGCTGCTGCTCTGGCCTGCTCTGCTGTGTGCACCACAAGACTGCTTTGCTGCACCTGGAAGGACTGATTTGCTTCCTGAAGCCTACCTTGAGCCCACAAAGGCCTACTCTACTGCTTGAACCCTGTTTCACTGCTTGAACATAGGGACTCCTAGGGTTAGCTGCCTGGCCTCATGATCAGAACCTCAGGGATAGAAAGGGCTCCAATCATCTAGAACCCTGCATCTGGGGTGAGTGAGTCCTAACTCCCCAAGTGGTGCCCCATCGGTCCTGGACGCATGTGGAACTTTCATCAGATGCAGCCTCCAGTCTCATCCCACTGGAGGTTTTTAACTTCCAAAAAGAGACTAGGTCTGAATGGAGAAATCTTCACGACGAGTTCATCCAGCAGCTTCCTGGTGATGATGCCTCCTATTTGGACACTGTCTGAAGTCGTTTCCTGCTGAACTTCTCCCATCTCAGAGACTTGTTGCTAAATTTGTTTCAACCCAGTCTTACTTGATTAGCTGTCCGTGGCTGGCCATTGACCATTTAGCTGCTAGTTTTTACCTTGAACTTTAAATATTCATGATTTTGGGACTATGTATTGGATTTTCGTTTTTTTATGTCAAATAACGTATTAACGTTTTCTCTTTTTTTACTAAATTTTGATTTTTCTTGTGTTTTGTTCTCACTTTATTACTCTTTGTGTGTTGAATAAATACTTTACATATTGCCTCTATGTTAAGCCTGACTGAAAATGTGGCAACCTATGAGAAGGTTAAACACAGGTTAAGTTAGTGTCCTTTGTGTTTTACCCTGACAGGAATTGTGGCTTTTGCATGAGTAGGGTAAACACTCCACTCAACCACCTAACCAATTTCTCACAACCGGTATGCATTTGCCACTGAAAATACACCTTCTGTGTGGGCCAATGGACAACCCCCATAGTTTACTAATATACAATACACATGTTCGTAGGAAGGGAACAGTGGTGTACAATCTTAGGGCCATGCCTAAAAGACTAGCGTGCAATAAACCATTTTTTAGTGTGCCACCCCTGCATTTTACATCAATTAACGATCATCAATGCCTCAAAATCTTCAGTGAAGTTCTGGGAATAAACATCCGCTCATTCTAAAAGCTCTTACTACATAGCAATATTCTATAGCACTCATATTAAAAATATTTAAAAATTGCACCTGTCTAGAAATCCTCTCCTGGATAATGTTTTGTCAACTAAAGGTTTGGATATTCCACAGAATTTTTAGAATCGGTGATTTGAACTTTTGGCCAATTAGAAGAAAGGTGGGCAGCATGCAGCTGACATTATGGACACCTTCAGATATTTGAACTTAGAACAGCAGGTACACCACCCCATGCGTATGAGAGACCGTACCCTGGATCAAATTTGGACTAACAAATTCCCTTTGAGGAAATTAAGGAGTGTTTCCTGTGTATGGTCTGATCATTTTCTGTTCTTATTTTCATTACCAAACCTCTCCTCTTACAAATCCGTGACCTGTCCTGGCATTTTATCCAGGCATTGGTCTCGAGCTATTCTGATGTACTCTTTTTTACGAATTGGAAACATCTTTGCCATCACCCCAGGAAGATATGGATGACAATAAGAAAGCAATCATAAAATGGGTTATAGAGGCCAGCAGTACTCATGCGCTGCTCCGTAAAATTAAATGGATGAGACGCCATGATGCCAATAAATGGTTTTCAGAAGAACTAAAACCAGCTAAACTAGAACTTTAGCGCTCTGAATGTGATACAAAAGGGGGTGGTGTCCATCACCACCCCCTTTTGTACCGCTGAATGAAAGTGGAGCAACAATTACTCCCTTAATCTGGAAAACATCTTCACACAACAACTTAAAGTGTATTAACAGCTGATCATGCATGCTAAAGCTAATTGTATTTAAAAATAAGATCTTGATTGCCGCCAACAAAACCAAAGGGAACTTCAAAATTGTCCCTGAACTCTGAAACATAGACAGAATCACTCTACTCATCAAGCCTTCTCAAAATCTTTGTGATTCTGTCAATTCCTTCTTTATCAATGAGATTGAGACAATCAAAAAGAGTATTCCTTTCAGTCCCCTGCACAATACTCTCTCTCTTCTGATGATAGAAATACAAGTCATCTTTTGTCTTTCCCTGAGATCAATAAAGAGGAC
The DNA here is from genome assembly GCF_964261635.1 of Lissotriton helveticus. Classification (NCBI taxonomy): domain Eukaryota; kingdom Metazoa; phylum Chordata; class Amphibia; order Caudata; family Salamandridae; genus Lissotriton; species Lissotriton helveticus. The sequence goes on from NC_136071.1 coordinate 263,111,100, forward strand.
TTAATGGACCTTTTGACAAAAGTTAAATCAGGGTTGCCCAACAATACCTCTCTTCCAAGTGTTTTAAAATTGGTATTGACTTGTTTGCCAGACATGGCATTATCTCTTCTTAATTTGTCTCTCAACCAAGGCAAGGTCACAGTTTCTTTAAATAGGTAGCTGCAGTACCCTTACAAAAGAAAGCAGATGAGGACCCCCTCAATCTGCAAATTTTTCTGTCGATTTCTCTCTTTCCCTATTTGTAGCTCGACATCTTTATTTCTTTATAGCGGCCTCAGATTTCCGGGCTCCCTGCCAAATGGGCTTTCACCCAGCTCACTCAACAAAGGCAGTGATCCTCTTGGTAGTAGATGACATGTGAGAGGAAGTAGATAAAGGCAACACTCAAGCCCTAGTCCTCCTGTATCTGTCAGCAGCCTTTGAAATGGCTGACCATGACCTCTTGGCTGACCATGTCAGGGTTGCAAGACTCCAGGACTCAGCAATCAACTAGATTATTTCCTTTCTCAAGAACAGATTGCAGTCATTTAGACTTTCCCCTTTCAATTCTCCCAAAGTCCAATTGAACTGTGAGGGTCCACAAGGCTTTACTCTCTCCCCTCATCTTTTTAAACTTATACATATGCCCCGGGTCCACTCTCTGAAAACCATGAAAGTAAATTTCATTAATTATGCTGATGACACGCAACTCATCTTCATGATTGACAGTGCTCCAAATTCTACGCTGCATTTCCAAGACACCATTCTGTTCGTCCGGGATTGGATGAACAGCAACCTCTTGAAACTAAATTCTGACAAAGCAGAGATAGTAGTCACCAAAATAAGCTTGACCTTTGGAATCCTTCCTTCTCGCCCAATTAATTGGGTCCTCCTCCCTTTACAAAAAAGTTGGTTTTACAATTGACAAGGAGCTATCTCTGAAACCACAGCTTGGGTCACTGTTATCCTCTTGATTTCTCCAATGTCACATTAATTAAGAAGATCAAGAAGCTCCTCACCACTGAAGCCTTAGATTAGGCCATCGAAGCTTTGGTCATTTTTAGAATTCACTATGCCAACCCCCTTTACTTGGGTCTTCCAAAACATCTTATGCCAAGGCTTCAATTGGTCCAAACCCAGGCTGTGTGGCTGATTTATCAGCTTTCCAAATGTTGCCATATTTCTAAAGTTACAAAAGACCTTCACTGGATGCCAGTTGCACAGAGATCTACATTCAAAGCATGATGCACTATTTGCAAAGCCTTGCACATGAAAAGTCCAGCATTTATTACATCTCAGATCCACAAGTACGCCCCCACCAGAGATATCAGATCCACTCATTTGCACCTGTTAGTGATCCCCCCAATTTAAGAGGTTTAGGATAGGTGGAGTCAGGTTGTAAGTCACTGCTCCTCGTGACTAGAACTCCCTGCCCTTGGAACTCTGGACCACCTTTAATTTTAAATTTCTAAATGGTGCACCATATAACTTTCAACATGCACAATTATGACTGCCTCCAAGGCTTTTGCTGTCTCCACGCAATGGCTTCACAGATGTACCCTCATTAACTCTATTGTGTAAATGACTACTGTGTTGCCAGTTATGTCATCAATGATACCATTTAAGAAGTCAGCAGTGATGACCTAAATGATGTAATTTAATATGTCATGAGTGATATAATATATGTGGTCCTAAGCAGGGGATAGTGGGACGGTAAGTTATAATTAGTTCAGTAAACTATAACTGGTGAATTACAGGGTTTTTATAGTTTTAAAAAACCTTAATTTTTACTTTATTTCAACCTATCTGTAATGTCACTTGAACCTTTGGTTTTTGTGAATGAATTTCGGTTTTTACCACACCTAACTATAAAGTCACTGTAATGATTGTTTTTGTAGTGAATATACATAGGTAAGTCTTCTTAACTGAAGGATTGACAGTGGTTTCAAAGCTCGTATTACACAGAAAAGAAGTCTAACTCTGAATCATTTCCTGTAATTCACTGTGCTGAAGTCATTTGTGGGCTATTTATGTTCCAAAAACAAATCAAAAAGTTAGACATATCATTTCATCTTTCTTTCAGTGCTGCTAAAATGTTTTTAAATGACAACACTTCTCTTTATTAAGCAGCAGACCTGACAAGTTTATCCTTGCAGGCCAGCCTATGATGAAAAAACTCACCCATGAATCATTCCCATTATGTGAAAATAACCATTGTTAAGACAGAACCCTGTCAGCAAAATGTCACACTGTGTTACATTGCACTTTACATTCTTTCATTATAAATGTTAAACTTACTCTATAGTGTAAATGTACTACAAACGAAAGTTTTTTATATCCTCAGAAAGTGTTTTGGAATTAAAATTAGATTTGTATTTAAACACATTACTGCATGAAGCACTTTATTTTAAATATTAGCACATTAGCTTCAACAAAAATACAGATTTCTCAAAACATTGACAGACATATCTGCAGTCTCAGGCTGTTAAGATTATCATATGTTTTACTTTCAGGTATCCTCCTTTGTGAGTTACATATGTTCGTTATTTAGATATAAATGACAAATATAAAACACACATGTATTCATGCCATTATTCACTGCAACATGTTAATCAATGCTGCATGAATATATTCAGGTTATTTTGACTGAATTGAGTTCTTTGTTGCAAAAATAGTTTTTGAGTTATGAACAAAGTTTAATGGAAGTCAATAATTTAACTCCTTTATTATTATTGTAATTATTATTATTTATCATTATCATTATCATTATTATTATTATTATTATTGTTGTTGTTGTTGTTATTATTATTATTATGATTATTATTATTATTATTATTATTATTATTATTATTATTATTATTATTATTATTATTAAACAATGAACATGGTTTCACAGAATGCAAACAAGTGAAAGGGTGCCAAGCTAATTTTTGCTACTGGTTTATTTTAAATGACTCAACAATTGACAGATAGGTTATTGCAAAACTAAGCCCATACTCTAATAGGGGAGATAGTGGAACTTCGTAGCAGAGATTCAGGAACAAGACCATCCCAAACTGTTTCACCTTCCCTTGCTGAAGGCTAGGGGATTCACATTTAGTTTTCGATCAACAGGGTTATCTGCTTTCCTGCCAATGAAGACAAGCATAGCAGTCAGTTCTATTTTACTGAACACTGGTTTTTGTTTACAGAAGGTTTGCAGGTGTGAACCATCTTTGAAACTCCAATGGATAATTTTATATCAATTTAGTCAGCCAAAGAGGTGAGGGGGATTGTAACATATTGATATAAAGAAAGCTTTATTATTTTACCAATATATTACAAAATATTTGCTTTTCATACATATTTCTAGTGAATGTTGTTGCTACTATATTATATTGTTTATAATATACAAATGTATATATATATATATATATATATACTGGCAGCCCATCCCGATGTTGTCCTGGTATGAAATAGAATGTGTGTAAGGTGTGTATTTGGCAAGGGCAATTTATTTTAAAATCTCGCGGTAGACAACATTTTTTGTTTCATTAGAATCGGGACGGATAAGGCCCAGCTGCAGCCCTGGTTGATGTTAGCAGGAGCGTGTAATTGGTGTAGTGATCCGCCGCCTGAGCCCGGCTACAGCCATGATTGATGTTAGCAGGCGCGTGTAATGTCGTTGAATGAGAGAGTTATCAGCCGCGGGTAAATCCGTTTAATGAGTTGAGTGACAGCGAGTAGGAGAGGCTGCAGTAATTGTCCCCGCAGACACGCTCATTTGCGTGTTCCCCCGCTTGAGGCCCAGATGCAGGCCTGTTTGATGTTAGCAGGCGCGTGTTCCCCCGCTTGAGGCCCAGCTGCAGCCCTGGTTGATGTTATCGGGCGAGTGTAATTAGTGTACTGATCTGCCGCCTGAGCCCGGCTAGAGCCCTGGTTGATGGTAGCAGGCGCGTGTAATTTCGTTGAATGAGAGAGTTCAGTAACAGCGTGCAGGAGTGGCTGCAGTAACGTTACTTACCAGGCCTCCAGGTGAACGTGTTTGTCACGCCCCCAGCACACGGCCACAGCAGACGATCTTCTGATTAATGTACGATCCACATGGCATGAAGGGCGGAACGTAGCACACGCCCTCAGCGTTTCTCATGCCCCCAGCGTGCCCCTTGATGCGGCACAATTGCGTTCACATGGCATGAACGCCAGACACACACCCCCAGCGTTTCTCACACCCCCAGCGTGTCACGCCTCCAGCGTGCCCCTTGATGCTGCGCAGCAACCTAATTGGCGCTTGTATGTACGACTCACATGGCATAAAGGGCGGACACACGCCCCAAGTTTGTCACGCCCCCAGTGTTTGTCACGCCACAGCACACGCCCACAGCCTACGATGTGATGGCCGTACCACACACCCCCAGCGTTAGTCACGCCCCCAGCCCACGCCCACAGCACAACGCAGGCACGCCCACAAGGGACTACTTTGCTGGCACGGTTCTTTTACCTTTTAAATGTATAGAGGAGTTGGCCTAACGGCTAAGGCGCTCGACCTCGGACCTGGGGATCTGGGTTCGAGTCTTGGTAACAACGCCAAGCATCCTGTGATTCTTGGCAAATCACTTAATCTCCCCGTGCCTAACAAAAATGAATGTGTGTCCTCATGTAACGTAACTGGTGCTATGTAAAGCGCTCTCATACCTGATTCAGTTCGGGTCAAGTTTGCGCTATATAAAACTCAGCAGAAAATAAATAAATAAATAAATAAATATGGTGGCCGTCTACATATCCTATGTCCTTCTGCTGCAACTGCCCTTTCCAACGCTGTATTGGGTGTTGTGATTGGTGCTGTGGTTACTGAGATTACCCGCCTTTAAAGGTTTGGGCTCTCTCTTTATAATATTAGTATGTATATATATATATATATATATGCAAAAAAGAAGGAGAGAACTCTGGGTAGCACTGTCTAATCCTATGCTTAAAAACTTTGATAGAAAAACAGACATTTGAGGTGAGCAGATCTAGAGTGTCGCTGGTGTTGAGAGTGCTCTAACAGGAGCTGCTTTCCACCTAAACTGAGACCTACCCAGAGTTCTCTCCTTCTTTTTTGCATAATTTATGCGTCACTCTATGCCTGAAATGGTTTTGTTTTGACTTAATACTGGGTGCTCCCTTGTGTCTGGACAAAGCTATACCTCTCTGAAGAGCTCTAATTAGAGCGAAACACTGTGTCAGGGGTTGCTTTTAATCATTTCAGGTAGGCTTGAGTTGGTATTTTACCAATTCAAAGCTGTAATATTGTGCCTGGAGTGATAAATGGCTTTTGTTATTTGACAGCTCGGCAAGGACTGCACTGTACTAGTCCTATGCTTAAAGACTTTGCTGTTTAAATGGCGAAAGACTTTGTCATTTTCTATCTCGGCTTGGATAGCACTGTCTAATCCTATGCTTAAAAACTTTGATAGAAAAACAGACATTTGAGGTGAGCAGATCTAGAGTGTCGCTGGTGTTGAGAGTGCTCTAACAGGAGCTGCTTTCCACCTAAACTGAGACCTACCCAGAGTTCTCTCCTTCTTTTTTGCATAATGTATGCGTCACTCTATGCCTGAAATGGTTTTGTTTTGACTTAATACTGGGTGCTCCCTTGTGTCTGGACAAAGCTATACCTCTCTGAAGAGCTCTAATTAGAGCGAAACACTGTGTCAGGGGTTGCTTTTAATCATTTCAGGTAGGCTTGAGTTGGTATTTTACCAATTCAAAGCTGTAATATTGTTCCTGGAGTGATAAATGGCTTTTGTTATTTGACAGCTCGGCAAGGACTGCACTGCACTAGTCCTATGCTTAAAGACTTTGCTGTTTAAATGGCGAAAGACTTTGTCATTTTCTATCTCGGCTTGGATAGCACTGTCTAATCCTATGCTTAAAAACTTTGATAGAAAAACAGACATTTGAGGTGAGCAGATCTAGAGTGTCGCTGGTGTTGAGAGTGCTCTAACAGGAGCTGCTTTCCACCTAAACTGAGACCTACCCAGAGTTCTCTCCTTCTTTTTTGCATAATTTATGCGTCACTCTATGCCTGAAATGGTTTTGTTTTGACTTAATACTGGGTGCTCCCTTGTGTCTGGACAAAGCTATACCTCTCTGAAGAGCTCTAATTAGAGCGAAACACTGTGTCAGGGGTTGCTTTTAATCATTTCAGGTAGGCTTGAGTTGGTATTTTACCAATTCAAAGCTGTAATATTGTGCCTGGAGTGATAAATGGCTTTTGTTATTTGACAGCTCGGCAAGGACTGCACTGTACTAGTCCTATGCTTAAAGACTTTGCTGTTTAAATGGCGAAAGACTTTGTCATTTTCTATCTCGGCTTGGATAGCACTGTCTAATCCTATGCTTAAAAACTTTGATAGAAAAACAGACATTTGAGGTGAGCAGCTCTAGAGTGTCGCTGGTGTTGAGAGTGCTCTAACAGGAGCTGCTTTCCACCTAAACTGAGACCTACCCAGAGTTCTCTCCTTCTTTTTTGCATAATTTATGCGTCACTCTATGCCTGAAATGGTTTTGTTTTGACTTAATACTGGGTGCTCCCTTGTGTCTGGACAAAGCTATACCTCTCTGAAGAGCTCTAATTAGAGCGAAACACTGTGTCAGGGGTTGCTTTTAATCATTTCAGGTAGGCTTGAGTTGGTATTTTACCAATTCAAAGCTGTAATATTGTGCCTGGAGTGATAAATGGCTTTTGTTATTTGACAGCTCGGCAAGGACTGCACTGTACTAGTCCTATGCTTAAAGACTTTGCTGTTTAAATGGCGAAAGACTTTGTCATTTTCTATCTCGGCTTGGATAGCACTGTCTAATCCTATGCTTAAAAACTTTGATAGAAAAACAGACATTTGAGGTGAGCAGATCTAGAGTGTCACTGGTGTTGAGAGTGCTCTAACAGGAGCTGCTTTCCACCTAAACTGAGACCTACCCAGAGTTCTCTCCTTCTTTTTTGCATAATTTATGCGTCACTCTATGCCTGAAATGGTTTTGTTTTGACTTAATACTGGGTGCTCCCTTGTGTCTGGACAAAGCTATACCTCTCTGAAGAGCTCTAATTAGAGCAAAACACTGTGTCAGGGGTTGCTTTTAATCATTTCAGGTAGGCTTGAGTTGGTATTTTACCAATTCAAAGCTGTAATATTGTGCCTGGAGTGATAAATGGCTTTTGTTATTTGACAGCTCGGCAAGGACTGCACTGTACTAGTCCTATGCTTAAAGACTTTGCTGTTTAAATGGCGAAAGACTTTGTCATTTTCTATCTCGGCTTGGATAGCACTGTCTAATCCTATGCTTAAAAACTTTGATAGAAAAACAGACATTTGAGGTGAGCAGATCTAGAGTGTCGCTGGTGTTGAGAGTGCTCTAACAGGAGCTGCTTTCCACCTAAACTGAGACCTACCCAGAGTTCTCTCCTTCTTTTTTGCATAATTTATGCGTCACTCTATGCCTGAAATGGTTTTGTTTTGATATATATATATATATATATATATATATATATATATGTACGCTCCAAAATCCCAGGAACATCAATCCAAAAGGAAGGTAGCACACTCAGGGGAGGTTTCACAAAGATTTAATAAGGAAACCAACAGCAACGACGCGTTTCACCTTAGGGCTTCGTCAAGTTGACGAAGCCCTAAGGTGAAACGCGTCGTTGCTGTTGGTTTCCTTATTAAATCTTTGTGAAACCTCCCCTGAGTGTGCTACCTTCCTTTTGGATTGATGTTCCTGGGATTTTGGAGCGTACATTTTGATTTCGGGCACACCCCCGACTTGGTGTGCACCCACTCGAGCAGTGCAACTGGCTGGTGTTCGTAGCTTCTATATATATATATATATATATATATATATATATATATATATATATATATATATATATATATATATATATATAGGGCACCCACCTGAGGGCAATTATTGGACGGGAGCAATAGCAGGGTCTGTGTGTGTTCGGAAGGCCATTGGATGTCGGAAGCCCCCCCCTCTGAAGAAGGCCGATGCGGCCGAAATGCATTAGGACAGCGGAGCTTGCAAAATGGTGAAATAAAATGATGTTCACTTTACCTGTGGTGTGTGCACCTCAAATTCCTTCCGTGAGGAGAGACCCTGGACAATATATATATATATATATATATATATATATATATATATATATATATATATATATATATCTCAAAGCTCAAGGTACCCACCTGTTGGAGACGAACTCTGACATCCATTGCAGCAACCTTCATGAGGTAAAAGCCCTGGATGGTAGGCGGAACTAGTTTACAGCATGCCTGTCGATTCACGCCGGACGCGTTTCGTGCTCATTGCACTCTTCGGCGGCGCGACAGTCATTTTGGCATAGATGCCACACCTCCCACTTAAAAATATGAGCCCTACAATGGGCGACTTGAATGAGTCAGCGTTGGTTTGTGGGTCTTGTAGTGTGTGCTTCAGTTATGTGCCGCTGTCTGAGATGTTCCAAGCCCACCAATGGGCCTCCACTCGCGCATCCGGCTTGTCAATCCTCCATGGATGCCTCCACATTGAGACTCCGTGATTCGTCCACAAACTGGCGATACCTAACTCACTCATGTTCAAAGGCAATGCCATCATAACTATCAACAGAAACAGGATTGTCATGATCCAAGCCACTAACATCAACCTATGATATTTTGAATCCACATTCATTACAGCGACTTGCTGTAGGGGGCGCACTGGATTTAGGAAATGTATAATTTACTTTTCCAACTCCAGTGTCTGCAACAGTAGCGAAGGTGTTGGAATAGTAAATTATACTATTCCTCAGTTTAGAGCACCCCCTACAGCAAGTCGTTGTACCGACTTGCGTTGTAATGGTACTGCAATGTAACAATGCGGTTGTTGTAACGACCGCGTTCTAATTGCATGCATTGTAACACATGCGATGGGATGGCTGTTTCCCTCACCATCATATTCAAACAAGCAAATATCCCCTACCACCTCTATTCAGATGAAACCCAGCTATACTTGGAAATATCCTCACTAGAAGATGTACACCATTTAAATTCCACTCACATAAAAGCCCTAAACTGGCTGTCACACAACTCCCTCAAACTTAACCAAGGCAAGACACAATTTCTTGTCCTGTCCAACAATGGACAGACCCCACAGGGCCAACAGTGACTAAATTCTATTGACACACTAAACTGCAACCTGTCATTGGCTGACTCTGCAAAATCTCTGGGGAATCACATCAGACCCAAGCCTGAATGTGAGCTCACACATAAAGAATACAGTGAAGATTGACTACTACACCCTAAAATTCCTGAGCAAAATCAAGCCAATGATCTGAAAACTGCCACGCAAGCTCTGTTTCTTTCCAGACTGGATTACAGGAGTGCCACCTTCACAGGGATTGCAAAAACTCATGTAGACCCCCTGAGAGCCACACTAAAAGCAGCAGAAAGGATGATCAACAGAATCAAAAGATAAAACCACATCTCCCCCTCCCTGAAAGATCTAAAGTGGCTCCAACTGAAGCTGGTTGAAGCTTCAAAAATGTTTGACTCACTCACAAAGCTCACCCGCTAGCCAACCTACCTTGCAGCCAAACACACACAGGTAGGCCATACGTGAAATCTAAGAAGAACCAACAACCTGCTTCTCATCCTCCCAAACAGCACAACCTTAAAACCATGTTACAGTTTTTCCCGGGCAATAACCCTAAAACCTGGAACTCCCTCCCTGAATATATCAGGACTAACACCTCCTTCGAGAGCTTTATGAGACAATTTAAAGGATCTCCTCTTCAATCAGCACCTTAACATTCTGGACTCTAATGCCTAGTATTACAAAGGGACTCTGTACTCCAATGTATATATGTATGTTATGTGTCTTTCAAGGTCAATCTCTGGTTCTATTCTTGACACAGTTATCTACTTTAACTAATTGTTGACTAACCCTGCATTTGACAATGTTGTGAAGTTCTCTTTTATCCTCTGGTCTTTCCAGTGCTATATACATTTTTTTAAATTAATTAATTAATTAATTTAAAAAAAGTACCCTTGGTTTCATAGTGTTCGTGTATTTGTTTTTCCATAAAGAAAACGGTGTGAATTCCACTAATAATCCCGGTGATATCTCATTTTATTGATGGCTACCTGAAACTAATTTCACTCAAATAATGCCCAGTGAGTTGCAGGGTGGCAGAAGTCCAACTGGTTTTCTGTCTCAGGTTGGCACATTGGCAGAATCCTTTCTACCAGCGGCTCTAGAAACCTTGCTTTTGGCCGTGTTCTGGAACATTGATGTTATGTTATGTTATGTTATTGGTTTTTATTGTGCGCACAGCTACTCCAGCTAAGGAGCGTCCTGGCGCATTTGACAGGAAGTGCATAAAAAAACATAACACAGCTAAAAAAGAGAACCAGGGAAGACCACTCTAAGTACATAACACAGGCTGGGGGTTAGAGACTAAAACAGGAATGTTTTCAAGGCTTTCCTAAAAGCCATAAGATCCTCTAACAGGCGCAATTCCACCGGGAGAGAGTTCCAAGCTGATGCCGCCTTTACACCAAAGGAACGGCCGCCCATGCGGCAAAGCCTGTATCTGGGGACTACAACCAGGGCCTGGCCCTGGGAGCGAAGAGTGCGAGTAGGGACATAAAGGGAAAGAGAGCCAGACAAGATTTCAGGGCCCAAGCCTCTCAAGAGCCAGGCAAAGTACCTTGAAAAGAATACGCTTCCTTATTGGGAGCCAGTGTAGGGAGCGAAGAACGTTCGCTACCGAGCAGAATTTAGGGAGGCCGACAATCGCCCTGGCTGTGGCGTTTTGTACCCGTTGTAATCGAGTAAGCTCAGCCTGATTGGCCCCAGCGAGAAGAGAACTCGCGTAATCCAGGCGAGAGATGACAGTGGCCTGGATTACTAACTGTCTGGTTGGGGCATCAAAGTACTTAAGAACAGGTCTTAAGCCTCTCAACAGACCAAAGCAGCAAGCCGCTGTTCTTTTAGTATGTCCTACGAAAGTCAGACCCGAGTCTATCCAAACTCCCAGATTTTTCAGCTCCAAAACCGGCGCCGGGGATGGTCCCAACTCAGATGGCCACCATTGGTCACCCCAAAGTTCCGCTCCCCTACCGACAACCATAACCTCTGTTTTAGTGGCATTCAGCTGGAGACAGTTCCCTGTCAACCAGCTAGCCACCGCCTTCAATCCGTCCTGAAACCTGGGGGCATCTACTTTCGCATCCCCGCTGAGAGTAACCGCCAGCTGAGTGTCGTCGGCATATGAGACCAAGGTTAGGCCCCACTGCCTAGCGACATCAGCTAGCGGTCTCACGTAAAGATTAAACAACGTGGGACTCAGCGAGGATCCCTGCGGAACCCCCATGGCCAGTGGTTGGAAGTTGGACTTGAAGGGAGAGATGGAAACACAGAAGGAACGATTGCCAAGGTAGGAGCGGAACCACTGCAGAGCCTGTCCGCCGACACCTATCTCCTCGAACCGATGCAGGAGGATGCTGTGGGAGACTGTATCGAAGGCGGCGCTGAGATCTAACAATATCAGCGCCGCCGTCTGTCCAGCTTCCAACACCGCACGGAGATGTTCCACCATCACAAGAAGGGCGGTCTCCGTGCTGTGCCCAGCCCGGAAGCCGTTTTGTGTGGGATCGAGGACATTGGTTCGAGCGAGATACTCAGACAGGGCCAAGTTGACATGGGCCTCTGTTATCTTCGCCGGCCAAGGCAGCAGCGAGATGGGACGATAGTTTTCGGGCTTAGATGGGTCCAAGGAAGGCTTTTTGAGGATAGGAGACACCACCGCCTGCTTCCACTTAGTTGGAACCACCCCTGTCTCCAAGGATAGGTTGACAAGGGAACACACGACAGTGCGCCCCATAAAGGCCTGCTCTCTAAACAGAGCAGGTCTAACTGGGTCAGATGGAGAGCCAGATTTAACTCGCAAAGCGAGTTTGTCAAACCCATCTAAAGGAAGAGGGGGAAAGCAGGGTGGTAGAGTGTGGCGTCGCATTAGAACTTCCCAAGACGATCCCTGTGTTAGGGAATTCCCGATAAATTGTTTGGACTTTCCCCAGAAAATACGCAGCCAGGGATTCACAGTGGGAGGTGGAGCTCACCACTACAGAGGAAGTGATGCAGAAAACATATCAAGGGAGTCAAGAAATAGTAAATGGATGACTCTCAAATGCTCTAAATCTCCCTAACGAGTATTAAAGTCAATTAATAAATCTTGCTATATAAATAATACATAACATGTAACGTGTAATATAGGCCTGTATTATCATTAAGGGGCTCCGGTGATATTAAAAGGTTGGCTTCCAGAGGCTAAGTGGTTTATAAATGTAACCTACCTGAAACACAAGAACGTTACCTGTTATGTATTCTCTAAATAGACAATAAAGTTAAGAGTAGTAAATCTATACTTGCTAAGGGATATTTATTTATCAAGATTCTTGCTATGGCACTCCTGTGGCAATATTTCGTTTGCCAATAATCTGGCATAAAGCCCTCATGTAAAAGGCCAGAATAATTATATTTTCAGTGTAGAAATCAGGAGGGAACAAAACCAAAGTCAATTGGAGAGTAGGGGAAGAAGTTTCTGCATGCACAGAAATGTCCTTCCTGTGGAGAAACAAAATTGTACACCTATTACATATGTATATGTTGAAATGGTTACCCGTGTGAGTTATCCTGAGAATTTCAGACATGCACATATTTCCATGAGTGCTCCAGGGATTCTCTGTTAATTTAAAAATAATGATATTTGATCCAAATTGAGGAATACATCTACAGGAGCAAAATTCTGGGTTTTCCTACCAAAATCTTATGTGCTTATGGTATTTTGGATGCCACAAAAAAGATACTAGTGTTATGTACTTATTTCAATGCTATACAAATTAATTTTAATAAGGGACACACATCTTTATTGAAGATGTGAGTCTTGAATTCTATGGCCTATGGTACTGTGATTGTCTCTGGCATGTTTATAGGATGAAAAGTCTGGGAGGCTTGTCTAGCACAAAAGACTTACATTAATGGATGGCTGAATTTGAGCTCCAGGGATTTCAGAAAACTATGAGTTCCTAAATGAGGCTGCACACAAGGATGGATGAAAAATTTAATATAGATCTAAAGGTAAACCTTTATGTATGGCAAATCACGTGCTCTTAGCTGTCGGTCACTATGTTGTCATATGAGATCCCAAAAAGAACACCATGTGTTATAAAAACAAAAATATTTTAGGTAAAAAGTTAGCCCTTTGGGAGGCCAAAATATAACACATTTCCGGAGTTTGTGGAGTCTTTCGCATTCTGCTCTCCATGCAGCTCGCGGAGTACCTAAAAACTCCACTCCGTGTAGCAGAGCAGAGTGTTTTCCCCGCTCGCCAATGGTAAGTTGGTGAGCGGGAGTGAGGAAAATCTAACACTAGACCACTTCCCTGTGAGATTTCTCAACACGGGCAGTCACACATGGTCTCTACCGCCCGTGTTTAGAAATCTTCCGTTCGCCTTGAGGAAACTTCCACCCAAGCGGCAGAAAGAAGCAGCACCCTCTTGCACTGTGTGAGATGCCATTATTGCTGATTTTACAGCATGTGAGAAACACTCAGCACTAAAAATCAGTGTGGAAGCAAAAAGGTAGCCTGCCCCACTGCTTGCGGAACTCCGCGTAGCTTGGTGGAGTTTTTTTGCAAACTAGGGCCAGGCTTACTCATTTGCACAATCAAATATTAATTTATCTATCATTCCTAAAAACATGCATTTGTTTTTTGCTAAATTGAAGGATGAAAATGTGTCTATGAAAAAGAAGTATAGAGAGGCAGGGTATTCCAAATGTCAAAATAAGGAAAGGGAATTCGGGGATGCAGACTAGAACATTAGAGAGAACGAAGAGAAGGACTATACCTGCAGCAACTGTGACAGGGATAGGACAAACGCTGAACAAACCCCATCATCGACATTTACCTAACTTTTTAGGTCGGGCGTTAGCCAAGACCTTTTGATTTTACTAAAATGATATGTATAATATACTCACTTAAAGGGGTTTTCAACCCACTTCTCTTCATTCATTGATCTGTTGTGTAATTCATATGTCGCTTCTACCCACTGCACCATACAGCATAGGGAAATGGGTCAGCCTGCTTCAGCCACTGATTAACTTCCCATTGAGTAACTGTATTTTGTATCTCACAATGAACAAATCCACATACAAGGTAGTTACCTTCAAAGCCAGAGTTTTTGTTTTACTTTATAATTACTTTAGTGTTAGCTTTGTGTTTAGAGCTTGGGGTGAAAACAGGATGCTTTTCACTGTCTTTATCAGTTTCTGTCTCCTACCAATACTGCAGTAAATTCATTTTGGAGTGTCCTTTGTCTATCTGACTGCTGGCATTTCACAGTGTCTGTCTGAAACTGTTCTATATTAATTTATCCTCTTTTTACTATGAATACAATATACAAACTGAAAGCTTCAATATTATACATGTGAATTCATAAGCGGACAGTTCTTCGGAACACGTTTATTCTGAACTCAATTCCACCAATTGATCACTAATAAACTTTATCCATTAAAAAACAGCCTTTCTTGTGTTTAATTTGCAGGACTTGTAACACTTGTTTTATTTATATCCCTGCTACTTTATTTCTTCCTTATTTATTTGATTATTTTTTCTTTCAATTTCTCTTACCTTCTTTCCTTCCTTGACTTTTTTTCACTCTCCCTCTTTCTTTCCTTCGAACTTTTCTTTTTTTTATTTCCCACCCTCTTTACCTCTTTCATTTCATTCTTTCTCGATTTCTTTGCTTTTTTCCTTCCTTCCTTCTTTCTATCTTTGTTGTTTCTTTCCTTCCTTCCTTCTGTTTTTCTTTCTTTCTTTCGTTCCTTCTTTCTTTACTTCCTGTCCTTTTCCTTCTTAAATGATTTCGTTCCTTTTTCTTCCTTTATGTCTTTCTTTTTTCCTCATTTTCCTCATTTCTGGTTTTCTTTCCCTCTTTCTTTCCCATTTTGTCTACTATCCATCCGTTTTTAATTCTTTCCTCCCTTCCTTTCCCTTCCTTCTTTCTTTCTTGCTTTATTTCTTTCCCTCTATTATCTCTCATTCTTTCTTGCTTTATTGCCTCCATTCTTGCTTTCTTCTTTTCTTTATTTCTGCCTAACATTTCATATTTCTTTCATTTTTGTCTTTCTTTCTTTCTTTCTCTTTCTTTTTTTCTTTCTTTCTTTCCTTCCCCCTTTCTGTCTTGCCTCCTTTCTTACTTTTGTGCCTCATTTGCTTCTTTCTTTTTTTCTTTTCTTATTTCCTTTCTTCCTTCCTACTTTTCTTCTTTCCTTTCATATTTCCTGTCTTCCTTCATGGCTTCCTTCCTTCTTGTCTTCTTTCTTTCTCAAAGGCAAGATGCTGGAAGCCAATGGCAAAACGACTGGCTTGTCTGTTTCTGCATTAGCAAAAAACTTTTGCTAGAATTATGTTTATGACATACTTACTTATAGGATTTTCATCCACACTCCATCCATTTGTCTTTGGTTGTGTCATTCACATTTCCCTCCAACCCACCTAAGCATGCATCAAGGAGCAATGTGCCAGCTAACTTCAGTAATTGGCTTACTTCAATATGAGTTATGGCATGCTGACTTTTCACAAGGAGCACATACACACATTAGTTTCCTTCAGGGCCTAGGAGTACTATCGTAATGTATACTTATTTGAGACCCAAAACCTTTTTGCCATTACTCAATGTCAATATTATTTTTGTTAGCTTGACAAACGCCTGACAGCTCCCAAACAATAGTTTCACAAAAACCATGACAAAACAAAACAAGAATTGCCAAAAGGCTGGTGGTCAGCATCAGAACTACTGCCTTTTTCCTTTGCCAATGCGTGTTTATCTCTGCCAAGAACTGTACTTCAGAAGGCAGCTGATAACTGCATCAATGACTCTACTTCAGCCTGCTACATCATTGCCAGCACATCATGACGTACTTGTGGCACCACAATTCATTCTAACTACTGACGATCTGTATTTATGAAAGATCAACATGTACACTCAACAGGTTCTTTGCATGCACATCATGACACAGAAGGCATCATTTAGCAAATTAAAGTGTGAGATGTCACAGAGTTCTGTGAATGGGCAGAAATTGGCATGTTGCGCTGCTCATGTAGAATTTTTGGGTCAGGAGCTGGTTCCGTGCTAAAAAATCAGCACGGACAGCACCACGCGGCGTGTCACAGGGCACTGCATCTCGAGTTGGTTTTGCTGCTGCTTAGATTTCCCACTCGAATGGCAACTTTTTCACCATGAACTATTGCGACCGCCGGCGTTGGGAAAATCTCACCAGTTGCCCTCCTAGCACCTGAGAAATTGCACTAGGGGATGACAATTTTTGCTTTAGGTTTCAAAAATATTATTGGGGAGCGACGTGTGAGAAAAAACTCCGCCACACAGCGGTTGGCAGAATGTGACTCAGCTGTTTCTGCTCTTGCCAAAATGCCATTCTGTGATTTATTTTCTTTCCGTGCCCCTAAATGTACCAGGTACAAGTGCTGTCACAATGAAAAACATTCTGAACAGACTAGGTGATTTCTATATAGATTTCTGTTCCTCCTACCACACTAAGTAGTTCTGGGTTTCCATTTCATGGTTTAGCTTTCATCTATTTCAGGAAAGAGGCGGCTTCCACCAGCAGTTAATTTTGTTTTCTTCTCAATATCTTTTTCATTCCAGGTTGAAAAGTACTGTTTCAACATCAACATTGTCTGTAGCATTATCATCAAAAGGTTACAGCTGTAGCCATGGTGGCCTCAGCTGCCCTCTTACAGCATGCAACCATTAACATGTTCACTATACATGTCTGTGAAGTTTTCTGGTGCTATCCCTTCTTTAGGCAGGGCTTCAGCAAAAACAGATGAGTGGACTTAGACCAAATTTCACAGGAAGCTAGGTCTTGGTCCACAGATTGTGCCTTTTGTGATTTGGTGTATATTTGTTCAATAGTTTTTTAGCAATTAAGGGTCAAACATATTTCTATATCTGAACAGTTGGGTCCGCGAGAGGTTCAGGAAACTCTTGTGGGCGAGTCCGGTTTAAAAAAAGAGCATTCTGTTTCGATCAGGATGCCTCATTTCCATTGGGTTAATTCCCTCCCAGGGGAGTGAGACACCTGCAGGAGTGAGCACTCTGATTGACTGCTAGTGACATCAGAAAAAGTTTGCTGGCAGCCATCGGAGGACTCCGGGACTAGGGGCCACATGTAGATAGCTTTTTTGTTATTGGGAATGGCCCGATTTACAGAATCGGGCCATTTGCGAAAACAAAAAACCTTTTGGTTTGTATTCAGAGCCCTATTTTGAGATTTGGTAACCTATTACCGAAACTCAAAATGGGTTAGCATTTCAGAATTACGAAGGGGCATGTTAAGGGCCTCCCTTCCTAATATCGACTCACAGTGCTATGTGCGAATGTTTTGCAACCAAAATGCATTTGTAAAATATTTGCATTTTAGCGCCTACTTCAAGTAGGTGATAACCCAGTTGCAAATAGTAAGGCATGCAAAAACGTTTTTAAGAGTAGGCAGTGGTCCCAGGGACCACTGCCTGCTCTTAAAAAAATAAACTGAAACATTTCATTTTTGTTTTTGAAACGCATCCCGTTTTACTTTAAAAAAAATAGACTGCATTTAAAAAATAAAATGTTTGTTTATTTAAAAGCAAACACAAACATGGTGGCCTGTTGTCCCCAGCAGGCCACTATCCCTGTGTTTTAGCTGTTCCCAATGAGTTACAAATTGTGACCTAACTTATGAATATTAATGTGATAGGTCCATTGCAACCCCCATTAAGAATCAGTAAATTGTTCAAGGACACATTTGAACATAGGTGTTTGAGATTTTGTAATAGCGCAAAAATTCGCTAGTAGGAACTTGCAAAACGAAACCTACATACATGTGGCACTTAGTCCTGAGCTTTAAAAAATAAAGAGTTGTAAGGGGGCAAATTAGGGATACCCTGCCCCACTAGGACCCATGGGGAGACCCAGCCCAGTGGGACCCACCCATTGGCCAAAATCAGCAATTTTTGCTACAAGCATTGTAGGGCGCTGGGGAGCGCACCACCTATGCCAAAAGGAAAATTGGGATGCCCTCCCTGAGCCTCCAAAACTCCAGAGACCCCATCCCCTGAGGCAGATTGTATTAATTAAGGGATGGGGCCGAACCATCAAAGTCCCCAACGACCCCATCTCCTGGGGCCGATTACCTTTTTGAAAGGGAGGGGTGGCCCTCTCCCTGAGCCTTCTATGGCCATAGAGACCATCTCCTGGGCTGGTTCACTTACTGTGTCCTGGGGAGCCCACCCCTTGGACTCAGCAGTTTACCGGCCCACAATGGTGCACAGAGGTAAACTTGCTTCCTCCTGCCTAGTAGGACCATTTTTTAAACTCCCAAATTTTTTAATCTCCCACAATGTGGGAGAAAACACAAAGTCTGCTTCCAGCGGGCAGGAGCTTGGAAAATGCTTCCGTCAGCTGGGAGCAGGCTTTTGATATGGAAGAAGATCAAGAGATGGCTCACACCTGTAGGGATCAGCATAAGTAAGTGCTCCCTGCAGGAGGGAGCAATGCTGGCTCCCGCAGCATGCAGGGAGCCAGTTGGGGCCACGGGCTTCTACCGTAGACCCCAATGTTGAGCATGGTGGTTACCCTTGTTGGGCAACCACCTTGAAATAATGAAGTCCCCGGGGGACATCAGAGATGTCATAAATAATGTCATACAACATGTCATGAGTTATGAAATATATGAGAACATAAGCAGTTCACCATGAGGGTGCAAGAGAATGCCTGTGTTGTTTTTAGTTGAAAACGTTTATGTTGTATTGGACATTTTCACCTAACCATATTCTTTTTATTTATTTATTAAGTGTTTTATGTAGCACGAACAAGACCCTTTCAGGAGACAGAGAGTTTCACAAGTATTGTACACAACATGGTATAGAAAATGTGGAAACAGTAGTTACATGCCTAGGGGAGAGAAAGTAGTTCACTTAGTCCAACATAATTCCAGGCTTCTGACAAAACTGATTTTTACATGTTCTGGAAGGTGACAGAAATGGAGTGAAGATGGCAGAGAGAGAGAGGAAAGAGAAATCGTGGATCTCAGGGAACGGGCTAGGTGTGACAAGAAGCAACAACCAAACTAGGCAGGGAAGAATCTTTCAGGAGGAGAGGGAGGTTTGCTTAGTGGAGAGAAATTTGTTGGATAGTAGAATATTTTCTTCTTTTCTTAAAATAGCTGTGGATGAGTTCCATCAGATATTGTTAGGGGTGGAGTTCCAGATTTTAGGGGAAATTCCAGAGAAGGATCGATTGTAGGTTTTCCTCTTCTTGAAATGTTGTGGCATAAGAAGAAGCATGCTTGTGCTTCTGAAAGGCCTGTATCACCCCATAGTGTCAATATCTGTGCCAGGTAGGCAGGGGTATTGTAGTGCAGCAGTGTATGGGTCAAACAAGCAATTTTGAAATAGATCATAGCCTCATAGGGTTTCCATTTAAGTAATTGCAGGTTGAGATGATATGGCCATTTTTTATCGAGTTATGAGGCTAGCTGCTGCATTCAATGTAGACTTTAGTGGTGCAAGCAAAGTTTTCAGGAAGCTCTCGAGGGTAGTACTACTGTAATCTAATTTAAATAACACAAGAGCTTGAACCGCTGTTTTGAGGTCAGTAAATGGGAGGGCAGGTTTCCTGGGAATATGCAACTGATGCTTAGCTCCTCTGGTTATAACACTAATATGTTTTGCCATGGAAAGGGTTTTGTCCAAGGCTATACATAGGAATTTAGCAGAGTCAATGAAGTGCGGAGTACAATTCAAGGCAGTGAATGCGGGAGCCAGTGTTTGATATTAGGGGCTTGGTGGGCAATGCGATCAGTACGAATTCTGTTTTGAGGGCATTGAGTTTGAGATGGTTGCGAGTTAGCCAATGTTGCGTTTTTGTTAAGGTGCTGATGAGGAAGTCATCGGGGAGGTGACTTTCATGTAGAGTTGAGTGTCATCTGCATACATGTGGTATGAGATGTGGGTGAGTTTGAGGATTTCAGTTAGGGGCTGATGTATAGGTTAAAATATGGAGGGGAGAGAGTAGGGCCTTTGGGCACGTTCAGCAAAACTGGAGACTTAGCGGATAGAGCGTGGTTGATATGGATGCACTGGGATCTGTTGTTTAGGAAAGAGGGGAACCACTTTAGCATGGTGCCAGAGAGACGCATCCTGTGTTCTAGCCACTTTAAAAGGGTAATGTGGTTGACAGTGTTGAAGGCCGCTGACAGGTCAAGGAGGATTAGTAGGAAAGACTCATTCTGGTCAAGTGAGTGTTGGGCATCGTCGACAATGTGGACCATGGCAGTTTCGGTGCTGTTACCAGAACAGAAGCCAGATTAATAAAGGTCAATGAGTTGAAATTGCTCAATGTGAGTGCAAAGCTGTAGGTGCACACATTTTTCTAAGAGTTTGGCCAAAGTTGGGATGTTGGAGATTGGGCGATAATTGTTTGGGTTGGACTGGTGAAAATTAGTTTTTTTAGGATTGGAGTCACCTGGCTGCTTTTGAGACAGTCGGGTAAGCAGCCTTGGATGAGTGAGCCATTGATTATAAAAGTCTATAATGGTAGTAGGAGATGAATGGACTCCATCGGAAGTTTGGAAGGGGGGATCGTTGTAGTGGTTGGAGTATTTCAAAGAAGTCAATAGAATTAAGATGTCATTTTCCTCGAAGATTTTAAAGCAAGGCCATGCGGCCTAAGGGGGGTTTCTTGGATAATCTTGGTGATTGAGTGGGGTGAGTTGAAGGGGGGATCACATGAAAGAAGTTTCATAGTGTTCTGGATATCGTTAGTGGTTATCATGGTGTTCTCAGCAAAAAAGGAAGCAAAGGTTTTGCCTTTTGGTAGTGTTTTGTTGGCTGAGGAAGTCGGATCACTTTTGTGGTTCAACTGGATTTTGATAATTTCGAACAGTTTTTTTAGGTCGACTGGTTGCATTGTCTAGTGGATTTTGGAAGAAAGCTGCTTTGGAGTTCCTAGTGTGCCTATTGTAGGTGCTACATCTTTGTTGTAGAAGTTTGAGGTTGGGCAGAGAGGGGTATGTCTCCATGCTCTTTCTGCGAGTCTGAGTTGTCAGCGTTCCTCGTTAAGGTTACAGTTAAACCAGGGGTTGATCTTTTATACAGGATTACAGGAGGTCATGAGCATCATACATACAGGAGGGCGGTAACAGGATGGCATTACTAAAAGCAGACATAGTGAGTGCAGGTGTCTTGGAACCAATGTTTGACTTTCACTGATTGGCCCTTAGACATGATTCACTTATCCCAGATGAGGAAGGTGATGCAGCTGTGGTCACTCCAGTCACAAGGCAGGATAGATTCAATTTGTCTGGTGTTCTCTTTTTTAAGGATCACGTCTAGTGTAGCCCCTTTGTTGTGGGCCGGGCTGTTGCAGGATTGGATGAAGTTGAGGTCATTGAGGAAGGATTTGAAACTGTTCACAAGAGGGTCGTCAGGTTTGTGCTATATAATACCCCCACCCACCCAAAAATAGATAATCAGTGGGAAATGTGAAAACTTAGTTGGTTAAGGTCCTTCTCATACCTGGCCGCCAAGACCTGGAACTCACTCCCAACCGACCTGCGCCTGACCCAAGACCACCTCTCCTTCAGGAAGAAGCTCAAGACCTGGCTGTTCGAGCAGTAACGGCACCCCCCACCCCCCAAACCAGCGCCTTGAGACCCTACGGGTGAGTAGTGCGCTCTATAAATGACCTGATTGAATGTGATGAATGCAAATGTCTGTGTGTGTGAGACCAGAAAGGTGGGAAACATTCGAAACACCGCAGCCTTAGCCACACATGTTCTAACATCACAAGCGTACCCCCGCTTGCCTTAACCACACATATGCCTTAACCACACATGTGCATGGTTAAGGAAGTGCGGCATCTAGCTGCTGCTGTGTGGAAGCAGGAAGACCTCGCCAGGCAGAGAGCCAGAGGATGTGATGAGGTAAGTGGCGCTTGGCAGGGGGGTAGTTTTCAGGAATGGGGGATCATTTTCCTGGGAGGGTCAGGGTAGTTTTCAGGGTAGGGAATCGGTAGTTTTCGGGGTGGGGGTCAGGGTTGTTTTTTTAATTAGCGGTTAGAGTTTTAGGCTTAAAGGCCATGGAAGGGGATGTGGTAGTTTCAGGGACAGCCCAGAGGTGAAAGGGGGTCAGGGTAGTGTAAGTTAAGGGTTAGGGACAGTGCAGGGGATGGGGGTGTCGGAGTAGAGTATGTTATACCTCAATCATGGTTTATTTACTATCCTCTTTTGCTTGCATTATGGCCCAATGCACATTTCCACTGACAGTGTTGTTTTTAGCCTCAAAACAATGGCTGGGCAAAACTGAAGAAAAGGAGGCACCTTAGTTTAGACTTAGAGGGATGGCATGGAGGGGGGTGTGGTAAGATAGCAACCTTCTATTTAGCAAATAGCAAAGGAGATAGCCCAGTGTGCAAGACAGTAGCTATCATTGGCAAATGAGGTACAGAGGCATTTGGACCCCGAGATCACTGGGGCACACTGCATTACAATTTTAATTGTCCCATTAAAAAGAAGGGAAATAGGGAGTTTATTTTCTTATATAGTAAGAGGGTACCGTTGCACAAAAAACGGGACAACATGTGGGAGCACCTTTTCCTTGAAAGTGACAAAGAGCCTATTACAAGAGTGGAGTGATGGTAAGGCAAGATGAGGTGATAGCCTGCTTCTCAGGGGCGCAGTTATCAATATTGCATCGCATTGGGATAAGGAGTCTGAGGGGCTGAAAACAACCCAATTATGGGGAGCAGTGTTTTCGGGTGAGTTACTTGTTTTGTTTTATGTAGTTGCTGTTTTATAACGCTCACATTTAGTTTGGACTATGTGCTACAGAAAAGGTACCAATGTAATGTTCTTGCAAACCCTGCTCACTGCACTCAGCCCCGTCTCTCCTACTACACTGATCCATGTCAAAGTTTTGGAGGGGGCTCTTGTTTAGGGTGGCTCAAAGCGAAACATGTTTGAAGACCTCTGAACTAGGCCCTGAAGGTCCTTGCTTAACAGTTTTTGGGCCAGATGTATGAGGGAACCGGTTTGCAATGCCCTAATTGTGAAGCCTTGTGATTTGCCATTAGGAAATTGCAAAAGGTCATGTATGAAAGTGTGTTGAACACTTTCTGCAAGTCCTAGGGGGTCGCAAATGATCTACCTCATATGTGAGGCAGAATTTGCGGGTGGATCGGGGGATTCAGTCCAACAGGGGTTCTGCGGCGATCACCGCAGAACCCCCGTCGATTGAGCGGCCCTACTTCAGTATTATCTAAAAATTGTCATCACTCGCCATCCGCGACGGCATCCATTTAATCTCGTGAGACTTGCATACCCGATATTCTCTGGGTCCACATCACGCCCTGTTGGACTGAATCCCCCGATCCACCGGCAAATTCTGCCTCACATATTCTATACCGATTGCCATCGCTTTGGCAACTGTATAAATTCAAGGCATGTTTTATAATACTCTCCTGAAGATGATGCTACACATCTAAAGTCTTGGCATCGAAACGTCGATACCTTTGTACCATATGTTTCTTAAATACTCACAATGTATTGCACAATGGTGCCATGAATTAATTAAGTCTGTCTACTGAATACTAGGAAACAGATCGCTTTGTTCGTTCTTGCCTGAAAATTGTTGTTCTGTCTTGTTGGCTGTGGGTCATAGGCTGTGCCCCCTTGACATTACTTTTAATCCATTGTTATCTTTCACATTTGATAAAATAAATTCCTGTCCGGCTGGACAAAGAACATATTGGCAATTTAGCGTATGTTGATTCTCACTCTGATTTTTCATGTTCCAGGGACCCCTGTCTTTAGTAACAATTAAACGCCCAAGGTCCCTAGTATATTACCTTTGGGTTCCCGTGTCTTTATAAACAAATTCCATTTACAACCATTTAATCACTATCACCATGGTCTAATTAAGACTCTAAATGTTCATCGCTTTAAGTCATTGCACTTTCAAGCTAAATTCTACTACTGTATCGCAGCTTATAATGTTAACGACCCCGTCCCTAGCTGTAAAATGTCTATTTGCCAATACTGAGACACCAATTGCACTTTTCATTTTGCAAAAGCCACACCTACTGACTTTGACAATTTTTGTAATCATATCTCCTCACTGTTGAATGTTTTGAAAGAGGAGCGAAGCAAGGATGTCATGGGTCCAGGCAAAAACAATGAAAATAGCCTCTTTGACTGCAGTTGGGGTAGGTTCAATTGGCCCATCGGGGAAGTGGGGCCAGGTGCCACTGCACCTGCGGCACAAACGGTAGACTAGAACCTGCTTGAAAGGTATTTGAATCAAACGCTCTTCTATATAATCTAATGAGCCCGTCATAGTATACATTTAGGGTCTTTGCTTAATTAGAAAGAGGAGGCAGCTCCCCTTTTAACTTTTTTTATCTCGTGTTAATATCTTGCATGGAAGAATGAAACTGTAAATCGAATTCTATCATATGGAATTGTATTTGTACTGGACAGGCGATTTCCTGAAACCTGCAAGCTAGCTTATCTGTTCATGATTGTTGGTTCAATGCAATTTATGCAGCACAATGCAGGCCCTCTGAGATACAGAGATATAGAGTCAGCATAAAATGCCACCAATAAATCACCGCTATTATTATGTATTCATTGATACCAGCTGAGCATAAAGGCGCAACATGAAAAATCAATTACCGTGAAAAGTAGATGTGCTGCTATCACAATTCAGTGGCAAATTAAATAACTCACATCCTTAATTTGGACTATCCAAATAATGTCAGCATAATGCACAACAGTATGCATGGGTGAAAGTCACTACAATATTTCACTAAGACCTCTGCCATGTGCAAAAAAAGTAAACGCACTTTTTGAAAAACATAAACTATTACAAACGTTCAAATACATGTGTTTTCCTCCACAGTATTCTAAGCTGAAAAGGTATCTCGAAATAAGAAACGAAAAAGGAACCTGATCTAGGTATCCACAAACGTCTTTATATATTTTTGCTTTATATATTCTGCAGTGTGCAGTTAAATCTGCATAAAGATTTGTGAAACCATTGCACTAACTAACAACCACATTGACGGTTCAAACATTTGGTAACATTATTAAAGGTATTCATGGAGGTATGAGGGTGTGTCAAATTATTATTTGACGATCATATTTGAGGGATTATCACAATTTTGGAATTTCATGAAATGTGAAAGTTATGGTTTGTGGGGTATTTCTGTAACCAATGTGTTTTGTGCACTTTGCTCTTGGACATATTTAAAAATAAAACTTTGCAAATCTCATTCAAGTGTCAAGTTTTAATTTGATTTAGTTCTCTATGGAGAACAACACATTTTAAACATACTTTTGTTAATGAAACATTAAAAGGGTGATCATTTCAAAACAATTGTAAAAAGCTCTTTAAAAATGCGAACAGATTATGACATACAAATTCATCAGGTGGCGGTTTAGGAAGCAGAATGAAGCCTTGGACTGCAAAATTCATGATTATTGCGACCCTCACTCTCACTCGCACATACTCCCTGCCTCTGCAAAAGCAAAACCGGAGGTCGCTCATTCTCCTACATCGCACTCAAGACATGGAACAACCTCCCTCAAAACATCAGTCTCCTTTTCACTTCTTGAGGTCCTCAAGAAGTTGAAGACCTGACTCTTCATATAAGCACATTGGGAGCACACACCTTGCCAAAGCGCCTGGATACCCCCTCGGGTGTTTAGTGCCCTAAACAAATCACCATCACATAACATAACATGACTAATCAGAAAAGCATCATTCCAACATAGCCAGTCAGGCATTGTCTGAAGGCAAATTGGTTACTTCAGGAATAGGGCCAGTAAGCAGCTTATACAACATCAGTTGTTTGGACAAGGCATCACGAGACAATAAGCGCCTTATCAGTGAGCGCACTGATCTCAATGTGTCCAAGGCATCAACGTTTGAATTGCTGTCTCCCCGGATTTCAGAGATTACTGCAACAAGCCACGCATTCACAAATACGGAGGAGCAGAAACCAGCATTCAACGGTCATTCCCTCTTTTTGGAATGGATGAGCCATTCTGCAGGCACCTGAAGCATCAGACCTTAGCACACTATTCCTGGTGTGAAATCACATTAGCATTTTTCAAACCACAAGTCAAACAATGGTTGGTGTCACAACTCTAATATCCCCTGCCCTCAAAGAGCTTAAAAGCCGCACAACAAATTACTCTTATCTTCTCCCAAACTCTAAGGGCCACATGCATGAACACATTTTCCCATAGACACAGAATGGGCAAAACCCTTTGATGCATCTGGCCCAAAGTGTAGATATAATCATTCTACCAGCCAAATCAGAAGTCAAAACTGTTGTTGCAGCAGCTCTTGGAAGGGGAGAGCTCTGCCTGCTCCAAGATTCATCATTTTACAAGGAACCTCTTTATCATGTAGAGAAACATAAATACGCAACAGGGATGAGAGGTGTGTGTGTGTTTGTGTGTGGGGGGGGGGTATGCATCTTTACAGATACAATGGAACTAAGCATTAGCTAGGCAAAGGGGCTATCTGGGCTATTGGTTGTGCTCACCCTCACACATTAAGGGCTGAAATGTGGCAAAAATAAAGAAAGGAAGGTGTGAATCCAACTTGGCAGCAAATTGCAATCCCAAGCGTTTTTGCCACCACAGTCCTCACCAGACAATCTGTTATAATTTAGTGGCACAAATACCTTCCACTGAATGTGATGACGTACCACAGCGAGTGGAATCATAGCACAATCCCTGTCACAATATGTGCAGCCAGGCTGTTTGATATGTCACATACCACCCCTCAGAACAGGGAAACTATGACTAAATAGTGCATCATCACCCATTCTCTGAGATTTTAGACTAGGAACAGTGTGCAAATTACACCCCCCGCCCCACATCCCTAAAATGACACACTTCGCAGCTGCGCTTCATACCACCAGCACAAGAGGCCCTGGTATCTTATGAAAGTTGCAGAATAAGATATCCAGCATGGAGATTGAAACCTTCTAAAAAAGAGAAAAATGCCAAACACAATATATAAATATTTACATTCTATGTATATGGCTGAGGTTAGATTGGCTTCTGTGCACATTGTGTGTGGGGTTGCATTATACGTTCAAAGCTTGAAATTACCTGCCTGATGAAATCATTGCACATGATTTTAAGAAGAAAAAAGTTAGCTCTAATTACAAACAATGTTGGACAATTGTATATCTTAACTGGTAATTTTTTTTTTTAAAGGAACTCTGTCACCTGTTGCATCTAGCCCAAGCTTACAAAGCTGCAACTTAGT
This sequence comes from Lissotriton helveticus, assembly GCF_964261635.1. Classification (NCBI taxonomy): domain Eukaryota; kingdom Metazoa; phylum Chordata; class Amphibia; order Caudata; family Salamandridae; genus Lissotriton; species Lissotriton helveticus. The sequence goes on from NC_136071.1 coordinate 263,138,491, forward strand.
TAATAAATTAATTAACCATTTGGATTTCTGCCTTTTCTAAAAGCACACAAGAACAGAAATTGGGCAGTATTCTCATCAGGAGTATCAGCACAAACATACTTCAAAGACAACTGTGTTTCCCTACAAATTTAATGCACACATACAAAATGGATATACACACTTCCTAATGGTGACATATAAAACGTTTTGAGTACTTAGACTGATGCTAATGAGTTATATAAAGATTAATTGTTGGTATAGTGTATTTGCAACACCAATCTACTGCTCATCTCCTCATGATTCATCTTACTGACCCATGCCAAGTACGGCAAGCAGCTATCCTTTTAGTAGCTGAACTACTCAAAACAAAGACATTTCAATAAGTTTCCAGGCTACTCCCTGTAAGAATTTCGGATAGATAAGCAAACCTTTAAGAAACAGGACACTGTCCAAAGTGAGCAGTTCTCTTAATGTATCTTTTTAAGGGGCATCTCTAATATTGCATACGTTGGAGAGCTATATCATCAGAGGATTAATAACAGTGATGTACTTGAGTTCCAACGTGCCCACAGGAAGAGCAAGATGACCACTGCTGGGTTAAAAGATGGACACTTAAAAAATATTTAAGCATACTCTGATGAAATTCATTTATTTCATTCAGGAGTTTTTGTATGACACCAAAACATGTAGTTTACAAATACTTTACACCTATATGTGGTGGGTTCCTTCTAAGAATCACTTGAGTAAAAGGAACTCTAGGTAAATTAGATAGTTCAGACATTTTTCCTGGGAGGAATTTCAAAGGTGTCTGACCGTAGAGCGATCCTCTTGGTGAGAGGAGACCAGTCCCTGAGATGAAGGTTTGCATTTGTTCAGTCACAGGTGTGCTAATCAAAGGTAATTAAGATAGAAAATCACCACAATTTGGTTGCAGGTAAACATGAAACCATAGCTTTGCATTTACATTCATATAAAATGCCGAAACTTGGGCTATCAGGATCGTTTTGTTTTTCTCAACTATGGTACCCCGCATGGCAGGGTGGTAAAACTGGGCTCCCATGTTGTAACATATGAGCTCTGTTGACCCTCTAGAACCAAAAAATAATAATGTTTCTGTTTGTATATAAATTCACTATTATTTCTTTATGTTCACAAAAGGTTTCCAATGCTGCCAAAAACTGAACCAGTCCAATCACATATCTTGAAATTGTCCACAAATAGTAATACATGATTTGATAGATACTAATCACCGGGCAATTGCACTACATTAAGTCAAGAAGCTGTTCACGATTAAGATAGAAATATTGAACAAACGGTACTCAAATGTACCCTGACAACCTCCACCCAGCACTGTCTGTAAAACAAATTGGTCTCCCAAATGTCAAAAGCAGTTTCCTGTAATACCTGCAGTATAATCTACATTCTGTTTTGATAAAAACAATGTCTGCACCAAAGGATTTCACTGTCCCACAACTTTTCATTTTATACCCCATCCAATGTGCCATTATATTGATATTGGCTAAACTTAGAGTGTAATTTTAATTTTAATTCTTTATATTTAACAACATTTGGGAAAAGGCTACAATGTAAACATGAATCTTGGATGAAAGTTTTTTAAGAAATAAAAGAAACATATTTTATGACTTAGAAAACAGGGATTTGTAAGAATTGAATTCACTGGGTATTTAGTACAGTGATCAATGGTGAGATTCTGAGCTTGAGTAGCTTACTTTCTCCTTTAAATGTGGTGGATTAACACAGGGTAAGGACTCCAAGAAAAAAATGACAATCTTAGCATAGAAGAGGAAAACTATATGATTTTAATGCAGTGTGTATTGATAACACAGTAATGCTGCTTTCAGGCCTTATTGGACTCCATCAGGAGAAGGGGGGCACATTCAGGGAAGCATGACAGAGAGAGGAAGTGGGTTGCAGATGTCTAATAGAGTTTCTGCAGTGAAAGAAACAATCAAATAGTAATCCGCAGCAGAAGGAGAAATATAGTTTTGAGCTATTTTTAGGAGCTGTAGTAGGTTTGTTCTTCTGTGTGAATAGATAATGCTACTAGTATGAGAATTAATTAATTAGTGGTTATATTTCGCTTGAACCAGGCAGAATGGTTGGTAGAGTGTTTCACGAAGGAACAATTTTGTACACACAGTAAAATATATAGCATAAAATAACATAACAGGGCTAAAATTATCCACTGTTGTGCATTAGAAAGAAAGATACAGCAAGTCACTGAGGAGTTCTATGATTATATAGAGGAACAAGGCTGAAGACCGAGTTCATTTATAAGGTCATAGAATTCTGAGCTGAATTGCAATATATTCCAACATACAGCAGAGGGAATGGTTTTTCGTATAACACATGGTCGCACCATCACCCATCCTCCAAACCACTTAAATACTTATGTCCTTATTACGAGTTCGGTGTTCCCACTGCCGTGGGACCATTTCCCCTCCTGCTAGCAGCCCAGGGCGCTGGCAGTATAAAGACCACCGTATTACGACTCAACTACGAGGCCGGCAGTGTGGAAGCGGGATCTTTCAGCAGTGGTGAGTGCTGTTATCAAATATATTGATAACTGTGAGTGCATTTCGACTGCATATGTGTTGGATGCACACATATTCATGATATATGTGGCACAATACGATATACCCATTACCGGGGTTTGGCCCATATGTGAGCTGTCCTGGCAATGGGTATATGGTGTGAAAAGGATTCACCTGAAGATCGCTGCACATAGGGTCATAATCCACAGGGTGAAGATCCTGCTGTGAAGGGGTACCTGGAGGAAGGTATCCACATTGGAATCTGCCTGGTAGAAGAAGAAAGGGGTAAGTACATACCCCAAATCCTTCGTCACCACCACCTTAAAGCAGGCAGTCGGACCGCCGTGGTCTGGTCGTGGAACAGACAACTCATATTATGGACTGCAGTGCAGCTTCCCTGTCCTATGGCGGCTGCCTTTTCCTGTTTGCGAACCAAGCAGTCGGCGGTCAGATCGTGGCCACAGCAGTCCATGGGTGGACTTCACAAAGCTGATCTGTCCAAATCATAATACGGCGGCCGGACCGCTGGACTCACCATGCTCGGACTGCCATCGCCAATACAGCGGTCCACGGGACCACCAACTCATAATGAGGCCCTTGGTGAGCTTCTTTTTCGTACATTAGAGATAGCATATTTGCAGACATGACAAATAAGAACACACGTTGTATTGTGAAATTAAGCACCTCAAAACACATTTAGTAATTTGTGTCAAAAAATATACTAGCATCAGTTTAATATTAGTCAGATTTAAGCAATGCTGTGGCTCAGAATGTATAGAAACATGTAGTCCAGAAATATCCTTCAGCGTGCAAAAAAAAACCAAAGCTACAACGGTTGCCATAAACATCTCCTTTCTGCTGATCACAGTTCATTTTACAAAAACAGATCAGAAGAATGAAAAACTCATTGTTTGAACTGCAGCTTTTTAATGTACTCTGTGTGCTGCCTTTCACAATATCTGCTTACTGTGGAAGCTGCCACTAAGACTACACATCTCAGGTATAATATTTTTTTAAGTTGAGTAGCTACATCATTTCATCATAACAGAAGGCTAGAGATATCATACCTTGCCTGCAATAAGGAAATTAGATTCCGGCTTTTATACCCAGATTGCAAGCTTCAATATAATATAATATAATATAATATAATATAATATAACATAATATAATATAACATAATATAATATAATATAATATAATATAATGTAATGTAATGTAATGTAATGTAATATAATACAATATAATATAATTTACCAATTAGGTAGTGTGAGTGAAATCGAGGCAGTGCTTATGAGCAACCAGGCAACCATTTTAAAAACTATAAGGGACATCACTTAATGAAGTCCACCAGTTTATAAGCTACTTTTGGGAAAATGTTTTGAAAAGCAGTTCTCAGTCTGGAAGACAGCACTAAAGAGTAAAAAGTATTTTTAGATGTGCCTGCCTCATTATAAAGAATTTTCTAGATGTCTGAAGTTATGGATTTCTAAACCTCTGGTGCACTTCCTGAAAAGAATTGTTTTAGAGTTATTTCTTTTCTGTATCCTGATGAATGTTATACTTACTGCAAGAAAGGTGTTGTCTGCTGGAGATGATCAGTTTCTTGTCAATGTAGTTGAATATTCCCCAAAACATGTCTTGTGTGTGATGTAAGATAGTTTAAAGTAGAATCTACCACTTCAAGGAAAGATTTTGTCGAACAGATGTAGTGTTTGTGAAATATCACCTTAGTTGTCTAATAGAAATTAAGCATACAGTTTAGAGTAGGAATATTTGTTATGCGACGTGTGAGGATTGTTAAAGATTCTAATCCATGAAACAAGGGTAAGACTGTACAGCCACATATTGTAATAAATGTGAGGAACCTAGCGAAAATGGTGACATTCAGATATTTATTTTAAAAGCATTGAAGAGCTACCTTAAGGGCTTGATTTACTAAGGTTTTTATTCCCCTGAGAACGTATGCCTTACTCCTTGAAATTCAAAATTAGGTTACAATTGTGTCAGGAATAATATACAATTTATTACAGAAAAAAAAGATTTGGGGAACAGCCTCTATGAATCCTATTTCACAAGTGACCATGGATTTACAAGCACAAATGGCTGGATTTTCAGATACAAGGATTAACAAAATGTGACTCTTCAGTTGCAGAATCATTATAATCCTTTGGATTTTTACCCTATGATCCCATACCATCCAATGGAAGTAAAGCCCATGCAATGGGTAGAAAACAGACGTCCCATTTCCCGCCCTGGAAGCGGTTGGAGATTCACTTATGGGAAGCAGAAGTAAATTGCTTACCATTGTGGTGATGTGAAAAGAACACCTACACACTTCTTTGGGATGTATACTAAGGTAAGTGTCCAATGGAAAACTGTTTTCCATGTAGACAATAAATTAAAAAGAAAACATGTACCACTGCATAGGGACATTGGATTGTCACAATTCAGAATTGTGCTATGTGCAGAATTTTGCACTGTGTAAAGGGCAACCCAAAAAAGTATTATGCCTGTCCAAATAGTGTACCGGCAAGATGCAGCTGTTATGCTTTCCAAACAGACTCATTCAATGCTGTTTGATTTGGGAAAAGGCACAACTATGCATGTTGCAGAGGCCTAATTTTGCGAGTGCAGGTTTATTATTTTTTGGGGAAACAGTCCCAACACCTGTTGGAAGATCAAATCGAAACAATAAAATTTGCATTTGCAAATATTCGTAGTTTAATTATACAGTCATTGTTTTTAGTCTTGTGCTATTTACTTTAACTAAACTAACTCATTTTCAAATTTAAGTCCACTGTAATATAGTTTAAATATTTTCTACTTAAAAAGCTACAAATCATCCTGGTATATTAAAGTAGCACAGGTCATCAGATTAAATTGCTTTGTGCTCTATTGGGTTTACTTAAAATTACTGTCCTCTTTCTTTCCAATTTCCTGTTAATCCTAGAGTTTATTTAATTGGTTTATCTTTTGACCAGTAGTGTGTTTTTGTTTCTTGCCTGTTATTCTTTGATTGAAATGACGGCCCGGAACTTTAGGTCAGCCGGTGAGCGTTTTTCATTCCATTATATAGCTTTCAAAATTTGACACAAAATGAGTTGTTATTTCTTAAGCCCACAAGATTACTGATGAGGTCAGAATAATATCTTGTTCCCACTCAACATTCTTATTGTGTACTGGAACGGGCAAATCTTTGATCGCTTATGGGAAACATAATCCCTCCCAATTCTTTAGAGATTTTACTGCACACTTTCACCAGTCTATCTCCTATCCCAACAACTATTTGCTTACGAGGAAAATCATCTGATTATTATTAAAAGTTGATATTATCATATCTATGCAAAATGCCAAAAAGGGCACACTAATGATACAATATTTCCCAAATCATTATTTACTCTTACCTTACCATAGTACAACAAGAGAAATTAGATATTCACCTCATTGGCATAAATATTAGCTGTAATGATTTTACTTTGAGGGATTTCTCTGTGACGGCTTTACCTATTCTGTATTTACATTTATTCCCTTATCCCATCCTAAACATCCTAAAACAGATTCTCATATACCCATATGAGAATCTGTTTTAGGATGTTTAGAAAGCTTAACACATATTTTATTGATGGAGACCAATATAATACATGTACTATAACACTGGATCCTTTTGTGGTGTCATTTTTTTCCCTATCCAGGGTTCTGCCCTGTCAGCTAATCTCAACTCTAGGGCCCCTTCTGGGTCGCTCCATGCTATCTGATTCCTTCTGTGCCTGCTTGGCATCTGTGAATTACTCATAAGCCGCTGCAATGCTGACTAAGGACATGGGAGCTTTTAAAGTACGCCTGCTAAAGATGGAGGCCTGCAGTGATATTGTATGAGAACTGAAGGAGATGGTAGGGAGCATTGGCGGCTTCTCCTCCAAGGTGGAGGAACGTCGCCCCACTACTATTTAAGCAGTGTACAAAAGAAAAATAAAATTATAATAACATAACAATATTATCATTTTTTTTCTTTTTGGTACTTGGAGCCAGGTAGGGGTGGGGCTGGGCTCTGTGATGCCAAGCAGAGTGAGGGGTGCTTTGCACTCCTCTAAGTGCACATGGCAGTTTGGCCAGCCCTCTGGGGCCGGCCATACCATCATGCGCACTTGGCATGTAGCCCTGTGGAGAACATGCCCAACCTCACCAGGCACTGCCTGAGCATCCACACAGAACGTTCAGACCAATAAGGACACTGCTACTGCAGCATCCCGATTGGCTGGGAGACCCCAAAGCCTGAGTACTTCCGGTGATGTAGCAGACTGAAGAGGACGGAGGAGAGGCGGCGCGGCAGCGAAGTAAAAGCTACATTTATTTTTTTATTCATCATAATTTTTGAATCCATTACCGTCCCCGCCTGCCTCACACCTCCTTTCCGAGGAAGCTGCCACTGGCAGGGAGGCTTTCCTTCCTCCCAACTGCAGATGGCAGTCCCTGCCTCCCCATAAACCTTCCACCACAATACTTTGTTAGGACTCCATAAAGGTATCAGGGTGCCAGTGTGCTACAAGTGCGCATGCCATGGTTGACACCATTCCAGAATTCAATCAGTACATCTGCCACAGAAGATCAGCTAAAGGTGTACACACGTGCCTACTGTACCCAATTCACCGGAATCACATATATCTAAGCTTCAACCACTTGCACACTTGACTTGAGGTCTTTAATGCTTTTTCTGGGATTCACAGATGCCAAGCAAATTTGGCAGTAGAAACCAACATACATTCTAGATTTCCTTGCATAATCGTGGCCCACCATGCATATCCCAATGCAGTGTACATGTGTAGGACAATGCACTGAAGTCTTCATTAAATCAACATGCAAACACTCATATTTTTACAGTTTTTTTTTATTCTTCCAAAGACAAAATATATTCCCAGTGGAAAAACCTCTCATACCAGATCTCCTTGAAATATTGGGGTTTACCCATTCCTTTTCCACCCTTGAAAGAAATTTAAAATTGTTTTTCACTTGAATAGCATTTAATGGTGGGAAACAACCAGTAAAATATGTATGGGTATTCCTAATTGATAATACTGGGGTATTCACCTACTTTTTGCTAGTCAACCACCCAGGAATGCCAATCTATGTACACCCTAGTTGGAAAATTAATCCAATTACTCCTACCAAAAAAAGCTTCCAAACGGAAGCTAATCCATAGGAGTAAATCTGATCTGCAGTTGGAATTGTCAGCTGACCCTCATTCTGTGAATAAAGACTGGGCAATTTCTATGTATTGATTGTTTTTCACATGTAAATTTCGCTCACATTTGCCAACACTTTCATAAACCTTGCCAATGAAGAGCAATTTCATCATTTCAGATGAGAAGCCAGCAAGTTGGTGAAAAGAGAACTGATGTGCCAATCTACCAATCTTATTGCTAACAAGTGATCATATTATACATGAAACTGTAATGTGCAAACTACCTTAATCAGCAGTATTTACATTAATGTGCACAGTCGCTTATAACGGTATAATGTAGCTAAAATAAGGACATGCAACTTTATGTTTCTAAAAAGAATTTCTAAGAAGGAAAATACATTGGGACTAGTTCTCAAAAAGTATGTTACTCTAGTAGTACTCATGACTTACTACATATTCTTGGCATACTCCTTTAATTCATTAGTAAATCAAGAGTATTGAAAGGGTAAGTCACACTTATTCATAGCAAAATCTTTGTGAAATGGGCACTTTCTATTTTTCTATGTTTGGCCGCTATGGCTAATAGAATCAATATAGGTAGATTTAGTACAAGAAAATAGGGGATGAGTTTTTAAGGGTATTTTTGTGCTCCATGACTCAAGGATGCTTAATATGTTTTATAAATCTGTTGTATTGTTATTTTTTAGCTGCACTAAACTTTTCAGTGATGCAGCTTTGCTCCCTTATTGAACTGTGTTACAAGTGGCACAAACGTGTGAAAACTTGTTTGTTCTGGCAAATATTTTGCATTTAATAATTTTCAAAATGGCTACATATGCTGACATTAATTTTATCATGATCTATAGCTCGTTCTGATAATTAAACAGCCAAAACCATATCATTCAGAAAATAGTAATATTTGAAAATAAACATATTTTCAAAATGTGGTGGAAAAAATTCAAACTGACAACTTATGCCCCCCTCCTTATCACCTATGTAAACAGGGGGAAAATACCACCACATGCTTTTTTGCAAAATTAAAAAAATGCAATATCTGACAATTTGACCTCCAAAGTTTAAGAGTCCTGTTTTTTCGATGGGGGCAATAAACCTGCCTGACCCTTTGGAATTATGAGGTCCATGGAGTTTTGACTGACCTTTGAAGTTTATCCAGGGGGCAGGGGCAGACTGTAGGGGAGAATGAGTAATTACCAGCACAGTGGTGCCCAGCACTACAGATTCCACTGGTAATTTCTAAGAGGATTCTATGGTTGAATCCAGAATTGCTGATAAATCACCACCCCCAGAGTTAATGTTGTCCCTAGCATTGTTAACTTCTAGGGTGCGGAATTAACACCCCCACTTTCGCGTAATGAAGCCAAGAGGGAATTACGTTGTAGCACCCCGAAAATGTATTAACATTCCTCACCATAAACTGTGGAGTTGCCAGTTTGCCAACACTGTGCAACAAGTGGGGGTCTTTTGAATTGCTGGAGCCCTGTGCACCACAGGGAGTACAGAGGTCACTGCCATCCCTTGGAATTACCACTGTGCAACTTCTGTCTTAACACCCTGTGACTCTTAATTAAGTGATAATGTTGGTGCTCTTTTCAGTTTACAATTATTCCCAGAGTTGGGATTTTTAAGGCAACTAAGGCATAAGTATTAAAGAGGCATGCCAAGGATTATACATCCTAGACAGCTGCAGAAGATAGGATTAGAAATCAGGTTTCCTGATTCTAATGTAAGCAATTGAATCATACACGACAAATGAACTTTCAATGAAGGCTGGCATTGGCGGGAATATCTGCAACTGAACTCCGAGGCTAAGTCGGGGTTCCTGCTGTTTTAGGATGATGATGCACAGAGGTACCGCTGTGCAAAGTGAAACAAGGAATATTTGCAGGCTCGTTTGTTTCCATAGAACCGGAGTAAAAACCAGTGCCTGCAGAAAGCAAAGACAGCGGTATAGAAATGACAGAGTGCAACCCCCCAGGCGTTCTCAGAAGGAACCTTCTCTTGGAACTCTGAAAGCGCTCACCACTGATTTACAATCACAGATGCAGGAACTGTGAATTGCAGATGATGTGGCCAGGTTATTCCTTTGTGCTGCTTGACTATTGCATTTTGAAAACGAATGCATGAAGTGACATACCTTTGATTTCATTACTGCACACTAGGAAAACAACCTGGTTGGACAAGAAACACCCTTCTGGCAACTAGGGAGTCAATGGCCAGGAATGATTGGCCTTGCAGCAACAGTTCAGGTGAAATAAACTGCTGGAACAACTAATATATAATAATGGCAATGTATGTCTCAGAGACATCTTTGGAGAAGTATGGAGGAGCTCTGAAGTCCTAAACCCCTACTCAAACTGAAGCTATATGTACACATGCACTGAACAATTACACACATATCACACTAACTCTCGCACAGATCGAAACATAATTCACAAATACGCAGGTACACCTCACACAAACACACACACCATGGCAAAGTGTTCAATGCCTGCTGTTTCTACTGCCGAAAACTTCGAAAAATAAATTGATTTCGTGCATATCTTGTCTTCTCTTGAGTAAAAAAAAAAACACGTCCTAAGAGAGGAAAGGAAACTGCAGGCACTTATTCGTATCCTTGTTCACCTGTTAAGCAATGTTTTTGTTTACATTCTCTAAGGACTGTACGACAGAAAATTGTCTACACTGGAAACAAACATTAAAAGTACTGTAGATGCTATAAGAATAATTTGTGTGGCTCAACAAGCCACTGTTAATCACGTCTAGGAGCTCCACATTTTAACATTACTTTTTTCACAACGTGCTTTAACACCAGAGCGCAGCCTGTTTCCACATCATCAAAAAATTATATTAAGGGACACATTTTTTCCAAGATCCTAATGCTTTGCTCATGTTGGGACTGAGAGCTCCTAACCTGACGATGCCCATAAAAGTTAAAGCACTGACAATAATGGCTAATTCAACTATGTTTTGTGTATCCTTATCGCATGTAAACTACTCACGGGTTAGCTGTAGTAGTGATTTATGTGACTGTAGTATAACCGTGTTACACATACAAAGTCCCCTTTATCAAATTTAAAACATGCCCTAAACATTCAATTGGACGCAGGTGTATTCCCATTTTTGAGAAAGTGTTTGCATTTTTTTAGTCCACAAACAGGTGTGAGTAATGGTGCGCACTTACTGGTGGTGTTGTAGCGGATCCCATTGAAATACTCCGGGCAGGGTCTTTCAACGAGTTCCCCAGCTCCACTCCTGGGCCAGCAGGTGCCTATTTGGTCAGTGGTGGCATTGCAATAGGAACCTTGAAAGACACACAAACATAGAGAGAGGTTAGTGCTGCAGACTGTAAACTGAAAAAGAACACAAAATACAGCCCTATAGCACTTCTGGCCTTCCCTGGACCCTTACCATTCAAGCTCAGAAAGGAGAATGGGGTGTTCTCTAAAAAAGCATCTTGCAGTGCGTCTAAAAGGCTGCAGTTGGCGTCAAATTCGTCAATAATGATTTCGAAAAGTGTGCCGTCCATCGCGGCTGTCAGAGCGGGTGCCGCGAGCCCCTGCGCTCGGTGCTTGTTGAGCGCGAGACAGAGTGGGATTTGACGCTCCTCTGGAGTAATCCTCTGCCTGCCCGAGTTTAGTAAAGATGCTCCAAGCACTTATCTTTAAACAGCAAGGCGGCGGCCAATGGCAGCGCGGCAGCTGCCTCTCCCTGCCCTGCCTCCGCCACTCGCTCCATTCATTCCCGCCTTTGTTGAAGCCTGACATCCACCTCAGCCGCACACGTGCGCGAGGGAAGCGGCAGCAGGGATACCAGCCCCCACCTCCCCCCCGCTATGTGGGGTTGCTGGTTCGAGCACATGCAGTCAGTGTGGCGAAGGACCATACCACTCAAAATAAGGGGACTTTTGGTGAAAAGCTCGAGAAGCCACAGAGCGGAAACGAATACAGAGTGGAGTCAGTAAAGGTGCTGCAGAGAGATGCCGAGCTTCAGAGACGGTCCAGTACCCGGAGGAGGGAGGTCAGCCAGACAGATCTCTCCGAGAAGAGACAGACACACTGACCAGGGAACGTGAAGCAGAAGAGCTGTGAGTGATAAACCCAGGGTCTCGTCACAGTCGCGGGTTAATAACCCCTGGCACTGAAGCCGCGCGCCTGGAGAGAGACTGGTTAAAGCTTTATTATGAGCACCTTTCTGAGGCAGCACTTTTCATTCACATCTCTTCGGGAAGGGACTGGAGCAGGTGCTCTCGGAAATATGCTGCGTGCAAAAATAACGAGATAGCATACTCCTGAGCCAGTATGCCACCCATTACCATGGGACATTTAACACGCCATGAAAACGAATCAGAGAGAATTCAGTTGATGAGTCCGGATGACCGTGGTGTGTGGGACCACCAGCAAGAAGTGTTGTTGTTACATATAATAACATGTCATCCTATGTTTCATGTCATATGTTGTATGGTATATGTTGCGCCAAGGTAATTATTGTGCTATATTGTACAATATGTTACGACCTGCACATTTGGCATCTTTAATTAAATAAATCTGCGTGGAATTCGATCAAATGTAAACACGTTAAATATTTTGTGACTGCGCCCCTCTGTCTTAACCTCCTCCATCCGCTATACACAATACATGAAATCTAAGCAACCACGTGTTTTCAAGCTATTTCCGAGATGCCGACTATTTTTCACCTCTTTTTGCACTCAGTTCGTCACTTTCACCTATATCTCAAAGGAGCCCATCACTGTATGTTTAAAAAAAAATGTGGGTGGCAGGGGGTGTCATGATGTGTGCATTGAAAATTGTGCAATTTTTTTCAAATTATTTACTCCTTAGTGAAGAGGTTTTTTTTTATTACAAAGGCGGGGAGTCAGCTGCATTGACTAAAAACATTTTTGCTTTTCACTGGTTGAAATAGTCTACTTTTGACTTGCTGTGGTGTGGTTATTTTTATTTTGAAGGATGTCTTTTATCGCTACCTGAGATACTGCCGTTTGTTTTCATATTGATTTAGCATATGCTGTTTTGCAAGGCCCAGTGGCGCTTAGCTTGAGGTAACATTGTTCAGGGAAGGGTAATGTTTTGGCCTAATGAGAAGGTGTTTCTTTTTAACTGATGAGGAAACAAGGACATTCCCACTTGTGTTTCGTTTAGTTTGTCTGGATTTGCTGCATTCTGTTTGTATTGCAGAGGCACTGAGAGTTATATTTATCAAGCTGTTGTGTCGCCCTTACACCATGCAACGGAGCACAAGGACGGCGCAAAACCTAAGTAAGATTTATTAAGCAATGCAAAGCCACCTTGTGTGGCCCTGCATGGCTTTTATAAATCTGAAATAACGCAAGGCAGTGCAAATCGCTGCCTTGCGTTACTCATCCCCTAGGAGGCGTTCCATGGGTGGAGCATGGGTGCTCCCACGCATCAACCCATGGATTTTAGCACATTCTCAGATTTACCATTAGTGGAAGACCTGGGAATCCGTCAAAGTGAGATGCTTCCCCAGGTCAGGCGTAACAAGGAAAGATATGGAGAGATATCTTTATTTCTCCTCATTTTTCCTCTTTCTACATGTGCTGCATGCAGCACACATAGAAACAGGAAAATGCATTTAAGGTGTCCCTTCCTGCACAAAAATAATCCTGCATACCACGCAGGCATCCTTGCACCATGGTGCAATGATGCATGAGTTGGCGATAAGTATCCAAAATTGGGCCAGCGCTAGGAAAGGACAGGATTTCACCAAGTTATGTTAAATACGGGGCATTCCTGCCCTTTCCCTTTCTTGCAGCGCAGCCCAACAAGGCGGCTTGCTGTGTTGTGCTGAATGAAAAAATGATAAATATGTGCCTGAGTGTTTTCAGTTTAATGAAGTAAATATGCAGCCTAGGGAGGTTTTTACTGCCTGTCTGGTGGAGTTTTAAGAAAGGAGTGATTTTTTTTTGCATTGGTGGTGGTTTTGTGTGTTGTGCGGTGCACACTTTGCGAGGAAATTAGACTAACTTGTTCTACTACAGCAATTGTTACCCAAATGTTGTGGCTTCATATTTTTTTAAATATGAGATTGTGGTTAAAGTTTAACTTACCCATGCAATCGGCTCAATTAACAAGTGCAAGCTATTCACAAAAGTTGCCTATGCACATTTTAATCTATGTATTCACGTGCAGCTTTACTCCCATGATTGGGTGAAACCATGCAGGAGTAAATCCCACTCCAGGACTGAGTGGCTTTCCAGGTTGCAGAGGCCTTGGACATTTGTGAACATTAATGGCCTCATTTATGGCATTTTGGCATAGGGCAGTGCAGCAAGGCACCCTGCTGTGCAGTCCTACGCCAAAGTGAAAGTAAAGGAATGCACAGTATTTAAGCAATATGTTGCATTACTGTCCTTTCTGCCTGTGCTCGCACAGTTCTGGTAGTCTAGGGCAATGTAGTCCCCCTTGCAATATGGTGCAAGGGTGCCTCCATTTCAGGCAGGATTGTTTTTGTGCAGGAAGGGGCACCTTCCTGCACAAAGACAATCCTAAGAGGTGTTTCCTCTTTCTCTGTGCTGCAGAATGGAAAGCGGAAAAAACTGAGGAGAAATAAACATACTTTTCCCTTGTTACACCTCACCTCAGGAGGCGTACAAATTTGGCGCTTTCCCAGGTTTACATCACTTTGTAAATATGGGGCAGTATCAAATTCCATGGGTGTTGTGTGGGAAAACGCCCATGGACCACCTCCCGGTGTTGTATAGCATTTTAGGACCCTACTGTAGTTTTCCCGATTCATGCCCTTATATAGGTATAAATCACCATATACTTATATAGGCATAGAAATCATAACCATATTTAGACATAGCTCATGCACTTCCACTAGTTCCGAAAATCCACAACGATTTCATGGAAAACTCGGCTTCAGCAGCTAGGGACTTCCCCTTGCTTGAATACTGACTTGTCCAAGAACTCATGGAATTTTCAAAGAACTGGGACTCTTTGATGACGTTATTATGTCCACCTTTACGTCAAACTCGGCACCTTCAAGGTATAAATATGCCCACACTTGCCATAGCAAACACAATGTGGTTTGGAGCAGTTCGACTATCTACTTGACCAAGGCATCCTGCTACAGCAAGTGCCGAAGGAAGCCGACCCTCCAGCCGACGCACTGAGAGAGACGCTGTCTTTTCTCCTGCAGAGAAATCCAGCTCCAGTGTTTCTAAGCTAGACTTGCGGGTTGTTGGGAAAACGAGTCCTGAGCCTGACCTTCTTCATTTTAAACCAAGGTACGGAGCTGATTTGACCCTTAGAGAAATCTTGGATAGATTCTTGGCAAAGAATACTACATTTACGCTACACCTCACTTACTCCTTCCCTCGTATTAGGCTTAGGTTAGGTACATCGGGGTAGGCGTATTTTAGACGCACCAGTTGAGTACTTTTTAGCCTTTGGTATTTATGTATGTATTTACCTATGGTCTAGGAGGAGAAGTGTGGCTCAATGGTTAGAGCAGGCAGACCTTGATGCAGAGCTCTGGCCAGGGACCAGGGTTCGATTCCCGCCTCGGCGGGTCTCGGGCTCATTAATTCCCCTGACCGGATATTCTCGCCTCAGTGCCTATTCTGATCATGGGTCCCGCGCTGCAACTCTGGGCAATAGCTTGCTTAGTCTCCACAACGGCCCCCACAACGCGAGGGATGCCTGGTCTGCACCATGGGGGTGCCCAGGAGTGGACACTTCGCAGGGAAAGCCAGGAAGGGTTCCCTTGCGGTATTCGTACAAGTGCCGGGAAACCCACTGCGGGTAGCTGTGCGCTATACAAGTACAAAAACATTTACAACAACAACAACATAGGAGCCATATAATGCTCTTACAGTATTATTTTATCCTACTCTTTTTACTATATGCATTATACTTTGCAACCAGTATTACGTTTGTAGTTGTTCATTTCTTCTGCTTGAGAAAGAAGACTGTTCAATAAATACCTTTTATTGAAAATGCCTGTCTCTCTATTTCTCGGCACCTCTGGTGAAACGAAGCATGCACGAATGACTGAGTAAAGTATCTATCTATTGTTTCCACAACTCTGAATATCAGTTTTATCTTGGGGAAACAAAGTTGTCATGTTTATGCGGTTGTCAGAAACTAAATCCCTTCTTGTGAACTCGAGAAAGTTTCTAGTGACCTCTGAGCTAGCTGGCATTCACAATTAACTCTAATATATTCGATAGAGACCTAGTAGACATAAGTCCTACGTCAAATCTATAGGATATATTATTCCAATGCGCAGAGCCTATTGGGAATATAGGAACTACACTACACTGGGTGCAGAGTAAGGTGACTCTTACTTATGATTGATGTATGAATCCATTCAAAGCTATGCACGGTGGCTTTGCATGGCTTCATAAATCTTTATGAGAGCCCTGCTTCATGCATGCACCATTTTTCATGGTGCAAAAGGGATACAGGGCTCTCATAAATAAGACCCACAATTTGTGGAAATTCTCAAACTTTTCCTCAATCCATCTCCACACTGGTAATACTGGGATATTTATTGTTGTCAAGAGCTGAAACAAATTCCCCTTAGTCTGAGAAGGGTAAAGGACAGCCGGGGCCAGCGCAGGTAAGAACTGTGGGGCGGTGGGGCCGGGTGAGGGGCGGGGGGTCAATAGACGACCAGAAGGGAAATTTAAGTAAAAATTAATTTTCCCTTATCGTCGTCTTTAGAAATCCCCCCCACCTTGCCCCACCGCTCTTACCTGCACGGGCCACGGCTGTTAAAGGAACATCCCCAAACTGGGTGAGGTGTAGGGGGAAAAGTATCTTCACAGGAAAAATACTTTACCCTTGGAGAAAGAAATGCTATTTCACAAATGCAATTACATTTCCTAATGTTGAGATTATACTCTTTCGACCTCTTTCTAAGTGCCAGAATACGCCTGCCGATGCAAATTGTACCACCCTATACTAGGGCAAATTGGCAAAATGGAAATAGTCAGTCAAATGGAACACCATGCTGTAAGTTTGGTCAATAAGACTGGTTCAGCCATTTAGTCCCCATGTCCCAGTGGGAAACTTGTAACCAGGGGCAAACTTTTGAGGATATTATTGCTATCATGTGGAAATAATATTTCCTTTGAGCAGTTATAACATCAGATAATAGTGACTACCTCAGAATGAGGAGTTAAAGTTCCTGTGCATAGTTGCAAATGATGGTTCTCAAAAGTTGTCCAGCAGAGCAAATGTAAACCCGTTCTTGTTTCCCTTTTGTATTTTTCGAAAGCTTTGTGAATTTCCTAAAGTTGTAAATGTTTTGGTATTACTTTTTGCAGTGCTCATCATTCAGCATAGTTGCTTGGTGCTATAAATAAAACAAAAACAACTCCATAAGCATATAGAATGGCGAAAAGCAATCAAATAAACAAGAGTTGCCGGGACTCACATGTTAAAGAAGCATTTGCAATGCAATCAGTCTCGCCTTTGGGACCTTATATGTATTTAGCTATGCAGCACATTAGCCTGGGTGCTGAAACACCTACTGTTCTTTAAC
Source organism: Lissotriton helveticus (assembly GCF_964261635.1). Classification (NCBI taxonomy): domain Eukaryota; kingdom Metazoa; phylum Chordata; class Amphibia; order Caudata; family Salamandridae; genus Lissotriton; species Lissotriton helveticus. Next base: position 263,155,756 of record NC_136071.1, read on the forward strand.
ATGGAGGGAAAGTAAGCACCAAACTGTGTGACACGCCAGGTATGGGAACAAATGGAGAGAAATATTGCCTTTCAGCAGGATATGGTATAGCCCAAAGCTCTGTTTTTACTATAAAAGCAGGGCCGTTGGTGGTTATATCGCTGCAAATACAAGATTTGAAAAAAATATTACTGTCTACGGGTGCTCGTGAAGACAATTTCTATGGACTGGAATCTAGAGAAAGCTGAAGTGATTCTTGGATTTTACTGACCTCTGCTGGTCGTTTTCTATCAAGAAAGTTAAATAGAGGCAGTAGCCAGAAAAATAAAAAAAATAAAGTCCCTCAGCAGAAAGCAATTTTGGTGTTTTACTGTCCTCTGCTAGTCGTTTTCTAATAAGACAGTTAAATAGAGGCAGTTGAACAGAAAAAAAGTCCCTAAGCGGAAGCAGACAAGTCCTTGCCCTGATCTCCAGAGCCCACAAAGTACATAAACATATAGGTATATACTAAAGTAAATATACTAAAGTATATACTAAAGTAAATACAAGAGGTCTAGAATGCTCCACCTAAAAAAACAGTTTCTTTAATTCCCTGCAAAAATGCTGGAGATGAGGAAAAACTTGTATGTCCGTTGAAAGGTTGCTGCGGCACTTGCAGCGGCCTCTCACCAAAAGTTATGGTCCAGCCGGTATTGAATCACACTATTGGCTACGTGGGAGGGTGTAACCGTCCAGGTGCACATTTATGATTTTCTTTCACAAATCAGACTCCAGGAGTTACTGCCACGCCCTTTTTACTGGACTCATTCTAGCAGTGATCCTGTTGTCATAATGTGATTAGGTAGATTCCTCCTCTCTGCATTTCGTAGGACGAGTCTCTTTGTGGCAGGAGGGAAGGTGTTATTTCAGGGGGAAAACCTCCTGTGAACATTGATGGAAGGAGGCGGGAATGAGAAAGGTATTGATAGGTGTGCCATTTTTCATAAAGTTCATAAAGTAACGAAACATAAGCCAAGAAGTGTGTTGTGTAATGCTGTGGAGAGGAGGTGTGGTACTCAGACATTGAAAGCCTGCCTTAGGCTGCTGAAGGTAAAGTATCTGCTTAGGTCAGTGCACAGCTGCAGCCTCCAGTCACCCTCTAATTGTATTACATCTCAATTCTTGTTGAGCTCCTCAGGTGCTGCGAACAAAGGTCCAGAAATTTCAAAGCCGCTTCTCAACCCTAATGGGACATTTCCTTTAATTGCAGGTAGGTATTCAGAGTCAAAGCCATCAGCCAACCAGTATATTAGGCATCTTTGTCTTTCATATGCTTTAAAGATAAGAACATCTACAATCTGTATCTTCTCTAAAAGTTTCCTTTTAGAAAAGAGCAGAAGGGCCACCAGACACACAGGAAGGACCTCTATCATAAAAGTACAGGGTGGCTGGGGCTGGGCAGGTCTTGAAGGAGTGTGCAAAATGTATATTGTCATTGTACACAACTGGCATATTAAGAAATGGGTAGCTTGCAGTGTATTGCATCACAGCACCCCTCAAAAACATTCCAAAGACAGAAGCATACCTGGCTGCAGCATACCTTTTGTCTGTGGTTGGAGGGATTGGGGCTTGCTGGAATCCGGAGACCACCACTCTTTGTGGTGTGGATACGAAATTCAAAGGCAGTGACATTTAGAAACAATGCAACCCCAAAACAAATGCTAAAACAATAAACCCTCATTTTTCTATAACAGAATATTTATGATTTTTAATCAATCTGTTTTATTCTCATTCCTCTAGTATCGTCATGTCTTACTCTTGGGGTCATTAGTGCCTACCGTAAAATAACTAACATTGAGAAAACGTTCTCAACAGTATTGTGTTATACTGCCACCTTCTTACACCGCTGTAAGTAGTGGGACATAACTAGAACATTGGACATTTTTGCCGGTTTGCTCATGTTATTCACGTTTGCACACAGGTTACCCTTGTATCCATTCATTTGTGGCACCCAAATCTTATACTTGTTCCCTCCTTATCATCTTATTCACCCTCTCTCACACACTCTTCTCTCCCCACCCTCTTCCTTCACATACCCTTTTTTCTCTGAAACCTTCATCGCTCTCATAAAGTTATTTAGGTAACATCCTCCTTTCTTCCACCCTCCTCTCATCTGTCTCACACTATTCTCTATCCCAGCCCCTTCACTTGCACAATCAATACTTCCCCCATCTGTTTCTTACAACTTGTCTCACGATTCACACTCTTGAAGTGCTGTCCCGCTTTCTTTTATACCTCTCACTCCTTTTCCTCAAACCCCCCCTCCACACCATACTTCAGACTTCTTTTTTGAGTGTTTGCCTTTAGTTGCACTCTCATAATAGCACACATTTTAGTGAATACTGGGCCAGATATTTTACCATTATAACTCCAGTGCTAGTCGATTTGATGAAATTGTGACCTTCCCGAAATAGGGCAGGACGCTTACTTACTATACTTACTATTCTAAACCCAGTCCTGAAATACTGCAGTAGCATTAGAAAATCCTTAAATCTTTTAAAATAGGGTTGAACAGTTGTAATGTAGCTGTAGCATTGTTGTTGGGTGTCTCTCTGAGGCTGCCACTGAAGACAACAAACTAGAAATAGTTTTCACATCTTCCCCTCTGTGGCTTAGTAGTGACTCTCTCATACCACCCACTTATAGCTATTTCTCCCTGCATACCTTTCATTTCACTGAGCCTCTTTATTACAGCCCACCCTTGCACGTTCATCTTTTAAACTATGTTTGACAATATTAATTAGTAGCAATATTTCGTTATTCCACCACAGTAGAAGAGGGAAGGGCCAGCTTGCAGCACCCATCTCTACTTGTGATCAGTGCTGTTGTTCACTCATGCAGAAGTCCATCTCAGAATTTCCAGCTGGGTACATAATTAGTCTTTATCCCTTCTTGAGAGGTCACAAAATAAGCATGAAATAGCAACTCCCAGACATATTGAGCTACTTCCTGCATTATGGGCAGGGCCGGTCTGTCCGTAGCGGCACCAGGCGCTTGGGCCGCAGGGTTGGGAGCCGGTTTTAGGCCCCTGAGGGCCGTTTTTGTTACCGGGCTGGTAATATCGGCCACCGGAAAACAAAATAGGGCGAAACTGGCCTTAGCAAACAGCTCGGATGTACCCCCCTCCCCCCACGGGGGCTGGCCGAGCAGTTTGCCAGGGCTGGTTTCAGTTCCCAGTCCGGCCCTGAGTATGGGGTGGTATAACGCACCTTGGCCAGGATACACCAGATTCACTTTCACTTATATCAAATAGGACAATATCCCTCTGCTCTCTTTTGTGATGCTATAATACAGTGCATTCATGTATGAGTGAGGAGAATGCTGCAATTGGAGCTGTGCACTCCTGTGCTCATTCTGCACAAATGTAATGTTGGAGCATTTGTGGTCGTGTGTACTGATGAGCATCACAAATGATGTCTTAACTCCTTGTGCCGTTGTATCACACATAAAAAAAAATCTTCCATTTGAAGCTACTGCTATGGTCGCAAACAATGTAAGCTGCACCTAGGTTGCACTTTCAGATGTCGTTAGTTCTCACATGTATTGCAAAATTTCTGTCTTCCTCAAAAACGTCACTAGCTACATATGTTGTAGGCATTGCACAACACCGTAATCAATGCATTGGGAAAAGTGACTAAGGAAACACAGAAAGTTTGGCAACTTCATCATTATCCCGGATTTAAATCAGAACAAGTGCCAAAGGTAAAAGTACATGAAATAAGGGGCATTCAGTAGAATCAAATATTAATAAAGTAGGCAAATAAAGAAAAAAACAAAGCAACCATCTATGTTCTACCATAAAATCGAATTATTTAATGTCTTCCTACCATATCTTGAGAATAGTGACTAGCGCTATATCATGAGGACAAGTATGTAAAGATCATGATAGACTTAATATTAATAACTATACATCTGGTTACCATGACCAATTATTTAGCTTCAAAGTGTGTAGATATGGAGGGGCAAAAAAAACAAGGAGGACAGGTTGGTTATTGTTAAGGCACTGACTTGCGTGTCCGAGCTGGCAGTGCTGACAACCATTCAGACCAAATCAGTTTCGGAATGGTTTCCAACCAAATCGTATTCAGGGAGTCCGTCCGACCTATTACGATGGTTCCGAACACCGTTTGGTCGGACTCCCATTGATGTCAATGGGAGCATGTGTTCCGACCGAATCCATAGGCTCCCATTGAAAAAAGGGGTGGTTGGGGAAAATCGTGCACCCAAGGTACCTGCCACAGTGTGCATGATTGGAAAGGGGGGACCCATGGGTACCCCAAAGACCCGATTCGGAAGCCCCCAGGTGACGGGGGGAATGCTACGGGTCCCCAAAGTCAGTTTCTCGACAGCCGATCTGCGTCAGAACAACCAATTCAGAAAGGCTGTCTGAATCTGCAATCCTAAACTCTCGATCGGAAACGTGGTCCGTAGAGCTGTACAAGCTGACTCCGAACGGCTCGGTTACTCCGAATTCCATAGGGAACTGAGTCAGACAGTCCAAACGGTTTCTGAACATTATGATCAATCGTTCAAAAATGTTTCTGAATCGGTCAGAAACAAGGCTTCCGAATCGGATTCGAACCAATCGAATGCTGTTCGGAGCCTTTTTGAACGACATCGTAATCGACCCTTAAGAATGTAAGATATATTGGGCTTTGTCTCCAAAGAGGTAAGTAGTTGTGGAAAGGTTTTTCAGGTTTATATTTTGTGCATCAATAATGATGATTAATATGCCTTTTTACACATTATTTTACATACATAGATCGAATTAGCATAATTGCAGTTGAAATAAATTTCCTATGAAATGTAGAATTGTATTTCTTATTGCGCTTTAGTTAGGCTGTATTTCTATGTAAAATGCCATTTTAGACAAGATGGATGTCTATCACACACTCCTGCATCCCCCGTCCACATTTTTTCACCACAGACTACAAAAAGCATAGTCAAACTCGGAGCATATTAGTTTATTTTAAATACTGTATTTTGCTCACAATTAAACTTGTATGGTGCAGATGAAAGATTGCAACACGTATCTATGTTTTTCTTTTTTCACTGGACCTACTCACTTTGATAAAGTCTGACTTCTAAATGTTTCATATTTGTTCAAATATGATATTGGCATAGAGAGTTTTGAATAATTAGATTACATGAACTGAAAGTTCATAATGACTACCGCCAGGACACCTTACAGGCAATCCTGTGCTTTCGGAAAATAATTAATAATAATAATGCATTATTCAAAGAGTCAGGCTGGTGCTTAAATCTGTAGTTAATGACATTTATTATTCTTGTGTTCTGATTTAGTAAATAGTTATACTTTTACCTCACACCAAAATACGTTAGCTGTATTAATAATATTCTAGGCAAGAATTGTGTATATGAAGCCCTTGATATTGAGAATGAACCAGAGATTTTCCCTATCTTTCCTATGCTGCAAGGAATGCTGCCTGATTTTGTAATGAATTTGCTGCTCACTGGGGCTTAGAAAATGTTCTGACTTTGCCTACTTTGTATAACTTTGCATCTGAGAGCCTTGATGGCATTGACTCTACATCTTATTTTGAATTTGTGTTAATAACATTTTATATCTTTTCATTGATCTAGAACTAAATTATTGATGAAATCTCATTACTAAGTGAACTGTTTTACTCTGCTAATTTGACGTGCAGCGAGGTGCCTTAGTGAGGGGGCACATTGCCTCATGAAATTGAAGTTTAATACCCTCCGATCCAGAAAATCAGGGAGAACAAAATGAGGTAAACTTTGGGGTGCCTACATTTTGGGGTACTGTTTTGCTCCCACACAAGCACCCACAATTCATGCTCCTCCTCTTTCTTTCTTATTAATCTTGAAGTCGCTGAACATGTCAATAATACAGCATATCTGAAAAAGGTATATGGCCATATTATAAAGAATTAATCGAAGTGGTTGTCCACTTCACTACATTCTTCCCCCATTTTTCTCAAATATTTCTTTTTTGCTGTTCATATATCCAACTGACAGAGGGAAAAAGAAGAAGTTTCATTGAAACAAAGAGTAAACTACAACAACAATTAATCAGAAAACTCTTTAGCCCCATCCTGACATAAGCACAAAACAGGCGGAAGCATTTTTAAATCTCTCGCCAGCTGGGAGCAGAGTTATTGCTTCCTCCCATTTGGCGAGACATCTTTTGTCACCTTTTAACCACGGGGGATGAGGCTCCTAAGGCCTAATTAGGCTCCTGGAGGAGGAATGTATGCCCCTCCCCTTTAATAAAATTGCAGTTCTATAGGATTGGGCTCCCGGCTCCTTATAAGGCTCAGTGAGGGTGCCCTAGGCCACCCCGATCTGTTTTACTAAATCAAGTGTAATAGCCCATGCTTGTTTTTAAAAAGTTAGCCACACATTCACAGAACCTCTGCAAATTTGCATTTCTTCTTCCAATTCATGGCCATTTCAAAACAAAACAATTTTTTGGGCCCAAGACTGGTCCCCACCACCAGGCCGAGGGGGTCAGGGTGTCCATACCCTTTTGTCTTTTCTTTGCATTTTCAGATGACTGCCACTACTTCCTGGTTGACGTGGCAGCTGTCAATCAGATCTCAGGATGAGATCTGTAATTTTCATGGATCCTCTGAAGAGTGATAAATGCAATTTTTGTAAGCTTAATTTTTCCAAAACTACTTAACGGATTTACATCAAAACAAAAAAGCACTCTTTCCGGACCAAAATCTACCTTTCAGCAAAAGTTGGTGTAAATCAGTTTAGAGGTTTGGGCGTGTAGCTGCGTCTAGTGGAGAAGTGTGGCTCACCGGTTAGAGGAGGCAGACCCGGACGCAGAGGTCAGACCCGGGACCAGGGTTCAATTCCCGACGCGGCAGGGTCTTGAGCTCAAAAAATGTCCACGGACTCGATAATTCTCGCCTCGGCGCCTACTCGAATCATGGGTTCACACTCTGCAACTCTGGGCAATAGCTTGCTTAGTCTCCACAACGGCCCCACCGCGATGGGAGGCCTGGCTTTCACCTTGGGGATGCCCAGTAGGGGTATTCTTGCAGGGAAAAAGCCAGGACGGGTTCCCAAAGCAAGCACCTTGAGACCTTACGGTGAAAGGCGCTATATAAGAACGTATGATTTACGATTTATTAAAGTTCCTAAAGAAAAATGTCCGAAACTTTCCATGTGCAAACTAGTCAAAAAGCACTTTTTTGAAAGGTTTTGGGGAGGTACTTCAAACGGCACCAAACTTATTAGCAACACAAAAAAGGCATTTTGTAAAGAAACATGACCTTACTATAACTACCCTAGGGGCAGTTGCTCAGTCTTTAACAAATGGATAGTTATAATTAGGTATGCTTTTCCATACACAGAGTATTTTTTGGTTTGCTAGTAACTTTGGCACCATTTGATGAATCTTCAAGAACCTTTTGAAAAAAGTTCATTCACATCAGCTCTTTCCTGGAAAGTTTCAGGGTGATCCATTAAGCAGGGGTCGAGAACAAAGGGGAGGGAGGTCCCAAAACATTAAATCCCCATGCATTTTCCATAGACCTCTTTAAGGGCTACAGCTAAAACTGCTGAATGGAATGTGACCAGATTTGGCAGGAAGCTAGATCTTGGTCCACAGATTGTGATTTTGGTCATTTGGTGTAAATCCGTTCAGTAGTTTTTGAGAAAATATTTTGTCAGTTGGGCTCTTGAGAGTTCCAAGAGCATCACACAAGAGCGCTAAATCAAAAATGAAGGCCAATGATTGGTCGAGAGGCCAGTTTTTCCCTTGAGACTTTATGATCTCGCGGGAGCGAGAGGCTCCTGCGAGTCCCAAGGGAGCAAGCGCTCACATTGACTGGCTTTTAGAATACTAGAAATTAAATGGCTGCCATCACTGTTTACAGGTAAAAATTGGAGGTGTTGTGGAAATTAAGTAAAAAAGCTATATAAGGTGTAGCAGAAAGGCATCTGTCCCCTCTAGATTTAGCGAGGAGGTGTCTAAGGGATAACTATTGTAAAGATAAAAAACGTATATTGTTTATCACCAATTTTTATGATCTTGCGGGACTCTCACAGGATTCTGAATAGTGAAATGTAAGTAGATGAGTTCTCAATGCACTCGGTTAGTAGGAATGCTTATTATGGTCCTTGTTTTTGAGAAGAAGTTTGTAAGAGATAAGTACGGTGATGAGTAAATAGTTCATTTTTATTTTACAAAAATATTACAATCTCGCAGGACTCTTGCAAGATCACGAACAGTAGGTAGGAGTAGGTGAAGTTTGAATACACTCTGCTATGCACACTTGTTTATGTAGGAAGGAGCGTTATTGGAGATGGTGTTTATCATAGTCTACTATATATGCTCATGGGAAGGGTTGTTAGTAGAATTAAGGCTCATCCACACACCCTACTATGCACACCCATCATCTGAAAGAGATTTATGAAATGTCCCTCCTTACATCCTACTATACATACACGTCATCTGAGGGAGGGATCTAAAAGGAAAGGGTAGTCACTCCTCACACCCTACAATGCATTCCTATTATTACAGAGAGATGTATCAGCAGAAGCCAGTCCCTCCACACACCCTACTATGCAAACACATCACCTGAGAGAGACAAATTAAAAGAGAGGCCCGTTCCACTCCACACCCTACTACATGCAACCATCATTACAAAGAGAGGTCTGAGTAGACAGTCCAGCCCTTCTCTGCACTGTACTAGACACACCTATTGTTAGAAATGGGATCTCTGATTGGCTAAGGCATGCGCCAAAGCCAGGCAGAGACTAGCACTCTAGTCAGGGCAAGGGAGTTACGCGCCAAGATAACCCATGCTCACCCCCTTGGTAGCTTGGCACGAGCAGTCAGGCTTATCCCGGAGGCAATGTGTAAAGCATTTGCGCAACACACACACATCAGCAACACACTGGGCACACTACAAAAAGGAACTCCACACAAGGTTATATATAAAAATAGCCTTTGTATTACCATAAACATATTAGATCATAATCACACATATACACCGTGCCAACTGGCACGGGGCAGTATTTACAGGGGATTATTTACACATGACAGGGCCACGTGGGCCACTGTCAGAAGCAGCACTTAGTAGACATAGTAGATGTAGAACATAGAATAACTGTAGCACAAAATAACAATTGTAGAACAGAACCAGTATTCACTGGTAAAAGTTAGGAACTTAGCATAAGGTTATGCAATGTAAACCACACTATGCTATAGTCATCACCTTAAGCATAAATCACACAGTGAAACAATCTTACTAGCACAACCCATAATATGCAAAACAACCTCCTAATCATAAAACACCTTTAGAGGTATGAAACCGGGCATAAAGGCATTGCGTAGTAGACATCACATTTAGGCATAAACACAGTGTGCCCCAAGTGGGGGCGCAACACATGGAAACTGTCCCCCAGGCCAACTGGCCTCTCACAGGGCACCAACGCCCTAGGTCCAACAATGTCAGGGCGGCTGCCTAGGCAGTGAAAGTCAAAGTGCACAACAGTGGCCTAAACGTAGCAGCTGCCCACTACTTGTGGGGCAGCTGGAAAAAGGATGGGGTTGAAGGAGTGCGTCTTACTTCTAACCTCAACCATGCCCCCAAGGAACTGTGCGCCTAAACGGTGCAGCTGCCCACTACTTGCTGGGCAGCTGGAAAACTGAGCCTTGGTACCAGCATGCCTCCTGACCCCCTGGGGCTCCTTAATAAGCCAATGCCCCCACGTTGCAGCTGCCCACTGACAAAACGGGGCAGCATGGAAGATTCGCGGTTTTGGCACTCACAGTGCCTGTGGGGCCCTACTCGGGAATTTGTGGCTTAAAAATGAAACTGTCCCCCTTCACGAGGCACAAGGGCGAGGCAGCCACCAAAGAGGACACGGCCTCTGACTATGGCCCTCACTGCATGGGCAATCCCCAGAAACACTATTTCCTGAATGGGGCCCCCACTGTACGTGAACTCCAAGGGGGGGGCACCGTTCTCTTAAAATGCCCCCACGTTGCATCTCAACTCACTGTGAGGACGCTCCTCAAATCCTGCCTGTGCGCCAGCTCGCTCACAGCCCCCACCCACCCGCTCTTCACCCACTCCTGCCCTCTCACCTCAGGGGTGCCCGTTGTTTTAAATATCTAACAGCAGCAAATATTCGGGATGGGCACCCGCAAAGCACTCTACCACGGGGTAGGCTCCCGCCTTCTCACTACAATGCGGCTGGCAATGTGGGATGAGCTCCCGCGCCGCAAATCTCTGCGAAATGCTCCTTCCTTCTTGTTTTTTTCCCTAAAATGTTTATATAAATGATGCCTTGAGCACATGCTATAATCATATAGAGTCTCCTTGCTTCCTTATGGATAATGTTGTATTCATATCCGTTCTAACTGCCGTCAAATAACTTCTAAAAGTGGCACTTCTCCACTAGACACAATAAATCTGCGCACACCTTTGGAAGCATTTATTGTCACGAGTTTGCACATACCAAACTCGCCCTTGCACTCCTCTCACACCAGAAATTACCATGGACATTCATAACCCCCATGCATTCCTATGGGAGGGCAGGCCAATCTCACCACAGGCACTCAGACTGCGCACACACTTTACACTGGGACACAGTGCTAAAGTGCGCAGAAGCCCAAAACAACTAACATCAGGTCACATTTAAAAAGCAAACTGTTTAGGGGTGAACCTGCCAAAAAGGCCAAGTCCAACACCTACCATCTAAGAGAGGTTTGAGAGGAGAGGATAGTCCCTCCCTACACACAATATTAAGCACACCTGTCATCCAAGAGAGAGGTCTGAGTGGACAGGCTGGTCCTTCTCCACGCCCTACTATGCACACTTGTCATCTGAGAGAGGGCTTTGACAGGAGCGGCTATTCATTCCCCACACCCTACTACACAGACTGTCAGCTGAGGGGGTATCTGAAAGGAGAGGCTAGTACCTCCCCACACACTACTATGCACACCTTTCATCCAAGGGAGAGGTCTGAGCGGAAAGGCCAACCCCTCTCCACACCCCACTACACACACCCGTCATATTATGTTATATTAATTTGATTTAAACCGCGTCCTGGCTACGTAAATAGGATTTCCCAGCGCTATGCTACCAAACGGGTCCGGCAACATATTAGAAAGTTGGTCCAGGAGGTGTAGAATAACCAAGTTTTTAAACACTCTCCGAAAGTCAGAAGAGACTCAGATCAGATCGGGGAAGAGAATTCCATAGCTTTGGGACTAAAAAGCTCAACCTCCTTGCCGGAATCTGCTATTCTGGGAACTAAAGCAAGGTCGAGATTACTTGACTACAATGATCAACTGGATATATATGGTGACACCAGAGATCTAAGATAGATACTGCTGGAATTGGATCAACATTTATGCACATAACACAGTGCTTTGAACTGGACACAGTGCTCAAAAGGGAGCTAGTGAATTTCACGGAGTAGATTGCTAGTAGGAAAGAACTTTGGAGGATGGATTAAGAGTCTAGCCATCACATTATGCACAATCTGCAGCCACCTGAGTAAGCTCTTCTTGATGCCTCGATAGAGGATATTTCCATAATTTAGCCTGAAAATAACTAAGGCCCGGATGACTGTTCTTTGCGCAAAGCTGGAAAGACAACCCAAAAGATTCTTGAGCCATTTTAGGATGCAAAAACAGGTGGCAGCCACCTTGGTGATTTGATGCCTCATTTATAATTTGTTGTCCAACCAGACTCCCAGGTTCTTAACCACATGGACAGGAAGGGATGACAAAGAGACAACAATCTGAGTATCATCAGCATATGACAAGAGAGTAGGACTGCAATTTTCCATGATGTACGCAAGTGGCCTTACATAAAGGTTAAACACGGTAAGACTTAAAGTGGAACTCTGAAGGACTCCAAATGGTAACGGGTGAGTCTTGGAGCAATGTTGATGAAAGTGGACCCAAAAGAATTGTCTTGCAATAAAAGAGCTCAGCCAAAACAGGGCTGTGCCATGTAAATCAATGGGCTCTAGTCTTTGAAGACGTGTGTTGTGGTTAACCATTTCCAAGGAAGCACAGAGGTAAAAAAGAATTAGTGCTGCAGTGCCACCATTATCTAGTTGATGCCTAAAATAGTCCGTAACTGCTAGGAGAGCTGACTCTGTACTATGACCTGCTTTAAAGCCATATTGAGAGTGGTGGAGCAGGCCTTTAGTTTCTGTGAATGAGCTAAACTGTTTATTTACATGCCTTTCTAGGCCTTTGGAGTGGGTATGCAGAGGAGAAATAGGCCTATAATTTGACCAAGTAAAAGCATCTAACTTAGGTTTCTTTAATAAGGGCTTGACCATTAAATGTTTTCATGCCTTTGGAACAGTGCCTTCATCAAGAGAGGTATTTACCAGCTGAGTAATCAGATCCAGTGGTTGTGATTCAAATTTACAAAACACCGAAGGAGAACAAGGGTCGAGAAGTGAACCTGATTTAATAATAGACATGAGAGAAGAAAGTATTTGGGGTCCGAAGTTGAAAAGTACTCAATACACATGGCCTAACTAAGTAAGCCTGTTGAGGGATACAATCTGATGTGGCAGAAAAGGAAGCCTATATATCCAGTACTTTTTTAAAAAGGAAGGTGACTAATTCCTCACACTGGGGTTGTGAGAGAGGAACCGCCAGATTAGCATTTGCAGGGTTAGAAAGTGTTTAGCAACTGGAAAAAGGGGTTTTGAACAGATTTGAGCTATGCTAACTTTGTCTGAAAAGAAGAGGCTCTAGCAGCTCTACATTTTCTATGATACCCTTTTAAAGTTAACTTATAGTGGACTCTGTCCAATGCAAAAAAAGATTTATGCTAGATTCTGTCAAGCACTTTACAGGTTTTTTGTTTTCGCGCAAAATGTCTCAGAACCAGGGGGCCGGCACAAGTGGTCTGTGATGCTTTCTAACCGTGACAGGGACCAGGGAGTCAAGTGAAGACCGAATCCACCCGTCAATGATGGGTGCATCGGTGTTCACTGAATTGGCCAATATCAGGCAGTTATCCTTCAGATTAGAATTCAAAGCAGCCGCATTAAGCTTCAAAACAACTCCTACCAGTGGACCCAGGATGGGTTATCCCTGAGCAAAGAATGCCTGGAGTAAAAAGGGAAAAAAGGACTGCAAATTGGTATGACCAGGATAAAGGTAATGCCAGGCTCACCCTCAAAGATTTTAAGTTCGAAAGTATAGCATCCAGGAAGTGGTCAGCCTCATGAGTAGGACTCTTGTTAACAAGCTGAGTTTCAAGGGGAGGTAATGGAATAGCATCTGAGAGAGAGAGGTCTGAAAGCAGAGCCCAGTCCACCACACACTACCACACACTCCCACCATTACAGGGAGTGGTCCCGGAAGAGAGGACAGCCCTTCTATACACCCTAGTACAAACACCTGTCACCTAAGAGAGAGGTCTAAAAGGAGAACCCAGTCCCTCCGCATTCCCTATTACACACACCAGTCATCAAAGAGAGAGGTCTGAGTGGACAGGCCAGTCCCTCTCTGCACCCTACTAAGCACACCCATCGCCTGAGAGAGGGGTCTGAAAGGAGAGATGTAGGACTTGGTCCTTTTCCCAAAATTTTTTCGCTTTTTATTCCTTTAATTTAGGGTGACCCTTATTCTAACAAAAGGGTATAGGCCTTGTGTAGTGGAGATGCCCTGCGTAATGTTAAAGTAATGTTAAGGTGCAGGTGCCCACTTCCCCTAACATGGCTGCCCCTGACCCCTGCTACTGCAGCGTGGTCCTTTCAGATGCATTCTAGTAGCCAGGAGCTGGCTAGAACCTTCAAACAATGTATCAATGCTAGCCTGCCAGCCTGCCCATAGCCAGAATGGTGGAACCTCCTAGAACCTTCTGGAACAGGTGAGGTGACACCAACTGCCACTGCCAACTGTTAACTGGCAATATATAAGGAAAGGGAGGGAAACTTTCCTGTCAGATTGAGGGAGCACAGACCTGGGTAAGAACCTATGCAGGAGTTTTAGGCAGTGGGGCCTAGACAGGGACTTATGACACTGGGAGTGACAGAGCCTAGGTGCTGCTTTCCAAGAGTTGAGGAATCCTGAACTTACCCCTTGATCTATCCCGGCGGAAGGGGAATCCAGGGACCACTTGAAGGGAATGGCTGAGGAGTTTTGATACTAGCCATCAGCTAAACCCCCCCCCCTTTCAAGGAACCAAGAGACTGATATTTACAGGGGCGCAGGAAATACAAAGCGCCAAGAAGAAACTAAACCACCACAGGACTACCAAGGAATCAACCAGGTATTGGCGCTGTGTCGCTCCCCGCACTTCCTGACGCCACCTGGATCCCCTTTTGCTGGTTTGCCACTGTCATGTGACCTGTCCTGTTGGTTCTGTTGATCTGCCTTCAACTTAAATAAACTGTCTGCTGGCTAAGCGCTCTCATTCCCTAGCGCTAGCTCCCTGAACTACCTGTCCTGCGGGCACTGCCTGCACCGTCTGAACTGCACTGATGCAAATAATCTACCTGTGAAGCGCTATTGCTGAAACTCCCAAGCGCTGGCACCCTGCGCTGATTGTGCTGTCAGCCCTGCTTACCCAACGCTCTGCTGCTGTCCCTGTGAGGAGCGCTGAGGTACTGGAGGAGGTTGCTGCCTCGAAAAACCCTATTGCCTGCTGAAGCGCTGTAATCTGTGGCACCTGAGACTCTGTGGGCGCTGTAGCGCCTTCCCCGTGGTGGCCCCTGTAAAGCGCTGTACGTACGGTCCTGCTGTGACCCCTGCGGCGCTTTGGCCGCCATCCTGCTTCTTAGCGCTGTGGAGAGGCGCAGGCCGGGTCCACTCACCACCACCGCCCCGGTTGTTTACGTGTGGCTGCTGTGAGTGCCGTCATCGTCCTCGGCGGCCCCCGGTGTCAGGAGAGGGCCGCCGCCGCGTTGTTGTTGTGTGTCGCGATCACCGCCGCAGCCCAGCCCAAGAAGAACGAGTCGTCCTCGGCAGCCCCCGGTGTCAGGAGAGGGCCGCCGGAGTTCCCGTAGGCCTCTAGGTATATAAGGAAATGGTTACTCCCATTTGAGGAGAGGTTTATTCCTGATTAAGAATAAGGCGAAACTGCTTTGGGGAGTCGCTTAGGCCCTATTCTAACGTATGTACTGAGGTCCCCAGCTATGTTTGAGACCTGTTAAATGAAACGGTGATTTCCTCATGCCTAATGAAATGTTTTACGTTGACTTCACAAGAAGTTCTTCATCGGCGTAAGGAGAATGATAACTCTGACCTACAGTTATTTATGATTCATCATTTATGCATTTATAAGTTTTACTCCTAATAGGGGAGAAGAGTTATGCCCGCTTAATGCTGAGGCTAATAAGATGTTTCACATTTAATGAAATGTTTTATCATCACTTAATGCACTGCTTATTCCTACAGCGTAGAGATGTTACTGTTATGGAAATGCTCTTCGCTTACCTGAAGAAATGGAGATTGGTACTTAACGCGGTGTTGTATTCATGACTTTATAATGAATTCCTTGCAGGAGCTGACCAGGCGCAAGGCTGAGGTCAGGCCTGTGGTAATCTAATATTTATTAATCCAACATCTAATATTTATTCCTCTGAGTATTTATTACAAAGTGTTGAAACATATGTATTCTGAAGGAAAACCAATAAGTTATTGATACTATGAACTTTTGATTACCCTGACTCTGCTCTATATAAAAGTTATCTAATTTTTATACAAACTAACTGGAGTGGTGTCAGTCATTGCGTGCCCAATTTTACTGTCTCAGTGGATGCGTGTGCTGTATGGTCGCTTTACACGTAAGCTTTCGGATGCCTACCCGCTCGTGCCATGCTACCCACGGGGAGCTGGTGACCCCAGTTCCAACAAGAGGCCAGCCCCTCCCCACAAACTACTATGCACGCTGGTCATTTGAGAGATAGGTCTGAAAGAAAAGGCCAATCCATCCACACACACTTCTATGCACACCTGTCATCTGAGAGAGAGGTATGAGAGGAGAGGCCAGTCTCTCCTTACACCCTACTATGCACTCCTTTCATCTGAGAGAGAAATTCCAAAAGAGAAAGGCCAGTCCCTACACACACCCTACTATGCATAGCTATAATCCGAAAGAGAGGTTTGAAAGAAAAGGGTAGTTCCTTCTTGCTACGTAGTATGCTCACTAATTATGCATGAGAGGGTTGTCATTGAAGAGGTAGTCCCTTCTATATTCTACTATTTCCCTACAATATTGTTACGATCTTGCTAGAGTCTCATGAGAGTACAATGCACGCTTCAGAGAGTGAAGCTTGCTGTGTGAGGCTCATTTGATTCTGCAAGCTTCTTGCAAGACCATCATGGAAAATAACCGGCTGTGGCAAGTTAGAATTTAAACCCTTCACTGCCAGGCTTCCCCTTGCTTTTTGGGGATATTTGGGGTAGCTTGCTCTTAGGCCCCTGTAACCTTTTGTCCACATAATGTATCCATGCCAAATGGCAGAGGATTCCAAAAGGTACACAGTGTTTGTGGATTCCCATGGAGGGGATCAAGAAATTAGCCAAAATACAGCAACATTTTGGTTTTTGGGAAAAAACAGGAAAAAAGTGCTGTTTTTTTCCCTGCAACTGTTATCAATGTAAGGTTTGCAGTGCTAAAATTACCATCTTCCCAGATTTCAGGAACAGGCAGAACTTAGTCAGAAAACTAAACTTTTCTCCACAGGTTCGCCACCTTACTGGAACACAGACTATTTTTCCTATTTGTGTGCTTTTAACCTCCTTCCAGTTAGTGGTTGAAATGGGTGTGAAACCTATAATGGATCCCAGAATGCTATATATTTCTGAAAAGTATGGCATGCTCCTCTGAATCCTAGCTACCGTGCCGGGAGCCTGACTTTCTATATTCGGGGGGACTATAGTGTCCAGAAGTCGTTGTCCTTATTTGTGACGCGGTCCAGGAGCACGCTCCACACCAAATACTTGAGAATAATATACATGCCGCCGTGCGACATCCAGGACGTAAACTTCTCATTAATTATTTTTTAGTGACAAGATCTTTGTATCTTTTGTTATCAATTCCCAACAACGGCGGCATCCTAATGCTTATTTCTCTTGGAACCAGGCATTTTATACCAGCCTTACCCGGTTTATGACCTAGATTTCCTGTTACTGGCTACGGTACCTGCTTCATACCTGCACTATTTATACTTCACGGGTCACTTACGGTTCCAAACCAACATCACTGACCTAGCCCTGACGAAGTTACAATACGTAACGAAACGCGTTGGCTGTGTATGTCCTTTTTTGGTATAATTACCCAAATAAAGAAAAAGAAAACTCAAGATCACAAGTTCCAGCGTAATTCCTTTGAGTGCGCCTTCCATTCTGTTTTATATCTGAAAAGTTGACAAAATTCTAAATTCAGCAAGTGGTCATTTGTGTAGACCCTTCAAGGTTTTCCTACCTATAGAAACTAGCAGTTGAAATAAAAAATATTGAAATTGAGTTGAAAAAAACAGATGTTTGTGCCAATATTTTCACCTGTAATTTCTATCAAGTATGGCAGATTTTTGCAAACAATATACTGCTGGATCCTTCTGGTTGTGGGCATACATAAGACTTGCAGGTTCACCACAAACCCGAGGCACCCTGAGCCATAACTGACATGGGCCTTGCAATGGTTTTCATTGTGTACCAGGTACAGCAATTAATTTGATAAATTATAAAGAGTGAAAAATAGGTATCAAGGAAACCTATGTATTTCCGAAATGTGAACAAAATATGGAGTTTAGAAGCAGAGGTTGTTTGCACATTTCCGCATTTGTGGGTTCCCATTCTAGCATGTGAATTAGAGGGCATTTTTCAAAATGACTTCTTTTTCACACATCGTCTTACATTTGGAAGGCAGAAATTAATAGAAAGTCAATTTTTAATATCACTTGTTCTACTATTCAGTGTCCCAATAAAAATTGTACCTCACTTGTATGGGCAGGCCTAGTGCCCGTGAAGGGAAACTGCCTAAAACACAATGTGGGCACCTCACATTTTTCCAATGAATACGGACCCTTTAATTGCAATGTGCCTAGCTGTGGAATTGGGGCCCTAACTCAGCCGGCACCTAGGGAAACCTAGCAAACCTGTACATTGTTGGAAACTAGACACCCCAGAAAATCCAGGATGGGGTGACTTGTGTGGCTCTCACTAGGTTCTGTTACCCAGAATCCCTTGCAAACCTCAATCTTTGTAAAAAAACAAATTTTCCTCACATTTCTGTGATGGAAAATTCTGGAATCTGGGGGGAGCCACAAACGTCCACCCACCCAGCCTACACCCAAAAGTCTAATAAAATGGTAACTCATTTGTGTGGGTAGGCCTAGTGCCTGCGACAGGAAACGGCCCAAGTCGCAGCATGGACACATCAGATTTTTTCAGGGAAAACTGACCCTTTTTTACAATGTGCCTAGGTGTCGATTTGGGATGCTAGCTCAGCCGGCACCTAGTGAATCATAGCAACCCTGTACATTTCCAAAAACTAGATACGCTGGGGAAGGTAGAATGGGGTGACTTGTGTGGCTCTCTCCAGATTATGTTACCCAGAACCCTCTGCAAACCTCAAACTTTGTAAAAACAAACACACTTTCCTCAGATTTCCGTGATGGAAAGTTCTGGAATCTGTGAGGAGCCACAAACTTCCACCCACCCAGCATTTCTCCATGTCTCCCGATACAAATGGTAACTCATTGAATGGGTAAACCTAGAGCCCATGACAGGGAATGGCCCTAAACATACTGTGGAAACTTCAAAATTATCGATCACAAAAAAGGTTTGGTTTTGCAAAGGGAGTCACCTGTGTTTTTGGTCCTGGACTCTGCAGGCAGCTAGGAAACCTGCCAAAACAGAGACATTTCTGAAAACTAGTCAAGTGGTGGAGTCCAGGGAGGTGTGGCTTGCATGGATGCCCAAAGGATTTCCTACCCAGAATACCCTGTAAACCTCAAATTTGCTAAATAAAATCACATTATCCTCACATTACTATGTGGGAAAGGAGTGGGATCACCGGGCAGACACAAATTTCCTACCCCCCAGCATTCCCCCAGGTCTCCCGATAAAAATGCTACGTTAATTGTGTGGGTGGGCCAAGTACCCTTGACAGGAAAGGGCCCAAAATGTATTGTGGAGACATCAGAATTATCTATCACAAAATGACCTGGTTTTGCAAGCAGGGCACCTGCATTTTTTGGCCCCAGGCTCAGCGGCCATCAAATGAAAGCTACCAAATCCAAACATTTCTAGAAACTAGATACCCGGGTGAGTCCAGGGAGGTGTGGCTTGCATGGATCTCCCATTGTTTTCTAACCCAGACTCCCCTAAAAATGTCACATTTTCCTCACATTTCTGTGCAGGATCAACGTGCCGGCACAAATTCCCTACCACCCAGTGTTCTCCTCTGTTTCCTGATAAAAATGATACCTCACTTGTGTGGGTGCCCAAGGCAGAGTCAGCCTAAAAACGTATAAAATAAAAAACTGAGGGGGAACCAAAGCGTGTCCATACGGGCATTTTTTTAATACGTTTTTAGACTGACTCTGCTTTGGGGACCCAGTCAAGTGAGGAATAATATTTATCAGGAGACCGAGGGGAATGCTAGATGGTAGGAAATTTGTACCGGTGTGGTGATCCTTTAACTTTCCGACACAGACGGGGGGAAAATGTTAACTTTTAGCTAAATATGAGGTTTGCTGTGGATTGTGGGTATGAAAACGCTAAGGGATCCACCCAAGCCAACAAACAGCCAAGCGGCATTGCACGCACAGCACCAGCCAAGTGCCATCCATGTGCACTGCTTGCCAACCACCATCCAATGCATACCGTCAGCCAAGCGCAACTACACACACACTGCCAGGCAAGCGCTAGTCCACACACACTATTGCCAAGTACTAGTCCACACACACCACCAGCCACACACAATTCCACTCACACCTCCAGCAAAAGGCTAGTACACATGCAGTCAGCCAAACGGCAGTACATGCAGACCGTCAGCCGAACTACAGTTCACTCACACGCACACACAGACAGACAAGGAAACCTTCCCTGTTATCTAGTGGTTTTCTACCTCCTTTGGGGCAAATTAAACTAAACGTATCGCTGGGGGGCAGATACGGGCAAAAATGTGTGCCCAAAGAAAAAGAGGAGCGACCCTCGACTATGGGGCTGCTCTCTGACATGCCAAAAAACATATCCCTTGTGCCTAGAAGGCTTTCTGCCCCTATCTGGGGGATGCAGATCATGTGTAATAACCAACATCTGCCCCGCGTAGTCACAAAGCCTGTGCCCATGTGTGACGGGGTGGGTCCCCGGGGGCCCCTAGAGGGGGGTCCAACTACGGACTGGTGGTCCGACCCCATTATCTCACCTGACTCCGTTCCCTCTCTCCAGCAGCCTGGCCCTGACGTGGATGTGGACTGGAGGACTGGAGACCCTGAGTGCTGGTGGCCGACGTCGGACCGAAGCGAACCCTGTTCCTTTAAGGACTTGGATCCCGCACTGGTAGCCCCGCCCCTAGCGAATGACGCGCCAGAGTCAAAAGGAGCCCGGATCAAGGAAGCGATGAACGGCGTTTCCCGAGAGGCAAGAAGAGAAGGAGAGAATCGTGAGAGCAGTGGCAAAGAGGAGCCGGAGGTCAACCCGAGGAGAGGAGAGGAGACGGAGAAGCCAGGAGGAACGGAACTACGAACCGCCCCGCCACGTTCCCACGGGAGGAGCGTGGCTCCAACAGGTACGGGGCCGTGTGGCGGGTTGGATGGGAAACAGAGTCCCGCCTGTTGTAGAGTAACTGTACAGACCCGTGTAAAGCTCGCCCCTTGCTCAAACCCCCCCTCACGAGCACTTCCTCACGTTATCCGCTTTGTACATATAGCACGTGTCACGGGTTTCCCTCACTCACGGGCCCCCACCGTGTACACCCGTATTCGGTCCTAATACGTCCTCTGTCTTCTTCTCTTGCATGCGGAGACACCTGGCCCGGTGGGCGTGCTGAACCATCACCAGAGGCAACCTGACCCGGTGGGCGTGCTGAACCATCACCAGAGGCAAACTGGATTCACCCCGCACCCCGGCATATGATCCCGCCGCGTTCGCCAGAGAACGCATCACCAGCCGGAGGAGAAAGACATATACCCAAATAAAGGCTTCTTTGAAAAGTCTCTATAAGTTCTCTGCCTCTCCTTCCTTCGAACCGCCAGCTAGGGTAGAAGAGGATAGCATAAACCCCGAGGCCCCAGGCACCCCGGGACACCATATTTTTGGGGAGTGGGGGTATCGGCATGCCCATTCTGGACAGCCCCATCCCTATAACTAGTAAAAATAGTCCCTGGTGTCTAGTAGGTTTTCTTACCCCCCACGGGGGCAGATCGGGGGCTGTTGCCAATATCTGCCCTGTTGGGGTAGAAAGATTTTGCCAATTTTTTGTGGTAGGGGGCATTGCCATGCCCCTTCAGGGCAGTCCCCACCCCTGCACACGAAAGAAATTAGCCCCTGGTGCCTAGTGGGCTTTCTGTCCACCTGGGGGCAGACGGGGGGCTATTGCCACAATATGCCCCGGGGGGGGCAGAAAGACTGTGCCCATTTTTTATGGGGTGTTGGGGGCAGTGGCATGCCCATTCTGGGCAGACCCCACCCCTACACTAAGAAAATAAAGTAGTTCCTGGTGTCTAGTTGCAGATCGGAGGTTGTTGCTCCCATGTGCTCATGAGGGCGCAAAAAAACTTTTCCCATGGGGGGGGCATTGGCATTCCCTTTTTGGGCAGCCCCAACCCTATTTTATAAAAAAAATCCCTGGTTCCTAGTGTGCTTTCTCTTCATCTGCTCCACCAGGGGGGTTGGGGCGGAAATACTGTTATTATTAGTGTTTGGTGATATGGCCATTGTGGGCAGCCTCCACCCCTCTTTTATTACAAAACAATAATCCCTGGTGCCTGCTGGGCTGTCTGTGGGGGAAAAAAACTCACATCTGCCTCTGGGGAAAGAAAGACAGACAGTTCTTTTTGTTTTCACAAAAAGGATCGGTGGTAGTGTCTCCCTACCAAGAGAGAGAACGTCCGCACATAGAGCTAATACAACTCATAGAGAAAGTAGTACACGTGTTATGTATTATATAAAGGAAATATTCATCTGCCCCTAAGGGGTGCTCTTAAGGCCTGATACACACCCACCACCAGGGGTGTCAAACAGCACACAGTGCAAAATTTCAAAGAAAATGAGAACAGGCCACACAGCACTCCCAAAATTATCAAATTATGTGATTAATCTAGGAAGGCCTAGATAAATGTTCTGAATCTATTGAAACAAGATAATATATTATAGGTTATTCACAGTCTGTTATGTGCAATGTCCATTATTATAAAGCAAACTCCAAGTTCAGAGATCCAAGCCAAGTCATATTCTTCCAACTCTTTATTGCATCCATAGACATATAAAAAACTTCACAGCTCACACCGCCGACACGTGTTTCGTCTCATTGAGACTTTTTGAAGGCAAAAAATAGTAGATGTGTGTACGTATTTGTATTCTGTTTAAGAGGATCGACCCGTATTCCTCAAACTGTGGCAACTCAGTGACGTTCATACAATCGATCACCTAGTCAAAGTACCTCTCTTAAGTATTCAGTCTGTGTGGAAAGTCTTCAATAAGTGAACAGCCGTTTTAATAAGTCACGAATTGTATAGAGCGTTGAAGCCAAGTTAGGCTATAGGGGATTCCATGCTGTGTGTCAACACCGCAAATGATATTAAGCTTCAATACTCTCAATTCACGGCTATGCTCACCATGTCATATAATTACACTACCTCTCCACTGTTTTTCAATAAGTGACACGTAAATGTTGAGTGGAGATTCCTCTTCAATATAAGTAGGCGCATGACCCAGACCTTGATAAGTCTCTCCAATCGTCAATAAACCGCAGACCTCCAAAACCGATAGCCTATTGTAATTATATGACATGGTGAGCATAGCCGTGAATTGAGAGTATTGAAGCTTAATATCATTTGCGGTGCTGACACACAGCATGGGATCCCCTATAGCCTAACTTGGCTTCAACGCTCTATACAATGTGACTTATTAAAACGGCTGTTCACTTATTGAAGACTTTCCATACAGACTGAATACTTAAGAGAGGTACTTTGACTAGGTGATCGATTGTATGTACGTCACCGAGTTGCCGCAGTTTGAGGGATACGGGTCGATCCTCTTAAACAGAATACAAATACGTACACACATCTACTATTTTTTGCCTTCAAAAAGTCTCAATGAGACGAAACACGTGTCGGCGGTGTGAGCTGTGAAGTTTTTTATATGTATATGGATGCAATAAAGAGTTGGAAGAATACGACTTGGCTTGGATCTCTGAACTTGGAGTTTGCTTTATAATAATGGACATTGCACATAACAGACTGTGAATAACCTATAATATATTATCTTGTTTCGATAGATTCAGAACATTTATCTAGGCCTTCCTAGATTAATCACATAATTTGATAATTTTGGGAGTGCGGAGGGGCCTGTTCTCATTTTCTTTGAAGTTCTTTTTGTTTGTTTGGGGGTGGGGTTATTGTCATGCCCATTCTGGCTAGCCCCACTCCTCTTTTAGAAGGAAAACAAATCCCTGGTTTCTAGTGCGCTTTTTGGCCCCACGGGGGGCAGATTGGGGACAATTAACCCTCATCTACCTCCGGGGGGAGAAAGACTGTCCCTTTTGTGGTGATGTTAGGGGCATTGGCTAGCCCATTGTGGGCTGCCCCCAAACCTATTTTATAAAAAAAAACAATGATCCCTGGTGCCTGGTGGACTTTCTGCCCGCCGGTGGGCAGATCGGGGGCTATTGCCCCATATTGCCCCTGGCGGACAGAAAGACTGTGTCCATTTTTGGGAGAGGTGGGGGCATTATAAATATTTTAAAAAAGAATCCCTGGTGTATAATGTGCTTTCTACCCCGGGTGGGTAGATTAGGGGCTACTGCCTTCCAGGAGGGGCAGAAAGACTGAATATGACCATGATATAGGGGGAACAAAAGCCCTTGCCCAAGGGGCCACTCCCCCCGTGGTGTCTGTTGGGTGGTGGATCCTTGAGTGGGGATTGTCCTCCTTTGGCGATCCCCAAGCAGGAATCCACTAGGGAAGTGTACCATTGGAAAGCGGAGATTCTCCTCTTCCCAATGATACCACACTCATCTGCCTATGTGCTCTGGGGGGGGGGGGGTGGAGCACGTAGGCAGTAAAAATGAAATGAGCAGATCAGCTTGATCTTGAATATACTGAAAAAAATGCATCAAGAAATTAGGGAAGCCCTTGCTTGTGTTTTAAAAACATTTTTTATTGTGAATTTGTTGCGACCTTGCGGTAAAATAAAAATAAAAAGCTTTATTTGTGTGGTGGGATCCCAGAGGGACCTCAAGACCATGGCTTGAAGCAAGGTTTTCATGCCCTGCCCTCTTTTCATTATTCTCCCTTTTTGGGTGGGACTCAGCAAAGCCCCGTCCCAAGATGGCTGCCAGCACTTATTGGTTTAAGTGTTGGCAGCCAATCAGAGCTGTGCAATTCCCAGCATGAGCTCGTAATTTTTACGAAGGCTTTGCAAAACCAGATATCACTAACTTTTTCCTCTTAAAATTCTCAGAAACTAATGAATGGATTTACACTGAGCAACAAAAACCATAATCTGTGTAACAACATCTAGCTTTTGGCCAAATTTGGAGTGATTCCATTCAGTGGTTCGGGCTGTAGGTTTGACTACGCATCCTATGGGAATTAACCATGAAAACACACCTTTGTTTAGCCCTCCTTTTCTTGGCTGCTGCTTGACAAAAAACTTGGCATGCACAACAACAACAAGACTTACTATGACACTTTATTTGAAAAGTGTTGTGAAGATTCGTCAACTGTGATCAAAGATATAGGCAAATCATAAAAACGCTTTCCCTATGGAAGGTGGGTCCTAACTATAACTACCACTGGTGCCCTATATATATGATTTTGAACATCAAAGAGTGATTAGAAATTTGGATTTCTCGTGCCCTGCAGCGACACACCTCTATGATCACCACAAGCGTGATGTCTCTCTACTGAGATCTTTTTGCAATAGATAGTGTGGCTGCAAAACAGTTGAGACGCCTAGAATCAAGATATATTCTAGATTTGCAAATCAAAACCCAGACAGGACTCAAAAGGGATGAAGAGATGGAGGTACATGTAGGATAAATGGTAAAGGGTTAGCCTGGTATTCTGTATAAGACCAGAAAAGGAGGTAGAAGATTTTGGTCTGGCCCATTCTAGGAAAATAAAGAGAAATAATAGAAAAGTAACATCAATAACATTGTATGTGGGAATAAACTAAAGAATTAAAAATTCAGAGAAAAAGGAAATGGAATGTCCTGGTCGCACATTAACTCATATGTAGAAGTACTTTGTGAGATATGGGCACAGGCCCAAGATGTTTGCCTGGATTACTGTCTAAATTAAGGCATTATGAGTAAAATAAAGAAATATAGTGATTGCACCAGCCAACCCATAAGAGTCTTTTCATCAAATGTATAATTTGAGACAGACCATCCGGACAAGTACAGAAACCAAATAAGGGGATCGATCCGGGCAGTGGATGTGGTCAATGTAGGTCTGAAGGCGGGTGGTCGTCCAGGAGCAAAGGGCCCGGGCGTGAAGGTTTCCCCCTGCCACTAGCCCAAGGGGCGCTACTACTATCTGCAGAGTATTTACCTGTCTCTCACGTTTTGGAGAGGCCGTAGGAGACAACATCTGTGCAATTCGCACAGTTAAGGTTGTATATCTGTCCCTGCCCACTCCATATGGTGCTGGCACCTTAGTGTGTGTCATCCATGGAGTGAGGATGTAATTCTTTTGGTCCTGACGAATGCTGAGCTGATTATTGGCTCACCAGCAGAAACATGTTGACCTTTCTTATAAAAAATTTATAGGACTTGAAGGTTCAAATTAACCTAACCACATATAAGTCCGCTATCTTTTCACTGGTTTTAACAGAGTTAGAACTACCCTCTCATTAAAAAAATTTTGTTTGAGGAGTAGTCCATACTCTTTTTAAACTCACAACTTTATCACACTTTTGATATTTTTCTTTCAAAAAGAGAACCCAATGAAGACAATGGCTACCGACATCTGTGGGTGCCTGAGGGTTCTTTTCTTTTCACTTTGCATGTTCACCTAACCTCCCCTTATTTGGTTTCTGTACTTGTCCTGGTGGTATGAACTGTCATTACTCCATGACTTATTTTTGCTTCGATTGATGCGGTCACTCTTCTGTTGTTTTCTACTGTTGTTATCGAGGGGTACAAGAGTGTCCTTCTGACCCTTTCTCTCTAGTTGATTACATTAATTTGAGACAGAGCCATGAATGAGTTTAATGGTTTATGGAGCTAAGGGGATTTCATAGTATATTATATACAATTAATTTTATATTTACTATTGCTATTTATTTATTTATTGGTATTGTGAACCTCTTATGATCATAGTAAATACATTTTGGGTTCATGTTTAAATTGACTCTGCTGATATTATATATTTGTGATTGTTGTTTTATATTTTTCTTCAAATAATTCTTGAATTGCCATATTATTGTGTAAATAATGGATTCCTCAGGTGGAGGAACCTGAAAAACAATCGTATGTCTTTCATGACAATGAATCGTTGTTTATTTATATGCAGAGGTGGTGGGATAAAACACTTTAAAAAAAGTTGAAAAAGCCGAAACTCGTCAGTGAGCTGGAACTGGCTGCTATATGAAAAAAGAAAAGTCAAACACTTACCAGAGTGCCTACTGTTCATTGGTTCACCGAAATTAGGAAAATCTGTGTATATAGATATATGTTGGGCCCAAAGATCAACCCAACGCTGTGTCACCAAAGGCTTTCCTTGGTTTTGATTTGGCTTCGAGGGAAGCATCGGGTTGGCTGCCTTTGAGGGGGTTGGCAGCATGCAGGGGCTATGGGTGCAGTGTCTGGCCACAGGCCAGACCATGTGGTCAACTCCATGGTACGCACGGCCGAAGCCCCACGCAGTGTGGGGTTGGGTGACTTTTCAGGACGTTAGCCACAGGCCCTGGCCTCAGGCCAGGCCCTGTGGTCAAACCCTTGTCATGCAAAGGCCGAAGGAATTGCAAAGCATTTGGTTGGCCACAGGACAGACACTGCAGCCCACATCCCACTGAGCACGGCCAAAGGTCATGCACTGAGGGGGTGTATGGTAATAATATATTTATTTTAATTGAAAAATTTAGAAATACACAGAAAAAACTAAGGTTAAAGTAAAGTTATAGTTAGGTGACATGTTCAGGAACAACGAAAAATTTTAAACTCTAAAATCCACAGAAATTCATCAGTTATAGTCATATTTATCTCAAGTAACGACAACTTGTGTCCTAAGTAACTATAACTTGTGCCCTTGCCATGCACTGCTAATTACCCCACATATTACATCCCTTATGACATATTTTATGACATCATTGATATCACTGCAATATATATATATATATATATATATATATATATATATATATATATATATGTTATATCACTGAAAAAACAAAGGTTAGAGTGATATTATAGTTCTGTGAAGTTCGAAAATTTTAATTTGTTAAAAAAAAACTAGAAATACACTTACAAAGGTGAAAGTGGTGTTGTAATAGGGCCTTGTAATAATATAAAAAACATTGTTTTAAAATAAATACTGAAATACACTATAGTTTACTGAGCTAACTATAAGTTGCTCCCCTCGAATGCTGTTGATATCTCAAATTATATCATTGATGAAATCAATTAAGACTCCAGTAATGCCATAATCAAAGCTACTGCTGTTCAAATTACTCTGTAAACCATTTCAGCAGTTCAGATATGAAGGTTAAGTACTAAATGGCACAGAATCTTGTAAAGCATAAATTATCCATCAGATAACAATAAGACAACGTAGTTCCTCAAAACTGTCCAAAAACAAAAAATCATCCACCTTAGCTCGTTCCTGGAAAGGTTTGGGTGATTTATCAAGAGTAAAAGAAAAAGGGGGGTCCCAAAACATTGGTTCACCATGTTAATTCCCATAGGAAATTTGGGATAGAATTGCACCAAATTTGGCACAAAGTTAAAACTTTAGTCAAAGAGCATGCTTATTATTATTTGTTGTAAATCTGTTCAGTCATTTTTGACAAATATATTTTTGAAGATACTCTCGGGATCGTCATAAAGGTGTTAAGAAAATAAGTTTATCTAGATGATTGATCCCTCAGGATCAAGTCCCTCAGGACTCCCACGGGCCCATAAATTTAAAATGTAAGGGTTTTTGATTAGCTGAGAGATATTTTCTCCAGTCAGTCATTTCAGTCCTACAGGACAGGTACCGGTAGCTGTGGGACCTAACAATCTGATTTGCTACCTGCAACATGAAGACGATTTTGTGTCTCTCTTTACAGGACTTGAAAACTCAGGGACTCAGTCCTAAAATAAAAAATAGATTAACATATAGGGGGAAGGGTAGGGGCACCCAGGCTACATGTGATTAGTTACCCGCATGTAGTACATAAATAGGGCCATGTTGGAGGTAACAAACACACAATTTTGTAAAGACAAAACCGTTACTTTTTGGAAGTATTCAAACCATCTATAAAATGGTCTATTAGTGAGGCACTTTAGAAAATGTACTTTCCTTTGCAGAAAGAAATGCTTCTTAAATACATAAATCTTTTCAGTCTTTGGTTGTTTTCAGATCCACCTTAATCAGCTGCAATATTGTTACCACTTTATATAAACTGAGCTATTGTTGCTTTCCTAAAGATTAATTTCCTCTTATATTTTGACATTAAAGTCTTGTAGGTTTGCTTAAATTAAAATAGCTCCGTGGACACAATTCTCTGTAGATGAAAAAAACTCAACGGGTTTTATTCAATAAACTGTTTTATTGAAACATCAAATTCATATATAAACTGGATCACTTCTCGTCCATTTATTGCAAAAAGATTTGTGTTTTATTAATGTTTTTTTAATTTAAATAATTGTTTAGATTTGTACTATTCATTGGTTGATTATTATTATTTTTTGACTCTTACTTTTTTGGGTTGTGGGTTATTTTGGGGGCAGAAGAGTAGTCTTTTATTTTAATCTTTTGTGATAAATTATTATTCATTTTGATAAATGTTTATAATATTTTATTTATAATGTTTTAAAGTAAAGTTTTACCCTTGTTTAAACTCTTAAATGTGATGAAAGAACCATTCACTTACACCAAACTACCTCGGCAGTGCAGATGACATGAATTGTTCACCCACGATAAAAATATATTTCAGGACATGAGGGGAGAGCTTTTGTCACAACTTATGTTTTTTTTCTCCATTTCATAACAATTGGTGTGCGCTCTATGCTCCTGTCACCAAATGAAACTGACAACAATCGGCACCATTAGGCATCAACTATTTTTAGTGTGAGAGGTGCTCTGGGGGTATAATTCTACATGCCCCCCCCACCTCCGAGCATTGATCTCAGCAAATGAAGTTCTGATTTCTTTACTTCCCTAATGTTAATAAGACCGGCGATAGAATAGTAAATCTCACTCTTTTTATTTATGTTCTTCCCCAATTTTAGTTGGATTGGAGTTACAATAGTAAATTTAACCCATTAAATGTAACACTTTCCAAAATGGTTTAGGCACTGGAGTTAGACTTGTAACTCACTCCCTGAACCCCCATTCATGCATTTCCCCCAATTCGTTTCGATTGGAGATATATTAGTGAATCACAGGACACCAATTTAAGCTCTTTTCCCAGTGTTTGTGCAACTGCAGTGACCATAGTAAATGTAGTGCACTTTCCACAAGGTTTGTTGTCCTGGAGTTAGAATAGTAAATTTCACGCCACCATCAAATTATGTGTTTGTCAGACTGTAATTAATCAAATATATTTTAGCATTTTATTTTGCTTGGTTCTTTTGATTTTATGTTGTGATTTAACTATTATATTTATGTTCCAGAGGTTTAGGTTATTTAGAGAATATTTTTCAAATGATTTGATTCATACATATTATGTATTGAAATTAATACAGCAGTTTTCTCCAAAGCCCTGTACAAACCATGTTGGCACAAACAATTTAAATCAGATTAATCAGGCTATAGAATGCCACAGTCCAACCACACACCTGCTCTGGAAGTAGAACATATACATAAAAGATATTCTTTTAACTAAGCTTTAAGCAAGTGCAGAGTAGGAGCAGATGTGAAGGCAAAAGGGAGCTGGTTCTAAATAGAATGGGCAAATTAGTTGAAAAGAGTAAACACGAGTGGGAGTGGAAGAAAGACAGGAAGAAAGACAAGGAGAGGAAAGCAGAAAGGGTGAAAGAAGAAGGTTTGATTTGTTTTAAAGGAGAAGTAATCCAGTCAATTACATCAGGCACGAGGAGGCACGTTTCTGCTGGGGGGCAGAAACATGAAAGAGATTAATTTCTGGGAGGTCTCTGCATAGAAAGGTGACTGCTCTATGTCTGAAATATAATGGTAATTGATTTATCTATCGTTAGCATGTTTGATTTACTATCAAGCCCCTAGTACAGTGCACCAGGTATTCCAAGTGTCTGTAATTCAAATGCTACCAGAGGACCCACAGCACTGATTGTGCCACCCTCATGAGTAGCCCTGCAAACATGTTTCAGGCCTGCTACTGCAGTGTCTGTGGGTGAGGATTTATACTGCCCTTTCAACCTGGCAAACGCACCCACTTGCCAGGTCCAAACATTCCCTTTTATTACATGTAAGACACCCCTTAGGTAGGACCAAGGTAGCCCCATGTTCAGGGTGCAGATGATTTAAAAGGTAGGGCATGTACTGTTGTGTTTTACATGTCCTGGTAGTGAAATACTCCTAATTTAGTTTTTCACTAACACAAGGCCTATCTCTACCATAGGTTGGCATTGAAGCAGTCTTGTAACATCTTATAATGTATTGGCCATTTGGGAGCTGATAGAAAATTGGAGTTTGGTGTCTTTGGGATCACAATTGAAAAACACATCATTTAGTGAAGTTGTTTTTTAAATTGCAGGTCTAAAAATGTCTCCTTTAGAAGTTAAGTAAACAAAGCAGTGGTTAGGCCAATATACATCGGCAAGGCTAGGCTATAGAACAATATACACCAAATGAACAATTGCCAATGCTGACGGTCCTTTTACACATAGAATAACTTTGAACTTCATGGGCACGCAAATCAATTAACGCAGCCACCATTTAATTTTTATTATATTAAAAAAAAACTTCACAGATCATTTATGTACATCAAACTCATATGCAGTGGTCCAACATAGTTGTGAAAGCAATCCTTAAACTCTTTTATCAAAACTTGAAACCCACTCTACATTCCACCATAAATCAATATGCAGCAAAAACACAGCACAATACTATTTCACCAGTGTGTACACCTTTTAACAGCATGCATTTCCTGGTTCTAAATTGATCTACCCACTAGCAGCGAGACCAATTGTAACATTCACATAATTCCTACCTGATTAAAACAAGTTTAAGATTAAAACAAGTTTTAATCTGTTGCTCGTGGCAGGAATCTATTCTTTACTGTTTTCACCATTCTTCCCGTTTGGCAGTACTATCTTTCCATTATGCTCTCTGGACTGTGCCACTTTCGACGTGTTTTGAACCTTATGTGATTTGAATGTTCTCATCAGGGCTCAGAGCAGTTGGATATACTTCACTCAATTCATGGACATGTATCTTGACCCTCAAAATCTTCTTGTTGTGTATATATCTAGGACCTTTTTTTATCATAAGTGATGACCTGCCAGCCTCTTAATTCTGCATGCCACTTACTTTCACACTCGAGTCATAAGGAATTCTTCTAGTCAGTGTGAGGTCCTACATTGGATGAGCAAAACACATGCTGAAAAACGGTACACCGTTTGGGTTCTTCTTGTGTGTGGATGAGCTCTCATTTAGCAATTCTTTAGTTCTGATGTGATGCAAGATTGAATTGATTTTTAAATTGCAGGTCTGAAAATGCCACTTATAGAAAGTTGCCATTTTTTCCCTTTAAACATCTGTGTCCCTGCCTGCCACTGAATACACATCTGGGTCAGGATGACAGTTGGGCTTTTTTTGCATTCACTTAGACAGTCACACAAAGGGAGCTGAGGTGTGCCCTGAATATCCTGTTGGCCCATTACCAGGCTGAGCTAGATTGGTGGGAGGAGTTGACATGGACACCTGAATAAGGATGTGCATGTCCTCACACAAATAAGTCTTCACCCCCTGTAATATGTCTGAGCCAAGTACAGACGGGGTCTTGTGCACTACCCTTTGAAGTTTGCCTACTTCAAAGGCTGAAATGGGTATAAGTATTGGACCTCTGACACCATATACATCTTATGGGTTGAGGACATTCTTCCAGGAAGTAGAGCTGGATTGCTGTCAGGACGGACTGCCACTTTACTGTTTTCTTTACTGTGTTAACCAGTAACTTGTGCCCTGGGAGTGAAAGCACTGCACTTTGATCACTACATCCTGCTTCCAAGGACTTGGTTTGGACTTGCCTCCTGTTAAGAAGTCTCAGGGCCATCAAAGCATTCTCCTACTAGTACTTAGGCTCTTCTGCTGAGAGCCCTGTCTTGCCAAGTGATGCCTTATCCAGTTCCTGGTGATACCCTCGAAACTTGATGCATCACCACTGCCTGCACAGGAGCATTGTCCCCACTTGACGCAGCAACCTCGGCTTACAGCGCAGACCCCAGCTTTCCGGCACAGCATGTCCAAAGAACTGCTACTGTGTGAGTCTCCAGAACTGCATCACCGAAGTCTGTGATGCATCACTCCGACTCTAACACAGCGCCTGCTTCTATACTGTGGAATCAATGCAGCGTGACTTGACTTTTGATGCATCATCCCTGGGGACCAATTTCTTCATCAACACCACACCACAGTAAGGAAACGAGGATATATACCAAAAAATGAGGCACCATCTACCCTGCAACACTAAGGAAGAAATGCATCACCTCCCCTGCCTTGCAGTAAGGAACAGATGCATCACATGCTTTTCCAGCATATCACCATCCCTGCACCTTGCGTTGTGTTTGATTTTTGACGTATCTAAGGTACTTTGTCCTGCTCAAATGCAACTATTGATTTTTAAGAACTACAACTTTATTTAATCTTTGAAAATTCTTATCTTGACGTGTGCATGTTGGTTTTTATTCAGATAAATAGTGGCTATTTATCTAAATGGATGTGGAGTCCTTCTGTAGTGTTTTCACTGTGTTACTGTGTGTATGTGTGTGTGTGTACAAATACTTTACACATTGCCTCTGCATAAGCCTGACTGCTCTGTGCCAAGCTACCAAGGGGGTGAGAAGGGGTTATTCTTGGTTTGTAACTTACTTACATTTGACAGCACGTAGACCACTGCCAACTAGAGACCCCAATTCTAGCACCAGACAACGTAAGGACTCAAATAATTTAGTGTGGCGGTCCAGTCCTTCCTGCAGTGTGGGCCGAGCTGTAGGCTGTGCGATGGCCTAATCTTCTACTCCCTATAGGACACTCTTGAGTTGGTCTAGTTCCAGACTTAATGTTCCCCAGCGCCAGTGAGTGCATGTATACAGTGCTTCCTGACCACTGTATTCATCATATCCCATTCCACTGCCTACATAGAGGCTGTGTTTGCATTTTTCGAAGTATGTCATGGGTGGTAGTGTGAAACACTTGATCCTCAAATGCAGTGGACTGAAGATGCCAAGTGGGCACAGCGTCATATGTACCCACATCTGAGCCACAAGAGGAGAGGGTTATGATCAGAGAGGATCTTACCCAGGTATTCAGAATAGGACACTAGGAACTGTGATTCCTGGTAGCATAGGAAATGAGCGAGAGGAACATATAAATCATAAAGAGGGGAAAAGAAGAGTTTTCTCTAACGCTTGGGTTCATCATTCTCCAGCTATCAGCTAGTGGCCATTGGAGAGGCCACTGTGTTAGATAGGCTGCTGTGTGAATAGTGGGGAAATTTGGAATGGGGAGTTAAAGCTATCTAGTATGGTATCAAATACAAAATTGAAATGCCTCCCCTAAAATCCAAGGTAAATGTGGCCAGTGGAGTAACCGGGCTGAAAGGGCAGCCAAAAACTGAGATTGGCCAGTGTTCAGCAGGTATATGCTGCCCAACAACACTGCAGTTCTGTCTAAGATTACCTCGAACAGAATATATCTCCGATCTGGGTCTATCCCACAATCTGGCAGAAAATCACTGCCGATAGGATCTGAATGAGCACTCCCCGTGCATAATTGGACTAACTAGTGCCGTAGCACTACCCTCGCCATCATTTTTGGAGTTTTGCGACTTCCTCCTCAGGAAATTGTCTTTCTTGTAAGAATATGATAGGTGCTCTTTGCCTCCTTGTGTATCAATATTCCGAATACCACTTTCGTGTCGTGCTCATACCGCAGATGTTCCTGATCATCAGTACAATTTTACCCATTTAATGTAGCATTGAAGTGCAGCTAAAAAGTTGCAGCGGGAAAAAGGAGGAAAGTCAGCAGCAACAAGTTGTCAATCGTCCCAAGGCAACCAAAACTAGACAGTATCTGATGTCATCAACAATATGAACATCACAAACCCCAGGGCAGCCGAGCAACATCTACCTGCCCTAACAAAACCAATGACAGGATTGTAAACAGAAGTACATCTTCTGGATATGGCTCCGCCAACGCATGGGTTGTAGGGCATGTATGGGTGTTCCCAGTTGCCACTCAAGAGGAGAAGACCGGAGAGGACAAGAGACCTTTTCTAAAGGAGACAGTGTCAAAGGCAGACTACCCAGTAACATTGTAATATACATGTAATTGTCAAGAATGATCAGGGGAGCAGCAGTCCACTCAAAGAGACCATCATGCCAGTCCCATCAAGGGCAGGATCCTGCAACACCAGCAGAAGTGTCACCCAGGCTCCCAGGGTAACAGGCCAATGGGAGAGGGTCTCAGTCCCTCTGGACAGGAAATTGCTAAATTATGTAATCAGAGATATGGGGCATGAAAGGAGGGAGCAGGGAGTCATCAGAACCCCTGCCCAAAGCAGCATTGCTCGAGCCCTCCACAGAGCCCATTGATGCAGAAGTACGCAGGTAAGCTTCCGTTTTTGAGAGCTGAGTTCATTTCTGGTGTGCTTGAGCCTGTATGGAGTGGTTGATGTTCCGAGGCCCAGACCATGTGGGGATGAACCAGGGTGACCCCTACACAGGGTGCGCGCCGGTTCCAGGCCTGGTCTCTGCACCGTGGAATCCTTCACGTTTAGTGAATTATATCTAGCTGTTCAACCCAGTACCAGGCATTTCAGGGTTCTGTGAAGAAGTAGGATTTTAAATAGTGCCTTTAGCCTCACTGGGAACATCAGCAAGTACTTGTGGTCAGCTTCACACAGTTTCCGTCTCACTCTCATAAAAGAAACCCTCTTACATTGCACAGTGAGCGTGTAATCTGTGAAAAAGAAATTCTGTGGGCTGTGCATTTACAAAAGAAATCCATTCCAGTTTTCTGGCAACGTGGAACAACTCAATTGCGTTTTTGTGGTTTAATATTCTGGCCACCACTAGTCATGGAGTGTTACCCAGCAGGGTCATCTATTTGGCACCCTTTGGGCCTGTTCCACAATGAAATAAGGCAAAAGGTGACCAGGCAACGCGTGCGGAGAGTTGGTGTTCAGAAATGGTAGTGGGGTTGTTGCCCTCCGCACCCTGTGGAAAACCTATGATGCAGATGCTGTTACATCATGATCGACCCTCCAGATCATCAATCTTCCATAACAGTAGTTTGACTGTGCTGGAGAAGGTCTTGACCTGATTGTTGAAGGTGATAGTTGAGGTTCCAAATCATGAAGAGCAGTTTCAGTTTGTTTCACTCTGTCTGAAAGCTTACACTGATCCTCCATCAGGAGTACCCGTTCAAGGGCCAGCGTGTTAACTCTGCCCGAGGGCTTGTCTGCTTTCTGTGATGGCCTGCAGAATTGTGTCTAGTTTTGTGGCCATGGAGCCATATCCAGCCAATGTTAGGAGAGGGGTCAACAGCGATGCCCGCCATTTCAGTGCTCCCCTTTTCTGAGGCCCCCACCTCCAGTAACTGCTTCCCGCTCCTCTGATGTACCATTCCATGTAATACCTAGGGTGATATCGGTGGCTCAAGATGTAGGGGAAGGGGAGGGAACAATCACTCCTGGAGACCCGCCATCCCCCAGCCCTCTTAACAAAGTCAACGGGGCAGGGGAAGCTTAAGCACCAAAACAGTTCACACCAAGCCCCATCTACTCCTCTGTCTGTCCAAGTGATGGCCTCACAGGGAAGGGGATCCACGGCATAGTTGTGGCTGTGTGTTGCAGTCGTAGTCACTTTGGGCAAAAGAAAAAGGGGGGTCAGTTATAAATGGTCTCTCCTGCAGCGGTGGTTACTCTTTGCCCCAGGGAATTCTGCACAGTAGTGGCCAATCCAGGAATGCAGACTATTTAGCTTGCCAGGCCCACCACAGTGGTGCCAGTCTACCTACCGCGGCCGTCAGTAGGAGTACCTGCAGGGTGGTGACGTGGGGAGGGGGAGGGGCAGGGGGGTAGTAATGTATGGATTACGGAGTTTTACAGGTAAGTAAACATTTAAATAAATAAAACTAATTTCGTTGCGCGCACTGCATCGCATTTGGTGAAGCAGTGCACTCAACAAAATTTGTTTTATTTATTTAAATGTTTACTTACCTAGGAAGCTCCGTAATCCATCCCCCACTCTGCCCCTCCCCACATCACCGCGCTGCAGGTGCTCCTACTGCCGGCCGCGGCTGCAGTCTACTGCAGTCAGGATTGGGAGGCACGAGAAGCCTTACAGCGCTTGTCAGGGGAGCACTGCAATCAACAGGTGCCCCAATGGTGTCCATGGATGGGCAATTTGATGCAGAGGCATACAGTGCTAATGAGGTGTTTATGCGGCATGCTCTCTTTCCTGTAGGAGGGGGTAGGGAGCTGTAGTTCAGCATCATCCATCAGCCTCATGGATCTGACAAAAAACAGCTCCCCCCAGCAATTGTAGCTGGACAGAGCAACAGCAGGCATATGGGCAGGCCCCCAGTCGCTGCACATGCAGACTCACCACTCAGTCCTCAGAGTGGTGAGACAAGCAACCCAAGCAAAACTAGGCTACTTCACTCACCTCTACTGTAGTAGACACTGGAATACTTTACACTACCACACAGCACATGAATCTGACACTCCCACTCTTTACACCATGTTACCAGTGACTACTGAAAACGGAACTCTTGTTTTCCAGACCCTACGCTTTCAAGTGTTAATACTGATACAATCTGAAGCAACAAAACTTCTTCTTTTTAGAGGGAGTTATTATTGGCTGCCCAAAAAGGCTCTTTTATCCAGCATATAACCTTTCTCCTTGAGGCAACAGGCTTTATCAGTGTTGACCAGTCTACATTTAAACCGCATCATTGAACAGAGACATTGCTAAAAAGTGAGGTAAGTTATATTCTTTGCTCCTTGATGGAATCTGCATCCCAGCAATAACCATGTTGGACAGCTCTAATATGTAGATACCTTCAACAATAGCATGCTTCTGTAGTTTTTAAGGAACCTCTTTAGGAAATGGTGGATAGACTTCTTCCTTCCTTTATGGAAATACCCATACATTTGTAATAAATCACCAAGGAACCTATGTTGTGCCTTGTTTTGTTCATTGCATATGTACGATAGCTGGGTGATATAATCGGGTGGCATATCATGAGTTGTCACTTGTGCGCTAGCTACATATATAGCTAAAAGGCTTATTCAAGGTTTAACAAGTGGTAGAGATACTGTAAATTTGCAGGGCTCCCACGAAACCAATGCTTCCACTGCCTCACTCAGAGGTGCACAGATACCCAAGTGCTAAAGCTTTCTAATGAGTGACTTGTGGGAGACCGTATCAGAAGCTGCGGAGAGGTCGAGGAGGATGAGTGCGGCCATTTCTCCTCTGTCGAGAATGGTTCTGATGTCATTGGTGGCCACAATATGGTATGTCTCTGTGCTGTGTTTGGTGTGAAAGGCTGATTAAGAGCTTCCTAGCAGTTGATGGAGGTAATCTGCGAGTAGGGAATTGATGGCTTTTCCACGATTTTAGCTGGAAAAGGCAGGAGCAAGATGGGTCTGTAGCTGCTGAGAGTATTGGGATCCGCTGTTGGTATCTTCAAAAGGGCGTTGACTTCTGCATCTTTCCAGCAAGACGGGAAGATAGCAGTCGCTATGAAGAGGTTGATGATAGCAGTTAGTGCAGGGGAGATTATGGTTGTTCCAAGGTTGTATATAAAGTAGGAGTATGGATCTGAGGGGGCTCATGGGTGGATGGTATTCATCAGGGTGGTGCTTTCTTCATTCAAGAGGGGCTTCTAGTTGCTTTGCTGCTGTTTGGCAATGAAGGAGGTGTCTGGCTGGTCAGGGGAGTTCTTGTCAGTATGCTGTGGGTCGAATGTGTTGTAGATCATGGCAATCTTCTGTTCAAAGAAGTTTGATAGGTTGATGCAGAGTATTTGAGATGAGATGATGTCGTTTTTGGCAGCTGCGGGATTGGAGAACTTCTTGCTGATGGTGAAGAGTTTTTTGCTGTTGTTGGAGCCAGGCTTGAGTCTGAGAGTTAGTGCCTTTTTCTTTGCATCTCGTAGCTGTTGGTGGTAAAGGTTGAGCAATGTATTAGTAAAATTTATGTATTATAACTATTAAAGAAAAGGTACTTTTGAAAAGTTACCTTTTTTCTGCCAAAAGCCCACCCTGTCACAGGTAAATGTTAGTGACCACGAAAGAGGTCGCACACTGCTCATCCTATCAGCGTGTTACCCCGGAGCATGATGGTTGATGAAGTCAGTATCGGCGGGTGCGCTTCTACCAGAGTCTTGAATCTTGAGTGTAATCACTGTTGTGCTGGCCATAAATGTTAGTGACCACAGATGGTGGGGTTGCTTATTTCCTTGGCCATGCCTCTGGGGCTGGCACATAGGCTCTGCACAGATGGAGTAGGATTCTGGCATGTTGATTTTGGTTAGTGAGGTACAGTGTGGGATTATTTACTGTTAGTCAAAAGGAACTGCTGAAAAGGGTGGTACAGTTACACAGAGCCGGCTTTAACACTGGTGGCGCCCTGTACAACAATGTTTGTCCACTGGACAAACCTCCTGTCTCTTTCCAGAAAGACGATTAATCACCGGAGTTATCTTAACATTTTAATTGATGCCTGAAAATTGCTGGAGGCCAGGAACGCAGCAGCAGGTACTTTTAAAATGATAAATGCAAAAATGACGCCACCACCACAAGTCAGCGCCCGGTGCGGTGGCACCTATCGCACTGCCCTACAGCCGGCCCTGCAGTTACAGAAGGGACACTTTTCCCTATTGGTCAGGAGTAAGTGTACTTCTCCTAACATCCTGAAAAACCTAGAACATAGAAATGTTTGGGCTACTAATCTCTGCATAGGATAGGGGACAAACCGGACAAGTAATCCAACAAAGATGCATTGCTGCGTTGCCTAAAATTCAGGCTGCTCCTCCTTTGAGGATTTCCACAGCAGCAAATCCATTTCAGTGAGTTGTTGCAGCGATGGTATCTGGCCATATGGAGCCCTCTCCAGCTACATCTTGCAGATTTACCAGACTAGAGGAATCCAAAAAACTGATTATGTCCAAACTTAGAAATGTTCACAAGACAAAGGAGCCAAAATTATCGGGCTGGAGAGGGAGCTTCCCTGGACGCAAATTTTTATTTCCACCCACTTGGAGATTTCCTACCAAAGTCAATGGCTTCACTGGACCTTGTCAAACCACTATCAGGCCTTGTGGGCCCTTCTCAACCACAGCTACTTCCTTGCCTCGTAGAGGTTTTTTAACTTTAATTTCAGAGACTGAGTGCTGATTTATCATACTTTCATGCAGCACGACGCAGCAAGAGACCTTGCTGCTCTGCGTGAAAGGGAGAGGGCAGGAAAGTGCTATATTTATCATTATATGGTGCATTCATGTCATCTCCTTGTGCTGGCGCACAATATGGTGCCTTGCACCAATGCAGGCACCCTTGTGCTGAGGTGCAAGGGTGCATGTGTTGTAGGGAGGATTTTTGTGTGCAGGAAGTGGCACTTTCTTTCACAAAAACAATCATCAGAGGCATTTTCCTTTTTCTAAGTGTGCTGCAGATCGCAGCATTACATAGAAAAAGGAAACAACAAGGAGAAATAAAGATATGTTTCCTTGTTGCACCTCTGGAGGGAAAGCATACAATTCTGATGCATTTTCAGGTCTACCAGTGTTGATGAAGCTGGAATAGAATACATGGGTGGAACACCCACTCTCCACCCATTTAACACCTTCCCAGCGCAGAGTAACACAAGGCAAGGACTTGCACTGCTTTGCGCTACTCCAGATTGACCAAGCAACGCAGGGCCAGGCAAGGGGGCCTTGAATTGCTTGGTAAATCTGACTTAACAATTGCCTTGCTCTTGCAACACGCTGCGTGATGCAAGTGCAGTGCAATCTCTTGATAAATCCGGCCCTAAGTCTGATAGTAAAATTTCCGACTGGGTTGGTTCGTCCGACCCATGCTCCTTCGCACTCAGCCTTACATTGCAC
This sequence comes from Lissotriton helveticus, assembly GCF_964261635.1. Taxonomy (NCBI): domain Eukaryota; kingdom Metazoa; phylum Chordata; class Amphibia; order Caudata; family Salamandridae; genus Lissotriton; species Lissotriton helveticus. Next base: position 263,196,406 of record NC_136071.1, read on the forward strand.
AAAGATACCTGTCATTTGCAAAGAGATGTCTACAGCTAGTGATGGAGAAACAACATTTTGTGTACCCCTTGTAAAATCACACTTCCATAACTGTAATATGAACTAATTGAATGATGCATGTAATTAATCAATCTAGAGTACAATTGCACCTACACAAGTACACGTGGGAATTAACTTTGCTTATGTTGCAATTATAATCAACTAATTATGTGATTCTGTCGTGCCCTAAACTAATAAGCAGCTTTGAAATAATGGAATGCGGCATAAATGTGCTTTTGTTTATGTATTTTAGTGGCAAATCGTGGGATTAGGTGAGTATATTACGCTTAAATGTTGCTTATTTGCTAGGTAACTACGTATAAGGAAAACCTTAGTAAGGGGGAGGTAAATAGAAAGGTAAAATTCCTAAATTAATGTTCATTTGTGTTTGTTTCTATGATAGTTACCATTTTTGACTCGTGAGGCCTAAAAGAAAATGGAGTCACTCGATTATTGTGGCCATAAAAGAAGTACGCATGCGCAAGCAAAGTCCGAGTCTGAATGCGAGCTGCTTGTGCCTGGAGTGACTACGGTTCAAGGACAATGTGGCCTGGAAGTATAGATGGCTGTCAAAATGATGAGCACAATGGTTCAGAACATGAGAATATCCAGCAAAGTTGCGAGTGGAGAACAAGACTATTTGGGCCAAAACAAAAGACCCATTAGAAATTTGCAGACGGAAGGAAAAATAATATTATGATGACGAGATGATGCTCATCTACCCCAAAATTGTCCAATCAGAACTCGAATTTAGGCTGAAAGTTACACTTTTAGATAGATAGAGCTAGTGAAAAAGGTATAAAAAGTGCTGATTTTACTGAAGAAAAAACTTCTTTCCGATTTCCACGAGAGATGCTGCTGGAATGCTGATTTTCTTGAGATGTAAGACTCTGAATAATTTTTCTATTTCCTTTGGCAGGGAGATGCACTTTAGTTGAGGGTTTAGTTAGGGAAGATAGGAGAATAAATGATTATTTGGGAACTATTTGTCTTTTGCTAAAATACTTGCATTTCTGCAATCTAAGTAAATGTCCATCTCTTTACTTTCTGAAATAAATGAAATTAACAGTTTCGAAATAAAACCATTATTCTTCAAATGTCGTTTTTGAATAAAGAAATAAATAAAGTGAATACATTTTTAGACATGAAAAAATTTGCTTTTAATAAAAATAGATAAATGGAGAATTAAGCTGGTCTTGAGTTTTCCTACGCCTAATTCTTTACCAGCAGATCTGTCGACCACAGTGGCGGCATGTCTAAATAAATGTTTTGTTATTAAGAACCATGGTGAACTCAATTAAACTGCAGGTGTAAATAGTATAAATATATGGTTATAGTTTAGACATCCCGCTATGATACAGCAGCTCTCCTCTGAATCTCACCGATCCATGAAGTAGTGGTGTAAGTATTATGTGAGTGACTCGTAGTGTCATGGGCCCCACTGTTGAGTATATGTATGAATTTGTACTTCAGGGAAAGGTGTCATGGTTTAAGAAACTATTTCTGGAGTTGGGCTGCATCAGTAATTAGCTTGGTAGCAGAGCATTGGTTGCTATAGAATTAGCTAGGATTATGTACAAAGTGTTATATAAGGTTTTTGATGTATAGAATTATGACTAACATCTGTTGAGTTCGTATTACGTTATATGTAGTCCTGAAAAAGACTTCCGAGTATTGCGTGAAGCTGGTTACTCTGTCTGCAGGCAGAGGAAGTGTGGCAATGAAGTCGCACATCGCATAGTCTGTTTCAAAAAGTAGTATCGTCGTATACTGCGGTGGTATCGTCAGATATCACAAGTGGTGTTGTCGAACATCACTGGTTTAGGGACTTTCAGTATGAAAGGGAAAATGTATAGCGAGGGCAGTCTATAACATCTTGGCTTTCAAGTACAGGGATCATTGTGTATCCTGATTTAAAACTTACTGCTGGGAGAGTAATAGAGCTTAACCCGAGCTTGAGAGAAGGGTAAAGTAGAGAAAGTGGTGCTAATTTATCGGCGAGTCTAAAAATTCTGTGGTAGAGAATAGGTAAGTGCTGTCTACTGGAAATACAGAATACTTGTATGATTGAAATTTCCATCACTTTGTTTGGCGAAACAGACGAATGGAGTTGTTTTGTGTAAGATACTAACAGATTCTGTTGTATATTTTGTAAATACAGCTTCTCGATAAACCTTGTAAAGGAGGGGTCACTCGGCGCTGCAGGAGCCGTAGCACTGGTGACGTCAAACGTGTCGCGCTGGGATTGGTCCTCGTGACCAAGACAGGGCTATTAGTTAACTATTGGTTAAGCACTAAAGAGACGTATCTTGTTCTAATTGCTACGCTAGTGTAAACCGCGCAGTGATAGGTTGTTGTTACGGAACAGCAAGTGCGCGATCTTTTGAAAGACAGGGAATTTACAGAAAAATTGATTACTATTACTGAGATGAAAGGAAGAAACCTTCATGGTTTAAGAAATGAAAAGTGTGTTTGTAAAGGATAAGGCGATAGTCACAAGAGAGGGAAAATTACTTCTTCCGCCAAAAACGCCTGCTTCCTATATGTTGTCAAAATATGGTTACCATACATGTGTTTGATTGGAGAATTGGGTAAGATATACCAGAAACAATGGTGTATTAGCTTTTCCGGAAGGAGGATCTTTTGATGTGGCAGTTTTGAGAAATTTGAGAGAAAAGATGATGAATCTTGACCGAAGACCCAGACCGACTCAGTTTGAAGCTTTAGTTGAATGGGAGGATGAGATGCATGAATTGGAAAGCGAAAGGTTGAAAGGACATATCAGACCAAGAGGTAGATTTCGAAATCTATGGGGAGAGACACATGAGAGTAGAATGCGTAGATGGAGAAATGCTGATATGTGTGATGGCATGTTTCCGGTCAAATTAGTGGATGACTGTGATGGGCGGAAATGCACAGAGAAGAGAAAAAATGTAGAAGCAGGAAATCAAGGCTATGGTGAAAGTGAATCAGAGGATGCTTTACTAGAGGAAATATTAAATAGAAGACCACCACCGTATCAACCAGGTTCTTTATGGACTACACCTAATGCTCCACCCGTAGATGAAAGGATTAATGAAACCCCAAGACAATTTTCTAATTTTAAAGATTTACCTGAAAGAATGGAAGTGAGATATAATCCGAGTACTTCAATAACAAAACCAAGACTTACTGGTACCCCCAAGCAAAGTACTGATCAAGAAAGTGTAAATAGGGTAGAAAGAAGAGTTGAAGAACAAGTCAGTACTGCTGAATATATACGATCTACAAATGCATTGACAGAACAGATGCAGGAACTTACAAAAATATGGAAGCAGTAACAGTTCCAGTAACAATAGGACCTGTAATTCCAGTGTTTGAGAATCAAAGAATAAAGGAGCCAAGTTTAACAATCCCTTTGCAACAGTGTTTACAGAAAATAAAAGGAAACATTTATCCTGATTTGTCAGAAATTAGACGAACCAATAATGTAAAACTGCCTGAATTGACTTTCAATCAGAGTTTACCCTATAAATATGCGACTGGAGCAGAATCTGACTCTGCTACACCTGAAAAGAGCCTAGAGAAAATAGATTTAATGCAGACACCTGTAGGACCATCAGATCAGGAATTAAGTGATTGGATTAAAACTCTGAAATTAAAAGAGCATGAACCTAAAGTACTGGATGTAGCGAGATTAAAAGTGGATATGGAAGAATTAATTATTGGAACAATCGGAACAGATAGATTAAAAACGTATCAAGATGATGAACTTATGTTCATGTGTAAAAGCATAACATGGAAAGCGAAGTCAGTACATGATCAGTTGGAAGGTTTGGCAAATGAATTCGAAATGGAATTTGCAAAGAATAAAACATTGCAGAAATCCTATAGAGTGGACTTTTCAGAAAATGAAATTGAAAACATGAATACTGCCGGAAGGTTGACCCAAATAAAAGAATTAATTGTGCTGTTACGCAGATGGGGAGAAGTGAATAAATGGAGAGTGAAATGGGCAAAGAAGAAAGAGGAGACTAGTGATAAATCAACATTAGCATTCCCAGTCAGAGAAAAAGAGACAGTCGCAAATTAATTCCCTATGAGAGAAATACCAGGAGGAGGATATGTACATGTTCCACGGAGTAGACAGGATATATTATCATTTACAAATAATTTCCCCAGATTGAGAGAAAAGCCAGTAGAATGGTATTGACAGGTAGATCGATTTGTGAAAGTTTCAAAAGTACTATGGGTTGATTTGGATGGATTATTTGACATAGTAGTGCCAGCAGATTTGTGGACCGAGTGTAAAATCACTGTGAATTGGCCAAAAGAGGAACATCCTCGAGACAAAGTAACAGGTGCTCCGTCACCTTAAGTGATGAGAAAATATGAACAAGTGATTGTATTCCTGAAGAATAAAATCCCACCAAAAGACACAGATTGGGTAAAAATAGACAGAACTACACAGGAACCGAAGGAATCTGTGCATTCATTTTATGAGAGATTGTTGTTAGTATTTAAACAATACAGTGGGTATGAAGAGTTGAACGAAAAAGACATGAGTCATTTTAATTACCGATTTGTGTATGGATTGAGACCAGAAATTGGAGACATGATTAGGCATAATATGATAGGGTGGCAATCAGGTATTGTAGATGAAGTTTTGAGAAAAGCTAAATATTGTAGTGAAGAGATTGATGCTAAACAAAAGAAGCTGAAAGAAAAAGTTATGTGGGCACAAGTGAAAGTAGCAGAACACCAAGTAGCAAAATTGGCAAATAAAAATAGTGATGCAAACCTGGGAAAATTAAAAGGAAATTTCCCAATAACAAAATTAGTAGGAAATATAGAGGAGCTTAAGAAAAAGCTTCCTTGTCATAATTGCGGCAGAATAGGGCATTGGAAGAAAGAGTGTAAGTATCCACCAAGAGTTAATCCAGAAAATGCATCATTGAATCCACAGGTGCGGAATGAGGTAATTCAACAGCAACCGCAACAGCAGCAAATAGTTAATCAGCAAAGTCAGGTGCCACAACCGCCACTTCCACACAGTGTAAATCAACAGAGATACAGTGCAGAGACAGGATTCAGCGGAGTCGAGCAGGTAAACAGATCACCTAGAGTGAATGTGAGTCCCCAGTATTGGTTGCAAGAAGAAGGTGGGAGTGAGTCGGATGAAAGTTTCTGACGGTGCCTGAGAGAGGGAGAAGAGTGTGTGCTTGGTGCAACTCTTGAGGTAGATCAGTCCGGTCCATTTGTAAGCGGAAAGGTGAATGATGTAGAAATAACTTTCCTGGTGGACACTGGTGCTACCCGTTCTACTGTTAGATCAGTGGAAGTCCAAAATCTTCCTCTCTCGGGATAGGTGTTGCCAATAGACAAATTAAAACTTCTTTGACACAACCAGTTGAAGTAGAAATTGGAAACATCAAAGACATGCATCGATTTGTGGTGTGTGATGGTAGCCCAGTAAATTTGTTAGGACAAGATATTCTGTGCAAAATGAACTGTGCCATATACTGTTCACCAGATGGCCTAGAATTGCAAACCTCAGATGAAGACAGTCTGTACAAAATGATCATGCTTATGATTGAGGCAGAATAAAACAAATTGTTTCACGTGTTTGATCGAGAAAAGATACCGGATGAATTGAAAAAGGTAGTGACAGAAAAGGTGTGGGATTTCACAGGTGAAGATATTGGATTAATGAAAGACGTAGATCCTGTAAAAGTCTCTATAAAAGAAGATGCAAGTTACCCGAATATTCCCCAGTACAAAATGACTGCAGAAATAATTGAAGGAATAACCCCAGTGATAAAAAAAATTATTGAACAAGGCATACTGAGATAGATAGAAAGTAGTCCTTGTAATTCACTGATAATGGGACTGAAAAAGCCAAACGGAACCTTTTAGAATAGTACAGGATTCGAGAAAGGTTAATAAAATAGTTGTCCCATGTTGTCCGATTGTACCAAATCCAGCAGTGATTTTATATCAAATTCCCCATGATTCAGAGTGGTACACTGTGATCGATCTGTGTAATGTGTTCTTTACAGTTCCATTGCACCCAGAAAGCCAGACAATGTTTGCGTTCAGATTCGGAGATCGTATCTTGGCATGGTGCTGAAATCCTCAGGGGTACACTGAAAGTCCATCTATCTTTAATCAATTGCTAAAGAAGTCATTAGAAAGTTTGAACATGCCTGGAGAGTCTGTATTGGTTCAATATATGGTTGATCTCCTAGTGGCATCGAAGACAAAAGATGCATGTGTAACAGATACCATCGCATTGTTGAATCATTTGACCGAAGAGGGACATAAAGTGTCTCCGTCAAAATTACAATTTTGTCAGAAGGAAGTGCAGTATCTAGGTCATAAAATTGCCAAAGGAATCAGACAAGTCACTACAGAAAGAATCAAAACGATACAGGGAATGCAGCCACCAAAAACTAAAAGACAAGTGGGAATGTTCTTGGGAATGGTGGGTTATTGTAGACAGTGAATTAGTGGATTCTCCATGATTGCAAAGCCACTGCAAAGATTGACTGAAGCAGATATCAGAGGCCCTATAGTTCTGACTAAAACTGAAATGGAAGCATTTGAACAACTGAAAATTAGCTTATGTGAAGCACCAGCTTTAGGGATGCCTGACTATGAAAAAGAGTTCGAACTGTATTGCAGTGAACCAGAAGGATGTGCATTGTCAGTACTGATTCAGAGACATGGAAAACTGAGAAAACCTATTGCGTATTTCTCAGCTGTTTTGGACCCTGTTGCAAAAGCATTGCCAGGTTGTCGGAAAGCAGTAGCAGCCACAAGCGTCAGTCTAGAACAAAGTGAAGGAATAGTGATGGGATTTCCTGTAAGAGTGTATGTACCTCACTCTGTGGAGATTCTCTTCACTAGAACAAAAACACAATACTTGACTAACAATAGGATGACCAAGTATGAGAAGATAATTCTGGGAGCAGAAAATGTGACAATTTCTAGATGTGTAAATGTGATTCCTTCCACATTATTGCCTGATACCTTGGAAACACAAGTGAGAAATGAGGTTGATCACAAATGTTTAGACGTTCTTGAATACTGTACCATACCAAGAGCAGAAATAAGAGATGAGCCATTGCCTGAATCCGACTATGTGATGTTTGTAGATGGTTCGTGTCTGAGAACAGATGAGGGTGTTTTGAGCGCAGCATATGCCGTCTTTACAGTGGCAGATGTACTGGAAGCTTCTTGTTTGAAAGGAATTCGTTCTGCTCAAATAGCAGAGTTGATTGCCTTGATGTGAGCATGTAAGTTGGGAAAAGAAATCAAGGTGACCATTGTGACCGAAAGTCAGAATGGCTTTGGGGTTGTCTATGACTACGGACAACTGTGGTCCTAAAGAGGTCATTTGACTTCTGCAGGATCGCCCATAGGTAATGCAGAGTTTGTGAGAATGTTGCTTGATGCAATTCATCTACCAGACAAATTAGCTGTGGTAAAATGTGCAGCACACAAAAAGGGGGATGACTACATCACCCGAGGTAACAGGTATGTAGACTCAATTGCTAAATACTCTGCCAAAAATCTTGCATCCATTAATAAGGAAAGGGAGAAAGAGCATGTTTCAAGTCCTTTAATGCTAACAACTGTAATTGATACTTGGCAGGAAGTGAGGCAAATGCAGGACGAAGCTGATGAGGAAGAGAAAAATGGCTGGTTAAAAGCAGAATGTAGACAGAGAGGAAGATGAAATCTGGGTTTACAAAGATGAAAGACCAGTGATGCCTGATAGCATGATCTCAAATATGGCCCGAATGTACCATGGTCAAGCTCATATTGGGAGGGATGCCATGCTTCGTCTATTTAGACAGATGTGGTACAATCCAACATTCAGGATGATTGCTGAGAGCTTGTGCCAGAGGTGCCTAGTTTGCCAGCAGTTTAATCCAAACAGAAGAACTATTGTAAGTTTGGGAACCATAGGACGGGAGGGAGGTCCATTTACACGTATGCAATTGAATTTCAATGAGCTTCCACCATGTAACAGACTCAGATATGTTCTGGTGATCATCTGTTTGTTCTCCCGATGGGTAGAGGCTTTCCCCACAAGGAGGAATGATGGGCTAACTGTTACAAAGTTACTTCTACCTGAAATCATACCTAGGTTCGGTTTTCCAGTGACGATCGAAACTGATCGTGGTCCACATTTTCAAAATGAACTTATGCAAATGGTATGTGAAGCACTGGACATTCATCAGAGACTGCATTGTGCTTACCGACCTGAGGCTTCAGGAGTGGTAGAACAAGTAAACGGAACAATTAAGAACAGGATTGCAAAAATGTGCTTAGCGACAGGACTAAAGTGGCCTGATGCCTTGCCACTTGTTTTGATGACCTTAAGAAGCATACCTGACAGGAAAACTGGATTGAGTCCACATGAGATCTTAATGGGAAGGGTGATGAGACAAGCATATGTACCAGTTGATAAATTGTTGACAATTAATGATGACATCATACTGGTTTACTGCAAAAACCTGTCTGACGTGGTAACTTCTGTGTTCCATCAGGTGGGAACTGAATCAAACACCAAAGAGAAAAGTCCAGCTCATGATCTAGTCCCTGGAGACTGGGTACGAATAAAGGTACACCTCAGAAGAAACTGTTTGGTGCCTCGTTGGCAGAGACCAAGACAAGTCGTTTTGGTTAGCACTACTGCAGTTAAGTGTGCTGGGTTTAAGAGATGGGTACACGCAAGTAACATAATCTGTGTGTCTGAACCTGAAAATCTAAACAAAGAGAGTGAGAGCACAACTGATTCAGATTCTGAATGTGAACCAGAGAGAAGTCCAGATACTGAAGATCAACAGGAAAGTCGATATCTGGAAGTATCAGATCCCAGCTCTGCGTCTGAAGGAGAAGGAGAAAGTCTTGAAGTACCGATTTCTGAAGATCAATCTGAAGATCGAGAATTGGTAAAGACTGACACCAGTAAGGACACTGAGCAGAGTGAAGATAAAACTGGTGAGCAAGAAAACTCTGAAGAACAGTCAGAAAGCTCTGGAAGCAGGAACGAAGATCCTGAAACTGGAAAAGAAGAAAAAACTCACGATAAGGATGAGATTCCATGTACCAGCTATGGAGATGTTCCTAACAGAGTGAACGAACTGTCAAAAGAGAAAACTGACTCTGAAAAAGAAAAAGAAGTTGTGAAGTTCATCAAAAATGAAACTTTTGAAGACACTGAAAGTGAGACTGATGACAGTGCAGATGAAACTCCATTGAGGAAGAGTCCAAGAAAAAGGGCTTGGAGAGTGGAACATAACACCACGGAGCCTAAGACAAAAAGATTTTGTAAAGGAGATAATTGGCCTAGAGGAAAGGATGGACTGAGATTCAAACTGGTTAACAAAGAAAGAAAACAAGAAGAGCAGGTTAATGAAATAACCAGTCAAAGAGAGACATTGGGAAAGAAAATAGAAGTTGTCCAAAGGCCAAAAAGAGTGAGAAGACCAAATCAGAAGTACAAATCACCTGAGTGGACATATATCGTTCTACATCCAATTGAAGAGGTAAATAGTAGTCAAGAAAATTTGAATTGCACAAAGACAAATGGGAAAAGTGAGTAAAGAACTGAGCCACAAAGAAAAGTGGTAATTGATCAAAAGGACAAGGTAGAAGGTAAAAATGAAGATTCAGGAGAAGAAAAAGGAAAGGGGTACTGTAAGTGAAAAAAAACTTGTAAGTGACACAAGGTCGAAGAAAATTCTGTTAGAAAACTAAAAACTTGTAAGTGACATCAGGTCAAAGAAAACTTGTTAGCGAAACTTGCTGTGTAAAATAAAAATGTCTACTGATGATCATAAAACAAAATGTTCTGTTTTTAGAAAATGGTGCAGGATGTGTTTAATTTGAACTGGATTATTGATATTGATATGGATAATTTTAGCTATTATCATTCCTTTCCAAGATAAATTATTGAAGTTGAAACAAGTGAACAAAATGTTGAATCAAAGCCTAACAAGCAGCATGTATATAGGCCAGAATTACATCAAGATAGCTCTATAAGTGATTTTACTACGAACACGTTTTCCAGATTGTTATCTGAGTATGTTAGAACAATGGATGCTAGTGACTGCTATGTGTGTGTAAAGTTACCTGCATCTGTTTCTGAGGGGGCGACCTATCATCACCTTCCGCTTACATATGAAGTCACGTGTAGTGTGATTGCAAGCCTGTTTTATCAAACAGGCAAGCTAGAGTACCATTACTCAAATTCAGACGAAGTGTTTGCGGAGTTGAAAATTGATAATGCACTGAATAAGAAAAAGCCTGCCAAGGTTGCGGGAGAATAGTTTTTAGAAATAGATGAGTAAAGTCATGACTATGCGTTTAAGAATAATTCAACATGTAAAATGAGAGTAGAAGAGAAAACATTTTTAGATATAGTTGAAGAAAGGCGAATTGCCTATAAACGTAAAGAAAAAGTAAAGCATGAGAAATCAAAATATTGGATATTTAATAATGAAAATATTGATAAAACAAATGTGAAGGTAGCAATTAATATAGACACTCCATTGTTAGGGAAATTTTGTATTAAGAGAGACAACACTGTGTATGACAATTATTTTGTGGGAGCAAGTCAATGTAAAGATTCTAGGCGGTTGGAGATTTAAAGGGGGAATGATCCAGTTTTTCCAGGTGTTTACTTTATTTGTGGAAACAAGGCTTATGATAGACTACCTGACCACTGGTACGGGACATGTTATGTGGGTTTGGTCTTTCCTAAAAATGTTCATGTAGATAGAGGTACTAATGGTATTCATGAAATAGGTAAACCTTTAAGTCGTAGAAAAAGAGAAAGCGTCATAGAAATAGTAGGTGATGTTTTTGGAGCACTGATACCAGCAGTGGGAATATCTTTCAATGCAAATAGAATTAGAAGATTGTCAATGATAGGTGTTGGACTTGGGCCTTCTGGCAGGTTCACCCCTGAACTTTTTGCCTTGAAGTATAGTGATTTCTGGTCTTTGCGCACTTAGACACTGTGGCGCAGTGTAAAGTGCGTGCGCTCCCTGAGTGCGTGTGTGAGATAGGCCTGCCCTCCCATAGGAGTGTATGGGGAATGTATGTGTCCCTGGTAGTTCCTGATGCGTGGGGAGTGCAGGCTCGAGTTTGGTATGTGTTAACTTGTGAGAGTGAATGCTGCGAGATGGTGTATGCGGCATGTATGTGTCTAGTGGGGAAGTGCTACTTCTGGACCTTGATGTGTGTATGCAGTGAGGGTGCTGGAGCGTGATTGGCTGGAGCTGGCTGGCATGCCAGGCTCCAGGAAGTCTGGATGGGTCTGCCCGGAGGTGAGCGTGAGATTAGCATGCTGATGGCTGGGGAGGAGTGTACCTGTGTCCTGAATGAGGCTGGGTTTCCCCTGACAATGCTGGCTCCGCCCCCCTGTGGTGTGACTGATGACCCTAGCCCTGCCAGTGAATAGAGAGGGTGGCTGAGCCCATCAGCAGTGCTCACAGACCAGCTGCGACTGGTTCTGCCCCCACCCTGCCCAGAGACAAAGGATTGCTCTGTATAAAAAGAGGCTGTGACCTCTTGAAAAATGTTCTTGTTCTGGTTGCTAACTTGAATCTACCAGGGGCGTGCTGCTGCTGGGGCCCAGGGGAAGGCTTGCCCCCCCCTGGGCCCTGCCCAGCCCGTGGCTTGCTGATGGACCCCTGAAGGACTTGCTACTTGCTGTTGCCCTAGCGCCTGGGAGCCCTTTCCATTGACCTCTGGTGCTTGAGAGCGGTATTCTGTGTGCCTAGCGCTGGGGGAACGCTTTATTTGCCTTTTTGCGCTTGGGAGCACTTGATGTCCTGCTAGCGCTTGGGAGCGCTATTGTTCTCAGCCGATGCCCACCCGGCGTTATTTGCCCCTTTTTATTACTTTCAGCAAGCGAGTGCCCACCTCGCTGTGTATTTCATCTCGAGGGTGCCACCCCTCTAAAATGCCCCTGAGAATCACCGCCGCGACCCTCTCGCGCTGCAAACCGGAAGTCAGGCGGCCGGGCGCCTGGAGCGGGGCGGGACTTCCGCTTGCTTCAGGAAGTCCCGCCCGCCGCCGCGCCGCGATTGGCTGCCTGCCCGGATGAGGAGCCCCGGAGGAAGAAGCCGGCAGAGAAGATGGCGAGATGCTGCCCGGGGCTCCCGTGAGCTGTTGGGAGCCCCGGTGGTCCCGCGGAGAGCTGGAGTCCTCGAGAAGAGGAGAGGACCCCCCCCCCTGCTGGAACCGCCGCCCGGAAGAGAGACGCCGCAGAGCGCCGCTGCCAGACCTGGTGAGTTTGGCCGCAAGAGGAAGGGAGGGGTGCCAGGACACATTGTCGGTGTCTGCACCCCCCCCCCAGAAGCACAATCTCGTGCTTAGTGCTGTTGTTGCCCACGAGGGCCCGGGGGCATTTTTATGGTGATGTCTTGAGCCTGTCAGGCTCCTGAGAGCCCCCCCTTGCTATCGAGTCCCGCGAGAGGGACTCCAACGTTCCAGGCAGATGCGTAGCACACCGAGGCTCCCAGCCCTTTCCTTTGTTCTTGAGCCCGAGAGGCTCCAGAAGGCTCCACATTGTTCTGAGAGCCCAGAGAGGCTCTAGGGCGCATTTCCTTTGTTGAGCCCTGCGAGGCTCCCAGCCCATATTTGTTTGCAGAGCCAGAGGGCTCCCAGTTTGTGCAGCTTTGGGTTCCAGAGGGCTAGTGAGAGCCCTGTCGCAGTTCTGATTCCAGCTGCCCAGCAAGTAGTGGGCAGCTGCACCGTTTAGGTATTTTCCTTCCTAGGGACATGTTTCTGGACTTAGGAGTGGACGCACTCCTTCCTCCCTGGCCTTCCAGCTGCGCAGCACTTAGTGCCAGCTGCAGCGTTTAGGCCCCCTGTTCTGTCCCTCAGCTGCCCAGCAAGTAGTGGGCAGCTGCTACGTTTAGGTTCTGGCGCAAGTGGCGCAACCTGGACTTTGTGAGTTCTGCGCTAAAGGTGATTTATGCGCTAACTGAGGTTTAGATGCTGTTATGATCTATGTCCTATTGCTTTTGGGTGTTAGGAAATGTACAATGTGTAGTATGTTTTGCGCACCCTGTGTTCTGCACCTCTGAATGTGTTGTTGATACATCATGTGCCTTCTTCCTTACACCGCTGAAGGTATGCATTGCATCATGTGTTTTGTCCCCAGGTCTATGCCCCTACTTGTATTGTGATACTTAGGTGGTTGTTTTCTTCCTAGTACAGGTGGTGCTAGTGAGGTCCTGGTTACCAGTAGTTACTGGTTGTGTGTTCTATTTTTATATTGTGCTAAGTGATATTCCAAGGGCTTGATACTGAGCTCGCCCCCTGACCAGAGTCCCAGGACCAGTGGACTCTATTGTGCCTTCCCTGACAAATTGCTGGGACTTGTTTGATCTCCCTGGGCCCCTGGGGCCTCGCTGAAGTGTGCCTCGCTCGTTCCCCTCGGCAGCTCGTGCCCGGCCGCCCGTCCAAGCCTCGAGCCGCGCCGCTCTCCCCTGAGCCGCGCCGCTTCGCTGGGCCGCCCGCATCCTGCCTCCCCCTCCTCTTCTGAGCCGCACACATTGGTCGCCCCCAGAGAAACGCTTGTAGCTAGCCGGTCGCCCGCTAAAGCCTACTAAGGAGGTCACTCGCATTATCCCGCGCAACCAGGACGGAAGGTACTGTCCAATAGGCTCTATGTTCTAAGTTCTAGGCCTATAAGTATTGTATTGGTACTTCTAAAAGTGCTGATTCCTGACAGTGGTCCAGGTGGCCCTGTCTTGTAAATATCCCCTGTAAATTCTGCCCGCGCCTCTGGCACATTGTAAAGTGTGTGTTTTATCTAATGTGTTTTGGTGTAATACAAAGGCTATTTTTATATAACCTTGTATGGAGTTTCCTTTGTGGTGGGTCCTGGGTGTTGTTGCTGGGGTGCGTGCGCAAATACTTAACTTACATCGCCTCCAAGTTTAGCCTTGCTGCTCGCGCCACGTTACCTAGAGGGTGAGCAGGGGTTATCTTGGCGTGTAACTCCCTTGCCCTGACTTGGGAGTGGTGGTCTCTGACTGACTTTGGCGAAAGCCCTGGCCAGCCAGGGATCCCATTTCCAACATTGGCGGCAAGCGGTGAGGATAAGGATTTGTGTTTGCGTTGTACCACAGTAGCAGCTGGCTGCACCACAAAACTCGGCATTTTAGATGACCACATTTTTGGGGATTATATTGTTTTAAGTTAGCTGAAAATTTCATTTCTGTGGAAATGTGTTTCTTGTGCACTTTGAGTTAGGTGTCCCTATCTCGGGAGGGTAGATAATCCCCCTAAGTGCAGTGTGTTTTATGCATTCACCAGAAGGGTGGGATCCAGTGGTGGCAGCATAAGTGTGTCCAGTGCATGTGTCCCCCGTCCCTGCCCTGGAGTAATGGTACCTGTGTCAAGTGTGGTCAGGTTGAGAAGTCAGGGGTGGTAGAAACTGCCTTACCAGTCTGGGGAGGGGTGTGTGTGGATGAATGGTGTGTGGCACTGGACGTGTTTGTGAGTTCTCTGGATGGGGAGCTTGCTGAATGCTTGTGTACTCTTGTTTTGTTCAGATACCTAAGTCCTGTGTGTTGAACTTTTCCCAAGAACGTCTGCAGACAGTGGAGCCTGCTTTTGATTTCTGTGGTCTGTTGAGAGACAGAATTTTGGAGTTGGTAATGTTCTGGGAGGAGAGAGGCATAGGGGATGGAGTGATTCCAAAAGGAGTGTCTGAGGTGTCTTCCAGCGCAGCGTGGTGGAAGAGGTTCAGTGTAGCCCAGCTAGGTCTTGGTGTAGGGGCTCACGTCCTGTCTCAAGAGGAGAAGGAGTGGGTGGGACTGCATGTCTCCAGGTGCCCGAAACCCAGTGTCAGGGCCTGGAATGTTTCTGAAGGGAACATCAGGTCGGGGGCCTAGGCTGTACCAATAGGTCATTTGAGGAGGATCTTCCAGAGTGTCTGGAGAACGTGGAACCTCTGTAACCAGGGTTCCAGTAGTTCTGGTGTCTGGCAGTACCGCTCCAGTTGGGAGGGTGCAGAAGTCCAGATGGAGGGGTGCGAGGGGGATAGGTTCCCCAGTGGAAGAGCCAGTGGGTCAGGGGCCAACCAGAAGGGTTGTGTCGCCAGGGAGTGACCATGGTGATGCCACTTCTGTCCTGAGTGTCAGGCAGACTTGTACACAACACATTAGTTGTGTCACCCTCAAGGAAGTCCTGGTGCGCCAGGCATCTGACCAAAGGGGTACGTCCCTTGGTTGGGGAGCCAGTAGCCGGTGTTTCCGGATCTGGACATAAGGGGAACTGTACGTAGTGTCCTGAAGTTACAAGAGGGAACTCCTGCCTGAAGAGAAGGAACCGGGTAAGCTGTATGGGGGATTGACCTGCAGTGGTTGCCTTGCTGCTGAAGGAGGAGAGAAAGTCTTAGATTTTTGTTTTCAACTTGTAGAAGTCCTGGTGCGCCAGGCATCTAACCAAAGGGTAGCGTCCCTAGGTTAGGGAGCCAGGTTCAGGTGTTGCCTGTCCTGGACGGCAGGGCGACTGTAGCCAGTGTCCTGGCCGGTTTGTCTTCTAGGGGTACCCCTGTGAACACAGGTGGGGCTCATCTTAAGTGAAGAGACCCTGTGTTTCCCAGAAGGGGTGGTACAGGCCTAGCAGGGATCTTTAGGGTTCTTGGCTGAGTGTTGTGGTACTACCCTGAGAGCAGGTGGGGCCTACCTTAAGTGGAGGGACCCTGTTCTACAGTGGGAGGGTGCAGAACTCTGGAAGGGGGTCAGAGGGAGTCTGGCCCCTGTGCATCCGGTGAATTTGAATCCCAGGTGGTAAACGAGTTAAGGGAGCTGTGACTCAGTCATGACCACCCTGGTGTCCTGTAGGCACCGCACTGAGCAACGTCCCCCTCGAGCAACGCCGCCTCTGCGCTCACCGACGTCGTCTCGACGCCGTCAACGAGCCATAGGCTGCACCGCAACTGGGGGGCACCGCAACGTGCAATGCCTCGCTACACCGTTCTGGTGGTGGTCTGACCGTGGTCACTGCTGCTGAGGAAGTCAGGACCTAAACAGGTGGGAGAGTTGTGTTCTGGAGAGTGCTTCAGAAGTAGAGGTAGGGTGAGGCAATCGTGCCCGTGACCTCTGGTCTGCCTGAGGGTGCGGACCCTAGGTTGAAGGATCAGTGGTAGTTTGGAACTACACTGAGAAAGGGAGTGGAGAGTGGCTAGTGTAGGCCAGGGGTTACAACCCCCCACTCTGTGGATTGGCATGGACCAGTGGTATCTGGGTGACCTAGGGCCTGGTCCTAGCCGTGGACAGCTAAGGAGTACCAGTGGGGTAGCCTAGTTGGGCCTGTTTTTTTTTAAGTATGTGCTTGTCTTATGGATCAACGTGGCGTAGAACCGGAGGGTGTCCCTGCAGTGCGGGCCCGCGTCCGTGTTCTATCGCCCCAAGCAGGGAAGTCCATCACGGTGGTGAGTGTGAGATTAGCATGCTGATGGCTGGGGAGGAGTGTACCTGTGTCCTGAATGAGGCTGGGTTTTCCCCTGACAATGCTGGCTCCGCCCCCCTGTGGTGTGACTGATGACCCTAGCCCTGCCAGTGAATAGAGAGGGTGGCTGAGCCCATCAGCAGTGCTCACAGACCAGCTGCGACTGGTTCTGCCCCCACCCTGCCCAGAGACAAAGGATTGCTCTGTATAAAAAGAGGCTGTGACCTCTTGAAAAATGTTCTTGTTCTGGTTGCTAACTTGAATCTACCAGGGGTGTGCTGCTGCTGGGGCCCAGGGGAAGGCTTGCCCCCCCCCTGGGCCCTGCCCAGCCCCTGGCTTGCTGATGGACCCCTGAAGGACTTGCTACTTGCTGTTGCCCTAGCGCCTGGGAGCGCTTTCCATTGACCTCTAGTGCATGAGAGCGGTATTCTGTGTGCCTAGCGCTGGGGGAACGCTTTATTTGCCTTTTTGCGCTTGGGAGCGCTTGATGTCCTGCTAGCGCTTGGGAGCGCTATTGATCTCAGCCGGTGCCCACCCGGCGTTATTTGCCCCTTTTTATTACTTTCAGCAAGCGAGTGCCCACCTCGCTGTATATTTCATCTCGAGGGTGCCACCCCTCTGAAATGCCCCTGAGAATCACCGCCGCGGCCCTCTCGCGCCGCAAACCGGAAGTCAGGCGGCAGGGCGCCTGGAGCGGGGCGGGACTTCCGCTTGCTTCAGGAAGTCCCGCCCGCCGCCGCGCCGCGATTGGCTGCCTGCCCGGATGAGGAGCCTCGGAGGAAGAAGCCGGCAGAGAAGATGGCGAGATGCTGCCCGGGGCTCCCGTGAGCTGTTGGGAGCCCCGGTGGTCCCGCGGAGAGCTGAAGTCCTCGAGAAGAGGAGAGGACCCCCCCCCCCCCGCTGGAACCGCCGCCCGGAAGAGAGACGCCGCAGAGCGCCGCTGCCAGACCTGGTGAGTTTGGCCGCAAGAGGAAGGGAGGGGTGCCAGGACACTTTGTCGGTGTCTGCATCCCCCCCTCCCCCCGAAGCACGATCTCGTGCTTAGTGCTGTTGTTGCCCCACGAGGGCCCGGGGCATTTTTATGGTGATGTCTTGAGCCCGTGAGGCTCCTGAGGGCCCCCCCTTGATATCTAGTCCCGCGAGAGGGACTCCAACGTTCCGGGCAGATGCGTAGCACCCCGAGGCTCCCAGCCCTTTCCTTTGTTCTTGAGCCCGAGAGGCTCCAGAAGGCGCCACATTGTTCTGAGAGCCCAGAGAGGCTCTAGGGGGCATTTCCTTTGTTGAGCCCTGCGAGGCTCCCAGCCCATATTTGTTTTCAGAGCCAGAGGGCTCCCAGTTTGCGCAGCTTTGGGTTCCAGAGGGCTAGTGAGAGCCCCGTCGCAGTTCTGATTCCAGCTGCCCAGCAAGTAGTGGGCAGCTGCACCGTTTAGGTATTTTCCTTCCTAGGGACATGTCTCTGGACTTATGAGTGGACGCACTCCTTCCTCCCTGGCCTTCCAGCTGTGCAGCACTTAGTGCCAGCTGCAGCGTTTAGGCCCCCTGTTCTGTCCCTCAGCTGCCCAGCAAGTAGTGGGCAGCTGCTACGTTTAGGTTCTGGCGCAAGTGGCGCAACCTGGACTTTGTGAGTTCTGCGCTAAAGGTGATTTATGCGCTAACTGAGGTTTAGATGCTGGTATGATCTATGTCCTATTGCTTTTGGGTGTTAGGAAATGTACAATGTGTAGTATGTTTTGCGCACCCTGTGTTCTGCACCTCTGAATGTGTTGTTGATACATCATGTGCCTTGTTCCTTACACCGCTGAATGTATGCATTGCATCATGTGCTTTGTCCCCAGGTCTATGCCCCTACTTGTATTGTGATACTTAGGTGGTTGTTTTCTTCCTAGTACAGGTGGTGCTAGTGAGGTCCTGGTTATCAGTAGTTACTGGTTGTGCGTTCTATTTTTATATTGTGCTAAGTGATATTCCAAGGGCTTGATACTGAGCTCGCCCCCTGACCAGAGTCCCAGGACCAGTGGACTCTATTGTGCCTTCCCATACAAATTGCTGGGACTTGTCTGATCTCCCTGGGCCCCTGGGGCCTCGCTGAAGTGTGCCTCGCTCGTTCCCCTCGGCAGCTCGTGCCCGGCCGCCCGTCCAAGCCTCAAGCCACGCCGCTCTCCCCTGAGCCGCGCCGCTTCGCTGGGCCGCCCGCTTCCTGCCTCCCCCTCCTCTTCTCAGCCGCACACATTGGTCGCCCCAGAGAAACGCTTGTAGCTAGCCGGTCGCCCGCTAAAGCCTACTAAGGAGGTCACTCGCATTATCCCGCGCAACCAGGATGGAAGGTACTGTCCAATAGGCTCTATGTTCTAAGTTCTAGGCCTGTAAGTATTGTATTGTTACTTCTAAAAGTGCTGATTCCTGACAGTGGTCCAGGTGGCCCTGTCTTGTAAATATCCCCTGTAAATTCTGGCCGTGCCTCTGGCACATTGTAAAGTGTGTGTTTTATCTAATGTGTTTTGGTGTAATACAAAGGCTATTTTTATATAACCTTGTGTGGAGTTTCCTTTGTGGTGGGTCCTGGGTGTTGTTGCTGGGGTGCGTGCGCAAATGCTTAACTTACATCGCCTCCAAGTTTAGCCTTGCTGTTCGCGCCACGTTACCTAGAGGGTGAGCAGGGGTTA
Organism: Lissotriton helveticus; assembly: GCF_964261635.1. Lineage (NCBI taxonomy): Eukaryota > Metazoa > Chordata > Amphibia > Caudata > Salamandridae > Lissotriton > Lissotriton helveticus. The sequence goes on from NC_136071.1 coordinate 263,215,578, forward strand.
TCTTGGCGTGTAACTCCCTTGCCCTGACTTGGGAGTGGTGGTCTCTGACTGACTTTGGCGAAAGCCCTGGCAAGCCAGGGATCCCATTTCCAACAATAGTAGATCGTTTGTCAACAGACACAGCAGGTGGATTCCTAATGGTAAACACCAAAATTATTGCTATGAGAACTATGGTAATGCAAAATCGTTTTGCTCTTGACATATTATTAGCAAAAGGAGGAGGAGTTTGTGGAATTTTCAAGGTACAGTATTACTGCACCTACATTCCAGATAAAAGTCAAAACATTGAAAAGTACATTACAAAAATTACAGAATTGCATAGAGAAATTGAACCACTGGAGGTTGATGATATTCTTGAAGGACTTGGTAGAAGTTTTACAGCAGTTAAACATTGGTTTCAAGCAATAGATAGTTCAATTATAGGTAAAATACTAATTCCAGTAACAGTAATAATATTAGTAATTTTAATGATAAGGTTATGTTGCATATACAGAAAAAAAAGGAATGTTAGAAAGTCATTAAAGAAAATGATCCAAGACAGACGAGAAAGAGAAAGAGAAAAAGGTCATATAGAAATGGAAGAGTTCAGAGAAAAGATTTTTAAAGAAACCAGAGAACAGGAAACTAAAGTATAGACATACTAATCTGAAGAATTTGAAACATGTTCTGAATAAAATGTTGCAAAATTTTGGGAGATATTTGGTGATAAATCACCAAAGGGGGGAGTTGATGGAGCAAGGTGGAGAAACAACATTTTGCGTACCCCTTGTAAAATCACACTTCCATAACTGTAATATGAAATAATTGAATGATGCATGTAATTAATCAATCTAGAGTACAATTGCACCTACACAAGTACACGTGGGAATTAACTTTGCTTATGTTGCAATTATAATCAACTAATTATGTGATTCTGTCGTGCCCTAAACTAATAAGCAGTTTTGAAATAATGGAATGCGGCATAAATGTACTTATGTTTATGTATTTTAGTGGCAAATCATGGGATTAGGTGAGTATATTACGCTTAAATGTTGCTTATTTGCTAGGTAACTACTAATAAGGAAAACCTTAGTAAGGGGGAGGTAAACAGAAATGTAAAATTCCTAAATTAATGTTCATTTTTGTTTGTTTCTATGATAGTTCCCATTTTTGACTCGTGTGGCCTAAAAGAAAATGGAGCCACTCGATTATTGTGGCCATAAAAGAAGTACGCATGCGCAGGCAAAGTCCGAGTCTGAATGCGAGCTGCTTGTGCCTGGAGTGACTACGGTTAAAGGACAATGTGGCCTGGAAGTATGGATGGCTGCCAAAATGATGAGCACAATGGTTCAGAACGTGAGAATATCCAGTAAAGTTGGGAGTGGAGAACAAGACTAGGCCGGACTTGGGCCAAAACAAAGGACCCATTTGAAATTTGCGGACGGAAGGAAAAATAATATTATGATGAGATGATGCTCATCCACCCCAAAATTGTCCAATCAGAACTCGAATTTAGGCTGAAAGTTACACTTTTAGATAGATAGAGCTAGTGAAAAAGGTATAAAAGTGCTAATTTTACTAAAGAAAAAACTTCTTTCCGATTTCCACAAGAGATGCTGCTGAATTGCTGATTTTCCTGAGATGTAAGACTCTGAATAATTTTTCTATTTCCTTTGACAGGGAGATGCCCTTTAGTTGAGGGTTTAGTTAGGGAAGTTAGGAGAATAAATGATTATTTGGGAACTATCTGTCTTTTGCTAAAATACTTGCAATCTAAATAAATGTCCATCTCTTTACTTTCTGAAATAAATTAAATTAACAGTTTTGAAATAAAACCAATATTTTTTAAATATGTCTCTTTTGAATAAAGAAATAAATAAAGTGAATACATTTTTAGACATGAAAAAATGTGCTTTTAATTAAAATTAGATAAATGGAGAATTAAGCTGGTCTTGAGTTTTCCTACGCCTAATTTTTTACTAACAGATCTGTCGACCACAGTGGCGGCATGTCTAAATTTATTTATTTATTTATTATGAAGCTTATAAAGCGCACGGCTACCCCCAACGGGGGTTTCTCGGCGCTGTAGACTGCCAGCTAGAAAGAAACATTGCCACTTACGAGATAGTGAACAGCCAGGTTTTCAGTTTGCTACGGAACAATGATTCGGAGGAGATAAATCTAAGATCCAGTGGGAGGCTGTTCCAAAGTTTAGCAGTTATTACGCCAAACGCTCTGCCGCCACTTCTAGCGCAACGAAAACTGGGCACCACCAGAAGGCGTAGGCTATTCGATCTCAGAGACCTAACAGACTGGGACAGTTTAAGCCTCTTTCTCAAATATCCTGGGCCCAACCCATTAAGGGCACGAAAGGCAAAAATCAGAGCCTTGAACTGAATGCGACGGGCAATGGGAAGCCAATGCAGCTTCCTCCGATATGCTGCAACCGAGTGGCGAAAAGGAATATTGCCAATCAGTCTAGCCACGGCATTTTGTACAATTTGTAAGCGTTCAATTTGGTACAAGGGGGCACCAGCATAGAGACTATTGGCATAATCTAGATGCGATGTAATCAGGGCATGAATAATAGTTTTGCGGGAATCAAGAGGGAGGTATGGAAAGATCTTCCTGATCATACGCAGTTTGCCAAAACAGGCTGCTGTGACCTTGTTAATTTGTGATTTGCATGAAAGTGCATTATCAAATTGGAAGCCCAGATTTCGAGCTGTCTGGACTGGGACCGGAGGAGGATTAAGGACGGTCGGCCACCACTGAATGGCAGGCAATGCGGTTTTCTGGTTAAAAAATAAAACCTCTGTCTTCTCGGTATTAAGTCTAAGATGATTAGAGGTCACCCAGGAGCGGATATTGATGAGGCAGTGGCAAAAATGTATGAAATTGGTGTCAGAGTGATCTCTAAATGAAAACACAAGCTGAGTATCATCAGGGTAAGAGATCACTCTGACCCCCCCAAGATTCCACCCCCTTCGCCAGGGGTGCGAGATAGACATTAAAAAAAACAAAGGGCTCAAGGCAGAGCCCTGAGGCTTTCCACAAAGTAGAGGTTTACCCTCTGATTCAAAAGGTCGAAGAAAGACCTTCTGGGTCCGGCCTGTAAGGAAAGATCTAATCCAAGTCAGCACGGATCCTCCAATTCCAATCTGGCCTAACCGGTCCAACAGTATCTCATGAGAAACTGTGTCGAAAGCTGCGGATAGGTCGAGGAGGACCAACATGGCCTCCTCGCCCCTATCCACACAGTCCCGAATCGTCTCAGATACCTCTAGAAGAGCGGTCTCGGTACTAAAACCTGTTCTAAATCCAGACTGCGAGTCATGTAACAGTTGGTTGGCTTCTAGATAGTTCGCCAATTGATTCTGGGCAGCTTTTTCCAGGATTTTTGCTGGCTTAGGAAGAAGAGAAATTGGTCGGTAGTTGCAGAATTGTGAGGGATCCGCATCTGCTTTCTTCAAAATCGGGACTAACATTGCCTGTTTCCATGCCGTCGGGAATTGACCAGTGCATAACGACGAATTCCAAATAGAGAGGAGTGGACTGATCAGTAGAGGGGCCAGATTGCCCATAACCTTAGCAGGGACAGGATCTAGAGGTGACCCCGATTTGCATTGGACAAGCAGACTTAAAGCAGTCTCAGTAGTAAGCACCTTAAAAGACTTCAGCGAAACATTCTGAAGATCAGGGTCACTGGGAAGAGGGGAGGCCATAACAGGATTGAATGAGGATGTTAAATCAACAATTTTCTCCTGAAAGTAGTCCGATAACCCATTGCATAAGGCCTGGCTAGGGGAACTCTGAAACATCATGGCGGGAGGGTTAACAAAGTCTTTGACAATATTGAAAAGTATTTTGGTAGAGTTTTCTGCATTCTTAATTTGTTGGGTGAAGAAATCTCTCATTGTGGACCGTTTTAATTTTTGAATTTTTTTTAAAGCAGTCTTATAAATCGTTTTAGACTCAAGATCATATGCCTGCCGCCATATGCGTTCCAACTGTTTACAACGGCTCTTTTTCTCTCGCAGAGCGGGGGAGAACCAAGGAGCAGAAGGCCTGGATCTGGCTGAGGTGATAGATTTTAATGGGGTAATGGCATCAATGGCAAGTAAAAGGGAGGAGTTGAACTTCGCCACTTCTACGTTTAGGTCCTTTGAGAGAGGATCGAACTGATAAGAAAAAAGAGGGTCAACGGCAGCACGTGTTACTTTATGCCATTTTCTCCCAAAGTCCCTATCAAGAGTTGACGAGATGGGCAACAGGGGAGGAGTTAGATCAAAAGGAAGGAGGTAGTGATCCAACCAAGTAAGAGGAAGCGAGGGAAGGGATGTAATCCCAGGGTGATTCGTGAATATCAAATCAAGAGTGTGTCCCGCTATGTGGGTCGGTCCCTGAACTAATTGGGTCAAGGTCAGGCCCTGCAAGGTCTCCAATAAATGAGATGCTTGTGAGCATAAGGGGTTTTCAGCATGGAGGTTAAAGTCTCCTAGCACGATAAAGTGCGAATGTCTGAGGGAGAGATCCGCTATCAAGTGTAGTAGTGTTGCTAAAGATGAGGCTAAAGCATTGGGGGGGTTGTATACTAAGATGCCAGCAAGAATAACAGTAGCCGAGTCTAGAATAGTAAAGTACATGGCTTCAATAAGCCCAATATTAGTTAATTTCTTGGAAGTCATATTGAGATGTGACCTAAGAATAATGGCAAGATCGCCACCTGTTATAGCGTTTTCTCGATTAATACCCACCAGTCGATAGCCTGTGGGTGTAGCTAAATGAATATCAGGTTTCGAGCTGTCTTTGATCCAAGTCTCCGTAAGAAATAGGATGTCCCAGGCATGGGTATCGAGTGACAACCAGATCTCACTAGCGTGGCGAGGAAGGGAGCGGCAATTAATCAGGGCCGCCTTCAGTGTCATAGGGTGGCTAGGGTGATTGGCCGGATTCAAATATTGAGAGGACCGTTGGCGGCTAGCCCTCTGACACCCGGCGTCAGCGCCTCAATCGGCTGCGCCGGTAGGGAAATCTAGTACAGGGAGCCTTGGTACGATGCAAGTCTCGGACACAAGGATCGCCAGAGTAGATGCATAAAACTGCACAATTAAAATATATACAGATTTAAAAGAGATCTTACGATGTTACCAGCAAAGTGCACAGTAGGAGAAAGATAATAGAAAAAGCGCCCCCGGCTTCCGCCTCAGGGGAAAGTATGCAAGTAGTCTGCGTGGGAGCGGTAATTTACTCCTTAAGTAACAAGGGAGGGCGAGAGGCGTCCAAGAGCTGGACCGCTACCCTGCCTCCCCCTAAGATGGTGGCTAGCCCTCTGACACCCGGCGTCAGCGCCTCAATCGGCTGCGCCGGTAGGGAAATCTAGTACAGGGAGCCTTGGTACGATGCAAGTCTCGGACACAAGGATCGCCACATAGATGCATAAAACTGCACAATTAAAATATATACAAATTTAAAAGAGATCTTACGATGTTACCAGCAAAGTGCACAGTAGGAGAAAGATAATAGAAAAAGCGCCCCCGGCTTCCGCCTCAGGGGAAAGTATGCAAGTAGTCTGCGTGGGAGCGGTAATTTGCTCCTTAACACCTTGGCTGCTAGGGAGATTCCCCTCCTGGGCTGAAGACCATTATTTACCATTGTTCATGACAAGGTCAGCTCGTCATAAGCACACGACCAGTGTACTGCATGACGAGCTGAGCTCGTCATGAGCATGGAAGGGGTTAAGTAACCAGGGAGGGCGGGAGGCGTCCAAGAGCTGGACCGCTACCCTGCCTCCCCCATAGATGGCGGCTTGCCCTCTGACACCCGGCGTCAGCGCCTCAATCGGCTGCGCCGGTAGGGAAATCTAGTACAGGGAGCCTTGGTACGATGCAAGTCTCGGACACAAGGATCGCCACAGTAGATGCATAAAACTGCACAATTAAAATATATACAGATTTAAAAGAGATCTTACGATGTTACGAGCAAAGTGCACAGTAGGAGAAAGATAATAGAAAAAGCGCCCCCGGCTTCCGCCTCAGGGGAAAGTATGCAAGTAGTATACATGTTTTGTTAATAGGAACCATGGTGAACTCATTTAAACTGCAGGTGTAAATAGTATAAATATATGGTTATAGTTTAGACATCCCGCTATGATACAGCAGCTCTCCTTGGAATCTCACTGATCCATGAAGTAGTGGTGTAAGTATTATGTGAGTGACTCGCAGTGTCATGGTCCCCACTGTTGAGTATATGTATGAATTTGTACTTCAGGGAAAGGTGTCATGGTTTTAGAAATTATTTCTCGAGTAGCGCTGCGTCACTAGCACTTAACGCTTTTTGCCACTATTATTATTTACGAATGTAAACATTACAATTTCGGGTTCCTCCTATTGGGTGTTTGACATTTTGGTGTAACTTTGGTCATTAAGTTATTCTCTATTTTTAAACATTGGAGTTGGAATTTTATGGTAATGTATTTTATGAATTTTTTACTGTTTTGGAACTTTTAAATGTTCTACAAATTTTCTTACGTTATGCCCGTCTGCTCTTTTCATTGCTGCAAGGGGGTGAGATCAGGTTTGAATCACTGAAACCTTTACTGTACCAAACAAAAATAGTGACCTTATTACTTGAGTGGACTACCATCCGCCCCAACAAATAATCCACTTTGTCACAGTAAATATTAACACCTACAACAATATGGGACCAACATCTGAAATCTAAATTATTAAGAGAGCGAGTAGAGAATGTTCACAAAAAGGAAACGAAACATTTGGGAATTCTAATTTAATTAATAGTCCTGCTTTGTTTTAGATAGTGTTCCTTGGAAATTCATCACACACACACACAGATCAGTTCTGTCCGGCTGATTCTGAGGTAATTGGCAGTTTGCCTAATTTGCTTAATACTTTTCATGCTTGGGAAAGACATAATTTTTAAGAAGCTTCACTTTGAATAATGAAAACAAATCTTTCAGAGCAGTCCAAACACATATGGCTAAGGTGTAATGACTCTGAAGCGAACAGACTTTAGAACAAAATAATTATTGGCTTTCTCACCAACCCATATTTTAACCTTTTCTGCGGAGAATGAGAGGAGAAAGATCTAGCTTGCAAAATATGTTTTAATGAGGAAAAAAACAGAATCTAATGAAGCAATAGTCCGAGCAAAATTAGGAGGGGCTGCAAAAATATGTACACAATCGAATCAGAATCAGACTATATTTTTGTTTAGTTAATTAAAATCATAACAATATACTAATAATCTCAGTACAATACACAATTAAAATATGGCTTAAAAAGATTGTGATTTTTAACAAATCATTTAAAAAGTCACTGTCATTTTGGCATATGTTGCTCACACTGGCGGTTTACAAAGGGCAATTATGGGTTCTAATCAATTTCTTACCAAGGAATCGTAGCTGAAAGTGTCCCAGGTCCATGTTGACAATATGTGCTAGTCCAGGTTAATTCTGAAATATGGGCCTTCTTGTCCTGGGATTATAATGGAATTAACAAGACTATAAGTCCCAGAATGTTTTTCACTCAAGAACCTGGGCAACATGTAAATGTAAATGTAAATGTACAGGAATTTATATAGCGCAAATCACCAAGCGGTTTCTAAGCGCTTGCTTAGGAAACCCGTCCTGGTATTCCCCTGTGAGATAACCCCGGCAGGGTATCCGCAAGGTGAAAGCCAGGCATCCCGCCGCGAGGGGCCGTTGTGGAGATTAAGCAAGCTATTGCCCAGAGTCGCAGAGTGTGAACCCGTGAATCGAGTAGGCACCGGAGCGAGAATTGTCGAGTCCATGGACATTTTAGGACTCAAGACCCCGCCGAGCCGGGAATTGAACCCTGGTCCCAGGCTGACCTCTGCTTCCAGGTCTGCCTCCTCTAACCAGTGAGCCACACTTCTCCAACATGGCAGAGCTAGAAAGTGTTGTTTAGCACATGAAATTATTGGGAGCAGTGACCTCTGTAGTATTGGTAAACAGAAGCATGCCAAAACGAGTATTTCCTAATATGTACACATGCAGTTTACAATCATCCATCTTTGTTTCACATGTGTATGTTGAACAGTTATTGCCGCATTATTACCAGTGCATACTTCATAAATTAAAAAAATAGAAACATTCAAAGTTTTTCTCAGGAACCCTACACCAGCATTGCTGAATGCTGGGGAGCTGAACACCAGTGTTACCTAATTTTGATTACAACAGATCATGCTTTCTTCTCATGGCCATCTCAAGGGGAGGGCAGATAGGGTTCTCTGCCCTTGGCCCCTGTGGTGGAAGAAATTTAGCCCACGGATTCTACTCCATATTTAGAGTTTCCTCCAGAAATTGGTGGATTTAAGTTCTCTTCAGACTCTAAATGAGGCCTTATGCCCTGTAACATGCTTAAAGGGAAAATAATATTAGCAGCAATGATAATAATAATAATGCTCATTTTATAAGCACTGCATTTTCCTTCTTCGTAGATTCTAACCATAGATAGCAAGGCTGAAAGAAAGAGACAAATATCCTGCATGTATTTGAAGCTCTGTTGTTGATAAATTCCTGGTGCAAGGCTCCTTGGCACAGTACCTGCTTCCTGTGAAATGTCTCACTTTTGAGTCAGGTTTGCATTTCCTCCCTGCATGCCTAAGTGCTACTTCCTCTGTTGATGTTCAGCATCACACCTGAAATTCCTAGTGCTGAAACTACCGGAAGTTTTCAGAGGATGCTGTGACTCTAGTTTCAGCAGGAGGAATGAATTCATGACTTTCTGCCTAAATAGAAAACACCAGCATAGGGTCATCAGCCTCTTGAAGAACATTCTTCTGTTCACAAGTCAAAGAGCCACCCCCTCCTGGTAAGCAGAAATAGGAAAAATCCCTGTTTAACAATCGGAGCAAAGAAGGCCTGTGATCAAGATATCCATGAAAATAGGAATTTCAATTAAAGAATGGTCTGTTGGAAAAGGATGGGGTGTTCTATAGCTAACTGGCTGGTGGTGTTCAGTAGGTCTCAATAGCCTCATATAAGATGAAGGGACAACTCTGGAAAAAAGAAGGCCTGTCGCTTATTAGGGAGGGATGGGATGAAAAATTACCTCAACCAAATTTTGAAAGCCTTCAGATTACTAAAACAGTCTTGTTGTACAGACCTTTGTGTGCATCTTCTGTCAACCACATCACAACTCCACAGATGGGCTTTCTGGGGTGTGCTGCTGATTGAGTAAGCATAAATATGGTTGAATTTGCTTAGCTTCGGTGGCCTCTTTTTAGTGTGCTGCCAGGTTTCATAGAAAATGTTAACATTTTACCATGTTATATGTTTTTGTAGTCACAGTAATAAATAGGTGTTTCTTGCATAAGGGAGACAAAGCAAGATTGGTGGCCACTAAACCTCTGAAAACAAATATATATACACACATATATATATATATGGAAGGGCTGTCTGAAAATAAAATTCTTTGGCCAGCACACAGTCTCGTCACCTTGTGGTTTTACTGCTTGAGAGGTGCAATATATATATATATATATATATATATATATATATATATATATATATATATATATATATATATATATATATATATATATATATATATATATATATATATCCGTTTCACTTCCTCCAACGAAACCGGGACACATTGACTGCGGTGCAAAACAGGGTCAGAGGGTTTCCTGCCAATAGTACTCCATTTCACAAAAAAAAATATATATATATATATATATACATATAACTTTAAAAAAAGTTTATAAAAAGTTTTTTTTTACATTTTTAATCATGGGTTTCTGTTTTTGTCAAATTTAAAATGTGGATTTAAACCAGTTAATGAATTTTTCGAACTGTTGCCATTTCAAATTGTTTGGAAAACAGACTAGGCTACTCATTACAAGTAGTTTGTCCTCGCTGTCTACTATCACGAGGTGTATGATGAAAAAAAGAGAGAAAAAAATGCACTTTTTTCACTGTGTAGCAGTTACTATTTAAAACGCAAGCATTTCCAACTCTGACTGTCTGTGAGCAAGGGCCGATGCCCGAAACGCGTCAGATTGCTTGGTTCAGCTTTTAAATAAAAAATCTGTGCTTTATAATTACTGGATCCGCGTAATTTACTGGGTCGCTGTGGTCGGAGCCTGGGAGATTGCACTTGTTTGATGTTAATTTCGGAAGGTGATTGCTTCCGAGGTGGATCCACTCTCCTGAAGTCGGCTGTCGTGTTCAATCATCCACAAAAGCCTTTCCTGCCAGGAAAATTCGTCAACGACAGCCCCTGTGCCTGCGGAGGTATCGGTTACAAGTTGGAAAATATCGGCGGCGTTTTTTGTAAATTTGAAAAGACGCAAAGGCGCCAAAAACGCCTGTCCAGTCGGAATCCAACGGAAAACGCTCAAATATTTCGGCGGCACGGTGGAGAGGAATACTAAGCACTTGCACGTTACCCTGGGAGCAGGATTGTTGAGCTCGGGTAATTTAGTGCTCACAACATCTTGAAGCAATTTGAACCAGGCGCCATGTCAGAGGAGACCCTCCGTGGCAGGGAAGCGGCGGCAGCCGCTCTGTACTCCAACTTACCCAAGGTAACAACGGGTGTGGGAGGAGGCAGCAATAAAACCGATCAAACTGGTAGCTCCAATACGACAGAAACCCAAATACGTGCTGCATTAAAGAGACTTGAAAAATGCATGTATTCAGAAATGTCCAAGTGGTGGGAGCACAAATCTTTGACTATGTATCTGGAAGAGAATAGAGTCCCCAGAGGCTTACGTATTTTACTGGCACCGAGTTACGATAGGCCTAATCCCAACATGCTTAAGGAGTGGGGCCAAGCTAACTTGGAATCATCTGCTAAGTTGATGCAAATTCTGGTTAAATACGCAGTAATAGATCGTGAACAGCTCATGCAAGAGATTTCAGAAATTAATGAGGAGCTGCTTAAATTCGAACCTCATGATCTAATAACCAAAAGCAGAAAAGAAATTGATGAGCGCATAGCTAAGCAGGAAGAAAAAATTAAAGCCCGCAAGATTTTTAAATTTGCGCGCGACAAGGAAGACTATGCACAGGGAAGAATATTTACTTTCGCGCGCAAATTCGATAATGTGAAGCGCTCCAAATTTGCGCAACAAACGCAGTTGGCTAAACAGGGCAAACCAGATGGACAAACACCGACCTCTGGGCAAGCTCTGGGCCCCACAACAGCTGGAACAAGCCAAATGCACAGCGACAATGAGTCATTGACAAGTGCCCCTACCTCGGATGATGATGCCAGTGGCACTTGGGAGGCAAGCTCAGTTATCCTGGACTTAGGGGAAGAAATGGATTTTTTATCCAACGAAAGACTGCAGTCACTAAGGCCCCGGCACAAACAGCAGACAAAGGGGCAGCAGCAGCAACAAAGCGTGCCAGGAACAACAGAAGACGGGGCCAGCGCCGGAAAAAGTACAAAAGCGCCCAAAAAACCAAAGCGGCAATACTGGCGCAAAAACAAGTGAGTGATAATACTGTAGTAAACCTATCTTTCGTTGACCTTACCAAGGCTGAACAACAACTCTTAAGCCTTGGCCTCTCATATTGTCCAGTTACTGACTTCAACTATGCCAAAACCCGCATAGATGTCTATATGTATATAAGAAAATGGAAGCTCAAAAAATTCTTTGCAATAAAGGAAGGTCTGAACAACAAGACATCACAAGGAATTGGAGCAAACACCAATGCTCTTTCAAATGTGCCCATGCTTCCGGCCAGTGACACCCGAACAGCACTTCAAGTATTGAATCTTATGGGCAATGACGCACTCACCAACGATCTTGCATCCACACAGGATGAACTGAGGGCAGCTGACATTCCCCAAATTGGAGCCAATACCAGTCCTTTCAAACAAACGTCCAAATTTAATCCTACCATGCCCAGAGACTCCATTGATGTTTTTCAGGACGTGGTAGTTGAAGACCTGAAGCGGCTACATCATCAGATCAAGCATAAAAAGCGATACAGAAGCAAACAGGAAACTGAATATCATGCTTTGGTTAAAAAGTTAAGTAATGACCACAACATCATAGTAACCACGGCCGACAAGGGGGGCAATGTAGTCATCTGGCCCCAGGAGGAATATATCAAGGAAGCAAAGCGGCAGCTCGGTGATGGTACCTGCTATTCCATTACCACCATGAGACACTTTGAATCTTCCAAGGAATCACTCAAAAAATTGCTTTTCAAATATAAAAGGGAAGGCATGATTTCCTCGCAAGAATTTGAATTCCTCCATGTCGAGTATCCTGTTTTGCCCAAACTCTACTTACTCCCTAAGATACATAAACTATCAAGACCAGTGCCTGGCCGACCAATCATTTCGGCTATTGCAGGAGTGGCTGAACACGTCACAGAATACATCGATTATTTCCTGCAAAGTCTGGTCCAAGAACTACCTACGTATGTAAGAGACACAGGCGATTTTCTGGCTAAAATCCAAAACACCCAGTGGAATGATGGAATGCTCATGATTACTTTGGACATAGAATCGCTCTATACGAGCATAGAGCATATATGTGGTATAGAAGCACTTGGTTTTTTCCTAGGAAAAAGGCCCATTAATTGTTACCAGCACAACAAAGTACTGATTGAGCTTACATCATGGTGTCTCAATAACAATTTCTTTCTTTTTGGGAGTGACTTATATCTGCAGAAGCGTGGGGTCGCAATGGGGGCCTGTTTCTCTCCCAGCTACGCGTGCTTGCACGTGGGCTGGTGGGAGGAGCAGGTCCTCAGGCGGCAACACGCCCAAATCTTTTCTGATCATGTTTTGCTTTGGCTTCGTTATATTGATGACGTTTTTCTGTTATGGCAGGGTGACAGGAACAGTGCACAACGGTTCATTGACTCTATCAATGTTAACAATGTGAACCTCAAATTCACTAGCTCCATCAGTGATTGTGAGGCAGAATTTTTGGATGTTAAAATCCTTATCCGCAATGGCCAGCTCACCACTAAGCTTCATCGGAAAAGTACTGCGGGCAACAGCATTTTGCACGCTAGCAGTGCACATCCGCGCCATGTGGTAGACAATATTCCTCTAGGTGAACTCTTAAGAATTAAGAGAATTTGTAGTACAGACTCTGATTTGGAATCTTGCACTAATGAAGCTTTGACTAGATTTCGTGCTAGGGGTTATCGTGAATCAGTGCTTAAAACAGCAATGCTAAAAGCCAAAACTAGATCTCGTGCTTCTTTGCTTAAGATTAATAGCAGTGCTGATACATCTTGCACTTCAGATGAAGACACCACGAACCCCAGGTTCCTTACGCCATATAGCAAACAGGCCAGGCAAATAAAATCCATTTTGTCTAAAAGATGGCCTGTTCTTGCTACAGACCCTGTACTGAAATCCGAACTAGCGGAAGTCCCTGTTGTCACCTTTAGGAAAGGTCCCTCACTCAGGTCTCACATCTGCCATGAATTTCCTGAACTTAGAAAAAAGCAGGAATGGATGAAAACAAGATCAGGTTTTATACGCTGCACCTCTTGCAGGGCTTGTAAATTTGGCAAAAGCACTAGGCAATATAGCACGCCGTTCAGTCCAGACCCAATCCAAATCAAGGGTCAATATAACTGTAAAACTGAATTTGCCATTTACGTTTTAACTTGCACATGTGCACTCAGGTATGTCGGCAGCACACGACAACCGGTACACGTTAGGATCCTCCAGCATCTGCGTGCCATCGTTAACAACGACCCAGCCTACCCTGTAGCTAGGCACTTCAAGGCAATACACAACAACAATCTGGAGTGCCTATCTTATTTTGTTATCTCTGCAATAGACAAACCCAGAAGAGGCGGAGATAGGGTCAAATTGCTGAGAAGAATGGAGTCTCACTTCATTCTTGAGCTAGACAGCAGATCTCCAAATGGCCTTAACAACACGGAGGACCTACATGTGTTTCTGTAAATCAAGCCTTGCTTTGTCCACTTCGTTTTGTATTACTTTGGGTGGTAGGGTTCTCTTGGTTGCCGCCCTCCCCCACGTGATGAATATTTTGTTTCCTTGTTGGGTTATTGCACGTATTATCTGCATATATTATTTTACGGTGGTTCATTACTTATGTATTAGTATTTAATTTTTTGGGGTACACTCATTTGAGGACATAGACAACAGTTTTTTTTCTGTAGTCCCTGATTAATATGTTTTTGCAACAGTTCGCATTTTGACAATGACATCCCCTTGATTATTATACCAAATTAGCCCATGCCTCATAACTATGCTGCTACAGTCGTATGTTTACATATTACGCTGATTTGCACTTTGTTGAATATAGATGCAACATTATACTGTTTACATTCAAGCGTATTTTGTACATAACCAACAATATTATTGCGGGTTTTTTTAATTGCATCTGTTATAAGAATAGCAATTATATTTTTTAAAATGATGCACTTTGCACTTTATTCTGCTATTTTGCACTATCAACTTTGAATGTTGGCGTGGGCTTTATGTGTGTATATATATTTGTTATATACAACCTTTTTGGTATTTGCATTTTAAGCTGTTAAAAAAGTTTTTTTTTACATTTTTAATCATGGGTTTCTGTTTTTGTCAAATTTAAAATGTGGATTTAAACCAGTTAATGAATTTTTCGAACTGTTGCCATTTCAAATTGTTTGGAAAACAGACTAGGCTACTCATTACAAGTAGTTTGTCCTCGCTGTCTACTATCACGAGGTGTATGATGAAAAAAAGAGAGAAAAAAATGCACTTTTTTCACTGTTTAGCAGTTACTATTTAAAACGCAAGCATTTCCAACTCTGACTGTCTGTGAGCAAGGGCGGATGCCCGAAACGCGTCAGATTGCTTGGTTCAGCTTTTAAATAAAAAATCTGTGCTTTATAATTACTGGATCCGCGTAATTTACTGGGTCGCTGTGGTCGGAGCCTGGGAGATTGCACTTGTTTGACATATATATATATATATATATTTGTTTTCACCTCCTCTGAAAATGCCGGGACACCATGACAGCGGTGCAAGTACAGGGTCAGAGGTTATCCTGTAGTCAATCTCCAGTTTTCACAGCAAAAACACGTTCTGCCAATGCACTCCACTCCGATAAAATCACCACTTCCACGTTCCGTTGCAATAAAGGATTAATTTATTCCAGCATGTTAAGTTTGAAAGATGGAAAAACCCAACGCGTTTCAGCGATCACCTCGCCTTGGTCACGGGTGATTAACACACGGATCTTAATGCATTAAATAAAGTTTCTTGAAAACAAAACAAAAGTGCATGACATCACAGTGTTTGTCAACATAAACAATGGACTTGAGATTAACAAACCAACATCGGGCCATTTATAAACATGCAATCTATGCAACTATTAGCATAATAACTTCATCTTGTTTTAAATCGACTGACATTATGGGCTTGCAATTCATCATCCCAGGTCAAAGGATTCCGCTTTATACAAAAAAAATATATATATCGAAAATGTATGCAAAGAGCCGTTAGGCAATTTAGATGCATATCAGCTAATACCATAACTGGGCAGACCTAAACAATCAGAGCTCTGCATTACATCTATTCCGACAGCTGTATATAAAATGCAACTGCTCCTACTCGTATGGTATGTACATATAATATCTCAAGTGAGAAAATATACAAAATAAGATATTTTGGCAAAGGCAATGAATAAGTCGCACCAAAAGCAAGATACATCACATCTCGTAAATCCCAGTGGAAAGATTGCAAAAAACTGCAATATACGTTAAGTCAGTATAGCATCCTCATATCTCTTCATCCCCAATGGTTATAAAAATGCGGAATCCTCCACATAGATAACTCCAAGCTTGCAAAAAAAAATTATTTTGCAATATACATTAAGTCAGTATAGCATCCTCATATCTCTTCATCCCCAGTGGGTAAAAACAAACGGAATCCTTCACATAGATAGCTTCAAGCTTGCATTACCTGAGCAAAAAGAAAGGAGAAATAATGCCCGTCAGAGCAAACCAAGATGTCTAAAATACGGCCAAGGTTTGTATACAAACACATAACAAACAGTGAAATTATCTACAATATGTGAATTAAAAACACATCAGAGCTCCAAAAGCAGAAGGCTCAGAGATACAAATGCCTACTCTAACTTCTACACAGCGATTAACAGCATTGCCCTAATTGATCAAATCAAGAGGAAATCAAGAGGAAATCAATCACCCAAATGCCAGGCCAATTCCTCTTCTGAATTCAACCCAGACGGGATTCTAGTGTCCAGATCTAAGATGTACCTACTCTCCATTTGTCGTAGCTTGCGTATCCTGTCACCACCTCTCTTACTGGGGGGAATCCTGTCAATCACGAAGAACTTCAATAGATTCCGGTTACTGTTATGTTGTTCATCGAAATGTCTGGCAACCGGTGAATGTTGGTCTTTATTCTGGATTGCCCGCTTGTGTTCCAGAACACGTTTTTTTACCGGAAACATAGTGCTCCCCACATACTTCCTAGCACACGGGCAAATCAGAATGTACACACAGTAGTCAGACAGACAGGAAAGATGTTTACTGATGGTTTTTTCAGTTTCTTCTACAGGAAAAAACACTTTCTTAACATTGGAGCTAAGCTTGCAAGCCTTGCATGTCATACAAGTATAAAAACCCTGTATATCAGGTTTCTTCTGTAGTGCTCTGCTGATGTCATTCTTGCTCAGTTTAGTCCTCAGTGAGTCTGCCTTACGAAATGTGACATTCGGATTACTGCCCAGAACGTCGTCAAGAGTAGACTCAGTTCTGAGAACTTTCCAATGTTTTTTCAAACATCTCTGTACCTGCCAAGAATTGGAGTGATACGTAGATAGAAATCTGACTACATTTGTGTCATTAGGAGATATTTTTTCTTCTTTGGGGCTTAGAAGATCATCATGAGAGATCCTACTGGCTTTTAGAAACGCCTCTTTGATCATATTGGGTTGATAGCCTCTTTCCAGGAAGCGTTCTGTCATACATTCACCTTCTTTGATAAAGTCTTGCTCCAGGCTGCAATTCCTCCGAGCCCGGAGGAATTCGCCAAAAGGTATACTGCGTATGAGGGACTTAGGGTGACCACTGTCTGCATGCAGCAGGGTATTTCCAGCGGTGGATTTTCTAAACAGTTTGGTCACAAGTTTATCTTTAGGCACCATGATGGATAAATCCAAAAATTCTGTGGTACAGCCACTGATTTTTCCTTCCAGCTTCAGGTTTAAATCATTTTGGTTCAGAGTTTGGATAAACTGTTCTGCCAATGCCTGCAGTCCATCCCAAATGATGAACAAATCATCAATATATCGCAGCCATATTATCACATGGCTGCGATATGCTGCTTGTGTCCTCTCCACCTGCTGCTCCCAGCTTGCCATGAATAAATTAGCGAAGCTGGGAGCAAAACAAGTTCCCATCGCAGTCCCTTGTCGCTGTCTATAATAGACATCATTGAAGATAAAGAAATTGTTCTCCAGACAGAAAGCCATCATCTGAAGAATCATCTCAGTATGATTCAAGAATGATATGGACCTAGTACTCAAGTGTATATAAAAAACAGCTCCATCATGCTGTTGTGATCCTCAGTCCCTGATGAAATGCAGAGTGACATGAAACGCGTCGGAAGAAAAGGACATTTGGCAGGCAAATTTCATTTCCTGTACACGGCAACCTCCAATAAAGAATTGAAGCTTATTTTCCTGCTGTGGGCCCTTCCTTAACGGGTAGTTCTTTTGATGGATATATATATATATATATATATATAGCAGAGAAACGTCTTCACAGGTATTCCGACCACAGACGAAGCGAGACCCAAAATTAGTGCAGAAATATTATTTAGTGCTCATCACCAAGCCGCCATTACGCGTTTCGACCTCAACAGGCCTTGATCACATGACACAGGTCAAAGGGCGTAGTGCATTTTTATAGTTAAAGTACAAAGTGCCATGAACAAACAAAGAGGAAATACTATGCAATTGTTTGTATATATATATATATATATATATATATATATATATATATATATATATATACCCCCATTCAGTCTCCTGTTATTTATGGAACAATGAGGACCAGAGTTAGGAAAAAAATGTGCCCAGCTTGGATGATACAGAGAAGCAAGTCCTAAGCCAGGAAAACAAAGATCACCATACAGACAAACTTGAACAGCACTTTATTGTTCCTGGGATAGATAAAGTGGTGTCTACCCTTGCCCTGAGTGAACTGACTACAGATGAGATGACTGCTGGCAGGTTGCTCAATCAAATAAAGCACTTCAACTATGGATCGTCTGTGTGGATTCCTCCTTTTGTGCTTCCTGAAATGACGGATTTATGCGGCTTGCACGGCCGGTGAGGAAACCCACTGCTGAGAGGCGGGCCCGTTCTGGCTTCACATTGAGGTTAGAAGTGACGGGCAGAAGAGGTGTAGGAGCCTGTTCAGGGCGGGAACCTGCACCAGTGCGTTTGAACTACTTAAATGCAGGGCAGTCACAGTGCTTTTTAACAGGACATCTACTCACCTGAGGTAATATTTGGGACGATTGAGAATGAATAGCGCACCCACAGGGGAATCATGTACACACGAACTACAAATACCAGGAGGCTGCGAGAGCGCCACGCCCACTGAGGCAGGTGTAAGAAATATAAACTGAACGTGTGTAGCGAGCTCTTCATTTCTCCCCGCTGCCACTGAGGAAAGGAGATAATATCCTGAAACGCGTCTGGCATAAGAGAAACATGAGATGCCTGGATTTGAGCGAGATGACTGCTGGCAGGTTGCTCAATCAAATAAAGCACTTCAACTATGGATCGTCTGTGTGGATTCCTCCTTTTGTGCTTCCTGAAATGACGGATTTATGCGGCTTGCACGGCCGGTGAGGAAACCCACTGCTGAGAGGCGGGCCCGTTCTGGCTTCACATTGAGGTTAGAAGTGACGGGCAGAAGAGGTGTAGGAGCCTGTTCAGGGCGGGAACCTGCACCAGTGCGTTTGAACTACTTAAATGCAGGGCAGTCACAGTGCTTTTTAACAGGACATCTACTCACCTGAGGTAATATTTGGGACGATTGAGAATGAATAGCGCACCCACAGGGGAATCATGTACACACGAACTACAAATACCAGGAGGCTGCGAGAGCGCCACGCCCACTGAGGCAGGTGTAAGAAATATAAACTGAACGTGTGTAGCGAGCTCTTCATTTCTCCCCGCTGCCACTGAGGAAAGGAGATAATATCCTGAAACGCGTCTGGCATAAGAGAAACATGAGATGCCTGGATTTGAGCGAGATGACTGCTGGCAGGTTGCTCAATCAAATAAAGCACTTCAACTATGGATCGTCTGTGTGGATTCCTCCTTTTGTGCTTCCTGAAATGACGGATTTATGCGGCTTGCACGGCCGGTGAGGAAACCCACTGCTGAGAGGCGGGCCCGTTCTGGCTTCACATTGAGGTTAGAAGTGACGGGCAGAAGAGGTGTAGGAGCCTGTTCAGGGCGGGAACCTGCACCAGTGCGTTTGAACTACTTAAATGCAGGGCAGTCACAGTGCTTTTTAACAGGACATCTACTCACCTGAGGTAATATTTGGGACGATTGAGAATGAATAGCGCACCCACAGGGGAATCATGTACACACGAACTACAAATACCAGGAGGCTGCGAGAGCGCCACGCCCACTGAGGCAGGTGTAAGAAATATAAACTGAACGTGTGTAGCGAGCTCTTCATTTCTCCCCGCTGCCACTGAGGAAAGGAGATAATATCCTGAAACGCGTCTGGCATAAGAGAAACATGAGATGCCTGGATTTGAGCGAGATGACTGCTGGCAGGTTGCTCAATCAAATAAAGCACTTCAACTATGGATCGTCTGTGTGGATTCCTCCTTTTGTGCTTCCTGAAATGACGGATTTATGCGGCTTGCACGGCCGGTGAGGAAACCCACTGCTGAGAGGCGGGCCCGTTCTGGCTTCACATTGAGGTTAGAAGTGACGGGCAGAAGAGGTGTAGGAGCCTGTTCAGGGCGGGAACCTGCACCAGTGCGTTTGAACTACTTAAATGCAGGGCAGTCACAGTGCTTTTTAACAGGACATCTACTCACCTGAGGTAATATTTGGGACGATTGAGAATGAATAGCGCAGCCACAGGGGAATCATGTACACACGAACTACAAATACCAGGAGGCTGCGAGAGCGCCACGCCCACTGAGGCAGGTGTAAGAAATATAAACTGAACGTGTGTAGCGAGCTCTTCATTTCTCCCCGCTGCCACTGAGGAAAGGAGATAATATCCTGAAACGCGTCTGGCATAAGAGAAACATGAGATGCCTGGATTTGAGCGAGATGACTGCTGGCAGGTTGCTCAATCAAATAAAGCACTTCAACTATGGATCGTCTGTGTGGATTCCTCCTTTTGTGCTTCCTGAAATGACGGATTTATGCGGCTTGCACGGCCGGTGAGGAAACCCACTGCTGAGAGGCGGGCCCGTTCTGGCTTCACATTGAGGTTAGAAGTGACGGGCAGAAGAGGTGTAGGAGCCTGTTCAGGGCGGGAACCTGCACCAGTGCGTTTGAACTACTTAAATGCAGGGCAGTCACAGTGCTTTTTAACAGGACATCTACTCACCTGAGGTAATATTTGGGACGATTGAGAATGAATAGCGCACCCACAGGGGAATCATGTACACACGAACTACAAATACCAGGAGGCTGCGAGAGCGCCACGCCCACTGAGGCAGGTGTAAGAAATATAAACTGAACGTGTGTAGCGAGCTCTTCATTTCTCCCCGCTGCCACTGAGGAAAGGAGATAATATCCTGAAACGCGTCTGGCATAAGAGAAACATGAGATGCCTGGATTTGAGCGAGATGACTGCTGGCAGGTTGCTCAATCAAATAAAGCACTTCAACTATGGATCGTCTGTGTGGATTCCTCCTTTTGTGCTTCCTGAAATGACGGATTTATGCGGCTTGCACGGCCGGTGAGGAAACCCACTGCTGAGAGGCGGGCCCGTTCTGGCTTCACATTGAGGTTAGAAGTGACGGGCAGAAGAGGTGTAGGAGCCTGTTCAGGGCGGGAACCTGCACCAGTGCGTTTGAACTACTTAAATGCAGGGCAGTCACAGTGCTTTTTAACAGGACATCTACTCACCTGAGGTAATATTTGGGACGATTGAGAATGAATAGCGCACCCACAGGGGAATCATGTACACACGAACTACAAATACCAGGAGGCTGCGAGAGCGCCACGCCCACTGAGGCAGGTGTAAGAAATATAAACTGAACGTGTGTAGCGAGCTCTTCATTTCTCCCCGCTGCCACTGAGGAAAGGAGATAATATCCTGAAACGCGTCTGGCATAAGAGAAACATGAGATGCCTGGATTTGAGCGAGATGACTGCTGGCAGGTTGCTCAATCAAATAAAGCACTTCAACTATGGATCGTCTGTGTGGATTCCTCCTTTTGTGCTTCCTGAAATGACGGATTTATGCGGCTTGCACGGCCGGTGAGGAAACCCACTGCTGAGAGGCGGGCCCGTTCTGGCTTCACATTGAGGTTAGAAGTGACGGGCAGAAGAGGTGTAGGAGCCTGTTCAGGGCGGGAACCTGCACCAGTGCGTTTGAACTACTTAAATGCAGGGCAGTCACAGTGCTTTTTAACAGGACATCTACTCACCTGAGGTAATATTTGGGATGATTGAGAATGAATAGCGCACCCACAGGGGAATCATGTACACACGAACTACAAATACCAGGAGGCTGCGAGAGCGCCACGCCCACTGAGGCAGGTGTAAGAAATATAAACTGAACGTGTGTAGCGAGCTCTTCATTTCTCCCCGCTGCCACTGAGGAAAGGAGATAATATCCTGAAACGCGTCTGGCATAAGAGAAACATGAGATGCCTGGATTTGAGCGAGATGACTGCTGGCAGGTTGCTCAATCAAATAAAGCACTTCAACTATGGATCGTCTGTGTGGATTCCTCCTTTTGTGCTTCCTGAAATGACGGATATATATATATATATATATATATATATATATATATATATATATATATATATACCCCCATTCAGTCTCCTGTTATTTATGGAACAATGAGGACCAGAGTTAGGAAAAAAATGTGCCCAGCTTGGATGATACAGAGAAGCAAGTCCTAAGCCAGGAAAACAAAGATCACCATACAGACAAACTTGAACAGCACTTTATTGTTCCTGGGATAGATAAAGTGGTGTCTACCCTTGCCCTGAGTGAACTGACTACATGTGAAATTGGAATCCTGACTTGTCTTTGTCCCAGCTAACATGCTAATCTGGCACGTGTGCTGATGACCAGTGCTTCTGATTATGATTCTGAGGTTCAGAATTTATTATGCAATATTGTGGCCACTGAGGATATTCTGGCCTACATGTTTGGTACCAAGTTTATACTCCAGATAGAACCCAGGTGATTGATGGCAATGAAGGGTGAGAATCCCAGGTTGGTGAAATGTTTCTCTTTATAAGGCATGAATTTCACTGTGGAGCACAAAGTTGGACTGAAACAGGAGAATGAAAGATACACTTTCCTTCTCATCTTGTAATCTGGTGATCAGAACTCTCCAATGGTGGAGTTAGGATCTGGGGAGTGTAATCTTGGAGGGGCATCTGTTGGGATGGGAATGTCTCCTGCATTGTAAACTGGCATTTACCCATGCCCTGAGTGACCCAACTGCATATGAAACTGGTATATGTACTTTTCTTTGGTTGTCCATGGTGATTCTGAGGTCCAGAAGCTGTTCTGTTAGCTGGAAGGGTGAACCAGCCCTATTAGCTCGACATGAAATTAATTCCCATGTCCTGGGTTGTTCAGATAAAGCATTTGTGGCACTGTCCTGTTTTTATAGCATTGACTAGACTTTTTTCTCTAGTTCAGATGGAGTGTGGTGCCTCCAGACCCTACTTGTGTAAAGCACTGCTTATATATGGCAACCAGACCCATGTACTGACATCCTGTGTGCAAGTTGAGTGCATGTTTGTGAAGTGTGGTAGCAGTCAGGGCCGGACTGGCCATAGCGGGCATTTCCCAGTTGGGCCGGTTCTGTGCCTGTGAGGGCCAGTTTTGTCACTCGGGACCGGTTTTGCAGCAGTGCTGCAATATCGGCCCCCTGTAACAAAAGCTGAAGTAATGCTTCTTGCTAGCAACTTCCAACCCACCCAACCCCCCCCCCCACTCCCAGGGCCGGTTGAGGAGCAGCAATCTGCTTGGGCTGGCGGCTGTTTCCAGTCCACCCCTGGTAACAGTAATGTGTGGTGTTGTAAGTGCATAGTTTTTTAGAGTAGCAGGATCCATTTTGGATTGTCCCTGGTTTTACACGACAGAAGATGGAGGTTGGAGTACAACTTATCCAGATAGCATAAGTGTATTGCCTGGATTCCTGAACCTGAAGCGAGGTACCCAAGACACTAAAGTGTGGGAGGATGGAGACATGGCTGCCATTAGAATTTTAAGGGGACCTTTTATCTTTTAGTTCTTGCTGAACACTAGCATTTGGTTAACAGTAGAGGAGTGTGCATGAGTCAGTAGAATCCATTGTTAGGGGAAGGTAAGTTCCTAGATAAAGCCTGCCCCCTGTGTCTCTCCCAATATACCACTTGAGGAAGGCTGATGACAATCAGGTGCTGATGCTTCACACTTCATTTTTGCTCATGTTTTGAATGAGCCAGCAATGTGACTAAGTGTTGTGAAAGCCATCATCTTCACAAAGACTACATATTTTCTGCACCCAAAAAATTTAATTTGAAAGGGAACCACTTAAAACTGGTTCATAGGCTTTGGACAGTATATCAACATCACTTATCTGGAAAATCTGAATAAAGGTGGGAACCAAACTATCCCACTTTGCTTCAAGTTCTTCTTATACAAGGAGGAGAGTGCAGTGCATAATATTCAAACACATACTGAGGTTCACGGCTGGTGTCAGCCCAACAGCCACTTTCCCAGAGGTGATTGACTATTGTCTTTAATCTGTGCATCTTGCTGGAGGGCTGTGAGCCTGCAGAGATTATAAAAGACTCCCTGTCTGCTCTGAGAAGCAACATGTTTTACTGGCCCTGCAGGAGGAAAGAATGTCTAGAAGAAGAAGTAGCCCAGTCATTTTTCCCATTGTATGGGGCACCTTGAAGAAAGGATTAACTAAAGGGAGTTTTACCCACACCAGCGCATTCAATAAGGGGCCTCCCTACATATTAGTTATGTGGCAACCTATGTGAAGCATCATCAAAGCCAAGCAACAGCATTCCTTCCTATATCATCACGAAGTAACCTGAGGGACCTGCAATGGCACAGCCCTTAATGAGCTGTCAGACGAGGACCAACAACATTACCGTAGCACAGGACCCACGTTGGCCAGGAGTCCTTGAATGCCAAAGACACATGACCGCTGAAGAGACCTGGAATGCTGTTAGGTATCCAGCATCAAGACCCAAGAGGAGGGGCCATTGTCCTTGCTCCTGGCCCGTTGGTTCACTAACTCTATGACCGCGAAGGGGGTGCACCACCACCAGCCCCTGCATTTGACACCATTCGAGTGCAGAAGTAGCCTGAGGCCTAAATATAGAAACTGAAAGACTATGTTTTGGACTAAAAATAAAAGTATGCAGTTAAGAGAGATTAACGATTGCTGTTGAGAACTCTTTTTGATCAAGCTATGATACAAACTGACATACATGTTACTGTATAGAATAAATGTTCACACAGCCCAATTGCGAGCTTGCACTTGTCCATGATTCGTACCTTTGATCTTTTTCATTGCTTCTAGAACTTAATAGTCAGGTGTACAATTTCTTTAGAAGTTTTCTAGATCCCCATACCTGTGTTTCATAGAACTATGTGACTGAAAACCTATTATTCGGATATTGTTCCAATTTGCTGTGAGAGTAACACACTTTACTTTTTATTAAGACAAGAAGTGTGATGGAATTTAATTATTGAAATATTGTGTCTGACTTTACCCCCACACTTCCTCATTAAGAAGCATTTGAAAGCTCATCTCTGCTACCCTGAGAATCAACTGCAGAAGGGGTGTACTTAGCCCAGTTTGCAGAGCCATAGTAGACATCAGAGGCATTTAAAGGAAATTACCCCACCTACTACAGTTGGGGCCCAGTAGTCACTACCAGACTTGTAGCCGCATGAACATGGTATTGAAATTGTTCACGTGAACCAGTGCAGAGAGCACCAGAATAATGTGGTGTCTGCAAAAGAAACCCAATAGAATTTACACTGCTGCAGATTGCAAACATGATAAACATTGTGTGCATAAGACCATGAAAAGCCCATTTGTAAAGTCCAGTCCTGAAGCAACATGGGCTATGATTGCTGATGCTCTCAGTGATATTCAAATAAGAGGAATTGTTCAGAGGGGGTTAAAGCTAAAATAAAATGTCTTGGACACAACAGTGATTAATGGCAGAAGTTCAAAGATTATTTGGGAGGGCTCCGCATGCCAGTCTTGCTTCACATATGCAATGCCAGGTAAATACCAATGCCACTTGTCTAGTCTTCGTTTAGTTCTGTGGTAAGATGTTTCTTATTAGTCCATTGTGACCAAATGCCATTCCTTATAATTAATGTGGCTTATTTCAAAATGATAAATTAAAGAGGCACTGCATGTCTGCATTTCATTTCGTTATGATCATTCCTTCTTGAGCTGCAATGGATTTTTCTGTCAGAGATGATACACTAGTCGATTCCCAGCTGCCATACATCTATATCAGATGTGTTGTCATTCTCTCATTCTTGGGCAATGTCTTGAATTAGCTAACATCAGCTCTATGAAATAACGGGACAGCTTGTGGTTAGGTAGGTCAAGTTTCCTCTTCACACCTACCAGCAATGTATTTGGGGTCAGCAAGTTCATTCTGCCAGGGGGAGTGATTTATTCAGAGGGGGCATCACTTTCTTTGGGGCTTAAACCTGTGTTGCTGCAGTTTTCGGCGGGGGGCATCTTCCTCCCATGCCTCCCCTCAGCCACCGCAAGCCTCCTACTCGGCCGCCGAGCGAGGGGGGGGTACATCGGCCCTACAAACTCCTTCAAGACTACACTACCCAGGCGCCATAGCGGCGCGACACGCCGCCCATTGACATTTTGCGCCAGGAGGCGCTTGAAAAGCAGTCCAGCCCCGGCGGAGCGGGGGCATCACTTTCTTTGGGGCTTAAACCTGTGTTGCTGCAGTTTTCGGCGGGGGGCATCTTCCTCCCATACCTCCCCTCAGCCGCCGCAAGCCTCATCCGCGGCTGCCGAGCGAGGGGGGTACATCGGCCCTACAAACTCCTTCAAGACTACACTACCCAGGCACCATAGCGGCGCGACACGCCGCCCATTGACATCTCGCGCCAGGAGGTGCTTGAAAAGCAGTCCAGCCCTGGCGGAGCGGGGGGCATCACTTTCTTTGGGGCTTAAACCTGTGTTGCTGCAGTTTTCGGCGGGGGGAATCTTCCTCCCATACCTCCCCTCAGCCACCGCAAGCCTCATCCGCGGCCGCCGAGCGAGGGGGGGTACATCGGCCCTACAAACTCCTTCAAGACTACACTACCCAGGCGCCATAGCGGCGCGACACGCCGCCCATTGACATCTCGCGCCAGGAGGCGCTTGAAAAGCAGTCCAGCCCCGGTGGAGCGGGGGGCATCACTTTCTTTGGGGCTTAAACCTGTGTTGCTGCAGTTTTCGGCGGGGGGCATCTTCCTCCCATACCTCCCCTCAGCCGCCGCAAGCCTCATCCGCGGCCGCCGAGCGAGGGGGGGTACATCGGCCCTACAAACTCCTTCAAGACTACACTACCCAGGCGCCATAGCGGCGCGACACGCCGCCCATTGACATCTCGCGCCAGGAGGCGCTTGAAAAGCAGTCCAGCCCCCGCAGAGCGGGGGGCATCACTTTCTTTGGGGCTTAAACCTGTGTTGCTGCAGTTTTCGGCGGGGGGAATCTTCCTCCCATACCTCCCCTCAGCCGCCGCAAGCCTCATCCGCGGCCGCCGAGCGAGGGGGGGGGTACATCGGCCCTACAAACTCCTTCAAGACTACACTACCCAGGCGCCATAGCGGCGCGACACGCCGCCCATTGACATCTCGCGTCAGGAGGCGCTTGAAAAGCAGTCCAGCCCCGGTGGAGCGGGGGGGCATCACTTTCTTTGGGGCTTAAACCTGTGTTGCTGCAGTTTTCGGCGGGGGGCATCTTCCTCCCATACCTCTCCTCAGCCGCCGCAAGCCTCATCCGCGGCCGCCGAGCGAGGGGGGGTACATCGGCCCTACAAACTCCTTCAAGACTACACTACCCAGGCGCCATAGCGGCGCGACACGCCGCCCATTGACATCTCGCGCCAGGAGGCGCTTGAAAAGCAGTCCAGACCCCGCGTCGCGGGATCGCGCGCGGGGCTAAGCCCGGGCAAAGGGCGGGCCCTCTGTGGCCCTCGGAGTCCTGAGGAGGATGGGACGGGGCTACCCCCTTGGCTCTTTCTTAAGAAGAGGTAAAGAAAGACTTTTTGCTTCCTTTTTGTTTTTTGGCATACTGACTTTGCTTTTCCCCAGGACATTTTTCCCTGCCGATGCGTATGATTTGTTGATAACTACTTTGCTTTACTCAAATTATACTATGACTCGCAAGGGGGATAATACAAACAGTACAACGTTGTCCATTGCTGGAGAAGTCAATAAAGGCATATCTCCCCAGCCAACACAATCAGTAGACTTGGAGCACGCATTTGCGTGGTTAGACGACCTAAATACCCTGTGTAAAACTAAACATGTTTTAGTGCAATCACCGCTTCCTGCCGAAAGTTCCTGTGTTCTTCCCGATACAGTTAGCCCCCTGCAACCCCTCCCATTACTTAAAACAGCCAACATTGAAAACACCCAAAGGATTCCATCTCCCCAGTTCTCATCTGCTAAAAGGAAATGTAGTGAGGATAATCAGATTGGGAACCAATCAAAATTGCAAAAATTGTGCCAAAGCCCCACAGCTCCACTTAGTAATTCTCCCATGACTCCTGAGGTTGCCGAGAAATCAGCCGTTCGAACATCTCCAACACAGCTGGATTTATTATCTCTTATTGAACAACTGGTCAGCTCTATTATATCACCACTAATAGAAAAAATACACACACTAGGGGACAGGCTGTTTGGAATGGAGGAAACCATCAAGTCGAACTTTTTAGCCAATAAATGCTTTAAAACATCTAATTCTTCCCACCCACCTTCTACTCCTAAAGTCCCCAAGCCCATTATGCAAGACAAAAGGGCTCCAACTCAACCAAGAGTCCCTATCGCACCAGCTCCAATAGCCCGCAGAACTTATTCTAAACCAATTTTGCCGCGGTTTACTGTTCCTAGAGCACAGTATAATAAAGTTACTCCCATCCAACTCCCACCGGAGGCAGCGCCTTTTGTATGTGTCCTTGCGGGAGTACCACTACTTACACCGGGGAAAACCGAGAGACAACATGACCTGCTGAACAAGGTTAAATTCTGGCTCACACAAAACAGACCCCTGCCACCTAACCTCAAGGGTACAATACTGAGTGTCAGAAGGGTGAGTTGGCTGGGTTCCCTCCAAAAAGACATCGATGGTGACCTAGTACTCGTCAGATTTAGGCAGAGACACATTGTCCCATACCTGCGTACCTGTGCACCCCAAGTGGGAAACGGCCCAATTTCTGTCTGGGATTTGCATGATTTTTACCCGAGAATGCCGTGTTCTCCCACATCCAGTCTAAAGGCAGGCTGCAACACGCTAATGGGCAGATGACTCTATGTATCGAGCGGCCGTAGCCTTCCCACCTATATCCATCAGGAATCACTGTTTTACAGTCCTAAGTATTGCAACCCCTATTAATTAATGTTTGATTTAAGCTTAACCTATGAAAAGTACGCTATAATTAATATACTTATCCCCACAGGTTGGGCAAAAGTTTTTTAACTTGTAGATATTATATGTTATTGTATGTATGTTTTTATCTATAACTGATTTTAACTGTACGCTTTTATGATTTTTAAACCAAAATCGAATAAAGCTATAATGACTGACTGATTTATTCAGAGACAACTCTATTCCAACGTGTTTGTAACATGCTACAACTTAGAAGGATTTGGGAAAATGTGCCCTTCTCTGGCATGTTCATTATACAAACAGGGTCTAACACAAGTTCAATTGTATAGCGTTGTGAATACTTATAAAATACCCTGTGCTCCTTTTTTACCAGAACAAGACTCAAAGTAGTCAACATGGTGATTGCATGTGGTTGGACACGTATCATTCTCCTCTGCATCCTCAGATCACCCTCCTTTTTTACTGAGGTTCGTCAAGGTGCCCAACGCATGCTGTAGAAAAGACTTGGGAGTCTAAGAGACAGCACCATTGGTTATTTTGTTGGGAAATATCCTTGCCTCAATTTGTGGGTAATCTGGAAGCTGTAAGCAGTTATCACAGGTACCAGGTGTGTGACAAATTGTCAAGAATAAGAAATATTCATTATTGTTCATGTTGAACCTTTCTGCGAGGCGATAACATGATTTTATGGAATCTCTCAATGCCAGGTTATTTTGATGCCCCTATTGTGGCCCAACCACTAAACCCTTTTATACTACATGTTTCTGCCAATACACCATCCATTCAAAAGGTAGTCACTTTGTAACCGTGTCCCGCAAAAGGGATCTTATCTCCTTTCCACCATACAGAAAATGCATATATGTGTTGTTAACCATTGCCAATCTTTCAGTTTAGATTAATGGTTCCTCTAGTAGAGAATACTGGTGTTACCAAACTACCAAAGGAGATCACCAATAGGAGTTACAGATGTAGGGTAGTAAAGCATCCCTCCAAACTGTGTGGAAAGTGAAATTCTGGGTGTCCTTCCAGACCAAAATAAAGCCTTGAGCTCATCATCAATAACCTTGAAGTAACATATTTGGAAATAATTTTGCAAAGAGCAGTCATCCCCTGTAATGACTACAACAAAAACAAGGTGATGGATGTAATGCATTCCTACCATCACCTTTTGGGTTTTGATGTAACACCCTAAGTGGCCAAGAGCATGCCCAGATGTGGGTAATGTGCTCACAGTGACATTTGAACCAAGCAGCTATCACCAACTGAAGAGCCTGTACTTAGGTGAAAGCGATCTTGGATTGCTTGTGGTCCAGTTCTTGAAGCACCTGGTGTGTCACTTTGGGTTGGACTGTTCCTATTTGAGAAAGCTCTGTACTAATTTGCGCATAGCTGGTTCCAAATTGAGGTGGTGTGGTGGGCAAAAAACAATGTCTTGGAATGCTACCCCATGTGATTGCCGGTGGTTATACAAATTGCAAGCATTTCTCCCATCACCATTTATGTGTTTGATGTACTCTCCTAAGTGACAAGAGTATGCTCAGACTTGGGTCCCATGCTCACTGTGCCATTGAAACCAAGCTACAGCCCACTAAAGAGCCTCAATCAGGACAAAATAGACTTGGGTCGATTGTGTTCCCGTTTAGGCAGGACCTGGCCATGTAGTTTGGGGTAGACTGTCCCTAATGGACCAGATTCAAGTCTGATTTGCATATGGCTAGGTCCAAACTGTTTGGCATGGTGTGAAAAAGAATGAGGAGCTGGGATGCTACCACGAGTGATTTCCAGTGGTTAGAGCAACTATAATCATCCCCATCACCTTTTGTGTGTTTGGCTTGCTTTTACACACCCTGAAATAAAATAGAAAACAAAAAAACATATTCTAACCCAAACTGCTTATCTCTCATAAATAAGCGAACATCCAGCATCCTAAAAAAGTATTCAGTTTGCTAGTTTCTTATACTGAATGAATCCACGATATTAAAAACGACATCAATCTATTCATGATATAACCATAAGAATCACAAAAATAAAGAAAACATCAACGACCTCTCTTGTAAGGACTTGAACAAAACATTTACATCCATAGGACCAGCTAACAACAGCTTTTATAAATGTCTACCTGTGCCCCTTGTCCAAACAAAATTCAGAAGTATTGGTGAATCTTTCCAAACATAATCCCCAACCCTTTCTCAGAAGTAGCTCTCCCACCCACATAGAAGTGGCCAAATAGCCAGATTTTAGAAACTGCCAAAATCTTTCATAGAGGGCTTATGTCTCATGGCCAAATCAGCATTCAGCACTAAAACAATTACCTAATGTACTGAGTAACACGTCAGAGAATATAACTTGAATAGTAGTTTGTTAAGGCTCTGATTTTGAGTGACTTGATAGGGTGAGGTATTTACCACACAGAAAACACTGACACGTTTTGGTGTGGTATTTACAATGTTCGGTTAATGTCTTTGACCTGAAAATGTCAACGTAAAATGTTAAATAACATGTGGAATTGGTGCTTTCCATACCAATTTCTGCATGTCTCCGAAATTATCCCATTTCCCCCCAATAAATATGAGAAGGCTTGACCCGCCAAAATGTACGTAAGGAAAATCGCTTGGCAATAGAATATAACTCTAATCCATGGTCAAAGAGGAGTTTGAGCACGGATTAAATGAAAGGTTTATTGTTCAGTTAATAGAAATTTACAATATGACACATTTATACACATTTCAAACGTATTAACATTATTGAGCAACTTAAAAAAACACGATTAAAATTAGGGTTAGTACGTCCCGCATTAAGAACACTCAATTCATCTAGTTAAAATATGTTAAAAAAATATATATATACCCCTAAAGTGCATTAGGTGACACAATCCGCCTACTATTTTCCTCTTACCTAAAGTACCCCGTTCATTCTATTCGTTACTAATTTGCTACACTATGAGCAGATCTAGCCATTCCTAATGTGTTAAGCACGGATTAGAAATGAGCCTTGCTTGAATATGTAATTAGGGCCTCAGCCGCAAACTCATTTGCAGCACATAAACAGCCCGTACTAGTGTTTGATGCTGCCCATGGTTTAATCGACAGTAAGCTGCATGGCGTCACCTGGTGTTTACTGGGTAACAGTGAAGGGGAGTTTGAATTCCCGCATTCTGTGCGCATCACTTATTTTATTTGCAGCTTTAGTTCCGTTATATGCCTTACCTGCCAACGTTATGGTCACTTCGCAAAGGGGGAATTATCGATATTAAGTGTTAACAGCCTAAACATTCCATGAAAATTGCAGGTGTGTGCCTTGGTTGCTTCTAGATGTTCAAGCAAAGACCAAGATGTAAAAAAAACTCCCTGGTCGATCTGCCTCATCGATTTTTAAACAGCTCTTTGCGGTTTTTCATGAACAGGGTTGAGAAAAATAATGATTAGGGGCATTATTCACAGTCATTGGTGAACCGCACACTCTCTGGTTACAATTCTGACAAAAGCTTTGCATGGCCAATTTATTAGTGAGTGAAAGCTCGCGAATGTGTATCGACTCTACTCACGTTCGTGATACAATGCATTTTAGCACTGTATTTGTAAGGACATGTATTGATACATACAGTACACACGTGCAGAGAGTTGTCAAGAATTCTACTGTTGACAACAATTCACACAGTGCCTTCTGCTGCGCCATTTTTCTATAATAGGGCGGAAGCATTTTGCAGTTTTCCAAAGTTTAAGAGAGCAAGTGAAGAGGCAGAAATGAGCAAATAACAAAAGGGTCTCAAACAGGAAAAAAGCAATATGTGAGACAATAAGTGAACTAAAAATGAATGTGAACAACACAGTGCGAGAAAAGCAGTGTGAAAAGAACGATCTTGAAAACAACAATAGGCGCTATATTCAGGAACTTTCATGAAGTTTTGAGCATTCTCACGGAGTACACTCGTTACAGAACAGCAACAAAACCACTTCTTTGAATGAGTTTGCTACAAGACCTCACACAACCAGTTCTATTCTGCTCTGTGTCAAAAACCGACTGAAAACTACAACGATAAATTCAAAGGCATAAGACAAGGAAAGGTAAAGGAGGGAACCAGGACCACAGAGGGGAGAGAGTTAATGGGAAAACAGGAGAAAAAGACAAATGGGCTTATTGATTGTAATTAAGGTTTGTGAAGATTAAGAGATCAATGCAACTCAATGGGGGAGATCTTTTTCATGATTTCAAGCAATATGTTATTTACCCTTATCTTTAAGGGTAATCCTTCCTTTGGGGATTTAGGGCGATTTAGGAATAGCAGATTAAATATTAAGAAGAAATCCTCAATACTTTGTGGGATCATTTCTTTTGACTGAAGTCTGTGTTAATTAAACAAATATCATAACAGTGCAGCAGGTGGCATTCCTTCTAATCTGCCACATGCCATCAGATGTCTATTTTTATTGGATTTTTCCTTCCAGGGGTGTTCCACGTTAATCGTTAATGCTTAGGGCAATGACCAAGGGAGGTGCATTTTGTAAATCACCACAACGAAAATGTCAGACAAAAAAGCAATTTTTTTTTATTTAAGCTTGTGCTTGAAGTATTTAATGATGTGCTAGAATAAAATAACTTATTTGACACCGTGCTTCGTACGGTAGTTTTTGCGGCCTCTTGGCACTTTAGTTAACTAGTTATCATTGCCCAGTTGAACCGTATTCAACAACTGGGCACAAATGCTAATCTTGAAACTATAGATGCATTCATTAAAACGTT
This sequence comes from Lissotriton helveticus, assembly GCF_964261635.1. Lineage (NCBI taxonomy): Eukaryota > Metazoa > Chordata > Amphibia > Caudata > Salamandridae > Lissotriton > Lissotriton helveticus. The sequence continues at coordinate 263,249,140 of NC_136071.1, forward strand.
ACTGGAATACAACAGCAGAAAAGCGCCAAAAGATTAGACAACAGCATGAAAATACATATATAATGGGGAAAAATGAGAAGTGCATAACAGTTGTTTACTTATCATTAACTTTAAGACATCACATAACTGCTATCCTCGAGCTCAGGACAGATTTTGAAGAATTATGAGCAACCGTTTGGCACTGCTACAAACCTTGTTCAGAAGTGAACGTATTTTTTCTATTAATAATAGCCCATGGTAGACAAGTGTTGGCAGTGCCCTGTTCCCTGTTCTTTTCCACGGTTATATGTTCGGCTTTGTTATTTGAGGGTGATTTGTTCCTAGATGGCGATGAATCTGTGACTTTTCATCAACATTCTATATGGAATCTGTTTCTTGGAATAATATTAAGAATCCCTCTACCCAGCTAGAAGCGAAATCAGTGGCTGACCCATTCCAGTACTCCCCGTGCATAACTGAAGCAAGTCTCTTGTTCGTGCGTAATGGAAAATAACGACACTGTTAGCATAACTCTTCTGCCTTAAACATTAAGGCTAGATCCCCATATCTCTGAGGATCCTATATCTTCAAATTTGAATGCTCAGGTTTCCACAAGGCAGCTATTTGTTGGCCAATGAATCGCCAGAATTGATAACTGTCGAACAGTATCGCAGGGAACATGGCGGCAGGTTAACGCCGGCCGCGGGAGCTACCGGGAGAGGGGAAAGAATTGTGCACCTTTAACGGTGTTTTAAGGTAAAAACGGCGACGGCGATGACAAGAATTCGAATACCGCCGAGTATGGACTACCTGACTGAGAGACCTGAGCAGGTGCATGGGTGCGATTCGAGGATCCTGCGGTGAGTGCCGGACTGGGAACCACAACCGGCCCTGACAAAGTGCTTGGCCGGCCCTGTAACAAAATCAGCCCCCAGGGGCCCTAAACCGGCCCCCACCCGTGCGGTGCACCAGGGAAATGCGCGGTGACCTCTATGGCCGAGCTCTTTGCCGGGGCCGGTTTTCGGCCGATTTTGGTACAGGGTCGATGTTGCCGCTATGCTGCAAAAAGGGCCCTGTAACAAAATCGGCCCCTAGGGGCCCTAAACCGGCCCCCACCCATGCGGTGCACCAGGGGATTGCGCGGTGCCCTCTATGGCCAGTCCGGCCCTGCCGAGGGGTTTGTTGTTGGGCGGCGGCCTGGTGGAGGAGGTCCCGTGCGGCGACGGATGGATCGGGCGGAATCAGCACAAACCGGTTGCATCTAGCAAGCAGATTGAGAGCCTCGCCAGTGTAACGCACTCTCAACACAGCCAGAGATCCGTTCCCAAGAAGAGCTGAACGTGCATGACATAAGAAAAGCCGGGAGGGAAGGACACATTTCTAGACAGTGTGCAGTTCAGTGCGCACCTCAGCAGGGGTGGATGGAAAACGCTCCCCCTAAACAGGTACTTCTTAAACCTATGAGTCCTGCGAAAGAAACACCGAAGTTAGTAGTGGCTGCTGAAACTTCTGTGCCGTCTGCAGGTGATTTTTTTTTTATCACAGGCGTCCAAGGAGGGCACGAAAATGAGGAATGTTTCTTCTGGGGGAGAGTCTTTAGTCCCACACAGAAGAACTAGATATCATTTGCGTCCAGTACCGGAAAGAAAAGGGTTGTCTGGGAAAGTAAGAGAATTGTCTCTACAACAGCCCCTGTCAATATCTCCAATTTAAAAAGTGCCCAAAGGGACTGTAAAAGTTAAGAGGTGCGGAATTAGAAGGGCCCCTACTCTCGAAACCGCTTCCCTCTCTTAGGTCATATTTCAAAATCATAGAGCATGTTCAAGGGGGAATGAGAAAACCTACTCTATCCCCCAAAAGAGCCTCTACAGTTAGAAAATCGTTTCTCTGTGTTGGGTGATATCCAGGGGCCCGATGATGGTCTAATTGTACAGGATACAGGCTCATTACAGGGCGATGCTGACGAGCCTGGGGCTAAGAGCACGATCCAAGAGGGGCCGTCTTCGGAGAACTTGGTGGAAAATCTACTATTCAATCTTAGGCAGGATATGCTCGTAAAATTTGAAATCTCGGAGGGCAACCAGAAGGATATTCAGGAGAAGTGCGGAATATTGGAGGCAAAACTAGATGGTCCCGCTCAGCAAACTTTGGTGTTGGAAGGCTAGGTGAATTCCATGGCTGGTTTCATATCCGAGAATTCAAGGGATAGCTCAATTCTTAAAGCACAAAACAAGCAGTTATAGGAGGATATGGAGAGGCTGGAAATACAATCGAGGCGAAATAACTTGAGACTTCTTAACATTCCTGAAGGTTTAGAAAAGAGCGATATCAAAGGCTTAATCTGTAGAATGTTGTAGGAGGGACTACTACAGGATTCAAAGAGTTCATAGGGACCCTTTCAAGTTAAATTCATCCAGGAAGTCTGCTAGAAAAATCCTTGTAAAGTTCCTCACATTTTCAGATAAAGAATTAGTCCTAGGTCGTGCTCTGAAGGAACGCCTTTTGAAAATTTGAAGATTTTAATTACCAAATACGATTAGATGTTAGTAAAAGAACTGCGCAGAGGCAATAGGAGATGGGTTAAAAAATTAATGACTTACGTAGTAAGGGGGCCCAGGTTCAGATGAAGTGCCCTGCAATGCTGAGAGTAATGTGGCGTAACAAGATGCATCATTTTAGAAACCCAGAAGAAGCAGACGATTTTTAGGCCCAGATGGACGGACCAGTTTAGTAGTTTAGCTGTCGCTGAGCTTCTTCATGCTGATTTTTGATAGATATTCATGGATTCAACAAATTACTAGAATCCGTAGTAATTGTTTAGGTTTTTTTACCTTCTGTGTTATATTTTCTATTACCTTTTTGGATTTTTTTCCCCTTCACCTGGGGGGCTCACGAATGGGCGGAGGCTTCCCCTCGGGGTAGGAAAGGGTGTTCCCTTAGGTGGGTGAGTAGGGGGGCGCACTGGGTGGCGGGAGCATGGAGAAAAAAAGAAAAATATGTCCTATTTCTGCCTTATTGGTACCTGGCAATTAGAACATTACCATCTGGGTAGTACTAAGCAAATGTTTTCATGAGGTGACGGTGTGGGTTGTGGTGTGGAAGAGGGATAGTCCGAACTCTGAAGATGAATAACTCAGATTTGGTTACATATTTATCATGGAATTTTAACTGCTTGAGGTCCAGAAAGAAGATGGCTAGGGTGACTGAGTTTCTTAAAAATAGCGAGGCGAAGATCATTATGTTACAAGAGACGCATTTGGAGCGGGAGGAGTGTGGGCCGCTCTTTAATAATTTGCTCTGGGTTCAGGAGGTAACCTGTTCGGATCAGAGGGGGTGTACAAGAGGAGTTGCATTAATCATTAGGAATAACACTGGTTTTAAGCTGGTTAGCTATGAATCAGACTCCTCCGGGAAATGGTTGTGGCTAATTTGATGATTCAAGGGAGGCTGATAGTTTGTGCTATTACGGTCCTCATAATGATTCCCCAGAAGCTTTGTCTAAGTTGGCAGTGCTCCTTTTGGAGGCCACTGCTCCAGTTATCCTGGGACAGGACTTCAATATAGTTCTAAATAAGGTCCTAGATAGAACTTCTAAAGTATCTTATGTGAGTCCTCCCAGAACAACTGCTATTTTAAAAAATATGATATCTGTGCTTAACTTGGTTGACATTTGGCGAAGTAAGAGGGGGAGGAAAGGGATTTTACTTTCTATAGTAAAAAATATGGTCATCATTCACGCATTGATTATTTGTTGGTAGATCAAGAGTTATCAGAAGGGGTTGAAGTAGTTAAACATGTACCCGCCATTTTATCAGACCATTCAGCAGTTTTTCTAGCATTCAGATACCATCAAAAATTAGGTATGAAAAGTTGGACCTTAGATAGGACTATTTTGTTGAATACGAGGGTAGTAGCAAATATAGTAGATAAGACAGCAGTCTTTTTTTTCATATTAATGGAGGCTCAGCCACTATGCAAGAAGTTTGGGACACTTTCAAAGCCTATTTAAGGGGTGTCTTTAGTTCCATAATGGTAGGCAAGAGGCATGTTTTAAAGCAGGGGATGAGGATCGAATTAAAGAGATCAAGACTAAGGAAAGGGACATGCAGAAGGAATCATTGGAGGGCTCGGATGGTGTCTCTGTACTTAGTAAATAAATTGAACAGTTAAAGGCAGACTACCAGGGGCAATGGATATAAGATTTTTAAATAGGTGGAAAGTAAGCAAGTTGCAACACTTTTCATATGGGGAGAGGAGTAGTTCACTTCTGGCCTGGAAAGTAATATTAGACAGGGCCAGAAATGTAATTCAAAATTTGAGGGAATGGGAGACTGATGCATTATTGAGCACCACTTTAGATATATGTTCTGAGGCTCGGAGATACATGAGTAGGCTATACAGAGAAGATATTTCCCCCAGGAAGGAGTGGATAGAGGCCTGGCTGGATAAGATTGGGCTCCCTCGGTTAACTATTGAACAAAGGAGACTCTTAGAAGCAGAGATAGCGGAGGACGAGGTCAGGACCCAAATTAAGAAGATGGCACGGGGGCAGGCCGCTGGTTCAGATAGCCTTTCAGTAGAGGTTTATTCTCACCTTTTGGATATTATTGTTTCAGTGTTAAAAGACTTATTTAATAGAACATACTTGGAGGGGGATGTTATCCCGCGATCCTGGGCAGAGGCCACCGCATCCCTAATCTTGAAACCAAACAAAGATCCTTCATCAGTGGACTCTTCTAGGCCAATATCACTTCTAAATTCGGACTATAAGATTTGTTCCGGGATAGTAGCCTCGAGGTTCGGCAGGGTATTAAGGGAATCATCCATCAGGACCAAAGAGGTTTCATCTCTGGGAGACAGCTTAATGAGCTTACTTTTTTGATGCTTGGGGTTATTGACCTGGCTGGAGTTCAGAACCTTCTTCTGTCAGTAATAGCGGTAGACGCTGCAAAGGCATTCAACAAGTACATTGGTCATATCTTTGGGAGGTTCTACAGTCGTATGGGTTTTCACAGAACATCTTAAAGGTGATGCAAAATCTTTATCATCTACCCAGAGCTAGGGTGTTCGTGAGTGGTGAGTTGTCTGACTGGTTCTATATTTCTAGAGGTACTAGACAGGGGTGTCCCCTCTCCCCGCTCTTGTTCAATCTATATATAGAGCCACTTGCATCTATGATTAGAATGGATAACACTATCTAATAATGAATATTGAAATGATAGTATCTCTGAGACAGCAAGAACTACCTTCATCGCAGTAACCGAATAGCTTTTTAATTCAGGTCATTAATGATGTTTGGAAGGAATTAGAGAAGGTAAAATTAGTGTTGATGAATAAAATAATATTAAATAGAATAGGCTTTCCAAAGATGTCAAGATGGCTCAGTGAGTTAAACGCTCACCTTTAAGGCATGCTTTTTTCCTGCTACTCACAATTCAAATCTCAACGAATCTGACTTTATCTTCGATCTTTCTAAGGTATTTGATGTAAGTAACATTACATTTTCTAATAGTAACACTGTTAGCTACAATACCTGGAAACCCCAAAAGAACAGTATTAAAAATGATGTAAAAACAAGTTATTACAATAAAAATGTTTTACTATTATTACTCAAAAGCCTTCCCATCAAATGCAGTGTGCTATTTATTTGGCTCTTGGTGATTTTTCCAATGTATTTAATAGAGTAAATAGGACCCTGGATTGTAACTTAGTAAGGCTGTGTTTAACCTTCACTCTACTGTCTACTTAAGAGCTGCTTTACAGCAACATTGCAAACAAAACATCAAATTATACTATGTACAAAAATATGCTGGCATTATACTCCCAGGTTTCTGAGCTCAAAGATCAAAGACGTGTAAAAATGGCAGGATTCCTTGCAGTGATACTGGGTAAAAATGACAACTGGTTTTTACAGTGCTAAGAATGTATCGTCTTATGGTATACATAATCAATAAAAGCTATTATTATTATTATTGATACTACTACTACTACTTCTAGTACTACTAATGCTACTACTACTACTACTACTACTGCTACTACTACTACTACTACTAATAATAATACCAGGCAAAATAATGGACTGTTACTCAGAGTTATTGAAGAAATGCAGGGGATGTTTTATCTAAATGGGATGCAATAAAGGTAGTAAAATGGTCAGTTTGTTACACTTTACATTTGTAAACTCTTACACAAATTAACAAAAAAGCACAGATATTGTAGGGTTATTTTCACAGGGAAACCTGTTCACATCTGGAGTCTTGCCATTTGATATGGGGATGGATTGGAGTGATTTAGCAGGAGGTTTTCCGTCTTTGGACCAGCACTATGGGTTTAACCGAAACAGCTTCCAGGCTCAAAAGGGCGGACACCGATTTGGCCTTGGATGTCTCAAGAATACAGTGGCCCATTTTACACATGTGCTGGAACAAGCTGTGTGATAAATGCAGACGGGATCTCATACACGATAATGTTAGTCACTCACTGACTGTGAACTGTTTGGGGGAGGGGTGACCAGGGCGACGCTGTGGGAGAGAGGCCCAATATGAGTCCTCCCTTGGAAGAAAGTTGCCATTTATCCCCCCAAAAGTCCTTGCCTCCCCAATGGGAAATGGAAATAGTCAGAATGATGGTTCTGATAGTAACAGCAAAAAGTAGGTTGAGAATTGTTGTTGCCTTACATATGTTACGGCGGGATTTCTGATATATTGCTATAGATCTAGATCCCAACTCAGGTCGACTGAACCGTTGGTACCTGTCATAGAGTAAAAGGCAATCCACTACTAGGTAAATCAATAAGGACTTACACCACTCTAAAGAACCACTTACTACGAATAAGTTTAAAGGTTTATTACAAAGCCAAAGTTAACTGGAGATACAAACATCTCAAAATAAGATTCAAAAGATATACTGGTATCAATACAAACATAAATTTTCTAAATGCTTTTAGTCGGCAGAAGAATGTCACCAAAACCAATTAAAAAATCATCAGAGTTGCAAGAATAGACACAAGCTGTAGCTTGTGAGTCATTTACAGAAAGGAAAAAAAATACAGATTAGACTGTCCCTACACTAGACTAAGTGACATCCCTACTTAGTAAAATCTTAACCTAAAAAGGTGTCAGCCGTGGTGACTTCCATAGAAGATCACTCACTTCCCTTAGTCTTCGTTGTAAATCGATGTCTCGCAGTTATCCTATCTGCCTACCCATCCGCTCTCTTAGGTTCCTCAGACCATCTGCCCTAACTCCACCCAGGGGTGCTGTCCCTAATACAAAAATCACATTTACAATAGAAACGCCCTTTAGAGACGCCCCTCACGTGGTGTCGGGTCTGGCATTTTCCATGCTGATACTCCTCTGGGCCCATCGTTAGCGTTGACCTTGCTTCTCAGGCTCTTCTCCGGCAGGAAATTCCTGAAGCCTCCTCCAGGCCTGTGCCTGGCTCACTGAACAAAAACTCTATTCATCACTCTCTTGATTGGAACCTCCTCGCACCTGCAAACAGACACTTGTACAGTGGGCCCCAAATTCCGGCCTCCACCGTATCTTCTAAGTCGTAAACCTTTGAGCAGGCTCCGCAATTTATGATTAACATGACATTCCTCTAACTAACACATGCAGATCAAAAGGAATGACCTTCTCTATTCAGGCCTATTAGAATTACATGAAACGGGCCTGTGCACTCTGTAAACCTTTAATTTCTTAGTCTAAACAGTATTCTAACTTATTACACACAATGGTTATATGAAACACTTCTATAAAACATATATTTCAGTTCTATGATCAATAATACTTTGAATTTCAACAACATTAAAATCCATATCATGTGAGAGTGTAACAGCACCTTTCATTCTCTGTGAACTGCCATGTGGCCTACACATTTCTACGTTTAGCAGCATTACATTCTCCTTTACAACAGCCACATAACATGGGATTTCAACATCATTCCAACATCTCTACATTAGTTCTTCACACTGATATATGCATTCTATTTAATTAGACACTCATGTATTTTCACTCTATAAATTCGACACTCTTATATAGTCTTTACTAAACTGATGCAACGTGCTTGTAAATATGGTGCACTTCTATTTTTTCTCGATTTGCGCTCTCTCACATATGTATGATGTTAAATCCTCCACCATGTCATAGATAAACATGCAATGTTGATATGTACTTTGGACTCCGCCCCCAACTGGAAACAAATGGATGGAGATATGTTTTTAAAGACTGTGTATAACCGCGCAGTTAATGTTTGAAACATTGAATAAATAAAGTTTTAGAAAAAACGTCAATGCAGCCTTTAAAAGCTCATGTTGGTGCAAAATGCAGACCACCTCTTGACGAATCTACGTTGTGCTCCTTTGTCATGTGGTTCTCCAGCCCAAAAGGTAGTTTCTCATTTACAAGAGGAATATCCTCAAATAAATCTGTAAACAATCCTTGTAGAATCAGTGCCTGCTTCCATAGAACATTTAACATCGGTTTGAAAGAAGGGGCTCTGCTGAGCATCTGCTGTCGTGTCAAATGGCAGTAACTGGACCGCCCACGCATGTAAGTGCCACATCCATAGACCCTATATTTTATATGGTAGCGTCTAAGAACCTCTGCCACAGGAGATGTATCCACTCTCCGACTAGGACTTCAACATCAGTGTCGTATAGAAGTAGAAATAACAGAACTGCATGCTATCTCTAATGGGCCAGAATGACCGGGCTATGAAACAGGCGCTGTGCTCAGACACAGTCTCAAATTCAAACAGGAGATACATCATGAAGATATAGGATCAAAATACATGTTGTAGATGCAACTCAGCCTCGTGCAATTTCACTCCTTTTCAAAGTGAAAACTACTTTCTGAGTAAGTCAAATTGATAACGAAAGGACTGACAGTTCAAGGAAATAATGTTGGTGAGGTTCGAAGCACGCCCAAGCATGTGAAAAATATGATTTTTTCTCATATGCAGTCGATTGCTTCTCTGTGGCTGTCAACTGAAAATATGACATTAACTATAGTGCAGTGAGTTTCCTTTTCACTATAACCACACTTTAAGATGGAGAACGGCTTAATTAATATTTCTGCTGTAACGTCTTCAGTGCAAATGATTGTCTACTCTCTTACATCAATATCCACTTTAATAGTAATATTTAAGCAATATACCTTTGAAATACTTTATGAAGTTCGAAATCAACACGGATATCAGATAAGCGCACTGCAGTAAATGCTCCAGTTTTAGAACTTAGTAAAAGGGAGATCTACCATAATCGAATCCAAAAATATGCAAAAATAAATTAGCAAACACATGAAAGAACATTTAATGTTCATTAACGCAATTTGATCACACTGATATTTTATGCATTGAGCAGCATGCAAGGAATTTAAGGAAATCACGGCTCACTCACCAAAATATTGAATACGTTTTAGTGCAAGCATTGCTACATTTTTTTCATACTCTTTTAATTGTCATGGGTTGTGTTTATACATTTTATATACTACATCGAAGTAGTATGCGACTATTAATCTCCATATCTAAATATGTCAGCAATTCTATAGGAAAGTGCATATAGGCCGTCATTCGCGTCGCCAGGAAACGGATCAGTATTTCTCCACCTATAGAGTTACTAATACCATGTGCAAATCCAAGGCATTAAGCGTTGGGCACTGAAGATCCGCTAAAATTCATGAATTACTTGGGGAATTAGTAGTTCCGGGTTCGAATCCACCGGGCGTTTTAAAGAGTTTTCCTCAGACTTTCAACCAGAGAATTCATCTACTTTCAGCAGCCGAAATCTTATGGTGAAATAAAACAGACCCGCAGATCTTATACTCCCCGGTAGGCCAATAATTGCTGTTCGAACAAGGGTCTTTTCAATTATTTTACCATTTACCCGTTCCCATGTTTTCTTTGGAAACAACAATGACTATTAGATATTTAATTCTTTGATAATATGAAGAAGATAACAAAAAAGAGGACGACCCCATTTGTTTTAGGTGCTTATAGACCCTGTTTGTACTGTATACAGAAACACATATGTATGGTATGTATGCACATCCTTAGGATGACTAGGTCTAAGTAATTCCTTTACTGTATTTTTTGTAGAAGCGCAACATATTCTCATGGTATTTTTCTTTTGGTAAACTAAGGTCCTAACACAACAACTTGATTCTAACCGGAAGTACATTCGTATCCATTGATTTGCTGTTTCTGATACCGACATTCACAGCTTATAGTTTCTTTGACATCTGCCTGCCTTCCATGCCTTCTAAGTATGAGTGAAAGCACACTAGGTGGTCCAGTCACATATCCATGAGATGTTTCAGGTTTATATTAAAGATCAGGAGGGAGGAGGGAGGAAGGGCATCACGAATGGACCCTAAAAATCACCTGTGCTGAAGGAGAATGGAAGATGGAGATTAGGGATGTTCTACTCATCAGGGTTAGACCGGCCTATTGTGCCATCTAAAGTATACAAAAAACACGTCAGTATTAAAAAAAAGCCTATAAAATCAAAAATAGTTTGTCACCCTAAGTGGGATTGTTACGCCCAGGTGTGCGTCCCATTCACACTGTGCCTCTGAAACCAAGCTATATCTAACTAGGGTGAAAATGGTCCTGGAATGCTTGTGTTCTGGTTCAGGAAGGACCTGGACTGGAAGTTCAAGCTGATCTTTTCCCACTGGAACAGGGGCAAAACTGATTTGCATATGGCTGTGTCAAAACTCAGGTGGCATGGTGTGCAAAATAACAATGGACTGCAATGAGGCCAAAGTGATTATCAGTGGCTGACATTAATTCAAGAATTCCATCCATCACTTTTTTTTCCTACGTTAGTGTCGCCGTAAGTGGACAAGACAGGTTCTGTGCACACTGTGCCACTGGAAACAAGTAAATCCTGGCTGATGAGCACTAACTAGGGTGAATACAGTCCTTTGTTGCTTGTGTTCCGGTTCAGGGAGGACCTGACCTGGCGGTGGGCTGGGCTCTGCATATGGCTGGATCCAAACTGAGATGGGCTGGTGTGCAAAATAACAATTGTCTGGAATGTGGTCCGAGAGTAAACAGCAAGTTCAAAATATCAAGAGACAGAAATTTCCAGAAAAAAATATCATGATTCAAAATATTGTGATGCAAACATATCACTGTCAAGAATATCGTTTTTATGAGAAGTAATATTGTTTTTAAGAATATTTTTGTTTTTAATATAGTTTTCACTAATATAGTTGCAAAAAATATTGTTTTGTAATTATTTTAATGTGTTTTAGATAATATATTAAATGTATATATTGCCATTGTTTGTATAATTGTTATTCATTTTTTAAAATATAGTTTGTAATTTTATGTCATTTAGAATTTTTTTATCAATTGTTTATAGTAACTTACAGAGTTGTAGCGGGTTGTTGGGTTTGTAGGTGGTAAGTTTTGAAGTTAAATATGTAATAATTAATTGACAATTAATTATTATTCATCAATTAATTATTTAATAGATTAATAATTATGTAAATTGTAATACTGACTTATTTTAGCTATATTCTAGGTGCAGATTTATTGGTTTGAAGGGTTGTGGGGTGAAAAGTTTATTAACAAATAATTACCAAATAAATACTAATGCTTAATTAGTTATTTAATTGCCATCATTGCTGTAAGCACTTCTGCACTCTTGATAGGGGGACCACAGCCCCCACCAGGCATTGTTGCACGAGCCGCCCACGTCCTCTCTTCACGCCAGGAGGCGCTAAAAATCTGCTCAGGACTCCTTCGGGGCAGGAGCCCGTCATTACTGAAAGCACTTCTGCACTTTTGGTGGGGGGACCACTGCCCCCACCAGGCATCGCGACAGAAGCCACCCATGTCCTCTCTTCGTACCAGGAGACGCTGAAAAGCTGCTTGGACCTCCTGCGGTGCAGGACGCACATGGATGAGCCTGGGCAAGGAGCAGGACCGTTTGCGCCTGTCAGCAGCAGGAAGAGGCAGGGCTGGGCCCCCCTCTTGGTTGTGTGGTTTCCAGCAATCAAACAACCTCCTGTTCTTGCGAGACTAAGTTTTGTGATCTTTATTGTCGCTTGTTTACTGTGGCCATTTAAATCATTTTTTACTTCCGTCTTATATACACTTACGGGTATAAGTAACTGTGTTCTATAAACCATGGGGAAAAGGAAACACCCTAGATCTGTGCTAGCCAAGTCCCCTCCAAGATCTCGGTAGTCAATTATGAATTACATCACAGGGGCCATCGAGAAACAGATTTTAAGTGTGGAGGAAACACTAACTACATGTACTGAGGGTGGCCCCAACATACAAAGTTTGTGTTCAGTCCCATTAACTGTCGTTCAACCTTGTAACTTGGAAGCTGTGGGACCAGACACACTGGATAAGGATGAGAATACATCGAATTTCACTCCTCCTGATTCCCTAACTTCTCATCTGCCCCACAAATGCCCTAAAATTCAGAGGAGACGCAATGTTGACCGTGTCGTGTCCTCATCCGAAGGATCAGCCAAGGTAAAAGAAAAGGTCCCAGCGCGGAGGCGGATAGACATTCCCAAGCGGAGTTGGGGACACTTTACTGTCAGCGACACCATCGGACGATATTTCAATGACAGCAACTGTCCAAGCTTTAACAGAACTTGTTAATACTACTTTTAGTTCCATTACGGATAGACTCAAGGCCATTGAATGCACTGGGAAAACGTTTGTAGAAAGTTTGGGCACGGCTAATTTGGGAGGTTCAACTGAACACTTTAGTAATAACAGTTTAACTCCAAGTCATTCGGTAACCCTTCCACTATGATAGTCTGTTTTGGGGAATTCCAAATTACCTGCTGGCTCTATGCCAAATCGGTGTCCCAGCCTCAACAAGCAATAGTCACAGAGAATAGGCCTTCTGATATAAGGGCTTTACCGATCATCTCGCCTAATAACCATAGCTTGAGAGCTGTTCCTACTCCTTTTCTGCTTACCCATGATAGATTAAAACTCCTGCCCGCTGTGACTCCCTATGTGGTTACCCTGGCCAATGTTCCGACTATATGTGCATCCACTGAAGAAGCATGGGACTCGCTAAGAAATAAATCACATAAACCCTTTACCGTGTCTGCGATTTTGCGGCAGTGCGGCACTTTCGCAAAATGGGTGGGACTGCATCGGCCGTTGGCCGACGGCAGCACGCAAGGGGTTAATTGGCTAAATACTAGAGTTGGTCTGGGGGGGGGGGTGCTCTTAGCAGACTTTAAGATGGCCAGGTGAATTGGGTTGGTTGCCAGAGGCCCCAAAATACTGAAGGGCGATCGTGTGGTGCTCTCTTTTCAATCTCCAGCACTAGTCAATGACTTACTTAGTAAAATTGGTTCAGCATTTTTAAATCCAAATGAAATCTCAGTTCTACCATTGGGTTCTTTTATCAACCCCCCACATGATCCTTATTCCAACCTAATGTGCTTACACAATTCTTCCCTCAGTCACAATCCTTACCTCAACTACCAATTTGTAATGCAGAGTTCGCCCATCCTTTTACGCATCCTGTTACTCTGTCTAATAGGTTTGCCTGTCTGTCTAGCCTTACTGGGGTAGACTGACTGAGGGTAGATCCAGCGAACGGTAATATTTTCAGTAAATCTGCCCCTACAATCCTGACCTCTGACAGCTGCCCACAGATAGCTGAGGAACCAATCAATTTATTACAACTGGTGGAGCATACTCCATCAGGAAGCAAGGTAAACATGGATGCTATAATACCAATTGTAAACGGTGGACACCAACGGTTAGACAAGGATTTATTAAACTCACAACAATTTGTGGAACAGATTTCTTTGAGAAGTGAGATTAGCATGCGTTCTATCATAACATCTGTGAGTGATATTACTGTTTTATGTTGGAATGTAGCGGGACTCTGTGGTAAGTACAATATACCGGAATGGTTAGATTTTACGACAGGTTTTAATATTATATTCTTGCAAGAAACAGGGGCCGTTGAGCCTTTTCATTTCAACGGCTTTAAGACGTTTCACTATCCAGCTATCCCGTCGAGACATGGTAGACCTAAGGGTGGTCTCTGCATTCATGTTTCCAATAAACTAGTCTCCACCAATGTAGCTGTAAAGTCCTCTAACCCTTTCTAGCAAATTGTCCAGGCCGACCTCTCAGCATCCTTTTCACTGGTATTAGTCAATTTCTATAATAAAGCCAGTGAGTTAGATATATTGGATAGATTAAGCCACTTGATGCTGACCTGGAATCACTAACTGATAGGGGAACAAGCGAGAACATTTTGATATGTGGAGGAGACTTCAATATTCAACCCTGCCAATTGTTAGCTAACAAAATCTGTGGCATGACCTCCCTTGCTGGGGACGATGTTACTCACTTTTCTCACACAGTGTATGGAGAGAAACTTAACGAGCTACTTTTTAAGTATGATTTAAGTTTTAGCAACAAATTTGGAGACAACCCAGTCCAAGTTTTTTTGCACATTTGATGGCAGTATGGCAAAAAGCATAATTGATTTTTTGCTTTTCCCAAAGAGCTATTCTGCCTTAGTTAATAATTTTTTACTACACAACCTTACAATGAGCGATCATTTCCCCCAGAGCCTAAAGATGGACTCTAATTTTGGAAAGAAGCAAGGGGCTTGCCATCACACCTTAGCTGTGCAGAATATAGACCTCTCCAGTTTGAATGGCTTTACCCTGCGCTGGTCTATGGTTGACCCATCTAGATTTTTAGAACAACTAATTAGCCAGCAGAGACAGGCTTTTAAGGTATGTCTGGATGAGTCAGCAGAAGCAAGCATGGTTATTGAGGCCTTTCACCAAATTAGTAAGGCAATTAAGGCTGGGCTAACCGCCAACCAGAAGAGGGGGGCTGGAAAAACCCATGGTTTGTTTGATCACACCTGTACCTGACCCACAAAAAATTGAAAAGAGCCCTAAAAGAGACATCTTGGAATGCTACGGAAGTACAGAAATGTAGGCGGGCTTACAGGCTAGCTTTAAAACATCGTAAAAACGGCCTTGAAGAGGAGGTGTGGGAAAAATTGTATGAGGCAAGCCGTAATCAGAACACCACGGCATTCTGGCGTGTTATAAACTCTTCAGTGATGCTGATGAGCCCAAATTTAAGGTTGCAATAACTGAAAAAGACTGGGTAGCCTACTTTTCTAAATTATATACGGGCTCAACTGAAAGAGGTTGAAATAGCACTGCGCCTGTGTTGGTAGACGATTCCTCTGGGTCTACATTTTCGCTGAAATACTTTCATTCAATTTCACACTGGATGAGGTGAATTGGGTGTTGGGATCAAGTAAAGGAGGAAAAGCACCAGGCCCAGATGGGATACCGATTGATCTTTTTAAAACCAACACCAATCTCTAGCCCCTCTTCTGACTCTGGTTTTTAGATCCTACAAGAGTGTTGGATTCCCAAATTCCTGGTCTGACTCTCATATTGTGCCAATATTAAAAAAAGGGCGACCGCAATTGTCCTACGCACTAAAGCCCCATCTCTTTGCTAAATTCTTTCTTTAAAGTGGTGGGTTGAATACTTCTACGTAGACTACAGGCAGACTGCAACAACATCATTTCAGAATTTCAATATGGTTTTCACCAGGGAATTGGGACCACAGAGCAGGCCATCAATCTAAATTTACTAGTGGGCAAATATACACATGTAAAACATGGCAATTTGTTCCTAGTCTTTGTTATGTTATGTTATGTTATGTTAAAACTATATTTCTTGAGCGCACGGCTACCCAGAACGGGTGTCCCGGCGCTTTGGCAGAGTCCTAAACACAACCAAGAAAAAACACAGAGGCAGAAATACTGTAGACCCACTGGTTAGGCGGAAAAGAGGAACGTCTTAAGCTCCTTTCTAAAGGCCAGGAGATTGTTAGCCTTCCGGAGTGACAGAGGGAGCTCATTCCACAAACTAGCCGCCATGAACTGGAAAGACCGGCCACCCATCCGCACGCGTTTGATCACTGGTACCTCCACTTTAGCCAGGTCAGCAGATCTCAGACTCCTCCGGGGAACGTAAAAAGCAATCCGCTTCCTAAGGTAAGCTGGGCCAATACAGTGGAGGGCTTTAAATGCCAACGTGAGGACCTTGAACCTAATTCTGCAAGCGATAGACAGCCAATGCAGCCTGCCGCGCAATAGAGAGGCACTAGCTCTCCGTGGAAGGCCAAAGATGGCTCTGGCCGCCGAGTTTTGGACAATTTGTAGTCTGGATACCAGATATTTAGGCAGACCTGAGAAAAGTGCGTTAGCGTAGTCTAAACGCGAACCCACGAGTGCTTGCACAATGTTCTTGCGATATTGAAGGGAAAGCAGCGGGAGAAATTTCCTCACCATCTTCAAAATGCCGAAACATTTCCCCGCCAAGCCCGTGATGTGGGGACGAAAAGAAAGACTGTCGTCGAACACCACACCCAGATTTTTGACTTGGGCAGAGGGTTTCTCAGGGGGGAACATGTCGGAAGGCCACCACGATTTCCAGCCAGGGTCCTCCGCGCAGCCAAAAAAGAGCAACTCGGACTTATCCGAGTTACATTTCAGGTTCTGGTGCTGAAACCATGCAAAAACAGCACTCAGGCAGTCTCTGATTCTGTCGCCATTAAAAACCTCTCCTTCCTGCAAGTAAACAGGAGCTGGGTGTCATCAGCGTACGAGATGACCCGGGCTCCAAATGCCTCCGCGACCTTCGCCAAAGGGGCCATATAAATGTTAAATATGGTGGGGCTCAAGATAGATCCTTGAGGCACCCCCACCTCTAGCGAAGGCATTTCCGCGGAGAACGGTGGAGCCCAGATCACCTGTCGACGGTCGGCTAAGAAGGATTGAAACCAGTCCAACACCGTCCCCCGCAGTCCTACCTCCCTGAGTCTTAGGAGGAGGCCGGCGTGTGGGACGGTGTCGAATGCCGCAGACAGGTCCAGTAGGACCAACATAGCCTTTCCCCCAAGATCAAGCGTTTCCCTGATGGCGTCGGTCACCTCCACAAGAGCTGTCTCCGTACTGTAATTGGCACGGAAACCAGATTGGGAGTCATGCAGCAGTTTGTTCTTCTCAATAAAGGTGGTAAGAGTATGCTGAACATGTTTCTCCGCCACCTTCGCCAGAGCAGGGAGGAGGGAGATTGGTCTATAGTTGGCCAACTGTAAAGGGTCAAGCAGAGGTTTCTTAATGAGCGGGAGAATAAGAGCATGCTTCCATTCTTTAGGGACCACTCCAGAACTCAGAGACATGTTGAGCAGGGGGTTCAGCAAGTTGTTAATAGCTGGCGCCACCGAGCTCAGGCATTTCGCCGGACACGCATCCAAGGGGGATCCAGATTTCAACCGGGAAAGCAGCTCCAGAGAGGAATCGCAGGATAGCGGGGGGAACGTCGAAAGCGTGGGCGTCAACTCGGCTGCAGCAGGTGGAAGGACCTTCAGATCACTTTCCACAGCTGCAGCCACTTCCGGGGACCCCACCCGATCGAATGAGTCCTGAATCCTACGGATCTTATCCACAAAGAAGTCAGCAAGCTGCTTGATCCACTCCTCTGTATGGGAGTGTACTCTAGCGGCCGCCACCGGCTCCACGAATTCCTTCACAATTCGGAATAGTTCCCGGCTCGTATTATCCGCCTGGTCTATTCTATGCTCGAAGTAGATCTTTTTAGCTTCGGCAATCTGTCTGTGATAAGATTTTATCGCGCCCCTGTACTTCAGTTTCTCCTCAGGCGCATATCTGCGCCGCCAGAGTCTTTCAGATCTTTTGCAGTCCTGGCGCGCTTTCCGTAGAGTAGCGGTGAACCAAGGAGCAGAGTCCTGGCAGGGGGCTGTCCTGACCGTTTTCCGGGGGGCAAGCTCCTCGAATCTTGTCCGAAGCCAGTCCTGGACTAGCGGCAGGTCGACTTCTAAGTTCCCAGTCGTAGTGCAAGGATGTGCATGGAGTGCGTCAGCGAGCATATCAGCTGACACCAGGTGAAAGGCTCTAGCTTGACGAGACCCGTCCTTATAAGTTCTTTGACTAGTCTGATGCTCAGCTAACAACACGAAATTAATTAAATAATGGTCGGACCATAAAACCGGCAAATGGGGAGACACCTTAATCAGTACAGAGGAGAAGATTAAATCCAGCGTATGCCCTTTCACGTGCGTTGGACTGTCGATGAAAGAGGCCAGCCCGAACATCTCGGTGATGTCCCGTAATTTAGACGCATCAGCGTCAGTTGTCGAGTCCATATGCAGATTTAAGTCGCCCAGCAGTACACAGTGGGCCAAACGCATACAGGGTACTGACAGTGCCACCTGTAGATCCTCGAAAAACGAGCCTATTGGCCCTGGAGGTCTATAGATCAAAATCCCTGTGCAGGTATGTGAAGCAGACAGCTGGAGAATAAAGCCCAAAGCTTCACAACCAGCGATGTTATCTACAGGGTAGGAGGTGCATACAAGGGACTTGTCGACAACTAGGGCCACCCCACCGCCTCGGCCTCCCGTTCTGTCCCTCCTTAAGATGGTGAAGTTGGGGGGAAGGGCACTAGCGATGTCAGGTTCAGAGCCCGCCCCCAACCACGTCTCTGTCAAAAAAAGACAGGAGATTTTCGAGAGCGTAAGGAGGTCCCAAATCTCCAAGGAATGACGCGCCAAGGATCTAGTATTTAACAAGGCACACTGACATTCCAGGGGGGGGAGGGGAGAGCGCGAGGTGGAGAAGATACGGGACGCCAAGCACATCCAGGACACCCTTTGCCCAGGAGCCGACCACCAGGGAAAAGACATATACAACCGCTCCTGGGGGGGCGAAGCGCAATTAGAGCGGCCGCACTGTACCTAATCATCCTAGAAACCTACCCGAGATGACAGAGTCCCGTCTCGTCCGCCTCCGAGACGCTGACGGGCGCAGACGGGCTGACTCTGGCGTGACTCCGGCGCTGAGGAGGCGTGTCCGCAAACGCGACCGCTAGCGCGGAGAACGACCGTTTCCTTAAGTACAGGAGACTGGAGCGCTCTCACCGCTCTCGCCCCCTCACCCAATATGGCCGCCGTGGAATCTGTTTGCTCTGCACCTCGATCTTCAGCCCTAAAGTCGGCTGGGATCGTCAAAACAAGGCGAAAATGGTGCCAAGTGGGTGCCAGGTGTGCTGAGTGCAAGCAGTGTGAAAATGAACAATTTAGAAGTAAAATTCGGCGATTTTTAAAAGTACAAGAAACATTGCACGCAGTAGCTCTAAATTGCTCCTAGCGTGTTCTGATGACAAACAAAGTGTTGGCAAGGCTCTAGAATCTCGCGCCTGCCTCCTAGGGGCTCCTTAAGTACAGGAGACTGGAGCGCTCTCACCGCTCTCGCCCCCTCACCCAATATGGCCGCCGTGGAATCTGTTTGCTCTGCACCTCGATCTTCAGCCCTAAAGTCGGCTGGGATCGTCAAAACAAGGCGAAAATGGTGCCAAGTGGGTGCCAGGTGTGCTGAGTGCAAGCAGTGTGAAAATGAACAATTTAGAAGTAAAATTCGGCGATTTTTAAAAGTACAAGAAACGTTGCACGCAGTAGCTCTAAATTGCTCCTAGCGTGTTCTGATGACAAACAAAGTGTTGGCAAGGCTCTAGAATCTCGCGCCTGCCTCCTAGGTGCTCCTTAAGTACAGGAGACTGGAGCGCTCTCACCGCTCTCGCCCCCTCACCCAATATGGCCGCCGTGGAATCTGTTTGCTCTGCACCTCGATCTTCAGCCCTAAAGTCGGCTGGGATCGTCAAAACAAGGCGAAAATGGTGCCAAGTGGGTGCCAGGTGTGCTGAGTGCAAGCAGTGTGAAAATGAACAATTTAGAAGTAAAATTCGGCGATTTTTAAAAGTACAAGAAACGTTGCACGCAGTAGCTCTAAATTGCTCCTAGCGTGTTCTGATGACAAACAAAGTGTTGGCAAGGCTCTAGAATCGCGCGCCTGCCTCCTAGGGGCTCCTTAAGTACAGGAGACTGGAGCGCTCTCACCGCTCTCGCCCCCTCACCCAATATGGCCGCCGTGGAATCTGTTTGCTCTGCACCTCGATCTTCAGCCCTAAAGTCGGCTGGGATCGTCAAAACATTGCATTTGTCTTCCGCATTTAATTGTGTCATTCACGACAAACTTTGGTCTGTCATGACTTCAATGAATATACACACTGTTATTGTTATCTTCCTCAGACACCTGTACTAAACTAGCTCTGCAAAGGTCCGCTTTGAGATGAAGTTCACGATCTTTTGACATCAAATAAGGGGTTCGTCAAGGGTGCGTACTTGCTTCTTTTTTATTTACTCTATACATTAATAGTCTGGGTAGTATCCTTGCGAACACATGCACTGATCTACCCCAAATTGGACACCAGCCTATACCGGTTCTGCTATATGCGGACGATGCGGTGCTCATGACCCGCACCACACTGGCTTTGCAGCCTCTTTTGGATAAATATGCACATTTTATGGAGATTCTGGGGTTATTAATCAATATAAGTAAAACCTTTGTCATGAAAGCAGGCAGAAGAATATCTAAGGGGCGCAATCTTTTAATAGGAAACACTGTTTTACCACAAATGACCTCTTTCTCGTATTTGAGGATTTTATTTGATGATGAAGGGAACTGGAGAAGTGCAGTAAACTCGAGAAAGATGCAATTTCTTAGATTGATCACAGGCCTTTGCAATGTTTCAAGGAAATTGGGTTGTAGATATCCCAAAGAAGTGCTAACCATTTACAATGCTAAATGTCGATCAATTGTGATGTATGGTTCTGAGCTGTAGGGACATGTAAATGTGGATTCATTACAGCTGTTAGAAAATGGTTTCTTTAAAAACCTCCTTGGGCTCCCAATCAGCTGTTCTAACTTTGTATGCCACTCGGAATTGGGAGCAACTTATTTAGCTGATTTGATAAAGGTGCAGCCAGTTCTTCTCTGGCACAAGATCTGGACTTCGAATCATATGGATTTTAATTGTGCTATTGTACAGGACTGCTGTGGTTTGGAGCTTGCCAGAAAATTCCATGGCTAAAATGTATTAAGAAATGTATTTCTGACATAAGCCATCCAGAATATTTGATAATTCTGAAACCCTGAAATCACTAAAGATAGAATGTTTAAACCTACTGGAGGATGTGAGATTATCGGTGGAACTGGTTAAACCAACTCTACAGCATAACCAAATAGTTTTTTTTTTATAATTCTTTTTATTGAAAGAAAACATCAGCAAAAGAGACATTGTACAGAGGCTCATTCAAAATTCCACAGTGGGGGGTGGGGGGGCGGGGGTACAGGAAAATCAATACAATTAAAGGAAATGGAATTTCACAGAGGAGGGGGGGTCATTGAGAGCAACATGTCTGGGTGATGTACAAATTTCTCCTCTGTAGCGATTCCAGGGACCCCAAACCAACAACCACTTTCAAGGGCAACCCCTTTCAAGGTATGTCGTTTTCTCCCTGTACATACACCAATCTAAATTGTTTTCCCACGCTTCCAAGGTGGGAGGTTGCTCCGCACCCCACAACTGGGATATGTTCCTTTTGTCTAACATGAAACCCGGAGTGGCCCATTGTGTCTGTGAGGTGCTTAAGTCAGTGGGCTCCCAAATATTCAAGAGGCACCTCCTCGTCTCCGGGGCCAGGGAGATTCCCAGTACCTCATGTAAAGTGTCATGTATTTTGCGCCAGTAGGTAGTAATTAGGGCTGGGCGTAGTTTGCGAGTAGCGCTTCGCGAAGCTACGCAAAGTGCACTTCCCGAGCTACGCGTAGCACTACGCGAACTGCGAAGTAGCATGTTTGCACTGTGCAAGATGTCGTTTTTAATGATTGCACAGTGCGGACAAGCATCCGGCACTGTGCAATCATTGAAAACGGCATCTTGCACAGTGCGAGCTGTAGTTTTCTGCTGCTCGAGGAGATTTTTACTCGAGCGGCAGCTTTCTCAACGTGGACTGGTACTTTCTCATCGCGAGCAGTCCCGAGCATACGCGACCACCCGCAATGAGAAGCCAGACCGCGGTGAGAATCTCGCAGGTAGGGTTATTTTCCATGCTCGCGATCGGCAACTTGATGTTGCTGAAAGCGAACGAGGAAAAAGTCTCACCAGGATGTCATTTTGCTTGCTCGCGGTCGCCAACTTGACGTTGAGGACCAGGAGCAAGCAAAAAATGACCGCTGCACTACGCCATGCGTGTTCGCACTGTGCTACGTGCAGTTTGCGTAGTGCGAAGTTGCGCAAACTTCGCAAACTACGCGAGCATAGCGTAGTGCTTTGTCCAGGCCTAGTGGTAATGTGTGTACACTCCCAGATGATATGCATACAGGTACCTGCTAGACAACACTGTCATTTGCATAGCCCCATATCCGAAAGTACCATGCGTACCAGTCGGGGTCCTGTGATGTAGATCCTATGTAAAATCCTTGGAGTTTCAGGCAGCAGATATGAGGAGCTATGCATATCTTCCATTATTATCCAGTGTTCTTGGGCGTCAAGCAGGGGGTGTCCCTGACCAATGGGAGTCAGGGTGCAACCCAAGTGCATGACCACTTCCTCAAAAGTTTGGCATTTCTTGTCCCAGA
This sequence comes from Lissotriton helveticus, assembly GCF_964261635.1. Lineage (NCBI taxonomy): Eukaryota > Metazoa > Chordata > Amphibia > Caudata > Salamandridae > Lissotriton > Lissotriton helveticus. The sequence goes on from NC_136071.1 coordinate 263,271,671, forward strand.
AAGTACTATTCTATCAACATCGAAAATGGAGAAAGTCTCACCAGAGGAGCTGGATCAGGCTAACCCAACCTTCTTGTGGGGCTAATTTTCCTAAAGAATCTCCTTCCAACACTCTCCCTATTCATATTACAGGGGCTACTATGTGGGGTGGCAGGGTGTGGGGGTCAGCTTGCTTTGTCCTCAAGTGTCATTCTCCCCATAAAGACCAGTTTGGCTACCTCTCACTTCCTTCCTGTCATCTGCTCTGCAGCTTGTACTTCTCCATCCACAGGAAACCCATTGTCTCTCTGGCAGGGCTTTCCACACCTCATTGGAGCAACCTAGCCAGCCTGGGCAGAAGTTAGCCAATCAGGAGAGTAACAGAAAGGCTTGATTTTGGCTCAAAGAAAAGAAAGTTCAACAACATATGTTCTGTCACAGTTTTTATAAATCTAACAGTGGCAAGTTGTTGGATTTATCTTTCCTATTAATTTGATAGCTTGAATTATATTTTATGTGGCCCCTATCAATATATATACTTAAATAAAATATTACAATGTTAGCCTATGGACCCATTTACTACTATGGGGAAAATGAAATTGCAGTGTTTCTCTCACCAGGGCTAATAAAACATATTGTATAATGTCCCTGCTAATAGTTACAAGACACCCTACCCCTGGGGCACCTAGGGGAGACATTTGGGTGACTTATATGTGAAAATGATGTAGAAGAATTCTTCACATGTACAGTTTAATCCAAAATCAAATTTGCATATCATTTCCATTTAAAGAAGTCTGCAAGGCAGGGCTGGCTTTTAACCCCTTGGCTGCGGCGGTAATTCTGCCGCAGCGCTTGGGGGGAGGGGGGGAGCACGGCGCCGCCATGCTCGTGACGGAACCATGCCGTCATGAGCCACGGGCAAGCTGTGCTCATGACAGAGTGGTTCTGTCATGACTCCGCCCACTCAATAATTCGCCCACACAGGCGGGGAATAAGTGCCGCGTGGGCGGAGCGGCCACAGCATGACGGAACCACGCTGTCATGAGCACACGCCACCCGTGGCTCATGACGGTGTGGTTCCGTCATGAGCGGGGAAGGGGTTAAAATGACAGCAGGCACCACAGTATTGCACACTCCAATGCAGAAAATCTACTAGGCCTCTAAACCTCCCTGCCATATTATATACTAGGGAATTAAAGGTAGTTTGAATCCCCCTTGCCATATTATTTACTAGGTACTTACAGGGGCCTGTCATTGCCAATTGTAATAATACCAAATTACCATCTACTTTTACACAGAGCACAGGCCCTGGGTCTGGATAGCAGAGCCCAAGGCACAGACAGAGTCATAAAACCAACACCTAGTAGTCAAAATGGGGGACAAAGTCAGGGGAACACTGCAAACAGATCCTGATTTCTCACAACGAGGCCACACAAAGCCAACGCACATGGCTTTTCATGGCCTTGTAGATATGGTGTAAGGCAACACAGCGCAAGATGCTACTTTGCCTCACACTAAGTCAGGGAGATGTGCCATGGGCATTGCGGTGGATGTTCCCTTGCAACGCCCATGGATTTTGACACATTCCCAGATTTACAACATAGTGTAAATCTTGAAATGTGTGTGCTGCATTCTGCAGCATACATAGAAATAGGAAACACCTCCATTGATTATTTTTGTGCTGAAAGGTGTTCCTGCACAAAAACAATCATTCCAACAATGCAGACACCCGTGCACCAGGGTACAAAGGTGCCAGCGCTCACACAAGACAGCTAAAATGATGCCAGGGCAGTAGAAGAGGACAGAAATGCGCCATATCTCACAGATACAGCACATGCCTGCCCCTTTTATTTTGATGCATGGCAGCACAGCAAAGTGACTTACTATGCTGCTCTGCGTCAAAAACTCGTAAATGAGGCTCTGTGTGTTCTTCCCTTTCTTGCACTCGTTAACTCCTTCGCTGCGGCGGCTATTCTGCCGCAGCGCTAAAGGTCGCGGGCGGGCGCGCGGCTCACCTGCGCTGGTGACAGAACCGTTCTGTCACGGCTCGCGGGTGAGCTGTGCTTGTGACGGAACGGTTCCGTCACGGCCACGCCCGCTTAATGAAACGCACCGCGCAGGCGCGAAGTCAGCTCCGCGCAGGAGCGGCGGCCGGGCCGTGACGGAACCGTTCCGTCATGAGCACAGCTCACCCGCGAGCCGTGATGGAACGATTCCGTCAATAGCGTTGAAGCAGGTAAATAACTGATGCAGAAAAATGAGTTCCGGTTGCCAAAAATAAGTACCAGTGGCACCCAACCGGCAACCACAAGCTAAAATTAAGCACTGCTCATAAGTATTCCCATTGCGCTCAGCCTGGGGGCCTTAATTGTTATTAAAAGGTTTATTGGCCTATATTAATTATTGGTCAGGGGTCTCTCCTTGCTATTTGAGCACTAACTCAAGTGTATGCCCCTTAGAGTGGATGTAGAGCACATCCTCGTTTCCAGAAATAGCAATTGGTGTCACGTGGTATTGACAGGGCATGACGCCACGCATGTCCCAAAAATACTTTTCATAGGAACTGTACCATTTAAGGCACTCATTAGGTGCCATGCTTAATGACTGGTGAAAAGCTTTTAATTGAAAAGCAAAACTGCACATTGTGCTGCCTTTTTTATTTTCACCTGCAGAGTGAAATGAGAATTACTCCGCAGGCGAAAGAAAAAGAAAAGGTCAGAACAGTTAGTTCGAGGAACCCTGTCAGGGCCCGGCAATGTAATTATTGCAATGGAGGTGTCATTAACGGGACTATATTGCCTGTGTTTCTGACAGTTCTCAGGAAGGAACTTTCCCTCAGGTCGACCTGTGTAAGGGGTCTGCCTGCATGTACCCCAAGCACTGTAGTAGGCAGGTACTACGCACAGGCTCACCTGGTGGCGATGTTGCTGTAAGGACCATGCAGTGTGATCAACTCACCGAGTTATATTAAGTAGTTATTGCGCAACCCTTGGTTCACAACTGTGTTCCTTATTTCTCACAGAGGGAAATGCACACATGCCTCTCATTTGTCACTAAGAGTGAGGAGGAATACAGGCCATTCCTCCTGCATACAACATTTTGTAATATGTGCTAGGCAAAAGTAAAACCAGCAAAAAGAACACATTGCTTTCTTTTTTGTCTTCTACAAATGGACATTTAACCCTTTCGCTGCTAGGCCTTTCCCCCCCGTCATAAGCCTTGCTTGGCTATTTGGAGTAGTTTGCGCTTAGGCCTCTGTAACTTTTTGACCTCATAAGGTATCCACGCCAAATTTGCGTCCTTTCTTTCCAGCATCATGGGGATTCTAAAGGTACCCAGTGTTTGTGTATTCCCCTGAAGAGGCCCCAGAAATTGGCCAAAATACAGATACATTTTGTTTTTTTGGGGAAAAATGGGGGAAAGGACTACACATGAAAGCGTCTGGTTTGTTCTCTAAAAATGGAATAAAAAAAAGGGGTTGTGGTGCTGAAATCACCATCTTCTCAGCGACAAGCAGACTTTTGTCAGAAAACCAAAATTTATTACACAGTTTTGGCATTATTCTGGGACATAGCCTATTTTTGCTATTTTTTGTGCTTTTAACCTTTTTCCAGTTAATGGTAGAAATGGGTATGAAAGCAATAATGGATACTGGAAAGTATACATTTTAAAAAATTTGCCAAAATTCTAAATTTATCAGGGTTTCCTTATATAAACTAACCTTTGAATGTAGGAAAAAATAAAAAATTGTTGGAAAAAACAGCCATTTGTGGCAACATTTTCACCTGTAACAATATACTGTTACATCTGCTGGACCTCTCTGGTTTTGGGGCTATATAGGACTTGTAGGTTCACTAATAACAGTTGCTCTACAATTCTGTGTTACCCTAAGTCTTCTGACAACAATGGTACCTCACTTGTGTGGATAGGCCTAGTGCCCGAGACAGGAAATGAACCAAAACGCAATGTGGACACACCACATTTCCCAGTGAAAACTGACCCTTTTTTTGCAAAGTGCCTAGCTCTAGATTTCGAACCCTAACTCTGCCAGCACCTAGGGAAACCTAGCAAACCTATACATTTTTAAAAACTAGACACCTAGGAGAACCCAGGCTGGGGTGACTTCACTGGCTCTCACCAGGTTCTGTTAACCAGAATCCTTTGCAAACCTAAAAATTTGTCAAAGTGCCTAGGTGCCGGCAGAGCTAGGGTTCAAAATCTACATTTAGGCACTTTGCAAAAAAGGGGTCAGTTTTCACTGTGAAAATGTGGTGTGTCCACATTGCATTTTGGCACGTTTCCTGTCGCGGGCACTAGGCCTACTCACACAACTGAGGTACTATTTTTCTCGGAAGACTTTGGGGAATGCGGGGTGGGTAGAATTTTGTGGATCCATGCAGATTCCAGCACTTTCCACCACATAAATGTGAGAATAATATGTTTTATTTTTACAGTTTAAGGTTTGCATGGGATTCTGGGTAACAGAACCTGGTGAGAGCCAGACAAGTCACCTCATCCTGGATTCCCCTTGGTGTCTAGTTTTAAAAAATGTACAGGTTTGCTAGGTTTCCCTATGTGCCAGCTGCGCTAGGGCCCAACAGGTAGACACATTGCTAAAGAAAAGTCAGTGCCTAGTGGGATTTCTGCTGCCCTGGGAGGAATCCGGGGTGGGGGTGGGGGGGTTGCCCTGATATCTTGCTATTTTTGGGAGGGTGGGGGAATTAGTATGCCCACCCCATGCTTAAAAAAGCCAGCGTAATCGCTGGCATCTTGAGGGCTTTCTGCCTCCCCGGGGGGGCAGATTAGGGGCCACTGCCCTCACCTGCCCCCCCGGGGGGGCAGAAAGATTGGAATTTCATTGGGGGGGAGTTGGGATATTGTCATGCCCATTTTGGGCAGCCCCAACCCTACATGAATAAAACAAAAAGCTCTAGGGCCTCATTTATGAAAAGTGACACATCGCTGCGTGAAAACAGCGATGCGTCACTTTTCACTGCGCTCTCCCTGCGACATGATTGATGCGTCATATTTATAATATGACGCATCATGTCGCAAGGAGTTACAGATACGTCAGTATTTCTGACGTATCTGTAGGTGCAAAAGTGACGCATTGCTGGAGTGTGTCACAAAAGTGACGCAACTCCAGCAATGCTTCCTTTCACATGGGGAAAGCCCCATGTGAAAGGGCTTGCGTCAGTCTTACGCCTGCTGTGAGGCAGGCGCAAGATTTTGACGCAACAGCATCCTAAAAGTGACGCAGTGAAATCTCATAGATTTCACTGCGTCACTATTGTGAGGCTTTTTGCGGGTGAACGCCCCCTCTGCATACATTATACCTGACGCAGGTATAATGTAGCGCAGGGGTTTACAAAGTGACGCATCTGCTTAGATGCGTCACTTTGTAAATAGTGCGCATCAGGAGGTATGTTTACGCCGCCGATGCGTCACAAAAAGTGACACATCAGAAGCGCAAAACTCACGTAAGGCCTCATAAATGAGGCCCCTAGTTTCTAATGAGCTTTCTGCCACCGGGGGGGGGGCAGATTGAGGGCTACCCCAGGGAGGAAGAAATACTGGAATTTTTATGGGCTGAATGTGGGGGCATTGGCGTGCCCGTTTTGGGCAGCCCCCACACCTGAATCAAATTGGCAAAAAACATCCCTGGCATCTAGTGGACTTTTTGCCCCCCCGGGGGTAGATTGGGGGCTACTGCCCCATCTGCTCCCTAGCGGGGGGGGCAGAAAGAATGTAATTGTTGTGGGTGTGGGGGCATGCCCATTTTGGGTAGCCCCAACCCAAATTAAAATTGCCTCAAAAAAATCCCTGGTTTCTAGTGGGCTTTTTCTGCTCCGGGTGGGCAGATTAGGGGCTACTATCCCATCTTCCCCCAGGGGGGGGCAGAAAGGCTGTAATTGTGGAAGGTGTGTTGGGGCATTGGTATGCCCGTTTTGAGCTGCCCCCACCCTAATTAAAATGTCCCATAAAGCAATTCCTGGCATCAAGTGGTCTTTCTTCCCCCTGGGGGGCAGAAAAGCTGTCATTGTGGCGGGTGGGGGCATTGGAATGCCCATTTTGGGCAGCCCCCACCCAATAAACATGTGCCTAAAAAAATCCCTGGCGTTTAGTGGGCTTTCTGCCCCCCTGAGGGGGCAGAAAGACTGAATTTGGCCAAATTTGTTGGGGGGAGCAAAGGCCCTTGCCCAAGGGGGTGCTCCTCCTCCCTGGTGTCTAGTGAGTGGATCCCTGCTTGGAGATTGCCCTCCTGAGGCGTTCTCCAAGCAAGGATTGCATTGGAAGGTGAAGATTCTCCCCTTTCCAATTATACATCTCCACTCTTTCTACGTTCTCAGGAGGGCTGGGATAGCTCCCTGAGCACATAGAAAGTGAAACTGAAATGAACCTAAAGGCTCATTTCAGTTTCGTTTTCTGAGGAATGACGTCTGTGCGCGCTAATCATCAGTTCACAGAAACGGTGGGCCTCTGGAACTGGTCAAGCTCTTCCCCAGCTCCTGAGGCTTTGGGGAGTAAAATAAATCCCTCTGGTGCAGAGGGATTTCGTCTGCAATATCGTCAGATGCGCGGGAGCCGTCCGACGCATATGAGAACTTATGCGTCGGACTGCTACCGCGCGACCGAAACATGGACGGGGTTAAATTCAGCAGAAAGGCCTGAGAGACTTTCCAAAGGAAACAGATTGTGAAACCATAGGCAGCATATAATCATTGGAAATAGGTTACAGAAATGTTGACAAAGCAATCTCAATCCTTAAAAAAAGGTTTTACGACAAGAAGCAAAGTGGTTTTGTACTATTGTTACTCCTAAGGTTATAAATATGGAGTAAACTGCTATTCTTCTAACAATATCTCAATACACCTTTGAAAAATGATGAAAATATGGGCTTTTCCTTCCTCTCAAACAACTATATTTACCCCTCTACTGCGCCCGCGATTTTGCGGAAGTGCGGTACTTCCGCAAAACGGACGGGGCCGCGTCGGCCATTGGCCGACGGCAGCACCAGCGAGGTAGCGTTGCCGTCGGCCAATGGCCGACGGCAGCACTTAAGGGGTTAAATAGTAGTCTACAATTGAAACCGTATTTGTGCTGGTGGACATACTATGTGCTCCATTCCCTATTCCACAAATAGCAACAATGGTGCAAAAAGATGTGCCTTTCTGTAATAAATTCGGAGGTGTGGACAGGGGTATTTTCCTAGTAGAAAGTAGCTGATAGTTATATCAAAAACCGGCGCTAGGACTTAAGCTTCAATCAAAGAGGTTACTTTTTCAATGCATTTTCTTAAATTAATAAATGTTTACAAATTAGGATAGATATTTTATAACAGTAAACTGAAGGGTTCATATTTACAGAACTGGATTGAAAACTATTAAGAGATTGTGCATGAAAAAGTTAGACTTGTTTTTGTCAATTTGTTGACACTTTCTAACTTAGAAATGGGTTTTATGTGATGTGGTATAAATATACAACAAAAAGATTAAAACAAAAGAATATTTTTTCCTTTTCTTTTTAGTAGACATCAAATATGTACAAAAACAGCTTGATCCATTTTTTCCTAGAAGAACCTTGAAAATTGCCCAATCAAATAGGTGTAGCTGAGGACAACCAATCTATGTGTCATACCTGGAAAGTCAATTTGGATGTTGAAAAACATAATAACTTCCAGGACACAAAAAATACACTTAGAATTTGATTAGTCTTCTTTGGTTTCTCGGCAGATTAAAGCACACTGTCACATTCAGATGAAAATAGACATAAGTATTCCCTAGATAGCATGGACCTGCAAACCATCTGACCCACTTTTACCTCAGATTGACTCCTCATCGTCCGAAAAGGATAAACGCTCACCTTGTAAAAATGATTAATGACAATAAAAAATAATGTAGAATTGTCACACTTTTACAAAATGATTTGTTTAAAATAGTCATCAACTTGAGAAGCTGATAACTCTAATGGCAAGAAGGCCAGATCAAGAGACGTAATATGACATGGGGTGGTTTTGATCCGCCTGTGGACCTTCCAACCTGTTATTGACTAATAGTCAATGGGGCGTGTAATGTTCACAAGTTTTCCTAGATCGAGGCACTTGCACTATTATAAGTAGCGGTTGCTGTCTGATAAAAATGGTGAGGCAGTAACAAACAAAGGAAGAAAGATAAAAAAGACCAAACAAAAAAAACACTTACCTGACATTCAGTGCCCTTCTCCTTGCCTCTCTTCTGCTCCTCTGGGCACAGGCTCCCAGACTCCCCTGCGACCAATCCTGACACTGCTCTAAACATGAGAACAGTGTCAGGATTGGGTGGAGCACACTGGTTTTGCACTCCATCGGAATCTGGGAGCCTGTGGCTGCTGGTCTCTCCACCCACTTGGAGAGAAGAGAGAGTTAAGACGGCGGGTCAAACTGTCATGCACACTGCCAGCAAGGCCCAACACTGCCCCTCCTGCAGTGCTGTGGCCCCAGCCACAAGACTCAGATGGACGAAAAATAAAATGATAATCATTTTATTTTTTGTCTGCCTCAGCGGACTGGGGGCCGACACTCCGCCATAGCGGAGGAGATGGCACTGTTTATTATAATGACTGTTGGGGTGATGTAAAAAATGTGTACTCCTGTGCTGCTACAGCGGAGCACACACAGACCGTACATAATACTTTCAAAAATTGATTGAATACTTTATTGTATGATTACCTAAAATCACCTACAAAAGCGATGCATATTACGATCATGGTTAAAACAGTAAGTTGATAAAAGAGAAACGTTTAAAAACATTTTAAAGTGCAGAGAGATTAACAAGAGGGGGAGAAAAAGAATTTAAAAAATGCATATACAATGGGTTGGAAAGACAGTGCTTTAGTGTCAGTTCATCTGAGGTTCTCGGGCTTGGAGCCAAATCCCCGATGGACATAGGAAGCTTTTGTGTATTGTTTGCTCAATGAAGGTGGCAATGTTCATGACCATTGGAATTAGCGAGGTATCACTATTGATGCTATAGATGCTCATCATCAGGCGGATTGTTGTTATGCTGTTATTTTTCTGTACTTTGCGTTTGACATAGGATCTTTCCAGCAGTAGCAAAGTACTTCCCGGCACGTGCCAGCTCCATTGGTACTGTTGTAGTGTATATGTGCGTTAAGGCCTCCTTGCATGTTCTTACTTTATTTAGATTGAACATTGCCCTTAAGTATTTGCGCCTCGGACTTACCAACGCTGGGCAACAATAGATGACATGCTCTGCTGATTCTGTGTGGTATTGACACAGTTGACACCCTCTATTTCCAGTTGGTATGGTTGACCAATGTGCCCTATAGTCCTTTATTGGTAGAGTTAGCAGCCTGGTCTTCAAGACATTTTGAAGAGCATATCTGCCCAGGCCGGCTTTCAGGTATGGTTGGCATCGAGTGGCTTCATGTGATTTTGCAAGTCCCTCTGCGCCACGGATGACTCTGATCGTATCTATGTCCAGGCCCCTTAACATAGTCTTTCCCTGTTTTTTAACAGGTTTTTTAGGCTAACAGTTGGCAGATTTAATATTTGATCAGCTGTCAGGCATAGTGTTTTATTAGCTGAAACAAGGTACCTGGCCCATCGACTGATTTGATCCGTGAAGAGTATTTTGAGTGCTTCCCTAGGGTACCCGGACTAGCCTTGTTCACACAGTGGTACAGCTTTACTATGTCTTTTTTACATTCTATGTCCATTGAAGTTAAGTTGAACTCAAGTCTGACCAGTATACGCCTTCTCGAGAATGGTAGCCTAAAGATTTTCCTGAAAGCCATGATATATAGGTGCTCCAATTTATCGGACTATAGGCCCGGGAAGGCCAGATGGCCACAGCTGATTGTTGCATATAGTTTAGCTTGTATTACTCTTCAGATGCCCTCAGTTGAATGACTCAGATGGTTCTGATGAATTTTACATAGGGCAGTAGCAGATTTTGTCTCCAATGATTTGGCCTGAGATGTTCTTCTGGTGTCTAAGAATTGAACACCCAAATAGGTATACTTATTCGCAGTTACAATTCTAAGTGGTCCGATGTTCCAGCCCAGCAGATTTATGTCTGAATACCAATACCTTGGTTTTATTTGCATTAGTTTGGAGATTATTTTCTGAATTATATAAATGAAGAGTCTCCAGTGCCCTTTTTATGCCTACTCTGGTTTGTCCCAGGATGACAAGATTGTACGCATATTGCATAATAGGTATTCTAAGGTGGCCCAGTTTAGGTGGAAAAATATTAGTTTTTGAGAGAGCAGATCCTAGGTCCGCAGTGTATAGATTAAACAGTGTTGGTGCAATCACACAACCCTCTTTTAACCCTTTGTCCGTATAGATTTTGGCAGTTGCGTGTGACTGTGTGAGCTTCGTGCGGACCCATGTGCCAGTATGGAGGGACATATTGGCTGCCAAAAGTTTCCCTGGTATCCCCCACTTTGCAAGCTTTGCCCACAATATGTTGTGGTTAAAGCCATCAAAGAGGATCTCTGCGCAGAGTTTTTAATATTCAGGAAAAATTGGTGTACATAGCAGATTGCCGTGAGAGTGTAAGCAAAAACAGATTAAGGACGGTGCTACTAGGTCAAGGAGGAACCCCAAAACCCCTGAAATAGGGTGGGCAAGGCCAACCCTGTTCAATGTAAAGACAAAAGTCTTGTGCACACGCAGATACTATCAAATCAAAAAGGACCCCATGTAATAATGGTTTTGTTTAGAAAGCAGAAAAATAAAGGACAAGGTCCATAACAAATGGTAATTTTTCTTCGTTTTATGTGATACTAGCAGCCCGTCCCGACGGGGATGAAATATAGCAGCGTTTGAAAGTGGGTAATGCTGACGTTTAAATGGCTGAAGTGGCACAATAGTTATGCATCCATAAGGGATTTTTATGCGTTGTTTAACATTGATATTGCACGTCGTCTTTTACCTGTCTTGTGAAGTTGGTAATTTCTGTGCAATTTGGTTGTCCGCTTGTGCATGCAGTGTTAGGAAGAGCGTTCGTGATATTTGCCTCCTCAGCTGTAACGTTTTTGATGATCCTTCGTGATATATGCGTCCTCAGCGGTAACGTTTGCAGCTGTGGGTGCTGTGGAGTGGGTTGGTTATAGAATCCCCAAGAGCGTTCTGTCCGACGTTAATCCGTGTATGCTGACAGTGCAGTGCGTTGCAGCGTGCTTGCGAGGGCTGCGCGTGTGTGATCCCCGCTGGTAGGCTGACTGCCTTGAGGCCCCGCCTGAGCACCGGACTAAATTTAAATCGTTAAGTGGGTGAAATGCCATCTGAATGCGAAGCTCCGTGAATGCGGCTCCCCGCTGGTAGGCTGACTGCCTTGAGGCCCCGCCTGAGCACCGGACTAAATTGAAATCGCTAAGTGTGTGAAATATCGCCTGAATGCGAAGCTCCGTGAATGTGGCGCACATTGTTCTGAATGCGAAGCTCCGTGAATGCGGCACACATTGGTGTTTGGCGACGCCCCTGTCAGAATGGTTAGGCCCAAAAGCGAGTACTGTGAAGGTTAACATTAATGCTGCGTGAATGGCGCGCCCCATCAATGCCGCGCCCCGTGAATGCAGCGTTCATCTGTTTTTTTGGGGGGGCCAGGCCCTTCTGACAACACCGACGCCCACAAGGGACTACTTTACCCCTGAGGTTCTTTTACCTTTGTAATGTATATGGTGGGCAGATGTATAGCCTATGTCCCTCTGCTGCAACTGCCCTTTCCAATGCTGTATTGGGTGTTGTGATTGGTGCTGTACTTCTTGAGATTACCCGCCTCAAAGGTTTCGGCTCTCTCTTTATAATAGTAGGATGGATTTGGTCCTCCTACCAGAGCAGATACCAAGGAAATGCCAGGCGACACGTGTTTCGTCAAGCAGGTAGTTACCCGTGACTCTGCAGTGCTGGGGATAATAAATCAAAAACATAGTACAGTAATCTGCAAAGATGGTACATTTTGTCCAGTAAATAAACAATTGAATGTGGCGAGAAACACCTCCTGGTGAGTGGAAACCCTACAAGAATGGTGAAAGGGACAAAAAATCTGTGACTTCACGTAAAAGCAATAGATAGAACCAGGAGTGCACAGTGAACCTAAAAGCAAAAAACTGTAATAAAGGAAAGAATATCGTTTATGGTTTTGAGGAAAGAGAAAAAAAAAAGGGAAGAAGGTACTGGAATGGGACCTGGAAAGAAAAAAGCGAAAAGTACAAAGAGGATAAAAGGCGGGAGAGAAGAAACAATTTCAAACAAGCTAGTAACAGTGTCATGTTATTCCAAAATGAAAAACATTAAAACTCCATGTCTCCAAATGGAATTCACTAATTACTAAAAACAAAAGAAAGCCGAGAAAGGTGAGTGATTGGTGAGCATACATGCCAACCCTCCCGATTCAGGCGTGAGACTACCGATTTGAAGGCTAGTCTCCCGCCTCCCGATTCCTGCAAGCAAAAACCCGATTCCTCGGGGTTTGTTGACAGGGCGTTTGTGTGAAGTGCTAATTTTTCCAGCAATAGTCAAAGTGGCCATGCAGGGGCTCTCGATGGGGTGAAAAAACAACAAAGGGTCATTAACAAGGCAATAGTCTTTTGAAGACCTGTGAAGTAGGGGGGGGGCGTGTGTGTGCACAGGAAGCTGTTTTCGGCTGGGGTGTCACACAGGGGCGGGGGGGGGGAGGGGGGGACAACACTTGCATCACCCTCTCAGCCTGCCATTGCGCTCCATGCTTGTAAAAGGTAAGAAAAAAAACGTACATTTGTGTTTCAAATGTCCAATCCTGCAGCAGCACACTTCCAAAGCCCATACACGCCAGTAACCCGATTTGAAGCCCCATTCTCCCGATTTTAAAAAAAAAATCTCCCTCTTTGCTCTTCTGAAATGTTGGCATGTATGTTGGTGAGTGCCAGCAACATTATTATCCAGAAAAAACTCAAAATGTTTTCACGTTGGGGCGAAGATATCAACAAACATACACAGATCCCTGTGAAAATAACATAATTAAACCAAAGCCTATACACTGGGTTGAGTCCCCTGTAATGTAAAAAAAGTCGCACAAGCCATTGGAATCAATTTATGTTCTCTATGGAAGGAAAAAAAACACAACATTCATCGTAAAATGCCCTGTAATTACTCTAAATTAAACAGTTGGTACGAAATGCAGGAATAATCTCAAAGAAGCTAAGGAACTACTGTGAAGGGTTACACATACATTGTAGTCAAAATCGGAGCCAGAAAATAAACACTAAAGACTCTAACTACCGCCAATCATCATTCGGGGAGAATGATAGATAAGGAAATAAGGAACAGAATAGAACAGGTGATAGTCAAGACAGAAAATAAAGCTCGCCCAGATTAACCATACAAAAGTGTGTAGGAATTAAGGTAAATACCTGAAAAAAGGCCAGTCTAAATGGGATCTGCGAAAGGACAAACATAGAACGTAATCATGAGGGGAGTGTACATCAGGAATGTTAAAAAAGATAAAGTTAAAAGAGGGAAAAACTCAGGAACTCACTGGGGAACCGGTGATATTTCCAACCCGGTTCAAGATGGGTAATGAAAACGTGCAAATTGTATCAGTAAGGCGATATCAAAGGTTAACATGGAGGGCTCCCCAAATTCGGGAGCAGGAAGGCAAGACGGGCGAGTACAGCCATCAAACGAACAGAAAATGCTGAAAAGAAGAATGGAGGGATAAGTTAATTGGACTGTTGGCACCATGCCAGCCCAAAACCCACCATTCAATAACAATGAAGGGGGGGGGGGGGGGTGTTCACAAAGCTTACCTACAAGTGCAGTATATTCAACTCAGAGTGGTGCTCAGTCCGGATACGGAAGGAGCTAAAGGTTGCAAGGCCCTCACTAAATACGTAAAGTAAGGGGCGGAGCCTCGTATAATTGAAAAAAGGCTGGAGCGTCTAAACCAGCACGCTGATAAGTGATGGAAAAGTGTGACGCAATGCTAAAAATCACCGATCGGTGTAACTCACAATCCAAAAGAAGGAAAAAGAAAGTATATGAAAATAACAGAAAAGGAAAAGACTAAAAGTGGGAAAAGAGGGTACAGGGCAAAAAAGGCCCAAATAAAATGTTTTTTAATATAATATCAATATAAATTTTTGACAGAAGGTCAAAACAAACCTTGTCTCAGTGATAAACAGTAATTTTTGAAACTTGCAACAATAATGGTGAAAAAACTGGTAATTAAGCCGGTCCATAACAGATCACTAATTAACCCTATGTCATCACATATCAGTGAGCTGTAGGTGAGAAAATATATACAGTATAAGCATCAAGGGCAAAGAAAACACATCAAATAAAGGGGTTCATCATGGCGAACATCGTAGAATGACATACGATAGGTGTAAGTGGAAAGGGTTCAGCAAAGATATGAAAACATTTTTGAACATTAGGAGGCTGAAAGTTTGTCACACCACTGAAAGGGACAAAAGGCATACCAGAAAAACAAGTAATGTCAGAACCAGAAAACGTGTCCTAAAACAAATAATATTGAACAATGTCTTAAGAAAGGTTATGGCAGTAATCATGAGCCTAGGAAATGATGTAACTCATTGTCAGAATTTTGTCCATGCTTAACATTGTGCAAGCGCATGATTCAGGTCGCTTCCTGACGCCTGAGTCCTAATTTGTGATTGCCCCCTCTGATACTGGCCTCAGTGACGTCAATTCCATAGAATTGAAATTTCTATTGTGTTCCTTGTGAAGGGCATTCGGCCATGTACTATAGTCAACAAAGCAGGCATATAGGGGTGGGTTAACCCCCTCTGTGGCCTTAGTTACCAGAAATGATAATGCAACGGCGTTATCCATTGTTGATGAATTCGCCCGGAATCCAGTCTGGTAGTATGGTATTATTTTATTGTCTATTAGAACATTGGAATGTTGGGAGCTCCATTGAAAACAATGGAGTGCTCTGGGCTTATAATGGCTGGTATAAGCCTAGAGCTCCAACATTTCAATGTTTCTTTGTTCACAGCTCTGGCTGTGAACAAAGGCTTCAGAGAGCCTGAGGGGATTCCAATCCCCTCACGCTTCCAAAAGGCTTTGTTTTTTTTGTTAGAACATTCTGTCCTCTAGTGACAGAATGTTCTAATAGCCTTATAGCCCTTCGTAGATGGGCTATACCGCTATTAAAGTCCCTCTCCCTTGTTAAAGGCCCTCGCCTTCGGCTCGGGGCCTTTAACGCTGGAGAGGGCCTTTAATAGCCGGTGTAGCGCTCTACGGCGGGCTATAAGGCTATATTATCCATTCCTCTAGCTCTTTCAAAAGGACTTTTGCATATGCCTTCCCATCCACGTCGAGTAGAGCAATTAATCTGTAATTCTCGGGCAGTGAGATGTTGGCTTTCTTATAAATTGGTTGCAGCATGGATCCTTTCCACAAGGCTGGTACTCCTGAGGTATTGAAGCAATATTTGAATAAACAATGCATATGAGGGGCCCAAAGGGCTCGATCTTCATTAAAACCACTTCCCAGTAACCCATTCGGTCCAAGGGCCCCATCCTTCCTTATGCCTTTCAATATGAGCAGGATTTCTTTTTCGTTCAGAGTGAGGGCCTTATTCTCGTTTCCCTCTAGCCAATGTTTTTCAGCTACCACTGATTTTAGACTAGATTTATCCTGATCAACATATAACTTAGTGGCATGGGCTGCCCATTCTTTGGCAGGTATTGCATTGTGTGTGTTGCTTCTACCATTGAGATTGTTGACGTAATTCCAGAATCCCCTGCTCTTGCTGGGGGCAAGCAATGCGTAGATACGTTTCCATTTATCTTCGATGATTCTCTGTTTCAGATCCCAGACTGTGTTTTTATGCGATTTTCTGGCTGCTTTCAAATGTGATTCTAACTTTAAACATGTTTTCCTCCGATACTGTTGCTCAGCCAGGCGACACTGCTTTTTGCTCTCTTTAAATTCTTTAAGGTTGGACAGGATGACAGGCCTGATGCTATGATGTTTTCCTTTGTGTGCCAATTGTTTTCCTGTGGTCATAGCATTGGATATTGATGAAATAATCTCCAACCAATTTGTGTGAGGGCTAGTTATGCGTGTTGCCTTTTTCCAGAAGTTATATTTCTATTGGCTAATCGGCCCCCATTTTATACGTTTTATCCGTGCAGTAACAGATGGACGACTAGACAAATCATAGTTTGGCACACAAAATAAAATAATCAATGTCTACACTTGTCAAAATGCTGTATATCGTTTTTGCAAGCAAACGGGTTGGAGGTGAACATTCATATAACAAGTTCTTTTGTTCAGTTATGCTTCATGGAGATACACCATTAGCAAATTTCCAATCTAATTACGATCGAGAGTGGATCTGGATGAAAGGTTAACTTTTAACTTTGTAACTAGAACAATCAGTCCAAAGGTCTACCAGTTTCAGGATCCACCTGGCAAACAGGTGTAGGTCCTGCTACCGTGGGGTCACTCCAGTTACCGCAGGCAGAGCATGAGAAACAGGGTTCAAATGAAAGGCGTTCTCTGATCGGTTGACATTTCGCCTAATAAAATATGCTTCACTCCACAAGAATTACATTTCTAACCCTGCTTGCGTTTCGTGATTGGTTGCCGTATTGACCTACTAGGGAGCCTGAAAGGTTTAGCTACCGTCACAAATTTGCCAGGTCAGTGCAGAGGAGTGAAGAGGAGCTGCCATTTGCCCCTCTGAGATGCTGAGTGAAGAGGAAAGGCACAGAGTTTGACCTTTCACTTTTGTGGGAAATGTTTTTCTTAACGGCTTAGGATAAGGGAAACCCTCAATTTGATCTATTTCACATACAAAAACCAACAGTATACATAGATGTATATTGGACACAGTATTAGGTGAATGTGTGTGTGCATATACAGGTGTGCAAGAGCACGCACGCGTCTGTGTGGTTACACAGAGTGGGCAATTTCATGCCGGTCAGTGTTGTAACTGTCTGTTCCTCGTTTTGGCAGTTAGGTTACTCCCATATACTTTAGGGACTGATGAAGAAACAGCTGTGTTTGTTATGAACGAGAACAGTATATTCTATTTTTACAAAAATTCAATGTTCAAAATGGTCAGCAGCTTAGAACGTGGTACAAAACACACTGTTACTTACGATGTTTTAGTAGTTTTTTCTATAAACAGTGGTCATGATAAAGTGACATTAAGTATTGATTGGCCATTTAAAAAAAAAAAAAAAATGCATTGGAAGGTATTATCTGAATGCCAAAAACATAAGCATGTTGGATGGTGACATTTCCTTTTTTATTTTAGGCACAATATATCTTTTATTCATGTCACAAAATCAATCCAATATCTAAATTACACTTGCAAAATCGCATAGAAAAAAGATAGAAGGGGCTTTATTGCACCTGGTAGTCCACCTAAACATATTCTTGGGAGCTGTTCTCTTTCCAATATGCAGAAGGCTTGTTCTATGTAGCTTCTGTATATATCAATGGAATATGAACTGTGCAACCTAAAGAAATGGTATGATTCCCCTGGGTGTGTAGGTCAGTTGAAGTTGATAAATATATAGAGAGAAGCAGCTACTTCCCAAGAGTGTCTATATTTATAAATAAAGTTCAACTGTTCAACATTTAAGCAGCAGCGGCCGGCACAGGTTAGTGTGGTGAGGCGCGGCAGTGCGCGGCAGGGAGGAAGCCAATGGATGACGGAATAGTTATTATTTATTTATTTAATCATACCTATTCTGTTGTCTGTCAACGTCAACCACGCCCGCCCCGCCCGCCCCCGCGTTTACCTGTGCAGGCTGACAGTGCATATGAGGTGCAAATTCTGCATAATTTCAATAGTGATGAGGGTGGGATCACAGACCTTCCACTTTGCCCAGGCTGTGCCACACCATCAGGGGAATTTCATCAAGGTAAAGCTAAGGAAGAAGGCCAGATGGCAAACAGAGTGGATCAGAGGATAGACTGTTTCTATGTTCACAGAAAGATTGAGGCAGAAAGTTAGCCTGGGCAACCAAATAAAAGTGGGCACTATTAGTGAATCAGATTGCTAAAAATGTGGACCACATTTGAAAATCAGGGCAGTTTTGAACAAAGTGCATGATATTATTCTTACTGCAGCCAGTGTTTGGAATGACAGAATGGAAATAAAATGTAAAAATTAGCCCACCAGACAATAACACTATGCCTGGGAGAAGCTTGGGGAGTTTCACTCTGCGGAATTCCACAGAGTCATTGAAAAACTCCATGGAATTCCGGCAAGTTCTGCCGGCGGGTGGAGTTCCTGCTATCACGGTCAAATGTAGTACCATCCCTGTCATTTGTGAAAGACAGGGAACATTCAGGCCTCTTTCTAAACTTTCCATGAATGGCTGAATACAAATGCACCAGTCATCATTTTTTCTTAATTGTTAGCCATTTCATCAGAGTTGATGAATGGCCTGTTGCATGGACTTTGGTACTTTACAATACAACTAGGCAGCAATATGAAAATTAGACATTGATTGTACCCAAATGTATACATTGCTCTGACGGTGACCACTGCCCCTCCCTACCTCAGTCCTCCTTACCTGAGCTCCTCGGAGCCGGCACGCAGGAGTACTGCTGGCCACCCAGGGGATTTTATTTTATTTTATGCGATTTTATATCGCGCAAACTTTACCCGAAGGTGTCAGAGCACTTTACATAAGAACCAGTTGCAAAACATAAGGACTTAGGATTACATGAGTTACATAAAAGATACGAACAGAAAAAATTGCAAATGTACAAGATGTAAAGTCACACAAGGAGGAGATACAAACAGAAAGAAAAATTGCAAATGTACAAGTAGTGAAGTCACTCAAGGAAGAGATACAAATGGATATACTCTGAGAGTCACATAGGAATGGTAGAGAGCACAAAGGTCTACTGCATATACTAGTGATTAGAGTTATGTCTATATACATATACATACACATAGTAGATTTTCTCAGGTCAAGACCCCCCCCCAAAAAAAAAACACAGGACTTTCACAGCAACCAGGGATCTCCAGATGCTGCATGTGCAACTGCCCATAGTAGTAGCCACCGTAGTACCACCCGGGTGCCGGCCAATGTCAGGAGGCCTGCCTTGGTGCCCAAGACCCTTGGTAGAAGCCGCCGTAGTGCACCACGATGAGTGCCCCGTGCAGAGGTTTCCTCAGGCCTGGGTAGAGCAGTAGGCTGCCTTGGTGCCGCAGCAATGAGTCCTTTCTGCGGGTTTAGTGGCCAAAAGCATCACCCACCTGAGGGATGAGCAGAGGCTGCCCTGGCACAAGCACACACAACCTCTAATGGATGGGCAGCCTTTTTCCTCGCAAGCCAGAAGTGCTGTGTCACCGACTACTTCCTACACCTCCTCAAAGAACAGCCGTGCTGTGGGTACCCCATCTGCTACTCGCTGAGTGGCCAGAGGGCAGCCATCTTTGGTGGGGACAGCAACCAAGACAGGGTTAAAACTTTACGGACCCCATTTTTAAGATTTTTTTTGTAATTACTGCAACCATCTTTTAGTGTATGTGTCTTTGGATAAATTGGTCAAAGATGTGCGACCAGAGAGCACAAAGGAACTGTGAGCCTAGCATTTGCAAGCATATCATGCCTGTCCTACTTTTTTTGTTGCACTAATTTTGAAAAACCAGGAAATGATAAACACAGACTACCGCACGACAAGAGTGTTGATACTTCCTGGGGCAGGGTTCGCTTCAGATGCATTGGGGAAAGTGGAAGGATGTTTTAAGAGACCCCTGCCAGTGAACTGGTGAGCTCTCTGGGGGAACTGATCTGGCCCTAGTGCCGCCTCCGCAAGGGGGCTGACATGTTAACCCCATCCGACCTGGAGCTGCAGAGGGCCCTCGGTTTGCTGAGTGGACAAGAGACTGCTTTCTTGGTGCAGGTTTGTGCAGTTGGTGGCTGGACCAGAAGTATAATTAACCAATTATCACTTCTTTGTATACTAGAACTGTAATTCTTGGGGTACCTTACCCCACCCCCCATAAAATGTGGTTACCTCGTAAGTAACAGCAAGTATTTTTTGCCAAGGGGGGTGGGGAGGTTGAATGGAGAGATGTCCATGCGTGAGCAGGCCCAGGCCGCTAGGAGGCACTGTGCCCCCTCCGAGTCTCTGGTGCTAGCAGGACAGGAGGTGGTCTGTCCATTTCCAGGTATCCCATAATGCATCAATTATGCAGGGCTTTGCAAGAAAAACATCATTCAGTTTACCCTTTTTTCTACTGGGAACACATGAGGAGTAACATTTTTCAAACATGTCTGACGTTTGCTAACTACATTTTCAAGCAAGAAAAGGCATTCTTTTTTTCCTCAGACTAAGAAGTGCCCACATAAAAGCCATGTACTTTTTGCACACAAAAATGAGTTGATGGGGCACAGTTCTTTGGTAACACAAAATAGGTGAAAATGCTTTCCGACAGAATCAGCACAAAAATCTCACACTGGCCAGACCTACAACTGAGCGCAGTTCCCCAAGGCCTCCAATGGAAGCAGCTGTTACTTGAAAACTTCGGTTCACCGCGTCAGACAATGGACTGACTTGCACGTGATGAAGCTGAGCCTGCAGGAAGGTGGCCAGGAAAGTCTGATGATCGAATTGCTGGACTTCTGCAGACAGCAGCTGGTGTGAGTAAGACAATAGGCAAGCACAACTATATTACATTAAGGCGGCTTCCCCACTCCCCCCGTCGACGAGTTCTGTAAAACTCATACATGTGTCTGCATGCAAGTGTGGATAACATATATTATTACTTCAGCGGTCAAAGTGCATTAAAAACGTAGGTGAGCAGACGTCTGCCTATAAACTAAGCCCTGCCGGCGGTGGGCAGAGTTTTTGCCCGAACTCCACGCATAGTAACTATGGCCCACGTGTATCAACAATGCCATTTGCGATTCCTTATTAGCGAAAAATAAGGATTCGCTAATAAGGAATAGCAAAAGGCTATGCATGAAGAAATCGCTAAAAAAATAGCGATTTCTTAATATTCATTAATTGCGAGTTGCAATTAAGGAATACCTCCCCATTCATTCCCACCATAGGAATGAATGGGAAGACATTCTCAATTTGCGAATCGCAATTAGCGAATCGCAAATTGAGAATGCAATTTCAAGGGTGCTAGTGTGTCCAAAGGACACCCTGTTGCACCCCTGAAATTGATCTCTGCACATATGTTGGACACACACATGCCCTTAGGGCATGTGTGTCCGCAGCATGAAACTTTGAAAAATGCAGAAAAGTGCATTTTTCCAGGTTTTTGCAAATTACCATGAAGTTGACCTTCATGGTAATTTGCTACTCCTATTAGCGTAATCGATAATTTTTTTACTTTGATGCATTGCATTTAAGGAATCTCAATTTGGGATTCCTTAAATGCAGTCGCAATTTAAGGAATCTCAATTTAGAGATGCCTTAAATTGCGATTTTTGCATTTGGGATGATGCATCCCAAATGCAAAAATACTGGTCGTAAAGGGGCAGATTCTGAGAATCTGCTCGTTTGCGACCAGTTTTTAGCTTGATGCATGTGGCTGAAAGACTCTGTGAACTCCACCGGTGAAGCGAAGTTCACCGCCCACCATCAGATAATACAGGCCCACAAGGAGGTAAAAAACAGCCCACACATATTAACCTTAATATTAGAGAGTGTTGAGTTATGTACTAATATAATACGTGACTAGTCATGATGGGTGTGTTCCTTTAAAATACAAAGCTGCCTTGTGGCTTCGTTTCTGGCTATTTAACCAACAGCACTTTCTATTCTATGCTAGGCAAGCCTATACTTGTGACGGAATTTGTGACACTATAAGTTCAGTCATGCAAACTGCTGTTGACTAAAAGGCAGGGCTAAATGAAGGTATCATAGAAGATATGGTGATCACACTTGATAAGGGTCCTGCACTCTCAGTCTCTCATTTTAAATCCCTCCTTATTGGTGGGTATTCAATCCTGCAGGGTATAGACCATTAATTCCCCCAAAATGTGTCTAGTTTAATAACCCCTGTTTTTAGTAAAACTTGCTCCAATCCATATATATGTTGCTCCAGTATTATTTTATTATAGTTTCTTTTTTTGAGTGGCAATCATTTATACAGTATAATTGAGGATAGCCAGGCCGTTATACAGTATAGTTGAGCGACAACCAACAAGTGTTTCATCCCCATAGGGCTGATAGGCCTGGGGATTTCTCAAGGCTTAAGATTTACGAAAGCAAAATTCTTCACATTCTTCTGCCATATTGTCTTATAGTTCAAAAAGCCTGATTTGTGGGTCAAATCTTAGGGGGCATAGAGTGACGTTCATAAAATGATGGAAACAATTATCTTTGCAAGTAACAATGCTTCCAGTGATTAGCTTGATGCAGTGTGTGTTCTGCCCCCCCCCCCCCACTCCCGTTCGGTAGCAGCCGCTACTGCATGGAATGATTCCCTTTCTTCAGTAATTATCATTCAAGGCCTTTTTGGATGGGTGCTGAAGTCATTGGAACATTCGCTGGCAGAGGCTGGACTCAGTTATCACTTACAGGGGTAGCTTTTCTAAAATGCAAACAACGCAACATGGTGCAAAATCCAGATGCATTGCATTGCAGTAATTCAGGAAATTCACACAGCAGCGAGTTTTTCTTTTCTTCACACAATTATATCATAAGTCATCAAACACGAATAATGCTCCAGTCTGTTGACACTAAAAGCTAAATAGTGTTGCACCACAGCAAAAAGCCTTGGTTGCCGCATCTTACATGACTTTTCATTCAAGCGATACCCTCAAATACTATCTTCATACAGACAACTGAGCAATACATGATCAGAAATCTTGTGTGACTTTTGTATTCGAGGCATCCACTCCAGTGCAATTGTCATTTAGGCGACGTCCCAGGGGCACATTCCATAATATGTGTACTTTTTGGGAAGATCACATGTATTCTGCGAGGAAAAAGCAGTAGATTAAACCAATATCTACTTTTGCTGCTACTTTTCTCCTGACTTAAGTTGCCGTTGTTTTCTGCACACACACTGTGCGCTGTAACCAAGATGTGCTACTTCGCGTATTTTTAGTGGACATGCTTTAACATAAATGCTATTGGTCTTTGCAGCAGTCCCATTTGGGTGCTAGCACTGCTCCCACACACCATCATACCCTCTTAGCACGCACAACCATTTTTTTTTGCACAAAGTAGCACAATGTAGTTTGGTGCTGCAGTTGCTGCAACTCTCCACCTAGAAAATCTTTTAGCACGTGAAAGTTGGCCAACGCTATTGCTTGTACCGCTTAGCGTTGCTTAGTATCAAATAAATGTCCAATGCTAAATAATAGTAAATGTGGCTTGGACTGCATTTCTTGCCTGCCAGTTGTCCAGTGGATTGGACCAACCTGAATTTGTGATTCCTTCAAATCCTGCCGGGTTTGTGAATTTCACTTCCTTATAGTGATTTTGAGCCTTTACTCCAGCGTTCAGTTGTACCTTGGAAAACAGTTGAATGATTGCATCCATGATCCCTAATGTTGCATGTCATGAGGAATACCATGTCAAAGTGCATGTAGGTACAAAAAGGCGATGAATATTTTTTTGAGATTTACAAAAAATACTAATTCGACAGCTGTAGATTGTTCATATTTAATGTCAAGGCTTCATACAGTTGGAGACTCATATCTGAGCTGTTTTCTGGGAAGGTTGGTGATGTTTAGTTATAACAGTAATGGTTTGCGATTTGTCCAAATGCAACACTAGTCATATTGATGAAGGGAACTGAACTCTTAGTGCAAAAGAGCAGCAAGTTCTTTCCAGCCTAGACAGATCTGGAAACCTATGAAGCTAGTTGAACCACAAAGATGACCCACACCGAGCTACACAAACTGTAGTCTGCAGGACTGACACTCTAAGGCTTAAATTCACTAAGTCTGTATGCTGTCACAAAGAGGTGGAAGCAATGAACTAAGAAAGCAAGACCAAGTTTCACTTAAAAAAAGAATGCCTCCTTGAAGCAGGCACTACAAGGGGAAAGCAGAGGGTCAATCTTAATAGATACACTTCTACCCTATGTTTACTCCTTCCACAACCCAGCACAGCAAATTTGGTTGCTGCGTTGCATGAAAAATTAGGGGCTTATTTATGAGGCCTTGTGTCACTTTTGCGCAGCCAGTGCGTCACTTTTTGTGATGCACCAGCAGCGTACAAAATGTGCCATGTTGCGTCATATTTACAAAGTGACGCATCTAGGTAGATGCGTAACTTTGTAAACCCCTGCGCCACATTATACCTGCAACAGGTATAATGTATGTAGTGTGGTTGTTCTGAGGCAAGTAAGCCTTGTAGAAGTGTTGCAGTGAAATCTATGAGATTTCACTTCACAACTTCTGGGACGCAAATGTGTCAATATCAGGCACATTGAAATGGGACTTGCCCATGTTAAATGACCCATTGCTGAAGTTGCATCAATTTTGGGACACACTCCAGCAATGCCTCATTTTTGCGCCTACAAATACGTTAGAAATACTGACGTATCTGTAACTCCTTGAACATGATGCATCATATTTTAAATATGACACATCCAGCATGTCTCAAGGAGGGTGCAATGAAAAGTGACGCATCGCTGTTTTCACGCAGCGATGCGTCACCTTTCATAAATGAGGCCCATAGTAAATTGACGTTTGGGTAAATTACATTTTAAGTTAGTTATCCATAGACTGCTTTAAAGTAATTTCCACACAATACACCCCGTATAACACCTCATGCAAAGGAAATTAAAAACACAGAAAGGTTCGAGTAAATTAAATAGAAATTTTGGACCTTTGGGAAGTAAACACCATCAAATAACAGATGAATTCCCGTCTTAATTAAACTCCATGTGACTCATGACCTTAATTGGCCTTAATGTATGAAGTTGTTTCTCACTGTGCTATTCTGTAAGAGCCCTTTAAACATATGTCAACAGTAAACTTAGGAACCCAAAATGTATTATTCTTTGCACAATGGCACCTTAAAATGCCTAGATGGATGTTCGTGCTACCATCCAAATGTGAATATGAAGTATTAACCCTGTTCATATAATACCAATCTTGATGCAAGCTGAGTTATAGTTTACTCAGCATCATATAATTAGAGGTCATTATTTCAAGTCCATTATTTTGTTTTCTGATGGCTTTAGGCAAAGCGCTCTTATCCTTATTCACACTCAGTAGAATCCGGAAGTGCAGTAAGGAGACCAATCACATCTGCTTCTATAATGCATCACAAATTTACCTGACACTCTCTCAGTACTGCACATACATTATGACTCTGCAAAGGGAAAGGCGTGGGCGAAATAAGGTAATATATTTCTGGCCCCTCCATAGGAGAAATTGTTTAATTATCTCTGCAGCTGCCTTGAGCAACTAACAGTCACACAAAAGGTGCAGAGGTGAGTGTGCACTGTCTAGCATAGGATTTGTGCTGGAAGCATATACTTAGAATACAAATTTCTACGTCTAGACAAACTCAGAAGAATCCCATGTACTGGATGTGTGCTGTGCATTGCAGCATTCATAAAATGTATGGGTGTTCTGCAGAACTAAACACATTTCCATTTGTTAACACCTGTTTCAAGGCGGAATGAGTTTTTAATGCCCAGGTCTGCCTGGCTATCTCAGAAGATTGGGCTTTGGGCCAAACGTATGTCACAAGGAGCCCTAGGTTACCTTATTAATACCCCATTAATGTCCCTTTGACACAAAGCAGTGCAAAATTTAGCACAAAGGCGGTTTTGCAATGAAAAATGATTTTTTCCAGCCTAAACACGTTTTGCACTACATAGTGTATACTCTTGCAATATCTTGTGTTGCTTTGCGTGACTTTGTGCTGGTACAAAGCCCTGGTCTAAAGTTGTAACACAAAAGGTAAAAATTACCCCCTCTCTTCGTACTTACTTCAAGGTAATACCACGTTTCCAAAAGATCCAAAAGATATATAAGATCAAAGCCCTGAGAAGGAGAGTGTGGTGATTCACTCAGAAAGGGACTCACCACAACTTACAATGGCAGAGAAAACTCTAACGGCAGGTATCCCACACAGCCCCAACCGCTTCAGTGAGCTGGCAACACCAGAGCAAGATAAGGAAGTGGAGAGTGAGGAAATTATACACTCCACAGATAAAAAGAAAAAAAAAGAGGGCGTTCGAAACACAGATCAATGAATGGAAATCTTGATCTCGGAAATGAGATCGGGTTTTGCAATGTCAGAAAAAAATCTACCTAGAATCCAGGGAATTTGTGAGACATTGGAGACTAAGATGAACTCTATGATGGAAAGGGTCACCACCTTGGAAACTAATATGGAAGAGTTAGATAGAAGACTCACCAGGAATGAAAAAACCACGGGAGCCCTGCAGGCTAGTGAAAAAGAACTTCGTAGCAAAATCGAGTCACTAGAAAATCAGGCCCGACGTAATAACCTGAGGCTCCTGCACATACCAGAGGACAAAGAAACAGGTGACATAAAGATCTTCGCGATAAATCTTTTAAAAGCGTTTTTTTCCCAGGGCGAAAACTGAGGAGCTCTCCGATGATATACAGAGGGTCCACAGGGATCCTTTCGCAAAAAATAAAAACAGGACAAATCCAGGGAAAATCCTTGTAAACTTCAAAACCTATGCACTAAGAGAAAGAATTTTAAAAGAGGCGATAAGTGCAGGATCTTACAAAAAAGATGAGTGGACATTTAGAATACGGTCTGATATTTCTAAAACGACACAAGACCGCCAGTGGCAGTTAGGTCAATACATACAGGAGTGAAAAACTCTGGGGGCAAACGTGCAAATTAAGTTTCCTGCAATGCTGAGGATCATGTGGGACAATCACATGTATAACCTGAAAGAGCCACAAGAGGTAGAAGCACTGATAGATACAATTAAGGTGCTAAAATCCGGACTGTAAAGTAAAAAAATATCTACCCATGGGGAGGGTTCTCGAATAGGCAGGTCAGGCCTGCCGAGGAGTAAAGGGAGGGTTCTCCAGGGGAGAGCTAAAAGGGGGGAGAGGGGGTGGGGGGGACACGACTTTTGTATAGAATGTGGTGTACACGGTGTGGGAGCATGTGGGGGGGGAAATAAACAATCCTGGTCCGAATCACGCAATGCTAAGAGGGAAAGTGCCCTTACCACCTTAAATCATGGGAATTAAAATCCTTTCCTTGGAATGTAAATGGCTTGAGAGTTAGAGCAAGAAGGCAAAGGATCTTAGAGTACCTTAAAAATAAAGACTGGGACATAATTATTCTATAAGAGACCCATCTCTTGTTATCCGCATGGGAAGGAATAATGAAAGGCTATCGCTAGGTAGATTTTTATATTTGTACGAAACAAACATGCTGTGTTAGAGGCGTAATCATTATCTTTAAAAAATCAGCAAAAGCAACTCTGGAGGCTCACAAAGCTGATGTAAAAGGGAGATGGGCTGTTGGGAATATACGTCTAGAGGGTAGAACACTAGTGATTGGAGGTTACTACGGGCCAAATATCGACGATCCCTCAGCATTGCAGGAGCTTTATGCATACCTGTTGGATGCACCAGGGCCCATCATCCTTGGTGGTGACTTTAACATTCTGTTAGACCCGGCATTAGATAGGAGTCCTCCAAATAATAGACACAACCTGCCTAAAATGAGGAGATGGCTTAAAACTTACCAAGATGATCTAGGGTTAATAGATGTATGGAGAGATAAGGGAGAAAAAACAAACCACTTGTTCACTTTTAAAAATAATAAACTGGGCCATTCTTCTAGAATGTATTACTTCTTAATAGATAAAGCATTATTGGGAAAAGTTAAGAAGGTTAGACATCTACCTGAACATTTGTCAGATCATTCTGCAGTAACATTGGAAATTGAGTTGGACAAGCTTAGGTCTCAGCCAAGGTGGACTTTAAATAAAGTAATACTTGCAGAGAACAATATAATAGAGGTTCTCAGGGATGAAACTTTGACGTATTTCCAATTTAATCAGGAACATACCTCAAGTCAGATTAGATGGGAGGCCTACAAGGCAGTGCTTAGAGGTAAAATGATCAGCCTAACGGCTCACAGAAATAAAAAAAAGAAGAAGGAAATAGAGTGTTTAGAGGGCGAAATACACAGGGGGGAAAGGAATATTAATGAGAAAACATCAGCTGAAATAATAGAAACATCGAGGAAGGAGCTAATTAAGGTAAAAAATAACCTAATAATCATATTAGATTCTAGAATTAAGAAGAAGTGGGAAGCAAATAAGTTAGCTCATTATCAATACGGGGAGGGATGCGGCAAGCTTCTAGCTTGGAAAACAAAGACAGATCTAACTAAAAACAAAATCACAAGCATTCAAGAGGCAAATAGTAATAGACCACTGGTGGAAGAGGCAGATATTAAAAATGCTTTCTTTGAATTTTTCTCGGAACTTTATAGAGATGATACAAATAATAGTGAGGACCTAACTCGAGAATATCCTAGGAATTGGGTTAAACAGACTCTATCAGAAGATCAAAAAGAGAAACTAAATGCAGAATTTTCGGAAACCGATGTCGACGAGTTGATTAAAAGTCTGAAAAGCGCCAAGGCAGCTAGGTCGGATGCCTTGCCTAATGAATTTTATAAAGTATTGTGAGGGGTACTGGTTCCAGAACTTACCAATCTGTTTAATGACATTTTTATAAGAGGACAAACACCTCCTAAATCATGGAGCGAAGCTATTATTTGCATAATACTGAAACCTGGGAAAGATCCTAAACGCTGTGAGTCCTACAGGCCAATCTCTATGTTAAACTGTGACTATAAGATCTTTACACAGCTGCTGGCAAAGAGTCTAGGAACATGTGCAGGACATCTAATCCACACAGATCAGAAAGGGTTTATGAGGGGTAGACAGATTCAGGAACTTACACATGAGTTGATAGGAGCCATAGATCTAGCTAACGAGGAAAACCTCCCCTATCGGTTGTTACCTTCGATGCCTCTAAAGCCTTTGATGGGGTTAAGTGGAGTTTCTTACACATGACATTGGAGTCTTATAATTTAGGCAATAACTTTTCAAGAGCCGTTAGAGCCCTATATGCTTCTCCAACTTCATGTGTGCTGGTTAACGGGTCCCTGACAGAGAGAATACATATAGAAAGAGGTACTAGGCAGAGGAGCCCATTATCTCCTATATTGTTCAATCTATACATTGAGCCCCTGGCCTGTGCCTTAGGATCCAACCCACACATATCTCCGTTTAGCTTTAGGGAATGGGAAAAGAAAGTTGCGCTTTATGCGGACGACCTAATGATATACACAAATAACTTGCCAGGCTCTCTTCCTGAAATAATAGGTACATTACAGCAGTTTGGAAGCCTATCAGGTTACCAAATTAACCAACAAAAGACCGAGATAATGTGTTGGAACACTCAGACTAACCACCCTTAGTAAAATTGCAAATCAGATACTTAGGGATCTCAATTGTGAAAGAGATCAAGAAGATTGCTCAGATAAACTTTAATAAGGTTCAATCTGAGGTAAAAAAAAACTATTTAATGCCAGGAGTTCTCTCCCTTTGTCATTTATAGGTCGCTCTAATCTGGCTAAAATGATGATCTTACCTAAATTTGCATTCCTTTTCAACTCGATACCATTAGAGTTTAAAAAAGATTCAATAGCCAAAGTTCAGGGCGATATCAATAGCTTTATTTGGGCCTCCAAGGGAGTCAGAATTTCTTGGAAGAAGCTGAGAAGGAAACTGGAACATGGAGGGATAGCCTGCCCAGACCTTGTCCAATATTATAGGGCGTTCCATTTTAAGAACATTAGAGTGCTATTTAAAACACTTAACAGTTTTCCAGCATATTTGCAAGCAATGGATGGTCCAGAAGGGGACTATTTTGTGTACAAATTCGGTCACACAAAATTTTTCAAGAAGATCAAATTGAAAATGTTGGGGGCAGCCATTAGACTGTGGGTCCAGATGAGATGTTTATGGAAGATCCCTTATCATAGTCAATATGCCCCCATTTGGGACTCACCTGGCACGCCTGAATGCTTAAAGGATGTACTGTCAGCTCAATTGAAAGAAAACTGAATTGTGGCATGGGGGCAAATACTGACTGGGTCTAACATTATTGACTGGGGAAAACTTGCAGACCTAACAAACGGAAGTCTGTCAAAATTCAAGTACTACCAGTTAGCAAGCTGGGCTAAAACACCAGGAAAGGATGGGCCAGGAAATGTAGAATTGGAGGCGAAGATCCAACAAATATTTGAGAAGAAAGAAGTAGACTACTGGTACTGGGTGCTTATCAATGAGGGACAAGAGGATTTCACCTTACCAAACGAGATATGGGGGAAGGCGCTGCCGTTGCAGGATGTATCAGCACTATGGCAAGTATCTGTGGCTGCATGCGGGGATGTGATTAAATCTTCACCCTTGAAAAAAAAGTCTTGTTTACTCTGCATAGAGCATATTGGACACCCAAGAGGTTATCGAAAATGAATAAAGGGAGAATAAGGAGCTGCCTCAAATGCAATGAAGGAAGAGTGGACGACATCCATATGTTTTGGCAGTGCCCTCTCCTCCGGTCTTATTGAGATAATGTAGGTAAGATTCTCTCCGAGGTCCTCAAACAAGAAATACAGGTAAGCGCCCATTTGATACTATTTGGGGTGAAGCTAGACGATACTGGGGGATCCAGCCTTAACAAAAAGCTCAGCAATTTGTTATTTATGATGGTGCTAGCTGCCAGACGTGAGATCTGTATAAAGTGGGTTAATCCCCTTCCCCCCACAGTAGAAGAATGGTCGAACTCAGTTATTAGAATAAATAAATTGGATAAAGCTGGGCCATATAGAAAAAAGGCTGGAGTTCTGGAATCATTGGGAACAGTACTGGGCGGAAAGAGTATAAGAAACCCTGATTCGGCAAACCTTGAGGTCCAATGATTAGGCGCAGCAATAGTTTTGGAGTATCGGGTACAGTATACAGCCTGTGTGAGGAGTGGGCAAGCTGCTTAAGAGATGCCTAATAAGCCGGTAGGATACCCCCACGAAGATTAAGCAATTATCTTAGTGTCAGGGAAGGGCCACGGAAGGTATAGTTAGCCAGAAAGGCTCTTTTTAGGTTGCCACTTTGCTACAACACTCTACTATTCAAAACTTTGCGTGATGAGGACTAAATTAAAAAAAACAAAGTCCTGGTACATCTGGGCTGAAGAGTTACAAATACTTGCATGGACAAAATTCTGTCAACCTATGTTTTTCCACTCCAAATAGATTAATCGGTTTCCCAAGTAGCATTTAGGTGCACCATATATTTGTGAATTGGGATCAATCCACAAATATACATGGGCGTACTTTAAAATTTGTTTATTAGCGGTTTTTTCTAGTGCCTACTAGATAGAGGGATGCAAGAGAGCTTTACAAAGTTTGGTAGGTTTCCATTCTTCAATGAGCGTCAATTATTCAGCATATTCAGACAGAACCCCAATTAAAAGAGTAGATACGTTTGAACACTCAAATGTATGTACCTATGCCCCTTAGTCCTGGGACCCAATATTATCCAAAACATATTTTAAATAGCATTTTGCCAAATATTTTCCTATAATTTGTTCCTGATTCTGTCACTGATCAGAGGTCCTTGAAAACGATCAATCTTTACATCATCATTTCAACATGGTGCATACGTAGTTCTGTAGTAGGATATGACAGAATGGGAGTGGCCCGATGAACAGTGTGTGTTCACAGCAATAAATGACAGTGTCACTTACATAGAAACATGCAGCATTCAACTATGGCATGCAATGAAAATGAATGACAAAAGGAATCCTAAGTCATAACTCTAACTGTCTTGATAAGTGGACATTCAGCTATGATATTCCATCATGAAAAACAGGGGAGTGGAAAAATACAAAGGAAAAGAGGATAGAATGCAGCAAGGAAAAAAGACATTTGCAAAATCTTTATTCATGTCAAAGAGATAAAACAACTGATAATATATATATATATATATATATATATATATATATATATATATATATATATATATATATATATATATATATACATATGCTCCAGATGATCTAGACCCTTGAAAAGTCAAATGAGTCCATGCCCTTCAACGTTCTGTTCAAGCTAACCCATTTTTAGGTCTGGCTTGGCAGCTGTTGTGATCTACAGAAAAGAAGTGTTAAGACGCACTGCTGAGAGAGGGATTTTGATTTCACCCATGTGTTGATATTTCTCAATACAGCATTTGATTGAAGAGAAGGTTTTACTTCTACTGAAAAAGAGTTCTTGCATTGCACTGATAATGATCAATAGAGTAGATCTTGGTTTGGTATTATAAGAAATTGGAGTATTAGTTGAGGGGGTGAACTACTAAAGTCACTGAATAAACCTATGCTCAACCGTCTGGTAGCTTAACAAATAGATGTTATGCTTAACTTAGAAACAAGTAAAGTATTTATGCAGGAATTTAATTAAAAATAGTACCAAATCCATAATGACCCGAGCAGTAATCAGGTTGTGCTAGACTGGTTGAAAGTCAAACGTTTTAGACCTACCATGAGGGAGCTAGGGTCAGATAGGGAGACTAGGTTCGCCCCAGTGGAAAGTTCAGCTCTGGACTTACACATTTTCTGAAGTGGGGCTCCACGATGGCGAGCTGCTGAAAAGCAGGGTACCAGTGTGGTTGTCAATGAAGGCAGGGGTAATCCATAGTCTAGGCCTAAGAAGGCTTCACTGTTGATGCAATGCTGCTAATCATCAATCCGGATGAAGTCTTCGAAGATCTGTCTTAGTAGCTTTTTTGGAAGGCACATCTCCTTCAGTGGGGCGCACTGGCAAAGTGAGACAAGCTGGTGATTTGAAGTCGATGGCTGCAGCTTTTATGGCAATTCTGCTCTCCTTCGGTTCTCCAGACAAAGAATTGTCTAAATGTTTATAAGTCTCACTTCTTGCAGTTTGGAGGTAAGAGGAGTCCACTTTAATACCAGCCAATTGTCCAGGACATGAGGGGCACTACTTGAGGGATTAGTCTCACTCCAACAGAGGCCAGCAGCAGAGTCCAGGGCAAGTCCAGCTGGAACTGGTGAGCTCGGTAGTTAGAGGAATCGAGGTGTCTGGAAGCTTGTTGTTTCCCTACAGCTCAAACAGAAGGTCAGCCAACTGGCCTTTGGATTCAGTTCTGGGGACTTGGGTTCATGGTATGCAGATTCAGTCTTTCTTCACATCCTTCACACAGCAGGACAGCCCTTCTTCTGATTAATCACAAGTCCAGCAGTGTTCTGAAGAGATGTCTATGGAGTCCGTTTGTATGCTGCATGCCAGTCTGTGGGTGGAGTGTAAGCCTTTATCCACTCCATAACCCAGTTCTAGTCACTTCATCCCCTCCCACTTGGTTTGGTGCCAGCCTCACTATAGAAACAAATGGTGTGAGCTGCATCAGTCAGTGACAATGTAGCCATCCTTTGAAGCTCAGGCTGATTACAGCCCCATGCCACACTGTCAAGGGTGGGGATCCCCTCCCCACACCCAGAGCCCTTTTTCCACGGTCTAGGATTAAAACACATCTCCCACCAGAGGAGCACTCAGGGGTCAGGTGAGAGTTGGACACAGGCAGGAAAGTATTTTGCCTTTAGACAGAAAAACGACAACTTTCTAAAAGTGTACTTTTTAAAATAGCAATATGAATACGACTGCTCCATTTTGTTGGATTTTAAATTACTGTTAAAATGAGTCCATAAACCATTTTTCTAGCTTCTCCCAAACTGAAATTTATCAGTATAGGTTGTTATAGTATAACCCAGTGTTTTCCTATGGGAAAGTCAGCCAGCCTCTATGAAGAACAACTTTGGCCTTTCGCTAAGTTTGTCGATCCTGTGCTCCTGCTGTGGGGTTTTGTGCCAAATTACCTATAACTTTCCAAACAGGCATGATTGCAGAAGTTTGGAAAAAAATGTAAAAAAAGTAAAGAAAAATTACTCCTACGCTACTTAGGGATGACTTTTGAGTATTAAAAGGAAGATTTTTGCCTGGCAACAGATTTGTTTTGCAAGGTCTAAATGAGAGTTTGAAACTGCACACCCAGGCTACAGTAGAAGTCCTGGAGACATGTTCTACAGTGTTACTTTAGTAGGTGGCACAGTGGGGGCTGCAGCCCATTAGTAGCATTTAGTTTATAGGCCCTGGGTACAGGTACTACCATATACTACGAAATTATACATAAATTAAAAGTGATGATTAGGGGAGTGCCAATTCTAACATTTTTAGAGAGGACAGCATAAGCACTTTACCACTCGTTAGCAGGAGTAAAGTCTGCAGAGTCCCATGCCCAGCAAAAAACGGGTTCAGGAAAAGAAGGCAAATGTCTCTGGTAATACCACGGAAAAGAAGGTTGATTCGAGAAATTATGGTGATTTTGATTGGAGTACTGATTATTTCATTGGGGAAGGTTATGTCAGATGCCAAATGTCTGCACCATTTATTATGAAAAGTTACAAGAGGAGGTAGGCCTTGCTTATTAATTGTGAAAATCAAGTGATAAAGCCATTTGGTTTAAAAGAGTGCATTATTATACACTCTGTTAAAAGCCTATAGACAGATTGTCTGTTATATGGAAGGTCTCCAATTTACATGGTAGGCAAGGGTTTAGGTATTGGTCGCTGTTAGACCTGGCATCTTTGGCGTGGTTTCCCCCTATCTGTTTGCCTCTACCTCCTGTATTTTTGATGCTGTTCTGCATTTAGTTTTTGCTCGTTTAGATGCTTTGGGCACTTTGCCACTGCTGTTCAGTGTCAAAGTGCAAGTGCTCCCTGTGTAAATTAATATTGTGATTGGTTATCCATCATTGGCATATTTGTGTCACCAAGAAGTCCCTAGTAAAGTGCACTGAGTGTGCATGGGCTGGTGATAACAAATGCTACTAGTGGGCCAAAAGGGGGTGATGGTGATGGACGGAGCATTTGAACCAATCAAACACTCACACCCAGTCAAAAGATCTGGGTTTAATCCATCACCGTTCTTTAGCCCACTCTGCCACCCCAGTTCAGACATGGCCATATGCAAATCAGTCTGACCCTGTGCCTCATGGGAACAGTCCAGCCCGAACTGCCAAGCCATGCCTTCCCTGGACCGGAAACGAGCTTCCTAGGACCGGTTTCTGGCATTTCAGCCGTCTTCAGCCAAGCTTGCTTGAATCCAGTGGCCTACAGCACTGACTGTGCCACCCACATGGGTAGCCCTAAAATGGTGTCTCAGGCCTGCCACCACAGTGCCTGTGTGCAGTCTGTGAACTGCCATGTCCTCCTGGTCAGTGTCCCCACTGGCCAGGCCTAACCCTCCCTTTCTGTACACATTGGTCACCCCTATGGAAGGTCCAAGGTACCCCATTGGGCAGGGTGCAGTGTATGTGAAAGGTAGAGCATGTACTTGTGCAGGTGACATGCTCTGGTAGTGAATTACAGCCATTTCCGTTTTTCTCTATTGTAAGGCTATCCTGCCCCATAGGCTATCATGGGGGATGCTGGCTACAGTGGCTACCAGCATATCTTCCCATAGGAGCAAGATAGGACATAAAAGTCTGGTATCCCTGAACTCAGAATTTAATAACACATCGTTTAGGAAAGGTTGTTTTTAAATCCTGTGTTTGAGAACGGCACTTTTAGAAAGTTGCTGTTCTCTTGTCTGACCCTGCTGTGTGCCTTGGCCTGTTTGTGAATTGGCTGTCTGGTTTGAGAGTGACAGGGGCTGGGAGCCCCCCGGAGGCTGGCTGGGTCAGCCCTAGGCTGTATGATGGCATCTGCATCTTAAATGGTGGGAGGGGATAGCACCTGGGCCTCAATAGGGCTCTGCCTGCCTTCCACAATGCTGGCTCCACCTCCTGCAGGGCGTCTGACGACCCTGTCCCTCTCCCTGAAAGGAAGGGAGAAGCCAGGAAAACAAAGTGCTCAAGGAACACTCAGAACTGGTTCAGACCGGGCTCAGAACCCTCCTGCACAAAGGGATCAAAGACTTTTAGGGGTATAAGTACAGGACCCCTGACTACAGAAAACTAGATCATCCTGGAAACAAGAAGGAACCTCTGTCAAGGAGAAAGCTGGAAGACTGAAGAAGAAGGACTGCCCTGCAGTGTGATGCTGGACTGATCTGCAGTTGCTTTGCTGCTCAAGAGAGGGGAAGGACTTTGTTGTTGCTTTGTCCCCTGACTTGAAGGAATCTCCAAGGGCCCGTTGTGAACTGGCTTCCTGTTTTGAAGTCCCAGGAACAAAAGGACTTCACCCCCAGCTTCCCTGAGCTCTGCTGAGAGAGCTCTGTCCTTCCTAGAGTGCTTGGGCCAGTTGTGGTGCCTCTGGAAGTTGTACCTGTGCTGGGAAGCTGTAAACCAAGATTTGAGAGACTTTGCTACAGAAAAGCATCCCCGACAGCGCGAAGACCGAGAGTGTCACAGCGCCTGTTGCCGCTGCCGGAGATGTAGCATTCTTCATTTGTGGGAAGATCACCATCGCTGCGTGCATCGTCGCAGAGCCTGTCATCGCCGCACCGCCTGCTTGCGGACCGCATCACGTCACTGCGAACATCGTCGCAGAGCCATCGCATCGAGGAGCTGTGAGAGGAAGATCACCGCTGGATCACGCATCGTTGCCCAGGCGATCGTCGCAGCCCCTACAGATCATCGCATCGTGCCTTTGCGAGACCAAACTTCCTGCGGAACCTATGCACTGGAATGCATACAAGTCATCACCTTCCTCTCCATAAAGACCGGATTCGACGCAACACGCCTGCTGCTGCAGCAGGACTGTCGCCAACGCATCCCCATGGTCTCAGGAGCAACGCATCGCTTGTTTTCCACCGCACCAGCTTCTGCTTTGGAACTTTGTTGTACTTAAAGGTACTGTTGGCTAAACGTGACGCAACTGTGAACTCTTCACGCAGCTGTGGATTATTTTTATCGTAACTTTAAGAACTCTTCCGCAACCATATTCTTGAACTGTGTATGTTGGATTTTCGTCGTTTTGGTCTTGTGTAGTTTAGATTAAATACCTTTATTTTTCTAAACTGTTGTAGAGTCAGTTTGTGGTGTTTTCACTGTGTTAATGTGAATGTTGGTACAAATACTTTACACATTGCCTTTCATAAGCCTGACTGCTTGTGCCAAGCTACCAAGGGGGTGAGCAGAGGTTATCTAAAGAGTGTTTCCTCCTTACCCTGACTAGAAGCAAGGGTCCCTATTTGGACAGTGGTACCTACCTCCGCCAACTAGAGACCCCCAGTTTTAACAGTTGCACACTCTAATAACTGGCCCACTCAATGACCCTGTAACTCTGAATACAAATGTTAGTATTACTATTGAAACTGATCTTTCCTTGTACTTGCATGTCCTGAAAATCACTGGCACTTGTTACTCTCTTTTGAAGAGCTTAAAGAAAATACTTCCTTGCCTCCGAGTTGAAGGGAGAATGTTAGTAATCCAGGCAATGTGCTCATCCCAAATGTGTTATAAGAATATAGGGCCACAAGTACAATGCCCAGAAATTGTCATTCTCTATTTGCAAAAATTAGCCAATCGAAAATAGGGAATCGTCATTAGGTATGTACTTAGGCCTTGTGCTGTGTAATTGTACTTGCAAAGCATGCAAATGGGTCATACACAGAGACACGATGAGGTAACACTTGCTGCAGCAAAGGTAATAGTAGTTACCAAACAAACAGACACAGCATAAGTTAACTAGATTATTTTCTGCAACACAGGTGTTTCCATACAACCCGCCTCCACCACGCCGGGATCCATGGAAAGGCCCTGGAATGGATCACCTCCTTCCTCTCCGACAGAACCCAAAGAGTCCGTCTCCCGCCCTTCCGTGCAGCTGCCACCAAGATCATCTGTGGCGTACCCCAAGGCTCCTCGCTCAGCCCCACCCTCTTCAATGTTTACATGAGCCCACTCGCTGCCATCGCACGCAAGCACAACCTCAACATCATCTCCTACGCCGACGAGACCCACCTGATCCTCTCCCTCATCAACGACCCGCCACCGCCAAAGCCAGCTTCCAGGAAGGAATGAAAGACGTCGCGGAATGGATGAAGCTCAGCCGTCTGAAACTGAACTCAGACAAGACGGAAGTCCTCATCCTCGGCCCATCCACCTCTGCCTGGGACGACTCCTGGTGGCCCCCTGCACTGGGCACCGCCCCCAAGCCCACGAACCACGCACGCAACCTGGGATTCATCCTTGACTCCTCCCTCACGATGACCAGGCAAGTCAACACCGTTACATCTTCCTGCTTCAACTCCCTCCGCATGCCCTGTAACATCTTCCTATGGATCCTCACTGGAACCAGGAAGACGGTCACCCAGGCCCTCGTCACCAGCCGACTGGACTACGGGAACACCCTATACGCTGGGACCACTGCCAAACTACAGAAAATACTCCAACGCATACAGAACGCATCTGCACGACTCGTCCTGGACATCCCCCGACACAGCCACATCTCTGCCCACCTGAGAGAACTGCACTGGCTCCCCGTCAGCAAGAGGATCACGTTCAGACTCCTCACCCACGCACACAAGGTTCTCCACGACATGGGCCCCGAATACCTCAACAACCGCCTCACGTTCGACACACCTTCCCGCCAGCTCCGCTCCGCCAGCCTCGCCCTCGCCACCATCCCACGGATCCGCAGAACCACCACCGGAGGAAGATCTTTCACCTACCTGGCGGCCAAGAAGTGGAACACCCTCCCCACCCACCTACGACTGACCCAGGACCATCTCTCCTTCAGGAACCAACTCAAGACCTGGCTTTCCGAGCAGTAGCGGCACTCCCCCCCTCCCCCCCCCCCCCCCAGCGCCTTGAGACCCTCGCGGGTGAGTAGCGCACTCTATAAATGTTTCTGATTGATTGATTGATACAGCACACAGAAGGGACAGAGTCTGAGACAGGTGAGGCAACGCCCATGTATAAGGAGGAAGACACCAATCAATCACAAGTGGTCCCTGCATTTCACATACCATCCCCACCAGTGCTGACTTTTCACCCCAGCCTGCTTCATCAGAGGAGGTTGAGAGCCATCCACAAACAAGTCAGACTATGACATCCATAGTGAGATCACGCCATACGTGTATATTGGAACATGGTCGACAGAGACCCAGGATATGACCTGTGATGCAAACAGTGCTGCCAATCCCACAAGCATCAAAGGGCACACAGATTTGTGGAGAGCAGGATCAGCCCATGTTGCAAATTCAACGCCTGCAACATACGCAGATGTAGATAATGAGCAGGAAGTTGCAGACCATGCATGAAACTATGGCAGTGGATGTTGAAAATGCTGCCAGGCAATGTCAGAGAACCAAAGCTAATTGTACTGCAAAATGGGCAGCATGATAGCTTCCCTCAAGAAGCTATGTCTACAACTCTCCATACTGACTCTGGTCAGACATGCTGGTATAGCCACAGTGCAGCCAGAATGGACACCCTTAGCTGGTCAGTCAGGTGACTGGCACATACTACAGCAACCCTGTGCAGGAGGACTATCAATGTACAGGTTTCATTGGGCCACTTTATTGGCGATGTAACAAGGGGTCTGCAACAAATAACACCTGCTGTCAAGGCAATGCAGACTGACCCCATTGCAGGGGCCACAGCCAGAGAAGGGGCTGATGATCTAGCATCAGATGTGTCTCTGCCTCAGATGCCAGGCCTCTGAGATGCAGCAGCAGATAAGCAGATGCTGCAACATGATAAGGAGGTAACCTATCTAAACGTAGGGACAAGAAACATTTTGCTGTCTATGCAGTTTTGTATGTCATACCTGAGTTCATTCCTATATTGTGAATTAACCAGAAGAATTTTATTTTCATTTCCTAGTGTGTTTTTAGTTTGACAACAGACTGCGTACCTCATCATATTGGTATTTTGGTCTACATGACCCAACAGTGTCTTGTGTTCCTTTCACACAATGCAATATTATCAAAGACGTACCTCCCAAAGTAATGTTTGTCAATGTGCGTGCGCCTTCTCTCATCTACTGCTCCGCTTGTATTTCTTGGCGGCTGTGCTGGTGGCTCAGGATCTTCGTGTTCTGAATCTGACTCAGACCCCTCAATGTGTATGCTTCTCGAGGATGGCACATGTGCTACTATCTTGCAAGCTATTTCTGGTTCATATTGTAATGCACCCCCACTCTTGCGCAAGCACCTGAAATGTGATTTCAGTAGGCCAAATGTCCAGTATGCACTCCTGTGCTACGATATGCATTGTTGTAGTGGGCCTCCTTTTTGGAGATGGGAGGAAGGTAAGGATCCATGAATGTGGGGCATACACACTTTCACTTGCAGCACAGACATAGTTGTGAGGCTACATGACTTAATGAATAGTTGACCACACACATATATATATTAGTACCTTTCTGTCATGTATCTACTAGGTAGTCATCATCTAATTCCCCTCTTTCCAGCCATCTGTTTATTCTGCTGTGTCTAAGCATGTAGAAGACATGGTTGCTTCTTGGATATTGTGACACAATACCAGTTATGATACTGTGGGCATATCACCTGACTGTTGAGGGAATGTGTACTTTTCCAGTTTTGGAAAATGTATTCAAGATGGGATGGGGACATATTGGCTCGTGCCCAATCTACACACCCTATGACATGGGGAAAATTCGCAATCCTGTAAACTCTAATTTGGTACTATGCATTTCCTGGGCGCTCCTGGGGAGGTATATGTGTTGGTGAAGGTAGATGAGCATGACATCTAGGAATGCACAGAAGAGCAGTGAAAGGGCACTTTATGACATTCCTCCTGCCACTGCAGTCACTCCCTGGTAATTGGTAATAGGTGTAATGAGCTCAGAACCTGTACACGAGTAGGGACTGCAATACTGTGCAGGCTCCAGCTTTCAAGATGTGGGTGTAAGAGGGAAATAATCCACAATATCACAATGCTACTCAGCCTGTATTTCTCACATCATTCTTTTTCAGTTTGTTGAAAAGTCCGTTCCTGTCTCTGCATCCCCCTCCACTGAACAGCCAATATTCGCATCCTTTGATCAATTAGGCAGAGATCAGCCCTTGTAGTAATCCCCGATGCATTCTGGGCCAGTTTACATACTCTCCTCCCATTTAGTACCTGTTACAAATTTGTGCTAAATTGCATGTGCAAAAGCTCAATTTTGTGACCATTCGCTATTTGTGAATGTGTTGAACATACCGCTTGTGAGTCACAAATAGTGATTTTCTACTTGAGAATCGATATTTGCATTTGCAATTTTTACAGACTTGCAAAAACAGTTGCATTGCAATTTGAGGTTTGCAAATGTATTTGTACATCGCAGACAGACATTTTTTGCGGGCGCAAACCTCTGTGTGACCGTTTTGCAAGTCGCGATATTTTCGTAAATGTGGACCATAGTATGCCTTACCTAAATATCATATTTCCCATCTTAAGGTAGGAAAAACTACAGCTGCCACGCCGGTTACATAATTTACAAAATGTGATTCTGGTAAATCCCTGCTGCACTTACTCCACAGTTTAAGACAGTGCATGATGCACTTGCTGACACTTGTCATAAATATTTTGCTCTTTGCTTCAGCCCTACATGCCCTCACACATGCTTCATTCTTCTTTTCATGCAAGCACTCTTAGGAGCACATTAGGATGGTGGGCCCCCCACCCCCCAGAATCCCTGGGGGCCCGCTATGGGGCCCAAATGTCAAAAAACGCCTGCCTTTCAGTGGCGGCGTTGCCGCCATGGAAAGGCATGTCCCCGCCTGCATTCGAATATGGATGGCGGTGTCTACCAGACACCGCCACCATAAACTGCTTTTCCGCTCTGTAGGCTTTCGGGCAGATTGCCTACCCTGCGGACGGTCTTCCCGTCCGCCGGGGTCTCCCCGCCTTGGTAATGTGGCGGGGGGAAATTTAGGGGCTCATTAGGATGGCGGACGGAAGAGCCACCGCGGCCCTGGAGTAGGCGGAAAAAGCCTTTTCCGTGTCCGCCTGCCGCGGATACTCCGTCCGCCATATCAGGATAGGAAAATGTGTCAAATTTCCGTCCGCGACGGAAAAGCACGCTCCGCCGCCGAACTACACACGAGACCGTGGCGGACGGAACACATCCGGAGGCCCCGCCGTACGTACTGACGTCGAAGACCGTCCCCCAAATCAAGATGGCGGAAAATACACATAAAACCGCAGCGGAAAAACAACCTGTCTGAACACGGCGGAATCCCCACTGCGAAGATAGGTGACATAGCAGAGATACCCACCGCAAGCTGACCACCACCATGGACCCAGCGCTACACGCTTTCCCGATGCTCTTCGCGATCCACCACGTCCTAGTCATGGCCCACCATGGACGACGACGCAGGTAAGGCACAAACCATTGGCTGTCTGCAGGGGAAAACCAGTAAGGGACGTGACGTAGGGAGGGGGAGTGTCATGTTACCGAAACCACTGATGAGAAGCAAATACAAATACACATTAGTAGTACGCAAGCAGGAATGACAACGACAGACCACGAGACCTGATAGACTACCTTTATTGTACAAAATAGGGGTATAATCACAGTGTATGCGTGAGCATGGGCAAAGTGGGCACCACAGCAGCTACATCATTGGCAGTCAACGAGAGGGCAGAATGCAGTATCAGAGCATCAACAGGGCATTGTGGAGTACAGAGCAGGTACATCATAGGCAGTAAACGAGAGGGCAGAATGCAGTATCAGAGCATCAACAGGGCATTGTGGAGTACAGAGCAGGTACATCAGAGCAGGTAACGAGAGGGCATAATGCAGTATCAGAGCATCAACAGGGCATTGTGCAGTACAGAGCAGGTACATCAGAGCAGGTAACGAGAGGGCAGAATGCAGTATCAGAGCATCAACAGGGCATTGTGGAGTACAGAGCAGGTACATCATAGGCAGTAAACGAGAGGGCAGAATGCAGTATCAGAGCATCAACAGGGCATTGTGGAGTACAGAACAGGTACATCATAGGCAGTAAACGAGAGGGCAGAATGCAGTATCAGAGCATCAACAGGGCATTGTGGAGTACAGAGCAGGTACATCAGAGCAGGTAACGAGAGGGCATAATGCAGTATCAGAGCATCAACAGGGCATTGTGCAGTACAGAGCAGGTACATCAGAGCAGGTAACGAGAGGGCAGAATGCAGTATCAGAGCATCAACAGGGCATTGTGGAGTACAGAGCAGGTACATCATAGGCAGTAAACG
This sequence comes from Lissotriton helveticus, assembly GCF_964261635.1. Lineage (NCBI taxonomy): Eukaryota > Metazoa > Chordata > Amphibia > Caudata > Salamandridae > Lissotriton > Lissotriton helveticus. The sequence continues at coordinate 263,314,855 of NC_136071.1, forward strand.
AGAGGGCAGAATGCAGTATCAGAGCATCAACAGGGCATTGTGGAGTACAGAGCAGGTACATCAGAGCAGGTAACGAGAGGGCATAATGCAGTATCAGAGCATCAACAGGGCATTGTGCAGTACAGAGCAGGTACATCAGAGCAGGTAACGAGAGGGCAGAATGCAGTATCAGAGCATCAACAGGGCATTGTGGAGTACAGAGCAGGTACATCATAGGCAGTAAACGAGAGGGCAGAATGCAGTATCAGAGCATCAACAGGGCATTGTGGAGTACAGAACAGGTCCATCAGAGGCAGCACGTGAGAGGGGCTAAGTGCATCAACAGTCCATTGCACAGAACAGGCCCATCAGAGGCAGCACGTGAGAGGGGCTAAGTGCATCAACAGTCCATTGCACAGAACAGGTCCATCAGAGGCAGCACGTGAGAGGGGCTAAGTGCATCAACAGTCCATTGCACAGAACAGGTCCATCAGAGGCAGCACGTGAGAGGGGCTAAGTGCATCAACAGTCCATTGCACAGAACAGGTCCATCAGAGGCAGCACGTGAGAGGGGCTAAGTGCATCAACAGTCCATTGCACAGAACAGGCCCATCAGAGGCAGCACGTGAGAGGGGCTAAGTGCATCAACAGTCCATTGCACAGAACAGGTCCATCAGAGGCAGCACGTGAGAGGGGCTAAGTGCATCAACAGTCCATTGCACAGAACAGGCCCATCAGAGGCAGCACGTGAGAGGGGCTAAGTGCATCAACAGTCCATTGCACAGAACAGGCCCATCAGAGGCAGCACGTGAGAGGGGCTAAGTGCATCAACAGTCCATTGCACAGAACAGGCCCATCAGAGGCAGCACGTGAGAGGGGCTAAGTGCATCAACAGGGCATTGTGGAGTACAGAGCAGGTACATCATAGGCAGTAAACGAGAGGGCATAATGCAGTATCAGAGCATCAACAGGGCATTGTGCAGTACAGAGCAGGTACATCAGAGCAGGTAACGAGAGGGCATAATGCAGTATCAGAGCATCAACAGGGCATTGTGCAGTACAGAGCAGGTACATCAGAGGCTGCACAACTACGTGTCCCTACCAACCCGTCACAGGGACCACAAGAGTGCCACGCAGTTCTCAATGGACACACCATGTGAAGTAACATTTGAGTGAAGTGTACAGCACCTCACATCACAGAATCAGGGGGACTGCGTGAACTACCTGCCTCGGACACACTGGCAGCACCAGCAACAGGAGTGTGAGACACAGCCACAGCCCGAGTGACACACACATGGGCCACGGACCCAGACACACTGGCAGCACCAGCAACAGGAGTGTGAGACACAGCCACAGCCCGAGTGACACACACATGGGCCACGGACCCAGACACACTGGCAGCACCAGCAACAGGAGTGTGAGACACAGCCACAGCCCGAGTGACACACACATGGGCCACGGACCCAGACACACTGGCAGCACCAGCAACAGGAGTGTGAGACACAGCCACAGCCCGAGTGACACACACATGGGCCACGGACCCAGACACACTGGCAGCACCAGCAACAGGAGTGTGAGACACAGCCACAGATGTAGTCACTGACACGTGAGCCACTGACCCAGACAGACTGCCAGCACCAGAAACAGGAGTGTGCAACACAGCCACAGATCTCCTAACTGACACGTGAGCCATAGACCCAGATACCCTGCCAGGATCTGCTACAGGAGAGGGCACAACTGACACTGTGCCACCATCTGATACATGAGAGTCAACTGCACCAGCGCCACTGGGACAACTGAAATGATGAGCCACAGGGCTGTATGGGCCAGGAGGCAGGGTGGGCCTGGGAGCTGGGGATAGCTCACCTAGAGCCAAATCGGGGTTGGCAGGTGTCAATGGTGTGTGTCTGCGTTTCTTAGGGAGGTGTGAGTGCACCCTGGACAGGACTGGACTGCCAAGTGGTGGGGACTCCAAAGAATCACCACCCAGCATAGGTGGAGCAACTGCTGCCGGGGATCTGGTTTCTGGGGACGTGCTGGAGCCTGCTTGTCGTTTGCTCTGTGCCTGCCGCCTGGACTCGGAATGATGTGTAATGGGGGATGCAACAACAGGGGACACCCACCTCTGCTTCTGACTGGCCTGGATGGGAGTGGAGGTATGGGGGGACTCCGCCGCGGAGACATCAGTTTGGCGTGTAGTAGAAAACATCAGCCTCAGTGCAGCCAGGGGTGAAGTATGCCTGTCCTTGATAGCGCCATTGTCCATGCTAGATGCCTTGTCCGTAGGATGTGCCTTATCCTTAGGTGGAGTGTTGTCTCTGGATGTAGCCTGTGCCCTGCTCGCCGCCCTGTTCCTGCCAGCAGGCTTGTCGTCTGTGGTGCACCTGTCTCCAGCAGACACCTGCTCTCTGTGTGTGTCCCTGCCCTTGGGAGTGGTCCTATCCACTGCTGTGGGCCTGCTCTTGGGAGTCTCCCTGCTCTTAGTAGGTGCCTTAGTCTTCTCACTGTCCTTGGGAGTGTCCCTTACCTCTGCTGTGGGCCTGCTCTTGGGAGTCTCCCTGCTCTTAGTAGGTGCCTTAGTCTTCTCACTGTCCTTGGGAGTGTCCCTTACCTCTGCTGTGGGCCTGCTCTTGGGAGTCTCCCTGCTCTTAGTAGGTGCCTTAGTCTTCTCACTGTCCTTGGGAGTGTCCCTCACCTCTGCTGTGGGCCTGCTCTTGGGAGTCTCCCTGCTCTTAGTAGGTGCCTTAGTCTTCTCACTGTCCTTGGGAGTGTCCCTCACCTCTGCTGTGGGCCTGCTCTTGGGAGTCTCCCTGCTCTTAGTAGGTGCCTTAGTCTTCTCACTGTCCTTGGGAGTGTCCCTTACCTCTGCTGTGGGCCTGCTCTTGGGAGTCTCCCTGCTCTTAGTAGGTGCCTTTGTCTTCTGACTGGCCTTGTCCAAGGAACAGTCCATGGACATGTGAGTATCCCTTGCCTTGGGAGTACCTTTCGTGTTGAATGCCTGTGTAGCTCCGGAAGGCATGTCCCCCAACAACACTTGTGGATCCTGTGTGTGTACTCCAGTGCATCTGACGTCGTCTACCTGAACAGATTTAGCTGATCTAGGGGATGGGGTCTGTGCCCTGCGTGCCCTGACGTAATGTCTGACGCTGCTTCTAGTGCAATGACCTGTATTTGAGTCCTGCTCAGAATAATCACTACCCCCTGAGACATCCAGCGGTGTAGATGGGGAAACAGAAGTAGCACCCTGTTCGTTCGACTGTACTATTGCAGACGACACACTGCTTGCCAATGACTGCACTGTCCTGTGTAGACCTGCAAGATCGCCATGCATCCCTTCCATGAATGCCACCACCTGCCCCAACTTCCTATCATGGTCCTGGAAAGCATTTGTCATATTGGTCTGCCCCACACACAGCTGTCGCAGCAGATCAACGGCCTCAGCACACGGTGCATTTTGGCTCACCGTGGCAGGGGCAGCGGTGCCTGCACCGAACGCCACTCTGCTCCCCCTACTCCTCCGGCCACGAACAGTACATGGTGCAGTTGGCGGAAGTGTGGGCCCTGTGTGCTGTCTTACGACAGAAGGTGATGAGTGCCCACTCCCAGTCTGTGACAACAGTGCAGGCTCACCAAGAGTGTCCGACGAGGAGGACGATGGTGTCTCCACATGCTAGTCCTCAGGGACGGTCCTGTCCCCCTCTCCGGCGCTGGCCTCCTCCGTGTCAGTCTGCGTGTGTGCGAAGTCTGAGCCGGACTCATTTCCTCGGCTACTCTCCACCGTCTGTGGCTGAGTGTCCTCTGTCAAAGCTGAAATGCACAGAAAAGATGTGTGAGTCATGGGCACACTCACGTACAGAAGGAACAGGATAGCCAACTCACATAGCAGACAAAGGTTTAGGAGCCCTCATCCTGCACATGGCCCACCCCTACCAGTCATCCTCACATTTTCTGCCATGGGGCCATGGACCACTAGGGGATGTGCTTTAACACTCAACTACTGAGCAAGTGGCGTGTCAACATGGCGGACCTGGATGTCAAATGAGTACCACCCAATGGGACCAAAATGGCATCACAGGCATACATACGCAACACGGAACTCAAAAGTGTGTCTGTGCACCAATACATGCATAGCACTCACAAGTTTCCTACACAGACAGTATGCTCACCGCTAGTTTGCTGTTGATCGGCACTCAGACGTTCGGCCAGTTCAGGATGCGTCACTGCAATGATACGGTGCATGAGAGGGGTCATGGGGCGTCGGGCCAGACGGGGCGTCCTTGGAATCAGGCCCAGTGTTACTTCCGCTACATTCTTGCTCAGCCTGGAAATGTCGTCCCAGCATTTGTGGCAGTGTGTATGTCGTCTGTTGCACACCCCCAATGCCCGTACTTCCCGTGCTATGCTCCTCCACAGGTCCTTGCGAAGGTGCAGCTTGACCTACCATGATGGGAGACAAAAGAGTTCAAGTCAGTGGACAGGTGGCCTGTCACACACATAGGGGCAAGACGTCACTGTCAGCAGCCATGCACAATCAGGAACATATGTCTAGCCCACACTACACAGCTAAGATAGAAATAGGCCTGATCATTTGGCCCCCTCATGCACACCAACATGTCCCACACTGCACTTACCACCCGTCCCGGTGCGCCGTAGAGGCGTCCATAGTTGCGGAGTACACCGTCCACGAGGACATCAAGCTCCGCGGCGGTGAAGGGTCGAGACCGGATCTCTTTGCCACGCGACATGGCAAGATCACGGAGTATGGCACTAGAGCAGCAGTCGGTGGTCAGCTCAGCAGCAGCAGCAGGTCGAGGTGATGGTCACAGGCAGCAGTCGGTGGTCAGCTCAGCAGCAGCAGCAGGTCGAGGTGATGGTCACAGGCAGCAGTCGGTGGTCAGCTCAGCAGCAGCAGCAGGTCGAGGTGATGGTCACAGGCAGCAGTCGGTGGTCAGCTCAGCAGCAGCAGCAGGTCGAGGTGATGGTCACAGGCAGCAGTCGGTGGTCAGCTCAGCAGCAGCAGCAGGTCGAGGTGATGGTCACAGGCAGCAATGGTCCCCAGGGTAGGAAGTTTCATTTTGCCCAACACACATATATAGGGCCCTCAGCACGTGTCAGTGGCATACGTCGCCAGCAATTGGTCAGCCCTGGAAGCGTGATCGTGAAATGGGCCAATGACTGGCCCTGTTGTTGCGGTGCACAGCTTCCGCTACTTGCGATTGGCCGTATGCGGCCAGCGTCCCTCTTCCCATTGGCTGCATGTGCAGGGACCGTCACGGGCACACATCGGCAACCGCACGTGCAAGCCTCAGGCACGGATGCTTCAGTAGCAACAATGTACTATCACTGGCGCCTCCATGGCGGTGCACGTACACAGCGGGGGAGGTGCAGGCCTATACACCCTGTAGATGTACTCAATGGACATGCCAGTTCATGACCCCCCTTACAGTCACCTTGCATCAGCCACCGTACACCGGCCGGAGCGGCCGGCCCATGAACAACCGCCGTGCCAGGCCCTGCCCAGGACCGCCGTGCCGGCCATGGCAACAACCGCCATTGCACGGACCGCCAGGGAACGCCGGTAGTGGAAGGGCCGTGCAATGGCGGTGGTTGCCATGGCCGGCACGGCGGTCCTGGGCAGGGCCTGGCACGGCGGTAGTGGAAGGGCCGTGCAATGGCAGTGGTTGCCATGGCCGGCACGGCGGTCCTGGGCAGGGCAGGGCCGGCCGGCCGGCCGGCCGGTGAAGGCTGGATGATGCAATGGCACTGTAAGGGGGGGCATGACCTGCCATGTGCATTGACATCAGCTAATGGATGTGTTGGCCTGCACGTCCCCCGCCGATCACGTGCCCCGCCATGTTGGCGCCAGTGATACAACATTGTTGCAAATCGACCATCCGTCCCGGAACCTTGCACATGCACTTGCCGGTGTGTGGGCGTGACGGTCTGTGCACGTGCAGACAATGTGAATGTCGAAGGCGGCCCGCGTATGCCCAGACGTAAACAGCGGATGCAGTGCACCGCCATGGCGTGGTCAATGTTTGCATCTTAGCCGATGATGCACCTTGTACCATTGTCTGCAGCTGCCTGCTCACGGTTGTGTGCGTGATTGCGTGGCTACACATGTCATGCTCCATCCCATGTGTGTCCATACCATGGCCATCGGTGAGCCACAAGTGTCCATCACGTGTGCATGTCCACATCGGGTAGTACCCTACACAAGTTTGTCGTACCTCACATGTACACAGTAGATCCCGTATGTATGGGCACCTGTGAATCAGTTGTCAGTGAGTGGTATGTGTCAGGTGATGACTATGGTGGGGGTTCTGTTGTGTACTGTACATGTGTGTTGCCTATTGTGTCCCCATGCATGTGATGTCCGTATGCCCACCATTCCTGGTGTTGCCATTGGTGCATCATGAAATGGGGGGGTGGGGGGGTGTTTAATTTAGTATGTGTGCATGTACTTGCATGTGTGCATGTGATGTTGGGCCTACACATGTGGGTCATGTCACATGTCTGGTTGGCAGTGATGTTGAGGTGAGACACTGTGCATTGCACATGTTGCTAAACATCATGTTGCTAGTGGATGCACATTGTTGCTACGTCAATCCATGTTGTCCTGACAATCAGAGGAGTCACACATATGACAAGCATACAGTGGATACTACATGTTGGTAGAGGGCGTTGACATGTGATTGAGTTGCACACACATGCGTTGTATGTGATTTGACTTCCATTCCATCTACTCCCACACAGGAGGGCTCCAAATGTCCTTCGCCCATACACTGTGCTGGAGGATATGGTGGACGAGGAGGTGATCCGGAAATTCAGGCTGGATCGCCGTCGATTGTTGGAACTTGTGACCCTATTGTCTCCTCACCTGCAGCCGCGAAGAACCTATCCAGGTTCCATGACACCCACGCAAAAGGTGATGGCGGCACTCCATTTCTTTGCAACAGGCACATTCCAGTACACAGTTGGAGATGCCGGGGGAATGTCACAGGCCATGTTCAGCACGGTACTCCGGGATGTACTGACAGCCATGATGCTGTACAAGCATGACTATATACATTTCCCTCAGGCGGCGGAGTTGGCAGCGGTCAAAGCTGACTTCTATGCCCTGGGTCGTATACCACACGTTGTGGGTTCCATTGATGGCACGCATATCGCTATCATTGCACCACGGGCACGTGAGCAGGTGTATAGGAATCGGAAACACTTCCATTCCCTGAACGTGCAGGTGGTGTGCCAGGCCGACAACATCATCTCACATGTGTGTGCAAGATACCCTGGCTCTGCACATGACGCCCACATCATGCGGAGCAGCATGGTCCCCCAACTGATGGCAAATCTGCGTCCGGCACAAGCGTGGCTTGTTGGTGAGTATGCTGTGGTGACAGGAGTGATATCTGTGTGGCATGGTGTGCCCCACAATGCAGGTTGTGATGTTTCTCTCTCTCTCTCTTCCACCAACACAGGCGACTCGGCTTACCCAAACAGGCCTTGGCTGCTCAGTCCCTTACGCAATCCCACTACAGCTGGAGAAATGAGATACAATGATGCCCATGGTAGGACACGTCGAGTGGTAGAACGGACATTTGGCCTGCTCAAGTCTAGGTTTCGGTGCCTGGATAAGACTGGAGGGGCCCTGCCTTACTCACCAGGCAAAGTATGCAAGATCGTGATAGCGTGCTGCATGCTTCACAACCTGGCTGTGCGCTATAACATTGAACTGCTCTTGGACCCTGATGAACTGCAAGTTCCTCGCCCTCCCGACCCACCCATGTCAACTGATGAGGATAGTGGTGAGGAGGAAGGTGTGGACCAGAGGCGCCAGATCATTGATCGCTACTTCCCTTGATTGTGAGTGTGCTCCTCTTGTGCTGCTTGGGTATGCCCTGTGAATGTGTGCTGGTGTTGTGGCATAGTGGTGTGCTTCATCTCTGTGTTCTGCTATGTGATGCATGCATGTGTGTGTGTGTGCTAAATTGTGGCCAATGCACGTCTCCATGATGTGTGTCGTCTCATCCATTACTGTTGTGATGCGTGTGGGTTGTTAAATGTCGCACTGCAGTGTGTTCTGATGAGTGTGATCATGTTTCCTGACGTGTCTTTGCGGTTTCTATTTTCCCTAGGTCACTCCCGCAGCGCCATGATTCTGTACCAGTTGGATACCTGTACCTAGTAACATCTGTTTCTGATGCATTCATGTGAATAAACATGGAGGCAACACATGATTGAGTGAGTAAGTGGCTTTTATTTACAAATTGTGCATGGGTGTAGGTGCATATTTACAAATGAGTGAAGGGGTGGGGGAGTGAGAGTAGAAGGTTATGGCAGATGAAATGTCCGTGCGGACACCACATAGGGTGGTGTCTGCCTAGTACAGCAGGCCTGTGGCAGGTGGGACCGGATAGTTGGCAGGGTGAATGGCATGCGCAGGTACTGGTACAGTCATTTTCTGTTCCTCTTGGAGCGTGTGGCAGCTGCTTCCACACTGCTGTCGCCCACTTCCAGCCTCGGACGGCCCCTCCGTCTTTGTGCCGCTACGGAGTCAGCTGGTTGCGCTGGGGCATCGGGTACCACATCCGCCGCAGGTGGCGGTGGCGGTGGCGGTGGCCTGATTGTCCTGGTGAAGATGTCCACTAGTTGGCCAAGCCGCCTCTCAATGGCCCCCAACATTGCAGTGTTATCTACAAAGTCCTGGTGGGCCCGGTCTGCCTGTGCCTGACCACGTTGATAGCTCACCTCCACCCTGCCCAGTGCCTCCAATGACTGTTGCACTGGATTGGGTGTGTTGGTATCCTCGCGTCTTCTTTGGCGTATGCTCCTGCCTGCCGGATCTGGCCTTGCATCTCTGCCTTGCCTCACACTCTCCCTGCGTGGCTGGGATGGCGCTGGCACGGCGTTGGCCGTTGGGTTGGGCAGGGTGGCAGGGGCAGGAGTGGTGGTAGTAGTGGTGGTAGTGGAGGTGGTGCTGGTGGTGGCTGTGCAGGTCACAGTGGCCGGTGTTGTCACAATGGCAGAGGCCATAGTTGTTGGTGCAGGGGTGACCTGGGAGCCAGATGGCCCTGGCTGGCTGCTTGTGCCGGGATCATCCTCTGCCCCGGAGGTGGCTGGCCAATCGTCCCCTGAGACGTCTGTGATTGGCGAGTCTGGAGGGCGGGTGTTGCTTCCAGCTGTCAGATTTGGATGACCTGCAAAACCAAAATGTGAGGATGAGTAATGTGGACTTGACAGGTTGTTTTCATTTCTTTGCCGATTCTGTCTGCACTGGTACTCACCCCACCCACCACCACCACCGCCATCCCTATGGACATGGGGGCCTGTTGGGAGTTGTAGTTCCATCCCCTCACACCCACCACCACCCACCACCACCACCACCACCGCCATCCCTATGGACATGGGGGCCGGTTGGGAGTTGTAGTTCCATCCCCTCACACCCACCACCACCGCCATCCCTATGGACATGGGGGCCTGTTGGGAGTTGTAGTTCCATCCCCTCACACCCACCACCACCCACCACCACCACCGCCATCCCTATGGACATGGGGGCCTGTTGGGAGTTGTAGTTACATCCCCTCACACCCACCACCACCGCCATCCCTATGGACATGGGGGCCTGTTGGGAGTTGTAGTTACATCCCCTCACACCCACCACCACCGCCATCCCTATGGACATGGGGGCCTGTTGGAGTCATTTCGACGTTGGTGAGTATGTGGACTGCATGCATGGGTTGGGGTCTGGGAGATGTGTCTTCACAGTTGTGTGAGGCACACCATGTAGTTGTGCTCGTGGTGCTTGGTTTGTACTTACCAGCCTCTTCTCCCTCAGGAAGTCCATCAAGGCTCTCAGGGTGGATGATGGTCATCACCTTCTCCTCCCACTCGGTGTAGGGTAAGGGCTCCGGGGGGGTTCCACCGCCTGTGTGATTAGCCCGGAGATAGTTCTTTGCTCGTATGGATTTGACTCGGGTCTTTAGATCATGCCACCGCCTCTGTATGTCCTGCTTCGTCCTCGGGACGCTCCCGGAGGCATTCACCCTGGTGACTATCCGGTCCCACATGCTGTTTCTCCTGGCTATGCTGGTCTGCTGCACTAGGGCCCCGAATAAGTGGGGTTCCACACGGATAATCTCATCTACCATAACCTTCAACTCGGTGTCAGTGAATTTTGGGTTTTTTTTTGGTGCCATGGTGTGTGGTGCTCGGGGTGTGGGTTTGCGTGGATGGGGAGGTGCAGGTGTGTGGTGTGTAGGATTGGTGTGGTGGGTGTTTGTGTGGTGGGTGTTTTTGGGTGTGGGTTGTGTGAATGCTATTTGTCTTTGGTCTCAGTTCAGTGGTGTGTCCTGCTAGCAGCTATGCTGTGATGCAGAGGAGTTGTGGAGTGGGTGGGAGTTCTTTTATGGTGTGTGTCTAGGCCGTGTCTGAATGGTTATTGGCAGTCAGGTGGTAGGTGGGAGTGTTGCCAGGTGTGGATTGTGTGGTGCTTGGCGGTGGATCATTGTGTGTTGTGATTGGTTTGGATGTTTTGGGTGGGTGGCCGTTTTTTTTCGTGTGTTTGGTGATAAACTTCCGTGGCAATGTATGGCATTGGTTTGACAGTAGGGATGTTGTTTGTGTTGTCGTTCCGCTGTGGAGCACGGATTCTCGGTGCATTGGTACCGCTGCGGACGTGGATGGCGGTGACTACCGGGGTACTTGCGGAGTTATCCTAATTGCGGACACGGACATTGCGCAGGTATCGCGGGGGTAGTGGATGTATTCGCGGTCATGTGCGTACGCGGGCGGTCGGTGTTCTTTCTGTTCCGTCCGCCTGCCGCGGACTCTGGTGTACTCCGACCGCCGCGGACGGGGATTGGTGTGCTCCGTACGCCGCGGTTGGCGTTTTTTGCATGTTTTATCCTAATTGCTGTTGCGGATTTTCCGCGGACAGGTCCGGAGTATCTTGCCACCTTCCGCGGCGGACGGTACACGTTTCCGTCCGCCATCCTAATCGACCCCTAAGAGCGGGCGGAGGTTTTTGGCGGGCGGATCGCCACCGTTATCATAATGGGCCCCTTAGTTTGTGCCATTTTCCATAACACCCAGAGCAGGCAGACATACTTTCTCGGTTCTTGCTTCTATTCCCAGTACAATTGAGTAAGGGGTGATGGTGTGCTTGTGTTAGTACATGGTGCAGCACATTAAAGCCAGATGTACTAGTATTGCCAATACGTGTTAAATTAGATGCATTGCGATGCAGCGCGTGCAATGAAATTCGTTTTATTTATTTCTATGTTTACTAACCTGTAATCGTCCATAATCCATAGTTTACTACCCCCCACCCCGCCCCTCTCCTGCCCCACGTCAGCACCCAACAGCCCTCTCACCACGGGCCGCTACTGGTTAATGGTGACCTTAACAGTGCAGGGAGAACAGTACACTGGACAGCATGTGGGGAGTAGTGGATCATCCTAGTGTTCTGAGTGAATGAACCGTTTAGTGAAAAGACGTTTGTCAGAAGGCAGTTAGATTCATTGCAGATTTTAAGTGTAATGATATCTGACAGTCACCGTATCTAATAGGGGTGGAAGAGTACAGCTAACTACTGCTGCCAGTTCCCCCTCATAGCTAGCTGTAGATTAAAAAAAAAATGAAATAAGGATGCAGAGGCATGTACTGTGAAGTACACAACGTTGCACTCCCTGCATTAACAAATGTTCTGGTTGCATATACATAATTTAAAAATATTTTTAAATATTATTCCTGAGCTCAAAACCATAGAATCATCTTTTTTTCATTGTTAACATTTTTATTGTTCTTTTAATCGTAAATATTTATTATGCTTCAAATTTCATATTTAGAATTGTGTTTCAATTGGGGTTAAGATCGATTCAACATTTTGCCCTTTGAAAAGATAATCATCCTTTTATTTTGACAAAAGAAAAGTTATTACATTTTAGTTGCTGTATATCCGTATTGTTTTGAAAATTAACAGAATTGTATTACCGTTGTTATTTTACGTATACAATTTTATTATTTTTCATACAGCTCTGCAGTGACTTCAACACATCAGTGATATCCCATCTGTTCTCGGACTTGCCAGGGGATAAAGCGAAGCGACAGGAACTGCAGACTTCGTGAGGCAAGAATTGTAATATTAGAACATTTATTATTTAATGGTAAGTTATTGCAAGGGCTAAAAATAATGTGTTTCACTATACAATTAACTACATATACTCGTGCTAACACATGGACGTGCTTTATACAAATATGAATGTTCTGCATCAGTAATCACTGAGCATGGTCATTGAATACACTAATGTGTTTACTAAACCTATTGATCTATTAGCTCTACGAGTCATAATATTTTTGTTACATTTTTGGGATTTCTTTTCAGAAGGGTTGAATGATGTGGGTGTAAGTGAGTTTTAAAGCAATAATACATGCTAAATAAAAATATATAATCCCTTAGGCCTTTGTCTGTTGTCTGTTTTGATGCCTTATACTACCTTTAGTGCAGATTTGGACAGACATAGCCTTAAAATGAAATGTATTAGAGGGAAAAAAGCTTTTATCTTGCCAAAATGGCACTAATATTTTTAGCATTTCATGAACAGCTTGGGTTAACATAATTAAGGCAATTGCTAATCTTTCAATTGCTAATCTTTAAAAGTATACGTGATGCACAGTATATCAGCACCTTCACATGGAGCTCTGATCTTGTTTATCACTTGAGCTGGAAGAAATGCACAATTTGAGCACAGTGTTGTAACTATAGTCTTTATTACTACAGTTCAACTTTATATAATTAACAGTGTTTTCGACTGCCTTTCACTCAAGAATGCATATAAATAAATACAGGTGAAAAGTCTACATAAAAACTGTATAATAAAGTTAAAAAGATATAAAAGGAAGCAAAAATATTATATACATTTAAAAAAGTAAAAAAAGATAAAAAGATAAAAGGCACCATACTTCTTGTGGGTAAATTCAATTCTGCGGTCTTTCATGAGACAGGCGGGGCCAGAAAGATTTCCTTCCTCCACCAATTTAGCCCTCAACTCCCAGCTTTTCCTCAAAAATATTCAAGTCAGTTTCGTTGCTTACCCGGACAGGTCTCGTAACAGGTTAAAGATTTGTTATAATTCTCGCCTAACTGCTCTTTTGAGGAGCTACCTTGCTCATTTTGCTCTATCCTATAATATTGTACATAGGACAGTCCAGTAAGATATGTCTCAAATCTATGGCACCACAGAGGTAATTAGCGGAGGCCACAAAGTTTCTCCTGTTTAGGGTTTCTTTTAAAAGAACACAACCACCTCTCGTGAGGGCAAACAGCCTCCTTTCTCTCTGGTTACTGTTGAGCACTTGCTTAAGGGTCGACCATTCCCCTGAGTTGGACATGGGATGGGATAGACTATCAAGTGCACTTGTTCTTCGCTCTTTAGTGAGATACATACATTGTTTGGTCACCATTGTATTTATTTGCCACTTTGAAATCATGTGAAGAGTAGTAGGAGCTTGTGATAATGCTGAAGTTAAATCTTCTACTTTCGGTAAGCCACAGTGTTGCAAAAGTAGATTTGCTGTTCAGCTTGAAATGTTCCTTCCAGACCCAGTTGACCAGATTGTTTCAACACGATTTGAGTATTTTTAAGCCATATTTCAGAGAAGCCATCTTGCATTTATTTTCGATGGAAGTGTAGCCCATGTCAGATTCAAGGATAGCAGTGAGAAATCCTTTGGGGAGGTTGAGAATTACTTTCCAAACTTTTCTCTTAAACCAGCCAACATGGCAAGTAGTCCTACTCAGACCCCAAGGTTCTACCCCATTGACAATTTGGCTTCCAATCTTTGCTAGGAAGCCTTGTCAATATGGTTAGAAAATTGATATTGGTGTTTCCTGATCAGTCTTGCTATAGCATTTGCTGAATCCTTCACTTTTTCGGGGGTAGTTTGGATATGTGCTGTCCAATTGAGGTTCCTATTCATTTAAACTCCTAGATATTTAAAGGATTCTACATCTTCTAGGGTTGAGCCTTTTATTCGGAAGACGTACTTTGAGTCATCTGCATACAGAAGGGCCAGTTTTTTAAACTGTGTATCGCGTGGATAACTTCTATGGCTATATACTGCCTCCTAGAGATTGTTGATGAGCAAAGAACATACCCTCCTTGTACTCAATTCCTAATAAGGATTTTTTTACTAATAAGTTCCTTATTACTGAGAAGAGCAAATTGAAAAGCAGCTATGTACCTGAGCTTACAATTGGCACTATTAGTTTATATTAGGTCAAGTCAAATTTTTTAACACATGGGGAAAGGAATGACACTAAAAGGTGACATTTCGAGTGAACTTTATATTTATCATGTAAATAGTGAATGTTTTTCCTAAGATGTTTTGCAAACGCTATATGGGGATTATACACCAGAACATAACCTCTTGATACAGCATAATGTAGACTGAAATAATTGTTCGATTGGTATTAATTAATACTGTGATGTGAATATAGTTATTGTTTAGATAAATAGTGAATAGAAGCTGAATAGCTCACTAAATTCCTTGTTTTCTCCACACATACCCCCGAGGAAGGGTCGTTTGACCCGAAATGCATTGGGTAGAGGTTGAATGTAAAAGTTGAAAAATGCCAATTGATTATGAATTGATAATCGTGATGATCGATAAGAAAGAATACATTTTCATTTGAAATCAATACAAAACTTGGCATGAATTAATTATCGAAAGGATGAAAATGGGTTAAAGACCACACAGGTCTATGTATAAATGTGCACACCTCCACTTGCAAGCGGAATTTCCTCTTTCTCCATACTTCAGTTCGTTACAGTGTTCTTTGACAAAACACTTTAGAGGGAGTTACACAACTAGAAAAAAACGGAATACAAGCATTTGAATTGAGAATAAAAGGGAGTGCTAGATGGACACTTATCTGATTTATTCAAGCATTGTCTACCCCCCGTCTAAGCACCACAGATACTAAGATGAATCTTGAAGATATAGCACAAATCACAACAAACAAGGCGGAGACCTTGGCTTACACTCCGGAGGAAGCTGAACAAATTTACGGACTAATCAAGGAAACAAGAGTTTTCAGCCCACAGTTAAGCACAGCAAACCAGTTACTAAAACAATTGGAATACGTTAGTAAACGTGAAATAAACCAGCGATTACACGCAACAACTTTAATACATTATCATAGGAACAAATGTATCCCAAGGGGTCTAAGAATTGCTTTGAAGCCCATGTTATGCAGGAACAACAAAGCTTTCCTGAATAGATGGTATCAAATTTTGAATAAATGCAGTTTGGATCTGATTTTGCTGATAGTGGAAGAGCTATCTAGAGAATTGAAATTAGTCGAAGAGGAACTTGCTGGCATCAAACATGAATTAAACAAACATGAAGATTTAACTGAAATATTAGAAGACACCAACAAGAAATTGGAAAAATACGCGAAAGAAATTGAAGAAAGAAAAATCAAAAAATATAGACGAGACACTATAGATTACAAGCTAGAAGAGGTCTATAGTTGGGCAGAGGTATACAACCTAAGAAAATGGCAACAACCACCAACGACTACAAGCTCGTCACAAGAGAGTGTCGTATCAGATTCCGACACAGCACAGAACAGAAAACCAATGGGCAAAAATACACAAAGGAATCGAAAAGAGCAACAAGACAAAACGGCTTTTTTAGAGATAAGCCCAGCAGCAAACAATGCACCTTCAACGAGCACAGTTACAGGAGAATCCCAAAAACAAGGAGAGGAAAAAGAAAAAGTAAAGGGAACAGAGGCGGAGCGAGAATTGAGATCAAAGAAAACCAAACCGATCTCGTCATAAACATATCGGATAAACAACTAACCAAAGCACAAATGAATGTATTGAATAAAGGTTTAACCTTCGTTCCTGTATACAAATCAAATGCTCAAGAAACGGAAATATCGGTGTTTAAATTTCTTCGTGTATTACATCTAAGGAACTTTTTCAATAATCTTCCACCAACCGAAAAAACAGAAAGTGACCTGAAGGAATTTAAAACAAAAAGTACATTTTGCGCACCAACGTCACACAAAACAATTGATGCTTACAAAAGAGTAATCACCAGTGAAACGAAAAAGATCAATTATTCGAGTGGCAGCAAGAGTAACTTTTCTAGGAAAGAATGGCAAACCTTAAAATCTTTGACGGAAATGACTGAAATAACAATACAAAAAGCAGATAAAGGAGGCGCAATAGTAGTGATGAACACTGATTTTTACAGAGAAAGTGTACGTACACATTTGCAAGACACCAACACTCACCATAAATTGGATGAGGATCCCACAAATGTATTTGCAGCCACATTAAAAACAATTCTTGATAAAGCTCTGGAAATGAAGTGGATCACGCTCAAAACATATCAATTTCTGAACATCAAATATCCCAGGCGACCTCAGTTTTACATGCTCCCCAAAATCCATAAAAATGCCAATAAACCACCATTTAGGCCTATAGTATCTGCATGTGGATCACTATCCGAACCACTAGGTCAGTACCTAGATTGGTTTCTACAGCCGCTAGTACAAAAATGGAGTACTCACATAAAGGATACTACGTCTTTTTTGAATATGCTGGCAACACTAAAAATCCCAACAAATGAAGAAATATGGATGTGTTCAATTGATGTGACAGCACTGTACACTTCCGTCCCCCATAATGAGGGGATTGAAGCTATGGAATGGTGCTTATTGGAGAATGAGATCAAAGGTTCAGATAAAGTATTCATGTTGGAACTGCTACAGTTTGCATTACTCCATAGTTATCTTCAATGGGAGGATGAATTTTATGAACAATGCAGCGGAACATCAATGGGTTTTGCGGGGGGCACCGTCCTACGCTAATACCTTTATGGCGAAGTTTGAAAGTGACCACATAATCAACAACACAAATTGGACAAATGGCCTTATTGTATTTAAAAGATACATTGATGAAATTTTTTTGATTTGGAGAGGAGCAAAAGAGAAATTGGTGGAAAATATTCAAGTTCTTAATTCACAACATGAAAGGATTAAATTCACACATCAAATTGAGCAACAAGAATTGGCTTTCTTGGATGTGAAAATCAGCATCAAACAAGGAATGATATACACAAGTGTATATACCAAAGAAACCGACAGAAACCATTGTCTTCACTACAAAAGTTTCCACCATCATTCACTTTTAAAACATTTACCATTGTCCCAATTTATCAGACAAAAGAGAATTACGTCTGATCCTGACAATTTATCTACCACCCTCGACAACCAGATCCAAAAATATCTTAAACGTGGTTACCCAAGAGCTTTACTCGAAGAATCCAAAGGGCAAGTTTTGGCAATGAACAGAGATTCCTTACTTCAGCAGACAGAAAAAATAGAGTCTAAACTGTGTGTGTATTGAAACATTCCACACAGACCACAAGAGTTTGCAATATTATGAGAAAACATTGGTCACTCATCACGCAGGAACCAGATTTACAACCACTTTTTGCAAATAAAATCACGTTCGCATTTAATCGATCTAAGAATTTAAAAGAGTTGTTGAAAAGACAAATGATCAAACAAGATTAAACTAAATACAAAGGGATGCAAAGATGCGAAAATTTCATGCATTGCAATAATGTTATAACAGGCAGAATTTTCACACATCCAATGACTGGCAAAAAGTTTCCATTATTACATTCCAGCGCCTGTGATATGAAAGGGGTGATTTATGGCATCAAATGCCCTTGTGGTAAGTTATATATTGGACAAACGGAACGCAAGATCAAGATACGAATCACGGAACATAAAAGTAATATTCGATTGAACAATCAAAAATCCACAGTGGCAGCACACTGGGCTGAAGCAGGGCATAACATAGCTCAAGTTCGTTTTACCATACTAGAAGTGATAAAACCACGATCAGACACTGATACACACAAACAGAGACTGAGATCAGAATACTTTTGGATTAATAGAATGGGGACTCTACAACCACAAGGTTTAAATGACAGGATAGAACTATCCTGCTTTTTATGAACATAATTCAGGAAAGTATTCCGGTTTCTTGCCTAACAATTGTTACACAGAATGACCCCAATCCAAAATGGCTGCCGAACTTCTTAGACGTTTTGCACAAAAAAGCTTTTCTATTATCATTGTAGCTTTGAATTCTGGAAATCGTTATGTTTCGGTTTATTATGTTTTTTAATCTTATCTGTATGATTTTTTACCGTGTCCAGACTAACGTATAAAACTGTTGCCGTACCCATGAATATTTGCCCATACGCGAGTGTAACCTAATAATAATAATAATAATAGTGCACATGTTTATTGTGTTTAACATTTGAAGCAACGTTGATAGCATTTGAAAGGTAAACAACTGCGGTCACATGATCGCGTGTCTAACCAATGAAAGCGCTTAGAACCCAACAAAACTAACCGCAGTATGGTAGCGACACTCTGATTGGCGGATACAGCGAGGCGCGAAAGACTTTACATTTTGCTGTAAGTTTGTTCGACAAATGTTTTATGGTTTGGTACGCTATAGTTTTAGAATACTAAATGAGACTAATTTGATGCCAACAAACTTACATATTTTGAAGTTATGCGTATTTTGGACATTGAATAATTTGCCTTGCGTTTTTTAGGAGTATTGTTTAAAACTCGAACACGAGTGAACTTTATATTTATCATGTAAATAGTGAATGTTTTTCCTAAGATGTTTTGCAAACGCTATATGGGGATTATACACCAGAACATAACCTCTTGATACAGCATAATGTAGACTGAAATAATTGTTCGATTGGTATTAATTAATACTGTGATGTGAATATAGTTATTGTTTAGATAAATAGTGAATAGAAGCTGAATAGCTCACTAAATTCCTTGTTTTCTCCACACAGACCCCCGAGGAAGGGTCGTTTGACCCGAAATGCATTGGGTAGAGGTTGAATGTAAAAGTTGAAAAATGGCAATTGATTATGAATTGATAATCGTGATGATCGATAAGAAAGAATACATTTTCATTTGAAATCAATACAAAACTTGGCATGAATTAATTATCGAAAGGATGAAAATGGGTTAAAGACCACACAGGTCTATGTATAAATGTGCACACCTCCACTTGCAAGCGGAATTTCCTCTTTCTCCATTCTTCAGTCTATTCATATTTCTCAGAAATTTCTAACCTGATTTCCAGTAAATCAAAACAAGTGTGCCACCCAAGAGAGCAGCCAAGTGTCTTACATTTTGGAGGAATACATGCTTTGCTTTGCTGTTTTTTCTTCCTGGCACACAGAGACCATTTAGATGTCCTAGCCAGAATAGTTTTTTTTACTGTTTGTCTGGTTTCACCTGCTCAGTTGTCCAATGACTAAACTGAAGTCGAGCAACTTGGCAATGAAATAGTTTCTGAATGGTAAACTTTAAGTTGTTTGGCTTATGAGAGGAAGCATTATATGAAACTGAAAAAAGTGGTGTAATAATACATTTACTTGACTACCTTAACAGTGGTAATGTGACTGCATCTACAAAACACATTGAAAACTTCGATTTTTTTTGCTTATGAATCAAATACCTATAATGGCAACACAGATTGCATTTAAATATATTTGAAGGAAAGATGACAAGATACCCAGCATAAAAGGGCAGTGTTATGCCCACCAAATTCTTTGATCATTGGAAAATAATTATGCCTAAAAACACAACACAAACAACAATGACTGGGATCACCAGCTCGATCAGCAACCAGCACAGGTCTGCTCTAGAAACATGAGTCGATTTCAAGGCTTTAAGTGGGATGAAAAAACTGGGGGGTCGGGCGTGGCCTATGCGCCGCACAAGATGACTGCGTAGTTGCGGAGCTCTTCTTCATCGACTCCCGATATCGGATGTTTCTGAAAGGAAATACCCTGCAGCTTTGGCCCCCGAGACCAGATATCATTGCCTCAGGTTGCGGTGAGCATCTAGAATGCTTTTCAGGATTTTTCTTCCATTTTTGACCCAATTACATGGCACAACTCAGCTTTTTGCATAACAGCTCCATTTTGTTTTTATCTTTCGTGCCCTCCGAGCCTCACAATGTTTCCTCGCAACTCTATGACTGCCTCATGAGATTTTATGGACTTTCTCTTCCTTAGCACATCGAGGGAGTTCCTCTGAAATTCACCTGCTTGCTGAAATGATGCTGCTTTAATCTCTGTCATTTTTTCACATTCCCTGCGGTTTTTCTCCTCACTAAGCAGCCACCATTTTGTGCTCCACTCAACGGTACCCCTTCCTTGAAGTGAACTTTTACTAAAAATACTACTACTATTATGGGCTTTGCAGTTTTTTTACTTTTCTGAGCTACCGCATATCCCTTTGAAGGAGGCGATTTTGACTCCCATACCTCTGACTCTTATGTTTTAAAAGTCCTGCACCCCATTCTAAAAAAATCTTCAACTGATTCCTTAAGAGTTTGGTACCTTTTTTACTAAACTTCACTGTATTTTTATGGGGAGATTGCGGAACCTTACACTTTCTACTTACACTAAACCTGCTGTATGTTCTGATTCAGACTCAAATTTTAACGACATGGAGGACCTATCTTCGCAGAAATCTGACCTTTTTTCTGGCACTATTCCTAAAACACACATCTCAAGCAAACTGCCAACAACCTCTACCACACGTCCAAAAAAGGATACTCCTTCTCCAGGGGCTTCTTCTTCTTCTGCTTCTATGGACTTAATCCCTGAAGAAAGTTGTGCCCTTAAACCCTTCATGGAGGAGACTAATAAGACTTTAAACTTTTTGCATGATAAATGGTCCTCCTTAGACTCGTGTGTACTTATTGTGGAACAAGCAACTGATTCTCTTCAAGCCTCCTGCTCTCGTATTTCTTCCTTAGAGTTGGATATAACCCTTCTCAAGAGACAGGCGGAGGATTTGGAAAACCGTAATCATAAAAATAACCTTAGACTTTATGGTCTTCTAGAGCATATTGAAGGATCCAGTCCAACTGCCTTTTTTCAGTCTTTTTTACCTAAACTTTTAGACTTACCTGCGTCTTCTTCCCTTAACATCCAAAGGGAACACAGGCTTGGTCCGAAAGTATCTGCAAAACCCTGTGGTGTTACTATGCTGTTTCTATGATATACAGACCTTCTACAAGTCAGCTGCCAGGTCAAAAAAACCATATCTTTTGGGAAGGTCACTATTTATTTCTCTCCCAGGAAGTTACAGCAGACCGCCGGAAAAGGTTTCTTGATCTTCGTCCTCAGCTATGTGCTATTAATGCCAGATTTGGGCTTCTTCCTCCTTGCCTCTTGAAGGTTACTTACAAGGAAAGACAAAAACATCTGAAGATCCAGTTGTTCTACAAGATTTCCTTCGTTATCATGGAGCCGGCGTTATGGACACTTCAAGACTTTCTTAATTTATCGGCCTCATGTTTTGTAGTTGTTTCTTGTCTCGGTATTGCATTGCATTGATTGTCATTTCGTTCATGCTACTGTAGTGTTTTAATAGTGTGTTTTTTCTACATTTTTCTCTCGTATTTCTCTTCCTCAGATTATTATTCCTCCTTGTATTCATTTTCTTTTCTTTTATATACAGGTATTGTATTCCTTCAATCCCATTCCTTATTCTACCTCCTGTCTTGTTGGAGTCTTGATGTAGTTCATCAGGTGTTCAGTGGAGTTTCGCTGCTGTCGACGTTGTCTTCTGGCGTTGTCATTCCCTTTTTCGTTTTGTATCTGTAGGTATGTTTTTCAGTCGTCTTCTGCATGACTAGTACTGTCTCCTGTTTCTCTATCTTCTTTTTTCTCCTTTTGTTCTTTCTCTTTTTTCCTTTGTTACCTTTTCTTCCTGCTTTTTGCTTCACTTATCTATCTTTTTCTTATTTTCTTTCCTTTATCCCTTTTTCCAAATTCAATTTTACTATTCATTTTCCTTTTTTCTCCTTTATACTCTTCAACCAATTCTCACTTTTGTTCATGTAAGCATATATATCTGTACATACTCCTTTTTCAATCAATCACATTTCGGGTTACCACCTGGAACGTTAAAGGATTAAACAATCCTATCAAAAGACTACAGGTGTTATCTCACCTAGCCAAGTTAAAACTGACATTGCCTTAGTCCAGGAATCCCATATTCCTGAAGATGAAGCTTTAAAACTGAAAAGATGCTGAGTGAGACATGCGTTCAACTCTCCTGCTATGGGTAAGAAAAACAGAGTTCTGATTTTATGTCATAAAAAGTTACATGTTTCCATTGTTCATCAAGAACGTGATGATGATGGTTGCTGGGGGATTGTTAACTTTTTATTGATACGATTCCTTTAGTTATTTTTAATGTTTAGTCCCCTACAGGGGTTGATAAGGTTTTTGGCCTACTGTATCTGAAAAGCTACTTCCATTTACTGATGACTATATTATTTTTGGTGGCAACTGCAATCAAATGTTTGATCCTATTTTAGACAGACATTCTAAAGTTAGATTTTTTCCTTCCAAAATGCATTCACAGTTTACTTCCACTGCCCGTCACAAAGCTTTGGTAGACATTTGGAGATTATGCCACCCTAACCTTAGAGAATACAGTTTCTACTTGCCCTCACATCACTCACAGTCCTATATTGATTATCTTTTTCTAAGTAAACCCCTAGCCCAACATGCCATTGACTCTGAAATTGGTTCTATTCTAATCTCAGGTCAAGCTTCTGTATGTGTAGATACTGACCTTATCCCTTTTTCTCCACACCCAGGAAGATGGCGATTTAATAATTTATTACTCCTCGATCCCATATTTTGTCACAAATTTAACTCTTTTGCTTCTTAATTTTTTGCTATTAATCACATTCCTGACTCCCCCATTGTTATGGTATGGGATTCTTTCAGGACTTCTGCTAGAGGTTTTATTATCAATTTTGTCTCACAGAGGAAAAAATCCTTAGACCTCAATCTTCTCAATTACTTATTAAAATTAAACAACTTGAATACAAGTATTATCATTCCGACACTGAATCCTTTCCGAAAGATTTTATTGACGCTAAATTTACTTTCAACAGAATATCTACTGATGCTGCCTCTAATTATTTTTTGAAAAGTAGTTCTCGTTATTATGGAGGCCAAAACAAGGATTGGGAAATTGCTGGCTAATTATTTGAAAGTAAGAAAAGAATGACAAAAAATAGAATCTTTACAAAGCTCTACCCGTGCCCCTCTATATAAAGATAAGGATATTTTAAACAAATGTGTTTCTTTTTATAAAAATCTTTATACTCCTGAAACCCTACCTGACTCATCTGATCTTCTTTCTTACTTTCAATTCATCCCTCCCCCTCCATCCAATCACGTCAATTTCGGACCTTTGGAATCTTGATATTTTATTAGCAGAAATTTCCTGCTCTGTCTCAATCTTGCGTTGCGGGAAAGCTCCTGGCTGGATGGATTTACCATTGAATTCTAAAATCATTTTGCACCACTTACAAAATCGTTTATTCTTATTTCAATCATTTCTTGATATGGGTTTGTCACGGGGCCTCTGCTGACATCGCTGAACGAGGTGGGGAACTTAACTATTGTTCCTTTCCGCCCCATCCTCAGGAACCCTACGGCCCCTTTAACGCGGCCTGGATCTCTCCGGTGGAGGAGGAGTCCACTCCTCTGAAGTCAGGCGACTCCGACCAACCAGTGCCGGAGGGGGCGGATACGGAAGAGCGCCCGGAACCGCACAGCGCGAAAGCCGGAGAAGGAAGACGGGAGTGGAGCACCGTTCAAGACGTATTTTAAGGACGAGAAGCAGACGTATTTCAAGGACGAGAAGCAGACGAGTTACCCAAACAAGAAGCAGACCGGTTACCAGGACGAGAAGCAGACGAGGGGACCAGGAGTACGCCCGGAGGCCACCGTCACCGAGAGCCGCCCTGCCGCACTTCTGGAGAAGTGTGGCTGGACAAGGTACGGGCCTTTTAAAGGGATTGTTTGTCTCATAGGGTAGGAAAAAATAAGGGAGGTCTGAGGGAGGTCCCGGCACTGCACCCCTTTAGCTGTGTGTCTCACCCCCGGTCAGGCTATCTCCCTTGGGACAACGCGCAGTCTAAACAACGCTTGTTTTTGGTGTCGGGCCCCGGTGACTCCTCACTCCCCCTTTTCCCCCTCCTTCTCTACGAAGCACTGGGATGTGTCATTAATAGTCGGATTGTTTTCTCCCTTCTTTTTCATGACGCCGCGACGCGGAACCAAGACTCAAGAATACCCGGATCAAGTCAAAATAAACTTGAAGACTTCGCTTCTTTCCTTTCTTTGTTTACCCAACCAATAACAGAACTGACTGTTTACCTTGTTTTTTGTTCAATAAATAACGATCCCCACCAACCAACGTACGACTAGTGGCCTATTCTTGCTCCTCATAGCAGCCCTCACAACCACCCCCCTCGCAGGGTTCTTTGCGCCGTACATTTCAGGAAGCTTTGATTTGCTTAATTCCTTAAGAGGATAAAGATCATTCTCTTTGCAAGAATTACCAACCAATCTCTTTGGTCAATACTGATTATAAAATCTTTGCCAAGATTTTGGCTCTTGGTATGGATCCACTCTTACCCGTTCTTATTGGCCCGGAACAATAAGGTTTCGTTAAGGGGCAACTTTCTTCAGACAATTTGCGAGTCTTTTTCAATGTTTTAAGGAAAGCCTCATCTTTATTCATCTCCTGGCTGTGATTTCCTTAGATGCTGAGAAAGCGTTTGATAGAATTAGTTGGGACTTCATGTTTCACGCTTTAAAATGGGCTGGCTTTCCTCCTGAATTTCTTACTTTTATTTCTCTAATATACTTAGGACCCCAAGAACCAATATTTGTTAACGGTATAACTTCTGATTTTTTTTTATTGCGCAGGGGAGTCAGACAGGGATGCCCCTTATACCCTTTATTATTTGTTTTAGCTCTGAAATCCTTTTTAACCAAGATTCAAAAGGATGACAACATCACCGGTTTTCATTTTGGACACCATCAGGTTAAGCTTTCCGTTTACGTTGACAAGATTCTTCTATTTTGCTCTGACCCTCAATCCATCCTTCCTTCCTTCCTTCCTTCCTTCCTTCCTTCCTTCCTCTCTTCATCAAGTATCTTCCTTTTCTAAAATCTCAGGTTATCGACTTATTGTTGATGAATGTGAAATTTTACCTTTAAATGCTTTAATGTCAAAAACACCTTTTTGTACATTCCGGGTTCTCTTGGCAGCCTTTTAAAATAAAATTCTTGGGCTTAAGGTTCGCTCCTTTATTACCTGACACTCTCAAATTAAACTTTGATCATATTATCAAAAAATTGAATGAAACCATTATGCGCTGGCATACCCTCTTTTTATCTTGGTGGGGTAGTCTTGACTCAATAAAAATGATGCTCTCACTTGTTATATTATACACTATTTCCATGATTCCTACTCATATTCCTGATTATTATTTTAAAATAATTGATTATATCCTCCTTAAATTCTTATGGAAAGGTAAACGTTCTTCCATAACCTTATCCTCTTTGAGGAAGGACAAACCTAATGGTGGTCTTCGGTTTCCTGACTTCAAAACTTATCATCATGCTTTTTCACTAAAACAAGACAGATCTACAGATCTCTCTTTTTACCCCCTCTTTGGTTAAAAATAGAAAATGCATCTATTGCCCCCTTTGATCGAGAAATTTTAACCTTCACTTTTTACATGGCTTCTCTCCGCTCCCCTATCATATCTCACTCCCATAAACTTGTGATCTCTAAACTATCTTCCTCCTATTACTCTATCAGCTCCACTCATCAACAACCTATTTGGTATAATAAATCTCTCCAGATTGGCAATCGTTCCATATCCCCGAAATCATGGCATTCTAGAGGCTTGAGCTGGATCTCCCAACTCTTATCAGATAACCAACCCCTTACCTTTTCTGATCTCCAATCCCAATTTTCTTTAGCCTCGTCCTCTCGATCACAATATAATATTCTTTATCCTTCCCTCATCCAATATCTTCAATCCCTACCTTCTATTAATGACCTCCCTATCTTGTACAAAAATATCTCCTCTATATTAGAAAATTCTCCTTCTGCCTCCATTTTGTAAAAATCTTTTCAAATTTCCTCAGATAGACTCAAAACTAAGGTTGAATTAGCGTGGGAAAAGGATTTCACAGGTTTGGTCAATTCCTCTCGGGATAAATTATGGTCAAAAATTCATAAAACCTCTGGAGCTGCTAATACCACACAAAACCTTTTTTTCATTTATCATCGTGTATTATTTCCCCCAATGCTATTAGCAGTTTTTCATCCGGCACACCCTCTATATGTTGGTCATGCCTTGCCCTACTGCTGATTTAAAACCTATGTTATTTGAATACCCTACAATTTTTCAATTATGGAAATTTGTTTGGTCCCAAATTTAGAACATATTTGTTGTCCGCATCCCCTTTTCCTTCACTCAGATCTTTTTGGGTACTCTTTCCCCTCCTTTGGCCTCAATCTTCACGGTGTTTTAAGCTTCTAGATTTATTGTTAGCTATCACATTTCAGTTAATAAACTCTAATTAGAAACAAGCTGATAAAAAGTCACTTTTCACTCTTGGTGGAATGTAGTCTGTTTCCATCACTGGCTGGATACTAATTATGTTTCTTCCATTTCCATGGCTATCAAAAGAGACCTTCTATGGCTTCCTTTGACAACTTATTTATCCTTAACTGCCTCTTTGAATGTTGCTCCTAAAAATGGATCAGATGATGTACGGAAACCACCTTAACTTCCCCCTTCACCTTCTCATTTTTAGTTGGTTTAATTGTTATTTACTGTTGATTCTCTCGTTATTTTGTTTCTCACCTCCATTATTGTTATGCTTACAATGTTACTTATTATCACATTAATTGCTTGTTATCTCCAAAAGTTTTCCCCTATATTATAAATTGCTCTTTTACACTTCCCCCTTTTCTTCATTTATGATGCATTCCCATTGTTCTAGCTAATGTAATATGAATGTAATTAGTTATTTATATTCTTGCCTTTTAGCCTTTTATTACATAAGGTATTGTTATCTTATTATATTGCTGTTTCTTCATTTTCTGTTTAAACCTTAATAAACTCAAACTTGCAAAAAAAAGAAAAACTGGGGGGTCTCTCAAAGGGGTGTGGCCCGTGTAGGTGTGTGGCTTAAAATCAGATAAGATAAAAATGTGTGCTTATCATAGTGCGCCCCCCCAACTTGTATTTTGCTGTTTCTGTCATTGCATCCAGATATATGATACAACAAGTAACGTCATACCTACAACAAGTCAGAACTAATAGCTTTGTCAAAGGTTCTTAGTTGCATAAGAATATTAGGCAGCAACTATGGCTTGTATATAATATTGAAAAAGTTTCCGCTTAAAGCCCTGGTGACACCACAACAATGTTGCTGCTCCTGAGTTTCAAAAAGAGATGGGAAATCCAGGGAGAAAAGGACTCTCTTTAAAGGATTTTACTTCCCCTGCAACGTCATGCCGTAACTTCTCTACAAGTGAGGGCGTAGGCACATGATGTGCCTGCTGTCACTGCAGTAAGGAAAAAATGGCCCGCATGTGCCAGGGCACAAAACAGAGCCCGATGAAGACCCGTTTCGAGGTCCCTTTAAAAAACAGCCAGTGCTTAGCTCCGGTGAGACCCGGCTCACTTAAAGCCCTGGTTGATTTACAAACACGTTATATCTTCACATAGGCGCTATTCACCCATTTGCTGCGTGCACAATAGTCACTTGAGTTATATGTAGGGGCATGCCAAGTCTTTGTTACACATTAATTCTCATCCAATGTTCTTGGCTGCATATCTACTCCTAATTTGAGGAGTTTCCTGCTTTTCCTATACATAGGCACTCGCATAGCTTTTTTGTGAGTGTTGTTTGGCAGTAGTAACTCACAAGCAGCCGCGGTCGGTAGTGGGAGTACCTACCAGGCGGTGATGTGGGGAGGGGGAGGGGCAGGGTGGGGGTAGTAATCTATGGATTACGGAGCTTTACAGGTAAGTGAACATATAAATAAATAAAACAAATTTTGTTGCGCGCACTGCATCGCATTTGGGGATGCAGTGCACGCAACGAAATTTGTTTTATTTATTTATATGTTTACTTACCTGTAAAGCTCCGTAATCTATAGATTACTACTCCCAACCCTGCCCCTCCACCTCCCCACGTCACCGCCCGGCAGGTACTCCACCTACCGACACCGGCTGCTCACAAGCATTTTGTAGGTGAGTGTATGCCTTGTTTAGGATTAACATACAAGTACTCTAAAACCGGAGCCATCAATTCGCCAGCATTTCCTGCTTAGCTTTTCCTCTGGAGTACTCTGGGCACTTGTCGCAGCAGAAACTCAGAGCATCCTGGGAGTGCAAGTGTAAAGCCAGTGACTAAACTCCAATTGAACCTGTGTGCAAAATATTTAAGAAAGTTTAGCTTTTCACAAAAACCCGACTGATATATAACATTGCATCCTTTGCGTAGTTTTCATAATTTTTGCAAGAATTCCCAGAATTCGTGGGATTAAAACCTTGCCACTTAAATAATGCCTTACTTTAATACTACCTTAAACACTGCTCGCAGAAATAAAGGAGATTTTGGCCAAATGCCCCAGCGAAGTACCCGTGCTCAAGAATGGCACATGACCAAGTATAAAGTGATAAACTGTTTTATTATATTTAACATTAAATATACTCTTTTATACCAGAGGTGTGTCTCTTTAACGAAACTCCACAATTATTTCCATACAAATCCCAAAGTAAAAATCATGATTTATGACAACCTGAGACAGAAGAACTTTTCGGCAAGAACAACAATAAACAAATGCATGTATTTGAAGTATAGAACTTGCTGCGAGTATGCACTTCTGTGGTTTTGCACTTCAACATTTTCATTTTTTCACTGTTGGGTGTGCTTATGTTTTCGTAATTGAAATCAGCATCTTTTGAAGGAAATAAACTGCACACACCGCTTGCACTTATATGCATCCTGTTCACTTCCATTTCTTTTGTAAACAAGTTCGGGGTGTACAAGATTACTTTTCACTGGCACACTGGTCAATATTTATCATTTACAAACTTTAGGAAAGTGCTTATTGATTACATTTCTCTTAAGAAGCACCACTGTGGGAAAACTCTCATGTACAAAGTTATTTTGTAGGTTTTTACCTTGATAAATCATTTTGCTGGAACAAAACAACAAAAACGAATCTGTTTGTGTAGTGTAAAATCTATTGTTGTCGTTAAGAAAAAACTTGCAAAGATTTTCAAAGAATTTCAAAAACCTCCCCAAACTGAAGTCCTACAATGTTGCACACCGCTAGAATCAGGACAATGGTGTTCATGTGTGAATTCCCCCCTGTTTTGGACTTTCAATATATTACATATTTTACTAAAGTTTGGTATAATGTTTTCAACTGCGAGTGCCCCCTGAATTAATACTTGTTAACGTTCCATTTCAAGAACCTCATGCTTTAATCTGATACAAATAATTTCTCAGCAGGATTACATAGTATTGATGTCGAACTGTACCTGTTATATTGTACTGTGCTGATAATGCTTCACAATATTTTTCCAGCAGAAAAGACAGGGACAGGTTTGTGGAGGATTCGCAGCAGAGAACCAACTAGGTGAATGAAAAAAAAACAAAGTTAGAGAATGTACCATACATTGCCTAAATCCATAATCCCAGTGAAACTGTTATCAAATCTAATGTTTTAACTCAAATGTGAACCTAATTCCTGCATGTGAAATTTTGTGTGTGCCTTTATATTTCTGAAAAATAAAATAAAATGTGAACAAAATTGGAGGCACACAGTACCCATATGTCTCATAGAAATGTTAAAGAAAAAGTATAATATTGGAATAGTATAAAGTTTGCAAAATGTACGTAAATCGCAGCATGCGCCTTTGCATTTGCACTCCTGTGTACTTTACATGCATAAAGTAAACATGATAATCAGCACAGGCGAATACACTTCTACGTCTTGCAGTATAAAAAAACATAAAATTGTTGCAAATACAATAAAACTCATGACATAACAATTAAATCTATGGCAAAGCATTGTAAATTCAAATAATAACACAGAGATCAAGAGGTTGAAAAGAAATTAAATGGTCACGGTTTGGACATTCTTGCCCTAAGGTGGATTGACATAATTTCTGAAACAATCATGAGATCTAAAAAAATGAATTATTGAAGCTAATTTCCCTAATGTCCTGACATGCTTAGTGACCTCAACTGTCAATCATCCTAATCACTCTCCAACTCTTCTACTGAACGTATGGCTAGAAATTGTTCTTTATTTGACAAAAACAGGAAAGCCGCAGTCACTCGAGGAGAGAAACAAGTTTATCGGTGGTCAAAGGCACCGTGTTAAGGAAATAACAGGATCATAAAGGAGACATGCTGCAAGCCATCAACGTACTCAGTAAGCACAGCCATTAGGTTTGAAAAAAGTGTAGGTTAGTTTTGTGTACCTTGTATCAGAGCAGTGATATCACCCCGCCATTTTATTATATATAATGTATTGACCCATAAAAGAAAAGCCAGGCATCAGTACTTTTCAAAATGATGGGTGTACAAATGCTGCATGCGGCTCTTTTAAACCACACATGTAGGGTCCATAAATCAATGAGCAGTAGGCTACTATTTTAGTAGGGGAAGGTTAGGACACGCTAAATCCTACTACGTGCAGTATCCTACCACCCATGACATAATAGGTGTAAAGAAAGAGTTCTGGCCAGCCAGAGTTTAAACTGGACTTATTAGGTGTTGACTACATTAGTATCCACACTGCCTGAGAATCCAATTTGCTTGTAGTCTGGTCCATGAAATTGTTACCTGCCGGTTTCCACTTTAATACTGCAAATTCCTTACCAGATTAGGGAACCAACATTTGCAGAGCAGCATCAACAGAATAAGTACCATCTTTCAAAATGTCTAATTCTAGCTATTGATTGATTGTAGGGGAGATATATATGATATTGATTTTAGACTTCATGAAGACATTTCTGTGTCATAAATGCAAACAATGTTGAAGATATAAATACTGAGGTGAAAAAACAGGGGAAGAGGTTTTTTCAAAAACGCATTTATGCAGTTAGATGACCGACATAATATTTCCCCGGTATCCACAATACAATGTAAATTAGATATTCAAATGATGTCATTGTGTACTTTCACCTATTTATTTATTTATGTATTTATTGATTTTTAACATTTGTATGTGACGAAGATTGAAAACAAAATGAACGTTTACATGTATCATGAAATCTCACGAGCATTACTGGCTGGTAAAGTTGTTGAGCTACAAGGCGACCTAAGCAAATAATATAGTCTCTTCACTATGTCTGTTCTGGTCACATGATACTAGGGGGTGTCCAAAAAAGATTACCGCAAAACGTTTTGTTATGTGAACAAGGTCACTCGGTGACCAAAACGCATAATGACCAGGAAACTGTGAGAAAATAAAAGGTAATCGCATTACTACAAGTGGAGTTTGTGCTCTCTTATTTTTGCCGAAAGGAAGTGAAAGGGTGCGTTTTTTGGACTCTGATATATATATATTATATATATATATATATATATATATATATATATATATATATATATATATATTATTAATTTATAATATTATAATTATAATATAATTAATTAATCTACTGTAAATATAATCTGTATATATTGAATCATACGGACTCTGAATGAACTATAACCAGTATTATTGAATTTGAGGAAATGGATGTTGGGTCTGTTCTAAAACAATAAGATTTTCCAATGAAATGGGCAAAGCATTTTGAAT
Organism: Lissotriton helveticus; assembly: GCF_964261635.1. NCBI lineage: Eukaryota > Metazoa > Chordata > Amphibia > Caudata > Salamandridae > Lissotriton > Lissotriton helveticus. Next base: position 263,346,644 of record NC_136071.1, read on the forward strand.
GAGTCTCACGTTCCAATATGGCGATCGTACTTGTACATAGAATGTGTTGAAGGAAATTAATGTGTAAAATGAGTTGACCGTGCCCCTAAAGGGTTCAGCTATTTAACAAGCATCTATTATCTTTTCGACCATGTACAGGGTATGTAAATATTGTAAATACGTGTTTTCAGTGAAGGAATTTGATTGAATGCATTGCCTTATCCAGATTTGCACAGTCCAACATGGCGACAACTATTGAATTTCAAGTCCGCTCTCTACCTCGTTGTAAATGTGTAAATATTAACTTCCGCCTCACACACGCCAGCTGACACTGACGAAAGCTACGGCTGAAACGCGTCTGTTTATATTGAGATTGCAACTTCTGGCTGGATGGCTATACTTAGAGATTGCAACTTCTGGCTGGATGGCTATACTTATTTTAAAGCTGCCCAAAGTTCCAGCTCAGGAAGAAATCGAGGTGGGCTCATGTTTCTTATCTCCATTAAACATAGGGGAGCTGTGCAGATCGTAAGCACCACATCCCATAATCTCTTAGCTTGTGAAATAACCTTACCAAACAATGTTAAGATTCTCTATGTGAACTTCTATAATGCGCCTCATGGTATGCACTGTAACGAAAACATTAACGCTTTAGCAAATTTTTTAACCACATATAAGGATAGTCAAACCACTTTTGTCCATTTAATTTTGCTTGGGGATTTTAATATACATTTGTGTCAGCAAAATTGTCAGTACAGGGTGTACACAGATATGGATTGTCTCCCTCAATCTCATTTTGAGCATTCTATAAAGGGGGTTGCGTTAGAAGAACTACTGTCTGATATTGATTTATCTGAGCCAGAGTTTATCGACCCTAATGAACGGGTAGCCACTTACAGCGCAAGAGATTCGAACTCTGTTATTGACTTTATATTTGTGTCCCGAGGTTTGTTACAAAATGTTATTTTTTATAATGCTGTACAAACTACTTTTAGCGACCATAACTTAGTAGTTATGGAATGGGGAGCGTCTCATACCTTTTTTCAACGCCACGGACTAAGAGCCTCGGACCTCTGCTGTTTCCTGCCTGTAACCGCTGCTGCTCGCCGGACCCGCTGCGCGGGTCCCGCTTCGCGGTTGCAGCGTGTGGAACATTGCTTGGGGCTAGTTGTACACCGGCAGGGCTGCGAGGGTAGAGCGGGTGGACTCTGTGTTCCAGGAGTCCCCGCGCGCCCCTGTCAGCTGGGCTCCTCTCCCTGCCGGCCACGCCCCCTAGTCTACCTTAAAAGAAGCAGCTGTTCCCGCGGCGCGGGAGCGCGCGGGAGGGCGCCGGGAGAAGCCCGGGACAAGGGCGGGACCGTCTGTGGCCGTCCGGGCCGCAGGAGGCCGGGCTGGGCCCGACCCCTTACTTCTTGCAGATCGGAGGATAGTATTTCGACACAAGAGTGACATGGCAACAGAAGAGGCTACTCCGGGTAAAAATTCGAAATTACGCAATGGCTCACTGGAGAACTATTTTCCTAAGAAAAGCGAGGGGGAAAAGGATGCTATCTTAGCAGAGCGTAGGGCTGAGCGGCGCCGCTCAGTCGAGATCATGAAATGTAGACCCCTCCACGATAGTCTTCATACATTGAACCGGGAGGGAGACTCGACTGATTTAATTGATTTGAGCGAGATTAACACTAGCCAAGACGGAGTTCCTTTATTGCTTCGTGACTTTGCAGCCACCCCCGGAATTCCCGCGGAGGACCTCGTTAACGACTCACCCACCCCTAGTTGTAGCGGTGTTAATGAGACTTCTAAACATAAGCAGCATAAAGCAAAGCCCTTTCCTGTAGTTCAGATCCACCGCCCACCCCCTAGCAAAAGAAGGAAGAAACTCAGGGTGGCACCAGGCACAGCCAAAACATCGCACATCGACTTTGGGAAAGGGACTAAAACTATTTTTGCATGCGAGGCGCCATCAGTTGTAGAGCAGGATCATACTTCCGAGGGTGCAGCTATACCGACTCTTTGCCCCGTTGTTGTGGACGCACAAGATGTGGCTCCAATTAACAACGATGGAGCGAGCCCATCTGTTACTTCACCTCAACTGCTCTCCTCAGTGACAGGGAATTTGGAATTCCTGTTGAGATCCCTTCTCCGCCCTATTAATGAGTCTATTAAGAGGGTTGAAATTAGATTAACCATACTGGAAGCCGCCATAACTAGTTTGCCCACTGCAACCATTAATAAAGGGAGTGGGGCGGTGCACTCTACAACCCCGACAGGGCCCCTTCCCATTATACCCCCAAAGGTTCCTGGAATCCCATCTGCCCCCACACATATTAAACAAAGTAGTCAATCCCAGGGCAGACCTGATCCCCCTCCACAAAATCCATCGCCGTCTAAGCATTTAAAGGCAGCAGTTACTGTATCGAGTGCTGTTCCAACTAAACCAATCCCAAAGGCTTCGACTAGTAACACTCAAAATGCACATCGGGATGGTGAAAATAGTAGAATAGCTCATAAAAGGGTCCCACAAGTTGAGATCCCTCCGGAAGCTGTGCCTTACGTTGTGATTTTAACGGGGGTGCCTCAGTTAATAGGCAATAAGAAGGAGGGTTATGTTGACCTTAAGAACAAAATCATCCACTGGCTGAGGTTGCATAGGCCGATAGCGCCGAATATAGACGGGGACATAGTTCATGTCAGAAGGATTAACTGGTTGGGGAGTACTAAGAAAAACATAGAGGGAGATTTAGTGGTGGTTAATTTTAGAGACCCTCGGGCAGTTGATTACATCTTAAACTGGCCACCCGGGAACGGGGAAACCGGTATCACCCCACGGGCTTTAACATTTTTTTATCCCAGGCTTGAAGCCACTATTATTAAATATGCTAACAGACCTCAGTCTTTCAGGCCGCCCCCTTCAATTCCCTATAGTAATAACCATCACCAGTATGGGCAACAGTCCGCCAGGGTGCCTGATCTACATCCTGCCTGGTCTACGGTTCCTTATAGACAATCGTTGAACACGGGCCCCAGGATGAATTACTTGATACCGTTTACCCCGTTGGATACTCACAATCGGTTTTCTCAGCTGTCAGGGCTGGAAGACTGCGATTGAAGTTTGGGGTCGGGGGGGGGGGGAAACGATTTTTATGAAGCAGAGGAAACTGGATTAAACGGAGGGATTTTAGAAGCAGGAGTAGTTAGTTTTCCATCAGGCCATACGGCCATTATTACTGAGCTCAATGAAGACTCTAGGCTAGCCGGGCCTCTATCTACAATGGCTGGTTGCTCTAAATCCACCACTTCATTGGCCAGGGAGGGGGGGTGTTTTGCAGTCAGGGTGGTTGATGCGAGTCTGACTGTGGTGGGTAATACTTCTATCCCTAGAGGACAACGAGTAATAAACCTCCTTTCCTGGAATATAGCCGGGTTAAAGAGAAAACTGGACATCCCGGAGTGGCATTCATTCATTGAGCAGTTTGATGTTTGCCTCTTTCAGGAAACATGGAGCTTAGTTCCGCTACACAAATCGGGGTATACCACCCACTTCGTGCCTGCTGTTAGCAAAGGCAAGGGCAGACCAGCGGGTGGGCTCACCGTTTGGTTAAAAATAGATCTGAATTGGGGGGTCACATGCCACAATGTGGAGTGTAATGATCTACTCCACCTTTCGGCAAGAGGACGGGAGGATGCAGCCAGGCTCGATCTTCTTAATGTTTACGCTAGAGGGACATCGGGCGACTCTACCTCCTCGACTCTAACAGCTCTTGAATTGGCCTTAGCCAACTGCCCTTGCTCGGCTAAAATCCTGGTGGGGGGTGACTTTAATTGTACTTTCGAACCCCTCCTTGGAGATGATCCCCTGGGAATTGAAGAGGAGGATTCGAAATGGTCCATTCCAACGCTCTCCCTCCCCCCTATAAAGAAGTGGTCACCTAGGGCCATTCAAATGAACGCACTGACAAGGGATTATAAATTAAGAGCCCTTAATGGCAGGACTCTATCTGACCTGTCAGGGGCAGTGACCTTTAATAGACTCTCAGGCCCGTCCCGAATAGATTACATCTTAATGGATGTTGGATTCTGGGCGGACCTGATTGATATGAAGGTCTCTCCTAGCCAGGATAGTGATCATAACCCCTTGTGCTGTAAGTTCAATTGGGGGGTCTCTAATGCCAGGGGGGTGAGTGACTCCTTAAAATCAACTAAAGAGGTGGTCCCATGCAATAATAACCGTAGACTAAAATGGGACAAGGCTAACCTTAAGGAGGATGATATGAGTACTATTAAAACCCTGATTGAGGGCTTGTCCTCTAAGTTAGAGATCTGGGAGGGAGAAAATTGGTCCATTAATCCCCAACACCCCTCACTTGACTTTGTCTATAAATCGACAATAGATCAAGTTGGCCAATTTTTCGTTTCTAAGGGGAAAGGTATTAGGGCTCCCGCTAAACCCTCCACTCTTTGTAAACCATGGTATACTGAACATTGTAAGAGCACTAGGAAAAACCTGACTAGAGCTCTGCTTTCGGGTGACCCCGTACTGGTTAGAGCGGCCAGGGGGGATTATCTGAAAGCATTGTATCTGGCCAAACGGGAGTGGGAGGAACGACACTGGCAGGAACTCTCCTCGGCTGTGAGCAGCAGGAACTCAAACCTCTTTTGGGATTTGATTAATAAAACAAGGCAGGGAAAATCGCAACCTCTGGCTGTTCATATAACTAGTCAGCAATGGTTTACTCACTTTTCAGCCCTATATGGCGACTTAGAGGACACATCGAGTTCTGGGGCGAATGGGTTGGGCGTTGGGGTTCAACCGGATGAGACAGTCTTGTCATTTTCGTCCTCTGAAGTAATGATGGCAATCAGACACCTTACCCCTAAGAAAGCCGCTGGGCAGGATGGGATCCCCGGAGATTTGCTGATAGCTGAGCCTGAAGTCTGGGCCAAACTAATTGCCAGAATAATAAATCTAATCATGAGGGGTCACCAAGTACCAGACTCCTGGAAAGGAGCCGAGGTAGTTACTGTGCACAAGAAGGGGGCAAGAGATGACCCTGCGAACTACAGACCCATTAGTCTGATTGACATCATCCAGAAAGTGGTTGGCAGGGTCATCATCTCGCGAGTAGATGACTGGATAGAGGAGGCTAGTGTTCTTTCCCACTTACAAGCGGGGTTCAGAAGGAAGGTTGGCACGATGGACCAGGTCTTTCGTTTTTTTGCAATCTATTGGAAGGCGGTTACCATCAAGAAAGGCAGTTTGTATATGGCCTTCATAGATCTCAAGACTGCATTCGACCTGGTCCCTCGTGCAAAACTTTGGCAAATACTTGGTGAAATGGGGTTTCCCAGTAGTCTTCTGTCCCTCATAACGAAGTTGCATGAGGGGAATTATGCACGGGTTAGATGGGGATCGCAGGGACAATTAACAGATAGGATCCCTGTGCGGAGAGGAGTACGCCAGGGCTGTGTTATGGCTCCGACCCTCTTCTCCCTATTCGTAAACGGCGTGGTGGACCATCTGAAGGGGGAAGAGACGGATGCCCCATCCCTGGCGGGGGAGAGAATCCCCACACTCCTCTTCGCGGACGATACCCTATTAATTTCCAAATCCCCGGTGGGCTTACAAAAACTTTTGAACCTGTTTAGCTCCTTTTGCACTACTCGAGGCTTAACCATCAATACATCGAAAACCAAATTGATGGCTTTTGCCCCCTCAAAAAGATTTAAAAATCATTTCGTGCTTAATAGTGCCCCCCTTGAGCTGGTCACTTCCTTTGACTATCTAGGAGTCCGGATAAATAGTCGTATGACCTGGAAAGATCATCTTTCCAAAATGCTACTTAGTCATCATCGAGTTTCCGGGGTGACGTTGAAGGAACTCCGGGAATCAAGTAGTAAACCGGTCTCTCCAGTTATGGCCATCTATGAGGGACAGATACTACCGGCAGCACTATATGGCTCTGAACTTTGGGGGTTCGAAGGGGTTTCAGACCTGATGGTGGCGGAAAACAACTTCTTCAGGAAAGCGGTTGCTCTTCCCGCTTCAACCCCAATGATCCCCCTAAGACTAGATCTGGGCAGAAGATCATTAAAAGACCTGGTGAGGCTACGCCCGTTGCTTTTCTGGTCCCGACTAAGAAGAACTGTGGAGCTTGCCAAGTATGCAGATGGGTTGGACGATTTACTCCTGCTGGACACATGTAATAAAATAGGATGGTTAAAAAAATTGAAAGATCTGGCCTTTAATCTGGGACTAAGAGAGGCATGGGAGTCACAATCCCCGCCACCTAAAGCTGTTATAAAAAAACTTTACTGGGATTGGGTACAGAGTAAGGCCACGAGGGCTATGAATGTGGGTTCTCTTACTGACCAATTTTTATCAATTAAGTGTGTGAGGAAATTGGAACCCTTTCTAGACCTGATAACTAAACCGCTGGATCGAGCACTGTATCTGAAATTGCGTTATGGGATTCTCCCGGTGCACGAGTTTACGGCAAGATGGTCAAACTCTGATGCCCTCCCGCGTACCTGCCCTGGCTGTGCGGCTCCAAAGGAATCGGTGGCCCACCTGTTTTTTGCATGCCCAGCTTACAAAGGGGCGCGGAAATCCTGGCTGAAACCCGTCTGCAGGGAATTAGGGTTGAGGTGCCATAGCCAGGCACTTCGTGTCCTCTCTACAGACTCTTCATCTGCCCTTATGATCTGTGGGGTGGCTAAATTTTTGGGAAATGCATGGTTGATACGCTCCCGTTTATTAAATTGTTCCCGGGGGGCTTTTTTAGGCCGTTCTTAATCCGGATGAGCTGTAAATCTTTGAAAAGGACTTCTCCTTGTTTTTATTGTATTTTATAATCTTTTATTGGTAAATTGGAACTGTATATGTTTATGCATTCTTTTATGGTGATAAAATTGCCGAATAAAGATATTATTACTAGTTATGGAATTAAGTAACAAAAATTTAGCAATACTTGCCACAACTACAAAGACCGCCGCACAACTGGATTTATTGGTGCAAGACCAGGGGAGGCGGGTCAAGTGGGGTAAAATTATCCCAGAGGATTTTTTCTGTGAACTTACCGAGAAGGTGGGAGATGAAATCAACACCTGCCTGGATCCTCTTAGGTTTGGAGGTGATATTATTACCTCCTTTGATATTATTTGTAAACAAGTAAGCCTGATTTTAACATCTAAGACGAAACACAAGGAGCAAAAACTGCATGGGTGGTTTGATGCAAAATGTTCAAAGGCCCACAGAGATTTATTGACAGCATTAAAAAAGTCACCCCGGGATACCGAAGTAGTGGCTAGATTAAGGAAAAATTATAAATCTGTTGTAGAGATACGTAAGAAAGAGATTAAGAATAATGCTTGGGACTCACTCTATGACAGGGCCACCCTGAAGGATAGTTCCAAATTTTGGGAAATCATAAATACACCCTTGTTCAGCGAGAAGGAAAATTCCCCGTTGGAACTAAATATATCGGAAAAAGACTGGTTGCTCCACTTCGAAAAAATATATGGGAGTAATCTACAGATAGACCCATTTGTACCGACATTAAGTGAACAACCAGGGCCACCTTTGCGTTTTACCATTAAGGAAGTCCTAAAGGCTATTGAAGATACAACTGCCCATAAAGCCCCGGGCCCAGATGGGGTCCCTGCAGACATGTATAAATCTAATCCTTCTATATGGTCAATTGCCCTTACAAATATTTTTAATATAGCCAGCATTGACAAAAGTAGACTGCCTTCGACCTGGTCACGGTCTATAATAGTCCCTATCTTTAAGAAGGGCCAGAGGGGGGACGCAAGATGTTATAGGCCGATATCATTGCTGGATTCGTCTTTTAAAATACTAGGGAAGGTGATCCTAAATAAGATTGCAACGTGGGAAACCGGTAATGATATCTTGTGCGATGCACAGTATGGTTTCAGATCTGGCAGAGGCACTGAGGACCAGTGCCTCAACCTACAACTAATAGTCAGCAAATACACTGTGGCTGCAGGGGGGTCAATCTATCTAGCGTTTATGGACCTGTCCACAGCTTTTGACCTAGTTAATAGGTCAAAGCTGTGGACCATGCTCCTGGATATGGGCCTAGACCAGGCACTGGTGTACTTCATGGCCGATCTGCATAGGGACCTGAAAGCGGCTATACGCATGTCACAAGATGGGAAGTGCACGGCTGATTTTAAATCTGGGAGGGGAGTACGACAGGGGTGTATTTTGGCCCCAATGTTATTTTCTTTATATATTAATGCATTAAGTGCTAATTTGGTGGCGGCATCTGCAGACGTCCCATGTATGGGGGGTACTAAATTACCAGTATTACTATATGCTGATGATACAGTGCTGCTGTCCAGGACTCCCATAGGCTTGCAACGCCTCTTAAACTCCTTTGGGAATTTTATGCAAAACCTGGAACTTGTAATTAATGTGGAGAAATCGCATGTGATGTTTGTGGGGAAAGGGAGGAACAATACCAAGACGCTCTTGTGCAATGGCTCAGTAATATCAAAAGTAAGAATCTTCACATATCTGGGTGTGGTGTTTGATGACCTGGGTAGCTGGGCCCCCCAAGTGGCAAATAAAAGAGTAGCAGTGAAAAAGTCATCGGCCGCAATACTTGGCTTTGCAAAAAGATTGGGTGGGAAACCTCCTGAGGCCATTTTGGCGATTTATAGAGCCAAAACTATGGCCATAGCCAGGTATGGGGCAGCAATCTGGGGTTATAAAGATCTAACTTTGATTCAGAGAGAGGAAAATAAATTTTTACGATCTCTCCTGGGCCTTCCCCAATCCACTTCATCTTTTGCGGTCCATGTAGAGCTGGGTATGGGCTATATTGCGGACATGTTAAACATGGCACCGCTTTTATTATGGATCAGAACTTGGCTTAACCCCAAACTTACACTGAATCATAAAATTATTAAGGATTGTTTGGGGCGGGATAGAGTGGCTGATATCAAATGGTTGGCATACATCAAATCATCTACTGCACTCATGGGTCGTCCGGAATTATACTCAAATCCGGAAAATTTGACCAAAGATGATATTAATTGGGTAAAACTGAATTTCATTAGGTCCCGTGAAATGGATCGAGAGTCGATTGAAATCTCTAAACCAACAGTAAGATCACATTTTTTGTTGATTAATTCAATGTCAATGCAACCATACCTGACTGTTGTTACACGTCCTTACCATCGTTGGTTGCTAACCAAATTTAGATTCAATCAGGCACACTTTCTGTTGGGAAATTATGAAAATTGGTGTTTGCCAATGGAAAATGCCCCATGTGAATGTGATAATTTTTCCGATCAGGATTTGACACATTTTATCTTTTTTTGTCCCTTCTTCTCTGAAGGCAGGGCAAAGTATATCAAGCCTCTTTTGAGGGAAATGGGGTTTTTACAGCTGAAACCAGCATTGTTGTTCTTACAATTAATGGAAAATCATCGGGTGATGTTCTGTGTAGCCAATTTTTTGATTGCATCTATTCGTGCTAAACGGAAGAGACACCATAGGACTCTAGATGGAGTTAATGTAAATGTTTGCCCTACACCTGGTAGTATGAATTAATTTCTAAGTTTTGCTCCAATTTACATATATTTTTTTTTTTAAAAAAGGAATATGAACTATTTCCTGATAACAGTGCAATTATTGTGTGCTAGGCCATTCTATATGCATTGTTAATGAATTTTAAAATGTACAGTGTTTTTAAAGCTTTGTAAGATGTTTTTATGTATTTGTATAGCATACTTTTATGATTTTTATTTAATCGAATAAAGTGAGTTTTGACTGACTGACTATTGAATTGCGCAATAAAATCCTAGATTGGGTTGCATAATACCTGCTATTACGAAGGACGGTGGTGTGTGGCTTGATTTGCATAGTCCTTAAGTGGATGGCAAGTTCGTTTGGAATATATATATATATATATATTCATATTTTCACTAGGAAAAACAAAGGTTACAGGGATGTTATAATTAGGCTCAGATTTCACTTGTACAAAACCAGAGAAATTCAGCAGTTACAGTTAGCTGAGGTAACTATAACTCGCACTCCGCAATGCACTACTTATGATGTCACATATTACATCACTCATGACATGGTTAGTAACATCATAGTCCCAGGGAGGTGGCAGTCCCTGGGGCTAAGGGGGGTGCACTTGGCCCCTGCATTTCTGTGAATTAGCCCTGCGGAGGTGGCAGTCCCCAGGGCTATGGTCAGGGGACCATGTGCCCCCGCTTTCCTTAGTTTTTAGCCCCGGGGATGGTGGCGGTCCCTGGATCTGTGGGAAAGCCTGCACAAGGCCCCCAATCATCATTTTTATTTGCCCCCGGGGCCACTGGCATAACGAAAACTGAGGGGGCCTCCTTGCATGGTAGGTAGAGGGGCCCCTCCAAGCTCAATCAGGAGCTCTCCGACCAGAGTGCAGTGCAGAGGGGGCCCCCCACACTGCGGGGGCTGCAGGGGTCTGTGTTATGCCCCCACCCGGGACCTGACCGATCTGGGAGCCTAATTAAAGGAAGCGCTGGAAGCTGCACTTCGTCTTGTAAAAAACATTGGTGGGATTCTTGGATCCATTACGATTCCCATCCTATTTTTGTCTAAACCCTAGGGTGTCAGGGTAGTTCTACCCTGCCTCCTTTTTTTTAAAAATGTTTTTTTCTTGTCACAATGTTCAACAGAGTCACAAGATGGATGCCAATACTTCCTGGTTCGAAGTGTTGGCAGACAATCAGATCTTAGGCACGATATCGGGAGGGGTTGAGGATCCACTGTGGCCACAGTTGTGCATTTGAGAAATCTTTTAATTTCTCAGCAACTACTGAATGGATTCACACCATTTAATGAAAAGGACACTTTCTGGACCAAGCGCTACCTTTCGCCAAATTAGGTGTAATTCCGTTCAGCAGTTTGCAACTGTAGCAGGGTCTAAAGTTTCCTATGGAAATTGACATGGAGAAAAAGTGTTTTGAGACCCTCTTTTTCTCTGCCCCCGCTTAACGGACCACCCTGAAATTTTCAAGACATCCGCTGAAGTGTGCATCAAATTAGTTTTTAAATTTCACAAAGATTCGTCAAACGACGCCAAAGTTATTGGCAAATGAAAAAACACTCTTCCTATGGAAACTGCATCCTAACTATAATCACCTACTGGCAACCAATTCATAAGGTTAACTGCATGAAATGGCACGCCAGACATATTATGAGTAATTCGCTGTTTTACAAGCACTGTGCTCAATGGGTGCCTTATTATGTTACTCAGAAAACACTTGGTAGACTACCAGGAAAGTGCACAAGTCTCGTAATAATTCTAAAGTAACTTTACAATTCTTGTGCTATATTTTGCAAACTGAAATTCCCACTATTCAGAGATTATAAGGATATACTATGGATATGAGACAAAAGAACGTAATCAGAAATAACATGAGTTTTTAATAATGTGATGTAAAGCCCATCATTGTCCGTGCCCCCTAAAAGCTCTTTTATGTGAAAATATAAAATGCCACTTGTTAGCATGATTTGTCAAGATGCTGTAATCAGTCCAGGAAAAGTCAATAGGATATGATTATTTCACAAGATCTTAGTGTGCTTCCAATTATATTTGCTCATACTTTTCAGAATTAAACCAATAACATTTTCATCAATGTGCGGTGAATCTAGGACTCATCATGGGTTTGGTCGACTTTGCAAGCGTTAGGCCAGTGATGATCCCATGGTAAAATCTCTGCTCTCTAAGTCTCCCTCTCATCATACCATTTACACACCCGTTTTTATTTGTCTCTCTTTCCCTGAATGTGTTGGTTTTCCAAGGAAGGTGTCTCTTTTGCTTTCAATATGAAAGGGCACTGGCCGTAAACCGTCTGTGAATCCATTGTTGACTTTCCTGGCCTGCCTCTTTGATGGCATTTTTTTTATTTATTGCATTCATTTATTTACATAGGAGGGGGGTGGGTGCACATTGCCTCACACTCCAGTACTCAGTTTGCCCTGATGCATCATAATAAATGCAGTGCATGATAACACTTTCTTCAGTGTCAGGCTCTAGTTTTTCACCCTTGTTGGTGCAGCTAGTGCTGTGTATCTCTAGACACATGTTTCAGGATAATTGTCCTTCTTCAGTAAAGAGCAACACTTTGTTTGGGGGTGCTGGAGATGCTGCCCAAAGTCTTCTCAGGTCTCAGTACCACTCACTGGGCACAGGTGCATCATCTAGAGCTTCTTGTGCAGCTTTTCCAGCACCCCCCAAAAAAGTGTTGCTCTCTACTGAAGAAGGACAATTATCCCGAAACACGTGTCTAGAGATACACAGCACTGGCTGCACCAAGTGGTAAAAACTAAAGCCTGACACCGAAGACAGTGTTATCATGCACTGCATTTATTATGAGGCATCGGGGCAAACTGAGTGCTGTAGTGTGAGGCAGTGTGCATCCAACCTCCTCCTATTTGAAAAGGCTTCCTTGAGCTTACGAGCTGATGAGCTCTGGTTGATGCACCTGCGCCCAGCGAGTGGTACTGAGATCTGAGAAGACTTTGGGCAGCATCTCCAGCATCCCCCCAAAAAGTGTTGCTCTCTACTGAAGAAGGACAATTATCCTGAAACATGTGTCTAGAGACACACAGCACTGACTGCAGCAACAAGGCTGAAAAATAAAGCCTGACACCGAAGATAGTGTTATCATGCACTGCATTTATTATATGCATCAGGGCAAACTGAGTTCTGTAGTGTGAGGCAGTGTGCGCCCACCCCCTCCTATTCATTTATTTGCAATTAACAGTCTTACAGTATACATTACTTCAAAATCCAATAGAAGCATACACATCTACCTTTATATTGATGAAAAATAGGTATTTAGCATGAAACTAACAATATCACTACTTTTTATGTATGCATATTAGTTTACAGAAAGAAAAAAACATATCAGATATCCTATTAGCCATAATCGTTTGCCTCTAACATAATGTGCAGGTTCCATAGACTATCCCCATTTCACCCAGCTGGAGGGGTTCCCTCATCGTCCGTTTATCTTTATAAGTGATCATTTTAACACTGTCAGCATTTCGGTTGTGTAGGAGTGGGGTAGATTAATGTATGTAGGTACCAACAGAGGATAAGGGTAAGGTGGAGATGACTAACTTAACGCTAATCATTTAAGAATTGCTCAGGCAGATTCCCAGTCAAGACAAAAATACGTTTTTGGTTTGAGAAATATTATGTCTCCATACCCCTTCAAATTGTCAGAGTTCATCATTAAGTTTATAAATCACCATTTTGAATGTCTTCTTACGTCTTCTAACCACTCTCTAAAGTTGGTACCTTATTAGCTTCCAAAAATAAAAGAAAGCTGTCTTACCTACTCCCACTGCCATTGAGAACCATCAGCTGTCCAATTGTGAGAAGCTTGGTAGTGGCAGAGTATAATGAAGGAGTGCTATCCTGGCTGTCAAATGAATTTGAATCAAAAGGTTTTGTTTCATGTGATTCCCAATTTGGTGCCAATAAGTAGTTAGTGAGGGACATTTCCATAAAGGTAGGGGTCGGTAGAACTTATAGCATTTCACTTGGTGGAATTCCATGGACTTACATGAAAACTCTGTGAGATTCTGCGGAATTCCTAGAACGGGTGAAATTAGGCATGTTGCGCTGCTCATGCTGATTTTTAGCAACAGGAGCTCATTCCGTCTTGAAAATCTGCATGAATGGAACCACACAGTGAGCCAGAGGGTGCTGCTTCTCTAGATGATTTTTTTGCTGCTGGGGTAGATTTGCTATTTGAGCTGCAGCTTTCTGACTGCGATTGTTCAAGACCACCCGCATTGAGAAAATCTCGCCTGCCGACCGAAAATCCCACTAAGGAATGTCAAATCTCACTTGCGCTCACCAATTTAATGTTGGTGAGCCATGCACAAGAAAAACCTCTGCCATGTGGTGATTGGTGGAATTTGGAAGAAAACTCTGCATTACATGTGTAACATGGAGGGGCTAAAAGTTTGCCAAATCTGCCGGCAGAGTGGAATTTATTTTGCACCCCTACATAAAAGATGTACAACAGCACTGTAATTTGCATCACATTGCCAACATTTGGGGTGGGTGCTCAATCTTGCTTGCACCAGTTTCCCTGGGAACTAGTACCAACAGAGTAGGATCTTGCTGTATTTCATACAGGATTCCCTAAGTTGATTATTATAGGTCTCTAGTATTTCTCCCTGTTTACCCTACTGAAACCTGGATTTAAGCTTGTCCCCTCACCATTGTCACATAGATGTTTCTGATGGGAACTTGGTCCCAATTGGTAGAGAACATATACCTAAAATGGTGCCTTTAGCACATTTCCAGATATATTTATAGTGTATTAGTGTGTTTTTACAAGAGGTAATTGAGAGTGTGTCAATGTAATGTGGTTAACTTGTGGGATGCTACTCCTCCTAATGCGTTTGTGCTGTATGATTGGGGATTTGTGTAGGTGGAAGATTATATTCTGCACATAATGTCTCAAAGTACTTTAGTGTATTGTGAGTGTAAAGGTCATCTAGATGTTCAATAGTAGATAGCCCAATTACTTTAATTTCCCTTTATTCGATGGCAGTATAACACCACATGTAAGTCCATCAAGATGCATAGTGAGAGGACGATGTTACATAGTGGTTGCTCACTATTGGTTGTGGGTGCATAGTATAATAGGGTGGTAGGTCCTCAAAAGTGTTGCTATTCAGTGCATGTTTTTGAATAAGGACCCAAGATGGAGTTGTGCTGTAAGTGGATAGAAGTTAAACTGCACGAGTCAATTGATGAGGTTGCCACAAACACTCTATATGCATTAAACAGAGACCTAATGTCATCATTGTTGTGTATAGTACAGATCTTTTCAGTCTTGGTCTTTCTCTATTCCATACAAAGCCAAGTATCACCCTCTCTAATTCTGATAGAAGGGACTTTGGATATTGTATTGGTAGAGTTAGAATAAATAATTAATCTGTGTGCTAGGCTCATTTTAATGATTTCTACACGTCCCCACAAATTTAAGTTTAGGTCTGACCACCTTTGGAGGTCTGACTTTACTGTTGTTAATAAAGAGGAGGAGTTATACTTGATCATGTTAGTGAACCCTGGGTTATTATACACCCCAAAATATTTCAGCCAAATTTTTTGCCATTGAAAGGCTACAGGGACAAGGGAGATCTTTTTACTTACTAGAGTTAAGGGAAGAGCGTCACCTTTAGCCCAGTTGATCTTATTTCCAGAGAATAGCACAAAGCATTCTATTCGTTTTACTGGTGCTTGTGCTAACTCCAGGGGATTCACTAAAATTAGTAAAATGTCCTTAGCATAGTAGATCACCCTGTGTTATCCTGCTGTCAACATTAAGGGGCCTATTAGGATTGCGGTTTTTCCGCATCCTCCGGGCCGGCGGAAGCCACCGCCGGCCCAGAGGATGCGGAAAAACCGCAGCGGACCCACCAGAGACCCAACACCACATTAGGATGGCTGGTGGGTCCTGGTTTCCGTCCGCAGCTATTCCACCGCGGTTGGCTTACAACCGCGGCGGAAAAGCTCTAATATGGTGGAGGTGTCTCTCAGACACCGTCCACCATATTAGGAAATGCTTGAAAAGATGCTTTTCCGCTGCGGATTTTCCGCCGTGGAAAAGCATGTGGAACTTCACTGCGGGGGCCCGTTGCGGGCCCCCTAGGTGAAGGGGGTGTGGGGGGTGCACATGGGGGGTACCTATGGTACCCCCCTGCATTTGTATGCAGAGATCGGCAGGCACCGCGCGGTGCCTGCCGCTTTCTGCATACAAAAGCAAAGTATGCATTTTTGACATAGCGGCGGGTGCAGCTTGAAGCTGCACCCGCCGCAATGTTAAGGATAGAGGATGTGACCGCCACCCTGGCGGTCACATCCTAATCTTCACGGGGGGAACGCCGCTGCCCATGCGGACGTTCCTCCCTACTCTATGGTGGCGGACGGACTCAGGTCCGTCCGCCATCATAATCGGCCCTTATATCTTTAATCTGCTTGCCTTTTGTCAGAAGCCTTTCAGAGGGCCACAGGACAAGCAGGGGCTACAGGACCCAACCTTGGTGGTTAAGGCTGTTTACACCTGATGTTCGACCTACTATAGATCCTAAGCAATAGGCCAAGTACCCCTTCAGCACTTGACTCTCGGTGGTAGCTGTGGACGAGCAGTCAAATGGTCCATTGGCGGGGAAGTGTAGATAAAGGTAACTCAAAGTGCAAACAATATGAACAATAAATCAATGTCTTGTCAAATACTTGCTTTAATAAGAAAAAAACTTGTCAGTGTATAACTCTACACATGCAAAGGAATACGGACATTCAGAAGCAACAACACAATCCCCTTAAGGTCGTGGTTGTCCGGCAAACCCCTGTTACTACCTCTCAGTTGTAGGGCATTTGGGGTTTTTCCACAATCACTGGTGGCCACACCCAGGAAATGCTCACTAATAGGGCATATTCAAGAGTTCGGCTTTGACTTTTCAGGAATGTGTCAAAAGTGTCCCCAGAGCATGACAGGCCCACTTCAAGCCTTTCTTGCTTCCTGTTGTACGGAAGCTTTCAGCATTGGAGTGAGTGCCCTCAGCATGAGCGCTCATGAGTTCTGATCCTATTCTGAGAAGTCAGGATGCTTACAGCACACACAACAACACCAGGCTGTGAAGGCTCTCTCTCCTGAACTGTACTTCTGGAGCTCTCCAATTATCAGAGCAACTCTTAGCTCACAAAGACATGGCAAATAAACGTTTCCCAGTAGCCAGCAGTGGGAGTAAATCCTTTCTTCAGCTTCAGACTGGAGCCCAGCAAGGGTATGAGGTTATCCACTCCAGCCTCGGGGGTCTACCATGGGGAGTTCTCTCACTGTGTATGGTTACATTACTGAACACAGCTTTAATCTTTTCCTCAGGAGATGGCTCAAATCTTTTTGACAATGTTGCTACCGGCAGCCACTCCTGGCATACGGGGTTGCAACAGTAATTTACAAAACAGGTGAAAAATCCCTCTGTGCAAATTCCTCCAGCACCGCAATTATAAGTCTCAGCACTCTCACATTAGCAACTTTACTGGTCGCCGATTCTGGCATACAAGGTCACCTCAGTGTGGCAGTATGGGTGTGGCAAGTCCCACACTGCTCTATCTCACAGCTAAGGCCTCAGCATCCCTCTCCTGGCATATGGGGGCCGTAAAACAGACACTTCTGCACACAGGCTATGTAGGACCCTATCGGTGCACAGCAGATTCCTCACACCTCGCACAGGGAGTTTTAATGGTAAGGCTTCCCAGTGGACCTCACCCCCTCCAATGCTCGCCTCTTCTTCACAGAGAACATTAATCCTGGCAAATGCAGGTGCTTTTGCTCCAGGTTCCAGGACAGGTGGCATTGGTTTTCCTGCATGATGTCCCCTTAGCTAGCTGGGAGACTTGCAGGCCTATGACTCCAGCCCTAGTCACAAGTAGGGGTCTTACAGAGCTTCCCCTCCTCATACAGCTTGTTCAGTGCTTGGCAGAGGACCCATTTTAGGGTCTCAAACCCCCCTTCATATAGTCCATTGTCAGGCACCAAAATGCAATTTAGGGTCTGAGTCTTTGAAGTTTAAAGATGGGATTGTTCTTCTTTCTGTTTTTCTTCTTCCCCTAGAAAGTATGCCTGTCACATAAGGCAAGACTCTGTAGTTGATTGACCCACAACACAATTCATGGGAGTGTCCAGAGTTCACACATGGATGTCAGACACAGTGATATGTGTATCAGGAGGTTAATCCCAGACACCTAGCCCTGCTCTTTATGATTCTCTAACTAGACCCGTCTAAAAACAGCAGTATGGTTGGGCACTTAGGGCAGGTGAACACGTTCTTAACCATGCCAAAGACTTTTGTGTTCCAACATCATTCCTTATTGCAAATGCCAGTGGTTCCAAGGCAATAATGATTAACAATAGTAAGAGGGGCAGTCTTGCATTGTCCATGAAAAAGTTGGAAAAAGGGTGAGAAGAAGCGTCTACAAGAAACTGAGGTTAAGGGTTATGTTTAGGGGGGGCGAAAATCACAGCTGTGTAATTCCCTAAAGTTACTTAAAAACTCTGCAAGATTTTACCATTTTCTGCCTCCGGGTGTCAAAATGCACATCTCACTGCTCTCACTGTTATTTACAACCAGCGTGTGTTCCATGCTGAAAAGTCTGTGCCAACAGCACCTCACGGCATGTCAGAGGGCGCAACTACTCAAGTTTATTTTGCTGCCGCTCAAGTAGATTTTCTACTTGAGCAGCAGTCTTCTGACTGCGAATGGTTGCAATCACCTGCATTTCTCCAGATGTCCTCCTAGTGACTGGAAGTCATACAAGGGGATGCCAATTCTTGCTCACACTCAGCAACGTACCCTTCTGGAGCTGCCTGTGAGAATACATTTGTTTGGTGAAGTTCAGCCGTAACTCTGTGTTACAAAAGCAACACAGAGTAACACAATTCTGCCAATTCCACCAGCTGAATGGAATATTTTGCTCACTCCTAGTTATGATATATTCCCATGTTCAGGCGAAGGAAGTTTTGGACAATACCCATCGGTGTAATCGTTCAGATGAGATACAGGCCCCACTCATGTGAATTTCTACCTAGATATCACTACCAGACCATTGATCTTACATCCTGAACACTGGTTGAGTGTGTGTATATATATATGGTTGGAAACAGTATCAAGACTCCATGTTCTGGTGAGAGTCTGATTGCAGGGACCAATGTAATCTATTTTTTAATACCCCATGTTTGTCCTGCACAAGACCAAAGTTGGGATGCAGCTTCTTCACAGAGTGGAGCTGTATTGTCTGCATTCCTGGAACTGAAGGGAGGAGACCCAGACTCCAGAATGAGGGAGGATGGGAACACAGCTATCCTTAGAAATGTTATGAGAACCTTTCAGCAGGAGATTGATGATTAGTCCTTCCTAAGCTCTGTCACTTGGTAACAGACCCCTTCTCCTGCTGTCAGAGGTGCTGCCTGTGTGACCATGACAAGAGCACATCATCAACCACAGTGCTGAGTTGCATTCTTACAGTGAGGTAATCAAAAAGGACATGTTCAGTGACTATGAGACCATGATTTGTGTTTGATGAAAATGTTGAAAAGAGTGTCATTTGCCTATACATCTTCTAATACTCAGCCAAAGGTTGAAAGTAGTGTCACACAAGTGGTGGAACAGCCACCCTGCCATCTGTGGAATATACCTGATATTATGTCTTCTTCAATCACCCAATTAATGCTGTTAAAGGTTTAAGGTTTGATTTCTTTCTTTAATCAGGTCAGAAATTCTCCTACCTCTTCTTCAACTTTTACATTCCTCGAGGACTGCAACATAAAATGTCAGTTTCTGACAGGCTTTCCATGTCGGGACTTCCTAGATGGAAAGCCAGTCAGAAAGTGATATTAAGGCCCCCTAGCAGGACCCCCTTCACCCTGTGGCCTCTGGTTGGGGGCCGAGGTGGCACCTATGGTGCCCCCCTGTCAATCCCTGCACCGTGTGACAGGTATTTCATGCCACGTGGTGCAGGGATGAACAGATTCTCCCATTTCTCTATTGGAGCTTGTACTACAGCTGGTTTATGGCTGCAGGGCAAGCTCTCATGGAGAATTGGGAGTATGCCATGTGCTGTCGTATTGTAATACTGAGGTCAGTCCCTATTCTGCAACAGTGTCAGACTGCTATGTAGTATGTTTAGGAGTACTACAAAATGCTATTAACAAACCTACCTGTGGAGGTCTCTGGCTCTGCCTTTCCTATCCAATGTGCATTGAGCTCAGCCTGGACTTTGGAGATATCCGCACATGTATATATAAGTTTTAAAAGTAAATAAGGGAGAGACAGGGGAGTGGTTTCAAAATAAGGAATATTTATTAATAAAGAGGAGGGATTTTGGATGGGAATATGGGAGGGGTGAATGAAGGGTCATGCCCCCACCCATGAAAGAGTAAGCCCTTTCATAGTCTCAAACTGCACTTCTAAAGTTACTAGAGCCAAAAAGGAGGCAAAACTGTTGAAAATCTTCTCCAACTCAGATTAAGCATTGCAGCAGCCACACAAAAGTTCCTGTAACACCCTCTCATGGAACATAATAGAGGTAGGGACTCAAAATAAAACCCTGTATGAAACAATGTCAAAATAAAGTAACTGATTTAAATGTTTTAATACATTGATCTCAGCCTTGACTGTGGAGATATCCACACATCTATATATAGGTTTTAAAAGTAAATAAGGGAGAGACAGAGGATTGGCTTGAAAATAGGGAATATTTATTAATAAAGAGGAGGGATTTTGGGTGGGGTTATGGGAGGGGTGAATGAAGGGACATGCCCCCACCCATAAAAGAGTAAGCCCTTTCATAGTCTCAAACTGCACTTCTAAAGTTACTAGAGCCAAAGAGGAGGCAAAACTGTTGAAAATCTTCTCCTACTCTGATTAAGCATTGCATCAGCCACGCAAAGGTCCTGCAACACCCTCTCATGGAACATAATAGAGGTAGGGACTTAAAATAAAACCCTGTAGGAAACAATGTCAAAATAAAGTAACTGATTTGAATGTTTTAATGATTTATAACATTATTTTAATGTTATAAAATGAAATATCAATTATACGTAAAAACTTCATTTAAAAATTATTTAATTACCTTTTTAGTGTAAAAATAAATGTTACTTTAAATTCGTAAAGAAGTTAACTAAACTTAATTTAATATACTTGATACATAACTTTTAGCAGGTTTTCATACATAAAGATTACATATTAATATTTTACTTGAGGTGGTTTAATGTTGTTTAATAATCTTTAAAAATATAATAATTTATTTAAATATATATTAAAGTTTTAAACATGAAATTTAGAATGTAGTTCAAAGTGCAGTAAAAAAAATTTAAAAACGTTCTACATTTAAAAACATATACAAATGTATTTAATATTAACCTTTAATAGACACAAATTGTTTCTCATTTTTTAAAACTTTAATGAACTTTTAATTTCTTTATACTCGACAATAGGGAGATCTCCTCCCCAACAGCTAAGTGCTCAGCCAAGTGTGTAGAACATAAAATATGGTTGTAAAGTCGTTACTAGTAGTAACTTTATGGTCATATTTGACATATTCACTGTATCTAGGGGTAGGGGCGTGTAAGTGTACACTTTTGAGTAACTGTACACTTGTAAATGAGAAATGCTAAAAGTAGTACAGTACTCAAAAGTGTAAGAGTAGCTTTACTTGTTAGATTTACTCATGTGTAAAATTAACTTAGTTAATAGCCACCATGGTATTTTCTAAACAATATAGAAAGTAAAATATTACGTAGCCTCTGTCCTTTGGGGGCCTCCTTCTTAATCCAAGTACTCTGATTCGAATTCAGACTGCCAAAACACTTCTGCTTTGGCCTGGCTGTTGTTATTCACTGAGGCTATCGTCTGATTCATTCCATGGACAGGTGACTACGGAGTTGTTGAAAAAGATCTGTTTTTGGTCAATGGAAACACATCTTGCTTTTAAGAATTTTAATTAGGCTCTGCAGTTTTATGAAATGTCAGAGGAGTTTTTACTGGAGGTGTCAGCTGTAAAGGCCCTAAAATGGGCAATACCGTAAGTGAATTTAAAAATGGACAATAAAAACTGCTCAAAATTGGAATTTTAAATATGTCTTTTAAAGTGGGCCTTAGTTAAAACTATGAAAAACCAACATTGCTAACAATAAAATTATAACTAATATGATCTATATCCGTATGTCACCTGAGGTAAAACCAGAATCAAAACATTGCAATTCTGGAACTGAGGCTCCCAAAATAAAACAAGGGGATAGACCACGACATAAAGGTGTAGGTGGGACCATGGAGCTAGATGGAGAGTTGAACCCACAACTCCTTGCACCCTTAGCCACTGCCTCCCTGGTGCGTCTTGACAGTCCAAGAGATTCCTCAGTTGCATGATCAACCTATGTTGCTGGAGTGTTAAAGAAAGACCTTTCCTACAAGGGTGCTGAAAATGACCCCTGTAAATTGCAATTCTTAAACTGGTGCCAAATGTGGTTTGCTGGAGTGCAGCAGAAATCCATGCTGTGTCGGGTAGTTGCACACCAGGTTAATGGCTTCCAGACCTGTTGAAAAAGAATAAGCACATATTATCCAGTCATCTAGGTACAGGAAAACCAACAAGCCCTGAGAGTGAAGGTTAACCACCAATGGGGCTAAAATCTTGTGAAAATGCTGGGAGCTGAGGTTATTCCAAACGGAAGGCCCTATACATGCAATCTTTGGGTGATTTCAAATTTGTGGGAATGTGCAGATGAGTGTCTAATAGGTCGATTGGCGCTCAGAACATTACTGGAGCAACTAGATGAATAATATTTTGAAGACTCGACATTTTGAATTGTTGGTGGAAAATGAAAGAATTTACAGCCTTTAAATCCACCGACCAAAACTCTCCTGAGGTTTTTTTGTACGAGAAGCATCAGAAGCATCAGGAATAGCAACCGTGCCTCCTATCCTCTTCTGATATTGGAATTATAACACTTTTTTCCAATATGTCTTGAACTCCTTTCATCAAACCCTGACATGTGACTGAATTGCGAGGAGTTGGGGTTGGAATGAAAAAGTATTCTAGAACTACCATCTAATCTATTTTGTAACCCTTCTTCATAAGCTAAAGAAATCAGGTGTCTAAGACATCTGATTACCAGGATGAGAAGAAGGTTTTGATTCTTTCAGCCACTCTGACTGGATAGTCATGACTTGTAGATTGCTGGAGAGATTGGTACAATTGCTAGTCGCTGCTGGGATTTGCTATGCCATGTGCCGTGAAAGGGCTGATCAATACCTCTGGAAGAAGAAACTTGGGCGAGAGATTGCTGGAGAGTTTGGCGCAACTGCTAGTTGCTTCTGGGATTTTTCATTGATGGGACGACTACAGCTATGCCCTGTGCCACAAAAGTGCTGATCAATAACTCTGGAAGAAGAAACTTTGGTTAAGGCTCACCAAAATCTAAAACCAAGATTAGCAATTTACGGTCCTCAATAGAATTCTTATCTAACTCCTCCAATTGAGGACCAAAATGCTTCAATCTAGTAAAGGGAAGATGTCTCACCAAAGTCTTCTGAAGAGTGTCCCCTTTCCATCAACGCACTCATATTTGATGTCTGGTAGCAATAGAAGAACCGGAAGGCGGCACCGCAGCAGACAAGTCAGAGGTAATGTCAGAAAGAAATCTGACCTGCTGTTTCATAATGGATGGCCTGGAACTGCAGTCTTCACCTTGTTGTAACTCCTGCCAGAGCCTAGAATTCTTCGAGAAGTGATTGAACTGTGTAAGCTGCATAGGCACAAACTCTAAGGGCAAAGTTTGAAGCAGAATATGCTCTTTTTATGTCTCCTTCTACCTTTTTGTCCATGGAGTCAGGGGCGCATCATCCTCTGATATTATGGTCCACTCGATGATAGGCTGGCCATTAGGAAATCCACATTAGCTGATGAGGGAAATTCCTCCAGAAAGTTCTTGGGATGAATTATCTTTGCCAGAAACCTTGGTAAAAAATGTTTTTCTCTCTTTCTGCTCATTCTCTGGTTAACAAATCTTTAATTCCATTATATATAGGCTTAGAGTTTGGTTCATTTCTCCTGGATTTGCAGAAGAAACCATCCTCTTCTACCTGGGTGGGTGCATCTAAGGAAGACAGGTTTTTGTCTCAGTTGGACAATTACTTATTTCAAATCTGTCCCTTAAATGTATATGCCCCTCTGTTCTTCCTCATAATAATCTGATTCAACATCCTGAGGGGCAGGTAATTTAAGCACCTTTGTTGCAGGCTGACCTCCTCAGGCATCAAAAGCTGATTCTACCTAAGGAAGGTAATGGGTTATGCCATAAGGGTGAGCCAGCTGTGCTCAGGGTCCAAGTGCCTTTCCATGAGGACATAAGTTCCTACTGCATGTTCCCCCCACAATCTTCCACTTTCAACACTTGATGAAGAGAGCCTATCATGGACACTGCTCAGGCTTTAATGTATTAAGATAGCACAAGGAATTACGTTGTGACCTCTCAACTGCAAATACTAATTTTTGTAATCTCCCACCACTAAATTCCTATGCACGACTTTATGCAACTTCTACTCAGAATTTCTGTTTATGATGCTCAGAAATAAAAAAAAAGCAAAATGAATGTAATAAAATGTTTTACTCTAGATGCATGCTGCCTGGCTGATGAGGGCTGCATGTCTTCAGTCCAAGGAGGACCTGGCTTGGCAGATCGGGCTGGACTGTTCCCATTGCAGATGGCTGGGTCCAAACTGGTATGGCATGGTGAGGAAAAAAACGATGGATTTAGGCCTAATTCTCTGTACTGGGGTGAATGTACGACATTGTTCTGCATTCTGTCCATCAATTTTTCTTTTTGCATTTGTCACCCCGAGTGGCACGGGCATGCTCAGACGTGGGTCCCGTGCTTGCAATGCCACTGGAGTCAATCTATTCTGGCTGATGAGGGCTGAAAGCACGAAACCTGTACTAGGATGCTTGTTTCCAGCCCAGGGAGGACCTGGCTTGGCAGTAGGGGCTGGGCTGTTCCCATTGGGTGCAGGATCATGAATGATATGCACATGGCTGGGTCCAAACTGGAATGGCATGGTGAGCAAAAAAAAGATGGATTTAGGCCCAGATCTCTGTACTGGGGTGAATGTATGACATTGTTGTGCATTCTGTCCATCAATTGTTCTTTTTGCATCTGTTACCCCGAGTGGGATAGCTATGCCCAGACGTGGGTCCTGTATTCGTCATGCCACTGGAGTCAAGCTATCCTGGCTGATGAGGGCTGAAAGCCCGAAACCGGTCCTAGGATGCTTGTGTCCAGTCCAGGGAGTACCTGGCTCGGCAGTTCGGGCTGGACTGTTCCCATTGGGCGCAGGGTCAAGATTGATTTGCAAATGGCTGGGTCCAAACTGGAATGGCATGGTGAGGAAAAAACCGATAGATTTAGGCCCAGATCTCTGTACTGGGGTGAATGTATGCCATTGTTCTGCATTTTGTCTATCAATTGTTCTTTTTGCATTTGTCACCCTGAGTGGGATGGGTGTGCCCAGATTTGGGTCCCGTGCTTGCCTTGCCATTGGAGTCAAGCTATCCTGGCTAATGAGGGCTGAAAGCCCGAAACCGGTGCTAGGATGCTTGTTTCCAGTCCCGGGAGGACTTGGCTTGGCAGTTCGGGCTGGACTGTTCCCATTGGGCGCAGGATCAAGACTAATTTGCATATGGCTGGGTCCAAACTGGAATGGCATGGTGAGCAAAAAAATGATGGCTTTAGGCCCAGATCTCTGTACTGGGGTGAATGTATGACATTGTTCTGCATTCTGTCCATCAATTGTTCTTTTTGCATTTGTCAGCCCGAGTGGGACAGGTATGCCCAGACGTGGGTCCTGTGCTTTCCATGCCACTGAAGTCAAGTTATCCTGGCTGATGAGGGCTGAAAGCCCGAAAACGGGCCTAGGATGCTTATTTTCAGTCCAGGGAGGACCTGGCTTGGCAGTTCGGGCTGGAGTGTTCCCATTGGGCGCTTGGTCAAGACTGATTTGCATATGGTTGGGTCCAAAATGAAATGGCATGGTGAGCAAGAAAACGATGGATTTAGGCCCAGATCTCTGTACTGGGGTGACTGTATGACATTTTTCTGCATTCTGTCCATCAATTGTTCTTTTTGCATTTGCCACCATACCTTAAGCTGCACCTCAAATATCAGAAGTTACTGTTCAAAGTACAACTTTTAGGGTAGCAATTATAGAATAAAGGAGAAATACATGGGAAGGTAGAACTCGTTCAGAACATTATATGCAATGGAGGGTGTTTCTGACTGTATTGTACATCTCTGGGTGAAAGATTTTTTTTAAAATGACATTTTGGGTTAAATGTTCTACGGGTTGAACTCCCATAGCACTGCAGAATTTGTACTGCACTATGGATTTGTTTTATGGTAAGTAAATTGAGGCAATGCTTTGCAATACTTTGAGCAACAGATAAAATATTAGTAAATAATCCCCTATATCTGAAAAGGGAGACTGGAAAAACAGGCAACACGAAATTCCAGAACCTTACTCTATCTACAGAACACTAACATCAATTTAAAGCTCTCCTCGTTTTTTTCTACCTACCTACTAGCAAGAGAAAGTTGATATGTGATTGTAATTCATTCGGAGCGTCTCTCCTTCACTTCTTCCGTCCTTCAGCTGCCAGGAACACTGCGCTGATTTCATATTTCCCATGAGGGCCAATCACATGAATGACACCATCAGCCGATCCTGGGGCCTCATTTATGAGGCCTTGCGTGAGTTTTGCGCTTCCGATGCGTCACTTTTTGTGACGCATCGGCGGCGTAAAACATGCCCCTGATGCGCACTATTTACAAAGATGCGTCACTTTGTAAACCCCAGCGCTACATTATACCTGCGTCAGGTATAATGTATGCAGAGGGGGCGTTCACCCACAAAAAGCCTCGTAATAGTGATGCAGTGAAATCTATGAGATTTCACTGCGTCACTTTTAGGACGCTGTTGCGTCAAAATCTTACGCCTGCCTCACAGCAGGCGTAAGACTGACGCAAGCCCTTTCACATGGGGCTTTCCCCATGTGAAAGGAAGCATTGCTGGAGTTGCGTCACTTTTGTGACACACTCCAGCAATGAGTCACTTTTGCGCCTACGGATACGTCAGAAATACTGACGTATCTGTAACTCCTTGCGACATGATGCGTCATATTATAAATATGACGCATCAATCATGTCGCAGGGAGAGCGCAGTGAAAAGTGACGCATCGCTGTTTTCACGCAGCGATGCGTCACTTATCATAAATGAGGCCCCCGAATTTTTAGTGAACCAGCAGGTGGAGTCATGCAAGACTTAGGAACAATAGATTTCTATCACCTATCACCTTGTCAATGTAGGATTTGATCATTTCCATGGAAAAGGGAGATACCAGAAAGCAGCAATTGTAAACTTCCTTGCTAATTGCCTTTTTAGCATTTTAATCTGCAATACCTCTCTAGTGCATGTATCGGCCATTGGCCAACACGGGAGGTATGTAAAGGCCCCTCTGATACCCTGCTCCAGAGGGAGTCCTGTACTTATGTTGTTACCCCAGGCTGCTTGGTAAGAGTTTCCCATGCAGCTTGATTTTTTTTTCTTTTACTGCAATGACAATCGGTGCACTGACGTCATTGCAGTAACAGTGAAAGTAAAACGAGCCGATGAGCTATTTTTACTTTCACTGAATTCGTGCTCGGGGTCTGGGGACTATCTCAGCGCCCGGGCACTGATTCTACTGGGAGAGGTATCATAGAAAACAGGAGAATCTCCCCTTTACAAATGTACCTTTGCCCAGTGGATCCCTGCCTGAGTATCGTTACATGAGAGAGATCCCCAAGCAGGGATCCACCCACTAGCCACAAGGGATTGGGGAGAGATCCCTTGTGAAAGGGCTTTTGCTCCCACCTGATACTTTTATAATGCAGTCTTTCTGTCCCCCCTGGGAGGCAGGTGTGGGCAATTACCCCGATCTGCCCCCGTAGGGAGGACAGAAAGCCCACTACACACCAGCTGTTTTTTTTAGGACTATAGGGATGGGAGCTGCCCAGTATGTGCATGGCCATACCCCACCCCCAAATAAATGAAAACAACCAGTCTTTATGTCCCCTCTGGGGAGCATAGGGGGATGATTATGCCCAATCTGCCCTTCCGGGAGGCATAAAGCCCACTAGACATCAGAGAATTAAAAAAAATATATATATATGATCAAGGCTTTTCAGCCGAAACGTTATGGCGACAGCTGAATAAACGAAACTAACCAGCATCCAAGTGTGGTCCGTGTCTGTTTCCAGCGCGATCAGATCAGAGGTGATTGTGGCAGGAGAACGGAGGTTTTTTCATATATATATATATATATATATATATATATATGGGGGCTTCACTCACAGCAACTAAACGAGGCAATAATATTTCTGCCACTTTCGGACAGATGGGCGTAATTACTCGTCAATTTGCTCCCCTGGGGAGGGGGGGCAGAAATCCCACTAGACACCAGGTTTTTAATTTATTTTTGAATTCTATAGGGTTTCGAGCTGCTCAGCATGGGCATGAATATTCCTCTACCCCAAATAAATGAGGAAACAGTATTTCTGCCCCCCCCCCCGGGGAAGAGGAGGATAATTAACCCCAAATGTTCCTGCAGGGGGCAAAAAGCCCAATAGATACCAGAGAGTTTTAAAGAAAAATATATAGGGGTGGGGGCTGCCCACCATGGACATGGCAAAGCCCCGACACCAACTAAATGGGACAACAATCTTTCTGTTCTCCAGGGAGCAGAAAGCCCACTAGATGAAAGGGATTCTTTTTTAAATATAGGGTGGTGGCTGCCCACCATGGGCATGGCCATGCCCCCACTGCAACTAATTGGGGCAGCTTGGGGTAATCACTCCTGATCAACCCCTTAGGGGTGGAAGAAAGCTCACTGTATGGAAGCAATGTATATTTTATAATAAAATAATCAGGCCCCACCCTCACCCCTAAAACCTCAACAGTCTTTCTACTCCCCTGCAGACAAAACACCCCATCCCAATGGCAAACGAGAGGACATTTGATTATTTTGGGTGTTGTTTTTACATGCGGGCCAGGAGAATGTGGCTAACTCCCAATATCATTCCACTTGCATTGGTGACCAGCTTCACTTTTTGGGCTTGGGTAGGCTATCACCTGGAAAACCCCACCAGATTTGGACAGTTCTGAAAACTAGACTTCTGGGGGAGTCTAGGGGTGTGTGCTTTGGATGCATCCAACACCATTTTCTTACCCACAATGCCCTGCAAACCTCGAGTTAATTAAACACACATTTTCCTCACATTTCTGTGAGGAAAACTTCGGGAATCTGTGAGGATCCACACATTCCTATCATACAGGATTCCCTAAGTCTACCATAAAAATGGTACCTCATTTATATTTGTGGGCCAAGAGACCTTGACACAAAAGGTCCTAATGTGCTACATGGAGAGAGATCAGCAATAGGTATAGCTGTGAGATGTGAGGATGCGCTCATTCCCCACCCATGGAAACCTCCCAACCAAAGACATTTTTGAAACATTGACAACAGAGGTTCAAGGGTGGTGTGCCTTTTGTCAATCCCACAAGTTTTTGTTTTACCGACAATGCCGTACAAACCATAAACTTTGCCTGAAATCACTCATTTTTCTTACATTTCTGTGATAGAAACTTCCAGAATCTACAGGAATCCACAAAATTCCTAACACCCAGCATTATCCCACTTGTGCCGATTAAAACACTGCACCACTTGTGTGGTTGGGTCTAGTGCCCGCAACATGAATGGATCAAACTTAGCTCAATAGGAGTCCCAAAGCCAGGGCTCCCATTGACCTTGGTTTGTTCCGTTCCTATTGCTGGCACTAGGTCCAACCACACAAGTGGGGCAGCATTTTTATCAGCGCAAGTGGGGTAATGCTGGGTGGTAGGAATTTTGCAGACTCCTGCGGACTCTGAAAGTTACCATCACAGAAATGTAACGAAAACACATAATTCAAGGCAAATTTTGAGGTTTGCAAGGGATTCTGGGTTAAACAACCTGGTAAGAGCCACAAAAGTCACCACACCCTGGATTACCCAGGTGCCTAGTAATTAAAATGTACAGTTTGCTAGGTTTCCATAGGTGCCCCCTGAGTTAGGGCCCAGAATCCACAGCTACCCACTTTGCAAAGAAACAGGTAAGTTTTGAGTGGAAATATGTGTTTTATCAATGTTACTTTCCGAATTATTTCCTGTTGCGGGCACTAGGTCTACACACACACAAGTGAGGAACCATTTTAATAGAAGACTTACAGGAATGCTGTGTGGAAGGAAATGTATGCCCCCACAGACTCCGGAACTTTCCATCACAGAAATGTAAGGAACATTTGTTTTTTAGTCAAAGTTTGAGGTTCGTAACAGATTCTGGGTAAACAACCAAGTGAGAGCTCCACAAGTCACCCCAAACTGGATTTCCCTAGGTGTCTAGTTTTTTTTTAATTGATAATCAACTTTATTGGCATTTTTGAAACAGGGAAGAGATTTCATTGGTCGCAGCACATGAATTAGCTGGTACAGTGAGATAAAAACATCATTACATATGGGTAGAAGTATATCAATCCAGTCCAACATCATATTTAGCGTGGTAACAACAAATACAATGTACATATCTGGGTTTACGGTGGAATCAAGTTAAACCATTTCCCCCATATTTTAGGGAACATTTCTGGGGCACCCCGAGATTCAAAGAGGGCCTCCGCTTGGGCCCCGCACCAGTCCACCCTCCTCCTCCATCCCCCCACCGTGAGGGCGGACTCTCGTAGCCAGTTGCGTGCTATGTCCCGCTTGGCCACGGCCCCCGCTGTCCCCAGCAGGCGTTTGTCTGGTCTATTGCCATATAGGCCATCGAAGATACCCAGCAGCAGCCACAGCGGGTCATGAGGGACCTCCCAGCCCAGAGCCTGTGAAAGTTCTCTCTCCATCCCCCTCCAAAACCTCGCAAGCCCCGGACACATCCACACCATATGATAGAAGTCGGCTGGAGAGAGCCCACATCTGGGGCAGTCCGGGGAGGGTCGCAAGTGGGCTCGGAAAAGCCTTTCTGGAGTGAGGTAGGACGTGTGTAGGTAATATGTTTGCACTAGCCGCAGCTTGGAGGATGTGGTCAGGGTACGCGGGGCCATCAGGGTGTCTCTCCAATCAGCCTCCTCCAGGGGTCCCACCCAACCCTCCCAGCGAGTGCGCAGTTGGTCAAGGGACGAGGGGCTATTGTTGACCAGGGCACGGTAAATTTGGGACACTCCTCCCCTGCCCAGGTCCCCCATCATCACTTGGGCTTCTAGCGGGCTAAACTCTGGAAGGGTGGTTGGCACGGGGAGGTGTGCATACAGGACGTGGCGCAGCTGCAAATACCAAAAGTGCTGGGTGTGAGGAAGGGCGTGTCACTGCTGTAAGTCAGCAAAAGCTCGCATGTGGTCCTCCACCCAAACGTCCCCGAGCACCGACACCCCAATGAGGTCCCAGCGTCAAAACCATCCAAGGGACGAGACCTCCTGGAGCCAGTTCCCCTGCCAGAGTGGCATCTGGCGGGTATGTTTGCGGTCCCATCCTGTATGGCGTAGGGTGGTGCGCCAAGCCAGCAAGCCAGCAAGACTCGCCATTAGGAGAATGTATAAACTTTTGTTTATCCTACAGGTGGCTTGATTGTACAAATTTGAAATTTGAAACACCATATACTACGAGTGTGATTCGG
This sequence comes from Lissotriton helveticus, assembly GCF_964261635.1. Classification (NCBI taxonomy): domain Eukaryota; kingdom Metazoa; phylum Chordata; class Amphibia; order Caudata; family Salamandridae; genus Lissotriton; species Lissotriton helveticus. The sequence continues at coordinate 263,377,966 of NC_136071.1, forward strand.
TTGTAGTCAAATTCGAATAAACCTACACCGCCAATCAGAAATATTGATCTGCCGGAACAGAAGCTTAAACGAATAGGTGTCTGAAATACGTGGTATGTCAAGAGTTTTCAACTTCATTCCAGTCAATGGAATTAATAGTGGCTTTTTTGAGTGTTTTTACATATGGCTTATCTTCTGTCTTTTAGTCACCTTTATTAATGATCTCTCGTTGATCACTCTTAGACGCTATATGTACCATAATATAACTTCACGGATATACTTACGTACCCTTTTGACAACGGGAGAAGATCCAGGGACACCACCGTTAGTGACCATCCTGGTATGTTTGCCTTCTAGTGCTGAATACATCTTTTTAGGTTTTTTTTTTTTTCCCCCCTTCACCTTTTCTCTTTGACTTTTGGGGTCTTCATTCCATAAACTGTATGGTGACCAATAAACCTAGGGTGTGGGGGTAACTAAATATAGAGGGACATGCCGATATGGAGAATGATATGCAAAAACTAGTAACATGTTTTTATTTAAAACAATATTCTCTTTTCTGATATAAATGGTGAAAAACGCCAATGATGCAAATGAGAATTAAAATGAGATATTGAGATGCTTTTAGACTAGACAGAAAAGCTCAACAAATGACACTTATTTTTCGCAATTTCAACAGCTAATAAACTGTGTTAATAAATTTTCTGTCTAATACAATTTAGTCAGTTTTAGATACACCCAAATTTGTTGGCATTGTGAATATAGGATCTGTACTAGACTCAATTTTGTCATAGAACTGTTGATGAAGCCTGGCATTCTTTGCACAAGCCTAGTTGCCTTTTAAAGATTTATTAATTCAAGTTTTAATTGTATGTCTTGTATATTGTCTTTTTTGTAACAGCCCTGAAGAAGTCCCTTGAGGACGAAACGCGTCGGCTGTAGATCCTGTGTATAGCTTTTTTTCAACTGAATTGAATAAAGAACTCTCAAGAATACAAGAAATAGTTGATGTGATCATTACTGTTTATCCTATCAAGAGATAACAGTTTCTAAAAAAGCTTAAGTGGTGCACCTTGACCTTTTTTCAAGACCGCTCTGGTAATTGGGGCCATGGTTCGCGGGACAGGGCAGCCGTAGAGGAACGTTTGGAGCTGAGAAAAGTCCATCTCCTCCAGTTCCACCCGGTACGCCGGGTCGGACCAGCCGCCCGCGTACCAGTCGTGGATGATCTAGTTTTAACAAATGTACAGGTTTGGTAGGTTCTTCTAGGTGCCAACTGAGCTAGGTCCTAAATCCATAGCTACTCACTTTGCAAAACTGATCAGTTTGAGTGGAAAAATGTGATTTATCCATGTTGCTTTTTGAGCCAATTCTTGTCACAGGGTCTAGGCCTACCTGCACAAGTGAAGTACCATTTTTATCAGAAGACAGGTGGAAGTATAGAAGAGTGTAGGATATTTGTTATTTCCATTTGGATTTCACTGCATTTGTACCTTCCAAATATAAGCAAGTGTGTAAGAAAGAAGACATTTTGAAAAATAGCCTCTAAATCATATGCTCATACAGGAAACCACAAATTCAGAGATGTACAAATAACCACTCCTCCTAAACTCCATATCGTGTGCCCAATTAAGAAATACATAGGTTACCTTGATACCTATTTTTCAATCCACATATTTCACCATATGAATTGGTCTACTCAATGAAAAAACACTGTACACTGCAGCTCATTTTCTTAGAGAACCTACAAACCCTACATATCCCCTCAACCAAAGAGGTCTAGCAGACGCAACAGCACTTTGCTTTTGTAAAAAGACCATTGTGACACAAAGTTACAGATGAAAATATTGTCACAAATGGCTGTTTTTTCCTACTTCTTTTCAATACTTCTAAATTTAAACAGTTCGTTTCTTTGGTAAACCCTTGAGGGATGTGCACATATGACCCCTTGTTGAATACAAAATAACGCCTACTTTTAAGAATTAAATAGCATTCCTGGACCACCCATGAGTTTCACACTGGTTTCCATCACAAACTGGAAGTAGGTTGAAAGCAAAAATAACGAATAGGAAAAATGTGAAGATGAAGAGTAGATCAAAAGATTGCTAATGGAAAATTGGTCGTTTAAAAGGGTTGCACTTCTATAACTTTGGCACCAGAGTAAGACAAAGATTTAGAAATACATCTAAATTATGTGCGTTTTAATTGCCACCACCAAAGGCGATTGCCAATTCAGGTGGAAATGTTGGTTAAAACCAAAATCCAAAAGTCCCAATGATATGCTACATTTTTATTGATCAATAGACCAAGCTCTGTAGCCAAACTCTGCTTCAGAGTATGGCTATTCCCCTACTTTTCACTGTGTACATACCCAAAGTGCAACCTGCGTGTTGCATCACGCCTCTATTTTAGTTGAAATATTTTATCACTATTTAGTTTCCTTGACATTCTCAATGTGCAGTGGTTAGTTTGTGCAGTGTTGGCCTGTGGATTTCACCAACATTCATTTCAGGGCACCTGGGCTCTTTGTTTCTCTCCCACAGAGGGCAGTAATGGCAGTCTTGATGATCGTGGAATTCCTTCACACTCTCTCTATGTCAACATGTTTTGCATGCTGCCTGCTCATCTAATTAATGTTAGTCATACTTTCTCTCAGTTGGCCTAAATCAAGACCATGTGGGCATTTGCCTAAAGCCCATTAGCATTCTCTCCATCTTCCCAAAGTGCCTCACACTGGCAGTTGATTAACCCCAAGCTCCTATATGATTTGTATGGATGCTGGTAATGGTTTGTGAATACCACAAATCTAGCAACATAGAGTTGAACAGGAGGTTTTAGACCAGGGTATGATGTATGATCATTTACAATGAGGTGGAAAACAGGTGGGTCCATATTCTTTAACACTGATTGTTCTTTATTCTAAACTACCCACAGTGACTCGACTCACAGAGATTCTCCTATGACTTACTAATATAGTGCTTCTGAATTTCAAGACTTAGGGTATGATGTAGAATGTCATTTTGAGATTACAACCCTTACAGTTCACAATATTATAGGGTTTACAACTGCAAAATGGCTTTTTTTGTACAAACCCCGTTTTGGAATTCAGAAAAACATGTTACCAAATTGCAAAGTAGGCTTAGAAACCCATAGCAAATTATTATTTGGAGGGGCGTATTTAGGGCTACTCTTCCAAATAGTAATTCATTGAGGTATGTATCGATGTTTTGTGAGATGTTGGCAAAATGTCAATGTTTTGCTACTGGATTAATTTACAAAACATTGATACATACCTATGTTAATATTGATGTTGATTTAAGCACTGATGCATGCATGTACAAAAACTAAATTGAATCACTGTTGTCAAAATACCCCAATAAGACGTCTCCCCAACCCCGAATCAGAAATATGTGGTCAGTCAGGCCTAAGGCCCTAGGCCTGAGGCTACAGATTGACAGATCAAAGGTGGGGTGGTACGTAACCAGCAGGACAAACACACAAAAAGGAAAAACCCAGATTAGTCCCACAGATAGGCATCAACACCACAAAGGTCCTAGGAGATTGGCCCCAATAAAATGCACATGGCCGGAGCTGTGCACGTTTGCAAAACTCCATTAAGTTAGATGCCACATGAAATTAGGAACACTCAGCCAATCAGGAAACAGCACACACTACACATGCACTCTCCATGCCGGACATCCGGACACATTACCCACTGGCCCTCATGGTGTCCATGCAAGGTCGAGACCCACCTGCATTTGTCATCAGGTGGGAATAATGTATGGCTTCATGACAAGACACACATTCCCAAAACAGGATCTTTAAATTGTATTATGATGCTTCAATAAATGTACAAAAAGACATTCAAAACGATTGCACTTTGACTCAGTCCTCAGACCCCTTTCTGTATGCTGCACTCTCGGCCCTAGTGTTTGATCAAACCAACTGTCCCATTTTTGACAAACGTCTTTTGTCTTTGTTTTTTCAAAGTAAATTCATATTCATGCAACACTTTAATGAATTGATATTTGGAAGAGATGTCCAATGCGCACCCCTTCCAAATAGCGAATGGGTTAACACCTCTTTCGTGATGGTGGCCAAATTTTTAAAACAAATATACAGTGTTTGGATACTCTCACAGGTGATTAGTCGTACTAGACACATCCACATAACATAACAATATGTTTTGCTACTAGATTTCAAAAGATGTGCTGGAAAACATTTTTGGCAATAGACAGTGGTCCACTGTACCACTGCCAACTTTCAAACAAAATATGTTCTTTTTAAATGCAGCCTGTTTCCTTTAAGAAAAACTGTCAACATTTCATAAACAGTTGACTTTATTTAAAATGATGATCTGCTGACCCCATCAGGCCACCATACATGTGGCTGCATCCAATCAATGTGAGTTACAGTTTATGACCTAGTTCATGAATGTTGATGAGGTAGGTCAGATTGCGACCCACTATGATTCAGAATTCTGTGAACAGACCTATTAGTACATTGGTCGGTTCGCAAAATTACTTTCCACTAACAAAATGTAGGTCTGTAATTTGTGACCACTTTTTGTAGATGTAAATTTTGTACATCAGACCCTAAGGCCAGACTAAACCAGGAGTACTACAAGAGGAACTTACACTTACTTATGCACCAGTCTTGGGGCATCGGACAGAACATTAGTCCATTTGTTCCAAGCTCCCCAAACCGTCAGCTCCAACCTCTTAACACTGGGTCCATATCTGCCAAGTATCCTAAACCCCTGATGCTTATTGCCTGATTCACAAAGGTAAACGTTAACATTTCTGTAAGTTTACTTTTTTGGGGGATTCACAAACTGTGAGTTAACAGTAGGTTTACTACTGCTGCTGCATAGCACACCACACATTAGAAGATAGGCCTTTCTTATATTTTTATGTGCAGAGTTATCCACTCCAACTGCGCAGTCACTGCAGTTGTAAACTTACTATTTCATAAACTCTTAGGGGCATATTACCAACGTTAAGTGATATTTATCGCTAACGATGCTTAGCAACGAATTTTTTACCGCTAAGCATCGTCAGAAATTATCGCAGATAAACCTTGCTATTATCAAGGTTTATCGCAAATGCGATAAAAAACGGCCGCAATGCATGAATATCGCTGAAAAGTCAGTGATATTCATGCATTACCGAGCTAATGCTCTTAGCCATGTTATCCACCTCCCATTGGATAACATGGCTAAGAACTGCTCAGGGCAGGTGTTAGTTTTTGGAGATATTTGCGCTTAGCGCGAATATCTCCAAAAGTTGGTAATAGGAGATAGCGATGTTAGCGACTGTTTCCAGTCGCTAACATCTTGGCACGCCCACTTTGCATGTCATTAGTGATAAATATCACTGACATGCAAAGTGGGGCCCAAGATGGTCGCTATCTCCTACTAGCGGTCGCTAACTGGTGTTAGCGACAGCTAGGTAATAGGGAGATAATTTTATCTCCGCTTTCTTGGCTTTTAAAGCCAAAAAAGCGGAGATAAACCCCCTTGATAATATGCCCCTTAGTTTTGGGGCATATTATCAAGGGGGTTTATCTCCGCTTTTTTGGCTTTAAAAGCCAAGAAAGCGGAGATAAAATTATCTCCCTATTACCTAGCTGTCGCTAACACCAGTTAGCGACCGCTAGTAGGAGATAGCGACCATCTTGGGCCCCACTTTGCATGTCAGTGATATTTATCACTAATGACATGCAAAGTGGGCGTGCCAAGATGTTAGCGACTGGAAACAGTCGCTAACATCGCTATCTCCTATTACCAACTTTTGGAGATATTCGCGCTAAGCGCGAATATCTCCAAAAACTAACACCTGCCCTGAGCAGTTCTTAGCCATGTTATCCAATGGGAGGTGGATAACATGGCTAAGAGCATTAGCTCGGTAATGCATGAATATCACTGACTTTTCAGCGATATTCATGCATTGCGGCCGTTTTTTATCGCATTTGCGATAAACCTTGATAATAGCAAGGTTTATCTGCGATAATTTCTGACGATGCTTAGCGGTAAAAAATTCGTTGCTAAGCATCGTTAGCGATAAATATCGCTTAACGTTGGTAATATGCCCCCATATTTGTTAAGCACGAACATTCACCCCTTAAGGTTCCAAGGCACTAGGACCATCAAGGAGATTAAGTGAGTTATTGCCCAGAGTCACATAGGGCTGAGCTGTGCTGCCACCTGCACCTGGGATCAAGCTGTGAGCCTCGCGCTCCAGGGTCAGTCACTCTGGCCGCTGAAACACACCTCTTCCACTAGTTTGTGAATCCCCAAAATACCAAATACCAAAAAAAATAAACGTTCACAAAAGTGCTAGTTTACCTTTTTGAATCAGGGCCATTGCGTCTGAATATGCTTTTTTATTCACATTGCCTCTTCCGACGACGCAGGATTCCCACATTGTTCATGTGTGCAAAGGTTTAATTTATAAATATTTGCATGTGTGGAAACCTACTTGCTGGTACATAAATAGTTGCTGAATATTGCTCAAGCTGTCACATCAAACAAAGAAAAAGAATCTGTAGAATGAAAGAAAACAATGCAGTTGTCTGTGATATTTATCTGAATTTTAAAAACTGATGAAATAGGACTTTCAAAGCAAAAGTTAGCACTCATGCTCTCCACACCATCTGCACCATAAGCTTGATACCAAAAACAGCCTCCATCACTGCTAGCATTTCTACTCTTAGTTCTATGGGCCAATCAGAGTCACGACTCAAAGATTTTCAGCATAAAAGAAGGTCATACTTCCGATGATTTATGGAGAGGACAAAAAATAAATGAAATGAGAAGCAAAGAGGAAATGCCTATTTTGAAATCGTATCCAGATATTGATTGGGAGATCCATATTTTCTTTGTTATATCAGCAAGGACATCTTTTTGTGGAAACAGCACCTACAATATTTATTAGTTCAAATGGTGCATGGTTCAGAACCATTAGTAATTTCATCGTGTAACGTCTACCCTCTTGTTTCTGAATCTAAAACTAACTCGGGGAGTCTGAAACACGAACCAACATATAGAATTATGAACAGCAGTTTCTATATATAGATAATGGCCGCCTTTTGTTTGAAACATCAATAATCACAGCCAAGCTTTTCACTTGTTAAAAAAACTTACATTTATTTTCTTTGCCCTTTACCGGCATCACATCCAGTTTTAAAGAAAGTGTGATATATCTAAAATAAATTAAGATCCTGGATTTTCAAGTTGGACTTTTTCGCGGAAGGAGACACATTGTCTTGCCCAACAGGTCCAAATTGTAACTGACAAACCTGCTTATTTGCTTTGGTCATGAGATTGCCCTCTCGTCTGTATAGTGGAGCCATTCAAATTAAAATGGCTCCCGAAAGCTTTAGATTCCATAGTGTTTTTCAGTCCGTTCGGGGTCCGTGCGTCTGATCTGCTTGCTAAATCAGGCCATTACTCTGAATGCATATTCTTTGAAACACTCTCTGACCTAGATGTAAACTTCTTTTGAGCACACCAGTTGGCAGGAAACAGGTACGTAACTTTGAAAGGTTAGTAGGGCTGGGTAGAAACAGTCATATATGAGACAAGTACAGTAAATTACATGTACAACATGACAGACTATCAGCCTTACCGACTGTTTAATATATTTCCCTGTGTCTCTGGAGGCTGGCAGGGCTTGGACAGAGTCAGTGCCACTTCAGACATATTGATCATGTTACAGACCTTGAGTACTTGGTAATGTGATTACGTTTTCTGTATCATTCCTTCAACTATACCAACTACTTCAAAGCTTCTTCTAATCCGTCTCCTTTTCAAGTGAGATAGCTTAGTGGCACTACTGCCTAGATCTGCATATAATTTGCAGGTCATATGATTGATTTCCATTCAGATATCTTGGTGTATTTGTGCACTTGTTGCAGCGGAATGAGTGCCTCCGTAACCCGAGGTGACAGGGTTGGCTTTCAGTAAAGATTTGTTGTGATGTATCTCCAGCCCATATGCCAGCAAGCTGCACTAGTAGCCCAAAGTAGCCCTGGCAAAAATGTTAAAAACAGTGCACTCCCACCCTCTTCCTGTCTTGCCTGCCATCCATCCCCTCATTCTCTCAAGAAAAAAATCCGTTGTGCAGAACACTATTAAAATGATCAATCAAGAAATAATTAGTTCGCAGAAATTGAAGACTCCAGTCACGCCGCACAGGCCGCAGCATTTTTGCACCTCTCCACCTAATGGAGCTCTTGTGAATCATAAGAGTGTACATATCCCTTCTCTATTCTGAAATGCCCAGCCTATAACAAACCTGAAGCTAAAGATTTATCCCCACCCCGCATGCAGGAGAACCCCATGCACCTGCCTCTAGCTCCTATTTTATTTTTAAAGAGCCTGTCTAATCTTAATAATTCATCTGAGCATCGTTCAGAAAGGTATGACATATTTACTGTTGGATTTATGAAAATTCAAAGCTAGTATAAAGCCTTTTAAGATCAGCGTTGCCCTTGAAGCCAGCCAGCCCTCCATGATAGGATTCGAGCCCACCCTCATCCCGTTTTTTGCCTGTGTGAGCCTTTTGTTTTACTGTGCTTGGTACTGTTTTCGTGAGCGTGTAACATCATATCTGTGCCCATTACCGTTTATTTTTAGGTCTTTCCTCTTGGTTCCCCCGTTGTGTTTCTTGTTTTTCCCGCGGCTTTCACCCTGTTTCCTTCCCCGCTCCCGCCTCCCAGCTGCTCGTCCCTCCCCCTCCCCTACAAATGCCGACCGCTGCGCAGTTGTGCCGCTGGTGCGCCAAAGGCACGCCTAGGACAAGCCCGTCTGCGCGGGTCCATGCCTGGACCGCGCCTGGACCGGTCCCAGTGCCAGACCCCCTGGCCCCGCGAGCTCCACAGGACCCATTGCCGCTACGATGCCAACACCCTCCACGCACTCAACGCCGGCCGAAATTCCACCTGCTTCCAGGCCTCGCCAAAGCTCACCCACGGACCCTTCACCTGTCGAAGCTGCAGCTACACCAGCCAGCGCACACCAGCACGTCCTGCCCATCTCAACACTTCAGGCCTCAGCTGCATACTGCTCAACACCCGCTCAGTCCACGAGCACACCATCGAACTCTGGGACCTACTCGACTCATCCACCCTGGACGTCGCCTTCCTGACAGAGACCTGGATAAACACCTCCTCGGTTCCGGACACAGCAACAGCCATCCCGGACGGCTAGAAGATTGCACGCAGGGTCCGGAACAACAACAAACCAGGAGGAGGAATCGCCATCATCCACAGGAACACCATCAGAATCTCCACCAGCACTGAAGACACCCTCAGCATGGCCAAACACCTACACTTCCAGATCCACACAAACAACTCCACCACTCTCAGAGGAACCCTCGTATACAAATCCCCCGGGACCCCGACCACAGTTCAGCGAATCCATCGCCGACCTCATCAGCACGCACACCATTGCCTCCACTAACTACATCCTTCTCGGAGACCTGAATTTCCGCCTTGAGAACACCAACGACAGAAACTCCACAACACTGATAGACAACCTCGGACTCCAACAACTCCTCACGACACCCACCCACTCTGCTGGACACACGCTCGACCCCATCTTCTCCGCCAGCGACCACGTCACCTTCAGCCACACCACCGAACTCTACTGGACCAATCACCACAGCATTCACTTCTCCTTCGAGAAACACACTGCACACAACCAACCGCAACGTATCCTGTACCGCAACTGGAAAAGAGTCACGGAAGACCAGCACATCACCACACTCACCCAAAACCCTCCACCCGAGCCCTCCGAGACCGATGCAGCAGCCCACAACTTCAGACAATGGATCGACGAGTGCGCCAACACCCTCGCCCCAATCAAGAAACCCTCCAACAGGCGCACCAACACCCTCGCCCCAATCAAGAAACCCTCCAACAGGCACACCACCACAAGAGCCATGTGGTTCAACGCCGACCTCCAGAACTCCAAGCCCACATGCAGAAGACTCGAGAAGCAATGGCGCAATGACCAAACACCAGACAACCACGCAGCCCTCATGAACGCCAGACGCAAACACCACCAACTAATCCGATCCTCCAAAAGAACCTCCTTCAAGGAGTGTATCGACAACAAAGCACACATCAGCAAAGAGCTCTTCAACATTGTGAAAGAACTCACTACCCCCAGCTCCAGCTCCAATGACGTACCTCCGTCACAAGAACTGTGCAACTCCCTGGCTACCTTCTTCCACTGCAAGATCGCAGACATCCACAACAGCTTCGACACCCAGGCGCTGATGACAGACGCCGATACCCACCAAACACGCCGACCGTATGCTCTCCTGGACCAACGTCAATGACAAAGACACCCTCAAAATCATGAACACCATCCACTCCAGCTCACCTTCCAACCCCTGCCCCCACCACATCTTCAACAAGGCAAGCTCCATCATCGCACCCCAACTCCGAAAGATCATCAACAGCTCTTTTGAGACCGCCACCTTCCCAGAGAGCTGGAAACACACCGAGATCAATGCCCTCCTCAAGAAACCCAAGGCGGAGCCAAAGGACCTCAAGAACTTCCAACCAATCCCCCTGCTCACGTTCCCGGCAAAAGTCATTAAGAAGACCACCAACAGACTGACTTTCTGGAGGAATAACAACATCCTGCACTCCTCCCAATCCGGCTTCCACAGCAACCACAGCACCGAGACCGCCCTCATCACCGCCACTGACAACATCAGGACCATACTGGACAAGGGGGAAACGACAGCCCTCATCTTCCTGGACCTCTTGGCCGCCTTCAACACCGTCTGCCACCACACCCTGCACACATGCCTCCACAACGCAGGGATTCAGGGCAAAACCCGTGACTGGATAACCTCCTTCCTCACTGGCAGAACCCAGAGAGTCCGCCTCTCCCCTATCTGATCCGAAGCCACCACTATCACCTATGGCGTACCCCAAGGATCATCCCTCAGTCCGACCCTTTTTTAACATTTACATGGCACCACTCACCAACATCTTCCGAGCACACCACCTCAACATCATCTCGTAGGCAGATGACACACATCTGATCCTCTCCCTCACCAAAGACCCGGACATCACCAAATCCAACCTCCAGAAAGGAATGAAGGCCCTCGCAGATTAGATGAAGACCAGCCGACTGAAATTGAACTCAAGACAAAATGGAGGTCCTCATCCTCGGCTCCACCCCCTCCACATGGGACAACTCTTGGTGGCCGACCTCACTGGGAGCTCCCCCGAAACCCACAAACCATACACACAATCTGGGGGTTCATTCTGGACTCAACGCTCTCTATGACCCAGCAAGTCAACATTGTCTCCTCCTCCTGCTTCAACAACCTCCGAATGCTCCGCAAGGTCTACAGATGGATCCCCACGGAAACCAGGAGAATGGTCACCAAGCACTCGTCAGCAGCAGGCTGGACTACGGCAACGCCCTCTACACAGGAACCTCGACTACACTCCAGAAGAGACTCCAATTCATACAGAACGGCTCCCAGAAGTTTGGCAACAACCACAAACATGTATGATTGTTTGAACTCTCAACCTCTAATCTTACCCTTTCCCGCTGTGGAAATGGCCAGACACTTTCTCCAGACAAAGATGGAGCAAACACCTTTTCAGAGTGGGAAGGGGAAAAAATCACCCTAAGTTTGCTGGGGGTATAAGGAATAGGTAATTTAAGGGAAAAAATCCGGACGGAGAAAAAATACATTTGCACTGGGGATCCTATGTTCCTGTACAGAATGTTGTGCTTTGAGCATTCCATAGTGTGAGACTAGGGTTCCACAGTGAAAGTCACCTGAACTTCCAAGGAGAATTCTTGGAAACCTTACTGGTCTCATAAAGACATTAAGTAGGTTTAACATCATCTTCCAAGCCATTGCAAGTTCAATTATATTTCTATTTTGAAGTGCATAACAGCTATTATGAAATACTTTTTACACATAGTGAACATTTTGCAAAGATTATAGAGTGTAGCTAAACACAATTTTTTAGCAAAAGACAGATTATTGATTCAAATCCATCTCTAAGAAAATCGAATTCCTAAAGCCATTTATTAGCTATATTATTGAAGGAGAACAAAGGTTGATGGTGGGGTATTACATTATTCACCATTACAGCAACGTTTGAAAATGCTATTAAAGCACCAAGGTTAGTTTGAAGCTGCCATTAGGTACTCATTATTCTGGGTTTCCATCACCTGCAAAGCAATTAAACAAATACATAGAAACCTACGATATTGCATGTGCTTTGTGGAGCACGTCTGGTAGGAGTAACCTCAGCATGATACTCATAGAAGGAGATAACCATCCATAGTGCTCTGTGGCTACATTTACCACAACTATGTCAGCATTTCCAGAAAAAGGTTAATACTCCAAGTATAATTTAGATTTTGTAAAAAATTGTTTCTTAAGCTTAAAAATGATTGCAAATGCCATAATTCACATCTATGTTTGGAGTGGTGGTATTACCTTGTTGGACACATTTCTAAAATAAATAACAACACATCAAAATAATATGAGTTCAATTAAAAGAAAAACAAAGAATAATAACCTAAACATACTCCTATAAATATAAATGATAAAATATTAAAATCCCACCATGGGAAATGCATTTTTGTTTGGTTATAGTTTTGGCACAGATTGATGAACTTTCAAAAACTTTTTAAAAAAAGGCTCATCCACCTTTGCATCCCTTCTAGAAAGTTTCAGGGTGATCCATCAAATGGGAGTCAAGAATAAGGGGGGTCCCCTATGTAGTTTTCCATAGGGAAAATAAGGCACAGATACAGCCAAAACACTTGAACTGAATTACACCAACTTTGGCAGAAAGCTATATTTCAGTCCAGAAAGCCTGCTTTTGAGATTTGGTGTAAATCCGTCCAGCAGTTTTTAAGAAATTAAGTAAAAAAAAATTTATATTTCATGCCGTGGAGGACCCATAGATCCAAGAGAACAAAACATTTGGTCTGATTGGCTGCCAGCAGGGCTTTAAGTAGACCGGGTCCTGTGCAGGTGCTGAGACGAGTCCGTATCGGGCTCTCCATTTCTGCCCTCCACCTCAGGGTGAAAAAAATATCTTATCTCTGAAGCAGTACCACTCTTCAATGCCTTTGATGTAACCTTGAAGAGAGTCATTGTAGGTCTTTCATAGTCTCATAATTTCAGAACTGAAGCATTTTTAATATTATAAACAGTGAAGCCAAAGTTGTTGCTTATTTATCTTATGCAACTGACAACCCGTGACAAAGCCAATAGTTCTGGCTTATTGTAATTATAATTTTACTTACTGTATTATTTATCTGGATGCACAGTGGCTTACCTGCGGCCGTAATAATTGGCATCACCCCCACCCCGGCTCTTACCTGCGCATGAAGCGCCAGCAAGTCCAAAAGTGGGAAGTCCCTTCGGTGGTCGTGCAACAGAGTTGTCTTCAGGGTGCTTTCAAATTTGCCATCCATCTCCCCCAGTACGGCCGGGGCCCGCCATTGAGGCGCCATAACATTCAGCTGAGGAGTTCAGATGTTGCAAGGCCCGAATCTTGTCCGGCCTACATGCCACAACTTGCTTGTTATCCACAGAGTAGGGGAAGTGGAAACCTCCAACAGTACAGCAGTTTCTTGTGGCATAAGTAGGGCAGCAGCTCCCTAAAGTCTTGGCACTTGGTCTGAGTCTGGAAACAAGATGTCTTGGAAAAGGATAAGAGTATTGCCCCTGAAGGTGATGGAGCCCAACTTCCGAGCTGCTTGCACAATATCTTCCTTAACCTGGTAAAAGTGGACACTAGTTAGAACATCCGGAGCTAGCTGATTCTCCTGCTGATAAGAAGAAACTACTTGATGTGTGCAGTCAAGGGTGTGATCCCTACCATTAGGGTCCTGAAGGATGTGACGGAACAATGCCTGCACATAAAATTCCAATTCAGAGTTGAGGATTCTGGCACTTACTCCCCTAATCTGTATTTTATTTCAGCAAGAGTGGTTCTCATAATCTTCCAACACAGCACTCAGTAGTCGTTGTTGGTCTTCTAATGCTGACACCCTTTTGCCCAGGGCATCTTGAGCCTGGTCCTGATATGTTACCATTGCCTCCACCAGGCCCATATTATTTGACGCCCTTTACCGACTGGTGCCTCACTCTCAAAGCCACAGTAACTTTCTTCATTTCTAGGAGGAAGGATTGTATGTCTCTGTTCATGGCATGAAGGTGTAACTTTGGTGCAGAAATGACCTCATCACGTCCTCCATAATTTCGAGGCTGCAGGTGCTCCTAGAGGATTGTGTGGGAGTTAGCATATTCTTCATGGTGGAGGGCCTTGGGGTCTTCTGCAGCATGGACACCATAGAGGAGTGCCCCCTTGCCAGAAATCTGCTGTCAGTGAGGGCAAGAATGGCCGGCGTCCGAGTGGGGAATAGCCACAGAAATTCCCCCAAAAATGTCCCAGTACGAAACACAGGGTAATGGCAGTGCATAAATCACCTCAGAGATCTTTCTTTTGCTTGTGGGCAATGCGGTGATACAGGAACCTTGGCGCCCCTGACTGTGCAGGCATGGTAAGGAAGACTTACAACCTCAACCTCGGGTCCAGGAGGAAGCCAGCCAGTGTCATTTAGGCCCAGCCCCTCACTGTGAATGTCAACACTCTCATGTGGGTGGCCGTCTTTGAAATGCTGCTACTGTAGGCCCTTCAGTGCAGCAACAACACCCAATTCAAGGCCTCCACATGGTGATAATGGCCACTGACCATGTCATGAGTGATATAATATGTAAGATCATAACCAGTGGGTGTGGAAGTTATAGTTAGCTCAGGTCTCTATAACTTCTGAATTTCACTGGTTTTGTTTGAGTGACATCTGAGCATAAGCATATCGTCCCCATAACCTTATTTTTTTTCAGTGAACTTCTAAGCTTTTTTAATTCTAATTTCTATGTTTTGAAAAAATTCTATTTCCTAACTATAATGCCCCTGTAACCTTTGCTTTTTCAAGTGCATTTGTAAGTTTTTTAAATTTAATTTCCTATCTATAACCCCTAACATTTGGCACTGAGTGTGCGAGTGAGTGCATGAGTGTCTCGGTGGGTGTATGATTGTCTGGGTTTTTAAGTGGGTGTGAGAGAGTATGAGTGGGGCTGTAAGTGGGAACATGATTGTCTGAGTGGGTGTGTGAGGGTCAGTGAGCTAGTGCGTGAGTCTCTGAGTAGATCTGTGAGTGTGTGAGTGGGGGAAGAGTATAAGTGATTTTTGAAGTGAGGACATGAGTGTTTGAGTGTGTCTATGAGTGGGTGTACATGTCTGAGTTCATCTGTGAGTGGGTGCATGAGTGAATGGCTCTGTGAGTGGCTGTGAGAGTGCCGGAGTTGATCTGTAAGTGGATGCATGAGCGCCTAAAGGGGTTCTGCTAATTTCTTGCTAATTTCTGTATATCCGGGTGGTGTTGACAAAGATTTACTCTGTGGAATTCGGGTGAGTTATCTAAAAACTCAGCCAAATTCTGCAGAGTTGTGTGAGCGGCTGGAGTTTTGATCGACCACCCCTAATAAAGTCTCCTTGGCTGCTGAGGGTCGGTGGGACAAAGAACCCCTATTCTTACCACAAGTGAGTCCCCACAGCAGTATTGCTGAGACCTCATTGCAGGCCCCACCCCCTTTCTCAAACGCCCTGCAACTGGACATCCTGGTGCACTACTGGTTGGGGGATGAAGTCCCTTTGGCTGTAGAGTGTGGTTGGGGGCTAACAACCCCTATTGTTGCCACAAGTTCCCACAGAGGGATTGCTGAGGTATCATTGGAGTCTTGCACCCTTTTTCAATCGCTTCTGAAATGTGACTCCTAGCAAACTACTGGTTGGCGGATGAACTACCCTTGGCTGCTTAGGGTAGTTGGGGACATTGAACCCCTATTGTTGCCACAAGTGAGTCCCCCACAGCGGGATTGCTGAGACGTCATCGGAGGACCCGCTCCCATTTTCAACCACTCTGTAAAGGGGAATCCTGGTGCATTACTGTTTGGGGGATGAAGTACCCTTGGATGCTGAGTGTTGTTGGGGGCCAAGATTCCCTATTTTTGCCACAAGTAAGCCCCCCACAGTAGGATTGCTGAGACCTTGTAGGAGGCCCAGACCCCTTTCTCCACCACTCTACAAAGGGGCAGACTGGTGCACTACTGATTAGGGGATGAAGCCCCCTTGGCTGCTGAAGGTCATTGGGGGCTAATAACCCCTATTGTTGCCACAAGTAAGTCCCCCACAGCAGGATTGCTGAGACCTCGTTGGAGGCCCCACCCCCTTTCATCCAGCACTCTGCAAACAGGCCTCCTGGAACACTACTGGTTGGGGGATGAAGTCCCCTTGGCTGCCAAGGGTCCTTGGAGGCCAAGAGCCCCTATTGTTGCCTCAAGTAAGTCCCCACAGTGGGATGCTGAGACCTCGTAAGTGGCCCAGCCCCATTTCTCAACCACTCCGCAAAAGGACCTCCTGGTGCACTACTGTTTGGGGGATGAAGTACCCTTGGATGCTGAGTGTTGTTGGGGGCCAAGAACCCCTATTTTTGCCACAAGTAAGCCCCCCACAGTAGGATTGCTGAGACCTTGTAGGAGGCCCAGACCCCTTTCTCCACCACTCTACAAAGGGGCAGACTGGTGCACTACTGATTAGGGGATGAAGCCCCCTTGGCTGCTGAAGGTCATTGGGGGCTAATAACCCCTATTGTTGCCACAAGTAAGTCCCCCACAGCAGGATTGCTGAGACCTCGTTGGAGGCCCCACCCCCTTTCATCCAGCACTCTGCAAACAGGCCTCCTGGAACACTACTGGTTGGGGGATGAAGTCCCCTTGGCTGCCGAGGGTCCTTGGAGGCCAAGAGCCCCTATTGTTGCCTCAAGTAAGTCCCCACAGTGGGATTGCTGAGACCTCGTAAGTGGCCCTGCCCCATTTCTCAACCACTCTGCAAAAGGACCTCCGGGTGCACTATTGTGTGGGTGATGAAGTCCCCTTGGCTGCTGAGATTTGTTGGGGGCCAAGAACCTCTATTGTTGCCACAAGTAAGCCCCCACAACAGGATTACTGAGATCTCGTCTGAGGACCCGCCCCCTTTCTCAACCACTCTGCAAATTGCACCTTCTGGTGCACCACTGATTAGGGCTGAACTCCCCTTGGCTGCTGAGGTTCATTGGGGGTCAAGAACCCCTATTGCTGCCACAAGTAAGTCCCCCACATTGGAATTGCTGAGAACTCATTGGAAGCTTGACACCCTATATGAATTGCTCTTGAAATGTGCCTCCTGACAAACTACTGGTTGGTGGATGACCTACTCTTGGCTGCTGAGGGTCATTGGCGGCCTAGAACCCCTATTGTTGCCACAAGTGAGTCTCCCACAGCGGAATTTCTGAGACCTCATCGGAGGCCCCACTTCCTTTTCCAATGACTCTGCAAAGTGGACTCCTGGTGCACTACTGGTTGGGGGACGAAGCACCCTTGGATGCTCATAGGGGTCAAGAACCACTATTGTTTCCACAAGTACGTACCCCATAGTGGGATTGCTGAGACCTCATAAAAAGTCCCATCCCTTTCTCAACCACTCTGCAAAAGGGCCTTCTGGTGAACTGATGGTTGGAGGATGATGTCCCTTTGGCTGCTGAGGGTCGTTGGGGGCCACAAGAAAGTCCCCCACAGTGGGACAGCTGAAAGCTAATAGGAGGTCCTGCCCCCTTTCTCATCCACAAACGCACCTCCTGGTGCACTACTAGTTGGGAATGAAGTCTTGGGGTGGTAAACTCTGCTCCACAGGAGGTTGGCAGAATTTTTGCCAACTCCGTGTTCCAAGAGAATTGAAGAGTGGCAAAATCCCGCAAACGCTGCCGCCAGAGCAAAAATTTACCGCTAAGCATTAGTTTTCTGCCTTTTTTCTTTATTTCTTTATGACCTTTATTTTGCTTCTTTCTCCTCAATGCTGAATATGATTTTTTCCTCTTTCTGTTCGTTTCTGACCTGTATTTTGCCTCTTTCTGCTCATTTCTGACATTCACTTTACCTCTATCTGCTCGTTTCAGACCTTTATCTTGCCTGCTTCTGATTGTTTCTGACCTTTATTATGTCTCTTTTACCTCGTTTCTGGCCTTTATTTGGCCTCTTTCTACTCATTTCTGACATTCACTTTACCTCTATCTGCTCGTTTCAGACCTTTATCTTGCCTCTTTCTGCTGGTCTCTGACTTTTATTTTGCTTTTTTGCTAATTTTTATTGTTTATTTTGCCTCTTTCTGCCAGTTTCTCACCTTTATTCTGCCTCTTTCTCCTTGTTTCACACATTTATTTTGCCTCCTTCTACTCGTTGCTGACCTTTATTTTGCCTCCTTCTGCTCTTTTTTGACCATTATCTACCGTCTTTCTGCTTTTTTCTCACCTTCATTTTGCCTCTTTCTGCTTTGTTGCTGACCTTTATTTTCCCTATTTCTGCTAGTTTCTGATCTCTATTCTGCCTATTTCTGCTCATTGCTGACCTTTATTCTGCCTCTTTCTGCTCGTTTCTCACCTTTATCTTGCCTCTTTCTGCTCATCTCTGACCTTTACTTTGCTTCTTTCTGACTGTTGCTGACCTTTCTTCTGCCACTTTCTGGCCTTTATTCTGCCTCTTTCTGCTTATTGCTCACCTTTTTTCCTCGTTCTGCTCTTTGCTGACCTTTATTCTGCCTCTTTTTGCTCATTTCTCACATTTATTTTGCCTCTTCCTGCTTGTTGCTGAACTTTATTTTGCCTATTTCTGCTCATTGCTGACCTTTATTCTGCCTCTTTCTGCTAGTTTCTGACCTTTATTCTGCCGCTTCTGCCTCTTTCTGCTCGTTTCTCACCTCTGTTCCCTCTTTCTCTGCTCATTTCTCACCTTTTTTGCCTCTTTCTGCTCATTGCTGATCTTCATTTTGCCTCTTTCTGTTAATTTCTGACCTTTATCAAGCCACCTTCTGCTCATTGCTGACCTTAATCCTGCATTATTTTGCTTGCTTCTAACCTTTATTCTTTCTCTTTCTACTAGTTTCTGACCTTCATTTTGCCTTTTTTACTTTTTTTCCTCCTCAAGTCTCCCACTGTCCGAGACGGACACCCTGCCGCCTGGAGCCAGCATTGACCTCCTGCAGGAACCAGCATTCCTCTCACAGACAGGGCGCTTCTAAACATGCAGCCCCCTGTCTGTCAGAACAATCCTTTTATTTGTTTCCCTGCCCGCTTGACATTGGGTGGGATAGAAGAAGGACAACTCCACTCTCAGCAAGCAGGATTGGTTTCACAGTTCTTGCTTGTTGAGAGCAGTTTGTGTTTACTCTGACTTGGCGGTAGCTGCCAAAGCTACTGCCAAGTCGGAGTAAACAGCTATGTCCCAGGGGGTGGGCACCTCGGTACATAGCAGGAGCTGGCTCTGGGGGGTAGCAGCCCCCTGGGCCATTATTGGTGGTAGTGGTTTTTCCCAGGGCCATATATGGCACAGGAGAGGGGCTGCTGCGACCCTCTCCCATAAAAAAAAAAAAAACATTGGGCCCCGGCGAGGTGGTGATCCCTGCCCCCCCAAATATGTGTTACTTTGCCCCGGGTAGGTGGTGGTCCACGCGGCTCGGGGGTCAGCGTGGCCCCCCCATATATCTTTCTTTAGCCCAGAGAGGGGGTGAACCCTGGGGTCTTATGCTCCATGGACCTGGCCCACCCATGGGCTGTATTCAAAACCAGCCTGGCTGCTCACTTTTTGCTGCAGATTCACAGCTCGCATTTTTGCTGCAACATTTCTTTGTAAGTGATTTGTGGCCCTGTCGGTATCACAGGGGACCCAACCACCACACCTAAGGGGTCAGGATATTCCTACCTTGCCCCATTTTCTTTTTAAATAACATATTTTTTGAGGGAAACGGCTGAAGCTGAGTCTCAATATGGCTGCCAATGCGTCCTAGTTGAAATGTTAGTAGCCAATCAGATCTCACCATGCGGTGCTTAGGATCCGACCAGATATCCTTATTTGCTTTCCATTCAATTTCTCAACAACTAATGGAAGCATTTTTACCGGATAGCGGAAAGTGTGATCTGTAAACCAAAATCTACCTTCCTGCCAAATTTTATGTCATTGCGTCCAGCCCTTTCATGCTGTAGTCATGTTCAAAGCTTCAATGGGAATTAACATGGGAAATCATATTTTTTCGTCCCCCCCTTTTCTTGGCCCCCACTTGACAGATCACCATGAAACTATCCAAGCACAACAAGACTCACTATGATACTTGTTTGGGAACATTTGTTGGAGACTCATCAAATGGCATCAAAGATATAGGCAACTCAAGAAAAAAATTCGACAGCAGCATGGTCCTAACTATAACTACCTACTGGTGACTGCCAGTAGGTAATATATATGTAAATATACATGTAGGGAAGTAAAAAAACGCTTTTTCTATCGAAACATGGCCCTAACTATAACTACCTACTTGCAACCACCAGTTAAATATAACACAGTTATATATACACAATAAATATCTTGAAGAAGATGGGGTAAACCAGTGTGTCCATCAAAATGCAGCATCAACAGCCTTCTGTTGATATTACATAAGTATGAAACACGATGATTGTTATAAAAGTTTGTCAGTTTTACTAAATATTATTTTTAAGATAAATCCCCATCAACCAATAACACTAGAGAGGGATTTGTGACAAAACCCATGGAGGTTGCATGGGAACTCCCTGAGAGATGATATGCTGGCCACATTATTTTGAAGGACATTACTTTTTCCTGGATATTCTGACACAATACCATATCCTACATTTACCACATTTCTAGAACTTACTGGAAAAGTAGCAGTCACAGATTTCCTGGGGCATTTCTGGAAACCGTTTTGGAATACTTGCTTATAGGAAATCTGTTTGGCAAATGCACCGGCAAACTTTTTTTTTCCTATCTCTGTGGGGAAAATAGTGTTTTTCATGAAAGAATACCTTTCTCTACATCGCCAATATTTTTTAGTTTTTCATTCCCTTGCCCCTCTTGAAGTTCTCTGGGGTACATTTAGACTCTTTCTAGGGTCGGAAGGTGTAGTGTTGCTACCAGTGGGGTGTACCACTGGAGCACACGCCCCCTCCCACTGTGTTTACAGGGTCCACCCCTTGAACGCAGGGGTCGTTTGGTTGAGTCCAGGCGTAAGCGTGGTCACGCAGATAAAGCAATAAAAGGCCCAGGGGGCTGGGCGTGGCAAGTTAGTTACCGCCACCAACAGTAACTAGAGTGTCCTGTGTCCCCATTATTTATGCCAAGGCCAGGACACCACACTGGCGACGAAGGTGGTCTACGATCCACCCCACAGCATTACAGTGTGCCCCTCCGGCACCACCGCGACCCAGGCGTGCTCCGCTACACCTCGCCGTGCAAAGCCGCACGTGGCGTTTCATCGGGGACCCGGCGCTCCACTCACCGATGCCGGTCTGAGCCTCCGACTGCTTCCCGAGCCGTCTTGCTCCTGGTCGCCTCTGTCAGGTACCCCAGTGTGCCCCCACTGCTCCGCGCTGCCTCTGACCCTGGCTGCACCACTATACCCGGTCCCGGATCCCCAGTCGGCCGAACGGCTCTTCCGCGCATGCGCAGTGTGTTCACGCTCCACACTCCTGGCGCGCAACGCGGACGCTCGACTTCTCCTCACGCTTCTCACGTGAGCACGGACCCTCCCAACACTCACGCATCTCGCAGATTATCGCCTACGGCCGCTCCTGACTGCTGGTTTCCACTCCCAGGTGTTTTCAGCCACCCCCGCTGCCCTGTGAAGCGTCTCCTATCACCTGTGAGTCAGTGCCTCAGCCACCATGGCCACCGTCCCGCATCTGGAACCTTTCGCAGTCACAGGAAGCCCCCCCTCTCAAGCTGCCAAGTGGAAGAAGTGGGTTGAGCGGCTTGAGAATTATTTTGTCGCAGCCAATATTGCGGTGGGGCGTCAACGCGCGATGCTATTGCACCTCGGAGGTGAAGCCATCCACGACATCTCCAAAGACGTCACTGAAGGTGCCCCGCCCCACACGTATGCGACCCTGCGAGACGCCATCACGAGGTACTTTGAGCCATTCACTAGTGCTGACTACGAACGCTTTCTTCTGCGCCAAGCTCGCCAACTCCCTGAGGAGTCTGTGGATGTCTTCTACGCTCGGCTCAAGAAATTAGCCAGCACGTGCACTCTCCCGGATGCGGCTGATGAAATTCGCGCCCAATTTATACAAGGCTGTGCCTCCCTGAAGCTGCGAGAGAGGGTGCTTGAGACGGACGCAATGCCCATGCGCGACATCCTGGTCCTGGGGCGGTCCAAGGAACTCTCCAAAGCACGTGCCGCCCACATGGAACCAACTCCAACGACGACCATCAAAACGGAGCCCGTGTGCGCCGTCAGGTCGCAACCCACAGACAGCCGGGCGAGAACCCCTAAGAAAGGGCGACCGAAACCGAGCCAATCCGCCCACGACCAAGCCTGCATGTGGTGCGGAGGCGCCACCCCCCACAAGGGTGCCTGCCCGGCCCAGCCCATGGAAAAATCTGCAGCGCGTGTGGTAAGGCAAATCATTTTGCAAGTGTCTGTTTGTCGTCCCAGCGGAAGAAGCAGAGTGGCCCGCCCAGGAGAGTAAAGCATGTGGCGCCCGTACAGGACGCGTCGAACAGCAGCGACATGGACGACGACGAGGAGGACGCCAGGACAGTCCACGTGGTGCGCATGCTCAACGCCCTAGCAGCCGCGTCCTCAACCGAGCCGATGTGCACTGTCCAGGTGCTTGGCCAAGCAGTCAGAGCCCTCATCGACACCGGCGCCACGATAAACCTCATGGCTGCCAGCGTTTACCAATGCCTCGATGACGCCCCCACGCTTCACCCCACGAGAGTACAAGTGTTTGCCTACGGAACCAGGCGGCCGTTGCGCCTGTGCGGAGTGTTCCAGACGACGGTGGCCCACGACTCAACGCAGCTACCAACAAAGATCTACGTCTCCCAGGAAGGATCAGGCTTCCTCCTTGGTTGCAAGACGGCACGGGAACTCGGACTCATACACTTTGCCCTGACGGTGCAAGCCCAAGGCCTGGACCATCTGGTCACGGAACACTCCTCGCTATTCGACGGCATCGGATGCCTACGTGGCCCCCCCGTCCGCCTCCACATTGACCAGTCGGTGGCCCCTGTAGCCCTCAGGCACAGACGGCTCGCTTTTCACCTCCGGCCAAAAGTCGAAGCTGAGCTGAGGATGCTTGAACACGCTGGCATCATCGAACGGGTGACTGGCCCCACACCGTGGGTGTCCCCCATCGTGGTAGCCAAAAAGCCGAAGCAACCCGAAGCTGTGAGGATATGTGTGGACATGCGCCTCCCCAACCTGGCGATCAAGAGGGAACGTCACCTGACACCGACCATTGACGACATCATCGGAGAGCTGGCAGGGTCAAAATGGTTCTCTAAAATGGACCTGCGATCGGGGTACCATCAGATCCCCCTCCATCCAGACTCCCGCCCGATAACAACTTTCTCCACCCATGCAGGCCTGTGGAGGTACACAAGACTTAATTTCGGCATCTCGAGTGCGGCAGAGGTGTTTCAGAACATCATTCACAATGTCCTCCAAGGCCTCGACGGTGTGCTCAACGTGAGCGACGACATCCTGGTACATGCCCCAACATTGGAAGATCACATAGCACGCCTTCAAGCAGTGTTCAACAGGCTAAAAGAGAGAGGGCTAACACTCCACAAGGACAAATGTGAGTTCCTTCGCAGAGACATCAGTTTCTTTGGATATAGGTTCTCCGACCATGGAGTTGGCCCCGACCCGGACAAGGTCAAGGACATCCACGACGCACCACCCCCCACATCGGTGACAGCTGTCCGCAGCTTCTTAGGTATGGTGACATACTGTGGACGTTTCATAAAGGATCTGTCAGATCTGACAGGGCCCCTCCGCGACCTCACAAAGTCGAATGCCACCTGGGTGTGGGGCCCGGAACAGCAAGAGTCGTTCACGAAAACAAAAGCAGCCCTATCAGCTGACACGACCCTGGCCTACTTCAACCCACAACACGAATCACAACTGCTGGTGGATGCCAGCCCCACTGGCCTAGGAGCAGTCCTCTCGCAGCGACAAGCCTGCGGTGAGTGGGCCCCCGTAGCGTACGCCAGCCGCACGCTGACACCAACCGAACAACGGTATTCGCAAATTGAACGTGAAGCGATTGCCATCCTATGGGGGTGCCGCCACTTCCATATCTACCTCTATGGACATCCGTTCTCAGTGGTCACCGATCACAAGCCCCTCATACCGCTTTTCCAAGGTTCGTCCTCTCGCCCTCCACCGAGGATTGAGAAATGGGTACTGCAACTGCAAGAGTTCCACTTCACCGTAGAATACCAACCAGGCACGCGGAACCCTGCGGACTATCTATCAAGACACGCCCGCCCTGTCACCGATGCGGAAGCCGAGGAAGCAGCGGCCATGGAAGAGTATGTCCGGCTCATCGTCGAACGATCAAAGCCGCGTCCAATGTCCCTGGAAGAAGTTGCGAGCGCCACAAAGGAGGATGACTGCCTCCAGATCGCGATCCATGCCATTGAGTCCGGCGACTGGAAGGCCCTGCAATGCCCCGCATCATTTCGCACACTGGACGCCCAAGCCATCCTGAAAGCCCTGTACCAAGTCAAACATGAACTGTCTGTCTCAGCCGAAGGATGCCTCCTGAGAGGCCCGCGCCTTGTACTGCCCAGCAGCCTCACCCAGCATGCTGCTCGGCTGGCTCACGGTTCGCACCAAGGGATCGTCAAATCCAAAAACAGACTCAGAAGCAAATTGTGGTTCCCTGGACTCGACAGAACTCTCGAGGAAGTGGTTCAAAGCTGTCCAGTGTGCCTTGCGACAAGCCTACCAAACCCTCCGGCACCGGTAATCACCGAAGATGGGCCAACGTCCCCGTGGGTACGAGTGAGTGCAGATTTCGGTAGCCTTCCCGGGGGCAAGTACATGCTTGTCGTGGTGGACGATTTCTCCCGCTACCCCGAGGTAGAGATTGTAACGTCGACTGCAGCATTGGAAGTGATCCCAAAGTTCGAAAAGATCCTCGCCACACACGGGATTGTGAAAGAAGTCCGCACAGACAACGGACCCCCGTTCAATGGCAGCGAGTTTACGGAATACCTGCAAAGCCATGGCATCAAACACAAATGGATAACACCAAGATGGCCTCAAGCCAATGGGGAGGTCGAAAGGATAATGAGAACTCTGAACAAGACTATCCAAATTGCAGTAGCGGACGGTCACTGTCTGGAGCTGGCCATATATCAATTCCTCCGTGAATATCGCCAGACCCCGCACTGCACTACAGGAGTTGCCCCGAACAGACTCTCCTTCAACCGGGCGTTTGCTGACACCATCCCGCACCACAACATGTGGGAGCTAGCCCCAATCCCCAACAACAGATCCATGGAACAGCGCACCAAGAACAACCAGGAAGCATCCCGAAGACGGAGAGCCGCAGACAGCCCCATCCAAGCTGGAGACACAGTTCTGGTGAAAGACCGCCATCCCGGCGGGAAGTTCCGTTTGCCATTCGAGCTGGATCCCTGGAAGGTCACCGAGGTAAATGGAACAATGGTTACAGCCGTCAGGAACGGAGAAGTAGTCACGAGAAACATTTCCTTTTTCAAGCAAGTGCCAGAGAGAAGGAATGACACGGAACAAAATGACTGGCACGTTTGCCCACCGCGTGGACCATCAGGACCGACCGCACCAGACAACACGACCCTCCCGGCAAGTGACCTCACACCGAGCGATACCGAGACAGAAAGTCCACCCGAAGTCCCCAGTGCCGCTGGGACCAGAGAGGCGGAAGGAACACTCCCAGCCACGGCAGAAGATCGCAGCCAAGCCAGATACAGCCTACGCCCGTGCCCCAAACCTTCCCAGAGATACCGGGACTTTGTGGCCCAGTGCTGGCGGTGAAATGATCCAGAGGGGTGACCTCGCCGAGAAAGAAGTAAGACTGTTCCGTTTTATATATGATATGTTATGGTTTTTTTTGTCAGCAAATTCTGAGGCTGCACCAGAGACTGTCCAGCGGACTTTGTCAAACATAGCCGATCGGCTGTTACAGCGCCCTCGCTGACCAGAGTGACTTTTGTGCATTACTATGTTTCCCTGTTGTTTGTTTTATCCCTAGGTAAAGGAGGAATGTAGTGTTGCTACCAGTGGGGTGTACCACTGGAGCACACGCCCCCTCCCACTGTGTTTACAGGGTCCACCCCTTGAACGCTGGGGTCGTTTGGTTGAGTCCAGGCGTAAGCGTGGTCACGCAGATAAAGCAATAAAAGGCCCAGGGAGCTGGGCGTGGCAAGTTAGTTACCGCCACCAACAGTAACTAGAGTGTCCTGTGTCCCCATTATTTATGCCAAGGCCAGGACACCACAGAAGGGGTGAGTGAGATGTTTTTGAATCCCGCTCCTGGTAGTACATTAACGAACACAAAAATCGCCTACTGAGTGAATCTTTCTACAAGTGAAAAATCAACTTTTGGGCATCCAAAAAGTGGTTTGCATTTGTAAAAACAGCGTGTTTTATGTAAACTCGCTTGTGAGAGCTTTTTAAATCGGTCCTTTCATTTCAACGGTACCCCATGTTTTATACAAAACAACATTGACATTAGCAATACATACAAAACCTAAAAACACATAACGTTGAAATGTCAAAATGTAAATTAAAGCTTAGCAGAACGTCACCTTACAATTAAATAAATGAACCTGTAAAACAGAGGCACTTTTAAACTCATACGACTTACAATCATAACCCACGGTGCTAATTCGGAATGCTTGCAAAATCGGAAAAAGTTCTAAAGGTTGCTTAAGGCTGACATTTTTCAGTTATTTTGGTCCACTGTACCTTGAAATAAGCTGTTCTCCATGATGCGTTACTTCCTAAAGCATGCCCATTCGAAAGGCCAGCTCATATGCTATTTCCGAACGATGCACATCTGTCCTCAAATAAAAATAGACTGAGAATGCCAGCTGGTAAGAGTGCCATACAGAATGGGAGTGAGAAAATACGAAGAATGCTGTGGGCTGCAGAGTGATCTGGCAAAACTGTGATTCTCATAATTCTCATTTAGATCAAAGTCAATGGCCTATAGGCCTACATGCACATAAAGAGCCTCAAAATAAATACATGGCGCTGCCACATTGATAATAGTTGTTCACACTCTACGTATAAAGACAAGGGGTTTCTTTTAAATTATTATTGGTGTAAGTTCCCCAATGTTGTGTTTTAAGGATAGGGTAAATTATTAAGGAGTCTTGTGGGCTCAGAGAACAAGGAGCACGAATGCCAAGTTGCTTTGTGAGGTCCTTAAATACCACATCCTTTGCTAAGGAATAGTGGGTACATTATCCTATAAAACACGTGGCCACCGCCATTCCATGCCCTCTTTAATGCTGGGCGTTCCAACTCATAATAACTACTTGTTTTCATACAGCACTTCGTGACAAACTAATGCCATTTCCAAGCACTCTATAAGCGTAACTATAAGCGTAACTAGTGTCATTGTTACCCAAGGTAAGGCGCGCAACATGTTTACCGACTTTTAAAGAGTGAGCAGGTCTTGCTAGGATTCGAACATAATAAGGTTGTCAAAGATGAATGTGTAACTCACTTAGCCATCCAGCTTCTTAAAGATAACAGATTTCTCCAGGATGCAGTTAAAACAGATCAATGTGGAATTGGCAATGTGAGAAAAAAACTAATATGCAACCAGAAAGCTGCCTGTCTGTTGCAATGAACGGAAGAAAGGCACTAATGAATTAGAGCTATCTGTTCAATTCTATTCTTGAAGTCTTGTATAGCGCATGGCTGCCCGGAGTCCTCCTCGCGCTGCCATAGACACTGTGAATGGTCAGAAATGCCCTATTACTTACCGGTAATCTTCATTACTCCTGGTCGCGTTGTCGTCGTCCCTTCATTAACAAAGTGAGATAACCTATCTTACAGACAGAAAGAAAAGAACGAAGGAATGCTGTCCCTACCCCAGCCCCTCCCTTCGGGAGTACATAAGCATACCTATCCCAGCATTCCTCCTGAGAATACCAAGCCCAGCGGAAGGCCGACAAAACAAAGAGGGAAGGTGGGAAGTTATGAAGGGGACGAGGACAACGGGACCAGGAGTAATGAAGAATACCAGTAAGTAATAGGGCATTACTCCCAGGTCCCTCTGTCCTCGCCCCTTTCATTAACAAAGTGAGAATACCCAAGCAACCACCGACATTCATCCAAAACAAACCACCAGGACACAGCATACAGCAAACCCAGTGATTTATTGAACAGCAGAACAAGAAATTCAGGAGCACACAGGATGTAGTACCCTCAAACTAAAATTAGCATTATCCCCCAGCAAATTCTGGAGCCGATAATGCCTCACAAAGGTATTAGAGGATGCCCAAGTGGCCACCCTACAGATCTCGGACAGGGCAACCCCACGAACCTCAGCCCAGGAAGCCGCCAGCCCCTGAGTCAACCGCCCCCGCACCCCAACTGGAGTAAGAGACCAAGAAAGAGAGTAAGCCACCTCAATGACCTGTTTAAGCCAACGACCAATGGAAGCTGAAGAAGCCTTCTCACCACGAAAGGCAACCCCAAAGGAAACAAAAAGGGAGTGAGACTTCCGAAAGGAACTCGTGCAATCCAGATAGACATGCAAAGCCCTGCAAACATCCAGCAGAGACCAAGGAAGGTCATCGGGAGAGTCAAGATCAGCACTCAAAGCAGGCAAGAACAACTCCTGGGTCAGATGGAACTGAGAAGACACTTTGGGAACAAAAGAGGAATTCAGCCAAAGGCCCACCCCATCCTCCAAAAAGGACAACAACTGTTCCTGAGCCATCAGAGCCCCCGATTCCCCCAGGCGACGAGCCGAAGTATTGGCCACAAGAAAGACCACCTTAAAAGTAACAAACTTGATGTCCACCTCAGACAAAGGCTCAAAAGGAGGAGCCACCAATGCTCTCAGAACCAAAGGTAAATCCCGCAATTAAAAGGTAGGCCACACCACAGGAGGAGATAAGGAAAAACTCTGCAACAGACATAGGGCCCGATTACGATTGCAGTGAATCCGCATCCTCCAGGTCGGCGGAAGCCACCGCCGGCCCGGAGGATGCGGATTCACCGCTGCGTTCAGAGAAATTACCCCCCGCCGAATTAGGATGGCGGGGGGGTGATCTGCGGACGGCAAGACCGTCCGCCGCGTTTCCGCCACGAGACCGCGGCGGAAAAGCTCTAGTATGGTGGCGGTGTCTATCAGACACCGCCAGCCATATTAGGATTTGCAATTTGATATGCCTTTCCGCGGTGGCAATGCCGCCACGAAAAGGCATACGGTCTTTTCTTTGGGGGCCCGTTGCGGGCCCCCAGAGTGAAGGGGGGGGTGGGGGTGCACATGGGGGGTACCTATGGTACCTCCCTGCATTTGCATGCACGAAGCGGCAGGCACCGCGCGGTGCCTGCCGCTTTGTGCATGCAAATGCACTGCTTGCATTTTTAACATTGCGGCGGGTGCTGCTTCAAGCAGCACCCGCCGCAATGTTACACATACAGGATGTGACCGCCAGGGTGGTGGTCACATCCTAATTTGCATGGAGGAACCGCCGCTGCCCCTGCGGATGGTCCCTCCACCTCTGGGGTGGCGGACGGACGCAGGTTCGTCCGCCATCCTAATAGGGCCCTAAATCTTCCACATCCAACAAATTCCCCCAAGGAGAACCGAAGGCTCGTATAGCGGCCTACTGAGCCCTCAAAGTGGAAATCACCAATCCTTTCTCAAATTCCTCCCAAAGGAACTGCAGAACCTCCTGCAAAGAACAAGTCAAATTGGGCAGACCCAGAGCCAGACACCAACTCTAAAAATGACCCAATGACGTCCATAAGAGTTCAAGGTAGAAGGCTTATGAGACTGCTGAAGAGCCACCGCTGAATGCTCCAGAAACCCCCAATGTCGCCACACCTGCCTCTCAACTTCCATACCGACAGCTACAGCTGAGGGACAGCTGAGGGAGAGACAGCATAGGAGCAGACCACAGGGGAGATGGATGGCAAGGGAGAAACCAGGGACCCAGCACAGCCAACAGCCGCAGAGAGAGGAACCATAACGGACGAAGCCAAAAAAAAAACACCACAATCACCTCCTGGACTCCCAGCACAGGTGAGCCAAAAACTGGGGAATCAGAGCCATCGGAGGGAATGCATTCAGGAGACAAGATGGCCAAGGAATGGTCAGAGCATTCACCCCCAGGAGCCCTCTTGACCAACCTGGGAGCAGAACCGAGGCAGCTGGCATTGTGCCGGAAAGCAAAGATGTAGAGATAGGGAAGACCAAACCTCCCGCACACAAGCTGAAAAGCCACTGGAGTCAGAGACAACTCCTGAGAGGAGGGCAAAAAATGGCTGAGAGCATCCGCCACCCCATTTTCCACACCCTGAATCTGAACAGCAGATAGAGACAGCAGATGCCCCTCTGCCCAATAAAACAAGGGAAGCACCACAGCATTCAGAGACTTGGACCGGGAACCCCCCTGATGATTCAGGTAGGCCACTGACACCATGTTGTCGGAATGCACCACTACAAAGCACCTGGACAATTGGATGTGAAACCCCATCATAGCCCGATACACTGCTGTCCACTCCCAATAATTAGGAGAACTCCGACCTTCAAGAAGGGACCAACGACCATGACGAGACAGAGTTGCTCCCCACCCGAAAGAACTGGCATCCACAATCAGGAATCCTGTAGGAGAGGGTTGAAGCGGCAGCTCCCGAGAAAGATGGTCCTATACCATCCACCAGAGCAGGGCAGGGAGGATGGAAGGGTACACCAGAACCCAAAGTGCCAGATTGCAAGACAACTGATTCCAATGAGCCAACAGATACAACCACAAAAAAAGGAGGTGAAAATGAGTCCAAGCCACCGTAAACACCATCACCGCAATGAGACCTAGAACCCGCAACCAAATCTGAACTGAAAAGGAACCCTCTTTCCAGAACCTCCAAGCAAAGGAAACACACACACGTCTCCACCCGAGGGACCGGTAGGAACACCCTGTTGAGATCAGTCCGAAAGCGAGCCAAGACAAGTCCTGAGAGGGCTCTAGCTGACACTTTGGAAGATTCAGAAGAAACCCATGAGCCCTCAACAAGGAGCACATCACTTCCCGATCCAAAACAAAAATCGAACCAACATCTTACTATAAATATTTGAGTATCTTTTTGTACTGCAGATGTTCTTTCGTCAGACAAAAAGAAATGCTAAGGACCAAAGCCCTGTCACTAGAGGCCGCCACCATGAAATTACCAAAACAACTCCTTGGCCCAAGTCTAACTCCCATGCTGAAAGTGATGAAGGCGAGGATAATCAAATCTCTGTTGTATGGACAGGAGATCATGAATGGCACAACTAGCTAATTACTAAACAAATTAATAACCAAAATCTTTAAACGTGCCTTCCGTCTACCAAAATCAAGTTCACCATCGCAGGTTCGTCTTGAACTGGGCCTATTGGATCATCACAGCGTTGAGGCCGGCGCATTTATAAAATTCTGCAACAGACTGCACCATTCAAGGGAGGGCTCCCTGGAGGTTAAACTTTGGTGAGAAATATCGAAATGCCACTCCAGCCTGAATCACCGGCAACACCTGGATCACAGCTTAAAACTACTAGGAGTCAAAGAACTCTGGGCAACAAACCCCTCCCAGCAGGTGCTAAAGGCTGTTATTAAGAAGAGCGTCCGATTGTGGTCATTTCATTCAGACAGGGCAATTGTGTCAAAAAAGAAACATGCCTAGGCAGTAATCTCTAATTTCAAACCAGGAGTTGAGTCGCCTCACTTATCAAGCACTTTTTCATTTTACTTGAAACAAAAGTTCTTAGCTCTAAGGATGGGTGACTCGCCATTTCTAAAGAACCTGCCCGACTGGCGTCTCCCAGATAACAACATCGAATGCAGGATGTGTGGCTATCACTCTGAAGCAATGGAACACATAGTTTGTGCATACCCCGCTATGCTCATAGACAGACGGCTACTACTGCGGGGCGAATGGATCAGGCTAGGAGTTCAAACCTGCCACCAGGCCATAATAGCATCCCTATACCCTGAAAACACCAAGCTGAACATTGGGCTCACTAAACTAGTCAACAAAGCATCAAAGCAGCTGGAAGAAATTAGCACCGCCAAATCTCCCACACCTCAGCATGGCGTCAGCCAGCCTGCTGGATTAACAAAAGAACCTCAGACTACTAACATCAACCATACTGTTCCCGGTCCCCAAGGCAAACATTATATGTCCACAATGCATTCGAAGGTTTTAAATAATTTATAAGTTCTGCATTCTATTTTTAAACCTGTGGTTTTTTTTGGTTTTTTTTTTTTTAATTTCAAGTTGACCATCATTATTGACAATGCTTTAGTGGGTTTCTACTCAGTGGTCCATTTTACGATGAACCAATCAAGTTTTAATTTGTAATGGTTTTAACTAAATAATAAAGAATATATATTGACTTCCCGATCCACCAACAACTGGTCCAAAGAGGGAGTATGAATCAACTAATCGTCCAGGTAAGGTAAATCAGGATGCCCAGAAGATGCAAGGAAGCCACCAATGGAGCCCCCACCTTGGTGAGCACCCGCGGAGCCGAACTCAGTCTGAAAGGCAGGATCTGAAACTGAAAATGGCAGCCCTGAATTCAAAACCTCAGGAACCGCCGAGAGTTGGGGTGAATCGGAATGTGATAATAAGCGTCATGGGGATCAAGGGTGCACATGAAATGGCCTGGAAGAACCAACTGAATCACCCATTGAAGAGTCTCTATCCGAAAAGGCAGACGACCCACCCATTTGTTACGAGTCTTTAAATCCAAGGACCAGCATGAATCCCCCGTCACTTTAGGAACCAGGAAAATCAGGGAGTAAAATCCCCTCCCCACCTCCAGAGGAGGAACAACCTAAATTGCCCCTTTGCGCAAGAGAGACTCGACCCCTGGAGATAGATCAGACCTCTTGGCCAGACACGATGGCCAAGAAGTCGGACGAATCCCTGATTCTGGAGGAGACTCAAAGAATTCGATGACTTGACCCTGATGAAAAAATGAAAAAAAAGCACCCATATGTCTGAACATGATTGCACCCAAGCCGAAGGAAGAACCGCAGCCGACCTCCGACCAACAATCCGGGACCTGCAGACATATAGTCAGGAACAAGGTTAGAAAGAGGGGACTTAGCCTTCCTGTCCCGACCCCTGCAAGCAGAGAACTTCCTGTGACCCCTGGAAAACTGCCTACGAGAGGGAGGATGGGAAAAAGATTTAGGCTTAGGGAAAACTCCATTAGCAGAGGTCTGCTCAAAGGAAGAAGAAGGCTTTTTCTCCTTAAACAATTTAGGCAATTTCCCCTCCTACTCCTCCTCAAACATCATAGTCCCCTGAAAAGGCAGGCGAAGAGTGCTAGTCTTCTGAGCGTAGTCCGTTTTTCAGTCCTTCAGCACCAAATTGCGGCGGGCAGCCACCCCCGCACCACTGGACAGGGCCGAGGCCCGCACCACATTGAAGGAGACATCAGAGAGGAACTCCACCTGTCTTTGATATGCTCCAAAAGCCCAGAACAGTTGGAAGCATCATCCATCGACTGATACAGAGCTTTGATTTCAGAAATGAGGGATTGAGCCAACTAAGTCCCATAAATGACATGAGAACCAGAGTACAACTTTTTGAGGGAAGCATCCACCTTTTTATCAACTAGATCTTTAAGCACTGCATCTTCTGCCAAGGAAGTGCGACCCACAAGACTGGCCACAAATGAATCAATAGGAATAGAGTCAGGTAGTTCTAAAGACATATACTGAAAAGGGTATAGTTTTGCCATAAACCGTGGAAGCATGATACGGTCGGGATCCTTCCTTTCCCACTTCAAGACCTCACTGATGTAAGGATGGACAGGAACATTGACAGCGACTGAACTCTGGAACTGCCGCAACAAGAAACCACCGGATGTGCTAGGAGCCTCTTCTTTCGGAAAACCCATGTTAGATTGGACATGTTTAATCAATTCTGGCAACATATCTTTGTCAACATACTTTCCCTTATGCTCCACACCCTCCATCCATTCATCCCCCGTACCAGAAGAATTTGAGGAATGAAGAGGCAGAGAGCCCTTGGGATGAGACCCCCCCCCCCATCTCACGCAGTCTCCTTGATCCTGGCATCATTCCCCTCCTGGCGGCGTTTAGACATGGCTGGAGAAGGAGACAAAGAGGACAAAGAGGAAGAGGAGGAGAAGAAGCGCTCCATATGGTGTCTCTTACGAGTATGCCTATGAGAAAATAGAGCCAGGAACCACAGGTGACAGTCCCAGGCAAGCACTACCACCAGAAAGGCAAAGAAACGGACCAGAACCTGCAGGAGAGTCAATGTCCAGTGACAACCGAGAAGGTCAAGTGCTCTGGAAACTCAGAGGAAGAACCTCGAGAACCCACACAAAGGACTCAAAGTACAAAATCCTGACAGAATTTTTTCAGCACCTGGTATTCCCTAGGTGGTCTCCCATCCAGGTACTAACCAGGTCCGACCCTGCTGTATCACTCCCGATCAGATAAGTGGAGGTGCTGTCAGGGCGAGTGGCTGCAGGCTATTTGAAGACAAATGAGGCCAGAAAACTGCAAAATGAAGCAAATCAATCCTGCTATGCGGACTTACCGAAGGCCGGCTCCTGAATGCCCTCCGCATAGGAGATCAGTACAGCATCGCCTGACTTCCGGTCCCGTCTGGTACCCGCAAGTCAGGCATCACGACCCGGAAGAGGGCCTGTAGTCATCACCATCTTGCTGAGAGGGAAAAGTTGCGCCTCCCGACGAGCCTGGCAACACGAGAGGCGCAAACTAGGACCCCTGCGGTGAAAACCGCCTAAGGAAAACTCCAACTCCCCCCAAGCCCGTCAGGGAGGGAGAGGAAGTCACACCAGAATGCCCACACTACGCAGCAGTAAAAAAACATAGGTAATCCACAGGAGCGTTCATGCTCCTGCATTGTCCCCTTCTGTCAGTAGACAGAAAAAAAGAACAGGAGGAATGCTGGGATAAGTACGCTTATGTACTCCCAGAGGGAGGGGGTGGGTAGGGCCAGCATTCCTTTGTTCTTTTTTTTGTCGGTGAGATATGTTATCGCGCTTTGATAATGAAGGGGACGAGGACAGGAGAAGTGCCGGACAGGCTATCGGGCGTTTTGGTGCTGGGGGGTGATTTCTTTGATGGGGACCTGCGTGTGCTTAAGACCATTCGTTTTGATTTGTTTATTTAGAAGCACACGCAGGTCCCCATCAACGAAATCAGCCCCCACTGCAGTGAAATCAACTCCCAGCTTGTCAGCACACCAAAAAGCCCGGTAGCCAGTCCGGCCCTGGACAGGAGGGACCTGGGGGTAATAGAGCTGGTGGGAAGTTCAAACGATGAACAGCCAGGTCTTCAAAGCCTTGTGGGAAAAAAGCGCACTGAATTGGTACATACGTAATGAATCTGAAAGGAACGTTCCACACTTAATTAAATGCTTAAGTTAGTTTGCTCATGAAGAGTTGCTTTTAACGCTCTATGCTTAGCCTGCAGGTACCAGGGTGTGTGTCACCTGAATATCGAATCAACAGAATATTGAGGACAGAATATCGAAAATAAAATATCTACAGCTAAGTCTAGGTTTTCCATAGTTAATATACGTACCTTTACATGTATCTTCAAGGTAAGCAGATGTGCAGTTACGACGATATTCCTTTCCCGATATTAGTAAGTGACAATAGTTTTTCAGTCGATATTCAGTAGTATAATATTCCCAAAGTCATTTTGGCATCATAAATAGCCTACTGTGAACTTTTATAGAATTCCTCTGACATCACAACCAATTTGTAACTAATGACTGCATCTATGATACTTCTGACCGAGACTCATTCTGAGCTTCAACTTGACCCTGTTAACATTCGGTTTGCCTGTTAAAGAAGTTATGCGGCATAACTCTTCCCTTCTTTTATTTCCTCTCCTGTATGCTGGTATTTCAAGGTTCAGGCTATCTTTCCACGTAACACTAATATTAAGATTACTTAACTGCATCAGATTTACTCTGATTCTTAATATTTCTCATCACGTTGAATCAAATGAGATTAAACTCAACCCTATTATAGGACACCCAATGAATCAACGCTGAAAATGATCGCCCACCCACATCAACCTTACAAGGGGTGCAGGTTTATTCAGCATCCACTTGAAAATATATTTCAAAGCACTCTCCCAAAACAAAGTGAAAATTCTCTGAGGAAGTTGGGGGGGGGGGCAAAAGAGCTGAAATTAATACAACATTAACCCTTGAGACACTCAAGTTATCAGCATGCAATAGATAATTATGGACACGAGGGGCAAACAGACCACGTTTCTACTCTAAAAATGGCCAGCTAAGGGAACTCCTATAATCTCACCCTAAACAGCAATATGCTTCCTTCTAGTATATATGCTCTTCCCTCCATATCCCCCCCCACTTCACAGGATGAAAAAACGTGTGCAGCAGATAAAAATAAAGTGCCTGATACATATTTTTAGTGCCATAGTTCAAGTCTTACTGTTCGGACTCCACCCAATTAACAAACTCGCTTTTTAGTTTTTGAAAAGCAGCAAACCCTACACAAAAGTGGAAGTCTCCCATTCTTCAGGCCATAGTAAAAGCCTCTAGAATAGTAACCTTCATAGTCAAACATTTCACATGAACTACAGCTGAGCTTCCAGAATCTGAAGTAAACGCCAAGATGAAACTAGAGATCTGGCTGGTGGAGGATGAATCAAAAGCTAGAGCCCAAACCTCTCTTCTGAATTACTTCACAATACTACTGGAAAGCTTTAACTGCTGCCTAGAGCAGAATGAGGCCAGAGTAGAAAGAACAGGAGAAACCCCATCCTTGTAAAGCTACAAACTCAGAGGAATTCCATAAGATGCACTGATGCTATGCTCACCATGCCTTCTATAAGCCTGCATTGTTAGATAATGTCTGGGATATCTGCTGTGCCACTAAAGCCCCAGCAGTTCTTCCCTTTGTGTGATCAACGCATGGGAATAAGATGGAAAGGAGGGAAGGCACAGCATATTACTGTGTCCTCTGAAGATGCAGGTATCACCCAAATGCAGCAAATACTTGTACGGAGACTGTGCCCACCTACTATCAGAGAGATTGCAAATTGTAACCTCAGGCTACCAGTATAATGCAGTCAATGCTGATGTTCTATGCCTCCACCCTGCACAGAAGCTCTTACCTAGAATTTTGGTGCCTGGGGTCTAAAAAGCCAATAGGGTATTTCATCTGATTATGTACAGACTATTAAAATATCCACTGATCATTGGACACACACCCTGAAGAGTATGAGGGCACACTGAATGTCTCCAGGGAAACATCTACACGTGACCTGAGAAAGCAACCTCAAAGGAGCGACAAAAAACTCAAACAGAAGAGATTTGATCAACTTTTTGGAGATGATACGAAACACATCCAGAATGATCCTGGGATATGGGAATATCCCTTAACGCTGTTATGCTCTGGTAAAATGATAGTGAGAAATGTGTATTTTGTATTACAAAGAGGAGTATTGATAACATATTTACCACCAATGATTTGGAAAATACTCCAACTTGATTAATAATTAGACTAATTAAACACATTGCTTAATCAAACTGGAATAACATTATGCAAATGTATTCCTAAGAGTTTAGTAGTCACTCCCAGCATGTCGACATTCTTCTTGAAGGTCATACTACATATAGAATTATAAATGTGTAACAGTGAATAATAGGGGTGTTTTTCACCAAGGGGTTCTGGGTGGCATTGTTAGAAGTGATAGCCTTAGGGTGGTCTTCCGCACACTCTTTGCCTGTTTGCCTCACCTTTTTGCTGATTTATTTTTGTTGGCCTTGCGACTCGGAGCACTATACCACAGTCAACCAGTGCAGAAGTGCACGTGCTTCTCGCCAAACATGGTTTGATTGACTTATCCACAATTGGAATATTTAATTTTTTCTTCAAGTCCCTAGTAGAGTTCACTACATGTGCCCATGGTCTGTAAATTAAATGCTAATAGTGGGCCTGCAGCACTGATTGTGCCACCCAAACTAGTAGCACTTTAAACATGTCTCAGGCTTGCCACTGCAGAGCCTGTATCTGCATTTGTCACTGTCATGTCGACTTTGTATTTAAATTCCATTGCCAAGCCTTAAACTGCCCTTTTATTACATATAATTCACCCCTAAGGTAAACCCTAGGTAGACCTAAGTCCAGGGTGCTGCGAAATTAAGGTACACCATGTTCTGTTAAGCTTTGCATGTCCTGGATGTGAAAAAAACCAAATTCGTTTTTCACTACTTTGAGGCCTACTCCTCTTGTAGGTTAACATTGGGAATGCCTTATTACACTTATAAGCTGTGATTGCTGTGAAAATATTGATTGGTTGAATACTCGAATTAATTTGTAATTGATTCATGTGTTATACTTGTAATGTTTATTTTGATTATTGTGTTAGTCTGTCTATATGTTCAATGTTGAAACAAAAAGCATGTTTCCCAACTCTGTTTTCCAAAACTAAATGAAATGGTTTTCCTTAAAACAGGTTCATAAATAGTTAACGTAATAAATTATGGAGACCAATACCGTTCGAGTTTGGTCTTAGTCCGTTGAAGTAGAAAACAGCATTGTAAGCTGTCAGCTAGACATTTTGTTCTCTGGGACTTTTAGGAAGACGGCATTTCTCTGTTCTTAGAACTGAGTCCTTGCAGCCTGTATCCAATACACATCAGGGATAGGTAACAGCAGGACTTTCAGCATTCCCCCTAGACAGCCACACACAAAGGAAGGGTAGGTTTGAATGAGTCGACATCTATACCCTAATGGGGCAGTCTTGGCTGGATGGGAAGGAGGAGATGACACTTACAACTGAATAGGCATTTTAGTGTCCCCACACAAAGGGCTGTATACACCCCTGCAGTAAGTCTCGAGACAAAACTGGGAGTGATGAATTATGTGCAATTAAAAGCCCCTTTTTTTTTTTTTTTTTTTTTTTTAGAAGACCTTTATTTGCATCATTAGGATAAACATGTACGGGCCTACAACCATTCCGGCCGGCCACAAATCAAATACAATCAAGAAGCAAAAGAGGCAACACGAGGCCAGGTGGCAGGCAAGCAAACATAATCGAACAATGCTCGAAATGGGAGAAGCAGCAATGACGGCCCAACATCAGGATCAACGAGGTTTATTTTATAATGAGGGGACAAGGCTCATGGCTGACTCACAAATACGGAAAAACCCAGAAACAGGATTGTACCCATGCCAGAACGAGAGGAGGAGGGGGGGGAGGGTGGGGGGAGGAGGATGTAAGGGCTTGATACGACCATAGCACAAACAGACGCAAAATGTAGTGGAGAAGCATACAAGTGCTACCAAGATCCAATGACCCCCACCCAATAACACGCTAACGGAGGCAAGGGGAACGGAAAAATGTACGAATCAAGCCCAGGTCTCACAATTCGAGCCTGGGAAAAAGGGGGAAGGGGGGGGGAAGGGGGGAAAAAATAGGAAGGAAACTAGGGGGAGGAAACCAAAAAAGGGACAGAAAAAGGGGAGGAAAAGGAAGGGAGAAGAACAAAATAAAGAAAATAAAAGTGAAACACAATCGTGCGAGACGGCCGCCACCCCGGGCCAAGCAACCCGTGGCTAATAGTACAGAAGAAAGTGTTAGCTGGCGAAAAGAAGGGTATGGCAATCGCAACGAAGCATCGAAACCGAGAAAAGCGGCAAAGCAATAGACCCCAACCCACCCAAGCCTGAGAAGCGAGGACAGAAGCGGCACCGCTATAAAGGGATAGAAAAGGGCCATAGAACCAAAAGAAAACATCCGAAAGACCCCACCCACCCGTCCCACCCCGCACCCTTGCAGAAGGCTACGGCCTACCCTCCAAACAGCGTGCCTGTCGCCCTAATCCGAAACCCGAAATATAGTGAAAGAAAAGTAAAGGAAGAAGACAAAAAGAGAAGGGGATAAAATACAAAACAAAAAATAAAATGTGAGGGAGGAGCCAGAGGATATGAACAAACACATTCGGCCACGACCCTCCCCGGCCAACAAATGAACAAATGTCAAATCAGTACTACACCTTCACGTACAGCAAGAACCACAGGGAGGGGGAGGAGGGAGAGATCGTAACGTTTCCCCGTGTCGGGAATACAGACATCAAAGCAACGGGCCGGTGGACCAGCAAACTATCATGTCGTGCAACTCACCCCCAACCCTTTCTGATCACGAAACCAACCCAATCAAGGATAATGTGGAGCGGACCACCCAGCAAAAAATAATCATAACGTAGTCCAGAGTCACGATAATTATATAAATCAGGTAGAGTTTTCGTACGGAGGGAATACAAAAAGTCAATTAAGCAAATCAATTGTAGCAATAACGACAAGGCAAGCAAAGGCAAGCCGGAGTCCAGGTGCGCAGTTCGACAGTAC
Organism: Lissotriton helveticus; assembly: GCF_964261635.1. NCBI lineage: Eukaryota > Metazoa > Chordata > Amphibia > Caudata > Salamandridae > Lissotriton > Lissotriton helveticus. Next base: position 263,418,524 of record NC_136071.1, read on the forward strand.
AAAGGTATCCCTCCAGTACAAAAGTTCGAATCCAACAAAGCGGGAGCAAACAGCGGCCCACCATGAGTCCCAGGCACCTGAGAAGAAGCAGATCTCCGCGGCGTGTGGAAGTCCTCGGAATCCAGGCAACGAGGAAGCAGAGGGTCAAAAGTCACCGGCCCATCCAGCGGCCGAAGAACAACAACAGCAACTCCTGGCGCAGCCGAAGGGGGCGGAGCAATGGCGGCATCAGGACGATAGGGGTGCATGAAAGAGCGGCGGCCCAAAATGGCGGCGAGCCGCACGGGGTCAGCAGAGGCACCGGGGGCCAAAACAGCATACAATGACAACAAGGCGTCCAGGACATCTCCGGGCGTGGGCGCTCAAGTACACACCCAGGCCTCCGCACAATCCGGCCGGCAAGGAGCATTGGTGCAGAGCGGAGTGTCTCCCACGTTGTCGGCAGCCATCTTGTGAGTTTCGCCGCCCCACACTCCACTGTGGGCCCCCAAACAGTTCCCAAATGAAGGACTTTACAGACCCCCGGAGGCTCCCAACAACGGCCTCACCGGCACAGAATGGGAGAGCGTCCGATGGGGGGGGATCTTCTCCGAACAGCGGCAGGCCCCACAGGCGAGAGCCAGGTGCGGGGTCCAGGACCGCCGGACAGGACAAAGGCGAAGGGACCCCTTCACACGGTCAGCCCCCAACACAGCTCATCCCCCTCCAGCCGCACGGCCCAGTCATCGGGCCGGTTCAGGATCTCCGGGGCACACGCATAACGGTTCCCACCAGTGGCTCACTTTCGCGGCCGGGGCTGGCAAACTCTTCTCCGCCGGTCGGGTCCCGCAGGAATCACGCCTCCGCCGGTCGGGTCCCGCAGGCGAGGTCCCGGTCTTGAGCGCCCGGAGGCCCCAATCTCACCGAGAGCACAGCTGCGGATCCACAGCACCCAGGGACCTCTGGATCAGACGGTGAGTAAGAGTGGGTGTTCAAAGTTCGAATTCTGTATGGAAGTAGCGTCGCAGTGCAGGCTATATGACAGGATAGTCGAAGTTAGCCGGAGGGTCGACGGAGCCGAGCTAAAAGGCGGCCATTACGTCCGCGAGCTAGGCTCCTCCCCAAAAAGCCCCTTTTTAAAGTCACCTCCACTTCAAAGGCACAACTAGGTATAAGTACTGGGTCGCTGACCCCACCAAATCAAACACTGCTGGACCTGTAAAGAACTCTGCCAGGTGGAAGAATTGCTATGCTGCTACAAGGACTTCCACTCTGCTGGACTGCTGCTCCGGAAGAACTGCTTGTCTGCTGTGCTCCCCTGCTGCCTGCTACCCCACCCTCTGCCCTGCTAAGTAAGAACAGGAGTATTTGTCTTGAACCTAGAGTGATCTCCAAGGGCATACTAGCATGTGTCCTGTTTTGAGACTCAGGGATATCAAATTCTTATCACCTGCTCCTGTGCTTTTTCCATTGGAAGTGGATCCAGATGCTTGCTATTTTGAAAACAACACATCTCCTGTTGCATGAAGCAGAATCGACGCATCATCACTGTTACGGGAACAGAACTAGCACATCGCACTTGGAACCAGTGCATCTCCATCAGAACTGACACATTAGAACCACTGCATCGCCGCCACTGCAGCGAGAGTCAAATGACGTATCTCCTTGACTTCATCGAAAAACCTGGTGCATCGGCTTCAGAACCAACACATCTCAGACAAAGCACTTCATCTTTGGAATCGGTGAATAGCCATCATTGTGTGAAGAAAATTGATGCATCACCTCGACTGTGGTATCCACACCGACGCATCACTCGGCTGCACCCATCATGTCGCTGTTGTGGCCAGGATCAAGGTACTTTTTTTTAGTGGGTCTTGCGTGTTTTCTGTATTTGTCCCTCACCCCATCACAGTGGGCCTCAACTCTTGACTTTTCCCTGGTCCAGCTATGATTGCAAGCATGGGAGTTGAAGAAGCACTGGAATCCCTTTCGCATAGGTTACACTCTAATACCACAGTTGCCATAAGATATGGCACCCGAGGGGAAAAAACAACCCAATTGCTTCAAAAGAGGGCATCCGGCAACGGTGTGTCTTGGCCCCCTTCCTGTTCCTAATTTGTACAAACGGTTTGAAGGCCTTTTTATTAAGCAGGGAGCTTGACTTTCCTAAAATTGGTAGCAAATCTGTCCCTTTATTATCTTACGCCGACGACACATTGTTAAAGGCAATGACAGCTAATAGCCTCCAGAAATCCCTCAAAGCTTTTATTGATTTTACATCATCACTTGATTTAAAAGTCAATTTTATGAAATCATAAATCATAGTATGTGGCCCTAAGTCCACAAAAATAACCAGATGAATTGGTAACCACTTTGAGCAGCAAGAGCCCATCACTCAAGTAGGGCCATGGATGGGCTATTTCAATTTGCATGTAAATTAGAATACAAGCCTGTGAGGGAATTAATCACTCCTGTGAGAGGCTGCGCGAGGCGGCCGACTCCCGGCCCCAGGCTCCCGACTCCCGACTGGCTCCCGACCACCGACGGCGGGGCACGAGAGGCCCAAGCGGCCACAGTGAGCAGAACAAGAGGAGCTGAGCTGAGTCAGATCTGGACTGCACGTAGGCCGCAGAGGTAGCTGAGGTTGCTTGGCTCGGTTCTGTGGCTTGGCGGCCCTGAGTCAGGCAGAGGGCAGCTGACTGGACATGAGACGGGGTGAGTCCCAAACCCTAGGTCGCGTTCCTGCACTCTTCTCGCAGCTTCACTCTTTATAATGCTAAATGTCTCTCTATTGCAAGAGTGTGGAGACATCACAAAAGTCGTCATTTACAAGTTTTGGAAAATAAATTAACTAAAAGATTATTGATGACACCGAACAGTGCCCTCACTTTCTTCTGCCCCTTTTTTTTCTATGGCAAAAATGTGGCTGTCGGAAGACTTAATGGTTTCAAGAGAAGTAATCATAGACTGCAACAATTTGGCCAACGCAGTAAAGATACTATGGCTCTGCTTCTTGAGGGATAAATATCACGAGATAGGATTAGGACATTTTTATGATAACCCCAAAAGTATTCCACCGAATGCCAAAGCTATCATTTAAGAGGCGTATTACACCAGGGCCTTCATGCGCTGTACACAACATGATTAGATGGGCTTATCACGGATGTCCCCTGTCCCACTGCATTTTTATTTAACTTTTAATACTAATTTGCAAAATAGATTTTATTTAACTAGCATTTGTTTATGCACTGTGCACCTTTTGCTTGCATTTCCATGCCAAAGAGGGTGGGCTGATAAGCTCATGCCTTGTCCGTGTGATAGCTCTACAAGCCAAAGCACTATGCACTTTGTTCTATTCTGCACCTTATATTAAATTTCGTGGAGTACATTTTTGCCCCATTATTAAGGAAAATACGCCCCTGCACATACATTTATGGTTTTAACTTCTTGCACACACAGGCCACCACTAATATCTGCATTGCTGTAGCCAATTACATAAAGGTTTCTATGACTATTAGAAAGCGTTATGAATACAAGTTGTTGATAATGAATGGTTTAATGCTGTTTCAAACTGATCCCTGTACGTAACAAATGTTATGCTTGAATTTTATGTACTGTGTAATATCATGCTGCTCTAAACAGATCCCTTTATGTATAGAATTTTATAGTGTCTGAAATTTTATGAATTGTTTTTCTTTTTTAATTTATTGATTGTGATTGTTTTATAAACTGTGATAATTTTATTGCTAAAACTTTTATGGTTCCTGCAACCAAAATAATATTCTTGACTTGTCCAGATAACCCCTAGGCACTTATTGCTTATAAGCGCTATTTTTCACTTTTAATCTTTAAAATTCATATTCAGACTTCTACGTATTGGATCTTTGTTGTGTTGGTCTTGTTTTATTTGTAAAATCATAATCTATTTTTCAAAACTTATGTGGAGTCTTTTTGTGGTGTTTTCACTGTGTTACACTTTGAAGTGTTGCACAAATATTTTACACATTGCCTCTTAGGTTAAAGCCTGGCTGCCCTGTGCCAAGCTATCAGAGGATGAGCAGAGCTGTATTTATGGTGTGTATCTGACTTACTCTGAGTAGGATGGTTTGTGATTTCGACTTGGACAGGGTGCACAACTCTGCCAACTAGAAATCCAATTTATAACAGACATCGAAAAAGACAACAATAGTGAAGGTCAAGTTTTCCATGAGATCACTTCCCTCTAGCATTCACGTTGGTGCATTTGAGTGAGAGCCATGCAGAATGTATAGAAGTATAGATGGGTCACAGAGGAGTAATAGAAGAGCCATACATACCATGGCCTGTCCTCCTTATAAAGAAAAATACCTAGTCTCCTCACACCCACCTGTCTCCTTAGGCAGCCTGGAATTCCTTTAAGGTGAGGCAACAGTGGGTCACAAGTTTTGTTATGCCCTGTTGCTACTTTATAGCTGCAAATTACTGGATTTAGAATTCAGTTTGTAACTCTAATGGCCATGCATTCCAATCACATGTTTATACAGATGATCCAGTGTACTACATTAGATTATTGAAGCACCTCTATTTAAAACCTAAGTACACCCGAAGATATTGAGACAGGTTTTATTGAATCCGAGAAGTACCTTTCCCCGATCAGCATTTATTCATTGGCAGCGTCCTGCCTGAGATAGGATATGGGAAAGCAGGTAATTATGAGAATTTATGAGCAAACGGTAACAATAGTCAATGAGGTTATTTTTTGACATTCATTTCTTGTTCAGTTTGTTGAAAAATTGCTGTGGTTAAATCTATTTCCCCTTCTCCTTTACAATAAAGAAGGCAGAGACAAGACTGATTAAGAGAGGCTTAGTTTTCCCAGGAAAGGCAATTGATCATTTCGTGTCTGGAAAAATAATGACTGATTAAACAAAGTCTGAGCTAAAGGCCTCATCATGCTTGAACATCCGCTTAAATATGTTGGCTGAAATAACCAATACATGAACAAGCAAAAGTCACAACTTGAAATCCTATAATCTATGACATAGTTTGCACAGGGATAAAAACACATGTTATTGAACATATTTGCCCAGTGGTCAGAGGTAAAATAAATTACTTTATTATATATGGTGTACATTTCTGGTGTTATATATGATGTACATTTCTGGTGTGCATTTTTCATATTGCATGTGAGTTTCACAAATACGATTGTGCTGACGTGATGCACTTATCAAGGCCAAAGAGCAAATCAAATAAGGCCAGGTATTTTAGTATTCTTTAGTTTATCATAATATTTCCACATAAGCCATTCAGAGTCTGACTTTCTCCTCTGAACAAGCTGTTTCAGCAGCCATAACTAATACCTACACTGTTTGATATTCTTAGTATTAGGAGTAAAAATATTTTACTACAAAAATATGGAGTGCAGAATTACAAGTACAACTATATCATCGGTACTGGCAAACATTTTCCCCGGGGGGGCCAAAACGTTTAGTCACTGGTGTGACTGAGGACCACACGGATACCAGCAGGGAGTGGACGGGTGAGGGGGGGAGGGTAAGGTGAGTGTAGGGGAAGGGAAGTATGTACATCTACTGGCGGAATTGAACTGTACTATGTGGAAACATAAAACCCAGCTTGACCAAATTGTGTGAGCCTGGACAATTGTTTTATTTTACTTTTCCTCCTTTTTCTTTATTTTCACATGTAAGAGGACCTCAAAATACATGACTTCAGAATGTGTGCTGTACAGAAACTTCTCCTGGGATTCATTTAATAAACTATTATATTGCTTGTGTATGATAGCAACCCCAGCGATCCAAAGGTTGCACTTAACAACTGACTTGCCTCTTAGTTCTCTATTGGCATTGTTGCCATGGAGGTGGGGAAGCATGAATGTCTCTAAATTAATGTTTGAAAATTATCACCATTTTAGAAAAAAGAACTCCTCAATGCCCTCTTTAACTGCAATTAACATTCAAATACACGCTTGCCCGTTAATTTAACATATTTTTAATGTTAGTGCTCTGTCAAATAAACAGTAGCCCAGTGCTGCTGTTGACCAGAGGGCTGCATGTAAAGGTCAGGAGGGCCTCATAGTCTCCCGGGACGTACTTTGAGTATCACTGCATTATATAGCCACAGTAACTATATTTCCGTAAGTGTATTGTATTTATGCATACTTTTCAGTTCGAGAGAGGCCATAGCTTTAAAATGGCCTTCTGATATCTCTTTTTACTTACTTGCGCATCAGTAGATCTTGACCACAATATGTCCACCCTGAAGTCTCACAATATCTTCACTTTTTTCGTTTTATAAGCTCTAATCTGCTTCTCTTCACTGCCTCTGTGGCCAGGTACGTGTTTCTACCTTTCATCTCCCATTGAGGCAAAAAGTTATTTGTTTCAGTTCCCGGTGTCAGGCTAAGTATATTTTCTACCTCTATGCCATGATAGCAGTCATTCTAATTCTCCTCTTCTTTCTACTCCACAGAAACAAAAATTAAGGATACCTTCCTATAAGAACTTCGTTTCCAAGTAAACAAATGTAGGACTATTATGAAGGCGTCCTTACTAGCCAACCTTCACTCCACTTGGTCAGGTAGCAAGAGTGCCTTTATGTTAATCTTGCTTCTTTTTCTATCTGTGAGAAACATCAGAGGGGCTTGTCATTAATGAACTGCATCAGCAGCACAATTAAGTTCACCACACCGAGAGATGAATATGGTAAACAGAATGAGCACTTTCACCTTCTTCCAATTTGATCCCATCTGCATGTAAAGTCTTCCTCAGTTGATCAATAACTCTTCATGTGCTCATGATTGCGGCATTTATGCTGCTTTATCTGGGCTTGGCTGGTGGTTCTAGTAGGATTAACAATCAAGAGCCCAATTCTAGGCATGTGTGGCGGAGATTATTGTGGAGCCCTAGCCTGAGTCTGCAGCTTGGTTTGCAACAGATAGTGCCACACCCGTGCACCAGTCTTTGGTTCTTTTCCAGATTTTAGTGGGATCTTTCCATTATCAATGTCAGGCACCGCATGTTGGTATATGTTTTGCTGTGTGCTCAATTGCTATTGTGCCCTGAGTTTCCAGTGCTCATGTGTATCTTCGAAACTATTAAATGTTCTTACTTTGATGTTGCTTGTTTGGATCACGTCATGGTTCACTTGTATTACTTTGTGCCTATTCTCTGCTATGATCAGGTGGTTTATTGTGTGTGTTCTGGATTTAGCATGCTTTGTAGTTTATTTGCGCCTCACAGTCACAGCACATGATTATTTCCAGGGCTCTAGCGCTACACACCTGCGAATGCACAAGCATCGACAAAGGCAATAGGCCTGGCTTGCAACTGAAAATCCAAGCAAAACTATTGGCTTTGCCATTTCATGTTTCTATTTGAGGATACGTTTAGGGAGTCCAACTAATAGGTGTCGGTAAATTTTGGCTGTGGGAAAATCAGTATGCAAAGCTCCCTTTGTCAAAAAAAGCTCCACATACTGCAGCGAAAACCTGCTCTGATTCGCAGAGAGGTGACCCACTTTGAACACATAACCTCTTGTGACCTTCGGACATTAATTTGTGTACCTTATTTAAAGAAAATGTTCAGGGCCCCTTGAACAGGCACAGACCATATGGACATCCACTCAAGTGGAAGAACAGCACTCACTGACTTTTGGAGCAGCGGCTGAATCCCCCAGTGATTTGCCCGACCCTTGAACAGAGTCTAAAGCTGTCATGCAGTCTGTAGGCGTACTAGTGATATGCAAATGAGGGAATACCCACATATCAATGCATGTCCACTACAGGAGCGAGTATACATTTGGTATTACAGAAGAAACATTGTGATCCTTTGTGTAATATGAGAGTGCTGCATCTGCATGGTGATTGCTTCTGCGTGCCATTTGCAAAGAGGCGCTCTTTTGTTCCTGTCTATAAAGCCATAGTTGCTCAATGGGTTTCCACTTCACTAGACTGAGGGTTCGACTGCTGTCATGGTATAAATGGGAACCAGAGTACTGAGTACCAACTGTTTTCTGCACACGGAGGGCTGTACTTTTTCTGCTTTGTTTTACTTTGTCTAAACCCAAATCTTTGGAATGTACTTGTATTGGTAGGTATCCTCGTTCCCCCCTCACTGAAGTGCGTTTTTATGGAAAACTGAAGAGTGATCAATGAAGGTAATCCATCAGGTAGTATATAACATGCTTTTCCCGTCAACCGTACGAGACTAGCTTAGATTTGTTATCCCATCTTGACTGGGTGTCAAAAGGAGGTCATAGAGTGAACTAAGTAAGCATGCATTGTAAGTAGTCGATGCACCACAAATCTTGTCCTATACGAAAATGCTGACCAAGAAATTTAGAAAGAAGTCAAGTGGGGGACTGGAAATTCAAATCAAATGCTTAAATAACTGCAAAATTGTTACTTACAAAATGTCTTCTTGTCAAAATGGTCAAGAAAGTAGTCTGATGTTTAGTACAATTTTGACAGGTAACTCTTAATTTGAAAATTAAAATTCCCAGGCGTTGCTTGCGGTATCCGGTCCTGTCCCCAACCCCCCACCGCTTCCTGCAGCATGACCAACCTTAACAAAGGAAGTTAACAATTTGATCAAAGGGATTATTTATTTCCTGTATCCAAACTATAACATATGTGGACTCAGGTTTGTCACTCAATTCCGATATATATAGAAAAGAGACAAATCTTGATTTAACGTCTTGTTTGAGGTCATGGTGGCATCTAAATCTAACTTTTTGTAGATCAGGATAAAATATGGTGTGGTAGCAATTGTAAGACCAAAATAGCAATGTTTAATGGACGTTTCATAATATGTAGAGTATGCATTTTTTTTTTTTTTTTAAATCATTCAATCTATTTCACCTACGTAGTTAGTCAATCGTTTTATAAGGTATAATTATTTCCCAACCCCATACAACTTAGCACTTGTATCCTACTGTACACAGGAGATTTCACATAGCATTCCGATTGGACAGATAAAGGTTAACATCCACTCAGAGTTGCAGGTACAATGAAAACACTTAGGGCCCCATTAGGATGGCGGGCGGATTGCCCCATCGGCCATCCGTGTTGAAAAGACCCCCGCCATATTATTATGTCTGGGGGGTCCGCGATGGACGGAAAGACTGCCCGCCGCATTTATGGCCCGGTCGACTTGCGACCGGGACGGAAAGGCTGCAATATGGTGGCGGTGTCTTTCAGACACCGCCAGCCATATTACAATGTGCGTGTAGGGATGCCTTTGCATTCGGAGTCTACTAGGGGGGCCCGTTGAGGGCCCCCAAGGACTCCGGGGGGGTGGGGGTGGGGGTACAGGTCCCCCCCTGCAGTTCCATGAACAACATGGCAGGCACCGCGCGGTGCCTGCCATGTTGTGCATGGAAGTGCACAACATGCCTCCCTCACATTGTGGCGGGCGGTGCTGAGTGCACCTCCCTCCACAATGTTAGGGATGCAGGATGCACCCGCCACTGTGGCGGACGCATCCTAATGGCAGTCACCGGACCCCCGCCCTTATGGCGGGCGGTCCCTCTGTCCAACTGGATGTCTGCCCGCCATCCTAATGTGCCCCCTAGAGTCTGATTACAATTTTGGCGGTGCGGTTCAGCGACCCCCTGCCGCCTCAGCGCCAAACACATGGTCAGGCCGCCTGCCAGATTACAAGTGTTTCTCGTGCCTGGCGGGCTAATTTTTTACATTCCCACATCGGTGCCTCTGGAAGATCACTGACAGAATATCAACAACACAAATGTCGACCTACAAAAATATCGTTGTCAAAAATATCGAACTCCTATCTTCATAATGGTACGTACAAAAATATATAGAAAAAAATATTGTTGGTAAAAATATCATTGTTAAAAACTTTTTTATAAATGTTTAAAAAATAATGTAAAATAAATTAAATAATATAATTTAAAAAAACAGAAGTATTACAAAATGTTTACAATTATAACTAATAAATATAATGTAAAAATAAATTAGACATACATGTATATAAAATATAATATATATATTTACTTAATAAAATTAATAAATAATTATTTTTATGAATTGTAAATTGTTAGAAACATATTACAAATTATAAATACATATACATATATATATATATATATATATATATATATATATATATATCCATACAAGTGTAACATAAATATAAAGCCAAAACATATATATAATAAATTAAAATATTAAAATATTTTTTATCTTTTTAAAATACATTTTGCACTACATTAACTGCAACAGTAGGGAAAATGTTGGATAGCGGAGGGGATAAATTACTATTCCCACTCCAGAGAGCGCAACAGTAGGGAAAGTGTTGGATAGCGGAAGGGATAAAATTACTATTCCCACTCCAGCAAGTGCAACAGTAAAGAAAGTGTTGGATAGAGAATGCGTAAAAATTACTATTCCTACTCCAGAGAGTGCAAGACCAGGGAAAGTGTTGGATAGCGTAGGGGTACAAATTGCTATTCCCACTCCAAGGAGTGCAACAGTAGGGAAAGTGTTGGATAGCGGAGGGGATAACATTACTATTCCCATTCCAGCGACTGCAACAGTAGGGAAATGGTTGGATAGCGGAGGGGTTACAATTACTATTCCAACTCCAGCAAGTGGGACATTAGGGAAAGTGCTGGTTAGCAGAGGGGATAACATTACAATTCTCACTCCAGAGAGTGCAACAGTAGGGAAAGTGTTAGATAGTGGAGGGGTAAAAACTACTATTCCCACTCCAGCAAGTGCCACAGTAGGGAAGGTGTTGGATTGCAGAGAGGAATACGTTACTATTCCACTCCAGCAAGTGCAACAGTAGGGAAAATGTTGGATAGCGGGGGGAATAATTTACTATTCCCACTCCAGAAAATTAATTAACATTAATTAATAAACAATTAATTATAAAAAAATAATTTACCTCCCACCATATTCACCTATTAATCACACCACCAATATTGTAAAACATAACACAATTAACATAATTAAATAACAATTAATTAATCGATTAATAACAATTAACAAGCAATTTGAAACAAATAGTAATAAATTAATTCACAATTTACACTATAAAATAACTTAAAATAAATAATATATCAAATTTTTATAAAATATATTACAATTCAATTACTTCCCAGCCTACACCCCCTTCAACCCACAACCCACTCTTAAACAAAATGACACAATTAACATAATTATTAATTTATTATTAATAACCAAATAATAAACAACGATTAATAAAATTAATTCAACAGTTAACAATATAAAAAATAAATACATAAATACTACTTAATAGAAAATATTAAGTAGTTAATTATAATTAAATTACTTCCCACCCTACTACCCTATAAACTCACAACACGATCCTAAAACAATGACACAATTTACATAATTAGCAATTAATTGCTATTAATACAAAAATATTACCAAATAATAATACATTAATTTTCACAATTAACATTATAAAATATTAAATACATAAATATTAATTAATGGAAACCATTAATTTATTAATTAATTTTAAATTACTTCCCACCCTATTCCCCTATAAATCCACAGCCCGCTCCTAAAAAAAGACACAATTAACATATTTACAAATTCATTATTAATAATGAATACCTAATTAATATTAAACTGCCATAATATAAAACATTAGAAACATAAATATTAATGAATAAAAAATATCAATTAATTCATTATAATGAAATTACTTCCCACCCTATGCCCCTATAAACCCACAACCCGCTATAGAACTAAAACCCAAAATTAAATTTAAAAAAATCAATAACTTCTACAAATTATTAATACATTAATTATAAATAAATTACTTCCCACCCTATTCCCCTATTGATACACAACCCACTATGGAACTAAAATGCAACATTTACTTAAAAAAAAGTAATAACTTCTAAAAATGAAACGCATATTAAAAAACAAATGCAATACTTACACACAAAAATGTAACACATACATTTAAAATACACACTAAAATACATAACACTAACTAAAACAATGATATTTTTAACAACAATATTTTAGCAAACGATATTAATTACTTTGATATTTTAAAAAACTATATTACTTACCTGGAACTCAATATTCCTGACAACGATATTCAGACAGTCAATATTTTTGTATTACGATATTTTTCACTCGATATAAGTGCAAGTCGAAATTAACATTCGATATTATGTCTGTTTACTGCCTCAGAAAATGGACAAGGTAATTGGAATACCAAAAACAGTTCCTGGACGGCTGGACTGTAAAGTCAGTGCTGTGCAGAAACTGATGTGCATGTATATGGGGGGGGGGCACAAGTTGTGCCCCCCTTTATGTATCCACATGGCGTAAGGCACCAGCGGGGTCTGTAGGGCTCCCTTTATTTCCTCTCCGCCACGGTTTCCATAGTGGTGGAACCGCAATGAAAACCATGGCGGAGAGGACATTTGAAATAAGCTTGGTGGCACTGTGGCAGTCCCGCCAATCATATTACTGCCTCTACACCAACACACAACCGCCAGGGAATGGCAGTTTCTCGGTGGCTGTGGTGTGGCAGGGGAGGTCAGACCGCCCTAATTGTAAAAGGACGGTTGGGAGACAGCAACGGCTATTCCCCAGCAAGTCTGGTGGTTCATGGACAGCCAAATTCGCAATCAAGCCCTTAGCTTAAATGATTCTTCAGGGCTCATTACAGCCTGTATTTAATAGGATACCACTGATGTTTATGATTCTACCATAAAATTCTTTACATTTCAAATTTGGAAAGCTGCAAGGAAATCTGGAGAGAACTGAGCTTTAAAGATTTTCTTTATTTTCCTAATTTCCTGCTCTGGACACCAGTGACAGTTACCATTGCACTGGAAGCTGTAAATTTAAAAAGGCAAAACCTCGTTTCAATTGGAACAGTTGTTAAGCTTAAACTGGAGATGGACTTGGAAAGGTGTAGGATTGCATCTAGGATGTCAACTTTAGGTTTCTTCTTGTTGGCTGGCATGGTAAAAACATTCACAATAGGTAATCTGTGCCGCAAGAGTGTAGAGATTCAAGAAGTATACAATAGTGCTCTGGAATTCTGTTTTCTGTGCGTTTTGTATATAAATACTGGTCAGTGAGGGTTGGCCATAATGATTAATCTTAAGTGTGGATTTTACATTATATAATTCTTTTAATATATTGAATCGATTATTATGCATATATATATATATATATATATATATATATATATATATATATATATATATATATATATATATATATATATATATATATATATATATATATATATATGTGGGTATGATATATTCATAGTAAGAAATGTAAAATATTAATATAATGTAGAAAAAAAATCTTATTATTTATGTTACACTATATATATAACAGTGTGCATTGAAGCGCTACTCCGCATTCTGGACTTAAGCTGAAATATATGCTGGGAGGTCGAGTCCTGTCAACATCGGAGCACAGCTGCAGACTATGAAGGCGGAGCATTATGCCTAACCTGCAATAAATAAATGGTTACCTGGTACCCCCGCTGTGTCCTTTGGTCTTTTCGGCAGGAAGGACTTTTCTTTTCATATTTTCCACGAGTTGTGCCTTAGCGTGTGCAAACAGAGGACCCATCTCACAAGTGGCCAACAACAAGTAAAGGCAATGTGGAAGGATTTACTAAGGGATTGGTAGTTTGTTGGCCCACCTCAGGAGCACGACGGACAAGGGCCGCTCCAATGTGCAGTCCGTGACTGCACGGGGGCACTTGATCATTGAATCACATCGTCATGGCCCGGTTTGGAACTGTTCCTGGGGTTGAGGCGTTGAGAACCCGAGATGGCCATTTGCATCTTTATTATCAGGACTCTCGTGGCTCAAATTAGCCTTCTCCCTCTTTTGTCAAGGCTCAACAGTGTGCATTGAAGCGCTACTCCGTATTCTGGACTTCAGCTGAAATGTTTGCAGGGAGGTTGAGTCCTGTCAACATCGGACCACAGCTGCAGGCTATGAAGGCAGAGCCTGGGATACTCCAACCACTTGGAGCACTGCATAATATTTCAAAGAGGGAGTAAGTGTAACCCAAGGCAAGAAAAGCATCTGAGGAAGGCACGACCAAACGCAGAAATGCATTATGCCTAACCAGCGATAAATAAATGGTTATCTGGTACCCCCGCTATATTTACTTATATATATATATATATATAATATATATACACATACAATAAAACCATAAAATATAAACAGTTGAATAAGAAAAACTGTATTAAATGATGTATACAATAAATAAAATTGAAAAAACACATTTACAAAAAATACTATAAAAATTAAAATACATTTAAAAATAAGAACAAATACTATAAGATATAAACAATAATAATTAATACTATAAAATACATGTAACTAATATTATGAAAACTATTGGGGGTCTAAGAATATTAAATGCACTATTCCCAATCTACATTATGCAACAGTAGTGAAAGGGTTGGACTTCGGAGGGGCGAAAATACTATTCCCACTCCATACAACATAACAAAAGGGAAAGCGTTGAACTTCAGAGATGTTAAATGTACTATTCTATCTGAAAACAGGATAGGCAACGGTAAACAACGTTTGCCACGAAAAGTTTTGCCAGCAGGGAATTACAACGCCGTCATTACAATGACCGCGTTGTAACCACGCATACCATTACTCCAAAAGTCGGAACAATGACTTGCGGAGGGGGCAGAAGGTCATTGGATTTAAAATCCAACACCTTGTCTACTATCCGGATAGATTAGAGTTGGAATAGTAAATTATATTATTCCAACATCCAGCGGACCCCTCCGCAAGTCGTTGCAGGGTTATGGTATGCGCGGTTACAACGCAGTCGTTGTAACAACCGCATTGTAATTCCCTACGGGGAAAAATAATGCGTGAAAAAGAGGTATATTCATTGGCAATAGCAGGGAAACCATTGGATTTCTGAGGGGTAAGATTTACTATTCACACTGCAATCAGCGCCACAGTAGGGAAAGTGTTGACTTTGTAGACGTAGATTTTACTGATAGGCAGCAGCAATTATGACAGGTGTTGTTTACCTCTGATATTTACCATTTGTTAGACACTTCTGAAAACTAGACACCCAAGAGAAACCAGGGTGGTGTGGGTTGCATGGATTCTAGGGTTTTTTCTTACCCAGAATGCCCTGCAAGCCTCCAAAATTTTCTAAAATGACATATTACCTTCACATAGTAGCCCATTAGGATGGCGGGCGGACTTCAGTCTGCCCACCATCCTCGCGGTGCTGGGACTGGCCACCATACGTGCGGCTGTCCCGCACCACTGATCAGGATGTGACCGCCACCCTGCTTACAGCAGCACCCGCTGCAATGCCAAACCACGTGGTGCTTGCAACCTTGTGCATGGAAATGCAGGGAGGTACCATGGGCACCCCCACCCTCCCTGGGGGCCCGCAACAGGCCCCCAAAGCACATCCTTGCCAGCCTTTCCATGGCGGCATCGCCGCTATGGAAAGGTCTTTTAAACCAGGCATCATGATATGGATGGCAGTGCCTTCCAGGCACCGCCACCATATTATGCCCCAGCTCCGCCCACCTAGCAATCCTAACGATTGCTGACCTGTGGAAAAGCAGCAGATGGACTTTCCGTCCGCCGCGGTACCCCTCACCATGATAATATGGCAGGGGGTAAATCAAGTTGGGATCGCGGGCGGATTGCCTTCTCCGGCCTGGCGGTGGCGATCCGCCCGCCATTATAATCACCCCCATAGTTGTTTGGGAGAAAGTATTGGAATCAGTGAGAATACCCAGAATTCCTTCCACCCTGCATTCCATATTAAAAATGGGACTCCACTTTTTGGGGCTGGGTCTATCATAAGCCCCATCAAGCTCCGCTGGTGGAAACCTGAAACTGACAGTCCCACAGACATATAGGGCCATCAGCCTACATACCTCAGACCACTCACCCTAATTTGGGTGGACGTACTATTATTCCTGTATAGACCCACCAGGAAAAGCCTGGTGTTCCCAAACAGAAAAAAAAAGAACTCTCAGGGTGCCATGGCTGTTCATTTATTTTCAAAAACAAACTCTCGCTTTGGAAGTTTATTTCTGAAAAACAATTTTTTTTCTGAGTAAACAGATGAAAGATGGCAGCTGCGCAGCAAAATTAAGTGCCTTTAGAGGCCTGGAAGGTGGCGATCTCTAAACATGGCTGGCTATAGTCTGCCAGGGCAGGGGGGTATCTGCCTCTGTCGTCGTGGATGAACAGAATACAGCCTGACAAACAATAAATATCTGTTTAAGTCTGAAGGCAAAACTTTGGAAAAGGGTAAAGGAGAAAATGTGTCCTCTGTGGCAATAAATTCCAGTGGTGTCCCGCTTGGAGCGTTTGATGCCAAATCGATGGCTTCAGAGAGAGCTTGACAATGACATATCTGACTTCAAGAGACCCACATCAGCTTCAGCCCTGGATCCTCCCTTCTGGAAAACCTTGATCTACAAGTAGTAAACGTATTCAGAAGGTAAAAACATTGACTAGGTCGATAAATTTTACATATGTGACCTTTGTCCCATTGCAGTTGGCCTGAAATAACACCTGGACCAGGTCAACCATGAACTGAGACTTTATATTGGTGCTGTACTTTTTCTAAGCACTTTTTGACTTAAACCTAAAACAAAAATATTTCTGGTTTCTCTTATCTGATTTTATTTGTTGTGCTGCTTCTTTCCCTATAGCTATACATATTTTCATATTATAAAAACTACTCTAGTTACAAATGCTCTATTGTGCAGACACAATACATGGTACATCCTCTACACGAATTAAAATGGATGGAAATTTAGTGCAATATGTAATTAGCAAATCAGCAGCAGTTCACTCTTATGGGTCTTAGAAAAGTGGAGTCCAGATTTGCAATTTCTCAATTTCGAACTTTGAACAGTTTTCAGTGTTATTTGAGACACAGACATGATGTGCACATCGAAAGCATTATGTTAATCCCTATGTCTTTTCTTAATTTTCGGTGCATATTTTCTATTATAATTTTGCTAGTATCTGCTCAGTAGCATTTAATTCAGACCCCACTTCCATGGGATCCCTTTACTCCCCCCCCCCATTAAATTCAATGTGAATCAAATAGGGGGATTTAACTTACGTAGGTGACTATGAACATTTAGGGGTCCATTAGGATGATGTGCGGACTTTGTCCACCCGCCATCCCATCGTGGACAGGGGCTGCCCGCCATAAGGGCGGGGGTCCAGTGGGCAGCATTAGGATGCCTGCCATGCTGTGCATGGAACTGCTGGGGGGTACCATAGGTACCCCCCACCTCCCGGAGTCCCTGGGGGGCCGCAACGGGCCCCCACAGGGATTCTCCGAATGCCTTTCCACCACGAAAGGCATTCAAATTTGCCCATCATAATATGGTTGGCGGTGTCTGATAGACAATTACACACAGAGAAGGTCCCAGGGGTAAGTTTATAGACCCTACTGTTAAGCCCCCTGTATATAAGTGACACCAACCTAAAATTAACAGAGAGTCAAGAAACAAGCAAACAATGTACCCAAATAAAGTTACACAGGAAATAGTTATTAAACTATACGAGTTCCCATCAGTCCACCATCGAGACCGCCCTTCATCATCTGGGATCTCTGGTGCATAATTTCTGTCACATTAACGGGTAAAAAACCTGTGCTGGCAGATAACTACACCAAGCACAGGAAAAACCACAATGATATTTACAGATGTGAAACAGAAAGGCGTATCTAGATGGGAACTAAATAGCAGTGCGTGAAAAAGATGTGTGTTTGTGACAAGAAAGAGAAAAAAGCTCTAAAATTAGGTAGTGGTCGGGAAAAACAATTTAATAAACACCCTCACACTCCTAAATCAATAAAAACAGTGCAATAGTGGTTTAACAAATAGCCACTAAAGATGAAAGGTCGACATGTTTCTGCAGACGCACGGAGTCTAGTGATCTCCTGCTGCTTCCTCGGGACCATTAGTGCTACTGCTAGAAAAAATAATAAATAACAAGAACCATATCACCTGAAAGTGTATGTATAAACATCTTCTCATCCTAAAGATAGGGGAGAAAATTATAATATAAGGGTACAAAGTCATGTATACATATAAATTTTAACGTGCATGTTTAATGCCATCAATATTATATGCTAGACATAAGCTAATATTGCCCAGCACTTAGACTAACAGACTCAGTCACAAATCAACAGTTCAGCAAATTTGTAGATTAGGGTTCACTCACCCACTTGATGAAAAGGAACCACTCCACCTCACCTGGCACGAGCTCAGGTAAATGGATGCACCGCGCTAGAAACAAACAACAAATCAAAAGATGTATCCACATCTAAATGTATTCCTAAACTGATCGGTCTTAACATGCTCCACATCAAGCATCACATTCCTGCCAGCGCCGTGGAACAGCACCTGGTCGATTAGCTATAATTTATAAAACGGTAGTTATGATTTGGTGACAGCGCTACAAAAAGTCACCACTGTTTCCAACAAATGTACGCATGCGTATGCACTTAACTACAATGACGGAGTACCAAACGAGCGATTTTGGATGTCCGAAAGGAGCACAACCCCTCTCACTCACACGCACGCATGCCAGCCGTCTTACCTCTCCGTCGGTGCACCGGTCGTCCCTCTAAGCTCTATCGTAGGGAGGAACCGACTCGGTGCACCGGCGAGGTAAATAAACCTCTCTCGCTTCCGCATTCAATGCGCAACGATGTCCGACGCCCCCTGTGCGTGGTGACGTCATGCGCCTACTCGCCACTGGGTGCGCTCTTCGTGATGGGAAATGTAGTTCCCAAACTCTGTCTGTTCCGCGAAACTGGCTCCCTGGTGCCCCTTGCCCAGTAGTTCATGAAAGCCCAGTAGCACAGACAGAGAGTAATGAAAGACCCCGCATTATTGTTGGGTGGTATATTCAGTAATTAACTGATGTTTAACGAGGGCTGATATCAAAGAACGCGTTCTGATATTAAATACGCTGCGTTCAAGACAAATAATCACCCTTATTGATTTATAATCATTTTTATGACAATGCTGAAGCTTTACCCCATTATAGAAAAGATTTATCCACAGTTTCCTTATCTTAAATTCATTAGGCAAGAAAAAACGATATGATAAAGGCTGCTGAATAATATGGTAGGATCCATACTAATTAATATTGAAGAATCCATGCAGGCTAATCATCCCGCTAAATAGACAACTAGGCATATGTAGACCAACAGCGAAGGGGGCCAAACTCGTCCTCTGCACCAACGCATAATACAATGCCATAGTGCAATCGCTTAATATATAGACCTCTCATGTGTGCTAGGACGGGTTACATTGTCACCCCAACATAGATATAATTCTGCTGTAGTGACAAACGTGCCAGTTTACCAATCCCAAGAACTGTATTTTGTCAATGAGATTCGGGTCTATTGATACGACCCCCCTTATACCTAAAGGGACATCCACGGGATCGCGTCATTCAACCCACGTTCATCACTACGAAGGCGATAGACCCACTTTTGTTCACATTTAAACAGATATTTCGCCGTATCAGTAACTGACGGAGGAATCCACGGTTGATCCAATACTGTCCACATGATGTCCGTGGGTAGATGACCCACCTGCAAGAAATGATTTGTCAGTTTGGTGGCTTGTTTGCAGCACCGGATTGAACTTTTATGTTCAGAAATTCTGAACTTTATCTTTCTGGTGGTCATCCCCACGTAATTCAGTTTACAGGGACATGTTATTAAGTAAACCAGGTTGGAGCTGTTACAGTTGGTGAACCGTTTTAGTTGCCAAGGTCTATCTGTGCCTATGTCTATAGAGAGTGTTTTTGTCGTTTGTGGACATGCCGCACAGCCACCGCAAGGATGGTGTCCGGTGACTGCAGGCATGTCCCAGAGGGTACCGACAGCTCGAGGAATCGTGAATTTGGGCCTTGTGTGGACCAACTGGTCCCTCAGATTTTGGCCTCTCCGAAAGGCAAACAGCGGAGGAGGTATAGGGTCACTCCCTGTCCTAAGGATTTTCCAATTCCTTTTAACAATTTTTTGGACTTGGTTTGAAAGTGTACTAAATGTGTTCACACAAGTCATTCTTTCTTGTGGGTTCTTTGGAGGTGTTGGTTCCAATAGACATTGCCTGTTATTGTTTGCTGCACGCTTTTTGGAGTTTTTTACGAGATGTTTGGGGTATTTCTTATCGTGCAGATTTCTTTCCAGAGCTTGGGAGTGTGTGACGAAGGCCGTTTTGGTGGAACAATTCCTCTGAATGCGGAGGAATTGCCCGAAGGGCAGATTATCCCTCAGCGCTTTCGGATGAAAGCTGTCGTAACTTAACAGGGAATTCCTCGCCATTGGCTTTCGGTATAGCTCCGACTGTAACCCCCCTCCTGATGCAGAAATCAACAGATCCAGGAATGCTAGTTTGTGTCTGTCGAACTCCATGGTAAACTTCAGAAATAAATTTCTTTCGTTTAACCCAGTGTGAAATTGACGGAGTTCCTCTTCTGTCCCTCGCCACACGACCAAAATGTCATCTATGTACCTTCTCCATACTCGCAGACACTGAAGATGGGGATTAGTGTCTGCGAGTACGTGTGTTTGTTCGAAGGTATGTACATACAGGTTAGCGAGACTGGGAGCAAAAACACTTCCCATGCTCGTCCCGCTAACCTGTAGGTAGATCGATTCTTCATATTCGAAGAAGTTCTCAGTCATGGCGATGTTCGCCAAAGTCATGATGAAACTGACTGGCGTGATGGAGTTCAAATCTCTAGCTGTTAAAAGGGCTTCAATAGCTTCCAGTGTCTCAGTCTGTGGGATAGAGGTATATAGGCTCTCCACATCAAAGGAAACTAGAAAGTCAAGGTCCATATTAAACTCAATTTCAGGCAAAATCCTAAGGACATCCTTTGTGTCCTTCAAGAAGGTAGGCATCTCCCGCACTATTGGTTGAAGGAAGAAATCTACGAATGTAGATAAAGGTTCCAATAGTGAACCGATTCCCGATATGATGGGTCTACCGGGAGGGGGGCGTTGTGGCTTGTGTACTTTTGGAAGGATGTAGAAATAGGGCATCCTAGGGTGGACAGTACGTAGATATTGAGATTCTTTGTCAGTAATCCATCCCTCTGCAAGGCCTTCTTCGACAATATGGCCAATGGCCACAGTCAACCTGTCAGTTGGGTCATTGTCGAGTTTGCGATAGGCCCTTAACGTCATTTAGCTGGCGCATGCATTCTTCATGATACATATCTGCATCCATTAGTACAGTAGCCCCTCCCTTATCGGCTGGTTTGATTACCACCGATTCCAAATTAGCCAAAGTCGTAACAGCATCTTGTTCACCTTTAGTTAGATTGACAAAGCAGTTATTAGGTTGGAGGTACAGTTGTCTTAAATCATGATCCACAGCTTCTTCGAACGCCTGAACTTTCGCAGGTAACCCTACTACACTGGGGTTAAAAGTGGATGGTCTCTTGAGGCCTGTGTTGGATATGTCCTCCCCTACTGTTACCGTTGTTTTGTTGGCAAACAGGTAATGAAGCCTTATTTTGCGGAAGAACTTGCCCATTTCCGTTTGTATCAGGAACGGGTCCCCTTTGTTGGTTTTAACAAAACCTAGTCCTTTATTAAGGACCAGTTCTTCAGTATCAGTGAGAACATGTTTGCTTAGATTGATCACGAGGCTGATGTTCCTGCCTGTTCCCTCGGGATCTTCTTGCCATCTCTCAGGTCCATGGTCGATGGAGTCAAATTCCAACGCACTTGGCCTTGTTGTTGACTTCTCCGCCTGCCTCTCGGGCGCCCAGAACCCTGTCCTAAAAAAGGCTGCTGGTTATAGTCTGGGTATTGTTGCTGTGGTCCAAAGGGGCCAGGCGGAGGAAAAGATGGTACACCCCAAGGTGATGGTTGCCACCAAGGCGGGATAGGCGGTTGGGCATAATAGGGATTATAACCTCTTCGGTTCCTTCTATTATTGTTACCTCGACCCCTCAAAGCCGCTTTGGTATTTCCTTGATTAGAGGAATCAGAGTCAGTAGATGCCTCGTCAGAATTTGACGTACCATATGTTGATCCTAACCGGCTACTGGTAGTAGATACCACCGGAACATAGTTATCTGCCGTATACGGATATATGGTCTCAGCAGAGAACTTGGCTAAATCCTTTTTGAATTTTTCGAGTTTTTTCACTAGGATTGAGTCCCTCAGTTCTTTACTGACTTTATTCCCTTCGTCCTGTCCTTTTCCAAAGATTTTGCTCGTGAGAGTTGTCCTGATCTGGCCCTCTAAAGTTTGAATCTCGACCATTATTTCGTCGGCTTTCTTTTTGGCAGTTTTGATGATCAAGACTAGCCAGTCGCGCGTGCATTTCCACGCTATGAGGTACCAGTCCCTGCAAAAATCCTTATTGTCCAGGAACAGGCGGGGGGCGTTTGTAACAATTAACCCACTGGGTGCGCAATTACCCCTGAGGTATTCGGCCATGATGATGCCATGGACACAGACCCTTGCCTGGTTCTTTTTCAGTACAAGGACTTTAGCCCATCCATCATCACTCGTTACTGGGGCCAATTGGATCGTGTCCAATATGCTAGGATTTTCTGCCAAGATAGAGTCAATTTCAGCATCATCAAATGCTAAACCAGGATTAGTAGCCATGGTCACTGAAGGAGAACACCTGGTATAGGCGCACGCCCAACCGATAAGAACTAGGATAGTTGTTTAAATTCAATGTGAACAATATTTAAATTGAAAACAGTTACAGTGCAGAGTTACAAAACAGGACCTACAGCCAAGGCTGCACAAGAACAATTACACACAGAGAAGGTCCCAGGGGTAAGTTTATAGACCCTACTGTTAAGCCCCCTGTATATAAGTGACACCAACCTAAAATTAACAGAGAGTCAAGAAACAAGCAAACAATGTACCCAAATAAAGTTACACAGGAAATAGTTATTAAACTATACGAGTTCCCATCAGTCCACCATCGAGACCGCCCTTCATCATCTGGGATCTCTGGTGCATAATTTCTGTCACATTAACGGGTAAAAAACCTGTGCTGGCAGATAACTACACCAAGCACAGGAAAAACCACAATGATATTTACAGATGTGAAACAGAAAGGCGTATCTAGATGGGAACTAAATAGCAGTGCGTGAAAAAGATGTGTGTTTGTGAAAAGAAAGAGAAAAAAGCTCTAAAATTAGGTAGTGGTCGGGAAAAACAATTTAATAAACACCCTCACACTCCTAAATCAATAAAAACAGTGCAATAGTGGTTTAACAAATAGCCACTAAAGATGAAAGGTCGACATGTTTCTGCAGACGCACGGAGTCTAGTGATCTCCTGCTGCTTCCTCGGGACCATTAGTGCTACTGCTAGAAAAAATAATAAATAACAAGAACCATATCACCTGAAAGTGTATGTATAAACATCTTCTCATCCTAAAGATAGGGGAGAAAATTATAATATAAGGGTACAAAGTCATGTATACATATAAATGTTAACGTGCATGTTTAATGCCATCAATATTATATGCTAGACATAAGCTAATATTGCCCAGCACTTAGACTAACAGACTCAGTCACAAATCACCAGTTCAGCAAATTTGTAGATTAGGGTTCACTCACCCACTTGATGAGAAGGAACCACTCCACCTCACCTGGCACGAGCTCAGGTAAATGGATGCACCGCGCTAGAAACAAACAACAAATCAAAAGATGTATCCACATCTAAATGTATTCCTAAACTGATCGGTCTTAACATGCTCCACATCAAGCATCACATTCCTGCCAGCGCCGTGGAACAGCACCTGGTCGATTAGCTATAATTTATAAAACGGTAGTTATGATTTGGTGACAGCGCTACAAAAAGTCACCACTGTTTCCAACAAATGTACGCATGCGTATGCACTTAACTACAATGACGGAGTACCAAACGAGCGATTTTGGATGTCCGAAAGGAGCACAACCCCTCTCACTCACACGCACGCATGCCAGCCGTCTTACCTCTCCGTCGGTGCACCGGTCGTCCCTCTAAGCTCTATCGTAGGGAGGAACCGACTCGGTGCACCGGCGAGGTAAATAAACCTCTCTCGCTTCCGCATTCAATGCGCAACGATGTCCGACGCCCCCTGTGCGTGGTGACGTCATGCGCCTACTCGCCACTGGGTGCGCTCTTCGTGATGGGAAATGTAGTTCCCAAACTCTGTCTGTTCCGCGAAATTGGCTCCCTGGTGCCCCTTGCCCAGTAGTTCATGAAAGCCCAGTAGCACAGACAGAGAGTAATGAAAGACCCCGCATTATTGTTGGGTGGTATATTCAGTAATTAACTGATGTTTAACGAGGGCTGATATCAAAGAACGCGTTCTGATATTAAATACGCTGCGTTCAAGACAAATAATCACCCTTATTGATTTATAATCATTTTTATGACAATGCTGAAGCTTTACCACATTATAGAAAAGATTTATCCACAGTTTCCTTCTCTTAAATTCATTAGGCAAGAAAAAACGATATGATAAAGGCTGCTGAATAATATGGTAGGATCCATACTAATTAATATTGAAGAATCCATGCAGGCTAATCATCCCGCTAAATAGACAACTAGGCATATGTAGACCAACAGCGAAGGGGGCCAAACTCGTCCTCTGCACCAACGCATAATACAATGCCATAGTGCAATCGCTTAATATATAGACCTCTCATGTGTGCTAGGACGGGTTACATTGTCACCCCAACATAGATATAATTCTGCTGTAGTGACAAACGTGCCAGTTTACCAATCCCAAGAACTGTATTTTGTCAATGAGATTCGGGTCTATTGATACGACCCCCCTTATACCTAAAGGGACATCCACGGGATCGCGTCATTCAACCCACGTTCATCACTACGAAGGCGATAGACCCACTTTTGTTCACATTTAAACAGATATTTCGCCGTATCAGTAACTGACGGAGGAATCCACGGTTGATCCAATACTGTCCACATGATGTCCGTGGGTAGATGACCCACCTGCAAGAAATGATTTGTCAGTTTGGTGGCTTGTTTGCAGCACCGGATTGAACTTTTATGTTCAGAAATTCTGAACTTTATCTTTCTGGTGGTCATCCCCACGTAATTCAGTTTACAGGGACATGTTATTAAGTAAACCAGGTTGGAGCTGTTACAGTTGGTGAACCGTTTTAGTTGCCAAGGTCTATCTGTGCCTATGTCTATAGAGAGTGTTTTTGTCGTTTGTGGACATGCCGCACAGCCACCGCAAGGATGGTGTCCGGTGACTGCAGGCATGTCCCAGAGGGTACCGACAGCTCGAGGAATCGTGAATTTGGGCCTTGTGTGGACCAACTGGTCCCTCAGATTTTGGCCTCTCCGAAAGGCAAACAGCGGAGGAGGTATAGGGTCACTCCCTGTCCTAAGGATTTTCCAATTCCTTTTAACAATTTTTTGGACTTGGTTTGAAAGTGTACTAAATGTGTTCACACAAGTCATTCTTTCTTGTGGGTTCTTTGGAGGTGTTGGTTCCAATAGACATTGCCTGTTATTGTTTGCTGCACGCTTTTTGGAGTTTTTTACGAGATGTTTGGGGTATTTCTTATCGTGCAGATTTCTTTCCAGAGCTTGGGAGTGTGTGACGAAGGCCGTTTTGGTGGAACAATTCCTCTGAATGCGGAGGAATTGCCCGAAGGGCAGATTATCCCTCAGCGCTTTCGGATGAAAGCTGTCGTAACTTAACAGGGAATTCCTCGCCATTGGCTTTCGGTATAGCTCCGACTGTAACCCCCCTCCTGATGCAGAAATCAACAGATCCAGGAATGCTAGTTTGTGTCTGTCGAACTCCATGGTAAACTTCAGAAATAAATTTATTTCGTTTAACCCAGTGTGAAATTGACGGAGTTCCTCTTCTGTCCCTCGCCACACGACCAAAATGTCATCTATGTACCTTCTCCATACTCGCAGACACTGAAGATGGGGATTAGTGTCTGCGAGTACGTGTGTTTGTTCGAAGGTATGTACATACAGGTTAGCGAGACTGGGAGCAAAAACACTTCCCATGCTCGTCCCGCTAACCTGTAGGTAGATCGATTCTTCATATTCGAAGAAGTTCTCAGTCATGGCGATGGTCGCCAAAGTCATGATGAAACTGACTGGCGTGATGGAGTTCAAATCTCTAGCTGTTAAAAGGGCTTCAATAGCTTCCAGTGTCTCAGTCTGTGGGATAGAGGTATATAGGCTCTCCACATCAAAGGAAACTAGAAAGTCAAGGTCCATATTAAACTCAATTTCAGGCAAAATCCTAAGGACATCCTTTGTGTCCTTCAAGAAGGTAGGCATCTCCCGCACTATTGGTTGAAGGAAGAAATCTACGAATGTAGATAAAGGTTCCAATAGTGAACCGATTCCCGATATGATGGGTCTACCGGGAGGGGGGCGTTGTGGCTTGTGTACTTTTGGAAGGATGTAGAAATAGGGCATCCTAGGGTGGACAGTACGTAGATATTGAGATTCTTTGTCAGTAATCCATCCCTCTGCAAGGCCTTCTTCGACAATATGGCCAATGGCCACAGTCAACCTGTCAGTTGGGTCATTGTCGAGTTTGCGATAGGCCCTTAACGTCATTTAGCTGGCACATGCATTCTTCATGATACATATCTGCATCCATTAGTACAGTAGCCCCTCCCTTATCAGCTGGTTTGATTACCACCGATTCCAAATTAGCCAAAGTCGTAACAGCATCTTGTTCACCTTTAGTTAGATTGACAAAGCAGTTATTAGGTTGGAGGTACAGTTGTCTTAAATCATGATCCACAGCTTCTTCGAACGCCTGAACTTTCGCAGGTAACCCTACTACACTGGGGTTAAAAGTGGATGGTCTCTTGAGGCCTGTGTTGGATATGTCCTCCCCTACTGTTACCGTTGTTTTGTTGGCAAACAGGTAATGAAGCCTTATTTTGCGGAAGAACTTGCCCATTTCCGTTTGTATCAGGAACGGGTCCCCTTTGTTGGTTTTAACAAAACCTAGTCCTTTATTAAGGACCAGTTCTTCAGTATCAGTGAGAACATGTTTGCTTAGATTGATCACGAGGCTGATGTTCCTGCCTGTTCCCTCGGGATCTTCTTGCCATCTCTCAGGTCCATGGTCGATGGAGTCAAATTCCAACGCACTTGGCCTTGTTGTTGACTTCTCTGCCTGCCTCTCGGGCGCCCAGAACCCTGTCCTAAAAAAGGCTGCTGGTTATAGTCTGGGTATTGTTGCTGTGGTCCAAAGGGGCCAGGCGGAGGAAAAGATGGTACACCCCAAGGTGATGGTTGCCACCAAGGCGGGATAGGCGGTTGGGCATAATAGGGATTATAACCTCTTCGGTTCCTTCTATTATTGTTACCTCGACCCCTCAAAGCCGCTTTGGTATTTCCTTGATTAGAGGAATCAGAGTCAGTAGATGCCTCGTCAGAATTTGACGTACCATATGTTGATCCTAACCGGCTACTGGTAGTAGATACCACCGGAACATAGTTATCTGCCGTATACGGATATATGGTCTCAGCAGAGAACTTGGCTAAATCCTTTTTGAATTTTTCGAGTTTTTTCACTAGGATTGAGTCCCTCAGTTCTTTACTGACTTTATTCCCTTCGTCCTGTCCTTTTCCAAAGATTTTGCTCGTGAGAGTTGTCCTGATCTGGCCCTCTAAAGTTTGAATCTCGACCATTATTTCGTCGGCTTTCTTTTTGGCAGTTTTGATGATCAAGACTAGCCAGTCGCGCGTGCATTTCCACGCTATGAGGTACCAGTCCCTGCAAAAATCCTTATTGTCCAGGAACAGGCGGGGGGCGTTTGTAACAATTAACCCACTGGGTGCGCAATTACCCCTGAGGTATTCGGCCATGATGATGCCATGGACACAGACCCTTGCCTGGTTCTTTTTCAGTACAAGGACTTTAGCCCATCCATCATCACTCGTTACTGGGACCAATTGGATCGTGTCCAATATGCTAGGATTTTCTGCCAAGATAGAGTCAATTTCAGCATCATCAAATGCTAAACCAGGATTAGTAGCCATGGTCACTGAAGGAGAACACCTGGTATAGGCGCACGCCCAACCGATAAGAACTAGGATAGTTGTTTAAATTCAATGTGAACAATATTTAAATTGAAAACAGTTACAGTGCAGAGTTACAAAACAGGACCTACAGCCAAGGCTGCACAAGAACAATTACACACAGAGAAGGTCCCAGGGGTAAGTTTATAGACCCTACTGTTAAGCCCCCTGTATATAAGTGACACCAACCTAAAATTAACAGAGAGTCAAGAAACAAGCAAACAATGTACCCAAATAAAGTTACACAGGAAATAGTTATTAAACTATACGAGTTCCCATCAGTCCACCATCGAGACCGCCCTTCATCATCTGGGATCTCTGGTGCATAATTTCTGTCACATTAACGGGTAAAAAACCTGTGCTGGCAGATAACTACACCAAGCACAGGAAAAACCACAATGATATTTACAGATGTGAAACAGAAAGGCGTATCTAGATGGGAACTAAATAGCAGTGCGTGAAAAAGATGTGTGTTTGTGAAAAGAAAGAGAAAAAAGCTCTAAAATTAGGTAGTGGTCGGGAAAAACAATTTAATAAACACCCTCACACTCCTAAATCAATAAAAACAGTGCAATAGTGGTTTAACAAATAGCCACTAAAGATGAAAGGTCGACATGTTTCTGCAGACGCACGGAGTCTAGTGATCTCCTGCTGCTTCCTCGGGACCATTAGTGCTACTGCTAGAAAAAATAATAAATAACAAGAACCATATCACCTGAAAGTGTATGTATAAACATCTTCTCATCCTAAAGATAGGGGAGAAAATTATAATATAAGGGTACAAAGTCATGTATACATATACATTTTAACGTGCATGTTTAATGCCATCAATATTATATGCTAGACATAAGCTAATATTGCCCAGCACTTAGACTAACAGACTCAGTCACAAATCACCAGTTCAGCAAATTTGTAGATTAGGGTTCACTCACCCACTTGATGAGAAGGAACCACTCCACCTCACCTGGCACGAGCTCAGGTAAATGGATGCACCGCGCTAGAAACAAACAACAAATCAAAAGATGTATCCACATCTAAATGTATTCCTAAACTGATCGGTCTTAACATGCTCCACATCAAGCATCACATTCCTGCCAGCGCCGTGGAACAGCACCTGGTCGATTAGCTATAATTTATAAAATGGTAGTTATGATTTGGTGACAGCGCTACAAAAAGTCACCACTGTTTCCAACAAATGTACGCATGCGTATGCACTTAACTACAATGACGGAGTACCAAACGAGCGATTTTGGATGTCCGAAAGGAGCACAACCCCTCTCACTCACACGCACGCATGCCAGCCGTCTTACCTCTCCGTCGGTGCACCGGTCGTCCCTCTAAGCTCTATCGTAGTGAGGAACCGACTCGGTGCACCGGCGAGGTAAATAAACCTCTCTCGCTTCCGCATTCAATGCGCAACGATGTCCGACGCCCCCTGTGCGTGGTGACGTCATGCGCCTACTCGCCACTGGGTGCGCTCTTCGTGATGGGAAATGTAGTTCCCAAACTCTGTCTGTTCCGCGAAACTGGCTCCCTGGTGCCCCTTGCCCAGTAGTTCATGAAAGCCCAGTAGCACAGACAGAGAGTAATGAAAGACCCCGCATTATTGTTGGGTGGTATATTCAGTAATTAACTGATGTTTAACGAGGGCTGATATCAAAGAACGCGTTCTGATATTAAATACGCTGCGTTCAAGACAAATAATCACCCTTATTGATTTATAATCATTTTTATGACAATGCTGAAGTTTTACCCCATTATAGAAAAGATTTATCCACAGTTTCCTTCTCTTAAATTCATTAGGCAAGAAAAAACGATATGATAAAGGCTGCTGAATAATATGGTAGGATCCATACTAATTAATATTGAAGAATCCATGCAGGCTAATCATCCCGCTAAATAGACAACTAGGCATATGTAGACCAACAGCGAAGGGGGCCAAACTCGTCCTCTGCACCAACGCATAATACAATGCCATAGTGCAATCGCTTAATATATAGACCTCTCATGTGTGCTAGGACGGGTTACATTGTCACCCCAACATAGATATAATTCTGCTGTAGTGACAAACGTGCCAGTTTACCAATCCCAAGAACTGTATTTTGTCAATGAGATTCGGGTCTATTGATACGACCCCCCTTATACCTAAAGGGACATCCACGGGATCGCGTCATTCAACCCACGTTCATCACTACGAAGGCGATAGACCCACTTTTGTTCACATTTAAACAGATATTTCGCCGTATCAGTAACTGACGGAGGAATCCACGGTTGATCCAATACTGTCCACATGATGTCCGTGGGTAGATGACCCACCTGCAAGAAATGATTTGTCAGTTTGGTGGCTTGTTTGCAGCACCGGATTGAACTTTTATGTTCAGAAATTCTGAACTTTATCTTTCTGGTGGTCATCCCCACGTAATTCAGTTTACAGGGACATGTTATTAAGTAAACCAGGTTGGAGCTGTTACAGTTGGTGAACCGTTTTAGTTGCCAAGGTCTATCTGTGCCTATGTCTATAGAGAGTGTTTTTGTCGTTTGTGGACATGCCGCACAGCCACCGCAAGGATGGTGTCCGGTGACTGCAGGCATGTCCCAGAGGGTACCGACAGCTCGAGGAATCGTGAATTTGGGCCTTGTGTGGACCAACTGGTCCCTCAGATTTTGGCCTCTCCGAAAGGCAAACAGCGGAGGAGGTATAGGGTCACTCCCTGTCCTAAGGATTTTCCAATTCCTTTTAACAATTTTTTGGACTTGGTTTGAAAGTGTACTAAATGTGTTCACACAAGTCATTCTTTCTTGTGGGTTCTTTGGAGGTGTTGGTTCCAATAGACATTGCCTGTTATTGTTTGCTGCACGCTTTTTGGAGTTTTTTACGAGATGTTTGGGGTATTTCTTATCGTGCAGATTTCTTTCCAGAGCTTGGGAGTGTGTGACGAAGGCCGTTTTGGTGGAACAATTCCTCTGAATGCGGAGGAATTGCCCGAAGGGCAGATTATCCCTCAGCGCTTTCGGATGAAAGCTGTCGTAACTTAACAGGGAATTCCTCGCCATTGGCTTTCGGTATAGCTCCGACTGTAACCCCCCTCCTGATGCAGAAATCAACAGATCCAGGAATGCTAGTTTGTGTCTGTCGAACTCCATGGTAAACTTCAGAAATAAATTTCTTTCGTTTAACCCAGTGTGAAATTGACGGAGTTCCTCTTCTGTCCCTCGCCACACGACCAAAATGTCATCTATGTACCTTCTCCATACTCGCAGACACTGAAGATGGGGATTAGTGTCTGCGAGTACGTGTGTTTGTTCGAAGGTATGTACATACAGGTTAGCGAGACTGGGAGCAAAAACACTTCCCATGCTCGTCCCGCTAACCTGTAGGTAGATCGATTCTTCATATTCGAAGAAGTTCTCAGTCATGGCGATGGTCGCCAAAGTCATGATGAAACTGACTGGCGTGATGGAGTTCAAATCTCTAGCTGTTAAAAGGGCTTCAATAGCTTCCAGTGTCTCAGTCTGTGGGATAGAGGTATATAGGCTCTCCACATCAAAGGAAACTAGAAAGTCAAGGTCCATATTAAACTCAATTTCAGGCAAAATCCTAAGGACATCCTTTGTGTCCTTCAAGAAGGTAGGCATCTCCCGCACTATTGGTTGAAGGAAGAAATCTACGAATGTAGATAAAGGTTCCAATAGTGAACCGATTCCCGATATGATGGGTCTACCGGGAGGGGGGCGTTGTGGCTTGTGTACTTTTGGAAGGATGTAGAAATAGGGCATCCTAGGGTGGACAGTACGTAGATATTGAGATTCTTTGTCAGTAATCCATCCCTCTGCAAGGCCTTCTTCGACAATATGGCCAATGGCCACAGTCAACCTGTCAGTTGGGTCATTGTCGAGTTTGCGATAGGCCCTTAACGTCATTTAGCTGGCGCATGCATTCTTCATGATACATATCTGCATCCATTAGTACAGTAGCCCCTCCCTTATCGGCTGGTTTGATTACCACCGATTCCAAATTAGCCAAAGTCGTAACAGCATCTTGTTCACCTTTAGTTAGATTGACAAAGCAGTTATTAGGTTGGAGGTACAGTTGTCTTAAATCATGATCCACAGCTTCTTCGAACGCCTGAACTTTCGCAGGTAACCCTACTACACTGGGGTTAAAAGTGGATGGTCTCTTGAGGCCTGTGTTGGATATGTCCTCCCCTACTGTTACCGTTGTTTTGTTGGCAAACAGGTAATGAAGCCTTATTTTGCGGAAGAACTTGCCCATTTCCGTTTGTATCAGGAACGGGTCCCCTTTGTTGGTTTTAACAAAACCTAGTCCTTTATTAAGGACCAGTTCTTCAGTATCAGTGAGAACATGTTTGCTTAGATTGATCACGAGGCTGATGTTCCTGCCTGTTCCCTCGGGATCTTCTTGCCATCTCTCAGGTCCATGGTCGATGGAGTCAAATTCCAACGCACTTGGCCTTGTTGTTGACTTCTCCGCCTGCCTCTCGGGCGCCCAGAACCCTGTCCTAAAAAAGGCTGCTGGTTATAGTCTGGGTATTGTTGCTGTGGTCCAAAGGGGCCAGGCGGAGGAAAAGATGGTACACCCCAAGGTGATGGTTGCCACCAAGGCGGGATAGGCGGTTGGGCATAATAGGGATTATAACCTCTTCGGTTCCTTCTATTATTGTTACCTCGACCCCTCAAAGCCGCTTTGGTATTTCCTTGATTAGAGGAATCAGAGTCAGTAGATGCCTCGTCAGAATTTGACGTACCATATGTTGATCCTAACCGGCTACTGGTAGTAGATACCACCGGAACATAGTTATCTGCCGTATACGGATATATGGTCTCAGCAGAGAACTTGGCTAAATCCTTTTTGAATTTTTCGAGTTTTTTCACTAGGATTGAGTCCCTCAGTTCTTTACTGACTTTATTCCCTTCGTCCTGTCCTTTTCCAAAGATTTTGCTCGTGAGAGTTGTCCTGATCTGGCCCTCTAAAGTTTGAATCTCGACCATTATTTCGTCGGCTTTCTTTTTGGCAGTTTTGATGATCAAGACTAGCCAGTCGCGCGTGCATTTCCACGCTATGAGGTACCAGTCCCTGCAAAAATCCTTATTGTCCAGGAACAGGCGGGGGGCGTTTGTAACAATTAACCCACTGGGTGCGCAATTACCCCTGAGGTATTCGGCCATGATGATGCCATGGACACAGACCCTTGCCTGGTTCTTTTTCAGTACAAGGACTTTAGCCCATCCATCATCACTCGTTACTGGGGCCAATTGGATCGTGTCCAATATGCTAGGATTTTCTGCCAAGATAGAGTCAATTTCAGCATCATCAAATGCTAAACCAGGATTAGTAGCCATGGTCACTGAAGGAGAACACCTGGTATAGGCGCACGCCCAACCGATAAGAACTAGGATAGTTGTTTAAATTCAATGTGAACAATATTTAAATTGAAAACAGTTACAGTGCAGAGTTACAAAACAGGACCTACAGCCAAGGCTGCACAAGAACAATTACACACAGAGAAGGTCCCAGGGGTAAGTTTATAGACCCTACTGTTAAGCCCCCTGTATATAAGTGACACCAACCTAAAATTAACAGAGATTCAAGAAACAAGCAAACAATGTACCCAAATAAAGTTACACAGGAAATAGTTATTAAACTATACGAGTTCCCATCAGTCCACCATCGAGACCGCCCTTCATCATCTGGGATCTCTGGTGCATAATTTCTGTCACATTAACGGGTAAAAAACCTGTGCTGGCAGATAACTACACCAAGCACAGGAAAAACCACAATGATATTTACAGATGTGAAACAGAAAGGCGTATCTAGGTGGGAACTAAATAGCAGTGCGTGAAAAAGATGTGTGTTTGTGAAAAGAAAGAGAAAAAGCTCTAAAATTAGGTAGTGGTCGGGAAAAACAATTTAATAAACACCCTCACACTCCTAAATCAATAAAAACAGTGCAATAGTGGTTTAACAAATAGCCACTAAAGATGAAAGGTCGACATGTTTCTGCAGACGCACGGAGTCTAGTGATCTCCTGCTGCTTCCCCGGGACCATTAGTGCTACTGCTAGAAAAAATAATAAATAACAAGAACCATATCACCTGAAAGTGTATGTATAAACATCTTCTCATCCTAAAGATAGGGGAGAAAATTATAATATAAGGGTACAAAGTCATGTATACATATAAATTTTAACGTGCATGTTTAATGCCATCAATATTATATGCTAGACATAAGCTAATATTGCCCAGCACTTAGACTAACAGACTCAGTCACAAATCACCAGTTCAGCAAATTTGTAGATTAGGGTTCACTCACCCACTTGATGAGAAGGAACCACTCCACCTCACCTGGCACGAGCTCAGGTAAATGGATGCACCGCGCTAGAAACAAACAACAAATCAAAAGATGTATCCACATCTAAATGTATTCCTAAACTGATCGGTCTTAACATGCTCCACATCAAGCATCACATTCCTGCCAGCGCCGTGGAACAGCACCTGGTCGATTAGCTATAATTTATTAAACGGTAGTTATGATTTGGTGACAGCGCTACAAAAAGTCACCACTGTTTCCAACAAATGTACGCATGCGTATGCACTTAACTACAATGACGGAGTACCAAACGAGCGATTTTGGATGTCCGAAAGGAGCACAACCCCTCTCACTCACACGCACGCATGCCAGCCGTCTTACCTCTCCGTCGGTGCACCGGTCGTCCCTCTAAGCTCTATCGTAGGGAGGAACCGACTCGGTGCACCGGCGAGGTAAATAAACCTCTCTCGCTTCCGCATTCAATGCGCAACGATGTCCGACGCCCCCTGTGCGTGGTGACGTCATGCGCCTACTCGCCACTGGGTGCGCTCTTCGTGATGGGAAATGTAGTTCCCAAACTCTGTCTGTTCCGCGAAACTGGCTCCCTGGTGCCCCTTGCCCAGTAGTTCATGAAAGCCCAGTAGCACAGACAGAGAGTAATGAAAGACCCCGCATTATTGTTGGGTGGTATATTCAGTAATTAACTGATGTTTAACGAGGGCTGATATCAAAGAACGCGTTCTGATATTAAATACGCTGCGTTCAAGACAAATAATCACCCTTATTGATTTATAATCATTTTTATGACAATGCTGAAGCTTTACCCCATTATAGAAAAGATTTATCCACAGTTTCCTTCTCTTAAATTCATTAGGCAAGAAAAAACGATATGATAAAGGCTGCTGAATAATATGGTAGGATCCATACTAATTAATATTGAAGAATCCATGCAGGCTAATCATCCCGCTAAATAGACAACTAGGCATATGTAGACCAACAGCGAAGGGGGCCAAACTCGTCCTCTGCACCAACGCATAATACAATGCCATAGTGCAATCGCTTAATATATAGACCTCTCATGTGTGCTAGGACGGGTTGCATTGTCACCCCAACATAGATATAATTCTGCTGTAGTGACAAACGTGCCAGTTTACCAATCCCAAGAACTGTATTTTGTCAATGAGATTCGGGTCTATTGATACGACCCCCCTTATACCTAAAGGGACATCCACGGGATCGCGTCATTCAACCCACGTTCATCACTACGAAGGCGATAGACCCACTTTTGTTCACATTTAAACAGATATTTCGCCGTATCAGTAACTGACGGAGGAATCCACGGTTGATCCAATACTGTCCACATGATGTCCGTGGGTAGATAGACACCGCCACCATATTATATCTTTTCCGCCCCGGTCGCCTTGCGACCGGGGCGGAAAAGTGGTGGACCGTCTTACCGTTCGCCACGGTCCCCCCGCCATACTAATATGGCGGGGGGTCTTTAGAGCACGATCACCCCCGCCAGGCCGGCGGTGGCAATCCGCCCGCCATCCTAAGGATAAGAAATCACACAACACTGACTGTTGTGTTGAGTAAATCAAACATCTCAACGGTCTGCTGTTTAAATGCTCTGTACTCATATTTAGTCAACTCACCCTTCTGAGGATTGTATATATATATATATATATCTGGCGCAGGATTAGTGTTTATCACAGATTGTAAGTGCTGCGTGAAAACATTACATTTATGAGATCACATAACGTGCATCTGTAAAGCGCACATTCACCCAAGGGTATCTTGACCCTGAATAACAGATGTTTATCCAACATGCGGAGGGATAGAAAGCAATGACACAGCAAGAAATTCAACAAGCAAAGGTAGAGGTCATGGTGAAGAAGGAAACTATTTAAGGAGAAATGGTGTTGATAACAGAGGACAGGGTAGACAATTGAAGGGAATATTAGGTAATAAGACACACCTCTGTAGAAACTACCTGGGCAGTCTACTGCTGTCTTGTCCGCCTTTAAGTCTCCAGATATTGATTTCTCTCAGAACTGTGTAGGCCTCCGAGGTTGAACTTTCCATGAATGAATAACACACCACTGAAAAACTAATGCAATCACACACACCAATTAGCCAACAGCAAGTGCTGATAGTTTCATTGGATTCAGACAATGCACACATTATGGATTCAAACTGTGAAGATCTTTGAGGGTCACCAATAAATCTGCTTTCTCAAAGCTGCACAGAAACTGACTGCCTGGCCACCTGACACATGCTCATTGTAGGGAAAAGTGCCTTACATTTATATTGAAGTGAACATCTTCAATGGTGTTCTGGACCAGTTTGCAAGTATCTGGCAGTTATGTCATATATGTAAGTCACGATTTGTGTTTTTTCCTTGTGTGGTAGCGTGAGTGGTTGTCATGTCAAGTTCTGTGAATGTGTACTTAGGAATGCTATTTTTTTGAACGATGCTACTTATCTACATCTTGTAGGAAGGGTTCTGTATCAAGGGGACAGTTGGATGGAACCCAGGAAGGGGTCGATACAGGGTGGCCTGCAAGGCCAGAAATAAAGCGAGCTGCACTTCTGTAACCATGTGCTGTGTCCCCATAATAGTGGTGACAAAGATGGGATCAAACCTGCTGAGGGTAAGGACATCACCCAACTCGTTCTTGGTACTTGCAAAAGCTAAATCTTGCTCTTTTTCCATTGAAAAACCTCTTTCATTTTCAAGAACCTTGCCATTGACTCAGTTAAGCTTCAAATAAGACTTGCATAATGCAAAAAAGGACATGACTTCCTCTTCACTTGTAGGTTTCTGTACATTTGCTATGGCTTTAACAGACACTCCTTTAGATTGATACCTTTAGATGTTAACACATGTCCCAAATATTCTCTTTCTTGCTTTACAAAATTAAATTTTTCCCTCCTGCATCAAAAGCCAATATCTCTCAGAATCTGTAATGCTTCTCTCACTCTGCTGGTTTGAAAAAGAAATGTGGATTGTCCCACACTCAGGAAAATGCTTTCGTAGAGAGGGGCAATCAATTGGATAATCCGCATAAGGATGAGTATAGGAAATAAATTGGATATTTCTAAGTGCATGGGAGAGGAGTTAGTAGCGTATTGCTGTTGATCACATTCTACCACCACGGTCTAATGTTTTTTTCTCCTCAAAGGGGAAGTGGAGGGTATTCAGAATTAATTCCCTTAGTGATGTGTTTCAGAGAGGACAGGAGTGAGTGTCAGAATTGTGGGTAAAATACAATAACTGAGAATTCTAAGAGGGTACAGGGGGAAAGTAAATTGCAGTATGATGTGAAGAAATGTGTGAAGAAAATAGATGTAAATGTGGGAGAAGTAGTATGAATAAGATTAACTGAACATTTCATGCTCTAAGAAGGGTCATACTCGAACCTGAAGCTAATCTCAACCATCCAAGGTCAAAAGGAAAGATTTAATCGCCGAAGACATCAATGGACCCAGAGATCAGAAGGCAACTGTGACCGGTCGGTATAGAAGACGAAGTGGCAGAACGAGGGCATTGGCCGGAACTTCAGAGTCTGGTTCGCGTACTGGGGCTCCTGTGGGCCCAGAGAACCAACCAGCCGAGCCATACACAGCTTAGACCTTGTGTGAGCAGCACGGGGGTCTCTTGCCCACCATGGGGACAATTGTAAGTGAGGCCCGAGACAGCACCTAACCTGTGGCTGGCAGGGTAGGAGAGGACGACCCCGCCGGACAACCGGTAATAGCAGCGACTGCCCCATTCGTAGGAGGTGAGCGGGCGAACACACCCAGACGGTCCTGTAGGGCGGAGCGGACCACATCTCTAGCAGGCCCTTGAAATTTCTGAAGCAAAGGCACCCACGACGTCCCATGCCCGACCGCTGCACCGTCCTGCTGCTGTGTGGGGCTCCCCCACTGCGGGAGTTGTTGGGGCCAGAAACATCTAGCCACACACCCCCTGGGCCTTTACAGGCGCAGCACAGTGAGGACCTTGCCCACCTCACATGACCGGCAATAGGTGGGTGAAGAGGAGCAGACACCACCAAGGATGGCACACCTATGATAGGTGAGCGAAACTGGCTGGAGGCCCAAGTCAGGTGAGCAGGCGGGAGCATCCGGCCACAGTGGCGCCATAAGGGTGCATGGCCTGGGTGGACAAGGATCGAGGCGGGGGCTTCTCTTTGCCTCCAATGGTTTGAGAGAGCATGGCAAGCCCGAAGTGACCCAGAGCAAATCATGAGGAAACCCGACTGCTCAACAGGATGCAGATAACACCCGAGTACCACCGAAGAGAAGGGTGAGTTCACTGACTCAGGCAGGAACCGCACACCAGGTAACCCCACAGGTGGAACAGTGAGGGAAGTAGTGTCCCGGCCTGTGGCAGGTGGCTGCAATGCTGGCCTGACGTGGGGGTTTGGAGAGTGGGGACCCCAGCCAGGACCAGATGGCAGAGATGATGGGAGCCACTGCCCTTCTCACAATACAATGACACTCCCCCAACAGCCAGTGTGGTAGCCCATAGGACGCATTCACCTATAAAGAGAGGAAGAAATAAACAGAACCGACAACTCCAGTAGTGCAATGGTGAAACCCAAAGGGCAGAGTGTTCTCTGGACAAATAAAATCGACAATTATGCGATCCCGAAACCCCCACAAATGGAAGGGGATAATGGGGCAGCGCAGCCATCCGTGAGTGCCATTATGGAAGCCATAAGAGACCTGAAAGGCACCCTAGAACCGAAAATACACACGGTAACCATTTAGGTGAACCTGATCAAAACAGACTTAACAAAATTAAGAGAGAAAGTATCGAGAACCGAAAAGCAGATCACCCAACTTCAATCAACAACAAAGTGCCTGCAGGCACGGGTGCAGACACTAACCCAATGAACCATGATGATGGCGGCCAAACTCAAGGACCAGGACGGCAGAGCTAGAAGAAATAACATCAGAGTGGTGGGGGTACCGGAGAGCCCTAGCATTGAACTGGGGACCCCCCCAAGAGTAGAAATTGCACAGATCTTTAACTATCGGCACCGCAATGCTAACCTTCAAGCAGCCAGAGCTACGGGGAGGTCCATTTCGAAAACACCCAAATAAGATGTTTTCCTGACTTCACATTACAAGTACATGGACAGTGCAGGAGCTTCGAGGCTGTGAAGTGGGAACTCTGAGAGAGGAGTCAAATACATAATGCTTTTCCCAGCAAAACTCAGAATTATGACAGAGGCCAAGACCTGGCACTTTGTCTCCCCGGACGAGTTGTGTTTGTGGCTGGAAGGGCGACCTACTGGAGGCCGTAACAGGTGGAGGAACAAAGTAGGGCCAGAACCACACAAAACTAGGCCAAAAGAATAGAGAATGGCCACACTGCAGGAAGCGATGGGGGGTTGGGGAAGGGACCGGCTACCGCAAGCAATGCCACAAGGTAAACGCTCTGGGTTTCCAACCTGAGATGAATCAGTGCAGGAGATGGTGGTATGACTTTCAAACTGTAAGCAACTCTCACCGATGGGGAGGGAGCTATACATATCTTGATGTGAGAGTTTTTGTCACACTAGGAACTACAAAGGTGTTACATATACAACACAGCATCAATGATGCGTGAGCCACCCCCTTATTGTGTTTTGATATAGTTTAATATCTGGGCCACAGGCACTCTGCAGGTTGATGAATTGTGGGTATGCACAACCTATTTAGCAGGGTAGCAGGGAGGGGGAGGGAGCAATAGTTGGGGAAAATGTGTTAACAATTGTAGGGTGTCTAAAGTTCAGATTAGTGCTCAGGGGTTGGTGCAGAGAAGTTACAACAATTCACAGGTAAAAAAGCCACTCAAAGTAGAGGCCACCTTGAGGCAGAGGGGGAGGGCAGGGGAGGAAATGATTTGATCCTTGGCAATCCCTGAGACCCCACGAGGTTCACTAAAAATATGGTCCTGGAATGTCAATAGCCTAATGGTGGGTTAAAACGAACAATGGCACTACAATTCATTAAAAAACATCCACCTGAGGTGGTCCTGCTCCAGCAGACCCATCTCCTTGGCAACCAGGGTAAAGCATTGTATAGATATGGATACTCTTTATTAGCACACATAGGTGAACTATCTGGGTCCAGGGGTGTCGGAATACTGTGCAAAACGTCAATCCCATTTACCCGAAACAAGATATGGTCAGACCCATTGGGTAGCAATGTGGCGGTAAGTGGCCAGTGGGAAGGAGGGACCTTGAATCTCTGTTTGATGTAGGCCCCTCCGGGCCTTCATGCTGCCACGCTAGTTTCATTGGGTCCATTATTATTGGACCTCCCTGAGGATCGATTGACAATTGGGGGAGACATGAATGATATTGTCTCAGCGGAGCTAGACACCATGAGGGGAGCGGAGGGGGAATGAAGAGTGGGCTCAGTAGGCGAGTTCCTCCAATCCATGGGCCTAAGTGACATATGGAGACATCGGCACCCCCTTATCAGACAGTATACACATATATCTATGGTTCACAGGATCCTCTCCATAGTTGACTATATCCCTACCAAGTCTTAGGGTCTGTGAGACCACACCCTGAACATTGACCCCTAGTACCTCAAAGATCACAAATTTTGAGCGCCCATTAGGAAAGGGCCGGAGCATTTATTTGAAGATAATGTGGGTTCAGTGGAATTGAAAGAGACACTTTGGAAAGTATTCAAAGTAGTGATTAGGGGTCAGGCACATATTGCAGTGATGAGAAAGGAAAAAAAGGTACAGTGCCTTGCCTTAGCGATTGAGGTGTCCACATGGGCGAACAACTCAGATGCAAGACTAAGACTGAGGCTACGACAAAAAGAGGGCGAGGGACTTGATGGAAGACAGGGCCGGAAATCTGGCTCATGCCACACAACATAGACTATACGACGTAGGGGACAAGGCGAACAAACTCCTGGCAAGGTTGACAAAAAAAAAACCCAAACATAAATGGACCCGACCCCCCGAATTGTAGATTGGTAGGCCCCAAACACGAGACTGGCAAGAAAATAGCAGAGACATTCGCTTCATACTATGATTTGCTCTACTCCTCCTCATCAGTGAAGACAGAGGGAGACTGTAAAGAGTTCCTTTGAGACATACAAATGCTGACACTATCCACAGCAGAGAGGGAGGTGTTAGAAGGCGACTTGTCGGCTGAGGAACTTAAAACTACAACGAGCTTTACAATCAGGGAAGGCGGTGAGACCAAATGGTCTTCCAGTCGGAGTACCTACTTACAATGTATTACAGAGGCCAAAGAAGAGGGTGTCCTTCCTACCGACCAAAGAGTGGCAGTAATTGTAGTGATCTCCAAGGATGGCAAAACCCCCAAAAAATGTGGGTCACATCAACCAATTTCTTTATTAAATTTCTAGGCAAATGTTTTGGCCAAGGCCCTTTCCACATGCCTAGCCACAGTTATCACCTCGCTCATACACCCAGACCAATCTGGATTTTTGTCCCACAGAAGCACAAGGATTAACCTGCGTCGATTGTTTCGGGTTCTACATACAGTATCCGCTAATGGGTCAGACCCGACAGCCCTCCTACCCCTAGACGCCAGAATGGCCTTTGACAGTGTAGAA
The DNA here is from genome assembly GCF_964261635.1 of Lissotriton helveticus. Classification (NCBI taxonomy): domain Eukaryota; kingdom Metazoa; phylum Chordata; class Amphibia; order Caudata; family Salamandridae; genus Lissotriton; species Lissotriton helveticus. The sequence goes on from NC_136071.1 coordinate 263,460,542, forward strand.
TGGAATTATCTCTTTGCTGTCTTGGACCCAATTTTATTGGGTGGGTAAGGCTCTTCCACTGCAACCCCTTTGCAAGGGTGAGAGTCAACACGGCAGTCCCACAAGTATTTACTCTCCAGAAAGAGACAAGGCAGGGCTGCCCACTGTCCCCTCTACTTTTTTTCCTGGCCCTGGAGCCCTTGGCGGCATGGGTAAGGGAAGACCCACTGATTTGGTGTATCCCAGTAGGAGAGGAATGGGAAGAATGGGAAGAATGAATATCCCTCTATGTAGATGATGTCTGCTCTACATCAGAAGGCTGAAGCAGTCCATAGACAGAATGCTTCAGATATTCTGTATCTATGGGGATCATTTGGGGTATCGCATTAACTGGGACAAATCTTTACTATTTCCTCTGGCAGGAAGCGCCCCAAAACTTACATCACAATGCAAGGTGCCAATCGAGACTGAGGGCTTCAAATATTTAGGGATAAAGATAACTAGAAACTCTCAAGAATTTTACCGCAGGAATGCTGAAATATAGCTAAATAGGTGCATCAATATTGCTAAATGTTGGAGGACATTCCTGCTCATGCTAATGGGCCGTGCAACCCTATTTTAAGATGATGACACTCTCCAACTACATTATACAATGCAAAACACTCCCCATGAGCTCCCACACTCATTCTTTCAACAAATTGAAGCTGAGTTGAGAGCCCTGCTGTGGAGCGGAGGAGCCCCTCGTACAGCCTTGCAGCAATTACAAAAAGGAGTCAATGAGGGGGTCTAGTGGGGCTAGACATTAAAATGTACTACTGGGCATCACAGCTGGTGTGCGTTAATGACTGTGTTTTCAGCGATAGCGCGGAACCGGCCTATAGGGTGGATAGAGTGGCCATGGGACCCCAAGGGTACCCCCTCCTATATGACAAGGGAGGGATTAAAGACCTCCAACACATAAACAAACTGTAGGAAGGGCATGGCACACACAACCCCCAAAATCCCCCAAACCCCCACTACCCCCTAAAGGGTAGCAAATGGAAGTACAGCAAACAGCTTTGAAAAGTGGGCCAACTAAACAACTTCAGTAAATGGAAGTTGCTGGGCCTGGAAAGATTGGGGGCATGTACAAATCCTGCAACTGATTATGAGTTGGGTCAAGGAGAATTGTTGAAATATTTCCAACTGGGACATGCCCTTAAAAATTATATTTTTGAAGGGACGGCCTTGGTGGAAGTGTCCCCACTAAAGGAGAGACTACTGACACCCTCTCACAGACAGATTCATATAAAGTATATATAGGAAAATCCTCTGCAACTCTCCTGACCCTTGGGAGCACTGAGAGCCTCCTGGGAAAATGGCATAGGAAAGTTGGACTAAGAAGAATGGACAGAAGTCATACAGGGACCGAGGGAGGTAGCAATTTGTGCCAGATCTTGATTGATACAACTAAAGATCCTACATAGGATATGCTACCCCTGGATTATATTACATCGTATAGGATGCATTGAAAATAGTTAGTGTCAAACAGGATGCGGGCAGGAAGGGTCCTTCTGCTATTTGTTGCGGTATTGTCCTGTGATACAAGTATATTGGCAGGAGATAGGGAGAATCACGGCAGATGTAATGGAGGTGGAGGTCCCAATTGACCCAAAATTATCCATGTTGATGATATTGAACGAAGAGGCATGGACCAAATACATGAAGTTATGACTTACACTGGCAGCAGTGATTGCTAAACGTAATATCGCTAAACATTGGGGTGCGGTTGTCCCCATAGGGTGTCAGACTGGGTCTCCGACCTGGACTGGTGTCAGCAAGCAGAGCACACGATTTACCTAAGCAAAGGGTGCCCGAAGAAATGGGAGAAAATGTGGTGGTTCTGCAAGCATTTTGGGGTCCATAGAGGGAGGTGAGGGTAGGGAGCGTAAAGGGTGGGTCCATCAGTAAAGTTTCTGTTTATTCGCCTACTGTAAAGCCTTAACGGGGTTAACTGCATAACTTCTAGATTCAGTTCAACAGTATGTAACTGAAATGTTGATTACTGAGCATGATCAATAAAAAAAGAGTGTATAAAAAAGAAAGGTCAAACTCTATTGAGCTGGAACGAGTGGAAGAGGTGTCAAGGACATCTTTCCAGCTGAAATTCAACTAGTATTAGAACAAGAATAGTGTGGTGCAGCTTAATAACACAGAAAATTAAGGGATTCACTAGAACAATACATTGAAGATTAAAAGTGCAATGGATTTAAGTGAAGCTTCTAAAAAGACAAAAAGTGTGTTGTTCAAGTCTTATGAGGAGATATCTTTGTGGAGATCACAACGTACCCTGCTCAAAATGGTACAGTTACATGTGTGCAGGGCCGGCTTTAGGGCGGTGCGATCGGTGCCACCACACCAGGCGCTGACTTGGGATGGAGGTGTCATTTTTGCAAGTATATTAACATTTTAAAAGCACCTGCTGTTGCGTTTCTGGCCTCCAGCCATTTTCAGGCATCAATTAAAATGTCAAGATAACTCTGGTGATTAATCGTCCTCCTGGACATAGACTGGAGGTTTGTTTAGTGGAAGTTTTTACTCATTTTAAGGTAGCGCAGAGGATTTAAATGCCTGCTGCTAAGAGTGTATATAATGTAAATAGGTCAGTGGATTACTGCGTTTGATGGAGAGCTGGTTTTATTACTTGTAGTTTATAAGTCAAAGTTCTAATATAGAACATTGAACTACTAACTGCCATCAAAGAGCTGCATGCAACCTGCAAGATACATGTTAAAGCGTTATGTTTTTTTGCCCAGTCTTTCATTATCTTAATATTCCCAAAAGGGTTCATTTCCGTAGAAAACAATTCTTATTATTAAAGAGAACCCCTATCATTGGTGTTACGTTTAAATTCTGAATTTGTGCTTTTCAATAATAAGGACTCTTAAATGGTAGTTGCGATGACATGTCACTACTACACTACACCCTGTCTGATGTAGCATTTCCTATTCACTGATTTAAACACCTTACACCGGTATGAGTGGTGCTATAAAACTAAATTATTCTGAGAGACAATGGTTATGGAGACTTGAGGGGTACTGTAAAAAAGGTGCTAGTGAAGGAATTCATGGCAAAGGTGGTCATTGGGGGGGGCGCCAACAAACGTTGTCGCACAGGGCGCCCCCAGTGTTAAAGCCGGCCAGGCATGTGTAGATTTACACATTTGTAAATATACGCTTACAGTTTGTACTAACTTTACCACTTACGCAGTGGCGGCTCCTCCACTAAGGCAGAACAGCATCGCCCCACTGCTCTATGAGCATTGTAAAGGAAAAATAAAATGATAATAACTGAATATAATTAACATTTTATTTTTACTGTAACAGACTGGAGCCAGGTAAAAGCAGGGTGTGGCTGGGCTCCTTTCAGAGGGAGCAGTGGATGGTGCATCTAAGTGCCCATGGCGGGTTGGCCGGCCGTCTTGGGCCAGCCAAACCATCATGCGCACTTAGCATGTTCTCAACTGGGCTGTAATAAACAACCTGGGTGGAGAACATGCACAGGCTCCTACTTCCTGCCTGAGTGCCGAACCACAGCCAGGATTGAGGAAGAGCAGAGGACGGACGAGAAGCGGTGGCTGGCGATCGGTGATGATTAGGTAAGTTTTTTTATTCATTTATTTTTCTAACCTCACCATGTGGGGGCGGGAGTTCTAACCTCCCCCCGCTAGCCGCTACCGAACTTATGACTAGCACAATTTTTGAGTGGACAGTTACTACAAAGTGTACAATTACACATGTCCCCACCCCATCAAACCCAGTAATGGAGCCAAATCTACAAGTTTAAACAATCTACTAGTTATCTTTCACATGTAGGTGAAGGTCTCTGTCACTAGGGAGAAGGTCTTCATATAGTAAAGTACAGGGAAAGTAAAAAAGTTTATTAAATGTTAAAATCATTTAGTAAACATATTGTAATGTTAAATATTAATGTAAAATAACTTTATATATTTATTAACCCTAGAGCAAATGGCAAAAAGTAACAGTGCTATTATCTTAACAGTATATTTAAAAAAAATACATTGAAATATATTTAACTGATTTATAATTCTTTATTTAAAGATATGGTTCAAAAATCCCACCAACAGTAAAAATTGTATTTGTATTTAATCTGTCCATAATGTATACAATTCATTTAATAAATTATTTTTGTACAGAAAATGTACATTTATATTTAAATGTCAAAACATTTATTAAAATATATAATACAGTACTATTTTTTCTTTACTAACATTATTTTTACATTAAATACAATTTATATGTATATTTTTTAAAGTCAAAATTCGTTAATTTATATTAATAATATTTCTCTACCTCCATTATTTTCTAAGGAAGGGTGTTGCGGTTACAGTGATCGGCCACGTGCGGTGCACGACATACTCCAGGTTTGAGTACATTGACACCTGTTTCGGGCGGTATACAACCTTTACAACGCAACTTTTACAACGACCTACCATTACCACGCATTTTTTACAACGCAGGATCCATTACAACGCATACCATTACAACGCATGTATTTACAACGCAGGTACCTTTACAACGCATACCATTACAACGTAAGTATTGGTAAGTATATCATTTTATTAAAAATATTATAAGTTTGGGTTTTTGGGTAAAGGGGTATTTTTAGGGTTCAGGGTCAGTTTTCAGTTTTTGGGTAAAGGGGTATTTTTAGGGTTTAGGGTCAGTTTTCAGTTTTTGGGTAAAGGGGTATTTTTAGGGTTCAGGGTCAGTTTTCAGTTTTTGGGTAAAGGGGTATTTTTAGGGTTCAGGGTCAGTTTTCAGTTTTTGGGTAAAGGGGTATTTTTAGGGTTCAGGGTCAGTTTTCAGTTTTTGGGTAAAGGGGTATTTTTAGGGTTCAGGGTCAGTTTTCAGTTTTTGGGTAAAGGGGTATTTTTAGGGTTCAGGGTTAGTTTTGGGTTTTTGGGGTACAGGGGTATTTTTAGGGTTCAGGGTCAGTTTTGGGTTTTTGGGTAAAGGGGTATTTTTAGGGTTTAGGGTCAGTTTTGGGTTTTTGGGTAAAGGGGTATTTTTAGGGTTCAGGGTCAGTTTTGGGTTTTTGGGTAAAGGGGTATTTTTAGGGTTTAGGGTCAGTTTTGGGTTTTTGGGTAAAGGGGTATTTTTAGGGTTCAGGGTCAGTTTTGGGTTTTTGGGTAAAGGGGTACAGGGAAAAAAGTAAATATAATTAAATTTAAATTACATTAAATTAAATTGATTAAATTAAATTACATTAATTAAATTAAAGTAAATTAAATTAATTAAATTAAATTAAATTACAATATATTAATTTTAATTAAATTACATTTTAAAAAATATTATATACTTACCAATACTTACGTTGTAATGGTATGCGTTGTAAAGGTACCTGCGTTGTAAATACATGCGTTGTAATGGTATACGTTGTAATGGATCCTGCGTTGTAAAAAATGCGTGGTAATGGTAGGCGTGGTAAAAGTATGCGTTGTAACGTCATACATCCGTTTCGGGCCCTTTTTGGCTGTAGTAACGTACTTAAACCACTCCTAAATCCTCTCTGAACTCCTCCAACACCTCCCAAACCCCTAACGTTGTGTAGTAATTAACAGCAACTCCTTCCTGTCCCTCCGCCATTTACTCCAAAAACATAGATGCACATCAGGGCCGGACTGGGAACCCAAAGCAGCCCTGGCAAGTTTGTCAGACCAGTCTCTTGGAAGTGTGTGGAGTGCAAGTTAGAAGCACTGCTGCTGTTGTTAGTGGGAGCCGATATTGCAGCATCGCTGCAAAACTGGCCTCCAATAACAAAACCGGCCCCCACCACTGCAAAAATTCCCCCCACCCTTCCAGCCTCCTGTGGAATTGCCCGATTGCCGCCACAGCCCTGATGCACATGTGCTGATACATCCGCAATCGGGCAGAGATCTCTGCATAGAAAGATAGGAGAGCTGAAGGTAGAAATCTTAGCATGTAGATTTGTAAATAGTCATTTATAGTATGTAGTTAGTAGTACTGTTACAGCATAACTAAACGCCCTATAAACAGCAATTTTTAAATAGGCCAAAATATGTTTAAGGAGACTACATTTCTTTTTTAGTGGATCGCTTATCTGAATTTGGAGTTTCCTTTTCTTTGACGTTTACTGGTCTGTATTTGTGTATTATCTGTAGAGGACGAGGTGAGCAATGTCTTGTATGTAAGTGTGATCTCATGGTCGTCTTATGGCGCATGTCACCTGGTTGTCATGCCATGTTCTGTGAAGGTTTAGTTTGGAATGTTATGAGTTTGAAGGATGCTGCCTACCTTCATCCTGTGAGAAGGAATATGAAGCCTGGGGCCTGCTGCGTGTGACTGAGGAGGTGGTGGACAAGCTGTACCCCGATAGCCCAGAAACAAAACGTGTTCAACTTCAGTCACCTTGAACTGTGTTTTCGTAATACTGTTTCTTCTGGAAATTCATGAAAACTACTCCCATGAAGGAAAGGAGGAAGCTACTTTCGAAGGAAGGAAACGGGAAAGAACACATCCAATTTGGAAATTGGGGTGGCGGTCAGCTATTGACCTGAATCATGACATCAAGGTGTACAGATGTATGGTCTAAGATTTACAAATAAATTAAATACTTGATCGGTATGTAGGCAAAAACAATTGCTGCAGTGGTTAACAAAATATGTGCAAATGCAGATTTCACAGTAGTTTTTCTGCATTCTACTTCACAGAAATTTCACATGAGAAAATTTTGCTCCTTGGCAAGCTCCTGGAAATCTATGACTATTGTAGATTTTCAGGAGTAGCCTTGCAATTCTTTGTGACTCACATAAAAGTCGAACATTTGCATGAAGCAAAAAAGAAAACCTACTAAAAGATTTTAGACTTTTCAAAACAGATCTTTGTCAATCGGTTCTAATTTATTTCAGTCAGCCTTCCATAATCTAATTTCCTGTTTATTCTTTTCACCTTAAAGATAGGGTGAGATTTAAATATTACAAGGAAGTCACCGTCTTTATGTTGAGTTTTCTAGTGTTATGTGTAATTACTTTTCATTTAGATAATTGGCAAGCAAATTAAACTCAAATCTAATTTTAAAAAAATCGTGCCGGCATTCCTGCAAAGCCGCACAAGAGAAAGTGGGGTATATTCACAAGAACGTGTGATAACTACCGCAAGAGTAGCGTAACGCAACTTTCAACATCGCAGCCTATTGCGGGAAAATAACCCTGTGGCAACATGGAATTCACACCGTGGCGGTGGCATGCGATAGTCTGCCGAAACAGCTGACATGTCCATGATACAACCACCTCGATGGAGACAAAAACACAAACCACAACACCAAAATACCTACGATGGGCCAAAGCACAATGAGGAAATCAGTGATAAGCAGTGCCAGGCGTGCAACACACTCCTGGCAGGCGGGACAAATCACCATAAAAGTAGAAAAAACATCCAAACACAAACTGACCAACACCCAAGCACCATGGGGGCAGCCTGAGCAGGCGCAGTGGACCATTGCAACCCCACAAGCACCTCGGACGACCAGCCCCGGACCTCAGGGACAGGGAAGGCCAAGGACAAGAAGAAGAGGAAGACGAAGTTCAGTCTGCAGGCAAACAGGATCATAGTCACAGGGGTGATGGAACACCATCAACAACTGTTTGTCACCTCCGTGTCATTGGGCACCAAAAATTGAATATGGCGGGACATCGTGGACAAGGTGAATGTCGTCTGTGAGCACAAGAGGACAATGGATGAGGTCAAGAGGTGATGGAATTACATCAAGAGGAGGACCAAGGAGAAACTCTCAGTCAACCAGAAGGCAGCACTGCAGACTGGAGGTGGGGGCCCAGCGCCACAGCTCGACCTGGATGACATGGAGGAGCTGGTTTCGACACTCATTAGGATGGAGACTGTGGCTGGAGTTGGGGGATCGGACACTGCTCGACAGGACACAACACAACCGCAACAGGATGAGTGACCACCTGGTACTGGGGGGATGGGTGGAGAGGGGCACAATGGCACACATGCACAATCAAGCAGAGCACAGTGCACTCTGGGTCCTTGTCCAGATCTACAGACTGTCACAATGTACAATGCCATGCTGTCAGAATGTCAACATGTACCATGCGGCTACATACATGTGGACACATTTTAAGACACCATCCCCCCTTCACATCGCAGGGGCAAAGTCAACACCTCCTGCATAGCAGTCCCAGCCACTCTTCACTGATGACGAGGAGGACAACACCAGCATCAACACCTAAACCATCTAAGACATCATTGACTTCATCCGCCACTCACCTTCAGGATCAGGGCAGCCCAGCTACATCGAGGAGACCCCACCCACTACCCAAAGCACCCAGCAGGAGGCACCCACAGGACCGACACTCCCTCATGACCCCCAGGAATAACACATGGCCTTCCAACGCTGTGTGCTGGAGTGCCAGAGGGAGCCCGCAGAGCAGGTGTGGTTGGGCTTCTACATCATGGCAACCAAACTTGACGCCGTCCTTGGGTGTGTCGGCCCGCTCCATGGTCTCCAACGAGCCCTGACTGACATCGTTGGAGTCATGATACAGAGAGAAGAACACCTGTCCGCTCAGTATGGCTCCAGCTAAACCATTCATGAGCTGGCCCACATGCAAAGGCTCATGGAGGACATGGTGCGGATGGAGGCGGAAAGGATGGCAGTCACCACTGCACATCAGCGGAATGTAGCTGGAATCTACCATGCCCTGATCCTCATCATGGCATTGCTGCCACAAGGCATGGCGATGATGAATACTGCTGCCCGCACACCATCCACATCTCCGCCCCTGGTGTGTCTATGCCTCCCAGTACGGCCGACAATCCACCTCCTGCCCCTGATGTGTCAGTGGCACACAGTGCCGCACCCGGTACAGCAACACCCCCAGGAGGGGCAGAGCACACATCCGGGGATGAGGATGTGGATGTGCCTGTGATTAGAAGAACTCAGTAGTATTCATTTCCACCACCAGGCCTGTTTCTGCTTGGTCCTGCACATGGCCTCATGACCTTCCATTGACCCCAGATTCACATAGATGCACTCACCTTGGGCTACGACATGGACTGCCACATCCTGTTTGATGACCAATGACATGGTGACTAGACTGCAAACTACACCCCTCTTCTGCCGCAGTTCTTGTCATCCCCGGATGGACTCTGGCTGGCCCTCTACGGCCCCATTTTGTGAAGTGTGTTCGGCATTGCCCTGTCCCGTTCCAGCTACAGAATGTGTAATAAACATCCAGTGACGCACTGCTGTGTCATGTCTTTCATCATTCATGTATGTATATCTGGATGTATGCAGGGTCAGTGATTTCCCTTATGTCAATGATGCTCATCCTGTGGGATGCCAGTCAGTGTGAGCTACATAGCAATTTGTGTTATGGGTCCCGTGGACACCACAACAGAGACACACGCATCAGCCACTTTCTTGTCTGGACATGGACTGAACCATGCCCAGAGCCCCAGAGTCATTGTTGCAGGCCCTGCACTGGTATGGCGTATGCCAGGCCAGTACACTCCACTTACGCTCCAAGGGGGGCCTCATTGCTACCTGTTGTGGGCGTACTCGCTGGTGGAGTGCAGGTCACTGGTCTAGTTGTCAGCATGTCACAGCCACTCCCTGAGGGCAGGTTTGCATGCACACGACACCCATCGGGCACAGGCTTCACAGGCCAGGTGACCCCACAAATATAAGGGGGCGATGACGTCACATACCCCTCTGCTGGTGGTGACTGTATGACGGACCCGAGGGCTTGAGGCCAGCACAGGCTTACCACCACCTGGCGCTGACTGGGGTTGAACAGGGTTTGTGGCACACCCTGCATTGTGGACGGCACAGGCACCCTGCCACGGGACAGTGACTGGGGTTGAACATGGTTTGTGGCACATGCTGCATTGCGGAAGGCACAGGCACCCCGCCACGGGACGGTGACTGGGGTTCAACAGGGTTTGAGGCACACTCTGCATTGCAGACGGCACAGACCCCCCCACCATGGGACGGTGACTTTGGGTGCACTGAGTCATTGGCACCTTAAGCTGCTGTGCAGGTGTGCAGCCTGCAATGATGCCCCGTCCCGGCGGTCCGGACTGCTCAGGATTTGTGTGCCTTGCTGGACCGCAGTGTAGGCCGAGCCAGCGGGCTGCACAGGCCTACCGCCACGTGGCCTCGCTTCCGGGATCGCAGAGTTAGTGGCACCCATTGGTCTGAGCAACTGTGCAGGCTGCAGTGTTGCCGGGTGCCCTGGTATGTCCTATGCCATGGTGCAATCAAGACCCAGCACCAGACATGAGACCTAGTGGCCTGCGGAGCATAGCTGCATGGTGTGGAGGGTGCTATGTCCACGGGCCCCGGGCTTATGGCTTGCAGCGGCACGTGGTGGGACCTGCTGTCTACACACCGGTGGCGGACGATGAGCAGTGAAGCCCAGGTGTGCATGAGCGGGCATGCTCCGATGGGTGGCGGGAGGGGCTTGGATCCCTCTGCCTAGGGGTGCATGGGCGGGCGGGTGACGTTGTCTTGTGAAAGTGTGTGTACTGTGCCAGTCATGTAACTGGACTCCGTTTCAGATGACACTCTGACTCTGATGTGTGACCTGGTGTCCTGCTATACATACCGGCAAGTAGTTGGAGACACACCGGTGGTAGCAGGTGAGCAGTGTGGCCTGGGTGCGCAGGGGCGTCTCTCTCTCTCTCTTTCTCTCTCTCTCTATCCCTCTCTTCTTCTCTCTCTCTCACTCTCTCTCTCTGTCTCTCTCTCTCTCCCCCTCTCTTCTTCTCTCTCTCCCCCTCTCTTCTTCTCTCTCTCTCCTGTCCCCTCTCTTCTTCTTCTCTCTCTCTCTCTCCCCCTCTCTTCTTCTCTCTCTCTCTCTCTCTCTCTCTCCCCCTCTCTCTCTCCTTCGCTCTCTCTCTGTCCTTTTATGTGAGCAAGACACACCTTCTCATCATGTTTTTTGTCTTGCAGGATGTGACCTACGGATTGTCCTGAGGGGAGCCGCCATGTGTCTTCATTTCATTTCTGTGTTCATTTCAATAAAATTTCATTGGTTGCTTCGAAAGTGAATGTGTGATGCTCATTTCTGTGACAGGTATTACGTAGAGACAGTTTCAATTATGTATGCCATAGGCATTACAGAGGAACAGAAACAATAATTAAAAGAAACTGGACGGTGCTACGATCTGAAGAACAATTTAATGCACCACCCCTATTTTCCTACCAGAGAGGGAACAACATCGCCAACCACCTCGTCCGTGCCATTACTTGGCCGACCACCACCACTGAGAAACACACCATCACAGCAGCTTGGGGCATGCCTCCTGTCATTGGACACTTCAAATGCCAATCTTGCAGCGTCTGTGAACTGACATCAAATACCAAGGAATTTACCTTCAAGGGTCAAACTCACCAGCTCACTCACCACTCAAATTGCAAAACCCAAAATGTAATTTACGCAATCCGCTGCCCGTGTGATCTCATCTACATCGGCCAGACCACTCAAATGGTGAAACAACGGATCATACAACACAAAAGCAGAATCAACTGCAAAGTGCTCACGGCGCCGTTGGTCTCACATTTCTTGGAGCAATCACACAGGGACTCAGACCTCAAGTGGTTGGTCATTGAGAAACCAACTCTACCCCTTAGAGGAGGCAACATGGCCGCTCTACTCAATAGAGCCGAATGTAAATGGATCGCTAGGGTCGATTCAGTGAACCAGGGACTCAACACCCTCGATGAATGGGCCAGCACCATCTCCATTTAATCCTTACTGTCCTTCTATCCCTTGCTCCTTACCTCCCTCTACTTTGAATTGAAACTGCACCTTTGATGCACACTTGATATAATTGTCACCAACACCTATGACTTTAACTGCATAAAATCCTGTATGCATAACCAATTACATAGACGACTTTCTTGTATTTAACTGTCCGGTTTCATACCTCAGCGTACTTTGTGTAACTGTCTTCTGATGCATTTAATCGCTCTCAGTTTTACGACCTCAGCGTACTTTGTGTAACTGTCTTCTGATGCATATAATCGCTCTCAGTTTTACAACACTGTAAGTTTTTTGCCCTTACCCGGGCCAAATGTTATTGTATATAGTTTCCCCTCAGGGGCGTTTTTTCCACCCCTTCCTCACTCGGATACTGTTTACGCCGATACATTAATGCTCCCATGCATGTTGTTGTTTTCCACTCCTACCCTGACTCGCTTCTGCTGTAACTAGTTCCTGTTTGTCCTCGGTTCCCTGGTAACCGTTTCCCACGCCTCCTGCTCCCTCCCCAACCACAGTTGTCCCCGCCCCCTCACCCCTCCATTCGTTCTTGGCGCCGTGACACGTCCTAGGCACTCCCCAGACCTCGCCCACCGGCAGCGCTCGGACTCCGCCCCCACCTCGCGGTTGCCTGGTCATTACCCAGAGCACCGAGACGCCACGGCCAGCTCCCGCATTCGGTGCCCCGAGCCGCCACGCCAGATGAGCCTTGCCTTCTGACCCACTGATTCATTCAGGTGAGACCACTGCCCAGAGGCGTTTTACTCGCCTCGATCGTGATTACTAATCCACCGTGTCCTCATGCCTCCCTAACTTGCTCTCTCCCTCCACCCCTCCAGACGCTGCTAAATCCCCGCGAGTCGCCCTACTGAAAACTGCGACCAGGTAACGCCTCATTAGTTGATCTGGCCTTGGTACTTTTTGTACCAGACCGATCTCTTTACCTAATCTTGTTTCCTGTTCCCCTTCAGCACTCGGCTATTCAACTCTGCTACTGAACATAGCTAGCCACGCATCCCTGCCTGGCTGCACTGTGAGTGTTTTATTGACTATGAAAATTGTCACGCCCACCATCTAGACATACCAACTCCTCACATTAGGCACCCCCAACCCCTCACCTTTCCCTTTCCAGCCATCACCAACGACACATCCCTAACACAGTTAACCTATATTGAATTAATATGAACTGGTAACTATGCACCATTTCACCCCCTACCATATCCTCTACCGGCCCCAGCCTTAAATTGCCCTTCTTTGCCAACAGCACTGTACCCATCGACAACTCTGTCCTGAAGACGATCCCGACTAAAGGGGATCGAAACGCCGTCGACCATACAGCCTGAATCATATGACGCATACCACTTTTTAAGCTCCCATAGAAATAATTGTTTTTCCAAGTGATTGTAACTTGTTGTTTGGAGCTTGAAATTGATGTTTATTTTCACTTATGCGTCGCCAATACTGTTTTTAAAAGCACTTGTACATTCACCTCACTTATTGTATATAGCACCTTGCACCAAGTGCCACTGGGTTGTCACAAGATCTGATCTTTACAGTGCCGTTTAAACTGTACCTGCATAAGAAAAAATCCCTTCTGTTATTTGGTGAATAATACCACTTTTTCCTAAATCAACTGACTCCTTGTTTCTGTTCCTCTGTAATGCCTATGGCATACATAATTGAAACTGTCTCTACGTAATACCTGTTGGGAATTGTTTCTGCACACACGATACACCCATCCCAACGAGGTTTATGGGTTTCCTTCTGTTTTTCCTATAAACATTTCTGTGACGACACATGCATGTCACCAGTTGTGATTGTGCGACATCAGGAGGATTATTTTGTACATGTTAAGGTGTAGTTGATGTGGCATGTCTTTGGTCGGGGGTGCCATGGAGGGATGGTCCTGGGTGTGGTGTTGGGTGGTGTTGTGGCCCTCTTGGGTGTCCGTGCTGCATGTTCAGTTGTTACATGGCATCTGTTTGTCTTCAGGTGTGGCTGTGGGCTGGGCTATCTTTTGTGGTGCAGGTTGTGGTCTGACTTTACACCAGGGCAGAGCAGGTGTTAATTTCCTGCTGCTAACGCGCCTTATCGCGTGTTTTGTGTTCTTATCGCCGATCTGGCTGGCTCTTGTGAATATTGAGGTGTCGTGTTGGCGTGTCTTTTTGCACGGGAATGCCCACTCTGCATCTCATTAGCGATAGTTGCAGGGGTCCTCTGTGGCGATGTTTTTTGTGGCTTCTATCCCGGGAAAACTGGTGCTGTGGGCTGTTAGCACCAGCTTGTGAATGGGGGGGTGAATTTATCACGGCTTTGGCTGCGATAAAGTGCTGTTAATTTGGCGATAGCTCCTTGTGAATATGCCCCAGTGTCGTTTTACTTACCATTGTAAAGGTCAGCATGTGCAGCAAAAAATTGTGTATTATTTTGTGAGCCCAGTGCGTTTAGTCCTTTTCTTAACAATTTGTACTTGCTCATCCTTAGGATAAATGGTGTGGGTGTCAAAGAATCTCAGAAATTGCTGGCTAATGTCACAATATTTTACCTACGCTCAAAGCGTCTTTTTCCTTATGACGTCCCCAGTGGGAGGGCTAATTTTCCCAATTCGTCCAATCCCTATAAAATACAGTGCTCAGCCCAATATTGGTATGCAAGTGCCTGCCTCCTAGAGGATTTATAAAGCACACAAACAGAAAGTAAAACGTAAGAAAATGAGGCACAGAGATTCCCCTGAATAAATGGGTCTTCTAAAACATTCTGAATTTTAGTGGGGGAGTTTTCTAGTCTAGGAAGACGTAGATTTTTTTCTGTGGAACCTCTCAAATATACCCTCTCGATATTTGACAAAGTGAAATATCGATTTTCAGACACAACGTGACCATGATAACTACCAATTTATCATCAAACTAGGTGAAGATGTAATATTATTAACTCCACTGAGAAGATATTTTGAGACACTATATTATGATCACAATATATTTGCTGCTCGAGATTACGGAAGGTGGTGTTGATTTTGTGACAATTCATCTTCAAAAACTGGGTGTCTTTCTCTATAAATCAATAAAATGTTACTTTGAAGTGGAAGCCTATAAAATAAAAAAAACAGGGTCAAGATTTCATAAGCTTGTACTTTTTCACTGATACTGCCCGAGATTTATCAATTCAGAAATGCCATATGAACTGAGAACTAGGCCAAAATATACGAATTGAACTGACCAATCAAAGTACAAATCTGGCACCAGGTGAGAAGAGATTCAATCTCTCATTAAAACGTGGAACACAACATTAAGGCGACTGCAGGCGGTTGAGAGCGTTCAGGTTGATAACCACACATTTAATATTTCAGTAAACAAGCTCAGATCCGGCGACCGCTCTGGTTACTGCTGCCTAATGTTCTTAAGAAATGGGTGAAGTAGGTGGAATAGCTTTTAGCAAAAGCTGCTGAATCAGGTAATCCTATTAAGAAGCTTTTCCATATCTCTCCCATCAATCAGCATAAAACCTCGTAAATCAAGACTGGCAACTGTGATTAAATATTTAGGAAAGGTGAGCTGCTGAAAGACCTATTTTTGTTTTTGCACTGAAGAAAATCAAAGTAAGCATGTTTTATTACTTTTACAGTGCGCAATTCGAAGTGTGCCAGCTGAATCTGGCAGGAAGTTTGTGGAACGATCAAGATGCCAAATTTGGCTTGTAACTGGCTGCAACTGAGTGTTACTGTTTTATACTATTTGCATTTCTAATTTTTGGTGTGGTGGTGTGCAGGTGACTTTAGGGCACCAAATTTGAGTCTATCTAGAGAAGAAACACTCAACGGGAATTAGATGATGCATCACAAATGCTTGCATCACTGAAGGGTGCCCTATCCACTAAAGTTTACAGGATGGATGTAGTATGCTGCTACATGCAACTCTTGGTTTGTCCAAAAGAGGCATGAAGGACATTTTGGGTTAAAACTTTGTTGTGCTTTCACTGTGTTACTGTTGGTTATGTGCAAATGCCTCTAAGAAAATCTTGACTGCTCGTGCCAAACTGCCAAGGGGGTGAGCATGGCTTATTTTAGTGGTGTAACTCCCTTATCCTAACTAGAAGGAAGGGTCCCTACTTGGATGAGGGTGTAAACCCTTGCCACCTAGAGACCTCCATTTCTAACAATCAGACAGACACACATGGCACATGAGAGCCTCTTAAATCTCCTCAGCTCACAAGCGAAGCTGGCGCTGCTGCTGCAGATGTACCTATTTTATATGTGTGAGTGGAAGCTTGCACTACACTGCGACATTTGCTTGTAATGATTGTGTGTATGTGATGGAAGCTGCGGCTTCATTTGTGGTTCCATGTAGAATCGGCAATTTCTTTTAATTAGGTGCCTTTTCTTTTAGTGTAACTCAAGTTGCATAGCTTGCATTTCATTTATCAGTGGCTGTGCAAGGAAAACTTGTTTGCATCAGCAGTACTGGATTTGTCAGAGGCAAACGTTTTGAAATGTTTGGGCGGCAAAATGTTAGCACTTAACATTAGATAGCTCGACAACATTATAATGTGTTATAATTGCTAGCATTTGTGTGGCAATAACTACATTTTTTTCCAATGCATTTAAATAATACTGACAAATTTTGCAACATACAAATCACTCTACAGACAGAAATTTGTTTACTTAACTTTGCTAAGACCATTAAAAAATTTAACTACAGCTGATAACAGTTTACGTTATCCAGCCATAGAGGTCCATTATTTAATATTATTTTCCACATCTTTCGGGAGACATGATTGAGCCGAATGAGTATCAGATTCTCCCAAATCGATGCAAACGTCCATTTGCAAAACCGACGAGCCCAAGCAAATTCTGCTTGTAAGTGAACAAAAAAACACACGCAACTACTCTTGTTTAATTTCCTAAGTTTAAAGGCTGCAAGCTGTTTTTAGGTGACAAGGAATGTTCTTCGCCACAGTCGCACACACAAATATCTGCCCTTTCCTATGAACTGCAGATCAAAAGTTTTTTGAATAAATAGCATCACAGGCGCAGCAGCCGCAACAGCTGCACCAACTGACATTAGCTCTATGAAAGTAATCACCCACTGGGGGGTTATTTAGGGTGGGCTCCTCGTTTTGTTGACCCAAAGCACTCGTCTCGAAAAGGGGCACATGTTAGGAAACAAAGAACTGAGGGGTACAGAAGTAGAAGAAAATCCCATGAACAGTAATAGATTCCTAAAAACGGGAAGCAGAGAGTGACACGGGGAGGTGCAGCCTAGAAGTGGAGGCAGTGGAGAAGGATTTACCACATCAGAGTAACACATGGACAAAACACAGTTGTTTCTAGAGAAAAAAATGGTTGTGAATCCTTTGGAAAAATAATGGACCCTATTCACACAACCCTTTGCGTGTGTATACCTGATTTAGACATGCAAATGGCTGGATTCATAATTACAAGGAATTCACAAGGTATGTCATGCTCTTTTACTTGAACTTAATATTACTCCACAAAAGGTGAATTTTACATGTATTTAAATGCCATTCATTATTAGAAACCTGGCATTTCAGTTTAGAGTTATCTGAAAAAATTGGCAACATGCCATGTCATAGGACAACAGACGTATTTTCAGAATAACAAATAGTTATAAGTCGATTGTTTAAATGAAAGGACCGCTTCCTAAAACCCTTTATGTATGTGAATCTAATTTACACATTCAAATAGCTGAATTTATAAGTGCCGTTTTTTTGCAAAGGATATCTTGCCCATGAAATATTACTCATGCACACCTGTTTACTCACAGGTAAAATTACCCCACAACAGTACAATCTTCTGTGTGAATAATTCACACTCAAGGGGTTAGGGAGTGGTTGTTTCAGGGTGGGGTATACCTGAAATGTCTGGGTTCAAACAGAGTATGTGGGTGTTGAAAAATGGCCCTCTCTGAAGCGTCACCCCAAGATCTTTGCCTTCCTCCTCCTCTTTTTTTGACCTTCTTTTTGTTGGCTTTAGGATTCTGGGCACTTTACCACTGGTGACCAGTGCCAAAGTGCATGTGCTCTATCCCCTGAACATTGTATAATTGGTATACACCTGTTAAGCATATCTGATTTATTTGTAAATCCCTTGTATAAGGGGTATACGATATACCAAGGGCCTGTAACTTAAATGCTACTAGTGGGCATGCAGCACTGATTGTGCCTTGTGCCACCCATAGAAGTAGACTTTCATACCTGTCTCAGGCATGCCACTGAAGGGCCTGTGTGTGCAGCTTACTGCCACTTCGACTTGCCATTTAAAAGTGCTTGCCAAGCTTGAAACTCCCCTTTTATTACAGATACATCACCCTTAAGGTAGGCCCAAAGTAGCCCTTAGGGCAGGGTGCTGTGGAAATGAAAAGTAGAACATTAACTGTGATGTTTTGCATGTCCTGGTAGTGACAAACAGCGTATTTACTTTTCCACTACTATGAGACCTAGACCTCTCATAGATTGACATTGGGAATTCCTTAATACACTTTTAAGCTGTAATTTCTGATTAGGGAAGAGTAGCCTTTTCATATTTCATCTGTTTGGAATGGTAATGACAAATCCTTCTTGCTGGTAAATTTGGATTTGGCATTACTATTTTAGAAATGTTACTTTTAGAAAACGGGCATTTCTCTGTGCGTATAACTCCGTGCTTTGCAGCCTGTTTCCAATACACGTCTGCGCTGGATGACAGCTACACTTTGTGCATTCCCTCTAGACAGCCACAAGGCAGGAAGGACATGTGTGTCTGAGTACCCATCTACACACATCTGCCTTCTGATAGCCTTGCCTGGGTAGGATTGAAGGGAGGGGCTAACACTTCACTTGAATAGGTGGTGTCCTGTCCCCACATAAAGCACTGATTACCCTGCATAGATAGCCTGGCAGACAGGACTAGGTTGAAAGGGATACTTTTGCATTTCAGAGAGCTGCTTTGAAGTCACCCTAACATCAATTGTATTTTTGGGTAGAAGTACTGGGTCTCTGACCCCCTAAAATCAGACACTACTCGACTCATAGTTGAAGCTCTGCCAGAAGAACTGCTGTGCTGCTTGAAGGACTCAACTGGACTGCTGAACCGGAAGGCCTGTTTTTCTGTCTGTTGGCCTGCTGCCTGCTGCTCTCTGACTCTGTTGAAGGAGAGATGAACTCTGCCTCCACTTAAAGTGATCTCCAAGAGCTTGTTGGCTTGCCTCCTTGAGACTCAGAGATATCAAAGTCTCTACCCTGCTCATGTGCGTAGCTCACCAGAAGTGCTCTTGATAAATACAACATGGATTTTGAGTCATCTCCTTTCAGTGTGTAGCAGAACAGATGCAGCAACCCGGTTACGGGAGTAAACGCGGCACTTCACCTCAGAACCAGTGCTTTACCTCTAGCGATTGACACATAAGACAGTGTATCGCCGCCTATGTAGCTCGGTGAAATCAAAGCATCCCCTCATCTGCGTGGCAAAATCTGGTGCATCGCACAACGCCTCTCGACTCCGGCACTCCTCTTCAGAAATGACGTGTCGCCTTCACTGACTGAGGAAGATTAACAAATCCTGCACCTGTGAGCCTCAACATCTACTCATCAGGCTGTTTGCAACCAGGAAATGTACTTTTTCCCCCGGGGCCTGGATGGGTCCTGTAGCCAGCCGGTGCTCTATCGTGGTCGGCCGGAACTTTGACTTTGCCCTTTTTTAGCACTACTTGCTTCTAAGCGCTTTACTGCATTTATTCCTTACAAATTCAATATCTCGACTTCTATACATTGTATTTTTGTCATTTTGCTCTTGTTTTTGGTCATACCATAATAATCTCTTTTCCTAAACATGTGTGAAATCTTTTTGTAGTGCAGTCATTGTGTTACTGTGTGAGTGTGTTGCACAAATACTTTACACATTGCCTATTTAGATGGGCCTGACTGTTCTGTGCCAAGCCACCAGAGGGCGAGCACGGGTTATCTTTTAGTGCATATCTAGCTTTCCCTGACTAGAGTGCTGGTTCAAGCCTGGCCAACCAGGAATACCATTTCGAACAGTGGGCATTCTGAAACTCCACACTACCCAATCCCATCTTCTAATTGGTTGGAGACTTGCTTCATCCAAGGGCATGAGTTAATCATTTTCCAGGGTGGGAAATGGAAAACAAAATATGTGGTATTTCATCATGAATAAATGCCAGCACACAGATGTAAGCAGAAAATCACAAAAGGTTTAATGAAGTGCCATTGGAAACCTGTGACAACATTCCTAGCAGACTTCACGAAAGTGGATTGCAAAAATCCTAAATATGCACCCACTTGAGATTGTAACTCTGTGGTTACAGTTTTATAACAATATTCGCTAATTGGGCCAATGTGTACAAATCACATGTGCATAGTTGCCAACACTATTAGGCAACCTAATAAATAAATATTAACTGGATTAGCATTTTTCATTTCGCATATATTTCCAAACACAGTTTCCAACTGTAGCTGACTGATATCGTTCTGTGAAAATACTAGTACAAACTATGATCATACTTTCTTAATAGCGCTCGGAGAGGTGGGCATGTTGTTCACTGCACTACTTTCCAATATAAGCCAAAATACAACTCAAGATCTTTATTACCACTGTTATGGGCAAGCGAGAATTGATCCCAAATTACCTACAGGAAACTTTCAGAATGAATGATCCCAAAAGAGCTTTAAGATCTGCTGAACAAACCTTTGCAACACAATTACCTTCAAACTCGGCGTCAGAGGTGCAGACATTTGTGATGCCTCAGTTCTAAGATATCTCATGAACTACAAAGCCTTAGCAGAGGGACTGGGTTTAGCCAAAAAACGAAAAAACACAATTCAGTTGCTTAATCCTGCCAGTATGCTCATCTTACATTTTTTGTTCTCTGGGCTATAGATTTCCACTTCATTTTCTAGACCTGAAGATTTAGTTTTTGGAGGACAGGATATGGCATCACAAACATGACGAAGTCCCCTTTTCGCCAGACCCTCAACCTCCCTTTAGGGAGATGTGAAGAGTGTAATATGCTAGTTATTACCATTGCTAAGTATGGGGAAGGGTCATGCCTGACTCCAGGCTAATCCTTGAATGTATGATTAGGCCCCTCCCTCAACTATGGTAGTAAACAGCTGAATATGCTCTGCAAATATGCATATATGTTATGCCATGGCATATTTTTTATGTTAAATAATATTAAAGCAATATCATAACTATTTGGAGAGTTTTTTCTCTGTGTTAAATGCAGTCTGTGAGGCAGAACAAGTTCTTTGTCACTTTTGTTGTACTGTGGTAATAACTTCTAATTTAACCTTTCACATTGTAGTAATTAATTAGTAAAGTTGCTATCAATGTTGTTATTGGGACATATTTATTTTATAATAACTATAGATATATAGATATAAATAGATGAAGATAAAGAATAGATATAGCGGTAGCCACTCTGCAGTTATAGTTAGGGTTATACAGAGATAAGTATTCTTCAGATTTTAGTCCCTTAATAACTTTGCATCTGATTGACGAATGTCCGCAAAACTTTGCAGACCTATTGCACCCATTCGATTGGTAGAGGATTGAAAGTTCTAAGGCGTTTGGTCAAGGGGGTACAAAGAAACAAGTGAGGCCCAAAACACACAGAAAATCCAATGCATTTTTCATAGACTTTTTTATTTAACATAGTATCAAAATGGCTGAATGAATTTGAGTGAAATTTGGCAGGATTTGAGATTATGGTGGGCAGATGATTCTTTAGGGTACTACAGGTAAGTAGTATAAGTATTTCTTAAATTATAAGGCATTTTAACTTAGTGACATCTGTTGTCACTGTATTTGCGTGAAATTTCATGATATTTTGCTGTATTGTGTGGTAGTATCACAGTACATAGTGATGACAAGTCACTAGGTGATTGGCTAATGACTAGCTAAACAAAAGTTAAAGGTAGCCATTTTGATTTTAGGTACAGTTTGCCTGTGTTCTGCATTACACCATCAGATCTATATAAGTATTAGATTCGGTATTTTTCCCCTAACTTTACCATTTGATTGAAGTGGTAATAGGTAGGGAAAAATATTTATTCGTTTCTGTATATTTCTTTTTTTTAAAATAGTACCTCAGTACTACCTCGGGAGTACCGCAGTACTTCATTAGAAATACACTGTAATACAATATATTTTACAAATTTAATGAACTAAAGTGTATTTTCTGTTTTTTTTACATATTTAAATATACAATAAGGTCTACCTTAATACCTATAAATTACTGTGCTACTTAAGCTTTAAAAAAAAGGCTAGTTCACCCGGGACTACTATAAAAATATATAGAAATATATAGACATTTATAAATAAATATCTACCTATTACCAATTAAATAAAGGAGTAACAGGTAGTGTACAACAATAAAACCTAATACATACCTATGTGTAACACCCTAAACCAGAACACTGAGAAACGCAGACCACAGAACACAGCAAAACTGTGATAAAAACGACATGGCTGCCTTTTACCTTTGGTAAACACAGCCATTAGCCAATCACATAATTGCTTCTCAGCCCCATGTACTGCTGTACACCGCAAACTTACCATGGAATACTGTGGCACAATATGTAACTATGTTTTTAATAACTCATAAGTTTAACACTACTTACATTACTCACATATACTACCAAAATCAACATTTAGACCTCATAATGTATATTCCTGCCACATAACATTTACATCAGTTCACACACTTTCACACTAAGACTGTTAACACACTCTACACTCTACTAAAAAAATCAGTTCCATTGTTGGAAGCAGATGGGACTTTGCTATGCTGAGAAGAAACCCTCACTCCTGCTCTGTCTGATACACTAGGCTGGCATACTGTGGAGAAGTGTGGCTCACTGGTTAGTGGAGAAGTGTGGCTCACTGGTTAGAGGAGGCAGACCTGGAAGCAGAGGTCAGCCGGGGACCAGGGTTCAATTCCTGGCTCGGCGGGGTCTTGAGTCCTAAAATGTCCATGGACTCGACAATTCTCGCTCCGGTGCCTACTTGGTTCATGGGTTCACACTCTGCGACTCTGGGCAATAGCTTGCTTAATCTCCACAACGGCCCCTCGCAGCGGGATGCCTGGCTTTCACCTTGCGGATACCCTGCCGGGGTTATCTCACAGGGGAATACCAGGACGGGTTCCCTAAGCAAGCGCTTAGAAACCGCTTGGTGATTTGCGCTATATAAATTCCTGTACATTTACATTTACTGTGCCTTGGAAAAAGAAGAAGTCATAATGACTCAATCATTCAAGTAAAGAAATACCTTAAATCCTATGGAATGCAAAAAAGCAATAACAGGATAGAAGAAGCTCAGTGCAAAGCAAAATGAAGCACCTGAAATTGATTGCAAACCTCTCCCACAGTGAATCTCAGGCCTCTTTGGTAGCTTGGGGGGACCGCAACGTGAAATACCGGCTCTTTAGATGAAAAGACACCAAAACTTCTTGTGGCTCTACCAAAGGCAATGTTGTGATCTTGGAGTTTCTTGTTAGAATAATTTAATTTCAGGATAGGCCAACAATTTCCATTTGGTTTTTTCACAATAGAAAGAGTCACATAGATGCCTATGTTCCTCTTCTTTTCTGAAATTAGTCTGATAGCTTTCAACTGAAGCAAATTTCTATTCCCTGAAAAAGCACACCCTTCTTTGTTTGTGAATGAGGAAGGGGTGGTGGATAAAATAGGTATTAGTTTGGTATGGCTTTGAATTCTGCAACACAGTCTTGCTGCACCAAATGAAGAGCTCAGCTGCCTGATATAAACTGCTTTCAATAGGCAGCAATAGTTTTAAGGCGACAGGGGTAGAGTTACTTGCTGGTTGAGATAAGGGCCGGATCTTAGTAATAGTCCCACTGGCTAGAGTCTCTGCCTCAAAAGGGCTAACA
Organism: Lissotriton helveticus; assembly: GCF_964261635.1. Classification (NCBI taxonomy): domain Eukaryota; kingdom Metazoa; phylum Chordata; class Amphibia; order Caudata; family Salamandridae; genus Lissotriton; species Lissotriton helveticus. Next base: position 263,484,236 of record NC_136071.1, read on the forward strand.
GGATACCCGTTGGGCCCTTCTACCAAAAATGTGAGAACCACTTCCCCTCTACTTCTTATAGTTTTCCAATGAAAGGAAGTAATGTCTTACAATCTTCAACATATTTTTTCACCAAAGACTCAAACTGGGACCCAATAGCATTTGTTCCAATAAAGACACATGAAAAGGGGGGATTTTGTTCACAGTATTTAACTTCCGATTGCACGCCATAAATGGCTATGAGGTGAAATATCTGTCTCAGATAGCTCATCAAAATTTCTGGAAAAAAAACGGACCAGCTGTTTAATTAAATGCATGCACCGTGACTGGATCTTCTCTCGTCAGAAGAGTACCAAATAAAGTCTGAAAGTTTTTAAGAAGTTATTGTCCAAAATAAGTTTAATAGCTTTCAGCCCAAAGTGTGAGATTAGCCTTTGAATAGATTCCTTTGAATTCCAAATTGTTTTCTGTCAGTAGAATCAACAGGCGGAACATCCTCAAAAGTAAGGCCGACTGAGAAACCCTTCTGGCCAGCAGAGAGTCCACCTTAGTTACAGTAGGGACATACAATCTTGCCAGAAGATATTTAAATGCCAGAAACCTTGCAAAAGTAGGTTTTTCTATTTCTTGCCATTCTCTCTTAATGATATTAAAAATGCCCACAAGCACTGGTATCGTGCAAGGAAATCTTCATCCTGGATCCAACTCGTGCCATTCATATGCTGAAGGACTGCTGTCTAAGTGCATGCAAAAGTTCCATTATGCTGGTGTATTCTAATGTAATTTCAGTAATATGATAAAATGTTTGTTCTGTGAACTTCCCGTAGTTACTCTATTAAATCACGTCCTGTAATTACATGCTATTCATTTCACTACTGCTGTTTGCTGTGCTTTATTTCTGGTGCTTTCTTAGTGCCTAATGCTTCCTTGCATCCAAAATCAACACATTTGGTAGTAAAATATGGTGCTTTTGTGAATTTTATATAATTTCACTGACAATTTGCGTATTTATTCAAGTGCAAATTATGCAAATGCCTCACACACCTGCTTCTGACAACTGAACGCATTGAATAAATTGTCTGTTTAACTCATCTTCCCCCAAACACTTTCATTTATATTACCAGTAAAAGTATGTCTTTACGAGCAGAAGGCACTGCTCCATCAATATTAGTTTGCAATTCTGCCGGTATCAGAGGTATTCAGGGAAATGAAGCATTGACATATTCCTGTCCCTATGCTTAGTAGAGTGATTTCCACCCCACCCCCCCACGTCGCAGTCATTAGTCTCTTAAAATCAGAGACACAGAAGCAAAAGATACCCTTGCTTATTCTGGCATCCCCCTTTGTATGGAGACAAGAGAATTCATCACGGAAATGCACAATGATGTAGCATTGTATAAAAATGTTTACCCATTGATTTAGCAGCAGATTTGTTTGCAAAATGTAAAACTTTGGCAGAGTTTAAATAAGGTGAGCAGCACATTGCCTCGGGTAGATGTGCCCCTTCCGGTACCTCACTCAGGCAAACGGGGTGTAGGAGAATGTATTGAAGCACTGGACCATTGGAAGGCCACGCCGTCTTTCTATGTCCCTGAGCAAGAGAGGGACAGAAAATCTGCATCTACAAGAAAATGTCAACCAATGAAAACTATTCCCACAAGGTCTCACATACAGGTTTTGTTACACATCTCTCCAGTGGAGATAGACCAAAGAGAATATAATATTAAAGTTTTAACAGGAAATTATAGCCTGCAGGGAGAAAAAGGCAGAGGGGCAACGGAGCAAGTGACTAGACTGTCTCTGATGACAACTTCATCTCAGGCTTAACGACAGGATTAAGTGGAATATGTTGAATGAATAAATATATGTAATCAGATGGTGATTACAAGGAAACAAGGTGGATTAGGTGAGAATTATAGCAACAATTATTGTGATTGATATTCTTTCTTGGGGGCCCCGATAAGATGCCTACGGTTTCAATTTTCCAGTTCAAACCAATAATAGATGATAAAACACCACCAAAGTGAGTATTTGGTTTTCAGTAAAAATAGAAAAACTCTTGAATTTGGTGTATTTTAACTGCTGGGGCATTCTCTGTTGTCGAACATTATAAATGCAGTCTTTGAATCTAAGCACCATTCTGTGATGCATTCTCCTGCTGTGCCAGGCAAAGCAACTTAATATTCCCTGGTTCTTGTACCTCTAGATGGCAAAAAACACAGTTGATGGACAGAATGTAGAACAATGTCATACATTCACCCCAGTACAAGGATCTGGGCCTAAATCCATCGTTTTTTTGCTCTCCACACCACCCTGGGTTAGACACTGGCTATATGCAAATCAGCTCTGACCCTGTGCCTCATGGGAACAGTCCAGTCCGAACTACCAAGCCATGTCTTTCCCAGACCGGAATCAAGCATCCAAGGGCCGGTTTCTGGCTATCAGCCTTCATCAGCCTGGATAGCTTGACTCCAGTGGTGTGGAGAGCCTGGGACTCACGTCTGAGCATACCCAGCCCACTCGGGGTGAAAATTGCAAAAAACACAGTTGATGGACAGAATGTAGAACAATGTCATACATTCACCCCAGTACAAGGATCTGGGCCTAAATCCATTGTTTGTTTGCTCTCCACATCACCCAGGGTTAGACACTGGCTATATGCAAATCAGCTCTGACCCTGTGCCTCATGGGAACAGTCCAGTCCGAACTACCAAGCCATGTCTTTCCCAGACCGGAATCAAGCATCCAAGGACCGGTTTCTGGCTATCAGCCTTCATCAGCCTGGATAGCTTGACTCCAGTGGTGTGGAGAGCCTGGGACTCACGTCTGAGCATACCCAGCCCACTCGGGGTGAAAATTGCAAAACCCACAGTTGATGGACAGAATGTAGAACAATGTCATACATTCACCCCAGTACAAGGATCTGGGCCTAAATCCATCTTTTGTTTGCTCTCCACACCACCCTGGGTTAGACACTGGCTATATGCAAATCAGCTCTGACCCTGTGCCTCATGGGAACAGTCCAGTCCAAACTACCAAGCCATGTCTTTCCCAGACCGGAATCAAGCATCCAAGGACCGGTTTCTGGCTATCAGCCTTCATCAGCCTGGATAGCTTGACTACAGTTGTGTGGAGAGCCTGGGACTCACGTCTGAGCATACCCAGCCCACTCGGGGTGAAAATTGCAAAAAACACAGTTGATGGACAGAATGTAGAACAATGTCATACATTCACCCCAGTACAAGGATCTGGGCCTAAATCCATCGTTTATTTGCTCTCCACTCCACCCTGGGTTAGACACTGGCTATATGCAAATCAGCTCTGACCCTGTGCCTCATGGGAACAGTCCAGTCCGAACTACCAAGCCATGTCTTTCACAGACCGGAATCAAGCATCCAAGGACCGGTTTCTGGCTATCAGCCTTCATCAGCCTGGATAGCTTGACTCCAGTGGTGTGGAGAGCCTGGGACTCACGTCTGAGCATACCCAGCCCACTCGGGGTGAAAATTGCAAAAAACACAGTTGATGGACAGAATGTAGAACAATGTCATACATTCACCCCAGTACAAGGATCTGGGCCTAAATCCATCATTTTTTTGCTCTCCACACCACCCTGGGTTAGACACTGGCTATATGCAAATCAGCTCTGACCCTGTGCTTCATGGGAACAGTCCAGTCCGAACTACCAAGCCATGTCTTTCCCAGACCGGAATCAAGCATCCAAGGACCGGTTTCTGGCTATCAGCCTTCATCAGTCTGGATAGCTTGACTCCAGTGGAGTGGAGAGCCTGGGACTCACGTCTGAGCATACCCAGCCCACTCGGGGTGAAAATTGCAAAAAACACAGTTGATGGACAGAATGTAGAACAATGTCATACATTCACCCCAGTACAAGGATCTGGGCCTAAATCCATCGTTTTTTTGCTCTCCACACCACCCTGGGTTAGACACTGGCTATATGCAAATCAGCTCTGACCCTGTGCCTCATGGGAACAGTCCAGTCCGAACTACCAAGCCATGTCTTTCCCAGACCGGAATCAAGCATCCAAGGACCGGTTTCTGGCTATCAGCCTTCATCAGCCTGGAAAGCTTGACTCCAGTGGTGTTGAGAGCCTGATTCCTCGGGGCACGTCTAGCAGGAACCAAGTAGGTTTTCCGTGTGACGAACAGAAGTGGCAAGAGACGGACTCTTGCCGTCTTGGATACGCTGGTGCCCATGAAGCGGTAGTGCCGCATCTAAGCGTTTTTTCCGGACTAAGGAAAAACGCACTCTTTTACATGAAACCGCAATTTGCGGTCTCCAAATTGAACTAGGGCAGGACGCGCCTTAGCGTGTGTGGACCACCCAGTTCAGAATACCACGGTCCTGACGAAAACCCTTGAATATATTGATGGGTTGAAACATGTAGACCTTTTTAATTAATAGTTTGTAAGATTCACGTTTCACATAGCACACTTTTTGCTATTTTTAAACCTTGAATACTACTTATGACACCAAAGCCTACCTAATTAGGCACAGGTGCCACACTATATTTTAACAAGGGTTCAAGCACTCAAGAATAAAAATACTTGCAGTGAGTAGTATTGGCCCTTTTTAAAACACTTTTTGATAGTTTTCTGAACACATAAAAGAAGAATACTAACCAGCTCCACTGTAGTCAGGTGTCGCAGCACACCCTATAGGCACTAGGCCTATGGGGTGGGACCCCGATGATGAAGCATATCACCAACTAGGTTGGTGAGTGAGGGGTCTTCTATAAGGATATGCATTATCCAGTGACAGGTTGGGGCATAATGTGCTGATTGGAGCACTCAAGCCTAGGACTAGAGAAACACATTTCTCTACTTACGAGGGGATACTCCTCCTTTGTTTTTGTATATGCAAATCAGCTCTGACCCTGTGCCTCATGGGAACAGTCCAGTCCGAACTACCAAGCCATGTCTTTCCCAGACCGGAATCAAGCATCCAAGGACCGGTTTCTGGCTATCAGCCTTCATCAGCCTGGATAGCTTGACTCCAGTGGTGTGGAGAGCCTGGGACTCACGTCTGAGCATACCCAGCCCACTCGGGGTGAAAATTGCAAAAACCACAGTTGATGGACAGAATGTAGAACAATGTCATACATTCACCCCAGCACAAGGATCTGGGCCTAAATCCATCTTTTTTTTGCTCTCCACACCACCCTGGGTTAGACACTGGCTATATGCAAATCAGCTCTGACCCTGTGCCTCATGGGAACAGTCCAGTCCGAACTACCAAGCCATGTCTTTCCCAGACCGGAATCAAGCATCCAAGGACCGGTTTCTGGCTATCAGCCTTCATCAGCCTGGATAGCTTGACTCCAGTGGTGTGGAGAGCCTGGGACTCACGTCTGAGCATACCCAGCCCACTCGGGGTGAAAATTGCAAAAAACACAGTTGATGGACAGAATGTAGAACAATGTCATACATTCACCCCAGTACAAGGATCTGGGCCTAAATCCATCGTTTTTTTGCTCTCCACACCACCCTGTGTTAGACACTGGCTATATGCAAATCAGCTCTGACCCTGTGCCTCATGGGAACAGTCAAGTCCAAACTACCAAGCCATGTCTTTCCCAGACCGGAATCAAGCATCCAAGGACCGGTTTCTGGCTATCAGCCTTCATCAGCCTGGATAGCTTGACTACAGTGGTGTGGAGAGCCTGGGACTCACGTCTGAGCATACCCAGCCCACTCGGGGTGAAAATTGCAAAAAACACAGTTGATGGACAGAATGTAGAACAATGTCATACATTCACCCCAGTACAAGGATCTGGGCCTAAATCCATCGTTTTTTTGCTCTCCACACCACCCTGGGTTAGACACTGGCTATATGCAAATCAGCTCTGACCCTGTGCCTCATGGGAACAGTCCAGTCCGAACTACGAAGCCATGTCATTTTTCAGACCGGAATCAAGCATCCAAGGACCGGTTTCTGGCTATCAGCCTTCATCGGCCTGGATAGCTTGACTCCAGTGGTGTGGAGAGCCTGGGACGCACGTCTGAGCATACCCAGCCCACTCGGGGTGAAAATTGCAAAAAACACAGTTGATGGACAGAATGTAGAACAATGTCATACATTCACCCCAGTACAAGGATCTGGGCCTAAATCCATCGTTTTTTGCTCTCCACACCACCCTGGGTTAGACACTGGCTATATGCAAATCAGCTCTGACCCTGTGCCTCATGGGAACAGTCCAGTCCGAACTACCAAGCCATGTCTTTCCCAGACCGGAATCAAGCATCCAAGGACCGGTTTCTGGCTATCAGCCTTCATCAGCCTGGATAGCTTGACTCCAGTGGTGTGGAGAGCCTGTGACTCACGTCTGAGCATACCCAGCCCACTCGGGGTGAAAATTGCAAAAAACACAGTTGATGGACAGAATGTAGAACAATGTCATACATTCACCCCAGTACAAGAATCTGGGCCTAAATCCATCGTTTTTTTGCTCTCCACACCACCCTGGGTTAGACACTGGCTATATGCAAATCAGCTCTGACCCTGTGCCTCATGGGAACAGTCCAGTCCGAACTACCAAGCCATGTCTTTCCCAGACCGGAATCAAGCATCCAAGGACCGGTTTCTGGCTATCAGCCTTCATCAGCCTGGAAAGCTTGACTCCAGTGGTGTGGAGAGCCTGGGACTCACGTCTCAGCATACCCAGCCCACTCGGGGTGAAAATTGCAAAAAACACAGTTGATGGACAGAATGTAGAACAATGTCATACATTCACCCCAGCACAAGGATCTGGGCCTAAATCCATCGTTTTTTTGCTCTCCACACCACCCTGGGTTAGACACTGGCTATATGCAAATCAGCTCTGACCCTGTGCCTCATGGGAACAGTCCAGTCCGAACTACCAAGCCATGTCTTTCCCAGACCGGAATCAAGCATCCAAGGACCGGTTTCTGGCTATCAGCCTTCATCAGCCTGGATAGCTTGACTACAGTGGTGTGGAGAGCCTGGGACTCACGTCTGAGCATACCCAGCCCACTCGGGGTGAAAATTGCAAAAAACACAGTTGATGGACAGAATGTAGAACAATGTCATACATTCACCCCAGTACAAGGATCTGGGCCTGAATCCATCGTTTTTTTGCTCTCCACACCACCCTGGGTTAGACACTGGCTATATGCAAATCAGCTCTGACCCTGTGCCTCATGGGAACAGTCCAGTCCGAACTACGAAGCCATGTCATTTTTCAGACCGGAATCAAGCATCCAAGGACCGGTTTCTGGCTATCAGCCTTCATCGGCCTGGATAGCTTGACTCCAGTGGTGTGGAGAGCCTGGGACGCACGTCTGAGCATACCCAGCCCACTCGGGGTGAAAATTGCAAAAAACACAGTTGATGGACAGAATGTAGAACAATGTCATACATTCACCCCAGTACAAGGATTTGGGCCTAAATCCATCGTTTTTTGCTCTCTACACCACCCTGGGTTAGACACTGGCTATATGCAAATCAGCTCTGACCCTGTGCCTCATGGGAACAGTCCAGTCCGAACTACCAAGCCATGTCTTTCCCAGACCGGAATCAAGCATCCAAGGACCGGTTTCTGGCTATCAGCCTTCATCAGCCTGGATAGCTTGACTCCAGTGGTGTGGAGAGCCTGTGACTCACGTCTGAGCATACCCAGCCCACTCGGGGTGAAAATTGCAAAAAACACAGTTGATGGACAGAATGTAGAACAATGTCATACATTCACCCCAGTACAAGAATCTGGGCCTAAATCCATCGTTTTTTGCTCTCCACACCACCCTGGGTTAGACACTGGCTATATGCAAATCAGCTCTGACCCTGTGCCTCATGGGAACAGTCCAGTCCGAACTACCAAGCCATGTCTTTCCCAGACCGGAATCAAGCATCCAAGGACCGGTTTCTGGCTATCAGCCTTCATCAGCCTGGAAAGCTTGACTCCAGTGGTGTGGAGAGCCTGGGACTCACGTCTCAGCATACCCAGCCCACTCGGGGTGAAAATTGCAAAAAACACAGTTGATGGACAGAATGTAGAACAATGTCATACATTCACCCCAGCACAAGGATCTGGGCCTAAATCCATCGTTTTTTTGCTCTCCACACCACCCTGGGTTAGACACTGGCTATATGCAAATCAGCTCTGACCCTGTGCCTCATGGGAACAGTCCAGTCCGAACTACCAAGCCATGTCTTTCCCAGACCGGAATCAAGCATCCAAGGACCGGTTTCTGGCTATCAGCCTTCATCAGCCTGGATAGTTTGACTCCAGTGGTGTGGAGAGCCTGGGACTCACGTCTGAGCATACCCAGCCCACTCGGGGTGAAAATTGCAAAAAACACAGTTGATGGACAGAATGTAGAACAATGTCATACATTCACCCCAGTACAAGGATCTGGGCCTAAATCCATCGTTTTTTTGCTCTCCACACCACCCTGGGTTAGACAATGGCTAAATGCAAATCAGCTCTGACCCTGTGCGTCATGGGAACAGTCCAGTCCGAACTACCAAGCCATGTCTTTCCCAGACCGGAATCAAGCATCCAAGGACCGGTTTCTGGCTATCAGCCTTCATCAGCCTGGATAGCTTGACTCCAGTGGTGTGGAGAGCCTGGGACTCACGTCTGAGCATACCCAGCCCACTCGGGGTGAAAATTGCAAAATACACAGTTGATGGACAGAATGTAGAACAATGTCATACATTCACCCCAGTACAAGGATCTGGGCCTAAATCCATCGTTTTTTTGCTCTCCACACCACCCTGGGTTAGACACTGGCTATATGCAAATCAGCTCTGACCCTGTGCCTCATGGGAACAGTCCAGTCCGAACTACCAAGCCATGTCGTTCCCAGACCGGAATCAAGCATCCAAGGACCGGTTTCTGGCTATCAGCCTTCATCAGCCTGGAAAGCTTGACTCCAGTGGTGTTGAGAGCCTGATTCCTCGGGGCACGTCTAGCAGGAACCAAGTAGGTTTTCCGTGTGACGAACAGAAGTGGCAAGAGACGGACTCTTGCCGTCTTGGATACGCTGGTGCCCATGAAGCGGTAGTGCCGCATCTAAGCGTTTTTTCCGGACTAAAGAAAAACGCACTCTTTTACATGAAACCGCAATTTGCGGTCTCCAAATTGAACTAGGGCAGGACGCGCCTTAGCGTGTGTGGACCACCCAGTTCAGAATACCACGGTCCTGACGAAAACCCTTGAATATATTGATGGGTTGAAACATGTAGACCTTTTTAATTAATAGTTTGTAAGATTCACGTTTCACATAGCACACTTTTTGCTATTTTTAAACCTTGAATACTACTTATGACACCAAAGCCTACCTAATTAGGCACAGGTGCCACACTATATTTTAACAAGGGTTCAAGCACTCAAGAATAAAAATACTTGCAGTGAGTAGTATTGGCCCTTTTTAAAACACTTTTTGATAGTTTTCTGAACACATAAAAGAAGAATACTAACCAGCTCCACTGTAGTCAGGTGTCGCAGCACACCCTATAGGCACTCGGCCTATGGGGTGGGACCCCGATGATGAAGCATATCACCAACTAGGTTGGTGAGTGAGGGGTCTTCTATAAGGATATGCATTATCCAGTGACAGGTTGGGGCATAATGTGCTGATTGGAGCACTCAAGCCTAGGACTAGAGAAACACATTTCTCTACTTACGAGGGGATACTCCTCCTTTGTTTTTGTATATGCAAATCAGCTCTGACCCTGTGCCTCATGGGAACAGTCCAGTCCGAACTACCAAGCCATGTCTTTCCCAGACCGGAATCAAGCATCCAAGGACCGGTTTCTGGCTATCAGCCTTCATCAGCCTGGATAGCTTGACTCCAGTGGTGTGGAGAGCCTGGGACTCACGTCTGAGCATACCCAGCCCACTCGGGGTGAAAATTGCAAAAACCACAGTTGATGGACAGAATGTAGAACAATGTCATACATTCACCCCAGCACAAGGATCTGGGCCTAAATCCATCTTTTTTTTGCTCTCCACACCACCCTGGGTTAGACACTGGCTATATGCAAATCAGCTCTGACCCTGTGCCTCATGGGAACAGTCCAGTCCGAACTACCAAGCCATGTCTTTCCCAGACCGGAATCAAGCATCCAAGGACCGGTTTCTGGCTATCAGCCTTCATCAGCCTGAATAGCTTGACTCCAGTGGTGTGGAGAGCCTGGGACTCACGTCTGAGCATACCCAGCCCACTCGGGGTGAAAATTGCAAAAAACACAGTTGATGGACAGAATGTAGAACAATGTCATACATTCACCCCAGTACAAGGATCTGGGCCTAAATCCATCGTTTTTTTGCTCTCCACACCACCCTGTGTTAGACACTGGCTATATGCAAATCAGCTCTGACCCTGTGCCTCATGGGAACAGTCAAGTCCAAACTACCAAGCCATGTCTTTCCCAGACCGGAATCAAGCATCCAAGGACCGGTTTCTGGCTATCAGCCTTCATCAGCCTGGATAGCTTGATTACAGTGGTGTGGAGAGCCTGGGACTCACGTCTGAGCATACCCAGCCCACTCGGGGTGAAAATTGCAAAAAACACAGTTGATGGACAGAATGTAGAACAATGTCATACATTCACCCCAGTACAAGGATCTGGGCCTAAATCCATCGTTTTTTTGCTCTCCACACCACCCTGGGTTAGACACTGGCTATATGCAAATCAGCTCTGACCCTGTGCCTCATGGGAACAGTCCAGTCCGAACTACCAAGCCATGTCGTTCCCAGACCGGAATCAAGCATCCAAGGACCGGTTTCTGGCTATCAGCCTTCATCAGCCTGGAAAGCTTGACTCCAGTGGTGTTGAGAGCCTGATTCCTCGGGGCACGTCTAGCAGGAACCAAGTAGGTTTTCCGTGTGACGAACAGAAGTGGCAAGAGACGGACTCTTGCCGTCTTGGATACGCTGGTGCCCATGAAGCGGTAGTGCCGCATCTAAGCGTTTTTTCCGGACTAAGGAAAAACGCACTCTTTTACATGAAACCGCAATTTGCGGTCTCCAAATTGAACTAGGGCAGGACGCGCCTTAGCGTGTGTGGACCACCCAGTTCAGAATACCACGGTCCTGACGAAAACCCTTGAATATATTGATGGGTTGAAACATGTAGAACTTTTTAATTAATAGTTTGTAAGATTCACGTTTCACATAGCACACTTTTTGCTATTTTTAAACCTTGAATACTACTTATGACACCAAAGCCTACCTAATTAGGCACAGGTGCCACACTATATTTTAACAAGGGTTCAAGCACTCAAGAATAAAAATACTTGCAGTGAGTAGTATTGGCCCTTTTTAAAACACTTTTTGATAGTTTTCTGAACACATAAAAGAAGAATACTAACCAGCTCCACTGTAGTCAGGTGTCGCAGCACACCCTATAGGCACTCGGCCTATGGGGTGGGACCCCGATGATGAAGCATATCACCAACTAGGTTGGTGAGTGAGGGGTCTTCTATAAGGATATGCATTATCCAGTGACAGGTTGGGGCATAATGTGCTGATTGGAGCACTCAAGCCTAGGACTAGAGAAACACATTTCTCTACTTACGAGGGGATACTCCTCCTTTGTTTTTGTATATGCAAATCAGCTCTGACCCTGTGCCTCATGGGAACAGTCCAGTCCGAACTACCAAGCCATGTCTTTCCCAGACCGGAATCAAGCATCCAAGGACCGGTTTCTGGCTATCAGCCTTCATCAGCCTGGATAGCTTGACTCCAGTGGTGTGGAGAGCCTGGGACTCACGTCTGAGCATACCCAGCCCACTCGGGGTGAAAATTGCAAAAACCACAGTTGATGGACAGAATGTAGAACAATGTCATACATTCACCCCAGCACAAGGATCTGGGCCTAAATCCATCTTTTTTTTGCTCTCCACACCACCCTGGGTTAGACACTGGCTATATGCAAATCAGCTCTGACCCTGTGCCTCATGGGAACAGTCCAGTCCGAACTACCAAGCCATGTCTTTCCCAGACCGGAATCAAGCATCCAAGGACCGGTTTCTGGCTATCAGCCTTCATCAGCCTGAATAGCTTGACTCCAGTGGTGTGGAGAGCCTGGGACTCACGTCTGAGCATACCCAGCCCACTCGGGGTGAAAATTGCAAAAAAAAAAGTTGATGGACAGAATGTAGAACAATGTCATACATTCACCCCAGTACAAGGATCTGGGCCTAAATCCATCGTTTTTTTGCTCTCCACACCACCCTGTGTTAGACACTGGCTATATGCAAATCAGCTCTGACCCTGTGCCTCATGGGAACAGTCAAGTCCAAACTACCAAGCCATGTCTTTCCCAGACCGGAATCAAGCATCCAAGGACCGGTTTCTGGCTATCAGCCTTCATCAGCCTGGATAGCTTGACTACAGTGGTGTGGAGAGCCTGGGACTCACGTCTGAGCATACCCAGCTCACTCGGGGTGAAAATTGCAAAAAACACAGTTGATGGACAGAATGTAGAACAATGTCATACATTCACCCCAGTACAAGGATCTGGGCCTAAATCCATCGTTTTTTTGCTCTCCACACCACCCTGGGTTAGACACTGGCTATATGCAAATCAGCTCTGACCCTGTGCCTCATGGGAACAGTCCAGTCCGAACTACGAAGCCATGTCATTTTTCAGACCGGAATCAAGCATCCAAGGACCGGTTTCTGGCTATCAGCCTTCATCGGCCTGGATAGCTTGACTCCAGTGGTGTGGAGAGCCTGGGACGCACGTCTGAGCATACCCAGCCCACTCGGGGTGAAAATTGCAAAAAACACAGTTGATGGACAGAATGTAGAACAATGTCATACATTCACCCCAGTACAAGGATCTGGGCCTAAATCCATCGTTTTTTGCTCTCCACACCACCCTGGGTTAGACACTGGCTATATGCAAATCAGCTCTGACCCTGTGCCTCATGGGAACAGTCCAGTCCGAACTACCAAGCCATGTCTTTCCCAGACCGGAATCAAGCATCCAAGGACCGGTTTCTGGCTATCAGCCTTCATCAGCCTGGATAGCTTGACTCCAGTGGTGTGGAGAGCCTGTGACTCACGTCTGAGCATACCCAGCCCACTCGGGGTGAAAATTGCAAAAAACACAGTTGATGGACAGAATGTAGAACAATGTCATACATTCACCCCAGTACAAGAATCTGGGCCTAAATCCATCGTTTTTTTGCTCTCCACACCACCCTGGGTTAGACACTGGCTATATGCAAATCAGCTCTGACCCTGTGCCTCATGGGAACAGTCCAGTCCGAACTACCAAGCCATGTCTTTCCCAGACCGGAATCAAGCATCCAAGGACCGGTTTCTGGCTATCAGCCTTCATCAGCCTGGAAAGCTTGACTCCAGTGGTGTGGAGAGCCTGGGACTCACGTCTCAGCATACCCAGCCCACTCGGGGTGAAAATTGCAAAAAACACAGTTGATGGACAGAATGTAGAACAATGTCATACATTCACCCCAGCACAAGGATCTGGGCCTAAATCCATCGTTTTTTTGCTCTCCACACCACCCTGGGTTAGACACTGGCTATATGCAAATCAGCTCTGACCCTGTGCCTCATGGGAACAGTCCAGTCCGAACTACCAAGCCATGTCTTTCCCAGACCGGAATCAAGCATCCAAGGACCGGTTTCTGGCTATCAGCCTTCATCAGCCTGGATAGCTTGACTCCAGTGGTGTGGAGAGCCTGTGACTCACGTCTGAGCATACCCAGCCCACTCGGGGTGAAAATTGCAAAAAACACAGTTGATGGACAGAATGTAGAACAATGTCATACATTCACCCCAGTACAAGGATCTGGGCCTAAATCCATCGTTTTTTTGCTCTCCACACCACCCTGTGTTAGACACTGGCTATATGCAAATCAGCTCTGACCCTGTGCCTCATGGGAACAGTCAAGTCCAAACTACCAAGCCATGTCTTTCCCAGACCGGAATCAAGCATCCAAGGACCGGTTTCTGGCTATCAGCCTTCATCAGCCTGGATAGCTTGACTACAGTGGTGTGGAGAGCCTGGGACTCACGTCTGAGCATACCCAGCCCACTCGGGGTGAAAATTGCAAAAAACACAGTTGATGGACAGAATGTAGAACAATGTCATACATTCACCCCAGTACAAGGATCTGGGCCTAAATCCATCGTTTTTTTGCTCTCCACACCACCCTGGGTTAGACACTGGCTATATGCAAATCAGCTCTGACCCTGTGCCTCATGGGAACAGTCCAGTCCGAACTACGAAGCCATGTCATTTTTCAGACCGGAATCAAGCATCCAAGGACCGGTTTCTGGCTATCAGCCTTCATCGGCCTGGATAGCTTGACTCCAGTGGTGTGGAGAGCCTGGGACGCACGTCTGAGCATACCCAGCCCACTCGGGGTGAAAATTGCAAAAAACACAGTTGATGGACAGAATGTAGAACAATGTCATACATTCACCCCAGTACAAGAATCTGGGCCTAAATCCATCGTTTTTTGCTCTCCACACCACCCTGGGTTAGACACTGGCTATATGCAAATCAGCTCTGACCCTGTGCCTCATGGGAACAGTCCAGTCCGAACTACCAAGCCATGTCTTTCCCAGACCGGAATCAAGCATCCAAGGACCGGTTTCTGGCTATCAGCCTTCATCAGCCTGGAAAGCTTGACTCCAGTGGTGTGGAGAGCCTGGGACTCACGTCTCAGCATACCCAGCCCACTCGGGGTGAAAATTGCAAAAAACACAGTTGATGGACAGAATGTAGAACAATGTCATACATTCACCCCAGCACAAGGATCTGGGCCTAAATCCATCGTTTTTTTGCTCTCCACACCACCCTGGGTTAGACACTGGCTATATGCAAATCAGCTCTGACCCTGTGCCTCATGGGAACAGTCCAGTCCGAACTACCAAGCCATGTCTTTCCCAGACCGGAATCAAGCATCCAAGGACCGGTTTCTGGCTATCAGCCTTCATCAGCCTGGATAGTTTGACTCCAGTGGTGTGGAGAGCCTGGGACTCACGTCTGAGCATACCCAGCCCACTCGGGGTGAAAATTGCAAAAAACACAGTTGATGGACAGAATGTAGAACAATGTCATACATTCACCCCAGTACAAGGATCTGGGCCTAAATCCATCGTTTTTTTGCTCTCCACACCACCCTGGGTTAGACAATGGCTAAATGCAAATCAGCTCTGACCCTGTGCGTCATGGGAACAGTCCAGTCCGAACTACCAAGCCATGTCTTTCCCAGACCGGAATCAAGCATCCAAGGACCGGTTTCTGGCTATCAGCCTTCATCAGCCTGGATAGCTTGACTCCAGTGGTGTGGAGAGCCTGGGACTCACGTCTGAGCATACCCAGCCCACTCGGGGTGAAAATTGCAAAATACACAGTTGATGGACAGAATGTAGAACAATGTCATACATTCACCCCAGTACAAGGATCTGGGCCTAAATCCATCGTTTTTTTGCTCTCCACACCACCCTGGGTTAGACACTGGCTATATGCAAATCAGCTCTGACCCTGTGCCTCATGGGAACAGTCCAGTCCGAACTACCAAGCCATGTCTTTCCCAGACCGGAATCAAGCATCCAAGGACCGGTTTCTGGCTATCAGCCTTCATCAGCCTGGAAAGCTTGACTCCAGTGGTGTTGAGAGCCTGATTCCTCGGGGCACGTCTAGCAGGAACCAAGTAGGTTTTACGTGTGACGAACAGAAGTGGCAAGAGACGGACTCTTGCCGTCTTGGATACGCTGGTGCCCATGAAGCGGTAGTGCCGCATCTAAGCGTTTTTTCCGGACTAAAGAAAAACGCACTCTTTTACATGAAACCGCAATTTGCGGTCTCCAAATTGAACTAGGGCAGGACGCGCCTTAGCGTGTGTGGACCACCCAGTTCAGAATACCACGGTCCTGACGAAAACCCTTGAATATATTGATGGGTTGAAACATGTAGACCTTTTTAATTAATAGTTTGTAAGATTCACGTTTCACATAGCACACTTTTTGCTATTTTTAAACCTTGAATACTACTTATGACACCAAAGCCTACCTAATTAGGCACAGGTGCCACACTATATTTTAACAAGGGTTCAAGCACTCAAGAATAAAAATACTTGCAGTGAGTAGTATTGGCCCTTTTTAAAACACTTTTTGATAGTTTTCTGAACACATAAAAGAAGAATACTAACCAGCTCCACTGTAGTCAGGTGTCGCAGCACACCCTATAGGCACTCGGCCTATGGGGTGGGACCCCGATGATGAAGCATATCACCAACTAGGTTGGTGAGTGAGGGGTCTTCTATAAGGATATGCATTATCCAGTGACAGGTTGGGGCATAATGTGCTGATTGGAGCACTCAAGCCTAGGACTAGAGAAACACATTTCTCTACTTACGAGGGGATACTCCTCCTTTGTTTTTGTATATGCAAATCAGCTCTGACCCTGTGCCTCATGGGAACAGTCCAGTCCGAACTACCAAGCCATGTCTTTCCCAGACCGGAATCAAGCATCCAAGGACCGGTTTCTGGCTATCAGCCTTCATCAGCCTGGATAGCTTGACTCCAGTGGTGTGGAGAGCCTGGGACTCACGTCTGAGCATACCCAGCCCACTCGGGGTGAAAATTGCAAAAACCACAGTTGATGGACAGAATGTAGAACAATGTCATACATTCACCCCAGCACAAGGATCTGGGCCTAAATCCATCTTTTTTTTGCTCTCCACACCACCCTGGGTTAGACACTGGCTATATGCAAATCAGCTCTGACCCTGTGCCTCATGGGAACAGTCCAGTCCGAACTACCAAGCCATGTCTTTCCCAGACCGGAATCAAGCATCCAAGGACCGGTTTCTGGCTATCAGCCTTCATCAGCCTGAATAGCTTGACTCCAGTGGTGTGGAGAGCCTGGGACTCACGTCTGAGCATACCCAGCCCACTCGGGGTGAAAATTGCAAAAAACACAGTTGATGGACAGAATGTAGAACAATGTCATACATTCACCCCAGTACAAGGATCTGGGCCTAAATCCATCGTTTTTTTGCTCTCCACACCACCCTGTGTTAGACACTGGCTATATGCAAATCAGCTCTGACCCTGTGCCTCATGGGAACAGTCAAGTCCAAACTACCAAGCCATGTCTTTCCCAGACCGGAATCAAGCATCCAAGGACCGGTTTCTGGCTATCAGCCTTCATCAGCCTGGATAGCTTGACTACAGTGGTGTGGAGAGCCTGGGACTCACGTCTGAGCATACCCAGCCCACTCGGGGTGAAAATTGCAAAAAACACAGTTGATGGACAGAATGTAGAACAATGTCATACATTCACCCCAGTACAAGGATCTGGGCCTAAATCCATCGTTTTTTTGCTCTCCACACCACCCTGGGTTAGACACTGGCTATATGCAAATCAGCTCTGACCCTGTGCCTCATGGGAACAGTCCAGTCCGAACTACCAAGCCATGTCGTTCCCAGACCGGAATCAAGCATCCAAGGACCGGTTTCTGGCTATCAGCCTTCATCAGCCTGGAAAGCTTGACTCCAGTGGTGTTGAGAGCCTGATTCCTCGGGGCACGTCTAGCAGGAACCAAGTAGGTTTTCCGTGTGACGAACAGAAGTGGCAAGAGACGGACTCTTGCCGTCTTGGATACGCTGGTGCCCATGAAGCGGTAGTGCCGCATCTAAGCGTTTTTTCCGGACTAAGGAAAAACGCACTCTTTTACATGAAACCGCAATTTGCGGTCTCCAAATTGAACTAGGGCAGGACGCGCCTTAGCGTGTGTGGACCACCCAGTTCAGAATACCACGGTCCTGACGAAAACCCTTGAATATATTGATGGGTTGAAACATGTAGACCTTTTTAATTAATAGTTTGTAAGATTCACGTTTCACATAGCACACTTTTTGCTATTTTTAAACCTTGAATACTACTTATGACACCAAAGCCTACCTAATTAGGCACAGGTGCCACACTATATTTTAACAAGGGTTCAAGCACTCAAGAATAAAAATACTTGCAGTGAGTAGTATTGGCCCTTTTTAAAACACTTTTTGATAGTTTTCTGAACACATAAAAGAAGAATACTAACCAGCTCCACTGTAGTCAGGTGTCGCAGCACACCCTATAGGCACTCGGCCTATGGGGTGGGACCCCGATGATGAAGCATATCACCAACTAGGTTGGTGAGTGAGGGGTCTTCTATAAGGATATGCATTATCCAGTGACAGGTTGGGGCATAATGTGCTGATTGGAGCACTCAAGCCTAGGACTAGAGAAACACATTTCTCTACTTACGAGGGGATACTCCTCCTTTGTTTTTGTATATGCAAATCAGCTCTGACCCTGTGCCTCATGGGAACAGTCCAGTCCGAACTACCAAGCCATGTCTTTCCCAGACCGGAATCAAGCATCCAAGGACCGGTTTCTGGCTATCAGCCTTCATCAGCCTGGATAGCTTGACTCCAGTGGTGTGGAGAGCCTGGGACTCACGTCTGAGCATACCCAGCCCACTCGGGGTGAAAATTGCAAAAACCACAGTTGATGGACAGAATGTAGAACAATGTCATACATTCACCCCAGCACAAGGATCTGGGCCTAAATCCATCTTTTTTTTGCTCTCCACACCACCCTGGGTTAGACACTGGCTATATGCAAATCAGCTCTGACCCTGTGCCTCATGGGAACAGTCCAGTCCGAACTACCAAGCCATGTCTTTCCCAGACCGGAATCAAGCATCCAAGGACCGGTTTCTGGCTATCAGCCTTCATCAGCCTGAATAGCTTGACTCCAGTGGTGTGGAGAGCCTGGGACTCACGTCTGAGCATACCCAGCCCACTCGGGGTGAAAATTGCAAAAAAAAAAGTTGATGGACAGAATGTAGAACAATGTCATACATTCACCCCAGTACAAGGATCTGGGCCTAAATCCATCGTTTTTTTGCTCTCCACACCACCCTGTGTTAGACACTGGCTATATGCAAATCAGCTCTGACCCTGTGCCTCATGGGAACAGTCAAGTCCAAACTACCAAGCCATGTCTTTCCCAGACCGGAATCAAGCATCCAAGGACCGGTTTCTGGCTATCAGCCTTCATCAGCCTGGATAGCTTGACTACAGTGGTGTGGAGAGCCTGGGACTCACGTCTGAGCATACCCAGCCCACTCGGGGTGAAAATTGCAAAAAACACAGTTGATGGACAGAATGTAGAACAATGTCATACATTCACCCCAGTACAAGGATCTGGGCCTAAATCCATCGTTTTTTTGCTCTCCACACCACCCTGGGTTAGACACTGGCTATATGCAAATCAGCTCTGACCCTGTGCCTCATGGGAACAGTCCAGTCCGAACTACGAAGCCATGTCATTTTTCAGACCGGAATCAAGCATCCAAGGACCGGTTTCTGGCTATCAGCCTTCATCGGCCTGGATAGCTTGACTCCAGTGGTGTGGAGAGCCTGGGACGCACGTCTGAGCATACCCAGCCCACTCGGGGTGAAAATTGCAAAAAACACAGTTGATGGACAGAATGTAGAACAATGTCATACATTCACCCCAGTACAAGGATCTGGGCCTAAATCCATCGTTTTTTGCTCTCCACACCACCCTGGGTTAGACACTGGCTATATGCAAATCAGCTCTGACCCTGTGCCTCATGGGAACAGTCCAGTCCGAACTACCAAGCCATGTCTTTCCCAGACCGGAATCAAGCATCCAAGGACCGGTTTCTGGCTATCAGCCTTCATCAGCCTGGATAGCTTGACTCCAGTGGTGTGGAGAGCCTGTGACTCACGTCTGAGCATACCCAGCCCACTCGGGGTGAAAATTGCAAAAAACACAGTTGATGGACAGAATGTAGAACAATGTCATACATTCACCCCAGTACAAGAATCTGGGCCTAAATCCATCGTTTTTTTGCTCTCCACACCACCCTGGGTTAGACACTGGCTATATGCAAATCAGCTCTGACCCTGTGCCTCATGGGAACAGTCCAGTCCGAACTACCAAGCCATGTCTTTCCCAGACCGGAATCAAGCATCCAAGGACCAGTTTCTGGCTATCAGCCTTCATCAGCCTGGAAAGCTTGACTCCAGTGGTGTGGAGAGCCTGGGACTCACGTCTCAGCATACCCAGCCCACTCGGGGTGAAAATTGCAAAAAACACAGTTGATGGACAGAATGTAGAACAATGTCATACATTCACCCCAGCACAAGGATCTGGGCCTAAATCCATCGTTTTTTTGCTCTCCACACCACCCTGGGTTAGACACTGGCTATATGCAAATCAGCTCTGACCCTGTGCCTCATGGGAACAGTCCAGTCCGAACTACCAAGCCATGTCTTTCCCAGACCGGAATCAAGCATCCAAGGACCGGTTTCTGGCTATCAGCCTTCATCAGCCTGGATAGCTTGACTCCAGTGGTGTGGAGAGCCTGTGACTCACGTCTGAGCATACCCAGCCCACTCGGGGTGAAAATTGCAAAAAACACAGTTGATGGACAGAATGTAGAACAATGTCATACATTCACCCCAGTACAAGGATCTGGGCCTAAATCCATCGTTTTTTTGCTCTCCACACCACCCTGTGTTAGACACTGGCTATATGCAAATCAGCTCTGACCCTGTGCCTCATGGGAACAGTCAAGTCCAAACTACCAAGCCATGTCTTTCCCAGACCGGAATCAAGCATCCAAGGACCGGTTTCTGGCTATCAGCCTTCATCAGCCTGGATAGCTTGACTACAGTGGTGTGGAGAGCCTGGGACTCACGTCTGAGCATACCCAGCCCACTCGGGGTGAAAATTGCAAAAAACACAGTTGATGGACAGAATGTAGAACAATGTCATACATTCACCCCAGTACAAGGATCTGGGCCTAAATCCATCGTTTTTTTGCTCTCCACACCACCCTGGGTTAGACACTGGCTATATGCAAATCAGCTCTGACCCTGTGCCTCATGGGAACAGTCCAGTCCGAACTACGAAGCCATGTCATTTTTCAGACCGGAATCAAGCATCCAAGGACCGGTTTCTGGCTATCAGCCTTCATCGGCCTGGATAGCTTGACTCCAGTGGTGTGGAGAGCCTGGGACGCACGTCTGAGCATACCCAGCCCACTCGGGGTGAAAATTGCAAAAAACACAGTTGATGGACAGAATGTAGAACAATGTCATACATTCACCCCAGTACAAGAATCTGGGCCTAAATCCATCGTTTTTTGCTCTCCACACCACCCTGGGTTAGACACTGGCTATATGCAAATCAGCTCTGACCCTGTGCCTCATGGGAACAGTCCAGTCCGAACTACCAAGCCATGTCTTTCCCAGACCGGAATCAAGCATCCAAGGACCGGTTTCTGGCTATCAGCCTTCATCAGCCTGGAAAGCTTGACTCCAGTGGTGTGGAGAGCCTGGGACTCACGTCTCAGCATACCCAGCCCACTCGGGGTGAAAATTGCAAAAAACACAGTTGATGGACAGAATGTAGAACAATGTCATACATTCACCCCAGCACAAGGATCTGGGCCTAAATCCATCATTTTTTTGCTCTCCACACCACCCTGGGTTAGACACTGGCTATATGCAAATCAGCTCTGACCCTGTGCCTCATGGGAACAGTCCAGTCCGAACTACCAAGCCATGTCTTTCCCAGACCGGAATCAAGCATCCAAGGACCGGTTTCTGGCTATCAGCCTTCATCAGCCTGGATAGTTTGACTCCAGTGGTGTGGAGAGCCTGGGACTCACGTCTGAGCATACCCAGCCCACTCGGGGTGAAAATTGCAAAAAACACAGTTGATGGACAGAATGTAGAACAATGTCATACATTCACCCCAGTACAAGGATCTGGGCCTAAATCCATCGTTTTTTTGCTCTCCACACCACCCTGGGTTAGACAATGGCTAAATGCAAATCAGCTCTGACCCTGTGCGTCATGGGAACAGTCCAGTCCGAACTACCAAGCCATGTCTTTCCCAGACCGGAATCAAGCATCCAAGGACCGGTTTCTGGCTATCAGCCTTCATCAGCCTGGATAGCTTGACTCCAGTGGTGTGGAGAGCCTGGGACTCACGTCTGAGCATACCCAGCCCACTCGGGGTGAAAATTGCAAAATACACAGTTGATGGACAGAATGTAGAACAATGTCATACATTCACCCCAGTACAAGGATCTGGGCCTAAATCCATCGTTTTTTTGCTCTCCACACCACCCTGGGTTAGACACTGGCTATATGCAAATCAGCTCTGACCCTGTGCCTCCTGGGAACAGTCCAGTCCGAACTACGAAGCCATGTCATTTTCCAGACCGGAATCAAGCATCCAAGGACCGGTTTCTGGCTATCAGCCTTCATCGGCCTGGATAGCTTGACTCCAGTGGTGTGGAGAGCCTGGGACTCACGTCTGAGCATACCCAGCCCACTCGGGGTGAAAATTGCAAAAAACACAGTTGATGGACAGAATGTAGAACAATGATTCAGAAAAGGGGGTGGTGATGAACAGAGTGTCTGAATTAAGCAGACCACTCTTACCCAGTCCAAAGATCAGGGCTTGATCCATCACCGTTATTTAGCTAACTGCCCCATCCCAGCTCAGAACCTGGCTATATGCAAATTAGTCTGTCCCTGGCCCAGTGCATCATGGGAACAGAGCAGACCAAACTACCAAGCCAATTCTTCACCAGAAAGGAGACAAGCTACCGGAGACCGGTTTCTGGAATTTCAGCCTCGTCGGCCCGGCTTGCTTGAATCCTGATGGAGCAGTGAGCAAGGGACTCATGTCTGAGTATACCCTGCCACACCTATAGTGGCCAAAAACGATTCAGAAAAGGGGGTGGTGATGAACAGAGTGTCTGAATTAAGCAGACCACTCTTACCCAGTCCAAAGATCAGGGCTTGATCCATCACCGTTATTTAGCTCACTGCCCCATCCCAGCTCAGAACCTGGCTATATGGTGATGGATCAAGCCCTGATCTTTGGACTGGGTAAGAGTGGTCTGCTTAATTCAGGCACTCTGTTCATCACCACCCCCTTTTCTGAATAATTTTGTCCACCATAAGCGTGGAAGGGTATACTCAGATGTGAGTCCCTTGCTCATTGCACCATCAGGATTCAAGCAAGCCGGGCCGACGACGCCTGAAATGGTAGAAACCGGTCCCCGGAAGCTTGTTTCCTTCCCAGTATAAGAATTGGCTTGGTAGTTTGGTTTGGCCTGTTCCCATCATGCACTGGGACAGGAACAGACTAATTTGCATATAGCCAAGTTCTGAGCTGGGATGGTGCAGTGAGCTAAAAAACAGTGATGGATCAAGCCCTGATCTTTGGACTGGGTGAGAGTGGTCTGCTTAATTCAGGCACTCTGTTCATCACCACCCCCTTTTCTGAATCATTTTGTCCACCATAAGCGTGGAAGGGTATACTCAGATGTGAGTCCCTTGCTCATTGCACCATCAGGATTCAAGCAAGCCGGGCCGACGACGCCTGAAATGGTAGAAACCGGTCCCCGGAAGCTTGTTTCCTTCCCAGTATAAGAATTGGCTTGGTAGTTTGGTTTGCCCTGTTCACATCATGCACTGGGACAGGAACAGACTAATTTGCATATAGCCAAGTTCTGAGCTGGGATGGTGCAGTGAGCTAAAAAACGGTGATGGATCAAGCCCTGATCTTTGGACTGGGTAAGAGTGGTCTGCTTAATTCAGGCACTCTGTTCATCACCACCCCCTTTTCTGAATCATTTTGTCCACCATAAGCGTGGAAGGGTATACTCAGATGTGAGTCCCTTGCTCATTGCACCATCAGGATTCAAGCAAGCCGGGCCGACGACGCCTGAAATGGTAGAAACCGGTCCCCGGAAGCTTGTTTCCTTCCCAGTATAAGAATTGGCTTGGTAGTTTTGTTTGCCCTGTTCCCATCATGCACTGGGACAGGAACAGACTAATTTGCATATAGCCAAGTTCAGAGCTGGGATGGTGCAGTGAGCTAAAAAACGGTGATGGATCAAGCCCTGATCTTTGGACTGGGTAAGAGTGGTCTGCTTAATTCAGGCACTCTGTTCATCACCACCTCCTTTTCTGAATCATTTTGTCCACCATAAGCGGGGAAGGGTATACTCAGATGTGAGTCCCTTGCTCATTGCACCATCAGGATTCAAGCAAGCCGGGCCGACGACGCCTGAAATGGTAGAAACCGGTCCCCGGAAGCTTGTTTCCTTCCCAGTATAAGAATTGGCTTGGTAGTTTGGTTTGCCCTGTTCCCATCATGCACTGGGACAGGAACAGACTAATTTGCATATAGCCAAGTTCTGAGCTGGGATGGGGCAGTGAGCTAAAAAACGGTGATGGATCAAGCCCTGATCTTTGGACTGGGTAAGAGTGGTCTGCTTTATTCAGGCACTCTGTTCATCACCACCCCCTTTTCTGAATCATTTTGTCCACCATAAGCGTGGAAGGGTATACTCAGATGTGAGTCCCTTGCTCATTGCACCATCAGGATTCAAGCAAGCCGGGCCGACGACGCCTGAAATGGTAGAAACCGGTCCCCGGAAGCTTGTTTCCTTCCCAGTATAAGAATTGGCTTGGTAGTTTGGTTTGCCCTGTTCCCATCATGCACTGGGACAGGAACAGACAAATTTGCATATAGCCAAGTTCTGAGCTGGGATGGTGCAGTGAGCTAAAAAACGGTGATGGATCAAGCCCTGATATTTGGACTGGGTAAGAGTGGTCTGCTTAATTCAGGCACTCTGTTCATCACCACCCCCTTTTCTGAATCATTTTGTCCACCATAAGCGTGGAAGGGTATACTCAGATGTGAGTCCCTTGCTCATTGCACCATCAGGATTCAAGCAAGCCGGGCCGACGATGCCTGAAATGGTAGAAACCGGTCCCCGGAAGCTTGTTTCCTTCCCGGTATAAGAATTGGCTTGGTAGTTTGGTTTGCCCTGTTCCCATCATGCACTGGGACAGGAACAGACTAATTTGCATATAGCCAAGTTCTGAGCTGGGATGGTGCAGTGAGCTAAAAAACGGTGATGGATCAAGCCCTGATCTTTGGACTGGGTAAGAGTGGTCTGCTTAATTCAGGCACTCTGTTCATCACCACCCCCTTTTCTGAATCAGAATGTAGAACAATGTCATACATTCACCCCAGTACAAGGATCTGGGCCTAAATCCATTGTTTTTTTGCTCTCCACACCACCCTGGGTTAGACACTGGCTATATGCAAATCAGCTCTGACCCTGTGCCTCATGGGAACAGTCCAGTCCGAACTACCAAGCCATGTCTTTCCCAGACCGGAATCAAGCATCCAAGGACCGGTTTCTGGCTATCAGCCTTCATCAGCCTGGATAGCTTGACTCCAGTGGAGTGGAGAGCCTGGGACTCACGTCTGAGCATACCCAGCCCACTCGGGGTGAAAATTGCAAAAAACACAGTTGATGGACAGAATGTAGAACAATGTCATACTTTCACCCCAGTACAAGGATCTGGGCCTAAATCCATCGTTTTTTGCTCTCCACACCACCCTGGGTTAGACACTGGCTATATGCAAATCAGCTCTGACCCTGTGCCTCATGGGAACAGTCCAGTCCGAACTACCAAGCCATGTCTTTCCCAGACCGGAATCAAGCATCCAAGGACCGGTTTCTGGCTATCAGCCTTCATCAGCCTGGATAGCTTGACTCCAGTGGTGTGGAGAGCCTGTGACTCACGTCTGAGCATACCCAGCCCACTCGGGGTGAAAATTGCAAAAAACACAGTTGATGGACAGAATGTAGAACAATGTCATACATTCACCCCAGTACAAGAATCTGGGCCTAAATCCATCGTTTTTTTGCTCTCCACACCACCCTGGGTTAGACACTGGCTATATGCAAATCAGCTCTGACCCTGTGCCTCATGGGAACAGTCCAGTCCGAACTACCAAGCCATGTCTTTCCCAGACCGGAATCAAGCATCCAAGGACCGGTTTCTGGCTATCAGCCTTCATCAGCCTGGAAAGCTTGACTCCAGTGGTGTGGAGAGCCTGGGACTCACGTCTGAGCATACCCAGCCCACTCGGGGTGAAAATTGCAAAATACACAGTTGATGGACAGAATGTAGAACAATGTCATACATTCACCCCAGTACAAGGATCTGGGCCTAAATCCATCGTTTTTTTGCTCTCCACACAACCCTGGGTTAGACACTGGCTATATGCAAATCAGCTCTGACCCTGTGCCTCATGGGAACAGTCCAGTCCGAACTACGAAGCCATGTCATTTTCCAGACCGGAATCAAGCATCCAAGGACCGGTTTCTGGCTATCAGCCTTCATCGGCCTGGATAGCTTGACTCCAGTGGTGTGGAGAGCCTGGGACTCACGTCTGAGCATACCCAGCCCACTCGGGGTGAAAATTGCAAAAAACACAGTTGATGGACAGAATGTAGAACAATGTCATACATTCACCCCAGTACAAGGATCTGGGCCTAAATCCATCGTTTTTTTGCTCTCCACACCACCCTGGGTTAGACACTGGCTATATGCAAATCAGCTCTGACCCTGTGCCTCATGGGAACAGTCCAATCCGAACTACCAAGCCATGTCTTTCCCAGACCGGAATCAAGCATCCAAGGACCGGTTTCTGGCTATAAGCCTTCATCAGCCTGGATAGCTTGACTCCAGTGGTGTGGAGAGCCTGGGACTCACGTCTGAGCATACCTAGCCCACTCGGGGTGAAAATTGCAAAAAACACAGTTGATGGACAGAATGTAGAACAATGTCATACATTCACCCCAGGGAAGACATGGCTTGGCAGTTCGGGCTGGACTGTTCCCATAAGGCACAGGGTCAGACTTATTTGCATATAGCCATGTCTGAACTGGGGTGGCTGAGTGAACTAAAGAATGGTGATGGATTAAACCCAGATCAGTTGACTGGGGGTGAGTGTTTAATTTGTTCAAACGCTCCGTCCATCATCCCCTTTTGTATCGCTTTGTTCGCCCTAAGTGTGGCAGGGTATACTCAGACGTGAGTCCCTTGTTCACTTGGCCACTGGATTCAAGATAGCCTGGCTGATGAGGATTATGAATCCGAAACCGGTCCCAGGATGCTTGTTTCCGGTCCAGGGAAGACATGGCTTGGCAGTTCGGGCTGGATTGTTCCCATAAGGCACAGGGTCAGACTGACTTGCATATAGCCATGTCTGAACTGGGGTGGCTGAGTGAACTAAAGAATGGTGATGGAATAAACCCAGATCAGTTGACTGGGGGTGAGTGTTTGATTTGTTCAAACGCTCCGTCCATCATCCCCTTTTGTATCGCTTTGTTCGCCCTAAGTGTGGCAGGGTATACTCAGACGTGAGTCCCTTGTTCACTTGGCCACTGGATTCAAGATAGCCTGGCTGATGAGGATTATGAATCCGAAACCGGTCCCAGGATGCTTGTTTCCGGTCCAGGGAAGACATGGCTTGGCAGTTCGGGCTGGACTGTTCCCATAAGGCACAGGGTCAGACTGATTTGCATATAGCCATGTCTGAACTGGGGTGGCTGAGTGAACTAAAGAATGGTGATGGATTAAACCCAGATCAGTTGACTGGGGGTGAGTGTTTGATTTGTTCAAACGCTCCGTCCATCATCCCCTTTTGTATCGCTTTGTTCGCCCTAAGTGTGGCAGGGTATACTCAGACGTGAGTCCGTTGTTCACTTGGCAACTGGATTCAAGATAGCCTGGCTGATGAGGATTATGAATCCGAAACCGTTCCCAGGATGCTTGTTTCCGGTCCAGGGAAGGCATGGCTTGGCAGTTCGGGCTGGACTGTTCCCTTAAGGCACAGGGTCAGACTGATTTGCATATAGCCATGTCTGAACTTGGGTGGCTGAGTGAACTAAAGAATGGTGATGGATTAAACCCAGATCAGTTGCCTGGGGGTGAGTGTTTGATTTGTTCAAACGCTCCGTCCATCATCCCCTTTTGTATCGTCTTGTACCTCTAGAACCTAATTCCACTCCCATATTGGGAGTACGGCTCACATATGGCTCCAGCTCACTGTTACTGTGTAGTGGCCAGCAGATTTGCAGCTGAACTCTCAGTAGTGCCTCAGCCCAGGACAAGGAGCACCTCCATGAATCTGTCTTCCTTCATTGAGGGTGAGATAGCGCTGTTCTTCCTGAATGCTCAATAATGTGGACCATGGCAACACAAATCACTATTCATATGGACCATCCACAATCAATGTCCTCTGATAAAACACTTATGACGATCTAAAAAGTATGCCTATGGGACCTGCATCCCTTCATACAGAAGATATGGGGCTGTATCAGGAACTTGTTCAGTCCCCATCCGCTAACCATGCTTATGAGCTGGTTTTAGTAAAACTGCACTGCTTTTAGTGCATACTTTAACTTTGAAAATGTATGTGTTATTGTGTAAGCTGTAGAGACCACAGCTAGCAGTTTCCTAGTATGTGCGGGATTGGCAAAAAGAAGTGCATGATCTTGTTTTGAGCGGCACACTGACATAGATACAGCCCCAGCATCACCTAGTTCAGCTTTTATAACTATTGGTTTCATAGCCAAACGAAGCTTGTAACATATGGTAGAAAAATAAGGCTTTACATTAGGAAATATCACTGGTGCAAAACATTGTGACCGCATTTAATGGTGCTATATTTATCTACAGTCATGCTTTCCCTCAAAATGGATAAAGCGCTATAATAGTGCACATTGTACAGAACACAAGTGTAAAGTCCCTTGTGCACCTATCATGACTGACTAAGAGCAACACAGTTTCATCACTGATTTAAAAAAAAAAAACAAGAACTACCGACATGCTTGGAAAGTATCAACACTTAGAGGTCCTAAAATAAACACAAAATCCCTTGGAAATGTTCCAGCAGTGTAAAATAAAATTGAACTGAACTTGTAAATGATCCAAGGCATCCTGGATGTAATGATGCTTCTTAGCTTCTTTGGTAGCTAGGCTGGTTCTTCATACATCAACACAATTTACGATCATCAAAGTCCATGTAGCTAGCAATGTGCATATAACAGTCTTGTTGACTACTTTCCCCATACGATCGGGTACAGCAGGAACAGCCCCAGATCATGTAGACAAAATATATTAGCCCAGTTCCTTAATGGTATCTCAAGGAACAGGTCAGAGAAACAATGACTTACAATAATTAAGGAGCACCTCACTATATATAAATATTTCATGTTCTAATAGAAATCTGTATTCAGCCGATCTTTACCATTTGCCTGAAATACAGAGCAACCAGAAGGTTTGTTAAATGATCAACATTAACCTTTCATCTGCTACAATTAAATCTTGTTGGGGTTGAAACACATCTCCCTTTATTCACATCCTTGACATGGTGTGGAACTGGATGGCTGTAAAGATGTATTTCAGTTCTAGGAAAGTAGACACTAAAGTAGTGAAGAAAAATGAAAAATGTTTACTCAAAAGAGCAAATTCAATGAAAGGGTGCAAAGAAGAGTTAGTGGCAGGAAATAAAGTATAACAAATGATAATATGAATGAATGAGGGAAAGAAAGATATGAAAGCAAATGTATTTATGAGCACTGTAAAAACACCACCTGGGTGCTTATGTATAGAGCAAAAAAGGACTGAATAAACCGTGAGAATCGCTGATTTTTATAATTTTTTTAAAACTTTGGAAGGGACTGAATAAATCCCACCAGAAATCACAGCACATATAAACTGAAAACAGGAAGCCTAAAGATTCTTTGGCATTACAGGGGCCATTGTTTAAGTTGGCTCTACTAGTCATATTGTGATCTTTACAAACACTATACAAGAAGTGGCAGCTCTATTCTTCTATGAAGCCATCAGTGAGGTACAACAGGTATGAAGATGATCACCGTGTATAAAGCTTAAAAGAGAACATACATATCTTTAACATGACATATGCAATTTAAGCAAATGATCACATGTATCAACTTTGCAATTTTTTAACAACTTTGGGCCATGGAAGTGCAGTCAGTATTTGCAACTGTTGTTTTTTTACTGCCAGAGAACTTCCACATTACAGAGTGGGCTACAGGAGCTTGTTCATCTCCCTCTGTAATATTCATTTTACTGTTTACGTTTCACAACCATGGAATGTTAAAGTGTTTTTCACACATTCGTCTGGGTCCATGGTCTCCTATAGATGAAGAACGGCTCTTACCTGCCTATGCATGTTCGCGTAAATGTTTGGCACCAATTCTGCACACTTAAATACCAACTATAGACTCTTTTCTATAGCATATGAACACCATCTCTAATATAGTAGTATTGTTGCATGCAGAAACAGGAGATACTGCAATTAGCGCTCAGATCATAAGGCAGAAAGTGCTAAACTGCACAATAATGTTATGACAGACTTTTATTATGTATCAAATTGCTTCTGTGATTGGATTAAAATAATCTATTATCCGTCGAAGTATGGAAGAGTGATGATCTTCAGATTTGCTCATGGCTATGGCTTGCATATTATGCATCATTGCTTGGACACATTATTGTTGGGAGCAATTTGAATGCATATGCGATATAAAAGGACAATTCAAAATTACAAATCAAAGAAGTTAAGAAATTTGTTTCTGAAATTTTCAGTAAAACCTCAGTAAGAGAGCAAACCATAAATATTCTAGCAGTGCCACACTATAGATGGGTAAACCTTATCTTTGACCAAAATTTGCAAATTTCACATTACAGCTAGTTCAGTTTGATGAAATCAAATCAACCAAATTGAAGTCATCATTTCGATAAAAAAATGCAAAAAAATGTTTTTTTTAGATTGAGGTTAGCAGGCCTTATTTGCAAGATTCTTCTCAGTCTCTGCTCAACAGAACTATGGACATTGTAATATTCTGTAAATGTGAAGAGAAATGTACTTTATTTGAGAAGCTTATGATCATTTGTGGGGATACTCCAAAAAGTGAGAAAAAATCAGAGGATCTATCGGGAGAAACCATCACAGTCACCATCGCACACACCGAGACAGCAACTTTTAAAAACTCCCAAGCTTACTCAACTGGCACTGACGATCCGGCCAATCAAGGCAGCCAAAACCTAGGGCCTCAAACAAACGAGCAACCAAAACAATCTAACCCCTTAACAAAACGCGAGCGAAAACGCTTGAGGAAAGCCAGACAAAACAAACAACAAGGAAAAAAAGGTGCAACTTACTGAAAAGGCACCACCACCAAGAGACCCTATTGGTCAACAACACAATTCAAAACTACTCAACAGAACTAATAGAGAATGGAAATAAGGGCAAAGAATCAATGTCCAATGCAGAGGACGACCAAGGAGCATTATGTCTGCACCCTTCCCCACAAACCCCGCCACAGTCAACAACCCAAAATAAAATCCAAAGTAATCATAAAGTTTCTCATCAAGTGCAAGAAAAGATAAAAACGGATCGGGTGGTTGGCCCCTTTCCGCAAACAGAACAAAAAACCATCACACACTATTTTACAAAGATGATCACGTTACAAAAAGAAAATCCTCGGGATAAAGGGTCGAAACAAAGCACCACAACAGAAGGAGCAGAGAAATCAAGTCCCTTCCAACTAGGATCTGAGAACGAACCAGTAGCTCACACAAATATTCTATATCAGGGCTATAGAGAGCACACCCAAAAAAACAGCCAAATCAGGCGGGTGGGGCCAAAAGAAGATTCAGAGGTACCATATCCAGCTGAAGCACTTGCTCACGAACTTATCCCACACTACAGCTCCAGGGGTAAGCACGACATTCTTAACCGGAGCGCCATTTTAAAACTCATTAATTCAATTGAAACATTGAAACATCTGAAGACCATCCACATCGAAAGCATCGAATTCAAAATAATCCCGAACGCAAACGGAAGAGAGATGACAGTGGTAACTTGGAATGATCATCTGAAGGCCAAAGAATTCTGGCAACAGAGGGAAGTGTTTGCAAAATGGGGAATCGAGATCAGACCGGTCGAAATTGAAAGATACCCGGGCCCGTTATCCACGTTGGCAGACGCAAGCCCACAGTTTAATAGTTGAATACTCCGGGGCGCGGTAGGCCGTTCGGACAGCAGCAAGGGAGGATGGTCCAACTTACGGATCATCCAACAAGGAGGGACGGGAGTCGTCAGCCAGGTGCGGAAAGTCCTAGCTCCAATGGCAACCCCAGTGGACATCAAGAGGGAGGAAGCATGAAAGCCGAACCTGAAAGTATGCTCTTGGAATATAAATGGACTGGCAGGCAAAACAAACGACTCTGAACTTATAGCATTCCTCAAACAATTCGACATCATATTACTCCAAGAGACTTGGTCAATTGCATCGGACCACATAACTGGCTTTAAAGAAATACAACAACACGCCATCAAAAGAGGTTTAACCGGCAGGGCAGCGGGAGGCCTATCGATTTATCTAAACACCAGCATCCCATGGTCTGTTGAGCCACTTGAGTCAGGTCAATCATGGATTCAATGCATCAAAATCATGCTCCCGACTGACACCAGTTCAGGACAACACGTTACCACAGAGTGTCGCTCACTGGTTATATGCAATATCTACATTCATCCGGCAACAAAGAACAAATTACAGAAAATTCTGTCCCTAAAAGCATTTCTCAAATCCTTGCAAGCCACTTACCAACAGGCTGGCTTGGTGGTTTCTGGCGACTTAAACATGTTTCTACTAGAAAGAGACCCCGTTCATGACATCCAACGTACAAAGCGGCAGGGGAAAAGAATACCACCAACAATAACAAACAATCAGAAAAAAGACAAACATGGCCAGACGTGCGCCCAAATGTTGGCCGATATCGGACTGATCACTTTGAATGGCCGTTTCTTGCAGGATCAGCCGGCATCCTCGACTAGAATTGTCAAAAAGGCCCAATCAATTCTGGACTACACCATGGTGGACTTTGAAGTATTCCAAATAGTAGATACCTACAGAATAATCCACAAACTGGAGAGCGATCACAGTCTACAAGCAATAGAGCTCAGATTGCAACACTCCAAGGCCCCAGCAACAAAAGACCTGATGACAACTCCGACCCTTTATAATCTTAAGCGATTAGCATGGAACGGAAAGAACGCGGGTGAAATTATGGTTCATGTGAAACTAATGTCGGCAGAAGATGAGGCAACAAACCCATTTGCATATCAAGAAAACTGGGAAAAAATGACTGCACTCCTAACCGATAAATTTGGTCAACAAAAACAATCTAACAAAAGAAAACCCTGTCAGTCACAACAAGGTCACTCGGGTGCAATAGGGAAAAAAAAAAAGGTTATTCAATCAGGAACTCAGAAAACTCAAAGGAAAAGACCCCAAGAATGGTGACCACATCAGGCAGCAAATACATAATCTAAGGCAAATATACAAAAAAGAAGTATGGACTCTAAAGAAAAAACATCAAACAGAAATCTGGCAACAACTAATAGAAGCCAGTAAATCCAACAACAACAGGAAATTCTGGGCAGAAATCAACAAAGTAGCCAACGGAGCAGCCCTAGTTTTTAATGCAAATATATTACAGGAAGACTGGATACACCATCTAGAGCAGTCTCAAACGACCGACGCGAAAGTAAGGAAGGAACACCCCCTCATCATCCAACTGACAGAAAAGCACGAAGAAGACCAAACCTTTGAAGGAACCTGGATAACGAAATGCCAAGTCCGAACGGTCCTGAACAAGCTGAGGCCAAAAGGTGCCCCAGGCCCGAATGGCTTGCCAAATGGGCTCTTCAAACAAGATCACTCGTTCTGGGCAGAATATCTCTCCCCATTGTATATTCATGCATTCCAATCAGGAAGCATTCCCTCCTCATGGAGAGGGAGTTTTTTGCACCCAATTTTCAAAGCAGGAGCGCGCACAGATCCCGCGAATTACAGACTGATCGCGCTCATTGACTTAGAGGCCAAGGTATACGCATCAAATCTCCTGATTGCACTGGAAGACTGGATCAGCTGCAACAACATCCTTCCAATCACCCAAACAGGGTTCAGGCCCGGAACCAATACGCTATGCAATCTGACAGCACTCAACCTTCTTGTCGAGAGATCAAAAGCCAATTCAACAAAACTGTACACCTGTTTTGTTGACCTAAAAGCGGCGTTCGATACAGTGCCAAGGGAGATTCTATGGGAAAAGATGGCCAACTGGGGCACCCCCCCGAAGTTGTTACGGGCCATCATAAATCTATACTCATCCACCTGGGTCAAGATAAAACTCGGTAATGGGGACAGGACAACATCAAAAATCCCCACCCGAATTGGGCTCAAGCAGGGATGCGTTTTAGCCCCCACCCTCTTCAACATCTTCACTGCGGACCTTGACAAGAGCATCTCAGAGATTCAAAGCGATCCACCAAAACTAGCCCAACACAAAATAAGGTGTATGCAGTATGCCGACGATATTGTCCTGTGCAGCCAGACCCCGCTGGGTCTCCAACGCGCCATAACAAAGTTGCACAAATACACCTGCACGCATGGGCTGCAATTCAACTATAAAAAAACAAAAGTGGTTTGCTTCGTGTCTCACCAAGGGCAGCAAACATTCAGATGGCACATCGCGGGAAATGACATAGAGCAATGTCTCACCTATAAGTATCTGGGAGTACTTGTTGATTCAAGATGGTCACTAAAAGAACACACCTTGTACAGAAAATCTCAGGCAATCAAATTGCGGTTTGCCCTAAACATACTAAAAACAAAACTAATATGTCCATCTAACGAATACTTGCTGAAAGTGATCGCTGCCAAATTTTTACCCTCCCTCACGTATGGCTCCGACCTATACAGAGGCAAAGATGCGAATTTCCTGAATCTCCAACAGTCAGCGCTGATCAAATACCTCTACCAAATTCCGAAGTTTGCATCACAGGCGCAGGTACGCCTTGAATTCGGATTACTTAATCAGATTCACGCAAGACAAGCCGCCTTAATAAAAATGTGCTGGAAACTAAGAGCAGCACAAGCGGATACACTGATGGGTCACTGTTGGACCGAAATCAACAATCAAACCAAAGGAAAAAAGGCATGGAAAAAAACACTGGAAGTAGCGTTGGAAAATCTTGACATGCAACAGACGTGGAACAATGAACATACCTTCGCGGCCTTTAAAAAAGCGGCCAATGGTGCGGCGAAACATAAATCCAGGATTGCTGACAAAGCAACATTGGCCAAGAAAAAACACGGATGGATGGTACTGGCCACGTACGACAGAAGCATTCCACAACCGTACCTAGTCAATTACATAACACCATCAACGCAACAAATGCTATTACGTCTGCGGCTGGGAACCTATTCCACAAAAGACCAGATCCCGGCATGGCGGCAAACTTGGCCAACATCATTGTGCAGACTTTGTGGTCTGGCTGAAGAATCCCTGATCCACGTCTTGTGCATCTGTCCCGCTCTGAGCAACCTGAGACGGTATTATCTCCTCCAAATATTCCGCCTTTTCCACATTAGAACTTGTCGGTCGGCAGTCATGCTTGTACTGAACAGCGAACAGCTGCAGACAGCCTGCAGGGCCACCCATTTTTTTCAGAAAGTGAGCCTCCTATTGATGAAAAACGAAAAAGAGGCAACCAATGGGATAAAATACAAAGTCTCACTGAAACAAAAGACTTTGAAGCCAGATAATGAAAGATAGACTTTTTTTTACTCTGAAATGGTCACATGTCAGCAGATGTATTCTTAATCATTTTATTGGAATAAGTTCTTTGAAATTCTCTCCTTTTGTAAAGGTTTTTATTAACCATATACAATAAAATTTTACTTACTTACTTTTTTTGAGAAGCTTGTGATCATTTGTGGTCCATACTTTATCGTTCGAGGAAATTGTTATACATTTTAGTTAACTGTGTGTATTCTCTGTGTTCTACTGTTAATTGTAATTGTATTTATACAGTGCTTACTACCCCCGATGAGGCACTTAAGCACTTTTCCACGAGAAGCATGCTGACCCAGAACCAAAAATGGATTAGTGGTTGATTAGTATAGGGAAATATAAGTTGTTAATTTGAGCGATGAGTCTGTTAGTTTGAGTGAATAGGATAATGGAGGGATAGAGGAAGAAAGAGTCTAGAAAATGTTATTTAGGAGATCACAGTAGTAAGATGAGGTTTGGGCTGAGTCAAAGGAGGGATGCATGAGGGAAGCGTCTAGAAAGGGTTATTTGGGATCTCATACTAGTAGAATGAGGTCTGGGATAAGTCAGAACGTGGAGTTAGAGGGTATATTGAGAGAGATATATGAAAAATGTAAGTTTTTTTTTTCTTCTTCTACCACAGGAGTAAAGTAATAAATATATACATACCTAACTACATAGAAAGAGTATAGGTATACATGCGTATGGACAATAATATATTGAGATATACAATTGTATTGCATAAAGTCCCAAATGTGCAGGTATGGATCTGTAGTTATAAACTCAGACTTTCAAGTGATGCTGTACGTGAAGCTAAATTAATTTTATAAAAATATTTTTTGTACTAATTTTATTTTTATATTTTCCTCAAATTTTCAATAGTGAAGCACTTATAGATACAATTGTTGTGATCACATTTACACATTGTGATAGAAAAATTTAAAACAGAGACCCGTTAGCATCAAATTAAATAACTTATTTGAAAACTACTTATTCTTATATCAACTTCGATTGGCAGCCTTGAGAAAGTTCCAAATCATGAGTCTGCAAAGAGCAAATAGGTCCCAAAGGCACAGCCTAACGGATTTATCAATGCTTGTTTTTATTATGCTGCACCATTGTACTACCTTCTGCAACTTGCTTGAGGCAATTACAAGAGTGTCCCAATGACTGAGTTTGTGACTATTGTTTAACCATTCCTGAATTGGTCTCCTATGCAGATGATCACTAGGAATAAGTTGAATACATGCCTTCATTCCCAATAACTTAATTTCATTCCTCAAAATCTGAGACCAGGACATCTAATGAAGAGGAAATATGTTTTACAATGCATTCACTCCACTCTGTTCATAATTGGTTTGGCAAGATTTCTTCATGTCGACTGTGAGATCCAAAGTGAACACACTACTATTTGAATAGCACTCTGGCATTGTTCAAATTAATTGATAATGGCTCCTTCATTAAACATCTCAAATATTTGCGGTGTGCTGGAACCTTTGGTACATGAATACATACATCTTTGAGGTTTATTCTTGCCAGAAGGTTGTTCTCTTGTAGTAGGAGAAGCAGGAGAAGCACTTTCAGAAGAGATAACATTTGGAATATCTGTACCTCAATAAATCTGTTTAAACATTTTAATTCAATAGTGGGAATTTTCTTTAAACTTACCTACTTACCTGTGCTGGGGGGACGAGGGGAGTCCTCTTCCGCTGCCGCCACCGCCAGGAGTCACTTCACTGTTGAGACAGCGCCGCCGCCCCGGGACTGCAACTCCCGGCTGCCTCAGCGGCGGCGCTGCTTTGCCACGCACCGCAAGCGCCAGGAGGCGCCTACAAACAGCGCTCTGCTTGGCGGAGCAGGGGGGACCATTACTTACCTGTGCTGGGGGGACGAGGGGAGTCCTCTTCTGCTGCCGCCACCGCCAGGGGTCACTTCACTGTTGGGACAGCGCCGCCGCCCCGGGACTGCGGCTCCCGGCTGCCTCAGCGGCGGCGCTGCTTTGCCACGCACCGCAGGCGCCAGGAGGCGCCTACAAACAGCGCTCTGCTTGGCGGAGCAGGGGGGACCATTACTTACCTGTGCTGGGGGGACGAGGGGAGTCCTCTTCCGCTGCCGCCACCGCCAGGAGTCACTTCACTGTTGAGACAGCGCCGCCGCCCCGGGACTGCAACTCCCGGCTGCCTCAGCGGCGGCGCTGCTTTGCCACGCACCGCAAGCGCCAGGAGGCGCCTACAAACAGCGCTCTGCTTGGCGGAGCAGGGGGGACCATTACTTACCTGTGCTGGGGGGACGAGGGGAGTCCTCTTCCGCTGCCGCCACCGCCAGGAGTCACTTCACTGTTGAGACAGCGCCGCCGCCCCGGGACTGCAACTCCCGGCTGCCTCAGCGGCGGCGCTGCTTTGCCACGCACCGCAAGCGCCAGGAGGCGCCTACAAACAGCGCTCTGCTTGGCGGAGCAGGGGGGACCATTACTTACCTGTGCTGGGGGGACGAGGGGAGTCCTCTTCCGCTGCCGCCACCGCCAGGAGTCACTTCACTGTTGAGACAGCGCCGCCGCCCCGGGACTGCAACTCCCGGCTGCCTCAGCGGCTATGCTGCTTTGCCACGCACCGCAAGCGCCAGGAGGCGCCTACAAACAGCGCTCTGCTTGGCGGAGCAGGGGGGACCATTACTTACCTGTGCTGGGGGGACGAGGGGAGTCCTCTTCCGCTGCCGCCACCGCCAGGAGTCACTTCACTGTTGAGACAGCGCCGCCGCCCCGGGACTGCAACTCCCGGCTGCCTCAGCGGCGGCGCTGCTTTGCCACGCACCGCAAGCGCCAGGAGGCGCCTACAAACTGCACCTTGTCGTGGGAAATTTGAAAGCCGTCAGGAACTTTTAAATAAAGTCATATTCTGGCTTTCCAAAAACAGACCTCTTGCACATGATCATGACGGAGGTATCCTGAATGTTAGAAGGATAGGCTGGCTAGGGTCTCAAACTAAAGATATTAGTGGGGATCTGGTCCTAGTATCAACTTCGATTGGCAGCCTTGAGAAAGTTCCAAATCATGAGTCTGCAAAGAGCAAATAGGTCCCAAAGGCACAGCCTAACGGATTTATCAATGCTTGTTTTTATTATGCTGCACCATTGTACTACCTTCTGAAACTTGCTTGAGGCAATTACAAGAGTGTCCCAATGACTGAGTTTGTGACTATTGTTTAACCATTCCTGAATTGGTCTCCTATGCAGATGATCACTAGGAATAAGTTGAATACATGCCATCATTCCCAATAACTTAATTTCATTCCTCAAAATCTGAGACCAGGACATCTAATGAAGAGGAAATATGTTTTACAATGCATTCACTCCACTCTGTTCATAATTGGTTTGGCAAGATTTCTTCATGTCGACTGTGAGATCCAAAGTGAACTCCCTCTATTTGAATAGCACTCTGGCATTGTTCAAATTAATTGATAATGGCTCCTTCATTAAACATCTCAAATATTTGCGGTGTGCTGGAACCTTTGGTACATGAATACATACATCTTTGAGGTTTATTCTTGCCAGAAGGTTGTTCTCTTCTAGTAGGAGAAGCAGGAGAAGCACTTTCAGAAGAGATAACATTTGGAATATCTGTACCTCAATAAATCTGTTTAAACATTTTAATTCAATAGTGGGAATTTTCTTTAAACTTACCTACTTACCTGTGCTGGGGGGACGAGGGGAGTCCTCTTCCGCTGCCGCCACCGCCAGGAGTCACTTCACTGTTGAGACAGCGCCGCCGCCCCGGGACTGCAACTCCCGGCTGCCTCAGCGGCGGCGCTGCTTTGCCACGCACCGCAAGCGCCAGGAGGCGCCTACAAACAGCGCTCTGCTTGGCGGAGCAGGGGGGACCATTACTTACCTGTGCTGGGGGGACGAGGGGAGTCCTCTTCTGCTGCCGCCACCGCCAGGGGTCACTTCACTGTTGGGACAGCGCCGCCGCCCCGGGACTGCGGCTCCCGGCTGCCTCAGCGGCGGCGCTGCTTTGCCACGCACCGCAGGCGCCAGGAGGCGCCTACAAACAGCGCTCTGCTTGGCGGAGCAGGGGGGACCATTACTTACCTGTGCTGGGGGGACGAGGGGAGTCCTCTTCCGCTGCCGCCACCGCCAGGAGTCACTTCACTGTTGAGACAGCGCCGCCGCCCCGGGACTGCAACTCCCGGCTGCCTCAGCGGCGGCGCTGCTTTGCCACGCACCGCAAGCGCCAGGAGGCGCCTACAAACAGCGCTCTGCTTGGCGGAGCAGGGGGGACCATTACTTACCTGTGCTGGGGGGACGAGGGGAGTCCTCTTCCGCTGCCGCCACCGCCAGGAGTCACTTCACTGTTGAGACAGCGCCGCCGCCCCGGGACTGCAACTCCCGGCTGCCTCAGCGGCGGCGCTGCTTTGCCACGCACCGCAAGCGCCAGGAGGCGCCTACAAACAGCGCTCTGCTTGGCGGAGCAGGGGGGACCATTACTTACCTGTGCTGGGGGGACGAGGGGAGTCCTCTTCCGCTGCCGCCACCGCCAGGAGTCACTTCACTGTTGAGACAGCGCCGCCGCCCCGGGACTGCAACTCCCGGCTGCCTCAGCGGCTATGCTGCTTTGCCACGCACCGCAAGCGCCAGGAGGCGCCTACAAACAGCGCTCTG
This sequence comes from Lissotriton helveticus, assembly GCF_964261635.1. Lineage (NCBI taxonomy): Eukaryota > Metazoa > Chordata > Amphibia > Caudata > Salamandridae > Lissotriton > Lissotriton helveticus. The sequence goes on from NC_136071.1 coordinate 263,524,472, forward strand.
CTTGGCGGAGCAGGGGGGACCATTACTTACCTGTGCTGGGGGGACGAGGGGAGTCCTCTTCCGCTGCCGCCACCGCCAGGAGTCACTTCACTGTTGAGACAGCGCCGCCGCCCCGGGACTGCAACTCCCGGCTGCCTCAGCGGCGGCGCTGCTTTGCCACGCACCGCAAGCGCCAGGAGGCGCCTACAAACTGCACCTTGTCGTGGGAAATTTGAAAGCCGTCAGGAACTTTTAAATAAAGTCATATTCTGGCTTTCCAAAAACAGACCTCTTGCACATGATCATGACGGAGGTATCCTGAATGTTAGAAGGATAGGCTGGCTAGGGTCTCAAACTAAAGATATTAGTGGGGATCTGGTCCTAGTATCAACTTCGATTGGCAGCCTTGAGAAAGTTCCAAATCATGAGTCTGCAAAGAGCAAATAGGTCCCAAAGGCACAGCCTAACGGATTTATCAATGCTTGTTTTTATTATGCTGCACCATTGTACTACCTTCTGAAACTTGCTTGAGGCAATTACAAGAGTGTCCCAATGACTGAGTTTGTGACTATTGTTTAACCATTCCTGAATTGGTCTCCTATGCAGATGATCACTAGGAATAAGTTGAATACATGCCATCATTCCCAATAACTTAATTTCATTCCTCAAAATCTGAGACCAGGACATCTAATGAAGAGGAAATATGTTTTACAATGCATTCACTCCACTCTGTTCATAATTGGTTTGGCAAGATTTCTTCATGTCGACTGTGAGATCCAAAGTGAACTCCCTCTATTTGAATAGCACTCTGGCATTGTTCAAATTAATTGATAATGGCTCCTTCATTAAACATCTCAAATATTTGCGGTGTGCTGGAACCTTTGGTACATGAATACATACATCTTTGAGGTTTATTCTTGCCAGAAGGTTGTTCTCTTCTAGTAGGAGAAGCAGGAGAAGCACTTTCAGAAGAGATAACATTTGGAATATCTGTACCTCAATAAATCTGTTTAAACATTTTAATTCAATAGTGGGAATTTTCTTTAAACTTACCTACTTACCTGTGCTGGGGGGACGAGGGGAGTCCTCTTCCGCTGCCGCCACCGCCAGGAGTCACTTCACTGTTGAGACAGCGCCGCCGCCCCGGGACTGCAACTCCCGGCTGCCTCAGCGGCGGCGCTGCTTTGCCACGCACCGCAAGCGCCAGGAGGCGCCTACAAACAGCGCTCTGCTTGGCGGAGCAGGGGGGACCATTACTTACCTGTGCTGGGGGGACGAGGGGAGTCCTCTTCTGCTGCCGCCACCGCCAGGGGTCACTTCACTGTTGGGACAGCGCCGCCGCCCCGGGACTGCGGCTCCCGGCTGCCTCAGCGGCGGCGCTGCTTTGCCACGCACCGCAGGCGCCAGGAGGCGCCTACAAACAGCGCTCTGCTTGGCGGAGCAGAGGGGACCATTACTTACCTGTGCTGGGGGGACGAGGGGAGTCCTCTTCCGCTGCCGCCACCGCCAGGAGTCACTTCACTGTTGAGACAGCGCCGCCGCCCCGGGACTGCAACTCCCGGCTGCCTCAGCGGCGGCGCTGCTTTGCCACGCACTGCAAGCGCCAGGAGGCGCCTACAAACAGCGCTCTGCTTGGCGGAGCAGGGGGGACCATTACTTACCTGTGCTGGGGGGACGAGGGGAGTCCTCTTCCGCTGCCGCCACCGCCAGGAGTCACTTCACTGTTGAGACAGCGCCGCCGCCCCGGGACTGCAACTCCCGGCTGCCTCAGCGGCGGCGCTGCTTTGCCACGCACCGCAAGCGCCAGGAGACGCCTACAAACAGCGCTCTGCTTGGCGGAGCAGGGGGGACCATTACTTACCTGTGCTGGGGGGACGAGGGGAGTCCTCTTCCGCTGCCGCCACCGCCAGGAGTCACTTCACTGTTGAGACAGCGCCGCCGCCCCGGGACTGCAACTCCCGGCTGCCTCAGCGGCTATGCTGCTTTGCCACGCACCGCAAGCGCCAGGAGGCGCCTACAAACAGCGCTCTGCTTGGCGGAGCAGGGCGGACCATTACTTACCTGTGCTGGGGGGACGAGGGGAGTCCTCTTCCGCTGCCACCACCGCCAGGAGTCACTTCACTGTTGAGACAGCGCCGCCGCCCCGGGACTGCAACTCCCGGCTGCCTCAGCGGCGGCGCTGCTTTGCCACGCACCGCAAGCGCCAGGAGGCGCCTACAAACAGCGCTCTGCTTCTCTTCGCGGGATGCGAGCGGGACGCCGAGCGAAGCCCGGGCAAAGGGCGGGCCCTCTAAGGCCCTTAAAGGTCCGAGGAGGACGGGACGGGCCACCCCCCTTGGTGCAGCAACCTGTGGTAGTACTTTGTTTGATATATACTCCAATTAATTATTGTTTAGTGTGACTGTTTCCTTCGCAGGTTGCACTATGTCATTTAAGCAGACTAATAAAAAATCATCTCATACACTTGACCCAGGACAGGGGACCCTAAACTTCACGGTGACTAATGGACTACTGCCCACTCTTTGTGAAGAAGCTAATGAGCCGTTACCATTGATAGACATTAGGCAACCTTCCCCACTGAATCTTGTTAGCTCACAGAATTTATCTTTTTGGGAGGAAATGAATTCTCTATGTGGTACCAAGTATGCCCTAGTGGCATCCCCATTCCATGTTAAATCCACTAGCAGTTCTTCCCCAATTAAGAAACCATGTGACCTACTACTACCATCTCTAATAGACAATATCCAAGGTGTTGCCTCGCCTCAGGGAACAAATGAGAAAAGGAACCATGATGAGATTATTGGAAGTGGGAATCATTTAAACACACCAAAATCGTGCGATGGTCTTATAGCGCCAGTTACCAACCCCCCCTTAACTACGGTAGAGAATGGGACTCATGTAGACCAAGTACTTTTACTGTCTCAGATAGAGTTATTATTTAAGTCTATCGTATCACCATTGGTAGGAAAAATCAACGCCCTGGGTGATAGGATAACGGGGATTGAGAGAATTGTTTTAGCCAATCTCAAACCACCTAATAACGATCCATCTAACGGGGAAAGACCCCTTATGGCTATCCCCAAAACAAAAGAGATAAATACTACTATTAATTCCCCTTCTACCCTCAAGAAGGCAACACCCAATGGCTATGATTTGTCCACCTCAAATAAAGTTTCTTTGTCTACTAATCAAACTAAATACTCCCAAACTTCCCCACAGCTCCATAAAAAACCTATCATACCCAAAGCTGTTCCTAAATCAGGGTTTAATAGGCATATTGCCGCCAGAGAGGACCCAACCCCAAGTAGTCTAGAATCGATACACTTGCCCCCTGAAGCTGCCCCATTTGTTCTCGTTTTATCAGGAATACCTGCACCTTGTCGTGGGAAATTTGAAAGCCGTCAGGAACTTTTAAATAAAGTCATATTCTGGCTTTCCAAAAACAGACCTCTTGCACATGATCATGACGGAGGTATCCTGAATGTTAGAAGGATAGGCTGGCTAGGGTCTCAAACTAAAGATATTAGTGGGGATCTGGTCCTAGTAAAATTTAGAGATAGGAACATAGTCCCCCTTTTACGAGCTTACCCACCCCAAAAAAGAGACGGCCCTATATCTGTTTGGGATTTACACGATTTTTATCCAAAGTAAACCATTTATAAATGCTTTTATCTGTCGTCCTGTTGATAAATCAACTTAAGGTTATTCTTAACGTACTGTAAATTTTAAATATGAACATATGTATTGTGGTTTTATGATATTAATGTATACTTTTATGACTCCTCTGTGGAATCAAATAAAGTTATTTGATTTGATTCTTTAAACACTTTATATAGTATCCATATTTTATTAGGTTTAAAATACATATCTATTATATTATGACACTTGGTAAGCCTGCTTTACTCTTCACTACCCACTGGAGATGATCGTAGTGGAGGAAAGTAGTCATTTATTTGCTGCAGTTGTACCCCTTTGGGTTTGTCCTTTACAATTCCCACTTTCTCTAGAAATGTATTTTTGAGGGAGCTGTTGCCTTTATCCTGACTAATAGAAAGAGGTACATTGCCTCCTTTTTAAAAGGAGGCCTCTCAAGTTGTCTTCCTTCACCTCTTCTGAGGAAAACCCTCTTAAAGGATTCTTTAAAATATAACCACCCCAACCAATTGCGTTGATGGGGTCCTTTTTCATATGCTCAAGGGATTAACCGACCCAGGCCTCAAAAGATTCTTCCATGCAAAAGGCAGGTCAAGAATATTGGAAAAACAACAAATAACTGTGGGTCTCAAATGGAACTATGTGTGTAAAAACTAGCCGTCTCTCTACTACAAGAAGACAGACTCATGGACAGAAAACCACTGTGAAAAATGTCCATCAGTTACACGATATGTACCGCCCAGTACATCATTTGGTCTACTTCACAGTATGTAGCCCAATGTCTATCTCCAATTATAGTTAAAGGAGACACATGACTGGTGGGTGTTGTTATTGTTGTAACTGTAAGCAGTGCCTAGGTGATTTTAGTGAAAAAAAGTGAAAAAGTGTTCAGAATAAAATTGGATAAGGCATGCAATTTAAACTTTATTCTGGAGCCATGCCCTTCCAAATATAAAAACAATAAAGTGCAATGTAGTCAGATGTTTCAAACAAATACCTTCTGACTGGGTTATCTGGTCCTCAACAACAAAGGGAGAGCAAGGGAAAGGAGACACTCTCTCAGTCCCCAACCAATCGTACTTGAACAAAAAGAGAGAGGTCAGATCAATCACTGATCACACTTACAGGGATTTGTAAGGACCACATTAAACGGAGTCAGAATAAGGTTAGCACACCCGATTTGGGTGATAAAGAAAGCCCTCACACACCGACCTAGTCGGTGTCATGCTTCATCATCGGGCCCCACCAAAGAGGCCGAGTGCCTCTTTGGTGTGCTACGACGCCAGAAAGACTGCGGAGCTGGTTATTGTGGGGAGGGCGTGCTCTAAATTACAGTGAAGTAAAAAGTGCCTTAGAAAGGGTATCAAAAACAAAATTTAATGAGTGATCCCTAAGGCACAAAGAGTATTAAGTGTCTGGATTTAGTTGCCAAGGTTTATGGTTGGTTAAATACAGAATATACTCAAAATAAATTTATTAAGTACGATGGGTTATCTGGTCGACATGTTTCTGCGGATTTACACGGTCAATGATAGTACCTGCCGCTTCCTCAGGACCCATAGACTAAATTGCTACTGCTTATATGTGCAAAAAATATATATAAATGAAAAGTATTTTTTCAATGGGACATCTGTGAACACAAATGCTATAAGTCACTTGTTCACTTACAGTTTTCCTCCTCAATTTATGAGGGGAAAGGCTTTGCCTCACCTGGCAAACAGCTCAGGGACATGAAGCACCGCTCTGTCCGTCGGTACTCCTAACAGCCTGCCGTGCTGTTTGGGGAGGTCAATTAGTCTATGGGTCCTGAGGAAGCGGCAGGTACTATCATTGACCGTGTAAGTCCGCAGAAACATGTCGACCAGATAACCCAGTCAGAAGGTATTTGTTTGAAACATCTGACTACATTGCACTTTATTGTTTTTATATTTGGAAGGGCATGGCTCCAGAATAAAGTTTAAATTGCATGCCTTATCCAATTTTATTCTGAACACTTTTTCACTTTTTTTCACTAAAATCACCTATGCACTGCTTACAGTTACAACAATAACAACACCCACCAGTCATGTGTCTCCTTTAACTATAATTGGAGATAGACATTGGGCTACCTACTGTGAAGTAGACCAAATAATGTACTGGGCGGTACATATCGTGTAACTGATGGACATTTTTCACAGTGGTTTTCTGTCCATGAGTCTGTCTTCTTGTAGTAGAGAGACGGCTAGTTTTTACACACATAGTTCCATTTGAGACCCACAGTTATTTGTTGTTTTTCCATAAGTCTATAGGGGGATAATTACTGTGCATGGTCGTTAAACTAACCCCTTGAACCCTTCCCAAATTGTTTGTAGGAAAGGTCAAGAATATTGCCTTTAACTTCAGCAGCTAAATTTGCCAGTCCAAAATATTAGCCATTTCAAGAGCGCGGACTGTAAGCAGGTGTTCTAATTCTCTTCAATCCACAATAGCTTTGAGCCTTTCTTGAAATTTTTAAGGAAGATATTTAGTTAATTCTTCCACCGCATCTGTTTGTTGATATGCGCACCTGTTCAATGTTGCTATGTGCTGCCAAGTCACAGCCAATGATTCTATCTGTATCCTTACCACCTCAAGTCTTTTAATGTCCTTTTATGGTGGAATTCCGGGCATGGCTGTTGATAACGTTCTTTTCTTAGCTGCAGCTGTCACCAGGTCTACCATTACATAACATTTTAATATATTGCAAGTCTTATATGGAGGTCTTTGTACTTTTCTATTCTTGGTGTCACTGACCTTGAAGTGGCTGGCTTTAGGAACACTTTTCACATGCTGGACAATTTTGGGTAACACAGGAAGGTGATTATGCTTTTTATGTAGAGGGCTTAGTTCTAATTGGAAAGTTGCATCTCACTGATCTGTATCCATTTGCACACCAATTGAGTCAGCAGCTCAGGTCAATGACGAGTATGAATGCATACTGCCCCTGATGTCTTTCCAAAAAGGAAACTTAAAAAAAAAGAAAAACAAGTTGATTCTAATTATATTTGTCATATCTGTTATAAAAGACTTCATAGCCATTCAGGGCTTTTATGTTCTAATCAAATCTCATGGCTCTCTCCGTATTAAAATGTGCAACTTGGAACATTTGTGGATTAAATGACCCCAAGAAACGTAGAGTTTTTCATGAGTTATTGAAGATCATGCAGGCGGATATCATCTGTCTGCAGGAAACTCATGTTCCTTGGAACAATCGTGCATGTCTCAGATTTCCAGGTTATGAGTTAGCGGCTTGTACTCGACAGACATCTACAATCAGGGGAGTCGCCATTATCATAAAGACTGGGCTAGGGCGTGTTTTGAGAACAAAACAAGATAATTTCAGTAGATGGTTAATAGTAGAATTAGTAATTAATTCCCGATCGCTTTCTATCTGCTCAATATATGCTTCCAATCTAGATGACCCACAGGTGATAAGGAATCCAAACTTAGAGTTAGCTATGTGGCCTCATCCGTTGTTTTTTTGTGGGGATTTTAATATAAATATTCCTTCCCATCTAGATATAATAAAGCATAATATATATACTGGACGAAAGCCCCAAGTCTATAAGGCACTCCGGATTCTCCTGATTGAACATGGCCTGTCGGATACCTGGCATTATCATTATCCAAATCAAGATGGTTACACATTTTATTCAATACCTCACAATAAAATGGTTCGAATTGATTATGTCTTTACCTCTTTCCAAACTGTGGGGTCCCTCAAGATTGAAATTAATCCAAGAACTATATCTGATCACAATCCCATAGTCTTCATGTGTCCATGGAATCGTCCTATCAACAAAATTAGGTCATGGACATTCGACAGAAAATTAATAACTGATAAACTGTATCAAGAACGATTAAATTCATGGATCCCAGAGTTCTTTGCAATTAATACCGGTACCTCTTCGGTTAGTATCGTTTGGGATACATTCAAAGCTGCAGTGCGCGGCAAAACTAAAAGATTCGCCTCTCATCGCCGGAAGACAGAGCAGCAAACTCTTAAAACTAGACTTGCTGCTCTTGCACAAGCTGAGTTGGACTTAAGCTCTAATATTCGAAAGGGGGAAGACATAGCTGCCAGCATGAAATCAGTTGCCATAGCTAAATCTAACTTACTAGAGCCTCTCTATAATGACATAGCGACTAAATACGCCCAATTCCGAAGCTCCATGTGCGAATTGGGTGAAAACTCTGGTAAGGTCTTAGCAAAACGTCTACAACAAAGGGCTGTGGCAAACCAGATCATCAGGGTTAAAGACGGCTCGGGCATTATCCAGGATACACCTACCACTGTTATGAATGTTTTTGTTGATTTCTATACAGATTTATATACTGAAGATCCTAACATAATTTTACAGCAAAAATCTGGCGTGATCAATTTTTTCAATCTACTGACACTCAAGAAGTCACCCATGATCAGAATCAATCCCTGGCTGAACCTATCAGTTGGGAGGAAGTTCTGATTGCTATGAAATCACTCTCTAATGGTAAAGCCGCTGGGCCGGACCTCATTCATCTAGAATTTTATAAAACTTTTTCATATCTAATTAGGCAGCAAATGTTAGAAGTTTTCCATCTCGCCCAGACGGGGCTAATCCCCGATTCATGGCGACACTCTACTGTTGTACTTATTAGAAAGAAAGGTAAGGATGAACTAAACCCTGCCTCATACCGACCAATAGCACTAATCAATACAGACTCCAAAATCTATTCAAGGATATTGGCTCCCCGTCTAAATCAAACAATTCTTCCACTGGTCTCCATCCGTCAACATGGGTTCATTCCCGGCCGGGACACAACTGACCATATCAGGTGAGTTGTAGCTCTATTAGACTGGGCAAAGACCACAAACTCCGCCCTCGGGGTGATCCTGTTAGACGCCGAAAAGGCGTTTGACAGGGTCTCCTGGGGGTATTTATGGAGTGTTCTATGTTGGAAGGGCTACACACCACATTTTATCAGAGCTCTACAAGCTCTGTATATATCCCCCACCGCCAAAATCCGTATCTCTGGTAATGAATCACACTATTTTTCCATTACCAGGGGCACCCGGCAAGGATGCCCCTGTTCTCCTCTTTTGTTTGCTTTATTTATTGATCCTTTTTTATGTTTAATAGAAAAATCTCAGGCTATTTCCCCTGTTACTGTGCATGGAACTAAATATAAGTCACTCGCATACGCTGATGACATTATAGTTTTAACAGATAACGTTGCTCAATCTTTTCCTGCTCTCGAGATCCTGGCAGCCCAATTCGGTTCAATTTCAGGTTATAAATTAAATATAGCAAAAACTCAAATCTTACAATCTGCGGCTATGCCCCTTTCCATAACATCGGAAGCAACATATCTCGGTGTCCAAATCTTGTCTGATGTAGACCAGATTCTAGATTTGAACTATTCTTCTATTATTGACTCCCTTCATAATAAATTAGAGCGGTTGGATCACCTACACCTCTCGCTATTTGGTCGGTCTAATATCCTCAAAATGTCTGTTCTCCCTAAATTCTTATATTTTTTTAGATCTATCCCGTTATTAATCCCCTCTTTAATTTTAAAAAAAGCAGAAAGAATATGTCAACGTTTCTTATGGTCTTATCGCAAACCAAGACGGGCAGCCAAGTGGACCTGTCTTCCACAAGATCGTGGAGGATGGACAGTTCCAAATCTAACTCTCTATTATTGGGCAGCCATGGTCCAACACTTCGCTGTCCCTTTATTAGGGACCGCTGATGAGCTTCCGGCTCACCTCTCACCCTCAATATATTCAATATCATTGGGAGATTCCACAAAAGGGGTACTTACTCGTATACTCGAACCAAGCTATTTTAAAAAACTAAATTTAAGGTATTATGGGCATTATTTTTGGTATGGCAAAAAGTGCGTAGACATTCCCATATTTCTAAGCTCACCTATTATACCCCTTTAACTGCCTCTAGACTCCTTCCTAATATATTCCAAGAGGGGGTGGCAAACATTTGGATGGCTCTCGGGTTAAAGGAGATTTGTGACCTAGCTGACCTAGGACAAATCGCTTCCTTTACCTTCTTAAAGGAAAAATTTAATTTGCAGTCTAATCATTTTTTTAAATATCTTCAATTAAGAAGTTTTCTAGATAAAAAGCTTTCTCAAAATCCAGTAATGTTTCAAAAACTTGTAATAGTTGAAGCTATCAGAAGGAAAGTGAAAATCGGTAATTTATACCAGACTCTTCTATCCCAACTCCCGGATGACCTGGATGATCAGAATTATAAGTGGATGATAAAATTTGGAGTACCCTGTATTGATTTAAAATTTCCATTGGTACTAGCTAGGTCTGTTTTAGTATCAGGTACTCTCCGCTCACAAAGTTATATGGCTAAGTTTAATCTGTATTATACTCCTGCAAAACTTGTTAGATGGGGGGTTATCAGTGGGGGTAAAGGCACGTTTTGTCCAAGATGTAAATTTCCTTCTGCAGATTCTATCCATATGTTTTATAGCTGTCCGGAGTTATTTTTTTTTATCAACCAAATTGAAATTTTTCTCACACAGATTACTCAAACTCCAGTCAAAATTTCTGTTGAAATGATTATTACTGGTTATGAATATTCTACGGCCATTCAAAAATCAAGACATTTGCAAGCTTTTCTTTTTATCTCTATGGCCATGGTTAGACTTTGTGTTACATCACTCTGGATAAATCCGGAACCCCCTATTTTTTGTCATTGTAAAGCCAGGATGCTGGCTTGGTATAAACTTGAGATTTCAGTTCAGCCTTTCAGAGGAAAGAGAAGATGTCTAATCGCCTCCAAGACCTGGGCTCCATTTGAAAATTGGATTGCAAATTAATCATTAATTACGATTATTTTTTTTCCTCAGGTTCTTTGCTATGTTAATGTAATTATCCTTTTTCTCTTTTTATATATATGTATGTATTATCTTTGTTGTATGTATTGATGGTCTAATCTTACCCACCACCTTGGGATAAAAGTGGGAAAAAACCTAAAAAAAAAAAAAAAATAGTCCCAATAATGCCAACCCTGAATTTTACACATAATCATAGGGGATAACAGATTGTGACCTGCCAAAAATAATACTTGTTAGGGAAGTGCTTTTCATCTCCCTGCAAATGCACAACTTGTGATGCAATCTATTAGTGTAAAGGTTTCATCAGAAAGAAATGGTTACTTTTTTGTAAGAGTATTTCTACAGTTTCAAGACTTTTCTGGATTCCCATGCTATTCATTATCCCGCCATCTAGCAGATAGGTGCAGAAATATTTCCTGTAAGCCCTCTATCTCCATCTCCAACAAGCTGAAAATCGGCAGCCAAACAACTACCACAAAGACCAAGAGCACATTCTACAAGAAAAAAAAGGGAGCACGCTGGCCTTAACAGTCAATGTTTCCATCAAAGATATCTGCATAGGAGCCACTTGTTCATCAGCACACTCATTCACAAGGCATTACTGCATGTACATACAAGTGAACAAAGAGGCACAGATCGGGCAAAGAGTACTTAAACACATGTTACTTGGCTACTTGCCTGTAAGGGGTGTAGTTTTGCAGCTCTCAGCATTTTCTATATGTACAACGACCCAAACACCTCTATGAAAAAATAGCCCAGAAAGCAAGCAAGAAAAGACAAAGATATAACTGTAGTAAAGCTCTAAAAAGAGAAAGTCACCAATAGATAAGGGGGGAAAAGAATCTGAAGATGGTTATCAAGCAAAACGGGCTTCTGAGACGGGCGTTTGACATCACAAGGGAAATGACCATGACACCAAAAGGTGGTAGAAGCCAACCAACCAAACAAAAACACCTAAAAAAAAGAAATGAGACTAAACGAAGAATTCCAAGCTTATCCACTACATGACTGTACCTCTTGATACCCAAAGGTTTTGGTGTCTTGTGGTAAGCTAATGCTTCCGCTTAGTTTTGTTTATTTCTTCATAGCTGAGCTATTTTAGCTGTTAGAAGCATTTTAGTTTTCCTTGCTTATACAATCGCATGTGAGACACGAATTCTACATTTTTCTGGTTCCAAAAGGTATTTATTATATTTATGGGCTCAGTCATGCTCTTAAATGGAGTTGGTAAACATGTCCTTATTTTTTATTTTATTTTTTAATTGTACTTTGGAGTACGAAGGGGTGTTTGGGTTTTGGTACTACAGCATGCTTTAAAACAGAACATCTTTACGCTTTCAACTTCATCATGTTCTGATGCAGTCAAATGTTCTCAAACTTTGCAACCTTGATGGAAGCCCAACACCGGCTATTCCTGATGTGTTCAATTCCTTTCCAGTATCATTGTCTCAAGATATGCAAGGGTTTCTTGCTAAAGATGTTTTTACAAGCTCTTTGACATGTTGTTCTCGAAGTGGATGCTTTTCTTTATGTGCCTTTTCTTTTCTGAGAGAACCTGCAACATCTTCAGTGTCTTCAAAAGTTGACACTGTGTACCTTAGGGTTTTCTAGTTAGCCAATAACCTTTTTGGGAGACGGATCCTGCGCCTCAGCCATTTCTGTGGGAACTGAATGGAACTATCTCCCTCTCAGTATCCACATGATGTTTCTAATGAGTGTCCTCTTAAATATCTTAATCATTCGAGAAATCAATCACTTGCATAGATGGCCCTTGCTTCCTCTCTCTTTGTGACTCTGATTGAGCCATATCTTTTTTCACGGAATGAGCAAAGGGATTATGCTACTTACCTTGTAAGCATCAAATTGTCGCATGTAGTGATGTAGGTTCACATGCTTTACACAATTCCACCATTCAGCGCATGGTGCAGGACATCCAAACCCTTCAGCCTCCCCTCACCCCACCGAAGAAATCCCTCGAGCCACAAGAGTTAATGATATACCAGTTAAACTGTCCAACTGTATATAGAATCTGTCAGCTAAGAGTCCCATGACCATAAACCGGTTGGAGGGTGCAGTATGAGTGTCTATATTAGATCCTACATGATGTAAGTGACTTGCAATATCACCATTGTGTAGAATAGAATATATAAACATTGTCCTTTGCATAGTGTGTGGTTTTATGTACAAATACAAACAAATGTATGTACCAAAATGAAATATTCCAGTCTCTACATGCACACGTTTTAGATGCAACATTGTGTGCTTATAACAGTATTACAAATAAGAATTTTAGCATTTGCTTCATAGCAATCTTAAGGCCATTTGTCCTTGGTGAAAGAGGCTTAGAGATGTATATAATTATGTAATGTACACAACTACTTTTATGAAAAGCTATTAATAAACCATCAAGCATAAAATAGTGTCACCATTACAATGAGTAAGCAACAAGCCATCTTGTGGAACATTAGCATATTAAATTGGTAAGAATGACGAATCAGATAAACATAGGCAGGACTCTCAAAATCGAATTCGTCCGCATTGTTTATTCCTTTCACTGTCGATGTATTATTCATGAAATAGGAATATGAATATAAAAATCATTTATTAAGCATAAGCAGCGTGCCCGTGGGTCGTCCTGGCCTTTGAGAGGCAAACATTACAGAAGAAATATGAACATAATGTAGACATCAACACTGAAGATCAGGAACCTTGTTGAAATAGCAAAGTTGGCAATTATAACAGGTATTTGGAGTGAAGCACTCCCGCCTTAATCTCCAGCGGGAGCCAATTCCACTGCTTTACAATGCAGCTAGAGGAGGCCTCGTCACACTTTGCCGAGCTTTGGGCATACTGAACAGAAGTGATATTTTGGATCTCGGAGTAGGGTACACATGGATTTTTTAATTTTAAAATACCGCCCCTGGTTCATACGATGCTCGATGAGCCATGCAGAGATAATAGAAAATACTACGGTTCTGTATTGGAAGTCAATTGGTTCTAGAAAGATGAGCTCCAACTCCATCCTTTCTATTTAGGCGCAGAATTATACCAGCGGCCATATTTTGAACACCTTGGAGCCTTGCCAGCGACATTTCGCATGGGCCTCAAACAAGATGGTTTCATAGAACAAACGGGTACAAGCACTGCTTTAACCCCTGCTGGTATTGTTTCCTCCTTCCTTTCTTCCTTTTTTTCTTTCTTTCTTTCCTTCTTTCTTCCAAGAAACAAGATTATCTCAAGTCTTTGGGATTTCGGTAAACACAATCCCTCAAATGTAGGGATGTAAAGGGCAAGATTAATTTTTGGAATCAAAAATCAAGCCCAGAGTTTTTTACAGTGTCCACTGGGGAGAGAATCATGAAATGTTAATTTTTCTGCTTCTGTTTACATTCTGTTCTTTTTCTTTTTAAATTCGAATTATTATTTGTGGCATTACTTGTGCAGTAAATGCAAACTTCCTAGCACCTCACGAGAGAGTTTCAAAATACACCCAGTGGTTCCAACACACCCTTTGAGGCAGGGAAAGCAACAACTTTTGTATTTGATAGTAGTTCTTTATGCTGGATTTCTTAAAATATTTCCACATTGCATTTTATGATGAGAAAGACATTTTAGTTTCACGTTCTATTGCAGTTTTCACACGTGCCTGGTAATCAGTGTGCGCAGCTAAAGTAATAAATACTTATCTATAAAAGATTGCATCTTGGTCACTAATACTGGCCTGTTAACAGATTACAGCCTAGACACATCAGAACCTTGAGAACCTTAACAGATCTCCAAAAATCGGCCAAGTGCATGCATGTCTTTTTTTTTGTACTACATTGTGAGTTGTGATGCTCCATCAGCCTGGACACTAAGCAACTTTCGTGACTAGTGTTGTGTTCCCAGCATCGTCTGATTTCAGTCTCAACTCTACATAAATTGTTTGTCTTGGCCATGGGGTTTGTATAGAATTACACTTGTGTGAGAATCAAGCTCATCTGGGCTCCGGTGACACAGTGGTATTGGCCAAGAAAATGGACTCTCAGGAAGCAAGACAATCTTGAGAGGCCACTTTCAACCTTGAGCGGGGCAAAATAGAATGTTCAGAGGTAAATTTTCAATGAAGAGAAAGTTCTATATTCAAGATTGAGTAGATTTTTACTTGGTCGGCACCAAGAAACTGTTTCTGATGTAACTGGGTTGTGCACATCTCGGTATTTATGTGGCCTCTGAGTATTGCTAAGTGTTCCATCGAAGTATGAAGACGTTAAATATAGATAAATATATATAATGTATATAAATACATGTAATTTGTGAATATACATGCTGAAATATACATAATAATACAAGGTTACAATACATATAATGTTTTTCGAAAATATGGTTTTCTAAAGACAAATATAGTTGTGAGGATGCAGGGTTGGCAGACCGGATTTCATTACAGTCAGACGGTCAATTCAAATCTTGGTACCTTCAAGGATAATCTTGAAAGTAGAGAGAAGCTCTTAGAAAATAACTAATGAATCCTAAACTACAGAAGCAATTAGTCCTTGCAAGCCATTGTGTGTCCATCTTCCGCTGTTTCAGTATGCATGTATGGGTAAGCATTTCAAGTACAGCGGCATTATTTAGTTTACCAGTGCCACCATGGGGAGGTATGTCTCATGCATGCATTCTCTTTTCGGATGAAATGCATGCCAGTGTGTACGTAATTGGAAAGGTAGGAACAGGAATGCCACGATGTTGAACTTGTGTTGAAAATCTAGGGAATTATTAACAAGGCTCCTGTGCCGCTGGAGCGTCACTTTTTTTGATGCTCCGGTAGTGCGCAATGCTGACCTATATTTCCAAGGCCACGAAAAGGCACCCTGCATGGCTTTTCATTGTCTTGTAAATATGGCCCCCTTTTACGCATTAATCTGCGTGAAAGGGGCATTTTATGGTTGTTGCTGTGGGTGTTCCATGCAACATCCATGAATACTGATGCATTACCAGATTTACAAGGTTTCCTAAACCTGGGAATGTGTCAGATTCTAATGCCTCCGCAGGGGAGGCGTAACAGTGGTGTAACGAGGAGAAATACCTTTCCCCTTGGTTTTTGCTCATTCTATGTGAGCTGCATTCTGCAGCAGACATAGAAGGAGAAAAACTCCATCAATTATTTTTTTGGAGCAGGAAGGTGTCCCTTCTTACACGAAAACAATCATACCTGCAAAGCAGGCACCCTTGCACCACACTGCAAAGGTGACATATTTTCAGCAATACGATGCGTCCCTGTGCTTTCCTCTGTGCTGGCGCACAATTGGATGCTTAGCACCAATGCAGTCACCCTTGCATTTTCTCAATGATGCAGCTCGGCGCAGCAAGATGGACTGCAGAGCGTTGCTGCATCTTTTTCTAGCAAATATGCCCCCTAATGTAATTTTGCATTTTAAATTCGGAAAATGTGATGAATGCAAATTAGTCATTCAGTTCCTGGGCCCTGTGAGGGAGGCATTTCCTAAAAAGTCAATGTAAGCCGTCTGTTATGGTGATAAAAAATGGTGGAATATTTGTCAAAGTGATGGAAAGGCATAGCTATAGTAGTTTTTATATTTCAAGATCCATAAACTTTGTAGCTGTCATAGGTTACATTCGCCTTCACAACTTGTTTTGTGCTGTAACCTTCTCTTGGGCGATTAAGATAAAAGTAATTTGTCGGTGTGCTGGATGGCACAGTAATAGCTGAGAGGATGCTTTGGGCCCAGGTTGGGTAGTGTTCACTGACGTTCCTGAATGTGATTTTCGGTTGTCATTAGTTGCTTCCAACATAAATAAAGTTAGATAATCAGTAGGCCATGATTTGATATGCTCATGCTGACTTCCTATTTTATCATACTTTAAATCATATTTTAATTGAGGGTTCTTGTTGAGACTATAGTTGCAGATTGAGCAGTTGTAAAGACCATCGGTTCGGTTGTGCTTGAGATGATGGTTGTTATCTCCTTTATGGTGTTTGGTTTCTACTCAGAAGACGATATCAGATCCTGGAGGTTGTTATATTTGCCAAAGGTCATTAATGTTTCGCCTCTAAGGCATGTTTTAAGAACAAGATCTTTCTTTCAGATATATTAATTGTTATTTATATCCATTGTGACGTCTTTATGTGCTTCTGGAAACTTAGGGCCTGAAGTACCATTCTCTGATAACAGAGCACTTGCAGGTTTTGCACAACGGCGGGCATGGGACTTAGGGATATTTTTTAATGGTTATTGGAGCACTAATCGGACACAGCACAAAAATGATTGTTCATAAAGGGGTCGCAGAATTAGGTCCAATTAATATTAATGAGGCAGAATTATATCTGTGAATCCTTCTAAAACGGCCGGGAATGCAGGCACTGATGTGATTACATTTAAAAGACAGTGGCTGCAATCAAATAAAATACTGGCAGAATTCGAGACTTCGGACTGGGTGAGACCTTAAGCCCATTGTCTCACCAGCTGTAGAGTGCTTACGAAGTGGAAATGGAAGCAATGTCGTTTCAGAGAAACATCCTGCACTCTCACACAAGCAAATGTGCGTCAAAAGTCATTGAGTAGAAGGCAACTTAATAAACGTGGCAATGCAAAATGGCAGTGTTCCTTCTCGGGCCTTATACAGCCATGTGACATCACCTGGTATAACTTAAGGAATGCATAATTTTACTTCACCACTTGTGTTCTGAAGGGATCCTGCAAATGTATCTTCTCCCATCTTGTGATTATTTTCACTCACCTCTTCTAACCATTTATCTTCAGTATTCTAGTGGTATAGGATTTACTATTTTACTGTTTGAGCAATATGTTAGAACACATTTCTTGTAAACTGCAATAGAAGAAAGGACTTTGGTGACAATTTGGTAAAGGGGATTAAGAGTTTAACAAAATCCCATTTCATGTGTGTATCCTCACTTAAAATAAACATACATAAGGATTCAGATATTAACGCTTTGCACTGGGGATGTTGTGACACAAAGTAACACAAAGCAGCATGCTATTTACTTTCAAGGTCAGAAGGTGAACAATCTACTTTTCATCATTATGTACTGCTTTGTGTCAAATGAGGCTGGTCAATACTGTAAGAAATTGGGTGATTCGTTGTGAAGGATGTGAGTCGTTCACAAGTAATACGTCCACAATTGCCTTTTTATGAAAGCGAAGAACCCCATTGTAGTACTTGACTTTTTTAAAATAGCAAAGCAGAGCTGTCAAAGATCTCCTCTAGGGAGGTGATGTGGGCCAGCAATTCCAAATTTGCAGGCACTCAGCAACAACAATAATAAGTCATTGTCTAGTCAGTGCTTTTTATTTTAAAAAGGAAAAGTAGGCTGAGGCAGCCAAGATGGAGGTCACAGTTTAGAACTGCTCCAGACCTCCTTGCTTATCTGCCATCATCCTCAATAGGCAGCCCCAGGGAGACCCCCCTCTCCTGCCCATGCCAATTCCTTGGACACGCCGGTGTGCTGTGGGGTAGGGCTGCCGCTGGATCAGGCACCGATCATGTCAACATTGCGGCCCTCACTTGCTGGTGAGCCTGTGTCAGCAGAAGATACTGGGTGCCAATGTTGGGGATCAGAGGACCTGGTTGCGATCCCTCCAGTAGAGCGTCCTGCATTGGGAGTGGTAACCAAAAGCAGCTTGGCAATGGAAGGTACAGCTGAGGTAGCTGAGTGAGTGGCGGCTGCCTGGAGCTCAGCATGCCCGATGTGAGTACCAGCGGGGGCTCGACTATGGCCTGGCGTGTGAGCTGCGATGGACCCTTTCCCGCCAAGTGACAAGGTGCCCACTGCAGGAGAGGGGAGGTGTGGTGGGGATCTCCAGGCTGAGGGCAGATGGAAGATGGTGGGCCAGGCCACATGAAGGCCGACTTTGACTCCTTGAAGTGGATGGCCTGACACTGAGAGGAGACGTCCCAGGGATTGTGGTCTGCGCTTGGAGACCTAGTGCTGGTGTGTGGTGCTCCTTGGCCCAGTGGGGGTGGCTCCTGATTGGCCTCGCCCAATGGGTCCTCTGTAGGGCCTCAGTCACTTCTCTCCTAACACCTACCTGGGCGTTCCATACTGAGGACTTGTTCCCAGCCTGGGGAACCAGGTGACACATGAGCTGGGAGACTTGGCCCTGGCTGCTCATGCTGCCTTCTAGGTAAGTGGGTCCTAGCCCTCTGGGGAAACCAATTCCAGAACAACGCCCTAATCCGCTGCTGCAGAGAAAGAAACAGACAAACCTGTGCAAATATTTCTCATGCCCCCGGGATGCTGAGACTCCTCTGGTTCAGAGATGGATGGAGTGGAATGGATAATGGCAGTCGAGCAGAACACTTGACGGACACACCAGAACTATTTGCATCCCAGCCAGATGTCAAGGGTGGACCACCACTGTGACAGTCCGTTCCTATGAAGTAGCAAGGGCTGGGTACTCGCTCACTTCGACTGGAGGAGGGGGTCTAACACACACAAAAATGGGTTTATGTGGCTGTTTGAAAGTTGATCCTGTACTTGAGGAGGTCTCATTTCAGAATTTAGGTTAAGATTGCGGTTACGGCTGCAGTCATGGCAGGTTTTATGGTGACAGATGCATCAGGGGTAGAAGTATGCAGGTTAGTTGGGGGTAGAGGAGTTAAGTTTGTTAACACCTGTTGGTATGAACCACTTTGTGCTCATAATCACCATGAACAAAAAAGTGCTAGCCACTCTCTGATTCTGTAGCCCTGTACATGCTGGGTCGGGGAGACACCACAACGCTCTGTATCAAACCTAAAATCACAACCCATTCTGCATGCACCGCCCGACCTCATCCCCATGGCTGCAATTACAGTAATGTCATGGAATGTGAATTGCATGTTGGAGCATATTGAATGGGTAGCCCTCCTCCGTACTCACCTCCTGGGAGAGTGTAAACAAGAGAATAACTCTGGGAAGCTGCTTTACTGACTGGCCACAGAGAGTTTGCGTCCAGGGTGGTCCCCCAGATCAGGTAAGCTGAAGGATGAATGTAGTCCCACACCTCAGAGATTGTAGGGGTGCTCACTGACTATTTCCAGACATTGTGGGAGGCCACCTCACAAAGTCCCGCCCCCTTTTGAGGAAGATCCCATTGCCCTCAATCCCCAAATCCCTTGCTGGTGAACTAGACCAGCCAATTACTTCTGAAGAGATTGACAAAATATAATCTTATATGTCCCCAGGGATTACCCTCTGCCCAATGGTTTCTGGTCGAACACTACCGGAAATCCCCCTGCTACCACACCTGCTGGCCTTCTATAACGAAGCAGCTGAGGTGAGAATCTCTCCCTAGAGCTCATTCTGATGATCCCCAAAACAGGTCATTCACCTGAAAACTGTGCCTCATACTGACTGATCTTCCTCATTAATGCAGAGATCAAAGTGTGTGCAAGGATTTTGGCCAATCGCCTGTGATGGACTCTGCCCTATCTTCCAGGATAAATGCGTCTTTATGCCAGCTTTGAGCACCCACCACTGCATCCAAAGAGTTCAGGTAGGGCTCTCTCAAGCTTATGCCCTTCAACACCCAGCGACTTTGATCCTGATTGATTTTGAGAAGGCCTTTTGATTGGCTTGACTGGTCCTTTCTTGATGCTGTCCTGAAATGGGCTGGACCAGGGACCTATCTCTGTGGCATCATTAAACTCCTCTATTCCCACCCATTTGCTCAAGTCCTGATCATTAGTTCCATTCGCCCCCTACCTCATCCATAGGGTTACCCAGCAAGGTTACCCCCTTTCTCTTCTTCTGTTTACACTGGTAATCAAGCCCCTGGGTAGACTTACACACTGCAACATGCGTATATGGGAAGAGGCATTGGCCCGAGGGATGGATAGCGCAATATGTGGATGAAGTCCTCCTTTACTTAGCCAACCCACAAACTTCAAACCTACTTTCCTAGAACTCCTCGAAATCTATGAAGAGTCCTCAGCTCTCCAAGTGAATAAAGCAAAATCCCTGCTGGTCCTGATACGGGGAGACTTAAGTTCATTAAACCGGTGGGCGACGAACGCTGTTCATCACCTGTCATTCCAGTATCTAGGGATCCATATATCCCTGATCCTAGAATTGACATGGAGTCTTAACCTGACTCCTCTCGTGAATAACATGAATAGGGATCTATAGAAGTGGAGTCCCAGAGGGACCTGCAGAAGTCGAGGCAACTGCCGTTACATGTGATGGGACAGGCACCCCTCTTTAAAAGGTTGGTTCTGCCACGCTCGTTCTATATCTTCCAGAATGTTTTAATTCCGAACTCTAGGCCGTGTTTCCGGCTACTTGACTCTACACTCCGTACTTTTTGTGGGCAGGGGGATGGCACGCATAGCAATAATCAACTGTCGGAAGTCCCCTATTGATGGCGGACTTGGGATGGCAGACCTACATGCTACCATACAGCAACTATTTTTCAAAAAAATAAAGGGTTCTGGCGCTAATCAGCAAGACTAGGCCAATTCAATATCAAAACAACAACAACTTACTACGACCATCTCCCCTAGCCGACTCAAAGAGGTTAAAGACACCTTACTGTGAGCCACCATTTCCGCAACCTTTTTTCACTCCGGAGTAAGTGCTCTAATTGTCCCGTAGGTTTCAAAGCTTTTAATGATATATTGGTTTCATTAGACTAAAACTGTTGTCTCTTGCTTTCGCATTCGCAGTAAACACACCCTACATGTATTGAAACACTGGCTGTGCCACTAAAAGAAAGTTTATTCAGGGTAACAACTGTTAGGCTGTTTTATTGGAGTGTTTGGAGATTGGTCTGAGCAAATGATAAACACGTACATCTGTTTGTTAATTTTTTTTTTTTTTTTTGTAGCTCCTCTGTTCCAGGTCCTGAGGAGAACCCAGCTTTAAACACATCAGGAGTTTGAAACACGTCAACCTTTTTCTTGTGACCAAACAAGTGTTTTTGATTCTAAGTATCTGGTCCTTTATCTGCTGAACATATTCTCTGATGTAAATCAATTTAAAATTTTGACGACCTGAATACAGTATTGTTTGGCCAATATTACCACAAGGGTCTGTGTTTCATTGTAGTAACGCTCTACTCTTTATTTGCTCAACCTTTCCCTGGGGCTTTCTTTTTTTTCTTTACATGTTTTCTCTACCTGTTTTCTTTGGAAGTTGAGCTTGTACATATATTATAATGTGTGGTTTTTAATGTGATATGTAATGTTGTGTCATATATGTGATCTAAGATGTATGTCTTACATGTTTGTAAGTTTAGGTGGTCCAAACAATGTTTTGTAGATTGTTCATTGAAATAATAACATGAACTGAACCACTGAGTCTTGATTAAATTGAACCTTTAGAGATCAAAAAACAAAAAATAAAAACATTATCTTTTCAGTCACTATGAGTGTCACGAGGGATTGAGTAGAATCATTTGCGGAATAGGTATCAGTATTGGCAATTGTTGTTTTGACCATATAGCAACTAGTCATAATTAATGACTGGTTTAACCTGGGGCTGGTAGGATCTGGCGTACCAAGTGGAACTAAATCTGATGGGATTGGATGCAATATTGTTCATACTATATGAGGCCTGGATCCGGCAATGACTCTGGGATTATTTCTCATTTGGAGAGTGGCACTCCACCTTATGGGTTAGGAAGGTAGATTGACGGGGATGACCCCGCCTCTGGCTCAGAATGGTTCAGCTCAATTACTTGCATCTCACATATATGACCCCCTCAGATTTTACACTGGGCTGCCATTATTGCCCAGGCAGGCCACTACTGATGCAGTTCACCAGACGTGGACTTATTTCATGTGGTTTGGTCTTGCCCAGTGATAGTACAATACCTAGAGAGGTAGAGCAAGAACCCTCGTTCATCCTGAACTGACAACTGGAACTCACTGGCAAGGTAGCCCTGCTTGCGGACTTGGGTGGACCATGGGTGGAACATCTCTTAATTGGAATAGAGACATTGGTCGCCAAGAGGCATATTACATGGAAGTGAAAATATCTGGGACTCGTTACTATGGTCGAATAACGGGCTGGTGTAGACTGGTTCACCCAGCAGAAAAAGCCTGTCTATGAAGTCCGGAGTTGCCCACAAAAGCATGGGAAGATTTGGGCCAAATGGTGGGAGTACCATGGTTTGGATGAGTCGGATTTATAACTGATAATAGATTGATTATGATGTGTGAGGACTGAGGGATGACTATAGAAGTGGTATCTGTGCATGATTGATGGGTACCGTTATTAGTGGAAAAAGCAATACAGCTGGTTTATCCAAAAAACAGGAAAGGATTTTTATTACACGCAATACTAAATACTACACATCAATTTAAAAATAAGTGCTTCAAGTGATGCCCTCCTATCGCATTACACCCCTTGTGGATCCTGAACCACTTTATCACGATACCCCCAACTATACCAGATGTAACATCACAATAGGTGTGTCACACTTTCTCAACTTGGAATTAATGCAGACAATAGCAGCATTAAAAACATTAACTATAAAAATAAACATTGCATTGTCCATCACCAATACTATTAA
This sequence comes from Lissotriton helveticus, assembly GCF_964261635.1. Classification (NCBI taxonomy): domain Eukaryota; kingdom Metazoa; phylum Chordata; class Amphibia; order Caudata; family Salamandridae; genus Lissotriton; species Lissotriton helveticus. Next base: position 263,547,487 of record NC_136071.1, read on the forward strand.
TAAAGCATTTCAAATTCAAACAAGTGTGTCATAGTCTTTCTTCTCATTCAACAGACATCGGACCAACCACAAGGAGTCCACACATTCTTGACCCCAAGATCAAAAGCTCCAGCTCAGAGTGCTTTGGATTAACTGGTAAGCATCTCTTGATGTCATATTCCTAAGACTCAAGGAGACTTAGGACACATTTTCAGAATGAGAGGCTGGAGGGCTCTTTGGGGACTGAGTAGGAAGCCCCAAGGCGAGTGCAACCCCACCGGCTACCGGGTTTGCTGCACAACAGTACATAGGAGCCAGCACCTAATTTTCTCCTGCCGCTGTGGTTGGAGCAAATTCTTCCACTGCTCCTGCTTAGGGAGCAGCTTTGTCTTCCACCCATGCCATGGTGGGAGAAAAGATGTGATACTGGGTGTGACTGCACACTGGGTGTAAATGCACTCCCTCGTCACGGGCAAGGGTGGCAGAAATGCACCAAGTGAACTGGTCCCTGCCTCGGTGCAAAGGGGTTCCAGAGACAGAAAATATTTGCACCAGCCTCAGAGAGATGTGGGCCCTCAGGGACATATAGTAAGCACTGGGAGGGGTCCCACATATGCCCCATCTTCAGGGGGATAAAATATTTTTTTTATTTGTGTCAATGCCCCCTAGGCCCTTGCCCAACATGGGAGCATTTTAGAATCTTTGCAGGGGAGTGCTATGCTACAGCTCTTCTTTTTGTTTTGTTTAAAAAGGACGAAACCTTAAATAGGCACATCTCTGGCCCCCATGGGTCGATTTTGATGATGTTGGGCTTGTGTTGTTCCTGGTGTCTGCCCCTAGCCACCAGGAGCATTTTCTTTAGCACACCTGGACTCTAGAAGTGTGTTTTTCAAAAGGACCTAGATTTTCTGGCTCCTTGCAACAGACCTATACTCTGCCTGGAGCGATTTGCCTGCTGGTTGGGGCATCATATGCAGCCCTCTGCAGACAGCCAGAAAAACACTCTTCCTGCCACACTATCCTATGCCCAGAGCCTCTTGACTTCTGGGAGGGCCCAGGTTTGTCAGTGGAGTCCAGGACCAGTCCACATTAGGTCTGGGGAACCCCCCCAGGGTTCCCCTGCAAGCTCATTCCCCCAACTGTTCCTCAGGAGCATCAATGGCTAGCACCACTGGTCCTGGAGAGACACTTCTTTTTCCTGGGGGTCAGTTGGAGTCACATTCCTAAGAATATTCTTTCAGGGCATCAGGTAGCTTCACCTTCCAGCTGGTCATACTTTCCCTGTCGTCGCTCCCAGGACCAGGGTCTTCTCATCAGTCTCTCTCTTTTACATAGGTTTTTAAGTGGGTGTAGAAAGTAACTCTAGAGGTGAGCCACTCCTGTGTTTGCTCCAGATGTCTGGGCTTCCTCCTTTGTTCCAGGGGAAATGGGCTGTTCCAGTCCAAGTGCAATGTGAGAAGCTAATTATCAGAGTCCGATTTTCTCCGTACCTCTTCCTTGACCAGGAAATGGGTTAAACACTGTTAACTGCCCTATTGTGAGGGGAGGAATGTGCTTTCTCCACTGCAGAGCAGAGTAATTAGCTGGGTCCAATAGAGGGGACTGATGCCTGGAATCTGTTTATGAGTGAAGCCGGAGAAATATTACAAATCTTGAAGTACCATAAGATGTGGATTTGGGTTGTTCAGGGCAATAAATTTAAACTCTGTTGCATTTTCTCGACAGATTGGTACCTTTCTTGTCCCTGTAAGCCTAAGAAGAGCGCAACTGTCATTAAGGCAGATTTTGCCTATAATGTGTACATAGTGTAAGCATCACAGAGGCTCATAAAGCACTACAGACATATACTATGAATGCCCACTCACATTATAAGGGTTGCCCCAGGTCAGCATAAAACCCTGTACAGTCCCTTCTGTGACAGGCTATCATTGCACAGATTCAGGGCTGCACACAATGGTAGTCTTACATGGGCAGCCCACACACACGTGCTCATGTGTTCATGTGTAGCCAGCCCAGTACCTCTTATTCTAGTTGGACAGAAGTGGCATTATCTTAAAAGGTTAACATTGGTGGTTAACACTCTAAGTCCAATAACCAAGAATGAGACTCATGTTGTGAGACTCGCTCACAGTAAAAGTTCAAAAACTGGTTAGCCAAAAGTGAAAAATCCTGAGGACTAAATGGGCGTAACCCACTTGCTACAACTCCCATAGGTTTTGAGGAAAAGTCTGATCTGATAAGAAGGCCAGACAGGGCTGTGTGTCAAAAACATATATTTGAAGCAGGCGCAAACAAGGGGAAATGTGTTTCATTCTGCAGAATAACAACATATATGTGTGCTATGGTGCATAGAACACTTCCAAAGCATGGGAACCTTTAGAGTTTGTCTATGCATGATAATGTGTACTAGAAGAGAATGCTTCCAGTACAAATTCTATGCTAGACAGCACACACTCACCTAAGCACCACTTTATGCAACTTTGCGTCATGCAAGGCATGCTGTTATGCACGACTGCAGGGAATGACACCTGCAGCAAGTCAGCCATTTCAGGCATGACCCTGTGCAGTGTATTCACATCTTGTAACTCAGCACAACTAATTTGGATGCTGAAATGCATTGCATGCTAATAGTAAACCTGGGCCCTGTTATTATTCCAGAAGAAGGGAGGAGCTTTTGATAAGTGGTATTTTGTGACCACTAAAGGATCAACTTCTCATATTCATAAATGCCTTCGTGAACTGGCCCTGAAAGGGCCAACTCCCTATTAGTAAAAGTGCAAAGAGTGCACAGGCCTTTCTATGAGCAGCATTTGTATGTGAATATTCCACAGATATTCCCTGAGTATTCCCATTTTAGATGTTTCGATCTAATTCACAGAGGCTTTTATGAGTACATGCATTAGTACTACCTGGGTATTACTTCAAATACAAATGCCTTCGGTGAATGGACACTACTTATTCCTGTTTAACCATTTAAAAACCAAAGGGGATGATGGACGGAGTGTTGAACAATGCAAGCACTCACCCCAGTCAAATGATCTGGGTTTAATCCATCATCATTCTTTAGCTCACTCCACCACCCCAGTTCAGACATGGCCATATGCAAATCAGTCTGACCCTGTGCCTCATGGGAACAGTCCAGCCCAAACTGCCAAGCCATATCTTCCCTGGACCGGAAACAAGCATCCTGGGATCGGTTTTTGGCTAATCAGCCATCATCAGCCATGGTAGCTTGAATCCAGTGGCAAAGTGTTTAACCATTTTGGCCCTCACTATGAGTAGATGGTTAAATTCCAGTAAGCTAAAGAAAGATGATGGATTCAACCCAGATCTGTGACTGGGGGTGAGTGTCTGAAAAGTTTCAGCGCTCCGTCCATCATCTCCTTGTGTTTGCTTTGTTCGCCCTAAGTTGGCATGGTATGCCGAGACATGGGTCCCTAGCTCACTTTGCCACTGGATTCAAGCTAGCCTGGCTGATGAGGGGTGTTAGTCCAAAACCGGTCTAGGATGCTTGTTTGTGGTCCAGGGAAGACATGGCTTGGCAGTTCGGGCTGGACTGTTCCCATGAAGAACAGGGCCAAGACTGATTTGCTTATAGCTGTGTCTGAACTGGGGTGGCGAAGTGAGCAAAAGAACGATGATGGATTCAACCCACATATGTGACTGGGTGGTGAGTGTCTAAAAAGTTTCAGCGCTCAGTCCATCATCTCCTTGTGTTTGCTGAATTCCAGTATGTGCAGTAACTTCTGTTACCACATGCACAGGAATCCCAAGTTTTGCTGCAAATACAGCAGCCCTTAAATTTCCCCGGGTAGATTTCACCTGGTCAAAGCATTTATGCACAGATTTGGGGATTATCATTTTTAATGGACCTTGAAGGAAATTTAGGACAGGCAGACTATGATTCTGTCATTAGGAATCCATCAACTAATCTAACTATGATGACCTATCATTTATTCAGTTACCGCAAGCAAGTTCTGATGTCAGTCTTTGATTTAAATAAGAAAAAAGGACATTAATAACCGGGGAAAAAACTAATTACAGGTGACTTGTGATATCATAGTGGCCTTTCAGACACAAGACAATGCTACAGTTTTGATTTTGTGTGCAATTTATATTTTGGCACCCATGCAAACCACTGTTTGCCCGGAAATCGAAATTGGAAGAATGCCAGGGTTTTCTAACCCCTTCTCTTTTTCTGCAGGTAAATAGCTGCAGGTCACATCTGCTGTTATTTACTGAGGTACAAAGGCAAAAAAATTACTGAACATGGCCATGTTACAGAAGGCATCAAAATTTCATGTTACTACCCATTTTAACACTAAAAACTCGTAATTGACATTACTTTATAGCATCCGCTAAATAACAATTCTTATTTACTAAGTGCAACAAATAGCACACCAATACTACGGACGGGACCCATAACCGAGGCGAAAGGCTCTTAGTCTAGCTAGGCCGGTATTCCTGCTTTGTACAGAAACGGAGTTTCCGGCTAAATCTGTAGTGATACTGTAATACTGCATTCCTGACATTCCCTCCACTTAGAAGCTTCCCCACTAGGAAACATCCCTGTGAGGGAAACAGATGAAAATGTGGAGTTACCACAGGAGCCGGGTGTGGTAACCTTTATTTCTTCCCAGTGGAAAATCTAAAATACCCCACATCCCAATGTTAGCAGCTTTGGGTGCAAGAGTGCAGCACAGTATCAACATTGGTGCAGTAAGAATGAGGACCAAACACAGAGCTCTTTTGTCACAAACTGAAACCAAGTTGGTAGGTAGACGCCCCTTGGCCTAGCACTGCGGATACCTTCATTTTCCTGATACGACCATGAGCACTATATTGGCTCAATTACATTTACAAAGTAAGAAGGAGAAACTACTAAGGGCTTAATCTGATCAGCAGTGGTAAAGTGCACAGAGTCCTATTGCCAACAGCCACGGGTCAGGAAAAATAAGAGAGGAAGAAGCAAAAAGTTTGAGGATGACCCTGCAAGAAGGGCCAGTTCCAACACAAAGTAAGAAGGAGAAACTACTAAGGGCTTAAATATAATACTGTCATATATGAAGGAACAATTCGAGCAAAATAGCAGAACAGCAGAGCTCACAGTTTGTTTCTTTAAGTCTTTTGTATTCAAATGTCACCTCTATTTTGCAGAATATGTATTCATTAATTTATTTGATTTATACTTTATTGTATAACGCTTAGTAGTCACTTCAAAGTAAAATCTATGTGCATGCAGAATCCGCGGAAGGTAAACTGTCTGGAAAAAGAGAGATCTTTCAGATGTTTTTCGTTTACAGCCCCTGCCCTACGTGGGGATCAGTAAAAGGCAATTAGAGCAGTGACTGTCTGTAAAGGCTCTACTTAAGGCTGGTGTGTCAACATGGAAACAGGGGCAGCATGTTAAAAACATAAAGGACTTCAGTTTTTTATGTTTTACAACTGGACGGGTCATTAGGCTATAAACATTCACAGCTGCATTTTTACTGTAGGAATTTGTTGCTCAAATCTTGAACAGTATTCCCTACATTTGAATTTTACAATTGACCTCTTTGTTCACCATCAACACATCTCTGGATTGCACACATCTGTTGCACCATTCATTAGTTATTTTTTTTGTCAAACTTGATATATATAAGCTTTTGGAGCTGCCTGTGTTATATGTGATATAGCATCTTCATGGATTGCGAGTGCATGCATGAATGAGTCAATGGCTGGAAAATTGATAGATTTGTCAGTGCATGGATGGATGAGTGACTGGTTGAGTGCGTGGGTGAATGGCTGCATGGATGGATAGGTGAGTAGGAGAGTGCATAGATACATAGCTGAATACATTAAGGTGTAATGGAGACACCAGATTGGTTAGAAATGTATACATAGTCTAGGGTCATGTCTGCCCCCAACCGAGTAACAGGTAGGAGTCCTCTGTTCTTTAGCGCCTTCAATATTATTTCAAGCCCTCCTCCTCAGCCTTACTCTGCATCTACAAGCAGTACAAATAAAAGCAAAACACAACGCTCTGCAGACCTGTAAGTAGACTTAATAAATGTGTGAAGATTCACCATAAATGCTCCATACGTCATGATTGACATTTAAAACTTAAAGTAGCTCTAATATGAGCTGATCCAAGAATCCAAGGACACCTGCAACAAGCAAAGGCTGAGAGGTATGGCCCAGTGCACTTTTCTCTGTGGATTTTGTTTCATGGCATAAGCTGATGAAGCTTGTTAGACCTGTCAGCCTTAGGATGGTCTTCTCTCAAACATTTTGCCTTACCCCTCCATATTTTTCTGATCTTGTTTTATTGACTTTAGGACTCTGTGCACTTGACCCCTGCTAACCAGTGCTAGCGTGTGTGCTCACTCCTTAAAACTCTGTAACATTGGCTTGTCCCCAACTGGCATAACTATTTTACTTATGCATCCCTAGTAATGTGGTACTACATGTCTACAAATTAAATGCTACTAGTGGGCCTACCGCATTTGTTGTACCGCCCACTTGAGTAGCCTTGCAAACCCTTCTCAGGCTTGCAATTGCAGCCTATGTGTGCAGTTTCAGACAGCTGTTGCAATCTGGGTAAAAAAACCTTTTGCCAGACGCAATCTTTTTTTTTTTTTTCACAATCTTTTTTTTTATACAGATCAGTCAACCCTGGTCCAAAGGGCCGGGTACAGTGTATTTAAAAAGTAGTACATGTACTTTTAAGTTTTACATGCTCCAATATTGAAAAACTCTCTTGCATTTGTTTTTCACTATTGCAAGGCCTACCTCTCCCATAGAATAACATAGAAGTTACTGTATTACATTTAGTAAGCAGTAACTCCCAAATGGAAACAGGTCAACAGTTCATGTTAGGGGGCTATAAAATTTTATTGAAAAAAGCTCATTTATGGTAAAGTCAGATTTTCACTTACAATTTTAAAAATGCCACTTTTAGAAAGTTGGAAAAACAACAGTTGATGGACAGAATGCAGAACAATGTCATACATTCACCCCAGTACAGAGATCTGGGCCTAAATCCATCGTTTTTTGCACTCCACACCACCCCAGTTCAGACATGGCCATATGCAAATCAGCCTTGACCCTGTGCCTCATGAGAACAGTCCAGCCCGAACTGCCAAGCCATGTCTTCCCTGGACCGGAATCAAGCATCCTAGGAATGGTTTCTGGCTCTCAGCCGTCATCAGCCAGGATAGCTTGACTCCAGTGGTGTGGAGAGCACGGGACTCACGTCTGAGCATACCCGTCCCACTCGGGGTGACAAATGCAAAAACAACAGTTGATGGACAGAATGCAGAACACTGTCATACATTCACCCCAGTGCAGAGGTCTGGGCCTAAATCCATCGTTATTTTGCCTTCCACACCACCCCAGTTCAGACATGGCCATATGCAAATCAGCCTTGACCCTGTGCCTCATGGGAACAGTCCAGCCCGAACTGCCAAGCCATGTCTACCCTGGACCGGAATCAAGCATCCTAGGACCGGTTTCTGGCTATCAGCCGTCATCAGCCAGGATAGCTTGACTCCAGTGGTGTGGAGAGCACTGGACTCACGTCTGAGCATACCCGTCCCACTCGGGGTGACAAATGCAAAAACAACAGTTGATGGACAGAATGCAGAACAATGTCATACATTCACCCCAGTACAGAGATCTGGGCCTAAATCCATCGTTTTTTGCACTCCACACCACCCCAGTTCAGACATGGCCATATGCAAATCAGCCTTGACCCTGTGCCTCATGAGAACAGTCCAGCCCGAACTGCCAAGCCATGTCTTCCCTGGACCGGAATCAAGCATCCTAGGAATGGTTTCTGGCTCTCAGCCGTCATCAGCCAGGATAGCTTGACTCCAGTGGTGTGGAGAGCACGGGACTCACGTCTGAGCATACCCGTCCCACTCGGGGTGACAAATGCAAAAACAACAGTTGATGGACAGAATGCAGAACACTGTCATACATTCACCCCAGTGCAGAGGTCTGGGCCTAAATCCATCGTTATTTTGCCTTCCACACCACCCCAGTTCAGACATGGCCATATGCAAATCAGCCTTGACCCTGTGCCTCATGGGAACAGTCCAGCCCGAACTGCCAAGCCATGTCTACCCTGGACCGGAATCAAGCATCCTAGGACCGGTTTCTGGCTATCAGCCGTCATCAGCCAGGATAGCTTGACTCCAGTGGTGTGGAGAGCACTGGACTCACGTCTGAGCATACCCGTCCCACTCGGGGTGACAAATGCAAAAACAACAGTTGATGGACAGAATGCAGAACAATGTCATACATTCACCCCAGTACAGAGATCTGGGCCTAAATCCATCATTTTTTTGCACTCCACACCACCCCAGTTCAGACATGGCCATATGCAAATCAGCCTTGACCCTGTGACATTGTTCTGCATTCTGTCCATCAACTGTTGTTTTTGCACTTTTAGAAAGTTGGCATATTCCTGTCTTAAATGATTCTATGTTATGACTGCACACTAAGTGTCTGTAGGGAACTTTTTGTGTAAATGTATTCGTGCTCCACAGGTGTACTCCCTGCACTGGAGTATGTACTTGAATAGATAAAGGTTGCACCTACACAATCAGTATGGATGTCTCGTGGGGCACAGAAACGTGCGGGAATTCTGCTACCACAAATTCTTCAAAATTAAATCAGAAGGACTATGCGAATGAGTCTTCAAAGTATTTCAATCATACTTCTTTTTATTTCCACGTAATCTTTTTCAATTCCATAATTGGACATATATTATGATGATCAAAAGCAATTTAGATAAACATCATTCCATGGTTTGATGTCATAACTTTATATTCCAATGCATTTCGGCAATAAATGCCTTAATCAGGGAAATCTACAAGGGAGAAATAAATAAACATTCTAATGTTCCACCTCTAGAATTTATAATGTCAGGTATGTACTTTCACATTCGTAAATAATCAATTAAACAGTAGAAAATGCATGCACATTAGTACTATCGGTTTCCGTACCACAGTATTCTGATATATAAATTATAAATTAAACCTAATAACATAAATGAGTGATAACAAAGACATATGTTGAAATGTATTCAACCTGTACACGAATGAAATTTGAACTAAATCAAAATGAGGCTTTAATACAGTGGCGGGTATGGTTATCTGATTCAGATTATCAACATTTCATTAGTGGAATCGTAATCGCTGATGGCGTAAAATTCCAACTCACTCATACCTGGTAACACAGAATCGCTTCACAAACGGAGGACACGGTATAATGTTACGCGTAGCGCTTAACTCGTGAAACGGTATTCAACGAAATGTCTTCGTGCTGTATTATTAAAGCCGCTCAATGTGTGCTAACGCTTACCGCTATGAATCAATGTGTCTCCAACACGCCTGGATACGTGCCGTACGTTGATCCAGTCTGCAAAGGCGAGTAACCGGCAAGGGTTCCCTTGTCGTTTGAAGTTAGCGCATGACACGAGAGGGGGAGTGGCTAAATACATGATACTACGATGCTCCGGGTTAATTAAAGGGGACGTGTGGAAAAACAGGTGGTGTGTTCTCTGTGAACGAACAATAAAGTGAAAAACATTCAAAACGTTGCTGCAGCAGCGTGGTATAAACATTCTAGGAGATGAGAAGAAGATTTTCTACATGTGAATCTTCACGGCTAACTAAATATAGGTTACTAGAGTGTAACAGACTAAATTAAGAATAAGTATGACATTGTAACTGAGTGATCAACAACAGCGCTGAAAGGCAATGGTTAGTAAGCACAGGGTATAATCAGTCACAGGAAACTAAAAGGCCATTATAAGTAACAGTTAAATTCAGTCCTTTCGTTCAACACTGTAGGTTTCAGGGTTTGTAAATTATATATCCAGTAATTCTCTCTTTTTAACAAAGTTTTTTTATTGTCTCTGTCCGCTCGTTTCTCCACTGTTTCCAAAACGCAAGTTTTGATTTGGCTGATTTGATGGTTGGCTTCAATAAAATGGGTTGCCACGACTGATTTCAAATCCCTTGTTCTGATGTTGCTCTTATGTTCGTTCAATCGTATTTGGAGTTTACTTTCAGTTTGGCCAATATAGGCCTTACCACACGGGCATTTGATCATGTAAATGATGTTAGTAGTGTCGCATGTAGCATTTACTTTCAAACTGATCTTATTACCCCTCATGGGATGGGTGATGGTATTACCTTATAAAATGTTGTTACAATTCGCACAATTCCTGCATGGGATAGTGCCTTTATACTTCTGTGCTCCAGTTGGCATGACTGATCGTTTAATTATTTCACCCAAATTTCTTCCCCTGTTGAACGCAAAGATGGGCATTTCATTGAAAATTTCTTTAAAGTCTGGTTCAACTTGTAGCATCGGCCAATGTTTTTTGATAATACTTTTGTATTGTGGAGAAATGGTGGAGAATTTACTCACACATGTTATTTTTGGATCTTTGACAGTTTTCTTAGGAGACAATAGGTTCTCTCTGTCTCGACTGTTTACTCTATCTACGGCTTGTTGTAGTATTCCATCCGGGTATCCTCTCTGTTTGAAACGTAGTACCATTTTCTCTGATTGTTTGGTGAATTCATCGGGATCAGAAATGATCCTTTTTACTCGTAGCAGTTGCGAGTGAGGTAAGTGTTATCAAAGTGCTTGTGGGTGAAAGCTCTTGTAGGCCAAAAGATTATTCTGATCTGTTTTTTTGGTAAACAAGGTAGTTTGAAACTTATTGGAGTTTTTCTTTACGGTGACATCCAAGTAGTTAATACTGTTTTCATGAATCTCAAATGTGAACTGTATCCTCGGGTCATGAGTATTTAGTTCCTTGATGTTATTGGTCAACTCTTCTTTTGAACCTTTCCACAATATGAATATATCGTCAATGTATCTGAGGTACAAACGTAATTGATTTTGCCATTTAAAGTTTTGTAAGATGTGATCCTTTTCAAATTGATACATAAAAATATTGGCGTACGCCGGTGCCGCAGAATTGCCCATGGATGTACCGCTTTTTTGGAGGAACCAACGATTCTCCCATGTAAAGTAACTGAGCATCAAAGTGAAATTCAACAATTCTAATATGAATACCTTCATGGATTCCTCATAGTTCATTGTTAGTAAGGCTTTCTCTACTGCTTCAATACCAGCCTGGTGGGGTATTGAAGTGTACAATGCCTGTACGTCGATGCTGCACAAGATGATGTCTTCTTCGTCAGACAGTTTCATGGCATACAATTTATTCAAAAAATCTGTGGTGTCTTTCACAAATGAACTCATAGTGATCACAAACGGCTGCAGATATTTATCAATTAGTTTACCAAGGGGTTCATGTAAACTACCACACGTGGACACAATTGGCCTACAGGGAGGTCTCTTCAAGTCTTTGTGAATTTTAGGTATCATATAAAATTGTGGTGGTTTCGGGTACTCAGTGGTGAGAAATCTTTTCATTTTTTCTTCGATGGCACCTTTATCCATTGCTTCTTGGATGATTCTTTGTAAGGTCATTTGAATTTCCATAGTTGGGTTGAAGTCAAGTTCCATGTATGTGTTTACATCTTGCAGATGTGACCTAATCTGAGTTTGGTAGTATTCAATGTTTAAAATAACAAGAGCTCCACCTTTATCTGCTTTTTGAAAAACAATAGATTTATTTTCAGCTATAGATTTTAGAGTAGCTAGCTCCTTTTCTGTCATATTTTTAGCTTTAGATGATTTGCGAAAATTGATTTTGGCTATATCTTTTTTCACCAGTTGTTCAAAGAGGTCAAGTGTTTTGTGACTTATTGGAGCCATGTATGAGCTTTTGCTTGTGAGGCCTTTCAACATATCTTCTTTGGATTCTTTGCGTTCAGTAATGATATTCTCCAAAAAATGACGAAGACTGAGTTTTCTCATCAGTTTAAAAAAACTAATGTCTAACTCAAGGTGATTAGTGCTGGAAGTTGGAACAAAGGACGTGCCTTTCTGTAGTGTTGCAATTTGGAATTTTGATAATTTAACATCAGAAATATTTATGACCAAATTGTTCATTATCTGTTCTTCTTCTTGTCCTTCTTGGACGTAGCATTCCGTGTTTGTGGAGGGTCCTTCTCTTTCTCTATTACATCTTCTTCTCTTTGACATCCTGGGTCGCCCCCTCCTGGTGGGCCTGATTCTAAAAAAGGCTGTGATGCCGAACTTGTGTTTGGTTGCATTCTAGAGCTGATTGTTGTTCTTCTTGTTGTTTCTGATGTGTCGGTATCAGTGGAGGAGGTATCTGTTTGTGTTGTGTATGGGCGATTTTGACGTTTTTTAGCGTATAATTCAGCCCAGGTATAGACCTCGCCCAATTTATAGTCAATAGTATCTCTACGATACTTTCGTAGTTTTCTTTCATTAACCTCTTCTGTATGTTTTTTAAGTTGTGATTTGATGACCCCTAAAGTTTTGTTCAACTCTTCTGGTGACATTGACTTTTCCAGTTCTTCCTTCACTGTTGCAATTTCTTTTTCCAGTTCTTCTAAGATTTGTGACAGTTCTTCTATTATTAATAATGTAAGGTCAAGAGAACACTTGTTCAATATCGCGAACCATTTATCTGTGAATTTCTTTGAATTTTTACATAGATCCTTAGGCCTCGAGGATTTCTAGATGCTTTATGGTATCTTACCATTGTAGTCGCATGTAAGCGTTGGTTGATCGCTTTACTTGATAAGTATAGTAGTTGTTTGATTTTTTGTTCTTTGGTTCTAGCAGTGGAATATTGTGTGGTTTCTTCATTTATTAAAGAATATATTCTGTTGATTTCATCGTTGGCATATGCGAATGTGTCTGCTCTGCTCTCCGTAAGTTGCGTGATTTCTTCATACTGCATTTTCTGTAGCTTTGTGTACCAGGCACACTCCGTTCCTCTTCCAGCAGTCAGGCAGAAAGGACTTTTGGCACTTCAGGCTAGGTTTGCTGAGTTACGGTGATGCCCCTTCACTTCTAGGAGACTGACTGTCATCTAGACACCAGCCCAGGTCACACAACAGTCCTACAAGTTCCCAGCAGTTCACTCCTTTCCTTAGTCAAGAAGACTTTGGAATTGGGACAAATTGAAGTGGTTTGAGTCCCACTTTTATACTCATTTTCTGTACAGGGATGTTGATCCACTGTCTAAGGTCTGGGAACGTGTCTGGGTTGGTTCTCTTTCAAACGTTATTTTCTAGAAGTCTGTCAGGCACACCTTTGGCATAGGATAATGGTTCTCACACCAGGCAGCAATTATGCGGGCACCAAGAATGAGTATTCTAAAACAATGGCATAATCAGTTTTTCCACCTTTCACCCCTACCATCTGCCTAATGTCAGTGCTCAGGAAGATCTAATCAGTATACTCTAGCTAATAAAAACATCATTGACTCTGAAAGTGTAGTCCTTTCCACATGTTCCTCACTTTCAGTGACTGGGTCTCCAACCTCTAGTTACAGGAATTCAGCCAATACATTTCCACTGTCTGAGGAAATTGCATCCATCCTCAAAATTATGCCAAGCTAAGGCAGGGGCTAGGCAAAATGTATCCCTCTGTACTCAATATTTACACACTCACATACACAGAGCCCTAGTCCTTCATAGGTTGCAAATTCTCTGTATGCGTTTGCACTCTGCAAGCTCAAGGAATGTCATAATGAGCATCAGGGGTTCACACCAAAGTAGGACTTTACAAGTGTGGGCTCAGTAGACCACACACTACTCTGCCACAGAAAAAAAGGTCTAGCCAAATAATTAGTCACAGAACTCGTACAGTGGCACCACCAGTTTGTGTGACTAACCCATGCTAAAGGCAGTAGTCTATTCTATGCCAGCCATGAGAACTAACTTGGTGACTCTCTCATGTAAAAGAACAGGATCTTGACCTCATATTATGCTACATTAGCATAGCTACAGGGCTAAACAAAGACATCAGGATATCTTTTATGACATGCAGTTAGATGCTCAGGGCAGGGACATATGGCCGTTTACAATCCTGGGACATTTTGATTGCAACAAGGACAGTTTCTTTTGGATTACATCAGCAATAAAGGTCTTGGTTTCAGCACGAGGGGGGTTGATTAAATAAAGTATGTATAGGTGCAGTTCAAATTCTATGTCAGAACTGGAGGCGAGGATTATGCCTTCTTTCTCCAGTTTATTGCATAGCAGTGAAGACAACCACAAAAACTACACTTCCCATGAAACAAAGGGAAGTGGAGTAAAACAAGAAACTGCATGGCAACAGCCAATCACCAGTCCCAAATACAATGTCCAATAGGGGCCAAGGAAGCCCAACATAGTTCATCTACTGTGTTCTCTCCTCCTCTTTCTTCGCTGCTACGCAGCAAGATAAGTACTCTTCAGTTCCTTTAACTGTCTAGTGCTCTGATTTTGTGCTTTTGCGATCAGCATTGTTTCCTTGGTAATATTTACACTGCTGTTTAGAATGTTTTGCTGTTGTCAGCTCTATTTTAAACTTTAAAGTGCTTATATTTGTTTCCTATCGTCAACGCTACCCTGCTTGGGGTTGGTTTGGTGGAATTCTTGACAGTGACCACTCCAGTGTTTCTTTCGCGTGTTGGTGCCGTCACGCCCGGAAAAAGCTTTTGTTTTTTCTTGTGACGCTCGGCGTCTCTGTGTGCGCCTCCCACAGCAGGGGCTGCACTGCGGGGAGGCAAGCCTGGGGTACGGTCGCGGCCGTACCTAAGCGGCTGTGTTGCTGGTTGGCGCCCGGTCCTCCCGTCACCAGAGGGCACGGGAGCATTAGCGAGCGTGGCACCACGTTGAAACTCTCTTCAGGGAGTTTCAAACGTCATGCCTCTGTCTCAGCGGGCCCCTGGTCTGAGGTTGTACGCCGGAAGGTTGTAGAGCGATGAGGCAGAAATAATTATCAAATGCCTCGCTGCTCCTTGGTTTTCTACGCTCTTCCCTCGTGCCCAGTCAGTTTTGATGAGGAAGAGACAGTATTCCACTGCAGTGGGTGAACGCCTCGTGATGAGGTCTTGTATTAATTAGCGCTGCAGTATAGGACTCCACCCAGACCAGTTCACCCTGTTTCAAGGGGGTTACTTCTGAAAATCCTGTACCAGCATTCAGTCCCTCGGGCTTGTACCCGGTATTTGGTGTTTTGTACCGCTTTTAAAGCGTTCAGGTTGCCACCCAACCTTTTTGAGGCCTCTGTGTTAGGGCCCTATGGGAGTTACCTCTCTTTAATTTTAAAAGCCTCCCAGTATGGAGTATTACGAGGATTACAATAAGGAGGAGGAAGACCCCCTCGCTGATATGCTCTGGGGAGGCGCCTTTTATGAGGCGGTCGATACTTCTATTTATAAGGCAGTGGACCAGGCCATGTCCCCTTTAGAGGATAGGCTTTCCCGGCAAATTCAGCAGGCTTTTGCCCAGCTGTCCCAGCAACTTGCCCCTCTACCCCAGGTCCCTTCCACTAGTACAGCTCACGATGCTGTGGGTTCCCCGCCACCTAAAAGGTCCCGTGAGGCAGGGGTGGACATTGATGCCTTTGACTGCCTTAGACAGGCTTTCCAAGTCGTCCTGCGCCCTTCCTGGGGATCCTCCTGCCCCAGCCCCAGCACCGGTACCTGATCCAGCACCCACCCCAGCAGTTCCAGTTCCTCAGGCTCTCCTTGGTACCTCTCAGGATACCCCGAGTACCTCGGACATGTTTATGGGCAGCGCTAACTGTGCCCTCTCTACAGAACACCTTCTTATCAAAATAGACCCAAAGCTCAGGGACCTGGCAGATTCTGAGGCAGGCCCCGTCGCACAGGGCGGGCTGTTTGGAGAGCCCTTTGTTAAGGAGCTGGGGTAAATTTGTGAACACTTTTACTTCTCTGGACCTGGCTCAGTCGACCATCAAAAAGGTGTTTCCCCGTGTTTTTTGTGGGGCCGGCAGAGGAAGGGGCCGCTTGGCCAGTCGTCAGCAATGCCAGACCAACCAGAAGGGCTCCGGACAATACCAAGATCAGTCCAGATTTGGAATTTTTACCCCACGCTAGGAAAAAGGGGTAAAAGCAGAGGTTACTGTGGAGGAACCACAACTTCTAGCCCAGGTGAGAGTTTTCCCTTCTTCCCCACAAGAAATAGGAGGGCGGTTGGCAGGGTGTTTTCAGGCGTGGTTAAGTTACTCGAGATGCTTGCGTCCTGCAGACAGTCAGGGGTTTTCATGTACAATTTGAAGGGACCCCGGTGCAGAGGTTTTCCCTGTGGCCCATTCAGTTTTTAGCACAGGATACCATCCTAGTGGACGAGGAGGTTGGTTCTCTTCTCATGAAGGGCGCTATCACCCTTACTTCCCGACATCCCAACGGTTTCCTTAGCAGCATCTTTTTGGTCGACAAGACCGACGGTGGCAAGAGACCGGTGATAAACCTAAGCAAGTTCAATCAATGGCTGGTTTACCGCCATTTCAAGATGGAGGGGTTCCACCTCCTCCGAGATGTACTCCGTCCTCTCGACTGGATGGTCCGCCTGGACCTCAAGGACGCGTACCTGGTCGTGCCGAGATTTCCTCCCCACCGCAGATTCCTACAATTCTTGTGGAACGACCGGATCTACGAGTTCGCCTCTCTTCCCTTCTGCCCCTCATTGGCCCCTTGGTGTTTCACCAAGGTGCTCAGGCGAGTAGTTGAGTTTCTGCAAGCCAGGGGTGTCAGGATGATCGTTTATCTAGACGATCTTCTTTTGATGGCATCTTGCCCCCGGCGTCTCTTGCAACAGCTTCAGATGGCGGTATCACTTCTCCAGGATCTTTGGTTTGTAATCAACAACCATTATATTCTTGGGATTCGTGATAGACTCCACCAAATCCACACTCAGCCTTCTGGACAGGAAAGTGACCAAGATTCGGCACAAGCTGCGACGGGTTCTCGCAAAGCCGCTCATTTCCCTCCGGCAGCTTGCTCGGGTGGTAGGCCTTGTGTCCGCCTCCATCAAAGCCATCTTCCCGGGCCCCCTCCATTACAGAGCCCTGCAACATCTGAAAGGATTTTTCCTACGGAAAGTGTGTCCGTATTCTCACAAGGTTCCCTTGTCCGACGTGGCACGGTCCGAGATCCAGTGGTGGTTGGACCACATGGAGGCCTGGAACGGAAGGGAAATTTTCGGTTCCGCTCCTGATATGGTCATAGAATCGGATGCCAGAAGACTCGGCTGGGGCCCCTGGTGCTGATACCTTTCTACAGGAGGGTTGTGGTCTCCCGAAGAACAGAAGTTACACATAAACTGTTTGGAACTTTTGGCGGGGTCATTCGCAGTACGTTGCTGGAAAAAAGATTCAGTGCAGTTGTGTGTAGTCCTGAAAATGGACAACGTCTCAGCGGTCCATTATGTCAATCACCTGGGGGGGACCAGGTCGAAGGCCTGATCGGACTTGGCGGTGAGTTTTTGGCAGTATTGCCTCGATCATCAGGTGTCTGTCATGGCGGAAAATCTTCCGGGCTGGGACAATCTGGAAGCCGATTTCCATTCCCGCCATTTCAGAGATTCTAGTCTTTGGCATCTGGATCCTTCAGTTTTTTCGAGGTTGAACGCCCTTTGGGGTCCTATTTTGGTATACCTTTTTGCGTCCAGACTGGATTACCAGGTTCCCCGGTTTTTCAGTTGGCGTCCAGACCCCCTAGCGACAGCAACGGATGCGTTCCTCCAGGTTTGAAGCCTAGAGCTGAGCTACGCGTTCCCACCGTTTGCGATGATAACAAGGATGTCTGTCCAGGTCCGTCGACAGTTGGCAGATTTGATCATCGTCACTCCCCTGTGGAGGTCTCAAGTATGGTTTCAAGTTCTTCTGGAACTTTCTTGGGATTTTCCAATCCTACACCCCATTTTCAGAACCTTCTCTCAGCTCCGGACGGGTCTCTGCATCCTCTAGTGTCCACGAGTTCTCTGAGAATCATGTTGTGGCGGATTTCAGGGGTAGATGGGAAGCCCCTGGCCTTTTGCGAGAGGCAGAGAGCTTTATTTCTAAAGGCATGGGCTGACAGCACTGTCAAAAGATATCGGTCTGCATGGGGCAGATTGACCGGTTGGTGTGTGCGACGGGGTTTTGATCCCTTGGTCGCGGATACTGTCGACGTTGTCAACTTCTTGGCCCAGTTAGCCTCGGAGGGTTTGGCTTATAGGTCTATCAATACCTTTAGATCGGCCATTTCTTCGGGCCATGTCCCGGTTGACGGATCTCCAGTGGGTCAACACCATTTGGTCTGCAGGCTGTTGCGCGGCATTCGATTGTCTTTGCCTCCAGAACCTCGCTATTCTGCTCTCTGGGACATGAATCAAGTTCTTAACCTTTTCTTGTTGTGGCAACCGAATAGATACCTTTCTAGGAAGGAACTATCGGCGAAATTGGCCATGCTTCTTTGTCTCATCTCCTGTAGACGGGTGTCAGATGTCCGAGCATTGGACGTTTCGAGCAGGATTTTTTCTCCGGACGGAGTTACTTTTACCCTACTCAGAGGCACGAAGTGCCATTCCAGATCCATTTCCTATCCGCAATTTCCGGATTCCCTGAAGCTTTGTGTGGTCAATTTTCTCAAGGCATATGAGGAAAAGACTGTAGAATACAGGCCCCCTGGAGAGAGGCAGCTTCCTATTTCTTTGCGGAAACCTTTAAAGGTAGTCTCTTCACCCACTACAGCCAGATTGGTTCGCTGGGTAATGCAGGAAGCAGGCATCAGCCTTAGCCAGTTTGGTGCACACTCCGCCATGGCCTCAAAGACTTTCAGCATAGTGACGCGTTTAGAGGATATTCTTAACGCTGCTGACTGGTCTTCGGACTCCACCTTCAAACGGTTCTATTTTAAACCAATTTTGAACGTGACTAATTTGGTTGTGGGCAAGCTTTGAGCGAGCATAATCCTCGCCTTCAGTCCTGACATAGAATGAAAAATGTCCTAGCTAACGTAACGGAAAGTTTAAATTCTATTAAGTTCCCGGAGGGAAGGATTATCCCGCCCTGAACTCCTGGAGGAGACCCCTCCCCGTATGACAGTAAGTAAGAGGAGTTTTTGTGAGTTTTCATCTATGTATTATTTGTGACAATGCTGCATGCTTTCAGTTCTGTTGGTGAAAAATGTTCTCTCTGCCATTTCCTCTGGTAAAGATGTTCATCTTGTCCCCAGTTCGGATTCTCACAAGCAAGATTCCTGAAGAGTAAGGGGAAGTTTGGCTACGTGCAAAGAAAGAGGAGGAGAGAACACAGTAGATGGACTATGTTGGGCTTCCTTGGCCCCTATTGGACATTGTATTTGGGACTGGTGATTGGCTGTTGACATGTAGTTTTTTGTTTTACTCCACTTCCCTTTGTTTCATGGGAAGTGTAGTTTTTGTGGTTGTCTTCGCTGCTATGCAATAAATTGGAGAAAGAAGGCATAATCCTCGCCTCCAAGTCCTTAAGAGAATTGAAACTTTCCGTTACGTTAGCTAGGAAATTTTTCATTCACACTGACATTTGCATCAACAACAAGCTAAAAAAAACATCTGCACCAACCAATCTAGGTAATCTAGCCATAAGCAACATTTGCCCCCCCCAAAAAAACCACTGCAGTTATTGGGTTTTTGGATGAGTTGCTACAAATGCCATATTTGCACTGAATAGTCATTGAACATGTCTGTGCAATTTGCTTTTCATATTATAGCACTTAAAAGCCACACGAACTCCATGAAATTCAGTAGTGGAATCTGGCACTAGGTATAACAAACTGTGCCAGACTAAGTTGGATTGTCAATTCTGCTGCTGCCTACTTTCAGGGCCAAAATGTAGCACAATCTTCAACAGTTGAAGGTTTGGGAATGCTGCAGGGAGATTGGTCTACTCAGAGCATGATTTAGGATGATATTGTGGAAGCATCTGGTGAGTAGGTACATGATTCTCCATTTTGTAGTTTGTCAAATGTCCTTGACTATCAACTTGCTTGTGTCAGCAGCTTTAATGACCATTTTATATAACCACATATTAAACCAATGTAGATACTAAGTTCCTGCAGCGGATCGTACGGCAAGTCAGTCTTCTTCAGGACTCTCTTGCTTGACTACTCCATTTCCTGTTGCTCATTTGGCTGAAAGTGTTGGAATTGGAATTGGAAATGGATTTATAGAGCGCGTAGCTACCCGGGGGCGTCCCAGCGCTGGACTCATGGAATTAGCTCGGGAGCAGAGGAGAACTAAGGAAACATCCATTTTTTCAGGAGCTTACGGAATTTTAGTAGGTCGGTTTCCCTGCGAATGTTGAGGGGAAAGGAATTCCAGAGTTTGGAGGCGTTGTATAAGAATGAGCGTCCTCCTGACCGCGCCTTCTTGATTTTTGGGACATTTGCTAGCGAGAGGTGGTCGGATCTGAGATTCCTGTTGGCTTTGTATGGTTTGATCAGAGATTGCAGAAGTGGGGGACCCTTGCCTTGTAGAATTTTAGGTGTGATACAAAGGGTTTTGAAGTTGATTCTCTCCTGTATTGGGGGCCAGTGTAGGAAGCTTAGGGCAGGCTTAGCAGAAGATCGGTATTTTGTGCCTGTGAGCAGCCTAGCCGCTGAATTCTGGACCAGTTGAAGTTTGTTTATGATCGATTTCGGGGTGCCAAGGTATAGGGCGTTTCCGTAATCCAGTCTGGACAGGATGAGGCCTTGCTTGAGCAGTTTTCTGGAATGGGAAGGTAAGAGTGGGAGGATTTTGCGTGTGGTGCGTAGGAGGCCAAAGCATGTTCCTGCGGTTTTCCTCGCTTGTGTTTGAAAATTGAGGTCCTGATCGAGCCAGACACCCAGGCTTTTTATTTCTTTTTTGGGGCGGGAACTGGTCCCATGCATGGTGGCCACAAAAGCTTGGTGGTGGGTTTGGATTGATTGCCTTGCACTAGGATCTCTGATTTATCTCCGTTTAGATTGAGGAGAGATTTGCTCATCCAACTGGAGATTTCTGTGAGGTAGGAGCATAGGTTTTCCTGGCAGTGGTCTGTCTGGTTTAGAGCGACCACTAGTTGGGTGTCATCCGTGTACGTAACCAGGTTGATGCCAAATGGGGCTACAATATCCTCCAGAGGGGACATGTACACATTGAAAAGTGTGGGGCTTAGGGATGACCCCTGAGGTAACCCGCATTGTAGTGGGACAGCTCTGGAGCGAATGTTGCCTTCGGCGACCTGAAAGTTTGAGGCACCTCCAAGGCATTTGGCACAATCTTGATGGACATTCAACTTCCTGTCCATAGTAAAATGCCTTTCTGTAGGGCCTAACCAGTTTGCCTGGCGTTGGTGTCCTTTCACAACCTTTTGGAATTGTATAGGGGGTCTTTCCCCGTCCCCAGCTGTATCAATTGTGATTGTGGTGGATACTGAGTCACATTGGGTACATATTAATCAATAACGCCTGGTAAATTCAACTCACATGACTGTTAAAGTTAAGGAGCCATATGCTGCTCTTTCTGATTGCATCTCTGTCAGGTTTACTTTTGGGTCTCACTTTCTGAAATCATGTGTGTGTGGTAGAGGGACTCCTGTAATAACTTCCTCACTGCTACCTCCATCCACTCGATGTGTGCAAACAATAATATTTCATACAGCAGCATACTATTAAATAGTATCTACATGGTCAATTTTCATATTGTAATAGAATCAACTAAAAAGCAGCATTGCATGTTGAGGATTATTATCTATTGTTGCATATGTGTGGTCAAAAGTCCTGCAATGGTGTACCTCTCTAACAGCATTTCTTAAGTGTGCAGGACAGCGGTGTTGATCTGGTATTTACCAGTGGTCTGCAGACGCATGTAGACCTGCAACGCCTCCTCAGTGGGTCCAAAAATTGTAACAAAATTAAATATTAATGAAAGGTTACCAAAGCATAAAGACATAAAAAGGTAAACTGTAAACTGAAAAATGTAAAACGCTGTGTAAATGTGAAGTAATTAAGATTTCAGGGGTAAAACTTGATTTGGTATCCTCTGCTTGATTTGTGGTAGCAGTCCAAGAACAGCAAACAGAAAACAGTATGGACAACTAGTGGCCTCGTGAGAAGCATGAATTAATAGCAAAATGGACAAAATTAAATGCTGCGGTCTAGCATATCACTTAATCTTTCAAAAATAAAAACACATTTTGAAAAGTTACATCCTTCCTTTGAAATTGAAATTTTGATTTGTGTCTATTTTAGTCTGTGAATTAAATACAACATGTAATAATGTGTGCTCTATACTTATTTCTGTATTTGTGGGTGTTGTTTTGCCTCATGCTGAGGTACCCAGCTTCCAGTAGTGATACTGTAGGGTTTTCCTGAGGTCAAAAAGGTTAAGAACCGCTGTGCTTGGGAATTAATAGAAACAGATGTACTTGTGATCTCTGTGAGAGCGGCAAGGCCTTTTTTAGTTGTCGAATTCTGAATTTATGGAGCCGAGATGGCGTACACTTTCTTTCAGCTGTGTTGTTTCCTCACATCAAGGTTGCATTTCTCAGCCACTAACCCCCTGGGCTACAGTTTAACATTCTGGGCTCCGTTTTCAAAGTGTTCCCTATCTGGGAGGAGGTCGTTGTCACCTTTTTAACGCGCATCGATCAATTCTCCTTTTATCGCTATGGAAGCGGGTCCAAAAGCGTATGTAGTGTGCATTGCGTGTCTGAAGTGAGTCATACACATAATACGCGTTTATTTCCTCTAACACCTTATTGCTAGGAACACGTCATTGTTGCCTAGTGCTACGCGTCTTTTCATAACCACTCACATAAACACCTATTTCACCAATGATACCCCTTGTTTTACACTTGTCTTTAATTATCAATTATGCAAATCCAATGATTATGCAAGCCCTTACCTCTGGGTGTTGCGCTGAAAGGGGGCTTTAATGCGTAAAACGTGCCCGCCATATTTGTAGGCTTTCTTGAAGGCTAGGAGTCAAAAGTCCTGCTTCAAAGAGTCACTTTGACAGGGACAGCTCAGCATCTTCAAAGTGGAGCCTAAAGGGCCGGGTTACCTACTGCAACGGCGGTACTAATTTACGCCGAGGTGCTTTTTAACTGCTTAACACCATAATATATAGTTTAAGGATGAGTTGTTCATTTTGTTTCCATAGGTCAGTGCTGTTTGCTAGAAGCAACAAGCATTTGCAATGCAATAGGTCTCGCATTTGCAAGAGTTTAAGCTATTGGCATCGTAAATAACAATTCCTTTTATTTATCTGTTTTGATAATTAACATATAAATAAAAGCATTGTCATTTACAATGCCTAGCTCAAACTCTTGTAAATGAGAGACCTATTTAATTTTAAAGAAGCGTCCGCCATTGTCCCGGGCTGCTTGGAAAGTGAAAGTGCGCATGACGTACTAAATGTTGCAGGAAAGCATGTGATGCCTGCAGTAGGAGAAACTCATTAAAGAAAATAGTGCTTACAGACTAATTAAGACATTCAATGCATCAACAGAAGTAAAAGGGCTAGCCCTCATGGGAAGTTAAAAATGAAGACAAGGCGGTAGTAAGGAGAGACTAACAAGCCTATTAACAAGTCAGAAGCCAGCATTTATGAAGTACAGTGACACAAGCCAATGACAAATATGGGTGAAGAGTGGGTGGGGCTTCAAGTCCATACTCGAACACAGCATGCCTTGCAGGGCAGAGCGCGTGCTGCCCAGGCTCAACCTAAAAATCGCTGTTTTAATGTTGTCCTTCATTAGGAAGGGTCAGTAAATGACGATATGCGAAGTAAACCCGGCTATTGCAAAATATCGGAACGATGAGTTTTGTGATCAATATCGGCAGGGTAATTTTGATGTTTAGCAGAGGGGAAATGCCTGATATTTAACATGCAGATTTTGGTGTGATATATGCATGTTACTTCCCAAAAACTCGTGATAGGCCATAATCATCATATCTAATAAATACGGAACACTTTGGACTTTATTGGATGAAATAATTATGACATCTGAAAGTGCCAAACCATAAGTCTCCATAAATAAAGTACAAATTCAGATAATTTTATGTACCTGGCTCCGATTAGCGCTCATTTCTCCACTAAGAAATGGCACAACAGCACCTTATTATAATATCTAATCATAAGTGTCATACGCTGTGGAGCCCCTTACAGGAACCGCTCCTCGACACCATACCTGCAATGGTTGAATGACTTAATATTTCAATTCTGATGTACCCTTATTTCTTTTCTTGTACCACATAATTAATGCAACTGCAGTTTGTTGCCAGAAGTTGAACACTTGTCACGCTACCCATTAATCTCAACTTTTATATTTTTAGTATTTTAAGCACATAGGATTCTGGATTTGCTGAATATACATTTCCTGCCTCGCAAACAAGACTTGCTTGCTTTTACCATGTCTGTTTTTGACATCACTTATTTATACCTGTCAAAATGTCATGTCTCTCTTCGGCCAGTCCTGGCTTTGAGTTTCAACAGCAGTTTGCATGATGGGATTTTTTTACTTTTACATCCGACACATAACATGGGTCCCCGTGGAAGCTATATAAGTTGGACATAAATATTTATTATTCCTGTAATATTATAAATGGCAATGTATAGCTCTCATACTATCAGGTTCGTCTTCAACTGAAATCCTGGTAGAACTTGTGCTTTCCGTTGAAGGGCAATGGAGAGCAGTGAAGTGAATGAAAACTCTGCATCCCTGCTACAGAGATCTGTGTGTACGCTCATGGTATCAGTAAGATAGTGTGGTATGGGTTTATTGTGTGCACAAGTGTTTAGAAGGCAAGACCAAGTTTGAACCCCTAGAATTATTAGGAGTAAGATCAGTCTAGCCATCTAATTTGGCGTTTAAACCCTAGTTGCTTAAAGTGCTCAAAATATACTACAGTAGCAACCACTGCTTGCACAATCAGTATCGTATCTTAGATTGACACAAAGGTGGCAATTTGCCATTTCGTTTTATAAAAACAAATTTTTGTAATCTATGTAAAACATTAATTACAAGCGTTGTTCAGTGCATAAGCTCCTTTCACTATGTGTACAAACATTTCAAAATGTGCACGGCAGTGGTAGCGCAAATTCAAAGTGACAATGGTAGGGAGCACTAACATAATTTGTCCTGACAAAGCTTCCATATTTGACCAAGTCTTATCGAGGGGTTAAGGTACATAGACCATTTTAGAAAGTAGACCTCCGGAGGCTGTTTGCGAGCTGCAATGACCACGGTGCTCATCCTGCCTGCCAGGCCCGGCTCCAGGAATTTTTATTTGGGTGGGCCAACGGCGAATTCGGGTGGGCCACTGCGGGCCCAATTTGTCGCTTCTGGAGGTAGCCTACAAGCCCTAGATTGCATCATATGTACCTACAAACAGGCAGCATGATACAACGGATTGCTTCTGTGTGTACACAGAGCATGAGGAGAGTTATTTGAAAGTAAGAGCAATGTCTGCACCTAACTGCAAACCCTCGAATTCCAGCAGGCCAGGCTTCAACACAAGTATTTGAATGCTAAGCATATTATAAAGCATTCAAGATTAAGAAAGTCCCTATTGCTACACGAAAGCCTTGACACCCTTGCACTAGAAAGGCTGGCTATTTAGTCGTTGCAATTTGACCAACACTTACTTCTCTGCACAAATGTAATTTTATACATTTTATTTTCTTGTCATTTTTTTGCAAAGTACTTTCATAGATACAAATTCTTAAAAAACAGTAACACATTTGAAAAAAGAGAAAGGAGTATTTTTGAAAACTGCCAGCAGTTTTCACACTGACCATTTCAAAACTAGCAGTTACAGTCATAGAGGTAGCCTTCTATTGTTCTTTGAAAACTCCCTTACAAACTCATCCATACAAGGGTTTGCCGTGAGCTCATGATCAGGCCCGGATTGGCCGTTGCAGGCACCGGGCAATCCCCCGGTGCGCCGCAAGGGTGGGGCCGGTGTTGGGCCCTGTAACAAAATTGGCCGAAAACCGGCCCTGGCAAAGAGCGCGGTCGCACCCCCCCCAACCCGCGCGGGGTGGGGGGGCGGCCGGCCGAGCACTTTGCCAGGGCCGGTTTTGGTTCCCAGTCCGGGCCTGTTTCTCATGTGCTAAAATAGTAAAATTCTGTTTCCGATCATGATTCATTGTACGGAAAGGTGTGAGGACGTGAGATAGGGTTGAAAAGCAGCTCTCACAGGCTGCGGTTGAAACCCCTGTAACCAGCGCAGATACATACATTTCATAAAGTGCTGGGAAAGCTTCAGCATAATAACGTACCAGTTCACAAATGGCGGCAACATCTGGGACTTTTTTTGTAACAATGGTTTTGCTACAGTTAGTTCTGCTGCAAGAGTAGCTTTGATTACATTAGTTAGGTCAAGGAGGGGTGCACACTTGTTCATATCAAGAAAATGAGGTGATGAGGGAACCAAGATAAAAATGGCTTCGATAAGTTCAATGTTCTTCTGGGACAATCTGGTCTCCATTTCAGCTATTGCTCTGTCCAGAATGTTCAAGATAGGCTGCCTGAGCACTTGCTGCTGAGAAAAGGCAGAGTCATCTTCAGATTGTCCAACTGTTGAAAGTACATCGGAAACTGCAAGTTGGCAGTTGAGAGTCCTCCTCCTTTTTGGTCCACGATTAACATGTGTGGTTTCGTCTAACACATCATCAGAAGAGCAGTACTTGGTATAAAACATTGGATCTGCAGGCATTGCTTTCAGGGCATTAAGTGTGGACTGTCTAACTTCCACTGCAAAACACAAATTTGTTTATTAGCGATTTGGGGGATTCCTTCGGTGTTTTAGCCAGTTTATTAGATTGGAATTTTACCAGTTCAAAGAGCTTTTGGGGTCTATTCTTGGCGTTCCTCAATCCTGATCTTAAGTATTCTTTTTTGCAATTGATGATGTGCTTGTTGTAGGCATTTCTCGCCTGGCGCAGAAGTTTTAGATGCGCTGCGGAGGGGTGTTGTCTCCAATTTCTTTCAAAATGACGTAGGGATCTCCTCTCCATGTTGAGGGAGCCAGTGAACCAAGGGATTCTGTCTTTGACGTGTGTTCTTTTTAGTTTTAGAGGGGCAAGGTCGTCCAGAATGTTAGAAATGGACGATGAGTAGTGCTCATTGAGATCGCTGACCTTGGTTATGTGCAAGGGGGGTGTAGGTAAGATTTGCAGCGAGCCTCAAGTTTCATAAAGTCTAGGTTCTTAGTGTCTCTAGTTCAACGTTTGGGAATCACCGGTTGAGACGACTTTGTCTTGCGGGTCCCGGGTAAAATGAAGGATATGGAGTGATGGTCAGACCAGTCACAGGGGTCTATGGAGATAAGCTTGACAGCGGACTCCTTAGAAATGATCCAGTCAAGGGTGGCTCCTTTTGAGTGGGTTGGTGTAGAGCAGGCTTGGGTCAGGGCTTGGTCAGTTAGAAGGTCTTCAATGGCATTGACGTAGGGATCTTTAGCGTCATTCCAATGCAGGTTGAAATCACCCAGGAAGACCTCTGTGGCATTGGAGGAAATCTTTGTTGCCATGATTTCCAGAAGGTGATCCGTGAAAGCGTCGTTTGGACCTGGTGGGTAGTAGAAGATGTGCAAGTTACAGAGGTGTAATGAGTTGCTGCAGGCGGAGAGTGCAAGGTATTCGCAGGAGTCTTAGGTGTACGCTAGGAGTTCTGTGACAAGCAGGGAGGATCGGTAGATGCAGGCTATGCCTCCTCCTTTCTTATTGGAGTGTCTATCCAGTCTGGCGATATTGTAGTTGGGCGGGACTAATATATACAGGCAAGGGGAAGGGTATTCATTTAGCCAGGATTCAGTTAGTATGGCTAGTTCTAGGTTTTTGTCCAGGACGAGGTCAGCAATGTCAGAGGCATGTTTGACTGCTGAACGGCAGTTAATTAAAAGACCAGATAAGGGGGTGTCGGAAGGAGGGTCAGGAGTCTGAACAAATAGAACTACGGGTGCCAGGTTGCTTTTTACCACACTTCTGTTGTGGAGGGTAGCTGGCCTGTTGGGGTTAAAGGTGACCGTGCTGATGGGGTGTTCGGGACTCGAATTTAGCCGACGGGGGATGGCTAGGGTAGAGCTGTGGTCTTGGGGGATGGCTAGGATTTTGTTTCCCGTGAGGTCTAGCGGATTAGAGGAGGCAGAGGGAGCGTTGTATGTGAGTGCAAGAGCCTGGGATTCCTCGTCCGAGAGGAAGCAGGGTTGTTTGTGTGGGCGAAGATGTCTCAGAGGTAGCGGGAGAGGTTGCTTGGGAGGCTCGGTGTTCGGTGGGGGGGAAGTATGCGGTGACTTGAGGTTAGCCAGTGAGATCCCGGCAAGGTGAAGGAGGTTCAAAAGGTCTAGGGTGAGGTTGGTCGCTCTTGAGTGCAAAGTTTCAAGATTAGTATAAACAAGGGGTACGAAGGGACGCGGGTTCGAAATGTCATCATGATACAAGTCTGATATGAGATCAGAAATTGTGTCAATGTTTTCAACCACAAATTTTGTAACCTCATAATGACTGGTCCATCAAATTTCAAGAAGACATTTGAGAGTTGGTCCATTATATTGTTGACTCACATAATGACGATAAAAGAAAGTGTACGGCATATTATAAAGATCAAAGAATTGCTTTGCCCGTGATTCACTTTGAATGACAAAAAAATGAAGCTGATGATTGAAACAGTGTATGTAAGGAATATATTTTTCTAATCAATGCCTCTAGGCAGTGGCATCAAGACCCCCTCCCATCCAACACTACTTTCACAGCTTAAGTAGGGGTGTTGTGCAGCTGCCCTGCACTAGGGCCACAATACAGTGGCTACGATACTAGACATTTGAGAGAGAGGCAGAGGTAGAAAGCAGGCAGGAAAAGTGAAATGAGGGACGCAGGAATTGAAAAAAACTGTACTCCTGCATGTGGTAGAAGAGGATGACTGGAGATTTACCTCTTTGGGTATTCCCCCATTAAGGGGTGTGAGGAACTCACAGGGTCTGAAAACAAAAGAGACCTGCTACTGAAGGCCCAGGGCCACCTTCTAGGAGAAATGGATGGAGGTGGAAAGGCACTGAAGGCTTGAGGCAGATTGCTGGTTCAGCTCAAGGTCGTCTTGGACCCTTGTTTCCCAAAACAAGTCTAGCTTTCATTTGGCTTCTGCCTGCTGCCCAGGCTGTACTGTCATATGCCAAGTATGAAAGATAAAGCATTAATCTGTAATGCAAAACAGGAGAATGAGACACCCATCTATTGACTGAATTGCACAATGTGAAACTACAAAACCTGGGATAAATCCTGGCTTCCATGCTTGAGCCAATTGTGTGATCCTAGCCAAATCTTATTTCCCTGAGCCTCCTTCATTCATCATCACATAAGAATGCACCTTCAAATACATGCGTTCTAGCTGTGCACCATATAAAACACCTTTTTGAAGCCACAAGTAAGGCGCACATAACAGGCTTGCCTTTTAGTTCAGATTTAATTAATACAGAAACTGCACTGGAGGCAAGAATCCTAGTTGATGTGCACCGAGTGAACTGTGAGTGAGTTTTAACAACATGTGAGTATTTAAAATGTCAAAAACAGTAGGGCAAGAATCAGCCCGGAGGCAGTTTTCAAGAGGGCAAAGCAGGAGTACAACAAGTCACAGTTTAAACGGAATGTAAAGGACATTCGTGATTATTAATGCAGAAATAGCAGGGCTGCAAATCAGGACTAAGATGCATTGTAAGAGCTCAAGAATCATGTTAACCCAGTGATTTAAATGGAAATCCAGAAGTGCAGGAGCTCTGTATTTGGAGTACTTATTTGCTACAGAGAAGTACTGGTACTTTCTATTCGGAGTACCTATTTGCCCCAGAGAAGTGTCAGTACTCTCTGTTTAGAGTAACTATTTGCTCCTGAGAACATGCAGTACTCTCCTTTCGGAGAACCTATTTGCTCCTTGAAGTGGTGGTACTCTCTATGCAGAGTACCTATTTGCTGCAGAGAAGTGCTGTTACCCCTCTGGAAAATCTCTTCAACATTTAAGAGGGACTTTTTTTTAATATTGAAGAGATTTCAGAGGCGGTATGTTGTACAATTTACAGTGCAAACATTCAGTTATCGGCTTGTTGCCAGGGTCTTTGAACCAAGCCAAACAGATGGCTCAACTGCCTCGGTCTTCCTGTTAATTTGTTGTCCCACCCACCCCTAGAGATGGGCCCATATATCTAGCCAGGCCTACGTAAGGGCCCTCTTTTATCTCTCCTTAGTCTTACTAGGCCCAGTAAAACGAATTTTTTTCCAAATCTCTTTCTAATCGTTAACACTCTCAAAAAGTGTTTCTTTCCCCATGTAAGGTCCCTTTGATGGAAAGAGGAGGTTTTCTGAGGTGAGAGCAACACTACTCAGCCTCCCTCGTTGCCAGCCTTCAGAGAGACACAGTGGCCCTAATGACCCAACTGCTAATTAAGTCAGCAAAAACAGAAAGGCCATTACAGGGTCTTTTTTAGCACTGGTGAGAAAGTATTTATTGGCATCCCCCACGGACATCTTTCTCCGTAGACACCTTTACTACCACCCTCCAACAGTGCACTTCATCTCTCCATAGCTCTTTTCCGCCCAACTTAATCCTCATACTTCCCCCCAACCACCCTCTACCAGTGACCCTCATCGCTCCAAAGCCCCTCCCCCTCATGACCTCCTCCTTGGATTTCCACACTGCCACCCATACCAGCGCCCCTCATCGCTCCATAGCCCCTCCCCATGACCTCCTCCACAGACTCCCTCCCACCCTCCACCAGTGCCCCTCATCGCTCCATAGCCCCTCCCTGTTAGATTTGGGGGTTTCTAGTTGACACAGGTAGGTACGTGTGACAAATAGGGACCCTCTCCTCTAGTCAGGATAAGGGGATTATACTCCTAAAATAACCCCCGCTCACCCCCTTGGTAGCTTGGCACCTCCCATTTGTTTCGCCTTGCATTATTGAATTGTAGATCTTTGCCGAAACATGCGATTAAGCTCCACATGCTCCTGGAGGAACGAGACCTTGATGTACTCTTCCTGTCGGAGACATGGTTGGATGACAGCTCAGAGCCGGATATTATACGGGCTCTTGATTCTAACTTCGCTATGTTGAGGCAAGATCGCCCAGTGGGCCGGGGTGGAGGCATCGCCATTATTTACAGGAAAACACTGATCTGTAGAATAGAAGAAATTACAATCTCAGGAGCTGAATGCCTGAAGTTTGCGATCTTATTTTCCTCTACCTGCACCTTTTCTGGATTGTTGCTTTATAGACCTCCAGGCCCGTATGGCCAATTTTGTGAGGATCTTTCGACTACTGCAATAAATTACGCAAGCTTTGCTCCCAATTTCACCATTTTAGGTGACTTTAACATCTATTTCGATGAGCCTGACTCTCTAGCTTGTCGTAACCTGACTTCCAAGTTGGAAGTGCTCCAGTTGAAGCAAATAGTTACAGGTCCAACGCATAAAGCAGGACATACCTTAGATCATTGCCACACTAATATGGATACCCTTAGTTTTGATAAGTCCATTAGGATTCCCTGGTCCGATCATTCATTACTACTTTTCTCCCTGACCCCGGAGAAACAGCAGGAACCAGCTAGTGTTTCCAAACGGACAACTCGAGTCTGGTCCAAACTCCCAATAGAAAGCTGGAACAAGAGTTTGAAAGAAACACTACCCGCTATAACGAATGATCCTTTGGAGGCCGATGCACGGTTTAAACAATGGGTGGAGGCAACTTTGGACCTTACCCTTCCCAAAAGCAATCTATCCCACAGAAGTGGTGGAAATAAAAAACCTTGGTACACCCCTGAGCTGAAAGCTCTCAAATTGCTGTGCAAACAACAAGAAAGAAGCTGGAGGAAAGATTATACGGCAACCAGTAAGGAAAGCTATAGATTAGCTTTAAGGAAGTACAAACAGGAAATAAAAAATACACAATCTAACTACTTCCAGATAAAAATCAGTGCTGCAGCTAATGAACCCAGAGAAATTTTAATTTTTTTTAATTCTCTTGTTGCTCCCCCTGTGCCCATAGCTGACCCCGGCCAAGCAATTACACGCCTTAATGAACTTGCTAACTTCTTTTCCACAAAGGTGGCTAATATATTTTCTTCTTTTCAACATTCTCCCACTGAATCCATCGGCCCCTCCTATGCAGGTGTAAATGTACTCGAGCATTTTGATCTGTTGGACTGCTCGACCACCAAAATGCTTCTAAAGAATCTTAAACCTGGCTCTCCTCTAGACCCCGCACCTCCAACTATATTGAATCTGGTGTCTGATACTGTGACTCCAGTGATCAGGGAGGTGATTAACTCCTCCCTTATAGCAGGCGTAGTGCCCCCCTCCTGGAAACAGGCAAGAGTGAGGGCCTTGCTAAAAAAAACTAACCTGAATCCGGATGACTGGGCAAACTACCGTCCAATATCCCTTTTACCAACTGTTAGCAAACTTGCTGAGAAGCATGTAAATTCCGTGCTCTCCTCCTTTTTGGAGAACAGTAACTCTCTGCACCCTACACAGACAGGTTTTAGAAGCAATCTGGGTACAGAAATAGCCTTGGTTACAGTGGTGGAGGAAACAAGGAAGATCATGGACAGTGGAAGTTGTGCAGCCCTATTACTTTTAGATCTGAGCGCGACCTTTGATGCCGTGAATCATTCCATTCTGATTCAGAGGCTAAGAGAAGTAGGTGTCACGGGCCAGGCGCTCTATTGGCTGTGCTCCTTCCTGTCCGATAGATTGTTTGCTGTGGTTGAGGATAATGTATCCTCCCCCCAAATGTGTCTACAGTGTGGTGTTCCCCAGGGCTCCTCCCTCAGCCCTACCTTATTTAATATATACATGAGGCCATTGGCTGAGGTGGTGCTGCCCTGGGGGGTACAGCTGGTGACATATGCAGACGATACCCAGCTCATCATCTCCCTGACCACCCAAGCCGCCCCGTATGAAAATCTTACCACCTGTCTTGATAAGATCTATGACTGGATGGATAAATCCTTTTTAAAGTTAAATGGCGCAAAAACGGAGGTGATGATGCTGGGATACAACCCACCCACCACTGTGGAAAGTTGGTGGCCTTCTAGGCTTGGCCAGCCACCTCTACCAAAGGAAAAAATTAAAAGCTTGGGGGTCTGGCTAGACCCGGCTCTTAATTTTGCGGCACAGGCCCGGAGGGTTGCAGGTACCTGCTTTGCCTATATCAGGCTACTGAGGAAAATTGTTAGGCTTCTTCCTTTCGAAGCTAGGAAGATCTTGGTGCAAGCGCTGATCCTGACACGTTTGGATTATGCTAATGCACTATATCTCAGTGCCTCATTAGGGACAATCAGAATTATACAGACAGTACAGAACTGTGCAGCACGAATGCTGCTGAATGTCCCGCGTAGGTCATCTGCCAAGTCTGGTCTGCGCCAGCTTCACTGGCTACCAGTGAAACAAAGAGTGGAATTTAAAGCTCTGCCTATGGTACATAAGGCAGTTAATAAAACCGGACCTGCCCTCATCCAATCCATGCTCTGCCCATATGCTCCCAAGCGGACCCTGAGATCCACTAACAAAAACTTGTTAGCGGTCCCCAAGACAAGGAGAGTGCGTACCGGAGGGAGACGCTTTTCCTTACAAGCTACAAATCTTTGGAATACCCTTCCCGAAGCAATCAGAGTGGAAGCAAATCACTTAAGATTCAGAAAATTGTTAAAGACCTTCCTGTTTGTTTAAATCTTGGAGTTTGACTGAGTTGGAAGCGCTGGGATGCCCTCGGGTAGCCATGCGCTATACAAGTGCGTAATTCATTCATTCATTCATTCAGAAGGGCTTTACTTCAGAGGCGTTGTAAGTTAAGCAGTTGTGACCACATACAGTAACCCAGTGACAACACTACAAATGGACACCACACAGGTTTTATATAAAAAAAAGATAGATTTTATATAGAGTTACCACAAGACCACAAACGACAAAAATACACACTATGATTACTTTAAGATGGTAGATTTAAGCTTAGTTCAGTTCAGTTCTTAGTTGCAACACTCTGCGTCAATGTACCTTAAGTTGCTTTGCTCGTCCACGACAAGCAATGTCGCAGAGATAGGAAATGCGGCAAAGTTCAGATACAAAGAAATAAAGACGTGAAGATCTTCCAGGTGTGGCACGCTTCTCGGGGATGCGAGAAGTTCTCGGTTCGATGCGTGCACTGCAGCGGAGACACCCTTACGATGCGACGGCAACAGCTCCAGTGGCGCCGCTCTTCTCCCACAATGCGTGAAGCTTCCGCTCGATGCAACAACTACAACGGCGACATCCAAGATGCAATGGCAGTAGCTCCGACGGCGGCACGCTTCTCGGGGATCCGAGGGGCTCTTGATCGATGTGGTGCAGTGCGATAGTTCCAGCGATGACCCCCTCCTTCGGAGTTGGGACGGCAGCAGCAGCGACACGCTTCCTCTTCGTTGCGGCACGCTTCTCTCCGATGCGGTGCAGTGCGACAGTTCCACGGCGACACCCTCCTTCGGAGTTGGTATGGCAGGCACAGCGACGGCCACACACTTCTTCTCGTTGAGTCGCGCTTCCAGCTCCTTGCGACACGCAGTCCCTCAGAAGGCCCAAAACAGCAGCAGGCACTTCCAAACAATTCCGGGGAGCTGCAGGTTGAAGTCTGTTGTCCCTGAGACTACAGCAGGAGGCAAGCTCTTTTCCAAGCCCTTGGAGATCCTTCACAAAATGAAAGCAAAGTACACAAAGTTCCTTTCTCCTTCCTTTGGCAGTAAGGCAACCACTGCAGGCCAATCCCCCAAGTAGCACTTCAGTCTCTCCTCAGTTTCTTTAGGTTCCTCTCCTCAGTAAAGGTTTCTTCTTGTAGTCCAAAGTGATCTAATTTCATGGGATCAGGGTCTCAATATTTATACCCCAAAATCCTTTGCTCTCTGAGGGGAGAGGGGCCCTTGCCCAGTACAAACCAGTTCTGAAGCACTCTGTTTACCAGACTTCTCCTTTCTTTCACAGTGCAGGGAAGGCACATCAGATGCCCCACAGGAGGTGGAGCCAGCATTGTGGAAGGCAAGTACAGTCCTGGAGCATTTTGTTTACAGGACTCCTCTTCTTTCAGTGTGCAAGGCAGAGACATCAGCCGCTCCCCAGGGGGTGGAGCCAGCATTGTGGAAGGCAGCCACAGCCCTATTCAAGGTTCAGGTGCAATTCCTCCCTCCCATCTAGATGCAGATCTCTCTATTCACCACTGGGTGACTCAGCCTGTCTCCTGGAATTCCCCAGCCCTGTCACTCACAAAACCAGACATAGGAATACACAACCTAGCAGAGGCAGGTTTGAATGGTTAGACAAGCAAATACCTACTTCCTAAAAGTGGTATTTGCAAACACAGAATATTAAAATAAACTTTACAAAAAGATATATTTTATTATTCTGAGTTCAGGCACACTAAACTCGAATTTCTACCATGTTCTCTGAGACAGTTAGGATTGTAAAATGTAATAACTCTAACAGCCCATTCTGGCCTATGGAGAACAGGTAGACTTTCAATAGTGAAAAACAAAAATGGCTGTAATTCACTATTAGGACATGACACACACACCAGGGCTTGTCCTACCTTATCCTTACAATACACCCTGCCCTTGGGCCTACCCTAGGGGTGACTGATATGAAGAAAAGGAAAGGTTTAGGGACTGGAAAGTGGGTGCACTTGCCAAGTCAGCATGACAGTACCAGACTGCACGCAGGCTCTGCAATGGCAGACCGTAGACACATTTTACAAGGCTGCTTCTGTGGGTGGCATCATCTCTCCAAAGCCCCTCCCCCTCATGACCTCCTCCTTAGACTCCCTCACTGCCACCCTCAGCCAGTGCCCCTCATCTCTCCATAGCCCCCACTATTGCCCTCCTCCTCGGATTCCCTCACTGCCAACCTCCAGAAGTGCCCCTCATCTCTCGATAGCCCCTCTCTCATATGCATTTAATTTGTTTTATAGCGCTACTCGTAGTGTAGAGTTTCACAGTACTTTACATCATGAACACATTATACAGAGACAATAAATCATACAAGTATGAAAATCAGCCTATATGGAATGTCACATAAGGTAATGAGGATTACCAGGTGTAGGAATCACGTGTCATTCATACTGCTGGGAAATATGCTTTAAGAGCGTCTGGAGAAGCACAAACACAGGATTTAAAGCATACTCCAGTGGTGGTGTGTGAGGGGGCTTTTCTGATTAAAATATATATCTGCCCTAACAAACTCTTTATTGCAACATTAGAATTATGAAAGACGGGAAAATTCGAACTAACTAGCAATACAAAAAAAAAATCTAATTATACCATTCTGGTTTGCATGCAGGTCTTTGATGCCAGTCCATAGATCACTGCCCTAGGTTGGTATTGTAACTTCTGAACTGCAAGTAATCAAAGGATCTCTGTGACAAAGGCAGTAACCCACTGAGCTATCCATGTTAACTACAGTTTATCTGCATTTAAAAACTACAAACAGACAAAAGATTGCTCTCCAGCAGGATCATTAATACCCAGAGCTATCTGGACATTTTAATAGTTATTGTGCATCCTTGGCAGAACCAGTCATGATAATGATACAAACGATTTAAACAAACGATTTAAATTAAATATACACAGCACACAAAGTGTGTGTCATACTCATAGATTTAAAAAAAATGCAACAATAGCCACACATTCTCTTACCTGCTCCTTACGAACTCTGTCACAGCCCGATCTGATAAGCAGCTCAAGGGGTCAGGTCAAGAAAATTAATCCGCATCAACAAACTCCTCTTCACCAGCTGCTGAAAATAATGAAATATCCATGTAGCAGTATGGTACACAAATCCAGTGCCAAGGAAAGGATTTGTCACCTTCGCCATGCCCCTATTGCACCTGCACGAGTGGGCGGGGACACAGCACACCTTTCTTAATAGGAGATGCATGATTGGGGGTGCGAGCCCAGGCCCACTTACGCAACTCCTAAAGAAAGAAGGAAATTAACGTTCAGAGAATGTTTTAAATTGCAGCGGCCATTTTCTGTTGGCCTTGCTGATGCCACCGCCAGGGTCAAGGTACATGTTTGGGTGGGCCAGGCTTATATTTGGGTGGGCCTGGCTCACCCGGCCCACCCGCTAGAACCGGGCCTGCTGCCTGCACTGCGAGGGTCGACGGCCCTCAGCGGCTGCAATATCGCCGAACCAGCACTGCAGCCTGAGAGGGCCGGTCCTGCGCGGTGACTGCCAGTGGTGAAGGAGGGCTGCAGGTAATGCTGTGACCCTCAGCGGGCAGACTGAGCAACGACGTGATTGAGGAGCCGCCTCCATATCTCCAGTGACATTTGAGTTGTGCAGCTGTGGGGCCTCAGCGAGTGTGGCCGAGAGGGAGCTGGCGAGGTGACGCTCATGTGAGGCTTTCCTGCTGCCATATGACTACCGAACCAGTGAATGCCTGGGGCAGCCTCGTGGGACCAAGCAGAGCAGCAAGAGGGTGACACACCTAAAGACTAACCAGGATGTAGTCTGCACAGACTCTGCGGACCTGACGACCAGATGACCGGGAGATTCCGGACAGCAACCCCGCTCCCCCCCAGAGGCACATTAAGGTATCCTGTAAATCGGACTCACTCGCCTGGATGTGGCCGCTAAATAAATGCGGTAAGACCGTTCTCCTGGCTGAAAGGGGGGCAGAGGCAGCCATAATTGTACCGGTGTGATGGGGCAGACCGGGGGCTGCAAATTAGCCAAAAGAAAGGTACACTGGTCCTAGCAGAAGCCCGATTGGACTATATTAAGGGAGGGAATACTTTGTAGAGCTGGAGGGGCCCAAATTGATGCAGGGACATATTAAATAGTGTGGCTCGACCCTAAGATGGAGGCCGTTTGAGGGACTTTCGGCGAGCGTCTCATCCTTTGTCTAAAGAACCGTGCTGCAATACTTTAACATTTGATCATTCATTATTATTTTAGCTGCCGCTGAGAGCATGGAGCGTCCTTATGCACAACAGTTTATTTCACCACGCGTCCTTTCACTACATGTGACCTGACCCCAAGATGGCACCCAAGTCAAATTAGAACTTTAGTTGCACAAAACTGTATGTAGGGTAGCGGCGGTCCGCCCTGGGGGAAGCGTCACGACTGACCACCCCATCTGCTTCCAATGACCTGGACGATACTGGGGGCTATTAAGTGAAACCTCCCACAAGGTGGTGTAGGCTGACGCAAGGGATTGCTCCCGAGTTGCCTGACTCTACAATGGTGGCCTGTCCTGTGGAAACGTTGTTATCTGTGGGACTTGTCGGTGCCTATGGGGAGAACATCAAAATACCGGAGTCCCAGGCAAGGGGCCGCAAGACCACGTCACTAAAAGGTTGGACCGCAGTCTGTACACTCTTAGCGCTGAGTGAGCTTCGACTATCTTAACAGAGATGAGTGCCGGAGAGTTGGGGGTTTGAGGCGGACGGCACCTCCCAGGAACACCGGGACTGGTGCGGCCGATGGATCTATGACAATGCCCCCTAAGTGAAAACCTTTTATGTTGTACTGACCGCTGAGCCCGAGCAACATGGCTGATGCCCGTGGAGCTGTTTAGTCAGCTATAGAGGAGATTGACTTTGGTTTTACCCCCTTGGCCATCCCCTACCCAGCCGGACATTGGACATTGTTGTTACTCATCTCTCTGCTGTGTCTCCTTTCCCTCCCCTACCTCCTCCCTCCGTGATCCTGTGGCTGTCTCCTCCCCCTTCCAGCCCTTCCAGCCCTGCCTGACTTTGTCTGTTTTGCTTTTTTCCCTCTACGCCCTTGTCTCAATTCTCCCCCACACCCATCCTCATGCTCCTATTGACTCGTATCTGTTTCTATTGTATGCTATTGTAACTGATGTAACTATATACAATCTGTTCTCATGTAAAGCGCTCTGATCCTTCCGGGTCTAGCCAGCGCTACATAAAACTCTTCAAATACAAAATAAATAATCACCTAATATGACAGAAAGGAATGGGCAACAGAAAATGTTGAAAACTTGCAAGGTATAACCTTCAAATCTGGCTAATGTAATAAACTGAGTGAATTGGTTTAAAACATAAAAGATTGTAAGATCGATTTGATGAAACACTTAAAAAAGCACTTCTGTTTCCCTTGAAAAAATAGTCCTAATGAATGACTCAAATGAGAACCCTTATGGGTTGTGTTAGATTTGGGGGTCTCTAGTTGGCACAGGTAGGTACTTGTGACAAATAGGGACCCTTGCCTCTAGTCAGGGTAAGGGGGTACACTCCTAAAATAACCCCTGCTCACCCCCTTGGTAGCTTGGCACAAGCTGACAGGCTTATTTCAGAGGCAGTGTATAAAGCATTTGTGACCACATACAGTAACCCAGTGACAAGACTACAAATGGAAACCGCACAAGGTTTATATAAAAAAGAAGTATTCTTCATATAGACTTAACACAAGACCATTAAACAACAAAAATCCACAATACTATTCTTGAAAATGGTAGCTTTAGCTTAGTTCAGTTCAGAAGATGCGACACTTTGCGTCAATGGACCTTACGATGCGTTGCACTTCCACGACAAGCAATGTCGCTGCGATGGAAATGCGGCAAAGTTCCGGTGCAAAGAAATAAAGACGTGAAGATATTCCAGATGCAACACGTTTCTCCGGGGATGCGAGAAGTTCTTGGTTCGATGCGTGGACAGCAGCGGCGACACCCTTGTTCAGAAGGGCGACGGGCAACAGCTTCAGCTGCGACACTCTTCTCCCACGTTTGTGTGCAGCTTCCACACAATGCGACAACTACAGAGGTGACATCCTTGTTCAGAAATGTGACGGCAGCACCTCCGACGGTGGCGCACTTCTCGGGGGCCTCTCGAGGCGCTTTCCTTGATGCGGTGCAATGCAACAGTTCCAGCGGCGACACCCTTGTTCAGAAGTGCGACGGCAGCAACAGCGACGGCAACACGATTCTTCCTCGTTGCGAGACTCTTCTCACGATGCGGTGCAGTACGACAACTCCAGTGCGAGGACCCATATCACAGAACCAATGGAGGTGTGTATTGTTAATTTTAAAGAGATGCACAAATTTGTTGTGTGCGACTCTAGTCCTGTAAACTTGCTAGGAACGGATTTGCTGTGTAAAATGAATTGCACCATTTTCTGCACACCAAATGGAGTTGAAATTCAGCCTCCTGATGAAGATGGAATATATAAAATCATGTTAGCTAAACAGGAAACTGAAATAACAAAGATGACTCTAAAATATTTACCAGAGGAACTTAAAAATACCATAAATCCTGATGTGTGGGACTTTTCCGGGAAAGAAGTAGGATTAATGGCAAATGTTGATCCAGTAAAAGTGACAGTGAAGGAAGGTGCCATCTTCCCAAATACCCGTCAGTACAAAATGAGTCCAGAAATAAAAGCTGGAGTTACAGCCGAAATCGAGCGATTGGTTGAATAAGGTATTCTATAAGAAATAATGAGCAGTCCATGTAATTGGCATAAAGAAACCAAGCAGAAAATATAGGGTAGGTCAAGAACTGCGTAAAATAAATAAAATTGTTGTCCCATGTAGCCCAGTTATACCGAATCCAGCAGTGATTCTGTATCAGATACCATGGAAGGCAGGATGGTTCCCTGTTATTGATTTATGCCATGCCTTCTTCTCCATCCCATTGCATCCAGATAGTAAGTTTTTATTTTCGTTTAAATTTGACAAGCATGTTTACGTTTGGAATCGTGTTCCTCAGGGGTACACGGAAAGTCCATCAATCTTTAACCAGATTTTTAAGAAATGTCTTGAATCTTTGGTGCTGCCCAAACAGTCGGTTTTGGTGCAGAACCTAGACAATTTACTGGTTGCATCTAAAACTCAAAGCGACTGCATTGTTGATACAATTGCGGTACTGAATCATTTGGCTGAAGGAGGACATAAAGTGTCACCTGAAAAGTTGCAATTTTGCACCACATCAGCCAAGTATCTGGGACACCAGATAGAGAGAGGGGTCAGAAGAGTGACTTCAGAAAGAATCCAAATAATTAGAAACATTAAATGACCTCAGACACAGAAATAAATCAGGAGGTTTCTTGGAGTTATAGGTTACTGTAGGCAGTGGATTGTGGGATTTGCAGTACTAGCTAAGCCATTGATTCAGCTAACAAAGAAAAGAGCAAAGGATCCAGTGGAATGGGATGATAAAAGCATGACTGATTTCCAAAAATTACGCAACTGTCTGTGCGAGGCTGCAGCATTAGGGATGCCTGATTATTCAAAAGAATTGTGCTCTCTCAGTCCTAACACAGACACATGGCCTAATGTGACGTCCTGTGGCATATTTCTCTGCCACTTTGGACCCAGTGGTATCAGCATTACCAGGGTACCTAAAGTATGTAGCTGCAACTTGCATGAATCTTGAACAAAGTGAATCCATTGTAATGGGACACCCTGTAACCGTGTATGTACCACATGCAGTTGTGATTTTGCTGACGCAAACACGCACTTAGTAACTTACGCCTAGTCGGCTGAAAGAGTTATTCTAGGTGCAGAAAACGTGACAATAGTTAGGTGTACTGTTTTAAATCCAGCAACCCTGCTATCAAACTCACATTTTGAAGAAGTGAAGGATGAAGTCGAACATAATTGTATCGACCTCACTGAATACAGTACTAAACCACGCCCAGATATATGGGAGGAACCGCTAAAAGATCCCGAACATGAGCTATTTGTAGATGGCTCATGCATGCGTCATGAGGAAGGAGGATTAAGTGTTGCTTATGCTGTATGTACCTTGTCTGGTATAGTTGAAGCATCCTATTAACCAGGAGTCAAGTCTGCACAAGTAGCCAAATTGATTGCTTTAATAAAAGCGTACAAAATTGGGAAAAATTGGAAAGTAACCATTTACACTGATAGTCAGTATGGTTATGGGGTTGTGCATGACTTCTGCCAGCTGTGGATGTCATGAATTCCTCAGGAACTCCTATTAACAATGGACATTTTGTAAAACTGTTACTTGAATGATCTTTAGGGACAACTATGTTGGATCCATCAAAGCGATTGAAGACACCTTGAAAAATGTTGGGAGGGTATCAGGTTATCAAACCAATCAATCAAAAACGGAGATTATGAGCTGGAATACCCAGGTAAATAGTACCTATACCAGGGAGAAAATCAAATATTTAGGAATAGATCTGATTAAAAACCTAGATAAGATAACCAAGACAAATCTGGATAGGATAACAGAAGTGAGAAAGCTATTAAAAGCATGGGGAGGCCTCCCTCTGACCTTTCTCGGTAGATCTAATTTAATTAAAATGTCTATACTTCCAAAATGTTCATTTTTATTTAGTGCAATTCCATTAGAATTTAAGAGGGATACTCTGAAGAAAATACAAGGAGAACTAGCAAGTTTTATCCGGGCTTCCAAAAGTACACGTATAGCTTGGGGAAAATTGCGAAGAAGAAAAGCAGAAGGAGGAATTGCTAGTCCTGATCTAGTGGAATAATATAGGGCCTTTCAATTTAAGCATATGAGGGTGCTATTGAGTAATCACGATCTGTACCCGGAACATCTTAAAGTAATGACTGAAAATACTGGACACTTCTTGTACAAATTTGGTCATCCAAAGTACTTCAAAAAAGTAAAACTGAAGACCTTCAGGTCAGCAGCTAAGCTATGGTACCAGATAAGGAGTACTCTGAATAGTCCATATTACAGTGAGTTCGCACCTATATGGGACTCACCAGGAACCCCAGAATGTCTTAAAGATACATTGGCAAAACCACTGAAAACATCAGGTTTCCAACTATGGGGCCAGTTAATGGTTGATAACACCATAATAGACTGGGAGACTCTGTGTATGAATACGAATGCATCCCTTTCAAAGTTTAAATTTCATCAGCTCACTAGTTGGGCAAAAACATTGAAGGAGAAAAACAGTGGAAATAAGACCTTAGAAACAACTATGATAAAGAAATCCCCGAAGAAAAAAGAAATTGCATTATGGTACTGGGCACTTATTGAAACCGGGGAGGAGGACTTCCTGATTCCAGAAACGACCTGGGGGAAAGTTCTGCCGTCGCTGGATCTCCAAAATCTGTGGCAAGTATCTATGAACAAATGATGGTCCATTGTGAAATCTGCTACCCTAAGAAGAAATCACCTTTTTACCTCCCATAGTGCCTACTGGACGCCGAAGCCTCTATCTAAATTCGGGGGACCTAACATGAAAGCGTGTCCCAAATGTGGCTTACCGAGGGCAGATGACGTGTACATGTTTTGGCAGTGCCCCCAGCTCGACGGCTTCTGGCAGGAAGTGAGTAAAATCTTAGAAACGGTATTGAGAAGAAAAATTATAGTAAGTATGGATCTTGTTATTTTTGGGGTCAGCAGGCTAGAGGGGGTAACAACCTTAACAAAAAAGGAAGAGAATCTCTTGTTTATGTTGATTTTGCTTGCACGTAGGGAACTTTGTATTAAGTAGATAAGACCAGTTCCCTCCACACACTTGGAATGGGTGGCCTCTATAAATAGAATAAACAAGTGGGACAGGAAAGGGAAACTCAGCAGGAAGTATAACTATTGGGAGATTTGGGAAGATTCCCAGTTTGTAAGTTAAAATTGGGATACTTGGAACACAAGCATGCTATGGCCCATTTAATTCCAATGATTATGTAATGGCAATTAATTCACAAGCAAAATGCTTGTGTGAGTAGCCAGGGTGGTCAGCTTCCCCAGTTAGAGCGAAAATTATTGTAAGTGTTACGGACGTAAAGGGACCCTACTCTGAAAACACGCATTGTGAGACTCCTCAAATCCAGGGGTTGTGAAGGTTCAGAATGCGGAGAAGCGGGTCCCTGATAACTCCAAATACACTCTATTGCAGAATGAGGAATAAAAAAACCAAAACAAAAAAAACAGTTACTTGAAGCAATTCATTTGCCAAAACAAGTGGCCGTGGTCAAATCCACTGCTCACCAATCTGGAAATGACA
The DNA here is from genome assembly GCF_964261635.1 of Lissotriton helveticus. Taxonomy (NCBI): domain Eukaryota; kingdom Metazoa; phylum Chordata; class Amphibia; order Caudata; family Salamandridae; genus Lissotriton; species Lissotriton helveticus. Next base: position 263,591,347 of record NC_136071.1, read on the forward strand.
CAGTGACAGCTGGTAATCGTTATGCTGACCAGGTAGCCCAACATTGAGCCAAATACAAAATGGCAGTAAATGAGAAAATTGATGCATGTGGAATCAGCTGCCAACTTATGCTGCTAGGGGATGTAGGTACATGGGAGGAAGGGAGAGATCTACAAAATGAAGCAGAACCCAAAGAAAAGGAAAAATGGGAGAAAATAGGTTGTCAGAGAAGAGCTGAAGATGGTGTGATAATTTACATAGATGGGAGACCAGTTTTATCAGACTGTATGCTTGCACCCATGGCCAGGATGTATCACGGGGGCACACACATAGGCAGAGATGCCATAATACGACTGTTTAGACCAGATTGGTTTAGCCCAATGTTCAGGAATGTAGCAGAGAGTCTTTGCCAGAGATGCTTAATTTGCCAACAAATGAACCCAGGTGGGAAAACTATAGTTTGCCCTGGACAAATTGCAAAGGCAGAAGGTCCATTCATAGGACTCAAACTTGATTTGATTCAGTTACCTGCTTGACGAGAATTAAAATATGTCCTTGTCATTGTTTGCCTATTTTCCAAATGGGTAGAAGCTTACCCAGCCAGAAGGAATGACAGCCTAACTGTAGCTAAACTCCTTTTAAGAGTGCTTATTTCTAGGTTTGGTTTTCAGTAACGATTGAATCAGACTGAGGGTCTCATTTTAATAATGAAATAATTTGATTAATTTGTGAAGCATTCAAAATTGAGCAAAAGCTGCACTGTGCATACTGCCTAGAGGCTTCTGGAGTGGTAGAACAACTAAATGGCACTGTTAGAACTGGGATTTCTGGTTGGCTAAGGCTTACGCCAAAGCCAGGCAGAAACCACCATTCTAGTCAGGGCAAGGGGGTCACACGCCAAGATAGCCCCTGCTCACCCCCTTGGTAGCTTGGCACGAGCAGACAGGCTTATCCCGGAGGCAATGTGTAAAGCATTTGCGCACGCACACAACAGCAACAACATCCTAGGCACACCACAAAAGGAACTCCACACAAGGTTATATAAAAATAACTTTTGTATTGTCAAAACACATCAGATAGTAATCACACAATATACATTGTGCCAACTGGCACGGGCAATATTCACAAGGGATTATTTACACCAGGACAGGGCCACATGGGCCACTGTCAGAATCAACACTTAGCAGACGTAGCACTTCTAGAACTTAGAATAAGTGTAGCACAAAAGAACAATTATAGGTCACAACCAGTAACTACTGGTAAAGGTAGTGTGGTTCTGAAAATCTGGATTCATATAATTATACTGGACTCTGTGGTTCTGAAAATCTGGATTCATATAATTATACTGGACTCGAGAAATAAAACTTCGTCGAAACATGACGAATTTCGTATCGAAAGACCGAGAATGACGAGTACATCATATACATGTATTTTCGGCGTGTTCGAGTGACGATTTCACCTCGAAATCGTCATTTACATTCTGAGCCCTTGGCTCCCATTTATTTGTTGCCCTTTACATAGGCCTTAATCCAGTTGAATTTGATTCCACAAGGACACATACTCCTTAATCGACTTTTTCCTGACCTCAGTACAAGTTAGAACCATTGCCCCAGGCCGAACTCGTTAGGTCAGTTCCCTCCCAGTGGCCGAGCAAGATAGCATCTAGGCTCAACCAGCCATAAAACCATTTCAGCGCGCACACCTGCCATATCTCGCTCACATCTATCTCCACTCTTTCGCTTCGCTTACTTTATGGTGGGGAGGTGCCCGTTTTTATTAGGGGTCCAGTGTTATCTGATGAAATGTTGGGCCTTGCCGAATGATTTGTTGTAGGCAGCACGAAGTGAAATATGGACATGTCATCATGACTCTGCTTTTTCTTTGAACTGGAAACATGTTAACAATTTACTTTACAACCAAGAATGTTTTTCCCAAGGCCCAAAGCTGTGTATAAGAAGAGAAGCCTGACTTCATGAAAGTGTGCAGTCTCCTGAGAACATACCCGTATTGTACTTCTAGGACACCTGTTACCTTGGTTGCAGCCAATAAACTAATCTTTGACTTCACCTAGAAGAATCTGAAGTTTCTGTAGGTCTGGATCAGGAGAACCCGAGGTCTCTGGGTGTTGATTCCCTGGCACCGCTGGGTTACCGGTTCTGTGCCGGTTCTTAAAAACCCAGTACCTCAGTTGGCGCCCAACGTTTGGGGCGATTCCAGTGGTACCAGTCAGCCAGAAGATCGTGAGGAGCTTCGTGTGGAAATTCCGGAGGACGGCCAACCACCTCATCGACCCCTGCATGTCGACGTGGTCCGAAGGTCTTTGCTGCGAGGTTCCCCGCTTCCCGACGGCTACAAGGACTGCTGCCCTGGCTATCGCCCTGATTTGGACCCTTGAAGTTTTTGGTAGAGCGAAACACTGAGACGAGTCTTCTGGTGACGTCATCGATATATTTCAGTTAAGTATAAGTGGAGCGTCTCGCAGTCCTAGTTGGACTTACTTTGTGGTATCTTTGGGATACAAAAGGTTTTGTATTGGTACTTGCAAGCACCATAACCGAAGGACTCGTGTATTCACGAGAAATATCGTAATCGATAATCCTTTGAAGTTTGGAACTAGACTAGAGAGCGAGGATGCCTAGTCTTAGACTTGGGAATTTATTTTGTCTTGGTGGTAATAATAGGGACTCCCGATTGGAGGACTCATGTCCGGTTCCTCCAGTTGGAACTCCGACTTACGAACTGTATGTAAAACATGGGGTAGGCCCCATCACCTACAACGAAGTATGGATTAAATACACTAGGAAAGATGGTGTTCCAAAATGGCCCCAATATGGTAGTTTTGATTCTGAAATCTTAGACAACCTTGAAGTTAAACTCTTTAAAAAGAAAGCCCGGCCGGCGATGTTTGACTCCTTCCGCTTATGGCGTAAAGAAGCCAAACAAAAAGAAATTAAATTAGCTAAGAAAAATAAGAGAGAAGGGGGACTTTCAGTAATGCAAGCTGCTGTGCAGTTTAAAGATAATGAGGAAGAGCAGATGAATGAGCAGTTACACAGGCAACGTAAAATGGCAATAGATAAGTGTTATCCAGTTTTGCCGTCTCTTCAGCAAGAGGCAGCAAAAGAGCGTGAAAAAGACCCATTAATGTCACATTTGCTAAATTCACCACCCCCCTATGCGCAGAATGCCACAGCACCCCGCAACCTTTAGTTGCACAAGTTGCGTCTCCTGCTCCTCCACAGCACTCACCAGCTGTTCTTCAGCTGGCTCCTACTTCTTCGGTGCAGCCTCCTCCAGGCCCACCGACCACTTCTGTTTCACCTGTGTTTTCTACGATTTTGCCTACTGTACTTTTTACGTCTCCTAATGCTCCCTCTACGATTCTGCCTAGTGCCCCCTCTATTTTCTCTGATACCTCTTCTGCTATCTCTACCCCCGCCTTATCTCACCCCGTTTTTCCATCTGTTTGTCCTTCAGTTTCACCTTCCATTCGGCAGAAAATGGCCAGCACTGTTACTAATCTTCTTTTACCTCTTTTCGGGTCGCCTGCCACGACCCCTAACATAGGAAGAAGACAGTTGCGAAGTCAACTGCCTGATTATCAAGAGAGAGATTCCCTGAATAGTTTAGCTCGGAAATGGGTCATGGACACTGCAAAATATGATGTACAGTCTGTCATGGAAGTCTTCCATCAATGGGAAGCAGCGACACAGAGATATGTTTTCGAACAGATGTGTGTTTTCCTTTGCGAGGATCTAGAAGATAATGATCAGGAATGCATCCCACAAGAAATGTGTCGTGTACGGTTTAAGTTTGGAGAGGGTATGATTGTAGGTCCAGATGTGGAAAAAGCAGTTGAAATGTTGTTATCATATCGGAGTAAGGGAGGCAGTTCAGGGTCACCATCTGAATCTAATACATCCAGTAGGAAAAAGGCGCGACAATACCCTATGAGAGAAGTTCCGCCACAATGGAGAGCGGGTGACACAACTGCTGTCCCACCTATTCTGCCACACTTCCAGCGTGTATGGGTACATGTCCCATGGAAGCGAGCTGAAGTTTTAGCACTCAAACAAACATTACCAGATCCGCGTAAAAATCCTGCAGGGTACTATAAAGAATTGTCACAAACTGCTGGGTCATGTATAATGAATTTAGCCGATATCGATATGTTATTTGGAAATGTCGTTCCACAACCTTTATGGGGAAAAATTCGTCATGTAGATCATGACCAGGAATTAGGTGACACATGGGCTAATATTACTGCTGCAGATGCCCGACAAGTTGGTGGCGCCAAGCCTGAGCCTTTGATAGCAGAACTCCCTGGTAGAATAGTAGATTACATGAAAACGATAATGCCTGCAATACGCGTAAATTGGGATAAGTTGTCTGCATGCAAGCAAAAGAAAGAAGAAACTGTTTCAGATTTCTTCACCAGATTTGAAGAAACATTCATTGACCACAGCGGTCAAGATATGACCACAGAAGGTGGTCAGAGATTGTTTGTTGATAAATTCGTGCACAATCTGCTTCCAGAATTGTGTAAGAAGTTAAAGGATTCAGAAAGTTCTTGGGCAGTCTCATCTTCAGCGCAGATATTGGCTACTGCGCAATATTACGAAAATAGAGACAAAGATGAGAAAGATAAAGTAGAAAAGAAAACTAGAGAACTGAAAACGAAGGTTTTGCTACAGCAAGCCTATCCGCCACGTGGTGGTGGTAATCAACATAATAATGGTCAGAATCACTATCAGAATACTTTTCAGCAGCCTCAACAGTACCAGAGAAACTCGCAAAGATTCGATTACACTCAACCCCGTGTAGGTCCCAACCAGTGTTTATATTGCAAACAAGAGGGTCATTACAAGTATAATTGTCCTGCCCTATCACAACGTGCAAATGGTGTTTCTGGTGTAAGAGGTCGTGGCAGTCAGCAAGCACCTAGAGGTAGAGGGCATGCAAACGCCCCACAGGACACACGTCCCCTTCCACCACAAAACTCTATGAACAGGTTTGATCAGCAAAATAACGTATCTGACAGGACAGCTCAATACTATGTTGAAGATTATTACACAGAAAATGAGCAGTGGGAGAATGATGACTGCTAGGACAGCCATAGACAAAGAGAGGGAGTTGTTTCAGTTCCAGTAGATCAGAGTGGACCTTACGTTGAGGTGATTACATCAGGTGTGTCAGAACCTTTTCTGTTGGATACTGGTGCTACAAAGAGTTCTATTATGCACTCCAAACTCCCTGGCACACCTTTGTCTGGCGAAATGAACGTTTCTGTAGGTTTTTCTGGCGCCCCAGTTAGAAATCCGATTTCTGACCCTTTATCTCTTTCTGTTGGTCCTTGTGAATTCGAAGCACCCCTTATTCTGACAACAGGTTGTGGTGAAAATTTGCTAGGATTAGATTTGCTAAAAAGATTGTATGCGACTTTGTATTGTTCTCCTTCAGGAGTACAACTCACTTTAGGTAAGAAAGTGGTTTCTCCCATGTATTTGTCGAGAGATGCACTTCCAGCAGAATTAGCACTTCTCCCAGATATTCTTTGGGCTACTGGTCCTAACGATGTAGGTCTTTTAGAAATTCCACCATATGTTGTAACATTGAAGTCGAATGTCAAAATGCCACGAATTCCCCAATACAAAATATCTAATGAGGGTGAAAAAGCTTTGCTAGCGATTGTTTACGAATTGATTGAAAAGGATGTGATTGAAGAAACACGAGGCAATGTTTGCAATAGTCCTGTTCTGCCTGTTTTAAAACGAACCGACCCTTCTCAGCCACCTGTGTACAGATTCGTGATTGATCTTCGAGAAGTAAATAAAATAGTCGTGCCACAATTCCCAGTTGTGCCCGACATTACCACATTATTGACTATGATTCCAGCTTCTGCTTCATGGTTTTCGGTGATTGACCTAAAGAATGCCTTCTTCAGCATCCCAATTACTGAGGAGAGCAGGGACATTTTTTCCTTCAGTTTAGGAGGTCGAAGCTTCCGCTTTAAACGCGCTCCTCAAGGCTACTGTGAAAGCCCCTCAATATACAGTCAGGCTCTGAAAACTCAGCTTGACACGATCGTTTTGCCTAAAGGTGCCACTCTTGTACAGTATGTGGACGATTTGCTCATTGCTGCAGATACTGAGAAAATTTGTAAAAAGGCCACATTTACATTATTGCGTCATCTGTGTGATCTGCATCACAAGGTGTCACTTTCCAAGCTTCAATATTGCCGACAAGAAGTGACCTACTTAGGTCACCTCTTATCGAAGGAGGGAAGGAAACTTAGCATTGCCGAGTTGTTTAAGGGCCACAGCAGCAGCAGCTGTTTCTATTCGACAGTCTGCTGGTCTAGTAATGAATAATATACTAATCGTGATGGTCCCGCATGCAGTAGACACATTGTTAAATAGGACCAAGACACAGCACTTAACTAGTGCTCGACTGTCCAGTTATGAATTAACCCTGCTAGCGAGCCATGTGCATATAAAAAGGTGCAGTACCCTGAATCTAGCCACGTTATTACGAATTGCAGAAGAATCAGATGCTTTAGAACAGCACGATTGTTTCCTCACAACAGAGGAAGAGACAAAAGGGAGAGTGGATTTATTTGACACTCCTCTTGCTGAATGTGATGGTACATTATGGGTAGATGGTTCATGCTTTAAACTCCCAAATGGGAACGTGACTGCAGCATATGCTGTCACAACTTTGCACACAGTCGTTGAAACTGCACGAATACCACATGGTTCAGCTCAAGCCGCAGAACTAGTCGCACTTACGAGAGCATGTGTGTTGTCTAAAGGAATGAGAGTGACTGTCTACACTGATAGTCAGTATGCGTTTGGAGTGGCTCACAGTTTTGGACGATTGTGGAGAGAACGTGGATTCCTGACTTCGCTTGGAGCTAAGATTCAGCATGGTCAGTTGGTGAATGAGCTTCTTGAATCACTGACCTTGCCCCTGCAAATGGCGATTGTGAAATGTAGTGCTCACAAGAAAGTGACTGATGATGTTGGTCGTGGAAATGCCTTTGCTGATGAGACCGCTAAGGAAACGGCAAAGAATGTGATGAGCCGAATGTATGTTGCAGGCCCTGAAAGATGGACTGGTGAGGTTGGAATATGTGAGGACACGATAGAGAGTGTGAAGTCCATCCAAGCTGAGGCCACAGAGAAAGAGTTGAGCACATGGAGAGAAAGTACAGGAAGAATGGATGCAAATGGTTGTTGGGTTGAATTGACAGAGCATCAGAGATGGTTGTTACCCGATGCATATGTACTTGCAGTAGTTACAATGGCTCATGGAATGGCTCATATCAGCGCGAAAGGGATTTGCGAGTTGTTGGCCCCAGTGTGGAAGAATTCAGGGATTCCCAAGTGTGCAGAGAATGTTGTCAAGAATTGCATGGTATGTCTGAAGCACAATCCTGGTAGGGGAACCCCAACTCCAGCTGGTCATTTTGCACCTCCTACGTATCCGTTCGAGGTTTTGCAGCTAGATTTCATACACATGGAGAGGTGCAACAACTTAAAATACGTGCTCGTGGTTGTTTGTGCCTTCTCAAGATGGGTAGAAGCCTATCCCCTAAAAGACAATACTGCCTTGTCCACAGCGAAAGCCCTTGTAAAAGAGTACTTCCCCAGGTTTGGAATGCCTAGAATGGTCTGGTCTGACAACGGAAGTGAATTTGTGGGTCGTGTGATGAAAAGAGTGTGTGAAGGGCTAGGCATTAGGCAGAAGTTCCACGCTGCAAATCACCCCCAATCAGCTGGATTAGTGGAATGTTACAATGGCACGCTTAAACTTAAATTGGCCAAAATCCAAGCGAGCACAGGTCTTAAATGGCCTGACGCTCTACCCTTAGCACTCCTATCCACCAGAATGACTGTGCATTCGCGAGTGAAACTCAGCCCGTACTAAATCGTCTTTGGCCGGCCAGCCAACATATGGGGAGTGCCTAGGCCCACAAAGTTCAGCGAGCTGCAACACCCTATTTTGCTTGATTACTTGTATGAATTGACGGCTAAATTGCGTGTTTTACATCAACAGGTCCACAACACCTTGCCTCCGGGTCACTCCATCGACCCCGGTTCCTGGGTTCTCATCCGCAACTTTCAAAGAACAAGAAACGACCAGACCAGGTGGACCGGGCCTCATCTCGTCCTTCTGTCTACAAGGTCTGCTGTTCGGGTGGAGGGGAAGGCCAACTGGGTCCACGGGATCCATTGTAAAAAAGTACCCTTCCCTCTGCCCTATGACCAATGGGTCCAGAAAGATGGCACTGACTCAGAGCTCTCAACTGATGACCATGTAAAAGAAACTAACCCTGATTGTGAAAGCGAGAACATTTTTCAAGAAACTGTGCCACCACCAGAACAATTGAACTCTTTGGAACCTGAACTCCTGTTTCAGGACCAGACAGTACCAGGAAAAAGACGCTACAATTTGCGACCGAGAAAAACAGACTAATAAAAGTGATTCCTTTTTATGATCTGAGACCAAGACCTATGGACTAATAAACGTATCTTTTTCCCCAAATCCTATTTTTGAAAGTGCAGACCTCCCATTTAGGAAACTTGCTTATTTTTGTTTTTCGAACCGCCATCCGGGTTCCGCTGCTAGGGCCGCGATTGGTTAAAGTCTTCGGAAGTGCAGCCAACGACGTTAGGACGGTGGTTCTGGTCGGTCCAAGGGAGTTGCCCTAGGCTGACAGAAGCACTCCTTAGCAGAATCAACCTCCTCGTCGCGGGCAGCACCTTAGAGAGGATGGAGTTTCCTGATGTGGAGAGACCTGCCAAACAAATGAACTTTAAGCAGAGACTATGTAACACGATGACAAAGAAAAGTTTTATAATATTGTGTATTTTTATGCTATCCAGCGTAATGATTTTTTTGATAAGTTATGTTTTGTTCTCTTTCCATGTAACATTTGCACCCACTGCATCACCCATACCTCCTCCTACTGTTTCCTCTCATTCTTTCCACCCTCTGCCTGACCACGAATCCAATAGAAGGTTAGAATTCATTAATAACTCCTTCGTTCAGTTATTACACCAACACCAACTTGTAATGAACACAACTAACTGTTGGGTGTGTGGTCTCATGCCTCACACAACGGATAAAGGTATCCCCTATTTGGTCCTGCCATTTAGTCACAATGGTTCAGTATGGGCATATAGGACAATGTTCATATATGCACGAGAAATCCGACCCCTACGTTCTGTAAAAGACAACCTCAAGACTAGCGCCCTAGTCAAAGGTATAGGTGACATGATCAAGGAAGTAACTTCTTATGAAGATACTCCGGATGATGAGATACTTGCATATGTAGGTTGGAACGTGAGCGGATATGGAACTACTATAACTGAGAAACAGCAAGCTAAAAGATCCTCCCCAACCTGGATCGAACCCCATCAAGGTCACCTGTGTCTGCAAGGTATTGGCAAGAATCCCAGAGCTCAGCTAGGGAAGAGTATCTGTACAGAAACGTATGTTTTTGGATCTCAGACTTCCCCTGCGTTTTTAGCCGCTAAGGGTACTTATTTCATCTGCCATGATAGAGCCTATACATGGTTGCCCCCTGACTTCTCGGGCTCATGTTTTGTTTCATTCCTGTTACCTCCCACCTACACAGCAGCGGCGGATTACCATCGGACAAGGGTAGTTAGAGGTGTTTTGAGTAAAGAAGACACTGCAGGTCAAGAATTTGGGGACTTTGCAAAGGGTTTTCTGCCGTTCTGGGGATCCATGGCTAACAGCAGAAACATAAGGCAATTAACAAGGGTAGTTGAATCCACCGTGATTGAAACTGCTGGTGCCCTTAGTAACCTGACTGCTGAGCTCCAGTCGGATCGACTTATGACCCTTCAGAACCGGGTCGCTTTGGATGTAATACTTGCGGACCGAGGTGGAGTATGCAAATTGATCCAGTCTAGTTGTTGCATTTTCATCCCAGATAATGCTCCAACCGTGTACAGGGCCATCTCCAAACTACATAAGATTTCTGAATCTATTCATGTGGATAAAGGAGATTGGTCGCTAATGGGATGGTTCTGGGAACTGATATCTGCCTGGGGATGGAAAATTCTGATGGTCATTGGGATGGTCTTAGCCATTCTTTTCCTGTTTTGCCTATGCATACAGTGTGCTCCTGCAATATGTGGCCTCTGTGTTACATCATGTGTAAGGAAGCCTGTGTCAAGAGATGAACTAAACACTAGAATGATGTTACAGCAACATCTCAATGACTTTAGGAATATAGATCTGGACTCAGACTAACATGAGGATAGATTAATTGCCTATGTAAGGGCAAAAGGAGGGTTTGTGGTTCTGAAAATCTGGATTCATATAATTATACTGGACTCTGTGGTTCTGAAAATCTGGATTCATATAATTATACTGGACTCGAGAAATAAAACTTCGTCGAAACATGACGAATTTGGTATCAAAAGACCGAGAATGACGAGTACATCATGTACATGTATTTTCGGCGTGTTCGAGTGACGATTTCACCTCGAAATCGTCATTTACATTCTGAACCCTTGGCTCCCATTTATATGTTGCCCTTTACATAGGCCTTAATCCAGTTGAATTTGATTCCACAAGGACACATACTCCTTAATCGACTTTTTCCTGACCTCAGTACATGTTAGAACCATTGCCCCAGGCCGAACTCGTTAGGTCAGTTCCCTCCCAGTGGCCGAGCAAGATAGCATCTAGGCTCAACCAGCCATAAAACCATTTCAGCGCGCACACCTGCCATATCTCGCTCACATCTATCTCCACTCTTTCGCTTCGCTTACTTTATGGTGGGGAGGTGCCCGTTTTTATTAGGGTCCAGTGTTATCTGATGAAATGTTGGGCCTTGCCGAATGATTTGTTGTAGGCAGCACAAAGTGAAATATGGACATGTCATCATGACTCTGCTTTTTCTTTGAACTGGAAACATGTTAACAATTTACTTTACAACCAAGAATGTTTTGCCCAAGGCCCAAAACTGTGTATAAGAAGAGAAGCCTGACTTCATGAAAGTGTGCAGTCTCCTGAGAACATACCCGTATTGTACTTCTAGGACACCTGTTACCTTGGTTGCAGCCAATAAACTAATCTTTGACTTCACCTAGAAGACTCTGAAGTTTCTGTAGGTCTGGATCAGGAGAACCCGAGGTCTCTGGGTGTTGATTCCCTGGCACCGCTGGGTTACCGGTTCTGTGCCGGTTCTTAAAAACCCAGTACCTCAGTAGGTACACACTACGCAATAGTAATAACCATAGATATAGATCACGCAGGGACACATAACCTCTCTAGTATAAACTATACTAGGCAAAACACAACCACCTAAGAATAAAATACATTTAGGGGTATAGGTCAGAAGCATTACACATGATGCATAGGAACATTCAGAGGTGTAGGTAAGACACATAATGCATAAAACACATTCAGAGGTGTCACAGGCATAATGGCATAGCACATTACGCATAACTCACATTTAGGCCTAATCGGTAATAATACAGTAGGCAATCTCTCATTAGTCTAAACCCATTTGACTCTGCCTCCTAAGGATAAATCACCTTTAGGGGCGTAACTCACACAGTGAAAACATCTCACTAGCATAAACCTACATAGGTAAAATAACCTCATAATCACATTGCGCAAACATCATCTTAGGCAATTACTATCCTAAGCATAGTAAAATCACATTACGCAGAAATCACATTAGGGCCTTGCGCCCTACCCACATACCAGCCCCCTGGCCAACTGGCCATCTCAAGAAGGGGCTCAAATGCCCTGTGTCCAGAATGTCAGGGCGCGCTGCCATGCAGCGCCAGTCAGGGGTGCGCCACCGGCGCAAACCTAAACGTTGCAGCTGCCCACTAATTGCTGGGCAGCTGAGAACAACAACAGGGCCTAAACTTTGCAGCTGGCACTAAGTGCTGCGCAGCTGTAGCAGGCCTGGCACCATTGTGCCATCTCTGTCCCTCTCAAGGACTCTCTCTCTCAAATTGCCTAAACGGTGCAGCTGCCCACTAATTGCTGGACAGCTGGAGACAAAACTGCGATGGGGCTCTCACTAGCCCTTAGGACATTGCGCCCAATGTTGGAGCCCTCTGGCTCTAAGGACAACTAGCGCACAGTCAGAGCCACACAGGCTCTCTAAACCAATACAAAGTGCCCCCAAAGTACTTATGTCCCAAAGTGGAGTGATAGGGGCTTTAAGCAACACTGCCCCCCCCAAGTCCCTCGTGGGGACCCTAAAATCACTGTGGGCCTCGTTGCGCCTTCGGCCTCGAGACATCAATTATGCCTGTCGGAGCACTCAGGCTGCTAAAACAATCATGCCCCTCGGAGCACTCTGGCTCCCAAAACAAACATGCCCCTCGGAGCACTCTTGACGCTGTGCCTTACACAAGCACCAACACACGCCCGGAGCCCCCAGGACACTCACCGGTCGCTCGTTGGGGGGACTGCCCCTCTCTTTGCCTGGTCCCTCTCTCTCGGGACTGGGGCTTCACCACGGAGCCCGGAGGCTCCAGCACTCCTCTCTTCGGCTCGGGCGGGGCTCTCTCACTCACGAGAGCCTCGCTAGGGGAGAGCATAATCTCCTGCACAGCGCGGGGCTTCCCCTTTCTCCTGGGAGCCCCACGCTAACACCACACCTGCTTCACCCGGGCCCCCCTCCTGGGGGCCGCGGGGCTTCTCCACCGACACCTCCTCACCCGAGCAGCTTCCCCTTCTCGGCGGCGGCGGGCGGCACTTCCGCCCAGGCCGCTCTACGATTGGCCGGCCGGCCAACCACTTCCGGGTCGTCGCAGGCAGCGTGGCGGCTTGGCGGGGGTTGCACACACTCCGGGGCTGCGGCGGTGAATTCTCTCCGTGGTACGGGGTGGGCTCCCGTAAATTAAATCAATAATCACAGTAAAAAGGGGCAATAAGCGGCCGGCTCAGCGGGGCGGGCACCCACGCCGTGAATTACCTCCAGAAGGGGGATCCTCACGCAGCCTCTCTGCGCTGCAGGCCCCCAGCAGCCCCTGAGTAAAGCGCTCCCAAGCACTCGGGGAGAAATAGAGCGCTCCAAAGCACTAGAGACAAAAATAAAGCAACAAAGTCCTTCAGGAGTCCAGGACATCAGCAGTCCAGGACATAAAGTGGAGCACAGCAGCTCCCAGAAAAGGAAGGTCCATCAGGTATCCAGGGGCTGGGCAGGGCCCAGGGAGGCAAGCCTTCCCCTGGGCCCAAGCAGCAGCACGCCCCTGGCAGGATTCAAGTCAGAAACAAGAACATTTTGTAAGGGGACACAGCCCCTTTTTATACAGTCCAAACCTTTGTCTAAAGGTGCAGGGTGGGGGCAAAACCAGGCGCAGCTGGTTTGGGAGCACCCTTGATGAGCTCAGCCACCCCTCCCATTCACTAGTCAGGCTAGGGTCATCAGTCGCACCACAGGGGGCGGAGCCAGCATTGTGTGGGGAAAGCCCAGCCCTATTCAGGTCCCAGGTGCACCCCTCCCCTCACATCAGCATGCTAATCTCAACACTCATCACTGGGCAGACCCATCCAGACTCCTGGAGCCAGGCTCCAGCCAATCACGTGTCACCACACTCACTACACACGCACACTCATGTCTAGAAGTGGCACTTCCATACTGGAGAGATATGACTATTCCCTTGAAGCATACGATAGGTCTGGCTAGAATCTAGCTATAGCACCTTCATTAATACAATCATGACAACATACTATACAATTCAAAAGGTACACAATTATTTATTAAAATGACAAAGATAAAAATCGATTCACAATTATAAATCATCCATTACAAAAGAACACACAATTAAAATTATTGGTCAACTCAAAAACAGTTAGACAATTTCTTGTGACCTGCACAATGAAACGGACAGACAAAAAGTTGCAAAACATGAAACTTGTAAGATACAGTTGTACATTCAATCCTGCAATATAATATAATCACTCCCTGGTTATGTAAACCAAAACTTGTATATCACCAAGGGAGGAAACAGTTTGAATTGTACTGGGTTTTGGGCGTCGACGCGTTTCGGTGGTAGTGCAGTGTTTATCTTCCACCTTTTTCAAGACAAAAAGTCAGTTGTCTGTCTCTTTACAGGGTCTTTGTGATTGTCCTATAATGAATATACATACAATTACTATTCTGTTTGCATTTATCAATCAATATCGATACATTATTAACAGATAACCAATTCAATTTACTTGAGGATCGATTCCGGTCTCCACTTACTCAATTCTACAGAAATATTAATACCTCACATAGTGCGTTTAACATTTCTTCTATCATGTAATTTTGGCCCTTTGTTCCTTTCCATATCCCTCTCTAAGTCCCCTCACTAGAGATGGAAAGCTCACTCAAACTTTTTCCGGGAACAGGCATCTCCCCTCCCTTCTTGCAAATGGGCATGCTCTCCACTGCCTCATGTATATTACAGAACCATTGATAGTGGTAGCCTAGTCCTGTCTTTATAGGTCCTGTTATCAAATAGGGGGCTGGATAGTAACAAATACTGTTATTGAGAGCAATTGGCGAGGGGAAACTTAGGGACTTAGCATTTGCATATAGTGGTTGTGGTAGAGTTGAGTTAAAGAAGAGAAAATTTTTTTCTAGGTATGATCACCTGAGCAAAATATCATGCCTCTTTATTGGGATGGCTGAGAGCTCTGGCTCTTCCTTCTGACTCTGGGCTAATTATTTTGCATAAACCTAATTTTAATCAAAGTATAGGGTCTTGTATATACCTGTAAATGGATATATCGTAGTGGAAACGATGTACACCACAATGCTGGGCAAATGATGTGTTTCTCAAAGTTGCTGGACCTGTTTCATCTATTTAAAAGACATGTTAGGGATCTGCATTAAATAGAAGTCTGTAATCTGCTATCTGCTACTCTTGTTTGGGTTAACTTTGAACACGTACCTTAACAGTAAGTAGATTTCGTGATATATGTCCTGCACTACATGTGGGTTCAAATGAATTGCCAATTTGCTTGTAGTTTAGCCGCCGTTACGTGGGAACCAAAGATCCGAATTCCAAACGTCTGCGCGGTAGCTTTGTCTGGAGACGATACTCTCCTAGTGTGATTAAATGGAGAGAATTTAATCAGGGGGGCAATAATTTGGTAGTATGGGGTGGTTGGCCGTACTCATCGTTTCCTATTACAGCGACAAGGTTAAGCTGTTCTAAAGCATGGCGTGCGACCTCACCTAAAAGCGAGCTTACCTTTAATTGCGGATAAATCGCGCTGTCTCTGGGTGTTTACGCGGTAACTTAGTCTGGAGACGATACTCTCCTAGTGTGATTAGATAGAAAGACATTGGTTAGGGAGGCAATTTGTTGGGCAATATGAGGTGGTTTGGCCCTACTCCTCGTCTCCTGTTGCAGAGACAAGGATCAGCTGTTCTAAAACGTGGCGAGCGTCCTAACCTAAAAGCGGGCTTACCTTTGAGGGCGGATGAATCGCGCTGTCTCTGGGTGTCTGGTTCGCATAAGAAACACCGGTTGACGGGAGAATTATAAATGTAGGGCAATGTGTCCTGATTGGTCGAGAGACTACCGCGAGTCATCCAATGAGATTCGTTCTTTTCGGGAAGCGGATGCTTTGCATAAAATGACTTATGAGCGTTGTGCCCCTATTGGATACTGACATGTCCAATGCAGATGTATGTTTGGAGTTTGGAAAAGGTTTCCACTAAGGTCCTCACTTGCCGTTTCTGTGCTGTTTAACGTGACGGGAACCTAGCTGGGGAAGGGGATGTTCATAATGTCATTTGTGACCGCTATATTAGATCACGTGTTGGTGAATGGTTTTTATCTATTCAGAGTCGTAATGTTTGTTAGTGCTCGTGACATTTTACGATTCGCTGCGCGTACGCTATGAGCACCAGCTCTTTAGTTGATTTTATATTCCTATTTGTAATTACCTAATCTATTTATATTTTATTGTAGTGGACGTCTTCCAACTGCAAAAGCGTTTGTAGGAGGAAGGTTGCAAATTGCCGTTTGAGTGGGAACTCTGTGTATAGGGGGGACCCATGGGGTCACCTCCTCTGTAGTGAATATTTAGATCATTCCTATGCTCAAGTGGTAGATGGTTGATCTCCCTTTGGCGCACTTGAAATTTCATAGATGATTTGCTTCCCTTACAGAGACTGCCTGTGAAACGACATGTGACTACACGTGCTTTTTCGGTGTCAATTTATAAGATGTATCCATGGGCAGTGCATCGGGTTATTTATAGGCACTTAGCCCAATCTTCTCTAGTGTTAAGGCCCTTATCTATGGTATTGAGATGACAGAAATACCATTGTTCTCGTATTTTTCTGCGTCTCTCTATATCACCTCCTCTTCTATTGGTTCTGATTTTTTCCAATATGAACCATCTAATATCATTGCAGGAGTGGTTCATTTTCCTGTAATGATCTGTTAGGGGTGCATTTGTTTTAGAGGTACGTATTGCAGACTTATGTTCTAGAACTCTGGTGCGTAGTTCTCTTCCAGTTTCTCCCACGTAGCCGAGGTTACAGGGGCACATCAGAAGGTATACTACGTTTTGGCTGCGGCAGTTATTAAAGGTAGTTGGCTGAAGGTTTTTACCATTGTACACTAAATTACTGCCCGTGGTGCAGTGGGGACAAATTGAACAGGTGCCACATTTGAAATTGCCTGTTATTACTTGTCCTGTCAGAGTGAGTTGTTTCTCTTTCTCTGCCGGATAAGTGTGCACAAGATTATTTTTAATTGTCTTATTGCGACGGAATGAGAACAGTGGTTTTTCAAGCAGGTTTTCGCTGTTTTGGTTTAGGATTTTCCAGTTTCTGTTTACTATATTCTTAATCTGATTGCTCAGGTGCGAATATTGTGTAACAAAAACAATCCTACTCAAGGTGGAATTATTTTGATTGGACTTTCTTTGTGGATCTAATAAACTGTCTCGATTATAATAGCGAGCACGTTTGAGTGCATTTTTAATCAATTTCTTCGGATAACCTCTATTTTCTAATTTTAGCTTAGTATTTTCCGCATGTTTATAAAAGTCATCTAGATTGGTACAGTTCCTGCGGAGTCTCAGGAATTCCCCAAATGGTACATTATCTTTTTGTGATTTTGGATGGTTGCTGGAATATAGAAGGAGGGTATTTTTATCCGTCGGCTTTGTAAAAAGTTCCACTTTCAGAGAACCCTCCTCCTCCTTGATAATGATGTCAAGGAAGTTTACCTGTTGGTTGCTTTGTTGTCCAGTGAATTTTAGGTTAGGATCACCCATGTTGAGCCACTCTAGGAAATTTGAGAGATCCCCGCTGGCACCGTTCCAGATGAAAATGATGTCATCTATGTAACGGTGCCAGCAGGTGATATTCTCAAAATAGGGGGCAACCTCGTTATATATATGTTTATTTTCGAAATTACTGACGTACAAGCATGCCAGGCTCGGGGCACAGGTAGCCCCCATGCTGGTCCCTTTGATTTGGAGGTACAGGTCATCTTTAAAGAGAAAGTAGTTCTTTTTTAAAATTAAATAGATACAGGACATTATAAATTGATCGTTTCCTCCCTTAAGGTCTTCATTTTCTAAAATCGAGGCTATCACTTCGATAGTGTCATTCTGGGGTATGTTAGTGTAGAGGGCTTCGATATCTAAGACGACCAAAAATTGGGTCGCCTTATCGAACCCTCTACCTTCAAATGTTGTTATTGCATGGGTGGTATCTTTAAGGTAGGATCTCTGCTTCTTAACAATAGGCTGGAGAAAGAAATCCACGTATCTACTAAGGGGCTCCAACAGTGATCCAATGCTACTGATAATAGGTCTCATTGGTGGGTTATCTAGATGTTTATGGATCTTGGGGAGACCATATATTGCTGGGATAACTGGGTGATTGTTGAGGAGGAATTTATATTCATTGTCACTAATGTGACCTTCCTCTCTCCCTTTGTTTAGAAGTTCTACTACTTCCTGTTTAAGTGTGTTAAGATCTGTGAATTTAGCTTTTTTATAGTGTTCTTCTACACCTAAAAGATCTCTAATATTTTTTTTTTCGTAGTGGCTAGTGTTGAAGACCACTACTCCACCACCCTTGTCTGCTGGCTTGATAGTAAGCTCGTCGCAGTTTTGTAGTTTTGCGAGGGCTGTTCTTTGTTCGTGTGTGAGGTTGTTGTTGGGCTTGTTAATATCTTTCCTCTTATATAAGTCTTTAATTTCCATCTCCACCACGTGTTCAAATATTTCTACCTTTTTGTCCAGTGAGTTAAGGTTGGGCAAAAATGTAGACTTGGGTTTAAATCCTGTGACACTAGCTGTAGGAGTGTAATTTCTGTCTTCAAAGAATTGGTTAAGTCTTATTTTTCTAAAAAAGTTTTTTAAATCGCTTTCTAAATTAAAAAGTGGATAAAAATTTGTTGGTGCGAAACTAAATCCTTTTTGCAAGACTTCTTCCTCTATATTAGTTAAAACTCTGCTCGAGAGATTGACTATCGGGAGTTCTTTTACCTCCAGTACTGTTTGCTCCTTGTGGCTATATATTCTTTTGTGCTGTTCTGAGGTTGATGGTTGCGGGGGGGATCCTGACGATTGAAATTTCTGTGGTTCCTCTGACCCCGGAATGGGCGTCTTCCTAAAAAAGGCTCCCTATCAAAGTTACGGCCTGGTCTGTTATCCTGTGCTCTCTCTGGTTCTTCTTCGCTCCCTGATCCAGATGTTTCGGAGAATGTGATTCTCCTATTGTCATTTCCCCTTGAATAAACGGGTCTTTGTACATAAGGTCTCTCATTACCTGTGTCGTTTTTGTTTGTGTAGTAATCCTTATTAGTGTAGGGGTATACTACTTCTATTGAATATTTTTCTACATCCTTCTTGAATTTTTTGAGTTTTTTGTTAGTTAAGTACTCTCTATATCCCTCTACATCATAGTTAATTTCTTCTAATTTCTTTTTAGCGTCTTCAAGTGCTGGTGATTGTAATATCTGCGCTTCTAATTTGTCTATTTCTTTTTTCTCTATTTCTATGATTTCTTGCGCTGTTTCAATAATTAAAATCAGCCAGTCTCGGCTACAACGATTGGCTATCATAGTCCAAGTTTCTATGAATTTGGGGCATTCCACAAAAAGACCCGGTTCGTTTCTTACTTGCAACCCAATTGGAATGACTCCTTCTTTAAGGTAATCAATAAGAAATTCTGCGTGAAGTTCAGTTCTGATAAGTTTCTTTTTGGTGTTTAGAATCTTCACTAATTGTTCATGGCTACTGTTATTTAGGGTTTTGTTGCTCCCCCCTTTTGGATTAAGGGTCATGAGTCTGTTGTATTGATCTTCTGAAAACCCGAAAGTTTTAAGTTTATCCATGTTTGAAAGTAGTTGTTATCAAACAGCTTACTGTAACTCTGAGAACCAGAGTAAATGAGACTACTGCCTCTCCAACCAGTCGGTTGTGCAAGTTATATTAAAAAAAGAGAGAGGAACCCCTTAGAATAAACAAGGGAAGTTAGGGTATTGAACCTGTAGAGATATGACTATTCCCTTGAAGCATACGATAGGTCTGGCTAGAATCTAGCTATAGCACCTTCATTAATACAATCATGACAACATACTATACAATTCAAAAGGTACACAATTATTTATTAAAATGACAAAGATAAAAATCGATTCACAATTATAAATCATCCATTACAAAAGAACACACAATTAAAATTATTGGTCAACTCAAAAACAGTTAGACAATTTCTTGTGACCTGCACAATGAAACGGACAGACAAAAAGTTGCAAAACATGAAACTTGTAAGATACAGTTGTACATTCAATCCTGCAATATAATATAATCACTCCCTGGTTATGTAAACCAAAACTTGTATATCACCAAGGGAGGAAACAGTTTGAATTGTACTGGGTTTTGGGCGTCGACGCGTTTCGGTGGTAGTGCAGTGTTTATCTTCCACCTTTTTCAAGACAAAAAGTCAGTTGTCTGTCTCTTTACAGGGTCTTTGTGATTGTCCTATAATGAATATACATACAATTACTATTCTGTTTGCATTTATCAATCAATATCGATACATTATTAACAGATAACCAATTCAATTTACTTGAGGATCGATTCCGGTCTCCACTTACTCAATTCTACAGAAATATTAATACCTCACATAGTGCGTTTAACATTTCTTCTATCATGTAATTTTGGCCCTTTGTTCCTTTCCATATCCCTCTCTAAGTCCCCTCACTAGAGATGGAAAGCTCACTCAAACTTTTTCCGGGAACAGGCATCTCCCCTCCCTTCTTGCAAATGGGCATGCTCTCCACTGCCTCATGTATATTACAGAACCATTGATAGTGGTAGCCTAGTCCTGTCTTTATAGGTCCTGTTATCAAATAGGGGGCTGGATAGTAACAAATACTGTTATTGAGAGCAATTGGCGAGGGGAAACTTAGGGACTTAGCATTTGCATATACTGGTTGTGGTAGAGTTGAGTTAAAGAAGAGAAAATTTTTTTCTAGGTATGATCACCTGAGCAAAATATCATGCCTCTTTATTGGGATGGCTGAGAGCTCTGGCTCTTCCTTCTGACTCTGGGCTAATTATTTTGCATAAACCTAATTTTAATCAAAGTATAGGGTCTTGTATATACCTGTAAATGGATATATCGTAGTGGAAACGATGTACACCACAATGCTGGGCAAATGATGTGTTTCTCAAAGTTGCTGGACCTGTTTCATCTATTTAAAAGACATGTTAGGGATCTGCATTAAATAGAAGTCTGTAATCTGCTATCTGCTACTCTTGTTTGGGTTAACTTTGAACACGTACCTTAACAGTAAGTAGATTTCGTGATATATGTCCTGCACTACATGTGGGTTCAAATGAATTGCCAATTTGCTTGTAGTTTAGCCGCCGTTACGTGGGAACCAAAGATCCGAATTCCAAACGTCTGCGCGGTAGCTTTGTCTGGAGACGATACTCTCCTAGTGTGATTAAATGGAGAGAATTTAATCAGGGGGGCAATAATTTGGTAGTATGGGGTGGTTGGCCGTACTCATCGTTTCCTATTACAGCGACAAGGTTAAGCTGTTCTAAAGCATGGCGTGCGACCTCACCTAAAAGCGAGCTTACCTTTAATTGCGGATAAATCGCGCTGTCTCTGGGTGTTTACGCGGTAACTTAGTCTGGAGACGATACTCTCCTAGTGTGATTAGATAGAAAGACATTGGTTAGGGAGGCAATTTGTTGGGCAATATGAGGTGGTTTGGCCCTACTCCTCGTCTCCTGTTGCAGAGACAAGGATCAGCTGTTCTAAAACGTGGCGAGCGTCCTAACCTAAAAGCGGGCTTACCTTTGAGGGCGGATGAATCGCGCTGTCTCTGGGTGTCTGGTTCGCATAAGAAACACCGGTTGACGGGAGAATTATAAATGTAGGGCAATGTGACCTGATTGGTCGAGAGACTACCGCGAGTCATCCAATGAGATTCGTTCTTTTCGGGAAGCGGATGCTTTGCATAAAATGACTTATGAGCGTTGTGCCCCTATTGGATACTGACATGTCCAATGCAGATGTATGTTTGGAGTTTGGAAAAGGTTTCCACTAAGGTCCTCACTTGCCGTTTGCCTTCCATACTGGACACATTCATGCCGCATACATCATTACGCAGCATTCAATCTCACGAGTTCGCACATACCAAACTCGACCCTGCACTCCCAACACATCAGGAACTACCATGGTCACACATATTCCCCATGCATTCCTATGGGAGGGCAGGTCACTCTTACACATACACAGAGAGCTCACACACTTTACACTGTACCAAAGTGAAAAAGTGTGCAGAGGCCTAAAATCACCAATACCAGGTTACAGAAATAGGCTAGGAAAAAGCAAAAGGTTTCGGGGTGAACCTGCCAAAAAGGGCCAGTTCCAACAGGCACAATCAAATCAAGATTGGGAAAGATGTGTGAATCTACCCGATTGGAATGGCCTGATGCTTTACCTCTTGTCCTGATGGGATTCAGAAGCATACCAGACAAGAAAACAGGCTTGAGTACCCATGAGATACTCATTAGAAGGGCAATGAGGCAAGCATGTGTGTCAGGACACAAGCTGTTAAATATATCTGATAATTTGGGATTGGAGTACTGCAAAGAGTTGGCTGACCAAGTGCGTTCTATCTCTCACCTGGTTGGGGAAGACGCTGTGGCCAGACATTCGACTCCTGCACATGATTTGAATCCAGGAGATTGGGTAGTGATAAAAGATCACACTCGGGAATCTTGCCTAGCACCAGGTGGAGAAAACCACATCAAGTAATACTGGTTACCACCACAATTGTGAAGTGCAAAGGAATTCCTAACTGGATTCATGCCTGCCATACTAAAAGAGTAACTGAACCTGACGAAGTAGAGGATGAAGATTGGGCAGCTCAAGGGTCTCAAATGATAGATCCTGAGGTAGCTGGTGAAGAACAACCGAGCACCAATCAGGATGAATGGATTCCAATAGTTGACATACCCGAAGTGACAATAAGAACAAGAAGCCAAACATATTTAGATAGCCAGAGTGATAGTGAGGATGAGACAGGAATAGAAGAACACACTCAGATCACCAAAACAAAAGCAATCATAAAATCTGAGGAGGACCAGATAAGGAAAGAGCAATGTACTCAGACAAAAGAAAACAGCAACAGAACTCCTGAGTCTGAGGAGTACAGATAGGTACTAGAGAAAACGCTCAGGCAGAAGACAATCAAGAAATGACAAGACCTGAGCAGGACCAGACAGGTATAGCAAAACGTGCTCTGGAAGATGAAGGAGAACAAAGCCAAAGTCAAAGTCAAATCCAACAAACAACTGAACAGGGTCAGATTAGTGTTGAAGAATCTATCCAGGCAGGAAACAGAAAAGGTAATAAGCCCTGGACAAGGTCAGATAGAGAGGAATTCTGAAAACAACGAGAATCAAAGTGTGCCACAACTCAATGAAAACAAAAGAACATCTGAAAAATCTGAAAGCACAGTGCCAGCTAAGAGACTCAGAAAAGGTAATGCATGGCCTAGATTTGTCAAAAGATTGAAATATCGCATTAAGACAATAAATGAAGAACCAGACCAAGTAGATGAAATTTCAAGTCTGTCTGGACCATCCACAGAGAAACCCAGAAGGAGAAGTCCATGCTTGAAAAGACTGAATAATAAATTCAAAGGTCCTGAATGGACCTATGTAATTCTCGAGGACTTTGAGAATCTGGAAATCAGTGATGGAAGTGATGAAGAATTAATTGTTGATCAAATTGATGAAGAAGTGAGACCAACTTGAATTAAATTCACAGTTCATATTCTGTGTAAAAGTTACAAAGAGGGGTTACGTTTCCTTAGTCAGAAATGGCTGATAATAGAGTTACTGGAAACTCGAAAAGAAATTGTATAAAGACATGCTGTAGAATATGCATATGTAGTATATTAATAGTGCTCACAGCATGGCTAGGACTGACAATAGCAATACCTTATTTGATGGCTGCTAATAAACAGAATGACACTAGTACACATGGAAAGGTAGCTAACCTTAAACAAGACAGAGTAGAATTAGAAGCACAAGATGAGATAGAATTACATCATAGTAAACACAGAAATTAGGCGGATTTGAATGTATTTGCTAACCTGTTAGTGCATTATGTAGAAACCATGGAAATTAGCGATTGCTACGTCTGTATGAAATTACCGACATCTGTAGCAGAAGGAGTGACATATCATTTACCACTGACATATGGTATTTCATGTAGTATTCTAGCTAGTTTATTTTATAGAACTGGAAAGTTACAGTATTATTATTCTAAAATAGATGTGATTTTTTCTGAAATTCCTATACGCAGAAACATGAACCCTGTCCTTAGCAGTAGAGACTCACAGTTTATGGGTGAATATTTTCTAACAATGAAAACGATAGATATAGCTGAAGCACATAAAGACAATTTAACATGTAGGTTACATGAAGAAGAACAGATATTTTTGAATTTAGTAGAGAATAGGAGACAGGATTTCCATAGAAGGGCTACTGAATCTAAACCCCAGATACCCAAATGGGCTGAAAGAGAAGATTTTATTGTAACTGGCAAGGCTCATGCTGCTATGTCCGTGGATCTTGAAAAGAAGGGGAAAATCCGTCTCCATAAGTTAAAAAGAGAATATAACAATGTATTCATCGGTTCCAGTGAATTGTGAACACAAATTCCTGATAATTGGGGGTTGGGGACTAAAAGGCGGAACTGATTCAGTATTTCCTGGAGTCTATTATATTTGTGGGACAAAGCTTATTTTAAGCTGCATGATCATTGGTATGGGAGTTGCTATTTCGGAATAGTATTCCCGAAGGTATACCATGTTAAAAGAATCACTGGAAGCAATGAAGACAATAATGGACTAACACAACATCAACGAGCTAGTTTTTCAGAAATTGTAGCAGATATATTTAGTGCATTGATACCTTCGGTGGGGGTAATTCTGAATTCACAAAGAATTTGTAAATTGTCTACAGTGGTGGATCGCTTATCGACTGACACTACTGGAGGATTCTTACTGGTCAATAAAGAATTAGTTGCGATAAGATTAATGGTTTTACAAAATCGCCTTGCTCTTGATATATTATTAGCAAAAGAGGGCAAAGTCTGTACAATGCTGAAGGCACAACATTGTTGTACTTACATACCTGATAAAAGTATTGAAATTGGAAGGTATGTCAGAAATATTACTTATTTGGAAGAATAATTGAAACCACTGGAGGTTGATAGTGCATAGAAAGGACTAACTGATGGTCTCTCCTCTGTAGGTAGTTGGCTTTCCAATATAGGAAAAAGTATTGTAGGTAAAGTACTGGTGCCAATAATGGGAATATCACTACTGATGTTGGCAATAATGATATGGTGCAAATGCTGCAGAAACAGAAAGTGGCATGCAGTCAATGAGAAAAGAAAGAAACGAAAATACAATGAAATTCAACTTGAGGAAATGAAAGGGGGTATTTACAAAAGAATGAAGGGTTTCCAGAAGAAATGGGATAAAGGAAATCCTAAAGTAATAGAAGAAATTGAATTGGGAGAATGCTAAAGTTGGCATCTGGTTCCGTAATTTGTGATGGTATAAAATACTATCAAAGAGGGCATTGATGGAGCAAGGTTGCATACGTACTGAAAATTGCTCAGATTCAATCCTTTTGCAATAACATGTAACTTATTAATCAACATGTTTTGTTTTACTAATAATTGAATTTCACAACATTTCTAGTATCTAGGGGAATTTTGTTTATGTAGTTTTACTAACAGTAACCCGAGTGTCCTAATATGGCCGCCGAAAACGCGGAAATCTTTCGGCGCATGCGTCTGCTACACCTACGTAGTGTGACGTATCTGTGCTGGAACTCTTTGCAGCTGCGCACTAGTGCCAAAGATGGCCGCTTCATTTTTCACATATTAATGCTCATGCTCCTACTCAAACTAAACTATGTACATCCTGCTTAACTACTAATGCTACAGTTAAAATAAAGTAATGGGGATAGAGTAGAAATAAGTGGTATACAGTGCATTCATTTATTCTTGTATTCTAAAATGTCTCTCTTTGACTTCATTGATAGCTTGTATTTTGGGCCTGAAGGGAATAGCAAACTCCATTTTGAATCACTCAGTCATGCGCAGATGACATGGAGATCCTCAAGCTCCTGACATTGAATTGATGCCAGTTCCCATCTTATTCTGCGACGTTCATGGGAATCGTACCTGCTGACCCGGAGCAAGAGGAAGAGAAAGCACAGGACGTTTATACATTGTATACGAATTGAAATAATATTGCTGGCATGAATAAAAAGCATTTGGAAGTAAAATTATGGGCGGGAACATAAATCAACTATATCGAATAGAAATGATTTCATACTGGTATGGTGTGATGACCTCTCCTCGTCTTTCTGACCAATCAAATGAAGGGAACACATAGAATTTGCAACATTTAGTGGGTGGTACACACTCTGAAATGGTATAACTAAGGTAGGCTTAGTTGGTTAGATTGTCCGACTTGTCACAGACCTGTCACTGACCCAACGTATGCTGAAGGAGAATCGAGAGCAGAGTGCTAGTCAAACACTTTGACAGAACAATCAGGAGTTGTGCTGAGGTAGAAGAATTGATCTACCCAGTCGGAGTCCAAGAGTAGCCATAGCAAGGGGTGTGACGCTGATGTTGCACTTAGCGGAGGTTGCCTGTCCTGTCCTGTTGGCATTTGATTAGTCAGGAGCCTTTCTCTTGTCCCAGCCCGTGGCCAGGGTTGGTCTTCGCACCATTCCAGGTAAATATAATCTGTGTGGTATGTCCTTGTACCGTTTTCCCTTTTTCACCCTACCCAGGTACCAATGTCTAAAGGTATTTTCTTAAAGTCCTGCAAGATTTATGTTTTAATAATTGTTTACTTACTTGCAAAGTTCCTTTTTTCAATACTGTGGCCTCTGACTCACAAAATATTGCATTGATAAAGAGTTTAAAACCTTTCCCAAGTCTGTGGTTATTTTATGAAAGTAAATGTTATATTATTACCTATTATTCTAACTCCCTTGATCCTTAGAATTAGGACTTAGCGCACAAGTGACAAGGATTGGTAAATCATGGTGTACAGGTATAAGTCCTAAAGTGAATAAAAGTCTGATAGGCAGGAAGTTAGGTTGGATTACCGGTTTAAAGTGTGAATGTTTATTGGCCCAGGTGAGTATGATAAACTCAACTGGTAATCCCGTGCCATCACTACTACTTTGCACAGTTCTCCCAGTAGGTTACACCCAAATAGCATCTACGAACTGCCTAGGAGCGCCATCACCCTATTAGACCAACCACTGAACCTGCAGAACCTCCTGCTCACCCCCATGGTAGCTTGGCAAAGCAGTCAGGCTTATCCCAGAGGCAGTGTATAAAGTGTTTGCGTAACACACACCCATAGCAGTGACACACTAGGCACACCACACAAGGTTATATCAAAAATAACCTTTGTATTACTCATAAAACACATTAGAACGAAATCACATATATATACACTGTGCCTTCTGGCACTTAGTATGACTTTACAGGGATTATATACACTACAGGGCCAATCACGCCACTGTCATAACCATCACAATTCACAGTTAGTGAAAACAGCCAGTAACTACTAGTAAGGGTACACTTAGCACATTATTATACAAAACATAATCAGCAACAGTGCACCATAATCACTGATAAGGTGCACTTACCAGCTGTGCACTATAGCACATTACATTCCCTCAGCAGGAGCCTTACAGTAGGGGTCACCCTGAGCATAACACATTTATGCATAACATCAGCAGCCGTACACCCTAGTAACACCTACCACAGTGTACATCAAATTAGCCCTTCTCAGGCATAAACATAACTGTTTATAGGCATCAATCTGTCTGGGAGCCCACTGGCCCCCAATCGGCAATCCCAGCACCTCTGCGCTTACCACCTGGACTGTGCTGTGATTTCTGTGGAGGGCCCTTCCTCCACCAAGCCTCAGTGGCCTCCGTTGAGGTTTACACCAAGCTTCCAAGACATCAAACAAGGCCTTTGCCCCCAAAAGTAAGGCTGTGGGGCCAAGGGTCCCTCCGGCAGCTGCCCACTACCATCAGGGGCAGCTGCTACCCGGCCCATGTGTGGTGAGGCAGACTCGGCTTCTCACCTTGCTTCTTCCTCCCTCACGGCCATGGGGGGAAGCGCTGCTTCCCCCGGAGCGGAGCAACAAAAAGACTCCTGCCCCAATGTTGCGCTGTGTCCAGGATCCTTAAGAATCTCCCAGACCGCCATTTCCAGACTCCTGGAATGAAGACACTGGCGCCTATTCAGCCACGAGGACAGCACACTGAGCACCTCGCCCACAGCCAGGCAATGGCCAGACTTTCGGTTACAGGCACTTCCTGCGCTCAGCACCTGCTTCCACTGTAGGGGTCCCGCCCACAATCAGGCTGAGCCTCCACCTGACTTCCAGCCCGCTGATAGCTATGGAGCGAGGTCTTCATCTGCTTTTTGGTTATGGCGGGACTTCGTGATTTGCTTCAGTCGGGCAATCATGCCACACGAGCACCCTTCAGGGCTCCAAACCCCAGGGCACAGCAATCCTGGAGCGTGCTCCATGCTGCTACGAGCACAATGCCCTTCTCAGGCCCTCCAGGTCACGGGAACTGGAGCGCTTACCACGCGCTGGGTTTAGTGGGCAGATCAAAAGCCTCTCACCCACCCGGAGCCACCAACCGGTAGCAGGCAGTGCTTCCTTGCCAGACCTCCACGAGGGCATAGCTAGGCAGAGGTAGGCCAGCACGCAGGGCCTCCCAGCAGAGGGCAGCCCCTCCAACCCCTCAGGTACCAACTGGGTGCCACAGTGGTACCTCCTGGCCATCCAGCAGCCTGCCGGCCACAAGTCCCAAGTAAGCACACCAGCTCTTTACATGGGGTCACGGCCCCTATTTTTATACCCCATAGTGTATTTGTTCTGCCCTGGCACAGGGCACTGGACCTAGTCCGAACTAGTTCTGGGGGGCACGTAACACCTGCACAACAGTCCCCATTATTAGTGTAGGCTCTGTGCCCAGACACACCATAGGGGGAGGAGACAGCATTGTGTAAGGCAGGCAAAGTCTTAGTCAGGGTCAGGTGCTGCTCCTTTCACTACTCCAAATGCAGATCGGCCTTATCAGCATAACGCTGACTCACCCAGCTCCTCTGGAGCCACTGCACCTCCTCAGCCCCTGTCATCCAGAGCCAGACATGCAATACACAGCAGGCAGACACAAAGACATGTAGCACACAGAAATGCCCACTTCCAAAAGTGGCATTTCTAAAATAGTGATAATAAATCTGTGAACACAATTACCAGCATTTATTGCCACTGTTCCGAACATACCAAACTTGGGCACGCTACTCATCTCATGTCAGGAATTATCACTGAAACACATATCAAGGAATCATTAATACATTCCTATGAGAAGGCAGCCTCACAGGAGTGATTTTTAGTAATAGGGGAGTCACAGACGTGGCAACCACTTTATGTGCCACATCACAGTGGCAGTAAACTGTGTTTGCAGGTCCTGCAATGGCAGAGGCCTGAGACAGGTGTGAAAGGCAACTTTGGGGGGTGGCACAAGCAGCGCTGCAAGCCCACCAGTAGCATTTAATTTACTGGCCCTGGGTATATGAGATACCACTTTACAAGGGACTGATAGGTAAATTAAATACACCAAACAGGTGTAGACCAATCTTACCAAGTTTACCATAGAGAGCACATGCACTTTAACAGAAGTGATAAAATGCCCAGAGTCCTAAAACCACCAACAAAAGGTAAAAGAAAATATCAGGAGGAAGGCAAAAAGTGCTGGGATGACCCTGCAAAAAGGGCGAATTCTAACACCATCCCCTTCCAGCCTAAAGCCAGGGTAACCCATCAATACCTTGATGGACTCGCCTGCTTGGGGCGATAGAACACAGACTAATCATAATCATCTGACCTGTTAACCATGTAATAAAGTAAACATTGGCAACGTTATTGGCAACGCCAACCACTAATCAGTGGTTGGAAGACCTGTATAAAAAAAACAAATAAAATGAAAAGTAAATTGGGAAACCATGTTTTCTTCAATTTAAAAAAACCCATAAGCAATAAAAAATAAAAATTGAAATCTAAAGAAAGTAAACATTTTAAAGTATGGTTGGCATATATTTACAAAGAAAAGAAGGTTGAATGTGCGTATCGTATCTGGCACCAGTGCACTTGTGATCAGGCAGACTATCAGCACTCACAGATAAGGAGGGCTGGTGCATTGCCCTAAACTACAGCATGCTGTGGTGGGCAGAAACAAAATTCTATTGACACTTGACCAGACCAAAGGATAAATAGACTTATCAACATTCATTGTATGTATGTATGTATGTATGTATAAATATATGTATTTATGAGATTGTTTTAAAATATGAGGCTGCAAATGTGAGATATAGTCATGAAACTAGGAAAAAAGCCAAGCTCAAGCAGAATATGCTGGGTCTGTGATTGCATGTTCATAAAAAGTTATCAAGGCCTGTTGCAAAGACACAGGAACCACAGAGAAAGAAAGGGCATTAATCAATTAATGCAAATGTTATGGAGTAACCAGATTTCTAATGTGCCTTTAGAGATGATTGTAGCACATATTCTAGAGCAGAGCCAAGTAGCCAATTTCAGCAGATGAATGTGTGCTAACCTTTGCACTACAGTTCTTAAGAAAAATTATGCATTTGTTGTGAAAATTGTATTGAGTGAACAATCTGCAATTAAAGTATTAAAGTACGTTAGATGACAGCTGCTGACTTAAAAGGTGATGCCGTGGCACATGTTAGTTATATCATTAAAGAAATATGTGTATAAGGCTAACAAAAAAGAGTGTAATTGGAGTATGTATCATAGTTATAGGTTGCATAACTTTTTGCACCCTGAACAGTATTTTTCTTGGAATGTGGCCTAACCATGACATGTCTAGAAGGCAAACATCTTTGTCACACGGTTGTGCATTCTTTAAGCTTGTAATTACATTTTATAAGACATGAGGTCACTGGGGGGATAAATAGTTACGGCTCCATTTTCTCTTCAGCTTTAACAAAATAATGCTTCAGTGTTTCCCAAATCAGGACTACACCAAGTGTACATTTTCCCCCAGAAATTGAAGATAAATAACTTTTGACTTGCAATGTTATCAAGTGCCTCAGTCAGATGAGCACCTAGACCTGAAATAGATTTGTTTCTGCTAATATTGCCCATGGGGTGTAACAGTTCTACAAATGTGTCATAGTGTATCTGGTTGCATTCTTGACTCATGGTAGTGATGGAGCAAGGATTCAAGAAAATGAAACTTGCTCAAATTAATCTCTCATTTACAGGTACTAACCACTAGAATACAAAAGAAATGAAAACTATCATGTGAAGGACATTCACATATGGGGAAAAGAGCTTTAAGCACGCTTAAATACCGAAGAATAATTTGCAACACGACCGAATTCCGCATGGAAACGAAAAACGTTTTTGCACATGTGTGAACCAGAATTACGTAAATAACCATGTGACTAACCCGTTTGAGAGGGAAAACTCTCACGCACGCGCAAGAGTTACTAATTGTTAGTCTGAGGCACCGCGTGCCTGGCATATGCTTACCTGAAATTTAATAGAAGCTGTTGCTGCTAATGCTCTTGCTTAAAGAAAGAAAATATAACATGGGATAGAGTAGAAGTGGGTGGTGAACAGTGATATTCACATATTTGAGAAATTAACATCTGTTTGTGATTCCTTTATTATTAGGGGCCTGATGTGATAAGCCAAGGGAAAAGATGGTGGTAAAAACATAAACAAACTGAGTCTGCGCACTAGAGTTATGATGTGACCCGCTGAGCGGACTGTTAAAAGGCTGCCAAGAGCCAAGGACAAAAGCCATGAGAACTCTATTCAACTGTAGAACTGCATCTGAATTTGTACCTAATCTGTTACTTTAGATGTGTGTGAAAGGAAACTGAACAGATTAATAAATCAATTTAATGGGAAGGGTTTGTTAAACAAAAGGGTTCATTAAGAAATTGAGTATGACAGCATGAGATGATGACAACTCCCCTGCCCCTGCTCAATCACAGTCCATGATCCACTGATATTTACAACGTTTGAGGGTGGAACATGCAGAAATAAAGAGTATAACTAGAAGTGATTTAAGTTGCGAGGGTCTGTCGTAGATGCTGAGTGAGATGTTGGCGAGAGCTGCTGCTGAAAAGAAGTGAACAGACTGGGAAGATTCATTCCTGAAAGACAGCCTGATTAGATTGAAGATTGCGGAAGAATATCGAGGAAGGAGAGAAAGAATAAGAGAGGGATGCGCTAGAGAAGTTTTAGTATTATCCTATCCTGATCCTGTCCTATAGTCTTTGTGTCCTGATTCTTAATCAGGAGACTTCACCAGTCCTTTGGCAAGAGGGTTGGGTTTCTCGTTCCATCATTGAGTAATTATTATTCTGTCTTAAATTTGCATATCTTTTGCAAATGTATGATCTATTATGTCTTTTGTCTCTTCATCTATCCACTCTCATGAATTGAATTGTTGAATGAGTCTGTGATTTGAATGTATTTGATGAATTACATTTTCTCCCATGTAAGTAGATGGAGTCTGCACTGTGAATCTGTACAAATGAGCGTTCATTTTGACTGAGTTATTAGAAAAAATTCACTGAATCTTACCCGGAGTCTGTGGTTATTTCATTGAGAGTTATAAGTTAAATTAAATAATTTGTTAATATCACCATCAACTACTTGACTAATGGTCCATCGACCAAAGGAAGAGTGTTGATCTGTGAAGATTAGTTAGGCATTGACTAATCAAGATCAAAGTGAATATAAAACTTGACACCCAGCGAAACAGCCAGGAAACTTGAATGTGTATATGGGCCCATTTGCTAAAAGTTTGTTGAATTGTGAAATGTTTATCTCTGGCCTTTCTCTGGATCAG
Organism: Lissotriton helveticus; assembly: GCF_964261635.1. Classification (NCBI taxonomy): domain Eukaryota; kingdom Metazoa; phylum Chordata; class Amphibia; order Caudata; family Salamandridae; genus Lissotriton; species Lissotriton helveticus. Next base: position 263,623,855 of record NC_136071.1, read on the forward strand.
TAACACAACAGCAAAATGCAAATATGTGATAATATATTGCTGTTGCAAGTGGGTTAAGTCCATTTAGTATGCCAAGATTGTTTAGCTTTTTGATCATGTGGTTTTAGACCTTTATTGTCGGTGAATCTCCTTACCTAAATCTCATTCCCAGTAATTTCATGGTAAATTGGATTGTGCCTGTTTACCACCTGTGTCTGCCTTTTAAGATCAGTCAGCTGCGACGGAGCTGGTGTAAGGGGCACTAGGCTGGTTACACATGAACGTGTGAGCACATGCATGTGTGCACAGGTACAGGCTGCATGTGAGAGACTACTGTAGTGCTCAGCGTTGTAGCTGTAAACAGGTAACCTGCCACTGGCAGTTTTAAATAGCAAATTTGACTTGTCAAAAATACCACTTTTAACTTTTAAATATTAATATTTAGCCCATATGCAGGTCTTATTGCCCACAAAGGCAGGGTATAGAAATGTAAAAGTAGGGCTTGTAGAAATTCATGTTGAACATATCTTTACATTGAAGTATCCCCGAAATCGATTTTCTCTTTTGTTGTCAGAGGGAATCTTTGGACTACATTGTTACATTTATTAATACTAAATTTGGAGTGGGAGCAGCTAGAAATCTACTGCTTACACTGTTGAACTGTAATTTAAAGTCCTCTTTAATGGTGAGATTGGATTACAAAATTTTACCTTAAAAATGCCACCTTTCAAAAGTAAGCGAGGAGAACGAGGAGGTTAGGCTGTTGACATCGGCTTCTTCATGGTAATTAATCTTGCTGGACGTGGGAGAAGAAGGGATGTTGTTTGGTTGGAGGTTGGGGTATGAGTTTAGAGGGAAATTATTTTCAATGGAAATCATAGTCTTTGAGTTCTTTTGTGTTGTATCTGGGTCTTGTTGAATGTGAGCATAATTGCATGTAGTGGGTTAAAAAATAGGAGTGGTATGATTTACTTTTCACGATTTTCACGAGTGATTTTGCGAGACAGGATGGGTTGAGGATAAATATGGGAGTGTTATTTAGTCAGGAATTAGCTCAGGGCAGGGTTTGTGGGAGGGTTGGGTTAGAACATAATTCATGGCTTTAGTATTTAGTTAGGTATTAGTTCAGGTCTTCTGTGAACAGTCAGTTCAGTTGTTTTTTGAGTTATTGCAGTGACCCCTGACGAAGAGTCATATTAGACTCGAAATGCATTGGGAAATGAAGTGATGAGCCTATTCTGATGTACATTCCACTGTTTGGATTACGTGTTGCTGTGAAAAGCCTGGACGGGCACGCAGTATTCATTTGGAGTTTTGAAAATAAAATTCAAAAAGTGGCATGACGCTGTCTCAGCAGTTATTCATCAAGCTTGTAAGAAGAAGCAGATGCATTTGGGTTTCTAATGATAAACATGGCTTACGAGTAATACATGGATTAATGAGGGAAAAGTTCCCTATCTCGCATTGCGACAAAAGGGCGCGAGATGAGTGCTCTGACCTATACCCTTCAAAAGTTGGCATTTTTCTACCTAAAGTTTCTGGGAGTGTCCAGCTGTCTGGGCTGGTGATGGTTCTCCCAATAATAAATGTGCATTGGAGCATAAGTGTAGAGGAAGTGGGTCTTCCTGACAGGATGGCTAGAGAGGTTTTGCACCCTGCCCTGATTTCACTTCAATGGGATACTCCCCAGGACACACAAAGAGGCCTGACACCAGCCTTTTGTTTCACTAGCCAGGCTAGAGCCAAACTCAGGGTAGAGAGAATTGACCAGGACCAGTTTTAGGTTCAGACAAAGGGGTATCCACCATCCACAGGCTGGATTGGGGTTAAAAGTGGCATCCCAGAATATATAGGAGAGCAAGACTTTGGACCTGGACTGCAACAGGGGCAACACGGCATGGACAGCTGGAAGACAAGCTCCATGATGTCCTAATGGTCTGAGAAGCGGACCCCAGGACTAATGTGTCTCTCCAGGATCAGTGATGCTGGTTCCCTTATGTCCACTGATAACCAGTTAGGAAAATAATTGGATTCCACAGCCCCTCCATATTATCTACAAGGTGACCAGGATGCCATGGGGGCTGTTGAGGGCACATCACAGGAGTAAGCTGAGGAAAGGAGGCATTGAAACCAGCTCCCTGCAAAACATGACTCTTGTTAGTCCAGGAGGAAAATGCTCCTGGTGACTAGAGCATATCACCAGGAGTAAAGTGAGCCCCAGACTGTTGAAAACAGACCATTGGGGCCCAAGGTATGCACCTCCTCAGATGCCCATATAAACATGTTTAATAGTGAACGGAGCATGTGGGCTCCACTGCTATTTCTAAATTTACCTCCGGGGTGGGTCAGTGCATAGGCAGTCAAGGCAATATGTTTTTAATTATTTTCCCAGGGAGGGCGATGCATCAGTCCACCCGAGTCTATTTTGGCCCGGTTACCCCATCTCCTGGGTCCTGAAGATGTAGGAAGGGGCCTGGGATCTCATACCCTGGTCCTCAAGTCAAAAAAGGAAAGGGGAGCACTGTTGCACCCCCACAGTAGGGGTGGCATTCCCAAGGCTCCAAATTATTTTCTACAGCCTGGGAGTGCAGCAACCTCTATTATATGGTTCTATGGCTGCATTTTATGAGGCATAAATGTGTTAAAGAAATACACAGACACATGTTCTGTTGATTTTCAATAGCTTATTGGCAATATATTGCTGCAAGGGCTTTTGATGAGCTTTGCAATGCCTTATTGATAATAATGATTGCCCTCAAACATGGTTGTTGATTTCAGTGGTGATTTACATGTGGTTATTAGTCTTGTACTGTGGTGACCCCTTGAGAAAGCCAACAGGCTTGCCTTATATAGTGATATGGTGACCCTGACAGATGCAAATTTTCCTGTTTTATTTAGATATGATCCCCCATAAATAGTTATGTTCTATCTGGTATAGGTAGGGTAGTACTATGATTTTTGATGTCAGGAAGAACTTGGGGTCCAATACAATTTCAGAATGTCACCTAAGGTATTTCTATCTACCTTAGGACTACCAGAGTGGCTAGTTGGCTGTCCTCCTGTTCTGAGCCAAAGGGAAACAAACTGCTCTAACAACTTGAACCCTCCATATTTATCATGCCTGAAGTAAGGCCTGCCCACCACATAGTGCTCAGCAAGTCCTGGACTTCTGGAAGTGGTGCTAAGGGTGTCTAAAAATCCTAATGCCAAAAATTGTGACTGAACCTTTTCAGCCAAAAAAACTCCTCTGAGAACCGCATGGAGACTGGGCCCTACCTCCTCACATATATGCCCAAGGTGCATCGCCGGTCAGTACAGTACATTCCACAAATCCCGTTCAGTGGCACCTCGCAGAAGGAGTATCTGGCCTTGTGAAGCCCTCATCAGCTATAACCTGCAGCTTCATTCCACTGTAGATTTTTGACTTCCAAGAACGAGAATAAGTCCAAATATAGAAATCTTGACTACATCTTCATCCAGAGGCTTTCTGGTGATGGCACCTCCTCCTCGGACACCACTAGCTGCGTTGCCCAGCTGAACTTTATCTTCTCAGACATTTTTTTGCAAAAATTCTTCTAACTCTGAAGGTAAGCAGAGACTGTGTCCAAACCACCATGTGTATCTGAATGGTGGTCAGTCATAACTTTTGACTTTGGCCTGGTCTTGCCCCAATACCTGTCCACCAAAGTCGCTCTGATCTTTTAGGCACTAGTATTTACTAAAAGCCTTTAAAATGTACAAGTCCTGTCCTACTGACTTTTGCTGCTTTTGCGTCAAATAATGTATTAAATGGGTGGTCGGCCTGAACTTGCAACTCTCTCCTGGTCTAGTAGGACCAGATGACCGTGCATAGTGCTTTTTGTCACTATATCTACCTTAAACTTTCAAATTGCTTATCTCTGGTTCTACTGATTGTATTTTTGCTGTTCTGGTATCATTTTATTTATTAAACTTTGCTATATTTTTCTAAATTGGTTTGGAATTTCTCTTGTGTTGTATTTTCACTTTAATATTATTCAAGTGCTGCATGAATACTTTACACATTACTTTTAAGTTAAACTTGACTGCTTTTTTTTGACAAGCTACCAGGGGGTTAAGAAAAGGATAATTTATTGAATTTTTGTGGTTCACAGTCACAAGGATTGTGGATGTTGCTTGAGGAGGGCGCACACACCCTTCAACCAAAATTTTCTAACATTTGTAAGTTATTGCATAGCACTTAGTAGTTGGTGTATAATTAATGTATCAATGCAAATCCATAGGGAGCTAATTATACACCAATCAATAGACAGTATTCATATATCACATTTTAAGTTAACTTTTTATTGGAAGATGTACACACATAAAATATAATCTCTCATAACACCGCCATCTTTTCAATTGTGAACAATTACATCCAGTTAAATATTATCCAACATCAAAGAAGTACTCTGATTTATGTAGTTCAGTTAAAAATGCAATCATCATATTGAAACAGAATTTCAAACGACTTTCTAAAATCTTCCTGTTAGACTTGGCATCTTTTGGAGTGTTCCCCCTGACTTTTGTACTTTCTGACCTCCCGGTTTTGAATCTGTTTTTGCTGGCGTAACGTTTCTGTGAACTTTTCGCACTGTTGATCAGTGGTAAAGTGCAGGTGCTCTGTGGAAATTGTGCTATGGATTAGAATTTCCATGGTTGAATATTTGATGTACTTGTTAGTCCCTATAAAAGTACCTTAGACCTGCCATTGCAGAGTCTGCGCGCAGTTTGTAACTGCCACGTCGACTTGGCCAGTGCACACACTTGCCAGTCCCCAACCTTCCCTTTTCTTACATGTCAGGCACCCACATGTCAGGCACCCACATGTCAGGCACCCGTAAGGTACTCCTGTGGGCAGAGTGCAGTGTATGTGAAAGGTAGGACATGCCCGGGTGTGTGTGGCATGTCCTAATAGTGAATTACAGCCAATTTTGTTTACCACTATTGCAAGGCTACCTGTTCCCCATAGGACAGAATGGGAGGTCTGTTTATAACATCTTATAAACATAACTGGCCCAAGGAATTCGGTAAGAAAATACAATTTAGTATGCCTGAACTCAAAATCTAAAGATGCATCTTTTAGTGAAGGTGATTTTTAGATTCTGCGTTTGAAAATACCACTTTTAGAAAGTGGGTATTTTCTTACTCAGTCATCCTGTGTGCCTCTGCTGGAATGTGGATTGCCTGTCTGGGTTTTGGATGACAGAAGGCTGGGGGGCCGGAGGGGTTCCAGATAGTCTAGGTAGGTCAGAAAAGGGCTGAATAGACCTGGGCTACGATGGGGGAAGAGGGGGGAGATTTCCTTGCACCTCGAAGGGCCAGGTCTGCCTCTGACTAATGCCGTATCCACCTCCTGCCAGGAATTCACACCAGAGAAGGCCATACTGGTTCTGGCCTGGCACAGACACCCTCTGCCTGAAAGATCAAAGTATTTTTGTACATAAATACTGGGTCCCAGACCCCTGAACTTTAGAACTCATCTGGTTCAAGAAGACTGCCAAGAAGAAGAGCCGGAGAAGCTGCGAAAAGGAAGGACTGCTTTGCAGGGTGCTTTGCTGGGCTGACCTGCAGTGGCTGCTTCTGTCTTGGACAGTGAAAGGTCTTGACTGGACTTTCTGCAACCTAACTTGTGAGTCTCGAGGTAGAGCTTGCCCCCTGTTACCGAAGTCTCTGGAACAGCAAAGACTGCAAATTCTTCAACCCGCAGCACTGGGGACTGTGTGTTTTGTGCTGCAACCCGAAAATCACCAACTAGACAATGTCTACGAGGCCACTGCCGACTCCGTGTCCTGAAGGCCCCACAGAAGGCACCACCGCAGCGCTGAACCGCAACCCTGGTCTCACTGATGATGCCACCACCGAGGCGCTGCTTGGACCGCAATCTGTGGGCACCGCGCTCTGCACCGCCTTGCTTTAAGAGGATGGCCTGGCCGGCCTGACACTGCCTCTTCCCGTGAGAAATCGACACCGCTGCTTGCACCATGGGTCGATGAAGTCCAGAAGGAGCAACTTTTCTGTGGATTTAAATTGAGGACTTCTCTAAGACTGGCCGTGACATCAAACATCTGTGAAGTCGATAGTGCCGCAAGTGTGGACTGTGAAGGACACTTAGAGGTAAGGGGGTGCTGGTGATTTCTTCCGCCCCTAGTGTGAGGAGGGTGGGGCGCTCTACTGAGGTGGGGCGTTGTTTCCTAACTCCCAGGGTAGCGGGGAAGAACTGGCACACTGCGACGCCCTGTCACGCCTGATCACACCACACAGTGCATGATTGTTAAAGTGGGTGGATGTACCTACTCCACAGACTTTACACCCAGAAGTGACCAACAGTACAGGTGCTACGTGTTCCTACCTATAGGATTGGACCACAAACTTTAAATTTGTCATTTGGCAGGGAGAACCTGAGAATTACAGGGGGACTATTAAACTCTGCAGACATTTATTTTATTCACCACTGAGGTGCAGGCTATGGAGCGCGAGCCCTATTTACTCATCAAACTGGGCCCGCACAAATAACAACAAAAGACACGACCACTCAAGGAGAGTCTATTAATGATAAACTGAAGCAGTATGAAAAACTTAAAAGGAATGAGATCGCCAAGTGGTGGGAGGCAACCTCACTACAAAATTATATAGACCAGAACATGGTGCCCAGAGGTCTAAGGATCTTCACAACTCTGACTTATGAGAAACCGAACCCTCAAATGCTAGAGGAATGGTCCGCCAACTCAGCACAAAGTTCAAGAAGAATGCTAGAAATTCTTGTAAAATATGCCTGGTTGGATCGTGAGACATTGCTGGAAGAAATCAAAGCACTCATGGAACACCTCAGTAAAAACATGGACTTGGAGAAACTTAATAAAGCACTAAGTGCGATTAAGGACCACCTAAAGAAACACAAGGAAGATATAAAAGCGCACAAACAAAGAAAACTGACTTGGGACTACAATGATTATGACAGTGGGAGAATAATACATTTCAGCCACAAGTATGTTATGTTAATATGTTATGTTATATTAATAACCTTATATATAGCGCATGTGCACCCAGTGGTTTCATGGCGCTGACTAGCAGAATCCCAGGTGGATAAAAGGATTATGCCTAGGCCTGAGTGAAAAGCCAGGTCTTAAGCTATTTCCTGAACATTAAGAGGTCAGTGCAAGAGCGGATCTCCAGAGGGAAGGAATTCCAGAATCTGGAAGCAAGGGTCGCAAACCTGCGTCCTCCCTGACGTTGGAGTTTGAAAGAGGGGGTGACCAAAAGATGAAGATTGGCGGACCGGAGGTTACGGGAAGGAATGTACCTGGGCAGAAGAATGTTAATGAATTGGGGACTGCGGGCATGAAGAGATTTGAAGATGATACATGCTGTTTTAAATTCTAATTGGGGATGCGGTCGCACACTACTCACACACCAGCGGTATCGCCCCTAAGGACTATGGTAAATGTAGTTACGTGTTCCGCGATGCATCTTCTTTCGATTCTCTGCTATCTTCGTTGTCTTCGCCATCCCTGGACACGTGTTTCGGGGCATCACCCACCCCTCGTCAGCAGGGATAGGCCGTGTTCTGGGGTTGCCGGGGGCTGCCAAATATCTGCCAGGTTTAGTACCACTCAGGCGCGTAGGTGCGGGGTCCCAGGCTCATCAGCCAACTGCTCGAGGGAGCTTTAACATTACAATTGGGGGTGGGGTCGCACACTACTCACACACCAGCGGTATCGCCCCTAAGGACTATGGTAAATATAGTTACGTGTTCCGCGATGCATCTTCTTTCGATTCTCTGCTATCTTCGCTGTCTTCACTGTCTTCGCCATCCCTGGACATGTGTTTCGGGGTATCACCCCTCATCAGCAGGGATAGGCCGTGTTCTGGGGTTGCCGGTGGCTGCCAAATATCTGCCAGGTTTAGTACCACTCAGGCGCGTAGGTGCGGGGTCCCAGGCTCGTCAGCCAACTGCTCGAGGGAGCTTTAACATTACAATTGGGGGTGGGGTCGCACACTACTCACACACCAGTGGTATCGCCCCTAAGGACTATGGTAAATGTAGTTACGTGTCCCGCGATGCATCTTCTTTCGATTCTCTGCTATCTTCGCTGTCTTAAATTCTACTTGTTGGGAGATAGGAAGCCAATGGAGTTGTTTTAATAGGTGCCTGGCTGATTGCCAACGAGGTTGCTGGTGGATCAATCTGGCTGCTTGGTTCTGCACCAGTTGAAGGCGTTTACTGTGGAAAAGAGGGAGGCCCAGGTAGATGGAATTGGCATAATCCAGATGTGACAGTACTAAGGCTATCACCTCCTGGATCAAGACTGAATGGGTTAGCATCCGACTGATTTTCTTAATCCTGTGAAGCTGGCGTCTTCCGGGTTGTGTCCCGAGTTACCAGACGTGTTCCTCTGTACACGCTCGTTTCTTCGGTGATGGGTAAGCCTTACAGTATTGCCTCGTTGGTTTAGGTGACGGATTACTTATGTCACTGGGTCTTTATTTTATTTACATGGGTCACGTTTTTTTCTTACATATCCATGCACTTTGGTTCCTTACTTCACTTTTTTCCACACGACTATTTTCCACACGTTTTTTTCCGTTCACACTGAATGATCCCGAATAAACCTTGGTACGCTTGCTTATTTCAGTTACTTACCATTTTCTTCGTTTTGTTAACACAAGCAGTTACCTATCTCACTTTTCACCGCGTTTTCGCATGGAGTTTTCTAGATATGGAGGTTTCCTTTTTTTTCTCACTCGGCACATTTGTGTGTTCTCAAAGTTCCTGTGATTTCAGCGATCTACAAAGTGTTTCTGTCTTCTTTCTTTTTTGAATTATATCCCCCTGAAGAAGTGCTGTCATAGCACGAAATGCATTGGGGTCTTCCATTTCACCTTGTGTTAATTTGCTTCATGAATTTACAATGGATTCGCTTTAAAATGGATATTTAAAATGTGATAACAAGTCTTTTGTTTCTATGGATATCCTTTTGGATTTATCAAATGAATAAAGTATTTCCTGAAAGTTTATGAGCTTCATGTGATTTACCCTCATAACTACGCATGTTTTGATGCCTTGAGAGTACTCAGGACAGTTTCTTACTCTCAGTAAGACTTCTCTTGTAAAAACAGGAGGATACCACTGTGCCTACTTGGGTTTTCAATGACAGATCTTCATCGATGACTGCTCCCAGGCTCTTTACTGAAGTGGAGGGGGTAGGAGGGGGACCGAGTTCCAGAGGCCAATAGTGTGGACCCAAGAATATTTGGCTTTTGCCGTTAAGAACTAATTCGGTCTTACCGGGGTTCAATTTTAGATGATTAGAATCCATCCAAAGACGAATGTGCAGCATGGTATCCTGAAACTCCCTGATGGATTCGGGAGAATTGTCTATTGTAAAAATAAGTTGAAGGTTGTCTGCATAATTGAATGTGACGGCCTTGAACATTTCCAGAGACTGAATCAGAGGAACAAGGTACAGATTGAACAGAAGGGGAGACAACGAAGAACCCTGAGGAACCCCACAGGGGGTGCAGAGTTTGGGGGCAGTGAAGGGGGCAAGGCGTACCGCTTGAGTGCGGTCGCTAAGGAAGGACCTAATCCAGCTGTAGGCTGAGTTGCAGATACCGGCCTGTTCGACACGGTCTAATAAAATGGCAGTGTCGAACACGGCAGAGAGATCCAGTAGGACCAGCGGTGATAACAGTCTTGGTGGAATGAGCAGGACGAAATCCAGCTTGATGGGGATCCAAGTAATTAGATTGTTCAATAAAATTGGAGAGATGGGTGGTTACTTAGGCTTCCAGGACCTTGGCCAAGTTGGGGAGAAGGGAGGTAGGCCTATAGTTGGGGAGGATTGAGGGATCCACACCCGGTACAACTACTGCCTCTTTAAAGGCTTTAGGAACCATGCCCTGTGACAAGGAGGCATTGAGAAAGGTCAGGATGGGGGCGGAAAGGGCCGAAAAAATTTCCTTTAAAATATAAGGAGGTCAACAATCCCAGGGGAACCGGATTTTACCCTTATTAAAAGGGCTTGTAGGGAGTGTGCATTAAGAGGTGGAAAATGGTTGAAAGAGTAGGGGCTAGAGATCTGTGCAGGGAAGTTTGGTTTAGGGTCAATGACTGGAATGCTAGCTTTGATGGTAGTGATTTTATCAAGAAAATATTGGTTAAGAGAGTTACACAGATTTTGGGTGACAACCAATTTTGGAAGAGCTCTGTCCATGTTTTACAATTTATTAAGAATTGCAAAGATTTCTTTGGATTTGTTTTCCAAATGAGTAATTATGTTTGAAAAATACGAGGCTTTGGCTTGAGTGATGGCTTTCTTATAAGCTGCACGGGCGGCCAGATAGAGAGATTTTACTTGTGGATCATAGTTTTTCCTCCATTTTCGTTCCTTTTGACGGATATCTAATTTTTGGGCCCTCAAGTCATGGGAGAACCACTTCTGGGCATCCGAGTGGCGGGCGGTTTTGAGTCTTATCAGGGGGGCATGTACAGTACTCGCTGCTAGTAGCCAATGGGAGATGTTGGTTTCAGCCTGCTCAAGGTCCATATTGTCGACTGGGATGGAGCTAGCTAAGCTGTCCAGAAGTGCTTGTTTGTCAAGGGTGCTCCATTTTCTGATGAGGCCCCCCTCCGTTGCCGGGGACTTGCTACCAATCGAGATAGAGATGGTAAACTTGATCAGGAAATGATCAGACCATATGCAGGGACATATGGTGGGTGTGGAGATAGTAAGATTGGTACTCCACACCTGATCAAGGGTATGTCCCTTAATGTGGGTAGAGGAGGTAATGTGGTGGCAGAAATTAAGGCCAGAAAGAAGTTCCATTAATTCACTGGCCTGGGGGCCACCTAAATCATCGTTACACCAGTAATTGAAATCGCCGAGCAGGAGAATTTTTGTATAGTCTGTGACCACAGTGGCTAGTTGTTCGCACAGGGAAAGAGGGAATGAGGACATTCCATATATTGGGGGGGTCTGTAAATTAAAACGCAGATCAATGGGCCAGCCTTAGATTCAAGTTTAATGATTAGGTTGTCTGCTGCAAGGAGATTCAGAGCGGACATAGAGGTAAAGACATAGAGGCAGATTAGGATACCGGTTTTTCCGTTCCTCCGGGCCAGCGGAAGCCACCGCCGGCCCGGAGGATACGGAAAAACCGCAGCGGACCCACCAAAGACCCACCGCCACATTAGGATGGCTGGTGGGTCCAGGTTTACGTCCGCAGCATTTCCGCCGCGGTTGGCTTACAACCGCGGCGGGAAAGCCCTAATATGATGGCGGTGTCTCTCAGACACCGCCAGCCATATTAGGATGCCCAAAAAGAAATGCTTTTCCACGGCGAAAAGCATATGGAGCTTCACTGCCGGGGCCCGTTGCGGGCCCCCTGGGTGAAGGGGGGGTGGGGGGTGCACATGGGGGGTACCTATGGTACCCGCCTGCATTTGTATGCAGTAATCGGCAGGCACCGCGCGGTGCCTGCCGCTTTCTGCATACAAATGCAATGTATGCATTTTTAACATTGCGGTGGGTGCAGTTTGAAGCTGCACCCGCCGCAATGTTAACAATAGTGGATGTGACCCCCAAAATGGCGGTCACATCCTAATTGGACAGGAGGGAACTCCGCAGGCCATGCGGAGGTTCCCTCCTCCTCGATGGTCGCGGACGGACTCAAGTCCGTCCGCGATCATAATGAGCCCCATAGTCTTTATTAATGATGGCCGCTACTCCACCTCCCACGTTTCCTGGAACCCGGTCGGCATGTAGGATGTAATAGGAATCTGGAAGAGCTGCCAGGATGTCCGAGGAGGAGTCAGTATTGAGCCATGTTTCTGTAATAAAAAAGACATTGGGTTTGTCTGAAAGGAGAAACAGGAAGATATCTAATTGATGCTTGACTATGGAACGGGTATTAAGGTAGGAGATGTGGAGTTTTAGGTCAATGACTGGTGCTAAGATGGGCCTCTGGCTCTGACAGGGAGCGGTGGGCAGGAATTCTGATGGATTTGAGGGGTCTCGAAAGATGTCAAGATGTTTAAGATAATCAAGAGTAGTGGAACAGAGCGAGAATTTTGCCTGGTGTAATGATCTTAAATCTTCCGAGGAATAGATGGTCGTTTGAGCAGGGGAGCTGGCCCCTGGGCCCGTCCTGGCGCGGACAGGCACAGACGGACTTGCCTTTGGCGCGCCTTCAGCTCGCCATCGGCGCACCCGCTTTGCGTGTCCGCTGCGCGTCCGGGTGCATAAGGCCATTTTATCCTTGCGAGGGCGGTAGGGCAGAGCAACTAGTCCCTCAACCCAAATACTTCCCTAAGAAAACCCCCCCGACAGCACCTAATCGGCTGAGGGTGAAGGGAAGGCAACAATGCAGGTCAGTGATAAACAGTGCGAAAGATATTATTAAAACACAAGTTACAAATCGTACCGCTAAGCTATATTTCTGGCTTCCGCCTCAGGAATGAAATCTACTAATCTGCGCGTGTGGGCAGTAGCGTGTCTTTTATCCTTGCGAGGGCGGGAGGGCAGAGCAACTAGTCAGTCAACCCAAATACCTCCTTAAGATGGCGGCTGAGGAAAACCCCCCGAGAGCACCTAATCGGCTGAGGGTGAAGGGAAGGCAACAATCCAGGTCAGTGACGAACAGTGCGAAAGATATTATTAAAACACAAGTTAAAAATCGTACGATCATGAGTATGATCATTTATATGTACAAGAACAGAACAAGGTGACGTATGTTGATGACAATAGAGACACAACACAAACCGGAATGATCAGCACCAGTGAAAGCGAATCGGACGTATCTACTCACAGTATGATACCTGAACGACGCACTACTCGTCAACTTACTTTTTTAGACGAGTACCGGACTCTAAGGAGAGGCAGGCAAACAATGAGAGAAACACCTCAGCCAAAACCAAGAGGCCAGAGGGGACGTGTACGTGGCTGCGGAAGAGGAAACGCAGAAATCGCAGGACTCGTATCCGACAACGATGGGAAAAGAGGCAGGGGACGTGGCGCCACGGGAAACAACAAGGGACACGCCAAAAGAACTTACTAATGGATGAAGAAACGGTTAATAAAACTATTATTAATCTTTCCCCAAGACTTTTGAATTTTGATGAAAAAATGACCCTCTGCCTAGGACTGTCATTCTGTCCCTCATGTTCATCAAACTATGCCAACACTCGTATAGATTTATTTAAGTATGTCAGGAAGCTGAAACTTAAAAAGTGGCTTAAAATCAGAGGCAATACCAGCAACACTGAGTGTAATCGGCTTACTGATAGTTTTAATTATATTTTCAATATCAGTGATGCTGCAGTCCTTGACACTATATACGAACTAGGTCGCTCCGAGACCAACAAAGCTAGCGATATCACAACCACACAGTTACTAGCTGATTTAAACATTCCTACACACGCCTCATGTATGACTGAGTTTAAACCCACATCCAGTTTCATTCCCAAGTTACCTCATGACAGTATAGACACTGTCCACGTATCTGTTAGCAAAGCTCTTAATGATTCTAGTTAGAAAAACAAGAAACAACACTTTAGGCAGGATACCAACCTCACATGCAAACAGAGACTAGCCCTTAAGGCACTCATGGAGGACGACAGGATTGTCATCCGCCCAGCTGACAAGGGTGACAATGTTGTTGTCCTTGATTGAGAACTTTACATTGAGGAAGCTACCAGACAACTAGGCGATGGAAGGTTCTAAGAAACAGTCATCACTGAGAGATACAACTCAAGTATCACGTTGGTATGTGACCTCTTGACCATATGGAGGGACAAGGGTATTCTTACCTGGGAGGAATACCGTTACCTCAAGGTTGATTATCCCATTGTTCCTGCTCTCTACCTTCTGCCAATGGTACATAAGGATCCCATTAGACCACCAGGGCGCCCCATCGTGTCATCTAGAAGCAGTGCTGCTGAACGCATTTCTAAATACATTGACCATTTCTTAAGCGATTTTGTGGTGACTCTTCCAGTTACATCAGGGACACCAAAGATTTCCTTAATAAAATCAAAGACCTCAGGTGGGATGACGATTCATTGCTCATCACACTGGATGTCCACAGCCTCTACACCATTATAGACCACCAACAGGGACTTTAGGCATGTGAGCACTATCTCAAAACTAGATCTATCACATTCCAGGAACTTTCCAGCATGTTGGTGGAAATGCTGAAACATTGCCTCACAAACAATATATTTTTGTTCGATGACAATTTGTTCCGACAGGTGACAGACGCAGCCATGGGATCTTGTTTTTCTCCCAGCTTCGCCAATCTCTTTATGGGTCGCTGGGAAGAAGAGATAAGATCCCAACCCGATCTCAAGTCTGATTGGAAACATGTGTCGGTGTGGCTATCGACAATTTGTTTATCATCTGGAGAGGGTCGACAGCGGAGGCTGAAAGTTTCATTAAAAAACTCAACAACAATGACCACAATATCATACTTAGTGGCAAGATCAGCAAGACAGATATCATTTCTTGATGTCAGACTGGAAATAATTAACAACTCTGTCTGTACATCTCTGTTCAGGCAAACAACTGCAGGTAACAGCATCCTGCATGCCCTCAGCAGTCACCCAGACACCCTCAAGTGGAGCATTCTTATGGGGAACTGCTGAGGGCAAAAAGGAACTGCAACACGTTGGCGGCTTACCAAAGAGTAAGCTCTATCATCAATGCACGATTCAGGGACCGTGGTTAAACCAAATGGGTACTGAAAAAAGCCACAGATAGGGCTAGTCTCATTGACAGATCCATGACCATCTGGGAGAAACCTGAACAGGACAATGACAATGTTAACGACCAAACCAGAATGATCATGACTTTCAGCACAGATGCCGACAACATCAGAAAAATAATGGCAAAAAACTGGAAGATCCTCAAAAATGACAGCATTATAGGCAACAGTATACCAGACAGACAGAGTATCACCTATAGAAGGAGTAGAAACTTAGGAGACATGTTAGTACATGGCGACATCACCACCTATCCTCAGAAAAATCAGCATGGCCTCAAGGGTTTTTACCCTTGCGGCCACTGCAAAGCGTGCAACAACAGTACATCCAAAACACAGGTCCTCTACAATGGGATCAGTAAGAACTTGACCCAATTTTTGACATGCAGCACCACATTAGTCATTTATGCCATAGAATGTACTTGCAATTTATGGTATATCAGCAGTACAACCTGTATGGCGAAAACACGCATATTAGAGCATGGTAGAGCCATTACTAACTTCGACCTTAAGTACCCAGTGGCCAGACACTTTCGGGACAAACATTTGTCTAACACCAAAGACAGGAGATATTTTATCCTTGAACAGATTGAGAAAAATCTGAGGGGTGGCAACAGGGCCTTTACTCAGAGGCAAAAGGAGTCAAAATACATCATGGACTTCCAAACTAAGAACCCAGGTGGTCTGAATCAGGAAGAGGAACTGTCAATACACCTCAAAGAATAATTACCAGTTTCCTTAATGTTCATGTCTCCACCCTTAAGATTAGGATACGTCCTTATTCTCTCTCTCTGATTCTACGGCTGAGAGAACAGATGTTATTTTGCTATTATCATGTCTCCTGTATTTAGCTCTGTCTTTTGCGTAATAACTGTTAGTCTTCTTCTTCCATTCTTTTGACGAAGAATTTATTCACTGTTTTTTAATGTTGTTTAGTTGTATTGAGTAATACTACAGGAAGGTAGCATTGTTTTTAACCACCATTTCTCTCTCTCTTTTTTCCATCTCACAGGAGGAAAAGAATGGGTCTCCTCACCAGTATCCACCAGTACGGAACACCTACCCTTTTTTCTTCTCCTTTCTCCAATGAGCACTTCATCACCGTACAACTTGTGGGTAACGTGTTTTGTACATTTCAAAATCATCATGAGCATACTTTCGGGACGCATAGCACCGAGTTATTCACCCCAACAGTACGGTTCACATGCTTCGCTTTTTGCAACATTGAACTTTAACTGCATAACTGTTGTCCTGAAGCTATATGATTTCCCTTACACAAGACATACATGTCCTCTCACTTCCTGTATTTCGGGCGGACTGATCTGGGTACTTACCTCTCCCACCATGGAAATAACCATGCCACCATGGCAATACTTGGCACATTTTGTGGGTTGTCCAAGCATTTTGAGTACCTTCTCTACTTCACATCTTTCTCTTGTGTCACACATAGCATTTCACATTTGCGCATAGCATTATAGTCATTATCAGCCTCTAGGGCAGATTGGTCATTATGCTTGGCCTTCCACTGTGATCAGTACACCTCAAGGTGCTTCTGATTTGCTGCTTATTCTCTTTTGTACAAGCTCAGGTTACTGCCTTGATAACAGTCGCGTGTAACTTTATTGTTCACCAGGTCGCGCACACGAACAATCAGCAACGCGCTTTGATCAATCTTGCTTTCCTTTCTGCCTGGCCACACATGATATTTGAGAAATAAACTGTTTATATTTCAGAACAGTCCAGATGTATTAGTCAACGACATGTATCTGACCAATTTATTTTTAAATTCTAAAGCAGATTTGCAGACATGACATGTGCAGCCATTTTTATGCTACTATTGCTAGTTAGGCATTGTCATAGTCATTGTATTTTTCGCGGCCGCTGTGCTTTACATTGATTCATGCACTATGTTATTGCTTTAGAATGAACAGCGCGACTTCTTTATTTTATCTTAGTCCCGTTTCTATTTTCATGATAATTTTCAATATCAGTCGCCCACAGTGGTTGTAACATTCACGCGATCAAGCTTCGTCCTGAAGCGAAACGCGTCGTGAATAAACTTGGAGGTGAACGCCAGATTGTGCCGCGTTTGGTATTCCTGAGAGCGCGCTGAGCTGTATGTTTACAAGTGGAGAAAGAGAATAAAAAAAGTATAGAATTGAGGCATATTAGACTTACATATTTTCATTTAAAAACCTTTGAAATCCACTGAAAAAAACATAGGTTTCAGGCATGTTCTAGTTATAAATTAGCATTTAAAAAACCTTTGAAATTCACTGAAAAAAACATAGGTTTCAGACACGTTATAGTTAGAAATTAGCATTTAAAAAAAACCTTTGAAATTCACTGAAAAAACCACAGGTTTCAGGCACGTTATAGTTAGTTGGACATTTCACTCGTACAAAACCATAGAAATTCCGGTGTTATAGTTAGTTCAGCTAACTATAACTCGCGCCCCTGCAATGCACTGCTGATGACATCACATATTACATCATTCATGACATGGTCAGTGACATCACTGATGACATCACTGATTTTGTTTTTTTACACATATTTTATTGCCATTTATTGATCAGCATTGTACATACAAATCGTTACCCAGTCATTTAACGTCTCAATGACCCTGCAGACTGTCCTACCCATCTGGGCATTTGGTCTCTTGTTCACATCCCCTCTCGCCATGTGACTGCCCACTGATGACATCACTGATGACATCTCAAATGATATCACTGATTACATTACTGATCTCATCATCCAGTGACTGTGTACTCCTGTAAAGTTTAAATATGCTTTATATATATCAATTCCAAGGTGTATTGAGAAATGAATGGGTGTATGAGTGTCTTTATGGATGATTTACATGGAGGAGGGGAGTTTACCACTCAGTGCACCTACCACTAGTTCAAATTCCCTTGCCTGAGATGTATACTTTCGGCAGACATTGAGTCAGCAAGTAAAAAAAAAAGCCAACAATTTTAATTTTACAGTCCCTTCTGTTTCCTCACGATAACCCAATTGGCATTGTGAAAGGGATTGAAGTGGTGATTTACTCTTTTCTAGTATAGTGTCAAGGAACTTTAACAATGCTTCAGTGCATGCGTATTATTCTTGTACTCCCCATGGCAGTGTTTGAGGGTTTGTGCACCCTCCTGGGATGCACTGCTTGCACAAACCATCCAGCCCTCGGTCCTCCTTCTCTTGAAGGTCACTGATTTGATGGGAGGTTTTGTCCTCCTCGTGTGGAGCCATTCAGCCTAAAGGGACTCTTCCCACACACAACTGTGCGTACCCAAGAATGAACAGCACCGCAAGAATTGTTAGTTATGTCCAAACACTGCTGGAATGGGAATACAGTTACAACTTATG
Source organism: Lissotriton helveticus (assembly GCF_964261635.1). Lineage (NCBI taxonomy): Eukaryota > Metazoa > Chordata > Amphibia > Caudata > Salamandridae > Lissotriton > Lissotriton helveticus. The sequence goes on from NC_136071.1 coordinate 263,641,978, forward strand.
CAATTAATGATGAGGTCGAGTCAAGGAATTTATGCCGCGTAGGCGGGGCGGCCGCGGCGTGACACAGCGCGCATGTGGCTCGTGACGGAGTGGTTCCGTCACTAGCACGGAACGGGTTAAAGCCGTGGAAACAACACCATGTCACAGTCACCTCACATCCTGGCACTGTGCATCCTGCATGACTCATGACTTCTACATTTTCAGATTACCTATGTGCATGGGCATAGTGAACCCTACCCCACCCCTTGCTTTAGGAACTACAGCGAGGTGTAGTTCTTGATGGGCTTCTTCTGTCTGCGACTCTGCAGACAAAGGCTCAGCTCATAATGTGAAAAGGAAAGTAAATAAGTATAGGAATGTGTGAATGGCTGGATGGATTACTGAAAGGATGAATGAAAGGGTGAATGGATAGATAATGAAAGGATGGATGGATGAGTGAATGAGTGGAAGTATGGATGAGTGAAAAAGTAAATAGATGGATGTATGGGTGGAAGGGTAGATGATGGGCGAGTGAATGGGTGTATGGATGAGTAAGTGAATGGATGGCTGGATGGGTAAATGGCTGGATGGGTGAGTGAATAGATGGATGGATGACTGTACGGATGGATGGGGTGAAAGGGTGGGTTGATGAATGAGTGAAAGGGTGGATGAAGGGATGGATGAGTGAAATGATGGATAGAAGGGTATATGGTGGATAGGTTTGTAAATGGTTGAATATGTTTGGATATAGATGGGCACACAGATGGAAGGACAGAATGAATGGTGAAAGACTGAATGATGGATGAAAGAATGATTACACCTTGTAGCACCCATTATCTTAAGAAACATTCCTATACATTGACTTTCACGTTAAAATGAGTCATTGTCTCTATATAATGTGTGTGTGATGTAACATACTCCGACACCATGCCCTACATACTTGGGATGAGTACCACTATAAAAGAAATTAAATTCACATGAGAGACGGTCTAAGTGAAGATGAGGGGCACCAATGGAGGGTGGTAGCAGGGCCGGACTGGCTGGACCGGGCATCGGGTGTTTCACTCGGAGGCTGGAAAGGGGGGAGTGGTTTTGTTACTGGGGGCTGGCCCTGCAAAGCTCCTTGTATATCCAGTAGTTTTCAATCAACAATAAAAGCGGCATCACTTATATTCAGGTGTGGTTCACCATTGTCTGGGTACTAATGTACCTGCTGGAGCGAGATGCAAATTTTGAATCGTCTAAGGTAGCAAGCTGCGGCCACACTGAAAAACTGTGACGTGCATGATTGTCTCAACCTAATATAAGCTTATTTTGACTTGTACTTAGGTGGTTGTCTATTTACTTACTTATATACTATTGTGCGACCACCTCTGACGTGTTTGTAAAACGTACCTTTTGCCCCGAAGTTTTGTCCTGAATTTTGACCTTTTGTCCTGAATTGTTGTCCTGAATTTTGTCCCTTTGTCCTGAATTTTTACACTCACCGTCCTGAATTTGCACCTATGGCAGTTGGTCACCCTAACAATACTGCAGATTACGACTCACTTATCAGTGACACAATACTCCAAGTAAGGTTTCACTAGAGCGCACGCGATATACCTGGTAAGGTCTTGCTAATTACTTAACACAACTCTGAATGTGAGATTTCGCCAGAGAATGGACATGATCGAAGCATCTCTGATGAGTTCCCATGAAACACAAAACAAAACTTGAAAATAAATATGTCTGCCGGCCTAAAGTACAGGATCGGTGTAAATTGCAATCATACCCTGGACTACACACGTTTGACAATGATGCAAGTCAGGCACGCAATGCCCATTGGACTCGCAGGGCTTCAGGCCCCCCAGCCCCTGCCACCCCTCCCCCGTCGTGTGTGGCAGCCCGGGATGAAACAGCTCAGCAGCAATATATTACTAAGAAAGACACAAATGATTTTTAATTTCCTTCTTCAGTGAGCTTCACAAAAAAACACATTCCTCCCTTTGTGTCACTGTTACCCCGGATGTCAAGATACTGTAGACGTATACAGTTTTAAAAGCTACCTACATATTTAAAATCTTAATGTCAGCATTCATAGAACTTGGAAGAGCACTGATCTAGTGGACATGAATCAGCAGATTACATACCTAGCAAGCGGCTTGGAAAAGCCAGTAGGGCTGAGGCAGCATTAACGAATAGCCCTTCTTAAATGTCCCATTCTCTCTACAGTCCCCCCCCCCATTCCCCATGTCTCCGTTCACAGTACTGACATGGCCAAAGTGCCCTGTAAAATTATTTTGCAGTGCAGAGTTTATACTTTTCGAATTGGACTGTGTCTAGATTTATAAAGTACGTCATACACCTGGTGAGCAACCAAGTGCATTAGGTGAAGGGTATTAATAGAACAGCATGTCGGTTTATTGTATGGCTTATGAGGGACAAGTTTCAGTGCCATGTGTGTTGATCAGATAAAATATTTTAGATACTAACTAAGATATGGGTGCTTCTTTGATACACAATCACATCAGCACGTTTCAACTTACCTTGTAGTCCATTTTTAGGTCTCGGACTAGCAAAGGCTGCGCTTGCGCAGTCTCGCCCCGAGACTTTGTGCCCGATGTAGGTAGTACTTATTTACCGATTTTTAATTACCGAATTTTACCGATTCGGTAATTAAGAATCGGTAAATAAGAAGGGGGGTATGTAGGAACATCCAGATGTTCCATTTACCGAATCGGTAAATATCTGTATTTACCGATTTGGTAAATACCGACCGGTAATGCTCCATTCATTCCTATGGGCTTTGAAGCCCATAGGATTGAATGGGGCAATACCGGTCGGTATTTACCGAATCGGTAAATACAGATTTTGACAAGGGTGCAGGGGGTGTCACTTTGACACCCTCTAGCACCCCCAAAAAAGGTTCGGGGGCCATGTGGCAGGCATACCTGCCCTAAGGGCAGGTCTGCCTGTCATATGGCACAGGTGTGCATGCACACATGTGTATGCACACCTGAATCGGTATTTTAACATCAAATTGAATTTGATGCTAAAATACCGAATCGGTAAGGCTTGTGGGACTCAGAAGAGTCCCACCTACATACCAAATTTACCTAATCGGTAGAAATACCGATTCGGTATTTTACAGAATCGGTAAATTTACCGATCGGTAAATTTACCGATTCTGTAAAATATGTGTCCCTACATACCAAAGCTCAAATACCGGTCGGTAACGGCCGAAAATACCGATTTTCGGCCGTTACCGACCGACCTACATCGGGCCCTTTATGTCTACAGTATGGGGGCTTGAACCCGCCCCTCTACTCCATTGGCTGGCTTCCTAACCGGAGGCCAGCCATTGGAGGAGAGGGGAGTCACTCCGTTCAAGACGGGATTCGGGGGGGTGTTTTTAACTTTCTTTCTCTTTTCTTTCTCTCCTCTTCCCATTGGCTAGAATTTTACATTCTAGCCAATGGGAAGAGGAGAGAAAGAAAACCAAACCCCCTAATCCGAAAATGATGCTGCGTTTCTCTGAGGCATTTCTGCCGCGCCTCGGAGAAACGTGGTCGTGTGGAGCGCTCCTCTCGTTGAATCGTTATCTTTAGTAAACACGCTCCTTGCTCCTTTTGTATTTACAACTCAAAGAAAAGTTTGCACATGTCCTAGGCAAAACTCCTTTCTTGGTGATCTGCTTTAACGAAAACAACTCCGGATTCAAACTGAATTTCTCGCTGCAATGCTGTATTCTGTTTATATTAGGGTAGGGATGACGCACGGATATCGGACATGATGTCCTTTATCACGTGATCTTGAGTCGTTGCTATGGGACATTCCTCTAATGGGGCGAGTCACTGTCTGCGCGGAAGTGGCAGAGCCGGGCCCCAGGCTGAGCACAAGCAGCAAGGGTGTAAGGCTGCAGCTGCCATACTCTGGCCCCATGGAGGAGATGACGGTAGTAGGGGCTCTGTGGTGTAGGATGAGTAGGACCCAGACCAGCAGCAGCTCCTGAAGCCCTGCGCCCACAAGAGGTATGGACTGCTCTTGGGAGGAGATTCCCAGTGTTCTGGGGAGGGTGGCTGAACACAGGGCACAGAGACAATGACGGGCTCGGTAAAGCCACTCTCAGCCCCGGGCCACTGAACGTTCAGGGCCCATGGCTATGGGGTGTTTATTATTCGAAGAGATGGGAGGCGGGCGAGTAAGTCAGCAATTTACCCACGTTCGTCGCAGTGGTGTACCCAACTATAAAATACGATGCGACGATTTGGGGTTGGGTATAGGCTTATTCAGAATTTTAGACACTGTTCTTTAAGTTGTCTACGTGTTTCCAATCATTGATTTTTTTTGTGTGTGTATAAGGAGCTTTGGTATAAACTGGGAGCAGATCGATGAGTTGAACTCGTATTCTAAGCCCAGTGAGTTAGCTCAGGACGTTGAATATCTGCCGCAATGAACTGGGTGTATCCTGAGGTCATAGATTCCAATGGCAGTAAGGTGGCTAGGTGGTTTATTGCACCATTTACACTTGCGTGTGTATATAATCATAAGGCTGATTTTCCATTTTTGAGGGTTTCTGTATAGTGTGCCTCTTGTCTCTAGATTGATTTAAGTCCAGTAAAATTACTTTAGGACAGTTTTATATCTGATCGATCATCTCCAACATAAGGGCCTCTACATAGAAAGTACTGTGTGCGGGGAGTCTTTATGAACCCAGGCTACAAAAATTTGTTTGGCAGTATACGTTGCAGTTAGATCTTAAATTAAACATATTTTTTATATTATACATGTGTATGGAACAGGTAGATACGGCGATTCCCACAATCATATACGTTCTGGCCACGTACCTAAATAAGCATTGAAACCAAAGTCTGTGGGTTCCAATGTCAAAATGACTACATTTCAATATGTTAATGCTAAAATCTGTTTTTTCTATTGGGTGGTACGAGGCTAGAGGATTTTTAATAGTTAACACGCAGCTCATTGCACTACTCCACGTGCAAAAAATTGAAAAAGGTGCCTTTCAGCTTGCCCCAAAATGATTTTTTTCCAAGGAAAACCTGGATGGAATGCATGCACATTTGGTAAGGTAATTGGTATCTGGAAGTCAAATTTCTTGCTAAAAAGGGTCTGCTGTGAGGTACTAACAGATCAATAACTCTATGCAGATGAATGACTTCCACCTATAAACACAAACCACTTTGATAAATATTGTGTACTATTTTTGCTCTTCCTCTCCATCAACCTGCATCTCCCACAAAACCATACTCTTGATCACGGGTACCACTGGTATTTGTCCTGCACCCCCTTTCCATCACGACAAAGACATGGGGACTCGTGTCAGTGGGCCACCAAGCAGCTGGTTAAAATAAATGAAAACGTCTGTTTGTTAAAGGTCCCAAGATGGGAGCTGGGCCTGCTACTCTGCCTTGAACAGTCATCCTCCGCATTGCCTGGACAGTGAATGTCCATCCCCCCCTGGTGCGGCAGACAGGCGATACGCCTGTGTGGCCATTTGAGACTGCCCTGTCCTGGGGCTGCCGGTGGGGATAGCGGGCCCCTTTTAGGTTCAAAGCGCCGCAAAACACTTTCCCCGATGATGACTGCATGGCTGCATTGCAGCCCTGAACCACCTCTCATGCGGGCCCACAAGATCTATAACTCTACCAGCCTTTTCCCCAGAGTGGGGCATGGTAAAGGGAATCAGTGGGGCGCACAACGGCCACCCTACGCCGCCAGCATTTACTTTTAGTGCCTGGGCCCTGAGCCCACCGCGCTGCCGCTAATTAGAGCAGTAAGCATTTTCCGAGGAGCTTCTAACAGCCCTTAATGATGGCGCGGTGGCAGCGCTCGTTAGCTCTTCATTATTGGACAGAGACTTATGGAGTCTTTGCCATAGTACTTCTGAAATGTGTACGCTCTTTTCTTGGTCAGCAGAATTTAGAGAACAAGCCTAACCTGGTTTGCCACCCTAGTGTACTGTCTGCAATGAGCATTTCATGAGTAATGGGTGGGTATCAAATGGGCTACATATATCTCATGAATCGTGGCATTCATGCTCTAGATTAAAGATGTATAGTCGAGCGGTCACCCATGTGTCTTATGGGCACAGGAATTACCAGACTCTTAGCTAAAGTGGTGGGAACAGTTGCAGGGGGAGTCTGCAGAACATGGGGCTCTGTGTGTGTATGGGGCTCTGTGTGTGTGTGTGGGGGGCTCTGTGTGTGGGGGGGGCTCTGTGTGTGTGGGGGGCTCTGTGTGTGTGTGTTGGGCTCTGTGTGTGTTTTGGGCTCTGTGTGTGTGGGGCTCTGTCTGTCTGTATGTGGCTCTGTCTGTCTGTGTGTGTGGCTCTGTCTGTCTGTGTGTGTGGCTCTGTCTGTCTGTCTGTGTGTGTGGCTCTGTCTGTCTGTATGTGTGGCTCTGTCTGTCTGTGTGTGTGGCTCTGTCTGTGTGTGTGTGTGTGGCTCTGTCTGTGTGGCTCTGTCTGTATGTGTGTGTAGCTCTGTCTGTGTGTGTGTGTGTGGCTCTGTCTGTGTGTGTGTGTGGCTCTGTCTGTGTGTGTGTGTGGCTCTGTCTGTGTGTGTGTGTGGCTCTGTCTGTGTGTGTGTGGCTCTGTCTGTATGGCTCTGTGTGGGTAGCTTTTTTGTAGGTGGCTCTATGTGTGGGTGGCTCTGTCTATGTGAAGGTGGCTCTGTGTGGGTGGCTCTGTATGTGTGTGTGGGTGGCTTTGTGTGTGTGGCTCTGTGTGGGTGCAAATGCAATAGGTCTCGCATTTGAGAGCGATTAAGCTATTGGCATTGTAAATGACAATGCCATTTATTTATGTTTTAAAAACCAAAACATAAATAAAAATAATGTCATGAGCAGTGCCAATAGCTCTAACTTTAACAATGCCGAGACCATTGCATTGTAAATGCTTGTTCAAAGATTTGTGTCTGGAAGCGGGACCTGTAGCATCGCTCACATTCCAATTTCCTCGCAGCCTTGTCAGGTGATAGAGGGGAAGATGAAAACAATTGCTTAATTCGCCTGACCTAGTATGGTGGCGGCGGCAGAGTGGGAAGGAAGCGGCGCGAGCAGCGTTCCAGGCATAGGGGACTCGGTCAGGAGGTGACAGATATGGAGCGGCAGCAGGGATAGGGAGAGTTGGGGGGGCCGTTTCTAGGTGTTTTGCCACCCTAGGCGAGAATTGAGAAATGCCGCCCCCTCCCTTTTACTACGATTACTCCGCCCCGGTCATCCAGGATAGAAGAATTAATACATCAGATATAAAAACACTTGTATTCAACATTAAACAATAAAACACATCAAACATTATATAACTGAATAAGCACTGTTTATGATATTTGAAACAGGGGTGTGGAATTTAATAAAATGACTACTTGTCTATGGGAAAGGTTGCTTCATTAATCTACTTGTCCTGTAAAATAATCCACTTGTCCATTTGGTGTCATGTAGTGCAGCAAAAAATTATGGCTGCAATTTCATTATTTTAGAGCTTTGCGGCCTTCCTTTTATTTGATGCGTTTTTATATAGCGCAGACTTTACCCGAAGGTGTCAGAGTACTTCACATTAGGAACAGTAATGATACATGAGGAGAAAATTACAAGTGAAGAGATTACAAAGGCATACGTTAAGTTACATGAGGCAGAAGTAACAATTGTGAGCAAACAAAATACAAGAAGTAGCAAACGGTACATTACAGGAGGAAAAAGTGACAAGTGTGCAAGTCACAAAAGCGTACAAAGTACAAGTTGAGGTATAATACTGCAATAAATGGCAGACCTCACCCCAGCCTGGCACTGGCGCTCTTGACACCAGGCCCAGACAGTTAACTGCATTGCTGGAATGCATGCAGCTCAAGGAAAGGGGGGCCTCAGACTTTAAACTAGTGGAAGGCACACGCTCTTCGTGGCCTTCCTTGATCCCCTCTCCCATGCCCAGACCTCCACCCAGCCTTGCCCACATGCACAGTTGTGGGCAAGGATTCTATCACCTCACGGACTGGAGCCGAGGCCTGCCGCCTGGACATGGGGCCGTGGACGCCAATCACAATGCCCGCCATTTTATGACTTTTGGATTAGGGCCTGCTGCTGCAACAAACAAACAAACAATAACACAACCCACGCAGTCGTTGTGCGCCTGTCTCTGGAGCCCTGAGGAGCTCAGAGACTGACTCAGACTCAGACTCACAGGCCTCTTTTTAAATTAAGAGTAAGTACTGTACATATTTTGCACATTCGCAGCAGGCCTGCATGATGTTCGCAATAGTCGCTTCGCTCTAACTGCGTGGTTACTTACTCACCTGTGCTCGGGGGAAAGAAAGTCACGTCCACGCGCAAGTCTGTGCAGTTTGCAGGCTCCGAGGCTCATGCACTGCTGGCCTCTGTCAGATACTCCGCGCTACCACCGGCACTACTACTGTGAGACTCTGGGTTCTCAAGCCAGGCCAGCAGAAGCAGAGGAGTCGGAGTAGACGTCCGCTGGCCGGGACAGGTCTGTGTTGTTGTTGGGGGTCACTGGCATGTATGGGCCGAAAATTCATTCCGCACGCGGAATTGGCAGATTTTCCGCAATTTCGCGATTCGCGAATCTCGCGAAATTGCGGCAAAATCCGCGAATCCGGGAGCGGGACGAATTTTGTTCAGGAAGCACTTACAGGGTTACAGCAGGTGCCCAAGTTAAAGCTAATTTCTTTGTAACCATTCACAAAAGTGTTACAAAGAAATTAACTTCAACTTCGGCACCTGCTGTAAGTGCTTCTTGAGCGGCGCCTCGTTGCCTACTTGCAACTATTCTCTGACCCTGCTTTGACCCTCGAAGCAGGGTCAGAGAATAGTTACAATTAGGCAACGAGGCTCCTGTCACAAAAATTAAACCTTCGCAGGAAGCACTTACAGATATAAATCAAGCAGGTGCCCGAGTTGAAGCTCAAATTCAGTAACGCATTATTATAATAATCAGCCCAAGAATCTAGTGAGCACGGTCGATGCTAGGCAGGTGTGCTTTGTCCCCAAATCTACCGTCTACAAATAGCTGTAATCCGTAATGGAGGTCTAGGCATCCACGAGTTTCTCGAGCGCAATCCCCCTGTACTTCCAGTGACCAGGAGGCTGCTTTCTCCTCATCTGCTGCGCTGATCGGTCTCTGACCTTTATAAACAAGAGGCAAGTGAACTCGCACAGAAGCCCGGCCCCACACACACTAGGCTATGCAATCTCTTCCCGCCCTTTACCCCACTGTGATGGACAGCTCACTCGAGGGACCTCGGCGCCTATGGGCGCGGTGGCAAAGTTACAGACACACGGGGTCACTGGAGACAACTCTTCTGCAGCTGTAGTGTAGGAAAAGCAGGATACATTTACCCAACGAGGTAGCACTTACTGCTTTCTCCTCATCTGCTGCGCTGATCGGTCTCTGACCTGTATAAACAAGAGGCATGTGAACTCGCACAGAAGCCCGGCCTCACACACACTAGGCTATGCAACCTCTTCCCTCCCTTTCCCCCACTATGATGGACAGCTCACTCGAGGGACCTCGGCGCCTATGGGCGCGGTGGCAAAGTTACAGACACACGGGATTCACTGGAGACAACTCTTCTGCAGCTGTAGTGTAGGAAAAACATGATGCATTTACCCAGCAAGGTAGCATTTACTGCTTTCTCTTCATCTGCTGCGCTGATCGGTCTCTGACCTGTATAAACAAGAGGCATGTGAACTCGCACAGAAGCCCGGCCCCACACACACTAGCCTATGCAACCTCTTCCTGCCCTTTCCCCCACTGTGATGGACAGCTCACTCGAGGGACCTTGGAGCCTATGGGCGTGGTGGCAAAATTACAGACCCACTGGGTCACTGGAGACAACTCTTCTGCAGCTGTAGTGTAGGAAAAGCACAATACATTTACCCAACGAGGTAGCACTTACTGCTTTCTCCTCATCTGCTTTGCTGATCGGTCTCTGACCTGTATAAACAAGAGGCATGTGAACTCGCACAGAAGCCCGGCCCCACACACTAGGCTATGCAACCTCTTCCCGCCCTTTCCCCCACTGGGATGGACAGCTCACTCGAGGGACCTCGGCGCCTATGGGCGCGGTGGCAAAGTTACAGACACACGGGGTCACTGGAGACAATTCTTCTGCAGCTGTAGTGTAGGAAAAGCACGATACATTTACCCAACGAGGTAACACTTACTGCTTTCTCCTCATCTGCTGCGCTGATCGGTCTCTGACCTTTATAAACAAGATGCATGTGAACTCGCACAAAAGCCCGGCCCCACACACAGTAGGCTATGCAACCTCTTCCCGCCCTTTCCCCCACTGTGATGGACAGCTCACTCCAGGGACCTCGGCGCCCATGGGCGCGGTGGCAAAGTTACAGACACACGGGGTCACTGGAGACAATTCTTCTGCAGCTGTAGTTTAGGAAAAGCACAATACATTTACCCAACGAGGTAGCACTTACTGAAAGTACTCCAGTTGAGTATAGTGCAATTGCAAAACAATCCGCGATTTCGCGGGGAAATCCGCGAATTCACTGATTTTTGGTGAATTCGCAAAATTCGCCCATATTCAGCAGGTCCGGCCTGGCAGTCAATTCTCCTTTAGCCATCACCGCCACACACACAGTCCAGCCACTCCCCATGCACCAACAGCGGTTGATAACAATGAGCATGTTACATTGGGGGAAATGCAGGTGTTATAAAATATTTGTTAATAATGAGGGTCATTAGTTTGAATTTTGTATTACTAACTTGGATGTGTAGGTGCGCGTCACGCCGTCACCGTCAGTGGCTGCTAAAGCGCCGCTCGGGGATTGGACAAAATTATGATGACCAGGGCCGTCATTGGTAGCGCTATCCCGCGCTACTAGATTGATGGCCCTGGGGAGGGACCCGCACATGATACAATACTAGTGTGTAACACCCGCCCGCTCCTCTCCACAGCACCACTATCCACCACTAAGCTACGGTGCGCTCAGCGCTGCGTAGCAACAATGTAGTAGTACAAGCATAAAGCAGGTGCGCTTGCACTTCACTTATAGGTGCTGCTGCCCGTGTTTTTTGCCGCCCTGCACCTTTTGCCACCCTAGGCGGCCGCCTAGTCCTGCCTAATGGCAGAAACGGCCCACTGGCCCCACCTTTCATGGAGTGAGGGGACAATGGATGCCAAAGAGTCTCACACGCCATTCCTCACCTACCAGCAGGCCATCAGGAGAGGTAAGCAGCAGGCTGTCGGTTGGGAAGGGCTGCAGGTCATGGCTTCTATTTGGACTGAGGCCAGGGGTGCTCTAATTGGCAAGCGGGTGACACTGCACAATGAGTAATAGCAGTGGTGCAGATGATTTCTTGTGTGTGGGAACTAAGGTCATGAAGAGCGTGTGCGGCTCTGGTCTGACTGGAATTCTATCGCTCATGGAACTCTGCGGAATCACGCAGAGTTTTTTTAGTCAACTCCGTGGAATTCCAAGAAGTGAACTCTGTGAGCTCCGCCCACCCCTAGTTTTGAAGAAAAGTTAGCTTCACACAGGGAGATCGAAAGAAGACCAACCTAGTTGCATTCTCTCAAAGTTATATCTACACACAAAAGGGCAACCAGGATCATAAGAAAAATACAAGAAAACGACTAAGAGATCCTAGCCGTAAACCCAAAGATTTTGGAATAGATGCCTCACTCTCTAAAACTAAAATTACTTATTACCAACATTAACTCTGGAGGAATCTGTTGAGATTCCAACATACACCCCAGGGGGGGGGACCTCAAACTGTGTCCTGATACACCTATAGTAGAGAGGAGACTTATCAGAATGCTATTTGTGCAATACTTGGAACTATAGCAGGTCTCTTTTTTTTTAAAGGTGGAGACACTAGTATTTACTGTCCTTTTCAGCACTTATTACTACATATACATGTGTATATATATAGTTTCTTACTGCAAGTGTGTGACAATAGGATGGTCCCTCCTGCCAGATATGCAAGATCCCTGAAAAAAGTGTAATTAAGGTATGAGGCATGATTGTTAGAATGACACAAGTTACAACCGGTATTGAATAGTCACCTGCGTGCATCTGGTTTTTGACATAGTAAGACATTACGCATGCTTTCTCTTAAGCACAATCCACACAATGAATGGTGTTTTGAGTAATATGGTTTTTAATAGCAAAAATAAGGAAAATAATTTTGAAAAACAGGGTGATTCTGTTTCCTGCTGGGTAATAAAGAACAGGATTACTGGTAGGTTTAAAGATTGGCCCTCGTGGTTTTACACGCCTGGGACCCCACAGGAGATTCACATTAGACACAATTCTACTGTATTTTTTGCTTTCAGAGTATTGTCTCTTCTATGTATATAAGTACCCCTGAAATACAGAAAGAGCCTTATGCCTTATTAAGGTGCATGGAACTCATGTAAAAAGGCAGGGGCATACAAGTATATCCCTGAAGAAGGCCCCAGACCTGTATGGGCTCTTTGCGAGGTCCAAAACATGTTGGAAAGAATCAGGGGTGATTGAGCCAATAATATTCAATTAGAACCCTGCACTTATATTTTATTAGATCCACGTACGCTACTAATAAATAGAAATTCTGACTGGGTACACAATGAGTTTTTTCTTAACCTTTTCTTCTTTCAACTGGATCCCTGCTTTATCCAGATAGATATTTTATATAACAACTCACATTCGTGGTGGAGGCAGCCCTGCCAGGAGGTGGATAGGTACAGATGATAAAGCATGCCACTATTTAGTGGGTGAGGCATCACTTCCAAAATCTTTGGATTTTCCGGTAGGATCTCTGAGTGGTTTTCTTGTATTTTTCTTGGTTGCTATTTGTGTGTAGTTGAACAGAAGTTTGACACTGCCATTCTTCAAGGATTTTATGAAGTGCACATTTGTCACAAGTGAGCTCTTCACGTACATACCAAATATTACTGCTTCAGTCCTATATAATATAAAAATACAAACAGGATTACAATTATTGCCTTACGGTAGAATTACATAATGAATTTGCATTGACAAATTGAAGTTTCAATTTCTTCTAGTAGGGCTTAAATGCCAGATTACTTGAAGAAATATGAGCAGTATATCGAATTTCCTGTGTATAGAGCTGATTAACTGCATAAAGATGAGCCCATAAGAACTGGATTTTGTAAAGGCTCTTCATGAAGATCGCTGTGTCAAATTTTGCCAGATAAAGCACGGTCCCATCAGATGGAAGACTCGGTGGAAAATTCATGGACTTTTTTTTAACTCAAAGACAACCAATGCAGACAGAGCAGAGCAGTGGTCACATGGTCCCTGAATTCCAGCTGCAGCAATGTGCGTGATGTGTGCATTGTGCTACATTATTTAAGGGATGCAGGTGGGAACATGAAGGCAGTGCTACAGTGTGCTTGGTTAGTATAGCCGCAGATCTAATAAGGCCCTCATTGCTGTGACTCATCATTGCCGCAAGTATGGAAGTATCTTCTTGTGCAGCTAGCAGGAGTTTCCTAATCAAAGGACTTTCCTGGATTTATCATTGATGAACCTGGGATAGAACATGAATCCAACTCGGGATTCCATAAACGCAGGTTCCAAACAGTTGTACTAAACCCAAATCTTAAAGTAATCTGATATGATGATTGTGAGTTGAGTAAATAAAAGTGGCCTACATTATTTAGTGTCTAATGTACTTTTCCCCATTCTCCGAAATGCAAGATTGCGGCAATTACAGAAGACAAGGTGGAAACAGGTTTTATGGTCCAGTGACTGCAATTTTTTCTGTTCAAGGAGAAAACAGACCGGAATACAATCGCCATCTGGTGGTCTTATCTTGGGTATTTTTTTTCGTGGGAGGTGCAGGTTGGTTTACGTGAGTATTGGCTGACTGTAAATGCATTATGAAGAATCACACTGACAATCGGGTGAGTGGCAGTAGAGGGGTTACAATAACTCACTTTTTGTGCGAGGTGTTCTGCTAGTACTTGAAAGATGGTCTAGCAAAAAATGCATCCTTCTAGATATGAGGGGCGACAAGAACTTGCTGGTGTAATGCTAGTATCCTCTAATGCTGTCCTGTTAGAAAAGAAAACAGTCCACCTTGTAGATTAATATTAAGGAGAGCGGTCCGTTGCATATTTATGGAGAAAGTAATACTTACGTACCATTCTTTTCCTTGTTTACAAAATCAATATTATGTTAGGATCTAAATTGTTATTGCTGCACGCAATATGCCACCATGCTAGTGAGGCGAATTGCTGTTTCTACGTATGTGCTTGCCAAATGAGCTGGTGCATATTTTAGCAGCAAACTAGACTGCCATCTTCTGCAAAAGAGACATTATTCTACTTGCAGAAATACACTAGTTTAGGATCACAGAGATTTACAAAACAACCACAAATATTATCTTGTGTGTTGCAACCTTTCGTTTGCATTAATTTGTTGCTTAACTTCTGGTACGCAGGTTAAAGTTAATATTAAGCCTTTCAGGATAAAGAATTGATGCATAACTTCTTATCCAAAAAGTAATTGCTCCTTATGAGTCTCAATTATTCCACGCATTTCCCAGAATTCCTTTTTATGTTTATATCAACAACAGGGAAATGACAAAGGGTTGCTTAAAGCATTACTTCCTCCTTAGTTTAGGAAAGGATGCCAGACAATTACTTTATCATCTATTTGCGGTATGTTTCCTGGTAAATAATTGATGCATTCGCTGGGACTGTGAAATGCACTTATTACCAGGCTTAAGTAATGTTCCAGGCAGAAATAATCAATAGATTTCATTTATCATTAATCTTCCTTCTGATTATTTTACTTTTAATAAAATATCCTTGGCGCTTTTTAAAACAAAAGTTTGGAAACCAACTTGATATTGACTATGTTTGCCTCAATGGTCTGATCCCAAGCTGACACTTAGCAGTTGATTTCTGGGATGTTTTGTTTTTTAAAGAAGATTGGTTCCAATTCTGCCTGTGACGCAGGTACCAAAAAGGGATCATGTTTTATTTTAGTTGCAATAATATTATCAGGGAGATGAAAAGACAGTTTAGCAGGCAACCTTTTGTGAAGTTCCCTTATATTGTCTTTCATGAAAACTGTGACATTTCCACATTTATCTTTGACTTTTATTACATTATTTTTTTCATTGAGAAATAATGCTCACCAAATTGCGAGATTCTTCTCCCTATAACGATTCTACCAAGCTTGAAAATGTATGTTTGTGTCTTTCAAAGCGTTTCTATCAAAAATGGAAACATTTTACAGATACATTTTTTGCAAGTTTATCTTTTCCTTTTTTTCTATGCTTAATGGTATTGTGAGGATGGGAACACTCAATCCCTCATTTTGACTCAGGCATTGCTTTAGAGCCTTAAATATGCTCAGGCAATAACAACAAAAAACGTGGGGTGTATCCGTTATCTGGTGCACAACTACTGCAGATTTTAGATGTTCCGACCTTCCTGATTTGTGTAAAGCTGAGACTTGTTTTATTTGCTTTTGTTGTTTAAGCCAGTGTTTACCTAAAACTAATTGTGTTGTGAAAAACAGCAGAGGTACACAATTACCCGCTTCGCTGTGGCAGGAATATCCCCGCTGTGCAGGATAACTCTATGCATGCCCGGTTCGGACGGCCCCCGGACGTCCTCCGCACACGGCCACCGTGACGTGAGACGGCCGGGGGCCGTCTGACACACCGAGGCAGTTACATCCCGACCTGCAATCTAGGAGCAAACAAGTGGTTACACCCGTATCAGAATTAGCACTCAACTAGGAAAGATTGTCCAGTGGCGGCTACTCCGCTAAGGCTGAGGAGCTTTGCTCCACTGCCTTCAAGCAAGAAAATAAAATAAAAATAAATGATAAAAATGTATAACGTCATGTTATTATCATCTTATTTTGTCCTCCTGCTGCAGCAGCTTGCGTGAGGGGTGGGGCGGGGCAGCTGAGCAGGGGAGCAGTGATTTGCCCAATTCTAAGTGCGCAATGACTGTTTGGTTCACCCGCTAGGGTTGCCTAAAACAATCATGTGATTGGTTAGGGGAGGGAGCCTAGCTGCCTGCTTCCTGTTCCTGGAGTCGGATGCAGGAGAAAAGGAGAATAGATGCAGGACCCGGTGGTGGTAAGGTAAGTGTTATTTTATTTTTTAAAACATATTTACATTGCAGCCTGCGTCCCCCCAGCCTTTCCACGCCCACGAGCCATGCCGGCAGCCATTGAGATTGCCTACCTATTTTATGGGACCACTGCCTCCTCTTAAAAAATATTTTTTCAAGATTCACAAAGGGGAAAGGGGTCTTATGTGAATGGGTTACCACCACCTTTAAAATAGTGGCACATTATGAATGTTTTGCAACTGAAATAAGGTTGCAAAACAGTAATATATACCATTCCAAGTATGTATTTGGAAGGGACACCCAAAGCATGCCCCTTGCACATACTGAATCGCAGATGCAAATTGCAATTTGGTGATAAGCTGCCAAATCGCATTTTACATTTCGTACATTTGAAAAAACATTTTTCTGATTGCAAAATGGCTTGATTCAGTGATTTGGGCCATAAGCGACCGGAAAAATGCTTTGTACATCTAGTCTTTGGTGACATAAATTGCAACACAATTCATAATTTTCAAGTATAAGTCCCAAAAGAAAAAACGTTGAGAAGTTGCAATGACTTCCCTAGAACTTATTAAAGATTTCTCAAAAAACGTTACTAATGAGACAACATTACCAATCAATTGTTATGGACTAGCCTGTATATCGTCAAATAACAATCTCTCCTTGGGACATCAATAGACCACACTGCAAAATCTCAATCATACATATCAGTTTGATCAATCATCAAACATTCATTATGACTTATAAATTCAGAATCAGTACTACGTAAGTATAAAATGCAAAGAGCTTTAATTTCGTGTTCACGGACACTATGCCAATTCACATATCATAAACATATCAAATATATTGTATGTTGACAATTATCTGATGATCCATGTGCTATAAAAAGTTTATAAAAACTTCACATGACAAGGATTTAAGTATACCAACATACAACTATTTTTAGATGAATAGGCCTCTATTGCCCACTTTAAAGTTCAGAGAGAGAAAGACCCATTAGAAGATGTGTTGAAGTTGAATCTGTGCCAGGTCAAAAGTACTTGCAGTTGATATTAAGAGAACACTTTCACCCTGGAGCATCTTGATGCTACCATCACTGAAAGAATACATAAAGCACTGCTATAGACAACTTTAAGGATCACCAGAATCTCAGCTAATAATACTTAGGGGCTGATTTGGAGTTTGGAGGACCGGGTACTCTGTCACAAAAGTTGCAGAGTACACTGGGAATCAAACAGATGATCCAATCATCCTATTTAGGGTTCACTGCAAGTAGAAAGTGGAAAGGTATAACTCTTCCCGCCCTAATGATGGGTTACAGTGTGATATCCTGTTTTACTTGGTGCAAAAGTACAGGAAAAAACAATAATGACCCCCACGTCGCAGGAATTAACCTCCCCAGGTGTAGGGGGTCACTATTTTGTTGTTGTTCAATAACAAATTTCCACTTTGGAAGCTTGTTTTTGGGAATCACAAAGTTTGTTAAAGTGTGGTAGATAGCTGTCAAAACCAACAATAGTCATCTGTAGTCTTGTGTGATCATGTGCAGCAGGACCTATGTGGTTGTAAGCTGACTCCTTAAAAAGTTACGTAATCAGTTGGGAGGTATTTGGGTGTGCCTGGGTGTGGTCAATAAAGTCTATGACGCAGTACGTTCAGTTAACAGTTGCATTTCGAAGAATAAAGTCATGCAGTACTGAGTTCTATGTGTGGAGTAGTCATTTGCGTGCTTTTGAGCTGGAGAGGATGCTACAACTAGCAACGAGTAGGGGATGCGTGCTCCAAAGAAATGAGACTGCTTTCCCGGAGAGCATGCCAAGGCCACATGAGCCCCAAGAAGCAAGCTGCGGTTGGTGTATGTGGAGTCAAAGCACCACTCTAGTTCATACAAGGCCCTCATAGAAGGTGAAGGCCCTATAGAGGAGCACCGTCAGAGAACCTGCCTGAAGCCTAGTGGTAAGGCCAAAAGAAGAGATAGTACGCCACAGAGTAACACCGAAATGTCATCCATACAAAACAGAAATTCTCAAGGCAGTTACAACCAGGCAGGAAGAAGCACTAAAGGCAGTGACCGCCAGGTATGATGACCAGGTACGATGCACAAAGTTGAAAGCGGTGACGAACATTAAGCACCATCAATAAAGAGGATGGCACCGTACGACATCAGCCTAGGTTCAGTGACCCAGAAGTAAACATACAGCTAATGCATACAGAAGGTGCAGTTCTAAGTGAGCAGCAACCATCAACTGGGCAACATATACTCGAAACGTCAGCGTCCCAACACAAATTATGGAGCTGCAGTGTTCCTGAAACCACCACTGCCATTCGATACCTCCAAAAAGCAAAACATTGGCACCAGATGGACTGCATGGATCGAAAAGTTTGATGACCTCATAGATTCTCTAGAAGAAGTTGATGACAAAAAGATCATCAAATACTTAAAGAACCTTGTAGGTGATGATGTGAAAGAAGTGATAAAGGAAATACCACAAGCTGATGAAATATTGTACTGTCAATTCAAGGCAACGTTGGAAGCCAAGTTCAACCCAATGCCAAATGTGGACTATGAAAGATACATTTTTAACTATGCAAGAGAGCAAGATGGTGAAACGATGGATGAGTTTGTTGAAATACTTAATACCCACATCAAGCATTGCAAATTCAGTGAATCCAATAATGAAGAAGCCATGCGTCTTAGAGTTATCGATTGTTGCCTCTACAATTCATTCAGACGATGCATGCTGAGAGAGACGGTCATTCTAGAAAAGGTGCTCATGGCTGCGAGAGCAGAGGCACGTGCATATCAACAGGCTGCTGATATGGAAGCTGGAACAACCCAGAATGAATCAGCTTTGATCATGAAAAGTAAGCGGAAACACAAAGAGCATGCCCAGAAGATGATGTCTCAGAAGAAAAAGAAATTGTGCTTCCCATGTGGATTCTCGTGTCCACATAAAGGTAAATGTCCCTCCATTGGTCAGATATGGAAAGACTGTGGGAGAGAAAATAATTTCATAATGGTCTGCAAATTAAAAGAGAAACTACTTACATCACAACGAAAAGAGAAAATGAGTGCCAGAAAGTTTCAGATGCATTCTAGCCATGCCCACAAGGCCAAATGCCCTCATCAATTTAGGCAAGTAGACACTAAACAGAGTCAATTGTTATCAGTCATCTTTCAAAGGCTCTTCAGCATCATCATCAAGCGACAGTGAAGAAGATTGATGTGTAATTGTGATGTCGACCACAGAAAAACATGCACATTTAGGACTGGCTGCTTGCAAAGAAGAACACAAATCGAAGAGAGATCGCCACATGAAATGACCTGACTCATTTGGCCAATACCCTAGGATCAAGCTAAAGGTGAATGACTGTCATCCAACTTTCATATAGACAGTGGTGCATCGATGAACATCATGCCAGCAGAAAAATACAATGGACTGTCTCTGATACCACATCTAACACCAATGAAAAACAAATGTGTACACGTGGGCTGCTTCTCCGCCATTGCAAAGTCAAGTGTCATTTATAGTGACTATGGGGCATAAGAAAAGGATAGTTCAAGCACTAATTTCTGTTCTCTAAGGTACTTCACAGAGTTCATGTCTACTCAGTCTCAGCACTGCTGCTGACATTGGACTGATATCTATAAACCACAACCTCCATGCCCCCCTTCTATTCTGCACCTTGTTTCTGGGATAACTAGTACTTACCTGACTCACCTCATAAATGAGGTTATTATTTCCGGGGGTTTTCCACAATCATTGAAAAAGGCTTGTATCAGGCCTATCCTAAAGAAATCTACATTGGACCCATCTGAGGTGAAACACTATCATCCAATATCGTGTCTACCACTACCGACCAAAATCTTAAAGAAAGCTATTAATATTGAACTCACTGACTATCTAGATTGCAACATCCTCCTATACTACACCCAACATGGCTTTAGATCTCGACATTCCACTGAGTCTGCCTTGATCATGGGCACAGAGGAGATCCGTAGACTGATGGATGGGGGGGGGGCAGAGCCGTCTTCATCCTGGTTGACCTACCAGCAGCATTTGATACCGTTAACCATGCGGTATTACTGCAGCGGCTGAAGGCAGAAGGTATCAAAAAGACGGCTCTAACCCTTTATGGCAGCCAGGGAGCAGTTGATCCACTGGGATGGTCTTAAGTCAGCAAACCTCTGCCTCTCGTGCGGAGTCCCACAGGGGTCAGCTTTGTCACCAACGCTGTTTAACATATAAGTCACCCCTCTGGCTAGATTAATCAAAGATTGTGGCTTTCCACTAATCTCATATGCAGACGATACCTAGATAGTGGTATCATTCATACAGAGGGTGGACACTACAGCTATCAGCCTTTGTAACTGCCTTAACTCAGTTATGGCTTGGATGAACTCAAACTTTCTTAAGCTTAACATTGAAAAGACTGAGGTCATTGAGTTTGGGTTGGGTCCTTCAGTATGAAGCCAATTATGGTGGCCTTCCGAGGAGGGGGATTGTCCTGTCCCTGTGACTAAGGCTAGAAACCTCGGTTTCATATTTGATGGTGAACTAAAGTTTGAAAACCAAATCAACCAGCTAACCTTCTCCTGTTTCTTCACTCTGAAAATTTTGCATAAAATTCTGCCATTTATTCCACTAACCCTCAGGAAAATGGTGATAGGAGCTCTTGTCCTTTCACAGATAGACTATGGTAATGCTTTATACCTGGGAATTGATAAAGGCCAGACCACCAAACTGCAGTCCTTGCAGAATGGGGAAATACGACTGCTGCTTGATAATCCTAAACATCACCCTATGTCCCCTAGTATCAGACAGCTTCACTGGCTCCAAGGTCAACATCAAGTAGAATTCAAAGCCCTCTGTCTTGTTCATGAAGCACTATGTGGAGTAGGAGCCATGGATATTCAAAAGATTTTCTCCTGGTACTCGCTGCGGCGGAATCTTAGGTCAGCCAATACAGGGCTGGTACTGGTCCCTAAGATAAGAAAAGCCAGATAGGGTGGCAAGAGCCTCACCCATCCAGCGGCTAAATTGTGGAATACTTTCCTGATCATGCTTAGATTACAGTCCAATAGGTCTCTTTTTAGGAAATTGGTTAAGACCTGGCTCTTCCCCAGCACTTAGGCCAGCGAGCATGTGCAATGGTACCTACTCACCGCAGCGTCAAGACGCCTCTACAATCGAGCACTTTATTAGTATGTGAGTGAGTTAGTCAGTCAATCAGTCACGTTCTAAAATAGTAAGTCAATTCCCATAGTTATTTCATGGACTAGGGAAACTTAAGACAATGAAGGTGCAACTTCACAATAATTAAGACATTTGTCCTGTTGCTCAGCGACACTTTCGGATTGCTTTTCATTTACAGGAGGCATTTGGGAAAGAACTGGAAACATTATTAAAGCATGACATCATCAAGCGCTCTACTGGTCCAACGCCATGGTTTTCACCCATAGTGGTAGTGCCAAAAAAGGACAGTGACGGTGCACTGTGCATTTGTGTTGATATGCACTAGGCCAAAAAAGCAATGGAGAGAGACAGACATCCGGGTCCACACATAGCAGACATGATTACACAGCTGAATGGTGCCATAATATTCTCACATCTTGTTATGAACAAAGGAGACCATCACCTCCAGCTGGAAGAGAACTGTAAGTTCATTACTACTTTTTCAACTCATGTTGGTTTGTTCAGATACAAAAGACTCTGTTTTGGTGTGTCACCGGCTGCAGACATCTTTCAGGATGCAATTTTCTGAGTAATCCAAACTGTCACACAGGCTTTTAACTGCAGTGATGATATATTAGTGTTTGGGGCTACATGAAAGGAACATAACAAACTCTTATGCAAGCGTGTTGTTTTCTTACCGATGCAGGTCTCACATTAAATGCAGAAAAGTGTGAGTTTCTCAAAACCAAACTCAAAGTCTTTGGGCATATTTTCTCTGAACTGGGAATAGCTCCAGATCCTGAAACAGTACAAGCATTGCCATCTACCTGTCCTGTGCAAGATGTAACCTTGCTGTGGTCTTTCTTAGGCATGGCCAGCTATTGCTCCAGATACATTTATGATTTTGCCACGATGAGTGTCCCATTACGAGAGTGGACAAAGAAGAATGTTCCCTTCCAATGGTCCTCTGAATGTGATCAAAATGTCAAGAAAATCAAAAACGCAATTGAAGATGCAACTTAAATAGCTTAATTTGATCCAAAATTACTTATTGAGATTGTTGTAGATGCAAGTCCAGTGGGATTTTTCACGATCCTTGCTTAAGACAATGGACATCCAAATGCTCAGAGACACATTGTGATCTTTGCCATCCAAAGTCAGTTTTAGACTGAACGTGCCTATTCTCAGCCAGGAATAGGAGAGCCTGGCTGTAGTGTGGGCTTGTGAACATTTTCATGTGTTTCTGTGCGGAAAGCATTTCCCATTTGTCATGGACCACCAGGTGTTAGTCACTATTTTGGGGAATCAGAAAGTCAAGATGTACCCTCACATCGAGAAGTGGGGGATGAGATTGCAAGAGTATGACTAAAGTTGTGCAGAAGCCGGAGAAGGTAAAAAAAACCTGCAGATTACTTCTCACAAGTGCCATTACATCATCACAGTGTAACGCCTAAAGCGGCTGAAGAATACATTTATTTCATAGTGAAGTATAGCACTCCTGCAGCTCTACCCATTGAGCAAATCCTTGTTGCTACCAATACAGACTGAGACATGCTCACACTCAAGCATTTTAATGCAGCGCAATCATGGAGAAAACATAATCGACCGCTCACAAATTACGTTGAATATCAAATTCTGTCACTCAAGAAGGTATCATACTAAGAGGTTTGAGAATTGTGATACCTGAGAGCTTAGGACAAGTTATTGAAGTGGCACAAGAAGGGCATAATGGGATTGCAGCCACCAAGAGATGTGATTCCGACCATGATGGCGGCCCCATGTGTTTGTTAGAAGAGGAAATACACGCTGACTTGAGTGACCGTGTGGACCGTGTTGGAATGAGATTGAGATGCGAATGAAAACGCATCAAAGCCAGCTTTACATAAGAAGTAGTTGGTGTCCCTTGAGTGACCGGTTATCTGCTGCTGCCGGATTGAGCTTTTTGTGTTCTTTATCGCCCTGTCCTGAAGAGGCCAGATTTACCGGAAGGCTGAAATGCGACCGCGTCGACACTTTCCGTATGGAGGAGTCCTTGTTTTGAATTGATTTTGGAAATTAATGCCTTGTGACACATTGTGATTACGTTGAATATCAAATTCTGTCACTCAAGAAGGTATCATACTAAGAGGTTTGAGAATTGTCATACCTGAGAGCTTAAGACAAGTTATTGAAGTGGCACAAGAAGGGCATCATGGGATTGCAGCCACCAAGAGAGCCCTCAGAGACCGAGTGTGGTTTCCTTGCCTTGACGAGCGAGTCGAGAAAAAACTGAAAGCATGTCACCTGTGTAACTGCTTGTCTCTAAAGAAAATGTGGCATCTGCTAGATATGTCTTGTGTTCCTAAACAAGGGTGGGAGAAAATTGCAGTTGATTTCTTCGGACCTTTAAACAATGGCCATCATCTCATGGTAGTGATTGATGAGTACTCACGTTCTCCCTTAGAGAAAGATTTATCATCGACCACATATGACAAAATCATCGAGAGGCAGGAAGATATGTTTTGCTGGGTGTTCCCTTCACCCTCAAATCTGGCAATGGTCCTACCCTCAATAGCAGAGAGCTATAAGACTTTCTTAGCAGTTTGAACATTAAGCATCAGATACGCGTGCCTCGCTGGCCACAGGCAAATGACGTTATTGAATGATTTATGGGATCCCTAAAGAAAGTTGTTTGGCATTCTTGGCTTGAAGGAATCAATCTCAAGTCAGCTTTGGGTCCAGCTCTTCATACCTATTGGTCAACTCTCCCTTCTAAACAAGTGTTAGCCCTGATATATTGCTGTTTGGGAGAGCCATTGGGACAAATCTACCACAATGGACCAATTGCCGAGTACTAGACACTGATGAGAGTCGTGTCACGGATGCTTCTCACAAAAGAAAGATGCAGGCCTATGCAGATAAGCACAGAAGCACCAGAGACAGTGTTTTTAAAGGAGACTGAGTCCTAGTCAAGCAAAAGCGGAAACACAAGAATGCTACATTTAGAGTCATGACAAATAAAGGACATATGGTGACAGCTCAACATCCCAGAAAGTCCATTACCAGAGACTCATCCCATTTCAAACACCTGCTTGGATATTTGTCAGCTCCAGACCTCAGGAGTGAAATAAGTACACCTGAGTGTCCAAGTCAAACATCTGAGTCTACAGCTACGATGCCAAATGACAGTGTAACTCCTTTGCCTTTTACGACTCGATCTAGAAAAATTGGAGCGAGCACCTCGACAACTCATTGAGGAGCCCTAATGTATATATGTTGTCCGTATTTTTTGTTTGGAAAAGAGAGAGATGCAGTGTCAAGTGATCATATACTGTAAGACCCTTGTGGTCCTAGGCAGACTCCTAACAGAGTTACATAATCAGTTGGGAGGTATTTGAGTGTGTCTGGGTGTAGTCAATAAAGTCTATGACTCAGTACATTGAGTTAACGGTTGAAAGTCGAAGAATGAAGAAGTGTATTTCAGAGTTTCGTGTGTGGCGTAGTCATTTGCGTGCTCCAGAGCTGGGGTTGGTGCTACATGATTCACATCACCAAACTTTTTGTACCTCAACAGGATCTGCCATGAAGGCGATTCCTGTCAGAGTTCAAAGCTAATCACTGGGCCAGTGGTGATCTCTATATGTGGTCAATCAAGGTGGTAGATATATTGTCCTCCTCCACCATGATGAATTTAGGACCATCCACCAAACTTAGTTTGAAAATGTGGAAAAATTATTTTCCAAGGAATTGCTGCATAAAATGAAAACAATCTTTGCCCAATTTGAGCATTTACAAATAATACTCTGCTGGTTCTTGTTTTTTCGGAACAATAGAAGAGCCCAGCAGCACCGCAATTATCTGGTATACATATTAAGTAACACTTCTTAAGATATGTCCTAGGTATAACCATTGCGTGCAGGTAAATATCTTTGGGTATGTAGTTTTTTCCCTGTATTGTTGATACTTCACATTTGATTACTTGGGTTTTAGGGTAGATATAACCTTGATATCGTATGTCAATCAGTAAACCCTTTGCTACATCTAGTTAAGACACTGTATACTTTGTTTACATTTGTATGTCTTCTGAGATGCCAGCTCAGATGTACTGATACTCATGCAAAACAGCACTGCAGCAGTCTGCAGTGTTGCAATGGGCTATTTTCTGTCCCAGTCCGACCCTTCTCCGTTAGACCCCTTTGCAGACAAAATTGAAGAGGGGGTTGGCACTCTGTGAAGTACAGCTAGTTTGCCCTGGGATCGCATGAACTTTTTCAGCTCAAAGTTTAATTTGGGCTGAAAAGTTTAGAATGACATTACAAAACGGCCTTGGGTCATGGAGCGACAATCAGTAGTATATGATGTAGTAAAAGGTTCAACACGTCTAAATAATATAATTTTCAAAAGGACAGGCCATAACGCTGCTTACATCACTAGGAATCTGACTATGTGCACCTAAAAGTTGTATTTATCCCACTCAATAAGAACACTGTTGTGTGAATTTGTAACAGCAAAATATATTTTCACTCAAAATGTGCGATTTAGAGGTCCAACCCTCTTGTCCGTTATCTTTGAAATAGTGGTATAGTGGTGACGGGCAGGGATCAAACACCCATAGGGCAAAATGCACTTTGCATTGGAAAGTGGGCACTTCTCTTCATCACAAATTAGCACTTGGCGTCCGTTCAGTGCTTGCGCTAAATAAAAGCAAATCTGGCCAAAGTTTCATTGGTCGTGACAATATCGTTCACTTAAAAAAAATGTTGGAACCAGCTAATAAAAGCCTGAACTTGCATGTTATAAACACCCTTCTTTCCAAACGCACGCGCTGACGTCGACATTAAATAGGATGAACGCTTCAGCTTATTATTTCACATTGTTTTATTTTCCTCGAATAGTGCTGCATAAGGCTAGAACATGCTTCAAAGCACTCTCGGGAGATACTGCAGCTAGGGGATATGCAAGAAGTAAATCATAAATACGACAACATCCATATACCGAGAGAAGGTTTTTCGGTCTGCTTCTGGGGCTCTGAGGTAGGTGAATAAGGCGCAGTTGTCAGGTTTCAGGAAAAGGTAAACAAACTCGCATGCGGTGTGTTCAGTTTAAGCCTGCAGCCAGCATACAGACAATGGGTTCTTCCCACCCAATAATGAGTTCTGTTTCTCATGACACCTCTTCAAGCTGCGCTTCCCTTGCCCAACGTGCGTTTATAATTTTAAATAAGCGACTGCGTTTATTTGCAATATTATTCATCTTTATACAAGAGAGGCGCATTATACAAGCCAACACGAGGAGAGGTCCTATAGGCTGACAGGCGCCTCTGAAACTCACAAGGTCAAGACATTGCATCCGGACATGAGCACGAAACTTTACCGTATACATATACAAGCTGCATCAACGCTGGAAGAAACATTCATAAAACCACTTTAAGAAGGCATGCACTTTATAAAGGAGAAAAGATGCGAGACAGCGAGCGCCGAGTGCCAGAAACCTCTCACCTTAGGTGTGAGGGTGACGAGAACAGACACGACCAAAAAGAGGCCAGGGAACCCCCAAAGAGGACTTACTTGGGAGAGCAGCAGAGCGGCTGCCTTGGTTATCATAGCGGGAGCTGTGGGAGCCGCACCTCCGGCTCCATGCCACGGGTGCTGACGGGAGGAGAGAGCAGGGCAGGCGGGCGGCGTCACTCTGGACTCAGCAGCACACCTCTCCGCCAGGGAGGCGAGTGGGTCCTCTCGCGGGGCGAAGTGCACACTGCCCAGCTGTGTAACCTCTCAAGGCGGGAACGCTCGCGGCCCCCTCACGAGGCAGTAATACTTTTCAGAGTGAAGTGCATCCTCTCACGGTGCAGTGCAACCCCTCAAAGCGCAGTGTGCCATTTCCTGACGCGGTGTGTCCTTTCACAGCGCAGTTTAACCTCTCACAGTGGACACAATGACGGTTCAGTGGATCCTCTCACAGTGCAGCGCAGTCACCTGCGGTGCAGTGTATCATTCACTGCGCAGTGTGCCCTCTCAAAGTGGATTCACTGGCTTTGCACTGTATACCCTGAAAGTGCAGTGTACGCAGATGGTATCGAGCACTTTCACTAAAAGTGCTGCGCATACACTCCAAATGTAGCGGGCCTCACTTCCTACAGTCTCCTCTCACACTGCAGTGTGTGCTGACACTGAAGTTCATCCTTTCACCGCAGAGTCCACAGAGAGCAAGTATGACGTAACCTTTAATTAAGAAGTATGATATCTCCACAATGCGAATTGCGCCCTTTTACAGTACGGAGTATCCTCTCACAGTGCACTGTGCAGCGTGTCCCGTTTCACATCACCTTTTTGCCCTCACAACGTACTGTTTCTTCACAAATCCCAGCCAGTTCGCTGTTTCCCCTGAGAGCTCGCAGTCATCTCACAGAAGTGCTGTCTGCCCCCTCACAGTGTCCTGTCACCATGCAGGGCGTCCTCCCACGCGCATTACTTCCTGGCCGGTGGTGTGGACTCAGTGCCACTTGCTGTAGTGTTAGGCAGGAGTGGCGCCTGCAGGCTTTTCACTGACAGCTGCCCTCAGAAAGGCGGCCAGCTGTCCGCGTGCGCCGAGGCCCGAGGGGAGCAGGGTGAGTGCACCTGCAAACACACCTGCACACACCTTGATTACAAATGTCCTCGCGGCAGCAGCCGAGCTTCAGCTGTCAGGACGCGGGAGGATTCATGTTGTGAAAAACAACAGGGAAAAAATCATTTTAGGCTTCCCTGGCCCAGTCATCTCCCGAAAGAACAACGCTACTCAGAAACGGGAAGTGCAGAAACGGGAAGTGCAAAGTGATGAGCTCCCCTACACGCAAGTCGTGGTTTGTGCACGAGTCTCCCACAGGTAGGTACCACACCCATAAGACAGTTGAATATTCTTAGGGAAAAGCTGCGAACGATTTCGAAAACGATGAAAATGCAGGCAAACGTGTTTTTCCATCAGCCAAAGTGGTGGCCTACTCCTGAGAGGGCTCCCAAGTTCCCTTGTTGACCCGGCTCCAGGACGGACACCTAGACAGTGAGCACGCAAACACATCTGACAGGCACAGGCGCTGCTCAACCAGGCCCGGGCCGGATCAGAACATTAGTCAGCCTGCTGGGAAACTGCGTGTGCCGAGGGCAAAGCCAAGGTGATGCGCCGGCACACAGCTGCAATCCGATCCGCCCCCCGGGCACAGACAAGCATTTTCACGAGGCTGGAGTGTGGAAGTCTTAACTTACAGCCACACACTGGTATGCTTTACTATAAAAGTGGAAAGCTGGCGGGCCGGAGGAGGCGGTGTCTTTGAGCTCCCGGGCTTAATAGTGAATCCCCTGGGGAGGGCACGGGAATGGCATCTGATACTAAACCCAGAAGAAAGTCCGTTATAGTTAACAAATAACGAAACAATCCCTTCGATGTCCCACGGCCACCAAAATAGTGCACGGGCCCTCTTCAGACATTTCATTTTTTCTCAGGCAGTATTAAAAAAAAAAGTTTCGGTCGCAGAAAGTCAGGTTTGTTCCTCGTGCTTTAAGTAGCATTATGGCTTATCCGTTTGAAAATGAAATTCTTCATTAATTAGATGTGCTGAACCGTTTAATCCATTGCTTCTTGGCAAATATGATTTTATTCTAAAACTGTGCAGTCAGCAGTGACACTGCACACACTGGTCTACAAACCACATCAGCTGTGATTTGAATATGCAATGTTTTGATTTATTCGACCCCACAGCGAAACCATATGTGACCCGCAAATCTCTCAAAAAGTTTTGTTATATTGACACTTGCATAGCAGCTCTCTGCGGACTTATACGTTAGTGGCGTATTCAGGGCTGGTGCTGCTTAACTGTAGTGCCATTGAAGGCATTCAGCCTCCTTAAGAGGGCACCAACTGGAGGAATAAATAGTGCAGCCTGGAAGCAGGGAGCTGCAAAATCATATGCATCCTTTTTTGTTGGGGAAGTATAAGCAAAGATGCATTTTGGCCTGTGTCACTGCTAATCCTTGCATTTCTTCCTATAGATAGCACGTTGGGGTCTGCGGGTAACTTTGCAAATGGTTCAGAGGTTTCCATTACCGACCAGAGTCTGATTTGGTTTGTTATGATGTGTTCTTAATATTGTTTTTTGCTCTATGTCTTGGTTGGGTGGCTGCGTTTTATTTTCTGACCTAGGGGTGTTTGATGTACTTGTGTGTGTGAGAGGTGACTCTAAGTGGTAAGTGTCGTTGGGTACCATGATAGCCAAATGTATGGCATTGCTGGGCTTTGTTGGATTTATGTTGAGTGTTGAATCTAATGTTTTGTTGAATGTGAACAGTGTGCAGTGGTCGGAAGTGCCACTGTAAACAGCCAACCATGGCATACCTGTACTATGTTGGGGGCTTGGGAAGTGTTCTGTCTTAAGTCTAACGCTTTCCGTTGGGAGCTTATATGTGGCTTATATTGCTGGAAAGAGCAGCTGGGCGCCACGCGATCGCAGTCTCTATTGCTTCTCTGGGCTTTGTTGGAGGTTTGAAAGGTGAGCTGTGGTGAGCTGTGGTTCACAAAACATGACATCATATTTTGCTCCTCCATTAGGTAGTGTTGGCTTGGAATTTTCTGCCACAATTTAACAGTATCTCCAAAGTCATGCATACCCTTTCACCTTCCAACACATTCGAAGATGATACATCACTGAATACAAATGGCAAAATAATGCTACTAGACACTGATGATCATCTGCTCTCTTCTGATACCCACTTTTTGGAAAACTATTGTGACAGAGTTTGCAACACTGCAGCTTCTTTTCAGTTTAACCCCATCAGCAGGACACTCACCCCCTCTTTACCCACTCTCATAAATCTACCTCACATCGATAAAATGGCTGAAATATGATAGAGACTTGAAGCCCCCACAAAAATCCCAGTTGTTCCTTAATTATTCTTGGCGTCTTGAATGATGATGTAGATCTCCCTCCTCACACTGCACCAGCTGACCTTGGAGAGTCCCCTCGCCCGTCACGCATTGCGAGTCGTGTCCATTTTACCAAGACCAACATTGGGGGAAACACCCCAAATAATTCTAATAAACAACCCCCCCAACCCGCCCTTCCTTCCACCCCTCCCTGGTGGTGGTGTAACATCGAAGGTAAGCTTTTGGGCAATTAGGTTTGTGCCAAATAGAGGGGCATTGCCTTTCTCGCAGCTATGTTGCCCACCATAACACTTTGGTGCGCTAAGTCGGGCCTGGACGTTAGTCAGCTTAAAACTGAAAGAGGTGCATAGCTCTCCCGGAGGCAGGACATACCACCGAGGGGAGACCCAGGGACAGGAAAATAATTAACGGGCCCCATTTGTATTCCAAGTTTTTGTATTCATCTCTAAAGATATCTGCTATGGTAAACAACGTTTACCCCGAAACTATCTTCCCGCATGGAATCACAACGCGGTTGTTACCACGACCGCGTTGTGACAATGCATACCATTACTCCGCAAGTCGGAACAGCGACTTGCGGAGGGGGGGAAGGTGTTGGATTTAAAATCCAACACCTTCCCTAGTGTCCGCACTGACTGGAGTTGGAATAGTAAATTATACTATTCCAACATCCAGCGCCCCCCTACCCAAGTCGTTGTTCCGACTGGCGGAGTAATGGTATGCGGAATCACAACGCGGTCGTGGTAACGACCGCATTGTGATTCCCTGCGGGAAGAAATACTACGGGGTAAAGAGACATATTCATCTGCCATTCTTTCCATGGTGAGCATTCTCCAGAGTCACGAATTCCATAGCGATAGAGCAGGTGCCTCCTTCTTTCTCCAGGCTGCCGCTCTTGTAGTTTTGGCTGCCCAAAGACACACCCATAGGATAGCCTTGTCCACCCTCATCTGGTGCTCAAGGTCAGGGTCTCTAATGCCCAATAGTAGTCCCTCTATTGAGGTTGGTATGGGGTATCCCAGCATGTCTTTAATGTGTGATAAAATCTCTTCCCAAAAAGCTCGAATTGCAGGACAATCCCACCATATGTGACAGAAATCCCCAAGAAGGCCGCAACCTCGCCAGCATAGCTCGGATGTGTCCAGAAATATCTTTTTGAGTTTAAAGGGGTATAGGTACCAATCAAACAGGGTCTTGTAGGGAGCCTCCCTCAAGTCCACTGAGTGATTATTCTTGGAAATGTCCGACCATATGTGATGCCAATCCTCTTCTGCAATGTACCTCCCCACTACTTGTTCCCAGAACGATTGGTAGCGTGCTTGTGGTGCGTGAACTGTTGATAGTAACATTGACTAGAGCACGGAGATCGCCCCCTTCGCTGAGCCCACCTTCCATATCCATTGCTCTATCTGTGTACACTCTCTGGTGGCGGCTTCCCTCACCTGCGATTGGGATACCCAATGTTTGAGTTGGTGGTAGTGGAAATGCTCGCTACTTGGAACCTTAAATTCCCCTTGGCAACTCGCAAAAGTAAGCACATCAAAGTTGTGGAACAAATCTGAGACCATCAAGCATCCTCCCTCCCGCCACCCATCAAATGGGCCTTCCCTCATAGCTGGGGAAAAATCTGGGTTAAAGTGGATGGGTGTGTAAGGTGAGGGGAAAGTATTTCATCTCTCATCTTTCGTAACCTCATCCCAGACCCTGAGAATGGTACGTGTCTGGGTGCTGATGTATGCGTTGGCCTGTCTATCCTTCTTCTGCTTCCAGAGCACATCCCAAATGGACCTTCCCACTATCACCCATGTAGAACCAGTGTTTGTCGGAGTCTCTCATTGACCGCTCTGCCATCACTCTTAGTTGTGCTGCTTGGTAATATAGTGAGAAGTCCATGAGCTCCACACCCTCCTCTTTCTTGGGTCATCGTAAGACATGGAACGGAAGACGCACCCTACCCCCCTGCCATATGAATTTAGTAATAAGGGAGCAAAGCCTTGGTAGTAGATCCTGGTCTAAGTCGACTAGGAGTGTCTGTAACAGATAGAGTAACTTCGGGAGTAGTGTCATTTTATTGGCATTTATTCGTCAGAGCCAGGAAATGTATTGCCGTTTCAAGCACTAAAGATTGTGCTGGAGCTGGGACAGCAATGTAGGATAGTTAGCTTTATATAAGTCTTCAATCTTCGGTGTGAGCTGAATGCCTAAATATTTCAGGGAACGTCTAGCCCACTGAAGGGAGGTCTGCCCCCGGAGCTGCAGGGCCTCTACCCCAGAGACTGTAAGGTTTAGAATATAGGACTTTGATAAATTGACCTTAAAGCCAGCCACCCCTTCGAATTTACCCAATTCTATTTATAGTGCCCGAAGTGAGGGACCTGGATCTGTGAGTGTCATCAAGATATCGTCCACGAAGAGCAAAGCCTTGTGTTCTGTACCCCCAAAGTGAATGCCCTTAATCTCTGGGTTTGCTCTAAATTGGGTAGCCAAGGGTTCGATGCTTAGGGCGAATAAGAGGTGGGAGAGTGGGCAACCCTGCTTGTGCCCCTGCTTAACTCCAATTGGAGTGACGAAGCGCCATTGACCTGAACTCTGGAGTGTGGGTGTCTATAGTTAACCCTAACCATATTAAGGAATTTTTCCCCAAAACTGATCTTTTGCATGGTAAGGTAGAGAAACAACCAATCCACCCTATCAAAGGCCTTCTCTGCGTCTAAACCCACCAATATCGCTGGAATCTTAAATTTGGAAACCTTTTCAATCAGGTGTATTGTCCTCCAAATGTTATCATGTGTCTGTCTACCTTTTATGAAGCTGGATTGATCAGTGTGGATTAGTGCGGAAATTACATTTTCTAAATGCGCAGCCAATATTGCGGAGAAGATTTTGGCGTCTAGGTTTAACAGCGCAATAGGCCTATATGAGGCACAACTCTGGGAATTTTTACCTTGTTTAGGGATAACCGTAACCACAGACTCAGCCATAGAGGTCAACACCATGGAATCTTCTGCTATAGCATTAAGCAACACTGTAAGGTGTGGGAGAAGCTCCGCTGTATAGATTTTATAAAAGTGTGCTGTCAGGCCATGGGGTCCAGGTACTTTGTGGATTTTAAGCTTCCAGATTGCCTGTCTTACTTCTTCGGCCATGCTAGGTTCATTTAAATGATTCCTCTCAGCAGACGAGATGTGGAGGAGTTCTAGAGTTCTAGAGAGATATAGTTGTTGCCTTGATGTGTCTGGAGGTGAGCCAGTGTAAAGTTTCCTATAGAACTTTCCGAAGATGCAGGCTTTGGTCTCGTCTGAGTGAGTTAGTAGACCATCCATATCCTGTATGCCTCCAATGGATTCTTGCTTCCTTTTTTTGCGCAGCTGTCTCGCTAAGTTGGATCCCACTTTACCCCCCTGGGCTTAGGATATCTGCCTGAGTCTCAATAGTGTGTATTCAGCCCTGCTGGTATGATTCGCCTTGATTTTTCCCTTCAGTGCACTAAGGTGACGCTGCAATACTCGGGATGGTGCTTTCTTATCGGCCTTCCCTACCTTCTCTAGTTCCTTCTCCAACTCTTCTCGTTCCTTAGCCCTTCATTTATTTAGTGTTGAATTTAATTGAATACATTTGCTTCTGCGGACTGCTTCAAACGCATCCCAATTATTCTGATGTGATGTTACTTGGGGTTGGTTTAGTTTGAAGTATTCCGAAATGGAGGCTCTTGACTCCTCTCGCAATATCCTGTCCATTGTAACTGAGATTGGGAAATACCATCTATGAGTGCCTTGCCCATTGCATCCCCAGGAGAGGCTGATAGTTACTAGGCTGTAATCTGAAATCGTAATTGGGAGCATCTTTGCCGCCTGTAAAGAGCCTAGCAGAGTTTGACTTATAAATATGTGGTCTAGCCTAGAATAGGGCAAGTGAATGTGTGAGAAAAATGAATAATCTTTAGTAGTGGGGTAAAGCGTTCGCCATGCATCTTTCAGACCCAGGGCCCGCATTTTCTGCTTGAGTCCCTTTGGGAAGTTGCTAGTAGCTGCCCTATGCGGGTGTGTACTGTCTAACTCAACATGCCACGTTAGGTTAAACTCTCCCATAAGCACCACAGGCCCCTCCACAAATTTGCCTATCAGATCTAAGAGGAAGGTCAAAAACAGCACCTGTCCCGTGTTGGGAGCATAAGTGGAGATGAGTGTGCAGAGTCTACCTCTCAATTTCCCCATCACCATAATTGTCCTACCTTCCTTGTCTGTCTTTATGGCCCTGGGTTGAAATTTTGCCGAACTATGAAATAGAAGTGCAACGCCTCTCTGGAGTTGGTGGACGATCTATAAATTAAGGGATAGCTTTTATGACGGTATCTAAGTTCTTCGATCTTTTTAAGGTGCGTTTCCTGCAACACTACCACATCAAACTGGCGGTCAGCAAGATATTTCCCGACTTTTTGCTGTTTAAGGGGTGAATTTAATCCTTTCACATTCCAGGAG
Organism: Lissotriton helveticus; assembly: GCF_964261635.1. NCBI lineage: Eukaryota > Metazoa > Chordata > Amphibia > Caudata > Salamandridae > Lissotriton > Lissotriton helveticus. Next base: position 263,676,580 of record NC_136071.1, read on the forward strand.
GCTAAGGAAATCATTTTATAGATGTTTGTCTCCTGTGCCTCTCAAGACTACTCCCATGGCTCTTGCTATCTATCCCGCCCGTTCCTCCCCCACATGCCCTTGTGACCTATCTGGCTCTGGATGGAATGCCTGCATTCCTGTCACACCTGAAATGCCTGATTATCTCCCTGAACCACCACCAGGAACCATCCCCCCTCAAAAAGGAAAAAATAGTAATGCCCCTTGGAAACCTTATGCTGCAGAGCCAACGGGCTCTTAACAAGTTTAAACTTGAAGAAGAACCATAAGGTAACAGGCGCCATAGTCAGAGCCAGTGACCCGACTGCCGGTTGCTTCATGCAGAAAATAACCTCTGGGAGTGGTGTGAACCGGAGTTCACTGCAGCATACCTTCGTGTTGGTAGTGCATTAACGCTTCTGGCCGTAGTCCATCTCCTTTTGCACGTGTATCGACATGGTGTTGCATCAGAGTTAAAGAGGGCGTCCTCGCTCGTGGAAATCCTGCATCAATATGCCACCTTCATTTTGAGCTAGGTTTGCCTTTGGAGACCGTGCACCACTGTCTTGCTGCTATTTGCGTTGCCTCCATACTTGTCGTAGGACCGTGACTGCCAATCTCATCCAGAATCTGTAGTCCCAGAAGGCATAGACCCTCTTCCGGATCTGTGATGTGTCTTGGTTTGTTGTTAAATTCGAAAGTGAGCCCAAAGGGAAAGGTCAATCTATAGCAGATGTTGTCTTCTCGCAGTTTTGTCGTTATTGGACGTAATTGCTGGCTGCGTACCAGCGTGGAGGGGGCCCGACCCTGGAAGAGCGTGCATTTATAGCCTGTGAAAAAGGTCTCCTCTTTTTTCCGTGCCCCCTGTAGGATCGCTTTCTTCGTCTTAAAAGAGTGCAACTTGACAAGTACGTCTCATGTGCATCTCCGCTCTCCAGTGTGTTAGTTCCCCACACAATGTACCCTGTCGATCTCGATCTTCAAATGGCATGGGCTCAGTATCTCAGCAAAGAGACCCTCCACAAAGGCTTCCAGGTCTGGCCCCTCTGCGCCTTCCTCCAGGTCCCGAATTTGAATGTTCTCCTGTCAGGATCTATTTTCTAGGTCTTCTTCTTTCATGAGGACCTGGTGGAGTTGAGTCTGGAAATCGTGCTGTTTTTCCTGCTCCTTTGACATGCAGGTATCAAGTGCTTGCATCTGGTCTTCCAATTCCAGTACCCTGGACCCTACAGCGTCTACATCTTGCTGGAGAGTTGAAGTGCAGCCGGTGAGGTCTGCCCTCAGTTTGTCCAGAGAGGCCTGAAGGTCGTTGATATGTTGTAAATGCAGAACGCGAGGAGACTAATCAGTCCCGGCATCAAACTCCGCAGGAAGCTCGAGGGGCACGCTTTTGATTTTATCAAGAGAGTGTATATTTTGGCTGCACCTAATTTGAGGCAAATCCTTTGGAAGCTGCATAAGTGCAATTTTATTTAAACAGGATATTACTGCATGGCGACTCTCCGAAGCTAATCCAGGCAGCAGAGATGACAGGAGGTGAACACTAAAGACTTTAAAAAAAATTGTGGGAGATAAGTGAACTCTCGAGAGACTGCCCCCCTTCAAGAAAAATAGGGGTGTCATCAGGAATCCATACCAGACCTGCCTCAAAAAAGTAGTGAGAGGAGTGTAAAGTTAGATCGAGTGGAGGAACAAGCACCCCACTTCAAAATCCTGGTCTGTGAACTAGATAAAACTACTGGGAGACATCATCATTTTTTAAGCCTGAAGAAGGTGGTTGGACCCTTTGATACCACCAAAACGCATCACTTTCTGGTCCATTGTTGCCCTACCACTATTTAGAGTTTCTTATGAACAAAGAATATACGGTTTGGTAAACTGTAATTCTAATAGTGGTTGGAATGATTATAATCATGTGTTAATGAAGATTGTGTTGTTCTGTCTTGAATATTTGTACGAAATAAAATTAATTCATATAGATTGTTGTTTTTATGAGTCACAGGAGAGATTTTAACAGTTTTTAATGTATTGAATGCATCCATTTAATAAACATATGTATATTGGTATATAAAAAAAAAGATTTTTGGCTTCAACCCTTTCCTTCACTGAATGATTGTGAGTTTGAATGTGACAGTGTGCAGTATGGTATGCTATTGAGAAACCCTAAAGGGAAACTGTTTCTGACTTATGGTCATGCTTAATCTCCATGCATGGTTCTGTTTTAAAGTCTCTAAGTGCAGCCACTAGATCCTCTCCAGTAAGCGCCATCGTGGTAGTCTGTCCCCTTCGTCGTGTGTTGGACCCTTTTCAGCGGAAGTGAAGTAGTTGGATACCTTATTCAATACTTTCTTTGGTGGCATAAAGGCTGCGGTGTGAGCCTTTCCCGTGGGGCGCGATACTCCCCCTCTGGCTTGTGGGCACCTCGTGTTGATTTGAGTAACACAGTGGCTTTCTACTGGGCTGTAGCTAGGCCAGAGGCAATATTTTCGTGAGTCAGGCTGGGGGACCCATCTTAGAGTCAGGCATTCAGAATGAGCAGGCATGTGACAGTGTGGCCCTCCACGGCCTTATCGTTTGGCTCTCCTGGTAGGGTTTTTACTGGAGAAGGGCTGTGTGGGAATCATTTCCCCTGCCAATCATTCGTGCTCCTGGTGCCCCCTGTATTGTTAGAGTAGTCCTGTTCCGGGTGCAATTTTAAAGTCAGGCACTGCCCTGGGCTGGTCCCTTAATGGTCTGCCCAGGCCCCAACATTCCATCAGGCGAAGGCTTTGCAAGTGGGGGCCCCCCAGGGTTGCCCCAGCTCTCCAATTCATTGCGCCCGGGTGCCCTACTCACCTCCTTATCTCATTGGCGATGCTGGGGCGTTCTTCTGCTGTGTCTTTATTCTCTGCGACTGCTCGTCCCTCGCATTACCGGCGACCACGTCACAGGGGTATGAAACTTGCCCAGCACAGTTGTTTGTTTAAATGAAGATCAGTAGATGGCACCAGTGAACGCCGCCACCGTTTCCGCCTCCACAGGTCTATGCCATTCCTGGGTCCCACTCAGACAATGGCTGCGGCGCCATATTGCCTCCGCTCAGTTTCTGGCCCGCTGAAGAAATCCCCAGATAATCTAAAATGCTGTGTCGGAATTATACCCAGGTTCATCTCACTGCCTCACGCCACCTTAACGGCTCGATTTTGGTGAGTTTCAATTAATCCGCTCCGAGGAATCAGCATTTACGTGGCTCCAGAGCTGAAGTGGATTCTTCCACCCAGCCATCTTGCCTGTCCACGCCCCTGGTGCTCGTACTTTTAATACAATAGAAAGCACTAGTCTTATTGATTACATATTTGTAGGTGTTAAAATGTGACAGTTCCTAAAATATAGGGTTGTGGCAGGCAGGCACAATAGTGATCATAATGCACTCAAGATGGCCTTGGACTCCCAATTACCCAAAGCAAGCCATCCCCTGCCACTTGATGGAAGGTGTAAACTTTCTAACAATAAACACAGAATTCACTGAAAGAGAGTGGCCAGGTCTAAGAGGGCCTTGAGTTCTCCATATGGGAAGGTGGGTAAAGCTATGAAGATATTTAACACCCTCAAGCTAGGATTGGACATTGAATCAGATGTACAAAAGGTACAAGTACATACTTTCCTCCTTTCTAGCTTAAAGGTGGACTTTTTCAGCGAAGCAACAAGCAAAGGGCCAAGGAGTAGTGTACTATCCTGGTTCAATGCAAAATTTAATCAGAATAAAAAGTGCTCTGTTTATTGCCATCACGAGCTGCCAGAGGGAAGATGTTCAACAAAAAAGAGCTGAATATAAATCAGTTCAAGCACCGGAAAAAAGGGATTGGGACCTCCAGAACTGGGACCTCCGTTTAGCTGCCACAAGGCAAAAAACCAAACCCTATTCCGGAACTTAATTGCCACTGGGAATAGGGAAAGAACTTCTAAAATCGACAAGAATTTAGCAGCTGAGGAATTGTTAGCTCAATTCACCAATCTATACCAACACAAACTGGAGGCAGGCATATCCCACACATTTATAGACATTTCCCTATGTACTGGAATAGAGAGGAATGATTGAGGTTTTCCTCGATAATGTGTTAGGACCTACAAGACGCCATTAGAAAGATAGATCCAGAGAAATATCCTGGCATCAATAAGTTCCCAGGATATCTGTTTTTATCAGAAATAGAGGTGTGGACCCTATATTCCACCTTGGTATTTAATGCCATTTTAAAGGGTGCTAGTATACCGAAGTCATGGGCCAGGCCGAGATTGTCCCCATTTATAAGAAAGGATGCCCCTTGGACCCAGCCTACTAAAGACCAATTAGTTTAATTGAAACAGCACAGAAAACTTTTTAGCAGGGTAACACTGAGCAGACTTCAGTATAGGCTTGAAGAGAATGATATTCTTTGCCCTCTTCAAGCCGGATTTCAACCCAGCACTTCTACTGTGGATCAGATCTTCAGACTGCATATGATTTACTGGAAGACTGGTAATTTTGAGAAGGGGACGTTGTATGCAGTCTTTGCTGACCTAAGAGCTGCATTTGACCTTATTCCCAGAACCCTACTGTGGAAACGCTTCCCAGAACTGGGCATCCCGACATAATTGTGCAGTATAATTGAGAGACTGCATCAGAACAACTATGCGCAAATCAGAAGTGGCAAGTTGGGTTAAGTTAATGAGCCTATCCCAGTGAAGCGCAATGGAAATCAGGATTGGGTATTGGCCCCACACTTTTTACCCTGTTTTTAAATGATCCAGTAGTTTTTTAAAATAGTTGTGAAAATGATGCCCAATGTCTGGCAGGCATTATGGTTCAGGTGCTCATGTTCACAGACCATACTCTCTTGCTGTCCAAGACTCCCATGGAGCAACAGAATCTACTCATATGGTTATAGTAGATTCTGCGGGATGAAGGGATTGGAAACTAATATTAACAAAACAAAATGTATGTTTTTTAACCCCTGTTTCTCTTCGTGCTTCAATCCTACTCTAGATGGTGCCCCCCTAGAACAGGTCTGCCTTTTTGAGTATCTAGGTATTACTCTAGACGAGAAACGTGGTTGGTCATCACGTGTTGCAAAAGGAAGATTAAAACTAGAGCAGCAAAGCAGGGGTTTACAGAATTTGAACAAAGGGACGTTTTGTAAATTTGTAGCATCTGTAGCCCAACTATATTTGTAGCAGGCATTGGTAGTTGCACTCTACGGTGCAGAGCTGTGGGGGCCACAAAAACATTAAACCCTGGAAATGGTAGAAAATAGACTTATTAGGCAAATCATGTGCCTTCTGGTCAGTACACTTTTAGTACCACTAAGGCTCGATTTGGGTCTCAGGCCAATTACTGACAAGATAGAATTCGTCCCTTCATTTTCTGGAGACGTATTTGGGCCACACTCGAACTCTTGTCCTATCGAAATGGGCTGGTGGAAATTCTTAAATATCAAAATGCTGCTAACCTACCTTGGATTACGTTTGTGAAAGACTCCCTAAAGGTTCCTGTTTTACCCCTGCCTATTAGTATGGCGAGGGGTACCGCAGCGGACGGAAAGACCATCCAACTCTTTTCCGCCGGTCGGCAATTGTTACGATTGCCAGGTGGGCGGAAAAAGGCCATATTATGATGCCTGCGGTGGGGATGCCTTTACATGGCGGAGATTCCGCCATGGAAAGGCATGCAGGAAATTACTTTAGCGGCCCATTGCGAGCCCCCAGAGGGGGTGGGGGTTGGGTGGCTGCACTGGGGGGTTCCTATGGTACCCTCTTTATTGCCATGCACAAGGTGGCAGGCACCGCCTGGTGCCTGTCATGTTGTGTTAAAGCGAATGTAAAGTGTCTCAGCTCTGAAAAAAGTCTAGATTTCAGGTTTTTGGTGCTAAAAGGGATTCTGAGCTTGCCAGAATTAGTGAGTGAATGAATCTATGTGTCCAAATGTTTTGAGAGGAAGTGGGTCTGAGGGCTTGCGCAGCTCTGAGAGCAAGGTGATGGCACAGAGATAAAAAGAAGTTCCTGATGAGGTACAGGCTTTTAGCGAGTCTGTGCTATATTGGATCACAATTAAGTAGGGTTGTGCGACTCTGCCCTCTACCAAACTGCTATCGGCCTGCCAGCAACACATCACAAGATAGGAGCGGTGCACCCAGAGGGTTGGTGGCATCACGCGGATGAGGAGTGTCCAGCTTGTGAGACCGGTTTGGGGGTGGATTTGGATAAACTTGGTGCAGTTGGATGAAGTGGAGTAGTTGCTTACCATCATCACCAGGTACTAGCAAGCCTTTTTTTGTTCTTCCGTGGCCACTGCTTTACCTCCTTTGCCAGCCTCCACTCTGAGATCTGGACCCCAGACCCATACCCCAAGGCTCTATATGCAAACAAGCCGGGATCATGCCGGTCACACTAATAAAGTCTGGTTCACCCTAATCTTTGGTTCCGGAACTCGATGTTGCTGCCAAGGGGGAAGATAGTGATACAGTACTCTCCAGTAAAATGAATGGATGGAATCCCTAAATATTGCCTTTATTTGAGGATATAAGCTGCTCAATACCAGGCATTTCTTTGGTGCAGATGTAGCCAGCCTGCAAGCCCTAAAGACTAAAGCAGCAGTGATATAAATCCTCCATATCATAATCTGCAGTGGAGAATTGTCTCAGCACTGTTTGATACTATTTCAAAGAACAAAGGTCCTAAGCGAATAATGAATAGACACACAATAATTAGAGTATAGCCCACGTTGGGTTACTATAACAATCCAATGTCCAGCCGGACATGGAGTTTTATTCATACAGATAAGGAATTTAAGTCAAAAATACTTAAAACAACAAAAACAGTGGGGCACAAGCCTGTACCTTTGAAATAGTATTGTAACTCGTGGTCCTCAGCCAATTTTTCGGGTCCCCCTTGTTCATTTAAAAATCAGCACTGTTTAAGGGCACAGCCAGTGTGACCTCTCCCACAGCCGCGGAGACCCTTGTACACTGGTGATATCATCAAGTGCAGAATCTGTGAGAAACCTGGGGAGGTGAGTCCATTCATGGCTTCTTTCATCAGTCAGTGACTACAGTGGGTAGTGCGAGTATACATTTCCCACAATTGGTGAAGGCTGAGACACTGTACAGTCATACATGTATGATAATTATGTTTTAAATATAAAGATATTTGTTAGTTCTGCTTAACAAATGTACATATTACTTATAGTTATATTATTATATGTTTTACATGCATATAGGTGAGGGCATAAATAACTAAATCTTTTATCATAACTAGTTAGCTACAATTGCTTCACTATTGAATTATTTATACAAAAATACCTTGAAGTACAGCATCACAGGAAAGTCTGAGTTTATCAAATACAACTTAAAGCTACATATAAGACATTCCTTATACGTATATTCCTCACATGTACTAATGTATCTTTATATTTATTACATTTGTTCTAATTCAGAATCACCAAGGCACTACCCTATATTTCACCCTATCCCTCTAACAACATATCCTATACCTCCTATCTGACTCATCTCAAACCTCATTCTACTACTCTTTCCAATGCACTACCCTATTTCTCACCATATACCGCTCTCAATATATTCTCTGTCTCCACCCTCTCAATGATCCCAAACCCCATTTTACCACAGTGATCCCCAAAATACCCCTTTCTTAGCTCTTCCCTCCTTGCATCATCTCATACCTCTTTTACTATTCAGATCTCCCAAACAAGCCTTTCTAAATCCTCGTCTCTGACTCTTTCCCCTCCACCTCCCCTTTACTCATCCAAAACCTCCTCCTACTGCTATGAACTCCTCCCAAAACCTTTCTAGATACTTCCCTCTTCTATCCCTCCACCTTTTCAAACCAAATAACAGACTAGCATTTCTACCGCTCAAATTAATTCCATATTTCCCTATACCAATTCCCTACTAATCTTGTTTGGGGTCTGGAGTGTCATGCTACCTGCCGAAAAATGCTTCATCACCTCATCAGGGGAAGCAAGCGCTATGTAAATACAAACCCTTCACTCTTCTACCCTCCACCATCGTTTTCAATCCAAATAACAGACTAACATGGCCACCGCTTAAATTAACTTCATATTTCCCTATACTAATTTCCTACTAATCCTTATTGGGATCCAGAGTAGCGTACTACTCGCCCAAAAAGTGGTTTGATGCCTCGTCAGGGGTAGTAAGCGCTATAGAAACGCAATTACAATTACAGTATTACCCTTTCTCTCAGTTTACGACATACACATTTTGGCTTAAGTGTGGCAGCATAAGGAGAAAGAAGGGAAAGGAAGGGAGAAGTGGCCTTAAAAGACCAAAACAGATATCTCCGATTGCTGAGTCGCCAATAAAAGCCAAGCTAGACAATGATATTATGCTTGACCCTATTCTTGAAAACAAAACAATGTACCAAACTGTAGTGTAGTTCCTATATTCCCAATAGGCTCTGCGCATTGGAATACTATATCCTATAGATGTGACGTTGGACTTGTGTCTACTAGGTCTCTATCGAATATACTAGACTTAATTGTTAGTGCCAGCTAGCTCAGAGGTCACTAGAAACTTTCTCGAATAAACAAGAAGGGATTGGCTTCTGACAACCGCATAAACATGAAAACTTTGGGGCATATTATCAAGGGGGTTTATCTCCGCTTTTTTGGCTTTAAAAGCCAAGAAAGCGGAGATAAAATTATCTCCCTATTACCTAGCTGTCGCTAACACCAGTTAGAGACAGCTAGTAGGAGATAGCGACCATCTTGGGCCTCACTTTGCATGTCAGTGATATTTATCACTAATGACATGCAAAGTGGGCGTGCCAAGATGTTAGCGACTGGAAACAGTCGCTAACATTGCTATCTCCTATTACCAACTTATGGAGATATTCGCGCTAAGCGCGAATATCTCCAAAAGATAACACCTGCCCTGAGCAGTTCTTAGCCATGTTATCCAATGGGAGGTGGATAACATGGCTAAGAGCATTAGCTCGGTAATGCATGAATATCACTGACTTTTCAGCGATATTCATGCGTTGCGGCCGATTTTTATCGCATTTGCGATAAACCTTGGTAATACCAAGGTTTATTTGCGATAAAAATCGCCGCTGCTCAGCGGTAAATTTTTGTCTCTAACCAAGCAACAGCGATAATTATCGCTATTGCTTGGTAATATGCCCCTTTGTTTTCCCAAGAATAAACTGATCTTCAGAGTCGTGGAAGCAATAGATAGATATTTCACTCAGTCAATCGTGCATGCTTCGTTTCACCAGAGGTGCAGAGAAATAGATAGACGGGCGTTTTCAATAAAAAGTGAGGTGTAGCATAAATGTAGTATTCTTTTGACAAGAATCTGTCCAAGATTTCTCTTAGGGTCTACTCAGCTCCGTAACTTGATTTGGAATGAAGAAGGTCAGGCTCAGGACTTGATTTCCCAACAACCCGCAAGGGTACCTTGGAAACACTGGAGCTGGATTTCTCGGCAGGAGAAAAGACAGCTTCTCTCTCAGTTCGTCTGCTGGAGGGTCGGCTTCCTTCGGCACTTGCAGTAGGAGGGCACGTCGGGCAAGTAGATAGTCTAACTGCTCCAAACCACAGTGTGTTTGCTATGGCAAGTGTGGGCATATTTATACCTTGAAGGTACCGAGTTTGACGTAAAGGTGGACATAATAACGTCATCAAAGAGTCTCAGTTCTTTGAAAACTCCATGAGTTCTTGGACAAGTCAGTTTTCGAGCAAGGGCAAGTCCCTAGCTGCTGAAGCTGAGTTTTCTAAGAAATCGTTGTAGATTTTCCGGACTAGTGGAAGTAGCCCTGCCGTATTTGGACTGCATGAGCTATGTCTAAATATGGTTATGATTCTTATGCCTATATAAGGATATGGTGATTTATACCTATATAAGGGCATGAATCGAGAAAATTACAATAGGGTCCTAAAATGTTATACAACACCCACTCCACGTTATCATGTTCATTTAAGTTCAAGTACTAAAACATATAATCTAGAGCATGTGTTTACAATCCCACCCCAAAATAAAAAGAAATGCATTTGAAAATGGTTGTACACATAAAATGAGCATTTGTACAGTACGCATTTTAAAAGAAATTATTTCATTATAAGCATATGATATGTTATTAGTAATGCTAACCGAATGAATCACGAAAATAACATTTATGAAAATTACATTTATGAAATGGCTCTTAGTTACAGAAAAAAAAATCAAGACCATCCCATAGCAGAATATACAAACTGTTTCGGTTTTGGTATGCGTATTAGGTCAATATTGTTCCTAGGAAGTTTTTCCCAACAACCCGCAAGGGTAGCTTGGAAACACTGGAGCTGGATTTCTCGACAGGAGAAAAGACAGCTTCTCTCTCAGTTCGTCTGCTGGAGGGTCGGCTTCCTTCGGCACTTGCAGTGGCAGGGCCGTCGGGCAAGTAGATAGTCTAACCGCTCCAAGCCACAGTATGTTTGCTATGGCAAGTGTGGGCATATTTATACCTTGAAGGTACCGAGTTTGACGTAAAGGTGGACATAATAATGTCATCAAAGAGTCTCAGTTCTTTGAAAACTCCATGAGTTCTTGGACAAGTCAGTTTTCGAGCAAGGGCAAGTCCCTAGCTGCTGAAGCCGAGTTTTCCAAGAAATCGTTGTAGATTTTCGGAACTAGTGGAAGTAGCCCTGCCGTATTTGGACTGCATGAGCTATGTCTAAATATGGTTATGATTCTTATGCCTATATAAGGATATGGTGATTTATACCTATATAAGGGCATGAATCGAGAAAATTACAATAGGGTCCTAAAATGTTATACAACACCCACTCCACGTTATCATGTTCATCTAAGTTCAAGTACTAAAACATATAATCTAGAGCATGTGTTTACAATCCCACCCCAAAATAAAAAGAAATGCATTTGAAAATGGTTGTACACATAAAATGAGCATTTGTACAGTACGCATTTTAAAAGAAATGATTTCATTATATGATATGTTATTAGTAATGCTAACCGAATAAATCACGAAAATAACATTTATGAAAATTACATTTATGAAATGGCTCTTAGTTTCAGAAAAAAAAATCAAGACCATCCCATAGCAGAATATACAAACTGTTTCGGTTTTGGTATGCGTATTAGGTCAATTATGTTCCTAGGAAGTATTCAAAGAATTCTTGTTCTCTAAGAATAGTTCTACTTCAAGCAGATTGCTTTTGCGCCAAGGTTCATTGTATTTTGAAAAAAAAAAGTCAAATCAAATCGTAGAAAAAATATAGTTCCAAAGTTAGAAGTGTTTTTGTTTTTAGAGATTTCAAGGAACGCTGTGGGCCAACTTCAAAAGTTATTCTCGGTGTCAGGAGAAAAAATTAAGTCGTCTAGGCTGGCAAAGAAATCGTCTACCACAGTAGATGAAAGTTGAACCACTTCATTAAGAAGGTCAATTGTACACAGATGTGAAGCTTCGCAGTCAGCGTCAGTCGCATTAGCAATGTTCGCAGTAGATGGTACCTGTGTGCCTGTCGGTCCAGCTGGAATTGCCGGTAAGATCTCAATGAATGCCGTCAACAGGATCGGTAGCTTTTGAGGGCAACACAGTACATGAGCCGTCACCGGACTCAGTAAAGCATCAACATCCGTTGGCATTGCTGATGGAAGTGTTAGACAGATATCTAACACGCATTCCTCTCCACAAAGCAGGCATCGTAGTACAGGTAAGATGCAATCTTGCCAGATTGGTCTAAATGACAGGAACCATGTGGTATTCAGATCTCTCAAACGAGCCAAGCCAAGGATCTGTGTTATTCTGTCACGATACTGCATGGCCAAGAGAGCATTCTCCATGGTAATTTGGGTATCACTGGTAGCTGGATTTGCCATAACGGAGCAGGAGGAATAATAATACGATCCCTGCTATGAGTCCCAAAATGAGAGGCAGGCCGCCGAACACAGAGTGCACGAAGTTAGGAAAAATGCCCAGGACTGCTTCAAACGGCGCTAACAGTCCTCAAAAAATCGTCTTAAATAAATGTACAATACCGCTAGAATCAGACATGTTTAAGATACGACCTATTTCTGCAAAATGTACTGGGCAGTATGTTGATAATAATGCATGTATCTCTGCAGAGGACCTTGCAACTTGGAGATCATACGTCTCTCTTGACGAGGTCATGGGCACAGTTTTTTGTAAAAGAATGGCTTTCATTCTGCTTAAATCATCATTTCGTATAGAAGAGGTGTTCAGTGAAGGCCATAGTGGTGACTCCCCGTCTGTCTTAGTTTTCGGAAACAATACTTGCATACAACAAGTGACCCTGGCTGACACACTAACCAGATAGGCTGTCCCTGGCATCATTCCACAACAGCTGTGTTCATTGAGCATTATGTAGCTTCCATTGGAAAGCTGCCTAAAAACTGGATCTATCACCGCTGTCGGGGAACCCTGCAGGTGGCATGAAAAGTTGTTTGAAGAACCTTCAGAGGCTCCATGTAAATTAATGCCTTGACACAGAAGTGTACCGCTTAATGTGGTTTTACAGTTTTTCCACTAAGAAATACCTCCTTCTCCCCACTCCAACATTTGTGTGTGTATGGTAAATCCCAGGTCGACTTTATGTATTCTTTACCTAACCTTTCCTACAGGCCTGCTGGTATATGTTTTAAGCAAAATTGAAACTGGAATATCGTCACTGGTATCGTGTTGGTGCCATGTATTATCCATTTAACTGATGGTTTCTCAGAAACGGTCAATGGTAATCTCTCCAGTTTTTCTATGCTCAGCCCCGTATAGTCTGCTCCCCTCTGTGCCAAAGAGATTTGTTTATCTGTAAGGTTAAATACAGTAAACAATGACATAGTGTTGATTAGACGCCAAGGCACATAGCCAGAACGAAGGTTTTGTAACGTCCAGCCTAATAGCATTATAGAGCGTAATTGAGACTGGCCATGTTGTAACATTAGCAAGCCCTGTTCCATTATGTCTATGGCAGAAGATACAATGCTGTCCAAAGAATAAATTCTGGACGACAGAGTTGTTAACCCATTGTCAACTACAGAGAGTGCTTTCTCTAAATTAATATGATCAATTTCTCGTATTCTTTCAGCTGTTTCCATTTGCGTGACTTTCCATGCTTAATTGTAAGCACCGTATATACCGGCATATATGAAATGTTTATGACGTGGTTTGTGAGGACCAAGTAAGAATTCTCACAAATCAACGCCATCTTTAAGTAAATTCAAGTGTTTTTTTATCTCCGGCAGTGTAGATTTTTGTAACCATTCAAGGCACAATTTTCCTACAATGTAAGTTGTTATTATCCCTGGATGTTGTCTCTGGATATATCTTGCATCTGGCCGAGTTACTGTAAACCCTTGTGTCTTGTTCAGGAATCTATCTTGACAGATATTCGTGTCTGTGGGCCAGATTAACTATTTTTTCCATTCAGGATTAGTTCTGTTTTGTAGAAGAATATAATTTACGTCTATTTCCTCATCTGAAGTTAAATTACTGTCAGGTGTGGGCTTAGGTATGGATGGTTTTATTTAAATATTTTATCTTAGCCAGGCCAAGACAAGATGTCTGTTGAACAGTTTCATTTAAGAACATTATTTTCTCTGGGATGATGCAGGCTCTGAATAATGCTTCTAAACTTTGTACCTGCCAGTCTTTTGTGCCATAAACCGTTTTTGTCTCAATGTTTTCTTTCCAAAAGTCAAAGCCTAATGTGGATAATTGAGCATAAAAGGCCGCAGAATAAATCTGTTTAGTATTTGTCAGCATACTTTTTATGCCTGTCTTATTAACACTTTTGAAGTAAAAACTTCCTGGGTTTGTGACATTAAAACCTGTAAAATATGGAAATTTTCTATAGAATGTTTTAGAGCTACCTTGTGGAGGTGTCGGACAATGTTCCCATTGATTATAAGTTAAAACATTTCTAGGGTTTGCAGATTTGTGCAAATAATGATGACCAAAATGATCAAAACAATACATTTCTTCATAATTTGATGAACCTTCTAAGTATTCATGTTTTGCACATTTCGCTGACATTTCTAAATCTGCCATCATGTTATTAACAGTTTCAAAATCCCAATCATCAGAAAATGCACTAGGTCAAACAAATCAATCAAGGAAACCTTAAACTGGTGTGGAATTTTCAGCAGCTCGACAGGGCCATAAATGTCATAATCAGTTCTATCACATGCTATTCCACCAGGTAGAGGAACCGCTGTGATGTTTACTGATGGCAGGTCTCTTTGTTCACGATGAGATGGTTTGTGTGGTTTCAGGAGCAAGTTCAAGTTCTTACTTGCTGTACCATTTTAATGTGTTTTCTATCTATCAGCCTTCCCAACTTAAAAAGAGAATGAGCCATAGTAGGAGATAAAATATACCTGATCCAATTCAAAATTCAACCCATGGTGAAACCAGATATGTATTTGCAAGCTCTTGACCAAGTTCCGTTGATTGTTCCTTGAAAGTTATCTTTGTCTGTGCTGTTTCAGGTTCACTGGGATCCTCAGAAAAGGTATAGAAATTGATGAAATAGCCAGAGGCAGTTCTGTCAATAGTTGGTATTGCATCTGGATTATTTGAAATCGCTGGGCTGCTTGTTCCCTTGACATGTTAGTATAGTCAGATGCTACATCATTGTAGATCGGAGTTTCTTGATGAACTGTTATTTGGGTTTCAAGAGCACAAGTTCCATGGCTTTATTGCATAGTCCTTCTTTTCTTACTGCAGAATCGTCAAAGGTGATGAGTCTTTCAGTTTGAACCTCTTGGATAGTAGCAAGATTTAGTCGTCTGCTACATCTTGGGAGTCCACTGGGCCTACTACTTATTATGAGCCACATGGTGTGGTTTTACCAGGTCAATTGATACAGACCGGTTCTCCTTTCTTATAGCAAGGGGCGGCAGTAATACTGTTCTTGATCCGTGGACTGCTAGTACAGGTACTGGTTTTCTGTAAGAAGGCCCAAATTCCTTCTTGTCGGCTATTTTTTCTCTGACCAGATCCCCAATCTTTGGAATACAGACAGGTTTTGCTGGGACAGGGGATTTTTCTTCAGTGGTCGTTGGCTTTTCACTGGTGTTGCTTAGACTTCTTGTTTCATTTAAGTCCTGTAAAACAGCCAAACGATCTTTGATATCAAAAGGTTTGTGTTCCACCACTGAAGTTTGATGATCGAGGTCTTCAACCAACATTCTAGTACCAAAAAGGATTTCATATGGAGTGATTCCACCCAGAGAATTTCTTGGCAGGTTATTAAGACTACGTTGGAAACTTATTAGATGTTTGACCCACCCATCGCCCAAACCTACTACCCTAACTGTTATAGATTGCTTTATGTCATGGTTTTTTCTCTCCACAACCGAATTTCCCTCAGGATGGAATGGACTCGAAAACCACAATGCAACGCCCAAGCTGGCAATGGCCTCCTTGTAAGCCCTAGAGCTAAACGCAGGACCCTGGTCAGAATGTAGCGTGCCGATTGCGTATGTGCCGATAAAGACTCGCAAATCTTTCATAACAGTTCGGGCGTCAGCCGAGTGCTGAGGCCACATCCAAATGAATCTCGTCCTAATATTTGTGGGATCGCATTCGTCCATGGTGACGTCTGCGTGTAGAAAGTCTAATGCTGTCTAACAATGGTGTCTGTACTGGGCCGGCTACACTGTAGTCCGGTGTCTGGCGGCGCTCTAAGCTGTGATCTCTGTAACAGACATCACAATTAATCCCAAATTCGTAAATGTGGGCGCTCATCCCTGGCCACCAGTACATTTCTTTTAATTCTAGTAGAGATTTTGAGATCCCTTGATGTATCAGAACCTCTCCTATATGTGCTTCGTGAATCAGAGCACCTCTCCTGTTCCTGTTTGGAATTACCCTATCCCCCACTCCAGGGCATCGAGCAAAAGGAACACAGTTTGCATCAATTATGTATGTATACTCGAGTGGATAATTTAGAGGTGATGCAGCTCCGCTGCCTTTGCTCGTGGCACTGACAGCGAGCATTGTTTCACCGTCTATTTTTGTTTTTGAACGAGTGATTGTAGCTACGGAAGCCGTTTGCACAGCTGCCTTCGCGGCTTCATCAGCCAATGAATTCCCTTCAACGTGAAAGCCATCACGCTGATGACTCAGTGTATGGATCATGTGAGTCTTTTGTAGTTCTTTCTGCTAAAGAACTACTTGTTCCCAAAGCATTTTATAGTTGATTGTGCCACCTTTTGCGTCTTTAAAACCATTTTGAACCCAGTTCTGCAGATATTCATTGTAAGACTCAACGCAGTAATACGAATCACACACTATTGTCGTGTATTTCTATAGGTTCTGAATCGATCCCCCTATTCCTGACCCTATTCTGGTTAAGCTACCTAGCTAGTTAACTAACAGTCAGCCCATGAGGCAAGAAATTCCCCATGATGCAGATACCGTTATCTGACGCAGTCACACTACGGCACAGGAACGTGTTATCTGATTAGGTCATAACGCTTGAGATCTAATTAGACAAGCGATATTCCTCCAGCCCCTGATAAGGCATACGACGTTCTCATAACAAATCAAACCTATGACAACCTGGATAATCCGTGCGGCCATTGTTTTGATTTCACAGAGAACTTTAGTAAAGAATGTGCTAACGAGCAAGTCGTATGACATCTTTATTGACGTACCTATGTCCATCCTTACGTCAATCCCGGCACCTTTAAGGTATAAATATTGCCGACCTTGCCCTATGCAAAGACACGCGTGGTGACAAGACGGAGCAGCCATACTTGCCGAAGCCGAGAGCAGAAGCAGACCCCGCAGGCAGCAGCCCCGCCTTCCTGACGCGCTGAGAGACGCGCTGCTATCTCAAGCCGAGAGACCCAGCACCGGCGCTTCTGGGCAGCCCTCGCAGGCAGCCTGGAATATCGAGAGCAGAGAAAGAGATACCATTCCTCATTCATCCTAAATTCCAGGTACAGAACTGAATAACCCCTCCTAGAGAATTCTTTAGTTATTCACTTGGCAAAAACAAACTTAAACTAAACTGTAACTTTCTATTCCCGCCCACGCATTAGACTTAGGTCAGGTACACGGGGTAGGCGTATTTAGAAACACCAGTTGAGTACGTTTAGTCAAATGTATATGTATATGTAAATATATTTTATTCATTTTAAACATCATATGGCTCAGAAACCATATCAATGTTTTTACAGTATTATTTTATACTATTGCTTCTAATGTATGCACTTTACTTAACTATAAGTATTGCAATAATATCGATCCATTTCTCTTGTACGAGAAAAGAGACTGATCAATAAATAACATCTTTTATTGAACACGCCCGTCTCTTCCTTTTCTCTACATTCTGATGAGACTAAGAATGCACGTACTGACTGAGTAAAATAATTGCCTTGTGCTCACACGACTCTCGAGATTGACTCTTGATTAGGGGAGAGCAAAGTTGTCATGTTCTATGGTTGTCAGAAACTAAATCCCTTCTTGTCTAATCAGGGGAGTTAATCCTTCCTTGAACATTCGAGAAAGTTTCTAGCGAACTCTGAGCTTAGCTGGCAAACCCAAAAATTAAGTCTAGTATCGACAGTAGTAGACCTAGTTAACGTCTGGCCTAGGCCTTTACTGCTGTAGGCACTATTCCAATGCGCAGAGCCTATTGGGAAAATAGGAGCTACACTACATGGCGCCCAACGCGTTTGGAAAGGGCGATAAAACTAACGTAAGACATTTAGAGTAACTCAGTCGTGCTTTCTCACTCAGACCCCTTTTCCCAAATACTCCAAAGACGTCTGGAGTGGGTGAAAGGTTATTATATCCTCCAAAACCTCGCAGGAGGGAACTCCTATGTATGGTTCTTGGTCTAGTCAACGTTGAAGGATAAAACAGTTCCAAAATATTGTGCATCTAATCTTTGTTCCATAAAGAAACCTGATCTGCAAACAAAAGACATAAGCTTCCTGTCGGTAAAATGACAGAGAGTGATGAAGAAAGAGAGGCAATTAGATTAGCTACTGAAATAGCAGCAGCTGATACTACAGCACTCGATGCAGACCCGGATATAATACTCATCCAGGTCGCCAAAAGGAGAGCTATAACTCTAAAACTTATAGAAAATGGACTGACACCTAGAGGTGGCACAGTCATATTCGTAATCGAGGCACACGAATATCGACAGACAGAGGTATACTATACATGGATAAATTTTCCAGCAGCAAATGCTGTAACAAAGTACTTCCACTATTACAAAGTAGAGGAACCTCCTAATGAGTACACTCCTTTCGAGGAGGTGGAAGTACCACTCAAATTCCAAGAGCATTTGCTCTTATTTGATGGCGCCCTAATACATAACAATCACATTACAAGGCTCGGTCCTTTAGGAAGACCAGGAGCAACGTGGCCGGTCCTAGCCGGATACACACCACATCCAGACATCGAAAGAATGCCTGCAGCAGAGCTATTAATACAGCTAAAACAACTACTAAAAATTCATAGACAATTAGTTCAGTATGTAATGCGGACTTCAACAATTCAGCCAGCGATTAAACTTCCACAGCTGACCCCTCACCAGGGGAACACAAATAAAATTACACCACAGAACATCCAATCCTGCCTAGGTAAAGTTCCAGCTAAACGGGAACAAATACCATTCTGGTTGGCACAGAAAATTACCCAAATAGAGGCGGTGTTTCCTGACACCACCCCATTAGAAAAACACAGGATTCTGACTATATGTCTCCCAATGGGAATCGCACCACACATTGAGGACTGTGACACTTGGGGTACAGTCTTTGCTTCCATCTACACAAAAACGCACGGTGTCCCATCCATTTCGGTGATACCAGATGTGCTAAAACAAATTCAAGATGAATACGGTCCAGAACCTGCTTTAACTCTTGGTATGAAATTACTGAAAGACTTCAAGCAGGTCTCGGCTATATTACTAGCCAACATAAAGGGTGAAGCAGCAAACGTGGCGATCCGCCAGAGGTTAAAAGAGACAGATATAGCAGACCAACCAGCTGAAATTGCCAGAATCATAGAAAAATCCTATGAAGAACTAGGCAGAGATAGTCTAGGTGGAATACCAGTAAAACCGCAACTGACTACAAGTCCAGAAAAAATATTTTTTAATAATAATTCACCAAAAAAGAACTGGGATGGAAATAAACAATCCAATCCTAAAGAAAAGAGATTCCAGTCCAGAGGAAGGTCTCCTAGGCGAAGAGAGAAATCTCCAAACCCGAGACAAAGGTCACCTCAGAGTGAACCCTCTGGGAATAGATATAACCTTAGAAATAGGGATAATATTAAAAAACCTGATAGATATCAAGACATTGATACACGTCCCTCTCAATCTTTTCAGAATTCCTCGCAGAAATCGGAAAGAAGAGGACGATCAGAAGAGCACGCCAAGTCCAAAGACAAGGAACCTGCTCAACTGAAAAAGAAATCACAATTTCCAAAAAAGAAGGTAGCCAGTATCAAGGTAGTTAACAATGCCGAGAATACTGAGGACACAACTGAAAAACGGAGAATGGGCTCAGACAATGCTAGACAGCGCAGCAGAGGTGAGCATAGCTCGCAAAGTCCTTATGAATCATCTGGAGACAGTGGACACGAATGAATACCTTCAAGTGGAAACTGCAGATACCAGAGTTAGCAAGCCCCACAAAATATACGAGATAACATTACGTATAGAGGGAGATAAGACTAGGAAAATAAGGGGACTATTTTGGGATAACCTATCCAAAGGCTATGACATCCTTCTAGCTGAAAAAGACTGGCCACCAGAGTTTGTCAGGGAGTGCCCTCATGGCGAAGAAGTAATTATGCCTGCCTTCTCGAATCAAATACCGATTCATAAAAAATATACACTTGCTAGAAAGTGGGCAGTGGCCTTAGCACCTGCTTTATATAAAAATCATGTAGGATGGGATGAGGATTCTCCTCCTCACAAAGTCCAGTTAAAATCACAACCTACTGCACAAAGGCAGTACCCAATTAAGCAAGAAGCTAAAAAACAAGTAAATGAAATACTAGATCAGCTAGAATACCAAGGGGTGATTGAAACTTGCACCTCACAAATGAACAATCCTTTGTTTCCGGTCTCCAAACCAGACAATTCGTACCGTCTAGTTTTGGATTACCGACACCTTAACACATGTTGCAAAACTTTTGCAGTGCAAAACTCACACAGTGCTGCACTAATGAATAACATAGTGCGCAAAAAATACAAAACAACCTTGGACATCTCCAACGGATTCTTTTGTCAAAACATAGCACCAGAGAGCAGATATTTAACTGCATTTTCAGTAAATGGCACTCAAAAACAATTCTGTCGGTTAGCCCAGGGGTACAAGAACAGCCCGGGGGTATTCTCAGCAAGAGTAACAGAATTACTACAACTATATGATGATGAAGCATTATCTTATGTCGATGACATTTACTTAACAGATGATGACTTGGAAACTCACTTGAAAAGAGTGAACACCATAATACTTGGTTTCGCTGCAGAGGGTTACAAATTCAACTTCAAAAAGTCCAGAATTGCCCATCTGACGGTCCTATTCTTAGGATATGAGTTATCAAGTGAAGGCAAAAGCCTGGCAGACAATTTCCTAGAGAAATGTGCCGTAATCCAAGCTCCTAAAACACTAAAAAACCTACAGTCAATTCTAGGCTTCCTAAATTTCGGAAGAACATATATTGCAAATTACGCAGAAAGGGTCAAACCCCTTTACGATCTAATTAAACCAGATTTTAAAAGATCCAGTTGGACTCAAGCACACACAGAAATTTTGAGATCCTTACAAACAGACATGCTAATTAAAACAAAATTAGAAACCCGTGATAATACACGCAACCTTGTGATCCGAGTCATCCCAGGGAGATGCGGATTCACATACCTGACCTCTAATGAGGGAGAAAAGGTACCAATTGCATTCAGATCACACTTGTACACAAAAGCTGAACAGAGATTCAACAACAAAGGAAAAATTGTTCAAGCAGTTCAAACCGCAATAGCTAGAGAAAAAGACATAGCTGACGGTAGACATATCACAGTCAGAACAGCTGAATCAGCCTTCGAGGCACTAACAACACCGTGTAATTTACCAACAACAACATTGGATCCAGAATGGTTACAATGGGTAAATTCAATCACAACGGACAAAGTATACTACTTCTTTGATCCAGAACTAGATGAATTAAAAAATCTAAAATATGAAAAAACGTATCCTCTGCCAATCGACATTCTGCCTCTACGACATTACGCCTGTGTAATCTATACAGACGGACATGCTCAACCCTCCGTTTGGGGAGAACATGCATACAATCCCACATGTGAGATTACAAAAGAAGTGTGGCACGGAGGTAAACTAAGACCTCTATTAACAAAATCACACTCAGTAGAAACTAATTCAGAACTACAAACTGAAATATTAGCTTTGAAAATGGCGCTAGATAATGCGGATCGCGAATTCCCGACACTTATAGTGTCAGATTCATATTTCTGCGTCAAAGCATATAACAAGGATTTGCAGACCTGGATTCAGAACGATTACAAAGATGACACGGATGCACCAATAAAGCAGAGACTTCTCTGGGAACAAGTAGCTCTTTTGAAAAAAGAACTACCAAAGACTCACGTGACACACTCACTGAGTCACCAGCGTGATGGCGTTCACGTTGTAGGGAATTCATTGGCT
Organism: Lissotriton helveticus; assembly: GCF_964261635.1. Taxonomy (NCBI): domain Eukaryota; kingdom Metazoa; phylum Chordata; class Amphibia; order Caudata; family Salamandridae; genus Lissotriton; species Lissotriton helveticus. Next base: position 263,698,278 of record NC_136071.1, read on the forward strand.
GAAACAGCCGCAGCGGCAGCCAGTAAACCGGCTCCCGTAGATCGAAAAAAGCGTACATTAAAATACATTGACGGCGAAACATTGCTGGCAGTAAAAACGTCATCAAAAGGCGACTGCTCGGCGTTACCGATCAACTATCCACTCAATTACACATACATCATAGATGCAAACTCCATTCCTTTTGCTCGAATCCCTGGAGTGGGGGATAGAGTGATTCCAAACAAGGACAGGAGAAACTTGTTAATCGCAGACGCACACATGGGCGAGGGTCTCAGACACCTTAAATTAAAAGATTCTCTGGAAGAATTACAATCACGGTACTGGTGGCCAGGCATGAGCCTGCACTACACCATGTTTGTAAAAAACTGCCCAAACTGCAACAGAGATCGCAGTGGGGAGAGAAGCAGTTTAATACCTCGTCGTATCAAGGCAGATAACATCACCACTAAAAAGAATGGCTTGCGATTAACATATACAGGCTAGTTCCCACTTATAATGTAGATCCACAGCACTCGGCTGACGTCCGGACTGTTATACAAGATTTGCGAGTCTAAATGGCATATACGCTAAGAGCATGCTACGTTCGACCATTGTTTTCACTCAGGCAATCCAGCCTGGGGGGGAAAGAATGGCCAAATGAGCACAGCCCAGCGGGAATCTTCTCACTTCCTTCCTGAGGGTATGGGATGGTGTAAAGAAAAAACCAAGACAGAAAGCAATCTATAATAGAAAGGATATTAGGTTCGGGAGCTGGGTGGGTCAAACATCTAATAAGTGTCCAACGTAGTCTTAATAACTTGCCAAGAAATTCTCTGAAGGGATTCAGTCCGTACGAATTATTATTCGGAACTAGGATGTTGATCTCTGACCTTGATAGTCAGACTTCAGTGGTAACAGAAAAAAGCTTTGATGTCAAAGACCGTTTGGCTATTTTGCAGGACTTAAACAAAACAAGAAAAGACCTGAGCAACATACAGTTGAAAGAACAGCCAACGACCACTGAAGAATCACCACCTGTCCCAGCAAGACCTGTCTGGATTCCAAAAGTCGGGGATCTAGTCAGGGAGAAGATCGCGGTAAAGAAGGAATTTGGGCCTTCTTACAGAAAAGCAGTTCCTGTATTGTCTGTCAACGGGACAAGATCAGTTGTACTACCGCCACTTGCTGGAAAAAAGGAGAACCGAGTTGTATCCATCGACCTGGTAAAACCACAACATGTGGCCGATAACAAACAGTAGGCCAAGTGGACTCCCAATAAGTAGCAGAACACCAAGGTTTGCTACCAGTACAGAGGTCCTATCAAAGAGGCTCATCACATTCGAAACGCCTACGGAAGAACAACAAGGACTATGCAACAATGCAATAGAACTTAGACCTCTGAAAACCCAAATAAAGACATTTAGCAGAGACACACCAACCTATACAGAAGTACCAAGTGAAAATGCGAGAAACAAAAATCCTGAACCAATTGGAACAATTGACAGAACTGCATCCGGTTACTTCATCAACTTCGATGATTCCTCTGAAGGCTTCAGCGAACAAAAGACACAGCCATCATCAAAATCCTTTAAAGACAAAGCTAAGGAACTTTTGAAACAACTAAAAGAAACATATCTGGTTTCTCCATGGATTGAATTTTGGGTGGGTTTTGGTGCATTTATCCTCATACTTTGGCTCATCATGGTATTTACCTTGGGACGCTTCATTGAGGGAAAATATGCTAAAATGGACACAGCAAGTCAGAACATCAACTTGGTCCTCAAACCACACACATCTTCACACGTCGAGAAAAGAGAACTTTCTTCAGAACTTTCTTCAGCCAACTTCACAGCAATTCCAATATCTGGTGGGGTAGCCTGGGACAACACTGACTATGAAATTTATGGTCCGGTCGAGATCCTGAAATATCCACACCAAATCAAGATCTCCTTGAGTGACTTTGCAAAACCAAACTCATTTGCTGATGATTGGGACTTTGAAAGTATAAACAATATGATGTCTGACTTAGTAATGTCTGCTAAATTTACAAAACATGATTATTTGCAGGGTTCTACAAATTATGACAGCATGTACTGCTATAACCATTATGGTAACCATTTCTTGCATAAATCTGCACAACCTAGAAATGTTTTAAATTTTAATCAATGGGAACATTGTGCTACACCTCCAAAAGGGAGCTCTAGAACCGTGTATGGCAAATATTCATATTTTTCAGGTTTTAACATAACTAATGCTGAAACATTTTATTACAAATTGTCAAACAAGACAGGGATGAAAACCATGATAACCAACACAAAATTGATATATTCAGATTCTTTCTTTGAAAAAATGAATACTTTTGGATTTGATTATTGGGACAAACATGTTGATTTGAAAAGTGTTTGGGGCACAAAAGAATGGCAAGTACAGGGTTTAGAAGCTTTGTTTAGAGCCTGCATGATCCCAGAACAAATGATATTTTTAAATGACACCGTTCAACAAACCACCTGTCTTGGCTTAGCCAAAATCAAAGATTTAAATAACCTGTCTATTCCAAAGCCAACAATGTTTAGCAATAACTCTGAAACAGATGAAGAAATAGACATGAACCATATACTTAACCAAAACAGAACACATCCTGATTGGAAACAATGGTTGATCTGGCCCACAGATACAAATAACTGTCAAGATAGATTCCTGAATAAAACACAAGGTTTCAAAATGAACAGGCCAGACCCTAGATATCCCCAAAGACATCACCCAGGGATAATAACAACCTACAGTGTGGGCAAATTATGCCTTCAATGGCTACAAACTTCCACACTGCCTGAAATTAAGCAACACCTAACTTTACTTACTGATGGTGCTGACTTGCGTGAATTCATACTGGGACCACGCAAACAGCGTCATAAGCGTTTCATAGCAGCCTCTGTATATGCAGCATACAATGAGGCCTGGAAGGTTACTCAAATTGAGACAGCAGAAAGAATACGGGAAATTGACCGTATTAATTTGGAAAAATCACTTTCTGTAGTGGACAATGGGTTAATGACTCTGTCCTCCAGAATTTTTTCATTGGACAGCATTGTGTCTTCAGCAATCGATATATTATCGCAAGACTTACTGTTATTACAACATGGTCAGTCACAATTGCGTTCTATTGTACAGCTTGGCTGGACGTTACAAAATCTGCGTTCAGGCTATGTGCCTTGGCGTTTAATCAACACAACGTCACTATTCCAAATCTTTAACCTTACTGATAGACAGATCGGTATGGCGCAGAAGGGTGCTGATTATACAATCTTGAGCATTGAAAAACTAGAAAGATTACCGTTGACAATGTCAGAACGACCTGTCAGTGAATGGATAATCCACGGAATCATAAATATTCCAATCTCAACCTTCAGGTTTCAATACTGCCAAAAATATATACAGGCTGGCATGTACGAGAAATTGGGAAAGGGGTACCTTAAAACAACATGGAACCTGCCCTATTCACATGCATGTGTCAGTAACAAAGGACAGAAAGTGTTTCTTAGTGGCAACAATTGTGCTATGTCACTAAGCGGCACGCTTCTGTGTAACGGTATTAGTTTGCACGGAGCCTGTGAAGGGAATTCATACAACCTTTCATGTCACCAGCAAGGCGCACCTGCAACTGAAATAGAACCATTCTTTCAAAGACTCTATAATGGGAGTTACATTCTTATTGTAGACCGCAGATGCTGTAGTCTTATGCCCGGGACTCCTTATCTCGTCACTACGACGGCGAAGGTCAAGTGCTGTGGACGTTCTTTGTTTCCCAGCTCCTTTCCAGACAGGGAGGCAAGGGCATGGCCCGGTCTGAAAATTACTTCTATTCGAATAGACACTTTAAGCAGAATGAAAACAGTGCTTCTTCAGACGCCTACAAGGCTCACGTCATCTAAAGAAACGTATGATCTACAAGTCGCAAGGACGACTGCAGAGATACATACATTATTATCAACTAATTCCCCCGTACATTTCGCGGAAATCCTGAGCGAAATCTTAAATATTTCTGATACCACAGGGGTCTCAAAGGTATTTAAGACAGTATTTTCGATGGCATTAACACCATTCAAAGCCATACTGGGTATTTTTCCAGACTTCGTCCATTCGATTTTTGGCGGACTTCCCCTGATCCTAGGACTAATTGCAGGAATCCTATTCCTAGTCCTTATTTTTCGTTATGGCAACCCATGTCACAGATCAAACTCTCGCGACAATGGAAGATACGATCCTAGCCATTGGATACCGGGACCGGATATCAAAAATCCTGGGACTATCCCGGCTTAGAGACCTAAACATGACTTGGTTTCTATCATTTCGACCAATGTGGCAAAGGTGTGTTTTACCTGTACTAAGGTGTCTGCTATGCGGAGAAGAATGCGTGTTAGACACCTGTCTGACGCTACAATCGGATGCGCCGGTGGATGCAGATACACTGTTGGTTCCTACCAAGGTTCACGCACTGTGCTGCCCTCAAAGGCTGCCAATTCTGATGACGGCATTCCTGGAATCTTCACCACTGCGATTGAAGAGTAGTGAAGTTCAAGATGAAAGCAGCATCGAACAGGTACGACCTTCTGTCAGCAATGCAAATCAGAATGTCAATGCAGACAATCATGCGCATGAATGCATGGTTACACCTATTTCCGACTTAGTGGAACTTTCCCATGAAGCTGTTGACAGTTTTTTCGAAAGCCTGAATGATATGATGTTCTCTCCGGAACAGAAATAGAGACTTTTGAGTAAACTCGCACACGGCGTTCCCTGAATTCGGCCTTCAACTTTAAAAATAAAGTCACATGAACAATTACAATCCAGTTCACGGACAGCAACTTTTTTCAGCAAGCCCCTAAAATATTTTTCTATATATTTTTTCCCGGGACACTGATTTTCTGCTTAAAGTAAGAGACTATTCCTAGAGAACTAAGATTTCTATTTTAGATACTTTATAGACTTTATAGACTTTAGCTGCCCGCTGGTATGTTCGCAATAGATTTTATGTGATGAAATGGTTTCGACTTTCTTCTGTATAGCCATATTAAGAGCCATTTCATGTGTATTTCTCATATACCAACAAGCAATAATGCATAACAATGCGTGTTTACTTTTGCATTTAATTCATAGCTTAAGTGCATACAATATATATGACTGCAATTTTTCAGTATATTTGAAAATTTCGAAATGCATTTATGTATTTTGGGGTGGTAAGGTATACACTATACTCTATAGTATGTTGTACTATGTTATACTATGCATAGATTAGTAGATATGACCATAGTTAGCGTGGAGTGGGTGTCGTGTATTTCTATAGGTTCTGAATCGATCCCCCTATTCCTGACCCTATTCTGGTTAAGCTACCTAGCTAGTTAACTAACAGTCAGCCCATGAGGCAAGAAATTCCCCATGATGCAGATACCGTTATCTGACGCAGTCACACTACGGCACAGGAACGTGTTATCTGATTAGGTCATAACGCTTGAGATCTAATTAGACAAGCGATATTCCTCCAGCCCCTGATAAGGCATACGACGTTCTCATAACAAATCAAACCTATGACAACCTGGATAATCCGTGCGGCCATTGTTTTGATTTCACAGAGAACTTTAGTAAAGAATGTGCTAACGAGCAAGTCGTATGACATCTTTATTGACGTACCTATGTCCATCCTTACGTCAATCCCGGCACCTTTAAGGTATAAATATTGCCGACCTTGCCCTATGCAAAGACACGCGTGGTGACAAGACGGAGCAGCCATACTTGCCGAAGCCGAGAGCAGAAGCAGACCCCGCAGGCAGCAGCCCCGCCTTCCTGACGCGCTGAGAGACGCGCTGCTATCTCAAGCCGAGAGACCCAGCACCGGCGCTTCTGGGCAGCCCTCGCAGGCAGCCTGGAATATCGAGAGCAGAGAAAGAGATACCATTCCTCATTCATCCTAAATTCCAGGTACAGAACTGAATAACCCCTCCTAGAGAATTCTTTAGTTATTCACTTGGCAAAAACAAACTTAAACTAAACTGTAACTTTCTATTCCCGCCCACGCATTAGACTTAGGTCAGGTACACGGGGTAGGCGTATTTAGAAACACCAGTTGAGTACGTTTAGTCAAATGTATATGTATATGTAAATATATTTTATTCATTTTAAACATCATATGGCTCAGAAACCATATCAATGTTTTTACAGTATTATTTTATACTATTGCTTCTAATGTATGCACTTTACTTAACTATAAGTATTGCAATAATATCGATCCATTTCTCTTGTACGAGAAAAGAGACTGATCAATAAATAACATCTTTTATTGAACACGCCCGTCTCTTCCTTTTCTCTACATTCTGATGAGACTAAGAATGCACGTACTGACTGAGTAAAATAATTGCCTTGTGCTCACACGACTCTCGAGATTGACTCTTGATTAGGGGAGAGCAAAGTTGTCATGTTCTATGGTTGTCAGAAACTAAATCCCTTCTTGTCTAATCAGGGGAGTTAATCCTTCCTTGAACATTCGAGAAAGTTTCTAGCGAACTCTGAGCTTAGCTGGCAAACCCAAAAATTAAGTCTAGTATCGACAGTAGTAGACCTAGTTAACGTCTGGCCTAGGCCTTTACTGCTGTAGGCACTATTCCAATGCGCAGAGCCTATTGGGAAAATAGGAGCTACACTACACTATGAGTGTGGGGAATTCACGATCGGTATTTTCCAGCACCATCTTGAAAGCTTGTAGTTCATCTCGCTGGGCTGTACAGTCTCCTAGTGATTGAGTTTTTGTGACCATGGGTCTGAATTTACCATCGCGCCAGTGATCTTTTACAATCGTGCACGCTGCACTATAAGCTTGTTTTCCCCCAATTGCGGGCTGTGCTGATCCGTCTGTATATATTATACAGTCGTAATGTTCTAGAGGCTGAATCTCAGTGGGCAGAGGACATTCTTGTTCGTATTGGAGAAATTCTTGTGTCTTCAAGTAAGGGTCAAAAACGTATTCTACGTCTGTCGCAGCAAGAGAATTAACCCATTTTATCCAGCTTGGATGTAAATCTTTTGCATTCAGAATGCTTGCCTTTGTCACTGCCTCTAAGGCAGGTACAGGAGTAACGACCTTTATGCGTTTACCCTGCGCGAGGGCTCTCTCTTTTGCTACCGCAGTCTGAACCGCTGTCAGAATTTTTTCTGTTGAAGTGAATTTCATTTCAGCTTGTGTGTACAAGCGTGATTTGTAAGCTATTGGTACCTTTTCACCTTCATTAAAGGTTAGGTATGTGAATCCGCATCTTCCTGGGATGATTCGGATTACAAGGTTGCATACGTTGTCGCGTGTTTGTAAATGTTTTGTTGCTAACATGTCTGTTTGCACTGAACACAAAATGTCTGTGTGTTTTTGAGTCCAATTAGTTTGTTTGAAACCAGGTTTCATTAACTCGTAGAGAGGTTTAACCCTCTCTGCCTAGTTTAGAATGTAAGTTCTTCCGAAATTCAGGAAACCTAGAATTGACTATAAGTTTTTCAGCATCTTTGGAGGTTGGAGCACCGCACATTTCTCTAGAAAGTTAGCTGCTAGGCTTTTGCCTTCACTTGAAAGTTTGTATCCCAAGAATAGGATGTTGAGGTGGGCAATTCTTGATTTTTTAAAGTTGAATTTATACCCTTCAGAGGCGAATCCAAGTATTATGGTGTTCACCCTGGTCAAGTGCCTGTCCAAATCATGGTCTGTTAGATAGATGTCATCGACATAAGATAATGCCTCATCATCATACGTTTGCAGTAACTCTGTTACTCTGGATGAAAATAACCCTGGACTATTCTTGAATCCCTGTGGGAGACGGCAAAAATGGCGCTGTGTCCCTATGATTAAGAAAACAGTCAAATACCTGCTTTCCGGTGCAGTGTTTTGACAGAAGAAACCGTTAGAAATATCTAATGTGGTTTTATATTTTTTGCGCAGGATGTTATTCATCAGTGCTGCACTGTGTGCATTTTGTACAGCAAAAGTTTTGCAACAAGAGTTTAAGTGTCTGTCGGCAAAAACTAGACGATACGTATTGTCTGGTTTGGAGACAGGAAACAAAGGATTGTTCATGGATGAGGTGCATGTTTCAATCACCCCTTGGTATTCAAGTTGATCTAAGATCTCCCTGACCTGTTTTTTAGCTTCCTGCTTTACTGGATACTACCTCTGTGCAGTTGGTTGATTTGTTAACTGGAGTTTATGGTGAGGAGAATCCTCATCCCATCCCACATGATTTTTATGCAGCCCATTTTCTGGCATAGCTTGAGTTGTTTATGAATAGGAATATGATTGGAGAAGGCTGGCATAATGATCTCGACAACCATGTATTTCCTGATGGATTTTGATTATTGATTATTGATTTGCATTCAAGACAATGATGATATGTAAATTTTGAAGTACAATGTCATGAAAATAATGAATGAATGACATATAGAAAGTTTATGTTTTGAAATTTCAGTTGGATTTATTTGTATATAAAATGATTATTCAATATTTAATGAAATGAATACAAACATTGAATTAAGAAAACACATTGAGTCAAATGTTGATTTAATGATTTAATGTTTTAATTGAGATAAGACAGTGAAAATTAAGTTTTGCTGTGCTGTGGATTTGGCCGTGACAGCACGTCTCGGACCTTCTTAGTTTAGATAATGATCTCTTCGCCATGTGGGCACTCCCTGACAAATTAAGGTGGCCAGTCTTTTCCAGCCAGAAGAATGTCATAACCCTTCAATAGTTTTTTCCCAAAAGAGAGCTTTTATTTTCCTAGTTATGTCCCCCTCTATTCGGAGTGTGACTTCATATAACTTGTGTGGTACACTAACCCTGGTATCTGCAGTTTCAACTTGAATGCATTCATTCAGATCCACTGTCTCCAGATGATCCTTCAGGATCCTGAGAGCTATGGTGACCTCTGCTGCACTGTCCAGCATTGTCTGGGACCACCCCCCATTCTTGAGTTGTGTCCTCAAGTTCCTCGGCATGTCTGATTTTAATACTTGCTACCTTTTTTTTGGTGAATTTGAGTTTTCTTATTTGTTGGAACGTGTTGACCGTCTTTGGATTTCACGCGTTCTTCTTTGTGTTCTGATTTTCCTCTTCTTTCGGATTTCTGCGAGGAAGTCTGAAAGGTATGAGAAGAGCGTGTATCATTATCTTGATATCTATCAGGTTTTCTCAAATTATCCCTTTTTCTGAGGTTATATCTTTTTTCAGAGTGCTTCTTTTGAGGAGATCTACCTCTGGATTGAGAACGTTTTTCTTTAGGAAGTGACTGTCTACTATTTTACCATTTCTTTTTAGTCGTAGTGAGATTGTTTTTGATAAAAACTTTTTCAGGATTTTCTGTTAGTTCAGGCTTTACTGGTTTCCCTCCCAAACTGCCTCTACCTAGTTCTTCATTGGATTTTTCTATTATCCTGGCAAGTTCATACGGTTGCTCAGTTACATCAAGTTCGTTTAGTTTTTGGCGGATTGCCACAGATGCTGCTTCACCTTTAATGTTAGCTAATAATATAGCTGAGACCTGTTTGAAATCTTTCAGTAATTTCATACCGAGATTCAAGGCAGGTCCTGATCCGTATTCATTTTGAATCTGTTTCAGGACGTCAGGTATTACCGCCATCGATGGAACACCATGTGTTTTTGTGTAGATTGAAGCAAAGACTGTACCCCAAATGTCACAGTCCTCCACGTGTGGTGCTATCCCCATTGGTAAACAGATTGCTAGAATCCTGTGCTTTTCATGAGGTGTACTATTGGGAAATACTGCCCCTGTTTGAGTAATTATTTGAGCTAACCAGAATGGAATTTGTTCCCTTTTTGCGGGCAATTTACCAATGACTGATTGTATAGACTGTGCTGTAATTTTGGTTGTGTTCCCCTGATGAGGGGTGTGCTGTGGAATCCTTATAGCAGGTCGGACTGTTAAAGTCCACATGACATATTGTGCCAATTGTCTATGTATTTTGATTAATTGTTTTAGTTGAGCTAACAGTTCTGTACCTGTCATCTGTTCTATGGCAGGATGTGGTGTATAGCTAGCTAGTACCGGCCATGTTGCTCCTGGTCTACCTAATGGACCAAGCCTGGTAATGTGATTTTGATGTTGTAGGGCGCCTTTGATGCTCTTGGTAAGTTAGTGGAATTTCAACGTCCTCAAAAGGAGTGTATTCCACAAGAGGTTCCTCCATCATGTAGAAGTGGAACACATGTGTTGCTGGATTTGCTTGTGGAAAGATAACCCATGAATAGAATACCTCTGTCTGCCGATATTCATGTGGCTCTATGATAAAAATGACTCTACCACCTCTTGCTGACTACGTTTCATTGCCCTTATGCCGCAGTGGCCCTCATGCGCCAATTTCAAAATCTTTCACCTTAAACTCACCTGAACTTCTAACTGTCCTAATCGCCTCAAGAATCCATCTTCATGTAGGAGGATGGATTTCTGACTATGGTTACCCCCAACTTTTTGCCTAGTGTTTAGCTGGTTTTCGACTTAATTGGCCTGGGATCCTGCTAATCAGGGCCACAGGCTATCTGCTCTCACTGTAAAATGGACTCCATGTACTTTAGGTACATCTCCAATTGGATGATGGGTCACCTTGTGAGCCCCTGTATAGTGTATCATAGGTACCCAGGGCATAGGTGCATCCAATGCCTACCAGGGGCTGCAGCATGAATTATGCCACCCCTGGCTGGCCATCCAAACTGACACAACTGGCTGATCACTCAGCTGGGGCAAGGTTGTGTAATCACCCCTTGCTTAGGTATAGTATTCCTATACCTACCATTATATATAGACACATATACACCTATAAATCACTCCTATGGCAGGCCTTAACAATCCTGAAGGCAGAGTGCTTGGTTTTATGTGAGATGAGGCTCTAGCATAAGCTGAGCCTGTCTGCAGCTTTCAGAACCATATCCTTATAGCTGTTCTATGATATAGCCATACCATATACTCTTAAGTGCATTATAATCCTCGTGCTTGAATGCTAACTTTGGTTTGGCTTTATAAAAACATGTTGTGTAAGGTGTCATACGCTTTGGAATACTATCCCCTTGCCAGTTCTGGCGAAGGGGGTAGCATTCCACCCTTCTATAGGGAGAAGACATGTTGTTCCTGTTAATCCCGGTTAAAGTTACCCAGAGCCTTGGGGCGCTAGGCGGCGCCGGACCAAGATGGCCGCACTGTAGTGAGGCTCTCGCTTAGTCGAGCCTAAAGATCATCCTACAGCTCATGCTGACCAGCTAAACCACTCTGCAAATAGCGTGATCGTACTCACCCGACAGAGAGACACGCTCCGGTGTTACCAACTCCCTTGTGGCACTCTCGCAGCCGAAGAAAACTGCCCCGCATCCCGCGTGCGGCGCCTCACGCTCTACTGCCGCTCCTTACTCCCGGGGTGCGCCGGCTGGGAAAGGCCGCTGCTTCGAGGCCTAGCCGAGGGTGCCCCGCCCCCGGACGGCGCTAACGCATGGCCTTCTCCACCGTCACACTGCTGCCCGGGACAGATCGCTCCAGAGGTGAGAATCACCCCCCCTGCTTGCAGTACGTGCTCGCCCGCTATCCCCGGCCTGCTGACCGACGTTGCTGGTGCTCCTGCTCGCTGGAGCCCGCCAAACGGCACTTGTTTAAAACGGACTCTGAGCGCATCCTGGCGAGCGCGCAGGTCGGTGGGACCGAGCTACCACCGGCGGAACTCGCGCCATCACTGCTCCTGGAGGCCCCTTTGGAGAGCCCACTGCCTCTTTGATTAGACTGCGCCGAGACACAGCGCCTGGCTCTTTCTAGCCTGGTGGTGCGCTCGGCCTCAACTCCGGCCTCAGTAACAGCCGTCATCGCGGCCATCTTGACGGGGGGCCCGGCCTGCTGCTTGGCGCCTTGGATGCACTTTAGGCTGCAAAAAACGCATCTTGGCCACTGCGCGCCTACTCCTTCTCTGCCGGCCTGTCCCCCCCTTCCCACGACGAACAGTGTGGACATCATACCAACCCCTGCACACCGAGCTTATCTACTGCTGGGTCACACCGCCATCCCTCGGACTGCGGGCGGGGGGTCTATGTTCGCGGCCTTGCTCACAACTCCGGCACTGGATCCACCTGTGACACGCAGACTTTTGCCCCTTTGGTGCTGAGGGAGACTACGGAACGTAGGAGCGCGCTTTCGCCCCCCCAGTCAGGTCTAGGTGCTCATCCAGCCCTGCCACTCACGCATCACGGGCGACACTCCTTCGGCTCGCTATCGAAAGACTTAGGCCCTGTGCCCGACTGGCCCTAGAGATAACGGAGAGCCTGCAACGTGTTCCCTACCTCTCCCGCCCAGCTTTCACCAAAGCCCCCCCCCTCTGCCTGTACCCTCCTGTGCACTGGCGGCCACTTCCATTGCAGTGTCGCGGACGCCCAGGCGAGACATGGGCCGCAATGATGCCAGACAGTCGAACATTCCATTTGAATCCAAGAAAACTTCCCATACGGCGCCGGAGTGGGGGGGGCAGCCCTACGGCCTCGGCCCCTCAGGAGGAAGACTGGAAAACATTTTTGCTGGGCATGAAACAAAGCCTATCGACAATAGACACCAAAATTGATACCATCAATACGCGCATGGACAGTGTGGTGGCCAAGCTGGAACATCATGACACCCGTATAAAGGAGGCTGAAGATAGAATTTCAGGTTTAGAGGATGGTGCCGCCTCTTCCCACAGGCACCTCACTCAAATGGACAAGCTGCTAAAAATCATAGCGGACAACAATGAGGATTTGGAGGTGAGGTCTCGCCGTAACAACGTCCGAATTTTGGGCCTTGCGGAGTCCACCAACACGGGGAAGATGGAGATTTTTGTTGAAACCCTTGTAGTGGAACTGTTTGGAAAGGAATCGTTCTCCCCGCACCTCATCGTTGAGAGAGCTCACAGGTCCTTGGCCGCTCCCCCTCCTCCTGGGGCCCCACCAAGGCCCATCATAGCGCGTTTTCTTAACTTAAGAGACCGAGATGCGGTGCTGAGACACGCGAGGGAGCTGGGAAATGTGCGCTATGAAAATACAACACTATCCTTTTTCCCTGACTTCACCCCCTCGGTCCAAGACGCTAGAATTCGCAGGGGTGAAAAAGAAACTACAAACCCAGGAGATCCCGTATGCCATGCTGTATCCGGCAAAACTAAAAATCTCCCATCACGGCAAACACCACTTTTTTCAAAATCCGCAACAGGTGGAGGACTTCCTTAAACAGTGTAGGAAGGAACAGCACAGGGAAGAATCAACCCGCCGACGCTACAGGTCACATTCACCATTGTCGCAGCAGGACTGACCTGATGCACTGTTGTGTGGTCCCTTGGAGTCAGTTGACCCCTGATCGCATTATTGTGTGACCTGATTCCTGTGTATGCCGGTGAGGTGTTCACTCTGTTTTCAATCTTGCTGGTCTAAATGTTTACTGAGTGCTCGATTGCCCACCTCCGTCCCACCAACCCGACCGGGGTAACCTGGTTGAATGTGGGTGTAAGAAGGGAGGTGGTTGGCAGGTCTGGTGCCCCTAGTACAGACCCCCGATGGGTGTTCCCCTGAATTCCCCTCCCCCTCTGTGGGCAGGGGCTTATTCAGTACATTTTTTGGATTTAGTTCTAGTTTTGTTTCGGTATTGGGTGGGAGGGTGGGGAACTTATGCACGGCTTGTTGGGGTTGCCGATGTGGGTGGGTTGACATTCCGACTCCCTGATGACATGCATGTTGGGATGATGATGCGGGATCGAGGTTGGTCTGCTGGGAGGTTGACGGGAGGGACTTTTTATTTCTGTGAATTTGATTCTGCTATTATCTGTACTGAGTTACTATTATGCTGCACATGTTTCCACCTGGTTGAATGGGGGACTTAACGACTTCGCAATCGACACAGCAGTTTTGGCTAGTGTCATGGAATATTCGTGGGCTGAATGACCCGAGAAAAAAGAGGCACATTTTGGGATATCTGGACAGGCAGGGGGTATCTATTGCAATGCTTCAGGAGACACACTTGAGACCTGATGGATCCCCTCTGTTCGCATCTCGATGGGCCTCCTGCAAGGTGTTCTCCTCCTATTCCAATTATGCTAGGGGTGTAACGATAGTTGTCCGGAGAGGGGTGAGGTTTACACCGGCTGGGACTGAGACTGACTCGGAGGGAAGGTACTGCATGGTATGGGGGACACTACACTCGCAAACAGTCCTTTTTGCCTGCTATTATGGCCCTAATACAAACGACACTGCTGCACTACTGACGATGTGGGGTAAGATTCAAACACTGGGCATAAGCCACGTCATATTGGGAGGTGACTTCAACACGGCATTGGAACCGGGCCGAGATAGGTCCCACCCCCAAGCGCTACACTACACGCATACCCAACGTACATTGTCTACTCTTGTCGAGGAACACCATTACATAGATGCATGGAGGCACCTACACCCCTCACTCAAGCAAGGTACTCATTACTCTGCTGTTCATTCTACATGGGCGCGGCTTGACTACGTGTTCCTATCGGCCGGCCTTCTCCCCTGGCTGACAGGCGCTCTTCACCTTGCTAGAACATTCTCAGATCACTCGCCAGTCCTCCTCACATTATGCATACCCATAGTTGTTTCCCCGTATTTGAGTTGGCGCCTCAATCCCGCACACCTCACCGACTCGGCCTTCAGGGTAGAACTTGAACATGACATACAGGACTTTTTTGAACGTAACGCTGGGTCTGTGTCCACTATCACAACGATATGGGAGGCCTTTAAGGTTACTGTTAGAGGGTGGTGTATTGCGAAGGGGGGGGTATCCTCAAATCGCTCTGTGGCGAGCTGCGTAAACTAGAAACTGAGCTCCGGGACCTTGAGCGGAACAAGACTCGCGACACACATGGGCATACATCCAAGGCACTCCTCAGGGAAAAGCTTAACGAATATGCAGAAGCGGCGGAAAAAGAATGCAGGTTCCTTGGGAAACCATACACGGCGCGCCTGTATGGCGAGGGAGATAGGCCCGGCAGGGCACTTGCCTTCGCTGTCAGACCCCCAAAGTATCGCAACTATGTTGCGACATTACTGGACGAACATCAGGTCCCGCAGAGAGACCTACTGGAACAACTTCACATTCTTACTGACCACTACTCCGCACTATATGCCTCCCAAAGATTGACGCCCATTGACTTGCAGTCTTACCTTGACGACACTGCCGTTGCGTGGATTGGCCCCTCTCAGCAGGAATTTTTGCATCATGAACTCGAACTAGACGACATAAAAAACGCAATCATGTCTATGAAGTCAGGCAAATCACCTGGGTCAGACGGGCTGCCAATTGACTTTTACAAGGCCTATATTCATCTACTTGCTCCTATACTGAAACATGTTTACTACTCTGCCCTTGAGGAGGGGACTTTGCCGACCACTGTGCGTGAAGCTCTTATAGCATCTCTGCTGAAACCGGGCACACCTCCAGAGCACTGCGATTCCTATAGGCCTCTGTCATTGCTCAATACTGATGTGAAAATCTTGGCAAAAGTGCTCGCGACGCGCCTTAATTTACTGATGGAACGTCTGGTCTTGCCTGACCAAGCTGGATTTGTCCCCAACAGGGCGACGTCGCACAACCTGCGCACCCTTCAGGCAGTCCTGCAGGACATTAACCCTCGCTGTGAGGCAGCTGCTGTTTTCCTAGACGCAACAAAAGCGTTTGACTCCCTCGAGTGGGATTACCTTTTGGCCCTTCTGGAACGGATGGGGATCCCCTTCAACTTTCTTGATTGGATCCGACTGTTATATTGCAAGCCGCAAGCCTCTGTTTTGTTAAATGGCTCCCGATCTGCCCCATTTGAGATCCACAGGGGTACCCGTCAGGGCTGCCCGCTCTCTCCGGTCCTCTTTGCAATCGCCATTGAACCCCTGGCGGCCAAGCTTAGGCAACATCACAATCACCGCTCTTTAATATACCCGGAGCAGCAGCTGCTCATTGCATTGTACGCTGATGACATGACCTTGTATGTAGACAAACCGCAGGAGAACCTAAACCCTCTGCTGCGCAAGATAACCAAATTCGGAGCCATATCCGGGATACAGATCAATTGGTCGAAGTCAGCTTTATTCCCCTTGACGGACAAAACCGTCTCCTTCCCTCTGGATTACCCTCTGATGTGGGAGGCTGATGAAATGAAGTACCTATGCATCATAGTGACTAGGAACTGAGAAGCTCTCATCCGAGCAAATTATGGCACAGTCCTGGACAAGCTGACGGACACCATCACTAAGTGGATCCATCTCCCACTATCAATGGCGGGACGTATTTCCCTGATTAAGATGGTGGTCCTCCCCAAGCTCCTGTATTTATTTACTAATATACCGTACAATCCAGGCTCCTACTTCTTCCGAGCCCTTAATTCCCAGTTGTCTAGACTTATCTGGGGTGGCAAGCAGGCTAGGCTCAGCCTCAAGACGCTCATGTTGCCTTATCACCACGTAGGGTTTGAGGTCCCGGATTTTCAACGTTACTATGACTGCGCCCAAGGACACTTTGCTGTGTACTGGCTACATCCCCCTCCCTTCATGGCTCCCTTGGCAGTGGAGGACGGTTATATGAGGCCCGCCCAACCATCGGGGTATTTATACGACCCAACCCATGTTGTGGACTGAGACCCTACCACGGTAGATTGTACGGTGCAAGCCTGGAATCGCATAGCTGATCAGATGGGGGTCGGGTTCTTATACTCGCCACGTATGCCCCTATCGCATGATCGCAGGTTAAGTGTCCCCTGCGAGGAGATAGGCCGAAAAATGCTTGCGAAATATGTGGTCCGTACTTGGGGCGATCTATATCTCCAGGGACGATTTCGCACGTCGGCCCAATTCTTTGGGGACTCCACCCCTTCAGTAATGGATACTTTCCTTTATACCCGGTTGCGTCAGAACGTCCAGGCGGTCACACCCAATTTTCCTGCTGAACCGGATATTGTGGCACCTCTACATGTCCTCTTCCAATCTGAGACCCCGAAACATGTGGTATCTATGCTATAAAAACATGTGCAGACCGCCCCATCCCCCCCACTACTTAGAGCGCGCAGTGACTGGGACAAAGATCTTGACATGCCATTGTCGGACGAGCAATGGGAGGAGAGCTGCTTGCACACCAACGCGGTAACGGGCAACGCACGGCTCAGACTGGTCCATTTTAAATTTTTGCACCGACTCTACTATACCCCTGCCAAACTGCTTCGCTTTGGTCTCCGGGACAATGACAAATGTTTGCGCTGCGGGGGCGAGGGGGCAGATTTTTTCCACTTAGCATGGTCGTGCCCGGCAGTGGCAACATATTGGGAAGAGATATTCGAGGCGTTGTCCGACATGATCGGGGTGGACACTGCACCTTGTCCTAGAATTGCTCTTCTGGGCCAGTCGAATCCAGCGATCAAAGCGCATAGGAAATTTTTTGCGTTACGCCTCCGATTAGCCAAGCGACATATCGCGTGCCGCTGGGGCCGGGGCCGCGCGCCCAAATTCAAGACATGGCTATCCACGATGTCTACATGGCAAGAGCATTTACACACATATGCCGAACTCCTACCACAAAAGTCACGCCCTAAAGACCTGTGGGGCCCCCTCACCACATATCTCCTTAACTTGCAGTTCGAAGAGACTTCAGACGCGGGGAATGGTTGAGACATAGGCCAGGGTAGCCTGCTCCCTCCATATGACCCAAGACCAAGAGCCTCGTTGACGAGAGACAGTGGAATCCAAAATTCCAAAAACGCCTGAGGGATCTCCCTTACGCTTAGTTAGGAACCTCCCCCAGATGGACTCTGTTGGGCACAGCCAAACCTGGGACCCAAAGGCCCCAAACCTGACCTGTCCCTCCAGTAAGCCAACAAAAGGGACCCAGCCTCCAGTTGTAGGTAGCCAGAGGTTGACCCTGAGAGCACAGTGCAACTCAGTCAAGGAAAGAAAGGCCTACATGGTGGAAAATGACTGGAGGAAGCTGAGCCCTTTGCCAAAACACACCACAGGTAGAGACTCCCTATGGTGGAGACCCTCTGATACCCCTAGGGTGAGGGATTGCTTAGTGGACCATGAGACAGGGCATAACCATGCCAGTGCGGGTACCTCCTTATATGGCCACTCAGGTAATATAGGCTTACCTGGTCAAGGATAGCCTTATCTCCTTTTGTTTGGGGGGGGTTGTGTAGGAGGATGGATATCTGACTATGGTTACCCTCAACTTTTTGCCTAGTGTTTAGATGGTTTTCGACTTAGTTGGCTTGGGATCCTGCTCTCACTGTAAAATGGACTCCATGTACCTTAGGTACATCTCCAATTGGATGTTGGGTCACCTTGTGAGCCCCTGTATAGTGTACCATAGGTACCCAGGGTATAGGTGCATCCAAGGCCTACCAGGGGCGGCAGCATGAATTATGCCACCCCTGACTGGCCATCCAAACTGACACAACTGGCTGATCACTCAGCTGGGGCAAGGTCATGTAATCACCCCTTGCTTAGGTATAGTATTCCTATACCTACCATTATATATAGACACATATACACCTATAAGTCACTCCTATGGCAGGCCTTAACAATCCTGAAGGCAGAGTGCTTGGTTTTATGTGAGATGAGGCTCTAGCATGAGCTGAGCCTGTCTGCAGCTTTTGGAACCATGTCCTTATAGCTGTTCTATGATATAGGCATACATGTACTCTTAAGTGCATTATAATCCTCGCGGTTGAATGCTAACTTTGGTTTGGCTTTATCAAAACATGTTGTGTAAGGTGTCATACGCTTTGTAATACTACCCCCTCGCCAGTTCTGGCAACAGGGGTAGCATTCCACCCTTCTAGAGGGAGAAGATATGTTGTTCCTGTTAATCCCGGTTAAAGTTAACCAGAGCCTCAGCATCACAAAATGGATGCTGCTGCCACAGACACAAGTCTGACCTCCTGCTGCTGGGAGTCCTTCCAGCGAGGGAGGCTTGGACAATAGGTTTCCTGTCTTGGGAAGTGCTAGCACCACCCCAGACAGGCCATAGATTATTAGGGTAGGGAGGGCTGAATGAAAGGAGACACTGCCTGGGGCACACAATACAGATGCATTCGTAAAGCGCACTACATACCCGTGAGGGTCTCAAGGCGCTGGGGGGGGGGGGGCTGCTACTGATCGGAGAGCCAGGTCTTGAGGAGTCTTCTGAAGGCTGACAGGTCCTGGGTCTGTCGTAGGTTGGTGGGGATAGTGTTCCAGGTCTTGGCGGCAAGGAAGGAGAAAGATCTGCCGCCGGCGGTGGTTTTTTGTGTACGAGGTACTGTGGCGAGGTTGGCGGAGCGGAGTCTGCGGGTGGGGGTGTGGAAGTTGAGTGGGTGGTTGAGGTAGAGTGGTCCGGCGTTGTGGAGGGCCTTGTGTGCATGGATGAGGAGTTTGAAGGTGATCCTGTTGTTGACGGGGAGCCAGTGCAGGTCTCTCATTTGGGTTGTGATGTGGTTGCGTCACGGGATGTCGAGGATCAGTCGTGCCGAGGTGTTCTGGATGCGTTGCAGCCGCTTCAGGAGCTTGGTTGTTGTTCCTGCATAGAGGGCATTCCCGTAGTCCAGTCTGCTGGTGATGAGGGCATGAGTGACGGTCTTTCTGGTGACGGGGGAATCCATTTGAAGATTCTGCTGAGCATACGGAGGGTGTTGAAGCAGTATGCGAAAACTGCATTGACTTGCTTGGTCATGGAGAGGGTGGAGTCTAGGATGATCCCCAGATTGCGTGCGTTGTTGGTGGGTTTTGGGGCTGCTCCTAGTGAAGTAGGCCACCAGGAGTCATCCCAGGCGGAGGGGGTGGAGCCGATGATGAGGACCTCCGTTTTGTCTGAGTTCAGCTTCAGTCTGCTGTGCTTCATCCATTCGGCGACGGCCTTCATTCCTCTGTGAAGGTTGGCTTTGGCGGTGTGGGGGGCTCAGGTGAGGGATATGATCAGCTGGGTGTCGTCCGCGTAGGGGATGATGTTGAGGCTGTGTTGTCGTGCGACGTGAGCGAGGGGTGCCATGTAGATGTTGAACAGCATCGGGCTGAGGGAGGATCCCTGTGGGACGCCGCAGATGATCTCGGTGGTCTTGGTGCGAAAGGGAGGGAGGCGGACGCTCTGGGTTCTGCCGGTGAGGAAGGATGCGGTCCAGGCCAGGGCCTTCTTTTGGATTCCGGCGTCATGGAGGCGTGCTGCTAGAGTGTGGTGGCAGACCGTGTCAAAGGCTGCTGATAGGTCTAGAAGGATGAGGGCAGCTGTTTCTCCTCTGTCCATCAGGATCCTGATGTCGTCGGTGGCGGCGATGAGGGCGGTCTCGGTGCTGTGGTTGCTGTGGAAGCCTGACTGAGATGGGTCCAGGATGTTGTTGTCTTCGAGGTAGCGGGTGAGCTGTCTGTTGACGATCTTCTATGTGACTTTCGCCGGGAACGGGAGATGGGCCAGGAGTTCTTGAGGTCCTTGGGGTCTGCCTTGGGTTTCTTTAGTAGGGCGTTGATCTCGGCATGCTTCCAGCTCTCCGGGAGGGTTGCAGTCTCCAAGGAGGAGTTGATTATTTTCCAGAGCTGGGGTGCGATGGTTGAGCTGGCTTTGTTGAATACGTGGTGGGGGCATGGGTCAAATGGGGATCCGGAGTGTATGGAGTTAATGGTCTTGATGGTGCCTTCCTCGCTGACGTTGGTCCAGGCGGTCAGGCGGCTGGTGCAGGTTGAGGTCGCAGGGCTGTTTGTCTTGGCGGTGGGTGTGGGGGTGTCGGAGTAGAAGCTGTCGTGGATGTCGATGATCTTGTGGTGAAAGAAGGTGGCCAGTGAGTCGCACAGGTCCTGTGAAGGTGGGATGTCGTTGGTGTTGGATCTGGGGTTAGAGAGTTCTGTCACGATGCTGAAGAGCTCTTTGGAGTTGTGTGCGTTGTTGTCTAGGCGGTCCTTGAAGGCGGTCCTCTTGGCGGTCATGATGAGTTGGTGGTGTTTGCGGGTGGCGTTCTTGTGGGCTGTGTAGCTGTCTGGTGCACGGTCGCGGAGCCGTTTCTTCTCTATCTTCCAACAGGTGTGTTTGGAGGTCCTGAGGTCTTCGGTGAACCACGCGGATTTCTTGTTGGTGTGATTGGTTGCGGAGGTCTTGAGTAGGGCGAGGGAGTTGGCGCAGTTGTTGATCCACTGATTCATGTTGGTAGCAGCGGTGTCGGGGTCAGTGGGGTCGGCGGGTGGTCTCAGGGCGAGGGTGGTGGTCAGTTGGTCCATGGTGACTTTGCCCCAGCAGCGGCGTGGCAGCTGTTGGGTGCGGTGGTGTGTGGTGGGTTTCCTGAAGGTGAAGTGGAAGCATCTGTGGTTGGTCCAGAGGGGTTCTGTGGTGTGGCTGAAGGAGACGTGGGGACTTGCTGAGAAGATGGGGTCCAGTGTGTGTCCGGCGGCGTGGGTGGGAGACGTCAAGAGCTGTTTGAGTCCGAGGTTGGCGAGGTTGCCGATGAGGGCGGTGGAGTTGGCGTTGTTGTTGTTCTCGAGGTGGAAGTTCAGGTCCCCGAGGAGGATGTAGTCTGTGGAGGTGATGGCGTTGGTGCTGATGAGGTCGGTGATGGTGTCGCCGAAGTGTGGTCAGGGTCTGGCTGGTCTGTAGATGAGTGTTCCTCTGAGGGTGGTGTTGGGGTCGGTGTGGATCTGGAAGTGCATGTGCTCGGCGGTGGTGAGGGTGTCCTCGCTGTTGGTCGAGACTCTGAGGGTGTCTTTGTGGATAATGGCAATTCCTCCTCCCACTCCGTTGGCACGGTCTCTGAGGGAGATCTTGTAGCCTTCTGGGATGGCTATGGCGACTTCTGGTGCTGAGGTGGTGTTCAACCAGGTCTCCGTCAGGAAGGCGACGTCCGGGTTGGTCGAGTCTAGGAGGTCCCAGAGTTCGATGGCGTGCTTGCAGGCGGATCGAGTGTTGAGGAGGATGCAACAGAGGTGGTTGGGTTCTCTGGTTGATGGTTTTGCGGGCCGGATGCTGGTGGAGCTGCAGTTCCGGAAGGTTAAGGGCCCTTGGGTGTGCTTCGCGGTGGCCCGGTAGCAGGAGTGGTCACGTCCGATGTTGAGAGCGTGGAGGGTGCTGGAGTCGTAGTTCAGTCTGGTCTTGTGGTGGTTACGGGGTCCAGGGGTTCTGGCGCTGGGCGCGGTCCAGGCGCGGACAGGCGCAGACGGGCTTGCCTTTGGCGTGCCAGCGGCGTGCCCGCTGCGCAAGTCCGCTGCGCTTCCGCGCTGCGACCTCAATAAGAGGCGAAGTGGGAGGGAGAAATAGCGGGGTGGCCAATGGGCGAAAGGACAGAGAAGGCAAAAGGGGGTGGGGCTGCAGGGGAGCAGCGGCCGGAAGCGAGGAGCGGGGAGGGCACAGGGGGCAAGGGGCACAGTGGATGGCACCAGTAAAGAAGAAGCAAATAGCAAAAAAAAAGAAGGAAGCAATACAGGGGTAACCAGGGGCACAGGCACAACAGCGGAGGGCTCCAGGCAGTGGCAGCAAATCACGAGGGCGCAGGGAGAGCTGTGCGGCGTGTGGGGTGACCAGAGGTGCCCCATGCATAGCCCGGTTCAAACCAGTTGCTGGGGCACTCCAGCCCCAGCTCTGGCACGATATTGGACAAAGGGAAAGGGGTGTAACCACCCCCTTCCCTGGTCCCACCCATAGGAGGGACCTAGCAGGTAATCCAGCCCCTCAGATTAGTATATAGGTAGGAACTGAGTCAAGAGACTTTAGATTTATCCTGAACTGAAACTTGAAAAGAAACTCTGGACCTTTGACATTCTATTGCAACTAGAAGACTGAAGAATCTCCCTTGTGGTCAAGGAGTGACCACACTGTGCAAACAGGCACCATTCAGCAATCTGCGGTTTGCTTTGTTGACGCTACCGCCTGAGCCCGAGCACAGAGCCTGACAAGAACTGGACTTTCAGACTTCCTTGAGCCCGATCAACAGCCACAGCAAAGCTGAGACCCGTGGAGGCGACGAGAGACGTGGTATCGGAAATCTTGAAAAACCTGCTCCTTGCTACTTGTGCAGCTTCTGAGGCAACCTCGAAGTTGTGCATTGGGGATTGAGAAGCCCTAGCCCCGAGCACCTTTTGCATCGACGCACAGCCCCCCACACTCACCGAGTGCCGCGTGGGGCCTGCTAGTAATTTTGTGCTTGACGCGTCTGTCCGGTCACTTGCCCGTTGGCTAGTGGCCTCTGTGATGATGAACCTTTGAATTTGAACTGCCTGCCGGGTTGCTCCAGGTGGGCCCCTGGTTCCCTGCAAATGAGAAGCCCCCTAGACCTTGCTGGTCTAACCCGAAACCAATATTCGATTCCTGCGCGGGTTGCATTTGCCAAGGCCTGTTGACTCCAATCCGGAAGCCAACGCCGCCAACAGTGAGATCCTTTATGGGACAGTCCGTATCCAGCTCCTGGTTGTCGTCGACGCCTCCTGGTCCACGTGGCTGCAGAGTCAAGCTTCACAACAACACCTGATTGCTTTGTGACATCGCCTCGTTCCTTCCTGGTTCCTTCCTGGTCACTGGCTAGTGACCCAGACTCTGTCCCCTCTGCTTTACGGTACTCTTAATCCTCGATCCGCCCTTGGATCCAACCGGACACTATTCTCCTGGTCGCCTGCAGCATCTTTTTACAGGTCTCCGTAGGATTCAGCGACGAAATCCGACACGACTTGACACCTATGCACCCGGCTCCTGTTGGTGAGGTAACGCGGGCACTCCGGTGCTCCTGTGGGTATTGACTATCCTAGTGTCCTAGTTTTCAGTGGCTTTCTCCTAGTACATCCGGAGGTGTCCTAAAAGAACTAGTTTCTAACGCTTACGTTCCCATTGTTTCCCTATGGTAACTTGCATGTGTGAATAGACACTACACACGCATCGCGTGGGCCTCCTAACTCTTGTTAGCTCAGTGTAGTCCCAGCGATTCCCTAGGCCCTAGGCCTACTCCCTGTTCGTGACGTGGTAATTATACCACTATTTTAGTATATGGTTTGCAACGCCCCTAGGGCTCAACTGGATTTTGTGCAACTTATTGTATGATAATTAAGTAACTTGTTATGTGCTTTGTCCTCTGACCTCATAAAGAGTTCAGAGGGGTTGTGTTAGTAATAAATACATATATATTTTATATATAACCGGAGTGGTGTCCTTTCATTTGGTATTCAAGGGGTTACATATGGTAAAACAGCTGTCTTCACATGCTCTCTGAAGTTTTAGCCTAAGACTGCTTTGTCCATGCTACCACTAGGATAATTGGTCTATAAGGTTGACTTTACAACCATCACCATAAGGGTTTGGACTGGTGCAAGGTGCTCACTAGAATAGTGAACATCATATACCAGGCCAACTTCTCACACACTTCACTCATCAACTCACACACAACTGGCCCATATAGCATGGCAGACACATCCAACGACTTCAAATCGGGCCATCCTTGCGCAACCCAACTCATGACCTTGCACAACACGGGATCCTTACCCAACTCTGCCCTCCACTCACTCTCATCCAACGTACCTTGCAGCACATTATTGATGGCATTGGCTAAACACTGCACATCATCGTCCCGGTCCACGGTCCCTTCCGCACACCCATTCAAATCATCCAATGGCATGCAGGATACAAAAATCAGCTAAGATATTTATTTTGCCAGGAACATACTCAATATTGTACTTGAATTCTTTGAACCAATATTTCCACTTAGCAATACTAGGAGTGGCCTTATCACACCTCTGTGTGTTGAAAGTTCAACCAATGGTTTGTGGTCAGTTCTTAACAGAAAAGGAACACACCATACATAAGTGTGTAAATGCTGAGTTCCCCACCACAATGCTAAGGCTTCCTTCTCAATGGTGGAATACGTATGCTCAGCTTCTCTGAGAGCTCAGGAGGCATGAGCAATTACTTCTTCCTTGCCATCACTACTCTTCTGCATGAGTACTGCACCAAGCTCGAAATTGCTTGCATCAGTAACTATGATGTTACTATCCCTGGTGTCAAACAATTTCAAAGGACATTCTGACAGTATGTCTGACCGTACCTTGTCAAAATCCTCTTGGCACTCATCGTCCCACACATACATTGCTCCCTTTTTCAACAAATTTCGCATTGAATTAGTTTTGTCAGCGAAATGGGGTACAGATGTAGAATATTATTCAGCTAAGCCTAAAAGGATCTTACCTGGTCTTTGTTACCAGGGATGGGCGATTCTTCAACAACTTTTATCAACTTTATCTTCGGACTAATGCCATCCTTAGATATATAGTGACCTTAACCCCTTCACTGCGGTGGCTATTCCGCC
Organism: Lissotriton helveticus; assembly: GCF_964261635.1. NCBI lineage: Eukaryota > Metazoa > Chordata > Amphibia > Caudata > Salamandridae > Lissotriton > Lissotriton helveticus. Next base: position 263,723,595 of record NC_136071.1, read on the forward strand.
GCAGTGCTAAGGGGGCGGGGCGGCCGCGCAGCGGCCGCATGCTGGTGACGGAACCGCTCCGTCACCAGCGTCGGTTGAGCTATGCTGGTGACGGAGCGGTTCCGTCATGGCCCGCCCCGCTCAATAGAACCCTCAGCGCAGGCGCGGAATTCGCGCCGCGCATGAGCGTTCTATTGAGCGGGGCGGGGCACCGTCATCAGCACAGCGCACCCGCAGCTGATGACGGAGCTGTTCCGTCATCAGCGTGCAAGGGGTTAATAGTCAACAGCTGGTTGTTCGAACTCGCACTTGTATTCTCGCAGTTACTCCATTTTCCTACAATATACCTAGAATTTTGTTCAAACACTCATGTTGTTGCAAAGGATGACCAAAAAAAATCTAAATGTCATCCTAAAAGTAACTGACACCCTCACAACCTTTGAAAATCTGCTTCATGAGCCTTTGAAAAACAGAGGAGGAAGATGCTAACCCAAATGGCATGCGCTTGAACCTAAAAGCGCCTTCAGGAGTGACAAATGAAGTTAAATGCCTTGATTCTTCACACAAGACTATTTGATGGTACGGAGCAGGCATGTCCAAAGTCGTGAACATTGATGCCCCCTCCAAGGTACTTAGCATCTCACCAATGATAGGCAGAGGTTCCCTATCCACCCAAATGCTAAGGTTAAGGTTCCGAAGATCAACACACAAACGCAAAAACGTCCCCCCTTTGAGTGCTTAAACCACAGGGGCAAGCCATTATGAACTTTCAATGGGCTAAATCACGTCGAGACTACACAATTTATCAAGTTACTTGTGCAGGTCATCTTTTAACGACAAAGGCACCTTGCATACTTTGTGTTCAGCAGGAATTGAACCCGATCTTAATATGATTTTATGCTTGAAACCTGACAATTTCACAAGCTCTTTTGTAAAAACTTTGGAAAACTTGGCTGTCCACTCACAGGAAACAGACACATTCAAACACGTCATAAACACATCTGACCTAGACCTCACACAACTTGGGTGATTGGGATCCAGAATTATATCTAATTCACCTTGATCATGCCACCCCAGTAAATTTGAACCTTCACGATCCCTTGTGCAGTGTTACCTTCAAACTCAAGAATACCATCAAACTGACCTTCAACCTCAATCTTCTTACTACCATAGGCACACATTTTCACTTTGGATGGTTGAAGTTCTTGAGGTTTCAACATCGCAAAAGCTTCAGGACCAATTAATGTGAAAGGTGATCCCGAATCGGCCATGAGAAACACACTGACACTATTAATCCGTACATTACAAAAAGGAGGTTTTCTATGAATAAGATTTAACTCTCCAACCATTGAATCATCCTCACCACCCAAAGACTCACCAGAGACACATGCACTACTATTTTCGGACACTATAGTTAGAATACCATCATCTTTGCTTTCGAATGCAGATTCATCAATCTGAGAAACCACTGTTTTGCGTTTGTTTCTACACATTCTCGCAATTGCATTTGAAACACGTAACAGATAAACCAGGACAATTCTTGGCAGAAGCCACATGGTTGTGACCCCCAAACCTGAAACAAACAATAGTGTCATTTCAATTCTTCTTGCTTGCCTTCCAACTTTTTTCCCTCTTTCTCCCCAAGAGTGTACTTTTTTACATCCTTTTGTTCTTTTCCTGACACCACATTAACTCCCATGGCCAAACCAGAGTCCCATTGATCTGCTAATTCTTTGACGTACACATCTAAATTTTCCACAGCACTGGCAATGGTGATAGCAGTATCCAACCATGGGTCATCTGTGGGCAACTATCTTTCCTGGATCCTTTTCTTATGAGTTTTCTCAATTAACTGATCATGAATTATCTCATCCTTAAAATCTCTGTAATTGCAGGTAATAGCAGCTGGCGCAAAGCTGACACAAAGTCATCAATCGACTCCTTTTGACGTTGCGATCTTTGTAAAAATGTATTTCGTTCTAATACCACGTTTCTAGATGGAGAAAATCTTTTGTCCAGAGTTTTTACAACTGAGGCATAATCATCAACCACATGAACTTCTGCCAGCTCCCCAGATTGTTACTAAAGACAGAGATCCCTACAACATGGAAGTTGAACACTTGAATCAACATACGCTAAATAGTCAGTATGTTCTTTGACCAGCCGGACAGAAGTTTATTTTGACAGGTATAAATAATAACACAAAATTGAGAGGTAATGTCAAGGGGGCACAGCCTGTGACCCAAACAGAAAAAGACAAAACAGCAATTTTTAAGGCAAAAACGGGCGAAGCGGTCTGTTTCCTAGTATTCAGTAGACAGACTTAATTCAATCAAGGTACCATTTTGCAATACATTCTAAGTTTTTATGAGACATATGGTACATAGGTGTCGACGTTTCGATGCCGAAACTTAGATGTGTGGCATCATCTTCAGAACAGTAATATAAAGCATGCCTGTCTTGAATTCAAACAATTGCAATGGTTTTGGCAATCCATGCCAAATTGCAGAATGAATGGAGATCGGGCGGGTTTGATCCAGGGTGCGTGACAGTTACCCAGAGATTACGGATATGTCGGATTCACACAATAAAGGAAAGGTGCCGTCGCGGATGGCGATATTCGTCAATTCTGAGTAGATACTCTTGGTCTTCGCCGGTCGGCGGGGTCTCGCGGGGATCGCTCCCCAGAAGCTGCTTCTTGCAGTATTTGTACTTTAACTTCAAGGAGCGGTAGTGTCTTTAAGATAGACCTGCCCTCAGGGCCTATATTATGAATCAGCGAAGCTTTCTTCTTTTTGTTGGTAAAGGTGTCTCCATCGATAGCATCAAGATATGCAACAAAAGTTTCCTTCCACTGTGTCCAAAAGAAAGAAGGAGTGCCAGCCTCAGACAAAAATGATGAGGGTGCACACACCATTTTAGAAACAAAATGTTGACAGTAATGACGTTGGACAAATTTAACAGGGCACACTGAAAACGCCCTTTGAACACACTCTGAGCCAGGCACTCTGGGGAAACAAAGGAAACTGTGGCTGTGGTTTAGAAAAAGTTATAGTCTTTCAGCGGCGCTGACCGAAGGGGTAGACGGCTGACGGGTTGGATGGAGCTCACCTGCCCATGGACAAGTGCAGAAGCCCTCAGGTCAGAGAGAGCTCACCTGCCCACGAATAAGTGCGGAAGCCCTCAATGCTAGTTTGCTGACAGCAAATATAGGCAGCTTCGCACCCTATCAAACAATAGAAAGCAGCTCTCAGGAATAAAGCAGCACATCGATGGAACACTGAGGATGTGGAAAGCTGGTGGAGAAATGGTTCCCGCTCGTCGCCACTGAAAAGAAGACGACTTTTCCAATGCTTGGTGAGTACTTTTATTTTTTTTCTTAAGCTCAGGATAAAAACACCAGCAAATCACATCCGCTTATTACCCTTCCACCCTACATTTCACAAACCCACAATAACATTCCAACCTCATCCCAACAGTTACCTTTCATCTAGATGCTACAGGGAAGGTTTTAATAAAATATCTTTAAATCATTAACATCTTGGGTCAATGCTTTTCTTCTTTTGCCATTTGAATAATTTGATTTTTGTACAGGTTGTTCCACAATTGATAACGTTTTGTGTTTGACCATGGTAAGTGAAAAATATGTTAGACATCAGAAACTAATTGTTTAGTTGGTTTATGTGGTTTATGTAGACTTTAGCTAGCAGCACCTTTGGCTTTGTATATAGAGCCACAAAGTGGTATAAATTAAATAAACTAGGTATTACTCTGAAAACTTGCTAAAGGTATTGTTGGCTTAAGCAAGTGAGTATTCTGATAAATTTGAGGTTTACAATGATTTAAAACAAGACTGTAAATTACCCCTCCTTGTTCTCCTCTTTATATTTGACTTATCTGCCAGCTTTAACGAAAAATCATCACTTATCTTCCCAAATTAGTAATGAAAGAAATATACACTTTAATGTATGCAGATGACCCAGTCTTTCCAGCCCCTTTCCCCTATAGGTCTACAGAGAAAATTTGACACTTTGATGTCTGCAGATGACCCAGGCTTTCTTTGATGTATGCAGATGACCCAGTCTTGTTAGCCCTTTACCCTTATAGGTCTACAGAGACAAGTTGACATTTTGGCTTCATTTGCTGTAAATCATAATATTTCTGTCAACAAATGGAACACTAAAATAAGGATAATGGTTGCATAAGGCATACATCCCCTCAAATGTGGTACTAAAGAGAGAAAAGAGATTTGCAGTTATTTTTAAAAGTTTGTGCAGCAAAATGTCAAGTAGGTAGCATTATATCCAATTAAGGCTGGATCTATAGCATCTGCTAATAAATGTCTCCTTATTGAAATTCAACTTTGGAAACACTCTTTTGGCCTGAGAAGTTCCAGGTCAATTGAAATCATAATCCTTGAACTAGAATTAATGCGATCACTTTTTTTGTCAGAATATTTTATTGGCTTTGGATTTTTTAATGGTCTTGAAGATTCATAAAAAAAGTTAGCTAGACAGAACTCGTTCTTGACATACACAAGGCATATACGTTTTGTAAAAGATCTTCCCACTGCTTGAAGCTGATGAGTTTTAAGAATGATGAAGTGTTCGTTCGCAAAAATAGTAACACACTGAGATTGTGGTGAAAGAAAGGTTTGTGGACAAACTGTTTTCAGTATGACTTACAACACTATCTTCACATTAAAACATTGCACCTAAACAGTTTTTTTGTAAGATGTGATGTCCTGAAATTGTACTTGAAAGCTATTATTTGTTCATTTGCATGAAGGGTTTTTATGAAGTTTAAATTTGGTCAAATTAACATAGGCGAAACTGTATGTATTAAAACATATGGGATTCGCTCTCACCTTAGTTGTCAATTTTGTGGAGCAAGTGTACAGGATATGATTCATGGTATGTGTTTCCCAACCTAGTCTGCTGTTCTTGCAAACACAATTAATTATACCTATACTTTAAAAATATTTGGCCGAAACTTAAGGGTCAGTGCTATATTTAGTGTTTGATCTGCCAATTGTAAATATTTATTGCCTCTTTTCTTAAATTGTAAAAATGGTTTTAGCCAATATGGATTGTTTAAGTATTTTAACTGAATGAAATGTAAATGATTTGTAATATATTTATACTTTCTTAATATTGGTGGAAACCTATGACAATAATAATGTTTTCACTTGAATTGTATTCACTTCTGTATTTTAATTGGAGGAATCGTGTTGCTGTAGTGTTTATGTGGAAGCGCCAATTAAATAAATACATGAATAAATAAATACACCCTGGAATATAGAATTGCTTCCTGATTACAATCCATCCATCCTGACAAAGAGGTGTGTGTGTCCACAGCTGAAAATGCTGAAAGCATTTTAGTGGCATCAGGGCCAAGTATTTGGAGGACTTCAGTGATCCCTGATTTTTGCTGAATTTTACTACAGAACAAGAAATCAGGTGGTATTTTTCGTTGATTACTGCTGACCAGCACAACAAAATTGGAAACACAAAAATATCAGCCTAATGGTGCACAAAAAAGGAAAGCCCTTAAAGGAGTAAATCTTTATTTTACATTTTTTATTTATCATTTTCATATGTAAACACCATACTACAACATCAGAACGAGGATACAGAGTAGTCTGTGGTGGAAAACAATAGCATCCGGGTGTGTAAGTCAGTATACAAACGCATACAATAAAGAAAAACAAGCCAACATCAACTGTAAAGAGAAGGGTGCGATACACGGTAGCATAGCATTCATAGCAAGCCATATCCAGGTTGGGTTTCTTTCACATATAAACTAGATGTGTGTAAAGTAAAATTTACTATGATACTTTTAAATGTGTAATTGTTTTCAGAACTGGTTTCAGTATTGTCCTTTATGTACAGTGTGAAGTCTGTATTCTTTATAGTCTTGTTTTGTAACTTATGAAGTCTTTATATGCATGCTATGTGTGGTCTAATTTTTTGTGCTGTTAGTCAATGTTATTGATTATGTTTGTATATATTTTTTATAGTATATATATAAATTGTTTATGTATATTAATGTTCTTGTGTTATGTTCTGTGTGATTTAAGTGTTGTTTTTGTATATATGTTTTTTCAGCCCTGATGAAGTTCCAGCTATGGAACTAAACTTGTTGGATGATGTCCAATTTTTACCCTCAATCGAAAATAAAGATCATTTTGGATAAACTTGGAGCTAATTGACTGTTCTGGTGCACCTTCTCTTTTGCACAAAGCATGTTAAAATTGGCTTAACCACAATTAGCATATTCAGACATTTTCTTGCCTGTGTGGATTCTGGATTCAGGAGGGACTGCAGGTCCCAGCAGCCCGAGTGCTGTGATCGCCCTCACCTGTGCCTGCAGAGGGCTATTTCAATCCTTGCCGATCCGGCTTCGCGGGACGCGTGGCGCCGGGCAAAGCACGGGCCAAGAGCGGGCCCGTTAGAGCCCGTTCGAGACCGGAAGAGGACTGCCCGGGCCCCCCCTCTAAACTCTGCTATATTTCAAGGTCAGTTTACATTTGTATAGTGTGTTTGTACCCCAACGTGGGGATTGAGCTCGTGGGTCAGTTGCTGATATAGTCCCTACCCAACAATGGCCACCAGAGGAGGAAAGTGGAGCAATCCTTTAATGGGAGGAAATGTGGAAGGGACGCTGGACCAGTTTATAATCAGAGCAACCTCAGTATTGGCCCACGAAATAGCCCTGACTGAGCAACGCCTATCGTTAGACACCCTGCATTCAAAACGATCTTCTCTGGGGGGCCTGAGGTCTGCACGGTCACCTGAGCAACACACAGATACGGGCCCTATCCTCCACGCTCTGGTTGGAGGCAACAGCCAGCCCCCACAGGACCCAGTGAACATTTCTCTAATACTGGAGCCCCCCTCTAGCGCCTCATTTGATGTTCCAGCGACAAAGGGGCCAGTTTGTAGCACACTTTCCCGTGTTTCAACGAGGTCTGCCCTTAAATCCACATCTCAAGTTACGGATCAAGTGCCGGAACCTGCAACAAAGAGAAAGCGGGAAGGGGGCCCCAAAGGCAAAAAAATGCAAAGATTCATAAAACGAACAGGATTGGTGGGCCGGAGACCACAGTATTGTCATCTATACCAGGGCCCCAGTTAACTATTCCCCTATTGGGGGCCCCAAATTCGGACTTGGTTGACGTTTACCCACCCTATGCTGAAGAGGGTTTCTGGGTTAAATTGGGGGCCCTACTTACATCATCTTTCTCGCCAATCCTTGAAAGACTATCACTAATAGAGGAAAAACTATCGCATTTTGAATCATTTGCTGTATCTAATCCTGGTTCCACCAAAAATCCTTCGGGGGAAAATGCTGGGTCTCCTGTAACCACAACAAATGTGGTGTGTAACCCACTCATCTCTACTACCCTACACCTACCTCATTAACATCCAACATAATATTAGCACCACTTAGTAGGAATGATGGGGCAGGTACCACTTCCAATCTTGGTGATGTGACATATGGTGGTGCAGGGAATTTAGAGAGTGCGAGATCAGAGACACTCACCCAGGGGGCAGGCTTGGTGCAAAAAACACAGAGCAAAGATAAAGCCTGCGATCGTCGCACCTGCCTTCCGAGCACTGGTGTAACGAAACTCAGTCTGCCACGCATAGATTTACCACTTGCGTCATGTCGCTATGTCGTTTAATTGTCTGGGGTCCCTGTGTTGGAACGAGGCAAGGAAGAGACATACAGTGATTTAAAAAATAAGTGTACCCACTGGCTAAACACAAACAGACCTCTCCCACCACAGGTGTTCAGTGAAATCTTATTTGCTCGTATAGTAAGTTGGGAGGGACAAAGAGAGAAACTCATTCAGGGTGATTGTATTTTGATCAATTTTAGAGACAGGCGGGTGGTTAAACATATCTGTGATTGGTGCCAGCCGCGGGCAGCAACTGGAATACAGACCTTTTCTTTAAGCTATTTTTACCCTCCTTGCTCTTTAATATAGAGAAGGGACAACCCATGGGAAAGATGGGAAATGAGAGCTCAGGCAGGAAATGTAAATAACAGCTGTTGTAGTTCTGATACCTTACTACCAGCTGTTCTTTCCTTAAGTAACAGATTAAGGGCCATATGTAGGTAATCTCTATTTACCGATTCTTAAATACCGAATTTTACCGATTCGGTATTTCAGAATCGGTAAATAGTATGTAGGTAAAAATTCGGTAAATTTTACCGAATCGGTAATATTCGGTATTTAAGAATCGGTATTTCCAGATTTGGTATTTCCCATTCATTCCTATGGGCCTCTAGGCCCATAGGAATGAATGGGAAGCCATTCACCATTACTGATTCGGTAAATACTGAATCGGTAATAGGGGGAACATATTCAAGGGTGGTAGGGTGTCACATTGACACCCTGTTGCACCCCTGAATTGTGCATGTGTGCACATGTGGCACACACACATGCCCTAAGGGCATGTTTGTCTGCCACAGGTTACAGGGAGCTGTGGTTATCAACCAGCTACCGATGATAAGTAATGATCTGGCATTAGTAGAGAACAATATAGGAAGAGTTGATATACATATCGAGGCCCTTTATGACATCTCCTGTGGAAAAGAGGAGGTGAACCCGCCCTTGGTTTGTGAAAGAGGGGTGCCCCTCATAGCTCTGCAGAGTATTAAAGTAGAAATGCCACAGGGAAATTTAATAGACGGAGAGCGACCGGGGCAAGATGGCGGACGCGCTGGTGTCCGAGTGAGCAGCACTGAGACCGGGGCTCGCGTCCGGCTCTATTCTACCCTATGAAGCTATAACTTATACCGCTGAACCGCTGAACCGTGTTAATTCAAGCGGAAGGAGCTGAGGAGGGAAACTTTTTCTTTCGTTTAAAGACTTACGTAAGAAAGACCGGAGCGTGAATGGTGTGCGGCTTGATCTCTGGAAAAGCTACCAGCGCTCGCTTTGCTCTGCGTGGCTACAGCCGACCCTGCCCTCCCCTCCATCGAATGCACCTGGTGTGAATCAGCAGACTCTGCAGTCGGATTGCCGAATGCAACGGGAGCAGCGGGAGCACTTTGAGCAGTCGGAGCGGCAAATTCGAAAATCGGCTAGAACGGCAGGACTTGCTACAGCCCGATCCCACGGTTGTGAACCCACGTCTCTTACACCATCTACAACGACGAAAGGAGGATTGTTTGGTTACAATGGCTCCAAAAAATCCGACTACCGGTGTAGCATCTAAACCACAAAAAACACAAAAACCGAAGACAAGGGTTGCTACCGCTGCTGCACAAGAATCAGGCCAGACAAAGGGGGTTTCGGCTGAAAATGTGAGTACCATGAAAACTGTAAATTCTGCGAACTCTGTGAATACTCATATAGAAGACGCAGTAAATATCTCTCCTATCCCCCCTGTATCTCCTGCTACAGTTTCTGCTATATCTAACGCTCCAGTTCCTGAAAGTGCAATCATGCTGAATTCTGGGGGATGTAGGCTTGGTGCTATCCCTAAGATTCCGGGGATGTTCACTAAAAAGAATCCTGTACCCGACAAAATACTTCCATCAGCCTCAGAAAATGTGAATAATCAAAGTGCAATGCAGGATAAACACCTACAAATGGCTACATGCTCTAACAATGGGTCGACTACTGTGTTAATAGATCCAATTGTCGAAATAAACCTAGTCTCTGATAGAATATCTAGAGTGCTAGAACCTTCAATCTCGCTGGCTCCAGTGGAGGATACAGAATCTATTGACTCTGCTGGCAACTTCTATTCAATGAGAGACCTGTCTCAAGCCCTTGACTCTGATGGTGTAGACGGTGACAGAGACTTGGACGATTCTGAAAAGTCTCTTTCTGACCCCGGGCAAGACTATGTTAGTAATGCGGAGGATTCTGAGGCCGAAGAATCTCCAATTAGACCGGAATGAGGGGATGAGGAAAATTCAAATATCACTATTCAAGGCGGTAATGGGTGCCCCTCTCCTTCCATATCAACATTACCTGAAACGTCAAAAGCTGTCTTAGAGGCGTCAGAGACACCTGTAATAACTCTAGATGTCTTATACCAGGTTATGCTCCACCACAGAGAAGAAACAAAAGCAGAAAATCTTCGTACGCAGGGCGCAGTACGAAAATTACAAAATAATCTAAGAAAAGTTGTGAAGGCTTCTAATGAAACTATCGCCAGAGTAACAGAGACAGAAAGTAGGATCTCAGTAATTGAAGACTCTATGGCTCAGCAAAAGACCCAAATATTGGCAATGGAAGGATTAAAGGAAAGGGTTAATTGGAAGCTCGTGGATTTGGAGAATAGGTCACGCCGGAACAATCTCCGAATTCTAGGTGTTCCGGAAGGAAACGAGGGGTCAAATATCTGACAATTTGTGACGGAATTATTTACAGAGGCCTTTCCAGAACTAAGCCACTGGAGATGGGAAACTGAAGTACAGAGGGCCCACAGATTCCCATTCCATAAAAACGCAAGACAAGATTTAACTCTTAAACCCCGATTTTGATTTCCTTAAATAATTTCTTGGCTAGGGAAGCCCTTTATGATTTAGCAAGGCCTAATAGGAAGCGCAAGGGAAAAGGCTTGGAATTTTTAGTACGCCCAGACTACTGCCACGCCACTGTTCAGTTGTGTTGGCAGCTTCACCAGTTTATACCTTTATTCCAAGCCAAGGGTGCTCAAGCCTTCCTTTTGAATCCTGCTAAGCTTAAAATAATTCACAAAGAGGGTACCTATTTTGTAACCACTGAGGGGGCAACCAAAGAGTTATTAGCCTTGTTTTAATTGATTACTTTTTAGGTGATTTTTGTAGCAGTTCGATAGTGTCTAATCGTTCTATGGTTTCTATCCTTAAGAGCAAGGATGTCCTAGTATTATTAGAAAAATTATTTTTGTTTCTTTTCCGAGCTCTTTTTTTCCTTTTTTTTTATATACCAGTACTATTATCTAATTGATGGGTACTAATATCTTCTTTAACTGAGTACTGGAATTAGACAAATAACAAGCAACTGTGGAATAGAGCTATGTGACGTGAGCCACTCAGCGCTTATCATGTCATCATCCTTAGGGACGGGTAAGTCCCTTTGCCCTGTTTGGGAGGGGTCGAGGGGGGGGGTGGGTTGGCTTGGGCTGAGCTTGGGGTGGGGTGGGTTGGGAAGGGGGGGTGCAAACAAATTTAGAAAATATACTAGCATGACTATTTTGATTGTTTTTTTCTCTTTTTTTGTATACAGTATAATTTGATGCATAGCAATCACTGGGTGAATTTAGAGATTTATATGACTTTAAGATGGAGCTTGTGTATAATGATAAATGCACTGAAAGACATACATATATGCAGATAATAACTGATTAGATGGAGAAACTACGAATATGCACCTGGAATATTTGTGGGTTAAATAATAAAAAAAAGGGGGATTGCTGCACAAATTATTCAGACTATGAAGGTCGATATTCTTTGTATTCAAGAATCACACATCACATGGAATAATAGACAGATGTATAAAGATTTGGGGATGAATTTATTGGCATGCACACTTCAAGGGACAACTACAAAAGGAGTGGCAATTCTAATAAGGCGAGGCTTAGGCAATCCTATTCGGAGTAAGGTGGACCAATACGGCAGATGGGTAATTACTGAGATTAGAATTAACAACAAATTATGGACTATTTGCTCAGTATATGCTCCAAATGTAGATGATCCAGGTATTCTGCATTTTTTAAACCTAGAACTAGCCGATTGGTCACCCTCTTTAATACTATGCGGAGACTTAAATCTTCATATAGAACCTAATATGAATATTCGTGATAATGTACTCTATCATGGTGGCACAAAAAAATCATATAAAGCACTCCGCTCTATGATAATGGACTATGGCCTATCTGATGTAGCTTATGAAAAAGATCTTTTGGCACCAGGGTTTGCATTCTTCTCCTCTCCACATAGAAAATTTGTGCGATTAGATTACTTTTTTATTAAACCGGCATTACTTGATGACACCAGATTTGAGATATACCCACGTATAATTTCGGATCATAACCCAATAATGATTGAAGTTAAAACTGATACGACTCCTACAACCCAATTTAGAACCTGGACATTCAACCGTAAATTACTTGTCGATTCTGATTATTTGGAGTTAATGGCAAAATGGATAAAGGAATTTTTCAAAATTAATAGAGGAACGGCCTCCATTCAGAATGTCTGGGATGCATTTAAAGCAGCGATACGCGGAGAATCATTGTCTTATGTCATCAAGAAACAAAAAATCATTCGGCAAAAAACAGATCTAAGTTATAAAAAGGTTCTGGATTGGGAGAAGAAATTAGCAACAGCAATTGCTTCAACACAGGCAACAACTGATATCGAAACCAATCTAGCTATTTATAAAGCGCAGTTATATGAAACATTTGCGTCTAAACTAGCAGAACAGATGGCAACTTTTCGCTCCAAGATTTATGAAATGGGTGAAAACTCAGGAACAAATTCTTGCCAAGAGAACTAAACAGAAAGAGGTTTTCAACACCAGAAACTCAATACAGCACAGAACAGGGCAGACCCATAATAAATCTGAGGCAATCTTGGAAGTTTTTCGCCAGTTTTTTCTTAAACTGTATCAATATAATAATAATAATCTTATTCCTCAGATCGTTTTATGAATTTTGGTAGATCTAATCTTTTACCATTTCTCTCTGAACCTCAAAAGCTACTTCTAGAACCAGAAATTACATGGGAGGAAACTGAAAATGCTTTATTGTCACTACCAACAGGGAAGGCTATGGGACCTGATGGCATCCCGCTGGAATTTTATAAAATATTTAGGAACATTATGAAACAAAATCTGTTGACCACCCTTCTCGAGGCACAGAGAGGCGTACCACCATCCTCTTGGGAGCAATCTGTAATCATGACATTCCTTAAAAAGGATAAGGATCCTCTAAACCCTGCATCATGTAGACCAATATCATTAATAAATAACGATAGTAAGGTATATTAAAAAATATTAGCCTCTCGATTATCAAAAATTATATCTACAATTGTGTCTCGATGGCAGCATGGGTTTATTCCAAATAGAGATACATCTGACCATATTTGGAGAAATATTGCCTTGATGGATTGGGCAGAAGGCACTAATACACCAATCGGGATCACCCTATTGGATGCCGAAAAGGCATTCGATAGGGTAGCCTGGCCCTATATTTGGGATTTACTTTACTTGAAGGGATTCGGATCAGGTATAATAACTGCTCTGAAGGCTCTTTATCAAAATCCGACATCCTGTGTTAAAGTGGGGGCTAATAAATCTGCCTCATTCCCAATCCAACGAGGAACGCGTCAAGGGTGCCCATCCTCTCCACTACTTTTTGCTATATACATTGATATTTTTCTCAATCAATTAAATCAGGAAGAGGATATAATCCCAGTAGAGGTTGCAGGTGTAAGTTATAGGGCCCTGGCATATGCAGACGACGTGGTAGTGGTAACCAAAGAAATTGAAAAAGCACTCTATAAAATTGAAGAATTGGCAGCAACCTTTGGGTCATTTTCAGGATACAAACTAAACTTATCCAAAACACAAATACTTTTTGTTGGCCAAAATCCCCCCTCCCGCATTAATGTAGTATCTGAAGCAACCTATCTGGGAATCAAATCAAATATTCCCAAACTTAATTATATTCCAATCCTGAAAAAAACGAACTCCACTCTTGAACGAATCGATCACCTACATTTATGATTACACGGGAGGAATAATGTCTTAAAAATGTTATTCCTACCAAAGTTCTTATACTTATTTAGAACTGTGCCACTCGAATTCCCGTTAGACTTCTTCAAACAACTAGAAAAAATGTCAGGGAGATTCTTATGGGGATACAAGGCTAATCGGAGAGCCTATAAAAAATGATTTTATCAAAATCTAGAGGAGGATGGGCGAATCCACATTTCTTATTCTATTTTCTAGCAGCTGTATTACAATTTATATCCCCTTTAATCGTAGGTAATAAAGCCCCGATTTCACCAGCACATACTCCATCAATATATGAATTCGCATTAGGCACTGAAGCTCGAGGATATTTAAAAAAAATAATGGAACTGAGTTACTACAAAAAAAACTAATTCAAGATAATAACTGCTGCATATAAAGCGTGGAAAATCATTAGGAAACTGGTTGGGATTCCGAAACTGTTGTGCTACACTCCTCTAAATTCACCACATTGTTTCCCATCTATATTTAGAGATCCTGTGATGAACAGATGGAAGAATAAAGGTATAAATTATTTGGGTGATCTATGGTTAGATAATCACATAATCTCCTTCTCTGAACTTCAATCTAAATTTAAAATCACAAGCAGCGATTATTTTAAATATTTACAACTTCGTAGTTTTTTAAATTCATTATCTTCTAATGACCGACAAGGCCTCCAAAAGATTGTATTGATAGATAGTCTCTACTCTAAAAGGAAAATAGGCTATTTCTATAATTTACTTATGACGTACCTTCCAGATGATTTATCTGTGACTCAACAGAAATGGTCTGCGAAATTAGGAGTAAACGACGCCCCGCTCAATGAATCAAGTGATCTAGCTAATTCCATCTTATTTTCTGGGCGATCACGAACCCAACATTATATGGTTATGTTTGATCTCTTCTACACACCAGCTAAAGTTATAAAATGGGGGGCTACTGTTGGTATATGTTGTAATCGTTGCACTCTGATTGGAGCAGATGTAATACACATGTTTTTTTCCTGTACTAAGTTAATCGTTATACTATCCGAAATTCAGAAATTCATTCCGATAATATTATGGAGAACAATAATTCTCACCCCTGAGTTGATCTTATTTGGACTATCATCAGACTCCTTAGAGAAAGAACAACGGTCTCTGATTTTTATTATGATGTCTGAATTTCGTGCATGTATCACCCAGGAATGGATTACGCCTGAACCACCTTCTTTTTCCATGTCGAGGGCTAGGTTACTACCCAAATTTAATCTCGAACTTGCTATTTATGCAACAAAAGGACGGAAAAAGAAACAACTAGGGAAGAAAATTTGGGAACCGATCCAACAATGGATCCAATGGGAAACAAACTGATAAAGTATATGATGTAACATTTTGCAAGCTACGTTGTACAATGAAATAATCTGATTTGTTTGCAAAAAAAATTAATAAAATGATTAAAAAAAAAGAAATGCTACAGGGCCTAAGGATTTTGTCATGGAATATAGCTGGATTAAACACTAAAATGGATCTCCCTGATTGGGGTGAATTCATCAACACTCATGAGATCTGCTTATTCCAAGAGACCTGGGCACTAAAATCTTTGCATAGAGCTGGGTTTGCTACATACTGCGGAGTGGCCGTTCAGAGGCCAAGGGGGAGACCGTCGGGGGTCTGACTATATGGGTTGGTATACATCTCAGCTGCACAGTCAAAAGGATGGAAACCCACTCCCCTGACATTTTATGTATCCTTCTCTCCCTTAGTAACTTCCCAAAGGTGGCTATCATCAATGTTTACTCTCGCCCTATGAGGTATGGGCAGACCTCGCAGACACTAGATTGTTTGGCTGCTTTTCTCTCCACGCTGCTCGAGCAAATCTATCCTATCATTGGTGGGGATTTTAATTGCCACTTCGAACCCCTCAACGCTTTACCATATTCTATTACGAGTGATGAGGATTCGACCAGGGAAATCCCTATGTGTAAACTCTACCCGATAAGGGGGTGGACCCCTTTAGTCCCATAGCTGACCTCTATCACCCTCAGTCACTCGCTGAGGGCATGCATTGGTCGGCTGTCGAGTGATAACCTGGGGAACTTCCTCTTTGAAAGGAATGGACAGGCATCCACAATTGATTACATCCTGGTAAATGTGGAAATCAGGCACAGAATTTTGAATTTTCTGGTCCAAACCTGTGCTGAAAGTGACCATAATCCGCTGGTTGTAACTTTGGACAGGTACCGAGCGGTAGAAGGGCAGGGCTTGATTAATCCTCCACGATCTAATTTAACAACAACCGATGGAGGCAGAAGAATTCGCTGGGGAACATTTGTACAATCCCCAGAAGTGATGGCCTCTTTCTATAAATCTATTATTCCCTTCTTAGAAAAGGCAAGCTCCATCTCAGATAGTAGATTTGTCATTGGCCCCAAAGAGGCGTTGGGAAAAAAACACCTGGATATGGTTGGAACTCTGGCAGAGTTTTTTTATAGTAGTACGATTCACAAAGGAATTCAACGTAGAGGAAAGAACCCCTGGTACAACAGGGCATGCAGGGATGCAAAGAGTGCCCTGTTGACCAAACTCAGAGAGGGGACACTGCATGTACTAGGGAAGCAAGGGCGATTTTTAAGAAAACTATTTGAGCAGCAAAATCAGAATGGGAAATTGATAGATGGCAGGCTATTAAGAAAACCCTAGATGGCAAAGATACAAGAGGATTTTGGAACCTGGTGAAGACAGGAAAAACTGAGGGCAGGTCTGCAATCGAGCCAAACCTCGGGGAGGAAGTTTGGCAAGCCCATTTTAAACTCTTATATTCTAAGCCTCAAATTGGAACCATTGAGATGAGACTACCTGTTAGCAATCAAATCTCTGTCTCCCTCGGCGGCATACCTCCCTGTTCATTGGCTGAGGTAACAGTGGCTCTGGCCAAAGTTTTACCAAATAAGGCACCTGGACTGGATAGGATCCCGCGAGACCTGTTCAGAACTGAACAGGTAATATGGGCTCCATACCTGCAGACCCTTTTTAATGCAATACTCCACGGTTTCGCACCCCCTCTAACTTGAGCAGGCGCTGAGATTATTCCCATTTATAAAAAAGGTTCCCCTCTAGAACCGGAAAACTATAGGCTGATCAGCCTAATTGATGTAACACAAAAGATCTTTGCTTATGTTCTTTTGGGAAGATTGCAGGTTTGGATGGACGGTCATAACATACTAACTCCCCTACAAGCAGGCTTCAGGTCTAAAACCTCAACTATAATCAGTTGTTTAGACTACAACTGATCTATTGGAAAACCATAACGCTGGAGGGAGGCTCTCTATCTAACATTCGTGGACCTCAAATCCGCATTTGATATGGTAGACGAGATCAGTTGTGGGGCTTATTGTTCGATATGGGAGCTCCAGCTTACCTTTGTCAACAGCTGAAATGCCTCCACGAAGGTAC
The DNA here is from genome assembly GCF_964261635.1 of Lissotriton helveticus. Lineage (NCBI taxonomy): Eukaryota > Metazoa > Chordata > Amphibia > Caudata > Salamandridae > Lissotriton > Lissotriton helveticus. Next base: position 263,740,755 of record NC_136071.1, read on the forward strand.
CTTTTCTAGAATAAGATTTGGAAAAAGCGGGGAATTATCAGCTCCCTTCCAAGTTGAGAAGGGAGTGAGACAGGGTTGTGTGCTTGCACCAACCCTTTTCTCGCTCTTCTTAAATGGTCTCATCGAGGATCTTCTAGCTGTTAAGGACATTGATTCTCCAAGACTTGCTAACCGCAAAATACCAGCTCTAATGTTTGCGGACGACATGCTGCTCCTATCTAAAACACCTATGGGGATGCAGCGTGTCCTAGAGGAATTTAGCCTGTTTTGTAAGAATCGGAGCTTGGAGATAAATATACAGAAAGCAAAGTATATGGTTTTCCATGCCGATCTACCAACTGCCCACACCCTAAAATGGAACTCAGGTCCCTAGAGAGGGTGCCTATATTTGACTATTTGGGCCTTACCCTAAATGATAAAATGGAGTGGGGGCCACAAATTACTGAGGCAAATTTAAAACTAATACAGGCAACTGGGGGATTTTAAAAGTTCATAGGAGTTGCGCCGTAAAGGTCATTGGTCCTCTTGCAGAAATCTATACGGTTCAAGTAAGGGTGGCCTCGATGTACGGTGCTGAACTTTGGGGTCACTGCCCAACCAACACTCTGACAGTGACTGAAAACAATTTTTGAAGACAACTCCTGGGCCTCCCAAAAAGCAACCCTTTAATTCCTCTAAGGATGGCTTGGGTAATGTTCCTATTGCCGACCGGATTGCTTTCCGTCCACTTCTCTACTGATGACGGCTATGGTGCACGCCAGAGTTAGGAAAATATAGGGAGGAACTAAATGCCGTCAAGTCTATTCTGGGGGCGGGTAACATAGCATGACTGTCCGATATTAGGAATGCATTTCCCGCTATAGGGAGGATTGACCTGTGGTCCGCACCAGAGGTGACATGCCCAGCTACATCTAAAAAATCATTAACATCTGCTCTGAAAGAACATAGACTGGCATGCATTCTCCAGACAGTAGACTCATCCAGTCTGACTTCCAGATTTTTGGATGTAAAGCAGCATTACAGATTGGAGTTGGTTTTGGACTTTATTCAACTCCTTGCAGCTAAGAAACTGTTCCTACAATTCAGGCACGGGACGCTCCCGCGATATGAATTCACTAATAACTGGGCGGGTGCTACGAAACAACTTTGTCCGGGTGTACTGTAGTGGAAGAAACTGAGATCCATGTGATCTTCTTCTGCCCTGCATATAGTTTGGCTAGATCTAAATGGGTCCTACAACTTTACAGAAACCTGGGTATAAGAATCTTTAGAGAGGTCTTTAGGTTACTAAAATATGACACTCACCCAGTTTTTGTTGTTGCAATCTCCAAGTTCTTATTTGCAATGTGGTGAAAACGCAGATGCTTATTGAAAAGATAGAGTAGAGAATTTACGTAGGCTTGTCCTTTTTTAAGATTAATTTCTGTCACCTCAAATTGTATTAATCATGGGTTTTAACTCCTTTTAACATTTTTTGTTTAATTTATATTTTTAAAGACCTTGTATTAATTGATGGTATTGTTTAATATGTTGATAATGGCGCCCTTGATAGAGATACCTACCTACGTTTAAATGCCCCCCATGTGACATTTGCCTGAGGGGGTGGGACCCTCTACATATTGCTGCCTTTTAATGATTGGGGTTCAAATGTCAAATGATATTTACACTCTTTTATTATCATTGTGTCATTTTATGATGTCGAACTTATAATGTTATACTATTTGTGCTTTTATGGCAGTAACAGCCGAAATAAAGTTCTTTCACTGACTAACTGACTGACTGGCATATTTAATTTACTATTTAAGTCCGTTGTAGAATGGTATTACCTGCACCATGGGTCGTCAAATTAAATGCCACTAGTGGGACCGCAGCACTGATTGTGCCACCCACTTTATTAGACTTTAGCGTATTTCGTGTCTCCCATTGCAGCCTGTATATGAAATTTAAACTGCCATTTCGATCTGGCAAAAGACACCTTTTACCAGGCCCAAACCTTCCTTTATTAAATGCATATAGGTCACCTCTAAGGTAGGCTCTAAAGGTCCACAGGATGCATTGTATTTTAAAAATAGGGCTTTAAGTTTTACATATCTTAGTGTTGAAAAACTCCGTAAGTTGTTTTCCACTACTATGAGGCCTATCTCTCCCACTGACTAACGCTGGCAACCTTATTACATTTCATAAATGCTACGTTTGGATTGGGAACAGGTAGAAATGTCATTTTCTGACCCAAAGGAATTGCAATTTAAAATCCTCTTGTATGATAAAGTCAGATTTTAGGTCACAATTCTGAAAATGCCACTTTTAGAAACTTGCAAAAAACACAGTTGATGGACAGAATGTAGAACAATGTCATACATTCACCCCAGTACAAGGATCTGGGCCTAAATCCATCGTTTTTATGCACTCCACACCACCCTGGGTTAGACACTGGCTATATGCAAATCAGCTCTGACCCTGTGCCTCATGGGAACAGTCCAGTCCGAACTACCAAGCCATGTCTTTCCCAGACCGGAATCAAGCATCCAAGGACCGGTTTCTGGCTATCAGCCTTCATCAGACTGGATAGCTTGACTCCAGTGGTGTGGAGAGCCTGGGACTCACGTCTGAGCATACCCAGCCCACTCGGGGTGAAAATTGCAAAAAACACAGTTGATGGACAGAATGTAGAACAATGTCATACATTCACCACAGTACAAGGATCTGGGCCTAAATCCATCGTTTTTATGCACTCCACACCACCCTGGGTTAGACACTGGTGGGCTGGGTATGCTCAGACGTGAGTCCCAGGCTCTCCACACCACTGGAGTCAAGCTATCCAGGCTGAATGAAGGCTGATAGCCGGAAACCAGTCCTTGGATGCTTGATTCCGGTCTGGGAAAGACATGGTTTGGTAGTTCGGACTGGACTGTTTCCATGCGGCACAGGGTCAGAGCTGATTTGCATATAGCCAGTGTCTAACCCAGGGTAGTGTGGAGTGCAAAAAAACGATGGATTTAGGCCCAGATCCTTGTACTGGGGTGAGTGTATGACATTGTTCTACATTCTGTCCATCAACTGTGTTTTTTGCAATTTTCACCCCGAGTGGGCTGGGTATGCTCAGACGTGAGTCCCAGGCTCTCCACACCACTGGAGTCAAGCTATCCAGGTTGAATGAAGGCTGATAGCCGGAAACCGGTCCTTGGATGCTTGATTCCGGTCTGGGAAAGACATGGTTTGGTAGTTCGGACTGGACTGTTCCCATGCGGCACAGGGTCAGAGCTGATTTGCATATAGCCAGTGTCTAACCCAGGGTGGTGTGGAGTGCAAAAAAACGATGGATTTAGGCCCAGATCCTTGTACTGGGGTGAGTGTATGACATTGTTCTACATTCTGTCCATCAACTGTGTTTTTTGCAATTTTCACCCCGAGTGGGCTGGGTATGCTCAGACGTGAGTCCCAGGCTCTCCACACCACTGGAGTCAAGCTATCCAGGCTGAATGAAGGCTGATAGCCGGAAACCGGTCCTTGGATGCTTGATTCCGGTCTGGGAAAGACATGGTTTGGTAGTTCGGACCGGACTGTTCCCATGCGGCACAGGGTCAGAGCTGATTTGCATATAGCCAGTGTCTAACCCAGGGTGGTGTGGAGTGCAAAAAAACGATGGATTTAGGCCCATATCCTTGTACTGGGGTGAGTGTATGACATTGTTCTACATTCTGTCCATCAACTGTGTTTTTTGCAATTTTCACCCTGAGTGGGCTGGGTATGCTCAGACGTGAGTCCCAGGCTCTCCACACCACTGGAGTCAAGCTATCCAGGCTGAATGAAGGCTGATAGCCGGAAACCGGTCCTTGGATACTTGATTCCGGTCTGGGAAAGACATGGTTTGGTAGTTCGGACTGGACTGTTCCCATGCGGCACAGGGTCAGAGCTGATTTGCATATAGCCAGTGTCTAACCCAGGGTGGTGTGGAGTGCAAAAAAACGATGGATTTAGGACCAGATCCTTGTACTGGGGTGAGTGTATGACATTGTTCTACATTCGGTCCATAAACTGTGTTTTTTGCAATTTTCACCCCGAGTGGGCTGGGTATGCTCAGACGTGAGTCCCAGGCTCTCCACACCACTGGAGTCAAGCTATCCAGGCTGAATGAAGGCTGATAGCCGGAAACCGGTCCTTGGATGCTTGATTCCGGTCTGGGAAAGACATGGTTTGGTAGTTCGGACTGGACTGTTCCCATGCGGCACAGGGTCAGAGCTGATTTGCATATAGCCAGTGTCTAACCCAGGGTGGTGTGGAGTGCAAAAAAACGATGGATTTAGGCCAGATCCTTGTACTGGGGTGAGTGTATGACATTGTTCTACATTCTGTCCATCAACTGTGTTTTTTGCAATTTTCACCCCGAGTGGGCTGGGTATGCTCAGACGTGAGTCCCAGGCTCTCCACACCACTGGAGTCAAGCTATCCAGGCTGAATGAAGGCTGATAGCCGGAAACCGGTCCTTGGATGCTTGATTCCGGTCTGGGAAAGACATGGTTTGGTAGTTCGGACTGGACTGTTCCCATGCGGCACAGGGTCAGAGCTGATTTGCATATAGCCAATGTCTAACCCAGGGTGGTGTGGAGTGCAAAAAAACAATGGATTTAGGCCCAGATCCTTGTACTGGGGTGAGTGTATGACATTGTTCTACATTCTGTCCATCAACTGTGTTTTTTGCAATTTTCACCCCGAGTGGGCTGGGTATGCTCAGACGTGAGTCCCAGGCTCTCCACACCACTGGAGTCAAGCTATCCAGGATGAATGAAGGCTGATAGCCGGAAATCGGTCCTTGGATGCTTGATTCCGGTCTGGGAAAGACATGGTTTGGTAGTTCGGACTGGACTGTTCCCATGCGGCACAAGGTCAGAGCTGATTTGCATATAGCCAGTGTCTAACCCAGGGTGGTGTGGAATGCAATAAAACGATGGATTTAGGCCCAGATCCTTGTACTGGGGTGAGTGTATGACATTGTTCTACATTCTGTCCATCAACTGTGTTTTTTGCAACTTTTAGAAACTTGGCATTTTCTTGTCTTAACCATTTGTGTCTTCTGTCATTGTCCTGGGCCACTGGTATGTGAAAGGCTCTGCTACTGGGCTTTCAGTATTCCACACAGACAGTGACACAAAAGGATGTGGACAGGATGGGCCATCCTGCCAGGTTAGCTGGTATGTAGCTGTTTCTTGCCCCACTTATACTTTATATGGCTTGCCTCCAGCACACACAAAGGAACCTGACACTAGCCTTTTGTCATCTGAGAATTCTTGGAGCCTTGTCATGGAAAGCAAAGAACTTTCCAGAACCAGATGTGGTGGTGGGACAGGGTGTTCCCCCACGTACCAAGGCTGGCACCAAGTAGAAATACTGGACCCTCAGCACAACTCTTCTGTACATTCTAGACCTGAGGGAGACTTAAGATGGACTGCTCTACCAGCAGAGAACTGCGCTGCTGCTTAAAGCACTGCCTAGCTGCCTGAAGTAAAACTGACCCATCTCCTTGTACCCAGGACCACCAGAAGTGACTCCAATGGTTAGTTGGCTTGCCTAATGTGTGAACTACAGGAATTTAACAAGCTCCTAAGGCCTTGAACCCTACACCTGGCCTCCGTTGAAGCAAATCCTGACCCCAACCTTTGGTAGTGGTGTTAGTGGTACTGCTCCTGCCTAACCCTAAAATATGAACTTAGTACATGTTTCAACCTCAACCAACAACCCAGTTTTTTAAACACATTGTTTATGAATATATACATTATTATAAAAAAGGGACATCTATTTTTATTAGAAAATTGTAACCGATTTATGTAGAGACATCAGGCCTTGAGCATTGATAAACCTGTAAAAACACTCATATCCTAAAAAGTCCTACAAATAATGAGTTAGTTATTTAGTAAAACATGAACGACTGAGACATAGAGACATATCTTGTTACATTTACTTAATTAGTCATTTATAGTTTATACTCATCTGATTGTAATTATGGTAGCACACTTGTGTTGCTGGCCCTATAACCAGATACAAGAATGTACCAAAAAGTGGATGTTTAGTGTCAACCTTGACAGTAAATTCACTTTTTTCAAGACTTTTCATTGTGCTGCTTGTTATGTATTTTATGGATCCTCATAGAATTATACAAATTTCTAACATAAATAAACGTAACATCTATAATTGGATCTTACTTTTAAGTTTGCAAGGTATTCTGGGTAAAATGACATGGAAACACGCACTACAAGCATCCGAGTGTCTACTAAATAATTAATTCATAGAGTTTGATATTCTCTCAAAAGTGTACAAACCGGGTCAACACAACTCAAGTATGACTGTATATGAGGTCAGCATCAACTGTGTTTGTATGGACCGTCAAATCTTTCCTAAAACATTTTGAAATGTTTTATAAATCTGTAAGATTCATTTTAGCTTCTCAGTAGTGTGTGGAGTTTAAAAGTTTACAGTTTATAATTAAAAAACGTGCATCACACATTAAAAAATTCCTCTAGTGGACTACGTTTCTAAAACAGATAATTCATTGTTGTAGGCAATTATCTTTCAGTTTAGAATGTGTTTATAAAATGTAAAGATAGACCCTCATGCATATATTATTGCGTGTTTCTGAATCCAATCCTCCAATCTGCAACTGTTGTTTTTCATTTTGAGTTGTTGCTCATTAGTAAAGGTCTTTAGTATAAATATTTTATGGATGGATCTGAATGCAACAGTTGTGAGTTTGTCATGTGGCCTATGTGAGTGTAGTGATCTGTTTGTTACTCATACATTTGCAGTCTGCATTCTATATAAAATAAATCCCAACTTAAAGAAGCTTAATCCCTTCCATGCGTTTGTCATCAAACAGCAGTCGCGAACACTACCTCAGTAGTGCTGCGCAAGTCAGTTGGCCGACGCGGCCCCCCCACTCCCTTAAACCGCCGCAACGCAGCAGGATTGCCGCCGCCGAGGAATTGCCGCCGCAGTTAAGCGGTTAAACTAACCTCATAATCTCTCTTCATGTCTCTACCACACTCAGTCATGATTGATATTGTGCTGGGTGAGAAAACTCCCGGAGTGTGGGAGCATTCATTTTTTGCCCCCTGTTTTTGGAGTTTGTTTCTGAAAAACAAAAAAAGTTAAAAGCTTATTGAATGGGGTTTGTCTGTCTAATATAGGATGTGTCCTGGAAGAATAAATCCCCTTTGAGTGCAAATGCCTGTGGCTAGAAAAACTCAGAAGGATCCCACACATTGCATGTGTGCTGTGCACTTCAGGCCATGAATACAAATAAAAAATAAGGGGCAGATGTATCAAGATACCATTTTGCGATTCTCAAATAGCGATTTTTAGGGAATTGCTATTTGAGAAGTGCAAAATGGTATGCATGTAGAAAATCGCTATTTTTTTGCGATTTCTTAAAATTCCTTATTTGCAATTAGCAAATTGCTAATCGTTAAGTAATAATTTCCCATTCATTTCTATGGGCCAGGAGGCCCATAGGAATGAATGGGAAATTATTCTCAATTTGCGATTCGCAATATGCTAATCGCAAATTGAGAATAAATACATGCCCCTAAGGGCATATATGAGCGTCACATGGCAGCTTTGGAATTTTAAAAAAGTGCATTTTGAAAAGAATTCACAAATTACCACCAACTACAAGTTGGTGGTAATTTGCGATTTCTTAGTCAAAAATCGCAAAACTGAAATGCTTAATACATTTCAATTAAGAAATCGCAATTTGCCATTTCTTAAATGCTTACGCAATATTAAGGAATTGCAAAATTTGCGAGTCTTTAATATTGCGAGGCTTTTTGCATGATACATTCCAAATCCTGTTTTTTTGTCGCAAACGCTGCTATTTTACGAATCGCAGCGTTTGCGACAAAAAAACCGGATGATACATCTGCCCCTAAATCTGTATTTGTAAAGTGCAAATTACTCACCCTTACGGGTCTCAAGGCGCTGTGGGCCATCATGGAAATTAAGTGAGCTATTGCCCAGAGTTACATGGTGCTGAGCTGAGCTGCCGCAGCCGGGGAATGAACCATGAACCCTGTGCTCCGAAGTCAGCTGCTCTGGCCGCTGCACCACACCAAACCTCTTCGCCTCCTTCACATGTGCAAATCGTGGGTTTTTCGTAAGGAAGGAAAGCACTAGCCTTTGTTAATGCCCACTGCAAGGATGCATTTATTTTTGACACAAGGTCAGATCTGGCAATCTTAGCAGATCATGGTTAGCTTCAACACCTTTTTGTGTTTGCAGTGGTCTCCCAAAGTAGCACTCCTTGATACAAAGTGACACAAAGCAGCACAAATCAAGTTTTACACTAAGAAAAGGGTACCTTTTTTGTGCAAAACACCTTTTGCATTGTAAAATAAACTCCAAGCACTGATTTGTGTTGCTTTGAAATCATTTTGCAACACTTTATGCAAATTCTTAGTATATCTGAGCTGTTGTCTCTGTGTAAAGTCACAGAAAGTGCCACAAATCATTAAAAAGTGTTCATTTGTGAATTTTGTACTGAAAAGTAGCAATAAAAATATTGCAAATAGCACTTTGAGGTATGTTTCATCACTATGTTGTTTCAGTGAAGCATCCCATAGATGTTGCTTTGCTCCGACTCAAGGGATTTTCACAAAAAGCCCTATTTACTAACAATGTTAGATAAGTCTCTGTGGAAATAAATAATATCTCCTTTAGGAAGCCGTACAAAATTAGAAATTTCTTAAATTGTCCGGTTTTTGAAAGATTTCATGGCTGACAAACTGTAAAACGAATTTTCAATGTTTGAAAAGTTTGTAATTTGAATTAGAAAAGGTTTTCGTAATTGAGGGGTATACTTCCAGTACAATATCCTTTGATTAGACTATTTTCACATTTTTAAATACTGTATGTGTGCTGAATATTTCTAACAGGGAAAGTACTTCTTTCACATGTGCTAAAATTTGCTATAAGTCATTTGAATACATCAAGATGTCTCACACTCTATCCTTATCAGATCATCAGGCATCTGCTCATGTTTGGCATCCAAGGATCCGTTCTCCACTGGATCTGCTCCTTCTTAACAGATTTAACAGATAGAACCTAAGCTGTCAGCCTGGCACCTTACTCATCGGAAGCCTGCAAATTCATCTGAGGAGTGACTCAAGCGTCATTACCCCGCCCCACCCACTTCAATGCATACATGATCCTTCTAGCCTATGTCATCCACACATATCACATTGATGTTGGGGAAAAGTATTTTTCATTTGTTGGGGTGCATTAAAATCCCACATGTAGAGCGCACCCTCATATACTCCTTTGTTTTGTTTACATAAGGTGTTAGGGACTTAAAATGTAATAACATAAAATGTGATGTATTTAGGACATTAAATGGAAAACGTGAAGAATGAATGTGGAAACCAAATGTAACTAGCAGAAAACACTAATGTGAAGAATTCATGCTGTGCAACTGACAATCATTCATTATTAAATGTGTTTAATAATCGTTTTATATGTAGGTAGGAATATTAAGCGAATGTGTCTTAAATTCTATACAATTTCATAAAGCCTATGCTCCATTTCTCTGATGTTAGCTGAACCTTGTAGCCCTGAAATGCAATTTCCCTGGAAGCTCAAGCTTTAGAATTAACAGCTTGAGTTTCATGTGTGCTGTGTATTTCGTTCTTTCTTAAGTTTGTTTTGCAGGTGTAAGAAGCGCCCTTGTTAGTTAGAATAATGTCTTTGTTTTAGGAGTTAGGCAAGGAGAGAAGAGGATATATCGAGATTCATGGCCGATAAGGAGAACTGTTATATTTATACACTGGAGAAGGCCTGGGAATCAAGGTCACAATATTGCTGTTTAGGAACATTGCGGTCCTCTGGAAAAATACCTATGAGAATATGGGAAGAGTGGATGGCGTGACCCGCAAGAAATCTCAGGGAGATACCTTTAATATTGGGACGTTGCAAGTAGGGAAAGCAGCCCCCTTCTCTGCCTTTCGAGAGACAGCATCTCAGAAGAGCTCTGTCTCGATAGCTTTATGCTATTTGACCCATTGTTAGTGGAGAAGACTCCACATGTTGACACCTTTCTATTCTCTTTCCCTGAAAGATGCTTAAGTAGGAATGTCACAATAGAGTTAGTGTAGGGATAGATTGATGCTATATATTCATCAACCCTCGATGGAAGGACATTTTGACTCATGCTTTTTGATCCTCTGCCTCCTATTTCTTAAGTTAATTGTCTGGTGCATGTTGCACTGACTCAAATGTATTCACAGATTTGGCTTTATGTTGATTCCTATGTATTTCTACACCCTCTTCATGAGGTGTTTATTTGTCCAGTTAGTTTTGACTTTGTAATAAATTAACTAACCTTACATAGTGGTCTGTGGTTACTATGGGCCCGATTCACAGAACTAACTAAAGACAAAATCCTAAACTTACTACCATTTTGGTATTCACAGAAGGCCCTTACTCATTTTGGTATTCACAAAAGGCATTTACTCATTGATGAGTAAGTGCCTTCTGTGAATACCAAAATGAGTACGTGCACTTTCTCATTTTGGTATTCACAGAAGGCACTTACTCATCAATGAGTAAGTGCCTTCTGGGAATACCAAAATGAGTAAGTGCCTTCTGTGAATTCCAAAATGAGCAAATGGTAGTAAGTTTAGGATCTTGTCTGAAATTAGTTCTGTGAATCGGGCCATATGTGTCTGAGAAATTCCTTTTTGAATTGATTGATTTGTTAATTATTTTATCCCCTCTACGCCCACATGCTTAAAAAACAGAACATATCTAGAACTTATGGGCCCGGCCCTTTTAACATCAGCATCCTCTCTTACGCTAATGACATGCAGCTTATACTTTACTTCTCAGACAAGACCCGCACCAGAAGAAATAAGTTCACCGCCTGTATGATGAAGTCACTATATGGAAAACAACCAACTGCCTTAAGCTTAACACCGACAAGACTGACGTAGTAATCTTTGGCAAAAACACCCTACCATGGGACACCAACTGCTGGCCAGCTAAATTTGGACCCCCACCCAGCACCTATGCCAGATACCTTGAAATAATCTTTGATAGGTAACTGGATACGACCGCACAAGCCAATGCAATCACCACATCCTCCTTCCACACCCTGAAAATGCTGAGAAAGATCTTCAAATTTGGACTACAGTAAGACCCTCTATGCAGGGAGCACCAAGCAACTCCCTAGAAGACTATTAATCATCCAGCTCTCGGAAACCAGATTCATCCTTAACCACCCACATAGAACTCATCTTACACTACGGCTCAGAGAGCTTTATTGGCTTCTGATACACAAACACATTCATTTCAAACTCCCTACACACATTCAAGGCTCTACACACGTTAGGTCCCACCTATCTCCTTCCACCAAACACCCAGACCCCATCTCTCTGCAGGACCCCTACTCACACGCATACACAGAACCAGATCAGAAGTGGGGACATTCTTTTCTAGCACTTCTAAAGCATGGAACAGCCTCACACTCCACATGAGAGCCTCCTCCTTTTTTCTTGCATTCCGCATGAAGCTAAAAAGCAGTTTTTTTAATTAATCATATTATTCAGATTTTATGATTTTAACTTATATTTAATAGTGGGTCTTAAGTTTTTATACTCTGCTGAATATAAATTGTCTTTTTTCTGAGCGTTTATGGTCGTATAATTGACCGAGTAAAGTATTATTATTATTGACTGATTGATTGAATTAACCAACTTGCAATAAGCAGGGCCAGGCACACACCTGTGCCAGGATACTCCTGTGGGTGATAATGTGCTTTATAAATACGCATAACATGTAGTAAGCCGTAGTTATTGGATTAGTATCTGAAATATTCCTCTAAGGACAATTATTTACTTGACAGGGCATGGAAAAGAACATAATAGCTGGGACTTTGTGGTCAATCTAAGGACTATATCTGGGTAGGCAAGAAGGTGTCTGAATAGGCAAGAGGTTTGTAACACACTGAAGAATGCTGGAGACTTAATGATATCAAATTTAATGAAATCTATCTGCCCTGATTGAGTGTGCATTATCAATCTCTTGGCTTTTCTACACACAGCTATGGAGATAAAAGATGTACCCTCAATTTCCTTTAATTCTTCTGCTCTTTCCTATTTTTGTGTATTTGTCGCTTGTTGAAATTTGGTATTGATGAACCATATTATTGCACAAGAGTGTATTAGGACAAAGATTTCCACAAGTTCTTTAGTTTTGGTATGAACTATCTTCATATAAAAGTGGGTCTTCATACTGACAGACAAAGTGCAAATATTTGCGCTTGCAATCCATCTGTTCATTAAACAGACTTTCTCATTGCTCAGCAGAGTTGGGCAATCCTTAATAAAATGTCACTACGTGCCTCAATAGAAGACCTTTTTCTTATTCCTCACAAGAAATGGCTCTTTTAGTTCCCCCTATCTGCTCTGATTTTTATCTGGGTGTTTACTCGCAGTTTCCTCTGTGGAAATCGTCAACCAAAATCTTCATTGATTTATCCTTTCTACAGTTTATTGAGGGGGTGGGTAAAAACCCTACTCAAGCAACAACCACAATTCTTGTCAGGGTGAACCACGAAAGTCACTAAATGAACCTGTACTTAAGCTTCTGGTAACTTGGCACAAAAGCAATCAGGCTTAACTTACAAGCATTGTGTAAACTATTTCTGTAGCACACAAGCAGTAATAAAATGAAAACACCACTTAACAAAGATCCCAAACCAATTAAAAAACAGAATAACTTTTAATAAATAAAATGACACCAAAAGGAATTAAATCAAATCAGTATTCCTGGATTTACGAATTTTTAAAGTTCTTAGCGAAATGTAGCACCCAAAAAGATCAAAGCGCCAATCTCCGGTATCTGGCTGCGTGAGACCAGAGCAAAGCCAAAATGTAATGCTGATTGCAATGAAGCGTGAGTACATAAGATGAGGAGGACTGGAGCCAGACTCATCTTACCTGCAGACTTAGAAGACCTTTTGAAGAAAAGTCCAGGAGAAGGTATAGTTTGGTGGGGTAAGGCACAGTCTGTGTCCGAGGAGGAGGAGTTGGCATTGCCAGGGAGCACTGGATGATGTCTTGGTAAAGCGGTTGATGATGGCAGGATAAGCTTCAAGCAGGAGAAGCTGGATTTCCAAACCAAGGAGGTCGTTGTCATCGATAGAGAGTCAGTCGGCTTTGAGCCTGGTGACGATTTTTACTTTCGAACTTACAATACATTTTGGAAGTTGCAAGGTATAGCCAAGGAAATCTCCAGAAGGCCAGATACCATTGCTCAGAGGTTCCGATGAATACAATTTGCTGCTGTAGAGAAGAATGTAGCGGGAGCTACCGTGAAGTCAGGCTGACGGTAATGCACCCTGTGTAAAACAACTGGCAGTCAAGTCCCATCATCTGTTGGTTCTTCTTGCACTTTTGATTAGAATTTTGCCAAATCCCTGTTTTTTGGCTTAGACAGGAGCAGCACCTCTAACACCAATTCCCAAGGTCCAGGAAATTGGGGGCACCACTTGGGCGGTTAGGACTCACTACAACAGAGACCCGGTATAGTATTCAAGGTCTCTGGAGCTTGTTATGTCCCTGTAGCTCACACTGGAGGCCAGCCAACTAGCCCTTGGAGGCCCTGTGGTAGTCAAGCAGCAAGGCAGGCCTCTAGCAGCAGGCCAGTCCTCTGTGGCACAAGGCAGGCATCAAGGAGTAGGGCATTCCTATAGGGGTCCAGGCAGTCCATCTTCAGAAATTCAGAAAACCAGGGACAGTGAAGGCAAAGAGTCTGGGGGTGGCCCTGCAGATAAGGCCAAGTCCAACACCACAGTAATGGACACTTGATGCAAAGCGGAGCAAAGCAGTGAAAGGCACTGTTAACATTGAGAAAAGGGTATCATCTGGGTACGTCATCTGTTTGATGGCTCATCCCCCTGTTCGTTTCCCCAACTCCAGTCTCAATTCCGCTGCCCTCCTTCTTTTGCACAAAAATTCCTCATTCTTATGGAAACCATTTTAGATCGCTATTATTCTCTTGCGTCTGAAGACATGCCAACCTCACCTCCCTCTTTACTTACCGTCCTCTATACTGTTCCTAAAGCTTCTCTTATTTATCGCCACTTCTCAGCCCCTGACCCACACCGTCTTAAATCGAAGTTAGAATTGTCTTGGGAGGAAGATTTGGGCTCTTTATGGTCAACTTCTCTTTGGGACAAAATATGGGCCAGATCTTTGAAGATTTCCCGCACTGCCTCTCTCACTCAATCCCTATTTTTCTTCTATCACAGACTCTACCTTTCTCCTCTTTCTATATCTCGCTTTCACTCCACTTCTATCCCTACTTGCTGGACCTGTAACGCTCCCAATGCAGATCTTTCACATCTTTTCTTCCTTTGCCCATCAGTTCGCGTTTTTTGGACTCAGATATTTTCTCGCCTCTCCTGTATTTTCAACATCTCTCCCCAGTTTTCCACTACCACTGTATTTCTAGGTAGCCTTTCAGATGATCTGGATCTCCCTCCACACTCTCAAGGCCTTTTTGACCTCATGTTAGCCCTTGCATTACAACACATTGTATCTAACTGGAAATCTTTGAACAATTTGTCTCTAAATTGTTGGTGGAATCTAGTATGTCAATCACATCGACTTGATGTTGCCTTTGCCTCCTCCTGTAAACCCCCCCGAAATGTTGAACTTTACTGGTTACCTCTCACTTTATATTTAGATCAATCTGCCAAAAAGATATATTCTCCAGTTTCCTCGGATAATTTCAAACCCCCTTGAATACATGTACTCTGCCTGCAGTTTATGATATTTCAATTTCACTATTGTGATTTCTCTTTTTATCTTTATACTTGTTTCCTTTTCGCTAAAGGTTCTTATTTCAAGTAATCGCTAAATATTATGTATTTTACTGTACTCTTTTGATTACATTTATTGAATTCTCTATTTTACTCACTCCTTATCCTATTACCATGCTTTTATTTACCTCCCTCCCCTCCCCCTCCTTCCCCCCGTAAAATAATTCCAAATGCTTGGTTTTTTCACTGTGATATTGGCTGCCTATGTTTAATTTATCCCAATCTTTAACTTTTTCTAATTTTTTGCTGATGTCACCTTAATTGTAATATCTGATTTTATTCTAATAAAGCTTTCAAACATAAAAAAAAAAAAAAAAAACATTGAGAAAAGGGCACCTTTCCAGCGCATAATAGCTTTTGCACTGGGAAATAAATAGTGTTGCTTTGTGACAGAGCAAAGCATTATTCAATCTGGGGGGATGTTTTCTAGCAACAGTAAGAATATGCTTGCTCGAAGAGCTGGGTTTTAGCAAAGCATTAAATATATTTATTTGACAAGCAGTGACATTTTTTTGGTGGAAAAGAACTTTAACGAGTGTTTAAGGTCTTCCTTCATACTCACAAAAAACACTCATTAGCGGATGCGCATCCTCTGTTCGGGCTGTGAGTCTTTATTCAAAATGTTATCAGATGGGTTAAAGAATCACTTTACCTTCAATAAAAGTAAAAACATCGGCTTAAACAAACCTTCATTTTTTCTCTTTATTTGATACCAGTGTTTTGTTGAAACAGTGAGACTCCAAAATGTAAGCCGCCTTTCATCAGGATAATTGTATTACATAACGTAGCATGTATGATGGGTGAAGCTTGTTTGTGGCTTACTGCTGAGTTATAAAAGCAAACCTTTAACTCTAAAAATATCTTCACCGTCTATAAAATGTGTTGAGTAACAGAAACCCGCTGCCTTTGTTTTCCAATATTTTGAGTTTTCAACCCCTGTGATAAACAATTACTTTGTTTGGAGAGTGAATTGCATTGGATCAGCAGGCTGCTGAGACCTCGGGTCCAAATTGTGTAATCTGCTTCCAGCATCAACTTTGATAGTTATTCCAGCTGTAGTGTTACAGGATTAAAAAAGTCTATTTCATAAGATCTAGGTATGCATGTAAAACAGATCTTCTGTCTTAGACCCTAGCCTTAGCTCTGGATATATCTGTTATCATTGACAGGCATCTGTCTTTCAGGGAGAAGATTTTAGAAAAAAAAGTTTGCATCCAACAAATTAATGCTTTCTGCTAATGTTGCAAGTGGTAATACTATTACTGACAACATAAGCGAAATGCACAGCTCTTTAAAATGCAGGTCTTAGTTCAGCTATTAAAATCATGTTATAATATCTATTATAGGACAAAAAAAGTGAAAATTGCTGTAATGCCGGAGGTGATGAGGGTGATCTCAAATTATAGTGATATTATCTGTCCCTATTCATTTTCCCGATTAAATTGATTGCAATCTGGACACTGTTATATAATAATAACCTTCAGTTAAGTTAAGGTTAAACCCTCTTCTTCTCTTCCATTGAATCTGCCTGACAGATTGAGCGTGTGATGGTCATACAGTTCAGTAAATTGCAAATAATTCATTTGAAATGCTCTACACTTCTGTTGTGTATGGCTTAGATGAGGGAAGAATGGACTTTTGTGTATGGATGTATTGGTATTTATATATCATTAACATTGACGGATAGAGAGTACTGTACAATAAGTAGTGAAGTACACATTTGCTTTTTACATTAAAATTACACTTCATGTTTGCAATTGCATTTCACAAAAATGTATAATGTTAGTCACTAATTGATTAAAATATTTGCAAAGAATCACACTATTCATAGTTCATTTCTTGAGCCAAGATTATAACCTAAACGCTCAGGTACCACGAGGTTATGTGCGAATGTCCACAGGCACAGAAGGGGGCATTGCTCATGCTACTGAAGAAAGTGGAGTCCTGTACCCTTTTTTCAAGAATATTATATCCACTGATGCCACAGAACGGTTTCTTGAAACGACAGGCACACAAGTCACTCATACTAATCATTCCAAAATACTAAAATGGGGTACTAAATAACAGTTTTATTTACCACTGCCCTGTCGCAATAAAATCCCAAAATGTTAAGATAATGCTTAGAGGCCAAAGTCTTGATAGATGAGCTTACATATCATAAAATATCACTTATCTATCAATCCTTCTTTGTTAACTCACCAGATACTTTTGACGAATTGCATTAGGCATGTGAAAGAAATCTAAGTCCCCTTAACAGCGGATGACTGGAGAAAGGTGCGTGCTTCCCCAGAGAGTCTGTGATTGCTTCGTAGGTCAGGGCCATGTACTTTAAATATTTACACAGGGCCTACTATATATGAGATAGGACTTAGAAGGTAATGGTAGTACATTTACTGAACTGCCTGAGATGTGTAACCAAAAGAGGGTTCCTGGTACATATTATATCAATCAATCAGGGAATTGTGAAGTGCGCTACTCACCCGTGAGGGTCTCAAGTCGCTGGGGGGTGCAGCTCCAAGTCAGCCAAAGAGACAGGTCTTGAGGCTCTTCCTGAAGGTGTGCAGAGTGGGGGAGCATCTGATGTTGATCAGGAATTCGTTCCAGGTCTTTGCCGCGATGTAGGAGAAGGTTCACCCACCCGCTCTAGCTCTGTGGATGCGCGGGGTTTTTGCGAGGGCGAGTTCGGCGGAGCGGAGGTTTCTCTTGGGTACATGGAAAGAGACTCTTTTGTTCAGGTATTGCGGTCCGGTCTTGTGGAGGGCTTCGTAGGCGTGAGTGAGAAGCTTGAAGGTTACTCTCTTCTCGACAGGGAGCCAGTGGAGGTCTTGCAGGTGTTGGGTGATGTGTTCCTGTTGTGGGATGCTGAGGACGAGTCTGGCCACAGTGTTCTGGATGGTCTGGAGTTGGCAGAGCAGGGATTAGTTGATTTTGGAGCAGAGGGCGTTTCCGTAGTTCAGTCTACTTGCTATGAGTGCTTGAGTGATGGTCTTTCTGTATTTGGGGGGATCCATTTGAAGGTCTTACAAAGGTTGCGGAGGGTGTTGAGGCAGGTGTAGGCGACGGCGTTGATCTGTCGGGTCATGGTGAGGGAGGAGTCGATTATGATGCAGAGGTTCCACGTGTGGTCCGTGTGAGTGGGCAGGTTGCCGAGGGCCACCAGGTGTTGTCCCATGCTTAGGGGGCGGGTCTGAGGATGAGGACTTCAGTCTTCTCCGAGTTGAGCTTCAGGCAGCTGCTGCTCATCCAGGATGCAACATCTTTCATTCCTTCCTGGAAGCTGAGTCTGGTTGTGTGGGCATCCTTTGTGAGGGAGAGGATGAGCTGGGTGTCGTCGGCGTAGGATATTATGCTGAGTCCATGTTGTCGGACAATGGTGGCGAGGGGGGCATGTAGATGTTGAAGAGCGTGTGGCTGAGCGGTGATCCTTGGGGTAGTCCGTAGTTGATCTCTGTGGGTTCAGAGAGGAAGGGAGTGAGCCTGATTCTTTGGGTTCTGCCGGTGAGGAAGGAGTGGATCAAGTTGAGGGCTTTTCCCTGTATGCCAGCGTCATGGAGTCTGGTGGTGAGAGTGCGGTGGGAGATGGTGTTGAAGGCTACAGAGAGATCTAGTAGGGTGAAGGCCACGGCATGGCCCTAGTCGAGGAGAGTGCATATGTCGTTTGTGGCGGCAAGGAGGGCGGTCTCAGTGCTGTGGTTGCTGCGGAATCTGGATTGGGAAGGGTCGAGGATGGAGTTGTCTTCGATGAAGTTCGTTAGCTGGACAATGAAGATCTTCTAAGTGACTTTGGCTGTGAAGGGGAGGAGAGAGATGGGTCGGTAGTTTAGAGGTAAGTTGGGCCTGCAAAGGGCTTCTTGAGGAGGGACTTGACTTCTGCGCATTTCCAGTCGTCAGGGAATGTACCGGATTCGAAGGTGGCGTTGATGGTGTGTCTTAGCTCGGGTGCTATGGCGGCGGCGGCTCTGTGGTTGATGTGCAGTGGGCAGGGGTCCATGGGGACTCCTGAGTGAATGCTTTTTATGGTTGTGGCGGTGTCTTCGGTGGTTACTGGGGTCCAGGCGGAGATAGTAGACTGGCAGTCGCTGCTAGAGGAAGGAGTGGTTTTGGTGTCTGTTCGTTGAAGTTGTTGTAGAGGGACTTGATTTTCAGACGGAAGTAGGAGCCGAGTTTGTTGCAAAGGTCCTGGGAGAGTGTGATGTCCATGGCTTCACTGGGGCGTTTGGTGAAATCCTGAATGATGCTGAAGAGTTCTTTTGAGTTGTTGGAGTTGGCGGGGATTTTGTTCCGGATGAAGGTCCTTTTGGTGGATCTGATAAGTTGGTGGTATTCTGTCATGGCATTCCTGAGTTCATTTGGGACTCAGGGAAATTGACCACCTTTTTGTGAAGGGATACTTGACTGCTTGGAACAGGTGCTGGTTTTGAGACTCTCTAGAGAACCAACAGTCACTTTACTATACATCAATACTGATAAAAAAAGCAATCAGAAGAAATTGGCCCTGATGCGGTTTGGTCCTGTGGGAGGCCAAGTAGGATGGAGCGAAGTGGAGCCTCTGTCACTGGAGATGTGGAAGGAGTTTGGGACCATTGCATGAGCCTGGAGAAACCTATATATAAAGCAAAAGGATTCACACAAAACACTGCAAAATATTGTCAGTATAGAGGTATTCTTCTTGAAACAAACAAGGACCCGGTCCAGAACCTAGACAGGGATATTGCTGTCTTTAGAACTTAGACTGTTGCTTGATGGCCAGAATTGGGGTGATTTTGATACATATTGGTAGTGTTTTATGATGTTGGTATTTAATGATTATGTTTTTTACTGATCTGGGATCTGCAGTGCATTCAGCATGGCGCAACTATTGGCTTGTTGCTTATAAGTACAATGTGTATAAAATAAAACTCAATAAAAGGTTTCTATTTGTGGGGGGAGTTATATGTAGCGCAAACTTGACCAGAAAGTATCAGAGTTTTTTACATGAGCACCAGCTGCGTTACAGCCAAACACTTTTATTTTGTTAGGCACAGGGAGATTAAATGATTTGCTCAGAATCACAGGATGTTGAGCGTCCTTGCCGAGACTCGAACCTGGTTCCTCAGATTCGAGGTCGACCGCTCTAGCCGCTAGGCCACATCCCTTTCTTTAAAAAAACTATGCTTGCATTTATTTTGTCTCTACATCCAATTCAGGTCACAAAGATGTTCTTAATAATGCCTTACTATATTTTCCATTTTGTGCTCATTGTGTGTGTTATAGTTTCATACTACCAAGATACTTGAATAAACATGTCCAATACATCATATCACGTTTTGCATTGCATCACTATACAGACTTCTCATGTACCCGTTGCTAGCACACATTTTGTGCCACCTGCAGCTTTCTCAAGACTCATGGCAGAAAACTAGTTCGATAAACCAATAGAATGAATACAAAAAGTTAGAAACTCTTACTGATTCCAACTGCAACACAAATTAAGAAAAGCTAAAAAGCTGCGTTCCATAGTTTGACGTTTATCCTGAACTTATCATTTACATTCTTCACACAAGTGCAATGGTCACCTTTATAATCACTGTTACTTACAAAGACTTGCATACATTAAAACTGAAGTGATTCAGAGCTTCACAGAATTTCGAATCGTGACATTTTTATAGGCAACCGTATAAATATGGCTGTAATAAGAACATTCCCTATGCGATTTTGTTCAGTTCAACGTTTTGTTGTGAAGTTAATGTGTTAGTCTAATTAAAAAGTCTGTAATGTTACTACTACGTGGCACGTTTTAGTAAACAAAAGATAAAAGCTGTAAATTGTTTAAGTAGCCAAACAATACATCTAGATCTACCTGATAGTTCCCAGTCCTTAATAATGTTATGACATAGATTCTACACTATACTCTAGGCCTAGATACTCATAATTGACATAATTGAGTTTAAATCCTGCACTGTCATTGTGGTGGTGTGTACAATGGTACACCTAAGGCTTGTTTGAAGGGCCACTTAAGTGGGTGGCATACTACTTTAATAGGGACTTACAAGTAAATTGAATATACTAGTTGGGTATAAGCCAATGTTACCTTGACTGCTTGGAACAGGTGCTGGTTTTGAGACTCTCTAGAGAACCAACAGTCACTTTACTATACATCAATACTGATAAAAAAAGCAATCAGAAGAAATTGGCCCTGATGCGGTTTGGTCCTGTGGGAGGCCAAGTAGGATGGAGCGAAGTGGAGCCTCTGTCACTGGAGATGTGGAAGGAGTTTGGGACCATTGCATGAGCCTGGAGAAACCTATATATAAAGCAAAAGGATTCTCACAAAACACTGCAAAATATTGTCAGTATAGAGGTATTCTTCTTGAAACAAACAAGGACCCGGTCCAGAACCTAGACAGGGATATTGCTGTCTTTAGAACTTAGACTGTTGCTTGATGGCCAGAATTGGGGTGATTTTGATACATATTGGTAGTGTTTTATGATGTTGGTATTTAATGATTATGTTTTTTACTGATCTGGGATCTGCATGTTACCATGATTAAAGGAGAGAGCACAAGCTTCTTAGCACTGTTTAGCAGTGGTGAAGCGCACAGAGTCCTGAAACCAGCAAACAAATCAGCAAGAATAGGAGTGGTAAAGGTAAAACGTTTGGGAAAGACCACCCTAATTCTGACAAGTCTAAAATCTCCCCATGTATATTCTGAGGTCAAGCCCCTAATCAATGAAGATTTCAATTATATTGCCACATTGTGAGGCCAGGTGCAAACATATTCTGTTATCCAACATTATTTCATTATTTCATGACAAACAATTACATGAAGTCAAATAACTATTTCACCAGTAAGTTACTCTCTTGTGCGGATTTAACATGTTAAATTTGAACTAAATATACACCTTGCACAAGTCAAAACCCTCACATTAATCCCATTCGAATACGTGAGTTAATTTAAATCACATTTTTCTAAATAACAGATATATTGATATGGTTGAATAACCGTTTAATTAACAAGTCACTTTCTTGTACTGACTAAATAGGTATATTCCAAATAACAGCCAAAAGGGCAAATTAACGCCATTTTATTTATCCATTTCGAATTATTAAGGTTATTTGAACCCCAACCTTGAAAAATGTCCAAGTAATTGTATTTCGATTATCAAGATCATGTAAAAAATATTCTTTAGATTCTTCATCTTGGAATGTTAATCACATCCCCGTAGTAACATGATGTTTCGAAACATCTCCATACTAAAACTCTATGGCCTGGATTTTGAGTGGATCAGTGTTTTCCAACCCCTGCACACGCCTAGGTTTGAGCAGGGGTTGGAATTCCGAGTTGGATGATATTTAACTTAATGATAATTACCAGCTGCATTCAATGCGTCACCCTGTGTTAAATTTAGGCAGGTCAAACACGACATAATTTAACAGGGGAAAATACTTACCATTCTATGCCAAGTTCTGTCTGTTCATTACTAAAATCTGCATGTTTTTCCCTAGAAGCTCAGATAAGTGCTATTTAGAGTCACACTCCAAAAGTTTCACTCATGTGAAATATCTAGTTTAATTATAAGGCCTATAATTAATCATCATAAAACATATCTATTTACATATCCATGTCCAGGCAGTAAAATCTTGCACGTCTGTCCAGCACTCCATATTCAAATAGCCTGCTAATTTCTTAAGCTGACATCATGATCTGATTATGGGTTGCATGCAAAAGAATCATCTGGTCTCTCATCTCCCAAATATGCAGAAAAACGTAGTTATGTTAGGCCTTATAACCACCAGAGTCGTTCATAATCTGTATCCTAGCCCAGCTACAAGCCACAGATTTTGAAAAAATCCTACAGGGTCAATATTGTCAAGACTTTCATGCCTGTGATTCATGCCCTGGATGCTGGCATTGCCATTTTGGCAGTTTTCTTGTAACCATTGTCTTGGTTACAATAAAATGTTCTAGAAATTCTCTTGGGTTCAAGAGACTTTGGGCCATATTTATCAAGCAAATTAGCATTCGCAAAGGCCGAAATTCGGAGAATTTCGGCCTTTGCGAATGCTAATTTGATAAATGGTATGTATCAAACATTTTTGCATCAAAATAAGGAATCACAAAATTTGCCATTCCTTATTTTGCGATTGCACTTAAGGAATCGCAAATTTTGCAATTCCTTAAATGCAATGTATCAAAGAAAAATCAATGCAAAAATGCCCTTAAGGATTTGCAAATATACCACCAACTTCTAGTTGGTGGTAAGTTGCGAATTCTTTTGAAAAAGCAATTTATTTAAAATTCAAAGGTGGCATATGACGCTCATACATGCCCTTAGGGCATGTATGTGCACCATATGCCCACACATGTCAGTTTCAGGGGGTGCAGCAGGGTGTTCTTGTGACACCCCTGCACCCTTGAAAATATTCGCAATTTGCGATTAGCAAATTGCTAATCGCAAATATCCCCTTCATTCCTATGGGCCTCCTGGCCCATAGAAATGAATGGGAAAATTGCGATTAGCAATTTGCTAATCGTAATTTAGGAATGTGTAGGAATCGCTAAAATACCGTTTTGCGAATTCTAAATAGCGATTCCTTAAAAATCGCTATTTAGAATTCGCAAAACGGAACTATGATACATATCGCCCCAAATATCTACAATAGTAGTTTTATTGTAGTTTTGTATTATGAACCTCGCTTCTTACCATCCTATCCATCTACATACCCTCTCCTTGTCTAAGCAGTAAAACCTGCAGGTCTACATACGTGCACCGTATTAAAGCAGACCCACCAGTTTCTAAAGTTCATACAATGGTCTAATTAAATGCTGCCTTCAAAATAATGATTTTATCTCTCATTTCTCAATTATACTGGAAAACCCACCTAAGAAGAGGTGTTAACCACCTATGTTCTTTGCTATGTATGTTTGGTTCAACTGTGAGCATGATGTTTAAAAATATCTTTTACATGACTGTGAGCTCCTAGATACATGTGATCCCTTACCTAGAAATTCCTATGGCAATTTTAGTAGCTTTCTTGCAACAAACCCTCTGACTCACTTGATCTATAACCATAATAACTTAATTTTTTTATACAATGCAGATTAGTAGTAATGTTAAACCCTGGATGTGTAGCAATAAACTCTGAACGTGTTTAAGAAGAAAGCCAAAAAGTGGATAGCAATGTAATGTTCTATGTACGATAAAAGCATCACTTTTTTCTGTTAAATTCACTTCATACCTTTCCATTAACTAGATAAAGAAGGCATTATCATCTACTTCAAAGGTTACTTATGAACTGTTTGTTCCTCCAATGTGTAGAGGCCTATTGTGATACACACTGATGTTTATGTCTACTTAGGTGCCTTGCCTGCTCATATCGTTAACAACTGACTTGTATGAACATTTTATAGCCAAGTTTTACCCAATTCTGGATTTTCACGAAAGTGGTATCTAAATACTTAAGGTAGAGTAACCATCAGTTTCATTGCTTAAATATTAGACTTGGCCCTCTCTGCAGTCATCCCCAAATCCGTTGCCTTCACCCCTCCTGTTTTGTGAATTATTTTTTGTTGACATTGACTCTAGCACTGATTATGAGTGGTAAAATGCACGAAGTGCTTGTGCTCACGCTCTAAAACTTAGTAAAATTGACCTACACTGGCACATTAAATGAACTTGCAAATCCCTGGTAAAGGGACTGGTACTGATACTGCATGTACCCATGGCCTGTAAATTAAATGCCACTAATAGGTCTGCTACACTCGTGCACCCACCAAAGTAGCACTTTAAAACATGTCTCCGGCCTACCAGTACAAACTGTAGAGCAGTTTTAAACTGTATATTTGACATGGCAAAATACATCTTTTGCCAGGTGTATCTCTTCCGTTTTAATACTTAAAAATTACCTCTAAGGTAGGCCTAAAGGCTTGTAGGTCAGAGTGCCTTGTATTTAAAAAGAAGGATATGTGGGCTCAAGTTTACACGTCCTACCAGTGAAAAACTCCTAAAGACGTTTTATTCACTGTTCTAAAGTCTTTATATCCCTTTGACTAGCACTGCTCGAGAGAGGCTGACACTGGGAGAGCTTGAGAGAGGCTGTTCTAGCTTCTGGGAAAGGATTTACCGGCAACATCTTGCGCCTCCCGCTTTGCGGGAGACGCTGCGGCCACTTTTAATCCAGTGAGCTTGGGGCTCATACGAACACCGCCACAAGGACTTCAAGACCCAGGAGGCATTGGGTCCAACGTGCAGCTGAAGCTCCCCCCACCACCGACCGCGGGCTTTAATTACTCTTTGTGCCTCCCGCTTCGTGGGAGACGCGGCGACACAGCTCGAGAGAGGCTGACACTGGGAGAGCTTGAGAGAGGCTGTTCTAGCTTCTGGGAAAGGATTTACCGACAACGTCTTGCGCCTCCCGCTTCGCGGGGGACACTGCGGCCACTTTTAATCCAGTGAGCTTGGGGCTCATACGAACACCACCACAAGGACTTCAAGACCCAGGAGGCATTGGGTCCAACGTGCTGCTAAAGCCCCCCCCACCACCGACCGGGGGCTTTAATTACTCCTTGCGCCTCCCGCTTCGCGGGAGACGCAGCGCGCAGCTCGAGGGAGAGGCTGACACTGGGAGAGCTTGAGAGAGGCTGTTCTAGCTTCTGGGAAAGGATTTACCGGCAACATCTTGCGCCTCCCGCTTCGCGGGAGATGCTGCGCCCACTTTTAATCCAGTGAGCTTGGGGCTCATACGAACACCGCCACAAGGACTTCAAGACCCAGGAGGCATTGGGTCCAACTTGCAGCTGAAGCCCCCCCCACCACCGACCGGGGGCTTTAATTACTCCTTGCACCTCCCGCTTCGCGGGAGACGCGGCGCACAGCTCGAGAGAGAGGCTGACACTGGGAGAGCTTGAGAGAGGCTGTTCTAGCTTCTGGGAAAGGATTTACCGGCAACATCTTGCGCCTCCCGCTTCGCGGGAGATGCTGCGGCCACTTTTAAACCAGTGAGCTTGGGGCTCATACGAACACCGCCACAAGGACTTCAAGACCCAGGAGGCATTGGGTCCAACGTGCAGCTGAATCCCCTCCCACCACCTAGTACTAATTGGAACTTCATTTCACGCAGCGCGGGACGCACGCGGGACGAGCCGGGCGAAGCCCGGGCCAAGGTCGGGCCCGCCTGAGCCCGTCCGAGACTGGAAGAGACTGGGCTGGGCCACCCCTCGAATACTGATCTCATTGTAAGACTTAAGAATATTTTAACAACTAAACATTGGATTGTATAAGTCGCCCATATAGTTTTCTAACTTTATTCCTTCACAGTATTGAAATTCTAATTGTGAAGCCAATGGCACTGAAAAGCGGGAAAGGGAACATGCTAGCAAGTACATGGAAGGGCAGTGGTGTTACAGGACAGTGTTACGTGGAGAAGTGTGGCTCAATGGTTAGAGCGGCAGACCCTGATGCAGAGGTCTAGCCCGGGACCAGGGTTCAATTCCCCGCCTCGGCGGGTCTTGAGCTCAAAAATTCCACGGACCTGATAAGTCTCGCCTCTGTGCCTATTCCAATCATGGAGTCACACTTTGCAACTCTTGGCAATAGCTTGCCTTATCTCCACAACGCTAAGGATGCCTGGCCTCCACCTTGGGGGTGCCCAGGAGTGGACACCTCACAGGGAAAGCCAGGATGGGTTCCACAGCGGTATTCGTACAAGCGCCTTGAGACCCTTGCGGGTGAGTAGTGCGCTATACAAGTATCAATTTACATTTACATTTACAGGAACACTAGATGCGTTCATAGCCAGGGCCGCATCGCTCCTGGAACATGAAATCGCCTTAACCGAAAGACAACTGTCCTTAGATCCGATGTATCTTAGACGCTCATCACTGGGGGCAATAGCGGTTGCACCCTCTCCTGACCAAATGAGCACACCAAATTGTCCTGTAGAAGTTGGAATCACACATCAGCCAGATAGATTAGTCACTATGGGTCCTAGAATAATTGCTGATTGAGTCCCTAACCTATATATCGTCGGATACCAGCCCTAGTTTATTAAATCATTTACCGATTTCACTCACTAGAACCAATAAATCGCCAAACTGCGTAGTGGACAAGGGCCCTAATGTAAAGAGGAAGTGGGGTGGTAATTCGCAGAAGGGAGGTTGTGCTAAAAAGACAAAAGCCACTAGAATCACTAACGTAGGGGGTAAAACAATTGAGGGCAGTAACATTACAACCAAACATGCCCAGAATTCGGTGCCCTCATGTAATCCATCTCAGAAAGACGTTGTGGAATCAGTGTGTTTAAATCTTGATAGCAGAGACGGTTTCATTGAAATAATTGAACAATTGGTGAAATCTCTAATCCTACCATTAGTAGAGAGATCGAAAAGGATTAGCGATAAGTTAGAGCAGCTCGAACAAGCAATTCGGGCAATCTCCGCACTTCTGAGTAAATTGATTGGGAGTAGATCAACTGAACTCAAAAAGGGAACTATTGTTCCTTCTAACCATCATAGTAGATTATCTGAAACCTCTGTCCCATGTAATAATGAGTCACCACGACAGGCGATTAACATCCCAGTGGGCAATAAACCATTACCAGGAAGATCTAAGCCCCAGGTAAGAGGAGAAGGTGAAGAAGGTCTGGGAACTAGGGAAAATACTAGACTGAAGGATATAAGGAGCATGCCCAATACTACGACTCCACAGAGAGTAAAAGATATTGGTAGTAGTCAAACCTTGGACCTCCCTCCGGAGTCAACACCATACGTGGTAGTATTAACAGGTGTGCCTGAGTTGACCCACGATAAAGCTGAAACCTACTATGAACTAAAAAATAAAACCATGTATTGGTTAAGCAGGAACAGACCACTAAGACCAGATCTGCATGGTGAAATATTAAATGTTCGCAGAGTAGGTTGGGTGGGCCATAGAATAAAGGACATGGACGGGGACTGCATTATTGTGAATTTCAGAGATCACCGAGTGGTGCAGTATCGAAGTGGTTTCTATCATCAAAGGAAAATGGGGGGTATTTGCTGTTTTGATTTAGAATACTTTTATCCCCCACCTTTTACCGCTTCTATTGGACCTTCTCGTTATAGTACGCAACGAGATGGCTTTAGCTTCCCTGTGGAAAATTGGTTTAATGTCCCAATGAGTAACCGTTATGATTGTCTGTCTGGGCTAGGGAGTGTAGATTGACACATAGGGGAGAAGGATACTGTGGAGAAGTGTGGCTCAGGGGTTAGAGGCAGCAGACCCGGAAGCTGAGATCGGTCCTGGACCAGGGTTCAATTCCCTGCCTCGGCGGGGTCTTGGGCTAAAAATTCCACGGACTCGATAATTCTCGCCCCGGTGCCTCCTCGACTCACGGGTTCACACTCTGCGACTCTGGGCAATAGCTTGCTTAATCTCCACAACGGCCCCTCGCGGCGGGATGCCTGACTTTCACCTTGTGGATACCCTGCTATCTCACAGGGGAATACCAGGAAGGGTTCCCTAAGCAAGCGCCGGGAAACCCACTGCGGGTAGCTGTGCGCTATATAAGCTCAACTACATTTACATTTACTGAGAAACCCCCGGGAAAGACATCTCTCGAAATGGTGACGGGCAAACATGTAACTTTAGGTCCGAGCCAGCAATTCCCAGAAACTATAGCGGTTACTGAGGTGGTGCAATTAGGTACAGAGATTAACAAAGACATTTTAGAACATGGGCCTAATTATGTACAAAATGAGGGCAACTCACAGGTCGCGGGGACCAGCAGTAATGTGACTAAGACGGATACCTGGTCTATACTGTATTGGAATGTAGCTGGTTTGAGATCCAAGCTAGATAATTATAATTGGGTGAAACTTGTTAACGAATACGACATTGTTAGTCTGCAAGAGACTTGGATGGTAGATGTGCACCAGCTGAATGGTTTTAAAACTATATTTACTCCTGCTATTAGCTAACTATGAGGCAGAGCCAAAGGTTTACTTTGCACATATGTATCCAATCTTTTTAAATATGACAAAATAGAGATTTTATATAATACCTGTTTTTATCATGTTGTAAGGATTTATATTGATTAAAAAAAACTAAGTTTATTGATTGTGAATTTTTATAATAATGTCCCCTCAGGAGATGTCCCTAATGTTTTGAAGACCCTTAGAAACGACATTAGCAGCTCGATAGGCAAGGATACTAAAGAGTCTATTGTTGTGTGGGGGGGGGTGATTTTAACTGTCCACCTTGCACAAGGGGAGAGAGGGGGGTTTGTGCCTTATGCTAGATAGAGACATGAATTTGACACATTTTGACCACTCCAAAATTGGGGACCTCTTGAATGAAATCATCTTTACATGTGATGTGGGGTTCGCAAACTTAATGTGTCAACCGGAAATGCCATTTTCCCCTACCTTTAATGGAAGAGGGGTATTCTCAGTAATTGATTTTATTTTGATATCAACAAGTCATAAAGATAATGTCTTGGGATATAAAACGCGAGAGAATCCCCTGAGTGACCACTTTCCCTTAAGGGTAGAAATTGTAAAACCATCTTCTGACCTTGTGAACGATCAAGAAACCAGGCATTCTTTGCACCATGTTGCCCTGCAAAGACAAAATGGATATGCATTGAAGTGGTCTAGGGTGGTGCCTGAAGACTTTCTTTACAAACTAATTAAGACTTGCAAACCTAGGGGCATATTATCAAGGGGGTTTATCTCCGCTTTTTTGGCTTTAAAAGCCAAGAAAGCGGAGATAAAATTATCTCCCTATTACCTAGCTGTCGCTAACACCAGTTAGCGACAGCGAGTAGGAGATAGCGACCATCTTGGGCCCCACTTTGCATGTCAGTGATATTTATCACTAATGACATGCAAAGTGGGCGTGCCAAGATGTTAGCGACTGGAAACAGTCGCTAACATCGCTATCTCCTATTACCAACTTTTTGAGATATTCACGCTAAGCGCGAATATCTCCAAAAACTAACACCTGCCCTGAGCAGTTCTTAGCCATGTTATCCAATGGGAGGTGGATAACATGGCTAAGAGCATTAGCTCGGTAATGCATGAATATCGCTGACTTTTCAGCGATATTCATGCATTGCGGCCGTTTTTTATCGCATTTGCGATAAACCTTGATAATAGCAAGGTTTATCTGCGATAATTTCTGACGATGCTTAGTGTAAAAAAATTCGTTGCTAAGCATCGTTAGCGATAAATATCGCTTAACGTTGGTAATATGCCCCCTAATTTTGATGTTTGCTTGAGTGAGACAGGTGAGAACATTGACATAATTAATAATTTCAATGTTATCAGTGCACAAATAAAGGTCGGACTATGGGTTGAAGTAAAGAACATAGAAGGGAAAAAACCCAGCTGGTTTGACACCATGTGTACCAAGGCCTATACTAAACTTAAATATGCCTTGAACTCCCATGTCAGGGATAGGATTCTGATTAGGGAACTATGGAGGGGATACAACGTGGCTCAAAAGAGGAGAAAGGAGACTTTGAAGAAGGAGGCTTGGGATGCACTTTGCGATGCTTCACAAGCACGTGATATGACAGCTTTCTGGAAGACAGTAAATGCTCCCTTTTTTAATGACAACTCGAGGGCAAGGATTGAGATTATAATTACCGAAGATGAATGGGTACCATACTTTGAAACCCTCTATAGCATACGTACCACCGCTGAAGATATGTCTGACGAGGTATTACAGCAGGTGGCGCCCAATTTCCCAAAGATTACAACTGACTTGATTTGTACTGTAGAGGAAGTGATTCTGAGCATTAAATCTAGCTTGGGGGGAAAGGCTCTGGGTCCCGATGGGGTCCCCGTGGATATTTTTAAGAACAACATGAATTTATGGGCACCACTACTTTCTCGACTGTTTAATGCCTCTTGTTCTGTGGGATTGGTATCAACTTGGTACAAGTCTATCATAGTGCCAATTTTTAAAAAGGGCGACAGGACCAGTTGTGCGTGCTACCGCCCTATATCATTGCTAGACTCGACAGTTAAAATCCTTGGCATAGTAATTTTAAATCGTTTACAAATATGGGCAGATGAGCATAATATAATTAGTGACCTACAATATGGCTTTAGGGAAGGTATTTGGACTGTAGATCAGTGCCTTAACTTACATATCCTCCTGGAAAAATATACTAAAGCCAAAGGTGGTAGGATGTTTTTAACTTTTGTAGATCTTACATCCGCCTTTGACTGCGTGACCCACAGTAAGTTGTGGCTAATTTTAGAACGTTTGGGGGTGGCAGATAACATAATTCAATTTCTTAAGGATTTATATAACGGTGCAAGGGCCTCAATTAGATTTGGGAAAAATGGCGAATGCACTAGGATGTTTAGCATTTCTAGGGGTGTACGTCAAGGATGTGTCCTGGCCCCATTTTTATTTACTATTTATATTAATGACTTAGAGAAAACTTTACTGCAGGAACGTCAGGATATGCCACTGGCTTCCAATCGTCCAATACCAGCGTTAATTTATGCTGATGATGCAGTATTGATGGCCAAGACCCCGCTCGCAATGCAAAAAACGATTACATCATTTGCTACATGTATGACCAACTTGGATTTGAGAGTCAATTCCACAAAAACTTTTTGTATGAATTGTGGTCCCCGTACATTGAAAGCCAAGAAAACAATGTACATTGACTCCAAACCATTAGATTTTACTCAAACTTTTCCCTACTTGGGTATTCTCTTTGACTGTTCTGGTCAATGGTGCAACGCAGTAAAATTCAGGCGATTGCTGTTTTTAAAATCTATTGTGGTGCTTAAATCATTTAGTAAGAAAATGGGAAAGAAACCTATTAAAGAACTCCTACTTATTTATAAAGCAAGTTGCGTTGCTATTGCTACTTATGGGGCGGGAATTTCGGGTTATATCAATGTGACTAGCCTCAAGCAATGGAAAATAAATTCCTAAGATATTTGCTCTCAGTTCCGAATAGTGTGTCCACTTTTAATTGTCATTCTGAACTTGGAATACAGTACTTGGAAGACATTATTACGGTACAGCCAGTTCTATTGTGGCACAGGGTTTGGTCCACGGAGGAATGTTCTTTTAATCGCCTCATTTTGAGGGACGCTATAAATCTTGATTGTGCCCGCAAGATGAGATGGTTGCAGTATATTAAGACATTCCTTGGGGACGTTGGTCTTTTGGAGTATTATGAAGAACCCACGATGCTGAGTTTGGTATCAAGGAAAGAAACTATGTATACACTACTTGGAGGAACGTAGGCTAAATGTGGAACTCAATAAAAAGTCTGTGATCCCACACCAACTGATAATGACCACAAATGTTACCCAACCATATTTTAATTTACAAATGAGAGACTTTGAAAGGTTTTTGCTAATCCGTCTTAGATTTGGGATTTTATTTAGGTTGTTAAGTTTCATCACTGTGAACAATTGGTCTAGGCTAATTATTAAGTGTCCATGTGACGATTTGTCTGAACAATCTGATATTCACATTTTACTTTTTTTTTAAGTTTTATGCAATTCACAGGAAAAGGTGGATACTGCCGATTTTAAAGTACATGAATTTTAGACATTGCCGACCTGCCTTTTTAGTGATTTTGAGACTGGATAACATTTTTACTGTGGCATCTCTTTCTGCTTTTCTTAAAAATGTTTAGATTTCACGGAAATCAATAATTAATTAAGTCGTAATGAGCTAATTGTACGATATTCTTTTTCTATGAAGTTGGATACCTTGATTTTTATTATTCTGCATTGTATATCTACTTGTTGTTTAATTGATGATGTGATTTTATTGTACTTTTATGGCTATTGTGTAATATAACCGAATAAAGATATCTGACTGACTGACTGACTAGCACTGGGTTAACCTATTACATTTAATAAGTGACAACTTTGGATTGGGAAAAGAGAGAAATATACAGTTTACAATCAAATTAATTGTAATTTAAAGTCCTGTTTAATGGTGAAGTTGGATTTTAATTAATAAATTCTGGAAATTCCACTTTTAGAAAGTTGCCATCTTTCGTCCAAACCATTTGTGCCTTCTGTTTGTGTCCTTGGTTACATGACTGAAAAATAATCTGCTGTTGGGGTTTGTCTATTGCTCCCAGACAGCAAAACAAAGGGGACTAGGTTTGGGCAGGATTGGCCATCCTGCCAGGATGGCTGGGGTCAGAGTTCTGCCCTGCCCCACTTACATTTCAAATGGCTTGGCCTCCTGTACACACAAAGGAATCTGATATTAGGTCTTTCCCCTGAGAAGGGAAGAACTTACCAGAACTATATGTGGAGATAGAATAGGGAATCTCCCCACTTCAAAGGCTGGCACCATGTCTAAATATTGAACCTCTAGAGCAACTCATCAGTATACTCTTTGACCTGTGGACTTTACAGTAAAAGGACTGCCCTGCCACCAGAGGACTGCCCTGCTGCCACAAGAGGACTCCCCTGCTGCTTAAGGGCTGTATTTCTCTCTGAGACGGAAGACTGGACCTGCTCCATTCATCCCAGGCTAACCTGAGTGACTCCATGGGTCAGTTGTCTGACCACCTGTCTGAGCTACAGGGACATAACAAGCCCCAGAGGCCTCTCTGCAACTGCCCACCTGACCTGCTGCACTGGACCTGCCTGGACTGGCAATTGGGCCTCCCTGAGCCCTGCTGACCTCTGCTGGAGAGAATTCCCGAACCCCACCATGTGCCTCTGCAGGTCCTGGGCCCTTGGCTGGCATCAGTTGAACTCCTCATATGAAAAAAGGTGAAATGTTGAAGGTTTTCGACCTGTTTGCATCCAGATGCTGCCACCCGTGATGACTGCCAATGCGAACCTGGGGTACCTGACTCTGCGTGATACATTGACCGCCAGCGATAACTGAAAATATGAGATCTGCACTTTGCACTACAGCAACGACAGCTGGCAGTGATTGACAGGATGAAGCTCCAGCAACGACCATCTGCGACACTAAACACTACATGACAAATCCCACTTCATCCAGCTTGCTCTTGATGCTACTGTGATGATCATCACAACACTCTCCCTGATCCTTGTCGCCTCCTCTACCATGATGAGAACTGTTCACCCCGGACTTTGAGAAGGTAACTCTTTTAGTGGGACTAACCTGGTCGCTAAGCCCAGCCCATGCTCCTTCGCAGTCAGCCTGAACTTATCACTCTCTCCTGGTCTAGCATGACCAGATGACTGCGAGTGACGCTCTATCTACATAAAACATTACAATTGCATATCTCTGGTTCTACTGATTGGCTTTTTATAGTTCTGGTATTATTGTATTTATTACAATTTACTCTATTTTTCTAAATTGGTTTGATATTTTTCTTGTGCTGTGCTTTTATTTTATTTGTGTTTGGGTGCTGCAAAAACACTTTATACATTGCCTCTAAATTAAGCCTGTCTGCTTTTGTGCCACGCTCCCAAAGGGTAAAGCACAGATTAATTTAGAGACCTTTGTGGTTCATTCTGACAAGGATTATGGTGGTTGCCTGAGTTTCTTGGCATTAACACATTTTACTCCAATCTGTTCTTAATTTGGCAATGTTTGCAGTTTTACTCTAGCAAAGAACAGGAGTAACCTCTTCCATGGTGGATCACATCCAAGCTAGAGGAAGGGGTTTATCAGCAGGGATTTTTTCCCTGTGGAGAAAAAAAGAAACACATGTGCATTTACACACTGTGCTGCACTTCCACTGTACCTACATGTACTACATCCAATTCCACATGAGGGAAATGAGAGTACTGATAATATGTCACATGACATTCCCAGTAGTACAGTTGGAGGCCTGCATCTGGCATACTATGAAGAATGTTCATAAATTACCA
This sequence comes from Lissotriton helveticus, assembly GCF_964261635.1. Lineage (NCBI taxonomy): Eukaryota > Metazoa > Chordata > Amphibia > Caudata > Salamandridae > Lissotriton > Lissotriton helveticus. The sequence goes on from NC_136071.1 coordinate 263,775,435, forward strand.
AAAGTCAAAAGTTTACACTTGCCTCCAGGAGGTCTACTATTGGTGCAAATATACTTTTTTGCTTTGTAAATGAGAATCTGTGTAAGTAATTCGGTAAAAAAGCTAATTACGATCAAGTTCATCCCAGTTTACTTTTCTCTTATTCTTACCATCAGCTATTCATCAGTCATAAACAGCGTGCAGTTATTCAATATAATGCACACTTACTCACATCTTGTATTTGGTGATTCTTTAGTTCAAATGTGCTTAATTCTATTTGTATTTCCGAATGAAGAATATATGTTTTCTACCGGCATAATAATCAGCCATAATAATGAGACAGTGATGCAGGGACAGTGACCTGTGGACTCTTGGACACTAACACATTTATCCTATGATGGTGACATAGGATTATTTACATAAGGACAATGACACAAAGACAAAAACAGAAATACACTGTGATGACTAGGACACCAGGGCAACTAAACATAGATATGGTGACAGTGATGTTGACATTGGGACACTGACAAAAGAGTACTGACATAGCATCACTTTCACTAGAACATTAACACTGATTAGGTTAACCTTAGAACTGACACAGGTAACACTGACACACGAACACAAGAAAAACTCCAAGGAAACATGACACAGAGACACTTATCTGGTGACATTTACATTGGATACATTGCCAAACTCTAAATCAAGGATTTAGTCCCACATTACAGCCAGGTGTTCAACACATATTATTCTCAAGAAATACCTTCACTTGACAGTGGAGAAAAATTAGTCCACGGGGACATACGTTTAAAAGGATAGGGATTGGGATAAGTAAAGGTTTAGCTATGGCACTGTTGGGTGTCACTGATCATGTACTACTACTTTTTTGCTAAATCACATTGATTGATGGGAGATAAAAATATTGAAATTGTCAATCACAACTGGGAGCTATAAAATATGACATCGCTTGGGCAGTGGAATGTACCACAGACATCACATCCTGAAATAGATTTGACTTTTTTAGGTGGACTGGGACAGAAAGGCAGAATGAAGAATTGGAGCACTAGTAAATGACTGAGAGGACACTGTGAAACACACCTTGTCTTCGTTTGTGCATTGCAGACTCAGTTCTGTCATGCCACTGTGCCACAACAGACAAACAGGATTTCACCGCTTGCACTGCAGCACCAAAAATTACACCGCACTGCAGTTTTAGGTGTCAAAAGGCCAAGTTCAGGGACAGGACTCTGGGGGTGATGCGAGGGATATCTGCTTTACTAAACAACTACAGTATTTTCAATAAGAAAGCAAGGTGACTTACCACTTGTCCCTTCCAACATTGGGACTTCTACCTCTCCCTCAACCGGCTGGGCCTCCTCCGACGTCCCTGAGAGGACAGCACTGCTGGAGGTCTGTATCTAAAATGCACCCATTTTAGATACCAGATAAACACCTAAGTATTTATTTTGCACAAGGTACAACAGCAATACCTCACTAAAGGTAGGTTTCCTATGTATTAATATCTTCTACCAAAAGTAATCATTTTGAGAGGTTTTTCTTACGTTGTTAGTTGCTTTTAAAACCAGGTAGTCATTGAATCACCCAAAACCTTTTTCTCCAAATGGAGGGGTAGTAAGAGAAGGGCATAAGGAAAGGCTATAAATGGATAAGGAGTAGAAGGGATTGCAAAGGTCCTATGGTATTGGTTGTAGTATCTAATTCCTGCCATGATACACTGTCATGGAAACTGCTAGTATATGACAACATTGAGGGTCCATGACCATGATGACCACTCTATATCTGCCCTCTACTTTTTGGCTGTTTGATCAAGAAAACCACCAATATGTTTGGTGACTGGAGTACTTGGGCCTGGCTGTGCAATCCTTTTTACGTTACTAATAATCTATCAGTACTATGCATCAAAATTTGTAAAAGAGGAGCAAGGGGAAGCTTACAAAATATGGGAGCATAAGAAAGGTACAGACAGGATAAGGCCAGCTGCGGGACAGGAAATAAAGTACAAAACACAGGGGAATGAAGGGATAACAAAGAACATCTAATCAGAGTTGAAAACAACTGGTAAATATATACAAGGGCATCATTTTAGCAGTGGGGCATAGAAATGACTTACAAGGGGCAGCAGAACCATCTGCCACAGTGCTGGTGGTGGAGGGGATAATAGCCACACCGATCACACCTGCTGCAGCTCTGGTGGCAGCCGGCCCAGGTGTCCTCTTGCCCTTGGATGCTTTTAAAAAAAGATAAACAACAATGGCTGGGGACACACTGTCAACAGGAAACATTTTGGCAGGTACAGCATTGTACTTTATAAATCAGATAGCCTATTCCTTGCTTTATAATCCTAAACCTCAAACAATAGCATTTTGAACTATTCATGCACTCCAAAGAATGATTTTTGCTTCTTCAAACCCTTTTGAGGAGTCAAGTCAGTCCCGCTTTATGGGCTGCACATCAGTGAGATTGATACTATGAGCTACATAAAGCCACAGAGAAGAAGGTAAATTAGGCCTCGTCCTGATATACTCCCATTGTAGGAGTGAGTGATATGATGAGCTGGTAATCATGCCTTAAATCAGCTCAAGCAAGCACCTGCCTAGCACAATAAGTAAGTAAGTAAGTAATTCTTTATTGTGTGATTAATAAAAATCTTTGCAATTGGTATAAAAGGTGCTTGAGTTGAGCACTTTTGGAAGATACGTAAAAATAGGGAAGGATAAAAAGAATACATTTCATTACAATCACATTCGTGTAAAAACATTTACGGCTTGGCAATGTTAATACATTTGTAAATAAATATGTGCAAAAAAAAGTCTTGTGCTGTCTTTAAATGGAGAGGAATTAAAACCCCAAGATTCCTGTGAGGAACTATCAATGTGTGGTTTCTTTGCTTACTATAGTGGAGGGAAAAGGACACTGTCAAGCATTCGCAGTGAAAGTTCTTTTCATTTAAAGGTTTTTCGCAGGTCATAGTTATTCCAGATCATGGAGTAACGGCTGGATTTAGTGCGATATTTTCAGATTTCATGAAGCGAACCAGTCTGCAGGCTAATTGAATGTCCTCCCCGTTAAAGCATGCCAACAATGCCTGTCGACGGGTTCGCACACGTCTTTGGTTCCACGGCTGTGTTAGTTGTCTCCTTCGTACGCTGTCTAGGGCTTTGCAGATGCATAACAAGTGCAAAACATCCTCTTTTGGATCTTCAAAGAGTCTGCACTTTGTATTGGATTCTAAGCGTTTCCTTGGGGGAAGATGTTCTTTTGATGGGATTACCCCCATTCTCAACCGCAAGAAGGATTCTTTCACCGCCCTTGAGAAACCCGTGCCTAGATAGGCCTGTGGTTGGGGCCTGGTGTAGCTCTGAATCACGAACCACCCGTGAGTCCTACTAGTTAGTGCTGCTTTATCTTCTTCCAGGGATTGATACTTCACAGTTTTGGTAACAAGCCGTTTGAAGCATTTGTGTGTGCAGCTTGTGTCCCAAAGGTCTTTTAGCGCAAGGGTGTTTATTGCTGCTTTAAGATAGACCATTGAAGGGCTGTTCATGTTTCTTTCAAGCTCTCTCCATAGGTAAGTGTTCAGGGTGCCCGTCTCAGAGCTCTTTACCTTGTGCCAGCATTTTGCATAAGCCCCCTTGCGTGCTATTTGTTGTTTCTGTAGGCCAAACTCAAGCCTTAGTTGAGCTGGCGAAGTGTACTGAGGGAGACTGAAGTGTATTCGCATTGATTTTGCTACTACTTTGTCTTGTGTGGACTCATCTCTTCCTCTCATACATTCGCTACCATAGGATATCGATGGCAGTAGTCTAGCTTGTAGAATGTTAAGCAGAGGGATCAGGTTTAGTCCCGCTATTTTGTTCTTAGTGCCCTTTAGGGTAATTGCCAGGGATATCCCTCTGGTCTTAATTGCCATTTTTTGTTGTTTGAACGAGCCTTTTGAGTCGAAGATTATGCCCAAATATTTATATTCTTTGACTGTTTTGATCTTCTGATCTCGCAGGAACCATTGTGAAGGCTGCTTTTTAGATTTTTGATTTAATATCATCGCCTTTGATTTTCCCAAGTTTATGCTTAATCCGTTCTTTTTGGAGAAATCACTTGTTGTGTTAATGAGATGTTGAAGGCCAACAGGGGTTTGGCTTATTAGTATTAAATCGTCCGCGTACAACAGGTTCGACAAAGTGAGGCCCCCTATCTTTGGGGCGTGATGATTACATTTGTCAAGGTTGTTGGAAAGATCGGACATAAAAAGGTTGAACAGGGTCGGTGCGAGAACGCACCCCTGCTTCAAACCTTTTGTGGTAGTTATTTTTCTTGGTAGACATTTACCTGCCCCCAGTTTTTTTTGGATCTAGGTCTCTGAATGCAATAAGATCAAAAGGTTCAACAGTTTGGGGTCGGGGTCCCAGCTTAAAAGCTTAGCCCAAAGTTTTCTTCTGTCTATGCTGTCAAATGCGGCTGAGTAGTCGATGAAGCAGACGTATAGCTGTTTTTTGTTTTGAATTGTAAAATCTATTAGTAGGGAGAGGGCCAGAATATTTGTTGTTGTCCCTGTGTTTTTTTGGAAGCCGGTCAGGTTGATGGGGATTAAGTTTTTCTTTGAAGCCCAAGCATTTAGTTCTTCTAGTAAGAGCCCCGAGAAATACTTGGCATCTATGTCAATAAGGGCAATGAGCCTATAGTTTTTTGCTTCGCTCCAGTTGCCTTTTTTGTAGATTGGGGCAATGATTGATCCCAACCAAGAACTCGGGATTTGTTCGGCCACCCAGATTTTCGTGAAGATTGGGAGCATTTGCTCGGCCCAGTAATTTGGATCTTCCTTGTAGAGGGCGGGGGGAATTCCGTTTGGCCCCGGGGCTCCCTCTTTCCGGCGTTTTGCGATTCTCCCCTTAATCTGTGTTGTTTAACATGGCACGTTTGTCGCCTCGGCTGGTGGCTTTTGGCCATTCGTTTTCTCCCCCCGAATGTCTGGGTTTTGTGTTATTTTATCGGTTTCATTGTTGAAATGGTTGGTTAGATGTTTTACCCAGGTCTCCTCCGTGATATGGGAGTTTATTCCAGGGGCTTTAGGATTCTCAATTTTGTTAACGGTGTTCCAGAATCTCGCGCTGTTGTTGCTTCTTGCGTCATAAAGCAGTTTCGCCCATGTTTTGTCAGTAGAGTCCTGTTTTTTTCGCCACAGGATCTTATTCTTGTTGTCCTTTAATGACCGCAGTTCAGTAAATAGGTTTTCGTCACTCCCGTTTTTCCGCAGTCCACTGAGTGTTCTATTGATTGCTGTTTTTATTTGCAATAATTTGGAGGATCGAGGTGTCTGGGGCTGAGTTTTTGGATTGCTTGTCAGCCTGGGGTTTTGATCTTTTAGCCTCGTAGGCGCGTTGATTTCTTGTGAGGAGTTGCTCTTTGTGTTAGCTAGACCAAAGGTTTTCAGAAAGGTTTCCCAGGCGGTTATGTTGTTATCATTGCATGGCTTAGCACTTTCCCAGCAGATCTTAGCATCTATCGCGAATTTTTATGGATCGCTTATTTTGCATTAGATTCTTTTGCACTTTGCCGTGAGCGTTAACTGTTGCATGTCAGTTGGAATTGTTAGTGCTGTCCCCTGTGCTGTCAGTGTCAGTTCTTGTGGGAGATGGTCGCTGCAGTCAGATGTGCCAATTTTGAAATCATGTACTAATGAAAAAAGTGAGTAAGATAGAAAGGTGTAGTCTATCGCTGTGCTTGAGTTGAAGTTGTGGAAGGTTGCGGCTTGGGGTCGATCCGCCGGAGATTGGCCATTAATTCGAAATGAGGCCCAGGTTTGTTAGGTCGTTTAGTAGCTTTTTGGATAAGCTTGTTTCTTTTCCCCAAGGGCACTCGTCGAATAAAGGGATCCCCCTTTGATGTAGTTCATCTTCTATTGGGTGGTTGTTTCCTTTACTTTTTGAAAGGAACGTGTTAAAATCGCCTGTTACAATGAGATTCGATGTTTCTCCTTCCGTTATAAGTTTCATCAATTCTGATACCAGGGATTGTGCACCGTTTTTTTTGCCTTTAGGGTGCAAATAGGTATTGACCAGGATCAACTGTTGTTTATTTTTCTCCGCGTTTGAAAATTCCAGCTGTACTACGTTTATTCCATTATCTATTCCCGATGTATTTTTGCTCAGCAGTTCTTTTACTGTTTTTATTGTTTTTATCGAGGTGTATGTAATTAGTCCTCCTTTCTGGTGGCCGAACTTTGAGATTCTGCTGGCTGGGAGATGGTAAGTTTTGTATCCGTGGAGGTGAAACGGCTCTGACATCCACGTTTCTTGAAGTGAAATTAGATCGTACTGCTGGAAGTATAACAGTAGATCTTTGTTTGTGGTTTTTGGACCTAGTCCATTTATGTTCCATGAACACAATTTTAACAATGGCTTTGTTTTTGGTACTTTCTTAAGTCGTTCTTCGGGCTGTCATGGGCCGATGTGTCTGATGTTAATGGTTTTTGCTACCCAGTCCCAATCTTGTCTTTGGTCCGGTTCACCTTTGTTTCTGAGCCCCGGGAGGTCTCTGTCCTTTCGCTCGGCTGAGCTTCCTCGGGCTCCTCTTAATATGCTTTTTTGGGTACGTCCAGGCTGTTGTTTTCCTGAGTTCGGTTAAAGAATTCCAGGAAATTGCGGAGTAAGGGTTCGGTGTAGCCGGGACTCTGGTAAGGTTTTATTCGAATCCCCATGCCTCGAGTTGCCTTTCCTCTTTCAGAATTTTTTCTGCCAGATCTCTGGTGGTCCAAGTGGTTTTTGTTGTTTCCTGTTCGGACAGGTGTTTATGGTTAATAAATTCTACGGCCTCCAAATCTCGGGTTCTTACTATCCCCAGATTTGTGATTGAGTTTAATAGTCGGAGGATGTTACTTCTATTGAGAAAGTCCTCTCTGCCCTTGGATTTATACTCTGGGATAAAAAGTATTGATTTATAGTCGGCGAGATTGGTATTATCCAGAAGATGTATGGATTTTGTATTGAATTCTGCTTTATGGGACATTCTGGGTTCTTTGGGGATTGGCCCTATCCTATTCATTGATTCCATGTAGAAAGTTGAGGTATCATTGGTGAAGTTGGAGCTGACGAGTAGTTGTTCGAGTTTTGTTTCCTGTTCTGTTCTTTGTGATATTCGATGTACGCCTGGCCCTCCCCAGTTCAATGATTCAATGTTGAGTTTTACCTCAGGTTCTTTTTTCTTATTATAGGGCCTGTGTTTCTGGACAGAATCTGAATGTCTGAGTCCCCTATTTTTTGCGAGGCCTTGTATCCAACTGCTTGTGTTCCCACTTTTTGCTCTCCTAGGGGGTTTGTTGCACTCTTGTTATTTATCTCTGGACATTTTGGCTTGTCCTCTTCCTCTTCTGGCCCATTAGGCTTGTTGTCTTGCGGAGATTTAATCTGTGGGGACGTTGTTTCTGATCCCATTCGTCCATGATCGATGGAAGGGATTAGATTGGGGTTTGAGATTAGTTTGTCGGTGGTGGTTCCTTTAACCACCGTCTTGTTCATCTGTTGGAATAAAGATTTTATGGTGGATGTCTTATTTCTCCCTTTTCTCTTCAATTTCCGTTGTTGTTTTGAGGTTTGCATTCTGCCTTGCCATTGATCTCCTTCTTCAGGGATAATCTGCAGCTCTGTGGATTTAGTCAGTTGCTGCGGTTCTTGGTGGGGCGAGTGTAAGGAACCCACTTGCTCTGGTCTCAGACTTTTGGTCATTTGTGGTTTTTGTCCATCCTGGATATCCTCTTGAACTGTGCTCAGATCATAACTTTCCTTAGGGTGAGTTTTTATACTATTTAATTCCTTGGGTGATGCGCCGAGGTTTGTTTCCTCTGTTTTTTGCTTTGAGGCATGTACCACATTTTTTCTTTGTTCACTTCCGAATTCCTTTGCTTCTCTTTCTCTTTGCGAGTGATTTGCGTACTTTATGTCTGTGAGAAGATCCCTCATTACGGCCGGAAGGGAGGCTAATTTGTCGATAATTGTGAAACAAGTGCAGCTTGGAGGGTTGATCACAGTTTCTGATTGAGCTCTTTTAATCAGCTCGTTCAGATCTTGTAGTTTGTTGTCGATGTTGATGACGTGTGTGGTTAAGCGGGTTAGAAGGGTTAGTTGGATATCCATCTTGTCCGAGTGGTATTCCATTGCTTTTGTCGAAAGATTCATTGTATTTAGAAGGGACGCCCATAGTCCGCTCTCCTCTTCAGTGAGGGCCGTTGGGGCTTTATGGATCTTATGTTCTGGATCCTGCGTTGATGTATCGCACTTTCCCTGGGAATAGGTATCAACCATTTTTTCCCACTCTTCCGTTGTGAGGAAGGAAGAGTTAATTCCTGCTGTGCCTAATGTCTGGTCCTGCTGGATGTTAATCCGCTTCTCGTCCAGAGGTGAGGTTTTGGCTTGGTTCCAGCTGATTTTTGTTTTAATTTTTGAAGAGGATTTGTCTGTGAATTTATCTGCTGATGGGTATTGAGATCTTGTGTCTCCTTCTCCTTCTTGTGCAAAAATGTTTTTGTAGCTCTCCAGTGTTCCTGTAAGGTGTTGAGAAAGTGGGGAGAGAGCAAAACCTTTTGCGGTTGTTGTTAATGGACCTGTTGTTGGGTTTGTGTTTGTATTTGGCCCAAGGTGGCTAGGTTAAATTATGATGGTTGGTTCTAGTGCCACTCTTGGGGTTTCCGATGGTATTAAATGGGGCTTAAATATTACATTTTGCATTATTTGGTTGTGGACCTTTTCTTTATCTTTTTCATCGATATTTTCTTCTTTTGTGCCAGTCCCTAGTTGGGGATCTTCTTGGCTGCGATCTGCGTTTTCCTTTTGCAACCTGGGTTGGTTCCTTTTTTTTCCATTAACCCCTTCCATGCTCATGACAAGGTCAGCTCATCATGCAGTGCAAAGGGGAGGGACGGGCCTTCTGTATGGAGCAGGTGTGGTTCAGCACTGCCCCAGCGTCTTTTATAAAGGAAAATCTGGAGTAGATTTTTGGTTGGAATAAAGTTTTGTTTTTTTATTTGATCTGGTTAGACACGGGTCGCTCTGCTTCTATTTCCCTGTCCAGGTCCAGATTCACTAGGATCTCATCCTCCGTATTAGACAAAGTGTCCATTCTTATTGTTTTCTCCTGGGTGTTGGCAGGAACATTGAGGATCTTATTTTTCTTTTTTCGTTTACTAATCACTGTCTTGACAGACCGTCTTTCTTTGCCGGATCTCATGCCTGGTTCGTTGCGTTTCTCCGCTACTTCCGCTGCTGCAGGTACCGGCGTTCTCTCTCTCTCTCTCTCCTTTCTTTGGGCTCCGCGGGAGGAGGTGTAGAATGTGGAGGGAGGAAGATGAAACCGAAGTCTCCGAAACTCCCCCCTCTCTCGTCACGCAAGCCGTCGCCCAAGCCTGCTCCCTTGCCTGCCTGTCGGTTGGGGGTAGGAAGATAGTTCTCCGCGACCACTCTCCGCTCTCCACGATCCGCTCTCTCTCTCTTTGCTCCTCTGCGCCGCTCGCTCGATTACCTCGGCCGACTCAGTGAAGGGGGACAACAGCCCCGGACTGCCTCTAGATTCTGAGCCACCTCTAGGCTCCGTGGCTCCAAGCTCCAAGCTGTGCTCCGCTTAAAAGCTCACCTGGATACTGGAGCCTAACGCCACCTCACTCCATACGCCACACACCGGACACCGCCGGGAGCTTCCGGCCCCAGGCTGCTTCCACGGGGGAGAGGGGGAGGGGGGCTCGGGCACGACACTGGAAGGATCCGCAGATGGGTAAGCTGCGGCTGTCCCCGCTTCGCTCAGGGCACCGCAACTCCGCAGCTCAGCCGCCTCAGGAGCGACGCAGGCAGGCACTTTGGTAGATGTGTACTACCGGGGCTGTGAGCAGGCGGGGGGGGGCAGGAAGCAAAGTTTTGGTGGACCGAGTGGTCCGAGTCAAGCTCTGGTACACCTCCCCGCCACTCCCCCACCGCCGCTGTGAGGTCGACGGGGCAAGGGGGCAGAGAGGGGTTTAAGATGCTCGCTGACTCCGCTGACACCCTCAGCCGGTCACTCCGTCTACGGCGAGGCTCCCGCCGCTTCCCCTGCCGAGATTTCAGGAGCGCGGGCACAAACACAGAAACTCTGGGCTCAGGGCTCACGGATCAACGGCAGCGTCTCTTAGAGTCCCTCTTGGCGTCACTTGGCGTTTGGCGTCTCCTGGTAGAAGCGTAGGCAGAGGTGGTGGCTGCTATGTTTCCCACTGCTCCTCTGCCTCATCTCGCTTCGCCTCGGCTCGCCTCACACTGCTCTGCTCTGCTCAGATCCGCGGCGAGATTGCAAACCCGGACTGGGATTACTAGCACAGTAGAAGAGTTCTGGCCATATCAATCACTTGATTACCACTCCCTTTCTACATTACTAACTTCCTACTTCCCCCCTGTCTGGCTGGCACCATGCACCACTGTTCTATCAAGGGTTGAGTCCCCTTGCCTCTAAGGATTGTTTTTTGTTTTTGTGCAAGGAGGTGGCACTTCCTGTACAAAACAAACCAGGGTGCCGTGCCCTGAAACGTGGCACCTTTGCACCCTCAAGGTGCAAGGGTGCCTGCAATGGCACCCTAGTTCGCACTCGGTGTGGCAGCTATGGGGAGAGAACAGGAATTAGACATCCTAATAAATAAATGTCACATTCCTGCCCTCTCCATTTGACATCAACAGAGTGAGAGCTAAGCCTAGAAGTTGTGCTTTCATCCCAAAGAGGTGGTTGAGGAGTCAGGTAAACGAGAGAAGAATGGATCTGTGGGCATTCTAATGTGAGGTGAGCCTGGGAAAAGGCTGTAGCCACTAACTGAGTTTAGAGAATAGGAAGCTGACAGTGCTGTGGTATGGCTTGGGCAGAAGGAGATGAGGCCAGTTGTTGCTGCACTGTTGGAAATCAGAGAGAAGGGTTGTGGCCAAAGGTAGTGGTGATACACCTGGTGGAAAACGACCCGGTCCAATCGATGGGTCTCAAAATGATTAAGCTAATGAAGAAGGAACTGGAGATTTTGAACGGCAGGTGGGACGGGACTTTGTTCTGCTGAAGACAGTTACTGGCTAGGGAGGGTGTGGAGAGTGTCTCATCAGCTGGCAGCAATTAGTAGTGGGAGGAAGGGGTTTTCCAGAGCCAGTAGAATTGGGGTCATTGGCTATAGGGTATGTAAATGGTCTGCATTGTTCCAGCATGATGGGGTCCACATTTCCATTCTGGATAACAAATTATATTTGGAAACGCTTATAGTGAAAGTTGAGGAATGGGTGACTTGCACAGTGATAGAGGGATACAAATAACTACTCACCGGAGGCCTTTTCTGGTAGAGGTCAAGAAGAAAAATTTGGAGTAATGGTTAAGCTAGAGAAAGGGAGGAAAAAGAAGTAGGGCAGGAGTGAGGAGGATGGAAGAGTCTAGGAGGTGGGCCTTGTCCAAGGGCAGGTAGGTAACACAAGCAAGTGAATGGGTTGGCATAAGAAGAATGCAAGGATTCATGAATAACTTAGGACATGGAGGTGGGGGTTAGAGTCATGGTGTAGGGAAAGTGAGTGGAGTTTGGTAGGGAGTTTAAGGGGCAGGGATGAGTTAGTGTTTGATCTGGGACCTAACCTGTGCTTGTTCTCCTAGAGGAGCAACACATGTCCACAGAGCTGCTTAGCCCACCTCTCCGCCACCCTCCCGAACAGCCCAAAGGAGCAGCAGGAATACCACCACTACGGAAGTAGGGGTAAGGGTGGTTTGAGAAAGCAAGGAGTAGGGAGAACATTGAAAAGTGCTAAACTGATGTCTCTTGGTTTTTAGATGCTCTTCGTGTAGCCTTCTTGCATTATAAGTGTTACCAATTGGTGGTTTGCGGATGTTGCTGTACCACTGCAAACCAAAACAAAACAAAAGATTAATGACTGTACACTCCTTATGTGTCTTAGTTCTCTGTATAGTTCTATTCTCACCTACCTAGGAACCCACCTTGAGATCCCCCTTTCCCTGTGTTGCTTCTGTGGGGTAAAGTTGTGTGCTCGAGTCACCTTTGGAAAAAAACCATAGAATTGGTTAAAGAGTGGTCACTGCCTGTCTACCCTATGTCTTACATACACCACACTCCCTCACTCTGTAAACCTCTGCTGCCTGTTCTCCCTTCTTTGGGATATTTAGGCTTTTAAGCTATTCTTATACAACTTTCAAATATCTGGTTAATAATATGTCCCTGCACTAAATAAATGACCTGCTTTACACAACTTATGTTTTTCCACGCAATAGTTTCCTCACTGGCGGCCATTCACCAAGAGTAATTGTCTTATTTTTTTTCTTTTCTTCTCAGGGAAGCTTGGCACCTTCATCCTTTTTGGGATAGCAATCAGGAATGCTAAGAGTCTTTCAAATAAGCTGAGCATGCAAGTAGGTGCCAGTGTCTTTCCCTATGACTTACTGTTTCTTTCCTTTTCTCCTTAAAGCTTTACTTCATGAATGGGATCCATAATGGGATAGCTGATGTCTGTAGACAAGAACAGGTAAGTCTCACTGTGCCAAATTTCCAGGCCAGCACAATGTTCTTTTTAGGGAGTTTGATACAGACCTCCTGCCAAGACCTTTGGATAACAAGCACTGTGGTGGTTTGGGCGTGGCCTTTTATAGTCTTGTCACATCCAAAATGTCCAATGATCACTTACTCATGGTGAAATCCCGCAAGCCACTAGAACCTTTTTGGGGTTCTTTGATGAGGTGCATGGGACCGCCTCTCTGTACATAGTGCTAAGGAGCACAGATACCAGTTTGTGGGTGAGGTGTGTGAGCTGAAAGAGGATGGAATGTGTGGATTCTGGGACACCTCATGAGGGTGTATTATGGATTCCTGACAGTTCGTAACAAAATGAAGTTGTGCAGAACATGTTATCATCTGTGGCTCAGTCGAAGGAGTTAGGGTTGCCCAGCTTGCTCCCAATAAAGTGGCCTTCAGCACACATTAGACAATGGAGTGGATTAATGACTTCCTCCCAATCAGTGGTTGCCACACTTTGAGCCTTAACCCTTAGTTTTCCATCTCAAGACAGCTCCAGGGCCAAGGCCAACCCCCAATGTACTTCAGCATTTTAGATAAAAGATGACCTGGTGGGCAGCACATGTAAATGGATGCGAGGAGCTTTCAGCTGAGCACCCAGCTGAGAAACAAAGAAGATGACTTGACAACATGACTTAGGAAGTCAAAATGAGACTTGTTTTCCCCTCCATGTAGACATAATCCGTGATTTCAGATAGTGCTTGTAATGGCAGACTCATGTTATTTGCTACAACAATTACCCAGAGGGTAGACATTGCGATCTATCCTTTGTGCTTTTCACCGCTGAAGCAATAAACACTGTTCTCGCCGAGGACTTTCCTAATTGACTCGCTCCTTTCAAACACATACATCAACAATCATTTGAATGGGCTCCAAACAATGTGCTTTCAACACAATAGCAGTATTAGCACATTGTGTATTTCCATAGGAACAAGTCACACAATAAATGTAGACTTAAACTAAGCGAAAACTGAAAACAAATATGTACAGTTGAGAGCCACTTCATTTTAATTTTCTGCTTATGCAATCATTCTATATTCATCTTCAATATAACATTATTCTTATTTACTGACATTGTGCAAGGATGGTTTATTATTATGGATGTATTTGCCAAAGCATCTTTATTTTCAGTATTTAATATGATAATATGTATATTTATTTATTTCTTGACTTTTCTAAAGTGTTGGTGTGGTATGTTCTGCCTGCTTCAGAATGTTGCTTCCAATAGAAGAGGTATCCATGGTGTTACTATAGCCCGTTCACAATAACATTCCAACCAGATCGTGGTTGTTTTATTCTAAACAATGGTATGTTTGGGAGAAGGTTAAGATGAGTGGATGAGGTGTTAGTGTCGGTCAGAAGTCTATAGAATGTCCACAGATCTTCCTCAGCTGATAGATTCCAGACTGAGACCTGGCCTTCATCAGTTGCTGGTTGTCAGGTTTGGGATTTAGTACCCTTTATTCTTCGTGGTGTACATCATTTTGGATAAGCTAGCTAGTGCATCGTTGTGACATATAATTTGGTCATTGAAAGCACCCTCAGTTGTTTTCAAGATGCGCCAGGCATGAGTGTAGTCTAGTGAAGAACATTTTAATTAGTCAAAACCCTATTTTATTAGTTCTGCTTTCAGTCATCCCCTGGTCAAAAGGATATACGATTCTGCTTTCAAAGTAGGGCCAAGAGCAATCCAGAGTCTTGCTCTCTGGAATTCTAGTGTTTTGACTCTGGGCCTTAAATTGCCATTTTTTAAGTATGATTATGCCAGATTTAGTTGATCTGAGAGCTCTGGTTGGTACATGGGGGAACGGTGGTGGACAGTGTTTGGAGATAGTCCAGTCCCTCTGTTCCAATATGCTTTCTTCATAGCACATAGAATTTAAAATATGATTCTAGCTTTCACTAGAAGCCAATTAAGGGCATTTAGGGCTGGCTTGGTGTATTTCCATTTTCTGAGATTTAGGCTCAGACTGACCTCTTGACCTGTTGACGTTTTAATTAGTAGTTTATGTTGCAGGAGACCAACCAAGTCATAAAAAGGGCTCTAGATGATTCTTTGTATTGGCTGATTTGCACAAGTGGTAGAACCATTCTCACTAATGACAGCTTGAAGTTGGCATTTTTGCAACATCATTGATTTTTGATTCAACAGAAATATCTATAATAAAGGTCATTCTCAGGATGTTTACCTTATGTGCTAAACCAGGAACAGGGCCAACATTGATGCCAACATCCTTCATGCCACTCCTGACTAAAGTTTGTTTTTTAAGCACAGTTTAGTCTTAGAATATTTTCTTAATCTAGAAATATATGTGAACAATAATGAACACAGGGAACGTACGTATGATTAACTCTGCTAATCCAATGCAAATTTGTTTTCTACAGTCCAGGAGAAATGATTGGATCCACAGTGAGGCTGCTTCAAAAACTTTCATTGACATCTAGTGTCTTTTAGTCAGTTGTTTGGAAGGCTGCTGAATGATCAATTAGAATCCATGTAGCCTGCTGAACTTAATCATGTTCAGTGAGCATATCTTATTTAAAGTTGTCCAGTGTAGTTCCTGTCCCTCTTTGTGTTTCAGAAGCCTGATTGTCAGTTGTTTAGAATTTTGCGATGTTTTAACATAGTCACTTCTCTTTCAAAGCCCTTACTCAGGAATTGATGATATGAGATTGATTCACAATTGGCTTAGACCTTTGCAATCTGCATTGGTTGTCCTCTGGAGCAAAATTGTTGTGTGGTGTTTAGAGCTCCGAGTGAATTTTCCCGATTCATGCCCTTATATAGGTACAATTCGCATTGCCCAAATATAGGCATAGAAATCAATCCCTTATTTAGACATAGCCCATGCTGACCAAATATAGGCATGGCTACGTCCACCTGTAACAAACGTCACAACGATTTCTTGGAAAATCGGCTTTATCAGTTAGGGAATTTCCCCTTGCTTGAATATTGATTTGTCCAAGAACTCATGTACTTTGCAAAGAACAACTTTTCCCTAGGGGTTCATTCCTGACGTTATTATGCCCAACTTTATGTCAAACTATGGCATTCCTAAACACCTTCAAGGTATAAATATACCTTCACTTGCTATGGCAAACTACGGTGGTTCGGAGCAGTTCGACTATATACTTGCCCGACTCAGTTCGCTACAGCAAGTGCCGAAGGAAGCCGACCCTCCGGCTGACGCACTGATCAAGAGGCTGTCTCTCTCTCGCTGAGAATCCAGCTCCAGTGTTTCCAAGCTCCCCTTGCGGGGTGTTGGTAAATCGAGTTCTGAGATAGAGATACCAGACCTCCTTCATTCTAAACCAAGGTATGGAGCTGATTTGAACCTAGATAAACCTTTGGTAGATTCTTGGCAAAAACAACTAAACCTTTGCTACACAATACTTACTTCTTCCTGCGTGCTAGACTTAGGTTAGGTACATTGGGGTAGGCGTATTTAGAAGCACCAGTTGAGTATTTTTAGTAAATTTTATTAATGTATGTATTTTTATATGGCTTAGAATCCATGCAATGCTTTTACAGTATTATTTTATAATACTATTCTTGCTGTACGCATTATACTTTGCAGTCTGCTTAACGATTGCAGCAGTTCACTTCTCTTGTGTGAGAAAGAAGACTGTTCAATAAACCTTTTTATTGAAAACGCCTGCCTCTCTATTTCTCTACAACTTTGTTGAATCGAAGCATACACGATTGACTGAGTGAAATACTTATCTATTGTTTCCGCGACTCTAGAGATATATTTCTTATTCTTGGGAAACAAAGTTGTCATGTTTATGCGATTGTCAGAAACTAATCCCTTCTTGTGAATTCGAGAAAGTTTCTAGTGACCTCTGAGCTAGCTGGCACTCACTATCAAGTTTAGTATATTCAATAGAGACCTAGTCGACCTCAGTCCTACGTCTAATCTATAGGATATATTATTCCAATGTGCAGATCCTATTGGGAATATAGGAACTACACTACATAGCACTCAACGTTTGGTAAGGCACTCATTTAACACTAGATACTAAAGTAACTCAGTCGTGCTTTTCTCAGAGTCCCCCTTTTCCCGTAAAATACTCCAATAGACGTCTGCAGTGGGTAAAGGGATAAACTATCCGCCATAGCTGAGTAGGACGAAAATCCTATGTATTAGTTTTTGGTTTGTTCAACGTTCAAGGACACAGTGTTCCAAAATATTGTGCACCTTATCTTTGTTTCCTTGAAACTTGCTCTGCAAACAAAAATGTCCCTCGATGACAATACTGAGGCCGGTGGAGCTACAAGCAGCAACGCCGTCCACATTTTAAACATTCCAGAAACTTTAAGGAAAGCCATTACTATGAAACTTATAAGAAATGGCCTATCATCTAGAGGTGGTAGGGTAGTTTTTGTGATAGAGGCACACAAATTTCATCAGACAGAGGTATTCTATTCATGGATAGTCTTCCCTGAAGCAAATCCAGTAACAAAAGTGTTTCACTTCTACAAAGAAGATGTAGCTCCAGAGGAATACATTCCTTTCGAGCATGTTGAAATTCCACTAACATACCAAGAGCATGCACTCTGGTTTAAAGGCGCCCTAAAACATACACATCAAATTACCAGGCTCGGTCCACTAGGTAGACCAGGAGCAACATGGTCGGTATTAGCCAGCTATACACCACATCCTGCCATTGAAAATATGACAGATGCAGAACTATTAGTTGAAATAAAAGAGCTAATTAAAATCCACAGACAATTGGTTCAATATGTCATGCGGACCTTTACTGTCCAAATAGCAATACGGATTCCACAAAACACCCCTTACCAGGGGAACACAACTAAAATTACACCACAGACTATACAATCAATCATTGGTAAATTACCCGCAAAACAGGAACAAATTCCATTCTGGATAGCTAAAAACATTACTCAAATCGAGACAGTATTTCCTGATACTACCCCTCATGAGAAACACAGGATTCTACCAATCTGTTTACCAATGGGGATCGCACCACACCTGGAGGACTGCGACACTTGGGGTACAGTCTTTGCTGCAATCTACACCAAAACACATGGTGTTCCGTCTATGGCGGTAATACCAGATGTCCTGAAACAGAATCAAAATGAATACTGAACGATTTCAATTTTGGAAAAGGGGGGTGGTGATGGACAGAGTTTCTGAATGATGCAGAATACTCTTACCAAGTCAAGAGATCATGGTTTTAATCCATCACCGTTTTTTAGCTCAATGCACCATCCCAGCTCAGAACCTGGCTATATGCAAATTAGTCTGTTCCTGTCCCAGTGCATGATGGGAACAGGGCAAACCAAACTACCAAGCCAATTCTTATACTGGTAAGGAAACAAGCTTCCGGGGACCGGTTTCTGGCATCACAGCCTTCTTCGGCCCGGCTTGCTTGAATCCTGATGGTGCAATGAGCAAGGGACTCACGTCTGAGCATACCCTCCCACACATAGTGTGGATAAACCGATTTTGGAAAAGGGGGGTGGTGATGGACAGAGTTTCTGAATGATGCAGAATACTCTTACCAAGTCAAGAGATCATGGTTTTAATCCATCACCGTTTTTTAGCTCAATGCACCATCCCAGCTCAGAACCTGGCTATATGCAAATTAGTCTGTTCCTGTCCCAGTGCATGATGGGAACAGGGCAAACCAAACTACCAAGCCAATTCTTATACTGGTAAGGAAACAAGCTTCCGGGGACCGGTTTCTGGCATCACAGCCTTCTTCGGCCCGGCTTGCTTGAATCCTGATGGTGCAATGAGCAAGGGACTCACGTCTGAGTATACCCTCCCACACATAGTGTGGATAAACCGATTTTGGAAAAGGGGGGTGGTGATGGACAGAGCTTCTGAATGATGCAGAATACTCTTACCAAGTCAAGAGATCATGGTTTTAATCCATCACCGTTTTTTAGCTCAATGCACCATCCCAGCTCAGAACCTGGCTATATTCAAATTAGTCTGTTCCTGTCCCAGTGCATGATGGGAACAGGGCAAACCAAACTACCAAGCCAATTCTTATACTGGTAAGGAAACAAGCTTCCGGGGACCGGTTTCTGGCATCACAGCCTTCTTCGGCCCGGCTTGCTTGAATCCTGATTGTGCAATGAGCAAGGGACTCACGTCTGAGCATACCCTCCCACACATAGTGTGGATAAACCGATTTTGGAAAAGGGGGGTGGTGATGGACAGAGTTTCTGAATGATGCAGAATACTATTACCAAGTCAAGAGATCATGGTTTTAATCCATCACCGTTTTTTAGCTCAATGCACCATCCCAGCTCAGAACCTGGCTATATGCAAATTAGTCTGTTCCTGTCCCAGTGCATGATGGGAACAGGGCAAACCAAACTACCAAGCCAATTCTTATACTGGTAAGGAAACAAGCTTCCGGGGACCGGTTTCTGGCATCACAGCCTTCTTCGGCCCGGCTTGCTTGAATCCTGATGGTGCAATGAGCAAGGGACTCAAGTCTGAGCATACCCTCCCACACATAGTGTGGATAAACCGATTTTGGAAAAGGGGGGTGGTGATGGACAGAGTTTCTGAATGATGCAGAATACTCTTACCAAGTCAAGAGATCATGGTTTTAATCCATCACCGTTTTTTAGCTCAATGCACCATCCCAGCTCAGAACCTGGCTATATGCAAATTAGTCTGTTCCTGTCCCAGTGCATGATGGGAACAGGGCAAACCAAACTACCAAGCCAATTCTTATACTGGTAAGGAAACAAGCTTCCGGGGACCGGTTTCTGGCATCACAGCCTTCTTCGGCCCGGCTTGCTTGAATCCTGATGGTGCAATGAGCAAGGGACTCACGTCTGAGCATACCCTCCCACACATAGTGTGGATAAACCGATTTTGGAAAAGGGGGGTGGTGATGGACAGAGTTTCTGAATGATGCAGAATACTCTTACCAAGTCAAGAGATCATGGTTTTAATCCATCACCGTTTTTTAGCTCAATGCACCATCCCAGCTGAACGATTTCAAACAGGTCTCAACAATAATATTGGCTAATATTAAAGGTGAAGCAGCATCCGTGGCGATCTGCTAAAAGTTAAGAGAATTTGATTTAACTGAGCAACCATAGGAACTGGCTAGAATAATTTGAAAATCCTATGAAGAACTAGGTAGAGACAGTTTGGGTGGTAAACCAGTGAAACCGCAACTGACTGAAATTCCTGAAAAGGTCTTTATTAAAAAACACTCCTACTCCTCCTAAGAAGAAGTGGGAGAACACTAAACTAACTTCTAAAGAGAAGCATTCTCAATCCTGAGGTAGGTCTCCTCAAAAGGAGCCCTCTGAAAGGAGGTATAACCTCAGGAATAGGGATACATTCGAGAAAACCTGATAGATGTCAAAATACTGATACACGTTCCTCTCTTACTTTTCAGACTTCCTCACAGAAATCGGAAAGAAGAGGACGATCAGAACAAAAAGAAGAACGTGTGAAGTCCAAAGACGATCAACACGTTCCAAAAAATAAGAAAACTCAATTCACCAAAAAGAAGGTAGTCGGTCTAAAAATCAGACATACCGAGGATCTTGAGGACACAACTCAAGAACGGGGACAGGGCTCAAAAGATGTTGGACAGCGCAGCAGAAGTCAACATAGCTCGTAAGAACTTGAAGGATCATCTGGAGACAGTGGACTTGAATGAGTACATCCAAGTTGAAACTGCAGATACCAGGGTTAGTGTCCCACATAAGTTATATGAAGTAACATTCTTTTAGCTGAACAAGACTGGCCACCTGAATTTGTCAGGGAGTGCCCACATGGCGAAAACATCATTATGCCAGCTTTCTCCAATCATATTCCAATTCATAAAAAATATACCTATGCCAGGAAATGGGCAGTAACCCAGGCTCCTGCATTATATAAAAATTATGTAGGATGGGATGAAGAAAATTCAGAAAAAAAATTAAAGCAGTCTCCCCCCCACAATCTCTAGAGCCAAAAGAAGCCTCCTTACATACTAAAGTGCCAATACAAAAAGCAACACAAAAGGTAAAAATTACCCCTTCCTTACGTACCTACTTTAAGGTATTACACACGTTCCCAAAGGATCCTAAAAATCAAAGCCCAGAGAAGGGGACTGTAGAGATCTACTCAGGAAAAGCTCCTACAAAACCAGCAATGGCGGAGAGCGCTCTAACAGCAGGTATCCCACATAGCCCTAATCGCTTCAGTGAGCTGGCGACATCAGAGCAAAGTAAGGAAGTGGAGAGTGAGGAGAACACTCAGCCTTTACCCCAAAAGATCATCGAGGGTGCGAGAATCCAGGATCAACCAATGGAAATTTTGATCACAGAAATGAGATCAGGCTTTGCGATGTCGGAAAAAAACCAGCTTAGAATCCAGGGAGTATGCGAGACATTAGAAACCAAGATTAACTCAATGATGGATAGGGTTACCACGCTGGAATCCAACATGACAGAGCTAGATAGGAGACTTACCCAAAATGAGAAATGTACGGGATCTCTGCAGACCAGTGAGAAAGAGCTTTGTAGCAAGATTGAGTCCCTAGAAAATCAGGCCCGACGCAATAACTTGAGACTCTTGCACATACCAGAAAGGAAAGAAGCAGAAGGCATAAGAACTTATGTAGTACATTTGTTAAAAGACTTTTTTCCCTGGGTAGATGCCGATGAGCTCACGAATGATATGCAAAGGGTCCATAGAGATCCCTTTACAAAAAACAAAAATAGGACAAACCCAAGGAAAATTTTGGTAAATTTTAAGACCTACTCACTCAAAGAAAAAATCTTAAAAGAGGCAATAGCTGCAGGATCGTACAAAAAAGATGGGTGGACTTTTAGAATAAGGTCCGACATTTCTAAAACCACACAAAATCGCCAATGGCAGTTGGGTCAATATATGCAAGAATTGAAATCCTTGGGGGCAAGTGTACAAATGAAATTTCCAGCAATGTTGAAGATTATGTGGGAAAATCATATGTACAACTTGAAAGAAACACAAGAAGTGGAAGCACTGATGGAAACAATTAGAGCACAGAAAGTCGGACCATAATGTAAATTATCTGCTCATGGGACAGGGTACTCAAATAGGCAGGATAGGCTTGCCAAGAAGTAAAGGGAGGGCTCTCCAGTGGGGGGGGTAACTGGGGGGGAGGGAGGGGGCACGACTTTGGTATGCAAAACTATGTGCACGGTGTGGGAGCATAATGGGAAAATAAAAACTTAAAAAATGTTGGTCCAAGTCGAGCAAAGCAAGGAAGGGCTTGACCCGCACATCTTTAAACCATGGGGGTTAACATTATTTCATGGAACGTAAATGGCTTGAGAGTTAGAGCAAGAAGGTAAAGGATCTTAGGGGCATATTATCAAGGTGGTTTATCTCCGCTTTTTTGGCTTTAAAAGCCAAGAAAGCGGAGATAAAATTATCTCCCTATTACCTAGCTCTCGCTAATACCAGTTAGCGACCGCTAGTAGGAGATAGCGACCATCATGGGCCCCACTTTGCATGTCTCTGATATTTATCGCTAATGACATGCAAAGTGGGCGTGCCAAGATGTTAGCGACTGGAAACAGTCGCTAACATCGCTATCTCCTATTACCAACTTTTGGAGATATTCGCGCTAAGCGCGAATATCTCCAAAAACTAACACCTGCCCTGAGCAGTTCTTAGCCATGTTATCCAATGGGAGGTGGATAACATGGCTAAGAGCATTAGCTCGGTAATGCATGAATATCGCTGACTTTTCAGCGATATTCATGCATTGCGGCCGTTTTTTATCGCATTTGCGATAAACCTTGATAATAGCAAGGTTTATCTGCGATAATTTCTGACGATGCTTAGCGGTAATAAATTCGTTGCTAAGCATCGTTAGCGATAAATATCGCTTAACGTTGGTAATATGCCCCTTAGAGTACTTAAAAAATAAAGATTGGGACATCATTATCTTACAAGAAACCCATCTCTTGGAGTCTGAATGGAAAGTAATAATGAAAGGCCTCCGTTGGGTAGAGTTCTATATATGCACTAAACAAACATGCTATGTTAAAGGTGTAATCATCATAATTAGAAAATCAGCAAAAGCACAGTTAGACTCACAGAAAGCTGACACAAAAGGGCGATGGGCGGTTGGGAACATACGCATAGAGGGTAAAAAACTTACGGTTGGAGGGTATTACGGGCCCAACACGGATGACCCCGCAACATTGCAGGAGCTTTATGCTTATCTGCTGGATGCTCCATGGCCCATCATCCTTGGGGGTGATTTTAATATCCTGTTAGATCCGATTTTGGATAGGAGTCCCCCAAAAAATAGTTATAGTCTGCCTAAAATGAGGAAGTGGCTCAAATCTTAACAAGAGGATCTAGGGTTAGTGGATGTATGGAGATCCAAGAGAGAAAAAACAAAGAACCTGCAGTTTACTTTTAAGAATAAAAAATTGGGCATTCTTCTAGAATCTATTACTTCTTAATAGATAAAGCTTTAGTGTCAGAAGTTAAGAAAGTTAGACACCTATCTGATCACTGTTGGACCACTCTGCAGTCTTATTAGGTCTAGAGTTGAATAAGGTGAAGCCTCAGGCAAGATGGACCCTAGATAAAGTAATACTGGCAGAGAATGATATAATAGAGGCTCTCACAGAAGATACCCTGACATACTTCCAACACAACCAGGAACAGACCTCAAGCCAGATCAGATGGGAGGCATATAAGGCGGTCCTTAGAGGCAAAATTATCAGCCTAACAGCTCACAGAAATAAGATAAGGAATAAAGAAATAGAGAATCTAGAGGGTGAGATACTCAGATGGGAAAGGAGAATCAACGAGGAAACTTCCTCGGAAAGAATAGAAACATCAAGGAAGGAGCTAATTAAAGCAAAAAATAATCTTGTGAACATCCTAGATTCTAGAATTAAGAAGAAGTGGGAAGCAAGTAAGTTAGCCCATTATCAATTCGGCGAGGGGTGTGGAAAGCTTCTCGCTTGGAAAACGGAGACAGAGCAAACTAAAAACTAAATTTCAAGTATTCAAGAAGCAGACAGTATCGGGCCACTGGTGGAGGAGGCAGACATTAAAAACGCTTTCTTTGAATTTTTCTTGGAACTCTATAAGGATAACACAAGTAATAGCGAAGATTTAGCCCAAGAGTGCTAAGGCAGCTGGTCCGGACGCCTTGCCTAATGAAGTCTATAAAGTTCTGCGAGGGGTATTGGTTCCAGTACTTACTAATCTGTTTAATGACATTTTTATAAAAGGACAAACTCCGCCCAAATCGTGGAATGAAGCAATAATTTGTATAATACTAAAACCTAGAAAGGATCCTAAGCGATGTGAGTCATATAGACCAATCTCCATGCTAAACTGTGACTAAAAGATTTTTACTCAGTTATTAGCAAAGAGGCTAGGAACATGTGCTGGTCGATTAATCCATACGGATCAGAAAGGGTTTATGAGAGGCAGACAAATTCAGGAGCTTACACATGATCTGATAGGAACCATAGACCTGGCTAATGAGGAAAACCTCCCTCTAGCGGTGGCAACCTTTTATGCCGCTAAAGCCTTTGATAGGGTTAAGTGGAGTTTCTTACACAAAACATTAGAAGCATACAATGTAGGTAACAATTTTTCAAGAGTGGTTAGCGCACTATGCGCAGCCCCAACTTCATGTGTGTTAGTTAACGGGTCCCTGACAGAGAGGCTATATATAGAGAGGGGTACTAGGCAGGGGTGCCCAATATCCCCTTTATTGTTCAACTTATATGTTGAGCCCCTGGCCTGTGCTTTAAGATCTAACCCCCAAATTACACTGTTTAGATTTAGGGGATGGGAAAAGAAGGTTGCACTATATGCGGACGATTTAATGATTTACAGAAACAATTTGTTAGGATCTCTTCCGGAAATAGTTGCCACATTGCAGCAATTTGGGAATTTGTCAGGGTATCAAATTAACCAACAAAAAACAGAGTTAATGTGCTGGAATACTCAGTCCATCCACCCCTTAGAAAGACCTCAAATCAAATACTTAGGAATCACAATTGTGAAAAACCTCAATAACATCGCCCAGATAAATTTCAATAAGGTCCATGCGGAGGCAAAAAGCTATTTAACGCCTGGAGCTCTCTTCCTTTGTCATTTATAGGTCGCTCTAACCTGGTTAAAATGATGATCCTACCCAAATTTACTTTCTTTTTCAACTCAATACCATAAAAAAGAAGCAATAGTTAAGGCTCAGGGAGATATTAATAGTTTTATTTGGGCCTCCAAGGGGGTCAGAACTTCTTTGAAGAAGCTGAAAAGGAAACTGGAACATGGAGGGATAGCCACCCCGGACTTTTTGCACTATTATAGGGCGTTCCATTTCAGAAATATCAGAGTGTTATGTAAAGAACTTAAGTGTTTCCCAGCATATTTGCAAGCAATGCCCGGTCTAGGAGGAGACTACTTCTTGTACAAATTCGGCCATACACATTTTTTCAAAAAGATTAGATTAAAAGTCTTAGGGGCAGCCATCAGACAATGGGTCCAAATGAGGCGCCTATGGAAGATTCCATATTATAGTCAACACGCCCAGTCTGGGACTCACCGGGCACTCCAGACTGCTTAAAGGATGCGTTATCAACCCCACTGAAAGAAAATGGGATTGTGGAATGGGGCAAATTTTGAGTGGATCTCAGATTACTGACTGGGAAAAGCTGGCTGAGCTAACAGGCGGGAGTCTGTCAAAATTGAAGTACTACCAGTTAACAAGCTGGGCCAAAACTCCAGGAAAGGACGGGCCTGGAAACGCGGAACTGGAGGGGAAGATTATCCAAACATTCCAGAAGAAGGAAGTAGCTTACTGGTACTGGGCCCTTATCGATGAGGGAGGAGAGGATTTTAGCCTACCGAATGAAATATGGGGGAAGGCGCTGCCGTCGCAGGATGTACCGGCTCTATGGCAAGTATATGTGGCTGCATGCGGAGATGTGATTAAATCCGCACCCTTGAAAAAAAACTTCTTGATCACTTTACATAGAGTATATTGGACTCCTAAGAGGTTATCGAAAATGAACAAAGAGAAAATAAGGAGCTGCCCCAAGTGCAACAAAGAGAGACCGAATGACATCCATATGTTCTGGCAGCGCCCTCACCTCCGGTCGTATTGGGACAATGAGGTAAGACCCTCTCCGAGGTCCTCAAACAGGATATACAGGTAAGCGCCCATTTGATATTATTTGGGGTGAAAAAGATGATACCGGGGTTTCTAGCCTTAATAAAAGACTTAGAAATCTGTTATTTATGTTGGTCCTAGTGGCCAGACGTGAGATCTGCATAACGTGGGTTAACCCCAATCCGCTACGGTAGAAGAATGGTCAAACTCAGTCATCAGAATAAATAAACTGGATAAGGCTGGCCCTTATAGCAAAAGACTTGAATTTTGGAATAATTGGGAACAGTATTGGGTAGAAAGGGAATAAATAAGTAATTCTGATTTGGCATTTTCACAAGGTCCTATGATTAAGCGCACCAATAGTTTTGGAGTATTGGCTACAAAATACAACCCTTGAGGAGTGGGCAAGCTTCTTGAAAAGACGCCTAATAAGCCGTCAGGATATCCCCACGGAGATCAGGAAATGGTCTAGTTGCCGGGGAAGGGCTATGGAAGGTACAGTTAGCCAAAAAGGCTCTAATCGGGTGGCCAATTTGCTAGAACATGAACAATCCTTTGTTTCCTGTCTCCAAACCAGACAATACATATCGTCTAGTATTGGATTACAGGCTTTTAAACTCTTGTTGCAAAACTTTTGCAGTACAAAATGCACACAGTGCAGCACTAATGAATAACATTGTGCGTAAAAAATATAAAACCACATTAGATATTTCTAACGGTTTCTTCTGTCAAAACATTACACATGAAAGTAGGTCTTTGACCGCTTTCTCAATCATGGGGACACATCGTCAATGCTGTTGTCTCCCCCAGGGATTCAAGAATAGTCCAGGGTTATTTTCAGCCAGAGTAACAGAGTTACTACAAACCTATGATGATGATGCATTATCATATGTAGATGACATCTATCTAACAGTCGATGACTTGGAAAGGCACTTGAACAGGGTGAACACCATAATATTGGGCTTCGCCTCTGAAGGGTATAAATTCAATTTTAAGAAATCACGAATTGCCCACCTCAACGTCCTTTTCCTAGGATATGAATTATCAAGTGAAGGCAAAAGCCTGGCAGCAAACTTTCTAGAGAAATGTGCGCTGCTCCAACCGCCAAAAATGATGAAAAACTTACAGTCGATTCTAGGTTTCCTGAACTTGGGAAGAACTTACATTCTAAATTACGCAGAAAGGGTTAAACCTCTCTGCGAATTAATCAAACCAGATTTCAAACCAATTAATTGGACTCAAAAACACTCAGAAATTTTGCGTTCAGTCCAAACAGACTTGTTAGCAACAAAACATTTGCAAACATGCGTAAACATACGCAACTTAGTGATCCGAATCATCCCAGGAAGTTGTGGATTCACGTACTTAACCTTTGAATGAAGGAGAAAAAGTACCAATAGCTTACAAATCACACTTGTACACACAAGCAGAAATTAAATTCACTTCTACAGAAATAATTCTGACTGGTTCAAACTGCAGTAGCAAAAGAGAGAGCCCTCGCACAGGGTAAGCTCATAATTGTCGTTACTCCTGTACCTGCCTTAGAGGCAGTGATGAATGCGAGCATTCCAAATGCAAAAGCTTTACATCCGAGATGGATACAATGGGTTAATTCTCTTGCTGCAACAGACGTTGAATACGTTTTCGACCCTTATTTGAAAACACAAGAATTTCTACAATATGAACAAGAATGTCCTCTGCCTACTGAATTTCTGCCTCTAGAACAGTATAATGTGTAAGCACTGCCCGCTATTGGGGGTAAAAAAGCTTATAGTGCTGCGTGCGCGATCGTTAAAGGTTGCTTGCAAGATGGCAAATTCCGACCAATGGTCACTAAAACTTAATCTCTAGGAGATTGTACAGCTCAGCAAGCTGAACTACAAGCATTCAAGATGGTGCTTGAAAATACTGATCGCGAATTCCCCACACTAATAGTGTGCGATTCGTATTATTGCATTAAATCTTACAATGAATACTTGCAGAACTGGATTGAAAACGGTTTCAAAGACGCAAAAGGTGGCACAATCAAGCATAAGTTGCTTTGGGAACAAGTAGTTCAGTTACGACAAGAATTACAAAAAGCTCATGTGATCCATACACTGAGTCATCAACGTGATGGCCTTCACGTTGCAGGGAATTCATTGGCTGATGAAGCCACTAAGGCAGCTGTGCAAACGGCTTCCATAGCTGCAATCACTCATTCAAAAAACAAAAATTGACGGCGAAATTATGCAAGCAAGCTGTCAATGCTTCAAGCAAAGACAATGGTAAAACATTACCAAAAGGCTTTCCACTCAAATACTCATATATAACTGATGCAAATAATGTTCCGTTTGCTCGAATCCCTGGAGTGGGGGATAGAGTAATTCAAAAACATAGAAAATAGATTAGGACTAATTTTAGCAGCACATGAAGGGCTCGCCTCTGCACACGCAGGTGGCTCCGCCACAGTGTCATTATTAAAACAAAGATACTGGTGGCTGCGCATGAGGAAACAGACCAGAAACTATGTTTTGGAATGTGAAATCTGCCCAAAGATGAAAGTCTCTACTGTGAAACGTCCTGCGCAGACGCCCTTGTTAATTTCAGATAAACCATTAGCGTGCGTTTACCTGGATCACTGCTGTCCCTTACAGAGGGATGGTAACTATAAATATATCATGGTCGCAGTGGATTTGTGCTCAAGATTCATTTGGATGTGGCCTCAGCTCTTGGCTGACGCTCAAACTGTTATAAAGGATTTGCGAGTCTTTATCGGCACATACGCAGTCAGCATGCTACATTCTGACCAGGGTCCTGCATTTAGCTTTTGAGCTTACAAAGAGGCCATGGCCAACATGGGCGTTGCATTGCGGTATTCTAGCCCATTGCATCCTGAGGGAAATTCGGTAGTGGAGAGAAAAAAAACGGGACATAACGCAATCTATACCAGCTAGGGTACTAGGCTCGGGTGACGGTTGGGTCAAACATCTAATAAATGTCCAACGTAGTCTTAACAATCTACCAAGAAGTTCTCTTGGGGGTATCATCTATATGAAATCTGTTTTGGAACTAGAATGATTGTGCAGGACCTCGATTGTCACACTTCAGTGGTGGAACAAAAACCCTTTGATATCAAAGATCATTTGGCTTTTTTGCAGGTCTTAAATGAAATAAGATCAAGACAAAGTAACGTACTCCTGAAGCCAACAACCACTGGAGAGAAACCATCCATCCCAGCAAGACCTGTCTGGATCCCAAAGATTGGGGATCTAGTCAGAGAAAAGATTGCAGACAAGAAGGAATTTGGGCTTTCTTACCGACAACCAGTACCTGTCCTAGCCATCCACGGATCAAGAACAGTATTTCTGCTGTCCCTTGCTGGTAAAAAAGAGAACATGTTCATGTCCATCGACCTAGTCAAACCACATCATGTGGCCGATCATAAGTAGTGGGCCAAGTGGACTCCAAAAATGTAGCAGACACCCAAATCTGGCTACTATCCAAGAGGTTCAAACTGAGAGGCTCATCACCTTTGAAGAATCTGCGGTGCAAAAAGAAGGACTATGACACAAAGCCATGGAAATGTTACCGCTTGAGACCCATATAACAGTCAAGAAACGCCTGTCTACAATGAAATAGCAACTGACTATACAAATGTAACAAGTGATCAAGTTGTTCCAGCGATTTCACCAAATCCTGATGCAATCCCTACAATTGACAGAACCGCCTCTGGCTATTTAATTAACTCTGACACGTTTTCCGAGGATCCCAGCGAACCTGAAACAACGCCAGTAAAAAGAACTTTCAAAGAACAAGCGACAGAACTTTTTCATCAATTGGAAAACACTTATCTGGTTTCACCATGGATTGAACTTTGGATTGTGTTGGGTGTACTTTTTCTTCTACTTTGGTCGACTCTTCTATTTACTTTGGGAATGCTGATAAATGGAAGATATGTTAAAAGGGACACAGCAAGTAAGAACATCAACTTACTCCTCAAGCCACACAAATCATCTCATCGTGAACAAAGACACTTGTCATCAGTGAACATCCCAGCCGTTCCTATACCAGGTGGTATAGCTTGGGACAGAACTGAATATGAGATTCTTGGTCCGGCGGAGCTGTTGAAGATTCTTCACCAATTTAAGATTTCCTTGAGTGACTTTGTGTCATCTAGTACATTTTCTGATGATTGGGACTTCGAGACTGTTAATAATTTGATGTCAGACTTAGAAATGTCAGCAAAATTTACAGATCATGAATACTTAGAAGGTTCATCAGATTATGAACAAATGTATTGTTTTAATCACTATGGTCATCATTTCTTGCATAAATCTGCAAATCCTAGAAATGTATTAACTTATACCCAATGGGAACATTGTCCTACGCCACCAAACCTTAGCTCAAAAACATTTTAAGGCAAATTTCCATACTTTTCAGGGTATAATGTTTCAAATACGGAATCATTTTACTTTAAAAATGTTAATAGGACAGGAATGAAAAGTATGTTGACAAATACAAAGCAAATTTATTCTGCGGCCTTTTATGCTTAGCTGTCTACATTACATTTTGACTTTTGGAAAGACACCATTGAGACAAAAACTGTCTGGGGCACAAAAGCTTGGCAGGTGCAGGGCTTGGAAGCTTTATTTAGAGCCTGCTTCATCCCAGAGCAAATAATGTTTTTGAATGACACTGTCCAACAGACATCTTGTCTTGGGTTAGCCAAGATAAAAGGTTTAAACAAACCGTCCACACCTACACCTACACCTGATGGTTATAACACTTCAGAGGGGGTGGTCGATGTACATACTATTTTGCTTCACAACAGAACAGATCCTGATTTGAAAAAATGGTTAATCTGGCACACAGACACAAACAACTGTCAAGATAGATTCCTGAATAAGACACAAGGGTTCACATTCACTAGGCCAGATCCAAGATATGTTCAGAGACAGCATCCAGGGATAGTAACATCATACAGTGTAGGGAAACTGTGCCTTGAGTGGCTACACAAGTCTACACTGAAGGAAGTAAAACAACACTTATCTTTACGTAAAGATGGTGCTGACCTTAGGGACTTCTTACAAGGACCTAAAAAACCATGTCATAAACGTTTTATATACGCCGGTATCTATGCTCTATATGATGAAGCGTGGAAGATGGATATATGATTTAACCACTACTGCCTTAACAACGACTTCCTTAAGCATGAAGGCTAAACCACAAACATTGCTTAACCACTACATTTTTAACTACAAGTTCCTGAAGCACGAACATTTTTCATTTTTCTCATATCCGTTTTCACCACTTTGTTATTTAAAATACGCACACTCAAGCTGTGCCCATCAGCGAGCACAATCAAGTAGAGAGTGTTAAGGCTGTGCTTATCTGCGTCAGCACTTAACAAGTGACTAACACAAATTATTCAAGCTGCCTTGAAAACATTGTGCGCGTACGATGTGCAGGTCCAGCCTAGCTTTTCAGATCTGCAAGTTAGGCTTTCATATTTTCAATTCATCAGTAGCATCGGCCGCATTGCAATGACAACATCGAGAATATAGTGCTTATCAGCGTAAGCAATCTCAGCGGAATCCCCCTAGCTGTGACATCAATCATTGAACCACGTGTCAAAATACTGCGTTATTTAAAAGCAATGCAAAGGTAAAATGCCCCCTAGATTTCCACCAGTAAAGTAAGTCTTAGGATACAAACGTTATTAAGCTGTTCCCTTTCAGCGCAAGCACTTCAAATGTGCCAAGGCATGCTGTATTCTTTACAGAAGATAAAGGCATATTAGATAACAATCAGCCTCCCTGCTGATCAACTGCCAGACTCATTCAGCGCTCCGGAACAAAACAAAGATGAAAATTTATTTAAAGGGAGCGAGTGGGTTTTGATGCAGCCCTCAGCCGTGTTAAGTATAAATGTCTAGCTGTGCTTGTAAATACAATAGTGCCATCTACTGACCAATCACAAGTTTTTTTTCTTCGTTATTTTAAAAAGTCGTAGTTCAAGTAAGTCGTGGTTAAGGATGTCGTGGTTAAGGATGTCGTTGTTGTTTAGGATTCGTTGTTCAGGTCAGTCGTTTTTAAAATGTCGTTATTAAGGCTGTTTCCCGTGGAGGATTACACAAGCAGAGACTGCAGAACGAATACGAGAAATTGATCGTATTAATTTGGAGAAATCTCTCTCTGTAGTTGACAATGGGTTAACGACTCTGTCATCCAGGATGTATTCTTTGGACAGCATAGTATCCTCTGCCATAGACATAATCGGACAGGACTTGGTCATGTTGCAACATGGTCAGTTGCAATTACATTCTATAATGCTATTAGACTGGACGTTAAAAAACCTTCGTTCAGGCTATGTGACTTGTCGTTTAATCAACACAACGTCACTGTTTTCCGAATTTAATCACACAGATAAACAAATCAAATTGGTGCACAGGGGAGCAGACTATATGTTGCTGAGCACTGAAAAACTGGAAAGATCGCCATTTACATTCGCTGAAAAAACAGCCATTGAATGGATAATTCACGGTTTTCCATTTTCAGTATTGCTTAAAACGTATACCAGCTGGCCTATATGAAAGGTTGGGTAAAGAATACATCAAAACATCCTGGGAATTACCTTATACACACAGATGTTGGAGTGGGGGGAAGGAAGTGTTTCTTAGTGGCAATAATTGTGAAAAAGCACTAAGCGGTTCTCTCCTATTTCAGGGTATAAACTTACAATGGGCCTGGGATGGTTCCTCGAACAACTTATCCTGCCACCTGCAAGGTTCACCAGCTGCAGTGATTGTTCCAATTTTTAGGCAGCTTTCTAATTGAAGTTACATTATGTTGAATGATCACAGCTACTGTGGCATGTTGCCAGGTTTAGCCTATCTCGTAACTGTGTCAGCCAGGGTCACTTGCTGTATGCAAGTATTGTTTCCAAAAACCAAGACAGACTGGGAGTCGCCGTTATGGCCTTCACTGAACATCTCTTCTATACGAATTGATACTTTGAGCAGAATGAAAGCCCTTCTTTTACAAAAAACTGTGCCATTGACCTCGGCCAAAGAAACCTATGATCTGCAAGTCGCAAGGACTTCTGCAGAGATACACACCCTAATACCTACAAACTGCCCTATACATTTCTCAGAAATGTTAGGTCATATCTTAAACATGTCTGATACAAGTGGTATTGTACATGTATTTAAGACGTTTTTTGGGGGACTGTTAGCACCTTTTGAAGAAGTTCTTGGAATTTTTCCAAACTTCGTGCACTTTGTGTTTGGGTGACTACCTCTCATTTTGGGACTTGCAGCAGGTATACTATTTTTGCTCCTTTTGCTCCAATATGGCAAGCCAAATCACAAGCGATACCCAGATCACCATGGAGAACACTCTTCTGGCGATGAAGTGTCGTGAGCGCATAGTCCAAATTTTGGGATTAACTTGTTTAAGAGAATTAAATACCACATGGTTTTTGTCATTCAGACCAATCTGGCAAGATTGCATCTTACCTGTTCTACGATGCCTGCAATGTGGAGAAGAATGCATGTTAGACATCTGTCTCACACTCCCATCAGTCATGCCAATGAATGTTGATGCTTTGCTGGACCCGGTAAAGGACCATGCGCAGTGTTGTCCCTAGCGGCTACCAATTCTGATGACGGATTCATTGAGATCTCACAAACGCAAAATGCTGACGTGAGATACGAGAGGAAAGCGGCACACAGGTACCATCCAATTTGAACATTGCTAACGCGACCAACGCTGACGGCGATGCTTCGCATCTTTGTGCAATTAATCTTCTTAACGAGGTAATCCAACTTTCACCTACTATGGTAGACAAATTATTTTCAGACTTAGAAGATTTGATGTTTTCTCCAAACAATAGCACTGACTTTTGAATTGGGACACAGTGTTCTGAGAGACTCTGAATTCGATCTTCATTTTTCAAAACAAAGTTTCTAACTTTAGAACTCTATTTTTTCTATGATCAAACTTTTGTTTTTCCAAATTTGTATTTCTTTCATTTTTTTGGCACAAAGTAATCTGCTCATAGTAGAACTATTCATAGAGAACTAGAATTCTTTGAAAAACCTCCAAGAGACAATATTTGACCTTGTCAACATTCAACTAGTTTATATATTCTGCCATGGAATGGTCTCGACTTTTTCTTCTGTAATTAAGAGCCATTTCATAAATGTATTTTCGTGATTCATTCGGATAGCATTTTCACAAATGTAATCTATATGCTTTGAATGAAACATTGCTTTAAATGCGTACAGCACAAATGCTTTTCGTGTACAACCAGTACCAATGCATTTTTTATGTATTTTGGATGGGTTTTAACACATCGTGTTTAGATATGTCTTAATGTGTTTAGAACTTAGTAATGTCGTACATAATAAAGTGGAATGCGTGTTGTGTGGCGTTTAGAGCTCCAAGTGAATTTTCCCGATTCATGCCCTCATATAGGTACAATTTTCATTGCCCTTATATAACCATAGAAATCCATCCCTTATTTAGATGTAGCCCATGCAGACCAAATACAGGCATGGCTACTTCCACCCGTACCAAACGTCACAACGATTTCTTGGAAAATTGGCTTAAGCAGTTAGGGAGCTTCCCCTTGCTTGAATATTGATTTCTCCAAGAACCCATGTACTTTGCAAAGAACAACTATTCCCTAGTGGTTCTTTCCTGATGTTATTATGCCCGACTTTACGTCAAACTATGGCATTCCTAAACACATTCATGGTATACATATACCTTCACTTGCTATGGCAAACTACGGTGGTTCGGAGAAGTTCGACTTTCTACTTGCCCAACGCAGCACGCTACAGCAAGTGCCGAAGGAAGCTGACCCTCCAGCTGATGCACTGATCAAGAGGCTGTCTCTCTCTCGCCAAGAATCCAGCTCCAGTGTTTCCAAGCTCCCCTTGCCGGGTGTTGGGAAATCGAGCCCTGAGACA
This sequence comes from Lissotriton helveticus, assembly GCF_964261635.1. Classification (NCBI taxonomy): domain Eukaryota; kingdom Metazoa; phylum Chordata; class Amphibia; order Caudata; family Salamandridae; genus Lissotriton; species Lissotriton helveticus. Next base: position 263,810,069 of record NC_136071.1, read on the forward strand.
GAGATACAAGACCTCCTTCAATCTGAACCAAGGAATGGAGCTGATTAGAACCTAGAGAAACCTTTGGTAGATTCTTGGCAAAAACAACTAAACCTATGCTACACAATACTTACTTCTTCCCGCGTACTAGACTTAGGTTAGGTACATTGGGGTAGGCGTATCTAGAAGCACCAATTGAGTATTTTTAGTCAATGTTATTTGTGTATGTATTTTCATATGGCTTAGAAACCATACAATGCTTTTACAGTATTATTTTAGAATACTATTCTTGCTGTACACATTATACTTTGCAGTCTGCTTAACGATTGTAGCAGTTCACTTCTCTAGTATGAGAAAGAAGACTGTTCAATAAACCTTTTTATTGAAAACACCTGTCTCTCTATTTCTCTACAACTCTGTTGAAACGAAGCATGCACGATTGACTGAGTAAAATACTTATCTATTGTTTCCGCGACTGTAGAGATATATTTCTTATTCTTGGGAAACAAAGTTGTCATGTTTATGCGGTTGTCAGAAACTAATCTCTTCTTGTGAATTCGAGAAAGTTTCTAGTGACTTCTGAGCTAGCTGGCACTCACTATTAAGTTTAGCATATTCAATAGAGACCTAGTCGACCTCAGTCCTACGTCTAATCTATAGGATATATTATTCAAATGCGCAGAGCCTATTGGGAATATAGGACCTACACTACAAGATGACAATTGCATGTTTTAGAGTTTTAGTATTATGCTCTTAAAAATAAATACATTGAGTAGTTTTCTGGATCCTACTAACTGCAGTTCAATGTCCAAAACTGACTTAAAAGCCCGATTACTTTCTAATCTACAGATAAGAAGGGAGACAAAAAACATTAATCTGTCAACAGTTAAAAGCTACTTGGCCTCCCCTAGTATCAATTCAAACATAACATATCTATCTTTCGTCACTAATCAGCAACATAGGTACATTCTGGTGAGTTTTTGCTTAAGTTACATTCCCTTTGTGTTGGGTTTCCCCCATAATGTCTATGTTGTTTCTGAACTTCCATTCTGTACCTGTGATAAGCGATCTGTACAGGATGATATACGCTTTTTGTTTTTCTGTAAATTTTATCATGATTGAAGAAGACGATTTATTATCCCTATTATGCGCAACATGAATTTTAATCAGTGTTGTGTAGCCCTTTATTATCTGCAGTGACTACCTGATCCTTTTATCTGCTTTTTTCTAGTGTCCTTCTTATATCGGTATTAAAAAACAGGTGTACATCCAGCTAAAATCCCATAAATTAAATGAACTTACTATTGTGTAAATTATTATGAATTTGTATTTTTAAATGTAATAGTTTTTAACATTGTTTATATTTTAACTGTGTTGTAATGCTGTGAAAAGTCCTTTTTATATGTAGTATACTTTGTATGCCTACATTGTGTTTGCAAAATAAAGTTATTCTGACTGAGTAGTTTTGTGAAGGCAGAAATGTACCTGGGTAGTAACTTCTTGATGCAAGATGTTATGTTATGTTATGTTAAAATCACTTTTACCGCGCACGGTCACCAGACGGTTTCATGGCGCTCTTAGACGGTAGCGGAGGGGCAAAACAACAGGATTACACATAAGCTAATTAAAATAGATGAGTTTTGAGTAGTTTGCGAAAGCAGGTATAATTGGGACAGAGTCGAAGTGAAATTGGAAGGGAGTTCCACAGTGAGGGGGCAAGAAAAGAGAAGCACGAGCCACCATGCTTTTTACGTTTATACCTGGGAACAATTAGGTGGTTGTGAGCGGTGGACCGGAGATTTCTTGAGGAAATGTGACTCTAAAGGCTGTAGGAAGTAAAAACCGGGGCAAGAGCAAGGAGGGCCTTAAAGACAGTGCAGCCCAGTTTGAAAATGCAGCGGGAAGTCACTGGGAGCCAGTGCAATCTCCTCAACAGGGGCGAGACGTGTTGATATTTGGGCTGTTGGAAGACCAGTCTGGCCGCCTGATTTTGTACCAGCTGAAGCTGGTGAAGATGGTAAGCAGGAATCCCAACGTAGAGGGAGTTAGCGTAGTCAATACGGGAGGTGACAAGAGCCATGATGACGAGTGTGAGAGCCTCAGTAGTAAGAAACCTACGGATTTTGCAGGTCCTGCGTAAATGGAAAAAGCAGGAAGATGTTACTGCATTAATTTGAGGCCTCATAGATAAGTCACTGGATATAATTACACCAAGGCTCTTCACCGAGTTGACCAGGCAAGTTGGAGGGCCAAGAGAGGGGGGCCAAAAACTAGAGCTCCAAGAGTTACCTGACCCTCCTGTCAATACTAACTCCGTCTTGTTGGGATTAAGCTTCAGCTGGCTAAAATGCATCCACTCAGAGATGGCAAGCATGGTGGATTGGAAATTGACACAGGAAGAGGGAGAGGGATCAATAGGAAAGATCAACTGTAAATCATCCGCATAATTAAAGATAGTAACCGGGGTGTGGCGGAGAGAAACTATAAGAGGTTGCATGTAAAGATTAAATAAAAGGGGCGAAAGAGCAGAACCTTGAGGGACACCACAGGAAAGAGAAGAGTAAGGGTCTGAGAAGGTGGACAAATGCACTGACTGAGAGCACTGGTGCAAAAAAGAACAGATCCAAATTAGAGTCATGCCCTGAATGCCCGCGTTATTGACACGGTCGATCAAGATAGCATGATCGACCGTGTCAAAGGCAGCCGACAGATCTAGTAGAACAAGTGCCTGGGGCAAGTTCTTGTCGGCGCCTTGCCTCAGCACATCCATTACGGCCACGATGACAGCTTCCGTGGAGTGAGCCGGTCTAAAACCGGCTTGCTGGTCATCTAAAAAAGAAGACCCCTCAATGAATGCGCTGAGGCAACGGGTAACATATGTCTCCAGAATTTTCCCCAAGTAGGGGAGAAGGGAGATCGGCCGATAGTTACTCAGGACAGTGGGATCAGCACCAGGCTTTTTAAGTATATGGACTACAACCGCCTGTTTGAAAGCATCCGGGACAGAGCCTGTGGCAAGCGAGTTGTTAAGGAGTGCCAAGGGGGGGATCAGGGCATGCCAGAAAGGCGGCTTTCAGGATTTGAGGGGGACAGCAGTCATTGGGGGAACCCGAGCTTACCGTGTGTAACAGAGAGACAAACTCGGTCGGGTAAATGGGAGGGAACACATTAAAACGACAGGGGTTCATAGGGGGTAAAAAAGAGGGAGAAGACGAGGAAGGAAGAGGGATATTGTTTTTAAAGGTGGTGATTTTATCAATAAAAAAGGAATTACGAGAATCACAGAGGGCTTGTGTGGGTTGAGGTTGGACAGTGACACGGTCTGGCAGGGTAATTTCCTCCACAATTGAGAAGATATCCTTAGTCTTAGATGCGGAATTCAGGATTTTCTGAGAAAAGTAGGAGGTTTTAGCCAGTAGGATAGATTTTTTATAAAGTTTTAATAGGTCGACATATGCAGTTTTTAGTAGTGGGTCATAGTTGCGCCTCCAGCGGCGCTCAGCTTGTCGAAGGGTCAGTTTTTCCAGTTTCAATTGATCCGTGAACCACCGCTGAGCGTCGTGAAGACGTTTGGTTTTAGTTGTACTTAATGGGGCCACTGCATCGCTTGCATGAACCAGCCACTGGTCAAGGGCATCAGCCTGGGCAGATGTCGAGACCATGTCACTGGGGGCTGTCGAAGCTAGAATAGAATGGAAATCAGTAAGATTAACTCGCTTCCAGTTACGTGCGACATAGTTGGTAGCAAGTGGGGGGCGGCAGGGCAAAATGGACTTCAGGTAAAAGGAAATAAAGAGTGATCAGACCAAGAGCAGGAATAGACTAGAGGAAGGGAAATATCAAGATTGGCTGTCCAAACTTGATCGAGGGTATGGCCCTTGCTATGAGTTGCCACTGTAATGTGCTGTTTACAATTCAGGCCAACTAAAAGATCCGTGAATTCTTCAGAGAGACTTCTTTCACGGGGATCTGACGGCCAATAATTAAAGTCGCCAATAATAAGAATTTTTGCGGAATTAATAACTAGCCGAGACATAAGATCACCAAACTGTTGGGGAAAAAGGGGCATATAGTTAGGGGGTCTGTAGACAAGAACACAGATAAAGGAGGACCTAGGGGAAATAAATTTCAAAGTAAGAATGTCAGTTTTAGGGAGAGTGATCGTTTCCAGGATGGTAAACTTATATTGAGAACGAATAATGGCTGCAACCCCCCCGCCTGCTCTACCGACTGCCCTATTGGACTGTAGAATATAATAGCCAGCAGGAACAGCGGCGAGTATGTCAGGGGTAGAATCATCAGTTAACCAGGTCTCCGAAAGGAGAAGAATGTCTACTTTGTTATCTTCCAACATCTGAAATATTTCAAGCTGGTGCTTCACCAGCGAGCGAGTATGAAGGTAGACTATTGCCAGAGAGTGTAATACAGATGGCCTAGCAACTGGTGAGGTGATGGAAGAATCATTACAATTAATGGGTGTACTCTGATCGTATGTACCTGGAAAGGGGCCCTGAGAGATCAAAATGCCGCAATCTCGCGCGGCACCAATAGCACGGGGATGAAGTGGGCCAGAGCGTTGGAGGGCGAAGAGATCCTTGGAGGAATAAGTAATGCGATGGGCATAGTGGAAGGCCGCTGGACGCGGCCGGCCGCGGACGGGCGCAGACGGGCTTAACTTTGGCGCAACTTCGGCGCCCGCTGCACTTCCGCCAGGTCACCATCTATGACACGAATCTACAATATTTTTCCTTATATTGTAACACCATTTATTCATTCACCTGTAGAGGAAATAGAGTATGTCCGCTGATGTGGGTGGTGTCACCACCACAAATCGGACAGTCCTAGGGTATCTAGAAAGCTGGCCAAAGGTGTGGTCTCAGGGGCTTGCCTTCAAGTGTGGGTGCGATCCAGCAGGGGATCAAGTACATCGTTAAAGTCTCCCCCCAGTATGTGTATAGCTGGGCCACATTGTAAAAGGAGCATGGTTAGGTTATCCAACGTGCGTTGTTGGAGCCATGGGGGTGCATAGACACTAATGAGCAGGAACGTCTTACGTTTCCAACTCCTCGTACTGCCACGTATGTCCCCTCTGTATCCACCCATTGTTGTGTGACATGAAAGGGAGGAGATTTTCTAATAAGTATTGCCCCCCCTTGTGAGCCTTTGGTAAATCCCGTGTGAGCCAGAGATGTGTAATATCCCTGTCCAAGGAAAGAGCAACTCGATCCCAACAGGTGCGTTTCCTAAAGGAATACAATATCAGGTTTATGCCTTTTAAGATGTCGGGTTACCAACCCCCGCTTAACTTTATTACCTAAGCCATTGACGTTCCATGTCATTACTGCATATCTATCGTCTGCCATAGTAACTCAACCTTTGGGTCTTCCCCATTAAATTGTATGAAGTTAAAATTCATGAAGGGGAAACTGATATTATGCACAGCTGATGTAAACAGTTTATACACATCTATCCCCCATGGAGGAGGAATTGCGATCTTGAACAGCAACATAGATGAGAACAGTTCTTATGGAACTCATGATGTATACCCTCTATCACAGTTATTTTGCATATGAAAACAAATGGTTTTTGCAGCTATCTGGTATGTCCATGGGGAACTGTGCAGCACCCATGTACGCGAATATCTATATGCAAGAATTCGAAGTCACTAACATCCTTGAGAACCCCAACTGGAACAAGAACCTACAGTTATTTGTCAGATATATTGACGACCTCTTTTTATCTAGAAAGACACCAAAAACAATTTGGAACAAGCTCTCACTGAGCTAAACTCGAAAGATAACAGAATTCAACTTACATGGCAAATCAATGAGGACACAATCACTTTTCTAGATGTGCTAATCAAAAAGACTGATACTGGTTTTGAAACAGACATCTTTAGGAAAAAAACAGACCGTAATAATACGTTGCACTTCTCCAGTTTCCACCAGGGCTCACTCAAACGGCATTTACCTTTTTCTCAAATGTTACGTGCCAAACGTATTACATCTAACCATGATACATGTAAACAACAGATTAAAGAGATGGGCACAAGATTTGTAGAAAGAGGCTACCCACAGGAAACTATTAAAGAAGCTGAAAATCGTGTTTCCAAAATTACCAGAGAAAAAGCCTTAACTAGAACCACTAAACCGGAAGATACCAGAATGGTGCTAGTGTCCAAATTTTCTACACAAAGTAAGGCTTCTAAAACGATCATCCTAAAACATTGGCGGATTCTTACACTAGAACCTGAGTTTAATGATATATTCAAAGATCCTCCAATTTTTGCTTACTCTCGCAACAATAATCTCAAAGAGATTCTTTCTAGAGAACCTAAGAATAAAAGAGAGCCTAAAGGTACCGAGACGGGCTTAACTTTGGCGCAACTTCGGCGCGAAGTCGGCGCGCCCGCTGCGCTCGTCCGCTGCGCTTCCGCCAGGTCACCATCTTAAATAGCCCAAGGGGAGGGAACAACTAGCGCGCTGACCTGCGTCGACAGCGTGGCAGGCAGGAAGTGGTGTAGGGCGTGTTGCTCGCTAAATGACCCTCCGCTCGATCGGCACACAGCCGCGGCGGAACAGGGTCAGGAGCAAGAGAGGCAGCAGGTAAGTAAATTAAAACAGTTTTTTAAAAAATGCATCAAGTGTCACAATTCACACCATAGCAGAATTAACAATAAACATACACACGAAGAAGGCTAGCGCTAAGTGAAATTCAAGCAGCCTGACTCGCCGCTAATGTCACAGAGAGCGCGAAAGCCCACCCCCTAAAATAGCCTGGAGCATTGCAGCAACTAGCGCGCTGACCTGCGTCGACAGCGTGGCAGGCAGGAAGTGGTGTAGGGCGTGTTGCTCGCTAAATGACCCTCCGCTCGATCGGCACACAGCCGCGGCGGAACGGGGTCAGGAGCAAGAGAGGCAGCAGGTAAGTAAATTAAAACAGTTTTTTAAAAAATGCATCAAATGTCACAATTCACACCATAGCAGAATTAACAATAAACATACACACGAAGAAGGCTAGCGCCTAGTGAAATTCAAGCATCCTGACTCGCCGCTAATGTCACAGAGAGCGCGAAAGCCAACCCCCTAAAATAGCCTAGATGTCAGACATTACTTCACCCTGATTATAGATATTTGATCTAAAGTGTGAGTGTGGGGACTACTGATTCATCCAGTTGCTCAAACACTGCCTTGCTTACAGATGGTGTGCAGGAACTGGAGAAATTGGTGATGAGTCAGTATTGTTGGTTGTAAGGATCTCGCACTGGGTCCCACAACCTGGGATTGTCTCACCACAGTACTCATGAGTTGCTGTGACGGTTTCCCTCTTTAGAGATTGATAAAACAAGAGTTTGCACCATTTCTATTAGTAATCGCTTGAAAACCAGTAGAAACATCTATGCATAACCATCTATACTTTGGGACTGCATGTCGTGGCAGTTCTCTAGGGTGACTTCCTTGTATAAATGGTAGTCAGACCTTTTCTCACGTCCTCAATATTCAGGAAGTTGAAGCGGAAGTGCAGTATGCTTTCTTGTTGAAGCATCATGCTTATGGACAGAGGTTTTCTAGAGAGTATGCTAGAAGTATAAAAGCACTAATATTATTTTTTCCCGTTTATGAACCATGAGGAAGTAAAAGTCTTTTACAAGCTTCTAACTTAACAGACCTCATGTAATGTCTTGTTTGGGACATGCACACATATTGCAAATAGCTAAAAGAGAGCAAGGTGTTATTACTTTATTTTGATGTGAACATTTATTGCACATCTGCTAAACTATTTTATTAGATGTTGAGAGCTGAAGAAAGGAATGGATGTTGCAATAATATTTGCACAAGGATTGTGGTGCACTAAAAATGTACTGTCCGTAGAAAATTTCCAAGTAGTATTGCAGTTGAAGGATTAAAAATAAAACAGTTATTTTGCTTGGTGATAAAACCTCTGCAGAATAAAAAACTGTATGTGAACATGACTTTTTATGAAGAGTAGGATATAGATTTCATGAAGGTAATTTACATAAGAAAATGAAAACATGATCAGGAGTTTTTATCCAGTTAGAAAGAGTGTGTTAATTTGTTTGCTATGTGTATATATCACATTCTAGAATTTGCTGATCCTGTTCCTTCACTGTTTTTGCCAAAGTTTGGCCGGCCTTTAGGAGTACATTGATAAAAGCTATTAGGTCAACTGTAGCTGATAGTGGACCTTACCGAGCATCGTTCCCCTCCCAAGGTTATCGTTGAATTGAACCTTGACATTGGTAATGGATTCTATGACTTTGGTAATCTTAGACTCAAAGAGGGAGTGTAGGTCCTCGCACAGCTTTGGCAATGGGTCAGGGGTGTTAAGATTTACAAATTTCCCTGAACAAGTTCCTGAACAAGTTCGAAGATTCATTAATGCACTTATAACTCAAGGCTTTTTTGACACATTTTATCCACAGCATTTTCTGAGAATTTTTCATTTGATCACGTTTACTTCAGCCATTGAACCAGGCCTTTGACATTCTGATTGTCTTACATTCTCTAAGGTTCAGCTAACTCTCCATGGTAAGTTGTAACATGTGTTGAATAATTTTGTATCTGTTTTCACGCAGATATTCTTCAAGATAACTGACTAATTGTTTGTGTTTGAGATATTGCAACAAGGTATAGCGAAGATATTTTCTGGACTTGTTTCATCACAAGGTGACTCAGTAGACATCAGGACAGTATTAAACAGTTTTTTAAAAATATATATTTTTATTGTAGGCCAATATAGTCAATGTACATTTACAATGAGATCATTTAAACAGATAGAAGACAACGTGAGAGGGATCAAAGCATACTTTTTGTCACCCTACAGCTTTAGACATTACCAAAAATATATGACATATCAAAGCCAAAAACATACAACATAGTCAAAATCATTCTGAGAAAGAGGAAAGCAAAAAAATAAGTAAAAGTAGCGAGCAGAGAAAGAGATGACCATGACACATAAACATATAGGAGGAATCATGACTTATATCTAACAATTACATACAGTTATATTGTAAGCCGGGACATGCAAAGCACATGGGTTAGACAAAATAATATTTATTTCAAATACACAAGTAACGCCCCCCATATCCTAATGCCTAAGCTATGTTTCTGAAGTCCCTTCTGGGCATTAAGGCTATATTTTAGGTTACATATAGCATACAATCTGGCTCTCCACATTTCCAAGGATGGAGGCTCTTTCTCCCATCATAATAACGCTTTGCATAGTCTAGCCACCACCACAACTATAAATATAAAATACCTAAATTCATGCATGCTCTGTATGGCTACTTATTCTTCCAGTACTCCCTATATCATCCCTATAGATATAATCACAATCTGTATCCCTGTTACCTCTGTCAAAAAAGCCTCCATTTTATTTATCAATTGTCTCAGGCCTGGACATTCGAAAAACATGTAAAGACTATCAGCTTGGTCTGTCCCACAGCACGTACATTTACCCTCATTTAGGACCCCCACCGTGCAATTTTGTCAGGCGCATAATATAGATTAAATATGGTTTCATAATGTTGCGAGTTGAGACTAGAGGACACCAAAAGCTTATCTGCCAATACGATTGGTTCTTGTAGAATATTCCCTCCCTGATTTAGTCCACTTGAGATTCTGTATTTCAAGATCCTCCCCTTGTAGTTCAATAAGGCTCTGATATAGAATACCAATCCGCCTGTGCTTCCTGATTGCCTCCAACAGGTTACTTTTTTTAGCCAAGCTTGTTACATCTACTATGTTTTTTAAATAATCTAAAATTTGTAGATATTTAAAAAAAACATTTTAGGGGAGATCACATTCAGATACCAGTAAGGAATAGGTCTTAATATCAGTGCTGTTGATTAAGTCCCCCAGGGTCATAAGTCCATTCCGTCGCCATCTAGCCATGACAGTATCAGAAAAAATAAGGGGAGGTAGTGCTAGGGAGGAGGTGGGTGTATAAAAATTAAGTTTACCGATCTTTAAATATTTTCGAATCTGTAGCCATACTTTATAAGTAGCTTGGAGTACCTTAAATCGTTTTTTTTAAAATCATAACTGTGCTCTAAGTTTAGGAATACATTCGTCTCTGTTTTTTTAGCCCAACAGCATCTGAAAGATATTCAGTAACTCGTCTACCTTTCCCTCCCCTTCCCCAACCAACAGGATGTCCATTTATTGTAATAAATAACAATAATAAAACAAAAATTAGGAACAGCACACCCCCCTCGAGATCTTGGTACCTCATTGCTCACCGGGGCTTATCTTGCGCCCAAATAATAGCTACTACAAATAGATTGCAATTTCTGAAGTTGCTTCACCGTAAGTTCCAAGGGGACGCATCTAAAATAGTGCAGCACTTTAGGCAGAACATCAATTTTTAAAACATTACATCTGCCAACTATTGCTAGATGTAGGCCTTCTATTCTGTCCAGATTCTTTTTTATTTTTGCACCAGGGGTTCCCAGTTAGATAATACCGTCTTGTACAGGCATGCATTAATGCAAATCCCCAGATATGTAGCCTCTCCTGTAACCCTAGAGTCATTATTACATACTTGCTCAGTGCAGATTATTTGCTTTTTGTTATATATATATTTTTTTTGCAGAGTTTTATATAGCGCGAACTTGACCCGAACTGAATCAGGTATCAGAGCGCTTTACATAACGACCAGTTACGTTACTTGAGGACACACATTCATTTGTGTTAGGCACGGGGAGATTAAGTGATTTGCCCAGAATCACAGGGTGTTTGGCATCATTACCAAGACTCGAACCCAGATCCCCAGGTCCGAGGTCGAGTGCCTTAGCTGTTAGGCCAACTCCTTTCCTCTATTTAATTTAAATCCAGATCTTTCCCTGAATACAGCTGCTAATTGTTCAATCTCTTTCAAAGTTTTAAATGAATCTGGTGAGACAACTGCAATATCATCTGCGTATGCTAATATAGTAAACACCAACAGGGCATTTAACCTATTTCCTAATAAATAACAAAAAAGGATTAATATAATGGGCAAATAATAAAGGGGAGCGGGGACACACTTTGCAGGGGCCTCTTGATATTGTGAGAGAGTCAGACTCAAGTACCAGCGTGCATATTTTTGCTTTGGGTGATCTATACATAGTCTGGAGAGCTTGAATAAGCCCAGATCCAAAGCCTTGCCATGACATTGTTGCCCATAAAAACTCCCAGGAGACATGGTCACATGCTTTCTCTGCATTAAGTGGCACCCCTCTACATGGTTTTTTCCGTACATTAGCAGAGTTCAACATAGTGACTACCTTGCTAATGTAGTTGACCGTGATTCTTCCTGGAATAAAACCATGCTGACGGACAGAGGCAATAGGAGTTAACACCCGGGAGAGGCGTGTTGTCAAAATATTTGAATATATCTTCCCATCACAGTTTGAAAGCGAGATGGGTCTCTACGATCCCGGCAACATAGATGACGTATCTTTTTAAAAAAAAAATAACTATACTTACTTCATTCCATTACGCTGGAGTGTCCCCTTTCTCTGCCTCACAAATAACCGTAAGCATATCTAGTTGTAGCTCAGTTAGAAAAATCTTGTAATATTCAAGTGGAAGCTAATCGGGCCCGGCAGCTTTCCCTGTTGCTATCGATCCGACCGCATCCTCTAATTCGTCCAGGGTTATGGGTTCTTCTAAATGTGCCCTATCTACCACACTAAATCTCTTCCTATGATCTATCCTGATTCACATACTCCTCTGTAAATAATCCCTCATAGAAAACTCTAAAAACTTCTAGGATCTCTGCCGGTGTTTCTACAATTTCCCCAGTAACATCTTTAATTGCAGTTATTGCATCTTTTATCTCTCTGCTCCAGATTTTCATGGCCAGGCACTTTCCTTTCGTCTCCCCACACTCATAGCATTCCCTTCTAAATGTTTGATATTTACTAGCATTATCTTTAGCCCATTCTCCAGAACTATCCACCTTTTCCCTCACAGTGTGCATTAATGCATATTCCGCTTGTTTAAGGTTGTCGTACAGTCCCTTAATAAGCTGTCTCTGCTGGTTTTTTTTTAAACTTTATTTTTAATTTTTTTGATTAAAAAACAAAACATACAATTGGAAACAGGAGTCGGTAATGCATGAGGTATCATACAATTGGAAAAATGAGTCGTTATTGCATGAGGTATGTCTAATTGCGGGGAGCAAGTTACATCAATGTGCAGTAAATATTGCAGCTGACTCTTCAATGAGAGACACGGAGTTACATCAACATCACAGACATGTAAATACATAGGTCAAATCTTGCACAATCTTAACCATCAGGTATAGGCTAGGTAACCCAGTAACTAATGACTTGGTTCTGTCCTGCTGTGTGAAAGATCTAGGGTTACCCCATCTGGGTCTAGATCTAGCTTGTGATATTTCATCTATGGTGTCAAAGTTTTTCGGAATTTACGTGGGCAGCCCCTCGCTTTGTAAATCAGCTTCTCTGCAACCATATAGAGATCCATATTAGACTTCCATTCCGTGAGTGTGGGAAGTTGTTAAGCCCTCCAAAATACTTAGTTATGTCTCTCTTGGCCACTACTAACCCAAGATTGGCCAGCAAGAGCCTGTGTCGCTGCAGGTCGATCTCTGTGATGATACCTTGTAGCAGGAATTTCGCATCTGGCCCTAGTTGGGCTCCCAATATTTTGCTCAATTCTCCCAGGAACGTGTGCCAGTAGATTTGAATGTGTCTGCACTCCCAGAGGGTGGGAATGTACGTGCCGTGCTCCACACAACATCTTAGACAGGTTGGGTCCTCCATCCTCCCCATCTTTTGTAAATGTGCCTTGTCAAAGTAACATCTGTGAAAGATCTTATATTGTATGAGGGTAATCTTAGTTTGATCGCTACTTCGTACGGGTGCATGAGGGCCGCCTCCAAATCAATATCTTCCAGTGGGCCGGTGGTGAGTCCCCATTTGGCAGGTTGTGAACCAAGGTTGTCAGGCATGTTGTTGATTTGTGTCTTGTATGTCAGGGATATCACCTGGATCGGGATCTCTTCCTGTAGTAGCCTACCTTCTAAGGGTCCATAATCTGGTAGCGTCACACCGTCCATCCCTTCAGCGTGCCAGGCATTTTTAAGTCTAAGATATGCATAGGCTTGGGAGCTATGAATTTGAAGTTTCGACTGAAGGGAAGAAAGGGAGGCCAAAGAGCCCCCTCCAACAGATCTCCTATTTTAGAGATGCCTATGAGGTCCCATTTCCCAAAACCTCTCAATTTTCTTATCTCAGTCAGTCTAGCACCCACCCATAGGGGGGTCTCCCGCATAGGTTTCCCCTGCCATTTCATCGGTTTTTCTGCACTCTTCCAGGTCGCTAATACGCGTTGGGTAGTTGGGAGGAGTCGTGTACTCCCGTCAACCCCGTATATGCAGTGTAATTGGGTGCATTTATGAAATTGCAGCCTTTCAAGTTTATATGTCGGGTGACCACTTGCCATGTGATTCCATTTGTTAATGACTATGAGGTGGGCCGCTCTATCGTAAGCTCTGATATCTGGTAAGGCCAAACCTCCGTTATACTGGTTTCGTTGTAGGGTCTGCAGTGCTATTCATGGGTGGGCTCCGTCCCATAGAAGGAGACGTAGTTCACTGTTAATGGAAGCAAAAATGGCGCCTGGTAGATTGTGATATGTATTTTGCAGAACATAATTCAGTTGAGGGAGTGTTACCATTTATACATGGCGGCCCTCCCCTTGATGGTCGGAGGGAGTTTCCTCCATCTCTTCACATCCGTCTGGAAGTTCAGCAATACCCGCCTAATGTTACGATCCAGTTGGACCACAGGGTCAGTGGTAATGTAGAGCCCTAAATAGAGGAAGTCCTCCTTGGATAGCCGCAAGCAGCTTGGGTAGGTATGGGGCTCTGTTTCCCCACTCAATGGATGGAGGGTGGATTTATTCCAGTTGATCTTGTAGCCGGCTTAGCTGCCACATTCTTCAAATATGTGCAGTATTCGGGGGAGTGTCTTGGCTGGGTGTGTGACATAGAGCAGAATATCATCTGCATATAATGATATGCGTTCTTCCTCTAAAAGACATGATTTGTCGAGGAAGCCACCTAGCCTTGGGTGGGTTCTAACCACACAGGCCAGCCACTCTAATATGAGGGCAAACAGTAGTGGGGATAGGGGGCATCCCTGCCTGGTGCCACATTGTATCGGCCAGCTGGTGGAAAGAGTGCCGTTTACTCGAACCCTCGCTTCAGGGGTGTTATATAACAACTGCAAAACAACAGTTTATGGACAGAATCCAGAACAATGTCATACATTCACCCCAGTACAGAGATCTGGGCCTAAATCCATCGTTTTTTTGCTCACCACACCACCCCAGTTCAGACATGGCCATATGCAAATCAGCCTTGACCCTGTGCCTCATGGGAACAGTCCGGCCCTAACTGCCAAGCCATGTCTTTCCTGGACCGGAATCAAGCATCCTAGGACCGGTTTCTGGCTATCAGCCGTCTTCAGCCAGGATAGCTTGACTCCAGTGGTGTGGAGAGCATGGGACTCACGTCTGAGCATACCCATCCCACTCGGGGTGACAAATGCAAAACAACAGTTGATGGACAGAATGCAGAACAATGTCATACATTCACCCCAGTACAGAGATCTGGGCCTAAATCCATCTTTTGTTTGCTCACCACACCACCCCAGTTCAGACATGGCCATATGCAAATCAGCCTTGACCCTGTGCCTCATGGGAACAGTCCAGCCCGAACTGCCAAGCCATGTCTTTCCTGGACCGGAATCAAGCATCCTAGGACCGGTTTCTGGCTATCAGCCGTCTTCAGCCAGGATAGCTTGACTCCAGTGGTGTGGAGAGCATGGGACTCACGTCTGAGCATACCCATCCCACTCGGGTGACAAATGCAAAACAACAGTTAATGGACAGAATGCAGAACAATGTCACACATTCACACCCAGTACAGAGATCTGGGCCTGAATCCATCGTTTTTTTGCTCACCACACCACCCCAGTTCAGACATGTCCATATGCAAATCAGCCTTGACCCGGTGCCTCATGGGAACAGTCCAGCCCGAACTGCCAAGCCATGTCTTTCCTGGACCGGAATTAAGCATCCTAGGACCGGTTTCTGGCTATCAGCTGTCTTCAGCCAGGATAGCTTGACTCCAGTGGTGTGGAGAGCATGGGACTCACGTCTGAGCATACCCATCCCACTAGGGGTGACAAATGCAAAACAACAGTTGATGGACAGAATGCAGAACAATGTCATACATTCACCCCAGTACAGAGATCTGGGCCTAAATCCATAGTTTTTTTGCTCACCACACCACCCCAGTTCAGGCATGGCCATATGCAAATCAGCCTTGACCCTGTGCCTCATGGGAACAGTCCAGCCCGAACTGCCGAGCCATGTCTTTCCAGGACCGGAATCAAGCATCCTACAACCGGTTTCTGGCTATCAACCGTCTCCAGCCAGGATAGCTTGACTCCAGTGGTGTGGAGAGCATGGGACTCGCGTCTGAGCATACCCATCCCACTCAGGGTGACAAATGCAAAACAACAATTGATGGACAGAATGCAGAACAATGTCATACATTCACCCCAGTACAGAGATATGGGCCTAAATCCATCTTTTTTTGGCTCACCACACCACCCCAGTTCAGACATGGCCATATGCAAATCAGCCTTGACCCTGTGCCTTATGGGAACAGTCCAGCCCGAACTGCCAAGCCATGTCTTTCCTGGACCGGAATCAAGCATCCTAGGACCGGATTCTGGCTATCAGCAGTTTTCAGGCAGGATAGCTTGACTCGAGTGGTGTGGAGAGCATGGGACTCACGTCTGAGCATACCCATCCCACTCGGGGTGACAGATGCAAAACAACAGTTGATGGACAAAATGCAGAACAATGTCATACATTCACCCCAGTACAGAGATCTGGGCCTAAGTCCATCACGTCTGAGCATACCCATCCCATCTGCATTTTGTCCATCACCTGTTGTTTTTGCCTTTGTCGCCCCAAATGGGATGGGTATGCTCAGACGTGAGTCACATGCTCTCCACACCACTGGAGTCAAGCTATCCAGGCTGATGACGACTGATAGCCGGAAACCGGTCCTTGGATACTTGATTCCGGTCCAGGAAAGACATGGCTTGGCTGTTCGGGCTGGACTGTTCCCATGAGGCACAGGGTCAAGGCTGATTTGCATATGGCCATGTCTGACCTGGGGTGGTGTGGAGTGCAAAAAAACGATGGATTTAGGCCCAGATCTCTGTACTGGGGTGAATGTATGACAATGTTCTGCATTCTGTCCATCACCTGTTGTTTTTGGTATTATGTAAGAACACCAACCATTCTCAGAAGACCGGGCCAAAGCCCATTTTTTCCAGAGTGCATCAAGCGGGAGAAGCAAATGGGGGCTATCCCGACCTTTTTCCGTGTCCATCCAATTAGCTAGACGGCGCAGGTTGAAACGTGTGGCGTGCTTCGGCATGAAGCCAGATTGGTCTCTGTGTAGCAGAGGGAGGATCACAGTCAAGAGACGTCTTGCAAGGATTGTGGCCAGGATCTTCGTTTCAATGTTAAGAAGGGATATGGGGCGATAGGACTCACATTGCTCTGGGGGATTCCCTTTCTTGTGGATGACCACCACCGTAGCTAGACGGAGGTCTCGCGGGGGAATTGCCTGTTCCTTCGATTCCTGGAACATCTTGAGAAGATGTGACGCTAACAGTGCACTATTAATTTTAAAAAAATCACCTGGAAGGCCATTAGGATCCACCGTCTTGCCCGCCTTTTGTCGATCAAGGGCCCGGGTCACTTCCGCCAGTGTCAGATTCCCTTCTAGACTGTCCCTATTGTCCTGGGTGAGTGATGGTAGGTCAATACCATTGTATGCAGGTATTGACGTATCCGTAAGTCCTCCATCTGGGTGTGGGCTGTGTATAACGTTGTGTAGTATCGCGCAAAGGGTCCCTCTATAACCCAAAGGAGTAGTGTGGGTGACATCATGTTCCCTAATAGACAGTACTCAACTCAATTTCTCTCCGTCCCAACCATGCTAGCATCTTCCCTGCTCTATACCCAGTTTCGTAAAGTCTCTGCTGGGTTGCTAGTTGTTGTGTTCTCACCTCGTTGGTCGCAAGTGCTAAGTATTCCCACTTGGTTATGTCAATTTGGCATAAAGTGTGTTCAGTCAATGTGACGGGGTTGGTCCCCTCTAGTTCTAGGAGTGTATTTTCTAGTTCTTAGATCTCCTGGGTTTCACATTTCTTTTTGTGAGCTAGTATGTTCTGTGCCCTATCATGTAGTACCGTTTTGTAACCCTCCCATAAAGTGACCGCTGACGGGACCAATCCCTCTTTCTCACTGAAATAGAGCTCAGAGTCTACCTGGAGCTCCTCGGTGATTGTCTTGTCCTGCAATGCCAATGCGTTCAGGCTCCACTATGGTATTTGATGCCCGCCCCCGCCACCCACCTCCATTAGTAGGGGAGAATGGTCAGATATTCCCCAAGCCAGATAATTTATAGTATCTACGTGATGCACTTCCCCCGCTGGGGCGAAAAGATAGTCCAAGGGTGAGAACACCCTGTAGGCCCCAGAGAAATAAGAGTATGTCTGCTGATGTGGGTGGTGTCACCACCACAAATCGGACAGTCCTAGGGTATCTAGAAAGCTGGCCAAAGGTGTGGTCTCAGGGGCTTGCCTTCAAGTGTGGGTGCGATCCAGGAGGGATCAAGTACATCGTTAAAGTCTCCCCCCAGTATGTGTATAGCTGGGCCAGATTGTAAAAGGAGCATGGTTAGGTTATCCAACGTGCATTGTTGGAGCCATGGGGGTGCATAAACACTAATGAGCAGGAACGTCTTACGTTTCCAACTCCTGGTACTGCCACGTATGTCCCCTCTGTATCCACCCATTGTTGTGTGACATGAAAGGGAGGAGATTTTCTAATAAGTATTGCCACCCCTTGTGAGCCTTTGGTAAATCCCATGTGAGCCAGAGT
The DNA here is from genome assembly GCF_964261635.1 of Lissotriton helveticus. Taxonomy (NCBI): domain Eukaryota; kingdom Metazoa; phylum Chordata; class Amphibia; order Caudata; family Salamandridae; genus Lissotriton; species Lissotriton helveticus. The sequence goes on from NC_136071.1 coordinate 263,828,056, forward strand.
GGTGTAATATCCCCATCCAAGGAACGAGCAACTCGATCCCAACAGGTGCGTTTCCTAAAGGAATACAATATCAGGTTTATGCCTCTTAAGATATCGGGTTACCAACCCCCTCTTCACTTTATTACCTAAGCCATTGACGTTCCATGTCATTACTGCATATCTATCGTCTGCCATAGTAACTCAACCTTGGAGAGGTATTACTGAACCTAGGTTTGATTGAAATATGGGAAGATCCCATAAATGCTAGGTTCCCTTCCAAAAAAGTCCTAAAAATCATGTATTGGGAGGCAGTTGCCTCGAAAACCTTTAGGAATGCTGCCCCACTTTCATTGACCGGTACCTTTTTGGTGTTCAAAGATCGGTCCAGTTTTGAAGATTTTTGGGATTTCATTACATGACCCCTAGACCGCAAGCTTTATTTTCAACTCAGAATTGGAAGCCTACCGGTCAGAGCGTTTACCAATCGTTGGTCTAGTGGAGATAAGGTCGACTGCTCAGGTTGCCTGGCCCCAAAGGAAACTGTTGACCATTTACTTTTTGTTTGCCCTGTGTATGCAGCACCTCGCAGGGTATGGCTAACTCCCATGTGTAAAACACTGGGTACTAGGAGTGGTTTGGTGGCTGCTAGAATAATTTGTACCTGTACTGACCAATCTGTGTCCATTGTTGTGGCAAAGTTTTTAGGATGGGCTTGGACAATAAGAAGCAAATTGCTGTAAGGGTGCTCCCTCCTATAGACTAAATAATATATGTCTGGACTCAGTGTATGCACTTTAGTTCCCTTGAAGAACATTGTATATATATATATTTAAGTGAATTAATTATTTGAATTCAATTTTAACTTTATTTATTGTCTTATTCCTCAATGAACTGTATTTGTTTTATATGCTTTTATGACAATTGTTGAATAAAGCTTGTTTGACTTGACTTGAACTCAACCTTTGCGTCTTCCCCAGTGTCATTTCTCATCGGAAGCCTGCCCCACCCACCCCTTCCTTCACCTGCTCCAGCATTATGATCAAGACCTTGAATCAAATGATCTCCAATCCAATCAAACAACCCCAATACATCACTCAGAACAATACCCCAACAATCTTCAGACACCCCCCACCCCACAGCTCATCAACATGACAACTTTGGTACGGGTAATCTGTTAAGAGGTCGGTTACCCCCCTTCCTCCCCACAAACCTAACTACACAATACTAAAACAATAACCTCACATAAGGTGCTTTCTCTGCTCAGTTCTAAGTCTGTAGGTGACCACTAAGCCTTGGGAAAGTCTTACTGTCTGGTGGTGGCCAAGCGTCTCTGCTGTTTTCAGCATATAATCCAAAGCTCAAAATTCCCCTCTGAGTGCGGCCTTTAAAGCATCCCACATAATATCACTGCTATTGGAGTTCCGATTTATGGCGAAAAATTGTTTTAGCTGCCATCGTATATAACTAATAAACTGGTCATTTAACAGTAGCTTTCGATCAAAAGAAAAGGCCCCCCGAGCTTGAACCAGTCTTTTCATTTTAATCTTTAGTAGTAGTGGATTATGATCCTAGGTCATTCTTGGAAAAATCTGTATTTGTGCTTCAGATAGGAATGTTTTAGTGACCAATAAGTAGTCAAGCCTTGATAACTTCTGATGTGGACAAGAGAAGTGTGTGTATCCAGGATCTGATTTATTTAATCTGGGCCAAGCATCATGCAACCCATGCTGATATATGAGTTGCTGTAGAGCCTTATAAATCTTGGGTTTTCAACCATAATATTTTTTTCCAAAGGGGCCCTGGGTGGTTTCTTCTAGCTGAATGTTAGGATCCCCACACAGTATCAGGGGGGATGCCCAAGAACCTAATTCTATGTTCAGATGATCTAGTATATGAGGTTCTTCGTGATTTGATCCATATACAGTGTGAATTGTGAACTTTTTATCAGTGACAACGCATTAAACAATTATCCAATGCCCATATTTGTCCAAAAGGCATTTCCCGACCATTAAATTACTTCTTTTTGCCAAGATGGCCACCCCTCAAGTTGTAGTCCCTTGTGAAGTACAAGCCAGTAACTCATACCCTAACTCTGTAAGCACCTTATCCTTGATCCAGAGGATATGGATCTCTTGAAGACAGATCACATCTGGGGATATACTTTAAATTTCTTGCGCTACCTTTGCCACTTAGCCTTCTCGTTAAGACCCCGAACATTAAATGGATTGCAGGGGGAGGGCAAGATGGCGGCCGCTTTGGAGGTCGTTAGCGGCACTAGCAGGCAGTGGTCCAATTGCATCTATATGACCTGATTAGGAGAGAACTCCACCTCGCTAGGTTCTGTTTATGCTGCGCCCCCGGATCGAATGCTGCTTTCTCGTAGGTGCTTCCGGCCTCAACACCTCGGAGCGGTCTCTTTCCTAGTTTGACAGTGCGTGGAGAATTACCTGCAGCATCTGGTGTATCGGCTTGCAGGTGAAGATTGCGGAATGGCCCGATGGTCGCGATGAGCGGGGCTCACTCCAAGGCAGCTGCGGTAGCAGCCGCCCGCAAGGCACGGGGCGAGGCTGTGTCCGCACTCACTGTGGACTCTGTCCCAGGGGAAAGCTCCCCTGGACGCCTGCAACAATCGCGTCTGCCTGACCCGCCAAGGAGAGGAAAAGGTGGTGTTTCTGTCAGAGGAGCCGTAAAGAACAAGACGACGGGTCCTTCTGTGGTGGAGCTGATGCAGCGAGTAAGTGAGCCGGCTGCTAATGGAATTACAGATGCTGAGATCGAAGTCCTGGAAGACAGTGAAAATAGCGCGGTAGAAAGAGTGGAGATAAGGTGGTGAGTCCGGTAATCTCTGGAGCAGTGTCTGAAGTGATTCAAGTGGTTCAGGATGGAGTAAACCCGGCGGGCTTGGGTCTGATTTCTGCTGCTGAGGGAAACAAGGGATGCGCGGCATTGCTTGAACCAAGTGCTGCAACTGATTTAGCTCTGAATAATGAACCCACGGTTAGCCCCGCTGAGGACTCTGGCAACAAAGACAGTAAGGGGAACAGGGGTAAGGGAGACGGGACATTTAACAAGCAAATGCTCGGCTCAACGAGGCCCTCAGAAGTGCAAAACGCTGAGACGCAGACTGGCAGGCAGTGTACAACTGCTGTAATAGAAAACAACACTTCTATGGGAGATAAACATAGTCTGGAAGCTGAGAAAGAGCCTAGCGACTGCTTTTTTCTGTGTCAGATGGTCAGAGTGGTCAGATGATATTTTGAGCACCTTGCAGGGGGCTAGCAGTCTGGAGTCAGATCCAGAGGACAGCGAGGAGGATCACCTCTTAACAACCAAAAAGTCTTCAGGGCAAATGGCATGAAAAATAGAGGAAGAAAAGATCTCTCATGGGATTATTCGTCTGCCATCTCACTCTCAGGGACATCTGCAAAAAAAACTCCAGTGCTAATGGATGATGCTCCCCCTACGCTAGGGATTTTACACCAGGCTATCCTTGCTCACAGGGAGGAAACCCATCAAGATAGCCGGAAAACTTTGGCAGGGATGAGGAAAATGCGGGGGGTAGTGAGGAAGTTATTTAAAGCATTTTCCAATATGGGAGAAAGAGTGGCAAATTTGGAAGAAAGAATGATGGTCACAGAAGCCGATGTGGCTAATGCTGTAACTCTGGTGGAGGCCCATGATGCCCAGAACAAAGATATACAATGGAAGTTAGAAGAGTCTGAAAACAGACAAAGAAGGAATAATCTAAGAGTTCTGTGGGTTCAAGAAGGCCTTGAAGGGTCCGACACTAGGAGCTACATAGTCAACCTTTTTACGGCAGCGTTCCCGGAACTTTCCGAGTGGAAGTGGGCATCTGAGATCCAAAGAACGCATCGTATCCCCTTCAAACTGCGAGCACCGGCGAAGGAGGGTGATAGACCTCGGGCTATATTGGTTTTCTTTCGAAAACTTCCTCCTGCGGCAGTCTATTTCGGATAAAGCTAGGCCAGATGCGAGAAGATCAAGCGGGGTTTCATTTTTTGTAAGGCCCGACTTTTGCCATATAATGGTAGAAAGGCGTTGGAGGTTAAGGCAGCTGCTGAAACCTTTTCAGGACAAAAAGATCCAGGCATATCTGGTGAATCCGGCACAACTAAAGATCATTAACCAGGGAACCACACGTTATTTCTCATCAGAGATAAAGGCAAAGGAGTACTTGGACTCCCTGGACAAATAACCTGTTCGATTCATGATATTGTTGGCGGGGTGAGGCGAAGGGGGTGGCCTAGTTGATCATTGGTTGTTATGAAGGAAAGAGGGGGAGGGGCCCTGGGTTAGGAAGTGGGGAAAGGAAGTTTTGCATTTTTTTAGAAGATGGGTTTGCTTTGGGAAATTGTTTCTTTCTTCTAGGTCTCTCTAAGGGGTTATTGTAATTTAGGTTTGGTTGTGTTTATAGGATCCACTGCTTTCTAGTACTGCGCACATCACATGCACCGACCAAGGTCTGAGCGCCCTGATGGGGGGTAGGCAGATCTAAACTGGAGGCGGGTGGGGGGGAGGGTGGTCACAAAGGGAGGGAGGGCGGTAGGAGAGGGGGGAGGTGGTGGTGGGGACTTCACAGGGCGGGGTGGGATAAGGGGGGAAGAAAGTTAGATTGTATCTGGTGCATTGTCTTTTTTATTCTTATTTATGTATTGCTTGTAATTATCTCGTCTGTACTCAGGGATTGGTTAGAAGTTCTATGTCAAAGGAACGATGAGGAAACTTAAGATATGTTCGTTAAATATAGGGGGTTGAATGACTGGAATAAAAGGCAAAAATATGGGCATTTTGTGAGTTCAAATTACTTGGATGTGATATGTATTCAGGAAACTCACCTGCCCTGGACTAAAAAACATATGTTAAATGTTAAGGGCTTTGAGTTATTGGTGTGTTCTACCTACGCAGACGTCCACTGTTAGAGGGGTGGCAATTCTGGCCAAAACTAGCTTGGGTGGCTCTAATCGCTCTCTGGCAGATACTCTGGGTAGGTGGGCAATTGTGGAACTGGAGGTAGGGATACCATTGTGTACAATTTATGGCTCCAACCAGGATGAACCTGATGTATTTGATACACCAGAGGTAGAGTTACTGAACTGGCCATGTCCCCTCATAGTTTGCGGGGATTTTAATATATCTGCAAATTTTACAGGTGGTAATATTAATCTGATTTACGTTGGCCGGAACCCTAAGGTTTTTAGAGCCTTGTCCATTTATATCAGTTCACACAGTTTAATGTATGTGTGGGGGTATAAGGAACCCCTTAATCCAGGCTATACCTATTTTTCCTGCCCCTTCAAGAAATACACCAAATTGGATTATATTTTTATATCATCTTCTGAGGCAGGAAGAGTAGGAATCACTAAATTGCCAAAGGTAATTTCCGACCACAGTCCATTAATTCTAGTCGTTGACAGTGATAAGGTTATTAAATCCTGACTATAGAAGGACTTTTGAGAGGAGACTGCTTCTGGATCCTAAATTTGTGGAACACCTGAAGAGCTGGGCACAAAGTTATTTTGACATAAATAGGTATAGCTTCTCCCGAAATTGTGTGTGGGATTCTTTTAAGGCGGCATTAAGAGGGGAGTCTATTAGCTTCTCTGCTGGCCGGAGGAAAGAAGCTCGAAAGGAGCACGAGAAACTGTTGGCTCCGTTAGTACAGGCAGAGGAACAACATATGAGGGACATTTCAGGAGGGAAAGAGGCTAATGATAGCTTGCATAATATACTGGCTTTCAAGGTGGAAGTTTATAAGTCTGTAGCTCAGAGAAGTGCTGACGATTATCAGATACATAGGGGAAGGTTGTATGAGACGGGAGAGCAGGCGGGTAAGCTCCTAGCGTTAAGGATTAGACAGGGTTTTAGTAGAAATACAATACTGAAAATTCATGACGGCAATCAGGAGTATACGGAGCCAGAAGATATTAGAAAGGTTTTTAAGAACTTCTACCAAAAGTTATATCAAGAAGAGGACAGGGAAGAGTTTGCCAGTTTAGCATTCGAAGATTTTGGTCATATTTTCGCTGCAAGTAAAGGCCAGAGGACCAGATAATATTCCACTTGAAGTATATAAATGCCAATAGCTCCCTTATTGCTGGATTTATTTAGTGGCATAATCTGCTCAGGTGAAGTTCCGGACTCTTGGAAAGAGACGAATATTGTTGTTTTCCACAAGAAGGGCAAACCTAAGGAAGATCCCGGGTCGTACCATCCAATATCCCTCATAAATGCGTACACTAAAATCTACGCGAAGCTTTTGGCTAATAGGCTGGGAAGGGTCATTGGTGGTCTGGTTTCTACGTGGCAGCATGGGTTTATCCCAGGTCGAGGAACAACGGACCATATAAGACGGGCCATCACGTTGTTTGATGGGCAAGCTGTCACGGGGGCCCGGATCGCCATGATCCTTCTGGATGCTGAAAAAGCCTTTGATCGCGTCACATGGAAGTATTTGTGTGGGATATTGGAACGGAGGGACTTTGGCCCAAAAATAATAAAGGCTATTAAAGCCATGTATGCTGATCCCTGTGCCAGAATTCAGCTAATGGGTGGTGGGTCGGATGAAATATATATCTCCCAGGGGACACGTCAAGGATGCCCCTGCTCACCAATTTTATTCGCCCTTTATATCGATCCATTAGTACAAAAGATATTAGGGTGTGAGGGCATTAAACCAGTGGTGCGTAACGGATCCGAAACTAAGCTGTTGGCATATGCTGATGATCTGGCAATTACAACTACTGAACCGGATACTGCCATGTCTGCCCTAATAGAAATAACTTTGGAGTTTGGTCGGTGCTCGGGGCATCTGCTTAATGAGAACAAGACCCAGATAATCTGCTTAAACAATATTATAAAGCTGGATGGAAGATATACTGATTCAGCAATTTATCTTGGGGTCAGGATCAGCCCTGTAATGGAGTCTATATTTAAAGAAAATGTTGGGCCCCTGTTAACTCAATGTCAAAGGAGTTAAAAAGGATAGACTCCATACAGTTGTCTATAATAGGGAGAGACAACGTGTTAAAAATGACCATGCTTCTAAAAGTATTATATCTTTTTCGTTCGATCCCGCTACTGGTGGAAGAGAGCATGTTAAAATCTATCGAATCAGTGTTTATAAACTTCATATGGAAGTATGGGAAACAAGATGAATCTTTGAAATTCCTGTCTTCACCGCAAGAGAGAGGAGGACTAGCGATTCCGAATATTCGATTTTATCTTGTGGCATGTCTCTTCAGTCAAATGGCGATACTTTTAGACAGTGCCACGAATATGTCGGACAGCTTATTTGTGAATGTCTATCCCCCATCTATCTTTGAACTATTATTAGGGAGGGAAGCAGTGGGGCTCCTATTGCGTAAAACGGATAGACAATATTATAACAAAAAAAGGTATAAAATATTGGATAGTGTGTGGAGGGTTTGGATAGTGGTTCAGAAATCATTGGGAATACCGAAGTATACCTATTACACACCACTCTGGAACTCAAATCTCTTTACGTATCTGAGTAGCGATAGGCTGTGGATATCTTGGGAGTCTCAAGGAATTAGAAGAATAGAGGATCTTTGGGAGGGGACTGCCCCGTTGAGCTTCGAAGATGTGCAGCGGAAATTTGGAATTGCATTGAATCAAGGCTTTAAGTTTGTACACATTTCTCAAACCCTAGCAATTATTAGGTCTCAGATTAGTCCAGGAGGTAAAATTAATATTTTTGAGTATGTTTTGGCTGGGGGTACGAAGATTGGTATGATTTATAAGGCTTTGCTCTCTACAATTCAAGATGATATAGATAAGGTTGAGGCCTCTTGGATGGTATAACTAGGGGATTCAGATGTGGCTCTGGATAAAGCGCTGCAGCTGGCAGGTAATTTGTTTCGCTCCACGTATCTTAGAGCGCAACATTATATAATTTATCATTTACCCCAACCAAGCTTTTTGAGTGGGGAAAAAGGGATGACGATAAATGTCCGAGGTGTTCCCAGGGACCTGCAAATTTGGGGCATATGTTTTATAATTGTATGTAGTACTTTAAATATGATCTGTGCTGTGATTGAAAAATTCTGGGAGGGGTGCTAGGTGCTAAAATCGTCCTATCCCCTGTCCTGATGATATTGGGAACAGATTCCAATTTGATGTGGATGAATTTATCCCGAGTTTATGGCGCTTAGTTAGTTATGGTCAGTATCACTTTCTTGCTATTTTATTTCGCGGGTGCTTAGGATCAAGGTAGTCATCCACCACCTTATTAAATTAGATCAAACGATCCCAAAAATGTAAACAGGAGCCTAGCACACCACAATACATATCTAAGCATGTAACCAATAAATTTCAATACAACAAGCACATTTCAACAACATGAATTCTTTTAATGTTCTTTAAGATGTTCCAGCTTTAGCCGACACGTGTTTCGTCGTTCGGGATAATTACCCACAACTTCCTCAGGGCTTAATGGTATGATCGAGAGCGCTATCCACCTCCTGGCTGTTGTCGAAATGTCCATTGTCCCACATCAAATAGGCAGCTCCTCCCAAACAGTCACAATGTACACTGTCATGCAGTCTGTATGTAAACATGTACAATGCATCAACATATATGTGAACACAATGTTGAACTGCATCTCGCTTTCACATTACAGAGGGAAAACCAACACCTCCCACCAGAGCAGGCCAAACCTCTCTTCTCTGATGACGAAGAGGACCACCACACCTTTGACCCGACGCCCTCCAACAACTCGTGGACAGCCTCCGCACCCCACCTTCAGGAGCAGGGCAGCCCAGCTGCATCGAGGAGACCCCACCCCCTGCACAGACCACACAGCAGGCGGCACCCACCACCACACCCGGGATGCATGCATTGTACATGTTTACATACAGACTGCATGACAGTGTACATTGTGACTGTTTGGGAGGAGCTGCCTATTTGATGTGGGACAATGGACATTTCGACAACATCACAGATGTGTGTTTGTAGTTGTACATCATCATCTCACATTTCCCTGCAATGCCAAATGTGATTGGCCAGTTTCTACACACAAGTGGCACCAGTTGTGTCCTCTGTTCTGTTGTGGACGTGTTGCGGTTTGTACCGCATTGTTGTCAATGTTGATGTGCTCTGCATGTTATGTGTGTTTGCTGCATTTTGGGAGAGACGCCACTGCAGCTCCTATTTTGCTACCTCTTATCCCTTTCATGCGATGTGCCTTTGACTTCTGTGCTTATACAGTGCTGAGATGTTGCATACTTGGGTACATTGGTCTCTTGGTGGGAGTTGGGGGTCTGGGGCATGGTTTGTTTGCAGATGTGCTATACTTAATTGTCCATGTATGTCATTGTGCCCATCTCCCCCCATCCCCCCAGTCCCTGGTCACATGAAACAGCAGAGGATGAAGATGCAGATGAATGTGCATTTGTGGTAAGAAGGATGCAGTAGAATTCCTCTCTGTCATATGGCCAGTTTCTGCTTTGTTCTGCCCTCTGCATCATCACCTTCCACTCTCCCCCGATACACTCTGCATCACTCACCTTGAACCTCAACATGGACTGCCATATTCTCTATGGTCACCAATGACACAGCATTCAGACTGCGGACTGTACTCTTCCTCTTCCGATGAACTTGTCATTCCCTAAATGACTCTGCTGGCCCTCCACAGGCTAACAATGTAAAGTGGGGTGTGCATGGCCCTGTACTGCTCCAGCTACAACACTCCACTGAATGTGCATTAACCAATCATATTCACACAGATGAGTAATGTGTATTACCTTTCAAGTGTGGAATTATGGATGAATGTAGGGTCAGTGATTCCCCCTTGCTCATGTTGTCGGACTTGGGTCACAGGGTGACACATTGCCGATTGCGGTCCGGGTGGCGCCGACACTACAACAGAGACACACCCATTAGTTACTTCCTTGTCCAGCCCAGGACGGAACCATGCCCAGAGCCCTGGAGTCACTGTTCACACCCTTACACTGGACTGGCATACGCCAGGCCAGTCCACTCCGCTTATGCTCACAGAGGCGGACGACAACGCTACATGTTCCAGGTCTTCCCTGTAGTGATCTGCTGCTCACAGGTCTAGCTGTCAGCATGCCACAGCCACTCCCTCATGGCTGGTTTACACCCACACCACACCAATCCAGCACACACATCACAGGACATGTGACCCTGCCAATAAAAAGGGCCGGGCGCAATTGCTGGATGCCATTTCCACTCTCTATCTGGGTGTATCCGTGTGGTTATTATTTATCCATGAGAGCCTAGAGCCCTATAACATCACATTCCCCAGTGCCGGAGGTGACATGATGGCATCTGCACCACAAGACTCAATCGTAAAGGGTCCATGACTTGTGAGGCACAGACTTGGTGGCACCGGCTACACGGTGGCCGGCACATGCACACCGCCACGGGATGGTGACTTGCGGTGCACTGAGGTAGGGGCACCTAAAGAGCTGAGCGGGTGTGCAGCCTGTGATGATGCCCCGTCCTGGCGGTCTGGACTGGTAAGGATTTGTGTGAGCCCTGCTGGACCGCAGTGTAGGCCTGAGCCAGTGGGCAGTGTGGGCCTACCGCCACATGGCGTTGCCTCGTTGGTCACAGAGTTAGTGGAGCCTAAAGGGCTGAGCAGGGGTGCAGCTTGCAATGATGCAGGGTGCACTGATATGATCTCTGTCATTGCGAAATCATGACCCAGAATCAAGTGTGTGACCTGGTGGCCCACGGAGTGGTGCTGCTTGATGTGGAGGCTGCCATGGTGGTGGGCCCCATGCTTGAATCTTGCACCGGCAAGTGGTGGGCCCTCTTGGAGACATGCCGGTGGCGGAAGGTGAGCAGTGAGGCTTGGGTGCGCAAGGGTGGGCAGTCACCGCTGGGCAGCGAGAGGGGCTGGGGTGCAGCAGCCTATGTGCGCGGGGCGGGCAAGCGATGATGGCTTGTGCAATTGTATGTCCTCTGCCATTCATAAATCTGGACTCTGTTTCAGATAAGGGATCTGCAGTGCATACCGGCACGTGGTTGTCGACACACCGGTGGCAGCTGGTGAGCAGTGAGGCCTGGGTACGCAGTGTCGGCACTCCCTCTCCCTCTCTTCTTTTCACTGTCTCTCTCTCTCCCTCTCTCTCTCACACACACTCTTCCCCTCTCTCTCTCTCTCCCTCTCTCTCTCTCCTTCTTTCTCTCTTCCTCTTTTTCTCTCTCTCTCTCCCTCCCTTTCCCTCTTTCTCTCTCTCTCTCCCTCTCGTTCTCTCTCTCTCTCCCCCTCTTTCTCTCTCTCTCTCTATCTCTCTCTCTCTCTCTTTTGCGCTCTCTCTCTGTCCTCTGATGAATGCATGACACACCTTCTTATCTAGAATTTTGTCTTGCAGGCTGTGACTTACGGATTGTACTGAGAAGATCCGCCATGACTCTTCAAAATAGTTGTTTTGAATTCATTTTAATAAAATGTTTTGTTTGGTAATTCAAAGCTGAATGAGTGATTCTCCTTTTTCTGACCACACATGCATGTTAAGTGTTGTAATTGTGCGACTTCATGTGAATTGTTTTGTTCTTGATTTCGTAGAGTTGATGTAACATATCTTTGTCTGGGGCGGTGGGGGTGCCCGGGGTAGGGCCCCTAGTGAGGTCCTGGGGGTGGTGGCGGTGGGTGTTGTGGCCCTCATGGGTGTCCAAGCTCCATAATCAGTGGCTCCATTGCATCTGTTGTTCTTCAGGTGTGGCTCTGTGCTGGGCTCTCTTTTCTGGTGCAGGTTGTCGTCCGACTTTGCACCAGGTAAGAGCAGATGTTAAATCCCTGCTGCTAACGCGCCTTATCACCCGTTTTACGATCTTATCGCCGATCTGGCTGGTCATTGAGAATGTTGCGAAGTGGTGTTGTTGTGTCTTTTTGCACGGGAACGCCTAGTCTGCATAACATGAGCGACACATTAGTTACTTCCTTGTCCAGCCCAGGACGGAACCATGCCCAGAGCCCTGGAGTCACTGTTCACACCCTTACACTGGACTGGCATACGCCAGGCCAGTCCACTCCGCTTATGCTCACAGAGGCGGACGACAACGCTACATGTTCCAGGTCTTCCCTGTAGTGATCTGCTGCTCACAGGTCTAGCTGTCAGCATGCCACAGCCACTCCCTCATGGCTGGTTTACACCCACACCACACCAATCCAGCACACACATCACAGGACATGTGACCCTGCCAATAAAAAGGGCCGGGCGCAATTGCTGGATGCCATTTCCACTCTCTATCTGGGTGTATCCGTGTGGTTATTATTTATCCATGAGAGCCTAGAGCCCTATAACATCACATTCCCCAGTGCCGGAGGTGACATGATGGCATCTGCACCACAAGACTCAATCGTAAAGGGTCCATGACTTGTGAGGCACAGACTTGGTGGCACCGGCTACACGGTGGCCGGCACATGCACACCGCCACGGGATGGTGACTTGCGGTGCACTGAGGTAGGGGCACCTAAAGAGCTGAGCGGGTGTGCAGCCTGTGATGATGCCCCGTCCTGGCGGTCTGGACTGGTAAGGATTTGTGTGACCCCTGCTGGACCGCAGTGTAGGCCTGAGCCAGTGGGCAGTGTGGGCCTACCGCCACATGGCGTTGCCTCGTTGGTCACAGAGTTAGTGGAGCCTAAAGGGCTGAGCAGGTGTGCAGCTTGCAATGATGCAGGGTGCACTGATATGATCTCTGTCATTGCGAAATCATGACCCAGAATCAAGTGTGTGACCTGGTGGCCCACGGAGTGGGGCTGCTTGATGTGGAGGCTGCCATGGTGGTGGGCCCCATGCTTGAATCTTGCACCGGCAAGTGGTGGGCCCTCTTGGAGACATGCCGGTGGCGGAAGGTGAGCAGTGAGGCTTGGGTGCGCAAGGGTGGGCAGTCACCGCTGGGCAGCGGGAGGGGCTGGGGTGCAGCAGCCTATGTGCGCGGGGCGGGCAAGCGATGATGGCTTGTGCAATTGTATGTCCTCTGCCATTCATAAATCTGGACTCTGTTTCAGATAAGGGATCTGCAGTGCATACCGGCACGTGGTTGTCGACACACCGGTGGCAGCTGGTGAGCAGTGAGGCCTGGGTACGCAGTGTCGGCACTCCCTCTCCCTCTCTTCTTTTCACTGTCTCTCTCTCTCCCTCTCTCTCTCTCACACACTCTTCCCCTCTCTCTCTCTCTCCCTCTCTCTCTCTCCTTCTTTCTCTCTTCCTCTTTTTCTCTCTCTCTCTCCCTCCCTTTCCCTCTTTCTCTCTCTCTCTCCCTCTCGTTCTCTCTCTCTCTCCCCCTCTTTCTCTCTCTCTCTCTATCTCTCTCTCTCTCTCTTTTGCGCTCTCTCTCTGTCCTCTGATGAATGCATGACACACCTTCTTATCTAGAATTTTGTCTTGCAGGCTGTGACTTACGGATTGTACTGAGAAGATCCGCCATGACTCTTCAAAATAGTTGTTTTGAATTCATTTTAATAAAATGTTTTGTTTGGTAATTCAAAGCTGAATGAGTGATTCTCCTTTTTCTGACCACACATGCATGTTATTTGTTGTAATTGTGCAACTTCATGTGAATTGTTTTGTTCTTGATTTCGTAGAGTTGATGTAACATATCTTTGTCTGGGGCGGTGGGGGTGCCCGGGGTAGGGCCCCTAGTGAGGTCCTAGGGGTGGTGGCGGTGGGTGTTGTGGCCCTCATGGGTGTCCAAGCTCCATAATCAGTGGCTCCATTGCATCTGTTGTTCTTCAGGTGTGGCTCTGTGCTGGGCTCTCTTTTCTGGTGCAGGTTGTCGTCCGACTTTGCACCAGGTAAGAGCAGATGTTAAATCCCTGCTGCTAACGCGCCTTATCACCCGTTTTACGATCTTATCGCCGATTTGGCTGGTCATTGAGAATGTTGCGAAGTGGTGTTGTTGTGTCTTTTTGCACGGGAACGCCTAGTCTGCATAACATGAGCGATAATTGCCGGTGTCATCTGTGGCGAAGTCTTTTGCGGCTGCTATCTTCGGGGAAACTGGTGATATCGGCTGTTAGCACCAGCTTGTGAATGGGGCGATAAGTGTATTGCAAATTTGGAGCTATAAAGTGCCTCGGCGATCAGTCCTTGAGAATAATATGCCCCATAGTGTATACCAGTAAGAACACATTAATACCATTTTCTATGATGCAATTGTATTGAAAGGTGATGTCATCTTCTGATGTCCTCAGGATCAGATAGCAAGTAATGACACCAACACTGTTGAGGCTCAGCTCAACAGTGAAGGCCCTGCAACAATAGGTATTCATTAGGAAATGCATTTGCTCACCCCCACTTTTTGCCCCAAGTTTTGACTATTAGATACTGGTGTAATGAGTCTAAGATTCACTGGGAGCTGCTCACCAGGCCTAACTTCATGTGCTCTGACCCTCAAAAGTGCATGTTTAATTGGCTTTTACCCAATGGGCATAGGGTAGCTTATGACAGATCCATAGTATATAGTACCAGGTGTACCCAGGGCCTGCAAGCCTGTCACTGCAGACTGGTAGAGCAGTTTTAAACTGCTAACTCGACTTTGCCATTTAAAATAACTGCAAAGCCCAAACCTTCCTTTTTAATATGTCTAAGTCAACCGTAAGTAAGTCCTAAGGAACCCTAAGACCATGTGCTGTATTAAAAGGTAGGACTTGTGTTTTTACATGTCCTGACAGTAAAAAACCCCACACTGTTTATACTGTAGAAAGGCTTGTGGCCCCATTAGCAAGTACAGCTCAACAGTGCTAACTTCTGAATAGGACTACTAAATATGACACTTCAATGTATCAAAGGAATCATTATATGAAACCTAAGCCCAAGTCAAATAACCTTCGTACAAATGGCAACTTTAGGAAGTTTTCCGGTATCCATATATAAATGCACACATGCACTATCTTTGAGACAGCCGTTAGCACTGCTGGGGAAGGTGTGAATGACTCTCAGGAAGGAACACAAAGGATCTGCCAAGGCAGGAGATGTGAATCCCCCCACCCCCACAGGAGGAAGGCTAAACAAGATGTGAGCTCAAAATACGAGCTTTAAAGGAGAAATCTCCTTTGAAGGGCAAATGGCGGAGCTACCCTTTTGTTATTGCAGACAGGCTGGCATCTTGGGCAGACATAATGCACGTTTCTTTTCTAGATGGGGCTGATCTTAGCAATACAAAAACAACTGTTCTATACTCACCTGTGGGGACCGCTTATTCTCATAAATTGTATGGATGTGCTTACATTTTGAACTTAAATTCTGATGGGACTTGCTTGACGTTGGGGACACTAATATTATTGTTGTCCCAATGCGAGTCTGTCAATATAGTTAAAATTACAGACTTACACAATGTTGAAAATATTATTTTTCAGTCTGTGTTATCCAAGGTTAATGGATAGATACGTTATGAAATATATGAGAGATCCTATCTTTATTGACTATATATCATGCTGTTCAAGGAATACCTCGTATGGATATTTCTGATTAATTAAAACAAGTGCTAGGCAGATGTCTAAACGCCATGAGTAAACAGTTTCTATCGAGCGCGGAGCATTTTAAAACCAAGAGCGCTTACAATTGCCTTGTAGACAGTTATGAAATTGTCTGTTGTCCAATACTTAGGTTTGATGATCCCTATAAAGCACCTTCTTCTTTTGGTATATCCAACAGATTTTCAGTTATTATACAGAAGGATTCGAATTATGAAAATATCTGTACTGTTTGAAAGGATTATGGATGAAATATATTTGATACACAATTTGGAGGTATATCCCACTAACTACTTTGCACTTTTTAACCAAAGTTAATGCAGCTCTAGTTTGAAAAACATGGTTTTGCTCGAATTCATAAATTACATTGTATATATCTTGAAACTATCCATCAGTATGATTAGAATGGATGTATAAAAACGTCAAATAATAGTAGAGTTTTTGACATTACATAAGAAGGAATATATTCTTGAATGGTATGCAAACAAATGGGGTGTTAAAATCCCAATTTATCAAATCTCTACATAATGAACAAGAATAATTAAATTAGATTATATCCGGATTTTGAATCCGGAGGCCCTCCATGTATTGATAATACAGTAAGAGGATATTTCCACAGAAGGAATGAACATATTTGATTTCTCTCCACTGTATGAACCACACAACACTGTTGATGTAAAATTAATTGCATGATGAATTTTGTGGTTGTTGTTATAATGGTTATCTCTGAGCATATCGAAATAAGATTGTAAATACACAAAGCCTATGCATTTTAATTTTTTTATCTATCTGTACATTTCGTATATATTTTTTGTATATACTTTTTGTAGCCCTAAAGGAGTCCGAAAAAGGACGAAAGGCGTTGGCAATGATTTTCTTTACTCAATGGTGTTTCTTTTAAAGATGAAGGAAAAAGAATAAAGAATATTTGAACTATAACATTGATGCCAAATGGAGTGATTATATGTTGTGCATTAATCTTGTCTGATATGCTCTAAGTACAAACTTGTGTAATTATTCATGTCGGAGTCCCAGTAATATTGATACATTGATTACATTTCTGTGTGTGCTGGACCATTAGAGGGATATGAGTTTTATTATTATTTGGGTTGAGTCATTCGAATTTTAAATGAGAAAACTAATATTCTTATATGCTTATCCTCAGATGCATCAAGCACCTATTCTGCGAATTCCATTTTGTGAAAAATACCGAATCGCAAATTGGAATTCGCAGAATGGAATGCATCAAAAAATGTGTCCCAAAAATGCGAATCGCAATCGGCCGCAATCGCCGAATGCGAATTTTGCTAAATCGCACAAAATGCGCAGAATCTCCTGTTTTTCCCAGTTGAAATTGCGATTTCACAATTACCGAAATCGCAAATTGCGATCTCGCAAATTGTGAGATCGCAAAAACGGGAAGTCGCATTTTGAGCACAATGATGACATCACAACCAGGAAGTAGGCAGTTCCCTTACTCATTCTGAACACAGAGCTGGAGAGAGGAGGAGGCACAGCACTAAGCCCTTGCAGACACACCCTGCAGTCCCACAACAGAACATACATCCAACACCAGAATGTCCCGGGATACAGCAGGATCCAGTGAAACTGGCAGGAAAATAAAAATAAAATTTTCCGAACAGGAGCTGGAATACCTGATTGAGGGAGTCAGCAGGGACCATGATAAGTTTTTGGGAAGCTATCCAGGAAGGTGCCTGAGGCTGACAAAAGGCGCATTCGGCTACGCATCAGGGCGAAGGTAAACACCGTAGGAGTGACCCAGCGGTCAATCGATGACCTAAAGAAGAGGTGGTATGACCTCAGAGGCCGTGCCAAGGAGCGCATAGCAGAGAGGCTGGGGGAGCAACAGGCCACGGGAGGAGGAGACCCCACAGATGCGGCCAACACACCACTCGAGGACCTTGTTCAGGATACCATCAACCCTGCAGCCTGCGTGGGGGTCATTCAGCTGGACACCTCCCAACCCACACAACAATCCCAAGGTAAGAGCCATGCAACTGCGACCCCGTCCCCTAACAACGCCCATTCCCCCAGAGCTAGTCATTTGATAACCCCAGTAATATAGTCCATGCACATCAGAAACGCCCTATTGCATTGTTGTACCTGTAGTGTGACAATAGTTCCCTGATAGCCACACACAGCCAGAACTGTCAATTGAAACATATCCCTAAAGCCAGTCAGGGAATGCAAGCCTGCATGCATGTTGCAACATCCCATGTGCAAGAGTCATATCATTAATCATGCACCCATTTACATCACAGGTGCTGCAGAAGCGGAGACCACAGACAGCGAGGCACTCCATATTGAGGAGACCCCAGAGGAGACGGAGGGAGAGAGCCATCCTGCACCACAACCTGGACCGTCACGCACACCTGCACCAGTACCACCACCTTCCCATGCGGACAGGGCCACCCCTTGAGCCACAGGAGGAGTGCAACCACCCCAGGCGTCACGCATGGCAGTGGAACAGGCCACACCACCACCCAGGAGGCAGCCACGCCACACAGCCACTGTGCGGTCGCAGTCAAGCGGCCAGTTGAGGCAGCAGCGAAACATGCCCAAGATCCAGGGCTAGGGATCGAACGCCGGATGCTAGCTGTGCACCACAAGCAGGCACAGCACATGGCAGCCATGCAGCTGCAGCTGTACAAGACTGCACAAAATGTCAACCAGCTCACCGAAAGTGTGCAGGAGTTGACGGCTGCAGTCAAGGAGAACAGCCAACTGATGGTGTCGCAGCAGGACATCACCCGCCGCCGCCACCCCCAGCTGCTGACCCGGCTATCAGCATATACCTGGTCGAACCACCTGACCGGGAATGCAACATCCCAACTGTCACGCCGGTCCCTGGCAATGCAAATACAAATGGTGCAATGCTGCCAGGATGTTGCAAGGGCCCTGGAGCAGGTCACAACCGCAGTCCAAAACCAATAGGTGTGTGGCCATGACCATGCAAGGGGGGGTTGATGCCAGTGAGGGCACATCCAGCCTGAGCAGCCTGTCTGTGCCGGTGGTACCAGAACGGCGTCGCAGTACCAGGCCCAGTGCAGCATCACGGCTGACATCACGGCTGACACTGCAGATGTGGATTTGGAGAGGCGACAGGGTGCGTCCGGCAGGAGGCGCCAGTGAATGACAACATTAGCAGCAGTGCCATGCTGATGTACCAAGCATGCCTGCTCTGCATTCATGAGGCTGTATGACGCAATACAGTAGTTATGTTGTTTGAACAAACACAAAGGTAATAGAACTTGTTAAAAAAATTATAAGAATTTATTTCAAACGCAAATCTTACTCATGTCATTATTTCATGTGGCATGCATAAGTGCAGTGTTGAGTGAGGGGTATGGGTGCACTAGAAATAGTTCAGTGTGATGTTGTTGCGGCACCTGTGCCCTTCAGCAGGATTCTCCCCGCCTGCATGATGCACATGTGCAGGTCGCCGGTTGTCCCCCTCCGACTCACTACCAGAGATCTCCACAGGTATCCTCCGCTTGGTAGCAATATTGTGGAGTATGGCACACACGGCCACGATGCGGCAGCAGACCTCAGGCTGGTATTTGAGGGCCCCACCAGTCTTATGTAGGATGCGGAATCGGCTCTTTAACATCCCAAATGTCCGTTCAATGACATTTCTTGTGTGAATGTGCGCAGCATTGTAACGCCGTTCCTGTGGTGTAGCAGGGTTGAGGTATGGGGTGAGGAGGTACTCACGGAGGCCGTAGGCGCTGTCACCTGAAGTTGAAATTGAAGTTGAAAATATTTGTAGAGCGCTCTGTGGCCAAGCGGCTTCCTGGCGCTAGGAAATAGACTATTGGCAGTGGACAGACCCCGGGAGAGGTTTAAGATGGGAAGGCTTGTGAAAACAGATGGGTTTTGAGGGCCTTACGGAAGTGCAGATAGACAGTGATGGATCTGATGGTCGGCGGGAGGCTGTTCCAGAAGCGGGGGGCAAGAATGGAGAATCTAGTGCCTGAAGGATAGGAGCAGAGGGTCAGTGCCTGTTAT
Organism: Lissotriton helveticus; assembly: GCF_964261635.1. Lineage (NCBI taxonomy): Eukaryota > Metazoa > Chordata > Amphibia > Caudata > Salamandridae > Lissotriton > Lissotriton helveticus. Next base: position 263,847,551 of record NC_136071.1, read on the forward strand.
GCGCAGCTACATGGTCTTGACATACTGTATGTGGGCATGTGTACTTACGCAGGAGATGTCCTTCGCCAAAGTCACCCCATGTCAAGCGGGTGTGTATGCAGCTGTGCCTGAAGATGAACGAATAACGCGTGCATTGGGCCACTATGTCGGTGATGATTGTCTTTGCATGGCAGACCATCTGGATGTTGAGTAAGTGGTAGGACTTGCGGTTCTAGTACATATATTCTGTCTCAGCGGGTGGGCAGATGTGGATGTGGGTACAGTCAATGCAGCTAATTACATGGGGGAATTGCGCGGTGTTATAGAAGTAAAGCTTTGTTTGGTTTAAGTCCTGTTGGGTGGTTGGGAAGGTTATGTAATGGCGTATCTGGGTCAGCATGGCGTCCAGGAAACTCCGTAGGCAGCGTGACAGTGTGCTCTGGGAGATCCCCCCTGCATATGCAACTATCCCCTGGTAGCTTCCAGAGGACAGGAGGTGCAGGCAGCACAGGACCTGGACATGGGTGGGCACGGCATTGGTCCTCCTTGTTGTGTGCTGCATCAGCTGGTCAAGGTCTCTGATGAGCTTCGTTATCATTGCCCCATTCAGCCTGTATTTGGAGTAGATCTCCTCTTCAGTCTGGCCCAGGAGTGTTATCCGCTGCCGGAAGATGCGCTCCTGGATCCTGCGTTGGTTCCGGGCTGCAGCCTGGAGCCTCAGCCGCCTTGCCACGATTTAGGGACCTGGCATTGTGAATGTCCTAATTCTCCTACTGTGTCTCCTTAAGTGTGTTTGTTTCACCCTGCACCTGTTCCTTGTTAGTTTTTTTTTCCAGTTGAACCTCATGGTTACCACCTGGTTTGACTTCTCCTTAATTTGCGACACGCTTTTAGCGATTTTGGTGTTTTTCGCAATTTGCGATTTTTGATGAATTGTATTTGCGATTTATTTGCGAATTCGCAAAATAATTCGCAGAATAAGTGGAAAATCGCTGTTACAGAATCGCAAAGGGGGTTCCACATTGATTCTGTGAATTTGTGTTTGCAATTTTGCTAATTGGTGGTTTTTTGCTTCATGAATTGCGGGAGCGTAAATTGCGATCGCAATAGCTGTTTCGCAGCTATTGCGATCGCAATTTCGGTTGATGAATCTATGCCCATGTTCCTAGATTCACCTGATTATACAACAGTCACAAAACCGAGAATTGTCAGAGAGAGGGTGCAGGAACCAGACAACCAGAGGCAGTCTCTGCTTTTTTCTTTATTATTTTGTCCCATATCCCCTTTCCCCTTGAAGTTTTTCCTCTTGCTAACTTGCAAGTTGGTTGTGGGAGGGATTGTGAGAGGGGCTTTAAGAACAATCATTGTTCTGTTCCTGTGCAAGCCTAGAAGTAAGAATCCTTTCAGATAGCTATATGTCACACTTTGCAGGAATTTATCTTCAGGTGGATAGGACCTAGTAGACCAATTGGCTGGTAAGCAGCCCCATCCCATTGACTCGTAATGGGCAGAAAAGGGACGTTCCTGGCACCCACACTGCAGATCATGCCTGCACTGGAGAGAGGAACGAAAAAGGACAGCCCTGCTGTTCTCTGGTCCCAGCAAATAGAAGCTGCCCCAAATACTGGACTGCACCTGCTTGTAGTGTACTTCCTATATTCCCAATAGGCTATGCACATTGGAATAATGTAAACAGCAGTGTAGACGTAGGACTGAGGTCAACTAGGTCTCTACTGACTATATTAGACTTAATTTGTTTTGCCAGCTAGCTGAGAGGTCACTAGAAACTTTCTCGAATGTTCAGGAAAGAGTTAACTCTCCTCATTTAGACAAGAAGGGATTAGCTTCTGACAACTGCATAAACATGACAACTTTGCTCCCTCAGAATAAAGAGTGTATCTCTAGAGTCGTGTGAAAACAATAGACAGCTATTTCACTCAGTCAATCGTGCATACTTAGTTTCACCAGAGTGCAGAGAAATAGAGAGACAGGCTTTTTCAATAAAAGGTGTTATTTATTGAGCAGTCTTCTTTCTTATGCAAGAGAAATGAATTGCCATAATTGCAATACTTATCATGAAGTAAAGTGCGTACAGTAAAAGGAGTATTATGAAATAATACTGTAAAAGCATTGATATGGTTTCTTAGCCGTATGATACTTTAAAACGGATAAAATATATGCATACATAAAAACTAAGCATGGGCGTAAAATCCGTTCCGCTCGCGGATTTTGCGGATTTTCGGCAAATTCGCAATCCGCGAACTCTCGCGAACTTGCCGAAAATTCATAAATCATTGAGAAGCGGATTTTTTGCTTGGTCGCACTTGCCAACTAGAATACTATATAATTTCTCGCGAGTAAACACTTGCGAACACGTAGATGCGGCGGGCAGCGACAATCTCGCAATTGCGAGATTGCAAAATTTGCAATTTCGCACAAGAAATCCACCAGCAGGCAGCATAAACCTTGAAAATTATGATTTTTATCAGAATAACTCCTCAGGTTGACATTTGCCTGCACTTTATTTTTGCAAGGAGTCCATTTGGGGGGGGGGTGAGAGGAAGGAAGTGCCCCACAGTCTCCAACTTCCTGTTCCTGTCCAGCAGGGTCCTCCCAGTGCTTTCTTTGCTGGTCACTTTGATTTGGATCTTGACCTGGAAGGATTACTTTTTGTGGATGCTGCAGGATATTTGGATTTTTGCAAAACTGTATGCACTCAGCAGGTGCAAAAGTTCAATCTTATCATTAGTAACCATTCCCTGTAGTGCCTGGAAGCATTAATTTGTGTGGATGCTGCTGGATATTTGGATTTTTGCAAAACTGAAAGCACTCAGCAGGTGCAAAAATTCAATCTTATCATTAGTAACCATTCCCTGTTGTGCTTCCTGAGGGGCCCCTTCAGAATTCAGTTGCCTACTTGCAACTATTCTATGACCCTGCTCTGACCCTCACAGCAGGCTCAGAGAATAGCTACAAGTATACAACAAAGGTCCTGTTAAAAAAATTACACTGCAACAGAAAGCAATTACAGATAAGGAAGCACCTGCCAGCCTGGAAGTTCAAATTCAGTGACACATTAATCAGCCCCTAATTCTTTCATGTCAGTTGAGGCAGGGCAGGTGTGCTTTTCCCCCATAATCTACAGTGATGAACTAGAGGGTGGCATGGGTGAGCCAGAGGGTGGCATGGGTGAGCCAGAGGGTGGCAGTGGTGAAACAGAGGGTGGCAGTGGTGAAACAGAGGGTGCTGTGATGAACCAGACGTAGAAACAACATGGTCGCGACCGTTGCTCCCGACAAGTAAGTTCGCGTTTGCGAACTGGTAAAAAACCCTCGCGAAATGGCAGAAACACTTGCGAACACACAAAAAAAGGAATCCGCAAAATTTGCGAGAGTTCGCGGATATTGCGGATTGCGAATCCGTAAATACGCAATTTCGCGGATTGCCAATTCGCAAAATCTGCCCATGCTTAATAAAAACATTGACTAATGTACTCAACTGGTGCTTCTAAGATTCGCCTACCCCGGTGTACCTGACCTAAGCCTAATACGTGGGAAGGAGTAAATAAGTTGCAATTTCAGTTAAGTTGGTTTTTGCCAAGAATCTGAATCAAGAAATCTCTTAAGGGTTTAGTCAGCTCCGTACCTTGGTTCTAGAATGAAGGAGGTCTTGTATCTCGTGTCTCAGGACTCGATCTCCCAGCAACCCTCAAGGGTGACTGGAAACACCGGAGCTTGATTTTACCGGCTGGAGAAAAAGACTGCATCTTTCTCAGTGCGTCAAAAGGGAGGGGCGGCTTCCTTCAGCTCTCGCATCAGCTGGGCTTTGGGTACGTAGATAGCCGCTCTGCTTCAAACCACCGCGTGTTTGCTTAAGGCAACGTTGGTATATTTATACCTGAAAGGTGCCGGGTTTGACGTAAGTTTGGACATAAGACGTCACTAAGAACTAACAGTTCTCTCTGGACTCCAGGAGTTCTTGTGCAAATCAAAACAAAAGCAGGGGGAATTCCGGGGCTGCTGGAGGCTTGGTTTGCTTAAAGAACACGTTGTGCTTTCTAGGAGTCTATGGGAGTAGCCTTGCCGTATTTGGACTGCATGGGCTATGACTAGATATGGGCATGATTCCTATGCCTTTATAGGGATATGTTTTATTATAACCACATAAGGGCATGAATCGGGGATATCTATTTAGGGTCCTAGATAGATTCACAACATGCTGATCCTTCATTTGTCATAGAGAGGACTTGCCTGTGGTGCCCTGCTTTAGGAAAAGTCATCTCCAAGCCCCAGATTGAAAAAAGTGACTCTAGGAGTTGGTTAACTGACCTCCTGTTACAGTTGTAATGTCACAAAAGCTGAAGAAGCCTGCCTTGGCAGTTTAGTAGCCTCAATAGTTTGATTGCCACTGACCGCCAAAGCGCAGCCTGAGAGACTGAGTCTCGACACTGAAAAGTTGCACCAGAGTCTGTTGGACCCGGGAGTCATCAAAGTGCAGTTTGCTCACTCAATACAAACATTAGCCCCTGTTAAAGAAAAATGCTGTTTTTTCTGTAACCAGAGACCAGTAAACCAGTGGCAATTGTTTTTTGCCTGAACTTCAACTGAACTTCGAAGGATGTCAACCTCTGTGGCCAAAGTCGACCCACTGTGCTTGTGGACAAGGGTGGCCTCGGAAAAACCCCTGTCACCATCTCAGCATCCTCATCATTCTTTAGCATCTTCGGTATCCTGTTTCCCTTGCATCAGGACCACTTGATCAATGTCCATGGAGGTTTGCCCATAGAGTATGGAAAAGGACTGGAAACTGGTTTAATTGTAGGGTAACTGTCCTGTCAAGGCTTATTGGCATCTGTGGTTCACTATTTACTGGAATTGGTTGCCCGAACTGAGCCCGAATAGTCAAACACATTTCGCCCGAAATAATCCAGACCCAACACAATGAGACAACACCACTGGTAGCATAAAAGGCCACTTTTATTCTTTAGATCAGGCAATTTCATAAATATCCGTAAACCTTCAAACAGTTGTAATTTACACTTATCTTCAGAACCGTTGAATTTGTATATTGAACCAAAACCATAACATTTCTTTCTGCACTTGTTTGTTTATAACTGTATTGTTCCAAAACCAATATAACTTCCTTTTCCTTGAATTCATCACCATGTTTCAAAATCTTTCACTTTCCATCTTTTCTTTCCTTTTTCCCCATCCTGTTCCTCCCACCACCCTCTCTCCTGAAGGACGGTCAAGTCCGCTCTAGATCTTGACCTCCCCCTATTCTGCCACTCCCAGATAATAGGATACACATCAATTGCCTGACCTACCATGGCATATTTCATGTTTAACATCTCTGTCTTCTTATGCAAGCTTGTTAACAACATAAAACAATTTTATTTAACATCTTGTCATTAGGGGGTGGGTGGCCGGGCCTCGCCTAAAAGCTCCTGCCTCAACAACTGGAACCTAAAATGGCGCCTCTCCCCTGACTAACGCCTACGCAATGAGCTACGCGCGCGCTGCCCTGCTCTAACGCGTCATCGCTCCGGGTCTGTCCACCCGGGCGAAAATCCGCGGGGGGGGCCGCTTCGCTCTGCTCCCCCCGAGGATCTCATTACAGATTTTTTCCAAATAACCACTAACCGCATTAGTTGCCAATGATTGTTTGCAATTTGAGTGAAACGCAGTGATTTATTATTTGCTTAATAATTTGTATCACCTGAACCCTATGGTAGATTGTGTTAGTTTGGTGTCTAAATATTCATATAAATAAGAGCTATATTTATATATTGATTCTGAATTTATTTTTTGTTGTGTTTCTTTCCTGTTTGACTGTTTTCGTACTTCTAAATGTTTTGCACTTGATCCTTTGACAAATCCTGACTGCTCACAGCTATCCAGGGTTGAGTTACGGTTTCACAAATGGGCCTCTCTGACCCCTGACGGGTATGTGAGTTTTTTGCGCGGTGAGGCCGCAGAGCCACACCACATAATAAACCACTTTCTTCACAGGAATGGAATATAGATGCCAGAGGGCAACCCCATAAAACTAAGGACCGGAGTAATAACGTAATATCTCAGAACGGTTTACTTTTCTCTGTGTCCACAGTTTGATGAGACACACTGCTGAGTCACTGAAGGATAATGCATTTATAGCTATGTGGAGATTTATGAAATCACTCTGTCAGGAATAACTTCAAGATGAAATAGATTTTTGAATAATAGTACAAGCAGGTCAGATGGGGTCGCACTGACCACAAAAGGGTTGCTACCTGTTCTCTTGTCCTGATTACGACCTTTCTTTAATTGTTTTGAGTGTCGAAATATCATTTTGTTTTGCTTGGCCACCGATAAATACTAAATATGATACCTTTAAAAAATGTTTCATGCTTGGGACTACAGAACTTTATTTCTGACCATTGCATTCGATATTGTGCACCTATCACTTTGTCACGTCTTCACTTGCACTGCATCTGCATCAGGAGCGCCATTTATTGATTTGTGACATTTTGTTTTGCAATAATTGCCTTAATGTCATCATTGTATTAGTTTCCTGTTTTACTGTTATTGCGAGGTTCATTCTGGCTTGTAATTAGGCTCCCCCTAATCAGTGCTTGTCTCAAAGGAATCCGAAGGAACTAGCTATTCTCTTTTATTCCTTTAGCAAATTGATTCACATAATGAGTAGGGGTCTCATCAGTAGTGCAGCAACATTTCCATGGGCCCTTAGGCAAGCAAGAAAAATGGGCCCCAGCACTTAGGTACTGAGAAATAGCTGTAATTAGAGTACACAGGGCCCTTTACATCCCAAGACCCACTGCACCTGCTTCACATTTGATGGCTACTCCCCCTCTGGCTTTCATGTTCATGCATTAGTCTCTGATTCCTTCGATATCAGTGAGGGTCATTTCCCATCAGCCCTAGCAGGAATCACTTCAGTGAAGATCTGGTACAACCAGTCCCTGCAGATTCTGAGTTGCGATCTTAATAATAATATCGGTTTAACATTATTTGCTTAGTTTCTTGGTTATTCCATGGTCCTAGATAGCTAAAATCAAAACATGAGGTATGTGTAACCTTTCTTTGCATAAAGTAATGTTATGTCATTAGTTGGCTGGTGGGTGTTGCCATTATGGTTTGTTTGCTGTAGTTTGCACCACCTGCCAGTCAGCTTAGTTGGCACTCTTGGCAAATCAGGCAAAATGAGGGAGGCCACCCAGAGCGCCATAGGATCTCCATCCAATGAGCCTTCCTCTACAATCACTATGGAGATTTTTCCTGACATCTATCTGCTCATGTGAGCTGTGTGATCATCTTGCATACAGTTCTATAAAAGTATATCAGCTAAAATGTGGTACCTAACTCAGATATATTGTGTGGATTAACTTGGACACCTTAAAATTCAGTGCCTCTTTTTAGGTCGAGCCTATGCCATCCCGTAGGGATGGTGGGCGAGATTTATAGTAAGGCTTCCGAAAAGTCTCCCGAAACTGCGGATTAGGTACAGTTCATGTGAGGCAGGCGCGTGCACATCACCAGCCACATCCCACACCATGCCTAGCATCAGACTTCAAAGGAAGCCGCTCCCCTCGCCAATCAGACTTCAAAGGAAGACGCTCCCCCGCACCCCTCTGCGCAATGCCAGAGCTTGTTTTTGGAGTGCCCTGGCACATTGTGTGCGATTGCTAGAGTTGGTTCAGTACTGGGCTACAGGCAATACAGACTCTTTGCTTACATACGAGTCATACACAGTGCACATGCACCACATGGTATTCAGGAGCCTTGCACAAATGAGCCAGTGCAAAATAGTACTTTTTTCTGCACACTCGTGTCCTCTTGTTTGTTCTCTCTAGCATCACCCTCATCACACTCTACTAACGAGTCGTCCTTCTCCCGCATGTGACCCCATTTGGACCCTCTCGGATCCATCTTCATTCTTTTCTGCTTTTCCCTGTTTCCGCCACACACTCCACTCCTTTGTGTCTCCTTTCTGGCCTCTTTCCTACTTAACTTTTCATCCTTTTTCCTTTAATCCCATGTCCACCTTCTCACAACCCCTTCCAGCACTGTTATCTTAACATTTGTGTTTCTCTCTGTCTTATGATGTCTACCCTGCCACCATTTACTTTGGACCCTCACACACCCTCACCATTACACCTCCTCACCCTCACACACCCTCACAGCCTCTCACCCTCACACACCCTCACACCCTCACCCACCCTCACACACCCTCACTCACACTCACACCCTCACCCTCACACCCCCTCACTCTCACACCCTCACAACCCTCACCCTCACCCCCTCACCATAACACACCCTCACATACCCTCACTCATCCTCACATGCTCAACCCCCTCACCCTCACAACCCTCTCACCCTAACTCACCCTCATACCCTCACCCCCACACACCCTCACCCTCACACACCCCCACCCTCACACACCCTCACACACCCTCAAGTCCTCACACCCCCTCACCCTCACATCCCCTCACCCTCACATCCGCTCACATCCCCTCACCCGCCCTCACACCCTCACCCTCACAACCCCACACCCTCACACCCGCTCACCTCCACCCTCACCCTCACATCCCTTCACCCTCAAATCCCCTCACCCTCCCTCACACCCTCACCCTCACACCCCCTCACCCTCACCCTCACACACCCCTCACCCTCACACACACCCTCACCCACACTCACCCTCTCACCCACCCTCACCCACCCTCTCAACCTCACACACCCTCTCACCCTCACCCTCACACACCCTCTCACCCACCCGCACCATCACACCCCTCACCCTCACACCCCCTCACCCTCACACACCCTCACACACCCCCTCACAGTGACACCCCCTCACCCTCACACCTCCTCACCCATACCCCCTCACACCCCCTCACCCCCTCACCCTCACACCCCCTCACCCTCACCCCCTCACCCTCACACACCCTCACCCTCAAACACACTCACCGCCACATACCCTCACTCACCCTCACTCACCCTCATCCTCACACACCCTCACCCTCACTCACCCTTTCTCCCTCACACACCCTCTCACCCTCACACACCCTCACACACCCTCACCCTCACACCCTCACACAACCTCACCCTCATACCCCCTCACCCTCACACCCTCGCACCCCCTCACCCTCACACACCCTCACCCGCCCTCACACCCTCACCCTCACAACCCCACACCCTCACACCCGCTCACCTCCACCCTCACCCTCACATCCCTTCACCCTCACATCCCCTCACCCTCCCTCACACCCTCACCCTCACACCCCCTCACCCATACCCTCACACACCCCCTCACCCTCACACACACCCTCACCCACACTCACCCTCTCACCCACCCTCACCCACCCTCTCAACCTCACACACCCTGTCACCCTCACCCTCACACACCCTCTCACCCACCCTCACCATCACACCCCTCACCCTCACACCCCCTCACCCTCACACACCCTCACACACCCCCCTCACCCCCTCACCCCCTCAGCCTCACACACCCTCACCCTCACGCACCCTCACCCCCACACACCCTCACTCACCCTCACCCTCACACACCCTCACACACCCTCACCCTCACTCACCCTTTCGCCCTCACACACCCTCTCACCCTCACACACCCTCACACACCCTCACCCTCTCACACTCACACCCCCTCACCCCCACACACCTCACCCTCACACCCCCTCACTCTCACACCCTCACACACCCTCACCCTCACACCCCCTCACCCTCACACCCTCACCCTCACACACCCTCATCCTCACCCTCATCACCCTCATCCCCATCACCCTCACCCTCACACACCCTCACCCTCACCCCCTCACCCTCACACCCCCTCACCCTCACCCCCTCACCCAGACACCCCCTCACCCTCACACCCCCACACCCCCACACCCTCACACACCCTCACCCTCACACATCCTCATCCTCACACACCCCCACCCTCACTCTCCCCCTCACCCTCACCCTCACCCCCTCACCCTCACCCTCACACCCCCTCACCCTCACACACCACCTCACCCTCACCCCCTCACACCCCCACACCCCTTCACCCTCACACCCTCATATTTACACACCCCCTCACTCTCACACCCCCTCACCCTCACACCTCCTCACACACCCTCACCCTCACACACCCTCACCCTCACACACCGTCTCACCCTTACACACCCTCTCACCCTCACACCCTCACACCCCCTCACCCTCACACCCCTCACCCTCACCCTTACACCCCCTCACCCCCTCACCCCCTCACTCTCAAAACCCCACCCCTTCATACCCCCTCACCCTCACATCCCCTCACCCTCACATCCCCTCACCCTCCCTCACACCCTCACCCTCACCCCCCCTCACCCTCAAACCACCTCACCCTCACACACCCTCACACCCCCTCACACTCACACACCCTCACACACCCTCACTCACTCTCACACCCCACCCTCACACCCACTCACCCTCACAACCCTCTCACCCTCACACACCCTCACTCACCCTCACACCCCTCACCCTCACACCCCTCACCTTCACACCCCCTCACACCCCCTCACCATCACACCCCCTCACACTCACACTCCCTCACACACCCTCACTCACTCTCACACCCTCACCCTCACACCCACTCACCCTCACAACCCTCTCACCCTCTCACACCCTCACTCACCCTCACACCCCCTTACCCTCACACCCTCACACACCCTCACACACCCTCACCCTCACACAACCTCACCCTCACACATCCTCACCCTCACACACCCTCACCCTCACACACCCTCACCCTCACACACCCTCACACACCCTCACACACCCTCACACCCCTCACCCTCTCACCCTCACACACCCTTACTTACCCTCACTCACTCTCACACCCTCACCCTCACACACCCTCACACACCCTCACAGCCCCTCGCCCTCACACCCCCTCACACCCCCTCACACACCCTCACACCTCTCACCCTCACACCCTCTCACCCTCACACACCCTCACCCACCCTCACACCCCCTCACCCACACACCCTCTCACCCTCACACACCCTCACTCACTCTCACACCCTCACCCTCACACACCCACACCCTCACACCCTCACACCCCCTCACCCTCATACCCCCTCACCCTCACACCCTCACACCCCAGCACCCTCACACCCTAACCCTCACACACCCTCACTCACCCTCACACACCCTCACCCTCACAACCCTCTCACCCTCACACACCCTCACCCTCACACACCCTCACCCTCATACACCCTCACACACCCTCACCAGCATAGCATAACAAAACATAGCACAGCATAACAAAACACAGCATAACATAGCATAAAAAAGCATAGGATAGCAAAACATAGCATAGCATAACAAAACAAAGCATAGGATAGCAAAACAAAACATAGCATAACAAAGAAAACATAGTATAACAAAACCTAACATAGAATAACAAAACACAACAAAACAGCAGAACAAAACATAGCATAACATAACAAAACATAGCATAACAACAAAACAAAGCATAGCATAACAAAACATAGCAAAACACAACAAAACATAGCATAGCACAACAAAACACAACAAAACATAGGATACATAACAAAACATACCATAGCAAAGCATAGCAAAACATAACATAGCATAACAAAACACAACAAAACATAGCATAGCATAACAAAACACAACATAGCATAGCATAACAAAACAAAGCTTAGTGTAGCATAGATATAACATAGCATAATAAAACACAACAAAACATAGCATAGCATAACAAAACATAGCATAGCAAAACACAACAAAACATAGCATAGCATAACAAAACACAACAAAACATAGCACAGCATAACAAAACAAAGCATAGGATAGCATAACTGAACATAGCATAACAAAACAAAGCATAGGATAGCAAAACAAAACATAGCATAACAAAACATAGCATAACATAACAAAACATAACAAAACACAATAACACATAGCATAACACAACATAGTAAAACACAACAAAACATAGCATAGCTTAACAAACCACAACAAAACCTAGCATGGCAAAAGAAATCATATAATAGCATAGCAAAATATAGCATAGCATAGCATACCATACACAACAAAACATGGCATAGCATAGCATAACAAACATAGCATAGCATAGCAAAACAAAACATAGCATAATAAAACACAACAAAACATAGCATAACAAAACATAGCATAGCATAACAAAGCATAGCATAGCAAAACATAGCATAGCATAGCAAAACATAGCATAGCATAACAAAACAGCATAGCATAAGAAAACACAGCATAGCATAGCATAACAAATCAAAGCATATGATGGCAAAACATAGCATAACAAAATAAAACATAGGATAGCAAAACAAAACATAGCATAGCATACAGCATCACTCAGCACCACCACAGCATCACTCAGGGGCACCACAACATCACTATGCGCTACCACTGCATCACTGAACGCCACAGCATCACTCGTTCACCATCACAACATCACTCAGAGCTACCACAGCATCAATCTGTGCAATGATTCAACAACAACTGGTTCAAATATGTTCTCTCAATGTTTCAAGCTTTATTACAAATGTAACAAAAAGATGTTAATATTTCACTCCTGTTCTTGGATTTTCGTCACAATAAAATACACTGAACATAATTTTCACAAAAGTTATTTACAAAAGTTTAAGCTATTGCCATTACAAATTACAATACTTGTATTTAAGTATTTATTATTAAAAAAAATTAAGAGCCATTGTTATTTGTAATATCAATACATGTAAGTCACGTAAATACAGCACATATTGCATTACAAATGCTATAGGTGTCACATTTGCGAAAGTTATAACTATTGGCATTGTAAATGACAAAGCTAATAAATTTGCTATTTTCAAAACCAAAACATAAATAAAAAAATTGTCATTTACAATACCAATAGCTCAAACTTTCCTAATGCGAGACCTATTGCATTGCAAATGCTTGTTTCCTTTTACTATTTTGTGGTTTATTGGCTGAAATGATATAATTAGCGTCTTGGATGCTACGGTACCAGTCTCTTGTTGCTACTATGAATACTGTTACTAATTCGGGGTCACTGAGTTCAAAACATTATGAATGTCCTTCAAGCGTTTTCTTATTTTATGACCATGTTTCTGTATAAGATTACATTTTCTGTTCTTAGATGGGGTTCCATTGGCTTTTCCTAAAGTTGTTCTGTCTCAGTGCATGCAAGAATGGAAATCAGAGTCTACTCTATCATTTTAATTCCTGTCGCCTTGATTACTATGGCCAGCATTATTTTTACTCCCCATTGTAATGGGTCTCTATTAGGGCACCAGGACTGCTTGGTCCTTTATATGAGGTTCTGAAGTCTTTGTTCAGAGATTTATAAAGAATATTAATCCATAAAATTGAGGATTGCTACTTTTTTGAGGAATCGTGATTCTATTATGATACCTCTCACAACATAATTCTATGCGCTTTTGTTTGATAAATGTTTCATATTATATTGTACATCTCTGGAGTGCAGTTGCTGAGGAGACAAACAGAAGATTTTATTTTCCCTTAAAAAAATGAGTTGGTGCTAAGTTTGAATTATTACGAAGCTTCTTTTGATTTTCAATTTAGTGATGATAATTTCATGCAGAATTTGCAGTTTTGCTAATTTATTATGCAAATAATATGTATAAAAAACCTTAGTTTTAAAGCTTTGAGGGCAACTTCTCATTTTTCTCCTGAGACTATGTCCAATTATTTGGAGACTTTCTCCTCATTTCCTCTAATGCTGTCAGTACTCTTTATGGGTTGACCCATAGGGGCTCATTACTATGCCGGTCGGACAAACATCCGACTGACATTGCAGCGGGATTGGAACTGCCCGGCTAAGAGTCGTGGTTCCACCCCCGTAGTACAATATGACCGCAGTCAGAAATATACCTTTTCAATTGCAGCTTGTGCTATGGCCTGGAAAAGGGCCACAGCACAAGCTGCAATTGAAAATGAAATATTATTAAAAGATCCATGCACTGTGTGCCAGGCCCCACGTGGTGCGGGCACGCGGTGCATGGATCTTTGAGAGGGCGCCATATGTGCCCCCCAGGCCCCTGTATTGGAGGCCCAGAGGGGACGGGTGCCCTGATAGGGGCCCCCAAAGTACCTTTCCATCTGCCTGTACATGGTGGCCAGACCATCATGTCAGGCCAAGGGAAACGGACATTGTAATCCCTACAGCAGTGCCTGAGCAGGCACCACACCTTTTGCAGGTATTACGGTCTCACCGTTGGCCCGATGGGCTTCTTGAGTCCATCAGAAAAGCAGCGGGAGGTCCCTCTCCTTCGTACCACTTTTGTGGATGTTGGTGGGCCCACCAGAGATGGCCTGTCGATGGCGGGCTCACCAACATCTAAATAAGACTCTTAGAATCTGGTGAGTTTTATCTGTTTGAATAGAGATTTTTGCTCTGATATCTGATGTTGTGTTCTGCATCTGAGCCTTCTTGGCAATCAATGCATTTTCAATATCTTTTCTATTAAGAATCCTGTAGCAAATCATTTAAACTTATTTTTGATCTAGAGCTCAATGATTGAATGGTCCTAATTTCTATCAGAATTTTCTCTGCTAATCAGTAGGTTTAATGTTGGGAAAGTGCCACTAGATCAAGGACAACAGAGGTGAATTGAGGCAAAAATTGGGGTGCATAAATTATTGGGGTTCAGTAAATTATTGTGGTTAGGCTCCCACACTGTGTGATACATCTGGTTCATTGAGTGGTTCTCCCTATGTACAAAAAATATAAGAGCATAGTGTCCCATAAGAAGTAAAGCATTTACTGGAAATATTTAATTCGGAGCCAATGATGAATTCAATTTGCTTTTCTATCCATGTCTGTTTGTTCTTAATTATGAAATCTAATCCTCCTTTTCTTTGGAAAAGGTGTATGTGATAGTAATGTGAAAAGGGGGGCAATAACAGACCTGTCATCTTCTAAACAGTAAGGGCCTGATTAAAACGATGATGGTGTTCTGGGGACCGCCGTCACTTTTCGGCAGATCTCCCACCATCTTCCATGGTGGCCTGTACGCCCGATTAGGAAGTGAGCAAGAACACTGCCTCAGGACCCCCACCACCACTGACATTTTTGCTACCACAGCGGGAGAGGCAGAGGTGGCCCATGGAGGCAGTCCCTGCATCTTCCCTACGAGGCTGATTATGAACTGCCTTTCCGCCAGCATTTACCTGGTGGGGACACCACCGGGCTTGACTTGGTGGAAAGGCAGTAAATGTGCTTTAAATTGTGCAGAGGGTGGCTGTACCCTTGTGTATTGTCACTGGTGCACCTGAAAAGCACTCCAAGACCTTCAGTTCAGGTTTGCGCTGTGTAACACAGCTAACTCATTGTACACAACTACATACGGGTGACTGGCTGGAATCACGTTGTGAGTGTGTACTGTGGTCAGCAGTTCGGTCAGCATTGCATTCCAGCTTGTTTCCTGCAGTGATACGTGCCGCTTTCATTATTCCATCACAGTGACATTGCTGGCCCCACCGTAAACTCGTAATACTGTAGGCGGGATGGCTGGCTGCTTGGCAGAGTAGTTGGTCCTGTGGCGGCGGCAGAGGATGGTAATTCTACATGGTGTGTGAGTGGTATACTGCCTCTATATGTAGGCACACATAACTCATTGAAAGGCCTGATTTTGGATTCATTTCAGGGCATTTATTTTAGAGGCACCATGAACTGATGGACCTGCACTTAAAATAAGCATTAGAAATCTTCAACTTAAAACCCACAGCTGTATGATAGAAGTAAGAACAAAAATATCAGCAACAATAATATTACCAAACAATATCAAGGATACAAATATCAACTTTAGATGTAAAGTCAAAAATATTGACAAGAGAGATCCGGTAATCCACAATATCATCAAAAAAGGTAAGTATATTGAATTTTAACTAATATACACTACAGTAATATTAAAACATGATTCAAGTTTAACACCACATTACAGTAACAAAAAAGATTAAATAAAATAGCTAAATATCAAACTTACAAACTCAAAATAAAAATATATTTTTAAAAAGGCATTCAAAAATAATAAATATAATATGGAATCAAATCAAAAATATAATTTAAACATAAATATTAAAATAGTAATACAAATATTTTATATTTACAAACACTATGGGCTTTAGTACGGTGTCAGTCAGGCGCTGTTTCATGGAACAAACCGCCCGACCATAGGTCAGCAGTTCTAATCGCTCAATTAGGATGTGACTGCACTAAAAATTTCCATTTTTCAATGGGGACTTCTGCAGCAGGCTGAAAACACAGCACAAGATCTCGTTGAAAAATGGAAGTTTGTAAACTTCCCTGTACCGTGTAGCAGGTACCTCCCAGTAACTGCCACACAGTGCAGGGATGTTTAGGGGGGCACCTACAGGTGCAAATGCAGAGGGTCAGGAGAAAGGGAGCCCTATTGGAGCCCCCAAAGTCAGAAAGTCAGTTTTCGACAGTTTTTGGAAAGGCCGACATGGATTGGCTGTCGGAAACCAACATCATACAACTCCGACCGCCATCATCCTAATGTGGCGGTTGGAGTTTAAACCTACCATGTCGGTCGGAAAGCCTCCAACTATCAGACAGAGGCTTTTCAACCAACATCATAGTCAGGCCCTTTATATTAAATCATTGAAAAAAATCCATACAATAAAACAATTAAAATATAAAAATGAATAAAAAATACAAAAAGACTAATACATATTGATTAACACTAAACTAACTTAAATAAAAATAGTACATAAGGTACGTTATAAAACATTTCGAAACATAGGATAAAACATTTTACACTTGGAGGGGCCAAATTTGCTATTCTCACTCCAACCTGACTAGTAGTAGGAAAAGTGTTGTATTTGAATGGTCAGATATACTGTTTCCACTCCAATGTAAGCAACACTAACAAATATATCAGACATTGCAAGTGTCAGATTTACTAGTCCCACTCCAACGTAAGCAATAGTAGGAAAACTGTCTGACTTTAGAAGGGTCTGATTTACTATTCCTGCTCCAGTCTGGGAAAAGTAGGGAAAACAGATTTACTATTCCAACTCCAACCTGAGCAATAGTAGGGAAAGCAATGGACTTTGGAGGAGTTAGATACAGTTACTATTTACACTCTAACATAAGCAACAGGAGGGAAATTATTGGTTTTTTAAAGGATTAAGACTACAATTTGCACTTGATGGTAAGCAACAGTAGGGGAAATGTTTAAATTTAGAAAGCTCAAATTTAATTTTCACTATACTAATTCATACAAAATAAATTACATATACAAAAAATAAATAAAGCCAAAATATATTACAATAAATATATGATAATATTTTACCATTATATAATTTATATATTGTATGTAAATGTGTTATAGAAATGTAAAACACAATTAACATCTAAAATTAGACATCCAATAATATAAAAAATTATATTAGTTAAATTTTCTTAGAAATTATAGTTTTAAATACCATATTGCCCTAAAGTTCCACAAAACACGAACAACTAATGAAATTACTAGCAGACAATATCACAATGCACAATATTTAAGAAATGGATAATACTATAAAACATTATTATAAAACAAAAACCTTAAACATAATATGATGAGTTATTGTCCAAATTATGAAAAATAATTAACACAATCATTTATATAAAGAACTTGACAAATAAAAGTGTTACCGTTTTAAAATCATCTATTAACTAGAAATATTTATATAACTATTATTTAATTGACAAATTAAAACTTATATAAATGTTTAGAATCAAGAAAGAAATACATAGCTAAAATCTGCCCACCCTATTTCTCTATAAACACATGTACCTGTCCAAAGAAAATGAAATAAATAAAACTTAAATTATATTTCCAAATCCAAAAACCAGAACAACTCCAAAACAAAAACATACTTAACATTAAAATAAGAACATCTTAGATGTTAATAAAATTCAACAAAATAATTAAAGACAACTATGTAAAACCATCCTTAAAAACCTTAATAAAAACTTTTAAATAATATTTTCTATTTCTGTATTCTGTCCCACAATATTTTTGGCGTCATAATATTTTTGTCACAATATTTGTCTCACAATAGTTTTGAAATTATATTTTGTCAGAATACCCAATGGACTCGACGACCCAGAGAACATCACTATCTAACCATCCTTGTAGCAGTGGGATCCAAAAGGACATGTGGGCTTTACTGCTACAACACCTATAAAGTGTCTCCCCCTTTGTTATCACATAGCACCTTGTAAACCTTTGCTGTATCTCTCGTATTGCACCCAGGTTGCTCTTGTCATCCCCTGATGGTGCCCCTTCACAATGAGCTTTAGAGTCCCACTTGCATTCTCTCATACCTCTTCCCACAGCTCCCCAACAGAGAGAACCTTAAACCTCACTCAGACTTTCCCAAATCACAGTGTTCCAGTACAATGTTTCGCGTAGCCCCCTTCAAAAATATCCTCAGAATGCCACCACTGTGCCCAACGACATTGTTTTTTCAAGTGCTCCATCACATTGCCTTTCAGAGTCCTCACAGTGTTTCTGAAGCCCTCTACGTGCCTGTTTGTGCTCCTTCACATTTACCTATCATAATGGATCTCAAGCTCCCTCCTGGAGGCCCTCGCAGTAATTAACTGAGAGTGTCTTTGTCATGCCTCTTTCCATCCAGTGGTGGTTGTACACTCATAAACTGACAGTCATATTTAATAATGTTGATACTACTGTGGTATGTTCATTTAGATAAAATGACACATGGGAATGCTGTATAGGATACTTTACTGAAGAAAACCACACTCATCACAAAATCTAAAATAATCATTTGCTGTCCTTTATAAATGGAAAGTCTTTTGATTACAGCTTGTCCATCCAATAGCCCTCTTACAACACCGTTTGCCACTAATCACTCCTTGTGTATTAAACTTGTGCATGTTAATTGATGATCAGCATTTTTACAGGTTGGTCAACTTCAAAGGATTTCTCTGTGCAAATATAATATGTCCTCATTGTTTCAGCTGGGTTCATCTAATGCAGGATGTCTTGTCAGTGTTTTGGGGTAAAACTTTTTTTGCATTTAACCAGTCAACATTTTTTTATTGGATTTTTCATCACTTCTTTAATATTAGCTGCCCCATCTACTGCCAAATTAATATTTTCAGTAATCTTAATTTCTATTTTCTTACTAGAAATGTGATTTTCAGAAAGCATTTCAGAAGGACCTAAACCAAATACACAATTCTTTTTCAATGGCAAAATTAAACCTACCTACAATATAAGGAGCTTCAAGATGTAGTCTAAAGACAAAATAACCCTCTTCAACAATAATCGTAAAACTGTACAATTGAAATAGATAATAGAGGATCGAGGTAGGTTAATCTCATTTACTAATCTCTAAAGGACATCAAACTATCATGACCCAATTGAAATGACTGTAAAAAATTAAAGCAGTTCTTAATCATCAAATTAATTGTGTGCCGCACCAAACGTCACACTTAGAGAAAACTGGGGCCAGAAGTACAAAGCAAATGTTCCAATTTGCTGATGACAAATTCTTTTTCATAAGCTTGAATTGGACAGTGGACCACTTAAGCACAAAAAATCAAAGCACCAATCCAAGTATCACCAACTTAATCAATTTTCAATAAGTCAGCGTGCACATTCCACATGCTCCCTGTCCCAAGAGCATTACCCAACCTTGGGAAAAAACGTCTATTTTTTGTCCTGAGTGGAAAAGCACAGCTACACAAATAAATCTCCACCAATCTTAGGAGAGTAATAAGTCTTTGAAATGTCCTCTTATAAAGACGCTGAGTCGTGATGTACAAAAGTCAGTGTTCTTTTAATGATCCACTTATAGCCGAGACACCAGCCAACGCGTTTCGTTCTGTCAATCAGAACTTCTTCAGGGCTGTGAGTTAAAAAAGACATACAAAAATAACACCATAAATGCCACACACAGCTACATACAAGTGAACAAACATATTTCCTCTGCAATAGGATAACCAAATATAGAAAACCCTGAAATACAGGAAAACATTGGAAATAAGGAATTCGTTTGAAATACTACACGACTGGAAATATTGATTGCGGTAGGAAGTATTTCTTATTTATTCTCATACCTACGTTTTCCATATGTTTTGTGCGGTGCATTCGATTGATATGTATACTGTGAAAACAATAGGCTGATAACAAAAAAACTCAGTATGCACGCACTGTGACAATATGTCATCTTTTCTTGAAAAATCTGGAAGAATGATTAAAGAGGTTTTTGGGAATCCATTAAAGTGGACTAACAGTTTTTTTCAAATTTGTGGTTTGTGATGAATTCCCATAAACCACAACCTCAGATATACAATTCTTGGTTAGTTCGTAAGGTAAAATATACATTTGGGATAGCGTATGCGGCCAATGACGGTCTGAACAGGTTCCTATGAGTATATGTGTTAATTAGGACACAACCCGACTAACGTTGATAGGTCTAATGTATGTATAACATCTAATTGGGCAGACAACTTGACATTTTACCATGTGGAAAATAATTTCCATTGATTACAAATATTTAGTGTTAAAAGTGTTACTAAGGCTTTGAGACCAATTGGTCTATACAAATGTTTAATAATCATGTACCTAGAGTTGGGCTATGTCGATACGTTGTGCGCAAGATGTTTCCCACAGTTATCACCGATTGGGGTTGATATATAAAGTGGCGCTGGCAAGTACGATTGTTATATACATGTACAAAATGATCCACAAGAGGTATTTTACTACCGATAGTAAATCTTTCATAATGAGATACAATACCCAAAGGTTTTGTTAACATTAAATGTTATTGAGAAAGTAGATACTTCATTGTTAAATACAATTGAATGAATGTTTTATGTGATGTTTTCTTAAGGACCAAATGCCACATTATTTGTGTGTTTGTAGGCACTGTATTGTTGCAACTTTTTTATATATATTTATTGACACATGTTTGTTCACTTGTATGTAGCTGTGTGTGGCATTTATGGTGTTAATTTTGTATGTCTTTTTTAACTCACAGCCCTGAAGAAGTTCTGATTGACAGAACGAAACGCGTTGGCTGGTGTCTCGGCTATAAGTGGATCATTAAAAGAACACTGACTTTTGTACATCACGACTCAGCGTCTTTATAAGAGGACATTTCAAAGACTTATTACTCTCCTAAGATTGGTGGAGATTTATTTGTGTAGCTGTGCTTTTCCACTCAGGACAAAAAATAGACGCTTTTTCATAAGCACTAATCCCATTTTAGGCATCAGACCATTTTTTTCTGACTCATAAAATGAAACTGCAAACAGATAACAATTTGGTACCTGGAAGGAGCATGTTGTAGGCGATCCTTGCAAATAGCAACTCAGTAAGCTATGTAACAATATTTTGAGACTGATATCCTCTCAAAAATATTAAAACAATACAACACTAGAAGTGAGGTGTTAACCTTTCTGTAAAAGGGAAGGAGACTCCTTCAGACCCATTCTACTCTGTGAGTTAAAAAGGAAAGGTTTGTTGGGAAATAGGCAGTAGTCCATGGCATCTCTGAAAACTCTCAAACAAGCAGCCACACAAAAACAAACTCTTTTTAAACATAGGAAAAGGGATTCAATAAAAAAATTCTTACTTCAAAAAGATATCAAAGACGTAGAGGTTTAAAAATGTGATGACCACCTATTGCAGCGAGACACATTTTCGGTCTACTTCTTAATATTCATCATGTAAGTCTGATTGCGATCCACTACGATTTAAAATCTTATGAACCGACCCATTAGTACATAGGTCGGTTCGTAATACTCTGCTGATTGCAAAAATGCTGGTTGCAATTTTTGACTAGTGTTTTGAGATCATTTATTCATACCTTAAGCTCTTGGTCCACTTTGACTTATAACAGCACCCAGAGAAATAAGAAAAAGGGAAGGAGGGAGCTGTATGAGAACAGACAAGGGAGTTCCACGACAACAAAGATGACTTAAAGGACCAGCAAGCGTGACATTACTAAATCATAACATGAATCTATTAGCAATGAACACTACCTTCAATAAAGATGTACAATTTAGTAGTAAAACCAAAGTAATCAAAAAATGATGAAGGCTTAAGTCTTAAAAATGAATGTAAAAGCTGAAAAATGTAATCTGAGGCTTCAAGTTTTAATCATTAGGAAAAATCAAAAGAAGATCAAAAAAATAAATCTAGAATTAAGTCGCTCATTACTTCTTTATCCAGCTTTTAAAGATAAAAACCAGTGTTGATACAAAAGAAGAGAACATTTATCTGATGAAGGAGTAGCAATAAAAAGGATGATTGTGTGATGCTGAACGGTTTGGTGCTGTTTTTTTATTTGCACAATCTCAATTCTCCACTCAAGTGGCCAGATAAAAAAACATTTTTAACCAGTGCTAATACATGGCTTTGGTGATAAGCAAAGCAGTGCTTGGATCAAACATCCCCTACAACAATATTACAAAAGACTAATTGAGGAGGTGGTCAATAGGGAGAAGAATATGTATACATTTGTATTGGGCTACATTTTTGTGGTGAGGGTGTGTAGCATTGTTTTTGGTGCCATTTTATTTATGTGTACTTTGTTGCATTGATTTGTTCTTGTTTTGTTCTGAGGTTGTTGCGTTGAATTGAATTATCTTTTTTTGCTGTTTTATTGTGTTGTGTCATTGTGTGTTTGGTTGTGTTGATATTCTCATTTGTGCTGTGTTATTCTGGTGTATTCTTTTGTGATCTGTAAATAATTACAGAATATCAATAAAGGCTGCTGCATTTCCAGCTGAAATAAAAAATATTCCTTTGAAGTTTGTTATGTTATGTTATGTTAAGGCCGTACTTTTAGAGCGCACGGGTACCCCATGGGGTGTCCCGGCGCTTTGGCAAAGAGACCTGAAACCTAAAAACACAAAGGCAGCAACACCACAGTCGCAGTGATTACGCGGAAAAGAGCATGGTCTTCAGCTCTTTCCTAAAAGCTAAGAGACTCTTAGCTTTGCGGAGGGAGGGAGGGAAGTTTCAGGGGCAAATAACTAACAACCATTGTCCGAGCAGGTAAAATACCATGACGTCAACTCGTCCACTATTTGAGACACAGGTCACCCAAAACCTGTAGCAGAGACATAAAGCAAATCCAGTGTTCACTGCCTCCCTGTATGTTGAACTGTGAACATGAACCACATCCCTTCTCTCCTAGTGGTCATGAAAACATTAAATCCGCTGCTGAATTGCCACTGTGTACTAGGCCAAATTCTCTTCTTTCAGTTTATTCGTCTCACAGCTGACAAGTGGACATTTGTCATTATGAAGATCACCAAATCCTTTCTAGGTAAAGCAAAGCTGTTCATCTTTGACTCTTGAAGTGTCTTCTGCTACAAGTAATTATTATTCAGAAAGCAGCAAAATAACCATGCTTTCTACACTGGCTATGTTTACCCAACAGAGTATAGATTAATATGCTCTGCTTAATGTGCACGACTATCTACAGGGACAGGATTTCTGTTTATTTTAGATAAATGGATCATTTGAGTGCTGTTTTGCATTTTGAGACAATCTTTGCAAGACTTTCTTTAGGTACTAGGACAGGAAAAACACTGGAAAAGGTATCCTGGTCCTTTATTTTTAATATCTTAAAATATTCTGGATCCTCTTTCTGTGTGCTCCTCTTCTCGTTTATCAGCCCCAAGGCGTATTTGCAGACAACAGATGCTCTGGAAATGAGAGAGACATATGTAGATACTTTTTAAAGATTGAAATTCCAACATCGGTACAATACGAAATGCTTAATTTTGATTGATTTCTAGCTTGATGATATATACCTTGGAAGATCATAATCAGAAATTAAGGCTAGCCACACACAAAGGTGGGTGTCGAATATTTTACAAAGAAATATTGTCTGAAATAAATATTGGGCACTATTCCCATAGAAATACCTACATATAGAGCTCTGCACTGGGATGTTAGTAAATAACATTTATGAGTGTGCAAAGTAGAACTACTTGAGTACCACTTTACACACTCAAAAATACTTGGTCCCTTGCCTCCACTGTTTCCTAAATATCATTTGTAAAAGTATCGTCCCATTAATGGTCGATTTTTTATCATTATGAAACCAAGGAGCTGGAGCAAATTTTGGAGTACTAGTCAGTAACATCCATCTGAACAGAACCCAATGGAACAATGTTTATAGGGCCCCTATTTAGCTCATATAACGTGGCCTATGTGCCTCTGAATATTGTATGGTATAATACATTCCTTATCAGAGCTACCTGGCTCAGTGAAGACAGTGGTATGACTTGCAGTATAAATATCAGCAACTAATCCTTGTTTTCTGAAAGCATTCACAGCAATACAATTTTTTTTATATTTTATGAAGATTCTACCATCTTGTTCTTCTTAGACATGTTCGAGTTAATGTCCATTTTCCACACACAAAGAGTATAATATGTGTAGCGTCTTCCCGGCCTGCATACCCGCAAATGACTACGCCGTACATTGAGTTTAGTATTACATGTCTTTATTCATCTGCATACAATTGCAAACTCAACATTGTAAACCATGCTACATTGCATTCTGCTCAAACACTTAAGTCACAGTTCTAGGGAGTCGATGAGGAGCCAAAAAGGTGCCATCATTTCTTACTCACAAGCCACACCATTTTCCCCTCTGTTAAATAAAAAATGTAGGGGCTGATTTCGATGCGGCTCGTTAGGGCTCCGACCGCACAGCCGCACCGTAATGGGCCCTACGGTTTCCTTTCCCGACCGCGACATTATGATAGAGGCAGTCGGAAAGGAAACCGACCAGTCATTCCGACTGGCATCCGACAGGCTCGGAGAGCCCATCTGCCAGTCAGAATCCAGCCTGTAATTTCAAGGGTGGGCCTTTCCACCCTTGAGATTACGATGACGGTTTGAGAAATGGTCTCCATGCCGGCCTGTCCGACATAGAAACCATGTCGGAAAGTGTCTTTGGGAGCCCCCAGCAGGGCCCCCTTAGGGGCATGTCCTCCTGTTTGAGGCAAAGGGGGCACCTATGGTTGATCCCTGCACCTTGGGGCAGACACCTTGAGGTGCCTGCCATAGGGTGCAGGGATGAGCTGCACCTCCCATTTCACTATGGGAGCATGCATTACGGACGGTTTACGACTGAAATGCATGCTGCCATAGTAAAATGTAGGAATGCGACTGAACAATGTTCGGTCACATCCTAATGAGGCGGTCGAGACCGCTCACAAGGCATCGATCGGTCCCATGACCAATGTGGTGTCGAGCTGAAGTGGTTCCACCCAACATAGTAATGACCTCCTTAATCTTTTTACAAAATGTATATATATCTATATACTACTACTAGTTCCTAGTTGGCGAGCCCCCAGACCTTCAATTGAGAGGAGTAATATGCGACACTGGCTGAGGTGGAGAGGAGGTTTCAGCCCGAGGAAGTCGGGAGACATTCATCGCAGGGACTGGGTTCTCTACGATAAGCATGTGGCCGCACTCAGGATGTCTAAAGAAAGGATTTCTGGTCCTGGGCACCAGACAAAATATCATTGCGGTGAGGACTGTGGGCTCTTATTGCTTTTATGGAAAGGCCTTCCCCGACTTTTGAGTTATTAACCTCTGTGCTGACCTTGGGATTTCATCTCATCATGTGAAAGCGGACTTCTAATTGCAAGGTGACATTTCTCATATCACCAGCACTTTGCTGGAATGTGTTATTTAAAGAAAAGGTATTTGCCTGGTCATCCTGTTTTTTGGTAACAAAACCTATCGGGTAAAATTGATGTGTGGCACAGACAGGTTTGCATATTTTTTAATTTCGCTGATTTCATGAGTGAAAATGCTACATTTTATTTTTGATTGTCGTTTTGGCAGCGAGGTTGTATGCATTTAAGGCACATTGGTGTCACATTGCAAGGAAACTAGAGTCTGTGAAAAGACATTCCCAATGTGGATTTAGCAAAAGGTTTAAGATTAGTTAGAGTCAGGCAGCAGCAACGCCAGTCTTCACTAAAATCCATTGTTTATGCTTAAGCAATGTTATTAATTTGCTGCCCCACATGTATATGAAATATGTTATACACTGTGGTTATTACAATGTCTTTTCATGCTGCAATATTATATGTATACATGTACCTCATTTGAGTTCCTGCCAAACGCTTAGTATTTCTTTTATGTTAACTAATCAGTGACATTTTAAAGACACTTCACCTACCAATGTGTAGTCAGGTTGAGAAAGGCTGCAAGACAGCTGAAATGCGTCTCTGATGGTTCTTTTAACTTGCTGGGTCGAGGAGGAACCGATGCATTAAAGAGTTTGAACACTTTCAGTCTTCGCCAACATACAGCTGACCCGCCACCTCGAGGACAACAACATCTTAGACCCATCCCAGTCCGAATTCAGACAAAACCACATCACAGAGACAGCCCTCATCGCCGCCACAGACGACATCACGAGACAACTTGTCAACCGCGAATCTTCAGCCCTCATCCTCCTGGACCTGTCAGCCGCCTTCGACACGGTCTGCCACCGCACACTAAGAACACGCCTACAAGAAGCCAGAATCCAGAAGAAGGTCCTGGATTGGACCACATCCTTCCTCTCCAGCAGAACCCAGAGAGTCCGCCTCCCACCCTTCCGATCCGAAGCCACTGACATCATCTGCGGCGTACCCCAGGGCTCATCCCTCAACCCGACCCTGTTCAACGTCTACATGGCCCCCCTCGCACAACTGGCCCGCCAGCACGACCTGAACATCATCTCCTATGCCAACGACACCCAGCTCATCCTCTCCCTCACCAAGGACCCGCACACCGCCAAAACCATCCTCCACAAGGGAATGAAGGCCGTCGCCGAGTGGATGAGGAGCAGCTGCCTGAAATTGTACTTGGACAAGACGGAAGTCCTCATCCTTGGCCCCACCCCCTCTGCCTGGGATGACTCCTGGTGGCCGACCTCACTGGGAACAGCACCGACACCCATGGACCATGCACGCAACCTAGGATTCCTCCTCAACTCCTCCCTCTCCATGTCGAAGCAGGTCCCGCCGTCTCCTCCTCCTGCAACAACACCCTCCACATGCTTCACAGGATCTACAAGTGGATCCTGACCGAAACCAGAAGAACGGTGACCCAAGCCCTCGTCAGCAGCAGGCTGGACTACGGCAACGCACTCTACGCAGGAATCCTGACCAAACACCTACAACAACTGTAACGCATCCAGAACGCCTCTGCCCGCCCTGATCCTCAATATCCCTCGACGCAGCCGCAACACCTCCCACCTAAGAGACCTGCACTGGCTATCCATCAACAAGAGGATCATCTTCAAGTTCCTCACCCACGCACACAAAGCCCTTCACAACACCGGACCAGCCTACCTGAACAACAGACTCAACTTCTACACCCCCGCCTGCCAGCTCCGCTCCGCCAGCCTCGTCCTCGTCACGGTCCCACGCATCAAACGAACGACCTCCGGCGGCAGATCCTTCTCCTTCCGCGCCGTCAAGACCTGGAACACCCTCCCCACCCACCTGCGGCAGACCTAGGACCTGCTCACCTTCAGGAAGCTCCTCAAGACCTGGCTCTTCAAGCAGTAGCAGCACCCCCTCCCCTCAGCACCTTGAGACCCTCGCGGGCAAGTAGTGCGCTTTACAAATTCACTGATTGATTGATTCATGTGCGTGCTCTACTGTTTGAACACAGGAGTGGTTTTCTGGATATCTATATGTATTTTTATATATGTGTGTATGTGTATGTATGTGTATATATATATATATATATATATATATATATTACAGCTCCCCTGACACAAAGCCAGAAAACCAGCACTCCCAGTAAATTAAACCACTTTGGTTTATTGCACACAAACAGAAATATATATATATATATCGCCGGTTGAGGTATTTGTGTGTAATTTTCCAAAATTTTGGCCAGCTCCGCTCCGCTCCTTCCCTGGAAGTTTCGGGGGGATTCGTGGGGTGGGGGCTGAGAAAAAGGGGGGTCCCAAAACGTGTTTTCCCCATGTTAATTTCCATAGGATGGTCTGACAAGTCTACAGCCCGTTCCGCTGAACAGAATTACGCCAAACTTGGCAAAATTGTAGGGACTGGTACGCAGATGTGCCTTTGCTATATTTGGTGAAAATTGCTCCAGTGGTTTTTTTGAAAATTAACTTCAAAAACACATATATATCTATAGGCGCGCTCCGAGCGCTCACAGGTGCGCGTACCGGGGAGCGCACCCGGCGCGCTACGGGAGTGCGCGAGCGGAAAGCTGATTGGCTGTCGGGTGTCTATCAACATTCTAAACAGTCCGGAGAGTCCACCATCTTGTGTCTCGGTAGAATTGAGACACAAGAGGTGAAAAAGAAAGGGGGAAATAATTTAAAGGGGGCAGAGTTGACACCTCCTGACCCCCTAGGTTTTCTGAGGGGGGCCTAGAAGGACCCTAAAGGGCAAAAATAATTGAAATTTTCGCGGGGTGCGCTCTCCGGTACACGCACCCTGAGCGCACCATGGGGAAAAACAGTGTAAAAAAATAGAGTGTAAAAAAAAATAATGTAGAGTGTTTAGAGGTAAGTTAGCTCTGAAAAGAGCTGTTGTATTATGTGGGTGTTTTTTGTACCTACAAGTAGGTGCCAATTGAGATAGAATATACAAAAAATGAGAGGCATATTTACAAGCCGCGTGCGCAATGTTTGACATTAATGCTCATCCAGAGATAGTGTAATGGTTTCATTGGCATATTTAGAAATTGTGTAATGGTTTCATTGGACTTGTAAATATGCTCCTCTTTTCTCCCTCTCTCTCTGTTAGTCTCACTCTCTCTGTCCTCTTAGTCTCTCACTCCTCTTCTGTCACACTCACTCCCTATAACTGAGCTATACTCCGACACTCACCTTCTTTCAGACCTTCTCCTTTACTTTCTTTCCTCTCTCTTCCATTCTTTCACTCCTTCACTGTTTTCCCTTCCCTTACTCTCCTTACTCCACTTCATTAACTCCTTCTCTTACTCCATCTGTCCTCTTAGTTCTACACTCCCCTTCCCTCTTTCTCTCTCTGTTAGCCTCATTCTCTCTGACCCCTTAGTCTGTCACTCCTCTTCTATCACACTCACTCCTTATAACACAGCCACACTCCCTCACTTATGTTTCTTTCCTCTCTTACTCAGGGCCTCATTTATGAGAAATGACGCATCGCTGCGTGAAAGCAGCGATGCATCACTTCTCAGTGCGCTCTCCTTGCGACATTCCTGATGCGTCATATTGAATGTATGACGCATCATGTCGCAAGGAGTTACAGATACGTCTGTATCTCCACTCTTTCCTAAACATTACTGCTCTTTTCTTACCCTTCCACACCCCCGTTCCTTTACTACATTTTCTTCACTTATCCACATTCCCCATGTTCACTCTCCTTCTCCTCACTCTCCTTTCCCACAATCACCTTCTTTCAGTCCCCCTACTTCACTTCCCTTCCCCTCTCGTCCCTTTCTTTGCTTTCTCACTCATTTTCCTCTCCTCTCTCACTGCACTCCACTTCAGTTACTCTTTTTCATTTTTTTAAGAATACAGCTCTTTTTTGAGAATTGGAGGTAATCCTAAAAAGAACTTTTTTTTCTTCTTTTTTCGTTTTTTTCTCAACAAAAACAAAAACAGGGAATGGCAAACTGCTCAACAGGAGCAAAAAAATAATAATCAAAATTAGGGCTGGGGACGGCAGTGGTGGTTCTCTATTGCTCGAGTAATGATCATAATACTTTGTTCCCCGTAACAAAGTAGTGCATCACAATGTTTGAATTGATTGAGGTCTCATTAAAAACAGGCTGAATATTTGGGATCAGCTGTTCTGGTCGCCCCCTCACCGATGCAGTTGCTCCTCCAGTTGAAGTAGAGGCACCATCCCTTGGAGCCTCTCGTGCCAGAGCCCTGACACTCTCCCAGCATAGTTCTGGGGGTGCCTCCTCTGGACGTGCCGAATCATAGTAGAATTACCAAAGCTGTACTTCCTTCTGGGGTCTCCTCGGGAAAGTACAGTATGGCAGATCTTACACTCTACCTTTGGAGCATTTACTTTTTTAAGTCCCTCAGGTATATCAAAAAATTTCCAAATGAAATGTTCTTTCACCTTCGACTGAGGAGGCTCTTCATCTATGAAACCATCTGACTGCTCACTGCTGCTGGATGCTCTGGCAGCCATTCTATCCACAGATTGTTAGCACAGAAAAAAAGAGGTCTTGCTCTCACCAAAGTGAAAGAAGAAGTGAAGGAAAAGAGTGGGGTTTCAATTCTTTGAAAAAAAAACTGTTAGCAACCAATGAAAATTGTTATTTTAAGGTCACATGACTTGACGCGCTTCGCTACGCGCACCGGAGCGCTTCCGGGGGCGCTTACGCGGCGCGAACATAGGCGCTTCCGGGGGTGCTTACACGGCGCGCCTGAGTGACGTTTTGGTAGCTTTACGGAAATGCAAAATCATTTTCATTCGGAAAATCAAAAATACTGCTTTTATAAGTATGGTACAGAATGTCTTGCATTATTATTTAGTTTTCATACATAATTTTTTTTTACGAACGCAGAATTAGCGCTCTCGCTGCGCTCTCGGGAGAGCTTAAAGGTGCGCGCACCCTGAGCGCTCCAAGTCAAAATGATACGGGTAAGCTTACCGGTGCGCGCACCCTGAGCGCACCAGGAAAAAATGATTAAAAAAAAAAATATACATTGAACAAATAATTTAAAACAAAAAAAATATATATATATATATATAGTTAATAGTTGTAAAAAACAGCTAATAAAAAACAAAACAAAAAAATCGTAGGTTACAAAGTCGATATACAAAGGAATTAGCTTTTAAAAAAACTATGAAATTCA
The DNA here is from genome assembly GCF_964261635.1 of Lissotriton helveticus. Taxonomy (NCBI): domain Eukaryota; kingdom Metazoa; phylum Chordata; class Amphibia; order Caudata; family Salamandridae; genus Lissotriton; species Lissotriton helveticus. The sequence continues at coordinate 263,878,443 of NC_136071.1, forward strand.
CTGAAAAAACCATAGGTTTCACAAACGTTATAGTTAGGAATTAGCATTTAAAAAACCTTTGAAATTCACTGAAAAAACCATAGGTTTCACACCAGTTATAGTTAGCTGAACATTTTACTTATACAAAACCATTGAAATTCCCACGTTATAGTTAGTTGGACTCACTATACCTCGCACGCCCGCAATCCACTGCTGATGATGTCACATATTACATCATTGATGACATGGTCAGTGACATCACTGATGACATCACTGATGACATCTCAAAGGACATCACTGACGACATCACTGATGACATCATCCATGTGATAATATAATGCACCTCTTCACACTCTAATCTAACCTTTGATACATCCAGTGTGGAATACAGACTACCATTCCTGAAACCATTGACACACCAATACCATTTACTACATACACACTCACTGATTCCTAAGTCTACACACACATCCACTCATTCACCCATACAATCACTCATACATACAGACACTCATCAATACAACACTATCATATGCACTCATACACCTATACAGACACTCACACAGTGCCACTCATGCATGGAGTTACTCACAAACCTAGTCAGTTATGCAAAGAATCAATCACACTCCCATTTCCTCATCTATACAGTAATACACACATAACCTTACTTATTGAAACATATACTAACACATACTTACTCTCTTTTACAATCACTGATACAACTACACATTGATCCATACAGCCACTTACGCAATCCAGGCTCCCATGTATAGTCATTGATATATGCCAACTCTCACATGCACTATGTTTTACATATGCACTTACTTGGACATGTAGCACTGAGATATCTATTCACTCTTCAACACAGCCATGCACACAGTCAACCGCCCATACAACTGTTTCCATATGCACTCTTGAACCCATATACCTGGTGAATCAACTGCTCACACATCTATGCAGAGAGACACACACCTCCCAGCCACCCACACACACACTCAGACTCATATACAAATACTTTGGCAACCAATCAATAACCCATATAGCCACTCATATAGCTATTGATCAACACATGCAGCAGCTTGTACAACAGACATACTGATGCACACATTCAGACAGATTAGTCACTGACCCATGCATTCAGTAAGACACATTTAATCACCCACTCATACAGTCAGACACGCACCTACTAAATCGTTTATCCAGACACTCATACATACACTCATTCTTCAATATGTTAAACATATTTTAACTTTACAGAAACACACAGACACTGGATGATGTCATCAGTGATGTCATCAGTGATGTCATTTTAGATGTCATCAGTGATGTCACTGACCATGTCATGAATGATGTAATATGTGACATCATCAGCAGTGGATTGCGGGCGTGCGAGTTATAGTGAGTCCAACTAACTATAACGTGGGAATTTCAATGGTTTTGTATGAGTAAAATGTTCAGCTAACTATAACTGGTGTGAAACCTATGATTTTTTCAGTGAATATATATATATATATATATATATATATATATATATATATATATATATATATATATATATATATATATATATATTTATATATATATTTATATATCTTTAACCAATCTTTTTGGTGCTTTAATTGTTTGACCTGGTCTTGGAAACTGGGAACTATTACCACTAATATCCAGGATCTATGCCAACGGTGTAGAGGCAACAGCAGTCACTGATGTTTCAGGTCCAGTCTCTCCTTCAACAGTTAGATTTGATGAACGATTAGCTAAATGCCAAAAATGAGAAGAGTTTCTGGTAATAGAGTTCCCAGGGTGCAGGGCAGTCACCATGTGTCCCTTGGTAGACAGCACTTGTAGAGGTTGTGCATCAAATGGAGAATCAGATTTTCTTCTCTGCAGTTTTCGTGCAAGTATTAGATCTCCGTTACTAAGTACAATGGGTTTTTTCCATGTTGTCTTTTTTCAGCACTTCTTTTTATCCTTTGTTTGTTAACCAAATCCTTTTCATGAATTGCTTTCTGTTCTTTCTTTCCCTGATTGGTTCATTGAGGTACCTTGGTGTTTATTGCTCTCCCGAACATCAATGTTGCAAGGCATTCACCCGTGGTGGAGTGAGGTTGTTGGAAATGGCCCTTTTTGCAGGGCTACCCCAAACCTTTTGCCTTTCTCATCCTCTTTGTCTGACCATTCTTTTCTTGACCTTAGGACTCTGAGCACTGTACCACTGCTAACCAGTGCTAAAGTTTGTGTGTTTCTCCCCTAAACATGATGACAATGGTGTATACCTGATTGACATATTTGGTTTACCTGTAAGTCCCTTGTAGAGTGGCATACCTTATACCCAGGGCCTGTAATCTAAATGCTACTAGTAGGCCTGCAGCACTGATTGTGCCCCTCACACGAGTAGCCTTTAAAACCTGTCTCGGTCTTGCCATTATAAAAGCCTCTGTGCAGTTTACTGCCATTTCGACTTGGCATTTAAAACCACTTGCCAAGCCTTGAACTCCTCTTTTATTACAAATAGGTCACCCATACTGTAGACCCTAGGTAGCCCTATATGTAGGGTGCTGTGTAACTAAAAGGTAGGACATAATCTTTCAAGTTTTGCATGTCCTGATAGTGACAAACAGATAAATGAGTGTGTCCCTACTGTGAGGCCTACTCCTCTCAAAGGCTAGCATTGGGAATCCCTTAATCAATTTTAAGCTGTAATTCCTGATTGGAGAAGAGTAGCTAAATAATTTTTCATTTTTGTGGAATGGTAATGGTAATTCCTCTTTAGTGGTGAAGCTGGATTTCACATTACTATTTCAGAAATGCCACTTTTAGTAAGTAGACAGTTCTCTGCTCTTAAATTTGCTCTGTGGGCCTGTCTCCAATACAACCCGGGGTGGGTGACAGCTATATTTTGTGCATTCCCTCTAGACAGCCATAAACACAGGAAGGGTGGGTGTGAAAAGAGACTCATCTGTATTCATCTGCTTTCTGATAGCCTGTCTAGACTTAAAGGGGTAGAGGGAGCTCACACTTACATCTGAATAGGCTGTGTCCTGTCCCCACACAATGGACGAATTACCCCCCACAGATAAATTGGAAAACAGGGCTGGGATGAAAGGGAACCTATGCACTTCAAGGAGCTGCTTTGAAGTCACCACCAACCACAAAGGCACATTTTGGTACTGAGGCTCTGATGTTACCAAATCAGTACACTACTGGACCTGGGAGGGACTCTACAGAACTAAAGCCTGCTGTGCTGCAAGAATTGCCACTTTGCTTTGATTGGCTGTTCTGAGGGACTGCTACTTGGCTTTGCTGAGCTGGCCTGCTTCCTGCTGATCTCTGCCCTGCTAAGGACAAGGACTGGACCCATCTCACTTGAACCCAGAGTGACCCCAAGGGGTTGCTGGCTTGCCTCCAGTTTTCTGAAGTCTCATGGACACAAAATTCCTCCTATAATTCTGCTGGTGCTGCTGGACTCTACCATCTGTGAGTCTTACCCTTGCCTGAGGTGCTTCCTCCACTCCTGGGCCTCAACATGTGTCCTGAATCTGATTCTGTACAAAACTGACGCATCGTCACCACTGCATCGGTCAGAACCAACACATTGCCTTTCGACCCCGATGCAGAGGCTGTTTGAGGACAGCAGTTCTATAGCCTGCGCAGCTCGATAATGATGCTCTGTGTGGCTCGCCTCTGACGCATTACCTGTATTTCAACAAAGCTCGACGACAACAAAGTTACCCAACTGCATGAAAAAGTTTGATGCATCGGGCCCTCAGTGTCAACGCTTCACTCCAGCTAAGGTACTGTCTCAGCGGGACATGCGTGAGTCTCGTAGCCGGCCTGACCTCAGTCGCAGTTGGGCTATACTTTGGATTTACTTCTGTCCCTCATGACCACAAGTGATCTTTTAGTGCTATTAACTTCTAAGCACTGTTTTTACATTTATTCTTTCAAAAATTCATATCTTGACTTCAACTGATTGGATTTTGTTGTTGTGGTCTTGTTTTACTCAGATAACTATTCTGTATTTTTGTACTCCTGTGTGAAGTCTTTTTGTGGCATTTTCATTTTGTTACTGTTTGTGTGTGTGTGTTGCACAAACATTTTAAATGTTGCCTCTTCAGATAAGCCTGATAGCTGTGTGCCAATCTACCATAGGGTCAGCATAGGTTATCATTTAGTGTGTATATAGCTTTCCATTACTAGGATTGTCGTCCCTACTTGGACACGGTGCAAACCTTTGCTAACTAGAGCCCAATTTCTAACAGAGGTGTTCAACAATAAGCTCTCAAGGTAGAATCCAAAACAGTTTTCAAATTGAGCTTCTCACGAGTACCACGCTGTATTGCTTTCTTTAGCCTATTCATAAAATGAGTTCTGCAGCCACAGACGTGTGCTCTTCTGATGCTTTATATTCAAATGGTCCAAGAAATCTTTGCACCCTCGACTATTGAAAGGCGGGCTACTGTCAGTTTTCACTATGGCTTTGAAACCCCATGTCACAAAGATGTCATCTAGCCTTTCAATGACTCATTCTTGAGTGGTAGATGAAAGATGTTTAATTAATGGAAATCGCAAGTATTAATCTACAGTTAGCATCTGGTGATGTCCATTATCGATTGAACTAAAAAAGTCAATAGCTACTCTCTCCCTTGCATGCTTTAGGAGTTATGGCATGTTCAAGGTGTGGTGCGTTTTTGTAGAAAGGCAGTTGCATAGATGACAGGTCTTTAATTCCCTTTCAACCCTGTCATCAAGATAAGGATAACAAACTCGGTCTCAGGGACCTTGTTTTGTGGCAATGATTCCATGATGTCCTTCATGGGCCACTTCAACTATTTTCTGATGCAGTCTCTCCAGAATACGGATTCTCAACCCTCATAGTCTAACTCTTTCCTGAGTTATGGCAGTTCATCCTTGACATTTTTGTATTTTCGATATTCTCCATCTCTGGTGAGAGGTCGAGGGTGTTGGTTCCATGACTGATGTGTAATTATGTCCTTCAGCTTTAACATGTCACTAACATGGCTCATGGCAGTGATAATCTAGGCTAACCAAATAGCAGCTGATGTGTTCGATTTTACAAGGAAAATAATAAAGGCCTCAGCCATCTTGGAGGGAGTACCATGACCTTGTTTAGTCAGTCTGGAAAAGTAGTCAGCAGTGTTCTGATCCTTTCCTGTACGATGCACAATGGTATAATTGTACTCTGGTACCGTAGCCCCCATCGTTCAAAACAGGGAGTAATTTTTACCTTTAGATTGCCAAATGTAGTCAGTTGAGCTTGATATCAGTTACAAGAGTAAAACATTTTCCATACAGGAATACATGGAAAGGTTCACAGCACATACCATGGCTATCCTTTCTTTTTCAGGTTGTGAGTAAGCACGTTGAGCCTGATTCACAAAAGTAAACTGAGAAGAAAGTCTAACTTTACGGCTTTCGGTATTCACAAAGGGCATTTACGAGTAGTAAAGTTACACTTTTGTCTCAGTTAAACTTAAGTTTTGGTTTTAAGATTAACTGAGACTAAAACTGAGGTAAAGCAATTGCATGGGTAAATTAGGGAGCTCGAGGTGACGCTCACCTGACAGTAAGACACATTATTAAGAATTCAAAATTCCTAGAGTGTGCACACAAGGAGGAAATGATTACCCTACATTCCTAATCAAACTTCCTAAATGTAGGAGTCCTATACAAGTTTAAGCAAACCCTAGGGAGCCGTTTTTCACATTGAAGGGGACTGCACCTTGCTTTTCCTCGACGCTGGTTTGGGTGCTGTGTTACCGGCAGGACTGCCGCTAGTTGGGTGCCTGGTCCCCCCCGCCGCCGCATTTCTACATCGCGGTCGCCGAGCGGGGGAACTACTGCCCCCACAACCCCCGCAAGCCCCGCCCACCGACCTCATCGCCCTCAAAAGCAACGGTGCTTCTCCTGCAACGCGGGACGCTTGCGGGACCAGCCGGGCTAAGCCGGGCAAAGGGCGGGCCCTGTGTGGCCCTCAGAGGCCTGAGGAGACTGGGCTGGGCCACAAATGGTGGCTCTGTTGTTAGCGTTACTATCTACAAGTAAGACTTAATCATCTTAACTGAAAGACTTGGTTGTTTTGTCAAAGTGCTCTGTATTAGTTCATTTTGGTGATTGCCTAGATTAATATTTACTTTGACAGGTTTTTTCTTTTGTGGGTTTTCTTTTTAAGTAGGACGTGATGTCTAGAGGCAAAGTAGACAAGCCCACCTCTGGCCTGGGTACTATGGATAATTTACTAGTGAAAAAGGTCAATCAGATTAACAACGAGAGAAGGGCTTCTTTAGGACTGGGAAGTGCTCCATTCTTACAAGACGAGGTGCCTCTCGTGGCAATTGATAAACCTATGCCTGATAACTCTAATTCCCTTGCTATTAGTAATAGGGATTCTATAACAACTGTAGTGCAGGTACACGTGGAGACGCAGGGAGACCCCCTTGATACCTCCATTGAAGAAATAGAACCAGTGAAGTCAGTGTCCAGACCGGTGAGAAACTGCAGAAAATCTCAGCCTAAAAGGTGGGGTAGGCATAATAAAACGCGAGCCGAAACAGTTGTATCGGTCACTAATGGTCCACTTTCAGGCCCCTGCCCTCCAGAGGGAAATAATGAGGAGGGCATTAGAACTTATTTTGAACAACTTACCCTCCTGATAAGCACTTTTGAAAGGAAAATGGTGGATAAAATGGAAGAATGGCTTAGTCCCCTGTCTATCAAGCTAGACAACTTAGCATTGGAGGTAGACCGACTAGGGGGTCTAGTATCAATACACCAGACATCAGCCCCTATTGTTAGACCTAAGGCTGTGGAAATAGGGCAGGGTCCCTTGAGGGAGCAGGCTCAGGAGATCTGCCGGAAAGTCACCGTAGCAGATAACGCAGATAATGCTTTTCCTAAGCCCCCACCAAAAACTGCCCTGACTGCACCGACACCAGCAAATCAGGACGGCAGGCCTGAGTTTAGACCAGAAAGAAGAAGCCGCTATATTAATCTGCCACCTGGTGTGCACCTTACGTGGCTGTCTTGACTAATGTTCCAACCATAGAAGATCATCTTGCCCAGTCACAAGGGGAATCTCATGATTCATTAAAAAATAAAGCAGTAGCCTGGCTGAACTCCAATTGTGGATTTCCAACTGCATATTCCAATGAGATACTAACGGTGAGAAGGGTAAACTGGATTGGCCCATCTAGAAAGTCAAATAGCGGGGATTGTATTATTGTCAATTTTAGACACCCCCAACATGTGGCAACAGTTTTACTAAGAGCAACATCATTTTTGGCTGATGTAAGTAGCATATGTGTCCGACCACTTGGATACTTTTACTCTCACCTTCTTAAAGCCCCGCACAAGCATAGGAACTTCAGGCCTCTGTTTCAATCTCAGCCCATGGCCCCAGCACCACCACACCTGTATAATGTGGTTAATCAAAATAGGGATGGGGTTATGGTAGAAACACACAATAGATTTGATTTTCTCTCCGGCCTCGAGGCATGTGATTGACGGGAGGCGCCTACGGGCCAAGGAAATGTAAACTCTGGGGAAGCGGTTCACATGGAGATCTCGCAGGTGAAATCACATGGAAATAATGTAATCTCCTGGAATATTGCTGGATTGGGCACTAAAATGTCAGATTGTAATTGGGTCAGCTACATTAAGCAGTTTCAGATCATCTGTCTCCAGGAGACCTGGCTAGTGAACTGTGACTGTTTTCTTGAGGGGTATAAAGCTTTTTATGGCCCTGCGGTACCATCTAGCAGAGGTAGACCTAAGGGGGGCATGGTAACATTTATTTCGGTGGCACTTTCCTCTAAAATACGTAGAGTTTTAACAGATAAATCTGGTATCATAAGTTTAGTACTAAATAGAGATAACTGTCAGGTTGGTCTGGTGAATTTTTATAATGCAGTTAATTCTTGTCCAGCTCTTAGTCCTATATTGGCACTGAATGTATTTATTAGTACTTCGTTGAAGGGATGTCTCCATAACCTTTTAATAATGGGTGACTTCAATGTCCACCCATGTGGGGATCCCTTGTTCAAAAATCTTTTAGATGTGCACTGTGAACGCACAGAGGGATTGCATCTGGAACATACATCGGAGGGGGAAGCCTTCAACGATTTGTTGACTAATCTGGACTTATTACCGACAATGGCTCTGAGGGACCCTTTGAAGCGATTTGAGATTCCCACTTTTAAGGGCCACGGGAAGGGCACCTTCATTGACTATGTTCTGCTCTCAGCATCAATGCAGACCTTTGTGGATTATTTTATCATCGAACACAGTGACTTCAGTGATCACAACCCATTGACTGTACTTTTGAGGGGCCCCTGGGTGGCCAAGGAGGGCCAGAACATCACCACCGGTAGGCTGAGCACTACTGACGGGAGAAGGCACCTGAAGTGGTCCATGATTTCACCAGACCGCTTGTATAAAGATATCAAGGAACATTGTACTGAGGAAACTGTAAAATGTACTCAAGATGGGCTGGAACCTTGTCAGGTCTTGTGTGCTTTCCAAAGTATTTCTGATAAGGTGTCTCAGTTGTTGTCAGCGCCAGTAAAGCCCACAGAGACCAGGGGGCCAAGATGGTTTAATCAGGATTGCTCCAGGGCCTCACGTAACTTAAGGGCAGCACTGACAACAAAACCCAGAATAAAAGAGAATATCCAACAGTGCAGAAAAGAATATAAGTCTGTCATTAACAGACGTAAGGAGTCTCTAAGAGAAGAGACATGGAATGAGATTCTCGAACCCTCTACTCTGAAGTGTAGTTCTAGATTCTGGGCATTAGTAAAAAGACCTTTTTTGACCCAGGACCCAGGGGATGGTTTATAATGTTGTATAACAATGGAGGAATGGGTCACACATTTTACCCAATTGTATGGTGGCACGCTGAGTGTTAATTCCAATCCTTCTTCCCTTGCTAGTAGTGCTCCTATTACATTTGACAGAGGTGAGTTTATTGAGGGAATAATGGGACTCACAGCTGGGAAAGCTCCAGGACCTGATGGGATCCCGCCACACTTATATAAGTCTGATCCCAGCTTCTGGGCACCAATATTAGAATCGGTCTTTAACGCAGCGGCTAAAATGGGCTGTCCAAAGTCATGGGGGGCGTCAACGATTGTCCCAGTCTTCAAGAAGGGGGACCAGAGTAGCCCTCTTTGTTATAGACCCATCTCTTTAATTGATTCTATGGTTAAAATAGTGGGAAGAATGCTACTGGGGAGGCTTTCTGACTGGGCGCTCGAAAATAGCATTATGTCCATCTCCCAGTATGGCTTCTGCAGTGGACGTTCTACCATTACACAGTGCCTCAACCTCTCTCTAATTTTAAGTAAGTACACTGTCGCCCAAAAGGGTACTGTCCACCTTGCCTTCATGGATCTGTCCTCAGCTTTCGACTCTGTTAACAGGGGAAGGCTTTGGCAGTCCATGAGGGACAAGGGTGTTGACAGTGGGATTGTTAACTTTCTTGTTGACTTACACAATAATACCAGTGCTAATGTTAGGTACTCTCAAGAGCTATGTGTAACTGATAATTTTAATATTGGGAAGGGTGTGCGTCAAGGCTGTATCCTTGCCCCTTTTCTTTTTAATTTTTATATTAATGAACTAGACAGCGTATTGCAGGATGTAAAGGCCGACTGTCCTAGAGTCGGCAGGCGTGGTATTCCTGTTCTTTTATATGCTGACGATGCAGTTTTAATTTCTAGAACAGAGAGAGGTCTCCAAGCTTTATTAAATGCTTTTAATAAATTTATGATGGATAGGGACCTCTTGGTCAACAATTCTAAATCCTTTATTATGCAAGTTGGCCAACAACCAAGAAGGAACTTCTTATTTAAAATAGACAATGTAGCAATTCCCATCTCGAAGTCATTTACTTATTTGGGGGTCTCTTTCGACTCCAAACTTAGCTGGGGCTCACACCTTGATAAAAAGAAAAAGGAATTGGCACGGGTGAACGCTACTATCTTCAACTTTGCATCCAAATTAGGGAAAAAAACCAACAATGCCATGCTGAAGCTTTACAATGCAAAATCAGTGGCATCTGCTGTCTATGGCATTGAATTATGGGGTTATGTGGCCGGTGAGCACCTACAGATTGCAGAAAATTCTTTTATGAAACGTCTTTTATGTGTCCCAGGAGGCGCATCCAATTTTGTAGTGCACGAAGAGCTCGGGGCGCAATATCTTTGTGATATTTTTTCGCTACGCCCGTTGACTTGCTGGCTAAAATTATGGCTGAATCAAGATATTCCATTGACCCACTTGATTATGAGAGATTATCTGTCACAGGATAAGGCGATGGGTACACCTTGGCTAAAATACTTGAAATCGAACTTTTCTAGGCTTGGCCGCCTGGATTTGTTCGAGCATCCGAGTGGGATTGTGAAGGGTGATGTGGATGCAGTTAAGCAAGCCTTCCTTTTGGACAGAAAGCGAGAAGGTGAGGAGCTCCTGAAATCAAGTGTAAGAAGATTTACTATGTTAAAAACAGGGGATGTGATGGAGCCCTATCTGACGGGATCGCTGTCTTCTCATGAGAAGTTCCTGCTAACGAGGTTTAGATTTAATATTTTCCACTATTTGCTGTTCAGACCTAAAAATGCTGCTCGTTTTAAACCTGCAGCTCCCTGTGGCTGTGACGGTGTGTCTCCACAGGATATGCTGCATTTTATATTTTTATGTAAATTTTATGAATACCCCCGCAAACGCTATTTGGTAGACCTTTTAAAGAAACTTAATTTCAATCGTATCAGACCAGCTTTACTGTATCTGCAAATTTTGCACAATGACAGTATCCTTCAAGTAACTGAATTTTTAAAATTGTCAATTAGGATGAGAAATTGTTTGGACCAATGATGGAATCTATGTTAATTTGACTACATTTATTAATGAACTTGTTATGTATGAAAACTTGTTGTACCATGCACTTTGCACTTTCTGATCAGGTCTTAGAATTATTGAGTGTTTCAATGTTTTAAATTGTCTATAATGTTAATGTACTTTTATGGTTTGAATCAAAACCGAATAAACTCTTTTTGAATTGAATTGAATTGAAACCCTAGGCACGCACTGTATGCAAGTTATATACAGTAAGTTATTCCTGTTCAGTAGTCATCTTGATTAGACATTAAAGAGAATATATATTCAACATGAAAAATATAGTGCCAGATGTAGGTAATTCTACCGATTCGGTATTTATGAATCGGTAAAATAGAAGGTGGGAGATGTAGGTAAAATCGGTATTTGAAATACCGATTCTGTAAAAATCGGTATTTACCGATTCTGTAATTACAGAATCGGTATTTCCCATTGATTCCTATGGGCTTTGAAGCCCATAGGAATCAATGGGAAATACCGATTCGGTAATTACCGAATCGGTAAATACCGATTTTTGCAAGGGTGCAGGGGGTGTCACTTTGACACCCTCTACCACCCCCAATACTGTCATGTGTGCCATGAGGCAGACAGACATGCCCTAAGGGCATGTCTGTCTGTCACATGGCACAGGTGTGCATGCACACATGTGCATGCACACCTGGATTCGGTATTTTAACACCCAATTGGATTGGGTAGTAAAATACCGAATCTGTAATGGCTTTGGGACTCTGAAGAGTCCCACCTACATATGGAAGATTCCGAATCGGTAAAAATACCGATTCGGTATTTTACCGATTCGGTAAATTTACCGATTCGGTAAAATATGCCCCCTACATGCCAAATCCTAAATACCGGTCGGTAACGGCCGAAATCGGCCGTTACCGACCGGTATTTTGGCTCCTACATCTGGCCCATAGTCATCTAATTCTTTGGCTTCAAAGATCTTTTATTCGCAGATCATTTTCAATATTCATGTAGCCAGCACATGTTTTGTTGGTTTAGCGACTTCATCAGGGCTACAATAATTAATAAAGATAATAATCGGGGATACAGACTCCCAAAGTATGCCAAATTCATTAGGCAAATACATCACTATCACAAACTAGCGTGTAGTTGTGATTATCACATGCATATTTGTGACATGTACATATTTAGTGCATGTGAGCAGAGGTGTAACTTAAAGGTATTATGTCAACGCATATGCGTACAGATTCTTTGTTGTCCTTTTTAGGCACTACTACAATCGGGAAAACCCATTTTGTAGTGAGCATTCGTGTTGTAATTCATGGAAATCAGTCCCATATCAGTGGCTGTGCTGAAACTTAGTAGACAGGCACTTAACGCCGTGTCTCAAGCACATGCATGGGTGCTTCTACCTCATGTTTTCTTTTGTTTGATTGTTGCCCCAGATTTTTTAAAGGTGTTGATTCAGCCCATGTATGCACTGTGTCATTTGATGGTGTAAATTGAGGTAATGGAGATAATTCACAGGCATAATGTTTATTGATACACCACTGTTGATAATGAAAAGTACTGGACAACCATTAACTTTCAGTGTAATCTTTGGATAATGTTCGAATTACTTTGGTGCTATGGCATGTCGATTTTTTTTTATTGACATTTTTCTTCACAAACCAACATGCACATGCTTTTCTGAGGTAAACATCAACATGGCACAATCATTTTCTTTACTTTCACTTGATTCTGCTTTAGAAAAACTGTTTCATGATGATCTAGATGACAATCAACTTAATTCAGTTTCTATTTCTCTTAACTGATGTCGCTGCTTGGCCTTGTGGGTGCGCATCAAACATTGAATCTGGAAGATTCCGGTGGCCCATGTTTTCTTCACGACGTGACACACATGCTTTTTCCTTTGCTCTACAAACCATCACAAAATGGTTCTCCTTCCCACAGCCTTTACATATCTGTCCAATGGTGGGACATCAACACTCGCTCTAGACTGAGAGTTTCTCTCAGCATTCCTTATCTGAATGGATCTGACAAGCATCCATCAATAACTCTAGGACGTATTTCTTCATCATTAAATTAATTGAACTTATAATGTTTGATGAGTGTGTCGAGACTCTCCACAAATTCATCAATGGTCTCACCAACTTTCTGGCATTCTTCATTCAAGATGTATTGTTCATAATCAAGGCTCCCTGTTTCCCATTTTTACCGATTTTTACAGATAAATACAGGCAGAAACCCAATTATTTTCCTGTCTGTATTTATTTGTAAATGTGAATAAAAATGGAAATTAGGTTGTTTTTTGAATGATTCTAAAACTATATAGCTGTGCGAATTGACAGGCACAGGTTTTTAAAAAATGAAGGAATTTTAGTAAAGTTGCTTAACAGCAGTAGAAATGCTTGATATTGATATGCATATGTTTTCATATAAGTGCATTGATTTATTGTCTCTGGATTTTGACATCATTGAAATCTCTCTGGCATTTAAGCATGAGTGAACATTTATCGGTTAAATACATGTGGAAATATACTAGTTTCAGCTTCATTTTTTCCCAAAACCCAAAATAAATATAGATAACTACAGGTAAAATTAGCAAAAAATAAATATGGATAAATACAGACTGAAAAGTCAAAAAAATAAATATCATCAAACTGGGAGCCCTATACATAATCAACATTTGACTTTGGATTAAACTTGAGATTCAACACTCTTTAATCTTGCAATATGTGAGTTCTTCATCAGTTCGCAGCATTTTCTTTATGACTTTTTTACACAATAAGGTAATTTTTAGATATTTTATAGTCTTTTTGTTATCAGTTATCAGTCTCTTCAAGTACATCAATGAAAAGATCAATCGTCTCTATCCAAGTTTTATATCTATTGCCAATATGGTGGCAGTGGTTTCAGGAAAGCGGTGCATTATAATCATTTATTTGAGTGGCTGACATTGAGAGTGGAGCTCTCTCCAGCTCCCTCAGCTGTTCATCTTGAAGCTTTTCATGTGACCTCTGCATCATCCTCATTGATTTTTGGAAAGACGGCCTCAGTCTTTGCCTCCATTCTCTCAACACCAAGAAAGATGGCCGCTGTAGAGGAGTTACCCCGAGTAGCTCCGGGTTTGGGGATTACTAATCTGGTGATATCCCCGTCTAAACCCACTGACCGGCCACCGCTCCACCTGCATTCTGAACCTAAAAGTGATCTGTTACTGAAGCTATCCGTGGAAACAGAATCTGACTGCAATCTTACCTGCCGGTTGCGGTCTCTGCAGTTGCCCGGATCCAACACTGCTTACCGCATCTCCCACTCTTCAGCTTGTGCCACAGCTCGGGACGGAACTGATCTGTAACGCGGCCCTCTGTCTCGACCACTGGGGACTCATCGGCGCCTCGTCCTGGTGACGTGACATCTCCTGGTGCCCGAGAACGGCCCTCCAGCCTGGCGCACAGTCTCGTCCCGATGCTGTGGTGAGCTGCTGCCATGCTTCCGCCTGCAGCCGCTGATCCCCATCTACTGAGTCCCGGCCGCCGCACTGCGCCCGCAGCGAATCCCCGTGTCCTCAGCCACCGTGCGACCTCAGCTAATCGAACCGCTGCTTAGGGGCTGTCGTGGCTGTCCCCTTTTGGTTTCCGGAATCGTGCCGTGGCCGCGGGTGACGCCGACGGGTACTGATGCTCCAACTGCCAGCGCTGATCTCCTGTTGCTGCCTGATTCGGTGCGCCAGGTACTTGTTTCTAGTTTGCGCTTTGTGCAGAATGCTTCTGATTTTAAAGATTGGGGGCCGAGGTCTCCTACTCTCTAAATGGCGGCGCCCCAAAATATACAAAATGGCGGCGCCCTAATCAAAACACTACGAGGCACTGCTCTCAGTCCTTCATAAAACAAATCATTTTATTATCGCTTTAACTGGATTCTCATTTCAGCCCTGGAAAGGGGGTTGTTTTAAATGGATTTATTCACATTTTCCGCCTTACGAACTGATTGCCAAGCTATGCCTGACTCCAAAATGGCCACTGTTTAAGACATCTTCGGTCGCCCCACAGTCTCTTAAGACTTCAACCATAAAACGAGTTGTGTTCTAAGCGCTTTGGCTTAAATTTCATTGCAACCCTGAAGAGTGTTATGTTCACAGCTCTTCTCATTAAACCAACTGCCGAGAAATGCCTGACTCCAAAATGGCGACAGGTTAAGACATTTTTGGTCGCCCTACATTGCCTGATTTTTAAAATAGCGGTGCTACCTACGTTTATCATCTGCACCGTTGATCATCCTAGCCTGACATGTTGAGCGACTACCCTGATTTATTGATGAGAGGGACATTCTACACTTATTGCTGCTCACGTTTAATCCTGGTTTCCTACACTATCCTCACTGAAGGCGTACCTGACTTTACACCTGCGGTGCTATAATACCCTATGGACTACTTCTTGTTTATCCTTTCTAATATTTAGTGGCACTCCTGACTTATCACCGCTCTCTTGGCTCGTGGAAGACAACTACACCACTTGTGAAGCCAAAACGCTGATGCTTGCCCCTGTAAGCACTATTCTCCTAACGACTATGACCTTCATAACTATTGCTCACCGATCCGGTTTCCTACGAGTGTACCCACCCTAAACCAACATGATGGATCCTGAACTGATTGCCTCTGGGTCATATACCTACACCCCGGTCTACCCCTCAAATAGCTCAAAAAACACCAAAAAGCTTTCAAACACCTCACCCTGAAAAACCAACTCGAGGCTCTGATCTCCGACCCGTGTTTCTGTGCGGACAAAGGCACCATTACCAACGACCTCATTTTCTACACCAAAAGAATTCCCGCCTGGCGCAACACCCTCTCTCTACTCCTCAATGTTCGCTTCTCCAGGAACATTCCCTATGGCACTAAGCTCTCAATAGGGCCCTCAATATCACTACAAGCTGACCTAACCATCACCCTCTACAAAAGCGGCATTGTATTGGTACAAGCCTCAACAAATAACCTCGACAAATTCTCAGCTCTTTATACCACTCTCCGTAAACATGTGCAGGACACTGGAACGCCGACCAACATCCGGCCAGACGGTAACCCGTCCCCCCGGCCCAATATAGAGCACACTCATCCCCTCACTACTCCTATCAACCCTCATATCACCAGCGTCCAGAGACCCTTGATTTCCCCCCTCCGCACTCTTCGTTCGGAACCCACGATATCCCTCACAACACAACTCAACCCCTTCAATCTTTCCGGCCAAACCAGCCCCGCCAACACTCTATCCACTCCTTCTTTGACCCCTAACACTGTCCACCCTTCTCCTCCAAATCCCCCCACCCTAGTGACGTCCTCTACAGCAGACCAAGCCAGCCCCACTAACACGCACACCCCCAATTCCATGACCCCTAGCACAATACTCCCTACCACCCAATCCACCAAAATGGTCCACCCTTGTTCTCCTAATCCCCACACCCTAGTGACGTCCTCCACAGCAGGTCAAGCCAGCCCCGCTAACACGCACACCCCCCTCTCCATGACCGCTAGCACTATCCTCCCTACCACCCAATCCACCAAAACTGTCCATCCTTACCCTACTAACCACCCTCCATAGTGACGTCCTCTGCAGCAGATCAAGCCTGCCTCGCTAACAATCACACCCTCCCTTCCCTGACTCCTAGCAAAGTCCACCCTACCACCCAATCCTCCATAACTCCCAGCTCCATCCACCCCAACCCTCTTACCCCCACTCCACAAATATCCGCTCTCTGCACTCCAGAGCCTCCAAAATAATTCAATGCGTCCACTCCACTCCTCTATCCTCGACCTAACAAACCTCCTCCACCTCACCGAATTAGCCTTCGTAAACCTCATGCCTCAGCGGTCTCCCCGCCCATCCCTGAACTTCTCAAACGCCCGCTACCAACAGCCTTAAGACATCTGCGCCCTCGCAAGAACACTAGCTGTCTATCTGAGGAGGAAATCTTTGACCTCGCCTGCTCATACAACTTTTGCCCAATCACCACAGATTCCCCTGACCTCATCGAAATCGAAATCCTGGATATTCTTAAAGACCTCAACCCAGCCCCTATCCCTCCCAGCCCACCGGACGTGAGTACCGCACACCCCATCTGCACGGTCGCTATCGACCCACACAGACTGGCCCCCCTCTGCCATAGAAGGGCGATCAGAAGCAATCTTGCACCTGTACCCCTGACTGCCCCGACCCCGACTACCACTTCCCTCCCCGGTCTGACGGGACTCTTAATCAACTGCCGATCGACAGTAAAGCAAGCCGCCGATGTCGCTGCTCTCATTCTGAACAATAACACCAACCTAGACATCCTAACTGAATCATGGCTTAACGATGCATCATCCCCTTGCCTCGACCTCTTAGTCCCCCCCCCAATTTTAACATTACCAGACTTGACAGACCACTTAACAAGAAAGGTGGCGGATTCACTTGCATCTATCGCTCTAACCTCCTTGTCTCAGAGCTCTCAACGGATACCACTGATTCCTGCGACTATCTAGCCCTCTCAGTCTGGAGCAACACCACCCTCCTGTGCAACCTGCACACTTTTTACCACCCCCCAGGCAATAACAATCAATTCAGTGACTACCTCATGGAAATTATCACGGCTAAGAACTCCCCCAACTCCAAAGACATCTTCCTTGGGGACTTAAACCTGCACTGGAACGACCTTAAGGATCCGTATGTCAACGCCATTAAAGACCTCATGGCGGATCTAGCCCTGACCCAAGCTTGCATACTCCCTACCACTCAAAAGGGGCTACTCTCGACTGGATCATCTCTAATGAGAAAACTGTCAAGCTCATATCCACCGACCCCTGCGACTGGTCAGACCACCATGCCATCGCCTTTCTTCTACCCTGCAACCTCAAAACATGGGCTCCTCAACCTGTGCTCCCAAAACGCTGGGTCAGAGACACCAAAAACCTAGACCTAATTGAACTTGAGTCACGTTGCAAATCCGACCACCCCCCTCCCCACATCACCTCAGACAGTGACCTCAATGATCACTACACTGTTTTCTATGTCGAACATTTTGGATGACCTCGCCCCTCTTAAACTAAAAAGAACTCAAGTCAAAGATAGAAACCCATGGTTCACTGGCTCCCTCAATGACGAGAGAAGATACCTCTGTCAAGCTGAAAGAATCTGGAGACAGTACCCATCGACAGATCACCTGAAACTTCTTCGCCAGGCCAGAAATGCTTACAACAAAAACATCCTCAATTCAAAAAAAGAGTTTATCGGAGCGGAACTAGGAAATGCTCAGAACAGGCCTCGCAAACTTTTGAGATGATCAAACTCCAGTCGAACAAACTGTCCAAAACAGCGAAAGAAAACCCCAAGTCTCTCATCTCCTCCGAAGATTTCTCCTCGTTCTTCGCAAACAAAATAATAACCTTAAATGCCGAACTCAAAGCGGCCTCACTCCCCCCACCAAACACTGACCATCCGCCTCCTCCATCACCGCTACTAACACTGACCTCACCCAAGAACCTAGCGCACTGGTCTGAACACTTACCCTACGATGAAGACTCTGTCGCAAATATCCTCTCCTCCTTAAACCCGAACAACCATTTCAACGACCCGCTCTCCTCGAACTGTCTTGCGGCGATTACCAAATCCATTATTCCTTGCTGGACCACGATAATCAATGCCTCTCTCCGGCAGGGATCAATCTCACTGAAAGCTGGACAAGTTCTCCCTATTCTGAAAAAGCCATCGCTGGACCCAGCCTCCCCTGACAACTTTAGACCAATCTCCAACATTCCCCTCTTAGCAAAAGTGTTGGAAAAGTGTGTTCACAGACAGCTAAGTCAACACATCAGCAACTTCCATCTACTCGATGACTGCCAATCTGGCTTCCGACCAGGACATAGCACTGAAACCACCATGCTCCACGTTGTCGATGATGCTCTTCAAGCCCTGGACCAAGACAAAACTTGTCTCCTCATTCTCCTGGATCTATCCTCGGCCTTCGATACTGTCAAACATGAGATGCTACTCGAACGCCTCAAACTTAGGATGGGTTTAGACAGCACAGTACTCGACTGGTTTAGTTCCTACCTCCAAAACCGATCTCAGAGATTCCTAATCAATGGTGAACTTTCCTCCTCCTCCATGGTCACGGTGGGAGTCCCTCAAGGATCAACGTTGTCCCCCACCCTGTTTAATCTCTATCTAGAACCCCTTGCTGAAATCCTCCGCAATGCAAATATCTCCTTCCATATGTACGCTGATGATACTCAGATCTACATAAAAAATCTCATCTCTTGCGGAGATCCTCACCATGAATGAGGCTCTGAAGTTCACCGTCTGTTGGCTAGTTTCAAACCAACTCAAACTCAATGCTAACAAAACTGAGTTCCTTCTAATCTCCCGGCCCAAGAGCAACTCTGAGATAAAGACTTGGATCAAAGCTATCACAGCCCTAAACTGTTCCCCGACCATAGTGGACTCTGCCAAATCACTGGGAATCACCTTGGATTGCAACCTAAACATGCAAAACCACATCAACTCAATGGCCAAATCTGCCAGATTCCACCTGAGTTACCTATGGAAACTGAAGCCATTTCTAGCCGCTCCCGACCTAAAGCTAGCAGTCCAATCTCTAGTCATCTCTCGGCTGGAATATGGCTGCTCCACGCTCTCTGGTTTAACCAAGATCACTCTGGCACCCTTAAAAGCCTGCCTCAATGCAGCCGCCAGACTACTTACGGGCTCTAGAAAATTTTATCACATCACCCCTCACCTGAAAGCATTGAACTGGCTCCCTCTCGAGGCTAGGATTCACCTCAAGTTGGCATGCATCACACACAAGGCCCTACACACCAACTCCCCTGCATATCTTGCACAGAAGCTCACGATATCCGGAGGAAGCAGAAACTCTCGATCGGCAAATACCTTCCTACTCCGGCCTGCACGTTTTAAGAAAAAAAAAACTACAATCGCTCTTTCAGCGGGTCTGCTCCAAGAATATGGAACGCCTTCCCGCCTGACATTAGAAGTATTCACTCCCTGGCACGCTTTAAAAAAGAGGCTAAATCCTACCTCATGGCTAAATTCCTTGGCTAACCCGCTCCACAAGCACCGAGAGACTTATTACCTTTGTGATACCCTATTCTATTGTATGATCCTTGACTCTGTGAAGATAACCGTGCTATAGTTCTCTTTTATTTTTTTTCCTTTTTTTGCCAGCCTCGTAATGTAAAGCACCCATGCACTTTCCTCCCTAATGTATGACCATATATTCTGTAAAATGTTCCTATGTACCTTTTCACCCCCTCCCTCCTTGCACATACCCCTTTGACTCCCTGACTACCATATGACCCTTGTTCTTGCATATCCCCCCGATTTATTGCTATCATTTGTCAACCGATCTTTCTGTATTACTCTTTGAACCTGTAAAGCGCTCTGATACCCTCACGGGTCAAGTTCACGCTCTATAAAACTTTAAAATAAATAAATAAAATAAATTGTTCTGAAAATACCATCAGCCACTTCACATTGTCACCAGCTTAGTAAGCACAACCCTGTGCTTTTCCTGGACCTGAGGTTGTGCCGGCTCACTTTACTCAGGCTCTGGTGAGTAAATAACTGTTTAATTATTTGGCATCTCTTTGCGCTCTCTTTATCTTCACCACTTTCTAATCGTCATGTTGTCTTGCAATTTGCGATTAGCAACAGCTACTCTTTGAACACCTGTTTGAATTTCCCTTCAGCATTAACGCTTCGTATTACGAATGAGTGTATATTGCACACCAGCGCAGTACCTTTATGTACAGTCTGACCAGTAGATTTTTCGTCACTGATATGTAGATTTCTTTGCCATGCTTTCATTGTTTTCAACTTCTATATAACGGCTGGAGTTGTACTTTGACTCCACGTGCGCTTAGCGGCAGCCCCATACTTCTACTGCAACACACGTGGCATGCACGAGCAGTTTGCTTTCACCACGGCAAACTCTCTGGGAGAGCACTATCAATGTTTGGGTTAATTATCTCCTAACTAGTCACAAGTCATAGCGTTTGCCCTGGCCTGGGTACCTGTAAATGACAACACACACAGAGCTTAGTATTACACGTCTTTGTTCATCTGCAAGTAACTGCAAATGCAACATTCTAAACCAGCCTTCATTGGATTCTGCTCTAACACTTATGTTATAGTTGTAATGAGTACATCAGGAGCCAAAAGGGATCCATCATTTCTAACTAACAAGTGTCCTGGCCCCCACCTTGTTCCTCCTGTTTATAAACCAGGTGGTCCAATACTTTAACAACACACAGTCGGATGCACCTACTCTGGGCGAACTTAAATATCCCATGTTAATTTTCGCGGACGATACCCTTCTCCTCTCGAAAACTAGGGGTGGGTTACAGGTAGCCCTGAACAGATTTTCAGAGTTCTGTAAAAAAAACGACTTGCAGGTTAACGTTGAGAAACCCAAATTTATGGTCTTCTGCAAGAAACCCCCCCCCAATTGTTCTGTTACACTAAACGGCGCACCAATTGAGCAGGTCAAGGTCATGACTTATCTAGGTGTGACACTTGACCATCAACTCAATTGGAATCCCCAACTGGAGACAACCAAACTTAAATTTAATCGCTTGGCCGGTTGTCTGGTCCAAGAACAAAAGAAATCTTTCACAAAATGAATCACCCCCGCCCTAAAAATCTATGATGCCAAGATCATCGCTGCAACACTATATGGAGCCGATGTTTGGGGTTACAAGGACTTATCATGTTTGGCCATTGCCCAGAATAGATTCCTGCGGAATCTGGTAGGTCTCCCGCAGTCTGCACCTATAAAACCCCTGTTACTAGATCTTGGTTGCAGACCTATTACCGAGCTGGCACAGTATCGCCTAGTGGCACTATGGCGTCGCCTCTGGACAACCCCAGAGCTTAGCCTTTTCTGCCGTGAGCTTGATGAGGTAAAATCATTGTGGGGCGCGCTAAAGATACCATGGCTCAGGGAAGTCAAAAACATTCTTCATATGATGGGCCTACCAGAGCTATGGTCTAACCCAGGGGGGTGCATCTTTCCATCTAAACCTGAGTTTAAGGCCCTTTTTTGGGCCTGGAAAAGATCTATTTTAGTAGCCCAATCTTCGGATGCAAATTTAACAGGTTTATTCTTGATGCATAAAGCCATTCCCTTTCTAGAGCAGTATTGGGATCTGATCTCCAAAGTATTAGACCGTAAACTGTACCACCAGTTCCGTACAGGTACATTGCCTGTTAATTCCTTTACAGCGAAGTGGGTAACAAAAGCAGGAAGCAAGTGTTTCTGGTGTCCCGACCAGGAAGAAAGTGTTGGTCATCTATTCTTTGGTTGTCCTGTCTATCGATCCCCTCGTAACAAGTGGCTAAAACCCATATGTGTAACCCTGAACTGTAGCAGTCATCGAGATGCACTGACCAAATTACAAGAAATTAGATCAGAAACGGTTGTGGTTTGTGTTGCCAAATTTTTGGGTTGGTCCTGGTTGATTCGAGCTAAGAGATTGAATATGCTTTCAAATTGATTCTTTTAACCATATGCATTTTTTTTTCTATCCTGTTTGTTGTGTATTCTGTGGATTCCAACGGTATTAACTTATGTGTATGTCGTAATCATCTTATTTGTATTGGGGATCCGCTAGTGGAATCTTTTTATTGTGTATGGTTTGTATGTTGTCTTTTATGAATTGTTTTTATTCGAAATAAAGACATATAAACTCGAACTCGAGTACATCAGGAGCCAAAAGGGATCCATCATTTCTAACTAACAAGACACTACAATGTGCTTTTATTTTTTTATTGTGTTATGTTGAATAATTGTTTCTATTCTGAGCCGAAATGAGTGCTGTGGTATAGAAAAATCTCTTTTCCTTCCAGATGTGCACTGGATAATACCAAAAGTTCTCCTAAATACTTAGTCACTGAGATTTTTTTATCCCGATAATACTGAGACACACTCACACTCCACTCTTCATAATATACACTTTCATACAAAAGCTCACTCTGGGGTCTTTATAGTACTCAGAAATTTAGAGCTTGGTCCTGATTAAAGACAGTCTGACAGTATTCTGCTCACAGTGACACTTCAATCACTAAGAACTGTGCTTCTTAAAATATCTAGATTAAGATCCCCACTCTTGATATCACACTCTTATTCCTTTCTTAAATACAAATGTCCCACTTAGATCTTCTAATGCTATTATCCCGAGTCACTCAGAGCATTTCTTTTCATCCTAAACAGAGTTCATGTTTTGCTCACACCAAGATTTTTTCAAAATTCTAGTCCCATAACAGCAGGTTACTCAGGATTCACAGATCTACTTTAATTATTACAGGCTTCCAAAGAGCTCTATTTGTAATGATACCTGAAGTTCAGCAGAAATCACAGATGTGCTGACAGCATTGCTCCACATGATAACCAGAGTCACTCAGGGAAGGAAAGAGGTCATGGCCTGCTGTCATGTTTTGGCAGGGAAAGGCCCGGGCCAACTGTGCCGCGTGCTGTGCAAAACTTCCTAAAAGACTCAAAACCATTGCCAGGCAACCCCATATAGTTGAGACCTTGACAATCAAAAACCTTGACAG
Source organism: Lissotriton helveticus (assembly GCF_964261635.1). Taxonomy (NCBI): domain Eukaryota; kingdom Metazoa; phylum Chordata; class Amphibia; order Caudata; family Salamandridae; genus Lissotriton; species Lissotriton helveticus. The sequence goes on from NC_136071.1 coordinate 263,901,908, forward strand.
ACTCAGGAGAGTTTGCCCATCAGCGACAAGTCACAAGTCATGGGGAAATAATTGAACCCAGCCTACCAATTGCCAACCCAGAGAACCCTTTGAGCTCCTCCACTCATCCTACAGTAATAAATCTAGCTGAGTTATTGTATACATGAATGATAAACATATATGTGTTTGTCATTTTTGAGAGGTACCTACTCTAAAGCATGTGCTAGCTATTTTTATTTCTAACACAATTAGTCAAACGTGTTCAAGCAATACTTGGTTTCCATTTATTAATAAAGTGTACAAATCTTTATTTTTTACAGCTTGAACAGCATGTTTAGCATGGGAAGCACTATTTGGGCCTATTTATAAGAGGCTTGCGCCTGTTTTGAGCCACTCATTTTGATGCATCAATGACGCAAGCAATAATCCATATTTACACGATGATGCATTTGCGCGAATGCATTGGTTTTTTTACTCCTGCAACGGAAAAAAGCTGCACTTAACCAGCTACACCACACACATATTAAAATATGCAAGGTAGGCATTCCTGCTCCACATCTAACGTAAATCTAATGCAGTGATATTTATGGGTTTGCCAATGCGTAATGCATCATGCATCAAAATGTATGTGCAGCGGCAACCTAGGTGTAGGAAATGATGCAATGGTTGTGGTAGAAAAATATCAAACAAACCAAACAATTTTGGAAGCTCAACTATGCCATGGCAGTCATCGTTCAGCAGTTTGGTGTTGAAAGCTTGCAAGGAGACCATCACTACCACCACGTAGGCAGCGAATGAGGAGGTAGCTTGTGTTCCGGCAGGCATATCCCTCATTAACCTCAAGGAGGATGAGATCATTACATTTTGCAAACTCAAGAGGGAGTCTATCATTGAAATGCTCCACAAGATTGGCCCAAGTCTCCAGCCTCCACATGCCAGGACCAAAAACATTCCCCCACAGGTCAAACTGATGGCTATGCTCCCCATGCTGGCATCCGTTTCCTTCCAGATCACAACAGCCAGAGTGGCAGGAATCTCACAGGCATAATTTTCTGCCTTCCTACCCTCTGCTATGGATGCCATATTCAGGCTCACACCCCAGTACCTCCTCTTTCCCAAGACCCAAAAACAACAATTGGACATCAAGCAAGACTTCTATGTCATTGTGGGATTCCCCCATGTCTTAGGTGCTATTGATTGCACACATGTGCAATTGGTTCCCCCTGCTGAAACATCCCACCTGTACAGAAACCAGACACACACATAATCTATCAACGTGCAGGCCATAGTAGACCATCTGGGTATGTTCAGCAATGTGCTGGCCAAATACCGAGGAAGTGCACATGATGCCTACATCCTCGGGCACAGTATCATCAACGTGCACTTCCAGAATGGCCGATATGGGAATGGTCAACTTGTTTGTAAGGAAGTCTGGAGAATACAACTTACCAACTAGAATGTAGAAATGCATCCCACAACAGCTATCTCGCCATTTGTTTATGTAGCTGGGGGGCATATTTTCAAGAAGTGTGCCTCATGCTTGCACCATGCATCGTGGTACATGCTCGGTGCAAAACTTGAAGTCAAAAATTTTGAAGACACGCAAAGCCACTTTGCGTGGCTTTGAATGGCATAAAAAATGTGAGGTAATGCACCACAGCCTAAAATGCTGTGTTGCATTACAGTGTGCAAGGCAGGTGTACCATGAGTGTTGTGTGGGTGTTTCCATGCAACCCCAATGGTTAATGTCACATGTCATGTATACCAAACTGGGTAAACCTGGGATTGTGTCAAATAAATATGCCTCCCTGGGTGATGCGTAACAACTACAAATTACTTAATTCATCCATGTTCCTTCCTCTTCCTATGTGTGCTGCATTCTGTGACACACATAGATAGAGGAATATAGCTCAAAGGATTGTTTCTGAGCAGGGTGGTGCCCCTCTATGCATCAAATCAATCCTGCATGCAACATACGCACCCTTGCACCATGGTGCAAGGTGCCTGTGTTTGCGCTAGGCAGCCCATTTTGTGCCAGCGCTGGATAAAAGGACGGAAATGTGCCATATGGCTTAAATACTGTGCATTCCTACCCTTTCCCAGTGACGCAGTGCAGCACAAAAAGTTGACTTGCTGTGCTGCACTGTGCCACTTTGCCAAATATCTGGCCCCCAGTGTCATGTGCACATTGTGGCAGCAACTTACTCCAATATTTAGACAATGATGTACCATTGTGCCATTCCCTCACTGATCCTGCAATGGCAGTAGCAACATGACATCCGTGTGTAGTATTGTGTCATCTTACTCTGTGTAAATGGGCGAAACCACATCATCTGCACTGGCTAAAAAAATCAAGACAAAAATCATGGGGTCACAACACAAATCAATATGAGAGCAAAATATGCAGAATAGCTAAGTGAGAGATGAATGTTTCGTCAATGGTGTACCCAGAGTCCATATCAGTTAAAGTTCCAATAAATTATTGAAAAAATCCTGTGTTCATGCGTAAGTGTATCACACATGGCAGTATACTTGTATGTTGACCAAAGTTTCTGACCTATCAGTGAAAGAAGTATTTACAAATTCAATTTGTGTCATGCATTGCAAGTGTAGGCCCCATTCATGTGTAAATGTAAATTTCAGGTACTTATGTCATACCAACAGTACAAAACCCACATATGTATCAGCCATACTGATTGTAGCTAGACATATACACATAGGTATAATGCCACATTGACATATCTGACCAATGTGATAGATCACCAGTTTTGTGATGCAAGCTTGTAATATTTCCTGCATATGGGTCTACTAATGTTAAAGTCACAAAGTCAAATACAATGCAGTAAACATGCCATACACTAATAACTAACATACATTGAAATGCAACCAGGGCAAGGTATCACAGTCTATTCAGGATTCCAATCTCAGCATTCTCTTGCCATATCAGTGATGACAGAATCAAGGCATAGAAGGTCAGAATCCCCTACAAGTTTGAATCATAAACATAACTTTGAAAACCTATAGTACTGTGCCCAGGTATGTAGCACAAAACTACTTGTATTTATATATCAGTGTGTCCAACATAGAAATAGCCCAAACTACCATACCTATGTGTCAATCTAAGTTCAGCATGACAAGTTGTTTGAAAAAAAAGCTTCAGCTGAAGTCTGAGAACAAAATGTATAACTATCCATTTCACATGTAGGAAATGCACTGCACATTCACAGCAAACTCCCATGCTAAAGTATGTGAACAAAGCAAAGGCTGTGTTAATGTCATGGAGGCAAGCAACAACATCAGAGGTTCAAAAGGACATATGGATGTGTGTTTCAATCAATGAATCAATTGACTGTGCTTATATAGTGCGACCTTTCACCTGTGAGGGTAACCTGGTGCTCGACTGAGTGTCTCAATCGAACAGCCAGGTCTTCAGACCCTTCATGAAGTCCGCCAATGAGGGTGATGATTGAAGGTGGAGAAGGGCATAACAGATTTGGTCGTAAGGTGGGAGAATGGTCGTCCTCTGGTGTGGCAGAGGTGAATGCGTGATGTCTATGTGAGGGTGAGGTAAGGTGAGCGGAGGTTTCTCTGTTGCTGGTGAAAGTTTAGGCAGTTGTTCATGTATGCTGTCTCTTGGTCATACAGGGCTTTGTAGGCGTGGGTCAGAATCTTGAAATGGTTTCTCTTCTGGATGGGGAGCCAGTGGAGTCCTCTCAGGTGCTGGGAGATGTGGGTCTTTTGGGGCAAGTAGAGGATCAGTCTGGCTGCTGCGTTCTGGATTGTCTGGAGTCTTCTCATGAGTTTGCTGGTGGTGTCTGCTTAGAGTGCATTGCCGCAGTCAAGACTGTTGGTGATGAGGGCCTCCGTCAATGTTTTCTCATGCCAGTGAATAGCCATTTGAAAATTCTGCAGAGCACGTGGACCGTTTGAAAGCCTGCTGAGAAGACAGCATTGACCTGTCATTTCATGGAGAGTTCATTGTCTAGAATGATGCCGAGGTTGCAGGCGTAATCTTTCGGAGTGAGGATGGGACCGAGTTCTGATGGCCACCAGGAGTTGTTCCAGGGGGATGTGTGGATGCCAACGATCAGTATTTCAGTTTTGTCCGTGTTGAGTTTCAGGCAGTTGTCTTTCATCCGGGCGGAGACATTCTACATGCAGTTGTGAAAGTTGTTTTTTGTCGTAGTGGGGTCCGCTGAGAGTGAGAGGTTGAGCTGGGTGTTGTTGGCATAAGAGATGATGTTGATGTCCTGGCTTCTGATGATGTCTGCTAGTGGTGTTTTGTAGATGTAGAAGAGGGTGGGACTGATGGATGAGCCTTGCAGGATGCCGCAGATGGTGGGCTTTGGCTGTGAGGTGAAGGGAGTGAACTGACTCTTCTGTGTGTGCCCCGAGAGGAAGTATACCATCCATCTAAGGGCGTCGTCTTTGATTCCACTCTAGTGCAGTCAGTTGGTGAGTGTGTGAAGGGAGACAGTGTCTAAAGCAACAGAGAGTTCGAGAGGATCAGGGTTGCTGACTCCCCTCTGTTGAGTAGGGCGTGGATGTTGTCTGTCATGACAATCAGGGCTCTTTCTGTGCTGTGGTTGGGTCTGAATCCTGATTGAGAGGGGTCTAGAAGGTTGCTTCTCTTCAGGTGTTTGGTGTGTTGGAGGTTGATGGACTTCTCCAGGACTTTGGCAGGAAATAGGGGTAGCGGGATGGGCCGATGGTTCTGGGGGTTGTTGGGGTCTTTGGAGGGTTTCTTGAGGAGGAGTCAGGCCTCTGAGTGTTTCCAGGTGTCGGGGAAGGTGGCTGTGGTGATGTATGTGTTGAGGAGGGTGGTGAGCTGGTGGCTGATTTTGTTGTTTCCACGGATGAAGAGTTGATGGGACCATGGTTCGGTGGGTGGAGTTCATTAGGGACTCAGTGAGTTGTTCACATATGGTGATTGGGTGGTTGGCAGCTGTCTTCGCTGGAGTGGGGATGCTGAGTAGGTCAGTGGTTTGGGGATCACAGTTTGTGTATATGGTGGCTATCTTGTTGTGGAAGTGGTCTGCAAGAGCGTTGCAGAGTTCCTGTGAGAAAAGAATTGAGTTTTCTGTGGCTGATAGCTGATCACATTGGCACTTTGTGAACATACCTAGGGCTGAATATACGGCAGAAAATCAGATCACTTCTCTATCGCTTTGCACATGTAGTGAGTGCATCTAACTTAGAGATGTCAAGAACATTTTCAAAATGCCTATCACATTAATATACTGCCTGAACATGAAAGTCAGCATGTAGAAGTGTCAAAAGTATCAGGACATGGTCAATGAAACATAGAACTGGAAGATACATATATATAAACCAATGGTCAACTGTACATATACCGCATATAGTACAATACTCTTAGAAATGTGTACGAGTTAGTCAGTAAACATAGCACATATGAACAGGTATGTCTCTGTTGCAATATGCATAATCATTAACAGTTGTATTTGTTCTACTTTCAGCTGACCAAGGATATGGTTTGCAGCAATGGGTCATGACCTAATTGTGCATCCCCAGAAGGAGCTAGACGAATGTTACAACTAGGCACTGATCAAGACAGGGAATGTGGTTAAATGGGTATTTGGACTACTGATGTCCAAGCCTGGACATGTCAGGGGGAAGTTTGTCATACTTCCCCCATGGTGTGCAAAATAATACTTGTCTGTGAGATCCTCAACAATAAGGGCCTGATTCACATAGGTAAACTTACACTTTCATGCAAATTTACGATTGTTTGCTATTCACAAAGGAATTTACGAGTAGTATCTTTACGAGTGCAGAGTTTCTGCACATAAAAAGACTGGTATTTTTATGTGCGGAAACTCTGCACTTGTAAAGATACTTTTCTAATCATAAACTTACATGAAGGTGTAAGTTTACCTTTGTGAATCAGGCCCTATATGTGTATGAACAAATGTCCTGTGGGACTTGGAGCCTGAAGAGACTTAGCAAATGGAGAATGATGATGATACTGGAGGAGAGATCCAGCACACAATAGCTGGTCAGCTGGTACTGCATCAACGGTATCGATCACGCTTGCCATATCTACACATCTAAGTTGGCCATTCTTGTCCTCATGCACTTGAGCAGTGCACTGATCCACAATTAGCAGCTTTGCTGTATTCTGCAGCAGCAAAATGTGTTACATGTAGCACTTACTGAGTGTTGAAACACAATTCACCCAATAATCCCATACCTGAGACAAACCCCTTATTGTATCAACACCAATGCGGTAGCATGCAGAACAGCAGCACTTTGCATGAGCAAATGATGTTGCAGATACCATTACAGATCATGAGTGACAGGTGTCATAGACAAAGGCCAAGTAATGTGTACATATAAAAATGTTTGTAAAGAAGGCATACATGAATGTGTGGGGATCCTCAAAACACTACACATTGACTCAGTTCCTGGTCAGACTGTCATATTTACCACATCAGGGCACAGTTTACAAAATCCACATTTTCCATGCATTGCACAGCACTGCAATGAGGTTCAAAGGCCTGTAACACAACACTATGAACAGATGACCTTGCAATGTGTGGCATTACCCAGAGGTAAGACAATGGATATGTTCTTCCAAACATCCCATCACCTGAAGAATACAGATATGACAAAAGTGTGAAGTGTCCATGTCAAAAGCCACACACAAATGTATGTTTACACACACTATATCATTCAACACGGTGTAATGGAAGAATTTGGATATGAACTTACCCCTGCCCTGAGGGCACAAGTGCATAGTTGACGGGATCACACATTGTGTTTAATCCTAAAGGGGAAACAGCATTAGAGTTTGTGCCATTACATTGGCCTGTGTCATGGAGTGCAGTCTTCTTGGACCAGGTGGCCACACAAAGACTTGCACTCAGAGTAGATGTACTTCTACTGGCTTTAACAGGAGTAAGACAGAGCTAAAGTGGGTTTGACATTATGTTTAGTGAACAGTAGTAGTGAACATGACCATGTGACCCTCGTTCACTGCAGTGATGCCTACTGGCTTGTTCACCTCTTCTAATGGTCAGTTGATGTGTATTACACTACCCCTGGCCAACATCATGTTGATCAAAATATGTGTGAATGATAAAGCCATGTGCCGAATGCAGGTGCCTATGCAAGACATATACAACATATAGGTTCAAAGTTGCACAAGTGGACATGATTAATGTGGGTGTGCTAGTAGTGTGTGTCCACCCTCACACACTCAAATACAGTCCAAAGGGAGTGTAAAACCAATCACTGTGTGGTAGCTGAGTGTGTGTGCTGCATGTCTTAATGCTGGAGGTAGGCAAACATGTGAATCACAATATTGCACCACAAATAACCTGTGACAGTAAACAGAAGGGCCTCGTATGAACACGGCCACACAGTGCTGGTCAGGAAGTCACCCTACTGCACTGCTATGTGTTAAAGCAAAAGGGCAGGAATGTGCTGCATCTTATAGTATACAATGCATTCCTGCACTTCCCCCTTCGTCAGTGCAATTTTGGCTGGCAAGGCCCAATGCACACACACTTGCACCATGGGTCAATGGTTTGTCTCTAACATGCAGGAATGTATTTGTGAATGAAGGTGTGCCTTCTTGCTAAGCGAAATATCCTGTGAGGCATATTTCACCATGTACTTGTGCTGCAGAATGCAGCACACATTGAAAGATGAAGTAACTAGGAGAATCAAATGTAGAACCTCTTGTTGCCCCACTCCAGGGAAGGTTTACTTTCTGGCGCCTTCCCACGATTTCCTTGTTTTGTATATGTGGGAATGTGTCTCAAACTGTGATTGTTGCAATGGTCCCCATTGCAAAGGTCATGGACCCTCTCTCTGGTGCTGTGTAAGGCAGCAAAGTGTGTTGTGCTACATTGCATCACACAAGATGAATGACCCCTCTCAGGACTATGCAACGTGGACTTGGGGTGGAGTGAATATATCATGGACCATGTTGCTTTGTGCCAGTACCTCACACCTCAGGTAATACATATACCCCTGACCTGAGTGCTGAAGTGCCTGTACCACTACATTACATGGAGAACCTTGCCTAGCTTTGTGCATAAGACATGGTTGAATCACAAAAACATTTTGCGAATTGGAATTACATCCTATAGAAGATTTCCCACAATTTGCATGAACAGAGAGCCTAGCCAGAATAAGGAAAACAATAGCATGGCACATAGGCCCCAGGAGCCATCTTTACATGCAATAAACACAAGGAGAGAGGAGACCCAGTTGTTTGTGACCGTGTCTATCTCGCTATATCCGAGATAAGTGAGCGTAATGCACCCATGTAAATCGGTGCTCGCTTCGCAATTTCTCAGACTTTAGACTTATTATGAAGCTCAGAAGTGCCATTAAAAAATAAAACTATCCATACATATATACATATATATTACCTACTGGTGGTCACCATTAGGTAATTATAGTTAGGACCTAGTTTTCATAGGAAAAACATTTTTTGTTTTCCCAATAACTTTGGTGGCAGTTGACGAATCTTTGCGAAATTTTTAAAAATCGTGATCAGCTCTGGTCAGCTCGTGTCTTGAAAGATTCAGGGTGATTCGCCAAGCGGGGGCCGAGAAAAAAGGGGGGTCCCAAAACACGGTTTCCCCATGTTATTTTCATAGGAAACTTTAGAAAGAGCTACAGCCCGAACTGCTGAACGGAATTACATCAAATATAGCAAAAAGGTAGCTCTTGGTTCAGAAAGAGCCCTTTTTGTTAAATAGTGTAAATCTGTTTAGTAGTTCCTGAGAAATTAGAAAAATTAAAAAGTTTCGATATCTATGGCCTCGGTGGGTTCGCAAACCTTCCCGATCTTCATTCTAATGGGCTGACAACACTCCAACACTCCAAACCAGGAAGTGTTGGCAGCCATCTTGTGATTCAGGTAAAACCGAATTACAAGAAAACAGTTGAAAAAAGATTAAAAAAAGAAGAAAAGGGGGCAGGGTAGAAACACCCGACCCCTTAGGCCTGCTCAGGGGGTCACACAAGGAGACCCAGGGCCAATTTAAAAAAAAATATTTTCGGTTGGACTCGTGATGGGCTCGCAAATCCCGCCAAAATTATTTTAAAAAAATGAAGTGCGGGCTCCCACACTTCGTTCAGTGGGCCAGGTCCTGGGGCACTATACATTTATTTGTGGGGGCCCCTGCAGCCCCGTGGACCACCATCTCTCGGGGCTTTTACAAATACCTGTGGGGCACAGGGCACCCCGCAGCCCCGGAGACCGCCACCTCCCCGGGGCTGTTAAAAAAAGTGTGGAGTGTCCCAATCCCCCCATGCAGCCCCGGGGACCACTACCTCCCGGGGCTCTATTTTTAATAAAATAACCTGTGGGTGGGGGGGGGCTTGAGCCTCCAAACACCCCTGGGACCACCACCTCCACAGGGCACTAAAAATGTAAATGGGAGCCCCGGGGACAACCACCTCCCCATGGCTTTGCAATGGTTGGGAGGGGGGCAGGGCAGCCCTCCTCCTGGAACCCTCCATGGCCCTGGGGACCACCACCCCGCCTGGGCCGGCTCCTGCAGTGTCCCAGGTTGCCCACTAAGGGACACTGCTGTTTGCTATGGCAGGGCAGGAGCTGTGCGGCTCCCGCCCTGTCATAGCAAACACTGGTTTGGATTTTGGAAGCGAGAGCAGTTTTCCTGCTCTCGCTTCCAAAATCCAAAGCAGATTGCTTTTCCACAAGGGGAGACGCATGTAGCAGCTCCCCTTGTGGAAAAGCAATGCCGGCTCCCGCAGGAGGCAGGGAGCCGGCAGGACAGTGGGGGAATTGGGACTCTCCCCACAGTCCCCGACAGAAAGGCCAGGCCCTGGGGGATGGGGTCCCCGGGACCAGGAGTGTTGTGGGAGGGGGGGCACACATCCTCCCTCCCCTTTAAATATTATATATATATTTGTTTTTAAAAGGCAGGCCGGCCCCCGGAATGGGGTCCCGGGGCTATAATTGGCCTGAGGAGGGGGCCCACGCTGCCCCCTCGGAATTAAAAAAAAAAATTACAACGGATAGTCAGGCCCTGGGGATGGGGTTCCCTGGCCATATTTGGCCTTTGGAGGGGGGGCATGCTGTCCCCTTCGGCATAATACAAAAAAAAAAGTTGCAAGGCCCCAGGGATGGGATCCCCTGGGCCAAAAGTGGCCAAGGGAAGGGGGGCCATGCAGTCCCCCTCCCTCCATTTAAAAAAAAAAAAGGAATGGCAAATCGCCAGAGGCCCGCCCCCTCCCAGCACCACTGTGCAAACGCACTCTGTGGCGCGTTTTAAGGTGGGGAATTAGTTCCCCATGAATCCTCAGAATCCCTGGGGACTATCTAGCCCACCAGGTACCTCCAGTATGCGCCACAGGGCTGCGTTGCAGAGAGGTTGTCCGAGGCTGATGGTATTAGATATCACTAGCCTATAAACCAGTATAGCCCTCGACATTGGTTTAAAGGCTGTGCAATGTTTTTTGTAAACTAGACCAGTCAGGTTCTATGCACACAATAAGATGCTGATTGAGTTTTTGACATTTAGTCTCCAGAATAACATCTTCACATTCAATGGCCAATTATATAGACAATTGTTGGGTGTGGCTATGGGTTCCTGCTCCTCCCCCAGTTTCGGGAATTTATTCGTGGGCTGGTGGGAGGAGCGGGTGGCCTGGGCTAACACCAACGATAGATGGTTCAAGAAAATTATAGCGTGGCATCGATACATAGATGATCTTTTTATTATTTTTGAAGGATCTATTGAAGAAGCTGAAGTCTATGTAGAAATGTTGAATGACAATGAGGTGAATTTGAGGTTCAGTGGAGAAATTAGCAAGTCAAGTGTGAATTATCTGGACTTAACTGTATATATCAAGGAAGGACAAATACAGACTAAATTGTTTCGGAAAACAACAGCAGGGAATTCGACATTATTTGCCACAAGTAATCATCCCAAAAAACTGATTAATAAAATTCCATTTGGAGAGTTATTAAGACTCAAAAGAAACAACTCTGACATTAAACAATTTCATAAGTCAGCCAAATGCAGTATGGATCGTTTTAGAACTCGTGGATATAGTGAAGCGGTTCTGCAACAAGCTTTAAATAGAGTTAACAACTTGAAACGTGAGAGCCTTTTGAAACCTAAATCTAAACAAAATTCAGAGAATACGAGTTTTAGACTCAGAACTACTTTCTCTGATCATGCAGGCGATTTGCAAAGGATCCTTAAAAAACATTGGAGTATCCTATTAACTGACAATAGTATTAAAGAAGATTTGCCGACTAATCCGCAAATCACTTTTCGGAAAGCCAGAGCTTTAAAAGATCATTTGGTACATAGTCATCATGCCACAGTTATTTCAAAACCCAAATCATTACAACCATTACAGGGTTTTTATCCCTGTGGAAGGTGCAAAGCCTGCAAAATGAGTAAACGAACCTTAAGCTATAAAATCCCGGGTATTCAGAATCCTAAAAAAAATCAACAAATTTATCACCTGCTCAACACCATATGTGATTTATTATCTAATATGTCCCTGTGGGCTGCAATATATTGGCAGCATGATAAACCCAGTTAAACTTCGCATATTAGAACACATGCGTGCCATCAATAACATTGATGAGGCGTACCCTGTCTCCAGACATTTTAACAAAGTTCATGGGCACAATAGGGACCTATTGGCCTATTTCTGTCTGGACCATATACCCATACATTCTAGGGGGGGAGATCGCTTGCAAAAGTTGAGACGTTTAGAGTCTCGCTATATTATTGATCTTCAAACTAAGAGTCCATTGGGTTTAAATAACCATGAAGAATTGGCATCACACTTGGGCTAATGGAAAATGTTCTCTTGTTCTGCAATATCCAACTTCTAATATTTGCTAAAATGAAATGCTTAAATGAATTTGATGGGTTGTTTCTGATTTTATGTATATATGCAATTAATCTTTAAGGATTTACAAGTTGTCATCTATGATTATTTGGAGTTTGTGGAATAAGCCCATCTATGGGCAAGATTGTGATGAGTTTTGCGGCTGCAAAATACTATCATTAAGCCCATTCAGGGCTGAATAACTTAAACATCAATATGTATTTGTTTCATCCTTTAATTATAGTGATGTAATGACATATTTAGGATTGTAAATATCCACTCGATTTCGTTTAGAATGTTTATTAGAATTACACGTTCCAAGATGGCGGGACTGTATTTTTATGTCCCTCTTCTATGCTCATGAAACTCTGATGACGTACACAGCTTGAATAATTTTTTTTAAATGGCCGCGATGCGTTATGTGGTGCAATAGAGAAAGGCTAAGTGCCTAAACGCGTCTTGCAGGTGCTTGAAGGTTTCATTAGCCTTTCATCAGCTGCATTGCAGCCTGCATGGAGAAAGGGCAGAGTGCACATGAATGGTTTGGGTGGCTACAGAGGGCCGACCTAACAGTCAGTGCACCCTCAGGAGTGGGCACATCACTCCTCCCCTGCCCGCAGAGCAGTGCGTCCACCCGCCCGCCAGCAACTAAACATAAAATTGTAATAACGGGAAGTTATTACCATTTCATGTTTCTGCTTACCGCACTGCGTGAAAGCAATGGTGTCACGGTCCTCCGCCCCAGTGGAGGAACCACCCCTGTTGATTGTACCATCTATAATGCAAATTAAATTTCATATCCGAGTTTTAGTTTTGGGCTCTTCCACTTAGTTAAATGCCAACAAGCTGGAGGCCAGGCACAGCTAGAAGTATTTAGATTCTGCCCTTATGAAGGTGAAAACCTAAACCATATTCGTTTATTCTTTTACAAGCAAAGATGGATATTCACAAACTGCATTTTGTAGTCTCTTTAGTAGTACTACAATAGTACTACTCACATACTACAAAATAATATTCACTAACCAACTTGTGGAGATCTCCATCAGTGTCTTTTGTCTCTTTTATGTGCAGATATCTCCGCCCTGACTGTGGAGTTCTAAGTCCATGTAGGTCTATGTTTTAGTAGGAAATGATGGAGGGATGGAGAAGTGGTTGGGAAATGGGGAATATTACTACAGAATAGGTGGGGTGAAGGAAGGAACATGTACACATTAGGGAGAATTAAGGCGGGATTTATTGAGGAACATGCACAAACTCACAAATAGGTTACCCCATTGAAATTCACAAACTACACTTCTATAGTTTCTGCAGCCAAAAAGGGCCGTAAACAACCGTAAATGCATTCTAGCTCAGTGCTGTTGTAAGCCCAGCTCCACACATGGTGAACTACTGGTACTGTAATACCCTATCATGTTATCTATATAAAAAAACATGTAAATGTTCATTTTTTCAAAATCGCAAATCTCCAAAAGTACTTCACCGATTGCTTTGAAATTTTGACACAACGTTGGATTCAAATACGCCCGTGTTTTTAAATACACAATGTTAGATTCCAATACGAGGGTGTCGAATACGCATGTGTTTTATTCAATCGAAAGCCCAAACAGACGCATAAAAATGTAAATGTTCGTTTGTTGAAAATCGCAAATCTCCGAAAGTCCTTTATCGATTGCTTCAAAATTTTGACACATCGTTGGATTCGAATACACGCGTGTTTTTATATACACAGAGTTGGATTCCAATACGGGCGTGTCGAATATGCACGTGTTTTTAATCGAAAGCCCTAACAGACACATAAATATGACCATGTTCATTAGTTCAAAAATTAAAATTTCCGAAAGTGCTTGACAGATTGCTTTGAAATTTTGACACAACGTTGGATTCTATTAAGCGCGTGTTTATATATACACAACGTTGGATTCATATACGCGTGTGTCCAATACGTGTGTGTTTTTAATCAAAAGGCCGAACAGACCCTATCGATTTGGTTGCTGCGCAACAACTACAAGGGACACATAGAGACAACAGTCTACATATATTAGGATAGACAGTTGGTCTCAGGATGGCAGACCGGGAAGTGGGCGGAGGGAGGGGGAGGAGTTAGTTCACTTTGCAACATTAAGAAAGGACGTATGGAGACAATAGTCTACATATTTTAGGATGGACAGTTGGTGTCAGGATGGCAGACCGGGAAGTGGGTGTAGGGAGGGGGTAGGAGAGTTGGTTCACTTTGCAACATTAACTCGTGTTTATAGATACACAACGTTAGATTAGAATACGCGCGTGTACAATACGCACGTGTTTTGAATCGAAAGGTCGAACAGACCCTATCGATTTGCTTGCTGCGCAACAACTACAAGGAACGCATAGAGACAATAGTCTACGTGTGTGTTTTTAATCAAAAAGCCGAACAGACCCTATCGATTTGGTTGCTGCGCAACAACTACAAGGGACACATAGAGACATTAGTCTACATATATTATGATGGACAGTTGGTCTCAGGATGGCATACCGGGAAGTGCTTGGAGGGAGGGGGGAGGATTTGGTTCACTTTGCAACATTAAGAAAGGACGCATAGAGACAATAGTCTACATATATTAGGATGAACAGTTGGTGTCAGGATGGCAGACTGGGAAGTGGGTGGAGGGGGTGGAGGAGTTGGTTCACTTTGCAACATTAGCGCGTGTTTATAGATACACAACATTGGATTTGAATACGCGCATGTACAATACGCGCGTGTTTTAATCGAAAGGCCGAACAGACCCTATCGATTTGTTTTCTGCGCAACGACTACAAGGGATGCATAGAGACAATAGTCACAAAAACATATTGTATCCCCACAAGCAATGTGAAATTAGACATATTAGAAGCGTGCGCTTACTCTTTTCTTTCTCTTCCATTTAACCAGACTGAGCCACAGCAACGCGTGGCAGGGTACAGCTAGTTAAATAGAACCCCCAAGAAAGTCATGTTAACATCATTTAATTTATTTCATCCTTTTAAAAATATATAGAAGTGTATTTTAATGTTTAAAAAGTTATATATAAATAATACTTAATATTTTGTTTTAAAATATTTTAGTAAGCTCTTATAAACTTAAAATGAAATATAGCTTAAAAAATTAAATGAGTTTAAATTAATTCTATACACAACTTATGCAACATTTAATACATAATTCATAAATATAAACATTTTACTTTAGGTGATTCTTTTTTTTCAATTCCTTGTTAGTTAAAAAAATTAAATATGTGATGCAAAATTAATTTAATAGTGCTTTAGCTTTTGTATTTTGTTATACTTTTCAAACAAATACTTAAAATGATTTTGCATTAGGATTTATCATACAAATATTTACTGTTTTTTTAATAGTATTCGCCTACATGTGAAAACTTAATAGTAGTAGTAACATACAATCATTATTTAGGCTCTAGCGCCTGAATTCATGGGTTGAAGACATGTAAGTCTACACTTAGTAATAAATTAACTCTCATAAATGGTGAATAGCCAAAATTAGTAAATTTACTGCAAAGTATTATAGTACAGTTACACTTGTAGATTTACACACATGTAAATTTATCTTGGTGAATAAGCCCCAAAACTCCGAGTACCCATATGTACAGACTACACCTTCACACATATAAAGCAAGTCTCACCTCTTGTTTTAACAGTAAAGTTATTTAATTGGCAAGTGGATGAGATACATGAATGAAGATTGCCAATTGTAGAAGAGGTTTTAATATATGTTTTAGGTTTACTAGTTTATAGTTTATTATCACACAGTTTTTATTACCCTGATTTGTACTTCAAACGTTTAACACTTTTAAGGCAGAATTTACCAATATATGTTGTTATTTGAGAAAGTGGATTTTCAATTTTACTGAAAAACGTTTAATAATCTGATCAATAAAGCGTTTTAGTTAGTCATTTATTCTTTCTAAAATCTGCAGCATAGCAGGGTTTCAGCACTTGCTCTCTAATTACAAATCAAGAATTGAACTTTAAGTGACTGATACCTCAGTTAAATATTTCTGACAGATTATTTAATATTCATTTTGATTTTCAAATGCTTTCTGCAGTTCACTCTTTTATATATTTGTTATTACACTGCTTGGAATAATTAAATTGGCATCATTATTTAGCCTTACTCTGTTGTGACTGAATATTGTGTCTGGCCTAATAGGGTTGTTATGTGAGTCCTATGGGTGATTTAAATAATTATATTCACAATTAAGCTAACATTATTTTCTTAAACCCAATCTTGATGCTTATTATCATGCATTAACCACAGCTCACCAAACGTATGGTTGTTAAAAAATAATAAGGCACAGTTTGCTGGTATGCTGCAAATCCTAATCAAGCCATTTGCTAGAGTGTCTGCTTATTTGTTTTAGAAATTTGTAGACAACTCTCTGCAGATAGAATCGCTTCTGGGTGCATCGCCCTAATCACATTAGCAACATGGTGCTCTATTAAAGAACATGCAATAGATGTATAACAGAAAAAAACATTGACAAGACTAGTGGGTCTGGTTTATAACTGAAAGTGCCTGAATGAATTCTATTGTCCGTACATGAGTCTCCAACAGGTAAACATTCCCAGGAACAGTTCTGGAATCCTCTGTGAACTCAGGGGCCAAATATGATTAGGGCTCCCGGTTTTATTTTTGTCATTTCCTTCGGTATTTTATCCATGTTTGTTTTCTGCTTATTTCGCCTGCATTTATCCATATTTATCTTTAGGTTTTGTGAAAAAATGAAGTTGAAATGTGTATATGTCTACATTTATTTAACCAGTTAATGTACACTTGTGCCTGGATGCCTGACAGGTTTCAATGGTATATATATACACACATACATATGATAAAAGATGCACTTATAAGAAAATATGCACATTCCTTAGTTTTTTTTAATCCCCTTGCCTGTCAACCCACACAGCTATTGGCCAGTTAGTCATGATTGACAGCATTTAGAATCACTCAAAAACAACCCAATTTCCATTTTTATCCACATTTAAAAATAAATACAGACAGGAATACAAATAGTGTTCTGTCTGTATTTCAATGTAAAAAATCAGTAAAAAAGGATATCAGGGAGCCTTAATTATGATGACGGGCAGAAATCCTCCTCCTGACAGTTGGAATCTTCTCGACCGTGTCAGAACCCTGCAGATTGACTCGGTTGGTTTACAATCTGCTCGACTGATTACGATGTTCTTGGTTGGAAGGTAAACTGCGCAGTCATTCCAAATCAGTTGCCACTGGGTCTCAGAAAATTTGTGTTGGTCGGAACCACATCATACACCTGTATGGACAGCATTTCTGACCTCGCGATTATGATTTTGGTTTCCAACAGCCTTTCCGAGTCGGCCTATCCAACATAAAAAAAGGTTGTCGGAAAGTGACTTTGGGGTCTCTAGCAGGGCCCCCTTCATCCTGTGGCCTCCAGTTTAGGGCTGAGGGTTTACCTAAGGGACCCCCAAGTAAAACCCTGCACTGTGTGGCAGGCACAGTGGGGTGCCTGCCAAAGGGTGCAGGGTTTTACACACACACACCATTTCCCCATAGGAGCATGTGGTGTCGGGCGGAACACATCTCCCAAAGAAAACAATGGTAATCAGATCCAACAGTGTTTGAGCACATCGTAATCGGGCAGGCAGAACTGTCGACTACGAGTCAATCGCTCACGAGTCTGAGTCAGTGTAGGGCAGAAAGTTTCCAACCGACATCGTAATCAGCGCTTCAGTGTTACTCATATGTGTAACCATTTCTGCATGCATAAATATCACAAACATTGAATGCAGGCCTGTTCATCCTCTTTTCCTCTTGATCTTCATATGGCATTCACTACCCTCCCTTATGAGATGTATTTACACTTGAAGTGCCCCATACATACATAATTTTAAATCTAAGTAAATTCATGTATAAGTGCAAATTCACTTTTTCTAATCGAAAAGATGAATTGGTAGTTACATTATGTAATTTTCAACCTTAGTCACAGTTACTCATGCAAATGGCTTAGTAAATATGGCCCTATGTGTTCATCTGTTTTGAATAAAATCAGCAACACATTTGACAACCATCAAGACATTCTTGGGTTTTTCATACATACAAACAAGAGTATTCACCTGAGAAGAAAGTAGTTCAGGATCATTTGGCCTCTTTAAATGATCCCAGTAATGGTAGTGTGTGCAATACTTCATTGCATAAAGTTATGAACCTACAGGGGGCCCTGAGGCCATTAGAAATTTGAAAACGGGAAAGGATCGTGAAACTAGTACAATTTACATTGATACCATGCAGCACATTGTGCCTTTACATGATAAATGTGTTGACTCTTGTAATGAAACTACATAGTAGTAATAATCAACTTTTCAAAAATTACATCCCAGTCTCTAAGATCAACAGGTATATTATTATGATTGTTTCTTATAAAAGAGCATTCCAAAACTTGCCATTCAGGGCAGATGTGGGAGAGGGATGAAACACAGAGACAAAGAGGGCTTTCACGGTGACATATATATTCCCTGCCCCAGTTAGGACATTAACCTGCATGAATCCATGCATGCAATCCCTTACACTACCCAGGCCTGTGATTGAAAGCTTTTTGTCGATAATTAGGAAATAAAGGAATCTAGATAGGGGAAGGCTGGTCCATCCCATAGTAAAATGTGATACACCGTTATCATCCCATGGGAAGATGTGATATGCCTTTACATGTGTAAGAGATCAGACAGGGCACTTTATGTTGGATGTCACCTTCGGTGCCAACTAAGGCCTGACCACTTTACTGTCATGGTCTGGGTGGCATTCCAGATCTTGGTTTCTATGAGCAAAGGCAGTACTTATCTAGGCTATCTTGCAATATTATGAGATTTGTTGAGCATATTAAACCAGCTTGGGGAGCCATACCCTTCAGTGTGGATAAAGCTTTTGACAGGGTAAATTGGATTTTGTTTTAATCCAAGGGGCATGATGTTCTTCCTGGGTTTATATATTATCTCTTGTACTTCACTATATAGCGCCCGATTACGATGTTGGACCGACCGAATTCTGTCCGACATCTTCTGGGTACTGGAACAGAATGACCTCCTGTCATTGATTCCAGCCCAGCAAGTAGGATGAGACCAAACCCTGTTCGTTCTTAATCCTATACTTTACAATGGAAGCATGTATTCCCAATAGGAAGGTGGTACAGAGGTGCAGTTCATCCCTGCAGCCCGTGGCAGGCACCACAAGGTGCCTGCTACTGGGTGTAGGGATCAACAGGGTAGCACTATAGGTGCACCCTGGGCCACCATTTGGCAGCCTTGCACCCTTGGGGCCCTGCTGGGGGCCCTTAAAGTCAGGTTCCCAAAGCCTTTCTGTGTCGGAAAGGCTGGCACATAAAGGCTGTGGGAATCTGCCATTGTAATCCCTCGGCCGGAAAGACCCAGCCGAGGGATTACTGAAGGCTTTCTGAATGGCAGATGGGCGCTTCAAGCCCGTCGGAGGCCATACGGAAATATGATTCAGATTTCCTTCTGACGACCCCATAAAAATGGGTCGGTCAGAAAGGAATCCTACCAGTCAATAACAATGCGGGCTAAAGGGCTCTGACTGGCGGTCGGTGCAGTTTCAGCCCGCATCATAATCGGGCCCATAGTGTTGTATCTTCACCAATGCTGTTTATCCCATTATGTATGTAGAGAATTACTGGACATGGCTGACTTTTTATCTTCGTACATTAATTCTTTAATATGCCTTGAAATATTTATGCTGCAAAAGAAATCTTCCAAAAGTATTTTGAAAGTTGGGAAGTTACATTATATCATTAAAATATCATATGATAGTGATGATGTAATGAAAGGTATATCAGGTGTAACTAATTCCCTGACTCCATATCATTTGTATTTAAACAGTTCTGGCTAGAACGAATCACTGACAATTTAAGGTGCACACTGCATTTTATAGGGGGGGGGGCTTAATCCAGAAGCTTATGGTGAGTTTTCAGTGACTCAGAAATTCATCTGGATTGTTTACAAAAACTTGAGTGAGAAAGCGTCCTAAAAAACATGCAGCATTGAAACTTCATTAGCCACTCAAATTTAGAGAGGCTATTAGCACATTTGCATTCTATGAAATAGAAGGATACTAGTGGATCTTTGTACTAAAAGCACAGGCATATATCAGAGTAAACTAACCAAACATTAGCACTAAAAACCAAGAGCTCATTAGGACAATGTAGTGAGTGATCACACCATTGATTACAGGTCAATGAGGCAATGACATCTAATAGAGATTAAACACTTAGAATAAGCTGTACAGGCGGACAGTAACAAGATGGTAGCCGAAACTTGGAAATGATCTCACCCACTCACTTCTCACATCCTCCTTCATCAGGAAAACTATCACTGCCAATCAGCTACCTATGTACATAGCATTGAAAAGCCTTTCCTTATTTAGGTAGAACCTCCCATGGAATTACTTACCAGTTTTTTGACGGTCATGCTACGTAGGCGTTTTCTGGACAGGAAAATGGTAAAATATTCTGAATATGCTGTACAAAAAATCCCAGCACATCCTAAAAAGTCTACAGTTCTAAAGATACTCTTGGCTTTGACGGGGGAGCTGCTTTGGAGATAAATGCCTGTTCTCTAGAAAAAATAGCACATATAGAACCTGTTCTTAAATAGACATGCTAGTATTTCATAGCACTGGGTTGATACAAAATATTGCCAAGGACAGCAGTGAACTAGGTTAACTTCTTACAAGGAGGGGGCGTGGCTTGTGTGCTCGGCAGGATGGCGGCATCTAATTGAGATCCGTTTCCTCACGGAGCTAGTGAGAATGATTTCGGCCGTCAAATGACTTCCTGCCACGTTTCCATTGCTGGATAATCTTTCTGATACATGGTGTCTCCCATTTGAGGCATTGGGTGAGTTTCATTTCCACAATATGACTGCTTCTACCGCAAATACAGTTTTCGGACATGAGTAGCCGCCATTTTGTTTGCACGCCGCTCGCTTCTTTCGAGAAGTTATTTGAGGGCAAAACAACTTCTCAGTTATGACTTTTTCAAGCCAAAATTTTTATCAAGGGATTGATAACTCACAGCCACAAGAGTCAGGAGTACAGATTTCTCAAGATCAAATTTTATTTATATGTCTAAACTCTATTTTGTATGTACTGTTTGCTTTTATGACTTTTGTCGAATAAAGCCTGTCTGAACTGAACTGAACTCCAAGGTTATAGACACAGCAACCCGTCAACCGATAGGCCAACCTACAATAACTCAAGGATGTCATATAGATCTTCCCCCAGAGGCGGTTCCATATGCTATAATCTTGACAGGTGTACCAGAGCTTACAGCAGGAAAGAAAGAAGGTTACTCTGAACTAAAGAATAAAGCCATCCACTGGCTCAAACAAAATAGGCCACTGCCCCCCCATATAGATGGAGATATAGTGTTTGTTAGAAGATTAGCGTGGGTAGGCTCTAGACCGAAGGACACTGCAGGAGACGTAATTATCATAAATTTCAGAGACCGTAGGGTGGTCCCACGCATTGCTGAATGGTATTATCAATCGGGATCCAGTAGCATAGTTCCTAGAACCCTAACAAACTTTTATCCAGAGGCATTAATCTTCCCTCGTGGCCATCGCGGCATGTCCCCATATTATAAACATAATATCTATGCTTTACTTACACCAAAGACGACTCCATGGTCTACTAATCGCCCGGATCTTGAGAACTCACACGGGCAATTTAAACGTCAGAACTTTCCAACCTATCGAGGGAACAACCCACCACCCTGGTTAGTGCCCCTGTCAAACCGATATGATGCCCTTACTGATCTAAACGATCAGGATTGACACCAGGGAACTACTGCAATACAATCTCCAGTAATAACGACCGATATCACGCCAACTAATTCCCAACTAAGAGGGTGTTTAAATACCTACCCTGTGGCGGGGGATCTCATGCCCACAACTATTTTTCAAAGGCCTCTACCAACAGAGAATGATCAATTCTGCAAAACTATTGTTGCAGATGATTTACCTCCACCACAGCTTACAGCTTAATATTCCTGATCCCCCTCCTATAAACATTCTGAAATCAGAGGAGTTCATATATAGTTTCCTCTCTTGGAACGTGGCTGGTTTAGCGGACAAAGTCGAACAAAAATACTGGTTGGAGGTTGTCATTGGGCACAATGTAATTTGCCTCCAGGAAACCTGGCCCCGGGACGCCCACCATATCAATGGTTACCAAACCTTTCACACCCCAGCCATCCAAAGTCCTCACGGCTGTAATAAAGGGGGTCTTTGTACTTTTATATCTGTTACTGGGGGTATTGTAATTAAAAGGTTTATGGAGACTGAAATTTATCAGATATTGTGTCTACAATGGGGCTCCCCACAAAACGTTATCATAATAAATCTCTATAATAATATTTCTTCTGATAGGAGTGAGGCTACCTTGAGCAAACTTCTCTCGACATTGATTTCCCTACATGACCAGCTGTCAGGTGATAACATCATGTTTTGGGTTGGAGATTTTAATTGTACAATCTGTCCCCACGGTTCATATGGCTTGTGCGGCCTATCGGACAACGGGGAAGATTGCCCTACCCATGTTACTCATTCGTCACTCGGTACCTCATTCAATAACATACTCTTTTATTTCAACTTAACATTTATTAATGAGATTTGTACCCCATGTATACCATTTCAGCCAACCTTCAATGGAAGGGGGTGTAATACGACAATCGACTTTACCTTAATCTCTGCATCCCATGTAGGGATAGTGGCCACCTGGGAAACGGGTAAGGCTTTTCACTCCGACCATTACCCTATAGTGTTTAGTATTAGAGTTAAAAACCCAACACATAGGGCAGTGGCCAATATCGTATATATCCCAGAAATAAGATTAGCCTAAAAAAAGGATACACTATTAAATGGGAAAAAATAGACCCGACGGGCTTTCTGGCTCAACTCGTCGTTTCTAATTACGAAGATATACCTACCTGTTTAACCTTTGAAGAGACACCGGAAAATGTAATGAACTCCTTTTCTAAAATATTAACTACAGTCAAATCCCTACTGACAAGAAAATACCAGAAAGGGATTCTCAAGCCCCATAGGTGGTTTGACCGTAAGTGCACTAAAGCACTAACCGTCCTTAAAAAGGCATTGCATATAAATCCAAAAAATCCGGTTCTTATCCGTAGTGCCAGAAAAACCTATAAAAATACTATAAAGTCGAGAAAATTCACCCTAAAGAATAAGGTATGGGCAGCCCTCAAAGAAGCCTCGAATAATAGAGACCATAGGGCTTTCTGGAGGGTGGTAAACAACCCATTTCTACAGTCTAATGAAGTAAACTGTATTGATCAGGCGATTACAGCCGATCAATGGGTATCCCACTTTAAACATCTATACTGTAGACCGACTGATAACGAAGGAGGATTTATTCCAATTGATGAGGCTAACACTTTCTTGGTAGGTAAACAGCCCACTTTTTTTCCCTTACCCGTAACCTTTGATTATGAGGAAGTATTAAAAGCCATTAGGGACAGCTCGTCGGGAAGGCAACGGGCCCGGACGGTGTTCCCATAGACACCTACAAGGCTGAAATGGATCTTTGGGCCCCTATAATAACTAACGTCTTGAACAAAGCCAACCGGGAAGGTTTTATACCCACCTGGTCAGACGCCATAGTTATACCCATTTTTAAAAAGGGCAAGAGGAATGATCCGACCTGCTATCGGCCCATCTCTTTGTTGGATGCCCTAACAAAGGTAGCAGGCCGTATCATCCTAAACAGAATACAAACTTGGGGGGAGGATTTAGGCCAGGAAAAGGGACAATGGAACAATGTTTAAATTTGTCCCTCCTCATAGCTAAATATACAGAGGCGAAGAGCGGCAACCTTTTTATTTCTTTTATAGATTTAAGTTCTGCCTTTGACTGTGTAGATCATGAATTCCTATGGTTGACATTAACTGACATGGGGATCAACAGTCATATTTTATCATACATCAGGGAACTCTACAGAGAGGCAGGTGCAAGGGTTAGATACGGTCCCAGGGGTGAATGCACTGACAAATTCCCCATAGAAAGGGGTGTCAGACAGGGGTGCATTCTGGCACCCCTGTTATTCACCCTGTATATTAATTCAATTGGACAATATCTCAGGAACTTTCAATTTGACTACCACACAATCAAAAGAACCCCTATCCCCCTTTTATTATACGCCGATGACGCGGCATTAATGTCACGGACCAGACTCGGGCTACAAAGAACTATAAACAAATGTAACACCTATATGAAGCTTCGTGGCCTGAGTATAAACATTTCTAAAACCTTTACAATGGTCTGTGGGAAGGGTAGGGAAAAACTACACTGCCCTACATATTTGGATAATAAGAGAATTGAAAACACAGACTCTTTCTCCTATTTAGGGGTAAACTTCCACAGAGGGGGCTCCTGGCAAACAGTGATAAATGCCAGGAAACTGGCATTCGTGCGCTCGATTGGCACCCTGAGAAATGTTTCAAATAAATTGGGGGTTAAGCCAATTAGTGAACTAATTTATATCTACAAAGCCAAGTGCATCTCAACTGCAACATACGGTGCTGGTATTTGGGGCATCGAAGAAGCATCGGGGTTACAAATTTGTGAAAATCAGTTCCTGTTGGGGGTACCTAAGACTACATCCTCATATATTTCGCATATAGAAGCGGGCCTTTCCCATATAACGGATACCGTAAGGATTTCCCCAATCCTTCTTTGGCATAAGATCTGGGTTACCCCAGAAACCCTATTAAATAGGGATTTAATAACTGATTGCCTAATGCTTGACGGGGTGTCCAAAATCAAATGGCTACGCTATGTTAGAAACATGTTTAGCGAGCTCGGTCACCCGGAATATTTCATAAAACCCAGCATGATGGAGAAGGTACCCAGAACCCTAATTAAAAAGATGGCCCTACATCACCTTGTTACTCAGAGGTGGAATGCAGTAAAAGGAAAACAATCCATCCTTGGATACCAGCAAATCACCTCTTACGAAGGGCTACAAAAATACCTAACTCGAGTGATTAGCCCTTATGGTCGTTCGTTGCTCACTCGTTTTAGGTTAGGTTTTTTTCTTCCGCCTTCTCACTTTCCCCCAACGTAACATCTGGACCATGTCTAATCTTGTATGTCTCTGCGATGATACTTCGTATCAGTCTGATATTCATTGCGTTCTGCAAGTACTATCAGGCACCACGCAGGGCATACTTACTACCAATCCTAAGGACATGGGGGATTCGAACATGTAAGCGAGCTTTTATAAAATTGCAACAACTGGAGGAAGATAATGTCATTTATGCACTGAATTGCTTCTTAAAACTTGTAGTACAGTTCCGCACATCAATGAATTGATTATAAATATATTCTATGTATTTTATTGGACAAATATCAACTGCTTTCGATTTGGACATGTGTATTTTAGCCATGGCTATCTGTTTTTAATTGTTCTTAATATGTTTGCTTTTATGATTTGTATTTCTAAATCGAATAAAGCATGATTGAATATATAAATATATATATATAAAATATATATATATATATATATATATATATATATTCACTGAAAAATCATAGGTTTCACACCAGTTATAGTTAGCTGGAAATTTTACTCGCATAAAACCATTGAAATTCCCACATTATAGTTAGTTGGACTCACTATAACTTGCGCGTGCAATGCACTGCTGATGACGTCACATATTACATCACTCATGACATGGTCAGTGACATCACTCATGATATCACTGATGACACCATCCTTGTGACACAGTGACAGACCTCCTTTCACTGTAATGTAACCCTTGAAACACATATTCAAAAATAGAAACTAAAATTTTCCTGAGACCTGAAAATAACACTTTTGATTGGTTCACAACAGTTTTGTTTTCCAAATGATGAAAGACCCCACCTTTTTTCCTCATTCTCACTTTGTTGTTTGAGTGAAGAAGACCTGCATTCATTCTGTGATAAATGGCTTCACTAGTAGCAGCTGCAGGTGCATCTGCATCACCACCACCTCCACCACCACCACAAGGACCACCACAAGACCACATTGGTGGTCAAGAAGAAGAGGAGGACGAAGAGGAGGAGGAGGAGAGGAGGACTTTCCTGCCTGAGGACAATCCCCCATACAGACCCAAGGAACATTTTATTTGGAACTTTTTCAAGATGCCAAGGGGTGCAAAAAAAGTGAATGCAGCTAAGGTGACTTGCCTCATCTATAGCGAACAACTGTCAAGAGGGAACCCAAAAAAGAAGTATTCTTTTGGGAACCACACTATGATTCGACATATGCAGAGGAAGCACCCGAACAATTATTCGGCAGCAGAGGTCAGGGAACTGACCAAGAACCCTCCCCGTCCTTTTTCTTCAAGCGCCTCCAATCAACCCACTCTATCGGATGCAGAGGCTAGGGAGATGGTCCCTAATGTACAAACCAGGTTTGCAAATGTTAAATTTGTTTGCAAATATTGCAACAAAACAATTTCATATGGTGAGCAAAGCATCAATTTACTCAATCGAGCTGCAGACAACCATCACTGCAGCAAGCAACTTTAATTTATTTCTTATTTTTTTTGCTCCAGTTGAGCTGTTTGCAATTCCGTGTTTTGTTTGACCCCAGAAAAACTACAAAAAAATATAAAATTGTTCAGAAAAGCCAAAAAAAGTAAAAAAATGTTCAAAAAAACAATAAAAATAAAACAAAAAGAATTTAAAAAAAAGTTCTTTTCAGAACTACCACCAATTTATATAAAAATGCTACATTTTAAAAAAAAACTCTGTCTTTCTTTTTTTCTCCAGGGTACGCGTACCGGTACGTGTACGTGTACCGGGCGCGCACCCCCTAAAAAAAAATTAAAAAAAATAATGAGTGTGTGCGTGTGTGGTGTGTGTGTGTGGGGGGTATGTGTGTGGGGTGTGTGTGTGTAGGATGTGTGGGTGGGGTGTGTGTGTGTGGGGGGGTGTGTGTGGGTGTGTGTGTGTGAGGAGTGTGTGTGTGTGTGTGTGTGTGAGTGAGGTGTGTGTGTGGTGTGTGTGGGGGGGTGTCAGAGGTGTGTGTGTGTGGGGGGGGTGAGGTGTGTGTGGGGATGTGTGGGGCGTGTCTGTGAGGTGTGTGTGTGTGTGTGTATGGGGGAGTGAGGTGTGTGTGGGTGGGGATGTGTGGGGTGTGTGGGTGTAGGTGGGGGTGTGGGTGTTTAAGGTGTGTGTGTGTGGGTGTGTGGGGTGTTTGGGTGTGGGTGGAGGTGTGGGTGTGTGAGGTATGTGTGGGGGGTGTGTGGGTGTGGGGGGTATGTGTGTGGGGTGTGTGTATGTGTGTGGGATGTGTGGGTGTGTGTGTGTGAGGAGTGTGTGTGTGGGTGTGTGTGTGTGTGTGTGAGGTGTATGTGTGGTGTGTGTGGGGTGTGTGTCAGAGGTGTGTGTGTGGGGCGGGGGGTGAGGTGTGTGTGTAGGAGTGAAGTAAATGATTAAGGGAAAGAGAATGAGTGAGGGAGCAAAGGAAGGGAACAGAGGGTAAGGGAAGTAAAGAATGGGGACTGAAAGAAGTTGAATGTGGGAGGGGAGTTAGGGAAAGGGGAGTAAACATGGAGGATAAGAATAAATGAGGGAAGCAGAGTAAAGAAACAGGAGTGAGGTAGGGTGAGAAAATAGTAGTGAGGTTAAAGCAAAGGGTGATGACAAACTACATTTTTTTAGTCACACTTACCATATAATTAATGTAACTTTAATTACATTTGTTTACTATACTTTGTATCTGTGAAAGAGAGAAGAAAAAATAAGTTATAATTAGTAAAATATGTATTTTAAAATAAAAGATACAAATGAAAAGGTTAAAAATCATAACAGTATATTTAGAAATAAAGTAAGAGTGAAGGACACAGAAAGGGAAATAAAGTAAGGTAGAAGGACAAAAAGAGGGAAAAAGAAATAGAAGGAGAGCAAATTACTAAGAGTAAGGCATATAGATTCACTGACAGAGAGGAAGAGAAGAAGAGAGAAATGAACTGAAGGTAATAAAGATACTAAAAGAATGTGAGTTAGCAAAACTAAATCAGGAAACAGGAGTAAGTAAAAAGATATTGACTGAGAGGGAAAGGAGTCTAATTAAGGATGCATTAAGAAGAATGAGGAATGGAAGATAACTGAGAGTAAGTGAAGGAGAGTCATAGAGTGAAGGCATGAAGGGAGAGAGGATAATATAGAAGGATTGAGGGAAAAGGAGTGAGGAAGTTAGTAGACAGAGAGACTAAGAGAAGGACTGAGTGAAGTGGAGTACAATGAGTGAGTAAAGGAAATGAGTAAGGGAGCAAAAAAAGGAAAGAGAGGAAAAGAGGACTAAAACAGTGGTACTGAGAGAAAGTGATTCGGTGATGAAAGTAAAGAGAAGGACACTGAAAGATAGGAAATGAGGGGTAGTAATGGAACCAGAGTAAAAGAAATGGGATGAAGAACGATGAGAGAGGGAACGATGAGAGAGGAGCAGTGAAGTTGTTGTAAGAGAAATGATAGAAGGTAGATAAACACAAGTGAACATAACACAAGGAGAGTGAGGGACTGAGGACATAGAGGTAGTGAACGGAAAATAGAGAGAAGAGGTCAAAAGAAAGGAGCAAAAAAAGATAAGCGAGGGAGAGTGGGTGAGTTATAGTGATAGAGTGCGACAATACTGCTGAGTGAGTAAAGAGGAATTACTAAAAGAGCAAAGGAGGAAAAGACGGAAAAGGGAAGTAAAGCAGAGAGACTGAAAGCTGAAAATTGGTGCAAGGGAGAGAGGGGATGCAGACAGTTGAAATGAAAATGAGGGGTTGTGAAAAGAAGTGCAGTAAACGAATGGGTGTGAAACAGAGTGAGAGAAAGACATTATAAGTGAGTAAAAAGAGCTGAAAGAGAATGCAAAAAGCAAAGTGAGTGTGAGACAATGGGAATACAATTTAAATTACACAATGCAAACTATAGAATAACTTGTACAACATGTTACATAGTTTATTTTTGCTGTTCTCAGAATATATTGAATTTCACTTAAAACAGTGAGTTCAAACTACTCATCATATGACAGCGGGAAAAAAAAACCACAATCAAAAAGATTGTGTTTTAAAAAAAACATCTAAACTTAAAAATCACAAATGTACACTAATCTTTCATTCACTTACTTTTCTTTTAGGCCAAATAGTACATCATGAAGGTCCTTTTCGTTGGAAAGTACTCTGCTAGAAGAAAAGCTCGAAGAACATCTGAAATATGTTTTAATGTTTTCATATACTCCTTTTTTTCAGTCATGACTCTTTGCTCATTCCTTCACTTTTCCTTAAGGCCAAATAGTGTCAGATGTATCAGTATATTTTCAAATTACTTAAAACAAATTCTAAAATTACCATTTTCCTGACGTTCTGAAAGAAAGGCTCAAACAACATTTTCACAATATTTAAATATTCATAATTCCATCTCTGGCTCTCTCATGTTGAACATTATCCATAATACTGATATCACTTAATATGCGATCAACTTACCGTACCTTGGGGGGGGGTGCTAGAGGGCGCACTGCGGGATGGCTGGCATGTGAGTCAGCTCCGCCGGACGGGTGCGGGAAAAGCGATCCCCATTCCCCCAAAACTGCCTCAAAAGGCACTCCAAACGGATAATTGAACATCGGAAGGTGGCGGCGATACAGGGCTGAACTTTCGGACCTCTGGCAGCGGTCCCGGTGGGCGAAATTGAAGTTTGCAGCGGTGAAGGTGAGCGGCGATTCAAAATGGCGGCGATCGCAACACGGAGCTGCGGGACTCGCAGAAGATAAACACCCTCAGACGCTTTGGCCGCTGCAGAAATGACACCCCACAGAAGCGGAACCACAACAACAACAGAACTAGTGTGCTGGGCGGACACACCAACCGGTGTTAGAATTGCGGAGAGGTTGCGTTCCAGGAACGACATTGGCGGCGGCGGTGGAACGCACGGTCAGCGCGACTGTTTAAGGTACTGCCAGCACCCCGTTACTGAGCAGCTGCGCCTGGTCACACGACAGAAGTAAGCGGGCGGGAGCAGAGGCGGAGCGGAGGAGGTGAAACGCACGGCGCGACTGGTGGGGGAGCATACTGTGCAGCGCTCGGTGAGGGACGCCATCGCACGTCACTGTGAGGTGGGCACCATGGATACTGGCCGGTAGCAGGTGCAGGCAAGGCAAAACGGCCGCGGCCGGTCGGCGCGTGTGGGCACAACACTCTGCAAGCAGCAAGAGGGACATCACAGGAGACGTGAAGGGGCCCGAACCTAAAGGCGCACGATCCTGAGTGCGTGATAAGCTGTGCACAGGACAGTGCTGTAACTAGCGGCTCGGCATTGCTAAACACCGATAAGAGCAACAAGGGCTGGGCTCCTATTAAACTGCGTTCTGATATTGAGCGCCAAGGTGAAACTGGAGCGGCCTGACAAGACAAACATGGGACCGCAGAGCACTAATTAACAGGCAATCACGGAAATGAATGGCACGGTACTGGGCAATAATGTGGAAGAGTGGATGGTCCAATGAATAGGTACGTGGCGCAGGGGGCGCAAGGCACTCTACAGCGCCGAAAGCGGACAACAACAGCGTCCCCAACCTCGACAAGCCCGGGAGCACGACATATTAGCCCAACTGCTAATCCTAGCGTAATGGGGAAACCCGATAAACAACAGTCAAAATTACAATTCGAAACCAGGAAGCAAACCCATAAAACTGGGACCGTTTCGGAAGCAGAAGGGGAACAAGAACTGGGAGACAGCGCCAACATGGAATCAGTGCTAAGGGCCATCCAACAAAGCTTGCAGGAGATGAACGGTAAGATGGATAATGTAGTGCAGAGGGTGGACGCTATGACAGCGAAACTGGAGAACCACGAGGAGCGACTGGTGGAAGCAGAACAGAGGATCTCTGCGGTCGAAGATCAGTCAAGGGGCACAACGAAAGCGTGCGGAGACATTGAAAAGACCATGGAAACACTGAGAGCGAAGGTGGAGGACCAGGAAGCGAGGTCTCGCCGCAATAATGTGCGTATTTCGGGCCTGCCGGAGTCGACAAACACTGGCAAGATGGAGACCTACGTGGAGGCAATGCTAAAAGACATATTTGGAGCCGAGAGCTTCTCGGAGGTGTTCCTGGTGGAACGTGCGCACCGTTCATTAGCACCCACCCCGAAACCGGGAGCCACCCCTCGGATGATCATTGCCCGCATGCTCAACTACAGAGACAGGGACACTATACTCAGACTCGCCGGGGAAAAAGCCTCAGTCACGTTTCAGGGAAACAACTTGGAGTTTTATCCTGACCACACCATGGCGGTGCAAATGGCGCGGAAAGAATTTGCCTCAGTCAAAAAGAAACTCCGGGACATGGGAGTTGGATATGCAATGCTCTACCCCGCGAAGCTCAAAATTCTCACAGAGGGCAAGCCGGTGATTCTACAGACGGTGCAGGCTGCACAGGAATACGTCAAGAAACTTGGTAAACGCCGTAAAGAGCGGGATAGGGAGGACAGAATGAGTGATAACGACTAAGGTCCTCACTGGCGGACTCACACGAGGAAGTAGGCTACTATAGCACAGGCATCTGAGGACTGCAGACGTTACCGCAGAAGTTGCGCAGCTGAGTGGGCTACAATGAGGAACATTGGTGTCTATCAAATTTAGCAACGATGAGTGAGAGCACGGACGTTGAACAGTGAGTACAATTAGCGCTCGCCAGCGCAGGGCAACAGTACATGTCTCATGGGGAGGATTGCTCAGGGTACATAAGCAACGAACTAATGGACATGAGCACATACACTCCTGAACTGAGATGATAAAGGCATAGTTGGGCTAGCATGGGAGAACTGAGGAGCACTGCCAGAAATTGCCCTGAAAGTGGGCAACTCGATGATGGGGGAGGGGTCCTATAACAATGCGTGAGACAAGATGGGATGGGGAGGGAAAAAAGTTAATAACTGCAATTTTGAACTGCGCACCCGTCCACATCCACCATGTGGATGGAGACGTGTGCACCTGGCGACACCCTCAGGGGGGGGTACCCCAATTCAAGTTATGGCATGGGTTTGAATTTACTAGGGGGATGGCTTTGGCACAGTTTGGGCGCTGAAGTGGGAGGGGGGAGGGAGGGGAAGTTGGGGAATGTTCATATGTATGCACTGTGTCTGAGAGGCGTTGCGACCTCTCCCATTGCCAGCAATGATGTAGCTAGGATTACACTCCTTATCAACAGGCTAAAGTGCACACATGGATTGGGGCTGAAAGAATGCACTCTGACTGCACTAGCAGGCACTAACACGGGGAATCGACACCCAGACACACAGAAATGACACGCCCTGATACCCTAAACTTTATCAC
This sequence comes from Lissotriton helveticus, assembly GCF_964261635.1. NCBI lineage: Eukaryota > Metazoa > Chordata > Amphibia > Caudata > Salamandridae > Lissotriton > Lissotriton helveticus. The sequence continues at coordinate 263,934,149 of NC_136071.1, forward strand.
ATGGAACATCAGGGGCCTAGACAACCCGAAAAAGATAAGACAAATGTTTGCGTACTTTGATAGAACCAAAGTGGATGTGGCTTTTTTACAAGAAACACACATGGCACCCAATAGCACCTCCAAGCTGGGCAATAAGTGGGCGGAGTCAGCCACTAACTCAAACTATTCGACATACTCCAGAGGCGTCAGTATATTGATAAAGAAGGGAACCCACTTTCAGATTTCGGGCACACACAAAGATACTGAGGGCGGATACGTAGTGGTGGTAGGCAAAGTGAGACAGCAGCAGGTTGCTTTAGTAAATGTATATGGCCCTAATATAAACGATTCCTCCTTCTATGAAAAGTTATGGCACACACTAGCGGATATAAAGGCGGAGAATATAATCTGGGGAGGTGATTTTAACGTCACGCTGAAAGACGGGCTCGACAGAACACTACACACACGGGAACCACATGTACAAGCAAGAGAGATGCTATTGGATGCGATGACTGACTTGCACCTGGGGGATGTGTGGAGGATACTACACCCAGGGGAACAGGTAGCGACGCACATTAATGCGGCCAACAGTAGTTGGTCCAGGCTGGACTTCTGGTTAGGCACGCAGGATACAATATCATGGGTAGACAGTATCAAACATCTCCCCAGGACACTATCAGATCACAGCCCTGTGCTCTTAAAGTTACACATCCCTCACTATGTTTCGCCGCCATACGCGTGGAGGTTTAACGCACAAGCCTTACATGACCCATTATACGCTTACACCATCCAGAAGGCGATCACGGACTATTTTGAGCTAAACTCCCCCACGAAGGAGGACCCGTGCCTCCTATGGGAAGCTTTCAAAGCAACAGTGCGGGGAGTATGCATAAGCACAACTTCCGGCATTTTAAAAGACATACGCCAACAATTACAGAGACGGGAGGAGGCGTTGAAAGAGCTGGAACAGCGATACACACAAACTGGGGATACTGCCGTGTTGGGCGAAATATGGGAGCTTCTATCAGAGCATAGTAAATTTGCAGAGGATGAACTAAAATATATTTACAAACGGACAACTGCCAGGAAGTACGGGGAGGGAGGAAGACCTGGAAGGGCCTTAGCAGAAAAGATATGTACAGGCAGAGCACCACAACACGTCACAGCCATACAGACCAAGGCGGGCACTCGCACACACAATATCGGGAATATAATGGGGGAGTTCATGGACACGTATGGGGCACTATATGAGGCACGACAGGCAATACCGCAAGAAGAAGTGATGGCCTACATGGCTGATGTGGAAATAGCGTGGTTGGCTGACGGTCGCAGGGAATACCTAGCTCGACCTATTACAGTGCAGGAGGTAGTTGACACCATTAGACGACTCCCAAATGGCAAGGCTCCGGGACCGGATGGTTACGTGATCGAATTTTACAAAGCGTTCGCGGACATACTGGCACCGCACCTATTGAGGCTGTATGAAGCTGCTCATGAAGCACAAACACTACCGGCATCGATGAGGGAGGCGCTACTCATTGCGCTACTCAAGCCAGGCAAAGATGAAGAGCAATGTGATTCCTACCGCCCTCTCTCGCTGATAAATGTAGACACCAAAATACTAGCGAGCTTATTGGCAGACAGATTGAAGCCGCACATGCCACTGCTGATTAGGCCTGACCAATCCGGATTCATACCTGACAGATCAACCACGCACAATACCCGCACTTTATTTGCCCTGGCACACTATCTGGCCCCTGACATAAAGGCGGTTGCAGTCCTACTGGACGCGGCCAAGGCATTCGATACGATTGCTTGGCCCTTCCTCCAAGCGGTACTGGTACGAATGGGTTTCCCGCCTTTGTTTATAGGTTGGATAACGGTGCTGTACACGAATTTAACGGCACGCATTAGGATAAATAAACACCTCTCGGACCCGATAGTCATTGGCCGCGGCACCAGGCAGGGATGTCCACTGTCGCCAATGCTGTTTGCCCTCATACTCGAGCCATTGGCGTGCAAGATTAGACAACACCATCACTATTCAGCCATTCAGCTCCCAACACGTCCCATACACATATCTTTGTACGCTGACGACATGGTGCTTTATGTTAAAAACCCAGACCAACATCTTAACCCACTGCTACGGGAGTATATTACATTTGGCCAATACTCAGGGCTGCAGATTAATTGGACCAAGTCCCTTGTGCTGTCACTGACGGATGGTACACAGCCAACTGCACTGGACTATCCTCTGGAGTGGCAGGACGAGCCAACAAGATACCTGGGAATATGGTTCCACAGGGACCCGGAAGTGGTCATCCGTACTAACTACGGCAGAACTATTTCCACATTAGAAGACAAGATCAAAAGGTGGGTGGGGCTACCATTGTCCCTGGCTGATAGACTCGCAATAGTGAAAATGGTGCTGCTGCCTAAATTCCTGTATCTGTTCAACAACATTCCTATCAAGCCCCCAGCAGAGGTGTTCCGCAACATTAAATCTCTAATGCTGTCCTTAATCTGGGCGGGAAAACAAGCCAGGTTAGATTTGCAAACAATGACGCTACCGTACGCTAAGGGAGGCTTTAAGGTTCCGGATATATACCTCTATTATCTCTGCGCCCAGGCGCAATTTGCGCATTACTGGTACCACGAGATACCCTTCCTGACGCATGTAGCGGTGGAAAAGGGAGATGCAGATCCAATACCGCTAACAAGTATATTGCCACATAAAAGACCCAGATTGCATGACCATGACATCAACCCGGTAAATACCACAATCGAGGCTTGGAGATTATTGGGCTAACACAAAGCACGCCACTATACGCACCAGCACTCCCACTAGCTCACCACCCGGCCATATCCGTTACGCAAGAGCAGGTCGGAATGGACCTACTAAAACACGCTGGCATAGATAGACTGGGCGATTTATACAGGGATGGGACATTCATAACGTTAGACAAACTAGACTACATTCGGAATCCAACACTGCTGTTTAGTTTCGACTATTACAGATTACAGAGGGCGATGAGAGAATATTTCCCGACATACCCGGACGAACCACAGACGCTAGCCCCTCTACAAATGGTGCTCACTACACCCACGGCCTCTCATTTGGTATCCAGACTATATAGCAGCGCACAAACAAACATAGGGGGAAACACTGCAAGGGCCCGGGAAAAATGGAACGCGGCGTTAGACGATACCCTCACAGAAGAGGAATGGGAGACATCCTGTATACAGACGGGAATGCTAACACCAAATGGCAATCTCAGAATGATCCACTATAAGTACTTACATCACATGTATCACACACCTCAAAGATTACATAGGTATGGACTGAGGGAAGACGCCACCTGCATAAGATGCGGACTGGACAATGCAGACTTTATGCATCTGGCTTGGCACTGTAGTTCGGTAGCGCAATATTGGGAACAAGTGATACGGGCCATTAATGTCATGCTGGGGGCAGCGTTACAATGCACGGCCAAAATCTGCTTGCTAGGAATAGTGCCGCAGCTGAAAGCACAGAGGCGAAAACTGTGCGTGATTGCCCTGCTAATGGCAAAAAGAAGAGTATCGTTGCACTGGAACAGTAGATTGAGGCCAAGGGTGAAAAACTGGCTGGAAGACTTGACATATTGTTGTGACACACTGGCCACATACGAGGAGGAGCTGCCGGCAGGATCACGCCCAAGAGATTATTGGGCACTCTTTAGACAGTACCTGCTAGAGATCGCGTCAGACCAAGACGCACAAGTAGAGCAGCGTTGACACTGGCTTCATGACGATAAGCGAGGTGAATTGAGGAGTGATGGGGGGGGGAGAATGCTGTGACACAGTGTTTTACGTATTGGTTTTTTTTTTGTTGTTTTGTTTTCTACTGTTCCTCTAGGTTATTGAGGTTAAATGTATAATAAATAAAACGTAAGACCGAGATCGTTACTGTACCAGCAGGCAACATTGCCCAATTACAAGCATGATAGTCATGTCAAAATAACGCCGCCAGACCTACGGTTGTTGGCTGATGGGCTGTGTATGAAGAGCTATTAGACTGATGACACCAACAAAATGTTTAGCCGGCCTAACCAGGTTGTAGGCGATGAAACTGTATTTTAAATATGTGGCAATGAGAAATAAATGTCTTACACAAAAAAAAAAAAAAAAAAAAAAAACTTACCGTACCTTTATGAGAACTATAATTTTTATATTACCTTCAGCACTTTTGCTGACAATATAATTTTAAACAGCAGACTTACTTTTATTAACTGCTCCCGTCTTCATAGGGCAATTACCTTTACTTAAATTTTGGTTCTAAAAACACTAGGTATGAATTTTTTAAGTCAAAAGGCAAACGTTGTTTGAAAGTCAAATGAGTGTAATTACAGTGGGTCCAACATTTACGACATTTTAAATAGCATGTGTAATGCCCTGATGTTGTTGAAGGACCGTCATGATAAATAATAGCTACAGTTGCAAAAGTTCTTCCTGAAATTGATAACTGAGAAGCCACAAAATTTTTAATAGAAGTTGACAATTTACTTCCATTCGGTCTACATCGTTGGAACATTAAAATGACATATTTACCATAAGTTTGTAAAAATAATGTGGACAGCATTGCAGACTTACATTGGGTACACACCATATTGTGATCAGCTGCTTTAACTAGATTATTAAAAGACACTGATTTGCAGTCTGGTAAAGTCAAATATATAAATCTTTCAGTGTCTATTCTAGTACTACTTGATAAACTACAGTTGTCGCAGTCATGCTGCCATTGATTAGAAAGGCTAAAAAGATTTTTTATATCTACACCTACATCTTCCAATACATCAAACATATACATTAAAAATTCCTGACAATCCTGCTGAATATTCTGTGAAAATTGATTTTGACCAGAACATATGTCTAGAAGATTTCGAATTTCTGAAACACTTTCTATTTTTGCTCTATCACTGCTACATTTCTCAAACACAGAATTCAATAAACAGCAGAATGTTTCATCCCGATTTTCAACAATCTGTTCTTGTAAATTTTGAAGAAAAAAACAACATTAAGCACTACATTAGCATAGCAGTTGACACCAGAACTGTTTTCAAACTGAAATCCAACAACATCTTCAACAGAATCCTTTTTCTTTCTGCTTACAATTACAGTTTCATCTACTTTTTGTCTTTTTGCTACTACCTCACTGCAATTATTCTCATTTCTTCTTTTTCGACCTATCACACGTTTTTCAAACAGAGGATATTGAGGCAAATATGGAGCATACTCTCTTCTTAACCTATTATATTCTTTAACACAATCTAGATCAGCACAAATCTTTGTTTCATCACACTCAATCAAGTACAATACTGATAAAGTTCTGACTCGTGATAATGCCACATATGCCATACCCTCTTTAAACACAGAACTTCCAATGTTCACCAAAGCACTATCTACACTTAAACCTTGAGATTTATGAATTGTCACAGCATATGCCAAACAAACAGGAAACTGTTTTCGGCGAACATATAAGTCTTTCACAAGCAAAAATCTAGCTGAACAGCGACAAATTTGTTCTATTTCGTCAATGCCATCAAATTTAATTTTTAAAATTTCAATTCCATCTCTATTTTTGTAATTCACAAAATCAAAACATGACCCATTGCTCCATTTACCAGACCTCTTTCAACATTTAAATTCCTTCTCAAAATGATACGACAATTTAAACACACATTCAGAGTCTTTTCAAAAGTAGCAGTTTTAGATATACTCTTCTCTAATGAATCCAATTTTGATTTCAAATTTTCAGACAAAATAATTGTTGCTCCCATATGCTCTATTTTATCTATAGCTTCCAGTTTCACAATCTCTTCATTTTCTAACTTTAACATTTTGTTGTTGAAGATGGAACATTCTTTCAGAGTTGGCATCAAACATATCCCAGATTGGTTCTCGTTAATTTTCTTAAAAATATTCTATGGAAGAATGTTTTCATTTGGATACAAATTTGAAATTAATCGTGCATGTAAAGCTTCTTTCCCATGCTCACTTACTTTTCCGATTCTTACATCTTGTAGAATATTTTTATAATCTTCTTCCTTTGCCTGTCGCATATTTTGAAGCAGTTCTGCATATTTGAAGTTTAACCATATATTAACATTTCCAATGCTTCCTAGGCACTTCCTGGTATCTTCATGCGTGAGCATTTTAAACACAGGTTGTCCTTTCACTGGAGTCAACTGCAGTAGATCTCCAAAAACAATAATGTGTTTTCCTCCGAATAAGACATCATAGTCTGTTCTAAGAATTTCTTGCATTCTCAAATGCACAAAAGAAAGCATTAGATTTGACACCATGCTTACCTCATCAATGATAAGAAGTTTCATTTTCTTCAGGACTCTGGAAACTTCAGAACAAGCATCTCCAGATAGCTTGTGGTATTGTAATTTGTTATCATGCTCAACTGGTAGCATCAGTAAACGATGTAAAGTAATCCCTTTAATGTTATGTGCTGCAAGCCCAGTTGGAGCGGTAACAACACAAGACAGCGGTGATTCAGTCCTTTTCTGCAGATAAGTTGCAATTGCTTTAATCAGAAAACGCTTTCCAGTTCCCGCTTCTCCACTCACGTACAGTCGGACAGGCTTAAATGATGTACATGAGCACTCTTTTTTCTCATGACTGAACCCATGTTCAACCTGTTCTGTGACTTCGTCATATATCTCTTTCTGCTCAATGTTTAGTTGTTTCACCAAATCTTCTAAGTTAATTACATCCTCTTCAGCTTGTTCCATAGCTCTTTCAACCTCATCCATGGCAGTGGTAGCCTCATTTTGAATAATTGGTCCTCCTAGTGGATCCTGACTCAATGAAGTAGAACTCTGACTGTCTTGAGAACTGTCTCTTGCAATCTCTTCAGCAATTGTTGCTTCTTGCTCTATTTCTTCGTTCAACATTTGCAGATAATTTGGAAAAACAGGACATTCTATGGTATCCTTGGTTGCATTAAAGAGTCTCCGTAACAGAGAAAATCTCCAAGTAGTTCCTCTTCTGTACGCCATGGTTTAAAGAGTTGCAAAAGAGCCAAATAGTAAAATTCCCTTTTGTCTGGATTTTCGCAACTTAATTTTCGATGATTAATCAAATGACCTTTTCTCTGTTTCACTAGACATCCTTCACATCCAATGTCAGCATATATTCCATTATTGATATCTTCTCTGATGTTTCTCTTATAAATATATCTTTGCAGAACTTCAAAGAGACAAGCGTTCTCAAGGTAAGGACTTCTACTTGGATAGTATGTATCCAACATGTTTGTCTTCAAAATATCTGTACTTTCTGGTTCTTTCTCCGCCAAATACTCTATTTCTTGTACAGATTTCAAAACTCGGTTTCGTGTTGCAGCAAGACCTAGACTCACCTAAATGATGGTTCTAGATTTGGCATATAGACTTGCTGATGACAATCGATCAGAACATTCATATGCTTCAATTTCTCGATGTGACAACATCTTCAGACTGTAACTGTATAATTTCTTGCTTAGACTCTTTTCATGTGAACTATCCTCCCACATTTCCTTCAGTTCTATCTTTTCTTTTTTTGTGATGTAAGACGTCACATATCGAGCCACAGCAATAGAGTTGTCAGCAACAAATTGAATATCCATGTTAGCATTCCACATGGACAAAATCACTGGGTTGTATTCATTGATGTACTTGGATTCTTCGTTTCTTTTTAAATTGTATGTATTTTTGGGTGATTTCCTCGTCACAGTATGTCGTAGAGAAGACATCACATTATTTACTCTTCCTTTAGAAATCACTGGTCGTGGAAAGCTGAAACGACATTTTGTGTAGAACTTTTCCTTGTTTTTGAATTTTCGACGACAATACTTCCCACAACAATGGGATTGAAAGCGTAAAACTTGTTGCCTTAAACTGTTTTCCTCGGTAGTTTTCGGAACAGCACATGTTGAATACTCTTCAATGAAACTCATCACTGTTTCACCCGAATCTGTTCCAAATTTGGGTGCATCTTTAATCCACAACAACATATGTATGTGAGGAGCATCTCTCGCTTGATACTCCTTTCTCCAAAAGAAATCCAAAACCTCTCCAAGGGGAGGATTTTTTTGTTGGTAATAAAAGACATCATAGCTTCAAATCTATGATTAAAATATCTGCATACATTCACTGGATCCAAAGAACACAGTTCTCCAGGTGTTTTGAATTCTATATTTTGTATATTTGCATTTGCCTCGCGTATAAATTGAAGTAAGTCGTCCCATGCATACTCGGCACAGCTAAGAGTGAGGAACCATGTAGGAGTTCCTAAGTTTCTTATTATACATTTCAATTCCCCATGACGACGGTACCAATACTCTTTTGTACCACGCTGACATGCCATGAGATTGATTAGATGAGTTCCAAAATATTATCTTGCAGATTGACTTTCTCCATAAAGTCCCTCGCCGAAACATTTTGCAGATGTGCTCCACTTTTCAGTATATGGTTTACTGCATAAGAAAGCCCAGACAAGTCACTTTCATACAGTAGATGAAACAAATATGGAATACATTGACGAAACCTTGGATCTTCAGCATATAATCTTAAAGTCCGGTATTCAGATGCTGGAATTTGAAGTGCTCGATCGTCATATCGTCCACCTCGACCTGTTGGAAATAAATGTGGAAAACAACGAGCTTCCAAACTTTCTTCCCATACACTAATGGGACTTCCTTTTGCTGATTTCATTTGAAACAAGTCAATTGCATTCCCCATTACTTCTTTAGAATGCAAAGGATGAACAGTATAATGTTCATATATTTCTTCACTTGTAGACACATCAACTTTTTCAATTTGGCCAGCTGAACAATCACTGTCTTCATCTGCAGCTGTTTCCTCTGCTACAACACATACATGTTTGTAGTACTCATTGTTTTTGACCAAATACAACGTTGCCTTTTTGACTTTCCTAACATCCACTAAATCTTGCCAGATTTTCTTACTCTTTGTCGGAACCCCATTAACTAGAATAACCAGAGGTTCCTCTTCCACTTTCTCAACACCAATTGTATCAATATTTTTCTTGAAATCTAGAGGCAAATAAACAACTCTTCCCTTTTATCCTCTCTGTAAATCTGAAGGATGCAATTTCCCTATCTTAGGCTCCATGCGAACAATTGCTTGAAAAGGATGGGCACATTGAATCAAAATAGACTCATATGTATTTAAATCCATCAATTCAGGAGGAATGTCTACTAACTCAAGATTATTATGAACAGCTCTCGCAGGCATTCTGTTTTGATTTAATTTATTATAACAATATTTACAAACACGCTGATCAGAACTCAAATCAAAAGAATTCTCCACCCACAAATAAGTTGCAAAATCCTTCCACTCATAATTATTTATCTTTTCACTTTTTACATATAAATCAACTAATCTAGTTTGATGCTTATAATGAGTTTGTCGACAACACACACAAGTAAAATTAGGCCTTTCACTTGATTTCACCTTAAACCTGGTAATTTCCTGGTCAAACTTTTCTGTACTTGAAATCTGTACATTGTCTTCCACATTACCTTGTATTACTGTGTCAATTTCTACACTGTCCTCTTTTTCACAAAAATAACAAATCTCAATTTCTTCACAAATCATCTTCACATCTAATTCAGTTCCTTACAAAAGAGCACTATTTAACTGTTTAAGCTTAAGTGCTGGACTTTTTGCATAATACAACCTTCTCACTAATTTCCTCATTTTGTTATGATGCACTGCTAACATCCTAAAATGATGAAAAACACTCTGACAGACTTTTCTAGAAAGACAAGCCAGAGAATGCCCTTGCAAACCTGTGTTTTCTGTCACTCTGCAAGGATCTAAGTCTTGCAACATCTTCATTTTCTGTTTTAGACTTTTCTTACTATATGTACGTAAGAAATTACGAAGCACATCGATTGAATCCTGTCGCACACTACAAATACTACTACACTTCCAAGTGTACACTGGACCCTTAGTATGTCTACCTAAAACTTCATCAGCTAACACCTCTTCTGCTTCTCTAGGCACAAGTTTCTCTTTTTCAATCGGACAACCGTCTTTCACCTCATATGCTCGACCACTGGTGTCAACTGCATGCACCAAATCATTCTCCTGGAAGTAACACTCCTCATTAAAAAATGGCCCACAACTTGAACTATGCATCCATTCTCCAGAAAAAACTTTACAAAAATTAGTCCGATTAATTACTCTTTTGCATCTACTCTTTGATTTGAAAACATCAATTGTCTTGTTAAGTGTCCTAATTCTATTGATTACTAAAATAAATATTTTTTTCTTAACTTCAAAAGCCTGATCAACAATCTTCTCTACACTTTTCTTTTTCTTATAAAAAGCAGCTCTCTGTTTACCTTTCTTAATATTTTTTAACAAATTTAAAACCACCCTATTGTGAAACATTCGTTTACGAATGTCCCTAAATTGATTTTGCCTTCTATTCCTATACATATTATTGTCTCCTGCTGCAGTAGTAACATTTTTTGGGGATCTCTCCTTCCTCTTCAAATTTGCTCTCTCCTTCTGTACATTCACATGTATATTATCATTTTTTTTGGATCTACATATGTTCCGAAAAAAAGACTTGGTTGTCTTACGAGGAGCTTTTTTCGCATTTTTTGAAGTATTTGTTGTAGGAGACTGCTTTAATTCCGTTGCTGTTTTTGATTTTTTCCGCTTAGCATCTTTCCGTCTCCTCTGCCTTGAGGGCATATTTCCTTACTATTGAAATCTTGATTTCAATCTGTGGTAAACAAATAAAAAAAACTCATTATAGACCACTATTACCAAACAACAAAGCAATGACAATAAGCAAAAAATATAAACACTATAATGCTTATACATATGACCGTATCTCTGTTTTTTAAATGTTATTCTAAAAAAATATTTTGGGCACATGAATTGGTTTTACATTATTGACAAGGATTATATAGTATCTGCATGATTAAAAAAATAAATTAGCACATTTCACAATCATATCACCTGTGTTTCCTCAGATTAGTAAGCAGATTGTACGCATGAGGTAAGGCCTGTCCTGGGGAGCATAGGTGGTGAGCCCGGTGTCTAAGAGTGCACTGGACTGCACTTCATGAAGCCTATCCCCCACTGCACTCTTAGACACAGCCCTCACCTCCTTTCCACCCATGGACAGACCTCTCTTCCACTACACTCTTCAACACAGGCATCACCTCCCATGCACCCCTGGACAATCCTCACCTCATCTGCAACCCTGAATAGAGCTCAACTCATCTGCACCATTAGACAGGTCTCAGTTCATCTACACCGCTGGACACGCCTCATCTCATCTGTACCCTGTTACCATCAATTATACTCAATGTATTGAGGCCTGTGCAAGGGGCACAGATTAGATAATGCTTGTCTAAAGGTCAGAGGAGGTAAGTCCTCTCCATTGCACTCATGGACACAGGCCTCAACTCCTTTGCGCCCCTGGACATGCCTCACCTCATCTGCACAATCCACTTCCTAATTTGAGGAAACACAGGTAACATACATTTTCTCTCTCTTGCAAACATTCCTACCAAGCATTACCAAAAAAATGACACAAACCAACAGCAAAGAAGCTCAGTGTCCTTCCTAATCTGAGGTAACACAGGTGACATGATTGTGAAAGGTTCAAATATTTCTATGTAATCAGGCACACACTATTTATTCCTTCTCAAAAATGTAAAAGCCATTAATTTGCCCCAAAATCGTTTTTTGAATAACATTTTAGAAACAGAGCGCAGGTCCTATGTACAAGCATTCCATTTCAGTACTGAAAACTCACTATTTTACAAAATACATTTCCTTTTGTTTTTTTTTTGTTTGTTTTTTTATTTGACAGACAAGTCCAAATATACACTCTGTATTCTTAAACATACAAATAAAAAATCACAAGAAATTATTTTTCCGTTCATTACAGGGACAGATCATTTTGCAACGTATGCGTCTAAATCAACATACATGTCATTATCCAAAAATATCTTAAAGAAAGCCAGGTAAAGCTAAAATGTAGTATAAGACAAAAAGTACAACTCATTTCCATTGAAGTTTAAACAAAATTAACCCAGATCTTTTCAAACTTGACTACCGCTTTTAAGCTTCTAACCTTTGCAAGAGCCTTTTCCATAGTGTATATTTCATATAACAAATTCCACCACTCGATCGTGTGAGGGGGATTCTGCGATATCCAAGCTCTGGCTACAACCAATTTCGCACAGGACAAAGCTATGTTTAGCCAACTCCTATTGTTCATGCCCTTTGGATGTAAAGATAATAATACCATAGATGCAGTGATTGGAATATTAATCAGTTGTTTTAGACGTAATACATTTTCGATTTCTTGCCAAAATATAGTAAGCATGGGACATGAGTAAATCATATGTACGAGATCTGCTGCCACCAGATCACATTTAGGGCATTTTGTACGATCGCTACTTAAAATATTTTGTGTCCATTTCGATATTTTTAATGGAGTATGATATATTTGGCTAACCGTCCTATATAGTTGCAGCTTCAAGCTAGACGAATTGACTAAATTATTAATATTAACAAAAGCATTTGAGATGTTCTGTGGCGTCACATTAATTCCTAGATCAGCAGTCCATTTTAGTGACAATCTTAGGCAGTCATCCGCTTTGTATTGGCTAAGACATCTATAGCCAGAGCTAATTAAGGACTTCTTTTTCTTACTATATAAACATTTCCAGATGTCCGAGCTATTTATCTTTTTCAATTTCATTTTGTGTGTCAAATAGTCCTTGATTTGCATATATTTGTATGTCATAACTTCGGGCAGGTTATACAAAATTTGTAAAGTTGAGAACTGTAAGAAACCCTCTGAACCATACAGATCTTCTAGCGTCTTAATACCATAGTTAGCCCAGTCCCTCCCAGTCTTGTCACTAAAGATTTCAGGAAGCCCAGGATTATCCCAAAGTGGTAGTTCAGTACGAAAAAAAGAAGTATCACAATAAGTCAAAATCAAGTCCCAAATACGAACCGCATCTCTTGCGGTCTTGAATTTTACCCGCTTAAAATAATTAGGATCTTGCACTCTAGCTAAGAATTGATTCGAATGGGTGCCAAGCATAAACTGATAGAAACATTTTTTTGGTTTTTATCTAACAAACTCCTAATTCGGCCTAAATACGATGCAAAAAAGTAAGCTTTGAAGTCCGGGAAGTCCAAACCCCCTCTTTCAGGTGATAATTTTAGTATGGCCATACACTTTCTAGCCTTTTTATAGCTCCAAATAAAACTGCTACAAATTCCGTCTAATTTCCTAAAAAATAAATTGTTAACTCGTAGTGGTATAGAACGAAAAAGGTATAAAAATTTGGGCAAAATATTCATTTTAATCAGATTAATTCAACCCAGTAAATTAAGTGGAATCTTATGCCATTTTTTAAGCAATATGGTCACTTCCTTTAGTAAGGGGTCATAGTTCAACCTGTTTATTTCGTTGATTTTAGAAGAGATTTTAACCCCCAGATACACTGCTGATTTACAAAGTCCTGGTACTGCGTGGTTAACTTGATAGTTCATAATGATTTGTGTTTTATTGAGGTTTAATTTATATTCAGAAATAGCTCCAAAGGTTTTTGCTTCTTCTGTAATTCCAATTAATGCATTTGTCACATCTGTAGTATAGATAGCTAAATCATCCGCATACGCAGTTATTTTAAGGGTTTTGTGTTCATGTTGAATCGGTATTATCTTATCTTGAGTTTGCAGGGCATTAATGAAAGGCTCCATGGAGAGGGCAAAAAGCAGGGGTGAAAGCGGGCACCCCTGCCTAGTCCCCCTTAAGATCGCAAATGTTGGTGAAAGTAACCCAGCATAACTTAACAAAATACATTTCCTCTCTATTGCAAACATTCCTACCAAGCATTACCAAAAAAAATGACACAAACCAACAGCAAAGAAGCTCAGTCAGCTTCCTAATCTGAGGTAACACAGGTGACATGATTGTGAAAGGTTCAAATATTTTTATGTAATCATGCACACACTATTTATTCCTTCACAAAAATGTAAAAGCCATTGATTTGCCCCAAAATCGTTTTTTGAATAACATTTCAGAAACAGAGCGCATGTCTTATGTACAAGCATTCCATTTCAGTACTGAAAACTCACTATTTTACAAAATACATTTCCTCTCTATTGCAAACATTCCTACCAAGCTTTATCAAAAAAATGACACAAACCAACAGCAAAGAAGCTCAGTCTGCTTCCTAAACTGAGGTAACCCAGGTGACATGATTGTGAAAGGTTCAAATATTATTATGTAATCACGCACACACTATTTATTCCTTCTCAATAATGTAAAAGCCATTGATGTGCCCCAAAATCGTTTTTTAATAACATTTTAGAAACAGAGCACAGGTCCTATGTACAAGCATTCCATTTCAGTACTGAAAACTCACTATTTTACAGCACAGTCCAGGACCAGAGCCACGGGTCACGGAATAGGAGGGACTCACCGGGACTCACCGGGCACACTCCGTCGCTGCTGCTGCTGCTGGGGCCCACATGCTGTGAGTGCTGCACGCCGCCGTTGCTTTCCACCTGCACGGCCGCCGGCAGACTACAGCTCCCAGCAGCCTGTGAGGGGCATTTCCGGTAGCTACGCGCCCGGAGGCGCAGAAAAAGGACGAGGCTCCCACTGAGGAGCGGGGGGACACAGTCCAGTCCAGGACCAGAGCCACGGGTCACGGAATAGGAGGGACTCACCGGGACTCACCGGGCACACTCCGTCGCTGCTGCTGCTGCTGGGGCCCACATGCTGTGAGTGCTGCACGCCGCCGTTGCTTTCCACCTGCACGGCCGCCGGCAGACTACAGCTCCCAGCAGCCTGTGAGGGGCATTTCCGGTAGCTACGCGCCCGGAGGCGCAGAAAAAGGACGAGGCTCCCACTGAGGAGCGGGGGGACACAGTCCAGTCCAGGACCAGAGCCACGGGTCACGGAATAGGAGGGACTCACCGGGACTCACCGGGCACACTCCGTCGCTGCTGCTGGGGCCCACATGCTGTGAGTGCTGCACGCCGCCGTTGCTTTCCACCTGCACGGCCGCCGGCAGACTACAGCTCCCAGCAGCCTGTGAGGGGCATTTCCGGTAGCTACGCGCCCGGAGGCGCAGAAAAAGGACGAGGCTCCCACTGAGGAGCGGGGGGACACAGTCCAGTCCAGGACCAGAGCCACGGGTCACGGAATAGGAGGGACTCACCGGGACTCACCGGGCACACTCCGTCGCTGCTGCTGCTGCTGGGGCCCACATGCTGTGAGTGCTGCACGCCGCCGTTGCTTTCCACCTGCACGGCCGCCGGCAGACTACCGCTCCCAGCAGCCTGTGAGGGGCATTTCCGGTAGCTACGCGCCCGGAGGCGCAGAAAAAGGACGAGGCTCCCACTGAGGAGCGGGGGGACACAGTCCAGTCCAGGACCAGAGCCACGGGTCACGGAATAGGAGGGACTCACTGGGACTCACCGGGCACACTCCGTCGCTGCTGCTGCTGCTGGGACCAACATGCTGTGAGTGCTGCACGCCTCCGTTGCTTTCCACCTGCACGGCCGCCGGCAGACTACAGCTCCCAGCAGCCTGTGAGGGGCATTTCCGGTAGCCACGCACCCGGAGGCGCAGAAAAAGGACGAGGCTCCCACTGAGGAGCGGGGGGACACAGTCCAGTCCAGGACCAGAGCCACGGGTCACGGAATAGGAGGGACTCACCGGGACTCACCGGGCACACTCCGTCGCTGCTGCTGCTGCTGGGGCCCACATGCTGTGAGTGCTGCACGCCGCCGTTGCTTTCCACCTGCACGGCCGCCGGCAGACTACAGCTCCCAGCAGCCTGTGAGGGGCATTTCCGGTAGCTACGCGCCCGGAGGCGCAGAAAAAGGACGAGGCTCCCTCCGCGTCGGGGGACGCGCGCGGGACTGCGCCAGGCGAAGCCCGGGCACAGGGCGGGCCCTCTGTGGCCCTCAGAGGCCAGAGGAGGACGGGACGGGCCACTACACTTGGTTTTACTACAGGAGGAGGTACAGTCAGATGCTAACCTTTCCCCCTCTATTGCTTTGATCTGTACATTGTTGCCCTCGGTATCCTGTCTCCCAACCACGATGTCAATCTGGGAAGAATTGAATGCCATGTGCGGTACAAACTATGCCCAGGATTTATTAACTCCCCCTATAGTGGTCAGAGACAATGAACAAGTAAATTTCACACCTCCCGCATCCCCCGAACCAACTTTCTGCAGCCCCCATTTATCCGCCCCAAACCCTGTCTCACTAACTTCGGATAAAGCGGAGACTCGATCAAATGACTCCGTATCCCCCCTTCATTTGACCCTGCTGGCCCAAATTGAACGAATGTTAAACAGTGCTCTATCACCACTTGTCGTAAAAATTAATGATCTGGGGGAGAGGCTGACCAGGATCGAAAAC
Source organism: Lissotriton helveticus (assembly GCF_964261635.1). Classification (NCBI taxonomy): domain Eukaryota; kingdom Metazoa; phylum Chordata; class Amphibia; order Caudata; family Salamandridae; genus Lissotriton; species Lissotriton helveticus. The sequence goes on from NC_136071.1 coordinate 263,950,612, forward strand.
ACTGTAATAAGGTCCCTCCCACCAAATGCCAACACCATGATATCCACATGCTCTACCCTTACTAACATCCATGAAAGGCCTATGAACAATGCTTCCAGCATACTTCCCACTTGTGACCCCCCTCCTATACCACCCACTCTAAGTGGTCGCAACGCTCCTCTTAATCTAAAACATACCCCTCACAGACTCCTGGAAAGAAGGCATCAAATGGACCTACCCCCGGAAGCCGCGCCATACGTTACCGTGCTTTCTGGGGTCCCTGAACTCACCCCGGGTAAACGTGAACTACAGCAGGACCTAATGAATAAAGCCATTTTCTGGCTTAAAAACCATAGACATTTACCATCTGTTTTAGACGGCGGGATATTGAGCGTCAGGAGGGTGGGGTGGCTTGGTTCTCTGCCCAAAAATGTTCCAGGAGATCTGATTTTAATTAAGTTTAAAGACAGAAACATTGCCCCCTTTTTACGTTCTACCCAACACAAAGTTGGAGATGGCTCCATCCGTATCTGGGATCTGCATGACTTTTATCCTGGCCCCGGTGTACCAAATTACTGTCATACCTGATGATAAAGGAGGATTCTGTGTATTTTGGATTAGGATCTTGAATAGTTGATTCGTCAAACTGTTTTAGCTTGTCCTAAACAGTCTGTTTTTCTTTTAACTATGCTTTGATTTGCTGGACTAGTTCTTTGTATGTTTGTATCTTTTCTCTGCTGCTTTTATGGTTTTAAATTCAAAAGCCGAATAAAGCTTACTTGAACACTATTTTACAAAATACATTTCCTCTCTCTTGCAAACATTCCTACCAAGCATTACCAAAAAAATGACACAAACCAACAGCAAAGAAGCTCAGTCTGCTTCCTAATCTGAGGTAACACAGGTGACATGATTGAGAAAGGTTCAAATATTTTTATGTAATCATGCACACACTATTTATTCCTTCTAAAAAATGTAAAAGCCATTGATTTGCCCCAAAATCGTTTTTTGAATAACATTTTAGAAACAGAGCGCAGGTCCTATGTACAAGCATTCAATTTCACTACTAAAACCTCACTATTTTACAAAATACAAATCCTCTATCTTGCAAATATTGATACCATGCATTTTCAAAAAGCATCACACAAACCAACAGCAAAGAAGCTCAATGTGCTTCCTAATTTGAACTCTCTATCTATGTTGAATGAATCATAACTCACCTTTACAAATGCTTTGGGAGATTGAGAACAGTGTCAGATACACACACCAATATTTCTTTAGCAGAGCAAAATGTATGTACTCCAGGCACTGCAACCATGAATGGCACAGAAAACCTCTAATTCTACACACATATCCCTCATGTTAACCAATTAAAACTCTTCCCTCTCTATTTTCAAACCAACACCCTTCCCCCCCTCAACCCTTTCTACCTGTTACCATAGCAACTCCCTCCTCACTGAGCTCTCAGGGTTAAAAATGTATTCTACAATGTTGCAAATGAACTCAGCAAGGATGTTTGACCTCTCAATACACCAGCTTATCAGGTGCAATCTTTCTTTTAATGACTTTTTCTTAACCATTCAAATTACTTCTTTCACAGAACAGAACCATGCACCCTAACTTTCAGTTTTCAACTATCTGAATCCACCAATCATTGCTTGTGATTCAAGAGCACTGAAACTCCACAGTTTTGTTTTGCAAACTCCTACTGTTCCAACTGCCATTTCATTCCTACACTTCATCTGACTGCACCAGAACCTCCTCTCACCATGTACTCTGTCTGGATTATTGGACATAGCTACATTCACTGGGCTCAAAGGTATGCAGCTATCAGAAATTTTCACAACCTTGATTTACCAAATGTGCACATAAAGTGGATTGGCCAAAGAGGATTGAGATGTCATCAATTGATACCATTGGTGAAAACCTTTTACCATCTGCCACACCCTGACCTCATAATTCTGCACTGTGGTGGAAATGACCTAGGCACTTTGACTGGGGTAGGTCTGGAGATGGTTTTAAAGGACACCTTTGGGCAATTGATGACACTTTTTCCACAAACTGCTTTGGTATATTCCAATATATGCCAAAGACAGAAATGGAAGTGGTCCAACCAATTTTGTCCACAATTTGAGAAAGCCCGGAAACATGTGAATAAATCTGTTTCTGCTTACATGAGAGACTATGGAATGGGTTCAATATACAACAATAACTTGCGTTACAACATGCAAGATATCTACAGAGGAGATGGTGTGCACTTCTCAGATGAGGGGAATAGAATATTCCTCCTGAATTTAAGACTGTGCATTGGAACCTACTTGTAGGTACCTAAATCAGCCCAGAACCCAAAAGCTCTTTTCAGGGCTACCCTACATCTGATCACTCAAAATGATTATTTTACTCTAACTTTTTTGTTATGCTATGTTATGTTAAAAGGGTGCTTCTATAGCGCACGGCTACTCCAAGGAGTGTCCCGGCACTGTCGGAGCCTCACAGGTCAAGGGGAAGAACAAAAGTTAAAAAAACAGGCGGTGCAGGCAACAGGAGAAGCGGACAGGGTGGGAAAACTTATTGCTGAAACAGCCAGGTTTTCAAATCCTTCCTGAATGTCAGAAGATTAGAGCAGGGTCTGAGTGCGAGAGGAAGATCGTTCCACAGCAGGGGCGCCAGATGTTTATAGGCGCGTCCGCCGAGGCGAGCCCGATGTATCCTAGGGGTGACTGCGCTGGCTTGTGACGAAGAGCGAAGGGATCTGGAGGGAAGATAGAAAGTGATCCACTTCTGAAGATAACGGGCACCTAGACCATGCAAGGCTTTAAAGGCGATGGTCAGGGCCTTGAAAGCTATCCGCTTCTTAATGGGCAGCCAATGGAGGGTTCTGAGGAGCTCCGATGCCCTGGCCCTTCTGGTAAGGCCAAATATCGCCCGGGCTGCCGAGTTCTGTACTATCTGAAGGCGCGATATGAGATAATCCGGTAGGCCAAGGTACAGAACGTTGGCATAGTCCAGGTGAGAGCCAATCAGGGCCTGCACCGTGGTCTTTCTGTGCTCGATGGAAAGAAGGGGCAGGAACTTCCTCAGCATCCTCAGGATCGCAAAGCATCTGCCAGCCAGGCCCGACACTTGACCCCTGAAAGAGAGGCGGTTGTCAACCTGGATACCTAGATTCTTCGCCGACCCAGAGTCACTGTCGGGTGGGAACATAGCGGCTGGCCACCACTCCTTCCACCTAGGATCAGCAGGGCAGCCAAAGAAAAGTACTTCCGACTTTTCAGAATTGCACTTGAGGCAGTGCTGGCTGAACCAGTCAAACACCGCCCCAAGGCAGTCCCGTATAGAAATCCCATCAAAGTCGTGGCCCTTGTCGCAGGTGAACAGGAGTTGTGTGTCGTCAGCGTACAATACAATCTGGGCCCCAAAGCCCTCCGCAAGTGCCGCCAAAGGGGTCATGTAAATGTTAAAAAGTGAAGGGTTCAAGATTGAGCCATGCAGAACTCCGACCTCCAAAGGTGGCATTGCGGCGGAAAAAGGTGGGGCCCAGATAGTCTGCTGACGGTTGGAGAGGAAGGACCGGAACCAGTTGAACACCGTCCCCCTCAGACCCACCTCCCAGAGTCTGGCAAGGAGGCGGTTATGGGGGATGGTGTCGAAGGCCGCAGAGAGGTCGAGCATCACCAGCATGACCTTTCCTCCCTTGTCCAAGGTTGCCTTGATCACTTTGGTGACCTCGAGAAGAGCCGTTTACGTGCTCAAGTTGGAGCGAAAGCCAGACTGGGACCTGTGAAGTATGTCATTTGTCTCTAGAAAGTGGGACAGAGAAGTGTGGACATGTTTCTCCACCACTTTCGCGAGGGCAGGCAGAAGGGAGATGGGTCGGTAATTGGTATGAGAGTCCGGGTTCAGATTGGGTTTCTTGAGTAATGGCAGGATGAGTGCCTGTTTCCAAGGCTGCGGGACTTCACCTGAGCTAAGTGAAAGATTGAGGATCGGGTTGATGAGATAGTTAAGGGTGGGGGCGAGTTGGGCAAGGGTTTTGGCAGGGCAAGGGTCCCGGGGAGAACCTGATTTAAGTTTAGTTAGGAGGTCCAGTGATGCCTGCAAAGACATAAGAGGGAAATTACAGAGGGAGGGTTCTGACAAGGAAGATGAGGGAGCCAGCGGGCAAGGGATGGAAGTATGGTTCTTATTGGGAGCACCAAAGGAGAGCTGGATGTTTTTAATTTTATCAGCAAAGAAGACAGCCAGCTCGGAAATCCAAGCCTCGGAGTGCGTGATTTTGGGATTGGTCCAGGAGGGGTAAATAAAATCCTTAACAATCCTAAAAATTTCTTTGCAGGAGTTTGTGGCCTCCTCAATGTGGCTAGCCAGATAGAACTTTTTGTTGGCAATGATGTCGCGATGATAGTCTCTAATCAGAGACCTGTAGGATTCCTTGCAGCTGGCGTCATAATGTTTACGCCACTTCCTTTCGGCTTTCTTGCACTGCCGACGTTTGTCTGCCAGGGCCGAAGAAAACCAGGGTGCAGATGATTTCACCGCAGGTGTCTTGGCGGGTATGGGGGGGGCGAGGTCTGAGAAACGTTGTGTCAGCCAGTCCTGAAGAAGGTCGAGGTCCGTATCCAAGGAGCCCGATAGCATACAAGGATGGATCTCAATTTCCTTCAATAGCATTGCTGGAGAGACTCGATGAAAAGCTCTAGAAGGCAGCACTTTGTCCCTATGTCCACAGTCAGGGCTCTTTGTAGAAAGAGGGATTTCAAATTCTGCCAGAAAATGGTCAGACCATAGGACCGGCGCGAGAGCAGTGACATCTACTGGAACAGTAGAAACAGTTGGTCTAATATGAGACCTTTGCAGTGGGTGGGGGACTGAAGGTGGGGGACCAAGCCTAAGGATGTAGTGATGTCATTGAGTTAATACTGTGAGGGTCGTCTAATTTATGCAAGTGGATGTTGAAATCGCCAAGGAGTAAGCAATGGTTCGATCTCAGACATAGTGAGGAAATCACGGAATGAAGATCTTCAAAGAAAGTGCCTATCGGGCCAGGAGGCCTATAGACCAGCAGTCCAATACAGGATTGCTGGGGAGATAGAGAAAGGGAGAAGGCGAGTGTTTCACTTCCGTAGATGTTGTCTGAGGGAAGGATAGTACAGGCGACACATTTGTTAATGATTAGAGCCACTCCACCCCCCTTCCCGCTGGCTCTATCTTTCCTGTAGATCACATGGCTTGGGGGGATAGCGGTGGCGATATCCGGACCAGGGCCCTCTCCCAGCCAGGTCTCTGTCAGAAACAGACAGTCGGCTCTGGAATCTGTCGGGAGGTTAAAAATATCGAGCGCGTGCTTTGCTAAAGATCTTGTATTCAACAGCAGGCAGCTGGTGCTTTTGGAAGGGGGGGTGAGGGAAGCCATACGGCCTAGGCTAGGTAACCAGCCACAGCCCGGGCATCTGATATGGGAGCGCGTAAGATTAGGGAACACGTTGGTGCAGTTATTGGATGGGGTGCAGAGGGACAGAAGGGCATCCTTGGAATAGGTTAACATTGTAAGTGGCAAGACGCCTGGTCTGGCCCGCGCCCGGCCGCCTCCGGGACGCTGACGGGCGCAGACGGGCTTTCCTTCGGCGCTCCTTAGGCGCCTCCGCAGCGCGGAGGGGGGTGAACTTAGTTTTAAGGCGGAGCTGGCCGTCCGGTGCAGGACTGCGCCACTAGACTGCCGCCCGACTATCTGCCTACCCCAATATGGCCGCCACCAAAACGCACGTCTGCGGGCCCCAAGGAACTCCTAGTGGCCAGCTGAGCCGTCAGGAGGCTGGAGAGACTACAGGCAGGGCAGCGCGGCGCCAACAGAGGAGGTGACAGAGGTAGGAGGAAACTGAAGCAATTTTAAAATAACTCAGGTCACCCGGCTTTCCACCTCAGGTGCCTGCAGGGAAAGTGATGTGCAAAGTGCAAAGAAATAGTCGAGGACACAAGAGCTATTAGTCAGCCCAGTGTGAACAGCAGTTAAAATACAGGTCACAACAAGATAAAAACATTCAACAGGATTAAAAATGCTAGTGTTCAGCGCAGGATCAAAACGCTAGTGTTCAGCGCAAATGTTTCACTCGCCTGCACCCGGCTTCCGCCTCAGGTGACTAGACTCGTGAGGATCTGACCAGAGCTCAGCCTCTTCCCAGTTTTAAGGCGGAGCTGGCCGTCCGGCGCAGGACTGCGCCACTAGACTGCCGCCCGACTATCTGCCTACCCCAATATGGCCGCCACCAAAACGCGCGTCTGCGGGCCCCAAGGAACCCCTAGCGGCCAGCTGAGCCATCAGGAGGCTGGAGAGACTACAGGCAGGGCAGCGCGGCGCCAACAGAGGAGGTGACTGAGGTAGGAGGAAACTGAAGCAATTTTAAAATAACTCAGGTCACCCGGCTTTCCGCCTCAGGTGCCTGCAGGGAAAGTGATGTGCAAAGTGCAAAGAAATAGTCGAGGACACAAGAGCTATTAGTCAGCCCAGTGTGAACAGCAGCTAAAATACAGGTCACAACAAGATAAAAACATTCAACAGGATTAAAAACGCTAGTGTTCAGCGCAGGATCAAAACGCTAGTGTTCAGCGCAAATGTTTCACTCGCCTGCACCCGGCTTCCACCTCAGGTGACTAGACTCGTGAGGATTTTTCACTAATTTTCACCAAAGTACGCTCCCCGGTATGCTTCCCGGTGCACGTACCGGGCACTCCCTCCGCGGAAAATTTAAAAAAAAAACAAATTGGGCCTATATGGGCCTCCTAAGCCCCCCTCAGAAAACCTAGGGGGTCAGGGGGTGCCTACCGTGGCCCCTTATACCCATTCCCAACGTTGTTTGTCCCCCATCTTGTGTCTCAAATCTACCGAAACACAAGATGGAGGACTCCCGTACTGCTGCCGGTACGCTTACCGGGGCGCGCACCGGTGAGCGCTCCCAACATTTTTTAAAAGTTAATTTACATAAAAACCACTGGAGAAACTTTCACCAAATATAGAATAGGCCCTACTACATACCAGTCCCTACCATTTTCCCAAATTTGGTGGAATTCCATTGAGCCGTTTGGGCTGTAGCCCTGTCTAAATATCCTGAGGTAAATTACATGACAAAAACACATATGAAGTGTTAGGATTTACAACCAATTAAAATGTTACTTTAATTTTCTACTTTTTTTCCCTGACATTTGATTGGTTATGTACATGAATATATATGAAAAATGAGAGGGAAACACGGCCATTTTGACTACAACTACCTGAGGTACATCTTGAAAGAATTTTCTCCATTGATCTTCATCACCTTTTAATAAGGTAAGTTGTTAATTTGTAAGGGGCACTTTAAGTTAATTTGTAAAAACGTTTATTGATAGTTATTTACTGTCCCTCTGTTATAGTTATAGATTGAGAAAGGCTTCTCTGTTATAGTTATGGATTGAGTTAGGCTTCTCTGGTATAATTATGAATTTACTTAGGCTTCTTCACATACACTTTTTTATATTTCTACTTCCTACCTCATACCATACACTGCCCAAAGATAACTTCACTGTTAAAACTCAGAAGTACCTCTCTGAACTCAAACCCAACAGTGCCCTAACTCTACTGATATAGTTATTTTTTATGCAATTTACAGCAAGAAAATGGAAGATACACCACAGACCAACAATATTTCTTTCGAAATAACTGATGAGCAGATTCATTTCGAAATAACTGATGAAGAAATTCTTCAAGAAGATTTATTTGACTTCCTAGATGACTCTCTTGACCAAGAATTCATAGACTGTGTAGATAATATAGAATCATGCAGTACAAATTTGGAGGAGATTTCGGATAATGAAATGTTGCAAGTGTTATTAAATTATGAAAATTCAGAATAATAAATGAATATTTAATAATTAAAAATTGTTTGAGACATCATTCATTTTTAAATATAATTCATGAAGTAGTACCAAAATGATTATAATATAAAGTGAGACTTACAGTATACTGTGCATACTATACAACTTTTTTGTGTTACATAATAAGTTTGCTCATAGTTACTTCCTTTCTCTTACTATATTATCTCGAATGTGTATTTGACATCTCTTTTTGATCTACAGCCTTCTTTCTCTCACTGTCTGTCTCTAATGCACCATATCACCACAGATTTTGTGTAGATTCACAAGAGAGTAAAATGTAATACTTGAAAATATCATAAGGGAGCAGGGTAGACTACCCATGATCCCATAGGCTTTCTCAAGGAGTGCTTAAAGGATCTGTTTCTGCTTTCCTGACACACTATGATATGGATTCCATATACCACCATAACTTCTGTAACAACATGCAAGATATCTACAGAGGAGACGGTGTACATTGAATTTAAGACTCTGTATTAGTACCTACATGCTGGTACTTAAATCACCCACACAACACAACAACTCTATGCAAAGCTACCCTACCTCTAGGCACTTTAAATTATTATGTTACTGTTTCACTGGGTTTTCCCCTTGGTACGCTCCCTGGTACGCTCCCCGGTGCGCGTACCGGGCGCTCCCCCCGCGAAAATCGAAAAAAAAAATGGGGTCTACCCTGCCCCCTTATGGTCATTTCCCCCTTTGTTTTTGCCACCTCTTGTGCCTCGATCCTACCAAGACACAAGATGGCGGCCGCTCCGGACTGTTTGGAATGTTGACAGACACCCGAGAGCCAATCACCTTTCCGCGCGTGAACTCGCGTTACGCGCCGGGTGCGCTTCCCGGTGCGCGTACCGGGGCGCGCTTATAGATATATTTTTTTTTTAACCTAAATTACTCAAAATCCTCTGGAGCACAAATCTTGAGACATAGCAAAGACACATCGGGCTACCAGTCCCTACAATTTTGCCAAGTTTCGTGGGAATCCATTTAGCCGTTCTGGCTAAAAGTGAGTCCAACCGCCCTATGGAAATTAACATGGGGAAAACACGTTTTGGGACCCCCCTTTTATCTCGGCCCCCGCTTAATGAATCCCCCCCAAACTTTCAGGGAAGGAGCGGAGCGGAACTGGCCGACTAATTTGAGAAATTCGCGAAAATTCGTCCTCCGGCGCCAAAGTTATTCCCAATAGAATGTTGCGGATTTCCTATGGAAACTAGGTCCTAACTATAACTACCTACTGGCGACTGCGGTCATTATCATTTCACACCAGTTATAGTTAGGAATTAGCATTTAAAAAACCTATGAAATTCACTGAAAAAACCATAGGTTTCACACCAGTTATAGTTAGCTGGAAATTTTACTCGCATGAAACCATTGAAATTCCCACGTTATAGTTAGTTGGACTCACTATAACTTGCGCGTGCAATGCACTGCTGATGATGTTACATATTTCATCACTCATGACATGGTCAGTGACATCACTCATGACATCACTGATGACACCATCCTTGTGACAGAGTGACAGACCTCCTATCTATGTAATGTAACCCTTGAAACACATATTTAAAAATAGAAACTAAAATTTTCAAAAAAATGGAGATACCCATACCAGTTACAACAACCAATTCAATAATTCAACCATTTATATACACAATACACTCATTCACCAACAGTTCTATATAGTCACTCATACATATACTCACTCATCATATGTAGTGATACACCTATACATCCTGTTACACACCGACAGTCATCCAAAAGTTACTCTCACTCATACTCACGCATGCAAGTAAACTATTGAGCATCCATTTATTTGCATATACAGCTATACACACACTACCACCTTACTTCTAATGAAACTTACACATACTAAACTCTCTTAAACAATCACTTATAGAAACACATACTTATTTAAACAGGAACTCTTACAATCTCTTACTCTCACATATACTCACTTATATACATCAATATTCACATATACTAGATTAAAACATATGTAGTGACTGATAAAGACACTAGTGAGACAGTCATTCACTCACTAACACACACATATACACACTCATCCACCCATACAGTCCTGCACATATACTGTCTTCAAAACACATACAAAGAGAGAGTCAGTCATTCATGCATCTATGTGCTAAGTAATACCCCCACCAAACCATACAAACACTCATACTGATACTAAGAAAAACATCTAATAACCCATATACATACACATGTAGCTACTCACCAACCCATGCAGCCACTTATACACAAAGTGAAACACTAATACATATATTTAAATATTTAAACATTACTCACTAATATATGTATTCACTAAGATACACTTAATAAGCCAGTTAACCAATCAAATTTATTTTTTTTTTCAAAAAAATCCATGTAAACACTTATTTAAACATTTATTCTTCCATCAAACTTTTACATATACATATATAACACATATTTATTTTTCAGAAACACACACATTCACTGGATGGTGTCATCAGTGATGTCATGAGTGATGTCACTGACCATGTCATGAGTGATGTAATATGTGACGTCATCAGCAGTGCATTGCACGCGCAAGTTATAGTGAGTCCAACTAACTATAACGTGGGAATTTTCAATGGTTTTATGCGAGTAAAATTTCCAGCTAACTATAACTGGTGTGAAACCTATGGTTTTTTCAGTGAATATATATATATATATATATATATATATATATATATATGACTCATCCACTGCAATTTCTTTCCCAGGAGCAAAGGTCTCAGGAAATCGATCAACAAAATGATCAATGACAGGCCGAATCTTGAAAAGACGGTCACAATCAGGGTGATCTCGTGGCAAAGCTAAACCATTGTCAACAAAATGCATCATCCGAAGCAGAAGCAAATACCTCTCATGACTGCCGGAAATATAGCTGTTGCCATCAAGGGACTAGTAGACCAATATGAAGCCATTGATGGTTTCCTAAGCAAGCCCATCAAAAAAGTTAAACCCAAAAACTTTTTCATGTCCTCCAAATTTGTGGGAGTCCACCGGGTAGCTCTAGCGTGGGGCTTAAGGCTGGCACTGTTTTCCCTCAAAAACTGTTCTGCATACAAATTAGTCTGCTCTACAATCTCTGCCAAAAACACATCATCCATAAACAACTTGAAGAAATCAATTGGCAAAAGTTTTCAGTGTTCACCCTACACCCTGGAACACCAGTAAATTCAGGCAATGCCAGCTGCACCATGCCTGGGGCAACCCAGAGGTCAGAACTTTCAACAACAAGTCTTGCAGCCTCAGGCTGCCGCCCAGCTGCCTCTTGTCTCACTACACCAACTGGAAGTCTAGCAGCCCCAGGCTGCAGCCCAGATGCCTCTCGCCGCACTATACCAACGTGAAGTCTAGCAGCCCCAGGCTGCACCCCAGATGCCTCTTGTCGCACTATTGGCACAGCAATGTCCTCCTCTAACACAGGCACTTCATCCACACCAAAAGTAGTTTCATCAGCACTCAGGGTATCTTCATCATCAGATGATGCCATGTGGAGAGAAAACTCACTACCAGAATCTTCACCTACCACCTCTGCTTCAGAATCAGAGTGACTCTCAGCACCATGGTCAGAGGAAGAATCAAAAAGCATTCCAACAACTTGCTGAGCGGTAATCCGTCGAGTAGCCATTATGCTCACTAAGAAAGGAGACTGCACAAACAACTCAACAACCAACATTGTGCAAAGTAGGTAAAGAAATGTAAGCCTTTATCACAAAGATGTAAAAACTTAATAACTACACAATTCACTTACAAAATACAACCACACTCACCAGCACCAACTCTGTAAAGACACAGCAAATAGTCAACGATATCCCACTAGAAAAAAGAAAAAAGCACTAATGCAAAACATGTTTTACAATTAGAAAAAACAGAAATAGAACATACTGGTATTATTACACACTTTGCATAAAACACATTTACATTGAAATAGTACAAAAAAGGTCTCTTACCAAACACATGCAACTACACAAACAGCAGAACCACCAGTAACAAAACCGCACACTTCAACAGTCTAAAGAGCAAAAGCCTAGAACAAGAACAAAAAAGGGGAAATTAAAACATTACACTTTACAGGAAAAACAATACACATTATAACAAGCTATGTCACAGGCTATGTCACTACACAAACGGGGACAGAAAGGCTGATTACACATAAACAAATATATGTTCCCTGGAAGCAAGCACAATATTTATTTTCAAATGGGGCCCCCAGGTGGCGACCCTTGCCCAAGGCGTCGCTTCCATTTAAAAATAAAAGAATTCCCTGATGTCTAGTGGGGTTTTCTGCTCCCCCAGGGGGCAGAAAGGCCAAATTAAAAAATCAATCTGCCCCCAGAGGGGGCAGAATATACTTTAAAAAAAATGTGGGCCCAAGGAAGCAACCCTTGCGCAAGGGGTCGCCTCTAATTTTACTAATAAAAAATTCCCTGGCTCTAGTGGGCTTTTCTACCCCCCTGGGTTCAGAATTGGACAACAAAAACGGCCGATCTGTCCCTAGGGAGGGCAGAATAGTCTGAAAAAAAATTGCCCCCTTAGGAAGGGACCCTTGCCCAAGGGGTCCCTTCCAATTTTAATCAAAACAAATTCCCTGGCTCTAGTGGGCTTTTCAACCCCCCTGGGTTCAGAATCAGCCCAAAAAATGGGTGATCTGTCCCCAGGGAGGGCAGAAAAGTCTGGAAAAAAATTACACCTTAGGAAGTGACCCTTGCCCAAGGGGTCGCTTCCAATTTTGAATAAAGTGAAAATCCCTGGCTCCTGTGGGTTTTTCTGCTCCCCCTGGGTGCAGCTCGGCCAAAAAAGCGGCCGATCTGCCCCAGGGGGGGAAGAAAAGTCTGAAAATCTATTTGCCCCTCAAAGGAAGTGACCCTTGCCCAAGGGGTCGCTTCCGATTTTGAAATGATTGCAAATCCCTGACTGTAGTGGGCTTTTCTGCCCCCCTGGGTGCAGATCGGCCAAAAAAACAGTCGATCTGCCCCGGGGGGGGAAGAAAAGTCTGAAAATCTATTTGCCCCTCAAAGGAAGCGACCCTTGCCCAAGGAGCCTCTTCCGATTTTGAAATGATTGCAAATCCCTGACTGTAGTGGGCTTTTCTGCCCCCCCTGGGTGCAGATTGGCCAAACAAACGGCCGATCTGACCCAGGGGGGCAGAAAAGTCTGAAAATAAATTTCCCCCTCGAAGGAAGCGACCCTTGCCCAAGGGGTCGCTTCCGATTTTGTAATTATTGCAAATGCCTGGCTCTAGTGGGCTTTTCTGCCCCCCCTGGGTGCAGATCGGCCAAATAAAACAGTCGATCTGCCCCGGGGGGGCAGAAAAGTCTGAAAATACATTTGACCACCTAAGGAAGCGACCCTTAACCAAGGGGTCGCTTCCTGCACACATTTAGGCACAAACAAACAATCCCTGGTTTCTAGTGGGGCATGCCTGGTGCACGATTGCGACGCTGTGCGCAATCGTGCACCAGGAATGCCCTGCATTGGGACATCAGGGGAGAGGAAACACTGTTTCCTCCCCCTTGATGCCTCAAGGCACTGAAAAACGGCCCCCCGCCCCACCGGAGGACAAAACCTACCTTCACTCGCTGGACGCGCTGGAAAGAAATGGCTCCCAGCGCGTCCAGCACTTCCTGATGACGTCGGCGCGCACTGTGCGCGCTGACGTCATTAGGAAGCGTGGGGGGGCCCGGGGGTGGCAGCGGAAACTCTTCCGCTGCCACCCCTGCTTAAGGCACATTGATCGATGCCCCAGGGGGGGAGCGCCAGCGCTCCCCCTGGGGGCTGTGCTGATGACGGAGCAGTTCCGTCATCAGCACAGCCCAACCGATGCTGATGACGGAACTGCTCCGTCATCAGCATCGAAGGGGTTAAGTAGACTCTGGAAGGTAGAGAAGCACAGGGGGCGTTGGGCAGGGCCGACGTGGGCTTTGGAGTTGAGAAGCAGAAGAGCAGGCGATTGTGAACAAGGTAAAGGGCTGGAGAGAAATAGGGTGGGCGAAACGAAGTGACAGAAACAGAGCAAGCAGACACAAAAAATGGGCAAATGTAGAGCAAGGTGGCACAAAACAAGGGCGAGGCACAAAACTAAGGCAAAAATGGAGCAGAGAGGCACAATACAAGTGCAAACAGCAGGAAATTGAGTAAAGCAACATAGCACAAATAGCTCACAGATTTAGCAGTAAAGTTAGACCACTGATTAGATTAACTGAGTTCTGAGAAAAGGAAGATCATGTCCAATGTGTTCATAGCTCGATCAACCATAGACAAACTTAAAAAAAATACTGTGAGTCGTAAGCCATACAATTAGGTATTGTTGAGTGTCCCCTTTCAATAGGAGAAAAGAAATGAAGACATGATCAAAAATTGGGTATTTACTTTGGATATTCTGAACATTTTGTGAAAGGCTGTTAAAGTAAATTTAGATTCCAAGAAATCAAGTATTGGGGAGAGTACTGATAGGAAAAATGCAGCTGGAGAAAAACCGAATTATTCAATAATGAAAGGAGCTGCAATATCGAGAATAGAAAATCAGTCAGTTCGAAATTGGGTAGTAGATAACATGCAATCCTCAACAGATCATTTAATAGTCCTTGTAAAATTGCTTTGTCCAATGTGTAGAGAATGTTTTTTAGGGCTTTAGATTTGGGTTCTTAGGGAATTATATGGACATTATTTTTGCACAATCCATAGGTACACATGACCAAAAATACATTTCTGAAGAGGTAGCTTAAGTAGGCTTTGGGTTTGCCATGCTTAACACTGCATAATCCTAGTATTGATTGGTGTCAAACCTGGTCAACTGCTTTGAGGCACTGACCTGGACTCTTTACCCAGTAGGAGCATGGAACGTTGAGTGTCCTTCCACACCCCACAATGCCCCATGTAACAGTGTTAACTACCAGTTCCAGGTGCGCCAAGGGGAATGGGTGAATGTGACAAAATAGGAACGATCTGGTCTGTTGTCGTCACACTGTGACACTCTCTTTTCACTCGCATCTCCAACTCTAAATGCTGGATTGTGTTTTCAGGTATTCAACGTGTGCTGCAGGAGTACAGAATATCATTAACACACGCTTAATCCATTCCAACTCCACTAACTACATAGACACGACTGCCATACTGATACCCTCATGCTGATACACTCATTCCATGTACCTTTTATCTGTGACCAGAGTTCTCTCAAAGGCAGCCTTTGCAGTTTCTGCTTGGTGATCTATTCACTTGGGGTAGAGTGGAAAACGCCAAGTCTCTGTCTCGTTATTTAACGGCTGGTTTGCCAAGTCTCTTTCTTTAGAAATTATTGTCTTAAATGCAGCGACTATAGTTCTTTGAGTTTGAGTCCTCTAATAACCTTTGCTGTGTGCCACTTATAGATCCCTGCCAAATCATAAACAGATCGTCTATGTATCTCAGGTATATGGGTACATGATCTCCCCATAGTAGCCTGATGTCGAACCATGAGGACCTGCTCCTTCCACAGTCCCATGTGTAAACATGCAAAACTGGGGGAGAAGCAGGCCCCCATAGCTACTCCCCTGATTTGCTGATATACCTGGTTATTAAACAAGAAAAAATTCTGTTCTAGACAGATCTGTATCATTGATAACAGCATTTTCTTATGGGATGAAAAATTCATCGGACGCTTGTTTAAGTAATGCTGTACTGCCCTTACACCATCACAGTGTCTTATAGAAGTATATAATGATGACACATCTAACGTCATTAACAGACATTCTGAATTCCAAGTAATATTGTACAGTTTACGAATAAAATCTGAGGTATCTTGTACATAGGAGCATAGCCCTTTAACCCAGTCCTGCAAGAAATAGTCTATGTACTTCGAAATATTCTCAGTGGAACTGTTAATGGCGGAGACTATCGGTCGACCAGGTGGCATGTCCGTATTTTTATGGACTTTGGGTATCAGATAGAATGTTGGGATTACAGGGTGATCTTTCTTGAGGAAACAAAATTCTTCATTGGAAATTAGATTGCCACTCCTCCATGCCATCAATTTCGAGTTCTGATCTTGCCAAGCTGATTTTATGGCTAGAATGTTGCTCTTTCTGTAACATAAGGGATCCTGTAATTGTGTTTCTGCTTCCCTTATGTACATTTGGCCTGGCCATAGAACGATGTTCCCGCATTTGTCTGCTTGTCTAACAATAATATTTTTGTTAGATTCAAGTTTCTTGATCAGATTATTTTAACTTTGGTTTTTCTTATTTATTGCAACGTGTTTCTTATTGGTGGCAATGTATAGTTTTTTCAAGTCCTTAGTAATCAGTTCCTGATACACATCCAAATTGTCATGGGTCATGACCGGCTGGAAGACAGATTTGGGCTTGAAGGGAGTTCTACATATCCCTTGGTCCTCTCTCAAAGTTGTCATTGACATACATGTTGATATGTCAGATTCATTTTATAAATACCAGATGTCTTCAAATGTCGAACGGTCTCCTGCACTTAATAGTGATGGACTACTAGGTGTTTCAACTTGATTTTTTCTATTTGGTTGCAGCAAAAAAAACGTATTTAATTTCAATTTCCTCACGAACCTATAAGCATCCATCCTTGTATCTGCGTAATTAAAATTACATGGTGGACAATACGTCAATCCTAGGCCTAGGATTGTCTCATCATTTTTAGTTCATTTTGTATCCGTGAGGTTAATTACTGAGCTGGGGTGGATGTTTGAGCTTGGGTATGATTTTGTTTGTTCCATTGTCCCCTTGGTGGCTTTTTCCTGTTGTTTTGTTTTTCTTTTGTGGCATTTGCGCCTTTCGTTTCGTTTGCGATTGGCCCTTTGTTGCTGAATCTGTCACTTGTTGGAATCCGAGGTCTTAGTGTGTCCTGGCGGTCTTGGCACAAATAACTCACCTCTTGGGCCAAGGAAAGTTTTATAAACCCTGTCTTTTGGGCCCCTGCTGCATCACTTTCTGCCGCAGAGCTCAATGCCGTTGACGATGCTGAGATTGAGATTTCTTCAGTCAGGTCTTGGCGTGTTTACCTTGCTCGCGCCCTTACATTATTGTATCTTTTCGCAAAGGTAAATACCTGCCTATTAAGATAGTCAATCCGATCTCACTCGAATTTAAAGGCTTTGCGATTTTTGATAATGTCCTCATCTTTACCCAGCCTGGTCATCATGTCTGTTCTCATCTTGTCCGTTTGTTTGCTGCTATCTATTTTGGCAATTTCTATTTCCAGCTGTTCAATTTCTGATTGGATTTTAATGTGGTCACTTTCCGCATACTTCACTAGAATGTCCATGAGTTTACTCAAGGACTCTAGATTGGTTTCTGCCCATTCGGTTAACATGGCGGGATCTGGGTTTTCATAGCTGGGGGCCAGAATAATGCTCAGACCCCTCGGCACTCGGCCTACTTGTAAATATTGAGATAGGGACTTGTTCTCCCACCATTTGGCCTGCTCTTTTCTCATAAGTTTTTCCAATTTTCTGTACATGTCCCTCACTGTAGGATTACTTTCAGTTGTTGCAGCCTGTCTTGGAGTCAATGACACCCCGCCGGGGAATCTACAAACAATGTCTCGGCTGCTTCCTCCCTGTTCCGCAACACGTCTGCGGACATAATTGCTGTTTTCTCAGATTTGCATATAGTCATGTCTGAACTGGGGTGGCAGAGTGGGCTAAAGAACGGTGATGGATTAAACCCAGATCTTTTGACTGGGTGTGAGTGTTTGATTGGTTCAGATGCTCTGTCCATCATCACCCCCTTTTGTACCGCTTTTGGCCGCCATAAGTGTGGCAGGGTATGCTCAGACGTCAGTCCCTTGCTCACTTTGCCACTGGATTCAAGCAAGCCGGGCTGAAGATGGCTGTAATGCCAGAAACCGGTCCTCGGAAGCTTGTTTCCGGTCCAGGGAAGGCATGGCTTGGCAGTTCGGGCTGGACTGTTCCCATGAGGCACAGGGTCAGACTGATTTGCATATAGCCATGTCTGAACTGGGGTCGCAGAGTGGGCTAAAGAACGGTGATGGATTAAACCCAGATCTTTTGACTGGGTGTGAGTGTTTGATTGGTTCAGATGCTACGTCCATCACCACCCCCTTTTGTACCGCTTTTGGCCGCGATAAGTGTGGCAGGGTATGCTCAGACGTGAGTCCCTTGCTCACTTTGCCACTGGATTCAAGCAAGCCTGGCTGAAGACGGCTGTATTGCCAGAAACCGGTCCTTGGAAGCTTGTTTCCAGTCCAGGGAAGGCATGGCTTGGCAGTTCGGGCTGGACTGTTCCCATGAGGCACAGGGTCAGACTGATTTGCATATAGCCATGTCTGAACTGGGGTGGCAGAGTGGGCTAAAGAACGTTGATGGATTAAACCCAGATCTTTTGACTGGGTGTGAGTGTTTGATTGGTTCAGATGCTCCGTCCATCACCACCCCCTTTTAAACCGCTTTTGGCCGCCATAAGTGTGGCAGGGTATGCTCAGACGTAAGTCCCTTGCTCACTTTGCCACTGGATTCAAGCAAGCCGGGCTGAAGACATCTGTAATGCCAGAAACCGGTCCTCGGAAGCTTGTTTCCGGTCCAGGGAAGGCATGGCTTGGCAGTTTGGGCTGGACTGTTCCCATGAGGCACAGGGTCAGACTGATTTGCATATAGCCATGTCTGAACTGGGGTGGCAGAGTGGGCTAAAGAACGGTGATGGATTAAACCCAGATCTTTTGACTGGGTGTGAGTGTTTGATTGGTTCAGATGCTCCGTCCATCACCACCCCCTTTTGTACCATTTTCTCAGATATGGCAAATTTCAATGCTGCACTGAATAACGGATATCAGCGTTTTAACTTGTGAAACAAAAAATGTCCACGCTACAATCCTCCTTTCGCCCAAGCAGGTTCTCTCACAGTATCCAGGGTGTTAGAAATATCCAGGAAACAAGCTTGTAGTTAATCTTTCATTGATAGCGGCACAGCAACAGATGAAGACAGCAGTAGAGAGCAGGAAGGTCCAAGCAACTGACCCTGATGGGTTGCAGCTCCCTAGGGTTCCAAATGGAACAGTAAGCATGCAAATCATAACATGACCATTTAAAGCTACAGAGATAATATACAAGGCAATGAAGAATGTAACACATCTCCCTTAATAAGGAAAAGAGAAAGAAATAAACACAAAATACAAAAGAAGCAAAAAGGAAATAAAGTAAAAAAAAAAGTTATACACATTAAGGGAAAATGCATTAAGAAACAAAATCAGCAAATTTCCTTGGCACAAATTTTTGACGTGAAGAAGACTTAATACTAGATGCAATGGATTCCGTAAATTCCCATTGTGGAACAGAAAACTTAGTGTTATGAAAATCAGGACATTTCGCAACACGTTTGATGTTCCACAACTTACCATCTTGTGTGATGACACTATTAGTGAAAAGCTTAACCACTTTCATAGGCTTACCAAATTTATCTGAGCATTTGGTAAGAAAGCCTGGCCTCCTAATTCTAATCCAATCACCAACAGACAAATTAGAGCTTTTAGTATTCCACTTACTATCATACCAGTCTTTTGATTTAGCTTGTTTACTTTCTACTTTTTGGGCAATATCATTAATAACCACTTTTGAGAAAAAGTTACTAGAACATTTTTCCTTAATCCACCAAGGACAAATATTAGAAGCAGGATCACTCCCTTTAAGAAGACAAAAGGGACTAACCTCAGTGGTTGAGTGTGGAGTTATGCGATATAACCAGAGTTTTTCCCTCAGAATATTTTTCCAATCAGATCCTGACTTAATAATATCAGAAATGAAACCCTTCAAAACCCTGTTGAAACGCTCAACTAAACCATTCTTATGGGGTTCATAAACAGAAACAGTGTGATGTATAATGTTCTGTCGTTTGAGGAAATCCTTCATCTCTAAAGAAGTCAACTGAACCCCATTATCAGTAACAAGAGTCGAAGGACAACCTTCTCTTGAAAAAACCTCTTTAAAGAATTCAATTACATTACACGTTGAAGCAGCAGACACAAATTTGACCTCGGGCCATTTAGAGTGGTAATCAATGAGGACAAAAGCATAACGAGAATCTGAGGGTAGACACATAAAAGGACCAGAAATATCGAATGCTATTTTTTTCCAAGGATCATTAGGCCAGGGTGTAGTCTTCAACGGAGGAACATTAACTTTTAACATCTTTTCACTACACATACAAACCATGCACTCTCTTACCTTGCGATCAACCATGCGATCTAAACCTGGCCACCAAAAATAATTCCTTATTAAGCGTTTCATTGCAGACATACCTGGATGCATTTTGTGAGCCAGGTCTAAAATAACATTTTGCATGGCAGATGGTGGTACATATTTTCCAGACTTGAAAACAAAATTATTTTCTAATTCCAATTCATCATAAACTTTAAACATAAGCATGAAATCTTCTGTTAAATTTTTCTTGTCAGGCCATCCTTCCAAAATACATTTTTTGATAGACTGCAAAGAAAGATCTTGATTATCTGCAAGAGTCCAGGATTTTTGAGAAATATCTTGAAACGTACCCAACAAAACATCTTGTAAACATGTGACAACATCAGTGTCCTCAGAAATATCATTTGAATTAATTTGGCAAGGAAGACGAGACATGAAATCAGCAACAACATTTTTTTTTCCAGGAACATATTCAGGTGTAAAACAATACTCTTGTAATCTAGCAGTCAATCTGGCAATACGTGCAGTTTAATTCCAACCACCACCTGGAGAAAGAATGTTGACAAGGGGTTTGTGATCAGTTTTCAAAATAAATTTGCTACCCCAAATATAGTTCCTGAAATGTTCAATCGCCCAAACACAGGCCAAGAGCTCTTTCTCTATGACAGCATATCTGCGTTCACTTTCATTTAAAGTTCGTGAAGCAAAACAAACATTCCATTCTACTTTGCCTGATTTCTGAGACAAAACTGAACCAATACCATATATGCTTGCATCCACAGTAATAATGCATGTCTTGTTCAAGCAGAAAGGCTTAAGTGTGGGAGCATGTAAAATCTCTGATTTAATATTTTCAAAAGCATACTGCTGTTCACTCCCCCATTCGAACACATTACCATGTCTGAGAAGCTTTCTAAGAGGTTCCATTTTTGCTGCAAAATTGTTAACAAACTTACTATAATATTCGCACATACCTGCGAAAGAAAGCAACTGTTCTTTGTTGCATGGAGAAGGAGCATTGCTGATTCCTTCCACATTGGATCTTTTAGGTACTACACCATCACTAGATAACATGTGACCAAGATATTCAACGGAGTCTTGAAAAAGTTTGCATTTACTTGACTTTAAAGTTAAACCACTTTTCCTCAGTTTCTCATACACACAACGCAAATGTACAAAATGTTCCTCAGTGGTAGTAGAATAAATAAGAATGTCATCTTGGAAACACTTGACAAAATGATCAACGTCCCTAAAAATGTTAAACATAACCATTTGAAAAACAGAGGCTGCAGATGCCAACCCGAACGGCATTCTTGTATATTGATACAGCCCTTGAGGAGTGATAAATGCCGTGAGACACTTAGAATCATCAGTCAGGGGAATTTGGTGATAGGCGGATCTTAAGTCGAGAGTGGAGAAAACTCTAGCTCCCTCCAACATAGAGACCACTTCATTTATGTTGGGAAGAGGATGACAATCCACTATAATTGAAGAATTTAAGGCCCTGAGATCGACACACATCCTCAAACTTTTATCAGGTTTTCTCACCAAAACAATGGGAGAAACCCACTCTGCCGAATCTATGGGTTCAATGATACCTTCCAAAACTAATTCATGCAATTTTTTTTAAAGTTCTTCTCTAACATTAATTGGTACCCCCCCTCAACTTCTGCTTGACCGGAGAAACACCCAATTTTAGTTATATTTGATGAGAAAAATCCTGTATCATTCCCAACTTATCAGAAAAAACATCTTGAAATTCAAGTTTAATAATATCAGCATTCTTTTGAGATACAATTGAAGACACATTGTCAAACTCAAATGTATGATCTAAAGACACCGGATCTTTAGCCCGGGGATTAAGTATAATCCCAAATTTCCACTGGTCTTTCCAACATACAACATTAACACCTTTAAGTGCTACATATAGTTTTACATTAACACACCTTGATCTGAAAGTAAGATCAACAGGGAAGAAACCTAGCATGTCAATTCTCGAACCATTAAAACTCAAAGGACAAACGTCAGGTGGTAAAATATTGTTCAAATCCAAAACAGAACCTAAACGCTCATCAAAATACTCCTTAGTAACTATAGTCCACGGGGAACCTGAATCTGCCATGAGATCAATTTTAAGTCCCAACACAAACATTTCACAAATAGGCTTTTTTATAGACCCATCCTCAAAAGATCCACTAAGGCTATATACATCTTCAGAAAGATAAACAACAAAACCTTTTTTCTCCTCAGTACACGAAGATCCATTAGCACAAGCGCAATTGCATATTTTAGTTCTGTCTTCAGAAATTTTGTCTTCAGAAACATAAGCTATTTTATTCCTGGGATTTTGAACAAACTTCCTGACATCCCTACATACAGTAGAAAAATGACCTAATCTTCCACATTTCCTGCACTCTTTGTTAATAGCAGGACACCCAGCATACGATGCAACATGTCCCTTACTACCACATTTATAACATGTAACATTTTTGTCAAATCTTTTAAATTGCCCTGAATTGTTAATTCTGGAATAATTTTGCGAAGAGTGTGAATTTTCAGCAACTTGACTCTCTGTTTGTTTAACCAAACAAACCTCATCAACTGAGTCAGACTTATGTTCAGTATGTTTTTTTACAGTTAACATCCATTTTTCAGATTGTTCTAACGATTTAGCTATAGCAATGGCTTCTGATAATTTTCGATCCCCCCAACTCCCACAACCGTTCCTGGGTTTTCTTATTCTTTACATGAACAATAATTTGGTCTCTCAACATTTCATCGCACATACTACCAAAATTACAATGTATGGATAATGACCTTAAGGCAGTAATAAAATCATCAAATGATTCTAAATCATGTTGTGCACGTGTATAAAACTTATACCTATTTAAGGCAATATTTGATACAGGTTTGAATCTTTTTTCTATTCTAAGTAACGCTTCTTTATACACATTTGAACCTTCACCCTCACTCTCTGCAGATGGAATGGTTGGTAACGCTCTAAAAACCATTTGTCCCTCTGAACCTAGACAATGTAACAAAATACTTTTCTTCCTCTCCGACCCCATACGTTCACCATCGATGGCTTTCATGTAATTGAAGAATTCCTCCTTCCATCGTGTCCAAGGAATGGGAGGAT
Organism: Lissotriton helveticus; assembly: GCF_964261635.1. Classification (NCBI taxonomy): domain Eukaryota; kingdom Metazoa; phylum Chordata; class Amphibia; order Caudata; family Salamandridae; genus Lissotriton; species Lissotriton helveticus. The sequence goes on from NC_136071.1 coordinate 263,973,816, forward strand.
CGCCTTTATTTTGAAGAAATTTTTCTGGTGGATCGAATTGCATGTTTTTTTTTTTGTAATCCAATAAATAATAACCAAACTGAATATATGAACAAAACTGTCACAAATGTAAATCAACTTTCAAAAGAAAGTGAAATGTGCTACGAAGAATATTAATGTTCCCCAACACCGATGTTGGCAGTTGCATCCAAAAGTATAAAATAGTGCTGAAATGAAACACCGTTTTTCGATAAGGTGGACAGCACTTACTTCGCGTTTCTGTTGTTTCAAATTAAGGTTAATATCACTTCAAACCTTAAAATAATTCTCTCCGTTTTGCAGCTTTAATTTCCGAAGTAGACTCGCGATCAATGCTGCAACCATGGAAACGGAAACAACAAAAATGGCTGTCGCGTAGCGCGATGACGTGATGCACGTATGCGTCTGATACGTGATGATGCAACACACGTTCCTCCCTTCCGCCTCCACGTCATAGCATTCTCGGATGGCTCGGTGTAAGGAATGCAAGTTGTCCACGCTCCAGATGAATGCAGGCTACTCACGCTCCATGCGAAGAATGCCCACAGGTCTTCACGCGTCTCAGCAGCCGGTAATGAGAATCAAATATAAACAAAGTCTCAAAAACTTCTAAAATGTTCAAAATAGCTTCACTCACTGTTGGCTGGAACTAATTTTCCGCGAATTTCAATACAAAGGATGAATCGAGGTGGTGGTAACAAATTTTCAGTCCGTTTTCGTCCTTTCCTTTATAGTAAATATCTGATTTCAGAAAGAAAGACAAAATCATGTCCCTAGTTCCACACCTGTGCCGCTTAGCTGGTTCTTCTCCCTCATCGCCAATTTTGTTAGAAATATCCAGGAAACAAGCTTGTAGTTAATCTTTTATTGATAGCGGCACAGCAACAGATGAAGACAGCTGGTAGAGAGCAGGAAGGTCCAAGCAACTGACCCTGATGGGTTGCAGCTCCCTAGGGTTCCAAATGGAACAGTAAGCATGCAAATCATAACATGACCATTTAAAGCTACAGAGATAATATACAAGGCAATGAAGAATGTAACACAGGGGCTCTCCGCAGCTCACTCCATGCCGGAGTCGTGTAAAATTTGTTCCGGGTTACGGAGCCAACAGCTTCCTGCCGCCTAGCCCTTATACAAAGGAGGGGTTTCACTTGCACCACTGCAGCCTCTTGGTGCCTCGAAATTGAGTAATTCTCGCCACACGTATCCACATACCCAACTTTTCGCAAGGTAAATGACGAAGAGTGAACCCGATGTCTGGTGCCAGATAATCAGTGCTTTATTTGTGCAAGTTTCATAAATCGCCCAGAATGTCCGCAATGACGCGTTTCACCTCTCTCCAGAGGCTTGATCAGATGACGTGTTGCAAACACTGAAGAGGGTACTTATAGTCAATGTCAATATAGCTTTATTCGAGAAAAAAAACCTTATAAAAGCATATAAATAAACATCTCATTAAAAATACAAAAGTCACAGCTTTATACAAATATCTCAACATGGGACAAGTTAAAAACACCCATATAATTTGTTTATCCCTTAAAATCTAAAAAAAATAAAAGAATATAAACATCTTTCAACTATGCTACAAAAGATTCCAATAGGAGGCTTATGATCAGAAATGATACATAGTATAAGACATCATTTGCCAATTTCATGGTAGCTCAGCTATGGTAGTTATTAAAACCATAAAACAGATTTATAGGGCTATTTCAGTGCTTTTTCTCTCAGGGTCCATGCCCAACCCAAGTATTTAGCCACAGCTGTTGAGATAAACGGAAAAGTGCTAGTGCAAATCAACCTTAATGCCACATCACTTTGTCTTGTACCCAGTGATTTACTAATTGCTTTTAGCCAAACTCGTCTTGGAGCTTTATACATGATACAGACAAAAAGGAAATGAGCTGTAGTTTCCTTTTGGCTCCCACATGCCGGACAGAGGTCACTATTACCACTAGCCCACCTTCCAGTGAGTGATCTTAGAGGCAAAGATCCAGCTCTCAACTGGAAATAAAGTTTCCTATCTCTAGGTTTTGTAATAAAATCCCAATATAGCTAACATTTGGGAGTAAATTTGACCTCAAAAAAATGTCCTTCCATGATGGAAGTATTAGCACTATTCCATGTACACTGTGCAACCCACTCCCAATACTTTTCTTTTAATATGTCTTTGGAAGGGAAAACGGCTTCATTTGGGTTTCCCCACAACCATTGCATCCCCATTCGCACCAAAGTCTTGGAGAGTTCCCTTAGCCAACTTATTTTATGGAATTCGTCAGATTTTATGACGTCCATGAAACCTTGAGCATAATGTTCAAGCTCTGAAGTTGTCCAAAGTCTGCGCCAATATAAGATAGGACGCAGCCTTGCCACATCAGTGATGGCCTTCCTGCCCAGGTCATACCTTAATGGTTTAATCAGGGTACTCTTTGGGAGACCAATAATGCTATGCATGAATTTGTTCTCAGCAAGTGCTACTGGTGTTAGTTTTTCAAATCCCCACAGCTCTGCGCCTTATAGCGCCGAACCGAGGGCTTTTGCCTCATAAACTTGGAGGCCTGGCTTTATCGGCTTCGTCATAGATTTCTTGTGTTCAAAGTTTAATGCTCCTGCTATTTGGCGATGTTTTAAAGCTGCCATCTCAATATGCTTTTCCCACCTATAGCCCTTTGCTACATGGATTCCTAAATAAGTCAAATCCCTGACCATCTCCACACATTGTCCATTTATAAAAAACTTTCCTTTAAAACTAGGCTGCAGATTAAATACCATGAGCTTGGTTTTCGTTACATTAACCTCTAGCCCATGGTCAACACAAAACTCCTCAAAAATCTTCAGAGCACGCTGTAAGCCACTAGGAGTTTTAGATATAATAAGTGTGTCATCCGCAAACATTAAAATTGGGGTCTTGACACCAGCCAAAGTTGGAGCATCTATACTTGCCAATGTCATGGGGTTGACTACTCCATTAATGTACAATGTGAAAAGTGTTGGTGTCATAGCGCATCCTTGGTGCACACCGCGCTCTACCGGGAATTCAGTTGTAACATCCCCGTGCCCTCCCCATTGGATTCTGGCATAATTCCCCTCTAGCAACCTCATGACTAAAGTTAAAACATCTGCCGGCATACCTAGCCTATTTAAAACTGCCCATAACAGGGACCGCGGTACAAGATCAAAGGTAGCACGGAGATCAATAAAAGCAGCATAAATACTGCCTTTACCCAGTAAGACGGTCTTCCATTGCAGCAGGGTAAAACGGAAGACCTGGTCAATAGTACTTGTTGATTTACGAAAACCTGCCTGAAACGGAGACAAGATATCTTCCTCTTCGACCCAATCAAGAATTTTGTTCAGGGTCAGTCTCCCAATCACCTTCTGCACAGTGTCTATTAGGCTGATGGGCCTGTAATTCCCCGCCTTTGCTCTGTCGCCCTTTTTGAACACGGGGATTATAGTGTGAAATAGCGGGAAACAATGGCAATGCTCATTGCAGTAGTTTAATAAAAACTGAAGAAATATTTACAATGGTATAATTCTGATTTAAATAGCAGACACAGTGTCTAAAATCAATATTTAACCATTATAAAAACATTATATAAATACAATAGTAATAAATACGGGCAAATATACACCTATATAAATATTTGTATAAATACATTTCAATTCATATTTATTCTTTCAGTTTTTAGATGTTGATTAATTGCATTTATATATAGTCCTGCTCGAAACTTCATCCCCGGCAAAAGCAAAGAATGGCCGCACTCACAGGGTTGTTCTTATAGTAAAGTTATTTATTCAACTGAAAAATCGCACAGGACACGTTTTGGCGTTCGCGCCTTCTTCCTGCTGTATATATATTTGGCCCCTATATATGAAGGTACTCTTTTACCTATAGATATAATTGTGAGTAGGACTCACCAATCATGATATATGATCTTTGATGAGAAGAGACCAATGCTGCTAGCACTGAGCACTTGCTAATGGGTTATACTTATTCTGATCCATTAATACTGCTGCGAAGATCTGGGTTTTTACAAATCCTGCTTACCCTTTACTCAAACCTCAATTATTGACCTTTTGGTTATTATTTGGAAACCCAATATTGACATGTTGTTTATCAGAGTTGAGTGTTTTAAATTTATATACAGGTACTCATCACATCCATTCTCATTATGATACGTGCTGCTTCTTGGGTTTGCAAACACTTCATTTATTTACTATAATTTAACACCTTGCCTGCGGTGCCGATTCTCCCCCTGTGCTGAACATTCCATTCGCTGGTGTGGTCATGTCAGAACGGTTCCGTTATGAGCACAGCGTGATTGTTCCTCATAACGGAACCGTTCCGTCATGAGCATCTAAGGAGTTAACAGTCATTGTGCACTAAAATGGTAATTCCTTGCACTATATGAATATGATAGAATTATGAGATTTAAGTATTTTACTGACATGCTGTAAATTATGCATACTATTTGTCTAAAATATTACCGATATGCAGCAAATCTATTCAAACAGAATGTGAAAAAAATGTACTTAACAAAATGTATTGTAATGCTTGATGGATTACATATATGGAAAAACGAGTGAGGTTTAGTCTGGTAGTAGTGTTTGACACTGTAAAAGGACTATGGGGCATATTACCAACCAATAGAGATAATTTTTGTCTCTAACTTGTTTAGAGACAAAAATTATCGCCGCAAATCGGCGATTTTTATCGCAGATAAATCTTGCTATTAGCAAGGTTTATCGCAAATGCGATAAAAAACGGCCGCAATGCATGAATATCGCTGAAAAGTCAGCGATATTCATGCATTATCGAGCAAATGCTCTTAGCCATGTTATCCACCTCCCATTGGTTAACATGGCTAAGAACTGCTCAGGGCAGGTGTTAGCTTTTGGAGATATTCGCGCTTAGCGCGAATATCTCCAAAAGTTGGTAATAGGAGATAGCGATGTTAGCGACTGTTTTCAGTCGCTAACATCTTGGCACGCCCACTTTGCATGTCATTAGTGATAAATATCACTGACATGCAAAGCGGGGCCCAAGATGGTCACTATCTCCTATTAGCTGTCGCTAACTGGTGTTAGCGACAGCTTGGTAATAGGGAGATAATTTTATCTCCGCTTTCTTGGCTTTTAAAGCCAAAAAAGCGGAGATAAAGCCCCTTGATAATATGCCCCTATGTTCCTGAGAGGTATTTAAGGACTAGCCAAATGCGTGGACTCTATGGTCCTGTGGAAGGCAAGTCCCGAACCCCGTAGACTGTCCCCTGTATGCATTGGTGAAATAAGTAATGTATAAAAAGAAGCCATGTAGTGCCGCTTTGCTTCCTTATCCTGCTATTCTGCAGTAAATCTGTGTTATGGAGTAGATATGATGAAGCTTTTCTGAAAAATAAAATATATCTATGTGTGTTGAGGATACACGTATAAGTTGGAGAAATAAACTGTAACTGTATTTAACTATGCATTACTTGAATATACTTTTTGTCATTTATTCATTTTGTCAGCTTTCAGTGATTGTCACACTTACTGTGTATTATTAATTTGTTTGTTGAAATGTTGTAGACTTTTTTTGTAGGCTTGCAATCCTGTAGATTGATGCTGTCCTGCTGTATTCTTTTTAGGAAGCATTTTGTTATGTGTTTTTGTGTGTTTTTTATATCGTTTGTTAATTGGATTTCTATTTATCACAGATTTTGGCTTGATTAGACTGGGGACTAGTTTTTTTTGTTCCATTTAAGGTAAATGCTAATTAATATTTTAATTATTTATTTAATATATTTCGTTTTATTTTGGCATATGTTTATATGTATTTATAAAGTTAATGCATTATTTTTTGTTTTCTTTACAACTATGTAAATTTCCCTCTGTTCAATATTTTGGTTTTAGTAACAGTTGTTATGGTAATGGTTATGCTTGCAAAGACTTGAAAAGCGCTTGTTCACCCAAAGTTATCTTGGCACTAAATTCTCAGGGAGAAATGTTCATAATGTGTCAATAGCTACCTTTCAGAACCAAAGGCTATCTTAAACAGCCTGGTTTTCAAAGCCTGTCTGAACTTTTTAAGTGAGGTTTTAATCGGATAGATGTTGGGAGTAAATTCTATGCCTTTGGGTGAGTACTTCAAATGTTTGGCCTGATATTCTAGTTTTCTGATATCTAGGTACCATTAAAGTATAAAACCCTGATAGGAAAGTATCTAGATATATGCCGATTAAGAAACTCCAGAGTTGGGCCATGGATAGCCTTACAAGCTAAACAGCAGGCTCTAAATCGGATGCGTTGTACTATTGGCAACCAATCTTACGTTAGTTTTAATGTGTCAGCAATATTTGCTATTTTCAGATTTTTTACTTATTTTTTATTTTATTTTTTTAAGAATTTTTTATTGAGCGGAACAGAAACCAGGTACAGGACGGATAAAAACCAATCTTTACAAAAATGGAGAAGAAATCACAAGAAAAATACAGCTTCTTTGAATAACCAGAAACAGTCAAGCAATCAATCAATTAATGTAACTATTACTTCATAGAAAAAAAGTGCAAAGTCCATATTTTGCTTTACCAATCTAAAGTGCAAGTATACAAACCCTTAATTCATTTTTCACTTTCTAAAGTGCAAGTATAATACAGTACAATACAGTCGATCCAATAGAAGCAAGTTGCAGGATGAGTAAAAAACAGCCTCCTTTTAAAATCAAGGGCAATCAATATAACTGTTAATTCAGATACCAAACATATATGCAGAATCCATATTTTACTTTTCGAATCTAAAGTGCATGTGCAAAGACCATTCATTCATTTTCAATTTCTACAGTGCTAATGCAATACAAAACAGTACAGACCGTCGAATTAAACTAAACCTCTACTATTTAAAACTGCAAATGTAATACAGCACTATACTAATTTAGCAGTCCTAAAGTGCAAATGCTGAAGACCCCTAAAGTGCTTAATACCCCAAAGTGCTAGTGCATACCCACCCATTATATTCAGCTTGCCCCAGCCTCGAGACTATTTAATACTCCTGGTTTAAGTTCGCAATTGAGACCCCCTTGCTCCCTCCAAATTCTCAAAATAGTGCCAGTTCCTTTCAAATCTCCTAATTGCCCCTACTCTGCTTGAATATGCTTCCTCAAAATTTCGTGCCCTTCTCATTTTATTAAGCCATTTCAGGTGTGATGGGGCTTGTTTAGATTTCCAATTTTGTAGGATTAATGAACGTGCAACTGTGCAAGAAATACAAATGAAGGTTTCCTCATCATCCGTAAGCCACCCTCTATTATGACAAATCCCAAAAACGGCTGAGGGCAAAAGTGCTTTCCCCAACGCTGCCTCAATGTCTAAAAAGACCGTCTCCCAGAAGCGATTCAAGTGGGGACAGGTGTAAAAAATATGGAGCCAACCACCCTGGCCGTCAGCTAGACATCTAAAACACTTATTCCCTAACTCCGGAAACCTCTTTCCCAACGCCTCCGGAGTCCAATATGCTAGCCAACGAGACAGAAAGGACATTCTCTTAAAATTAGCGGCACGCAATGACCTATTACCCAGCCGACTAATCGTTTCCCAATCTTTACGTGTTAGGTTGCATTGTGTTAGGTCATTAATTTTCACTAGATGGCTATCTATAATTGGGAGTTGTCATTCACATGAAAGCTTCTTGTACCAGTTTCCTATCCCACAACTTTTGGCTTCATACAACAATTTCATCATCCCATTTATTAAATCTAAATGTTCACCTATATTATTCCGTAGAAAATGTACAATTTGTAGATATTCGAGAAGCAGCGAAGATCCGGGAGTACTTGCTCTACCCAGAACTTCTTGCCATGTAATTATTCTATCCTGGACAAAGAAGTGCCTTATCTCCCGAAATCCCATTCTTTCCCAGTTCATTATGTGGCTACTGCTAATTTGAAGGCCGAAACCGCCACATTCTCGAATGCTTAGAAACTGAGTAGCTGAGGAGCTAAGATTTTTTTTTAAAAAAGACTGTAGTCTAAATACATAATCTTTAATAGTCTTGTATCTTGTCCTTTTCGGTAGCTTTGCCACCTTTAAAAATACCTGGACTTGTGAGTCAGCCTCCTGTACCATTTTTTCCAAAAAGAAGCTAACATGATTATTCTTTGATCCTATCAGGCCTGCCACTATATCAAAAAAAGCCGCTTCATAGTATGTTTTTATATGCGGAAGAGCAAGACCCCCCCGTTCGGCTGATAGTTGAATTACAGATAATTTGACCCTCGATGCTTTCCCACCCCAGATGAAACTCCTAATCAATGATTCAATTTCTTTAAAAAAGCGGGAATTCAGTTTAATTGGAACGTTACTAAACAAAAATACTAATAAGGGTAAAATTGACATTTTTATCAGTGAGACTCTGCCAATCACTGTGAGGGGAAGAAGAACCCATTGGGCAAGGAGATTCTTAATTTTATTTTTCATCCTCTCATAGTTTAGCAGGAAAAGCTGATGGTGATCACTGGTTACATATATGCCTAAATACCTTACAAGATCTTGCTTTGAGGCCTGTACACATAGCCAAGATGGAAAAGAACTAAGGCTGGTATTCAAAGCAAGAACCTCTGTTTTCTTGGCATTTATTTTATACCCTCCTATTTGTTCATAGGCTTTGAATTCCCTTAGAATATTTTCTATGTTTCCTTTATCTGGTTTCAAATATAGGATGATATCATCTGCAAAAAGTTTGAGTTTCGCCATCCCTGGAATGGGGGGGATGATAACAGGGTTGTTTCTAATCTTGATCACAAGGGGTTCAATCAAGAAAGTAAAAAGTAACGGAGACAGCGGGCAGCCCTGCCTCGTCCCACGGTTAATTTTGATTGAGCCTGCCTTACTTGAGTTTATTATTACCTGTGCTGAGGCATTTTGATAGATATTCTGCAACCTTACAATTAGCTGTTCCGGAAACCCGAACATAACCAAGGAGTGGAACAGCGTTGCCCAGTTGACAAGGTCAAGCGCTTTTTCCGCGTCAACCATTAAAATACATGCTGGGGTTGAATTTATTTTAAAAAAATCCAGAGCCTGAATCAAAAATTCCGTATTGGAAGCCATTGAGCGGCCTGCTATAAATCCTGACTGGTCGTTGTGAATAACTTCTTGTGCAGCGCACACAAAACGGAGAGCCCACATTTTCATATGGATTTTATAGTCAGAATTTAGCAGGCTAATCGGTCGTTAGGAATTAATGTCCTCAGGATTTTTATCTTTTTTGACAAAGGATATTAATGTAGCTTCTTTGAATGCTGAGGGTACCAATCCTCCTAATTTTATATGATCGTATAAATTCTTTAAGGGAATTAAGAGATCTTTTAGAAACAGTTTATAAAATTCAATTGGAAACCCGTCTTGCCCACAGGCCTTCGCCCCAGCCATTGAATTAATAGCCAGTGCAATTTCTCCTATAGTAATTTCGCATCCCAGTTGTTCAACCCGATTGGCTGAAATCTTTGGAATTTCTATATCCTCAAAGTACTCCTGTATTTGATCTAGCCCTGAAAGATATTCAGTGGAGTATATTTGTTTATAGTGCTCCAAGAAGGCCCTTTGAATTAAATCGCTCTTTACAATTTCTTGGCCATTATTTTAATTATTGAGGCAGATTCCTGATGTTTTCTTACGGAATTTGCCAAGAGCTTCCCAACCAATTGGCTGTCCTCATAGACCTTTTGTTGATAAGTTATGGAGCTATTCATTTCCTCGAGAAGAAAGAAATCCCTTAGTTCCGCCTTTGCTTGGACCAAATGATTCGGGCATAGCTGTAATTGTAAAACATATTCTTTGTCAACCACCCTTTGCAATGTTGTTATTTTCTGTTTCCTCTCCCTGGCCACGACAGAGGTATAGGATATTATTTGGCCTCGAGCTGCCGCCTTGAATCCTCCCCAGACTGAGAAAGGTTCAGCTGTACCCTCATTGATTTTAAAATAGTCCGAAATCCACTCTCTAAAAGCTGTTACCCAGTTTTGATTCTGGAGCAGAATACGGTCCAGCTGCCACCTAGACTGATCCCTGCTCGCTACTCCCAAGCCCACCATGAGTTCTATCTTCCCATGGTCTGAGAAGAGTTTTCCTCCTATCGAAGAGGCCAAGATCTGGATGGATCTTGAAATCAAAAAAAAAATCGATCCTGGATGCTGTTTGGAAGCGATGTGAAAAGCAAGTGTATACTTCGCTTTCTGGATTCAACATACGCCACGGATCTATTAGTTGGTATTCAGCAATAAAGGAGCCCAGGGCCTTCTTAGTATTAGGTTTTAACTGTTTTTGTTCTTATTGGAGGTGTCTTTTTTTATGTCTTGTATATAATTAAAGTCACCTCCCATATTGATCTGCCCGGGAGCCCCCCTCAAAAGGTCATTGATTTCAAGAATACTAGATAACTCATCCACAACCTGGCCATAGTAGTTCACAAATTTCAAAACTTTTGACTGAATTTTAACACAAATCCAGAGCCACCTCCCCCTCGGATCCCTTCTAATCTTCACTTCCTCCCAAGGGATTCTTTTTGACAAGAAGATAGGCACACCTCTCTGTGCTACTCCAGCTGATGCAAAAAATGCGTGAGAGAAATATCTTGGGAGGAATAGATTAGGGGTATTGGACTTTAGGTGGGTCTCTTGGAGCATTAATACATGTGGATTTAGGGATACTGCCCACTTAATGAGAGCACCATATTTCTGTTTGTTCAAAACCCCATTGGCATTCACTGACAGGATACTACATTTAATCATTTCCATAAAGACATTTTTCGGCATTTTACTCCAAATCAATTCTTAATTTCCGTCCCTGCCTAGCACTTCCGCTCTTTTTTACTGCATTTCCCCCCCCCCCAACTCTGCCCCCCTACCCCAAGAAGCCCCTCTCCTGGAATGTGGATCTTCCCTTCCTTCCCACGCAGACCACATCCCCCCTCCCTCCTTGTGACCTGGGTGTCTTCTCATCACACCCTGCATGACCCTGTGTAACCCCCCCCCCCATCAGCAAAACAGTTAGTACGGTTCATTCATGAAATGCAATTTTGTATAACACCTCCTAGAAGAAGCCTTCTTGAGGCTAACAAAAGCCCTAGCTTATATCCAGATCTCTTAGACTGCTATACTTGCAATGTTTTGCAATGTTTCGGACACTGGTTAAACCCCTGTAACCGGCTGCTATTCCTTAAGCTCTCGCAGTTGTCTGAGATGAGATCTCTTTGAGGAGGGATTGAGCTTCCTTGACGTCCGAGAACATATAGAATTTTTCTTTCACAAGGACTTTAAGTTTGGATTGTTGCGCGATTGACGCTTGAGCGCCATTTGACTTAAAGAGATGAAGAAATTTCACAAATTCTTTTCTGCGGCGCGCCGCTATGGCTGTCATGTCGGAAACAATTCTACATTTTATTGTCTCTGTAACCGAGAATTGCCTCTGTTGAAAAGCTTTTGTAAGAATTTTTTCTTTGATTCTATAGTCCGCGAAATTCATTAGAATAGTTCTCGGGAATGCTGAATTTGCAAATCTCTGTGCCGGAACTCGGTGGGCTCTCATAATAGTTAAGTCCCCTTCAAATTCGGGAAGGACATTTCGATGGATGAACGAGTTGACCCAGTGTAGCATGTCACCCTCTTCGAGGCCCTCGGGGACACCTACTATCCTTAAGTTCGATCTTCGTGAGTGATTCTCAAGTTCCTCAAGCTTATTTTCCAGCTTTTTCTCCAGGTGGCTTTTTTTACTTGCAGTTTCTTTGGCCTCTATATTTGCTCTATTTGTTTGCTCCTCAAGAGCTGAGATTCTCTCCTCCGCCTCTTTTAATCTAATAGGAAGACCCAACATTGACTCTTCAAATTTTTCTAATCTGGAGTGCAGGGCGGCTATCTCGGCTTGTTGATTCACCTTAATCTCGCGGATCTCATCAAGAATTAAATTCAGCATCTCACGGATATCCATTTGATAGCTCCTACCCTTATCCAGATTGTCCATACTCCCTTTCTGAGATGGAGGTAATGGAGTTGCAGATGCTAACTTTGAAAGAGCATGGCCCCCTAAATCATCTTCTTGCAGTGGAGTTGAAGGAGACTGAGTGAGTACTGCTTCTGACCTTAGCTCCTCCCTCAAACTTGCCTCGGCCTCTGCCTCATTCCCAGGAATTCCATTACTTTGGTCGAGCCTGCCAGTCTCTTCCACCTGGTTTTTCAAAGAAGAGTGTAATATCTCGAGTAAACTTAAATTTAAAGAGTACGTGTGTGCCTGTTCTAGCTCGATTGTTGGAGGTGAGAGAGGCATTAAATGATTCCCCTCCAAGGGGATGGACAGCATTTGCGGCGTAGGAGGGAATTTTTTTTCAAACAGAGGAAAAGCTCTTTTTTCTTGAATGTGGCTTGATGGGATGATGGCTCCGGTGCTTCACGCCTCCGGATAGCCATCAGGACCTGTGACCCCGCCCTCCCTCAGTGTGTGCTCAGCTCTCGGCAACGGCGGATGGTGTTGAACCTGTAACCCGTCTTAACTCGGCAGCTTGGCAGCAGTAAAAGGCGGCGAGAAAGAAACTTGTTTAAAAGTGAAAAGAAATTTGGCGGCGACAGCGGAATGGAACGGTGAAAAGGTGAGCGCGATCTGCAGCAGCAGCCGGGGAGAGACGCTGACTTGAGGAGGTTCGGCAATATCTCTCCCTTGTGACTGCAGGCGTCCCCAAGGCGTAAAGGCTGCAGAGGAGCGCTGACTCAGTCTCTTCTGCTCCCCTAGGAGGGTCTTTGAGGACTGTGAATCGCAGAAACGTTTTTCGAACTGTTTGAGCGAGGGAAATCTCAAATGCCAATTAAAAGCTTGGATCACAGAACGAGAGCACTGCCTGCCACAAACTTTGCTATAATCCGCCAGGAAAGCTCTATGGTCTTTTGTTCTTTATAGGGAAGAGGCAATATTAAAGGAGTCATTTTCCCCGTCCGCTTTTTTTTTTCTCTCCAAAACCCAAGGAGACAAAACAGAGGGGAAGGGGAAAAAAAGAGAAAGAAGGGGAAAAGTGAGCACGGCCCAGAAGTAACCTAGCAAGTAAGCAAGCAAATAACTGAGTTGGTGGAAAAAAAAAAAGCTGCCAAGATGGAAAACACAGCTTGTCTGAAAAGTAAAAGTAAAACTCGCTTGGCATTAGCTTGGCATTAGCCAGGAAAGCTGCCCGAATGGCGGCTAAAGAAAAGGAAAAAGCGAAAGCCAATAAGGGAGAAGGGAATGCGATCTCCCCTCTTCAAGAAAAGGACAGTGCAATGGATAGTTCAGATGATGACTCTCTTTGCTTATTGTATTGTATTTAAGAGATTTGTTTGCAACATTTGTGTCATAAATAGTTTTGTGTCCACTTTTTAAGTATTGAGTCATAGTATTCATATTTTCAATACTTTTCAGTAAAATTTGTTGATGTCTATATTGACTTTCTCAATATATGTTACCAACCATCTAAAGTTCAAATATTGTGTTTCAAATATTGTGTGGGTCATTGTTTGATAAATGAAGAAGTTCACAGCCACCCATCAAAGGAATTAATAACGATTATGACAACTGATATTGGCAGCACATTTATCTTACCAACCTCCAATGAGAATTTCTGTGTTAAACAAGAAATAATATGTGTTAAGACCTCCACATTGAAGTTATGATTGTAACATTGATCTGTAACCTGTGGCAGTTATATCTTGTTCACATGTATGTGCACGGACAGAAACTGAATATCTCAAACAGTATTTAAATTAGTATCTCTCAATTAGATGTATCACTCTTTTAGAGTTTCTAGCCTCCTCTCATTTTTTTATTAAAGAAAGGGGGTGTGTTAAAAACATATATTAACTATAAAACGATCAGTACAATTACACAAAAAACAGGTACCTGTTACCATTAATATCTGTGCTCCTCGATCAAATTTAAAAACACCAAATTTTACCAAGCTTGATATTAGGGAAATGTATAATTTAGTTAGAATCTGAGAGGATGATGAGTAAGTTTTGTCTGTTTGTATTTTAGAACATGCCTTTCAGACTGTGTAACGGCCCAGCTACTTTTCAAATGTGTTGAGAGAATAACTGGAAGTATTGTGTATAATGTATTTAGAAGATAACTTACATCACTCATATTCCCTGGAAAAACATACACAACATGTTAAAACAGTATTAAAAAGATCAACATATCACCATCTTTTTGTCAATCATGATAAGTCTATATTCCATACAACTTCTGAAAAGGGTTTGGGGTACATAATAAGCATGCAGGGAATTCAAATGGATGATAAAAAGTTTCAGCAATAATTCACTGACCTACTCTCACTTCTGTGCAATATGTGTAGGGCTTCTAAGGCTTTGGTTATATATATATATATATATAAAATATTTCTCCATCAAGTTTCTGAGTTATTGAGACACATTACCAAACTTCTTCACAGAGGAGATACCTTTTTTAAAAAAAATATATATATATTTTTTGGGCTTACAACACTCAAATGATGCGCTTCTGTCCATTGTAGAGACTGATGCTTCATATTGTGCAATTGAAGGAATTTTGTCCCAAATAAATGCCAACACTGAACTGGTGTATGTAGTGGCCTAATTGTCCTAGCAATTTATACAAGCTGAATTAATTTACACCATTATAGATATAGAACTGTTACCAATCAAGAGATCTTTTGAAAAATTGAGACATTATTTATTAGGAGCCAAACATACAGTAGGGTTACATCTGACCCCATATATGTACAGTTTCTAAATTGTGCTATAACGTGGACTCCTAGGCAGTTGAGATTGACAGTGTTGTTTTCTGATTATGACTTTTTGAAAATCAACTATTGATCTGATCCCTGCAATGGAAAGGCGCATGCTAGACAGTATCGACCTGAAAATGCCAATTACACTAATAGTGAACCTCAGTTAATTTTGACATTTGAACTGCAGGACAACCATTCTATTTTTTAATTAGTGTTGAAAACGTTCTAATCAAAGTACACTCAGGTTAACATTCTAATGCATGGGTCAGAGAAAATGAAAACAATTGCAAGGTTTTGTATTTATCTTCAGTGCAACTATGTCAAACATTGTAGATATGGCTTCATGCCTCTAAGACTGTCAGAATAACTAAAACAACAGCAGTTAAAAGATTTTTTTGATGGGCAACATTACTTAAGGATATTAAGCAACATGTGCGGATATGTGCTGTTTGTGCCCAAATAAAAATCCTACACACTAACCCCATGAGTCTTTTAATCCCAATACCTGTTTTACCTATCTCATGGCATACAATATCCATGATCTTTACCGGAGAAGTAAGCAAGAGGCTGAATTGTACTGTCATTCAAGTAATTGTTGATCATGTGATTAAAGCGGGGCATTATATTGCATTGCCTTGGTTAGCCTCTTTTGAAAGGTTAGCACAAATGTTTGCAGGATCATTTGATTGCATGGTATGCAAAACGTTTTGGCAATGGACAGAGGCTCTCAATGCATAAAGAGGTATACACAGAGTATCATCTGTCTACTAAATATTATCCTCAGATGGACAGACAGAATGATTAAATCAAAGTGTTGGACAATATTTAAGGTATTAAACATTATTGTAAGAAGAGCATTGGAAAACAACATTATTATCAGCAGAATTGACCTATGAAAATGCTGAACATTCTGACGCAGGGGTGCCGCCTTTTTCTATGTGTATGATCATCATCATAGAGAATTATCATTAGATTTGCATTTGTTTAAATCAGTTCCTTCAGTACAGGAACAACAGGAACATGTAACGAAAGAATTCAAAAGTTTGCACAGGAGGCTTTAGAGAGAGGCCGGCTATTTTTAAGATACAGACAGAGAGAAAAAGAATTCCAGCACCTAAGCACACTGCCAGTGAAAAAGTCTGGTTAGTCACAAATAATTTACATTGGGAAAAACCTTTCAAAGTGCAACCTGAGTGTGTTGTCCATTCACCTTAGAACAAACTGGGAATCCACAAACAGTGTGTCAGACCATATTCAGGGTGCAATAGGGCAAGCAAGAGCTTCTGTACTCCATCTGGGGATGTTTGCCACTGGAGTCCTACCGTCTATCTTATTATGTCTCTGCAAGCGTGGCCAAGTACTCGCTAATCATCCTGTCAATACTCCTTACTCATTCGGAAGAATTCATACACATATATTAGGGTAGTTCTATTTATATATTGTGCAAATTACATAAAGAGCACACAAACAAACAACACGTTTTGACCGAAGTCAAAGGGCAAGTGTTGTATGACCTTTTCTTCCTTTCTTATATGTCCAAGACACGTGACTCGTCATTCACTGATAGCAAAGATTTATGGGAGACATAGTCCATTTTCATAAATTGCTCATGCAATTTGCAAATCAAAGGGAACCAGGATCCTAGTCAAGCCATGTTTAATGATTAGTTATTTTATTATAGTAGTCCTTCTCATGGTTTTTCTGACCACCCTCGGTTGGATCTTGTTGTAATTTTTTGTACTATCCCTCTGGTGGATGCCTATGTTAAATTGTCACTGTTCAGTCATATGGTGACTTTCAATAGTAGTATCCCCCGTGTCCACATTATCTCTCTGGTTGCTTATGGGGAGATTGTTTTTAAAGTTGTTCCTAGTTCATGGGTAAATTCTCACAGGCAAGTCTTGACTGATATGTTCTCAATTCCTTTATGTCCAGTCATGTAATTGACTCCTTCTTATCCGGACGCTCATTTCAGGTGTGGGACGGCAACTCACGCTCAGACCCACTCCCACTCACAAGTGGTGTCCCCCAGGGGTCTTCGCTTAGTCCCACCCTGTTTAATGTCTACATGGCCCCCCTTGAAGATGTCGTGACCCCTTACGGGATAAAAATAGTAAACTATGCTTACGACACTCAACTCGTCGTCTCTCTTTCCCACCTGGATAAACACCCAGACAGCCTGCTGAACTGTCTCCAGGATATTCACACCTGGATGTGCGAATCTTCCCTGAAGCTGAACGGTGCTAAAACCGAAATTATGCTCTTGGGCAATAAATGGACCTCCATCCCTCCATCAGTCTGGCCGGACGCTTTTGGTGAAATCCCCACACCAAAAAAAGAAATTAAAACACTAGGAGTATGGCTGGAACCGGACCTCACTATGAAGACTCAGGCAGCCAAAACAGCTGGGACATGCTTCGGCCTCTTGCGTTCTATTCGCAAGATCCTCCCTCTCCTTCCCCCCCTATCCAGGAAACTACTGGTTCAGGGGCTCATCTTAGCCCGGCTTGACTATAGCAACGCCGTTTATCTCGGCGCACCTGAATTCACCTTGGCTAAACTCCAACGCACCCAAAATGCGGCGGCGAGGCTCATTTTGAACCTTCCACCCAGAGCCTCAGCCAGGTCTGCACTTAAGACTCTGCACTGGCTTCCTGTTCGCCAGAGAGTTGAGTTTAAGGCCCTGTGCACCTCCCATAAACTCATCAACGGTGTTGGCCCAGCCGCCCTGAAAAACATGGTCATTCCCTACAAAGCCCCCAGACTCCTTCGCTCTGACGGCGAACACCTGGCCACGGTTCCTAAGTTCAAGAAGGCTCGCACCGGTGGCCGTCGCTTCTCGGTTAAAGCCTCCGCAGGATGGAACTCACTTCCACGCAGCTTGCGTCTGGAACCTTGTCACGCCCTCTTCCGAGAAAAACTAAAAACCTTCCTGTTCCCCAAATAGTTTTCCTTTCTCCCCCTCTCGTGGTCTTCACAGATTTACAGCGCGGGGATGCCTACGGGTCACCAGGCGCTCTACAAATCGCAAAATAAATGTGACTCCTTTTGGTTACTGAGTATCTCAGAATTATGAGAAACGTAGCCCATGTTTATAAAGTGCTCTTGCAATCTGCCAAACAAAGGATCCCAGAGTGAGTGTTTAATTTAATGTTCAGGGGTCATGTTTGTTATTAGTTTGCTTATTGTAGTTGCCCTTCTAATGTCTTTCAAAATAAATCTTTGGTTGGATTTATTTGTGATTTATGTGCAATATACCTGTAGTGGATACTTATACTCCCTTGTCACTATTTATTCCTGTGGTAGGCTTCCACAATGTCTCTCGGATTGCTTTTGGAGGGATGTATGACGGTACAACGTGTACCGTTTCAACGCGTGCCTTTACAGCGTTTCTTTAACAACGCAAGTCGTTACAACGACTTGCGTTGTTGGGCGCGGATAGTGAATAGTATAATTTACTATTCTAACACCAGTCCCCGTGGATAGTAGGGAAGGTGTTGGAATAGTAAATATACTATTCTTTATCCTTTAGCGCCCTCCAGCGTAAGTCGTGGTTACGACTAGCGTTGTAAAGGACGCGTCGTAAAAGCACTGTGGGGTAACATCCGCGTTGAAAAGGATGTTCCCCCTTATAGGTTTTTTCCTGGTTCCAGATTGGATTCATTGTTGCGAATGGCTCACACATTAGTATTGATTTGCTTCATCCAGCTTGTTCATGTGGATCTGAGTTTTATGATAAATTTGGATTCTAGGTGTCACAAGGTTCTTTCTCTGCCCCCTCCTATATTTTGTTTTTTTTCACCTGGGCAATAGCAAAGTATCTCATGCTCTTCCTGTCACTTTTATGATGTAATTCCATGTTTGGTTGTGACATAGCTGCGGTCTTCGTTGCTTCCAGCTTTGATATGTTGTAATATATTTTTCTTTATTTCACATGTGATACTGCCCACACACTGTAGACCATAGGGGCATGAGGTAATGCAGAACTTGAACTTGCTTTTGAACATGATCCTCAAATTAATTGTATTCCATGTTGGTGTCTTGAATTCTGTTGTGTTTATTCCAACTTTGCATGCTTTACACAATTTGCATTTTCAGAAACCCACTTGGTTGAACAATTACTCAGTGTGCGTTGATCTGAAAGTGGCTGTTCACCAATGTGTCTTTTATCTGTGATAGCTGAGTGCTTGCTGAGCTTTTCATTCAATAACTTGTCCTCATGTAGGATTGTCCAATATGTTTGGAGGATTTGCATAATTTTAAACGATTACTGCAAATAGGTCATGATGAGCCTTATAGGGCTTGTTTATTGTTGTTTGTCTGCTTCTGGTTTGTCATTTAGGATTTCAAAATGGGATTTCTGTCTTGTTCTCTTTAACTCTGTTTTGATTACTTTTTTGGAGTATTTTATGTGTAGATATCTACACCTGGTTGATGTAGAGTGTTGCTCGAATTCTTTCCCTTTGGAGCATCTTCTTTGCAGTCCCAGAAATTCTTGATATGTAATCCTCAATTTGAGATTGTTTTGATGGAAGCATTCCCAATGTAGTATGCTATTGGTCACTGTTGGCTTGCGGTGCAAGGTTGTTCCTATTTTGATGTTGTTAATATAAATTTCTGTGTCTAGAAATATCACCTTCTGTGCAACGATGTCATACATGGAGAGAGGATGTAGCCTTACGGCTAGAGCAGTCGGCCTCGAAGCTGGGGAACCAAGTTCGAGTCTCTGCAACAACGCTCAACATCCTGTTATTTTGGGCAAATCACTTAATCTCCTCGTGCCTAACAAAAATGAATGTGTCCTTGTGTAATGAAACTGGTGCTATGTAAAGCGTTCTGATACCTAATTTCTCGGCTTTAGTTGGCACTTTATAAAACTCTTTAAAAATAAAATACATGCATTGAAGATTTTGATGATTATTATTGAGGATCACATGGTATTTTTCAAATTCTTTAGCTGTTCCATCCCAGATGATAAAGACATTGTCTGTGGAGTCTAGCCACATGACTATATTTTTCAATACTGTGGTGTTTTCTCCTCTCATGTCATGTCCTTCCCCCAGCATCCTGTCGCTAGGTTTGCATAGCTTAGCGAAAAATGAAAGCCCATGGCTATGTCTTAGGCTTGTTTATATATTTTTGCATTGAACGAGAAAATGTTGTTCTCCAAACATGTTCTTATCATGCCACCCCATACAAACAATCCCTTGATGATTCCATAGTGCCTAGTGGGCTTTCTGCCCCACTGGGTGTCGAATTGGTGGTAAACCCCCCATCTGCCCCCAAAGTGAGCAGAATGACTGTATTGCCCGGGTTGGGAGCAGCACATGCCCATGCGCGGTGCTCCCCCCCAAAAAAGCAATGCCTTTCAGATTCTCATGTGCCTGGTGGGCTTTCTGCCCCTTAGACAAGACATCTCCGCATTAACCTCTGGCCAGACCTTGCATCCAATCCACATCAAGACTTGAACTCAGCTCCTAGACTATAGCATGGCCCAGCACCCAACCATATGCAAGCATAAAACAACCGATGCACACCATCTGCAGCTATACGTAGGGTAAGTTTGACATAGGACTTGCGGCCACATGCATCAACGTTTCCGTTTGCGATTCCTAAATTGCGAAAATTAAGGAATCGCAATTTAGAAATCGCAAAAGGCAATGCATGAAAAAATCACAACTTTTTTTGCGATTCTTTTTGTTTTCCTTAATTGCTATTCACAATTTGCGAATCGCAATTAAGGAAAACCTTCCCATTGATTCATATGGGCCAAAAGGCCCATAGGAATGAATGGGAAGGCATTCACATTTTGCGATTTTCAATTTGCGAATTTGCAAAATGTGAATGCAATTTCAAGGGTGCAGGGGGGGTCCAAAGAACCCCTCCCTGCACCCCTAAAATTTAACTTTAAATGCAATTTACACACACACATGCCCCAAGGACATGTGGGTGTGTAAATTAAAACTTTCAAATATGTAACTTGTGCATGTTTAAAAGTTTTCGGTAAATTAGCATGAAGTTCAACTTCATGCTAATTTACCCCTTCCAATTTGCAAATTCGCAATTTAAAAATTATCATGCATTGCATTTAAGAAATCTCAAATTGCGATTTCTTAAATGCAAACGCAATTTTAGAAATCGCAACATGTTTGCGAATGCAATTCTCAATGATGCATGTGGGCCTGTAGCCAGGGTCTGCACCCACCACTCCATAAGCGGCCAACCGCTCCATGCACATACTTTGAACATACACAATGGAGGTTGTCTGCAAGTCCTGGTATCTCAGAAGACACTGTATCCAATATATAGTAGGAATGGACTGTGGGCTTGCACTGTGAGCAGATCCTGCACCCAACCATCTGCATGTTTCTAATCCCCTCTGTGCATTCACAGCAGGGTTGGCCAAAGGACCTTGCTGTGGCCAGACCCCATGCCCACCACTCCATGACCACCTATCTCCCTATTTGCTCTGCCTACCCTTCACAGCAAAGCTTGACCAAAGGGTCTGTTGTTCAATGATGCTCAGTGGTCACATCTCCTAAAGTCACCTACCTTTACTTTACCCAAGGGTAAAGAGAAGTAATAAGAAAAATATTATGGATATTAAAAGTGCATCACTTTTGAAGTATCCAAATTATTTCCCGGCTCTCTACAGCTTATAGAAGAGTTTATGAGTCCAACTATCAATTTATATTTACGATTACTCATCGTTTTCAAAACCAATGCTTGGTCTTACTAGTAATTTTAACATTGAATACAATTGGTGACCTCATCAATAATGTAATTTATGCTATCATCAGTGATGTACAACACTGATAATTATTCGATACAGTTCTTCAATGAAAAATACTTCACAAAAACAAGACACACATTAAACGGTTGGACCCATTTTAACCTCAAAAGAAAATAGTTCAATATATTATTGTCATACTTTACTGCCACAGCAATGAGATCAGTGAGACATACGGGAGAGGGAATTAGCTCATGGAGAAGCGCCATGAGGTCTGTGTTGATTGAGTGGTGATACATGTTCCCATACATTCCCTCCAGAAGGTCCTTACAGGGCACTGGAGCACTAGATGGCTTTATACATGACTGCCAAGTGATGATAATGAAGTATGTGGAAATAATAGGGAAAGGAATTTAGGTACTACTGGAGTTGCACATGGGCTATGATACCTGAAGAAAGTGAAAGAAAAAATGAGGTGGTGTGGGGTTAACATGTGGTCTGCACATGGAAAATACTGTTATTTAAAACTATCTTGAGGTCATGCAGAGCTATGTTGCCTGAATTAAAGCCGATGGAGAACACAGGAGAAAGTACATGAATAGGTACAGAACCAGTGTGAAGTCCATATGGAACAAGTGAAGTGAAAATAGGCATATACATCGCCCCTTGATATAATATTATGTGAATTACTTGAATTACTCAAAGTAGACATGTACACTGACCACTAAGGATTGTTGACAGACACAAGTGTAACAACTGGATCATGTCACCATGGAGGCAATAGTCTGCCATATTAGAGTTTATAGTGTAGTCCTAACTAGGAAATGTTTTGATGGATGCAGTGACATTTTTATCTGGTGCTACGCAGTGACCCACTGCTTCTATGAATAGTAAACAGCACAAAAAGATGATGGACGGAATGATGAACATTGATAAACATGGGAACAGTCCAGCCCGAACTACCAGGTCAGGTCCCCCCTGGACAGGAAAACAAGGATCCTGGGACCAATTTCGAGGCATCACACCACATCAGCAAGGCTAGCTTGAAATTGGTGGCATAGCGAACATGGGACCCATGTCTGAACATACATTTCCCACTTAGGGTGAAAATGCAACACAAAAAGGGGATGGACAAAATGTCACAGATCTGGGTTTAATCTATTGTTATTTCGCTCACCATGCCATTCCAGTTTGGACCTAGCCATATGCAAATTCGCCTTGACCCTGTTCCCCATGGGAACATTCCAGCTCGAACTGCCAAACCAATCCTCCCGGAACAAGAAAACAAGGATCCTAGGACAGGTGTCGGGGCATCACTCCTCATTAGCAAGGCTAGCTTGAAATCTGTGGCGTAGCGAGCCCCGGAGCCACATCTGGGCATACCCTTCCCACTTAGTGTGAAAATGCAACAAACAAAGATGAAGGACGGATTGTGGAACATTGTCAAACATTCACCCCCAGTCACAGATCTGGGTTTAATCCATCGTTATTTTGCTTGCCTCACCATTCCAGTTTGGACCCAGTCATATGCAAATCAACCTTGACTCTGTTTCCCATGGTAAAATCTAGTCTGGCCAAGTACTCCCTGGACCGGAAAACAAACATCCTGGCAGTTTGGGCGGGACTGTTCACATGAGGAACAGGGTCAAGACTGATTTGCATATGGCTGGGGTGGCGAAGTGAGCTAAAGAACGATGATGGATTCAATCCAGATCTAATAGTGACTGGGGCTTGAATGTCTGAAACGTTTCAGCACTCCGTCTATCATCCCCTAGTGTTTACTTTGTTCGACCTAAGCTGGCAGGGAATGACCCAACATGGGTCCCTTGCTCACTTTACCACTGGATTCAAGGTAGCCTGGCTGATGAGGGGTATTAACCAGAAACCAGTTTCAGGGTGCCTGTTTCCAGTCCAGAGAACACCTGGTTGGCAGTTTAGGCTGGACTGTTTCCATGTGGAACGGGGTCAAAACTGATTTGCATATGGTGGGGCTTGACCTGGGGTGGCACAGTGAGTTAAAGAACTATGATGTATTCAACCCAGATCTAATAGTGACTGGGGGTGAGTGTTTATAAATAGTAGCCAATAACAGTCATGTGGATGCTAGGGAAGGATACAAATACTTGTTACCATAAACACAAACACTTTGCTGCCTGTGGTATCATAAAAGTGTCGCCTCTCTCACTGGTTGAAAAGTCAGAATGAGAGTGGCAATTGTGAAATCTATGAGTATTTATGCATTTTTTTTTTTAGATAATTAGATTTTGATAGTTATGTGGTTTGAACTAACTGTGCAGACCTTTGCATAACTTACAGAACACTGTTTAATAGCTGGCAAGGTTTACACAGCTTTTCTTTTTACTCATGTTAATGAAATAGTACCATTTAGTTGAGTTGGCACATGTTATGACCTGATCAGGAAACACTCTGGTAATCCTCTCTTCCCAGGATTTACATATACCACTAGCAATCTAAATTCAGAATTACTTCCTATTACTTGTTTTTGGGAAATAAAGTGGGAAAGAGAATGTCGGACCCCGATTTCCACATTATTTTCTCCATTTTATACCCAGGCCTTTTTAAAAGAGGTTAGATTGGACCATTGGTTATGACATGTAGAGCCTGGGACACCAGCGGGCTTTGGGAAATCAGTAACAGTTGCTAAGAAAGGCAACAGACAGGAACCCTGTCATTATAGACACATATGATTATTCGATTCCACAGTGAAGATTGTGGGGAGGGTCAAGCTTAATCGAATCGAGTCATGGGTGTAGAACAATGTCCTCTGCCTGGCACAATATTGCTTCGGGGAAGGTTTGGGGACATGAAAACAATGTTTTGACCGAAACCTTATCATTGGAAAGTACATGACAGCTAAGAAGGGGGCACTCTATATGACCTTCATGGATATGAGTAGTGCTTTTGTCAACCTTTAAATTCATTTGCCGCCCCCATTGGTGGATTTTGTATATTTATTACATATAGGGGTTAGTGCCTCTGTTAGGTATTGCACCAAGCAGGAATGCACTGTTTTTTTTAACTCTCCTGAGGCATCTGGCATGGTTGTGTTTTGGCCCCGATTTTATATTTATTATACAGTAACAGTCTCAGCTCCTTTTTATTTTTGAATGGAAGGGTATGCCCGAAGTGAATTCTGAATCTGTCCCGGTCTCATGCATGCTGATGATGCGGTTCTGCTCTTCTGTACCTCTGTTGGCCTCAGGGGGCTCGTAGATGCCTTTGTGAGGTACATGGAGAGTCTTGACCTCAAAACTAATATTTTAAAGATGAGTTTCATGGTGTGTGGCGGGCTTCTTAGTAAAGTGAGGCCGATTACCATTAAGGGTAGGTCCATCAGGAGGGTCAGTGAGTTCCCTTATTTAGGGATTACTTTTGATTTACGTAATAGCTGGGCACCCTGTCTCTCTAATCGCTGCTTGTGATTTACTCAATCTTGTAGGGCTTTATTTAAGCTTTCTTCCAGCATTTGCGGGCACACCTACACTGCCTATGCTGAAAGTGAATAAGTCAAAGTGCCTTCCCTTGTTGACTTACAGGATGGGCATTTGAAGTTACCATGATTGCTCTAGGTTACAGCTTGAGGAGAACCGTTTTTGTAGAAGGTTGTTGGGCTTGACCCCGAAAACAACCAATGTTTTCATGCAGGACGAACTGAACCTAACCTATGTCGAGGAAGCTTTTAGGTTCGACCCCATATCCAATGGCTGGTGGTATGGAACAAAGAATGTATGTCCCTCAATTGAGATGTGATTAAGGATTGTCTAAATTGTGAGTATGGCCATAAGGTTCTGTGACTGGCATATGTCAAGTGTTTGGCTGTCGCGATCTGAAGACCTGAACTGTTTTCCTCTGCCCAGTGGGTGGATAGGAATGTGATCGTGCCAAAATTAGAGTGAATTGTGTGCTGAGTGCCAAAGAATCTAGAAAAAGCGAGGCCATGGGTAAATCTACCCGGAGAGGTTATATGATTTGTAAAACTATAGTTGGACTAGAGCCATACTTGTCACTAGTGAGGAATCAGTGGTAAAGGTCCCTGCTAACGAAATTCTGCATAGCATCCATCAGGAGCTTCCTTTGTTTTCCAGCTGGCCAGTAGGACATGTCTCAAACTCAACCCTGATTGTGTGATTGCACTCTCCCCAATCCCTTGAGCACCTTATTTTATTTTGTATTTATCATGCGATATTTTGCCGTCGTTATCTGCTGCCCATTTTAAGAAATCTTGGTCTGCAACAGTACAAGCCTGCTCTTTATTTCTTACCAATGTTACGAGATTGTTTTGCTGTTAGAGCCTACCCAAAAAATGCCCATTTATGGCAGAATACATCAAAACACTATCCTGATATACATCTATCATCAACTGTATTTTATGAGCATATTTGTTAATATTTTTTTATGTTTTTGCTCCTTCATTCTACTTTAATCATGTCATTCTGTATGGCTATGTATTTTATAGTTTGTTGACGTATTTTCATGAATGAGTGTTTTATTATTTTATGATTATATACAATATTCAAATAAAGATATTTACGTGATTAATATTATCTGTTCATCCCATCCACTGCAGGTAACTGAGAACACCTTTGTCAGACAGTTGCTAGGGCTGCCTAAGAGCACGCCCCTAACACCTCTTAGGATGGACCTTGGCATCGGTCCCATATCTGACCTCCTCTTCTCTCGTCTCCTCCTTTTCTGGCGTCGCATTTGGAGTACACCAGAACTAATCAACTATAGGGAGGAATTGAGGGAAGTAATGTGTAAATTGCGGGCCATACATATACCATGGTTGTCCTATGTGAGGAGTTTGTGCTATTCCCAAGGCTATGGTAATCTATGGTCTTGTCCCAGTATCCCAAAAAAGGCCCTAGTCACAGCTATTAAGGAATTTAAACGTGCCCACTTAGTTAAGAGCACGATCTCTTGCTCCTTGACATCAAGGTTTTTTGATGTCAAGTAGCAGTATAAACTGGAAAAGACCTTGGATATCATTCAACCTCTTATGGCTAAAAAATTATTCATTCAATTCAGATTTGGAACCCTTCCATTAGGTGCATTTACTAAAAATGGAAGGGTTCATACCAATATCTTTGCCCTGGTTGTGCTGCCGCGGAAGAGACAGAACTTCATGTAATACTCTTCTGTCCAGCTTACCATAGGTCTAGATCGAAGTGGGATTATCAGTTGTGTAGAAATCTAGGGCTAAGGAATTACAATGAGGTTTTTAGGCTACTTAAATACGAAACCTTACCACTTTTTGTAGTCACAACCTCAAAATTCCTCTTTGCAATGTGGTGTACCCGTAGAGGAATCCTAAAGGGAAAAGAGCAGGGTAACAATTGATGTCGCTGTTTGCACTACTTTGTACACTCCTTTTTGCTGCTATGTAACACTGTAGTGAATGAGATGTTAATAATTATGTCTATTTTATTGCTTAGTAATGTAAGTTTTTAGCCCCCTTCCCCTAACTTATTTTTTTACTATGTAGTCAAATTGAATATGTATATGAAGTCTTAGTGTTGTTTTTACTGTCCTTATATATTGTATATTAATTGTGCCCTGGGTTTCTTCTGCTTATGCTCCCGAATCTTGGGGGGTTCGGGCAGTTACTTATCATGTGTTATGGCTGCCACTGATGTAATCTATTCTCGTATATTATTGTTTCAGGCTCTAGATGATATATTTTTTATCTTGCCCTTTTGCATTTCCCCTATTTTTTGTAACCCATCTGACGTATGTATGTTTTTATTGTGCTTCTATGGCTGTAAAGCCGAAATAAAGTATTTTGACTGAATGACTGACTGATTAATATTATTTGATCACTCCCTTATCAGCTATTGTGTGATGTTGACAAACTTTGGTCAGTGTGCTGATACTCCAATGGATTTGCAAATGTTACGTTCACGATGTACATCTGTATTGCACTGTCAAGTGCAATGCAATATTTCGTAAACGTTTGACATATGATCTATAGGGCACTGTTAAGAATTTTGTCAAAAGCAATAACATGTTAGCCCGTGCAAAAGTATGTTGATTTGAGGTGTTAGACATTTTTACTAAAATATCAAACAAAGAAATTATTTCGAAAATAAACACAACAATTTTGGTTTAGGAGATTACTACTAGGGTGCACTATACAAATGTATAGGCAAATTAAATTACGCTGGATTTTTGCCATAATAACAACCCAGCATATGTAATTGCCTAAAGACCTTATTGCAATTTCTAAAAATGGGGTACTGCAACTGTTAGGGGCATATTCACAAGGAGCTATCGCCAAATTAACGGCACTTTAACGCAGCCAAAATCGTGATAATTTTACCTCCCCATTCACAAGCTGGTGTTAACAGCCCACATCACCAGTTTACCCATGATAGCAGCCGCAAAAAACATCGCCACAGAGGACCCCTGCAACTATCGTTAATGAGATGCAGAGTAGGCGTTCCCGTACCAAAAGCTGCAACAACACCACACCACAACAATCACAAGGACCAGACAGAACCACAATAAGAGCAAAAAACAGGCGATAAGGCGCTTTAGCAGCAGGAAATTAACAACAACTCTGACCTGGTGTAAAGTCGGCCCACAGTCTGCACCACAAAAGGGAGCACAGCCCAGAGCCACACATGAAGAACAACAGATGCCCCCGAGCAAGTGAACATGCAGCACAAAAGGGAGCACAGCCCAGAGCCACACATGAAGAACAACAGATGCCCCCGAGCAACTGAACATGTAGCACGGACACCCAAGAGGGCTGCAACAGCCACTGCCACCCGCTGCCACCACCCTAGGAACCCAACCCCCACCCGGAACAACCCCCCAGACCACCACAGAGGCAACGCAGACAAAAACAGCGGCCCCCAGGAAATGCACCAGCCTCACAGACCCAACATCTGACTATGTCACTGTCCACTACAGGCAGAAAGGGACAACCATCCTACGCATCCTGACCACCATCGCCTAACAGGCCTACGGCACCAATAGAGCGGACAACCAACATCCCACCCCACACCAAGCTGCTGGCTGTGCTGCACCTGTTGGCCCCTGGCACACCCCAACCAACACCCACCAGAGTCAGAGGAGTCTCACAGCCAGCCACATCCAAGTCCCCCACACCTGTCCTGGACATCACCATCACCCTGGCACCCCAGTCCCCATACGTCCAACACAATGCGCAGGACCCGCTGGACACCAAACAAAGACCATACGCCATAGCCGGATGCACACACGTGTAGGTGGCAATCCACAGCACACATGTCCTACCTGTGCCCCCTGGTGACACAGCTCATAATCACCGCAACAGGAAGCACACATCACACAACAATGTGCAGGCAATATCAGAACACCATGGGACCTTCACCAATGTCGCCTCCAAATACACAGCCAGTGTGCATGATTCCTTCATCCTCCGACAGTCCATCAGCAACCTGCGTTCCCAGGATGGCACCAATGGAAATGCACAGCCCCTTAGCAAGTTCCAAATTAATACCCCAGTCACCTCAACTCCACAACCATGCAATTCACAACTCTGGCAATGCACACATCACAAAATCACAACCAACATGCACAACAGCAAGCCCACCTACCAGACCAACAGAACAACTTACAGTGGTAACCTGGGCAAGCCGTGAACATGAGCCATCAACGGCATGGCACCTCAGCCACACAATAGCTGATTGTGGGGAGAGGTGGCAACCAGGCATGTGTGAAGGATGCAGTAGAACCATGATTGGGAAAGTAAACAATGCCAAGAGTGGTGGAGATGTGCTGGTAATACCACGGTATGCAGAACACACCCAAATCCACGGCGACATACACCTCTGGTGTATGGAGTGTAGTGGACAGTGGACGCAACCATACTGTCATGATTCCCATCCTTCACTAGCCTTACATACAAATACATGCAGGCGTAGTTTTCCCACTCAAAAAACCCACCCCTGTCCCGTGCAACCAGCACGCCTGAGTTATGTTAATGTATGATTGTGCATTGTGACTCTGTGTTGTGCTCTTAATGATACATATGTATGTTCATGCTTTTATTTGTTTTTGCCAAGTGCTTGTTGGAAATCATTGCCGAGTTCTTGAATTATGAGCCAAGCAAAGAAGGACGATATGGCCAGAGAGCTGCAGGTAAGAATGCAGAGAAAGGCTACGGACTTGAGGTCGAGGCGGGAGACAGTTAAGAAACAGAACGGAGATGCCGGTTCAGCGCGCACGCTAAAAAACGGCACGCACGTATTTGGCGCGCAATGCGCCAGCCTTCCTTGGGTGTGGCTGGGTGTGGCTCCACTATAAAAGGCCACACCCAAAGTAAACCGGCGCTTTGCCTTCTGCCTTCGCCGCCCTCCAGAGGTGTCTCCTGAACAATCTGGGAATCCGTAGACGTCGGACTACACTTTGGACTTCGAAGATCTTCATCCTTCGCGCGCACCGCCTGCAAAGAAGAAAAGAGACTTTAAAAGCTAAGTTGCAGTTTTCTTTTTTTTTTGTTTGTTTTACTTGGCGCCCGACGCAAGCAAGCTACCAGCAAATTACCGATTTAAAGACTTACCTGGAAAGAATTCAAACCTTTGAAATCTGTAGAGACTTTTAAAGAAAAGAGCAAAGTTACAAGAACTTCTGAAAAAAGGAATTAGAGACTTTGAGAATTATCAAAGTGAAAAGTGTAAATGTTATTGTTGTTGGCCAAATTGTTTTCTTGTTTTACTATTGTGCATACTAGGGAGTGAAGGCGAGGAACGGCGTGGTGAGAATACTGAGTAAGTGAAAGTAGATTAAGGGGAAGCGTTGAGTAATGCAAACAATATAGCAAGACAGTAACTCATCCTTCCTCTTTAAATAATTGTTTTACAGAAAACAAATACTGATCAAGCAATCTTCGACATCATCATTGACCTCGCCCAGTCTACCCCCTTCACGACGACAACACGGACGCGACGCCACATCTTACCCAGTCGCAGGTAGGACTCTTCTAAAAGCACAGTGAAAACTTTAGAAACTTGATAGGGATAAATAGACAGTGTTAGAAATCAGTTTTTACAAAGGTTCTCCTTATTGCTTCGCAGGTCGACAATCAAGGAAGCAGGTAGCGTCCACGATCCGGCCTACCTCCCTGATTTCTATCTAATTACCTCAGTGTGGTAAAACAGTCACTAGGTGTTGCCTAGAATTTGGGGAAGTGGGTCCATAACGTCTCTGCGAAATCACCTACAGGCAACCTACAGGTAAGGGTGCTTGTAACCTTGACAGAAGGCAAAGCCCACGACGAAATTTTCGCCCAGACGTTATGGATCCTTCTATCGCAAGTTCTCTGCAAGACATAACAACCTTGTTAACGGCTATTCAAGCCGAAAACGCAGTCCTTCGTAGGGATATCACTGATATTCAGAGAAATATGCAATCTGGTACAAGCCAGTGGAGCTTTCCCTCAGCACAAAAATCGGTACTGAAACCAGCTACGCTTCAGCCAGGGTTTCAAACCTTGCACTCTGGCCCTAGTTCTTCCTCTACTCCAACTCAGATTCAGGTAGTGACTCCAGTGACAGTACCTTTAGCACCTCCCGAACGCTTTTTGGGAGATAGTAATAAGTTTTCGATTTTCTTAAATCAATGCCATTTGCATTTTATAGCTAAGCCAGCAGCCTTCCCAGATGACTCCTCTAAGGTAGCCTTTATTCTGTCATACCTAGGAGGGGACGCAGCCCTTTGGTCTGTGCCAATTGTAGAGCGCGACGACCCGGTTCTATATAATCTTAGACTTTTTAAGAACACAATGAAAAAGTTATTTGCCAAGCATGTTTTTGTCCAGTCCGCAGACCATGAATTACTCCATCTCAAACAAGGGTCTTCGGATTTATTGCATTACATTTCTCAATTCAATAGACTCGTAATTGAGGCTCGCTGGCCTGAGGAAAAAAGAGTTTCCCTTTTTTACAAGGGGCTTAGAGACGAGCTAAAAGACATGGTCACGCAGATCTTAGACCCACCAGACACCATTGAAGATTTCATTGATTTAGTAGTTAAGCTAAATCATCGACTTTTAGAACGCAGAGGAGAAAAAGGTAAAACTGAAATTAAGGTGTTCTCCTTTAGGGAAAGGTACAACAGTGCTAAACCTGAAAGCTCGTCAAAGTTTGATTCTGGAGTAGAACCTATGCAAATAGGCACAATTAAAGGGCCCCTGAGTAAGGAAGAGAAGGACAAGAGAAGAAAATTGAATCAGTGTTTATATTGCGGCAAATCTGGTCATTTCGTCAAGGAATGTCCAGTTCGCCCAAATAAACCTAAAGGTAAGAACTCAGAGGTAGCCTTAGTACAGCAGTCGGAAAACTAACAGGCTCGACTAATCAGGAGGTCAGATTGTCGAGTGAGTACCTAGCTTGGCCTCAATTACCCCTGAGATAGCTTCCCATCATCTTAGCATAACTATTACTTTGCAATCTGGAACAGAGAAGGGGAAGGAATGGACTGTAGATGCTTTGATAGATTCAGGAGCTACAGGCAATTTCATAGACACCATGTTTTTGAAGAGATTAGAGTTTAAAACCAAGACCAAACAACACCCAGAAGTGGTCAAAGCAGTAGATGGTAAGGAGTTATCATCAGGACTGATCCAATTTCACACTGAAACTCTGTTAATGACCTGTTTACATAAACACAAGGAGGACATAACCTTTGACGTCATAGATGCCCCTCAATTCCGCTTAATTTTAGGTATACCTTGGTTAGTCAAGCATAATCCTAAAATAGATTGGGTGGAGAGAACTCTGTTATTTGACTCAGATCATTGTATATCCTCTTGCCTGACTACACCAGATTCCCAAGTGATGATCCTAGGAAATAATTTTCCCCTAACTTCAAAGAGCATACTTCTGCTGGAAGGAATTCCAGAAGAATATTCTGACCTCCATGATGTGTTCGACAAAAAAAAGGCCAATACTCTACCCCCTCACCGGGATTTCGACTGTCGAATAGATTTGGTACCAGGGGCTACACTACCTTGTAGTAGAATTTATGCTCTCACCGAGAAAGAAAACGAGCACCTAAGAGAGTACTTAGATGAATATCTGGCCAATGGGTTTATCCGACATTCAAAATCACCTGTATCCTCCCCCCTCTTTTTTATTCCAAAAAAGGGAGGTGAGTTGAGAACGTGCATCGACTATAGAGCCTTAAACAATGTTACCATCAAAAATAGATATCCTCTTCCGTTGATCCCAACACTTTTGGACCAATTAAAAGATGCCACGATATACACTAAATTGGATTTGCGAGGAGCTTATCATTTGGTTAGAGTTCGCAATGGAGACGAATGGAAAACTGCATTTCGTACTAAATTTGGTTTATACGAATACCAGGTCATGCCATTCGGGCTCTGTAATGCTCCCGCAGCTTTTCAATTTTTCATAAATGAGGTTTTGAGAGAATTCCTGGATATCTGTTGCATTGTGTACATAGATGACATTCTCATCTATTCTAAAAACACCTTAGAACATGTACAACAAGTAAGGGCTATCCTTCGAAAACTACTCGACAACTCCTTGTACATTAAGCTGGAAAAGAGTGTCTTCCACACCACCAAAGTGGACTTCTTAGGATATGTTCTGAGCCCAGATGGTATAGAAATGGATCCTAAGAAAATCCAGGCAGTTTTAGATTGGACCAGCCCTTCTTCAGTCAAACAGGTACAAAGTTTCTTGGGGTTTGCTAACTTTTATAGACGCTTCATTTGTAATTTTTCGCAATTGGTAACCCCAATCACTAGGTTGTTGAAGAAAAACACAAAATTTGATTGGAGTAGTGATGCTGAAGAAGCCTTTCAAAATTTAAAGAATCATTTCACTTCAGCACCTGTGTTAATGCACCCTGACCCTTCCAATCCATTCATTGTGGAGGCGGATGCCTCACAGTTTGCCATTGGAGGCATTTTGTCTCAAAGACATAAAGAAACTGGTCAAATGCATCCAATCGCATACTACTCAAGGAAACTAACTCCTACTGAACAGAATTATGCCATAGCTGACAAGGAATTGTTAGCCATAAAAGCAGTTTTCGAAGAATGGCGCCATTACTTGTTAGGGGCAAGACATCCAATAACAATTTATACAGACCACAGGAATCTACAATTTTTACGTTCAGTGAAAGCTCTCACTGCTAGACAGTTAAGGTGGACAATGTTCTTCAACGATTATAATTTTGTTATTACTTACCGTCCCGGAAGGGAAAATCTAAAGGCAGATGCATTGTCACGTTTGGGGACTGTCGAGGAGAAGGAGAGTTCGCTTAAAGAAGTTCGACCTGTATTACCTGAGACTTGTTTCAAGGTAGGAGTGGTGGTTACTGATGTAGTAGAAGACATTAAACTAAAAGTGCAGGAAAAGACTTTTCAAGAATGGAAAATTCTGTATCCTTTAATACAAGTTAAAGAAGGTTTAATGTATTTGAATGAACAAATTGTTGTACCAACACAGGAACTGCAAAAAAAGGTGATACAATTACATCATGATCCTCTTACGTGTGCACATCCAGGAGTTGCTAAAACCAGTCAGTTAATCAAAAGAAAGTTTTGGTGGCCTACCTTGTTCAATGACGTGAAAGGGTATATCGAGACTTGTGTAGTTTGCATTCAACATAAAACACAACATCAAGCACCTAGTGGTCTTCTACTTCCCCTCCCGATTTCGCCCCAGCCTTGGCACACGATATCGCTGGACTTTATTGTGGAACTTCCTGAGACCAAAGAGGGGTATAACACAATTTTGACAGTGGTAGACCATTTCTCTCGAATGGCTCATTTTATCCCGCTAAAAAACATCCCATCTGCAAGAGAATTGACTCAAATCTTCTCCAAAGAAATAATTAGATTGCATGGAATTCCCTCTGTACTTATTTCTGACAGAGGTCCGCAATTTGTCTCTCACTTTTGGCAAAATTTAGGAGAAACTTTGAACATGGATATTCGCATGTCCTCAGGTTACCATCCTCAGACGGATGGTTTAACTGAAAGAACGAATCAAACCATAGAACAGTTTCTTAGATGTGCTTTGGCAGAAGACGAAAGAGAGTGGTCGGATATTTTGTGGGTTTTAGAATTCGCTTTCAATAACTTAGATAATTCCTCCACCAGTCTGTCACCTTTCTTTTGTACTTATGGTTTCCACCCTAAAAATCTTCCAGAAAAAATATGTATTCCTTCAGTCATACCATCATTAGAGGAACACATTACTAGATTGGTTCAAACTCAGAAGCAGGCTCAATATCACTTGGCTCAAGCGAAAGAAAGTCAAAAAGAGTCAGCAGACTTACATAGAAAACCATCACCAAAATATTCAATTGGAGATAAAGTTTGGTTATCTACAAAGAATTTGAGAATGACTATTTGTAAAAAACTACGTCCCAAATACATCGGCCCATTTGTGGTGGAAAAGATAATAAATCCTGTCAGTATTAAACTCACCTTACCCAATAGGTATAAGTTTCATTCGGTGTTTCATGTGTCATTGATCAAACCTTGTAATCCTATGACTAGGTTTAAAAAAAATCCACCACCCATTCTTATTGATGGTGTCCCTGAATTTGAAGTTCAAAAAATTGTAGATGCAAAAAGAGTCCGAGGGAAACTGTTTTACTTAATTCATTGGAAAGGTTATGGTCCTGAAGAAAGGACATGGGAACCTCTTTCCAACGTTCAAAATTCTGCTCGATTGATCAGAAATTTTCATCTTCGTTATCCAAATAAACCGAAACCTGTGCCACAGA
Organism: Lissotriton helveticus; assembly: GCF_964261635.1. Classification (NCBI taxonomy): domain Eukaryota; kingdom Metazoa; phylum Chordata; class Amphibia; order Caudata; family Salamandridae; genus Lissotriton; species Lissotriton helveticus. The sequence goes on from NC_136071.1 coordinate 264,009,094, forward strand.
TTTTGGGAGGGATCTTGAGAGGGGAGTACTGTCATGATTCCCATCCTTCACTAGCCTTACATACAAATACATGCAGGCGTAGTTTTCCCACTCAAAAAACCCACCCCTGTCCCGTGCAACCAGCACGCCTGAGTTATGTTAATGTATGATTGTGCATTGTGACTCTGTGTTGTGCTCTTAATGATACATATGTATGTTCATGCTTTTATTTGTTTTTGCCAAGTGCTTGTTGGAAATCATTGCCGAGTTCTTGAATTATGAGCCAAGCAAAGAAGGACGATATGGCCAGAGAGCTGCAGGTAAGAATGCAGAGAAAGGCTACGGACTTGAGGTCGAGGCGGGAGACAGTTAAGAAACAGAACGGAGATGCCGGTTCAGCGCGCACGCTAAAAAACGGCACGCACGTATTTGGCGCGCAATGCGCCAGCCTTCCTTGGGTGTGGCTGGGTGTGGCTCCACTATAAAAGGCCACACCCAAAGTAAACCGGCGCTTTGCCTTCTGCCTTCGCCGCCCTCCAGAGGTGTCTCCTGAACAATCTGGGAATCCGTAGACGTCGGACTACACTTTGGACTTCGAAGATCTTCATCCTTCGCGCGCACCGCCTGCAAAGAAGAAAAGAGACTTTAAAAGCTAAGTTGCAGTTTTCTTTTTTTTTTGTTTGTTTTACTTGGCGCCCGACGCAAGCAAGCTACCAGCAAATTACCGATTTAAAGACTTACCTGGAAAGAATTCAAACCTTTGAAATCTGTAGAGACTTTTAAAGAAAAGAGCAAAGTTACAAGAACTTCTGAAAAAAGGAATTATAGACTTTGAGAATTATCAAAGTGAAAAGTGTAAATGTTATTGTTGTTGGCCAAATTGTTTTCTTGTTTTACTATTGTGCATACTAGGGAGTGAAGGCGAGGAACGGCGTGGTGAGAATACTGAGTAAGTGAAAGTAGATTAAGGGGAAGCGTTGAGTAATGCAAACAATATAGCAAGACAGTAACTCATCCTTCCTCTTTAAATAATTGTTTTACAGAAAACAAATACTGATCAAGCAATCTTCGACATCATCATTGACCTCGCCCAGTCTACCCCCTTCACGACGACAACACGGACGCGACGCCACATCTTACCCAGTCGCAGGTAGGACTCTTCTAAAAGCACAGTGAAAACTTTAGAAACTTGATAGGGATAAATAGACAGTGTTAGAAATCAGTTTTTACAAAGGTTCTCCTTATTGCTTCGCAGGTCGACAATCAAGGAAGCAGGTAGCGTCCACGATCCGGCCTACCTCCCTGATTTCTATCTAATTACCTCAGTGTGGTAAAACAGTCACTAGGTGTTGCCTAGAATTTGGGGAAGTGGGTCCATAACGTCTCTGCGAAATCACCTACAGGCAACCTACAGGTAAGGGTGCTTGTAACCTTGACACATACCACCCCAGCCAGTGGGGATCCTCGCAGAAATATTGACTGTTACGCCCCCCCCCTGTAAGAGTGAGCAGATTGGGATGGGCCAGTGTATGCCAGGCCAGCGTATTGGTGTGTATAAAAAGCACGTAGCCCTGGGTGTGGTCCTCTTCCGGAAAGCCCAACGTCTCTGCCAGGGCGGCGCCTCTCACCCCGCCACGAGGCCGACGCTGTCCTCCTGAGCGGAGTTGCCTGCGATCCTGTGCACCTGCCGTACCCCCGACCCCTGGACCACGAACCCATCAGGCCTGCGCCTGCGCAGCCAGGCCTCACTGATCAACAGTCGAGCAGGTGTGTGTCAAGGAGGGCCCACCACGTGCCTGTGCAAGCTCCAAGCCCGAGGCCTGCGGCCCAGCCAGCCTCTCAGACCCTCTCTCACCCACATTACTCCTTCCTCATTCACATACTACACCGGCGTCCGCTTCGGCCCAGTAGTTCCCATATGTGAAACTGTGTCCTGGGTCCAGAATGGCAGTGATCCCAAATCTGGGTCTGGGGCCACAGCGCCAGACCCCCCCGATCCGTGAGGCATAGTTCCATATGGGCATCTTGCGACACGTGGTGCCACGAACCCTGTTCAACACCAGCTGGCACACATGGTGCCACTAACCCTGTTCAACGCCAGCCAGCTACACGTGGTGCCACGAACCCTGTTCAACGTCAGCCAGCGACACGTGGTGCCATTAACCCTGTTCAACGCCAGCTGGCGACACGTGGTGCTACTAACCCTGTTCAACACCAGCCGGCTACACATGGTGCCACTAACCCTGTTCAACGCCAGCCGGCGACACTTGGTGTCACTAACCCTGTTCAACCCCAGCCGGTTACATGTGGATGAGGGACCAGGACTACCCTGCGGACCAGTAGGTCTCACATCCAGCACCTATTCGCAAATAAGAAATGGCAGAGTCCACACCAGTGGTTCTACGAAGAGGAACATGCGGCTCAGTCCGGACGAAAGCCAGGTCACAGTCACGGAGGGGGCCGAACATGTGGTGCCACTGAACCTGAACTATGCAGGCTGGTGGGGCCACCAACCTATGCCGGTGACACTCAGTGAATGGCCCGTGCTGACTGCTGCCTCCGGCCTACATTATGGACGAGTAGGTCAATGAGTCTTGATTTAGTGATGGCGGAGTTCATATCAGTGTACAGGCATCATCGCAGACTGCATCCCTTCTCAGCACCGGTGCCACTAAGTCTGTTCCCCGACATTCATGGACACTCACTGGTCGTATATTGGTGGCGTCTGAGTCTATGGACTAGGGGCTAGTTTTCATCCTCATGTAGCTGATACCGAATTGGTGGTGAAAACGAGGCTTGCGCTTTCCACCGCACTATTTGCTGCTTCCGGATAAAATCAAACCTTTCACATCATGCCCTGGAGGACACCTTCCACTGTCCCCAGCAACCCTCCACAACATACACTTTGGATATTGAAGAGGACCCGCTCAGGTCGCATGGCTCATCTGACTGCACCGCAAGTAACCATCCTGTGGCTGGGTGCCTGTGTTGTACTAACCCTGTGCTGGTCCAGTCCGGGACCCCTTCTTCTGAGATATTGGATGGCCCTTGAAGCATTTGCCTTGGGGTCATCAATGCCATTTCTCTGTGGCCTTGTGCTGTACACAGCCTCTGGGCCCACCTGCGTCCCATCAGGGCTCACACACATAAGCGAGTCCTGACCAGCCCGTACGTTGCATTACCGCAAGAGTCAAAAGCCACCACCGCAAGGACCACCGCCAACCGCCTTCTGTCAGAGTCAAAACGGTGGTCCTGACACACTTATTAAGATGCTTAGACCTGTCGTGGGTGCCATAATCGGCCTGAAACCCTGCTCAGCACTCCAGGTGCCAGTGACTCAGTGCACCACAGGCCATTGTCCGTTGCTGATTGAGTTTAGTACTGTGGAGCGGTTGCTCAAACAGTGTGGGGACCCTGAGACGTTGATGGGGAAGATGATGCAGGTCTGACACACCCCACTGCATCTGCATCAGGAATATATCAAAGGGACACAATCTGAGATGTACTTGTCACATGAGCGCGCTCATCTCTAGTGTCCCAACCCCAGTGCACTTTAACTCACTGACACTTGTGTTTGCATGTTGGCTGTCCTCTGGACTTTCTCTGGCTCACTCCTTGTTGCGCAGCAGTTGACTCTGTTATGCAAGTGTTTTCTGTTTCTGTTGCACTGGTGTCCAATGCTCAAGTGGTTGCCAGCACCAGACATTCCGTGCGGAATGGCTTACACTCACCCCACACACATCCAGCACAGCCGTCACTCTACATGTGGCCCTGCCAATAAAGGAGCCGGGCGCATGTGCCCGTAGCCAGTTCAACTTGATATATGCATGTGTCCCTGTGGTCTTGCTGTATGCATGAGGGCCCTGGGCCCTACGACATTACATTGTGCTGTGTACATTGGATGCAGACATGTCAACGCAGGCAGCGGGTTGGAAGTTGGACATGTAGCTTTGTTGTCACCCACTCATTTCGTAAGGGGAGTGGCCAGGGCCGCCCTGCGTAAAGCCAACGTGGGTGTGTGACTGCTATTTGAGCACTCCTGGGCGTGGTTCTGTACTGTGAATGTGCATCTACATATGTCTCTTTGGCAGTGTGGGTGTCCTTAGTGGGTGTGGGTTGTCCCTGAAGGGTGATAGACACCTACCTATGTGTTCTAGTTCGCATTCCATGGGTTCGGCCCCCATTCACACCTGTTGGGCCACCTCCTTTTGGCATGCTGACACATGGCATTGTGGTGCCATGTGTGGGTGGGTGAAATGTCGCGAGCCAGCTGTGCCTGCGGGTGCTTCCTGCTGTGTGGTCTATTGCAGGCTCGGTGTTCTCCTCTTAGTAGCTTGGCTGGCGGGTTCTGGTGTGGGGTTGCGGTGTTAGGGCGTCTGTGTCGATGGTGGGGTGGTCCTCTCTGGCATCACAGATGTGTTGTAATCTGTTCTCTGCTGAAGGTGTTGTGTGCCCCTCTGCAATGTGAAGGGGAGATGCATGTTGACATCGTGTTGACATGTATGTTGGCACATTGTGCTGGTTTGCATGCAGACTGTATGGCAATTTACATTGTGAATGTTTGGGAGGTGCTGGGTTCTTCTGCGGAACAGTAAACTTTTGGACTACATGACGGATGTGAGGTTGTATGCGTACATTTCATTTCACAGTTTCCAGCTCTGTCAGATGTAGTAAGCATGTTTCTGTGAATGTGCAGAGCCAGTAGTGTCCTCTGTTCTGCAGTGTCGGCTATGTCCATTGTACCAGGTTGTCGTCAATGTGGGTGTGCTGTTCTTGCTATGTATGTGTGCTGCAGTGTGCCAAGTGGCCAAGTGAATCTGGGATGTGATCCAGGGTAATTGTGGGTGTGCAGTGTGCTACACGTCGCTGTGCATGTGTGCCATTGTGCCCATCTTCCCCCGTCCCCCCAGGCCCTGTTTGTTGCACTCCCTGTTGATGTTGTGTCAGGTCCTCTCGAGCTGTGCCCGTACTCCCTACTCCTTGCACCGTCTCCACATTGATGACTGTGGCCTGGGTTTCCTCCAGATCCTCCTGTGGCAATGGACTGCCACCTTCGGTCGCTGCCTTCCTGTTGGCAGCGGGCTTCTGCCTGGTTTAGGTTGTCACATCATGCTGGCGCCTATTGGCCTCCGCGATTGGCCTCCTCGGCACTCCGACTGCATTGCTTGTTGGTCAGTTGCTGGTAGTGTTCTGTCACCTCCGTGACACTGGTCTTGTTTTCCTGCGGTCTGCACCCTGTCTTCCTCTCCCTCTTCTCCTTGGCCTTCCCCTACCCCGTTGTTCCTTGCTGGTTGTCTGTGGGGGTTGTGGAGTTAGACTTGGCCTCTGCGTTGGGTCAGGGTACATTTAGGTGATATGTGCTTTGGCTTGTTTCAGGTGTGCTGTGGTTTTTATGGTGCATTGACCCGCCAGACGCGTGGGATTTGCAGGCCTGTGGCTGGTTTTCGCTACTTTTTGTACCACGGTTGGGCTCATCGCATGTGTTTTAGCGTTCGTTTATTGCATTTTTAAGGCGTGGCATTGATTTTTGTGCAGACATTTGATGCGTTATCTGGTGTCTTATCCCGCGATAGGCTGCGATGTTGAAATTTGCGTTACCCCACTCTTGCTGTAGTTATCACACGTTCTTGTGAATATACCCCTTAGTGTCTTCAACGTTAACTTCTTCACAATTGGTTCACAAATGTTTTGTAATAACAGATATAGTCATCCTAATTAGTATTATACAACTGTGAAAAACGTGTAGTTATTGAATATGTGCACAATTTTTGTATTTCATTGATTTAGAATCATACAGTATGGCAGCAGTAAACAAAGGTTTACATTGTATCCAGACAAATAATGCAGGTTAACACTAGATAAAGATTTCTATTGTCTACATGTCACATAATTTTGGAAAGTGAGTGATACATTTATTTGTGAACAACGCTGGATAATAACAATAAAGTTCATTATAATTTTGGTAATTTATTAAAAGTATTACCATGGATTTATCACAAATGTGTATTTGCATAAAAACAGTTTGTGACCACAGTTTGCCATCCTTATTCGCAAAATTACTATTCCTGGAAATTTACTACCATGTAGTGCTTTTCTGACAGTGAAAAGTAAGACAAAGAATTCCCCACCATACTTTTTGTAATGGGGAAACAATGAGCATTATTTGATGAGGGGCTTGTCAAATAAGGATAACACGTATAAAGTTGGTGTAATTAATAAATTATATATAGGTAATTTCTGAATTTTGGAAACACACACAATTTAATTCTATGAAAGTGTCTTTCCAATTTGGGAAAGTGACGGGAACACATCAATATTTGATGAGGTTGTAGGGGAAGCGGGTGGTCCACGGGGAAACCTATTTTTCCAGAGGTAAGTAGGAAAATTACTACTTATTCACACGCACATTTCTTGATTACATATTCAGATTCAACATTTGGCAAAAACAGCAGGAGTGAATTTTTCACGGTTGTACTACTCCATCAAAATGGATGCTGTTGTATTTGATCAGCAGAGGATATGGGATTCTTATTGAATAACTCCTTTTAAATCCATAAAAGTCAAAATTCTACTCCAAACATTTGCAAAAACGTATAGGTGGATGGCTCCGCAAGTTCTAAACCAGACTGTCCTATAGAAGGTCCACAGTCGGCCGTATAGTATTGTCTTTGAACTGTCGAAAGGTCATCTTAAATAAGAACAGGGTCGTTCAGAAGAAGTGCATTTTTTAGTCTACTTCTTCAAGAAATCTTGAAATTTTGTTGCCTTGAGAAATAAAGAAAATTTTAATCTTTCCATTTAAACTACAAAATGCTGCCTTTGAGAACAATGTCTGTCTGCTATCATTGTCTTCATCTCAATATCTATTTTGCATTTAAATGAAGGCTCGTTTCAAACTGAAGCATGTGTTCCCAAATGCAAATGTTGTTCAATTTCTACACGTACCAACTTGTTTCTGGCACAGCAGTTGCTTTATCTCATTACACCATTGTCGAGTTAATTATCCCTTTTAATGTGAGAAACGAAAATAGCGGATATTTTCTTGGGATAAAAGCATTGTTTTTGAAGTTGGTATCATTGACACCCCAAACAGTTTTTTTTTCTTCACGGCACTTTCTTCAGATGTTTCCAGTACTTACATTCCCCTTGAAAGGGCGCAGAAGGTAGACAATCTTCTCTTTCTCAGGGAAGGGAAGCCCTCAAAAAACGTGTTGGCCTGGTCGGACCGCCATCCCTTGCTACGCCACTGCCAGTCAAGCGTTTTGGACTTGACAGTCGGTCACCATTTCAGCAGCACTGCCTCTATGTAATGCTGCCATGCAGGGCCGGTCAGCCTTTTATTCCACCGGGCATTTCCCTGGCGGGTCGGAGTCCTTGGAGGCCAGTTTTAAAAACCCAGGGCCTCTCTTGGTGACTCAGTCACTTTCCCCACCTCCTGTGGTTAATTACAGGAGGCTGAAGGAGACTTCAAGAGAAAGAGATGGCAGGAGGGGGAAGGTGGAGAGAAAGTGCACAGGGAGTCAGAAAAGAGAGGAGAGGAGAGAAGAGAAGGAGAGAATGAATGGGTGGAAAGTGTAGAATTGCACAAGGAGATAAAGGGAGCAGGTTCTGTTTGACCATTGTTTGCCAATGTGGCTTAGGTTTCTACATTAATCCAAACCATTGTGTGCCTGTTGTGCTGGAGGATCTGCATGTGACACTGTTTTACGGTACTGTGATGTAGTCTGGTATAGTGTGTATGTGACCGAGTGGAGACATGTCATGGTTCTAGATTGCTGAGGGAGCTGGAATGAACAAAGGCAGGTGAGGCAATTGGGATCGGTGGTCTAGTCCTTGGCTCAGTATCGTGATACTAAGCGCCAGTTCTGGATATCGAGAATAAAAAGGCCTTTACATTCATATCGGATGTCTGTGTGTTTCTCTACTTTACAGGTACATTTACAGTACATATTACACTTGCGGGGAAAAGTTGGAAAACAAAACCTTGCTTAACCACAAACAAAGAGAGTGTGAGGGGCACTCTCACTTGGTGATTGCGAGGCAGGTGTAACCATCAACACATCTCCTTAGATTTGATAATTCGACCTATATCTCTCACATGCCATCAGAGGGTGTTCTAATGGGCTGTGCTCCAAGGACTGCTGACTTGCTCCTGAGCACTATACAGAAATTGGAAAAAAATTCTCACCACACCTCCTGGTGAGTCACCTACAAACTACCACACTTCTTGTACTAACCCTTGGAGCATTCTATGATTTATGGTGCTGTATTTTTCCAGTAGCTAAAGGGTTGACTTCCAAACGCTAATTTGGTGCAGCTGTTTCCTCTGCCACACTCGCTGCCGCAAACTACAACTTCAAAAAGCTGAATCAGCACCAAAGTCTGCAACTTTGCCACTATGAGCCCACTGTTTTATCTAACCATGCCATGTCTATTTCAGTACAAATATCACCTTTGGCACCCATTACGAATGATCAGTTAAATTCCAGTTAGTGCAATAGTTGCTGTTACCCCATAGCTGATTTCTGAGTTTTTGAGGAAGATCTGACTAAATTTACTGGATGAAAAAATAGATGGTAAATATGGGGCATGAAAATTTCGATGCCGTAGGCATCAAAATCTGCATGTTTTGCCCCATTTTTGTTGATAAAACGCGGAATAAGCAATAATTATACAGGCAATAAATTCTGAAAACCCCAAAATTGGATTTTGCCGGGTATGAGAGTTATTGCATCTGACACCAGGCCACTCGGAATGAGTGCATACAGGCCGAATCACAACACATATTGTCTGCAGCTATTCCATGTTCTTCATGATAAGGAATGCATTGCTTGGTGCAAACTATTTTTACAAACATATTAAGAAAACAGGGCTAGCAGCCATCGATGGCGGCTGCAGCTTGAGGAGGCTCCTGAGCGGGTAAGGCTTCCCGTAAACATCCGACATATTTATCCGGCTCCTACCAGTGCCAGACGGGGCGGAGGAGAACCGGGATCCATGCAGCACCCAGCGGTGTGGGTTTGAGGCTGATTCGGCACGTCTGCGACCCCTGAGCCGCCACTGAAGCCCAAGCACCGGTGAGGCCTGTCATCTCCCAGTAAGCACCGGAGCCACAGTGCCCCTGAGGCCGACCGGAAGCTGACTCCCGGCGGTCACATCTGGCCGGAAGTGCCGGCTGGCCATAGAAGTCGAGCTACTCCGTCCTTCTTCTCCCCAGACACCTGGTGACGCGAGCGGAGCTCCGAGACCCCCGACAGCGATAACGGGGGGCCGTGGACACCACCTACAGCCTCCACGAACACCGAGCACCACGAAGGAGGTACCGCCATCTTAGGCGCTGGACGCACGTCGCATCCCATCAGTGGCGGCCCCCCCCCCCCTGCTTGGCGGAGGTCGGTCCTGGCCCCGGATGTCTGGAGGGGGCTCCGCGACCCCTTGACTTCACCCTGGGAGAGGTGGGCACCGGGGGTGTGACTTTCCTTCCCCCCCCCTACTTGCCTGGCGGACGCGTACGAGCGGATACTGCCTTGCACACACCTGGAGGGGGGCCACGCATTAACGGCGGCGGGGCCACACCTACAAGCCTGGCTTGACCCACATCTTGCTGACCAGGGGCACGGGGCATCACACGGATTGGCCGGGAGGGGGAAGCCACTACACCTGATGCCATTCGGAGGCACGGCGCCCCACATCCCCTGCTGTGACGGCTGAGGTCCAGAACTACCGACGAGTGCACGGGCAGAGTACCCGTTAACCCTCACGACGGACCTTACATTTCGGAGGGTGTCCGACATGTCACAGAGAGGCCCCAGACAAACTGCCGCCCAGGCCAGGTTGGATAAATTTGCGTATGACAAGCACTCCCCACCCCAAGACCAGCGCAAAACGGGGGGGAAGACGATGGAGTCGGAGGGCACCAAGAAGGCCACTATTGAGGATGTCCTGGCGGCGTTGGCGCAGGTACAGGCGACGGTGGGTGCTACTGCTACTGAGGTCACGCTAATCCGGGCGGACCTCCACAAGATGTCGGAAAAGGTCAAGCAGATGGAGGTAGTCACCAAATCCCTGGTCGAGGATGTATCGGAACTGCAGACGGCGATGGAACGACTGCAGACGGATAACAAACTGCTTCGTGACAAGTTGGATGACCAGGAAGGGCGCTCCAGACGCAACAACGTCCGAATTTTGGGAGTGCCGGAATCGGAAAACACGGGTGCCATGGATCTCTATGTGGAGGAGTTGGTTAGGACCAAGCTCCAGCCTAAGGGACTATCAAACTTTTTCTCGGTGGAACGGGCCCACAGGGTGCCGGGGGGGAAGCCTAAGACTGGAGGGCCACCTCGGCCAATACTAGCAAGACTGTTCAATTTTCGAGACCGCGACACCATCCTGCAGGCCGCACGAGTGGCACCGGCCATCCAGATCCAGAACTCGAGGATAGCGTTCTTCCCTGACTACACGGCGGAGGTCGCCAGGAGGAGGAGGACATTCCTAGAGGTCAAGAAAACATTACAGGAAAAAGAACTACAGTACTCGATGCAGTTTCCGGCCCGGTTGCGGGTGGTAGCAGACAAGAAGGTGTGGTTCTTTGACACCCCGGACGCTGCCCGGGACTGGTTGGAGGGATGGCACACTGTGGACCGTCAGCGCAAATCATCCAGGCACCAGAACGACCGCGGAGGACACCACGGGACTGGCTCGCAGTCGTCCGGCCGGAGTGGGGCAGAGGGATCACACTCGCATGGACTTGCAGGGAATGGCGAAGAGGAATGACTCCCACTCGGACGAGGGCCTCACTAACAACTGCTGATCGTCGTCACATCACCTGGTAGCTGTTTTTTGGACTCTGGCGACACTGCCCCAGAAGCACGCAGGGATGCCGCCTGCTCAGGGAGATACTCTCCCCCTTACACGCAAGTACTCTGGTTGTGGGATGGGTAAAGCGCTCTGCTCAGTTGGGGAGGCGGGCAGTTGGAAGTCCGTTAGGCAGGGATGCAGGGAGGGGGCAGTTGGGAGGGGGGGGTTTTGTTACTGTTAGGAACATACATGCACGGTCAAGGAAGCTAACTAGGTTTCCATATGTGTTTAAACGAGACGAGAGTAATGAACAGGGAGATGCAACTCCCAGCAGAGCCTTTGGGGGTGGGTCAACCCCGGGTGGGGAGGGGGGTGTCCCTCGTGGGATCCTCCTGTTTCCTGGTGGGCGGAGGCACGCCCGGTACCCGGGTCACGTTTCTCCTGCACTACACTGCCGGCCCCTGAATACCCAATGGCAGATACGTCCAGTCCTGTGAGGGGAGTGGGGGATGCTGAAACGCAATGCCCGGCCTTGCGTGTCATGTCCTGGAACGTGAGAGGGCTGGGGGACAAGGTTAAACGGGGTTTGGTCCTTACCGCGATCAGGAGACAGAAACCCATGATAATACTACTGCAGGAGACACATTTAACAGGGGGGGCGGTCAAAGCCCTAGATAGACGAGGGTACAAGATGGTAGTTCACTCGGACTTTACGTCCGGATCCAGAGGCACCGGCATCCTGATGCAGAAGAATACACGGTTTATCCCCATGCTCACGAAAACTGACGATCAAGGGTGCTTCGCGGCCCTGCAGGGTCAGTGGGAGGGAAAGCTCATCACCCTGGTTTCAGTATACATTCCCCCAGCGTTGCACTCAGTACACCTCCCCAAATTGGGTGAGTTTATTCTGGCCCTCCCGGAGGGTGAGATTGTCCTTGGAGGGGATTTCAACGCAGTCCTTGACACACAACTCAATAGATTCCCCACACAGGTCCCCGCGGGGGGGATCCCCCGCCTCCAACGATTCTTAACTGCCATGGGCCTGGTTGATGTTTGGAGACACCTCTACCCTAACACTAACCGATACACCTTCCACTCCTCAGTACATGGGAGTCTGTCGAGAATCAACCTTTTCTTAACTCTGGGGGACGGTCTCCGACTCGCGGAGGAAATGACGATTCATCCTCGAGGGATCTCGGATCACTCTCCTCTTACACTCACACTTTCCTCACAGACGAGATCACGTAAACGACTGTTCCCCATACAGGCCGCTTATCTCAAGGTTCCCCAGGTCCGCAAGGTGCTCAAAAAGGTGACATCGCAGTATTTTACTGAAAACATACACTCGGTGCACTCCTCCGAGGTACTGTGGGAGGCTTATAAGACAGTTCTGAGGGGGGAAGCCATAAACACAATCACAGGGTACAGGCGGGAGCGCTCCCGAGAATTGGACAGTATAGACCTGACCTTGCAGGACCTAGCAGAGAAACACGAACAATCCCCCACACCCTCCACCCTACACGCACTGACATTACACCAGCAGATCTATAACGACCATCTCCGTATGCATGTCAAGGGTCAACTGCAAGACACCCAGAATAGAGTCTACGAGGTGGGTGATAAGGCCGGGAAACTGCTGGCATGGCTCGATAAGCGAGAAGGGAATTCTAGGGGGGTTACGCGTCTGAGGGACGCAGATGGCACACTGCACACCAATCCAGAGCGAATTGTGGACCTCCTTGCAGACTACTTTGAACAGGTTTACACCCCTGTCCGGGTGGTCACCTCGGAAATGGCCAGAGACGCACTAGCGCCGATCGCAGTCCAAGCACTGTCCCCGGAAGCATCAGGAGAACTGGAGGCGGATATCACCGCTGAGGAAATACACTTAGCTATTCAGGCCCTGAACCCGGGTAAGGCCGTGGGGCCCAACGGGATACCGGTAGAGTGGTATCAGGCAATGCCGGAGGCCCTTAGTTTACATCTGCTGGGCATGTTCAGGGAATGTCAGGAGAAGGGTGCGCTCCCGCCTGATCAACGGATAGCAACTATAGTGACCATCCCCAAACCGGGCAAACCACCTGAGGAATGTTCCTCTTATCGCCCTATCTCACTGCTCAACGTGGAAGTGATGGTACTAGCCAAACTCCTGGCGACGCGACTTTTGCCCCACCTATCTTCTCTGATACACCCGGACCAATCCGGGTTTATGCCACACAGGAACACGGCGTTGAACCTGCAACGCCTACATGGCGTGCTGGCTAAGGCTGACTCGATAACGTCCCAGGCAGTAATTTTGGCACTCGACGCCAGGATGGCCTTTGACCTGGTGGAATGGGCGTACCTGTTTGAGACGCTGTCGCGCCTAGGGTTTGGGCCCCGCTTCATTGCATGGGTCAGATTGCTTTATACAGACCCGGAGGCTAGAGTGATGGCTAATGGCCATGTCTCTCGGAAGTTTTCCCTGGGGAGGGGTACAAGACAAGGTTGTCCCCTCTCCCCCTTGTTGTTTGCGATCTCACTGGAGCCCCTTGCCACGCTCATCAGAACCTCGCCCCTACTTAAAGGCATCTGCTGGAGGGAGGGGTGGGAGGACCGGCTGTCCCTCTACGCGGACGACATGCTGGTCTACTTGTCTAATCCCACTGACGGAATTCCGGCCTTGTTACAACTTTGTGATGCCCATGGCAGGATCTCGGGGTATACGCTGAACTGGAATAAGTCGGAACTGTTTGTCCTGAGGGGACAGCCTCCAGCCCTTGACCCGAGCTGCCCTCTACGGGTGGCAGGTTCATCGTTCAAATACTTAGGCATCCATGTCACCAGGGACCCTTCAGAATTCGTTGAAAAAAATTTGAAACCCCACGTGGATAGACTCAGACGAGATGTTAAGTTCTGGTCGGACCTTCCTCTGACACTCTTGGGACGGGCCGCACTTTACAAAATGATGGCTCTGCCCAGGTTTTTATATGTCCTCGAGAACACGCCTTACCCGATAGCCCCCAAATTCTTTCAGACGGTGGCGGCACTGGTTTCCAGCCTCCTGTGGGGGACCCACCCTGCCCGTATCGCCCAATCTAAATTACACAGAGGCTGGTTTGATGGGGGTATCGCCCTACCCAACTTAAAATTATACTACTGGGCAGCGCACCTTAAACCCATCAACCACTGGCTACATGCTTCGCAGGGTGAGCCGGCGTTCCGGACAGACAGGGGGCAACTGGGCTTGGATAACATGCTGGCTCCGTTATACGACCACCGCAAACTTCGCTCCTTAGTGGGTCCCACTAAATTAACGGTTGCAATCTGGCACGCAGCGACAGCTGCACTTGGATGGAAGGGAGTGATCACCAGACTAACCCCGCTGTGGGACTCCCGAGGCCTCGGTCACTTGAGAAACAGTAAGGGGTTTTCACATTGGGACACGATAGGGATCTCCACAGTGGGAGATCTTTGGGAGTCGGGCGGGGTGCTGCCCTTCAGTAGATTGAGGGAATTGTACGACCTCAGTGAGAGGGAGCTCTACAGGTACATCCAGATAAGACACGCACTACTGGCGGTACTGCCTGCAGACACCGTACTGCCGGAATCCGCCCCACTAGAGGACCGTCTTCTTACTGAATTCATGGTGGAGCGCGCAACGTCCCTTGTTTACCGCAAACTACTTAATAATTCACCGGACCCGACACTAAAATTAAAGGCGAAGTGGGAGGGGGACATTGGTGAGATGGACGAGCATGAATGGAGTGAGGCGCTGGCATCGCCTAAGGAGGTCGGAATCTCATCGAGATTAAGATTAGTGCAATTGAAGATAGTACATAGAGTATAGTACACTAGAACAATGCTACATCATATTCACAGGATAGAACACCCTTACTGCCTTCGTGGGTGCGGGGAGGAGGGCTCATTCTTCCACACCATATGGGATTGCCCTCGAATTCAAGAATATTGGAGACAGATACTACGGACAATCTCGCAAACACTAGAATTGACACTACTACCCGACCCGAGGAGGTGCCTCCTCAATATATGGGAACCTACAGACCTCACACGACACAATAAACTCTGGGTCACGGTGGGACTGGCAGTAGCGAAGAGAGATGTCGCGCAACGCTGGGGGGTTCCAGAAACACCGTCCAAATCACAATGGTGTCTGAACATGGACAAGACAATGGTGACAGAAAGGGCAGTCTACTCTAGCCGCGCCTGCCCGGGGAAATGGAATAAAATCTGGTCCAGGTGGAATACGTATAGAGGGGAGATCTGTGACCCTTTGCCAGAGGATGACCCTGAGGACTCGGATGGAGAGGGGGAGGAGGATTAGATTGATAAGCGGTGTGTGAGATTGAGAGGCACGGATTTAGATGGGGAGACAACTGTACCAGCACCCCACAGAGAACTAGGGCCAGGAGGACATGGACGTATGCATTACTGGCCCGCAGGATTAGCTGAAGGCTTCCCTACTGCGGGATAGGTTGCCACCTTAGAAGGATCTGTTATGGGAAACCACAGGGAGATACTTCCACATGATCAATGTTGCACTAAACCTGACCACACTCTTGTTCCTACAGGTTATTTGTTTGTTTGTTTGTTTGGTTAAAAAACTGGGAAATCAACGCCCATCACTTTCTGGCTTACCGCTCGAAATGCCAAGACCTGTGACTGTAACGGTTGTCAAACTACTGATTTTGTTGGCTGTTTCTCTGTAAAATGTATAACATAACTCTACCACCATGACTGAATGTTAGCGGCCGGCCCAACGGGTTGTAGGCATTCTGCAGTGTAATTGTAAGATGCAATAAAAGTTTTTGATCCCAAAAAAAAAAAAAAAAAGAAAACAGAATTTGGGAGATGCTAAGGTGTGATAAAAATATTTATGCATGTTTATTGTGTTGAATTTTTTGGGGTGGTTCTGTATTGTGCTGTGTTTTTGAGAGTGACCAAAGTAAAGGAACAAATGATGGACGGAATGCTGAACAATGCAAACATTCACCTCCAGTCACAAAGATCTGCGTTTAACCCATCATTCTTTTGCTCACCACGCCACCCCAGTTTAGACCCAGCCATATTCAAATCAGTCTTGACCCTGTGCCTCATGGGAACAGTCCAGACTGAACTGCCAAGACATGGCCTCCCTGGACCGAAAACAAGCATCTTGGGACTGGTTTCAGGACATCACCCTTCATCAGCCAGGCCAGCTTGAATCCAGTGGTGCAGTGAGCATGGGACCCACATCTGGGCATACCCTTCCCCATTAGGGAGACAAAAGCAAAAGGAACAAATTATGGACAGAATGCTGAACAATGCAAATATTCACCCCCAGTCACAAAGGTCTGGGTTTAATCCATCGTTCTTTTGCTCACTACACCACCCCAGTTTAGACCCAGCCATATGCAAATCAGTCTTGACCCTGTGCCTCATGGGAACAGTCCAGCCCAAACTGCCAAGCCAGGTCCTCCTTGGCCCAAAAACAAGCATCTTGGGCCCGGTTTTGGGGCATCAGCCTTCATCAGCCAGGCTAGATTAAATCCAGTGGCGCAGTGAACACGGGACCCACGTCTGGGCATACCCTTCCCACTTAGGGTGACAAAAGCAAAAGAAACAAATGATGGACGGAATGCTGAACAATGTAAATATTCACCCCCAGTGCTCACCATGCCACAGGAGTCAAGCCATCCTGGCTGATGAGGGGTGAAATCCCGAAACCGGTCCTAGGATGCTTGTTTCCATTCCCGGGAGGTCCTGGCCTGGCAGTTTGGGCTAGAATGTTTCCATTGGGCACAGGGTCAAGACTGATTTGCATATGGCTGGGTTCAAACTGGAATGGCATGGTGAGCTAAACAATGATGGATTTAGGCCCAGATCTCTGTACTGGGGTGAATGTATGACATTGTTCCACATTCTGTCCATCAATTGCTCTTTTTGTGTTTTGTTGTGCGGCATTCTTGCACTTTGTTATTGTTGTGATGCACTCTGGCTGTTGTGTTACATTCTGTTTTGACTGTTTTTGTGTGGTGTTTTGATTTGTGTTAGGTTATGTTGTGGTGCTCTGTACTCTCTCTAGTGATGTCAACAAATGTTGGCACATTTTCAGGCAAAAGCAACACATTCCTTTACATTCCAATGTGAAGCAACACTTTACCACCCTCTAAGGTGTTAAAATGCCACTGCTTCAGTTCTTCAACAATTCTGTAAACATATTTGAGTCCAAAGCTGTTGTAGAGACCCATCCTAAGCTAGCACTTTCAGTGCTAACTTTATTTAATAGGGTTGTATGCCTCAAATGTCACAGCTGTCTGAAAGTGACATAGGGCCCTATCAAATAAAATTAGCACTAAAAGTGCTAATTTAGGATCGGTCTCTACAACATTTTGGAAGACTCTAGCTCATAATAAGCTTTTTTGATGTTGCCTTAATCATTATTTACCTACAAATATTAAACCATATAGGTGATTCATCCCTCTCAAAAATGTAAATCATAGTCAATCTGCCAATCCTTTCCTGAATCTAGAGAAGACTGAAAGAACATGAGGTACTTATTGAGGGGGATGGAATCCCCACTCAGGCAGCAACCACAAGCCTTGTCAGGTTGAACCACAAAAAATCTCGAATTTAACCTGTGCTTAACCCTCTAGTAGCATGGCACAAAGGCAATTAGGCTTAACTTAGAGGCAATGTGTAAAGTATGTATGCAGAACACAAACAGAAATAAAGTGAAAACACAAAACAAGAAAAATCTCAAACCAATTTAGAAAAATAGAGAACATTGTAATACATAAAATGACACCACAATAAAATAGATACAATTAATAGAACTGGAGTTACAAATTCTTAAATTTTTAGTGCAGTCCAGCACCTAAAATAGCAGTACAACTACCGCTGGTATCTAGTCATGTGAGACAGGTTCATAGTCAAAAGTTGACGCCGACAACAATGGAGCATGAGTCAGATACAAGGGATTGATTGGACCTTGTCTCAGCTTATCCTCAAACTTGGAAAAATTCCTGAGGAAATGTCCTGAAGAAAGTAGAGTGACATGGGGCAAGGCTCTGCCCTAGAAGGAGTCATCAACACCAATGAGCCACTGGATGATGTCTCAGTGAAACCATCGATGATGGCGGGAATATGCTCTGGCCAGGAAAAGCTGGATTTCCAAGCTGCGGAGGTCTTCTTGTAAATATGGCAAAGGGTTTCTCGCCACAGAAACGTCATAAAAAGGGACATTCCTGTGGTGATAGGGGCTTGTAAATATGCCTCTTCGTATCTTAATATTATGCTGGGTGTGGACCAAGTAAGGAATAGTGCATAACGGTAGCAAGGAGAGAAAGATACCTTAAGTAGCTGGACCAGTCTTTGGCTAGACCCTGCACTCCAGCTCAGTGTTGCAACACAGGTGAATGGTTCACAAAAATATATACCCAGGCCTAGCTTCCACCTTGTTATTTTGGCCTCAGCGCTGTATGGAAGTAAACATTAGCATGTAAAAGTGCCTCTGGTCTCTTACTGTTAGTCTCAAAGCAGCAGTGTACAACCATTTCCCATTGTCCCGCAGTAGGTGATATGCAAGAGCTACAAATGAGAATTGCAGGGCTTGGAGGGGAGAGCTGCACCGGCAAGGTGCAGTGAAAGAGGAGACGTAGTAACAAAGGAGTATTGCAGATAAAATTGAAGAAGAAAAGTACAGTGGTAAGGCAGATGTGCAGGCATTACAACATTTCAGGAAAGAGGTTTAGTGATCAGGTGTAATCAATGTGCAGAGTGGAAAGTTCATGCTGATACAAAGCATTTGAATACTTAGCGTGCCACAAAGACAGCCAAGTCTGGAACAGGACTTCATGGGGCACGAAAATCAGAATATGGTCATTGGGAATCGAAGGAAACTTCATTTCTGTGTGTATTAACCTTGTGATTTATCGCTCAGCCAGACTTTCCTTTTAGCTTTTTGATCTTCCCTCTAACTTCCCACATGGCAATACTGTCCCCCTTCCCACTACTTATCACCTTCACCCCTGATTCTTTACCTGCACTTACCTTCCGTTTCTTCTACCCCGCACCTACGCCATGTACCTGTCCCTTTTCTTGCTCAGCTTACATCCCTTTTCTATACATGTTATGTTATGATACGTTATGTATTTTATAGAGCGCACAGCTGCCCCAGCAAAGGGGCATCCCGGCGCCAATAACCGTCAGATGGAGAAGACCAGTGGAAAAGGCACAGGAGCCTACAGTGAAGGGAAAAGATGAGTCTTAGTTGCCTTACAGAATGCCAAGTAATTGATAAGGCTGCAGATGGACAGTGGGAGAGAGTTCCAAAGTTTGTCTGCCAGTGTGCAGAAGGCACAGCCCCCCAGCCTGAGCTCTCTTTACCCTAGGAACCACTGCCAAATGTTGGCCCGTAGAACGAAGTTGGTGGGGGGAATGTTGAGCGAGAGCAGGGTGGACAGCATGGCCGGGGAAGAGGAATTCAGGATCTTAAAAGTGATGCTAAGGGACTTAAATTCCACACGTCTGGCCACAGGCAACCAATGTAGTCGGAAGATGGTAGCAGAAGTAGAGCAAGTCCTCGGGAGGCCAAGGAGAGTTCTGCCCGCCACATTCTGAACCCTCTGTAATCTTAAGATCTCTGACTTGTTGGTCCCCAAGTAGAGCGAGTTGGCGTAATCCAATCTCGACAGGATGGCAGCCTGGATGATGACCTGCCAAGTGGACGGGCCAAAGTAACCTAACAATGGTTTAAACCCTGCAGAATAATTATACAGGCCCCCACCACTTTCTTGGTTTGGCCTGAAAGCTGAGAGTGGAGTCCACCCAAACACCCAGATTCTTTGCCATCTGTTTGGGGGTCGGGACACTGCCCAAGGTTGTGGGCCACCAATGCTCACTCCACAGCTCACCATCCCGCCCAACCAACAGGATTTCAGTCTTGCTAGCGTTAAGCTGCAGACAGTTGGCAGACATCCACTCAGAGCTGGCCATAAGATTGCTCCGAAACATGAAGGCATCCTGTGCTGAGTTGCCAGAAAGTACCACTACCAACTCAGTTTCGTCTGCATACAATACCAGTGTCAGGCCTCTGCTCCTAGCCACCGCTGCCAGAGGTTGAACATACAGATTGAACAGCCCAGGGCTCAATGCTGAGCCCAGTGGCACCCCTTGTTGAATGGTATGGATCCAAGAACAAAAAGGGGGAGCCGACACCTGAAAGGTCCTCTCAGAGAGGAAGGAGGCGAACCAGTTGAGGACTGAACCCAAAATCCCAGCCTCCTCCAGCTGTTGAAGCAAAATCTGGTGGGAGACCGTATCAAAGGTGGCATTGAGGTCTAATAAGATCAGGGCCGACAACCCTCATCTAGTGTGGCCCTCAGCTCCCTGCAACCTCTCAACTTCACCATTGTCCTGCAACACACACTCCATCTCCCACATCTTTTTTACACTACACTCTCTGGCACCTCATCCTTGCAACTATCATTTGAACTTCTCTGGAGTCTCCAATCGCCAGTACAACTCTCTGCCCTTCCCACACCTCTCACCATTCTTGACCCTCTCTTTTCTCCAAATGTATCTTCCTTTAACATCTCCAATTGATCTTGCTCCTTTCCCGATATCCTTAGCTATTCCAAACACATATGCACACATATTCATTTATCCACTTTGAATTGCAGCTTTTAAGTCACACATCCCATGAAATGCTCCACTGATCTATGTGGATATATCTCAGCAAAAGCAGGAACCAGTTCTAGCATTTAAAACAACAGCCATTTGGATTTTGTGGCAGGTTTCTCTATTCCCATTTATAATGTATATGCTTACA
The DNA here is from genome assembly GCF_964261635.1 of Lissotriton helveticus. Lineage (NCBI taxonomy): Eukaryota > Metazoa > Chordata > Amphibia > Caudata > Salamandridae > Lissotriton > Lissotriton helveticus. The sequence continues at coordinate 264,029,681 of NC_136071.1, forward strand.
GTTACCACCATGCACAGCAATGAAAGCTAACAAAACCACTTGCTTATCCTTTCCCATATAATATGGAGCTGGGACCTACAAACAGCTAACAGTGGACTTCAAATTTGACTTGCGCCAGCCATTACTAGTGCAATAAAGATGTCCACACACAGCTTATTTCTTTTATGTATTTGAAGTATTTATTTAGCATAAACCTAGCCACGTGGGAGCAATGTATGGAAAACCAAATAAAAGGAAAATTAACAAATAATGCAGGTTAACGCGGGAGAAACATGGTGAGAATGTGATAAGAAAGGAGCAGACATTGTTCATGATAAAGGATTTATAGAAACTTTCTGGAGAGGTGAGTTTTCACGTTCTTTCTGTATTGAAGAACTTTGTGGTTGGTCTACAAGTCTTCAGGCACTATCTTCCAGAGTCTAAGGGTCAAGCATGAAAAGGCCTGGTTCAGGTTCTTGGATTGTTTTACTTTCAGAACTTTCAGAAAAATATGAGTTTCGCTCCCAGTTCTTATTTTTATTCTTGAGGCCTTGAGGTTGTTATTCCGGTAGGTCATCAGATCTGGGTGTATGACGTAATGGCTGATGCAAGCAATTTTAAAGTGAATTCTAGCATCTAATGGTAACTAATGGAGGTCTTTCAGGATGAAGAATTATTCTCTTTTCTAATGTACAGCAGACTCTGTTGAGAAGGTGAGTGCTACGAATTGCACACACTGCCCTGCCAATTCAACTGATCCTATACCTGCAGCCCATCTACTAGTCTAGAACTGGGTCCACACACCGCTAATGCAATTTGATTCAGTGGAAGTGGACCTGAACTCACCTAAATCCTCATTTGCAGCACCTCAGATATTCCAGTATTTTGTCAGTGCACATCAGTCTTTGACTGCAGAACCTCCTTTTTTCAGATTTGAGATCTATCTGTACCTCTGTTAATGCACATACGCCCTGGTCTGAAAAACCCTTGCTATTCTAGAACAAGACGTATGCAGAACTGTGCTAATGGGTCCCTAGGGTGTCAGATATCCTTGCTTTGCCAACACTGCGTAGAACACTCAACTTTATTATTACACCTCAATTGTCAGCTGAAATTTGAAGTTGGCATTTAATGCTTGCCTGCACTGGCACAACAGCAGGACATTTATAGTGAATAATGGGGCTAAACACAGTGTAAATAATATGACAGAAAGTCATGCATGCAGGGCCAGACTGGCTGTAGCGGGCTACAGGCGTTTCCCCAGTGGGACGCCAGGACGGCGGACAATTTTTGGCCCCTGGGGGATGTTTTGGTTTACCGAGCTGTTTTTGTAGCATAGCTGCAACCTTGGCCCCTGAAACAAAATCAGCCGAAACCATGGCAAACAGCTCCACTGCACCCCCAACCTTCCCGGGGGGCCAGCCGAGCACTTTGCCAGGGCTAGTTTTGGTTCCCAGCCCGGCCCTGCATGCCTGGTGCTTGTGACCCAGTCGATCTGTGTCCATCAACTACTAAGCCTGTAATCTTGGGAGGATGAGGAGAGTTCCAGTCCTGCATACAGACGCCTCTGAAATCATATGGTGAAAATTAAGGTATACTGTTCCACGCTGACTAGACAGACTCACACTTGGGGTCCGTGGAGAGTCACTGGGAGCATATGCTCCTAGGAGCAAGGGCCCTCACCTACCCGAAGGTGGCATGCCTCATCTTTGGGTCTATAGTTGATTTTTACCTCACTGTCTCCAATCTTCTCAACCACTGTCTGGAACTCGCTTTCTTTCCATTCCCTCATTGCTGCTTAAGAGATCTCTGGTAAAGTGCCCTCTTGAAAGGCCCATTGAGTATTGCAGCTACAGCCCAATAAGGAGCAAGCCCAGTGATGAAGCATGTCACCTTTGGGTGGGTGAGTTCATTTGCTCCAATGAGCACACACTCCCAGTGACTATAAACAGACTCCAAGTGTGAATCTCCCCAGTCAGTGCGGAACAGTATACCCTAATTTTCACTATATGTACTACTAAGGCCCTAAATATGTTTGGCCTGTTAATGCTCCTGGAAACATCAGCCACCTAGAGTTATTGATTCAAGGGTACTGCTAACTTGGATTGTAAGTACTCTCAGAGATGAGAAATTGTCAGTGGAAATGGAACTTCCACATCAGATTCCCCTAGTACTTTCCCATTTCTGTGCGGATTTGTATATAGAAATTTCAACTGCTTTCATCAGTCACAATGTCTGTGTGAAATTGAACAGATCTGTGTTGTTCCTATGGATCTGATAATCATAATGGGGCCAGTAGCTAGCATTGCAGACCTCACTTGTATTAATAGTCCACTCTTACTGAGGGCCTAAACGGACCAGTAGCTGGAGTTATAGGCCTCTTTTGAAATAATTTGTCACTTTTACTGATGTCGTAAGTGGGAGGAAGGTGACGAATCTGATCTTAGAGAATTGTATTTTGTGTGTACAGGAGAGTTCCCTTTGCCTTGGCTAAGGCCATGTTCAGTGAGTACAGGTCGAGCGGGAATAAACATAAAGCTTGAGAGTAAAGCACACGCTATTAGCCTGATTCACAAAAACAAGTCCCTGGTATCCATCAGGACTGCCCCAGAGCTGCTCCACTGTAGGTAAGAGTTGAAGGTGCACCCCTGTAAAGAACACTGCATCACAGTGCATTAACTGTCCAAAAAACAGCTACCTCTCCTATCACTTGCTGTCTTTATGCTTATATTTGACCCTGTATATCACTTTGCCGCCTTTTGGCGAGGTTTGTAATATAGACATTTAACACACATACATACAACCTATGAACTTTTGACTTTGGATTATACTTAAACATTGCCAGTAGTTTGGCTGCAAAGCAGCATGAGTCATAGGCCTTTAGCGTACTACTAGGTATATCAAGTGTGCTATTTTCCCAATGTCTAGTTGTAAGCAGTGTACAACTCTTCAATGGGAAATGTAGTCTACTGTGCAAGTGCACATTTGTTTCTTTTTGTCTCCTTTGTCCCCTTCCCCTGCACCCCTACAAGATTTGAGCTGTTGCAATCCCATTCCACTCTTATTGTGAAGTTACCATATGTCCATTTCTGGAGTTAATCTGAAACTGTTTCCAGGGAGGGAAAGAGTGAGAAAGTTTGGGAATGCTAATAGACTCACAGGTCTGTGGGCATTGACAAACTCTCACGGCAAACCACACTGTGATCTGCACACTCCACCACCCTCTGCCAAAGACATAGTAATTAGAATATTTGAAGTAATGGAGATTCATGCCTGACACTGCCACATATGGTGGGGCTACACTCAATTCTGGGTTGAAAGGTAACTGTACTTTTTAGGGGCTCTGAATGCATTCCAATGCTGACTGTTCCACTGTCATGAGGTTGACTTGGGCCCATACAAATACATGACTGGAACCCACGAGAGTTCCTAGATTTGATGACATCTAACCTTAACCATGGTAGAGGCTGAAGCTGCCAGAAGTGAGGGATCGGCCATCAACAAAGACATAGTAATTGACATACTTGAAGTAATGGACAGAGTGATGCCTGGCACTACCAAACATGATCAGACTCCAAGACACCACCTGCTACCAACTAAATGCACTGGCTCTTCTTTGTCAACCCATGTGGTTGAAGCTGGACTTCGGGGGAATTATGGAGCAAAGATTAGTGCCAAGTCAGTGGCAGAGGCTGGTATATGGCCATCACAGGGCATCGGAGGTGCCAAATGCCTTGACTCAATAGTTTCAACAGAACTAATCGTGCAGGTAATCCATTCCTCATGCACAGCTTCAGAGACAAAGATTGGCAAAGGCATTTAATGCTCCCCCTCAAGAACTGAGGAATACAGTGGTGAGTTACTGAGGTACAGGGTAACATATCCAAAAATAGAAGATGTGAATAAAGACATCCAGTGTATCACTTCACATCTGATAGCATAGTCAAGAACCTTGGTGTATTTCATTGATGATGCAGAGGGGCCAGCCTGACGACACAACCTGGCGTTTGTGGTTCACACAGAAGGAGAAGATAGTAATCATCCAAAGTTTCCTAAAACTTTGGCTCATACACATTATCCCAAATGGATCTGATGCTTTGTAGTGGAGCAGGCCCATCGTGCATTGATGAAAAGGATGCCCCCAGGTACCCTGGCAAAACCCCATATTAAAATAATAATAAACTATAAAAGCCGGAACAAAATTGTGAAGGCTGGGAGAGAAATTGAGGGGGTTTTCTTCAATTCAAATAACATTTTGAGCTTCCAAGACTTCAGCAAGCAAGTGCAGACACAGTGCAAATTCTTTGATAACACCAAACAGAAACTCAGAAAGATGGTTCAAATATATGCTCTTTTAACTGGCAAAGAGTCATAGATAGAGTGCAAAAAAGGAAAGACCTGATCAAAAAGCCAGTTAAAGACCAAAACATTAGGCAATGGCAATACTGAAAGAGTGGAAGCAAAAGAGCAAAAACATAGATCCAGGAAATATCTTGAAAGTGGATCGAACTCATTGAGGCCCAGCATCAGTCTTGCAGGGACTCACAAGATTGTCTGAGAGACTCTGAAACACTACCACTGGAAATATTTGTATCCCCGATATTGAAGAGTGGATAGTGCATTGAGACTGGAGCCATGGCCACTGAGCTCAGAAGACACACTTCCCACAGAGGTCTAGTCAGCGCACCTTTACTTGCAGGGTTATCCAGGTAATGCACTGAGGGAACACATACTACTGATCTTGTAAGTTAGTGGGGAAGATGACCAATAGGAGACAAGAGTAGAAAAGTATTCTTGAAGACAGTAATAACATTCGGGCGCATTGAGGTGCAGGCTATTAATGGAAGCATCAGCTGAAATGTGAGGGTAAAGTGCATATGCAGGCACTAAGTACAGGGTCCCATCACCCATTTAACCAATAAATTACAATTCTAGGCCTTTTGTTGAGGGCCCAGTATAGAGACAGGTGTCTCATAGCTGTGTGGTGGCCCTTCCACCCATGATTATATGACAGATACTTCACTTTAGGAAGTGTCTGGTGGAGAGTGTGGCATAAATTGGGTATATATTTGGGTGGTGGAAATTGAGCTACTGTAACATGTTAGGCACAGTGGTTGATATACTGTAGGGACAGAAATACTCTTGCAGCACCTGTGGCAATATAGTAGATGCACACCTTTAAGAGAGAAAAAAGGAGTTCAAGATCCTGATTTGTAATGTGAGTGGTCTCTTGAACAAATCAAAAAAGATGATGCTAATGCGTGACAGCGCAGACATCCCCATGCATCAGAAAGCGCTCCTGATGGGTAATAATTGTGACTTTCTGGGCAGTTATAGGTTCAAATCAGTGCACATTCAGTGTTCACTAGCGGTATCTAAGGGGCAACCAGCCTCTGTATTCAACAACTCACCTTCTAGGTAGCAAGAGCTTGGCATGATCTTCAAGGTAGTTATTATTATTTATTTTCAAACACATTTTATTGATTTTACATACCACAAGAAGGAGGCCTAAAAGTCACGCCCCTGTCAGTTAGCAAAATTACAACCAGGTTATGTGAGATGCAAGTATGGCAACGTATAATGCCTATGGCATAATCCCCTTCAGGTTGTGAGAATAAAACAATATTTGCTCTCATCACTGTACCTGTATTTGTATGCCAATTCACCTGCAAACACCCTTCCCCAACTGCCCCCTCCCAACCTGCCCACCCCCTCAGGCGTGCCACGTAGGTCCAGGTCGTTAAAATGCAGTGGCCCGCTTACTCAGTGGGACGGCGACATTGACTGGGATAGTACTGAGGTGGAGCACGTTCCAGCTAGGTAATACATTGCCTTCCCTGGCAGTGAGTCTTCAGACCACAATAGCCCTGTTACTACCCAGACGCTAGTCTGTGCCCGCTGTGGGGTCCCCTATGGAGGCATTTGCAATGTCCTCTCCGGAAGATTTGAGCGCCACCACTAGTGCCTCCCAAGCTCTCACCACTTCTAGCACCTTCTCGCTCCCTGTCCGTTTCGCTATGTGTAGTCTGATCACCCCTTCACATTCGGCCCATTTAAGGAACTCTTAAGCTTTCCACCTTGCTATGCTTGGACCCTGTTTCGCTTTCCAATGCATGGTTATGTTTCTCTTGGCCAGGAGAAGACCCAAATCTAGACGTTCACTAACTGGAACCTTGCATTCCGGGTACAACTTCCCCAAGGACTATCCAGGATATCCTCCCCAATATCAGTTTCCCACTTGAGCTTCAGGTTAGTTATGGGAAGTAGTGATTCCAACATCATGTGTCTATATAGGCACGTTACTGCTTTGAATGTACCTGCTGCCATCACTACGTACTGGCAGCCCAGTGATGTCTTTGGCTCTGTGAGACCTCCTCCCCGGTGTTTTCGGATAGCTGCAGTGAGGGCTGTGTACAGTAGGAAATCTCCCCAGGCGCAGGTCATAAAGAGCTTGTAGGTCATTAAATGGGATCATGGCTCCCTCCTCATACAGGTCTCCTATGCTATCCCAGCCCCCGCTCTGCCCGAGCCCCGAAGGTCTGCCAGTTACCTCTGTGTAAATATGGAGGGATGCACACCTTATAATATGAATTAACACGCAGCAACACCGGAAATGTTGGCTCACGTCCTGAGCACTAATGGTTTATTGTTTGATTCTTTAACTGCAAAAGAGAAAGACGTAGAGGGACCATGTACCATGGGGAAATGTTTAGGCTTTTGAAACTGACGGAGTGAGTTAAACGTTGAAAGTATGTCACATTTTTATTCACTTAAAATGAAAAGTGCTAATAATTTGTTTATGTTTGTTCATTTGTAGTGACCCCCGAAGAAGGGCTGGAAATGGCCCGAAATGCATTGGGTTTTTAACTTGAATAAAATACTGCTTGTGATGGACTTTGTGCACCACTCGTGTTCTTTCAAAAAGGCCAGGATTGGCACTGTCTGAATGCTAGAAAACTGAAAATTGGCACCACAACCCGAGTGTTGGACTTTTGATAAAGTGGATTGAAATAACATTTGGAAAATATTAGTTAAAATACAGACATAAGTTGGATAATTAAGATATAAAGAACTAAGGATTTTGAATTAAATTGTGCACGCTAAATAGCGGCACAAAGCTGTGCATTTGGTTTAGGGGCTATATTAGTCCCTTCTCTTCTACAAGTTACCTCTGTGTGGCAGGGCATTGCACATAAGTAATGGGATTTCTGGTGCATAGTGGCATCTAATGTTGGTCCACCGCAGATATCCGTTCCAGCTTTTTCGGGCTGTGCTAAGTTCCAGGCTGAGGATTGTAATCTTGACAGGGAGCCGCAGAATAATGCGGGATAGGAGCAGTAGGGTGCCGAATTCCTCCCTGGGCTCTTCTTCCCCTCTGGTGGCGCTCGTTACCAACTGTGTGATCCATTGAAATTGCGCTGCCAAATATTATGTCTCATAGTCAGGGACTGCTACGCCGCCCTCTGCTCTTGGTCGCATAAGAATAGCGATCGCCACTCTACGTCTGCTAGTGCCCCAAATGAAGCATGTGATCATCAATCTGAGCTGTACGAAGAATTTTGCTGGGATCCAAATCGGTAAGGTCCCAAATAATATAATAACCTCAGGAGGGTGACCACTTTAAGCAGGGCCACTCGGCCCGCGACTGTTAATGGCAGGGAATCCCAGAATTAGAAGTTATGTTTCGCTCCTTTGATAACCTTCCCTATTTTGCCCTCTAGGGTGTCTTTCTGGCTATGGTATATTTGCGTACCGAGGTATGATAGGCATCTGCCTTCCCAGGCCACCCCCTCCGTTTCTTGTGGGCCTGTTCTGCCCTGTCACGCAGGAAACAGGCAGGACTTCAACCAATTCACTTTCAATCCTGCTACTCTACTGAGAGCTTGTAGCTGGTTTTTCGCCCCTATAAGTTCCGTTCCCAAATCAGCTAGAAAGAGCAAAAGGACATTGGCATATAATTCTATGTGGTGAATCTGCCCATGCACTTTGAGCCCTCCGTATGCCCGCTCCCACCTGGCCCACGCTGCTAATGGCTCCATCGTCCGAGCAAACAGCAGCAGGGAAAGGGGGCACTCCTGGTGCTTTCCCCTGCCCACGCTGTAGGCGTCTGAAATGAGCCCACCAGTTTCAATTCTGGCAGCAGAGTCAGCATACAGGAGAGCCGTCCAGCTCATAAAGTCGTTGCCCAACCCCATTATTTGCATCACATGAAATAGGAAAAACCACTCCAGGCTGTCAAATGCTTTTTCAATATCCACAGCAAATATCATTGCAATTGCGATAAGAGTCCGCCTCAAGGACTCGCAGAAGTCGTCGGACATTAAGCGCTGTGTTTCTGGTGGGGATAAACCCGGATTGGTCTTTGTGTATCAGGGCAGTCAAATGGGGGAGCAAACGGGTAACCAGATTTTACTTAATATTTTGTAGTCTAAACTGAGCATGGATTATGGGCGATATGCAGTTTTATCCCATGCCTGTTTGCCCGGTTTGAGCAACCGGAGAATAGCTGCTTCTCTTTGCCAATCCTCTTAGCGTTAATATATAAGTGCACTAGTTTGGGGCAAGTAGGTCAATGTATGCTAGATAGAATTCTATTTGGAGGCCATCAGTGCCTGGGGTTTTATTTTGGGCTATGATCTTGATCTAGGGCTGGCAGATCCACGTCACACGTGAACTCTTGGAAGTCCTCTTCCGTGGGGGACAACTGACTCCGGTCAGTGTAGTATGCCAGAAAGAGATAGTTGATTCCATTCTGGTCATGTCTCGCCTGTTCTGGTCCCTAAGCTCCAGGATCACCGAGCCTCTTCTGGCTGGATTGGACAATCAAGCCAGGAGGGCCCCCGATGTATCCCCTCCCGAATGCATTCAGCTACGTACTTTTTATAGTCACAGCAGCGTAGCCGCTCCACCTGTGTTGCTACTGCCTCCCTAGCCTCAAGTAGCTCCTTTTGCTTCACCGGATTTTCAGGTCTGTCTTTTTCCAGGGTGCGCAGTCACCGGTCGTCCCTTTCTATGTCCTGAAGGTTCAATTTCCGAACTCCCATCCTCTCTGATATGCACCTTCCCCTAAGGCAGGGGTCTTCAAACTGTGGGGCGCGACCCCCCGGGGGGCCGTGGAGCAATGCAAAGGGGCTCGCGTATTCCAAGTCAAACTTCTGCCCAGGCCCAAGGGCTTCAGCCTCCCTCTTCCCCCGTCCTGTGTCTCAGTGCAACTCCAGCTGCTGGGGGCTCAGCTGAGCAGTGTCTGGAGTCTTATCTCCTGCACGCCCGTCCAAGTTTTTCATTGGTCTTTAAAGACCATTTGCATATTTACTTGCCTTTGTAAACTTGTTACAGAGGCTTAGTGTTGTTTCCTGGTTCCAGTACCCCCTGGGCCTCCACTTTGCCTATTCATTACATTTGTATTTTACATTTATTGTCGTAGTGTGAGAATGCATTTCATGAAAAGGAATATAAAGTAGGGTTGCCAAAAGAAAAATGACTGCCATGGGTTATTTAAAGAGCCTGCAAAGACCTTCTCTTGACATTAAAGGAGGTGATAGGTAAAAAAGTATGTATTCATTCATTATGTGACTTTTCTGTCTTTGTTCTCTTTAATTATCAGTCATGGATCATTGAGGCAGCCCTAGAACACAATTAAAAGTGCTTTCTGTTAATATTTGCTGTTCAAAGTATGCACCGATAAGTGCTTAAAATACAGCTTTAGGTGATTGCCTTTTTTTGTACCGACTGGGCTATCAAAATAATCTGCTGGCAACCCTAACCATAGAACTGGAAGTTTGATCAGCACATTATTTATTTCCTCCACACTCGATCCATGAATAATACCATAATAGCAATAGTTTAACTTAGATCTTAAACCCTACACCGCCGTCAATAACATGCTGAGTTACTTCAAATGACTGGGAATGCACCCTGCATTCAGAAAACTCACTCCTCATTCTCGCCCTTCACTTTCACGCTCACCCTGTACTCACAGCGATCACAATGCACTCACACTGATCAACATGCACTCACACCATTCACCCGCTCACCCTGCACTCACAGTGATTACTCTGCACTCACAATGCACTTGCGCTGTTCACCCTGTACCTCACCCTGCAGACACAGAAGCACACTACTCACCCTGCTCATGTAACACTTCACTTACCTGTCCCCCTCACGGCTCAATATGCAACTCACTCAAATAAGCCCATCAGTAATCATACATTCATTTGTCCCATTCTGAACTTGCATCCGCACCGAAATTTGTAAGCCCACCTCACTCACCCTGCAGTCACTCCTCTCACCCTACTCTCACACTGTTGCATCGCTCACCATGCACTCATATGGGCACTCTTGTCACCCACACAGTGCAGAGGGTTAATGTGCCTGCTACAAAGAATATGTCCCATGCAGATCACAGAAATGAGTGTGAGTAGCGCTATAAATTTTTTTAATGTTTGTCAGAAAGGTGCTATAGAGAGATGAGGTGCATTGTTGGTGAGTGGTAGTGCGGGAAATCATGGAGAAGAAGGAAATTGGGGGTGGGACACCAAAAAAGACTGTTGCACCGTGTGCAACCAGTGTTAGGGCCAGCCCTGGCTGGGAGTGTTAGCCCCCCCTCCGAAGTTCTGGTCTAGTGGCTCCCCTGCTTCTGCTTATTATTGTTATTTACATTTGTGGTGCGCTACTGTTACCAAAAGATGTCCTGGGGCTAATAACCATCTGCTGCCTGAAGGCAAATGAGAAACACACAGAAGGAGAAGGAGAACCAACCAAATGGAGTAACCTACAGAGCATAGAGAAAGGTTTTTATATCTTCCTAAAGGATAATAGATTCTTGGTGGAGCGAAGCAAAGGAGGGTGCAAGTTCCATAAATGTGCTACCTACTCCAAAACAGCAAGACAGACAACTTATGCCTTCTTAAATTAGGGAAAAATAAGCACAGTGGCACAGGCCGAGAGGAGCATACGAGTCTGACCCATTTGCTTGGTGATGAGCGAGGACAGCAAGGGAGTGAGAGAATTTGATTGAAGAGGTCAGGGATGAGGAGAAATGTGAAATGTGAATTGCCGAAGAGAAGTGTGGATACGCTAGAAGTGAGTGTGAGCCAAAGGTGAGGGCTTCTGCTAGAACAAAGAGGAGATGTAAAAGATGAATGGGGGGACTGGAGAGGTGTAAGACACAAATAGAGAAAAAATTGAATGGAGAGACGAGATGAATGAGAAGTGCTGAGGGGCACGGGAGGTGATGGGGCTAGAGAGGCCATGAGATAAATGCGAGAGACTGTTAGAGATGAGGGCAGTGAAAAGACTGAACTGTTACTGACATCTTACATTGAAAATGTATTCCCGAAAGCAGCTGCTTGGCCATATCCCTCCTGGGTCTGCCTATTTAGATTAGCATTATATTTACCTAATGCCAAATAGAACAAACTGAATACGGGTTTTTCTTGCCCTACACCTGTTTAAGGCTAAGCGTGGCACTGTTAAAAGCAAAGACTTTGGCTTAGCATAGTGACAATATATCTAAATGTAACAATAATGAAAGTTTAGACTTACAGTTTAGCTGACAGTTTACTCCATCATAAAGACAACTGCTTTCCCTTCTGCCATGTTACAAGTGCATGATATATATCCTATGACACTTGTAATACGATGTACAGGATAACGGTCACTTTTGTGACTGAGTAACCCCTCTGCCAAATTCTAAATCAGGCTCTTAGTTTTCCTGACTGAAACGGGGTAAAAGGAGGCATCTCAAACTCACATTCATCCAACAGTTTACCCTAACTTTAAACTCTCACACATTGATCATTATGGCATAAATGGAGCAGGTTTGACCATAATACACCATGAATTTCTAACGTTCTCCAGCACTGAATTAACTGGAAATTCCAGCTTGGAATTCAAGGCGTTTAGTGTGAAGCCAAATGCTTTGATCTTGGTTTTAGGCCTTTTAGTATATTGTATAAACAAAAGGAGAGAGTGAGGGATTTTTCACATATGTGAATGGAAAGTACTCCCAGTCCCCAGGACTTAAATATAGAAATAACAAGAGAGGAGTATCACCACAAGGACCTTAAAAAAGGTTCTGAATGGGATGTCAGAGAACAAAAGGGATATTATCCTTTTGTTAAAAAAAAAACTCACTCACCAACCTGGTTGGTGACATGCTTTATCATTGGGGTTCCACCCTGACGGCCGAATGTCATCAGGGTGTGCTGCGACACCTGAACTACAGTGGAGCTGGTTTTTTGAGTGAATAGTGCAAAAAGTGGTGTTAAAAATTGTCCTGGTATGACATTTTTGAGAAAACTTTATTCATAAGTTACTGGACAATATTAAAAACAGTGAGAAGACACTGATAGGTGATAATGACAGTGAGTATCTATGTGAATGGTCTACATGTTTCAACCTATAAAAGGTGAATCCCAGGTTTTCGTCAGGACCGGAAAGAGGAACATGGATGGTCTACACACACTAACGTGCATCCAGTCCTAGATTCCTGTGGCATGGCTGCAAAAATCGGCAGTAGTCAATGCCTCAAACCTAAAATAGGCGAGGAAAAAAGGGGGAGACCTGTGGGAGGAAGAGAAGGAAAAAACAGTCACAAACAAATTACGTGCCTGTAACATAGCGTAGACTCTCACGTGTCTGCATGCTTCACCTTTTTTAAGGTCCTTGTGGTGATACTCCTCTCTTGTTATTTCTACTTTTAGTATATCGACCATCAGGTGTTGCCACAGAGTTTCGACTTGTCCAACCTCATTGCATCCTTCCTTCTTACTGCTTCAAAATGTTTTTCCTTCAGTCATGTCAATGCTTGGGGAAAACTATCATGCACATCCTGGACAAGTAAGCTGATTGCCACACTGAGGCAGTATCAGTGGGTGACTGAGCCTCCACGTATTGCAGGCTACTCTCATAAGTTAATATCTGCATCCGATGTCTCTGTTCTAGATCTGGCTAATCACTTATTCAGCCCACTGAGCTATTTTGTTTTCAATACAGTAATACAAACCAATTGCTGAGCCACACGAGGGTGAGTCTTCAAAGATTAAGCGAGGAAATTGCAGTATTTACAAAGACTAAGAAATTGGAAATCAATGTTACAAAGCCAAAACCTATGTCAATACGGAACAGATCCAATCTCCCTTTGAAAATCAAACTAGGTAATGAAAGCATAGAAGAGGTCAACATCTATAAATATTTAGGCTTCTTCTTTAATAAGAATTTTAAATTTCAAGCACACCAGCAGCATATGGTTTGAAACAATAACGTCGTAATACATGCCTTCTGCACACTTGAGAAAAAACTGGAAGGACCCTCTCTTCAGCCATTGCTAGTAGATATCAATGCAAAATTGCTTCCCACACTAACTTACGCAAGCATGGTGATGCATGGCACAGATGCTAAAATCTTGGATAAATTGCAAGCAAATACTTATAAACAGGTTTTTGGTCTTTCTTGTAACAGTGATGAATGATGCAAATTCGAGTTATAACAAGTATTGATTGTCGTTATTGGAAAAAACAAATACATCTGACTTATGGGATCTAAATCTGTCACATTCCACTTTCTGCCATGAGATCAACAAAGCAACAAAAAGTCATTCACTAGTGGAAGATAAAAATACATTTTCGTGGTGATCACATGCCTGGATGACAATCCAAACATATGTCACCTTGCAACCAGCAGCATACCTTTTGCTAACTTTCCCTGTGTATCTAAAGAAAAGGTTACTGGCTATTCGCCTAGGAGTACTGCCATCCTTAGCGATCAACCCATCCTGGAGATACAAAGGCCCGAAAACGTGCAGGCTATGTGGCGCATTCAAAGAGGATTTTTTACATTTGGTTTGCATCTTTCCTGCATTAAAGAAAACACGCCTCTCATTTTTAGACAGATATTCAACAAGAGAGGGTTTTGAACCTGCCGAATGGCAATAATGAGGAGTCTTGACCCTACGGACCCTTTTTGCAATTTAATGATAAATTACTCAAACAGGGCTCCGAGGGAACAGCTCCAGTATGAGCAAATGGATCCGTAAAACGATTAAACAACCAGGGCCCAGATGTAGGTAATAGCAATTTACCGAATGGTAAATACCGAATTTTACCGATTCGGTATTTACAATTCGGTAATTGCTATGTAGGTAAATAATTCGGTAAAAATACCGAATCTGTAAGATTCGGTAATTACCGATTCGGTAATTACCGAATCGGTATTTGCCATTGATTCCAATGGGCCTTTGAAGCCCATAGGATTCAATAGCAAATACCGTTTCGGTAATTACCGAATCGGTAAAATTACAGATTTTACAAGGGGGACAGGGTGTCACTTTGACACCCTGTTGCACCCCTGTTTCGGGCTTGTGTGCCATGTGACACACAGACATGCCCTTAGGGCATGTCTGTGTGCCACATGGCACAGGTGTACATGCACAGATGTGCATGTACACTGGAATTCGTTATTTACCATGGAATAGTATTCCATGGTAAATAACGATTCGGTAAGGGCCTGTGGCACTGATTACAGTGCCACCTACATATTGATTTACAGAATCGGTAAATTTACCGAATCGGTATTTTACCGATTCTGTAAATTTACCGAATCGGTAAATTTACCGATTCTGTAAATCAAAGGCCCCCTACATCTGAAAATCCAAATACCGGTCGGTAACGGCCGAAATCGGCCATTACCGACCGGTATTTGCCGTCCTACATCTGGGCCCAGATGACTGTGAGTAGAAGACAGTTATATGACTCTTTTAAAATCTGGGACGCTGGTATTTTGGACAATTCAACTAAAACTTAACTTGTCATCGTCACGCACAATGACACTTTATAACAACTCTGCTTACTGGACATTTATTTGAAGAAAACGAAATAATAACACGAGATGCTAAATGATTTTATTATTTCGTATTGTTGAAATTATTAAGCGAATGTTTAAGAAATTGACAAACCAAAATAGTAACCATGGAGTATTTTAGTCAAAACAGTTTTTATTATTTTGTATTATCTGTAAAATATTGTGACAGTTTTTATTAATTTATAACAATAAAAAAATGACGGTTTTTATTAACGTATAACAATAAAAAAATGAAAATTGGAAATTGAAATTGCAATCATTAGATACAATCTAGCTGCTATATCTATACCTTAACATAACTTCTCTAAAATGAATGCAAGTCACCTTTGTTTTGCACAGTTAAAAGACCTGTGTTCTCTAGGATATGCTGTTCACAGAAACAATGATATGTTAAAGTTAAGGGTCTGATTGGCTTTAGATGAATTGCCCCACCTCCCACTTGTAGAGAGCCACCCGGGCCCTCTAATACTTTGTTGCCTGCACCTATGCATCCACCCACCCCTCGGGGCGGGCTCGCCCCGAGGGTATAAATAAAGGGCCGCTCGTGGTCTTCCAGCGAATAGTGAAAGTATAGAGTCCCGTCTATTATTTAGAGCGCAGCTGCGGCCTTCTCAGACCAGGGCCCCGCCACACTACATTGGCGACGAGGCCGGTCGCACCCCACGCGTGCCCGCTTACCTCGTGTGGCTTTCCTGTGGTGTACACGGTGCCCACCCGCATCACCGTGCTCCTCCTGGTGGTGCGCATCTGACTGCGATCGCATTGCGGAGCCCACCCGCATCGATCTGCACAGGTTGACGTCCTGCCTGCAGTCCGCCTGTGTTGCCCAGCTCGAGTCCGCCCACACGCCTCCCCTGTCTTTGGGAGCGTGTTTGGCTGGCGGAACTCTCTGGTGTGGTGCCAGAGACGGGTGAGTGACTGCGGCCCCACCCGCACTGTGCCCTCCTGCGCGGCCACCTCCTCTGCTGCCCTGCTGCCTTCGACAGCGTTGGATCTCCCTGCACGTCGGAACTACTGGGCTGCAAGGCCCCGGAGCCGGGCTGCCTCCCCGCTGCCTGCGCCCCCCCCCCCTATCGTCTGCTATCTGGAGCCGGTTTGCTGGGAGCATTCCTGGGGGGAAGCCACGTGCGCTCTCGGCGAGGCCTGAGCATTGCTAAGGACACAACAAGCCTTGGTAGAGCCAAGTACATCTCTACCCAAGGTGTAGGAAAGAGGATAAAACAAACATTGGTAGAGCTAAGAAAATCTCTACACAAGGTGAAGGAAGGTCGATTAGCTGCATGCTGAACTCTGTCTGCAGGCTGCACGGCCAGCTTGACACCGGTGTAGGGAGTGCAGTGAGCAAAGAGGGAGGAGAACTTATCATGCAGCAGCCTGCCCAACACAGCCCTTTTTCCCCCACTCCTCCGCGCACAGAACTGGTCCAAGGGAGCTGCTCAAGCCCCTGAATAGCGCGTGCAAGTACAGAGGCACAGGACCGTGCACTGAAGCGCCCAGTGTTGAATGCCTGCAAGCAAGACACACCTTCACTTTGTCCACCATCTCCATGAGGCCAAGATGAGCGACCTGGCGGCAGGCGACGCGGATCAGCAAGATGGAGGACGCGCTCCAGCGGTCGCCGCCAATCCTCCACCACTGGTGCATACCCACACGGTGGTCCCACCACTACCCCCTTCAGTGAGGCCTCAGACCCCACCACGGCTGCCCCAAGATGGAAGGCCTGGGTCGGACGGCTCAACCACTACTTCAAGGGGACAAGGGAAACGGATGGCACCGTGAAGCGGTCACTCCTCATCTATTATGGCGGAGCGGAGATCTATGACCTCTTTGAGACACTCCCCAACACTGGGAATGATGATGACTACGAGGCGGCGGTCGCCGCGCTCAATAGACACTTCGACCCACAACTCAACCACGAATTTGAAAAGTTCAAGTTCAAACGGGCGTGGCAGACCGAGTCCGAGTCCGTCGACATGTTCTATGGACGGCTACCCCGGCTGGCTAGCAAGTGCCCTTTCACTGACCAGCGGGAAAAAATACTTGATCAGATCATCTTAGGCTGTCGCTCCAAGCTCCTGCGAAAGCTGATCCTCAGGCAACCGGGAATCTCACTGGACGAGATCCTGGTCCCACGAACTGTCCGACGCCCGGGCGGAAGAGATGGAAGCCACCTTACACACGTCAGTTGCCACGTCGCGTGCACCCAAGCTCCAGCCAATCAAAGAGGAAAAGGTGGATGCAATCCAGAGACGCCCCACGATGCCTCGCCAGGCACCAAGGCCACCACCAGGTGGGCTGTGTGGATACTGTGGCGAAGATCACCCTGCAACGGCTGTCTGCGGGGCGAAAGGAGAAACATGCTCTCGTTGTGGAGACTAAATCACTATGCCAAAGTGTGCCACGGTGGGCGGTTCCGACCGACTGCGCCAAGGCCGAGAAACATGTCCCAGAGGGTTCGACAAATATCCTTGGATGACCCACCGCCTGTGTCAGATGACCAACCACAGGAACGACGCCCCATGTACGAGGACGATGAAGAAGTACTCGTGGTGTCGTATGTTAGCCGAACAGGGACTCGTCAAAGGCCACCTCCCATGTGTTCGGTGTCCGTTGATGGCACCAACGTGCAAGCTCTCAATGACACTGGAGCGTCTGTCAATGAGATGGATTCCAACCAGTACGACCGCCTATCACCCCGACCTCCTCTTGCACCATCCACCGCTAGGATCTACACCTACGGAGGGACGGACCCGCTTCCTCTCTGTGGTGTCATCCAGACCACTGTCACCAGCGGCAGCTACTCCACTGAGGTGAAGTTCCACGTCACCGACGGCAAGAAAGGGACTCTACTGAGTTGTCACACAGCTGAAGACCTAGGGCTTGTCTACTTTGCTAACCAGGTCCATGAATCTCATGCAGAAGCAATGTTAAAGGAGTTTCCGGCAATGTTAAAGGAGTTTCCGGAGATTTTCAAAGGACTGGGGAAGCTAAAGGGCAAAAGGTTCAAGCTGCACATCGATCCCTCAGTACCGCCTGTGGCCCTCAGGCACCGGTGGGTGCCCTTCAACTTACATACGCAAGTGGAGGAGGAGCTGAGGAAGCTCGAAGAACTAGGGGTGATCAAGGAGGTTTCTGGCCCCACCCCTTGGGTGTCCCCGCTGGTCGTGGCACCCAAACCCAAGTAACCAAGAGCCATTCAACTCTGCGTCGATTTGTGATTACCAAATACCGCAGTGAAGAGGGAGCGACACATCACCCCCACAATGGACGATATTGTGGCAGACTTGTATGGAGCGAAGTGGTTTTCAAAATTAGACCTGAACGCCGGGTACAACCAGCTGGAACCGGAGAGCCGGTATATTAACACGTTTTCAACGCATGTTGGCTTGCGCAGGTACAAAAGGCTCAGTTTCGGAGTATCTTCTGCCGCGGAGGTCTTCCAGAACGCCATTCGGGAAGCACTGTCAGGACTGCAAGGCGTGATCAACTTCAGCGATGATATCCTAGTTTACTCCAACACGCTTGAGGAACACCACTCCCATCTCCGAGCCACACTACGAAGATTGGTGGGCTGTGGCCTAACTCTGCACAAAGCCAAGTGTTCCTTCTATCAGGAGAGCATGGACTTCTTCGGGTACACGTTCACCCGTGAGGGACTCCTGGTAGACCTGAAGAAGGCTGAATCTATCCGGACAGCTAGCATGCCAAGAAATCCCACGGAGGTGAGGAGTTTCCTCGGCATGGCCACGTACTGTGGACGCATCATCCCTGGCTACAGCCATGTCAGAGCCACTGCGCATCCTCACACATCACAACCACAAATGGGAGTGGATGCTGGTGGCCAACAAAGCGTTCCAGGACATCAAGGCAAGCCTGCTGGACAAGACCGTGATGGCCTACTTCCATCCACAATGCATACCGGAACTGGTCGTTGATGCCAGCCCGGTAGGCCTAGGGGTGGTCCTTCTCCAAGAACACGGCCCGGAAGTGAGGAAACCAGTGGCCTATGCCAGCAAAGCCCTCACCGACACAAAAAACAGATATGCCCAAATCGAGAGGGAGACGTTGGCAATCAAATGGGCGTGCCAACACTTCCACCTGAACCTGTGCGGCAAAGAATTCAGTGTCGTGACTGACCACAAACCGCTACTCCCGCTGTTTGCTGGCTCATCAAGGTTAGCACCTGCGAGGATCGAAAGATGGGCCGTGCAGCTGCAAGGGTTTAACTTCAAAGTAGTTTTCCGCCCAGGTGCACACAGCCGGGCCGACTACCTGTCTCGTCACCCCGAATCCCTGACACCGTCCATCCCGTCAGCGTATGCCTGCAGCACAGAGGCTTTTGTACACATGGTGTCGCAAGGGGCTTGTCCCAAGGCCATGACACTGGAAGAGATTGGCCGAGCCACTCAAGAAGAGACCCCACTCTCTCCCGAGTTCAAGGAGCCTTGGAGAACAACGGCTGGGCCCACTTCAAGGACGGGGCTTGCGTCCTCCAGCTGGAGGTCAGCCATGCCCGCCAACAACTGTGGCAAGTTCGAAGCGAGCTAAGCGTGAGGGCCTAAGACCCTTGACCCAGTCACTCCACTACCGCACACCCCCCCGTGTGCCCGGATTCTGCTGCCGCTGCCTGCTTGGCCCTCTTGCTGCCGCCTCTCCTTAGGGCCCCTGCTCTCCAGGCTTGCCCTCGCTCTCCAGGCTTGCCCAGGCTTGCCCTCGCTCTCCCCCGCTCCGCTTTCTCGCTCTTTCCAACCCCCCCTCTGCTCCCTACCGCTGCTCTCCTGCGGCCCCGCCCCCTTCTCCTGTCTCCCGCTCCCCATTCGCTGCCCCGCTCCCGCCTCCCAGCTGCTCCTCCCTCCCACTTCGCCCTAAATGGCGGGTACCACGCATACGCGCAGCGGCACGCGCATTGGGCGCGCTGATTGCACGCCAAAGGCAAGCCCGTCGACGCCCATCCACGCCTGGACCGCGCCCAGCGCCAGAATCCCTGGACCCCGCCAGAGCCAGCCAACCCGACTGAGCTACGACGACGCCACCCTCCACGCACTCAACACCGGCCGACATCCAGCCTGCTACCAAGCCACCCCGAAACGCACCCACGGAGCCTTCACCTGCCACGCCTGCTACTTCACCTGCACTCGGTCCTGCACCGCACCAGCCAAAACAGCCGCCAACAACAACCACCTCAAGTGCATCCTGCTCAACACCCGCTCCATCCACAGGCACGCCGTAGAACTATGGGACCTCCTGGACACAACGGCACCAGACGTCACCTTCTTCACGGAAACCTGGATGAACGCCTCCTCAGCCCCCGACATCGCCATTGCCATCCCGGACGGCTACAAGATCATCCGGAGGGACCGCGTCAACCAGACCGGAGGAGGCATCGCCATCGCCCACAGAAACACTATCAGCATCACAACCAACACCGACGACACCCTCGCCACCGTAGAGCACCTGCACTTCCAGATTCACACCGACCCCAAGACCACCCTCAGAGGAACCCTCATCTACAGACCCCCGGGACCACGCTCACACGTCAGCGAGGCCATCGCAGACTTCATCAGCCCGCTCACCCTCGCCTCCCCCAACTACATCCTCCTAGGAGACCTCAACTTCCACCTGGAGAACGACCAGGACAACAACACCACCGCCCTACTAGACAACCTCGCCAACCTCGGATTCAAGCAGCGGGTCAACACCCCCACCTATTACGCCGGCCACACGCTCGACTTTGTCTTCTCCTCCAGCAACCACATCTCCTTCAGCCACACCACCGAGCTCCACTGGACCGACCACAGCTGCGTACACTTCAACTTCAGGAAAACAACGACCCACCACCACCCTCAACAAACCCCCCGAAGATGCTGGAGCAAGATCACCACCAACATACTCACCACCTCCTTGAGCCTAAGCCCTCCCACCAACACCACAGACCCCCAACGAAGGAGCCCGCAACCTCACACAGTGGATCACCGACTGCGCCGACACCCTTGCTCCACTGAAAAACCCTCCCAGCAACCTCAACAGCAAGAAAGCCGCGAGGTTCACCAACGATCTCAAAGACTCCAAGAAATCCTGCTGTGACCTCGAAAAAGCCTGGCGCAACAACCAGTCAATGGAAAACATGACAGCTCTCAAGAACGCCACCCGCAAACACCACCAGCTGATCCGCACCACCAAAAGGTCATCCTTCAGAGAACGACTGGACAACAACTCCCACAACAGCAAGGAACACTTCAACGTTGTGAAAGAGCTCTCCAACCCCAACGCCAGCAACAACGACATCACAACCTTCTCAAGACCTCTGCAACTCTCTGGCCACCTTTTTTCACTGTAAGATCGTCAACATACACGACAGCTTCGGCTCTCAGAACTCGTACCCCAACATCGAACCTACACCCCCCACCACCATCCTGTGCGCCTGGACTCAGGTCAACACGAAAGATACCACCCACACGATGAACACCATCCACTCGGGCTCCCCAGTTGATCCCTGCCCACATCACATCTTCAACAAGGCCGACTCCATCATCGCACCCAAACTTCGGGACATCATCAACAACTCCTTCATATCTGCCACCTTCCCGGAGAGCTGGAAGCATGCAGAGATCAGCGCCCTCCTGAAGAAACCCACCGCAGACCCCTCAGACCTCAAGAACTTCCGCCCGATCTTGCTCCTCCCCTTCCCTGCAAAAGTCAAAGAGAAAACCGTCAACAAACAGCTGACAGCCTTCCTGGAGACGAACGGCTCCCTCGACCCATCGCAGTCCGGATTCCGAGTGAACCACAGCACCGAGACCGCCCACATCACGGCCACCGACGACATCCGGACCCTGCTGGACAACGGAGAAACCACCGCCCTCATCCTGCTCGACCTTTCGGCTGCGTTCGACACGGTCTGCCACCGCACCCTGACAACCCGCCTCCGCCACGCCGGGATCCAAGGAAAGGCCCTGGAATGGATCTCCTCCTTCCTCTCCGACAGAACCCAAAGAGTCCGTCTCCTGCCCTTCCTCGCAGAAGCCACCAAGATCATCTGTGGCGTACCTCAAGGCTCCTCGCTCAGCCATACCCTCTTCAACGTCTACATGAGCCCCCTCGCAGCCATTGCACGCAAGCACAACCTCAACATCATCTCCTATGCTGACGATACCCAACTGATCCTCTCCCTCACCAATGACCCCACCTGCACCAGAGCCAGCTTCCAGGACGGAATGAAAGGCATCGCAGACTGGATGAAGCTCAGCCGCCTGACACTGAACTCAGACAAGATGGAAGTCCTCATCCTCGGCTCATCCATCTCCGCCTCGGATGACTCCTGGTGGCCCCTTGCTCTGGGCCCCCCTCCCAAACCCACGGACCACGCACGCAACCTGGGCTTCATCCTTGACTCCTCCCTCACGATGGCCAGGCAAGTTAACGCCGTTACCTCCTCCTGCTTCAACACACTCCGCATGCTCCGTAAGATTTTCCGCTGGATCCCCACTGGAACCAGGAAAACGCTCACCCAGGCCCTCGTCACCAGCCATCTGGACTACGGGAACGCCCTCTACGCTGGGACCACCGCCAAACTACAGAAAAAACTCCAGCGCATCCTGAACGCCTCAGCACAACTCGTCTTGGACATCCCCCGACACAGCCACATCTCCGCCCACCTGAGGGACCTGCACTGGCTCCCCGTCAGCAAGAGTGTTAGACCTGGCACCTTGGCGTGAGTTTCCCTTCCACTTTTTGCTGTTGTGCCTCAAATGTTTTGCTGGTGTCTGCTACTCAGGGCACTGCGCCACGGCCAACCCGTGCCGCAGTGCAAGTGCTCCCTACTGTAAAGTGTACCTGTGATTGATGTCCATGATTGGTTTATTGGATTTACTGTTAGTCCCTAGTAAAGTGCACCAGGAGTGCAAGGGCTTGTGAATGCCAACCCTGCTAGTGGGCCTGCAGCGCTGGTTGCGCCACCCACAGAAGCAGCCTTAAAATGTGTCTAGGGTCTGCCATTGCAGAACCTACGTGCAGTCTGGTACTGTCACACTGGCTGGGCAAGTGCACACACTTGCCAGCCCCTAAAACCTTCCCTTAACTTCATATTAGTCACCCCTATGGTAGGCCTGAGGGCAGGGTGCATTGTAAGTGTAAGGAAGGACATGCCCTGATGTGTGTGGCATGTCCTAATAGTGAATTACTACCAAATTCGTTTTTCACTATTGTAAGGCTACCAGTTCCCTTAGGCCAGTTGGGCTGCTGGAATTATTACACTCTATAATCCCAGCAGGCTCAGGGAACATGGTAGAAATTAATGTTTAGTATGCCTGAACTCAGAATAATAAAATACTTCTTTTAGTAAAGTTTATTTTAATATCCTGTGTTTGCAAATGCTACTTTTAGAAAGTTAGCATTTGCTGGCCTAACCATTTCAGCCCGCCTCTGCTTGGATGTGGACCTGACTGTCTGGTGTGTGTGAGTGACAGGGCTGGGAGTTGACAGGTAGTGATTAGCAGGATGACCCCTTAGTGGGTGGTGGGAGTTTCCCCTGAATGATGCATCAGGCTGTGCCCCTGCCTCCACAATGCTGGCTCCGCCCTCCTGGGGAGCGACTGATGACTCAGCCTGCACCTGGCCCAGGAAGGACCGAAGCCTGTCAACAAGGTGCTCAAGCTGCCCCTGCCTTCACAATGCCGGCTCCGCCCCCCTGGGGAGCGGCTGATGTGCCTGCCCTCACACTGAATGCAGAAGCCAGAAGTACCCACAACAAGTACTCAGAGACTGGAGCAGTTATGCAGAGGCCCCCCTGGCTTGCTAGAACAAAAGAAACTGGGTATAAAAGAAGGAGCCCTGCTCCTTGTAAATTAGATCCTGTTTGCGCTACAGAAGAAACTCTGCCTGAAGAGAAGGACCTGGAAGGACAAGGAGGAGTGCTGTCTCTGGCCTGTGTCTGGTGCCTTGCTGCCAAAGGAGAGGAAAGAAAAGACTACAAGAGACTTTTGCTTTATTGAAACTTTGTGCCAAACTCTGCTGAAAGATCTCCAAGGGCTTGCCTGTGAACTTGCCCCCTGACCAGCGCCCCAGGAACAGTGGGTGCTACCCCCTGACAGAGGAACCACTGCAAGACGCTGTTCTCCTTTTGCGAGCCTCTCCAGGAAAAGCAGAGCGCGCTCTGACAATCGCGCTTTCTAGCACCACTCTGGGAGCTGCCCTCGCTCTAAACAAAGTGACTGCCGCCTGCCTGGCCCAGAAGCAACGTGAAGACCAGCCCAGCTGATCCAAGCACCGTGACTGGCCCTGAGCTGCAGCTCGCATCGCGAAGAGAAGGTGGCGCCCGGTGCCTGCTTGCACCCCTTCGAGTCTTGTGCCCCTGAACGCGCCGCCGCTGAAACAGCTGTTGCGTGGGGCGCCTGATCGTCGCCTGGATCAAAAGAGGCCTGCGCCGAGGATCACTGCCCTCTGTGTGTGCTCTCCCATCAGGAAATCCCGAGGCGCTTGTCCAGTGCAACCCGGCCCGCGCCGCACCGCCAACCCCCGAGCCAGAGCCGAGCCGCCGCTCGCTCCTGACATCGGACGGAAGACAACGCGACGCGGACTACAGCGCTGACCTGCGCCCAGCCAACTCCCCAGCAAGGTACTGTTTCTTTCCCTCTGTCCCGCCCAGCCCTCGGAGCTGCGTGTGGAGCGCTCCCAGGGCCCCCGCTCTCTCCCCCTGTCAGCCGTGCACAGCCGCGCAGCCCGCCCGGAGAGGCAGGCGCTGATTCCCCGGCCGCCGCTCCCGCCAGAAGTGTGAGAGGGGGCAGACCGGGCCCGTTTTTCTATCGCGGGGTAACCTAGGGGCACAGAGAGGCCGCGGACAGCTGGGGGAATCCTGGTTGCCTATCAGGACAAAGAAAAGTACCGTGAGGAGCCTGGAATCCCCGTTTTTGGGGGAAATAAGCCAAATAAGAACTGGTTTTGAAAACACTGAACAAAGTATTGCTTATTGCTAGAAAGAACTGTGGCAACCTAATCTAAAGTACACTGGAACCGTTTTAAAGTGAACCAAGACTGTATTTACAAGCCTGCTTGAAAATTATATAAAGAGAATATATTTTTACAAAATACAGTTTGGTGTCATTGTGTGGTGGGTTGGTGGTGATGGTGTAATATTGCAAATGTTTAACCCTATGTGCCCCAGAGATTAGCCTAAGACTGCTTAAGCCACACTACCTAGAGGGTAAGCAGAGGTTGTCTTGAAGGTAACCCTCAGCCCTGACGGGGAAGAGAGAGTCCCTGCTTGTCGCCAGTGCTGCACTGCGCCAACTAGAGACTCCCCCTTCCTACAAAGAGGATCACGTTCAGACTCCTCACCCACGCACACAAGGCTCTCCACGACTTGGGCCCTGAATACCTCAACAACCGCCTCACATTCTACACGCCAACCCGCCAGCTTCGCTCCGCCAGCCTCGCCCTCACCACCGTTCCACGGATCCGCAGAACCACCATCGGAGGAAGATCCTTCACCTACCTGGCGGCCAAGACCTGGAACACCCTCCCCACCCACCTACGACTCACCCAGGACCATCTCTCCTTCAGGAAGCAACTCAAGACCTGGCTTTTCGAGCAGTAGCAGCCCCCCCCAGCGCCTTGAGACCCTAGTGGGTGAGTAGCGCGCTTTACAAATGTTCTTGATTGATTGATTGAAGAAGTGGTTTCGAGAGGACGTCTTATAGTGGTCGCAGAGAAGCTCCAGAAGAGGATCCTCGTGTTGACTCAGATCGGCCATCAAGGAATGGCTAAAACCAAGGCCAGGTTACGAGACAAAGTACGGTTTCCAGCGATGGACTCCATGGTGGAGGAGATGGTAAGGCAGTGTCATGCCTGCACGATCACTGGAGGGGACCCCGCTCTAGCACCAGTGATCACAGGAGAGCCGAGTAAGGCTCCCTGGACTCACCTCAGCATGGACTTCGGGTGTTTTCCAGGCGGGCAACACATGCTGGTCTTGGTCGATTCATTTTCAAAGTTCTCTGTTGTTGAGGTGGTGGCCTCCACAGCTTTTCCCCACGTGAAGAGAGTCCTGGACAGGGCCTTCTCAATGATGGGACTGCCGGAATAGGTCAAGTCTGACAATGGACCCGCCTTCCAGGGGCGGTAGTTCCAGGAGTATCTTGAGAACCTAGCGGTGCGCCACAGAAAGATCAACCTGCTATGGCCCCAGGCGATTGGGGAAGTAGAAAGACTGATGAGGACAATTAACCGGGCATTGCGAATCACAGTGAATAATGGGGACGATCCCGAAGCAGCCCTCGACCAATTCCTTGGTGCATACCGTCAGACCCCTTATAGCACCACTAAGTGTGCTCCGGCTCATCTCCTGTTCAAGCGCTTCCCACGAGACAGTATTCCGTCAGACCCGGCGTGGGTGCCCGTGGAGCGGGATGACGTAGCCGTCCAGGTGAGGGGTGGGACAACCAATCGGAAGGCGAGTAAGGCCGGAAGAGCCCAAGAACCACAGCTCAGAGTGGGAGACCGGGTGGTGATCATAGACCGACACCCCGGGTGAAAGGTCAGGAAGCCCTACGAGCCAGAGGTGTGGATCATCGTAAACGTCCAGGGAACCATGGTGACCGCTCAAAAGGGACAACAATGGGAATGTGTCCAGCTTCAAGAAAACAACGGAGGCGGAAGCGGACCCTGAGGTCTCTGGGTATCCGGATTCTTTGCCAAACCTCTCTCCCCCTATGTCGCCTGATGCGAGGAATGCCTTGCCGGAGTCTCCGAGGCCAGCCAGTCAAGGAAGCACTGGTAGTGCTCAGTCACCCAGCCAGAACATTGCTGCTGCATCGGATGAGAGAACCCCGGCTGGGGTTGCAACCTCTCCCTGCACCCGGAGCCAGAAGCATGGTCTCCGGCCGAATCCGGCGCCCAGTCAACGGCTGAGATACTTTATGTATACCTCTCCCTGAACTAAGAAAGCCTGGTTGTATACAACCAAAAGAAAGGAGAGATGTAGAGAGCCACCCGGGCTCTCTAATACTTTGTTGCCTGCACCCATGCATCCACACACCCCTCGGAGCAGGCTCGCCCCGAGGGTATAAATAAAGGGCCGGAGACGGCCCGTGGTCTTCCGGCGAATAGTGAAAGTATAGAGTCCTGTGTATTATTTAGAGCGCAGCTGCGGCCTACTCAGACCAGGGCCCCGCCGCGCTACACCACTCTCCCTGAAGCTGTCGTCCGTTCATCACTCCAGACTTTCTGCCCCATTATACACCAGTGCCTTGGTTGAAGCTAAAAGCGCTTGTAAGTCACGCATGGCAATGGCATGAAATTACTTCACAGAGCAAAATTTGAACACTTATTCGCTTTGGAAGGTTTTAAAGAAGATTTAAAGGATGAAACACTAATAATTTGTGAGGTACGATTTTTAGAATTGTGAAGGAGTGCTCTAATCCCCGGCCTATGTGTTCAAAAGAAAGTCTCTTTATCCCTCTCTATATATACATCATTGTTATTTTGTAATAAAGAAAATCCAACTATGTATGCGTCTTTGCTTTTTAAATCGAACATCCCTATACGGACTGCTTAGTATCCGGTCATCCTTCAAGACTGGTCTTGTCCCTAGTGAATGAAAAAACGCGTGTGTCGTTTCAAGTCATTTTTAGGTGTCTCAGTTCTAAGGAATTACTTATCCATCTCACTACATTCTTTTAATGATAAAGTAGCAGAAAAAGTTCAAAGATTAACTCTCCTCTTTTACTGCAGAGTACGATGTGTTAACTATTCTCAAATGGTTTTCCAGCCTCAGCATGGAAGGAAGCTGTATCACTGGCGGTTCAAGATCAACTCTGCATGATTTTGGATTAGGAAAGAATACCAGACTTGATCCTTTAACACTTTTCTGTCATTGTCAATGCTATGTGCCATGCGGCTCTGACTGGCAAAGTGAGACAGATATCAGAGTTAAGCAATCAGAATTGATCTCCTGCTTACTAAATTACTACCAAAGGGTTATCATGCCACCATATTGAGGATCTTCTAACTAACGCACAGAGTCCCACAAGGGTCCATTCTCAGCCTTGCCTGTTTAATCTTTCTCTAACTCCCTGATCGGATTTATCAGACAATTTAATCTTATCGGCATGTCTTATGCGAATGACAGCATTTTTAAGCTGTAAGGGAACTCTGATCTGGCCTGCAAAAATACTTGTGGAAGTTTTAGAATAGATTATGCTCAATTGTGTAAAATTATATTATAACAAAACTAAAGGTGGTAGTTCTAAGAGGGCCCCACTTGCTTGGTCTGATGTTTTAGGCCACAGTCCGATCCAAAGCAGGCAACACAAAACCTTGGATTGCATTTTGATCAGGAATTTTCTTTCACAACCTAGGTTTCTAAAGTTTCAGGTTCTTTTTGCTGTCTCTTGAAAGTCTTGATTTTTCCTTTGTTTCCTGAGAATTCTTAATGATCCCACAGGCAGTGAGTGAAAGGTGTACACATTGATTATGCCAATACCTTATACTTAGCGTTTCCTTGCTACACACCACACCACTTTCAACTTGTCCAAAATGGAGCAGCACATCTTCTGATAAAGTTACCTCAGGGATCCTCTAATTCTGTACACTTAAGAAGGTTGCACTTGTTGTGTATTCACACCCGTGCCATCTTCTAAAGTCTTTGGGTTTGTTTTAAAGTTCTACACATTACATGCTCTCACTTATATGTCAGCTCTGTACTTGGTTCATTCTTGCTTGCTCTCTTCCCACTTCTCCTGTTAATCTTCGAGTGAGTTTGCGGATGAGAAGGCAGCGCCAAAGTGGCCGCACATTTTCCTATCAAGTGGCCACCATCTGCAATTCTCTTCCTGCAGCCAATTATAACATGGTTTTTAGAAAAAAACGTAAGACTTGGCTTTTCACAATTTAAACTGCTGTACGTTATTAATTTGTTGGCTTTAATCTGTCTAGTGCCAGTGTGCCTTCACCAGCAACTGCACACGTAATATATGTACTATATGATTCAATAAATTAAATACAGGAGTAAATATGGAGAATTTTGATGACTCACATGAGACATGCTTATAATAATTTGAATTAAAAAACAAGCAGCCTTGTTTGCGAGGACACTCTGCCTATTAGCCCTGCTGGGTGGGATACTACATCTACCAGCATTCCCGGCCTCTGACGGGAGTGGGAGGTGCCGGAGCTCCATAAAACCTAAAGGCATCCCGCAGCACGGGACATGCGCGGGACGTGCCCGGGGATGGCTCGGGCCAAGAGAGGGCCCATCTTCACCTTTAGCCTGCACTCTGAGAACTGTGAGGACTGTGTTCAGTAGGGTGAGTGGCTCTATTTTTTTCTTACATTGTATATTTGGGGCATTCCTCTTCCTTTTTGTGAGTCCCTGTAATCCATAGTCAACACACTTATAAGTAAGGCGTTTACTACGTTTAATTACTATGGGAAAGCGTAAGTGGGAAGTCACAGGCTGTACAGTCAACTCCATCTGTAATGTCCACACCGATTGAGAGAATGCTACAGAGAGCAACTGGAGTTGTTGCTACCAAATTGAGCTCACTGAGAGGCTATTATCCCTGGAGGCAGAGGGACCCTCTAAGGAGCTGTTCACTACGAATAGCCACATATCTATTGAACCAGAGGACCATGTGGGATACTCACCGTCAACTCATTCTGTTGTAGATACAACTTTGCAGACCCCGATGCCTGGCTCTAACAGTAGGACATCCAAAATAGCACATTCTGGAGGCCAAATTGAATTATTAATTAAATCTCACTTTGAGCCGTCACCAGTTGAGCAAACTAAGGATATAGGTGTCGCCACAGTCTTTATTTAAAACTTGTCCAACAGCTGTACATCAACCTAAGAGAAGAAAGAGTGGTCCACTGGTGAAAAAAATGCAACCTCGACTGATGGGAAAAACTTAGCTAGGCCTATGGTGACTTTATCTGGCCAAGCCCAGAAATATAGTTCATGCACAATTAAACAAACTCGCCTGTGTAATAACGATAGTGAGCATTGTCTTAAAAAAAACAGGAACCTACCAGTGATTGGTCTGCCCTTTACAGCCTCCCTATGTGGCAGTGCTGGTTGGTGTTTCAGGACTTACAAAGGACCAAGCAGAAACATTTCACTAACTTCAAAAAACGTTTTTAAATTGGCTGGAACCCTCTAATAACTTCCGCTTGACTATAGCAAATAATGTCCTTTTTACACCAAGAGTGAGATGGATAGGGAAAGGGACGAAAGATAAAGATGGGTGATGGTTATACATTTTAGAGACCTTTTTGTGAATAGCAATTTGTTACTAATTGCTGAATATAGGGGGTCCGGGTTTAGGGGTTTCCAGAATGACTCTTCGCCCATTGGAGTATTTTTGTAAACCCTTTCTCAGGGTGCCACTGAAAAACAACTATAGTAATTTTCCAACCAATTTTCGGGAGAACCAGACCCATGATATATATAATGTTCCAGTCTTTAACAGGTTGATTGACTGATCAAGTTGATTGACTGATAGGTTACGAAGACCCCAGTGTTCATTTCACCTATCTAGAACGGATTATCTCATAAGGGGTGATCATTTAGGTACCCCAGACAACAGGTTTCCCTTTGTATCCAGGGAAAATCTGTTGTCTGATGAACAATCAAGTGACTATGGGAAGTCAGCCCCTCCCTCTCGCCAAAACTCCTCCCTTTGATTTTAAGAGCACTAAGTCAAAGAGGGATTAGTACAGAAAGCAAGGAACCCTACTATACGGTAGTCTCCTGGATGATATGACAGTCAGTAAGGGTGAGGAACTTAATAATGATATTAGTGTGATAAAATGTACCCTTAGGGTAATTTCGTGGAATGTTGCAGGAATTAGCTGAAACTTGACAATCAAGGTTGAACATTGTTTATTGATAACTACGACATGTGTCTTTTTCGACAAACATGGCATTGTTCCCATATAGTTTGGCCTGGTATGGAGCTTGTCGACATGGGTGTGGACACATGTTGGTTCTACGGTGTTACGTTCAGAGAAGCTATCTAATAATGTTCTGTGTGTTACTATTACATTTCTTAATGGCCTTATTGTTAGTATTTCCAGTCTATGCTTGACACCCCTGCAGCCAGTAAACTGGAATTCCCTATATTAAGTCACCTCGCTTCTCATATGGCCAAATTACCTCCAGCAGTTGTGAAAATTGTTTTGGGTCTTGACCTGAGAAAATTTACTATTTGTATATATATCTATCTATAGAGAGATAACTCTAACCACTAGTATATGTAGTAGACCTTTGTACTCTCCACCATTCCTATGTGACTCTTAGAGTTTATCCATTTGTATCACTTCCTTGAGTGACTTTACAACTTGTACATTTGCAATTTTTTTCTGTTTGTATCTCTTCCTTGTGTGACTTTACAACTTGTACATTTGCAATTTTTTCTGTTTGTATCTTTTATGTAACTCATGTAATCCTAAGTCCTTATGTATCGCAACTGGTTCTTATGTAGAGCTCTCTGACACCTTCGGGTAATGTTCGCAGTATATAAAATCGCAATAAATAAAAATAAATAAATAAATACCCCTTGTCCTATTAAAAAATGGTCCGCTTTAGCAATCCAAATGAATGCAATAACTCTGAATAAGGGTATTCGTGCATGAAATGTCAGTACCAATTCAGGCAGGATGCAGCTCACATAGAAGGAGGAACAAACAAGGAGAAATAGTGATATTTCCCCTTGCCATGCCTTACCTGCAGTGGTAAGCCACACAGGACCACTCAAAGATGCCTTGTGTGGCTTGATAAATCTTACTTTAGTGTTGCGTTGCCCTTGTACCCCCTTGTGTGACACAAGGGCTATGGAAAACTTTAATAAATATTACACTTAGTCAGTGAACACAAAGAATTCATGGGATAGAAGGAGGTCCAAGGTGGGATTCCAGTATTTGTTCCTGCTCAGACGTTTTGTATTTACAAGTGTTCATGTGTCACAACCCATAGGTTCAGTAGTAAAGTATAGTCTGAAATGAGTATGGTCTGAAATGCCACTGTCTAGGGTGTTGCTAGACGAGGTAGTCAACAGGTTTGAAGCAAAGGTAAGAAAGAAACAATGAGGTTAAAGTGCCATGCAGGAGTGGTGTGGCTCACTGGTTAGAGGCGGCAGACCCGGAAGCAGAGGACGGCCCGGGAACAGGGTTCTATCCCCGACGCGGCAGGGTCCTGGACCAGGGTCAGCGGACTCGATAATTCTCGCCTCGGTGCCTACTCTAACCAGGGATCACACTCGGCAACTCTGGGCATTAGCTTGACTCATTTCCACAACGGCCCCCCACATACGTTGGGGATGCCTGGTTTCACCTTGGAGATGAGATACCCAGTAGGGACCATCTCACAGGGAAAGCCAGGATGGGTTCCCCAGCGGTCTACAGCGCAGAGATACTCCTTCGGGAGTCGATTCTAGTGCTTTAGAAACCCACAATTAATGCACACATGATGCAAAACTATCATTCGCATCAATAGGATGCCTCGAGGAAATCTGGATGTGGACTTCCATAAGGTCAGTCAGTATTCTCCTGTTGCGGAATGACTAATGTCTGGTAATGGATTGGAAGTGGGTCTGTAATCAGGTTCCAGTCTCAGCCTATGATTGTCCTAGTTCTTTTTGTGTCAATATTAATCCTAGCCTAGAGAGGAATTGTAGATTGCACGCACTGGAGGCATGGAAACATATACTTAGCTAATGTGCAACACTTCCTATTGGATCAATATTTTGGCAAGAATATATAGACCTCCTTTATCCAGCCATGGTTTCAGCACAGAAAAAGATAGTGATTTCCTGAAGAAGACTGTAACTCCACCTTGCTTCTAAGCAGCAGGGCTAACCTTGGCAGTGACGGGTGGTGTTGAATTATAGGCATGGACAATTTGTTCACTCAATACCTAGTCAGTCAGTCAGTCATCACGCTTTTATTCGATAAATTAAAATCATAAAAAGACACAGGTACAATCCATATAAGTGTAAACAATGTCCATTATACATTATACAATTAAAAATATAATACATTCGTCAGAATACGACTAGGGCATAAAAATAGTATAACAATTCATTTATACCTAGTCATTTTTGCCACTTTTATTTGGGGGATGTGCTTTTCCTGTATGAAAACAATGTCTGGCAATTTGGAGTATAAGAAAGTGAATTTTATTTTTATTTTTAAAACAATGAGCAAGCCCATTGCCATTTTGGGATGCTATGTTTAGAAGGCTATGGATAAGGAACAATATCATAGGGGTGAGAGTGCTAAGGCATCAGGTAGGGGGACATGAGTTGAAGCGGGCATCTTAAAGGTTCAGACTAGGTGTTTTTCTGAAGTTGGGATTCTTGTAAGTCAGAAAATGCAGTGGTGCCCTAGGAGAATGGAGAGCACAAAGAGATTCACTATCAAAATGACACAATAGTAATGAGGTGCACAGCCGTCAAATTACTCTGATCCTGGTGTGATAAGGAGGTGTAGGATAGATAGGAAGAGGTTGTATGTGAAATAGGAGGTAGAGCTGTGTATGATAGAAAGAGACGGGGATGAAAAACGCAATAAAGACAATGTTAATACTATACCTACAATAGGGGTGTCATTGGGTTCAAAGGTGTGATATTCATTTTAACTCAATGTCAGTTCAAAAACCTATATCTTAAGTTTAAAACAAAAAAGCTCAACACAAAGCCCCTTCACCTCTCTCAGAATCTAAAAGATCAAAAAACTGATCAGATTTGGGCACATAGACAATATATTGAAAGGAGTGGAGGCCCATCCCATGGTTCTGCAGTTAGGGGAGGTGGGATTTATCAGTTGGTGGTCCAAATGATTGACGAAGGAGGAGGTCATCCACGGAAATCACTGTGGGGACATCAGGTATGTGACAATCGTCTATTTCTGTAGTCTCACTCAAATTCCTCTTTTCGAGAGCAAGTCTCTCTTTGGAAGGCACTCCATTATGAAGTTTGTTGGGAGGTGGGGAATAAAAGCCAGAACAAGTTTGATCCTATGTCACACAAGTTATGCATCCATATTTGGAGCAGTAGTCATGTCTGTGAATGTATGCTCTGAGGAGGGACCTAGATTTGTCTCTATCTCAATTTGCTGTTGACTGTGATCATGTTTGGCAGCACAATACCATGTTAATGATTTGAAGTTTTCTAATTCAGCATGAAGTTCAGCCTCTGTGTCTTCACCTGTAGAAGGACTTCTAGAAGCTGCAATGCTGGTGGTATTTGTGTGATTAGCTGGTCTAGATGTGGCCATGGACTACGCAGGACAAAAGTATTGGGGAGCCCAAACACCAGGACCAAAATAATGAGAAGGCAAATGCATGTAGGTGAGTATATGGTTACTATTCTAGTTAATATTCTTAACTCTACATCTACATACATCTACATACCTTGAATATATACGTAATAGTATAAGTATAGTCACTGAAAAAACCTAAGGTTACAGGGGCGGTATGGTTAGGTTCAGAGTTCACTCGTACAAATTCAGTGAAATTCAGCAGTAGGTCTTGCAGGTGTTGGGTGATGTGTTCGTGTCAAGGGATGCGGAGGACGAGTCTGGCTGTGGTGTTCTGTATGGTCTGGAGTTTGTGGAGCAGAGATTTGTTGATCCAGGAGTACAGGGCATTTCCATAGTCCAGTCTGATGTTTGTGAGTGGGTGGGTGACAGTCTTTCTGTATTTGTGGGGAGATCCATTTCAAGGTCTTGCGAAGGATGCGGAGTGTGGAGGCGAAGGCGTTGATATGTCGGGTCATGAAGAGAGAGGAATCGAGTATGATGCTGAGGTTCCGGCCGTGATTCATGGGGGGGCTGCCGAGGGTGGTGAGACTCCAGGTGTTGTCCCACGCAGAGAAGGGGATCCGAGGACGTCTGTCTTCTCTGAGTTGAGCTGCTGCTCATCCAGGATGCAAGTCCTTCATTCATTCCTGGAAGTTGATTCTGGTGGAGGTGGGGTCCTTGGTGAGGGAGAGGTTGAGCTGGCCTAGCTAACCTGCTACAAAAGTTAAATTAGTTTATTAGGTTCATTACTACTCAGTGATACTACTTCTAACATATATTATGTGAGTGGCTGTGTGATTGTATCCTTGTTGTATGGGTGTGTAGGCTGCTGTATGGGTGTAGTAAGTGGATGTGTGAGTAGCTGTGTGGGTGAGTGAGATGTTGTCTGAGTGGCTATATGGGTGGATGGGTGTGTCAGTGGCTGTATGGGTGAGTGAGTGAGTGGCAGTGTGAGTGGCTCTATGTGTAGGTGAGTGGGTGTGTAATGACTGTATGAGAGAGTGAGTGGGTGTCTGAATGGTTGTATGAGTGACTGACTCAGTGTATAAGTGGCTGTACGGGTGATTGAGTGGCGGAGTGGGTGATTGATTAAGTGAGTTGGTGTGTGAGTGGCTGTATTGTAGAGTGTCTGTGTGAATAAGCGCTTGGGTTACTGAGTGGATATGTGAGTGTTTGTGTGGGAAACATCCTTTACCCCACATATGTTACTCGCAGTGCCATTACCCTGTGTTTTTTACACCGCAAAATCTTTTACAACGCAGGGCTTTACACCACAAACTATTACAACACAACAGTTTGTGGTGTAAAGTGCAGCGTTATAAAAGATTTTGCGGTGTAAAAACTGCGGGGTAATGTCACACGGAGTAAAAGTGTGTGGGGTATAGTATCCTATTTGTTTGTATGAATGTGTGAATGAGGTTGTGTGGCATAACATCTCAGGTAGTGCAAGAAAGTAAATACGTACAGGTTGCACACGTCATGAAAACAACAACCTATACCGACACTGTACTCATTATCCTAACAATGTGAGGCAAAAACGACATGCATTAGAACATTGCCGGGCCTAAAATGCAGGTTAGGTCATACATAAATCATGGCTGCTGGACATACATGCCAGTCCTGGGAATGGGAGGACAAACTACATACATCACAACCTCAGGGCGTTGATATGAAGCAATTTGGGGAAAAACACGTACTCACTATAGGCTCCTCATGGCATTGGAATCACAAAGCCATACCATAAATACACAAGAAGCATCTGTGTTTCTAGTATATGAATATGGCGCTACTGTGCTCTAAAAAAAACTAGTAGACAACCTGCACTCCTAATTAAATATGTTTGTTTCTCAAACTTAATCTTATGTCTTAAGATATCACTTGGTGTTGTCCCAAATCCTGACTTACCCCAGTCAGGTACCATAACAAACAAAACAACAGAAACTGTTAGTTTGGGACGCACTGTTCACTGGCCCACTACGGTGCCTTATTCTTTACAAGTTCAAATGAACAAATTAATAAACACATTTCACAACAATCTTCACAATGTTTCTACTTAGTTTCAATTAAAGTGCTGCTGGTGAATTCAATATCACAAACAAATTCATTCTTCTCATGATTTAATTCTTCTCTCTCCTTGAGTTTTCAACAAAAGTTCATCAAATACATGAAATGAAGTCCTTCAATTATATCACGTCGACATCCCTGGTATGTTTCACACCCAATGCATTTCGGTATAAAAACCTTCATCAGGGGAAATGCTGAAATAAACAAAAACTTCCATATAGTGCAAACATTGTATTCCTAATGGAATAAAGAAAGGGGATAGGCCAAACCGGTTATAACACACATGTAATCATGCTGTGAATCATGCTCATGTGACAAGAGGTGTCCCAATTGTGCTGTCCAACTCAACTGCTTGCTATACAAAAGCAACCAATGTGCCAACCACGTTCTTCTGTACTCCTAAATACCGCATGACAAAAAAACACTTATTTACTAACCATGTAACTGTGTCCCATTTGCTAAAAACGTGCAAACTAAAAGCAGTATAAATTGTAGGCATGTTGCCTATCTACTAATTCCATGACTGTCTCACCTATTACAGAAGCTGGTGTTGTGCGTATGGCTCGTCTGTATAAAAATGCTACTGCTTGAAAAAAAGATGAAACGCCACTTTACATCACAGTGTCTATTAACTCTACAAAACTATGTGAGCAGCTTAGTTCATCACTGTACTCACCTACCGGTGTGTCGGGTAAATCCCTTGTAAACCTTTCGTTTTTTCAATTGCTGAATTATTCAGTGTTTGAT
The DNA here is from genome assembly GCF_964261635.1 of Lissotriton helveticus. Lineage (NCBI taxonomy): Eukaryota > Metazoa > Chordata > Amphibia > Caudata > Salamandridae > Lissotriton > Lissotriton helveticus. Next base: position 264,066,623 of record NC_136071.1, read on the forward strand.
TCCGCCAAGTAACCGCAGCTGCGGAAAACAGTTGCAAAAATACCATGAGCCCCATCCTGAAACTAACTAGTAAACATACTAGTAGAATATTAACCCACAAGACTACCTGATGGCTGACTGGCCGTTAGCTAAACTGCCGATTCCATCAATATACCGCCGTATTCCTCTAGATACCAACACTGCCTCTCAATCTGCAAACAATTCTCCCGGTACGCGAAGCGTGTGCCGCGATTGCTCATGCCCCTCCTTAATGCGTGCAGCGAGTCACCGCCGTAAAAAATAAACGACGGACTCAACTTGCTTGATGTAGAGTCTCCAAAAACTCAAGATGGCGACCTCGCCAATGACCTGAACCATATATGTCAAAAAAACATCAACTTTACGAGCCTGCTCATTAAACAGCCCTGCTTGTGTATAAGATTACTTGAGAAAAATGTGAAAAAATGTACTAATGAATATAAAAAACGAATGTTAAAAAGAACGAATGTGAAAAAAACTCTCTACTGTGTCACTACTAATCGAATGTGTTACTTGTGTAAAATAATGTAGTTTATTAAAAAACAAAAACCCTCAAGTTCCATGGTATGCTGATATCTAATCCCTATGTTGATTCACCTGTGTGATGTGTATGTAATTGTGCATCTCACATGAGCCTGATGAACACATGAAAACATCTGAACATATATGAAAAACATCATCCATTACTAAACAATGCATCAACATTGTAAACACAATACAAAGTTATCATAAAAAACAAGACATTTCAATTTTATCATTCAGCCCATGAGGTACCATAGATCTCAAAAAACGTATCCAATAAGTCTCTCGCTGGGCTAGAAAACGGATGGCATCAACATGTTGGGACTCAACTACCCTCTCCAACACTGTGAACCTTAACTGTGGTATAGTGTGATTCATTTGCTTCCAATGCACGTCTAAACATGATTTGACATTAGCTGTGCGTATCATGCTCTTATGCTCTGTCATCCGTACTTTCACTTTTCTAGAAGTACGCCCTACATATACAGGCCCACATGGGCATTTGATGGGATATATTACCATGCTTGAATTGCAATCTGACGTATGCTTCAACTGAACTTGTTTGCCTGTAGGGGTGGATGAGCCAACTTGTTTCCAACAAGTACGTTCCCACAGTGACCACAATTGTGACATTTCATCATTCCTTTCTGACCACCATCACTAACAGTGCGTTTCTCCTGCTTAAGAATCTCTTTTACATTCTTAGATCGTGAAAACGCAAAGATGGGTTTGTCTAGAAACACCTGTTTTAAATCTGCTTCCTGATCTATGATTTCCCATCTCTTCAAGATACATTTCTTAATCCTGGTCGCGACGGTGGAATATTTCAATACACACACTTCTCTCTTAGAAGGTGATTTGATAACTTTCTCTAGCAGCTTAGACCGTTGCATGGAACATGATTTCTGTCTGGCTTGCTCTAGTACCACGCTAGGATACCCTCGTTGTTCATAATCCTGACTCATAATAGTGATTTCAGATATACTCTGCTGTTCCTCTGAACAGATTCTACGTGCCCTAATGAACTGTGATACCGGAAGAAGATTTTTGAGTGTCTGAGCATGAAAACTGTCATAATGTAATGCGTTGTTTCTGTCTGTGGGTTTCTTGTATAGTCTGGTAGTTAATGTGCTTCCCTTTTTTTCAATCAATTAAAATGTCCAAATAGTTAATTTGGTCAGAACTCATGGTGTATGTGAATTTGATATGAGTATGGCAGTTATTCAGTGTGGCTATAACTGTCTGTAGTCAGTGTTATGAACTCTTGCATAGAATCAAAATATCATCTATGTATCTCATATATAATAAAAGACCTTCAGTCCACTCTGTGTTACTCAGAATGTGTGTCTCCTCAAATCTAGCCATAAACATATTTGCGTATGTAGGCGCCCCCGTAAAACCCATAGAGGTTCCAGTCTTTTGGAGATAGAAGGTATCCTTCCATTGAAGGTATCCATGATATAAACAAAAATGTAATAATTCCAACAAAAATATGTTTCTTCCTTCTTCATAATTGTGTCTCAATAGCATCCATTCTGCTGTCTCCAGTCCCTCAACATGGGGAATGGAAGTATATAATGCTGATACATCAATCGTGCATAGCATGAATTCCTCATTAGCGGGAATCACAATCCCCTCTAATTTCCTCAACCAGTCTGTGGTGTCCTGTACATAACTAACCCAGTTTTGCACTAGCGGCTGCATGAAGGGATCTAAATATTTGCCCAAAGGTTCATGCAACGAACCACAACCTGCCACAATAGGGCAGAATGGAGGATCAATGGAGCTCTTGTGCATCTTAGGCAACATGTATATGTTGGGTCTCCTGGGATGTTCTGTAGTAAGATATTTGCTTGTTTGTTCATCAATCCACCCTAAATCAGTTGCCTTTTTCAAGATCAAAGCTAAAATGTGGTGGAATTCATTGGTAGGGTCAACCTCCGAGTGGATATAGGTATTTGTATCCTGTACATGTTGGTCTACCTTAGATGTGTAGTAAATCTTATTGAGCACTACCAGCGCTCCTCCTTTATCTGCAGGAACAATTTTAATGTTCTCGTTGGTAGCCAATTTGTTCAAAGCTATCATTTCATTTCTGGTCAGATTCCTACGTGTATCTGAACGATAATTAAATTTAGACAAATCCTTCTTAATCAATGTCTCAAAAAGATCCAACGACTTATGAGATAATGGTGACATGAAAGTGCTTTTGGGTTTAAATTTCTTCTCCACCTGAGAAGATTCTACCTGCCCTTGGGAATCCACCACTACATGATGAAAAAACCACCTCCGTCTCATCTTCCTCAAAATTTAAAAAGCGACACCTCTGTTTCTAGTTCATTACTCTGATAGGTGGGTGCAAAGGACATGCCCTTGTTCAAAACTGATTTTTCTACGGGACTCAGTTCTACATCAGAAATATTCATGACTAGTTCCTCTTGGGATTGCGACGATCACCGTCTTGCTTTTTTGGACCTTTGTCCCCTCCTTGTTTGTTGGTTTTGGATTGAGGTTGCCTGTCTGGGGGATGGTTCGACGTGCGGCCTGATTCTAAAAAAACCTGCTTAGTAGTATCACTTACTGTTGCCTCATTACTGCCTACCGTTGCCCCGCCTACTGGTGGTCATGTAGGTAAAGTTTCTTGTGATGTAACTAAACTCTCTTTAGAGGATGTGGCATCTGGTTTTCTAAATACACGTCTCTGGGTGTACGCATCGGCCCAGGTGTAAACTTCATCCAATTTATAATCAATCGTGTCTCTTTTAAATTTCCTCAACTTCCTTTCATAAACTTCTTTAGCATGTTCATCTAACTTCTCGTTTATATCATTTAATGTTTTCTTCAATTCTTCTGCAGTCATCCTAGTGGATAGTTCCGATTTCATATCAGCAATCTCAGTTTCTAATTCTTTCAGCACGTTAGATAACTCTTCGACTATTAAGAGAACCAAATCTAAAGAACACTTATTCAGTATGGCAAACCATCTTGTCATAAATGGTTTATTGAACTTAAATAACATTGGCCTAAGTGATATCCTTAAGCCTCTAGGTATTCGCTTGACCCGATGATACTGAATGAGAGTGGTGGCATGAATCCTTTGGTTAATCTCCTTTTTTAATGTGTACTGTCGTTGTTTAATCAATTGTATTGTGGTACCCGGCCTAGCTTGAAAAACCCTGGTTTCTTTAATGAGAGAATAAATGCTTTCTGCTTCCTCATTTGTGTACCCTTTAAATTCTGCTTGGTTGGTGGGAAGGTGTGCTATCTCATCAAAATCCATCTTACGTGGTTGCTGGTTGTGAAATGGGGTCACTATGTAAAATGCAAAAAAACTAGTAGACAACCTGCACTCCTAATTAAATATGTTCGTTTCTCAAAATTAATCTTATGTCTTAAGATATCACTTGGTGCTTTTGCTCCTGTGCTCTACCCATAGGCTACTGGGTCATCTGCCCACCTACAACAGTAAATGTTGCAATTTTAGTGTGGCCCTTCATACATGTGGCCAACTCCTAAGGGGGGGCCCCATCACGGGCTTGCCCCACATTGGCCACAACAAAGCAAGTGTTTCCCCACACCAGTTATGTGCAGGCACAGGGGGAACACACACAGCGTGGCTCAGTGGTTAGAGGCAGCAGACCCGGAAGCTGAGATCAGCCGTGGACCAGGGTTCGATTCCCCGCCTCGGTGGGTCTCGGGCTCAAAAATTCCACGGACTCGACAATTCTCGCTCCGGTGCCTACTCGACTCACGGGGTCACACTCTGCGACTCTGGGCAATAGCTTGCTTAATCTCCACTACGGCCCCTCGCGGCGGGATGCCTGGCTTTCACCTTGTGAATACCCTGCTAGGGTATCTCACAGGGGAATACCAGGACGGGTTCCCTAAGCAAGCGCCTTGAGACCCCTGGGTGATTCGTGCGCTATATAAATCGAAATACATATACACATATACATATACACCTCCCACGCCAGTGGGCAAACCTCGATACGTCCCCCGCATGTGGAATGATCTAAAGCAGCTGCTCGCGAAATGCTGACTCCTTCTGCAGACTCCACGGGGAGAAGGGCACAACCAAGGGGGCTGCTCTCAATAACGCACAGAAATCCTACGCACGCCGCATGACACAGGGCAGCTCCTGAGCTTGCCTCCATCAGTATGGGATGAAGGGCACACAGGACATGCCGGTCCCATGCACTCTATATGGGGAGAGCCCCAGGCACGGTGCAGAATAAAGCAACCTCTCAAGACAACGAAGTTGGGAGTGAACACCCTGCCCCTTCCTCTCCTCAGGCACCACTTCTCAGGCGATCTCATAGCATCCAGCTTGCATGACTCCTCCTGGTCAAAAGTGGCACTTCACACCTGGGAGGGAAGTGAAGAACTCCTGACAAGCTTGCAGCAAGGAGCACTCACATGGGTAAGTGGGCTGAGACTAAGCACCACGCCACTTCTTCTCAGCCGATTATAAATTGCTCACCATGCCGGCAGGATTACTTCAATAAGTAAAACACCCCAAAAAATGAAGCTCTCACTCCGTCCCAATCGCTGGCACCAAATGACATTCCACGGACAGTGCTCACCACGAACTGCTTCAAAATAGTGCTCAACACGCACTATGAGGGAAAAGAGTGCTCACCATGTGTTCTTCCTAGGCAAAGAAATGATGCCCAAGTTATAGGGAAAAACCAGGAGCAGTCTCCAGTGCGTACCTCGCACTCAGCTCCTGTGAGAGCACTGAGTGGTACACAGGTTCAAGAAAGCGGACAGCAGGCCAGCACACAGGGTCCTTGGGGCAAAGAGGCAGTCCTTCCAGCTGGTCAGTACAACAAAGCAAAGTCCTAGTGGTGGTTTTCCTGTCATCATAACAGTTTCCTTTGGCCAGGCGCAGTCTGTAGAGCAAGCAGGATCTGGTTACAAGCCTACACAGTACTTCTATTCACAAAATCTTTGTTCTGGGGGTACTTCAAACAATCTTTAGAAGTGCACAACCTCCCTAGTCAATCCCCAGCCCTGGGTCTAGACGAACTACAGAGGAACGGCGACAGCATTGTGAAAGTCAGGCAGAGCCCTATTAAGGTGCAGGTGACAACTCCTTCCACTACTTTAACCTAGGAAGACTCATTCGGATGTCCAGGGAACACCTCAGCTCTTTCTGTGACTTCTCGAGTGAATGCATGAAACAGGCCCCTGGCAGTCTAAACCATATGTTGATTGGAGCCAGGCTGGAAAGTACAAAGAGTCATAAGCACACAGATATGCCCACTTCTAAAAGTGCATTTCTAAAATAGTAATACAAAATCAGCTTACACCAATAATTAGGATTTATCACCGCTATTCCAAACACACCAAACATGGCCATGCTACCCCTTTCATATCGGAAAATACCACTGAAACACATATCAGGAAATTATAATGCAAGCCTATGAGAGGAGCAGCGTCACAGCAGTGAGGAACCAAATAGGATGTTTGTCACTACCGGGACATGCCACACAACAGGGCACATGTTCTACCTTTTGTGGGACACCCCCGCGCCGCACGGCCACCAGCTGCTGCGTGTGCCCCTCTGCCCCGTTGTGCCTGACTGCCGAGCCGCCGGCCGCCTTGCATCTCCCTGTGCGCTCGGCTCCAGCTGTTTTGCCGTAATTTGTGCTTGTCTTTTTCCCCCCGTAAGTTTTGCCTGTTTTGCCGTAATTTGTGCTTGTTTTTCTTTTCCCCCGTAAGTATTGCCTGTTTTGCCGTAATTTGTGCTTGTTTTTCTTTTCCCCCGTAAGTATTGCCTGTTTTGCCGTAATTTGTGCTTGTTTTTCTTTTCCCCCGTAAGTATTGCCTGTTTTGCCGTAATTAGTGCTGTTTTCTGTGACATTGTATTTCTGTGCTAACGTCTACCCTTTTCCCGCCGCCCTCGCCGCTCTCCCTCCCCGCTTCCCGCCACCGCCAGTTACCCCGCCCCTTTCTCTTTTGTTCCCTCCCCGCTCCCGCCTCCCAGCTGCTCCGCCCACCCGCGCACTTCGCCTTATATGGCGACCGTGCGAACGCGCAGCGGTCACGCGCAGCGGGTGCGCCGATTGTGCGCCGAAGGCGCGCCAAAGGTAAGCCCGTCTGCGCCCGTCCGCGACCGGATCGCGACCAGCGCCAGGACCCCTGGTCCCCACCGACGGAAGCCGACCCGACGAACCTACAACGCCGCGGACCTCCTCGCACTCAACGCCGGCCGCACCCCAGGATGTCACCAAGCCGCCCCGAAGCACACCCACGGACCCTTCAGCTGCCACGCCTGCAGGTTCACCTGCATCCGGACCTGCCCTGCACCAGCACTCGCCAAGCCGAACATCAGCAGCAACCACCTCAAGTGCTTCCTGCTCAACACCCGCTCCGTCCACAGACACGCCGTAGAACTCTGGAACCTCCTCGACACCACCGCCCCTGACGTTGCCTTCCTCACCGAGACCTGGATGAACGCCTCCTCAGCCCCAGACATCGCCATCGCCATCCCGGAGGGCTACAAGATCATCCGGAGAGACCGCACCGCCAACCTGACGGGAGGAGGCATCGCCATCATCCACAGAGACACCATCCGCATCACGACCAACACCGACGACACCCTAACCACCGCTGAACACCTGCATTTCCAGATCCACACCGACCCGAAGACCACCCTCAGAGGCACCCTGATCTACCGACCCCCGGGACCACGCACACGATTCAGCGAGGACATCACCGACTTCGTCAGCCCGCATGCCCTCCCCTCCGCCGACTACATCCTCCTGGGGGACCTCAACTTCCACCTGGAGAACAACAGCGACCGCAACACCATCAGCCTGCTCGACAACCTCGCCAACCTCGGACTCAAGCAACTGGTGACCTCCCCCACCCACCTCGCCGGACACACACTCGACGCCGTCTTCTCATCCAGCAAAGACGTCACCTTCAGCCACGCAACAGGACTCCACTGGACGGACCACAGCTGCGTCCACTTCACCTTCAAAAGAACGACGATCCACCACCACCAGCAACAGGCTGCCCGAAGAAGCTGGAACAAGATCACAGCCGACCAGCTCACCGCTTCCCTGAGCCAGCACCCTCCCGCCAGCTCAGCGAACCCCAGCCAGGCCGCTGACAACCTCACGATGTGGATCAACAACTGCGCAGACGAACTCGCCCCTCTGAGAACCCCACCCAGCGGACCCTGCAGCAGAAAAACACCATGGTTCTCCGACGAACTCAAGAGCTCCAAGAAGAACTGTCGAGCCCTCGAGAAAGTCTGGAGAAGGGAACCAACCACGGACAACATGACCACCCTCAAGCACGCCACCCGGAAACACCACCAACTGATCCGCGCCACCAAGAAAAATACATACAAGGACCGGCTGGACAACAACGCACACAACTGCAAGGAACTCTTCAACATCGTGAAAGAGCTCTCCAACCCTAACGCCGCAAACAACGACATCACCCCGTCGCAAGACCTCTGCAACTCCCTCGCGTCCTACTTCTACAACAAGATCGCGGACATACACAACAGCTTCAGCAACCAACCAACGGAAGCCACAACCGCAACAACGCCACCCACCACCACCCTCCGCACCTGGACTCCGATCAGCACCGAAGACACCATCCGCACAATGAACTCCATCCACTCCGGATCTCCGACCGACCCCTGCCCTCACCACGTCTTCAACAAGGCCGACGCTGTCATCGCACCCCACCTGCGGGACATCATCAACACCTCCTTCAACACCGCCACCTTCCCGGAGAGCTGGAAGCACGCCGAACTCAGCGCCCTTCTCAAGAAACCCACAGCAGACCCCACCGACCTCAAGAACTACCGTCCCATCTCGCTCCTCCCGTTCCCGGCCAAAGTCATCGAGAAGACCGTCAACAAACAACTGGCCGCCTTCCTCGAGACGAATGGATCCCTCGACCCCTCACAGTCTGGCTTCCGAGCGAACCACAGCACCGAGACCGCCCTCATCGCCGCCACCGATGACCTTCGAACCCTGATGGACAACGGGGAAACAGCGGCCCTCATCCTCCTGGACCTCTCCGCGGCTTTCGACACTGTCTGCCACCGCACCCTAGTACAGCGCCTCGGCAACATCGGAATCCAGGACAAGGCACTGGAATGGATCACCTCCTTCCTCGTCGGAAGAACACAGAGAGTCCGTCTACCACCGTACAAGTCAGAGGCCACCGAAGTCATCTGCGGCGTACCCCAGGGATCCTCGCTGAGCCCAACCCTCTTCAACGTCTACATGAGCCCCCTCGCGACCATCGCACGCCAACACAACCTGAACATCATCTCCTACGCCGATGACACCCAGCTGATCCTCTCCCTGACCAACGACCCCGACGCCGCCAGAGCCAACCTGCACGAAGGGATGAGAGAGGTAGCCGAATGGATGACGACCAGCCGCCTGAAACTGAACTCAGACAAGACGGAGGTCCTCATCCTGGGCTCCTCGCCCTCCGCCTGGGACGACTCCTGGTGGCCCCCCGCCCTGGGCACCGCACCCAAACCGACGGACCACGCACGCAACCTGGGCTTCATCCTGGACTCCTCCCTCTCCATGACCAGACAAGTCAACGCCGTCTCCTCGTCATGCTTCAACATCCTGCGCATGCTACGGAAGATCTTCCGGTGGATCCCCACCGAGACCAGGAAGACTGTCACCCAGGCCCTCGTCACTAGCCGACTGGACTACGGCAACGCCCTCTACGCCGGAACCACCGCCAAGCTCCAGAAGAGACTCCAGCGGATCCAGAACGCCTCAGCCAGACTCATCCTCGACATCCCACGAAACAGCCACATCTCCGGACACCTGAGAGACCTGCACTGGCTCCCGGTCAACAAGAGAATCACCTTCCGCCTCCTCACCCACGCGCACAAAGCCCTACACGACCAAGGACCGAGCTACCTCAACAACAGGATCAACTTCTACACTCCCACGCGCCTCCTCAGATCAACCAGCCACGCCCTCGCCGCCGTCCCCCGCATCCGAAGAGCGACAACAGGAGGAAGGTCCTTCTCCCACCTGGCTGCCAAGACCTGGAACTCACTCCCGTCCGACCTGCGCCTGACCCAAGACCACCTCTCCTTCAGGAAGAAGCTCAAGACCTGGCTGTTCGAGCAGTAACGGCACCCCCCCCCCTCCCAGCGCCTTGAGACCCTACGGGTGAGTAGTGCGCTATATAAATGACTTGATTGATTGATTGACCTTTTACTTACACAGCACACTGCGCATAGGGCTACCTAGGGCCTACCTTAGGGGTGACCTATATGTAGTAAAGGGGGAGTTTCAGACTTGGCAAGCACTTTAAATGCCAAGTCACTGCAGTGTCAGAGGCCTGGGACAGGTTTGAAAGGCTACTACTGTGGGTGGCACAAGCAGTGCTTTAGGCCCACTAGTAGCATAGTAGCATTTAATTTAATGGCCCTGGGTATTTGAGATACCACTGTACAAGGGACTTACATGTAAATTAAATATGCCAAACAGGTTTAGACCAAACCTACCAAGTTTACAGGAGAGAGCACATGCACATTAGCACTGATATGCAGTGGTAAAGGGCCTAGAGTTAGAAAACAAACAAAGGTCAGAAAAAATACAGGAGGAAGGCAAAATGTTTTGGGATAACCCTGCAAAAAGGCACAGGTCCAACAGTCATGTTCCCAAAATGTATCACTAGCATGACAGATTTTATAATTCCAGTTATCTGAAACTAAGATGTATTTTTGGTTCATCCATGTGTTTTGACATTATCAGTTAGCAAGGTTTTAAGACGTTTTCAACCTAACAGTTGTACATTGTAACTTTCCTCAGAAATATTGGTGATGCAGCTCCGCTTTACATTTCCTACATAATTTGTCAAGCAAGTGGGTCACCTTAAATGTTTAACCATCTCAAAATCTAATCCATATGACTGACTTGCCATCAAATTAATTTTAAAAATGTATTGTCATGTATTTCCCCAGTAATAAATTGGAACAGCTCAACAGAGCAGCTGCCTAAAAAATATCTAAGAGAAATTCCATTGCCTTTTTCCTCAATAAAATCTACTTATCAAATCAAATTTCAAGTCATACATTTTACACTATATTTTTGGAACTTCATTCTCGGAATCACTAGATACACACACACAGGAATCACATTTTATTTAAATTCAAAATTCTAATGAAAAATCTTACCATTCAAATTGCAGTGTAGGCCATTTAAGCCAAGACATGGTCTGTCTGGAAAGTAAACACATATTGTGTTTACTTAGTACTGTCAACCTCTATTCTGCAAACAACTGTTCCAGCAGATATCACCACGCAACCCACCCTCATATGCTGAATAATAAGACTTAACATTTCAAGATAATTCAGGGTCAGATTTTGCATCCTTCCTTCCACAAAATACCTGTTCTCATTGTTATCCTCCATGACTCCTTTTCCACGTCTGGCACTTTCAAATGACAGTACACTACAGTAACACAGTTGCTACTAGCAGGGCCAGACTGGGGGCTCAAAGCAGCCTTGGCAAAGTTTGTCAGACCAACCCCCATATGGTGCATAGCAATCAAGCGAGCGAGCCTGACCACAACAAGTGGACTTGGGACGGACCCTCCCCAGCCCCTTTGTGCTGGTCAGGCTCACTCTCTGGGTTATACCCTTAAGAAAATATGGGTCAACATGGCAAAAATGGTGCATTCTACAAGACATTTTCATCATGTATTCAACTGTATTGGTATTTAAAGCATAGTAAATGATGCACCAGGATACAGCAAACTTAATTTAGGCTCTTCAATGATTCCCTCACTATCACCCTCCAGCAGTGCCTCTCATCTCTTCATAGACCCTCTCTCGTGTGTATTTTATTTGTTTGCCATCCTAATGGGCCCCATAGTGATAATGAATCATACATGTGTAAATCAGTGTACAGAAATTGTTACATAAGACAAAGGGGTCTACAAGGTGTAGGATTCACATGCCATCCTTTCGGGTAGGTATTTCGTAAGAGTGCTTAGTCTGGGGAAGCACAAACAGGATTCAGAAGGTAAAACAGTGGTTACAGTTGACTTTACTAGCTAGAATTTATTTATTTATTTTTACCAAAAACAAACCCTTTTTAGCAAAATGATGGTAATGCAAGATGGGGAAAAATGACTTTCTAACCTAGATTACGATTGTGACTTATGAACTCAGTGGATTACTGTGACAAAATCAGTAACCCAATGAGCTATGCACATAAAATGCTGCTCTGTTATCTGCATAGCACATACTCTTTGCAGAAAGCAAACTCCAATCTCCAAGCTGTGCAGAGCTTTGAAACCTGCCACACTGCTTCAAAACCAGCACCCAGTGAAAAAAGCAGCCACTCACCCTTTACGCCTCCAGTACCAGATGCCCGGTATGGCCAGTACGACTTTGGCTACAAGAGTGCCTCGAAGAGATTGACACACCAACCACTTCTTGTCATCATCTGAGCAATAATACCTGCCAATCTCTTCCTTTCTGAATCTGTATGGATCCTATAAGCATGATCTAGTAGTCCCTGGCCATTGGCATTCAACCAGCGACCCTCAAAACATTGGCTCATTAATTCTCGGCCTATTGCCACTGCATGTTTTGCCACCTTGAGTTCTACTAGTTCTAGGTATCACTACAATGGAGTTACTGCTTGATGACAAGCACATGAACAAGTTTTACATTTATTTTATGACTACTTCACACCAAATTATTCGAAAATCTACATCAACCCTGAATGTCACCTTGCAGAGCTGTATTACAAAGAAAGGGCAGGAATGCTTCGTATTTATCGCAATGTTGCACATTCCAACCTTTGCCCTGTGCTAGAGCACAATAGGGGGGTTAGTGTTAACGCAGGCACTTCTGCATATGGTGCAAGGGGACCTGCGTTGCAGGCACGGATGTTTTTGGGCAGGAAGGGGCACCTTCTAAATTAATCTTAGTTGAATTAAATTAACTTGAACAATCTTAACCTTAGCCTAAAGCTAACTCTAATTCTAACCGTATTCCTAAATACTGTTGGTTTTAAGTAAATGAAATAAAATATAATCCAAACTCTAATACCAGCCCTTTATAACTTTACATTATATTAAAATTAAATTAAATAGGTTGGTTAATTCTAATGCCAACTCAACCCTTATTTAATATATAGAAATTAAATTAAAGAATCAACAACAACACTATCCCTTAGTGAATTACAGTCAGTTATATGGACGCCAAACCCCTACTTAGAATTAATTACTTCTAAAATAAATGTCATGCTCTTATTGCCTACTAATAAAGTAACTGTCTCCTACGCAAACAGTGACAGAGAGTGTAGTAAACTCGATGTGCTATGTTGACTTAGAGCCTTAGTACGAGTTTGGTGGTCCTCCTGTCTAGGCGCTGCGCCAAAATGTGGTCCGCCAAGCCCGTCGACTGCCCGCCTGCTGGATTACAACTGTAATCCATGGTGGGTGTGTGGTGCTGCGGTGGCCGGATGGTGGCTGCTGTATAAGGCTAATAGGTGAGCGTTAACTGCAGATGCTGCCATGACAGCGCATGCCATACCATGCAGGAACTGAGGCGAGATTTCAGGAGAGCACAATATGTGCCCCCGCATGCACCCCCAGACCCAGAAGTTGCAGCGGATCATGCTAGGACCCCCTTAGATGCATCTCTACCACCCTTTTCATGGTGGGCTCACCGCCATGATATGGCTATTGGACAGGCAATTCGTAATATGGATGGCAGTGCTGCAGCGTCACAGCCAGCATATTGCTGCCCCCTTCCGCAGTGCAACCATAGCAGGGTCCTGGATCCTCGGCGAACGATGTGGTCCTGTGGCGGTCTGACCACCACACTCTGAATACTGCAGGTTGGCCCGCCGTGGTGGCGGTGGTTGGACCGCCAAAATGAGTATGGTGGTCCTGTGGATGGTTGTACTCATAATAAGGCCCTCAGGGCCAGATGTAGGACGCCTAATTCCGGTCGGTAACGGACGAAATTACCGAATTTCGGCCGTTACCAACCGGAATAAGGCTTTTCTGATGTAGGTGGCCAAGTTGTAGGATTCGGTAATTTACCAAATCAGTAACTTAAGGATTCGGTAAATTACCGAATTCTTAACATACCGATTCGTTAAATTACCAAATCCTTAATGTAGAGAGAACTCAAGTGAGTGCTTTTTACATTTAAGGATTCGTTATTTACCACCAACTAATAGTTGGTGGTAAATTCTGAATACCTTTTAAAAAGCAATTTTGTGCTTTTTATTCAGTGCCAAGTGGCAGACATACATGCCCTTAGGGCATGTATGTCTACCACATGTGCACCCATGCACTATTCAGGGGTGCAACAGGGTGACAAAGTGACACCCTGCCACCCTTGACTGTGTTCCCCCTTTTACCGAATCTTACCGATTCGGTAATTCCCATTCATTCCTATCGGCCTGGAGGCCCATAGGGATGAATGGGAAATACCGAATCGGTAAATACCGATTTGGTATTTACCGAATCTTACCGATTCGGTAAAAAATACAGATTGATTACCTACATCCAATTTACCGATTCTAAAATACCGAATCGGTAAAATTTGGTATTTTAGAATTAGTAAAATAGGATTACCTACATCTGGCCCTAAGTGTTTCATGGCATTGATGTAATGAGGGTTCAGCTAATGAGGATCTCATTCATGCTATCCACTACAAATTGTGCTCCTATATCATGCATCAAAGTTATTGTTGATTCACATACTAGGCATGAAAACAAATCCATTGCACTGTTCAATCCCACATGTTTAGAATCACTGAAATATAAAATACTGGTCAAAAGTCCCCTATCTGATGATAAGCCGTGCTGCCAGGCTTCGAAACTGAAACCTCCCTTTCATAAAAAGTAATAGCCACAATGTGGATTTATAGTGTGCAGAATTAAGTCAATACACCTACCTAGCATATTGACCCGATTCTCGCTTTCTAATGTCCAAGAGAAAAGCCGACCAGGAATGGACCACAGCAGCACTGGGCACGTGGTACCCATAGTAAACCTTAACATGACAATCGTTTTAATCGATACGCTTCAACATAGAGTTGAACTAATGTGGAAAGGGCCATCCCTCTGCAACATCCACTCTGTCAGACAGAGGTGTGGATCACAATCTGCCTTTGCATGGGGGAATACAATGCAATCTACGTTTAGCTGCATCCTACACCTCTATAAGTGTACAACCAATGTATTATGGCTTAGTGCTTGGATCTGAAGCAATTTAATGGTAATATTTCACTGTAATTCATTTCTTTTCTACCATATACAATGACAGTTGTTCACAGTTATTTCCCTCCCAATTGATTTCTAATAAAGAAATAATGCTAATTGCGCAAGTGAACAATACCAATTATTGAGCCTATCTAATGTATCCACTAAGGGGAATAACTAGTGTTATTGCAAGTCCCCATTGTCAATAAACAAAATGAACAGGAAGGTTCTAATAATGCATTGTGGTGGTCTTCCTAGAGGTGTGCAGAATTCCATGACAGCTCTTGGAAATTTCATGAACTATTTCTCAAACCTTGAAAATGACAACGTTTGAGAAGTTTAAAACCGAATAGCCCATCTGCTTTACAGAAGGAAACTCTCCAATATTCAACTTTTAACAGCATTATACACATGCATTCTATGGCCAAGGCAAGTTCAAGCTGCTCAGGAACCTGTAGTTCTATTTGGTGTATGGTATCACTGGATGACTTCCTGCAGCCAGAAGTCCCTTCTAGGAAAGGCGTAAAAGTTCAGCTGCAGGGAAATATATGTGTACACTGAACAAGGGTGACAGTAGTCAAGTAATACTACTTGCACCTTCACAATTTTAGGAAAAGTGTAGGAAAGCAAAACAACTGTGTAGCGTGTGCTCAAATGGACGAACATACACTATGTCACCAAACTAGTGTTACACATATATCAGAAAGAAACTGTCAAATATTAATAACATGATAAATATTTCCAGAGCACCTCCATGTTGTTACATAAGGTCCGTCAATCCGACAGGTCCAAAGAAAACAAAGGATGCAACTCGATGGATAAGGGTCCAACGTATGAAAAACACCCAGTGATATTGAACAGCCGACACATGTTTTTTTGTTTGACCACTTTTTCAAGGCAGACTGCGATACTGATCTTGAACCAATTTTGATGTCCTACGAGTATAGACTAAGACCCATGGGAGTCAAATGACTTCATCTCATCCGATTAGAGGAGGGTCTTGCACAAACAGAGTCACTCCTCAATCCAATATGTGCCGTTACTTTGTTCAGAGCCACAAATGAATTCAAGAGTTTACTGAAATTTTGTTCCTGGTAGATATCATTTGGATATCATTCAAACTGAATACCTAAAGAAACAATAAAAGTTCTTGGACGCTCAAATTCACGAGGTGTTTTCCATACTTTGGACCCTTATCCATTGAGTTGCATCCTTTGTTTTCTTGGACAATACCTTTGGACCTGTCGGATTGAGGCACCTTATGTAACAACATTGTGGTACTCTGAAAATGTTTATCATATGTGCACACTGCTTCTTCTGTGTACGGAGTTGACATTGCTCGTTGAGTAGAAGCAGTGGCGAAGATTGGTCAGTAAGACTGAGGGGTTGCGAGCTTCAGATTTTCCAACAATCACTCTGGAATATAATGTTATACATTATATGAGAAACAGGGTGCATGAGAGGAGCTTAATTCCTTGGGTGCTCGTGATGGCTCCACGCCATCATGAGTCACGGTAGGCGTGTGCTCATGATGGCGCGTGCTCATGACGGTGTGGAGCCGTCATGCCGCTGCCGCTCCACCCACACTCCGTCCACGCGGCACTAATTCCTCGCCTGTGCGGTTGAATTAATTAGCGGGCGGGGTCATGACGGCACCACGCCGTCATGAGCACACACCGCCCGTGACTCATGACGGCGTGGAGCCGTCATGAGCACCGAAGCGCCACAACCACCCCTTAGCCCCCATGCCCCACGGCAGAATTCACGGCGCAGGGAAAGGCATGCGGAGTCTGCTTCGGTGGGGGGTGCACATGGGGGGTAGGTCCATGCACAGCATGGCAGGCACCGCGCGGTGCCTCCCATGCTGTGCATGGATATGCACAGCATGCCTTCCTGCCATTGTGGTGGGCGGTGCTGAGTGCACCGCCCGCCACAATGGTTGGAATGCTGGGTGCGCCCACCACTGCGGGTGCATCCTAATGCTGGCCATGGGACCCCCGCCCTTAAGGCGGGCGTCCAAATCACCGGTAGGATGACGGGAGGACAAAGTCCGCCTGTCATTCTAATGGCCCCCTATATTTTGTAACATAGGTAACTTTTTTAAGGACTTTTAAAACGGAGATGAGAAAGAGTCTGTGTGTTTTTGGCATTGTGTTCATGCAAAAACCCCAGGTAAAATCTGACAGAACGCCTGCTCCTACCCTACTAAAAATACCTGCGAGCAACTAAGGGCCTTAATTCAATGTCTGGCGGATGTGACACCATTGCAGATATGGGTCCAAATGCCCTCTGGTCAGCCGTCCCGACAGCTGAATTTGTTTTTGTATTGGAGCTTGTGCTGCGGTCGGAAACTGGCCGCAGCACAAACTCTCATACATAAAAGGAGTTTTTGTTCTTACCTGCACCACATGGCAGGAACCTCAGTGGAGGTCGCTAGCGGAGCAGGGCCCCCAAAATTGCTTTCTAACAGGGTTTCTATGTCAGAAAGCTCGCCATGGAAACCCTGCCGGAAACCGACATCCTAAAACGCCATTCATAGGGATTACGTGCCTGTCGGAAGCCAGACGGAATGTCCGGTCAGTTTCAAAACTGACAGCCTCCATTTTAATGAGGTTGTCAGTTTTCAAACTGCCATGAGGCACAGAAAGCCTCCAAACTTTGTTCAGAGGCTTTCAGAGCCTCTTCATGATGAAGCCTTCTCTATTCATCACAAAATACATTAGGGGGTGTAAACCCCAAACAATCCTGTGAACCTACGCTCCTGAGCAGAGGTGATTTTATCTGTTTTCATTCTTGGGGATCTGTGGCCTGAGTTTTAGTTAGTTTGTAGACGCTGTTTGGCAACCACATAATATCTAAGTCCAGAAGCAAAAGTCTTACTTTTGAGAGGGTGCAACTTTTGGAATTAAGTTGCTGAGAATGGCTGGAGCGTGCTTTAATTTTTTCCTGCAAACACCCAAGGCAGTTTAATGCACGAACAATGCATCGTAGTTTGTAAGGCTGCTGATGTTTTGAAAATAATTTCTCAATATTTACTAAGCTATTTTTCTTTTTTTTGCAGAGTTTTATTTAGCGCGAACTAGAACCGAACCGAATGAGTTATCAGAGCGCTTTACATAGCAACAGTTACGTTACATGAGGACACACTTTCATTTTTTAGGCACGGGGAGATTAAGTGATTTGCCTAGAATCCCAGGGGGTTTTTGGCGTCGTTACCGAGACTCGAACCCAGATCCCCGGTCGAGCGCCTTAGCCGTTAGGCCAACCCCTATTGTGAGAAATATTTTATTGTACTAGTCCTTAAATATGAAATAAATCTACTTGTTTTATTTTCTTCAGAAGGAACGTATCTGAGCTGAGCAGTCAATGGTGAGACACGAAAATTATACTGAAAAGCAGAAAATGCTATAGAAATAGTGTTGCCAGGGCTGTGTTGTTAAATTTGGAACTTTTCTCAAAGTTTACAGGATATCAATTAAAATGTTTTGACTCGCCTGATATATTGAAAGATTTTTTTTAATATGAGGGAGATACAAATATAACATTGATATTAGATAATTTGTGATGATTTGAGAACACAAAATATCGACTGACGATTTAATCAGCATTATTGTACTACCACTGTAATTTATTTGTTTTTGACCCCGGGAAGTCATGTTACATTAAGTATAAAATCACCTGTCAAAAACCTACACAAGTGCGCAACAGGAGAACAAGTACTGTCAAAGCCAAGAGGTCTGGAATTGACTGACACCCTTTTGGGTTTATCAATGCTGTTTATTTTGTTGCAGGTTTTTGCAAAATGATATTGCTGGGGAAACTACTGGGCCCTATCAATCTTAAAAAAAATGTCTAATATCAAATACATTTTTGGGGTTTAAAAAACACGATTTGCTTTTGTACACTCACTAACACTTAAATGAACTATTTTGTGTTTGGAAGTGCTCCTTGTGAAAGGATAGAATGCCATCACTCACAATGAAGTTAGCCAATGGCTGAAGTGGGCTGTTCCGTTGTCCCATGCTGCACGCTGTAGTAAACAAACCGATGGGTGAAGAGGGCTGTCTGAAAGCCCTTATAAGCAACTATGGGGTATATTATCAAGGGGTTTATCTCCGCTTTTTTGGCTTTAAAAGCCAAGAAAGCGGAGATAAAATTATCTCCCTATTACCAAGCTGTCGCTAACACCAGTTAGTGACAGCTAATAGGAGATAGCGACAATCTTGGGCCCCGCTTTGCATGTCAGTGATATTTATCACTAATGACATGCAAAGTGGGCGTGCCAAGATGTTAGCGACTGGAAACAGTCGCTAACATCGCTATCTCCTATTACCAACTTTTGGAGATATTTGCGCTAAGCGCGAATATCTCCAAAAGCTAACACCTGCCCTGAGCAGTTCTTCACCATGTTATCCAATGGGAGGTGGATAACATGGCTAAGAGCATTTGCTCGATAATGCATGAATATCGCTGACTTTTCAGCGATATTCATGCATTGCGGCCGTTTTTTATCGCATTTGCGATAAACCTTGCTAATAGCAAGGTTTATCTGCGATAAAAATCGCCGATGTGCGGCGATAATTTTTGTCTCTAAACAAGTTAGAGACAAAAATTATCGCTAGTTGTTGGTAATATGCCCCTATATTCTTACAAAGTGAAACAGAGTTGGCAAGCCTACAGGGTAAGTAAACAATGTAGTTAATTGGAGTCTTCTCTTACAACATGAGTGTAGTTGTCCCTCCGCCAGCCAATCTCTAACGGACCTCCTTATAATGTTAGCACCCCAGCGGGAACCTGGATCACATGAACAGACTGTGTTCCATATTCCTTAACAGACTGCAGTATGAATAAGCAACGGTATCACCCATCCCCTTACATTATCACACCAAGGAAAGGAAAACAATTATCAATCTACAAATCTTTTGCACAGTATTAACACCAATTGCGAACATAATCACTGAGTCAACCAGGTGGGTGATGAACTCTTCTGACCCTTGTTTCCAATCCTACATCACCCCTCTTGGGACATCATTCAAATATCAGCATACATTTTTCGAGACAGTGGCATAAAAGCATTGTTACCATGCTCTCGACCATCCAATCTAAACTGATCACTTATTTGATACAGTGCCACCCGCCTATTTTTCAACTTCTCTCCGTTGTCCAACACAGCTGTAAAAAAAAATAGATCACGGACCACTTTGAGTGGGCCCCTGAACTTTCACAGACCACTACCACTCCGACCACTACGAAGTTTCATCCAGTCACCCTCACAAATGTGGCTAGAGGGGGGAACCCCCTCCTCCAAGACCACTTCCTGGCTCTCACCTTGGCCATGCCTCACAGTCTCTTTAATCCAAGCTGGAACTAACTTCATACCTGATAACCTCCCACACATTAACTCAAAAGACGTCATACCTTTTCACTCCATGCACACTTGAGCGATTCGCCCACACCATTTACAACTCCATCCCGTACACATCTTGCCCATACGCCACAGCCATCTGAATAGTGTCCCTAACCATTCAGTAAGCCCTCTCAGTAATACCATTCCCCTGGAGGTTGTGAAATAGGTATGATTATGCTTAATACCGAAGGATTCTATAACAACTCATATCTCTTGAAAGGTCAACTGCGGGCCATTATCCGTAATGATCACTGTTGGAATGCCATCTTCACACAAAATTTCCTTCAACAAGGCAACCATTGCTCTGGTGGTGATTTCCTTCATAAACCAAACCACCAACCACTTGGTATGCACATCAGCATTCACTATAGCAAACCTCAAATCTCCTCTCGGTTCATTAAAATAAAGTCCAAACAAATGGTGTTGATAGCCTTCCCTGGATCTGTTTTGTGACTCATCTCAGCCTGTGCATTCACTCTCAAGCATTTTACCCTCTCCTTACAAACATCACGGTTTTCCACCCACTTGTCCACCTGAACGTCCATTCTGGGACACTACCACTCAGCTCTTAACCTTTTAATAGTTTTAGACTGGCCTAAATGCCCCTCATGAGTCTCTTCAATACGTTTGGTCCATAAACCCAGAGGAGGAATGAACTGTTCACCATAACAACCAAATACTCACAAACTGACAACTCATCCAAGACTTTAAGATAAGGTCTTACAGAGAGTGCCACTGTACTCTCTCTCCTGCTCCCTAGCAAATCCAAATGCTTCACTTCTTTCAATATAACAAAGGACTCCATTTCCTTAATTCACTGTTGTTCCCTGATAGCATGCACTCCTCCCAAACACAATACATCTTGAAGTGAAGCTACAGGCCCCTCACTCTCCTTCACCAGAACAGCAGGACCATCAGCGTTCTGCCAATCCAGAGACAATCTTGACAGAAAATACACCTGAGTGTTCCTCCATACCTGAAAGTGCTCCAGAATATATTACAATACTCTTGTAGAGAGGCCACTAGTCTTGCCGATCCCTTGCTAGCCCCTCCTGGTAACAACCCCTTCATCAGCGGCTTGTGATTCCACAAAACAAACTTGGAGCCCCACAAGTAGGTTCTATAATACTCACAACCCCAAGCTGCTGCCAGAGTTTCACGCTCAATAACCACATAATTTCTTTCAGAGGTGGTCAATGTCCGGGGGCAAATGCAACCATTCACTCCTGCTTGCTATGAACTTGTGACAGTATAGCACCAATACAAGTGTCATTAGCATCCACTATATGTATTGACATGAACTTAGAGTCAAACGGTGTAAGATTCCCCGCCTGACAGATCTCTTTCTTTATCTGGTCAAAACATTCTTGTTGTTCCTCCCCCCCATACAAAACTGGCACCTTTCTTCAAGAGCAATCTTAGGTCTTCAATTTTATCTGAGAACCTTCACACACATTTAGCATACTATTCAATGATGACAAGAAATACCTCAGTTTATCTTTTTCTTCTGGTGGGGGAGCAAATCTTATTACATCCAAGAGATTCTCTTTGGGTCTCACACCATCAGCAGATATGTTGTACCCCAAATACTCCACCTGGTCAACCAAGAACTTATACTTCTCTGTGATAGCCCTGCTTCCTTTATCTTATGTAGGGGTTGCCTAAGGATCAGGTTGTGTTGCTCAATGGTATTCCCAAATGTGAGAATATCATCCTGAAAATACATAATGTTAGTCATGTCGTTAAACAATTCACTCATCATACGCTGAAACACACTCACTGCCGAACATAGTCTGAATGGCATCCTGGTACATTGAATAGCCCCCTCCATAGTAATAAAGGCTGTAAGTGGCTTGGACTCTACATGCAATTTGATCTGATGATAGGCGTTCTTTAACGAAAGCTTGTAGAAATATTTTCCACCTCCCAAAGCCAAAATGTGTTAATTTATGTTCGGCAAAGTGTAGGTGTCCAACACCACATTACAGTGAAGAGATCTTAAATCAGTGCAGAATCTGAAACTCCCATCAGATTTCTCAGTGATAACTACAGGAGATATCCACTTGGAGCTCCCCACTATCTCAATCACACCAGACAAAATAATTTCCTTAAGCATCTCCTTCACAGCTGCATGAGCCACCAAGGGAATTTTCTGCACCTTATGTTGCTCAGGTACAGCATCTGGCTGTAACACAATTTTATGTGCGTGCCATTTTAAACAGTCTAACTCCTCCCTGAAAACATCCCAGGCTTCCCCTAGTATGTCTGTCAAGCCAATGTCATTGACCACCACCTCCTGACTAGGATCCCTGGGATTTATGATAATTTAAAGGTCGTATTGATGCATCCACCTCAAGGTGGGTGGCTCATCCACTGCCACATACACCTTTCCCTGGATCACTCGCCCCCTAAACTCCACAGTTGCCTCCATGTACCCCAACAGATCAATAATCTCACCCTGATACGCCCTTGGTTGATATCCTTTGGCAACAACCACACCCTTGGCCACTGTCTCACAAACATAACCTTGGGAATGATGGTGCACATGGAGCTAGAGTCTACACAGCCTTCCCATTAAGAATGAATTTAGATTCTGGCCTACTTTTCCTGCCCTGTCAATACTCCACTTTGCCTACACTAAGACTTCTATTGTCATTCCCTACATCTGTGTTATTATCATGTACAGTGGCCACTCTTGGTTTACCCATTTGCTTACACACTACCACAAAGTGACCTTTTCTGCCACATGTCATCCAGTCTTTATTTATTGCTACACATTTGCGATATTCAGAAGTGTGGAAATTACACCCAAACCAATAACATAATTTAGTGGATTTTTTCACCCATAACACACTGCAACCTGACTTAAACACTGCAGACACCCCATGGTTCTCCTTGGCAGCCGTTGTAACAGTACCACTAGTATTCTCTTTTTTCTCCATCTCCTGCATACAGTGTTGAGATTGTTCAACAACTTTAGCCATATCCATAGCATTCTTTAGAGATGGATGTTTACCACCCCCAGATTTTCCTGAGTTTTTTTACACCTGCAATGCACTATTAACTGATCCCGGACCAGTTAATTCGTCATAGCACCAAATTTACATTTCAAGGAAAGTTTCCTCAATTTAGATACAAAGTCATCTATCGATCCGCCAACTCCTTGAACGTGAGTATAGAACTTATAAAAATTCATCACCAAATTAACCTCCTTAGCTAATCTGATTTCACGCCAATTTGTTGCCTCCAGATAAACATCCTTCATTGGATCCCCATTAGGCAGAGTTGCAGGTGGTAAATACATAAAAATGTGTTGCTCCCGCTTTGCGTAAAATATTCAAAGGAAGAGCTTTCTTCCGTGAAGCACTGAATAGCAGACCATCCTATGCCTCTAAATATTTTTTAAACATAGTTACCAAATCTTCTGATTCAATAGATAGTGGACCTGGTAAAGAAAGAAACATTGGGGGAGAGACAATGGCAACTTGAGAGTGCATAGCGACAGGAACAGGTACTCCCAAGCCACAATTACACTGCAGTATGCGTGGCTCGCAATGCAGTGTAGGTGTGCGAGTCACAATTAAAGCAAAAGGCTAATGTAATTCCTTAATGAATGGTGTAAGAGTCGCTGATGCTGAGCGAGTGTGACTCACTATGCAACATGGGTGACTCTGACTTGCGATTATATACAGGTGTGCAAGTCACCGTTATACTGATGAGCAACGGGTGAGTGTATGGTACACAACAGGTGAGCGTATCACCAAAATACCAGCAGTAGGGATGCCCCAGGAATCCCAAAGAAAGATGGTAGGAACTTCAAACGTAAGCAGCACAACTTTGGAAAAGTAGACCAAACTCCAAAGATGGCCTCTGACACAATGCCCCACAATGTCTGTTTCAAAGGGAAGAAGGTCTTGTTTAGGGAACATGCGAACAGGCACGTGTCATGCTCCACAGGCGTTGAGGAAGGAGCGCACTCCAGGAACCTACCGCCACACTCACTGCTCATGAGCTCATCACTTTCACCACTCATGAGCTGATTAAAAATGATCTCACATTTCTTCACACATGCCCAAAACAGTACCAATATGATGCTGACATTCAGCAACGTTTGGCCAGGGTTCCACACAGCCACACCACAGAGATGGTACCGTTCTTCACACCGGCACACGCAGGATCCGCATCTATGTCATGGCAGTTTCGGCTGGCCAACTTTTCGCCAAATTCTTGTAACGCGAAACAGAGTTGACAAGACTTCAGGGTAAGTAAATGATGTAGTTTAAAAGAGTCTTCTCCTACAACATGACCATAGCTGTCCATCCACCAGCTGCTCTCCAACTGACATCCTTAGAACGTTAACACCCCAGCTGGAACCTCGAACACAAAACAGACTGTGTTTCATAGTCCTTCATAGACTACAGTAAGGCTTAACAAAAGCATAACTCATACATTTTATTTTTTGTAAAATCAAAAAGTCTTGTCCAATGCCTGACCTAAAAAAAAATGTATATATATTGTTGACTACTAAACAAGAAAAACATACAGCAAATCATGTTAAAAACTACATCAGGTATTTCGTACTTTCACACCAATCAGTGTAATCAAAAACACTTTTTTCAATTACAGAGCTAGAATTCATGTGTCATGCTTCAGAAAACATATTTAAAAAGTAGTCAAAAAAAATTCCGGATAGTAACGCCCAATTTGTTCTCAGTGTGTCTTTTTATTCTTAGGCTGCTTTGGCATACAGCCATCAGACGCCCTAGGAGTGCTGCGCTGCACTCTGTGTATTTATTGCCAGATCTGAAGTGGAGCTGAAGTTAGCTGCCAAATGAATCAAAGCGAACTGCTCTCAAGGGTTCCTGAAAAAGACTGCCACGCGGAGATTCCTTTTGCAAATGTGTTTATCTGCAATGAAATTTCCTGTCAAGAGGTCACGTCTTTCTTTCTGTAGTGTCAGTCTTAGGCTGTCTCCTACAAAGCAAAAAAGACCACAGCTGAAGTGCACTCCATGAAGAGAGTATGTGCGTAGACTTATACTCAAACCAAGTAACGCAGGTGCAGTCTGTTCAATGCGAATACTGATTCATCATTTATAAAGCGAGCTGAAATGAGAAATCCTAATTGCATGAACATTTCCCTGTGAAACAGCTCGTTCTTTCTTTCTTTCCTTCCTCTCGCTTGTCCTTCCTCCCAATTTGCTTACCTATGACTCCTTCACTGTCCCTCAATCCCTGGCTACTTTCCTTTTATTTAATAATAGTTTTATATGGCGCTAATATTCGACCTGACATCCAAGGTGTGATATTCCCCCCCCAAACTATTTTCCTTCATCTGTCCTGTTTCCTGAATTCGTTTTTGTTGGTATTAGGACTTTCTGCACCTTGCCACTCCTAACCAATGCTAAAGTGCCTGTGTTCTCTGCCTAAAACATGGTAAAGTTGGCCTACACCTGATTGTAACATTTAATTGACTTACAGGTCCCGAGCATATGGTATTACATGGTACCCATGGACTATAAATTAAATGCTAAAAGTGAGCCTGCACCACTCATTGTGCCACCCACTGAAGTAGCACTTTTAAACTTACCTCAGTCCTGCCACAGAAGCTGTAGTTCATTTTTAAACTGCCATTTCAACCCGTCAAAATGAACATATTTCCAGGGATAAACCATCCTTTTTTAAATACATATAACGCACCCAAATGGTAGGCCGTAGGCAAGGTGCCTTGTATGTAAAAGGGAGGACATGTGGGTTTAGGTTTTACATGTTCTAGTAGTGAAATACTCCTAAATTCATTGTTCTCTACTCTAACGCCTATCTATCATGTTCCCAGTGTCCCAGAGCGTCTCTAGGGCCATATTGCCTTTGGAGTCAGTTCACCCATTGTAAAAACACATTCTGCGTGGCACAATGCAGAAGTTGGGAGTTGGAGGTCAGTGGTGGCTTGGGTGCTTAAAACATTGCTATCATACTGGATGTAGATCACATTGTCAATGGGAAATTGGGACAGTTGAAAATTGTAGACTCAAAACAACTCCACTATGACTTTGCCCCTTCCTCATTATCTTTTTTTTTCTGGGAGTTTTATATAGTGCAAACCAGACCCAAAGGTATCAAAGCGCTTTACATGAGCACCTGTTGGGTTGCAGACGGACACATCCATTTTGTTAGGCATTAGTTTCCTAATGTGTTCCAGAATGTTTGTTTTCCTTTGGAACTTCAGGTCCCAGCATCCTTGAGCGGTGGCCATCTCTTGGTGGGGCTCCCTGTATATAAGGAGCCTCGCCCAGGGCCATGCGCTTGTTGTTCTGAGTATTCCAGCAGAAGAGGATCTACTCCTGAAGCCTCCTGGTGGAAGCTAGGTTCAGATTGGAGCACCAAGGACTTAGTGAGTGCTCCTTTCTTTACAGTGAGATCAGCCCGATCTCAGTAGTAAGTGCGCTGTAGTGGTACTAACGCAGACTTGTTCCTCAATTTGCTGAGGGCATTTGGTTAGTCTCTAACAGTAGCTCTCAAATCTAGGCCTGATAAAAAACGTATAGTTCTTCCTTCCTCATTAGGATTCATGGATAAAATGCTTTGGCTTTGCCGGTACATATTAAACCAACCTTTTATATGAAGGAGGTAACCTTGTTGAACTCACAGAGAAGCATGATAAAGATCCTGTACTTATAATTCAAGCTCAAAAGAAGGAAGACCATTTCGGAAATACCTATGAGAGACTCTGAGTATGTCAGTGTGAAACTAACCATTGTTTTAGGATAGATGGACCTGGCCCTCTCTGCAGGGTTACCACAGAATGTTTACCTTCCCGCCTCCAGTTTTCTGAACCCATTTCTGTTGGCTTTTAGGACTCTGTGCTTTATCACTGCTAATCAATGCTAAAGTGCTTGTGCTCTTTCCTTTAAACATTTCCCTAGTAAAGTGGTGCTACAGGTAACCAGGGCCTGTAAATTAAATGCTATTAGTAGGCCTGCAGCACAGATTGTACCGCCCACTTAAATAGCTGTTTTAACCATCTTTCAAGCCATGCCCTTTCACCTTGGGTGTGCAGTTTTAAACTGTCATTTCAATTTGGCAAAATTATCCTTTCCTCAGGCTTAAACCTTCCTTTTAAATACATCTAAGTCACCCCTAGTATAGGCCCTAAACATCCTAGGGGACAGGGTGCTTCTTATTAAAAAGATTAGACATGTCATTTTAAGTTTAAATGTCCCGGTAGTGAAAAGTATCTGGTCATTAAAGCCCAGCTACTTGGCATCCAGGTTGGCTGGGGTGGAGCTGTTGCCTACCCCATTTACACTTCAAAGGGCTCACATGCAACGGAACTTGACACTATTCTTTTGTCACCCCAGACTTCTGGGATCCTTGACAGGAGACAGGAAGAACTTTCCATAACCAGATGTGGAGGTAATATAGGGGAGGCCCCCCCACTTCAAAGGCTGGCACAAGGTATAAACATTGGACCCGTAGAGCACCACTTCAGTACACTGTTGGATCTGTAGATGGCTTCAGAAGGACTGCATGGACCCCAGTGGACTGCCTTGCTGCCTTGTTGCTACCAGAGAACTGTCCTGCTGAAGGCATGGCTTGCTGCTTGAAGGAGAGCTGGACTAGCTCATTGAACTCAACACCACCTAAAGCGACCCCCAGAGCTAGTTGGGTAGCTTCCTGTGCAAGGCACAGGGACATAACAAGAAGAAGAACATGACAATGTATTCCGCAGAGTTACATAAAAATGGCAAGATTCCACAGAGTTCTACAATGGGCAGAAACAAGCATGTCATGCTGGGAGTGCTGTGATGTAGAGCTGGGAGCCCATTCCACACTGACAAATCAGAGCGAACAGCACCACACGGCATGACAGAGGGCGCAGGTACTTGAGTTGATTTTGCTGCCGCTCAAGTAGATTTTCTACTCGAGCGGCACCCATCTGACCGCGAATGGTTGCAACCGGCCACGTTAGAAAAATCTCATTGGATGTCCTCCTTGCAGCCAGGAACTGCATTAGGAAATTCCAAATTTTGCATGCGCTCGCCAACTTACCATTCTGGAACTATTCATGAGAAAAAAGTCTGCCACGCTGTGAGTGGCTGAATTGGGCAGATTACAAGAGTAATGCAGAGTTGCCAAAATTCCGCTTATTCCGCAGGCAGAACTAAATATTTTGCCCACCCCTAGTCGAGAGCTACGTCAGAGAGATTAAAAAAAGTGAGATGTGGGCAAACTTTCTAACACCATGGACTAGTTTCAGATTTCTGAAGAAAAGAGAATTACCATAGTCCAGTCTCAACAGTATGAGGGATTGGGTTGCCTTTTTTTAAAATCTGGAATAAAAGGTTTGATCCCACATAGGAGTCTAAGTTAGAATTATGCCTCTCTAGCTAATGCAATAATGTAGTGGGTGCTTCAAGGTTGAGATTTGTGTCCAACAAGCCACAGGATTTTAACACACTCAAAATGGATGGGATACAGTATAAGAATGTAAGATTGTTGTGCCAGGTTTGCATCACAACAGAGCAATTAGATGGGAAGATGAAGAGAAACTCTATATTTAGTAGGTGGTGCAACATCCAGTCTTGAAAGCGATCAAGAACTTGAGTCATAAATTCAACATCTTCAGGAGAGGACATTTTCAGACAGAGTTAGGTTCTCTAAAAGAGCCAAGAGATTTCACAGTGACTAATTGTGGAAGCAAGAGAGCCTATGTGCAGTTTAAGATGGTAAGGGAGAGAATAGAACCTTGGAAGCTTGTCATGTGTATCTATTGATGCCAGGTTTCCAAGTAAGATGAGAACCAACTGAGAACTGCATCATAGTGCAATCTGAGCAATCGCCGCCAAGCGGTTCGGCTCTCTCAGTTTGCTGCCGATGAGGTCGAACTAACTTGCGGCGTTCCACAGGGCTCCTCCTTATCTCCCCTTCTTTTTAATTTATACCTCACTCCCCTCATTCGGTCCTTACGCGGCTGCGGTGTCACCGCGTTTAATTACGCGGATGACATCCAGTTGGTTTTCGATATCAGTTCCTCTGACCACTCTATCGATAACTTCCAAACCACCCTCTGTCACATCAGTGACTGGATGGGGGTGAACCATCTGAAACTCAACCCCGACAAGACAGAATTATTGCTTGTCGGGGGAGCCTCTAACCCCTGGAAATCCACCTTCTGGCTCGCGAGGCTGGGCCTTCCCCCCAACCCTGTCAACTCAGTAAAGAGCCTTGGGATCATTGTCAGCAATGACCTCACCATGAAGCCCCAGATTAATGAGGTGGTCTCCTCTAGTTTTTTCCAGTTGAGGAAAATCCGTAAGATCGCACGCTTCCTGACCACCGAGGCTCTTACCCTGGTCTTGCTGGCCCTAGTCATCTCCAGGATAGACTATGCCAACTCGCTCTATGTTGGCATTCCGGCCTATCAACTGAAGAAGTTACAACTCGTACAGAACCAGGCGGCACGGCTTATCTACCACCTGCCCAAACACCAACATGTCCGCCCCCTGTTATAATCCCTCCACTTGGTCCCGGTATCTGAACGTTGTAGGTTCAAACTGGGGTGCATCACTTTTAAATCCCTTGCAGGCACAGGCCCTTCTTTCATTTCATCTCTAATACACCCATATGCCCCCTGCCGTAACCTTCGCTCTTCCCACCTGGCCTTACTCCGGACCCCGACCTTCAAACATAAAAAACTGGGTGGACTATGGTTCTCATTTCTTGCCCCATCACACTGGAACGCCCTCCCGCTTGGCATGAGACAAGCCCCCTCCTACATCCACTTTAGGTCCCTCCTTAAAAATCACTTGTTTTGTAATGCTTATAATTAACGCTTCTAGCCCCTCGGATTGCCAGCCTCCTTTTGCTTTAGCGCCAAGAAACCGCTGGGTGTTAGCTGCGCTTTATAAATTCTTTTTACATTACATAGTGGTGCAACTTCCAATCTTGAAAATGATCAATAACTTGGGTCATAAATTCAACATCTTTAGGAGAGGAAACATTCATACAGAGTTAGGTTTCGTAAAAGAGCCAAGAGATTTTAGACTGACTAAAAGTGGAAGCAATAGAGCCTATGTGCAGGTTGAAGATGGCAAGAGAGAAAATGAAACCTTGGAAGCTTGCCATTTTTATGTATTGATGACAGTTTTCCAAGGAAGATGAGAACCAACTTAGAACTGCATCATGGTGGTGCAACATCTAGTCTTGAAAACGATCAAGAACTTGGGTCATGAATTCAACATCTTTAGGAGAGGAAATTTGCCGACAGTTAGGATTCATTAAAGAGCCAAGATATTTGAGAGTGACTAAAAGTGGAAGCAAGAGCGCCTATGTGCAGGTTGAATATGGTAAGGGAGAGAATAGAACCTTGCAATTTTATGTATTGATGTCAGTTTTCCAAGTAAGATGGGAACCAACTGAGAACTGCATCATTGTATCTAGGAATAGTGGTGTGATTCACCAGGTCAAAGGTTACTGATATGTTGGTATTTAAATAGAGAGTATTGGATGTAAAACACTCATTACATTTTGGACATCTAATTTTGACAAGGCAGAAATGGCCCCCATTAGCTATACACACACACCTCATCCAGAAAGAGTTTGAATGCCTATAGGGGAAGCAGTTCCAATACATAATTTGAACCACACATCCACAAGCCACTGCCATTAATCTACAAACTACAATTGCAGTAACAGAGTGATGCCCATCCAATTCCATTTTGGATAGATAGGAACATCTGTCAGTGGGAAGCAGTTTATTTTTGCTTGACCACACAGTATAAACACTGGATACTGAATATGTGCCTTCCCATGGGAATTGTGTCAAATAGAGAGCAGTGCCAGTAGAGGGGAAGCATATTTGTGACCCTTTAAACATATGGTATGCAAATGATAGTGCTGTTGCCAGAGGACATCTAGTGGACTTATCATGGTGTGGGCAAAGTTCTTGTAAAAACGTATTTGAAAGCCATTGGGACCGGGGCTTTCCCATTGGTTTTTGCATCTCTTTCTTGTTAATTGAGATCTCCAGTTGTAGTATATTGGCCTCCAGTAGTTCCTTTATGGGAAGAAATTTAAAAACTCTAAATATGATTCTCTGGGAGAGGGGTCACAGGGTATATAGAGGAGAGGCATAACATTTCTTAAACATCTGTAGGATATCTGACGTTTCAGTTTTCAGGACACCGCCAGTATCTTTCATTGAGGAGATAATGGTTAGCATGCTTTTCAAATTTCAGATAATCCACCAGAGTCTCTCCTGCTTTATTAAGATAGACATTTTTTTCCCTTTTTGTGCTTGAATCTACAAGTGAGTATGTTTGCTGGCAAACTATGGTAAACTCATATTGAAGAGATTTGAGGTCTAACCCAATAGTGGGGTTTTTGGTTCATTTAAATTCTATTCTTTATCTTCTAGTTTCTTTAGGTAAGGAAAGTAAAATGTTATATATCTCCCTATTTCTTTTCGCCTCTGATAATTTTGCCTCTAGTGGTGCATTTTAAAGAGACCCAAAGAACTACAGGGGAAAATACGGAGATGGAATTCTGTCTAATAAACTCTCTTGGTTCTTTTTCCAAGCTCTCCACAGCCTCTGATTGTTCAAGTACCTCAGGGTTCATGCACCATGAGGATTTCTTAGGTTGCATATAGTTCAATAGTATCGATGCTGTGATTACAGCATGGTCTGAAATAAGAATTGGTTCTACAGTGTGAGACGTAGAGGAGTGCAACAGGAAGGAATTTAGCAATAAGTTATTTATCTGCAGAAAACAGTTGTGTGGGCAGAGAAAAAGAAAGTTCACTGCCTGTCAGGTCATGGAGTCTCCAGACATATGATAAGCCATGGGGCTCACACCTGTGGGGCATGCTCTTGTGTGCACGAGGTTGCCTATATATACATACAGATTGTCTATCTAGAATAGGGTCCATAGGAAGGTCAGCGTAAATGCTCTATTTTTTTTAAGCATCTGCAGAATCAGCAGAACAAGCTAGATCTGCAACCCATCCTTGTCTCAAAGATAGTGCCTCTTTATATATATTTTTGTTTGCTGGTGCAAAATAAAAAGTTATCCACTCAAGGATTTACTATATTCAAGAATTTGGGATTCAGTCAAAATATTGAGTTGGATATGTCGTCATAGACAAATGTTGAGTTTTAAATATTGTGACACAGAAATATTGACAGCAAGAATATTGTTGTCAAAAATATCAAATTTAAGGTCAGAAATATCGATTTAAAAAATATAGAAGTCTTTAATAACATTTGCAAAAATATAGTTGTTTAAAATATCGATTTTTTAATTTGTGTTATGTATTTAAGTATATATTTTAAATGTATGCGATGTATTTTTTTACTATGAGTATTGTTTGTTTTTTAATATATGGGTTAAATATTTTGTAGTTATTCATTTTCTTTTAATTACATTTTGCGTTTTTTAGTTCCGTAGAGGGTGGTGGGTTTATAGTGGAGTAGGGTGGGAAGTAATTTTATTATAATAAATTAAGGAATATTTTTTATTTATTAATGTTTATTTAATTGAGATTTTATAATTTTATGTTTAAAATGTTGTTGTTTTTTGTGTGATATGTGGGGGTTTATAGGGTATAAGGTCAAAGAAATTTACTTGTAATTCATTATTAATATGTTGTTAAATAATATTACGTAATTAATTGATCATTAATTATGGTAATTGCATAATTAATTTTAGGTGCAGGTTGTAGGGTTTATAGGGGTAAAGTGTGAGAAGTAATCTATTTTCAATTAAGTAATAATTAGTTGATAATTACTAATAAATAATTGATAATTCATTTTGTTAATTGTTTTTTTATTTTTGGGGGAGTGTGGGTTTTTGGATTAATACGGTAAAAATGGGAAGTAATTTTGTTTTAATTAATTAATTAATAATTGATTGTTGATTAATAATAATTCATTAATCAATTGACAATTAAATATGGAAATTGCATAATTAATTTTAGTTGTGGGGTTTTTAGAGCTAAAGGTTGGAAAGCAATGTATTTTTTATTAATTAATAATTAGTTGACAATTAATATTAATGAATTCATTGATAATTATTTAGGGTAATTGTTTCATTATTTTTTTGGGGAGTGGGCTTTGGCTTCATAGGAATAATGGTTGGGGAGTAAATACATTTTACTTTATAATTAGTTGCTAAATACTATAGTTATGTAATTGAAAATACATTTTAATTGTGTAATTCATTTTTTTACAGTTTAACTTTAGGTGTTTGTTGTAGGGATTATAGGGGTAAAGGGTGGCAAGTTAAATAATCGTTATTTATTTTAATTTGTTTTTTATTTAATAATATTTGTTTAATTGATAATCAATTATGTTAATAACGCAAATACATATTTTTTAAGTTAGATGTGGGTTGTGAGTTGCGTGATGTCATAGGGTAGGAAGTAAACACTAATTATTGTTTTTGGCAATAAATAATTTGTAAAAATATGTATCTGTTGGAAAATTACTTTTTTTAATGTAATATAATATTTGTAGGTATGTATGATATTTGTTTAACATTATAGTATTTTTAATCTTTCATATAAAAAATGTTTTGAATTTTTAGCATATTTATATATTTTCTTATTTGCTTTTTAAATATTTTTTTTTTTTTACTTTGAACTGTCTAGCGTGAGAATAGTAAATTTTACCCTACCGCAAACCAACACTTTCCCTATTGATGCACTGACTGGAGTGGAAACAGTACATTTCATCCCTCCGCTATACAACACTTTCCCTACTATTGCTCTTACTGGAGTGGGAATAGTCATTTTTACCGCTCTGCTGCCCAACACTTTCCCTACTGTTGCACTGACTGAAGTGGGAATAGTACATTTCATTCCTCCGTTATCCAACATTTTCCCTACTGCTGTACTCATTGGAGTGGGAATAGTAATTTTTACCCCTTCGCTACCCAACACTTTCCCTTCTGTTGCACTCATTGGAGTGGGAATAGTAATTTTTACTCCTCTGCTATCCAACACTTTTCCTACTGTTGTGCTCACTGAAGTGGGAATAGTAATTTTTACCACTCCGCAATCCAACACTGTCTCTACTGTTGCACTGACTGGAGTGGTAATATTACATATTACACCTTTGCTCTTGAACATTTTCCTTGGAGTTGTATTGGCTGTAATGGGTGAACTAAATGTGGCGGTCCCGCAATTGCACTTTGGATGCGCCTACCACGCTGGCGGGTGCATCCCGCATTTTTAACATTGCGGCGGGAGGTGCTGCCAGCAGCACCCACTGCAAGGTTAAAAATGGAAGTTGCGCATTCAAATGCACAACGTGACAGGCACCGTGCACCGTGCAGTGCCTGCCACGTTGTACATGCAAATCAAGGGGGGTACCATAGGAATCCCCCATGTGCACTCCCATGCCCCAAAATACCTGGGGTCCCGCTACGGGCCCCCAATGTCAAAGATCACATGCCTTTCCATGGCAGCAACGCCACCACGGAAAGGCAAATCTCCACATGTATCCTAATATGGATGGCGATGTCTACCAGACACCGCCGCCATATTAAAACCTTTTCCTCCCGGTAGACTCAACGTTCGGGCGGAAAACCGGAGCACGGTCTTTCCGTCCGCCTGTTTTCCCCCCGCCATAGTAATATGGCGGGGGGAATTGGTTGGCAGGGGGGGATTATGGCGGGTGGATCGCCACCGCCGTGCGGTCGGTAGCGATCCGCCCGCCATTGTAATAGACCCCTTAATATTTATGTGTTGAGGTAAATGGGATGGTAAATTATTTATGTATTTACTTTAATAGTTTGCATAGTTTTGTTTAAATTGTAGTGGGAATAATATGTGTATTAAATGTTATAATCAATTTTGTATTGTTATAATTTTTCTCATTATGTTTTGTTTATTTAAAATTTTAATACTTGTAATTATTAATATTTGTTAACGCTAACACAGCATTTTGCTGCAACTTTGAGGACGGAGCCTTGTTAAAACTCTTTACAACCCGCCTACCTCTTGCGGAACCCGCTCCGCGGGTCCCGCTGCGTGTGGGGTGCTTCCAGGCTATCCGAGGATTTGACCGGTGTTCCTGTGAGGGTGAGTGACAGGCGGGGCTGCGAGCGAGCGCAGGCGCTGGGCTGGGACTACTGGTCCCAGGAGCGCTTGCCAGTCCCAAGTCAGAACACCTGGGCCGCTCTCCCTGTCTGCTCCTCCCCTTCCCCTGCACTTTAAAAACTCTTGCCTTCGTGGAGAACTTTGGGACGCTAACACAGCATTTTGCTGCAACTTTGAGGACGGAGCCTTGTTAAAACTCTTTACAACCCGCCTACCTCTTGCGGAACCCGCTCCGCGGGTCCCGCTGCGTGTGGGGTGCTTCCAGGCTATCCGAGGATTTGACCGGTGTTCCTGTGAGGGTGAGTGACAGGCGGGGCTGCGAGCGAGCGCAGGCGCTGGGCTGGGACTACTGGTCCCAGGAGCGCTTGCCAGTCCCAAGTCAGAACACCTGGGCCGCTCTCCCTGTCTGCTCCTCCCCTTCCCCTGCACTTTAAAAACTCTTGCCTTCGTGGAGAACTTTGGGACGCTAACACAGCATTTTGCTGCAACTTTGAGGACGGAGCCTTGTTAAAACTCTTTACAACCCGCCTACCTCTTGCGGAACCCGCTCCGCGGGTCCCGCTGCGTGTGGGGTGCTTCCAGGCTATCCGAGGATTTGACCGGTGTTCCTGTGAGGGTGAGTGACAGGTGGGGCTGCGAGCGAGCGCAGGCGCTGGGCTGGGACTACTGGTCCCAGGAGCGCTTGCCAGTCCCAAGTCAGAACACCTGGGCCGCTCTCCCTGTCTGCTCCTCCCCTTCCTCTCCTAATAGACAAATAGCAACTGTCACTACCGCTGCGCGGGAGCGCCGGGAGAAGCCCGGGACAAGGGCGGGACCGTCTGTGGCCGTCAGTGGCCGAAGTAGGCTGGGCTGGGCCAGCCCCCTAACAACTTCAGTTTAGTGACTCGTGCTTGGCCATACGTTGGACATGGCAACAGAAGAGGAAACTCCAGGGAAAAAAGGTAGACTACGCAACGGTTCATTGGTGAATTATTTCCCTAAGAAGAGCGAGGGAGATAAGGATTCCATTCTAGCGGAGCGTAGGGCAGAGCGGCGTCGCTCAGTTGAGAGTTTGAAACAAAGACCCCTTATTGACAGTTTCTTGTTGGATTCAACCCGGGATGGAGGTTCTGTAGATTTGAGTGGGGATATTGCTAGCACAGAAGGCGTCCCCCTACTGTTCCGTGACTTTGTATCCACACCTGATTTCCCCTTGGATAACATTATATCTGTCTCCCCTACCCCTAGTCCTAATTCTGCCCCTGTCACATCTATTCCCAGGAAACAAAAACCAAAGCTTTTAATTGCGGCCCAGATCCACCGCCCACCACCTAGTAAAAAAAGAAAGACATTTAGGGTGGTACCTGGCAAAGTCAAAACCTCGCATACTGAGTTTGGCAAAAGGTCAAAAACTCCCATTTTATCTGATAGTCCCCCAGTAACAGAACAGGATTTTATACCAGCAGTAGTATCACCATTGGGCCACAATCCGCCTGAAGTAGTTATACAGACAGTGATTCCTGATGATAGTACTGAAGCGGCAGTTGCTGTTACCTCTTCCCCCCCTCCATTGATGGGAAACTTGGAGTTCTTGTTGAGATCTCTCCTCTTACCCATCAATGAGTCTATTAAAAAGGTGGAAATCAGACTGACCATACTGGAAGCCACCATAACTAGCATGGCCACTCTGACTAAAACCAAGGGGAGTGGGGTGGCGCATTCAACATCTTCGACATTGCCCCCTTCTAATTTGGCACAAAAAAACTCCCCCGTCCCAGCACAGCCGGCCAAGCAAACCCTACAACCCCAGGGCATAGTTGATCTTTCCACCCAAAAAGCACAGCCCCCAACTCAACCAAAGCCACCAAGAATCGATTCAGGCGCCGCCCCAAACAAACCAACTTTAAAGGCTACGATAAGCGGCAACCAGAACACCCAAGGGGTAGGTCGGAATAACAAGATACCACCCAAAAAGGTCCCACAAGTAGAAATCCCCCCAGAAGCAGCGCCCTTTGTGGTGGTCTTGACAGGGGTCCCCCAGATAGCGGAAAATAAGAAGGAGGGATACGTTGACCTTAAGAACAAAATTATTCATTGGTTGAGAACATACAGGCCGATAGCGCCCAATATAGATGGGGACATAGTCCATGTTAGACGGATTAATTGGCTGGGGAGTAGCACTAAAAATATAGAGGGGGACATAGTGGTGGTGAATTTTAGAGATCCTCGGGCTGTCGATTATATTTTAAACTGGCCACCAGGAAATGGCGAATCCCGTATTACCCCTCGAGCCTTAACATATTTCTACCCCAGGACAGAGGCTGCCCCTTTTATACATCCAAATAAATTCGTATCTTATAGGCCTTCCTTTACCCTGCCTCCTATTAATTGTGGTAAATAAATAATTAAATACCTGTTCTATTTTTGACTAGATATACAATAACAGATAGCTCAATAAATAAGAGTCAAGATTCGAGGTATCTTGAGTTTGCAGGTTTTAATACAGCATAAAGGACAGCAACAGGACAACCTGCACGGGAATAGGATGGCAGGGCCCGGAAGCTGCCGGGGCAGGATCTGGAATGAGCGCGCTAACTTTAATAACAGTACATAACATATATATACTAAAACAATTGCATTAGAGTTCATACAGTAGGCGTAGCAGTGGGCGGAGTTCGTAACAGTCACGAAAGATAAGGCTGAAGTGGGTGTAACAAGAGGCGTGTACATAGACATGTGATGTAAACGTAACAGAATATGTCATAAATGGGGCGGAAACATGGAGGAGGCTACCTAAGGAGCCGGGACCTCTGACCTAGTGGTGCGCGCAAGCTGGCAATGACGTGTTACTAGGAGGAACTGGGGCTATGATTTCTGTGCTAGAAGAGGAGACTAAAGTCTGGAGAGTCAGAGCGACATGTACCTAAACACTATCTAGTATCTGATGTTTAGAGAACATGTTGATAGAATCCAAAAGTTATCAGGGTAAAGGCTAACAGACTCTAAGACTGGTGCATGCATTATTCTACATGTAGTGCGTGTTGAGGAATATTAAATGACCATTAATACAGTATTTCTCTTACATGGAGACGTAAAGGCTAGACTATGACTGGAACTATTGATGCGATTCAGTAGCTTAGGAATGCAGAGAAGGAGGGCTGGACTGATAACTAGAATCATAACATACTCTTGGCAGACTGGCAGGCAGAGCCAGGCCGAGCCGGGCACTGTGAGGCAGGAAGTAAGTGAAGGGTCAGGGATGCAGGTGGGGGCTGTATCGCTCCTCAGCGAGGGTTCAGGAGACAGGAGCTGAATCTGGTGTCCGGGCCCTTTTGAAGCCTAGAAACGGGGACTTTTACTGAATTAACGTGCACACTGTGAAACGTGGCAACATAGCTTTACATAGGCCTAATACTCGTAGCTTTCACGAGAACTGGAAACTGGCATACTAGAGATGGACACAACTGTAATTGCGTCTTTAATCGATCATAAGGGAATACATATGCATATTAATCATGCACATATAACATAAGATGGGGAACACGTAGGCACATACAACATGGCAAAATTTACTTTTCCACATTCCCTCCTTGTGCCCTACGTTTCCATCAGGAAACATCTATATTCATGATACCATCTATCACTTCATATAGCATCATTTGCTCGTCTCGAATTGTCTTGGGACGGGACTTAGGACTAGGAATACAAGAGGTAGCACAAATGCCGCAAATCGCAGGGCCACATTGTATACAGCGGCAGCAACTGAATATGATCATTACTGCTATACCTAGGAATGACAATACTTTCCATCCCCAGGCAGAAATTATACTCCAGAGCCAACCGGACCATGTCCAGGTGCCTGGATTCTGGTGTAACTGATGGGCAACTTTATGAAGTCTGGTTATAGCTGAATAAACAGACGGCGCGTTATTAGGAATGAAAATGCAGCAACTAGATCCGATGACTCTACATGCTCCTCCTCTGTCGGCCAGTATGACGTCAAGAACGAGACGATTTTGGAGCACGACAAATCTCATAGCAGATTGCTCTTCGGTTAAGTTACCTAGAGCAGAAGTAGTCTCATTCACTACTGCTTCAAGGGTTCTGGTTAACCTACGTATTAACTTACTATTCTGGATAGGGCCTATAAAGAAGAAGAATCCTTTATTAAAGTCTGTATACTGTTCTAGAGCAGTTTCAGTTTGATCGACAATCGGGGACTCGATCTCTCGTCTATGTCTAACGTGTACTAGATGTGTGTTTCTATGATAATCAGATGGGGCTAGAAAAACAGGTGGCAGTAGGAAGGCAATGTAACAGGTTCCATCCCAATCGAGGGGCAGACGAATATATGCGGTCTGACCACAAACAAAATAAGAATGACGTGAGGCTTTGAAAATAGATTTCCCACTGTCACTATACTTGACAATAGTAGTACAATCACTATGTCCTACATGTGCGGAACCATTCTTTCGGACACATAATTCGCCTTTGACTGGTAGTACTGAAATAGCAGGTAAATCTGGAGTAGTATCAGACTGAACATTCAGAACCATAAAATTCGAAGAATAATTACCTAAATTATAAACTTCATTTTCTAGATCTAACCCTGTTCTATGGGTAAGACCTTGCTTGTCTGGAAAACATGTTCTATTCAGAAAGGACATATCATTTGAGGATGACGTTAACGTGGACCATGCTCCACACGAACCATTATGTGAAAACGGATAAGGAAAGAGTGGCAGAACTCCCTTCGGTGTCTGGAAAGGGGGGAGTCGACCACACACCCAACAATTAGTAGCATTGCTGGTCTGGTGTGAATAATGTAACATTCTTATAAACGTGTTATTTCTCATAGCAAGACGATAGGATAGCTCGTGAGGAGGCAGATCACTAAAGGTGTGCTCTACTGTAGCATTAGGAAACTTATTTACATGAGAAATTGGAAAACATAAATGCAA
The DNA here is from genome assembly GCF_964261635.1 of Lissotriton helveticus. NCBI lineage: Eukaryota > Metazoa > Chordata > Amphibia > Caudata > Salamandridae > Lissotriton > Lissotriton helveticus. Next base: position 264,106,853 of record NC_136071.1, read on the forward strand.
TGCATAACTTGTGCAGGTAACCATCAAACTTAGAAACAATAGAAAACTTAGAAAAACGATACATCGGATAGAGTTTTGACTAACTCTCTCACTATGGGGGTCTATCTCATACATGTCAGAAACCTGTCTAACCGTTTCACCCGAGGGGGACTTAGACAATTAAACTGGCTGACTTATTTTACTAGACCTGAGCTTCTTTTTATACTCCTGCTGCGGAGTTTCCTCTAACAGGGGAGGCTTGGAATCAAAGTCACTTTTTAGGCAGTCCTTAGGAATGGAACAGTCCAATGTTTTTATGCGACATCCATGGAATTTCTTGACGTGAGACAGGTGCACCCAGCCCTTGCGGCCTTCTAGCTTCACGGCCGTGCGGGTGGTCAGAAGGACAAGTTGAGGTTGCTTCCAACGGGGCTCCAGCGGACTTGAACGATCAAAATTCCTCACAAGTACAAGACATCCTGGAACGATTTCATGCGGTTTCACCTCGGTATTGTCTGGAAATGCGGCGGCAACCTGTGAACGACAAGAGTGGAGGGCAGACATCAAGGAAGCTAGGTAATCTGTCAGCATATTACTTGAAACATCTGTAATACTGCGGGGTCTAGGTGTACCCCACATGTTCGGGGGGCGGCCGAATACGACCTCATAAGGGGACAGACCTGATCTGGAATGTGCAACCATTCGCATAAAGAATAAAGCAACTGGCAGGGCAACTAGCCAGTCTACACCTTTCTCTTTACATGTCTTAGCAATACGGATTTTCAGGGTCTGATTATGTCTCTCTACGAGACCGGCTGCTTCTGGATGGCGTACACAATGGAACTTCCACTGGTACCCTAACAAGAGGGAAACATGCTTCATTAACTCAGATGAGAATGGCTGGCCGTTATCAGAATACACGACCCTAGGGAGTCCATAACGAGGGAAAAATTCACAAACCAGCTGCTTGGCAGTGGTCACGGCTGTGTAATCTGGAACTGGATATGCCTCTGTCCACCTGGACAAAGCGCATACAACTACAAGGACATACTTGAAACCTCGACATCGCTCCATCTGAATATAATCCATCTGGAGGACCTCAAAAGGGTGGTCAGGAGGCTGGAATCCACCTTGTTCCACCGGGACACTTTTACCTGGATTGAACTGGCAACATATCATACAAGTGCGGACTTTCTGCTTGGCTGCAGCTCGTAAGTGCTTGTTGAACCAAATGTTCTGGATACTGTCTAACATGGCTTTTTCTCCTAAATGTGCAGGACTATGTGCGGTATTGATAATGACTTGAACCATAGAGTCGGGGAGAAACCATGTGGCTTTTCCCTTCGTCACCCATCCCTGATCTGTCTGGACCCCTCCTTGTTCGGACCATTTCTTGATTTCATCAGGAGTAGCATGTAACTGGATATCTATGACATCTTGAGTAGGGTCCTTAACTGTCATACATGTAGTCGGATCTGGAGTGTGTGTCTGTGTCATGTTAACTGGAATGTCTGGAGTCTGAGCTGTGAGCTTGGCTGTTCGATCTGCTAGATCATTACCTTGGGAAATAATGTCAGTGACTTTCGTATGTGCCTTGCACTTCATGATAGCGATAGCTGTCGGTAAATGTATTGCATCTAACAGAACTTGAATGAGGAGACCATGCTGAATCTTGGTTCCATGAGAAGTCATGAAACCTCTCTCTTGCCAGAGCACTCCAAAGTCGTTTACGACTCCGAATGCATAACGTGAATCTGTGTAAATATTAACTTTCAGGTTCTTGGCACGTATGCAGGCTTGGGTCAGAGCGACTAGCTCTGCTGCTTGAGCGGACAGGGTGTCAATACGGTGTGTCTCTATAACTTCAGTGTCAGTAGTCACTGCATACGCGGCTACTAGTTCTCCTGTACTTGTTCTCATACATGAACCATCCACATAAAGTGTCAGGTCGGGATCAGGTAACGGAATATCTGTCAGGTCTTGTCTTGGCTTTGTCATGGTGTTAACTACTTCCACACAGTCATGTGTGGCAGGATTTGAAGTAACTGACGGTAACAGTGTAGCAGGATTTAGAACGTTGCAGCGTCTTATTTCTATGTGTGGCTGGAACAGTGTCAATTCATAACCTGTTAAACGTGCAATTGTCAAGTGCTGAGTCTGTGTTCGGTTTAAAAGAACTTCCACGGAGTGTGGAACTTGTACTGTCAAGGAATGTCCTAATACTATAGAATCACTTTGTCTGATAGCTAGAGCTGTGGCTGCAACTGACTTGAGGCACGCAGGCAGAGCCTGGGCTACTGGATCTAATGTGCTCGAAAAATAAGCACAGGGCTTGTATTGTCCTGCTTGATCTTGTGTGAGAACAGATAATGCTGTACCATTACGTTCTGTGGCAAAAAGTGTAAAAGGCTTACTGTAGTTCGGTGTTGCTAGAACAGGTGCTTGGCATAAGGCTTTCTTTAATTCATTAAAACTAAGTGTATGTTCAGATGTCCAAGGGAGGACAGTCGATACGGCTGCCTCCTGTGTCGTTAACTGTATCAGTGGCTTGGCTAGATATGCATACTGAGGAATCCATTGTCTGCAGTAAGAAGTAAGGCCAATAAAAGCACGTACCTCCTTCTGTGTCTTGGGTTGTGGAAGACTCGCTATTAACTGGATACGGTCAGGTGTCAACTGCCTACCCCTCTTGGACAGTAAGTGGCCTAAATAGATCACTTGCTGGACACAGAATTGAAGCTTCGAAGGGGACACCTTGTGCCCCATCTCGGCTAGGAAATACAGAACTGTAAGTGATGCTCGCTCGCAGTCACGTTCAGAACGTGCTGTGATCAGTAGATCATCGACATACTGGAGCAGGGCAGTGTCAGTTGGCATGTGAATATTGTCTAGTTGTCTTTTAAGCGCTTGACTGTAAATACTAGGACTTTCTGTGAAACCTTGAGGAGCTCGTGTGAATTTATAGCTCCTTCCATTTAAACAAAAACCAAAAAGGTACTGGCTGTCTGGATGAATGGGGACACTGAAAAATGCGTTCTTGAGGTCTATGACAGTGAAAAATGTGGCTTCAGAATCAATAGCTGTCAATAGGGATGAAATATCTGGGACTACTGGATACTGGGGTATGATACATTTATTAAGTTCTCGAAGGTCAATCACTAATCGATATACTGGAGGTGCATTTGGATCAGTACGTTTCATGACTGGAATAATAGGAGAATTACATACATTGGAGTCAGTTTCTACAACCACTCCTTGAGCAATGAGCTCGTCAATAATTTTGGATAAGGCTGCTACAGCCTCAGGTGGCAATCTGTACTGTCTGATCCGTGGCAGGACTATACCTTGCTTGAGGGTCACACGATGGGGTGTGATTTGCATAAGACCTACATCAGTTGGACCTTGCGCCCATAAATGCTGCGGTACATTCAGTAATCTTGGATCAAAATCACGTAATACATAGTGACCTTTAAAGTCACGTAAAAACAAACGTATTCCTTCTGGGGAGCAGCAAATAACTGCACCTAATTCTTTCAATGTCCTAATGCCTAACAAATTTTCTGGACATGATTTCGTAAGTAATAAATCAGTAGTTCGGGACAATGGACCTACTTCTAGAGTAACTGGCTTTGATATCTCGTTTACAATAGGCTTTCCTGAAAATCCAAGGGAAACATTTCTAGAGCCTGAGAGCGGAGCCCCTGGAACCTCGTCATGACTGATAGTAGTCCTACTTGCCCCTGTATCAATCAGAAACTTTCTGTCTTTCCCTAATACTTGACTATGTACATAGGGACCCTCTTGATCTACAGGTATCTCGATGAGAGGCAAGCCTACCTCCCTCTCTAGGCTGTTTCATGAATACGGCTGGTACTCTGGATACTCGGACTGGGCATACTGGTACATCTGCTGTGTAACATGCTGTGTTGCAGCTATAGGCTGCGGTACTGGAACTGTCTGTTGTGCATTCTGTGGTAATTGAGAAGTCTGTGAAACTTGCTCTTGTCTAGGCGGACGTGGTCTTTCTTTAGTTTTACCAGTGGCTATATTGTGTTTCAGAACTGCACACTCGTTTATAAAATGACCTGGCTGTTTACAATAATTGCAGGTCCCTTTAACAGGAACTGCAGGATGACTGGCTTGATTCGTACCCCTCTTCTGACTGTCTTGTGGAACAGATTGTGCAACTAATACTTTCATTTTCGTGTCTTTCATACGTTTCCTTTCGTGATCTTGCTCTTCTCTGATTCTATTCTGGTGATACTGGAGCATCTGAAGCATTTGTGACGGAGTATTAGCTTGCCAGGTACTTTCAACTTTCAAAACTCGATTTTTAACTTGTGGACTTGAATTCTCGACTAGTTTAGTAACAAAAAGATGAGGGTATGACTCGCTACTCGTCTTCAAACCACTGTTAATACTAAAACATTTCTCGAATCTAGAATAAAAATCACTAGTATCTTCGTCTTGTTTCTGTTTACAGGCTGAGATTGCATCCCAGTCCTCCTTTTTCGTGGCTAATAACCTAGGCAAAACTTGTATTAACAGTTCAGGTAATTCTTTACATTTCTCTCCTAGACCGGTACCTGGTACACGTGTATTTTCTTCAGCTTCTAGAGCTGCCCAATCTATCTTTTTCTCTCCCACCTCCCATTCTTTTTCCTTGAGTTTTTCATATATGCCCGCAGGCAACAGGACTTTTAACATTTTAATGATATCAGGATACGTGTATTCTCCCATACGGAGCATGTCTTTTAATTCACGGTGGAACCCTGCTGGATCTTTGTCGTGACAGGGAATTAACTTTTTCATCTCTAAGAGTTCCATCTTCGTAATCGGGGTGTAAACAAATACTCGTTGCATTTCACCATCTGGTGTCCTAACTGGGTGTACTTCTCGTAACGGATGCTGTCTGTCTATGTAAAACGGTTTACTTTCCGGGGGTGAGACGTGAACAAAATGCGGGTTCAGAAACGTTCTATATTTGTGGCGCTGTTCTAGAATGACACTAATTAAATCGGTACCTAGACCTTTCCATCTATACTGGAGTAACTCGTTCAGAACATCATGTAACGGACCTGGATCAGAATGCTGACCCTCATACAGTGTAATGAGGTGCTGGATCATATACATACCCACCAGTCGCTGCTCGGCTGGGGGCAGTTTCAGAAACATTTGTGCCACTATTTCGTCTGGAAAAGTGGTAGAATCAGTAGTCCATCGGACTGCTGATCGGGCTAGTTCTTGTTCATGCATGGTACTAAGTTCACTATAACCGATTCGTGATTTCAGAATGTGATCGGTAGCTTGAAATACTTGTTCTAGAGAACCTTGTTCTGGTGCTGGAAGATGAACAGTTTTCTTGTAGTCTAGACGTGAATGTCGGTCGGAAGGTCTAGTTCTACCTACATACGCTATTCTGGAAGGATTCTCGTCGTCTACCTCTTCAGTAGAAGAGTCATTTTCTTTCTCGCTTACTAGTGCTTCTTTGCGTTGTTCGTGTAACCTTATTATTTCTTTACGTATCTTCTTGTACATACTCTCTATACTACTGAGTGTCTTGTGTCTTCCCTCGGCTATATTATCACTCCACCTTGTCAGGACTCTCATTTCGGTCGGATCTTTAGTCGGATAATCTTGTTCCCTTATTAAACAATTTATTAGGAATTTTAATAGCATGAACTGAATCTCAGCTTTTCTTAGAGACATGACTTCGCCAATGCTTTCTGGGTCTGTTCCTGTACGAATGAAACGATATATTCTGTCTAGATCTTCTTTCATGTTCGGTAGGGTGTCCAAATACTCGGTCACCCGTCTTACACGCAATGAATATATAACCATACTATCATCACCTGGGACTGGATCATAACGGCATTCGGTGAGAGCTCGCCTGATATCTGCAACGGACTGATATTTGGGCGTACGCTGTAACGCACGTTCATGTAACTCGACTGACGTTACACGTTTGTGTGGCGGCGGGGTACCAGGAGGGCCTCCCCCCGCGGCCCCTAAACTGGAATCGTCGACTGATACTCTTCGTGCTGGCAGAGTGATCGATGTAGCGGGTACTTGTAATGTAGGCTGGACCGGGGGTACCGTAACAGGTGCTGTAACAGGTGCCCCGGTGACTGGAGGAACAGGAATCACATTATTTACAGGAGCTGGCGGAGCAGGATTCGCATATTCTGGGACTGTGTCGTCCAAATAGGACGAGAGAAAAATATCAGCTGCGGTCGGTTTGTGACGTAGCTTGGTCGGAACTAAGGGTGGCGGAAAATTACTGGATGCCTCCGGGGTTGCTTTTGGCAAGCCCTCGGCAAGAAGAGGGTACATACCCTTAATAAGGGCATTTCTCTGTCTGTCTGACTGTTCGGCTTTAACTCGTTCACCTACTTCGATTAATTCCCTTTCTTGGGCTCTTTCTGAGGATTCTCTACTTAATTCTGACTTTCTGATTTCTTTTTCGGTTCTTTTATGAGATTCTTTTCGCCATAACTCGATGGCATCTTTCTGTGACTGTCTGGCTTTCTTTTTCCATAATGCTTCTTCTACTCGCATGATGCACTCGGCATCCCATGTGCCTGATACAGGCCATCTATATTTCTCTTCTAGATCTTTAGTATACTCGACCCATAAGTCTAGATATAATATGGCACTTATGCCATGCTTATGATACATAAAATGACCTGGACTGTCCCTAGGCGGGACAGGAACTGCTTCCTCGAGCAGACCTTTTCTAGTTTTTAACTGACGTAACTTAGAGAACAGAGGCATAACTAGGCTGGAGTCTAGACACAATACTATATACAATGAACACAATAATTACTTGAAAGAACAATTCATTCATACCACGACATTGAAAACACATGGAATAACATTTAAAATAACAATTCGGACAGAATACTACCTGAAATACTGAAAACAGAACACATGAATTTCTCGAGAACAGAACTTACTAGAACAGACTAGATGCACTGCTGAAACAGTACGAAACTTACCGGTCCCATAAAGAGACACGTCAGGACCCGCATCCACCTAGGTGGACACTTCATGTTGGATCTGTGTACCCAAACCCACGGACCAGAGACAAATTAATTGACCCTGTCTAGATACTACCCCAGCAACGGTACTCACCGGGCAGCAAGAACGGAAGGCCTCGGACTGGACTGGACTGCTACGACGACGGACGGACGAACTTCGGACTTCAGTTACAGGTGGGCCTCCGGATGCCTCGGACCTTGGACTCTCGGCTTGGGCTCTGGTCGGGACTCGCCGCGTTCCTCCACCGCCTCGTCTGGATGCTGGACCGCAACCTCCGTCTCCTCCGTGGACCTGAGGGATACTTAAAGCAGAAATATCTGCCGGTGCGCAGGATGGTTCCGTCACGGCTGCAGAGGGTCAGGGGGCTTGCGTGGCTTCTCCGGCGCGTGGGGAAAGGGCAAGTCCCTATTCGGGCGCCATTATGTGGTAAATAAATAATTAAATACCTGTTCTATTTTTGACTAGATATACAATAACAGATAGCTCAATAAATAAGATTTAAGATTCGAGGTATCTTGAGTTTGCAGGTTTTAATACAGCATAAAGGACAGCAACAGGACAACCTGCACGGGAATAGGATGGCAGGGCCCGGCAGCTGCCGGGGCAGGATCTGGAATGAGCGCGCTAACTTTAATAACAGTACATAACATATATATACTAAAACAATTGCATTAGAGTTCATACAGTAGGCGTAGCAGTGGGCGGAGTTCGTAACAGTCACGAAAGATAAGGCTGAAGTGGGTGTAACAAGAGGCGTGTACATAGACATGTGATGTAAACGTAACAGAATATGTCATAAATGGGGCGGAAACATGGAGGGGGCTACCTAAGGAGCCGGGACCTCTGACCTAGTGGTGCGCGCAAGCTGGCAATGACGTGTTACTAGGAGGAACTGGGGCTATGATTTCTGTGCTAGAAGAGGAGACTAAAGTCTGGAGAGTCAGAGCGACATGTACCTAAACACTATCTAGTATCTGATGTTTAGAGAACATGTTGATAGAATCCAAAAGTTATCAGGGTAAAGGCTAACAGACTCTAAGACTGGTGCATGCATTATTCTACATGTAGTGCGTGTTGAGGAATATTAAATGACCATTAATACAGTATTTCTCTTACATGGAGACGTAAAGGCTAGACTATGACTGGAACTATTGATGCGATTCAGTAGCTTAGGAATGCAGAGAAGGAGGGCTGGACAGATAACTAGAATCATAACATACTCTTTCTCAGACTGGCAGGCAGAGCCAGGCCGAGCCGGGCACTGTGAGGCAGGAAGTAAGTGAAGGGTCAGGGATGCAGGTGGGGGCTGTATCGCTCCTCAGCGAGGGTTCAGGAGACAGGAGCTGAATCTGGTGTCCGGGCCCTTTTGAGGCCTAGAAACGGGGACTTTTACTGAATTAACGTGCACACTGTGAAACGTGGCAACATAGCTTTACATAGGCCTAATACTCGTAGCTTTCACGAGAACTGGAAACTGGCATACTAGAGATGGACACAACTGTAATTGCGTCTTTAATCGATCATAAGGGAATACATATGCATATTAATCATGCACATATAACATAAGATGGGGAACACGTAGGCACATACAACATGGCAAAATTTACTTTTCCACATTCCCTCCTTGTGCCCTACGTTTCCATCAGGAAACATCTATATTCATGATACCATCTATCACTTCATATAGCATCATTTGCTCGTCTCGAATTGTCTTGGGACGGGACTTAGGACTAGGAATACAAGAGGTAGCACAAATGCCGCAAATCGCAGGGCCACATTGCATACAGAGGCAGCAACTGAATATGATCATTACTGCTATACCTAGGAATGACAATACTTTCCATCCCCAGGCAGAAATTATACTCCAGAGCCAACCGGACCATGTCCAGGTGCCTGGATTCTGGTGTAACTGATGGGCAATTTTATGAAGTCTGGTTATAGCTGAATAAACAGACGGCGCGTTATTAGGAATGAAAATGCAGCAACTAGATCCGATGACTCTACATGCTCCTCCTCTGTCGGCCAGTATGACGTCAAGAACGAGACGATTTTGGAGCACGACAAATCTCATAGCAGATTGCTCTTCGGTTAAGTTACCTAGAGCAGAAGTAGTCTCATTCACTACTGCTTCAAGGGTTCTGGTTAACCTACGTATTAACTTACTATTCTGGATAGGGCCTATAAAGAAGAAGAATCCTTTATTAAAGTCTGTATACTGTTCTAGAGCAGTTTCAGTTTGATCGACAATCGGGGACTCGATCTCTCGTCTATGTCTAACGTGTACTAGATGTGTGTTTCTATGATAATCAGATGGGGCTAGAAAAACAGGTGGCAGTAGGAAGGCAATGTAACAGGTTCCATCCCAATCGAGGGGCAGACGAATATATGCGGTCTGACCACAAACAAAATAAGAATGACGTGAGGCTTTGAAAATAGATTTCCCACTGTCACTATACTTGACAATAGTAGTACAATCACTATGTCCTACATGTGCGGAACCATTCTTTCGGACACATAATTCGCCTTTGACTGGTAGTACTGAAATAGCAGGTAAATCTGGAGTAGTATCAGACTGAACATTCAGAACCATAAAATTCGAAGAATAATTACCTAAATTATAAACTTCATTTTCTAGATCTAACCCTGTTCTATGGGTGAGACCTTGCTTGTCTGGAAAACATGTTCTATTCAGAAAGGACATATCATTTGAGGATGACGTTAACGTGGACCATGCTCCACACGAACCATTATGTGAAAACGGATAAGGAAAGAGTGGCAGAACTCCCTTCGGTGTCTGGAAAGGGGGGAGTCGACCACACACCCAACAATTAGTAGCATTGCTGGTCTGGTGTGAATAATGTAACATTCTTATAAACGTGTTATTTCTCATAGCAAGACGATAGGATAGCTCGTGAGGAGGCAGATCACTAAACGTGTGCTCTACTGTAGCATTAGGAAACTTATTTACATGAGAAATTGGAAAACATAAATGCAATGCATAACTTGTGCAGGTAACCATCAAACTTAGAAACAATAGAAAACTTAGAAAAACGATACATCGGATAGAGTTTTGACTAACTCTCTCACTATGGGGGTCTATCTCATACATGTCAGAAACCTGTCTAACCGTTTCACCCGAGGGGGACTTAGACAATTAAACTGGCTGACTTATTTTACTAGACCTGAGCTTCTTTTTATACTCCTGCTGCGGAGTTTCCTCTAACAGGGGAGGCTTGGAATCAAAGTCACTTTTTAGGCAGTCCTTAGGAATGGAACAGTCCAATGTTTTTATGCGACATCCATGGAATTTCTTGACGTGAGACAGGTGCACCCAGCCCTTGCGGCCTTCTAGCTTCACGGCCGTGCGGGTGGTCAGAAGGACAAGTTGAGGTTGCTTCCAACGGGGCTCCAGCGGACTTGAACGATCAAAATTCCTCACAAGTACAAGACATCCTGGAACGATTTCATGCGGTTTCACCTCGGTATTGTCTGGAAATGCGGCGGCAACCTGTGAACGACAAGAGTGGAGGGCAGACATCAAGGAAGCTAGGTAATCTGTCAGCATATTACTTGAAACATCTGTAATACTGCGGGGTCTAGGTGTACCCCACATGTTCGGGGGGCGGCCGAATACGACCTCATAAGGGGACAGACCTGATCTGGAATGTGCAACCATTCGCATAAAGAATAAAGCAACTGGCAGGGCAACTAGCCAGTCTACACCTTTCTCTTTACATGTCTTAGCAATACGGATTTTCAGGGTCTGATTATGTCTCTCTACGAGACCGGCTGCTTCTGGATGGCGTACACAATGGAACTTCCACTGGTACCCTAACAAGAGGGAAACATGCTTCATTAACTCAGATGAGAATGGCTGGCCGTTATCAGAATACACGACCCTAGGGAGTCCATAACGAGGGAAAAATTCACGAACCAGCTGCTTGGCAGTGGTCGCGGCTGTGTAATCTGGAACTGGATATGCCTCTGTCCACCTGGACAAAGCGCATACAACTACAAGGACATACTTGAAACCTCGACATCGCTCCATCTGAATATAATCCATCTGGAGGACCTCAAAAGGGTGGTCAGGAGGCTGGAATCCACCTTGTTCCACCGGGACACTTTTACCTGGATTGAACTGGCAACATATCATACAAGTACGGACTTTCTGCTTGGCTGCATGGTTCTGGATACTGTCTAACATGGCTTTTTCTCCTAAATGTGCAGGACTATGTGCGGTATTGATAATGACTTGAACCATAGAGTCGGGGAGAAACCATGTGGCTTTTCCCTTCGTCACCCATCCCTGATCTGTCTGGACCCCTCCTTGTTCGGACCATTTCTTGATTTCATCAGGAGTAGCATGTAACTGGATATCTATGACATCTTGAGTAGGGTCCTTAACTGTCATACATGTAGTCGGATCTGGAGTGTGTGTCTGTGTCATGTTAACTGGAATGTCTGGAGTCTGAGCTGTGAGCTTGGCTGTTCGATCTGCTAGATCATTACCTTGGGAAATAATGTCAGTGACTTTCGTATGTGCCTTGCACTTCATGATAGCGATAGCTGTCGGTAAATGTATTGCATCTAACAGAGCTTGAATGAGGAGACCATGCTGAATCTTGGTTCCATGAGAAGTCATGAAACCTCTCTCTTGCCAGAGCACTCCAAAGTCGTGTACGACTCCGAATGCATAACGTGAATCTGTGTAAATATTAACTTTCAGGTTCTTGGCACGTATGCAGGCTTGGGTCAGAGCGACTAGCTCTGCTGCTTGAGCGGACAGGGTGTCAATACGGTGTGTCTCTATAACTTCAGTGTCAGTAGTCACTGCATACGCGGCTACTAGTTCTCCTGTACTTGTTCTCATACATGAACCATCCACATAAAGTGTCAGGTCGGGATCAGGTAACGGAATATCTGTCACGTCTTGTCTTGGCTTTGTCATGGTGTTAACTACTTCCACACAGTCATGTGTGGCAGGATTTGAAGTAACTGACGGTAACAGTGTAGCAGGATTTAGAACGTTGCAGCGTCTTATTTCTATGTGTGGCTGGAACAGTGTCAATTCATAACCTGTTAAACGTGCAATTGTCAAGTGCTGAGTCTGTGTTCGGTTTAAAAGAACTTCCACGGAGTGTGGAACTTGTACTGTCAAGGAATGTCCTAATACTATAGAATCACTTTGTCTGATAGCTAGAGCTGTGGCTGCAACTGACTTGAGGCACGCAGGCAGAGCCTGGGCTACTGGATCTAATGTGCTCGAAAAATAAGCACAGGGCTTGTATTGTCCTGCTTGATCTTGTGTGAGAACAGATAATGCTGTACCATTACGTTCTGTGACAAAAAGTGTAAAAGGCTTACTGTAGTTCGGTGTTGCTAGAACAGGTGCTTGGCATAAGGCTTTCTTTAATTCATTAAAACTAAGTGTATGTTCAGATGTCCAAGGGAGGACAGTCGATACGGCTGCCTCCTGTGTCGTTAACTGTATCAGTGGCTTGGCTAGATATGCATACTGAGGAATCCATTGTCTGCAGTAAGAAGTAAGGCCAATAAAAGCACGTACCTCCTTCTGTGTCTTGGGTTGTGGAAGACTCGCTATTAACTGGATACGGTCAGGTGTCAACTGCCTACCCCTCTTGGACAGTAAGTGGCCTAAATAGATCACTTGCTGGACACAGAATTGAAGCTTCGAAGGGGACACCTTGTGCCCCATCTCGGCTAGGAAATACAGAACTGTAAGTGATGCTCGCTCGCAGTCACGTTCAGAACGGGCTGTGATCAGTAGATCATCGACATACTGGAGCAGGGCAGTGTCAGTTGGCATGTGAATATTGTCTAGTTGTCTTTTAAGCGCTTGACTGTAAATACTAGGACTTTCTGTGAAACCTTGAGGAGCTCGTGTGAATTTATAGCTCCTTCCATTTAAACAAAAACCAAAAAGGTACTGGCTGTCTGGATGAATGGGGACACTGAAAAATGCGTTCTTGAGGTCTATGACAGTGAAAAATGTGGCTTCAGAATCAATAGCTGTCAATAGGGATGAAATATCTGGGACTACTGGATACTGGGGTATGATACATTTATTAAGTTCTCGAAGGTCAATCACTAATCGATATACTGGAGGTGCATTTGGATCAGTACGTTTCATGACTGGAATAATAGGAGAATTACATACATTGGAGTCAGTTTCTACAACCACTCCTTGAGCAATGAGCTCGTCAATAATTTTGGATAAGGCTGCTACAGCCTCAGGTGGCAATCTGTACTGTCTGATCCGTGGCAGGACTATACCTTGCTTGAGGATCACACGATGGGGTGTGATTTGCATAAGACCTACATCAGTTGGACCTTGCGCCCATAAATGCTGCGGTACATTCAGTAATCTTGGATCAAAATCACGTAATACATAGTGACCTTTAAAGTCACGTAAAAACAAACGTATTCCTTTTGGGGAGCAGCAAATAACTGCACCTAATTCTTTCAATGTCCTAATACCTAACAAATTTTCTGGACATGATTTCGTAAGTAATAAATCAGTAGTTCGGGACAATGGACCTACTTCTAGAGTAACTGGCTTTGATATCTCGTTTACAATAGGCTTTCCTGAAAATCCAAGGGAAACATTTCTAGAGCCTGAGAGCGGAGCCCCTGGAACCTCGTCATGACTGATAGTAGTCCTACTTGCCCCTGTATCAATCAGAAACTTTCTGTCTTTCCCTAATACTTGACTATGTACATAGGGACCCTCTTGATCTACAGGTATCTCGATGAGAGGCAAGCCTACCTCCCTCTCTAGGCTGTTTCATGAATACGGCTGGTACTCTGGATACTCGGACTGGGCATACTGGTACATCTGCTGTGTAACATGCTGTGTTGCAGCTATAGGCTGCGGTACTGGAACTGTCTGTTGTGCATTCTGTGGTAATTGAGAAGTCTGTGAAACTTGCTCTTGTCTAGGCGGACGTGGTCTTTCTTTAGTTTTACCAGTGGCTATATTGTGTTTCAGAACTGCACACTCGTTTATAAAATGACCTGGCTGTTTACAATAATTGCAGGTCCCTTTAACAGGAACTGCAGGATGACTGGCTTGATTCGTACCCCTCTTCTGACTGTCTTGTGGAACAGATTGTGCAACTAATACTTTCATTTTCGTGTCTTTCATACGTTTCCTTTCGTGATCTTGCTCTTCTCTGATTCTATTCTGGTGATACTGGAGCATCTGAAGCATTTGTGACGGAGTATTAGCTTGCCAGGTACTTTCAACTTTCAAAACTCGATTTTTAACTTGTGGACTTGAATTCTCGACTAGTTTAGTAACAAAAAGATGAGGGTATGACTCGCTACTCGTCTTCAAACCACTGTTAATACTAAAACATTTCTCGAATCTAGAATAAAAATCACTAGTATCTTCGTCTTGTTTCTGTTTACAGGCTGAGATTGCATCCCAGTCCTCCTTTTTCGTGGCTAATAACCTAGGCAAAACTTGTATTAACAGTTCAGGTAATTCTTTACATTTCTCTCCTAGACCGGTACCTGGTACACGTGTATTTTCTTCAGCTTCTAGAGCTGCCCAATCTATCTTTTTCTCTCCCACCTCCCATTCTTTTTCCTTGAGTTTTTCATATATGCCCGCAGGCAACAGGACTTTTAACATTTTAATGATATCAGGATACGTGTATTCTCCCATACGGAGCATGTCTTTTAATTCACGGTGGAACCCTGCTGGATCTTTGTCGTGACAGGGAATTAACTTTTTCATCTCTAAGAGTTCCATCTTCGTAATCGGGGTGTAAACAAATACTCGTTGCATTTCACCATCTGGTGTCCTAACTGGGTGTACTTCTCGTAACGGATGCTGTCTGTCTATGTAAAACGGTTTACTTTCCGGGGGTGAGACGTGAACAAAATGCGGGTTCAGAAACGTTCTATATTTGTGGCGCTGTTCTAGAATGACACTAATTAAATCGGTACCTAGACCTTTCCATCTATACTGGAGTAACTCGTTCAGAACATCATGTAACGGACCTGGATCAGAATGCTGACCCTCATACAGTGTAATGAGGTGCTGGATCATATACATACCCACCAGTCGCTGCTCGGCTGGGGGCAGTTTCAGAAACATTTGTGCCACTATTTCGTCTGGAAAAGTGGTAGAATCAGTAGTCCATCGGACTGCTGATCGGGCTAGTTCTTGTTCATGCATGGTACTAAGTTCACTATAACCGATTCGTGATTTCAGAATGTGATCGGTAGCTTGAAATACTTGTTCTAGAGAACCTTGTTCTGGTGCTGGAAGATGAACAGTTTTCTTGTAGTCTAGACGTGAATGTCGGTCGGAAGGTCTAGTTCTACCTACATACGCTATTCTGGAAGGATTCTCGTCGTCTACCTCTTCAGTAGAAGAGTCATTTTCTTTCTCGCTTACTAGTGCTTCTTTGCGTTGTTCGTGTAACCTTATTATTTCTTTACGTATCTTCTTGTACATACTCTCTATACTACTGAGTGTCTTGTGTCTTCCCTCGGCTATATTATCACTCCACCTTGTCAGGACTCTCATTTCGGTCGGATCTTTAGTCGGATAATCTTGTTCCCTTATTAAACAATTTATTAGGAATTTTAATAGCATGAACTGAATCTCAGCTTTTCTTAGAGACATGACTTCGCCAATGCTTTCTGGGTCTGTTCCTGTACGAATGAAACGATATATTCTGTCTAGATCTTCTTTCATGTTCGGTAGGGTGTCCAAATACTCGGTCACCCGTCTTACACGCAATGAATATATAACCATACTATCATCACCTGGGACTGGATCATAACGGCATTCGGTGAGAGCTCGCCTGATATCTGCAACGGACTGATATTTGGGCGTACGCTGTAACGCACGTTCATGTAACTCGACTGACGTTACACGTTTGTGTGGCGGCGGGGTACCAGGAGGGCCTCCCCCCGCGGCCCCTAAACTGGAATCGTCGACTGATACTCTTCGTGCTGGCAGAGTGATCGATGTAGCGGGTACTTGTAATGTAGGCTGGACCGGGGGTACCGTAACAGGTGCTGTAACAGGTGCCCCGGTGACTGGAGGAACAGGAATCACATTATTTACAGGAGCTGGCGGAGCAGGATTCGCATATTCTGGGACTGTGTCGTCCAAATAGGACGAGAGAAAAATATCAGCTGCGGTCGGTTTGTGACGTAGCTTGGTCGGAACTAAGGGTGGCGGAAAATTACTGGATGCCTCCGGGGTTGCTTTTGGCAAGCCCTCGGCAAGAAGAGGGTACATACCCTTAATAAGGGCATTTCTCTGTCTGTCTGACTGTTCGGCTTTAACTCGTTCACCTACTTCGATTAATTCCCTTTCTTGGGCTCTTTCTGAGGATTCTCTACTTAATTCTGACTTTCTGATTTCTTTTTCGGTTCTTTTATGAGATTCTTTTCGCCATAACTCGATGGCATCTTTCTGTGACTGTCTGGCTTTCTTTTTCCATAATGCTTCTTCTACTCGCATGATGCACTCGGCATCCCATGTGCCTGATACAGGCCATCTATATTTCTCTTCTAGATCTTTAGTATACTCGACCCATAAGTCTAGATATAATATGGCACTTATGCCATGCTTATGATACATAAAATGACCTGGACTGTCCCTAGGCGGGACAGGAACTGCTTCCTCGAGCAGACCTTTTCTAGTTTTTAACTGACGTAACTTAGAGAACAGAGGCATAACTAGGCTGGAGTCTAGACACAATACTATATACAATGAACACAATAATTACTTGAAAGAACAATTCATTCATACCACGACATTGAAAACACATGGAATAACATTTAAAATAACAATTCGGACAGAATACTACCTGAAATACTGAAAACAGAACACATGAATTTCTCGAGAACAGAACTTACTAGAACAGACTAGATGCACTGCTGAAACAGTACGAAACTTACCGGTCCCATAAAGAGACACGTCAGGACCCGCATCCACCTAGGTGGACACTTCGTGTTGGATCTGTGTACCCAAACCCACGGACCAGAGACAAATTAATTGACCCTGTCTAGATACTACCCCAGCAACGGTACTCACCGGGCAGCAAGAACGGAAGGCCTCGGACTGGACCGGACTGCTACGACGACGGACGGACGAACTTCGGACTTCAGTTACAGGTGGGCCTCCGGATACCTCGGACCTTGGACTCTCGGCTTGGGCTCTGGTCGGGACTCGCCGCGTTCCTCCACCGCCTCGTCTGGATGCTGGACCGCAACCTCCGTCTCCTCCGTGGACCTGAGGGATACTTAAAGCAGAAATATCTGCCGGTGTGCAGGATGGTTCCGTCACGGCTGCAGAGGGTCAGGGGGCTTGCGTGGCTTCTCCGGCGCGTGGGGAAAGGGCAAGTCCCTATTCGGGCGCCATTATGTGGTAAATAAATAATTAAATACCTGTTCTATTTTTGACTAGATATACAATAACAGATAGCTCAATAAATAAGAGTCAAGATTCGAGGTATCTTGAGTTTGCAGGTTTTAATACAGCATAAAGGACAGCAACAGGACAACCTGCACGGGAATAGGATGGCAGGCCCCGGCAGCTGCCGGGGCAGGATCTGGAATGAGCGCGCTAACTTTAATAACAGTACATAACATATATATACTAAAACAATTGCATTAGAGTTCATACAGTAGGCGTAGCAGTGGGCGGAGTTCGTAACAGTCACGAAAGATAAGGCTGAAGTGGGTGTAACAAGAGGCGTGTACATAGACATGTGATGTAAACGTAACAGAATATGTCATAAATGGGGCGGAAACATGGAGGGGGCTACCTAAGGAGCCGGGACCTCTGACCTAGTGGTGCGCGCAAGCTGGCAATGACGTGTTACTAGGAGGAACTGGGGCTATGATTTCTGTGCTAGAAGAGGAGACTAAAGTCTGGAGAGTCAGAGCGACATGTACCTAAACACTATCTAGTATCTGATGTTTAGAGAACATGTTGATAGAATCCAAAAGTTATCAGGGTAAAGGCTAACAGACTCTAAGACTGGTGCATGCATTATTCTACATGTAGTGCGTGTTGAGGAATATTAAATGACCATTAATACAGTATTTCTCTTACATGGAGACGTAAAGGCTAGACTATGACTGGAACTATTGATGCGATTCAGTAGCTTAGGAATGCAGAGAAGGAGGGCTGGACTGATAACTAGAATCATAACATACTCTTGGCAGACTGGCAGGCAGAGCCAGGCCGAGCCGGGCACTGTGAGGCAGGAAGTAAGTGAAGGGTCAAGATAAGGATTCCATTCTAGCGGAGCGTAGGGCAGAGCGGCGTCGCTCAGTTGAGAGTTTGAAACAAAGACCCCTTATTGACAGTTTCTTGTTGGATTCAACCCGGGATGGAGGTTCTGTAGATTTGAGTGGGGATAATGCTAGCACAGAAGGCGTCCCCCTACTGTTCCGTGACTTTGTATCCACACCTGATTTCCCCTTGGATAACATTATATCTGTCTCCCCTACCCCTAGTCCTAATTCTGCCCCTGTCACATCTATTCCCAGGAAACAAAAACCAAAGCTTTTAATTGCGGGCCAGATCCACCGCCCACCACCTAGTAAAAAAAGAAAGACATTTAGGGTGGTACCTGGCAAAGTCAAAACCTCGCATACTGAGTTTGGCAAAAGGTCAAAAACTCCCATTTTATCTGATAGTCCCCCAGTAACAGAACAGGATTTTATACCAGCAGTAGTATCACCATTGGGCCACAACCCGCCTGAAGTAGTTATACAGACAGTGATTCCTGATGATAGTACTGAAGCGGCAGTTGCTGTTACCTCTTCCCCCCTCCATTGATGGGAAACTTGGAGTTCTTGTTGAGATCTCTCCTCTTACCCATCAATGAGTCTATTAAAAAGGTGGAAATCAGACTGACCATACTGGAAGCCACCATAACTAGCATGGCCACTCTGACTAAAACCAAGGGGAGTGGGGTGGCGCATTCAACATCTTCGACATTGCCCCCTTCTAATTTGGCAAAAAAACTCCCCCGTCCCAGCACAGCCGGCCAAGCAAACCCTACAACCCCAGGGCATAGTTGATCTTTCCACCCAAAAAGCACAGCCCCCAACTCAACCAAAGCCACCAAGAATCGATTCAGGCGCCGCCCCAAACAAACCAACTTTAAAGGCTACGATAAGCGGCAACCAGAACACCCAAGGGGTAGGTCGGAATAACAAGATACCACCCAAAAAGGTCCCACAAGTAGAAATCCCCCCAGAAGCAGCGCCCTTTGTGGTGGTCTTGACAGGGGTCCCCCAGATAGCGGAAAAGAAGAAGGAGGGATACGTTGACCTTAAGAACAAAATTATTCATTGGTTGAGAACATACAGGCCGATAGCGCCCAATATAGATGGGGACATAGTCCATGTTAGACGGATTAATTGGCTGGGGAGTAGCACTAAAAATATAGAGGGGGACATAGTGGTGGTGAATTTTAGAGATCCTCGGGCTGTCGATTATATTTTAAACTGGCCACCAGGAAATGGCGAATCCCGTATTACCCCTCGAGCCTTAACATATTTCTACCCCAGGACAGAGGCTGCCCCTTTTATACATCCAAATAAATTCGTATCTTATAGGCCTTCCTTTACCCTGCCTCCTATTAATAACTATCCCCAGCATGGACAACATTTTGCCTTGATGCCTGATCAGCTCCCTCCGTGGTCTAGGGTCCCTTATAGACACATGAGTAACCACGACACCAGGCTGAGCCATTTGAGACCGTTTACCCCGCTGGACACATATAATCGGTTTTCTCAGCTCTCGGGGCTGGAAGACTGTGATTGAAGTTCAGCGCCCGGGGGGGAGTCAAGTGAACTTCGTGAGGGGGAGACCTCACGACGTGCCTGTTGTAGTGTAGATATGGAGAAGGTCGGGTCATCCCCAGTCCAAACTGTGATCACCAATAACACTATTGAGGCTTTTATGTTCACCAGCCCCGTGATTGGCGTGGATGGTTGTCCTGTGACCACTATCCCCCTGGTATCGGAGGGGGGGTGCTGTATGACCATGGTGGACAACGAGGGTGGGACTGGAGAGGGACACACTTTAGTGCCAAAAGGTAGTCGGGTAATAAGTCTCCTTTCCTGGAACATTGCGGGGTTAAAAAGGAAGTTAGAATTACCAGAGTGGCACGTGTTTATTGAGAGGTTCGATGTTTGCCTGTTTCAGGAAACTTGGAGCCTAAATCCACTATACAAAGCGGGGTATACCACTCACTTTCTTCCAGCAGTAAGTAAGGGAAAGGGTAGACCAGCGGGGGGCCTTATGGTGTGGATCAAAATAGAACTGGATTGGGTGGTTACACGCCATACCCTGGAGTGTAACGATATCCTCCATCTTTCCTGTAGAGGAAAGGTGGAGGGTAGTAGGCTTGACCTTTTTAATGTTTATGCTAGAGGGGCCCCTGGGGATCCAGCCTCCCTAACTTTAACAGCTCTGGACTCCGCCTTAGCAAACTGCCCGTCTTCAGCAAAGATCATCGTGGGGGGTGATTTTAATTGCACGTTTGAACCGCTCCTCGGAGATGATCCCTTGGGCATCGAAGAGGAGGATTCAAAATGGTCCATCCCATCATTATCCCTGCCCCCGATTAGGAAATGGTCAGCTAGGGCAATTCAAATCAATGCACTGACTAGGGAGCACAAGCTAAGAGCACTTAACGGTAGGACTACATCTGATCAGGCAGGGGCACTGACCTTCAATAGGCTTACTGGCCCGTCCCGAATTGACTACATCCTAATGGATGTCTGTTTTTGGGCGGACCTTATTGACATGGAGGTCTACCCAAGTCAGGATAGCGACCATAATTCCTTGTGCTGTAAATTTAACTGGGCTACCCTAAAAGTTAGGAGGGCGAAAGTCACCTCAAAAATATCTATGGAGGTTATCCCATATAATAACTGTCGCAGATTGAAATGGGATAAGGCTAAACTCAGGGAGGACGATTTAGGGGACATTAAATCTTTGGTGGAGCGTTTGACTTTAGACCTGGAGGGTTGGATTGGTGAAGATCCGATTAGCAGGCTCCCTTACCCCTCCCTTGATTCTGCCTACAGGGCCACACTAGACCACGTTGGTCAATTTTTCACCGCGAAAGCGAAGTGCAATAGGGCCACTATTGTACCCCCCACTCTTACTAAACCCTGGTATACTGACCAGTGTAAGGACAAGAGGAGACAACTGACAAAAGCCCTGATTTCGGGGGATTCCTTGATGGTTAGAGCGGCCAGGAAGGATTACCTGAAAGCATTATTACTGGCCAAACGTGAGTGGGAGGAACAGCATTGGCAGGACTTATCCAATGCTGTGAGCAGTAGGAACCCGAACCTCTTTTGGGATTTGATTAATAGATCTAGACAGAGGAAATCACAACCATTGGCTGCACACATAACTAGTCAGCAATGGTTTGATCATTTCTCATCCCTGTATGGAGGCTCTGAGGAAACAATCAGCCCTGGGACGGTTAGTTTAGGTGAGGGGGATACCCCAGGGGAGGACGACCTCCCATTTACGACCTCAGAGGTAGTGGCGGCGATTAGACACCTAACCCCTAAGAAAGCAGCCGGACAGGATGGGATTCCTGGAGATTTGTTGATGGTGGAGCCTCAGGCTTGGGCTAAATTAATAGCCATAATAATGAATCTGATCACTAGGGGTCACCAGGTGCCAGATTCTTGGAAAGGGGCAGAGGTGGTAACCGTGTTCAAGAAGGGGGCTAGAGAGAACCCTGCTAACTACAGACCTATCAGTTTGATAGACATAATCCAGAAAGTGGTTGGCAGGGTCATTATCTCTAGAGTAGGAGATTGGATGGAGGAGGCCAGTATTCTTTCCCACTTACAAGCGGGGTTTAGAAGAAAGGTAGGCACGATGGACCAGGTCTTTCGCTTTTTTGCTATCTATTGGAAGGCAGTGACCATCAAGAAAGGTAGTTTATATATGGCCTTTATAGATCTCAAAACAGCTTTCGACCTGGTCCCTCGTGCAAAATTATGGAAAATCCTAGGGGAGATGGGTTTTCCCAGTGGACTCCTTAAACTAATCGTAAAGCTCCACGAGGGGAATTACGCGAGGGTTAGATGGGGATCCCAGGGACAGTTAACAGATAGGGTCCCTGTGAGGAGAGGAGTACGCCAGGGCTGCGTTATGGCTCCGACACTTTTCTCCCTATTTGTGAATGGTGTGGTGGACCATCTGAAGGGAGAGGAGGCGGATGCCCCATCCCTGGCGGGGGAAAAAATCCCCACCCTACTCTTCGCCGACAATACCTTATTAATCTCCAAATCCCCTGTGGGCCTGCAAAAACTCTTGAACCGGTTTAGCTCCTTCTGTACCAACCGAGGCTTAACCATTAACACGTCAAAAACTAAATTGATGGCACTCTCCCCCTCCAAGAGATTCAAAAATAATCTTCTACTTAATGGTGTTCCTTTGGAGTTGGTTGAATCCTTTGATTACCTGGGTGTCCGGATAAACAGTCGTATGTCCTGGAAGAATCATTTGGCCAAAATGCTACTCAGTCACCAAAGAGTATCCGGGGTGACTTTGAGGGAGCTCCGTGAATCAAGTAGCAAGCCTGTCTCCCCTGCTATGGCCATTTACGAGGGCCAGATTCTCCCTGCGGCACTATATGGCTCTGAACTCTGGGGGTTCGAAAATGTATGTGATCTATCGACAGCGGAAAATAACTTCCTAAGGAAGGTGGTGGCTCTCCCCACTTCCACCCCATTGATCCCCCTGAGACTAGATCTGGGTAGAAGAGCATTAAAGGACTTGGTAAGGCTTCGCCCGTTGCTCTTTTGGACTCGCTTGAGAAGAACTGCCGAGCTTGCAAAATACGCTGAAGGGCTTGATGATCTTCTGCTACTGGACACGGGCAAAAAAAATAGTATGGCTGAATAAACTGAAAGACCTGGTTCTTAACCTGGGGTTAAGGGATGCATGGGAGCCACAATTGCCACCGCCCAAGGAAGTGATTAAAAAGCTATATTGGGACTGGGTCCAGAATAATGCGCTGAGGTCTGCGGATGGGGGCCGACTCACGGATCAATTCTTGTTATTTAAGTGTGTGAGGAAATTGGAGCCCTTCCTCGACCTGATAACTAAACCCCTAGATCGTGCGTTATACCTAAAACTGCGATATGGGACGCTTCCAGTGCATGAGTTTACGGCGAGGTGGTTAAACTCTGGTGCCCCCCTGCGTGCATGCCCAGGTTGTGTGGCACCAAAGGAGTCTGTGGCAGATTTGTTTTTTGCCTGCCCAGCTTACAAAGGAGCTCGGAATTTTTGGTTGAAACCAGTCTGCAGGGAACTGGGGTTGAGGTGCCATAATCAGGCACTTCGTGTTCTCTCTACGGACAGTTCATCTTCCTTCATGATTTGTGGGGTAGCAAAATTCTTGGGTAGTGTGTGGTTGACGCGCTCCAGATTATTGAAACTGCGTCCGGGGGACTTAATGGTTTAATGCTGTATGCGTTGGTAGTAAATTAGAGTCTGTTGTGCATCCTTTTTTTATTAGTTTTAATAATTTTATGGAGAATCGGTAAATGTATATGTATTTGTATTTCTTTTATGGTGATTAATTTGCCGAATAAAGATTATGAACTATATTTGTTAATTGGAAAATAATTTGTACAAAGTTTAAAGATGTTTAAATAGTTTAATGTTTAAATTTATTTAGATTTTTTTTTATCGACTTATATTATTTATATATATATATATATGTATATATATATGGTATATATATATATGTATATATATATATATATATATATATATACATATATATATATACCAATAATATAAGTCGATAAATACAACTCGAACCAATAACTCCAGTAATCCTCAATGTAACAGGACTCCACCAGAGAAGGAAACGAGAGCCGACCCAAGCTTGAAGGTGAAAAATTATATATTTAGTTTTTTCGCCGCCAGCATAACGTTTCGGCCTGCCCAGAGGTCTTGATCACATAATGCTAAAAAGGAGCTGTTCATTTTTAAAAGTGCAAGTGCGCGTCATTCTGTTACATGATTGGTTGTCACACAAAACAGCATGACTGGATATGGAAAAACTACTTGATATAGGTTTCAAGCTGCATTAATCAGCAAACCTCTCTTTCCATATTCAATGATACAATTTGCCAAATTTAACATATGTTTCTATAAAAAAGCCGCAAAACGGAGCAAGCTTTATAAAACACAGTATTGTTAAAAACATATGTACAAATTGATCAGAAAAAATATTTAAAACCTGATGCTATACTTTAATTAACCATAATTATATATTTGATCAAAGCAAAACCCTAGGATAATATGACCCAAGTGGGTTATGTCAATGTCATACTTAGAATCCATATAACATACATATTCATAGCCATGCTGCAAATAAAGTGCAAAATGCAATGTAACATTGATGAAGAAGAATGTGCAAAAACATGTGCAAACACTGAATATAAAAGATCAAATTCTCTTATATCAATTTTTTAAAAAAAACAAATGAAATGATTGAAATAAATACTGAACTGTACCTAGAGAGAGGCGCAGGCACCTCTATTTGTCCCCTCATTGAAAAGTTTTTCACACATTTCTTACAACAATGAGGAGATCAATGATGGAACCTGGGGGTTGAACAAAGGAGGAAATTCAGTGGGTCAATACAGAGGAGGCTATAGACAGGTATAAAAGTCTTCACTGGTTTTAAGGCCTGAGGGAGACTTGCAATCGAGATCCACAACGTACCTGGTCTCAAGGGGTCTTAAAAATCGCCTCTCGGTTCCCTCCCCTCCTAAGGGGTGGAACTGCATCAATGACAATGTACCTTAACAGCTGACTTTGGTGTCCATGATAGTCTTTGAAGTGACGTGCGACTGGGTAAGCAGCGTCACCGGTGTTGATGACCCTAATGTGCTGGAGTATCCGTTTGTGAGCCTGCAGCTTGGTGCTACCCACATACTGCAGGCCACATGGACACTCCAGCACATACACCGCGAACTCAGTCTTGCACGTAAGCTGTTCTTGGATCACACGGGGGGCATCAGAGAAAGGTGTAATATATTCTTTTCTACTCACCCAGTGTTTGCAAGCCTTGCACGTAGAGCATTTTCTGAAACCCTTACTGGCCTGAAGCCAAAGGCTGGACTTGACCAACGCATCACTCATTGAGCGTGCTGTTCTGAAGGAAATTTCAGGTTTAGATGACATTAGATTGCCAATCACCGGATAGTTACAGACCAAGTTCCAATTTTTGGTGACTATATTTCGAAGAGCTCGGTGCTGTCGGTTGTACGTCAGTACAAGTCTGACCGGTTGTTTGGCACAAATGGGTTCTGCTTGCTGGGATTTCTTATGTAGCAGAGCCTCTTTCCTCGGAATAGAATTGACCTTCCAAATAACCATATCCACGGCAGTCCTGGTATAGCCTCTGGCCAAAAACCATGCTTTGCTCTCCTCCTGTGCTAACCTAGATTGAACCTCAGTGCTGCAAATGCGTCTGATACGCAGCATCTCCCCATAGGGGATACTACGGATCAGATGCGCCGGATGGTGACTCTTGCCGTGCAGCACTGTGTTGCCAGCTGTAGGCTTTCTGTTCAGCATAGTCTCCAATTTGTTATTGTTCACCAAAACCTCTACATCCAAAAATCTAATTCTTTCCTGGCTCATGTTATAGGTGAAAGCAAGATTAAAAGTATTCTGATTAAGCTTGTTAATGAAATCAACAGCCTCCTGCTTGGTACCATATAAGACAAATGTAATCAATGTAGCAATACCAATGTACCACATGCTCAACTACCACCTCATGGAATGTGCCAAAGAGGACCAGCTCCTCCCAGTAGCCCATATGCAAACAGGCATAACTGGGAGAGAAGCAGGCCCCCATGGCCACACCCCTGATCTGCTGAAAATATTGAGCGCCAAGAAACCGTTTCGGTGAACGTGCGCGGTACACATTTTTTTAACATTAACATTGGTTGTTGAACATAAAAAAATTGTTGTGGAGGCAAAAGGAAATCATCGTTGTTAACATTTTGTTATGTTCAGACAATTGGATCGGTCTGTTACCCAAATAAAACTGTATAGCTCTCAATCCGTCCATGTGTTGAATGCTGGTGTATAGAGCTGAAACATCTAGTGTAACCAACCAACAATCAGCATCCCAATGTACACTTTCCAACTTTCTTAAAAAATCACCAGCATCTTGTACATACGATGGTAACATTTTCACAAAATCCTGAAGAAAGAAGTCAATGCACATTGGTAACATTTTCCAACATTCCACCCCTGGCCGATATAATTAGTCTGCTGGGGGGATTTACAGAGTACTTATGAATCTTAGGGATCAAGTAAAAAACAGGCATCACAGGAAAATCCTTTTTACGAAATTTATATTCGTCTAGGCTTAACAAACCTGCACTCTTCCAGCCCGTCAGCAATGTGTGGAACTCAATCTGAACTCGCCTGACAGTAACCACATCACAGCGTTTGTAGCACAATACATCAATTAATTGGAGGTAGGCTTCCTCCAAATATAAAGAGCGTAGCCAGAGCACAACATTTCCCCCTTTGTCGGCCTGGCGAACGATGATAGTATTGTCTGCCTGCAATTTCTTAACCAAGTTGTTATAACGGTTATTGTGAGCCCAAATCTCTGTTTCTCCTTTAGTGTTGTAATATGGATTTTTTTGCTTCCTGCTGTTGTTAATTTGTGAAAAATGTCAATGTTATCATATAACATGAGCGGTGTAAAAGTTGATTTGGGTTTAAAGTTTGTATACCCTGGTAAATCCAAAACCAATTGTTCCCTCGATGGTCCTGTAGGTGCAACTTCATTACGTAATGCTACCAAACCTTGAAATAGACCCAAGTCTCTGGCAACCAACCCCGATGTTGTTTGGTCCAAAGGGGCTTCCTGTGTTCTCGACTGGTGTTTTTTGCTCAAAAAATATTTCTTTAACTTCAATTTGCGTGTTTATTTGTACACATCTATTCTGGTCTTGGCATAATTGAAGTTGCTCGCTGGGCTATATGTGAGTCCAAGCAACAAAACATTGACATCCTGTTTGGTGAAAGCAGCGGTAGTCAGATTGATGACAGATGAATCACCTACCACCGCAAAGCTGTTATCATGTGCTGGTTTTAGTTCTTTTGATTCCATTTCTTTTTGGGGTAAAACTTCCTTTTGGGTTTTTCTGGAATGGCCTGCCTTCCTTCGTTGTTGCCGTTTTCTGTTGTGCCTTTTATTGCGGTCTGACTGCGTTTCCTGGGTCGTAGAGTCTCTCGACGATCTTGTCGCAGGCAATCGACTTCCTGCGCTAACGAGAGCTTTATAAACCCCAACTGTGGGTCTGGTCTACCTGCTTCAGTGTCTGACCCACTATCAGGCACTGAACTTATATCAGATGCAGAAGACAGCAGACCTGAAACTGGCAAATTACCCAAACTGGCCGATGTCGCAGAAGAACTACTATTGCTTTTAGAAGCATTAATAGCGTCAAACTTCTTGGTGAATGTAAAGATGCGTCCTTGTTGATAATCAACCTTATCGTGTTGAAATTTAAACGCTTTGCGCTACTTAATGATATCTTCTTCTTTGCGTAACCTGGCCATCATGTCACCCCTAAATTTAGTGGAATCGGCATCAACTCCTTTTTCCATAGAGCCGATTTCTACATTCAATTCATCAATCTGCTGCTGTAACAATATGCGGTCATTTTCCGCATATTTCCCCAAAATTTTAACCAATTTGCGGGAAGAATCTAGGTTGCATTCTGCCCATTCATTGAGCATATTAGGATCTGGTTGCTCATAGCTAGGCGCTAACATAATTCGCAATCCCCGAGGGATTCGCCCCACCTCAAGGTATCTGCTGAGTGAACGATGCTCCCACCATTTGGCCTGCTCTCTTTTCACGAGCTTCTCCAGTTTTTTATAGTTATCATGGAGGCTCGTGCCTCCCTCCTGTACAGATTCAGTGCCAACAACTTGAATCGACTCCCCAGCCGGGGAGTCGTCAAAGAGGTCATGTGCAGCCTCCTCTCTGCCCTTTAACGCATCTGCCGACATGGCATACAATACATTGCCAAAAGTGCTCTCTCACCCGGAAAGACGAACAGCTTACTCAATGGTCCCGTTCGTCGTCCAAAGTAAACTCCTCCACTGGACAATCCACGGAGACTGACACCACTGCCGCAGCGCGCAGCGCAAATGGCACCGGGACGTCTGTCACTCAGCACCGGACTCGTTTTCGGCCGTGGTGAAGCAAATGATGCAGTCCAGGGGCTCGCGCAGCTACTCCACACCAGAGTGTTTCTTTGATCTTCCGGGTAACCGAAAGGATTAGCTTCCTGCCGCGCAGCCCACAAGGAAGGAGGGGTCAGCTCCAAGGCCGGAGAAGCAACACCGTCCGTAGAAAGGCAAAAACAACTCAAACCAATAGCTCCAGTAATTTCCATGTAACAGGACTCCACCAGAGAAGGAAACGAGAGCCGACCCAAGCTTGAAGGTGAAGAATTATGTATTTAGTTTTTTCGCCGCCAGCATAACCTTGATATATTTATATATTCCGGGTTATTGTGAGAAGTCGCATCCCCGACGCCGACTGCACCTCTACAGCCTGCTTGTGAAGAGAGGGTCCGGTCCGCAGGGGAGAAGACAGCCATACTGGCTCCTGCTTAAAGATCCAGCATAAACATAAAAACATAAACATAAAAACATAAACATCCAGCTTAAACATCCTGTCACAAACATTCATATTCCCTCGAGATTTCGACCATGAAAAGAACAGGTACAGACCACAGATTGGCCCGTGAGTAAGGTGTGTGGAAAATTAGTACGGTCTGGTAAACATTATCTGCGCCATCTTGCCTTTTTCCCCTGATGCCACACTTTTTGTCGTGCGCACCCGCCATTTTAGGTGCCTCGATCAGAACAAACCCTTTTGCATGCCACTGGCCCCCAGCATAGCCCTCCTCCCTCACAAAGCCCGCACTCTGACAACCCCCGCTCGCACATGCCTTGGGTCATAAACCCCTCTTCAGCGCAGCTCTGCCTCGGAACCCCATCCTGTCCCCAGCGCGACACCTCCCTTCCTTCCTTTCATGGTCCCAGGCCTTTTTGATACAAACCCCTTTTCCTGTGTGCCCGTTTGTCTTCCTCGTTCCCAGGCCGACACCTAGCTCTGCCGATACTGTTCCTTGCCCCTCCCCGTACAGTAGAAAGCTTCCCTCATCAAAGGACCCCCGAGTTGATCAAAGCCCTCACCCTATGAGATCCGACCAAACCCCCACATTCCATGAATCGGCGGAATGTCCAGCTGCGCGATAATCATCACCTGTTGTGACCGGGGTGGGGACTTCTGCTGTATATGTGTGTGGGAACGGGCTGGGAGCGGGGGTTCCGAGAATGTCTTTCCGTATATCAAAGCCTTGCCAAGAATGTGTTGTATGTAATAAAGCAATAAACCTGTGTATAAGAGGCCAGGCCTCAGAGATGCGGGTAGAGCACCTCATGACGATACCTGCTGTCTGAACTGATGTGTTCTCCTCCGGAGAGAATAAACCTTGTTTCCTGCCTTCCCGTCTCCAGCGCCTGCCTCTTCATTGATTAATATTTCGTGGGTTAAAGAGGCGATACCGCCGGGCAAATATCGATTGTCCCTTGACCTTAGATTTAACAATTGGCGTCCCAAGCGTGGGGCCCATCAGCGACTCGTGGATCCAGTGGGAGAGGTCCTGACGACAGAGTGAACGACTGCAACGATCGGTAGAGCTCTTGCCCAATAGACCCTCGTCTGGCAGCCGATCATCCGAACTTCACTGGTTCCGAACAGACCTCTCCCGAGTGATCTACGGTCCTGACTGGGAACCATCAGGAGTGCTGCGAGGAATACAAAGAAAAGAGGACGATCGGGCGCTGGATTCGGAAGACAAGAAACTGTCCATACGGTCCGGGTAAGGTCGTGTAGACACGACGAAGCACGAAATAATTGTTTAATTGTTCAGAAAATACTAGTATTACTCTTTGTTGACCTATTTGGAGATTCACTGTCTGCACACGAAGAAACAGTAGGCTCTTTCTCTTTGCAAACAGTGAAGGATAGGTAACGCAGCCAGCGTGCCTATCTTTCTCCCCCACTGATTGTTCATTTGTTCACGAATTATTTTCGGGAGATTTCCCCCTCCCACACTGATTAACGGTTTTTTGACCTCGAACTACTGTTCGCGGATTGTTTTCTGGAGATTCTCTGCCTACAAACAGGAAAGATCAGGTTCCCCTTTGCAGATAGTGAAAGGGTAGAGGACGCAGACCTTTGCGGATCTACTTATTCTCCCCACTGGTCGTTTATTTATTGTTTTGATATTGGTTCATGAGGTATTCACTGCCTGCAAACAACGTAGAATAGAAATATTCTGTCTAGTCTTTGCGCACAGTGATAAGATAGGCAGTGCTGACTTTTTGTCCCTCGTTGTGAGCTGTCATGTCTGTCTTCTCCCCACTGGTCGATAGCTGGTTCAACCCGGACCGTTTATTAGAGGTGGATCATCTAGCTCCGCTGGAAGGCACCCCTAATAAAGACGTGTTCATAAACTATGGATTAGTTACCATAGCCTATAGTAAACTGTGGCACACGTATACCAAAGAAAGTCAAGAGAAACAGTGGCCACTGATAGGATCCTTCGATCTTGATAAAATAGAAACGTTAGAAATAGCCCTTCGTGATAATAAGACAACGCCTATTATGCTCGACTGCCTCGGTATGTGGCGCAAAGAAGCAATGCAACGAAAGAAAAGAGACGAGGACAGAGCAGGTAAAGGAACATATCGACAGGACGACCCCAGGACACAACGTCCCGAAAGTAATCCCCCGACACTACGCACAGGACGGCCAGACTTAGGGCAAAACCAATGTGCTTTTTGTAGATATGCCGGGCACTGGAAAGCCCAATGCCCGACTCTACTGAACGTGAGTAGGAGCAGAGGACCGACAGGAATAACAGGCCGGCAGAAAGGGAAAAGGCGCGAGACAAAGATGAATCAGACTGACATGGACTGGCCAGATAGAACCACCACGTTCGATTATGCCCGATGGCACAGATTTCGCCAGGCCGATTTCAGTGACATGTTCGAGTCCTCATAGATCAAACAACGATAAGACGGGAAAACCCAGTCTAGCTCTAAATTGACAGACGACAAACCCCGAAGAAACCCGAAAGAATAATGTACACACATGATCAAGCATCCTTACGTTTAGCCAAGTAGGGAAAAGTTTTAGGGTATTTCGAGGTAAGGGTTACACAAGTATCCTTCGCCGAGAGGACTAGGGATATTGCCAATGTCTGAAAACCTACTACCTCCTTTCTTCCGCATCCTTATAGGCATATAACTAAAGCCTGCCCCATTGCTCTAACAAAAAGTATGCGCAGCATATAGAAATAAGATAATTATGGCCAATAACTGTTTTATGTTTGTCTTGGGTCTTTTTATATAATATTTGTACTGTCTCCCCGTCTGAGTTTGTGTGTACGTGATGCATGAATCTGCGTCATCGATCTGCCTGTGTTTCCGTGTTACTTAAACTTCTGTTAACAGAAGCTTTAGCATGGAACAACCTGGAAAGAAAGGAATTGGAAAACGAAATCCGTAGGCCACTGATGAACTTGAACTTTTATTTAACATAACGAACAAGAAACAAATAACAGTACGTAATAATAACACCTATCAATGCCCTAACAACAGAAAACGTTTGAAACAAGAATGGTAAACTAGAAAATGAAAGTCAGCAGAACATTCGCCCCCCCCTCCATTCTGGAACCTTCCAAAGTAGGGCAGGGTTACGGCTACGCCCAGCCGGCAGCAACCCATATAAGGCGGGTCCTGCTGCCAACAGTCGGCCAGGAAATCGTAACATAGGGTGGAGCCGGAGGAGAGACAAGGGCCAGCGGAACCCAGCCAGGGGATCACCTTGACCACACCGGAGAGTTGTAGGGGGGGGAATGTCTATGTCCTCGACCCCCCCTCTCTCTCTCCCCCAGTCCGGCCACGGTGGCACGTGAGAGTTGCAGATAGTCCCGCCACATGCTCCCCCGGTCCAGCCACCAATGGCCAGGGACTGGGGCCAACTGGATCCGGCTGCAGCCGATGAACCAAGGAACCCGTTCATGGGGCCAGAGCAAGGGGCGTCCGGCCGACATCCACCGGAAGCCCGGCCCAGAGACGGACGGGACATTTTTTCCTTTTCTCCTCCGTAATGGCAGCGACAACGCGCCAGGCGCCACTTCTTTCTTTTCTCCTCCGTAATGGCGGCAGCAACACGCCAGGCGCCACTTCTTTCTTGAATAATGGCTGCGACAACTCTGGAGGGGGGATGTCTTGTACATACCTCCGCGAAAATTAGTCCAGGTCGGGCTGGGAGGGAGAGGCGACGCGGACGAGCCTCTCCCACCTCAACGGATAGGAGGTTTCCCAGCCCCCGGCCCAGCGCCAAACTCCTCCAGCCAGGCGGTGGTGCCAATACCTGCGTAGCACCGAACATACCATGGTGGCGCCCCAGTACTTGCGCAGCACCGAACATGCAACGGTGCCGATACTTGCGCAGCGCCGAACATGCAACGGCTGTGCCAATACCCGCACAGCACCGAACATGCACCGCAGGTGGCCATACTTCCGCAGCACTGGACATGGGTTCACTCCAAAGGGTCTCCTCCACTCTTGCAGACTCGACGAAGGGCGGCTGCTGCAGGCCTCAAAATGGCGTCTGGGCCCCCTGGAAGGCGGGTCTCAGCCGCTAGAGTAACTTTGAACAGCAACGTAACTCGGGCGCTTGCCCACCGGGGCACGAGCCCCCACCTCCGACAGCACCCCCACAGACAAAAGTCCCAGGAGCCCTCGGCCCCTGCAGGCTTCCGGTGAGGAACAACTGCCTTGATCGATAACGAAATAAGCATGACATAGCCACTCCTTCTGTTAGCATGAATTCTCGAACTGCCGAAAAGGACTCTGGTCCAACTGCCGGTTGTAGGAAACATTTTTTCCCTGACGCTACTTCCGGACTAACCCGGCCCCGCCCAAAATGGTGCCGGTATCAATAGGAACTCACGAACACCTCGTGGTGTTTTTTTGCTAAAAAGACTCGATGTTCTGAAAAAATATATATGATCCTTTGTACACTTGACGAAAAGGAGGGAGGGTTCACTCGATGAACATGTAGAAGGGCCCCGTGAAAACTGTTTTTTCAATGTACGATTCATTATGATATTATCATGTAACCTCGCTTATAACACACACCCAT
This sequence comes from Lissotriton helveticus, assembly GCF_964261635.1. Taxonomy (NCBI): domain Eukaryota; kingdom Metazoa; phylum Chordata; class Amphibia; order Caudata; family Salamandridae; genus Lissotriton; species Lissotriton helveticus. The sequence goes on from NC_136071.1 coordinate 264,140,206, forward strand.
GGTATACCTATAGGAATTTGATTACAACTAGTCCAACTGTGTTTCCAATTATGAAATGAAATGCCCCTTGGTCCCTCAACTATTCGATAGACGTTTTTAGTTCCCTGCAAATGAATGAATGAACCTTTTTAAACATGTTTTTAATCCTACAAGATAGCCCCCCCCCCTCTACTGTACGCACTTTAGCCATTGCCGTATCCGACCAACCCCGATCACATTGTCCTATCAACATGCTGGACGATTGTGCAAATAAAGGTTTTCGAAACTATGAACGGGTATTGCATGCTTTATTTAAAATGTGGGATCGGCGGGAGAGTTTTTCTTTTCTGTGCACCCTACTCTGCTCTCTCTTTAAGGTTAATAGAAGATGGTTGCCCAGCCCCGGATGGAGGATCGAATCTAAGACACGACACTCTGCCGTCAAATATGCGACTGACTCAGGGACTCGCGCATGGAGAAAGACCTCGATTTCTGGGGTTGGGTAAGGCGAAACGGTGTAAAAGATGGAATATAAAGGATGGGTAAAGTGAAACGATGTAAATGATAGAATATTATAAAGATACGACACTCAAAGGTACTAGGGAACAGAGTTGACCGAAGAGCTGATAAACCTTAGAACATCACAGCGTTGGAAGAGATTTAAGGACCCCGATAGCTAAATACACCTACCAACTAGAAACCTCGCGCTAAGTGCTCCTGATTCTCTAACGTTTTCCTACCCACAGCCTATAAGGACACACTGCCCCCCCCCCCCTTGGCTCCAGAAACCACAACCCCAGGGATTCTATCCCGAGGAGATAAGACGAGTATGAGGTAAGTAAAAGACCTTCGTACCCGTGCTTTTGATATGCTCGAATGTTGTCCCCCTCCCCTCCCCTCTTTTTTCCCCCCCTGCAGGCCACATCGGAATCACGACCAAGGTATGGTGAAGATCTGAAGCCTCGCCATGTCTGATACACGAAGCGGACTAACACTGCCTGGTGGCACCTAAACACACCCACAAACTGCTCTTGTACCAAAAGAGCCAATAAATTGTATGACATGATGAAAGCGATCACCCTTAATCCGTGTTGCGTGAATGGACACCTGTCACGTATGTCTGAAACTATGAGATGATGTTTGTGTACGACTGACGCGTTGACTTAACTGGTTAAAGGACCGAGAATGCAAGAAATGCGACACAATGGTGCCCTTTTTACTCGATGCATGTCCCCTGTACCCGGCCTAATGCTCGTCCATCCCAAACTGCATGCTTTCAACATTCTAACACAGACCCGTAATGTCTTATGTTGTGTAATGCGCTGAATAGCCTATCTTAATGCACGGCCACTCCCCATGTCGCACGTGTACTATTTAGCCTGTTGTTGCACATCTCTCTCTCTCTCTCTCTCTCTCACTCTCTCTCTCTCTCTCTCTCTCTCCCTCTCTCTCGCTCTTCCGAACGACTAGCACCTAAATTGGCAAACCGCCACCCCTAGTGCACCACCCAATTGGCTCCAAATACCACAAGTATTTGCTCAAAATTTATCCTAAATAAAAATCACCCTGACGCCGTGTCACTACCTCTCCTTTCTGCTAAAAATTGATGAAACCGAGATTTGGCCATTAGGGAAAGGACAGGTAAGACGACTGAGGTTCCCTAATCTGACCCGAAATAAGGGAACTACATGTCAGCGGCTCCTGTGTTATAAAAAGATGCCTCAGATAACGCGACCTTCCCCGTCCCGAATTGTCGCAATACCCAAACAGTAAAGGTGATCGAAACCTCCTCATGTTCCCGGAACGCCCCCTGTTTCGTATCAGCTGCCCCAGACGAGAGTTATAAAACTGTCCCTCACCCCCGGTTGTAAAAGATGGGTCGATTTACGCCCTTACCACAGTTTTCTATGTCCCTAGTTGTTTCCCATAAGACCCCTGTCTTTTCTAATTAAGTAGTCAGGCCGTAAGAGGCTACGTAGGAACCAGAATGATGTTTTACAAAGTTAAAGATTAGACCGAAGCGAAGAAATCATTGCAATGAACCCTGTTGAAAGCGAAAATGTTTAGTTGAAAGGCAGGATGCATTGATAGAATGAAAAATGTTTAGCCTATGTTCGTCCCTCAGCAAGATACCTGTCAGACCATGGTGATAGCACACAGCACCCTTTTTAAATATAAAGCCCTGGAGAACGGTATAGCTTCGTAAGGCTCGTATTAGGAAGGTGGGTCTCCGTCAGAAGAACTGACGTAACTGTAATGCAATAAAAGGTGCCAGATCTCGTCCCACGACCAACAAACACCAAAGAAATAGTTGTGAAGGAAAGTTATAGTAAATCCAGCAGGCCCATCATCAATCATTTATATGTTAGTTGCGGACCCTAATATAACGGACGTTTCCATTTTTTTGCCTGGAGCTGGGAGAGAAATAGACTTATGTGATTACCTTCCTCTGCCAATTCTCTAAAGACTGTCTTTTCAAACTCATTTAAGGGTACGACTGTCGGAGGAAAGAAGGACCGGATGTGGGAGCACGTGGCCTGACTACAGATCGTGGAACATCTGCGACATTGGCCAAGGCGAGACCGCGACAGAAAGGAGTTGCAGGACGAGGCACTGTTTCCGTCAAAGTGAGAGGAAAGGGCTGACCTGATGCCCCTGCTCAATGTTTAACGTGTGCCGAAAAGTCCCCGCTCTCTGAATTCGGTCATGAGCCCGCCTACCTGAAATTTCTGCCCCCCTGATCTGTTCCCGATTTGGCCCAGCTCCACCCCCCTTTTTTCTCCGACCTACCCTATGGACTACACACTCTTCTTCCATCTGAACCTTTTTGACAATCAACTCAAAGGACACAGGGCGAAAAGGACCTTTTTGACCAGAAACGCGAGAAAAAGGTCGTGCCCTGCAACGCGGGACCTAGAATAGAGCTGGACCCGTAGCTCCACCGCCGGTGCTCCACAGCGCCAACAAAAGACGACAAAGAATGCTGAGAACTCATTAACTTCGAACATTGACACCCTCAATTATCGTTTCTACTACGTCTCATTTCTCTCCCAGCCACCATTGTATTAATTATGCTCCAACCAAACATGAACAGAACTCACATATGTAATGACCTATCAATTTACATTCCGAACGACCATAAGTAGCTATGAGATGTACTCAATGCTCTCACTACAGAATCATCTTTGTCTGTTATTGCATTACTATGGCTTTCCTGCAAACGAGTTTTTTTATCGATAGACCCGCCTCCTAAGATGAAAGATTTTAAAATGTAATGTTTATAACTCCTTCACCTGGGTACCTACTTCTTTTCCTATGACCACCACAGTCGACATGAATTGGAAATAGGCCGGCAAGATGTCTTGGATATGTTAAAGGGAGGACTGTGGAAAATTAGTACGGTCTGGTAAACATTATCTGCGCCATCTTGCCTTTTTCCCCTGATGCCACACTTTTTGTCGTGCGCACCCGCCATTTTAGGTGCCTCGATCAGAACAAACCCTTTTGCATGCCACTGGCCCCCAGCATAGCCCTCCTCCCTCACAAAGCCCGCACTCTGACAACCCCCGCTCGCACATGCCTTGGGTCATAAACCCCTCTTCAGCGCAGCTCTGCCTCGGAACCCCATCCTGTCCCCAGCGCGACACCTCCCTTCCTTCCTTTCATGGTCCCAGGCCTTTTTGATACAAACCCCTTTTCCTGTGTGCCCGTTTGTCTTCCTCGTTCCCAGGCCGACACCTAGCTCTGCCGATACTGTTCCTTGCCCCTCCCCGTACAGTAGAAAGCTTCCCTCATCGAAGGACCCCCGAGTTGATCAAAGCCCTCACCCTATGAGATCCGACCAAACCCCCACATTCCATGAATCGGCGGAATGTCCAGCTGCGCGATAATCATCACCTGTTGTGACCGGGGTGGGGACTTCTGCTGTATATGTGTGTGGGAACGGGCTGGGAGCGGGGGTTCCGAGAATGTCTTTCCGTATATCAAAACCTTGCCAAGAATGTGTTGTATGTAATAAAGCAATAAACCTGTGTATAAGAGGCCAGGCCTCAGAGATGCGGGTAGAGCACCTCATGACGATACCTGCTGTCTGAACTGATGTGTTCTCCTCCGGAGAGAATAAACCTTGTTTCCTGCCTTCCCGTCTCCAGCGCCTGCCTCTTCATTGATTAATATTTCGTGGGTTAAAGAGGCGATACCGCCGGGCAAATATCGATTGTCCCTTGACCTTAGATTTAACAGGTGCTATTTTTATTTTCACCACGACCTTCCTTGCATGACGTGTTTCGACCAGGTCACCCCGGTCTTGATCACATGTGCATCCTTCACTTTCATGAGCGCAATCCCTGTGTAGTTCCTGTGACCAGGAGCTTATTTCTCCTTGTCTGCTGCTCTGATCGGTCTCTGACCTTTTATACACATAAGAGGCATGTGAACTCGCATAGAAGCCTGCCCGTTTTGCCACGCCCCACACACTAGCTGTTTGCACCGTCTTCCCGCCATTTACCCACTATGATGGACAGCTCACTCAAGGGACCCCTGCGCCCTTCGGGGGCGATGGCATAGTAACACACACATGGTCACTGGAGACAACTCTTCTGGCACTTTACGCAGCTGTAGTGTAGGAAAAGCACTATACATTTACCCAACGAGGTAGCACTTACTGGATTAGCCAGTAGAAAGTACTCCAGTAATATTTCTGCAAATCGCAAAAAAATCCACGAGTTCGTGGGAAAATCCGCAAATTTGCGGGTTTTTTTGCGAATTCGCGGACCGCAGATCCGCAAAATTCGCCCATACTTAATCTAGTCAAACCCAAGAAACAAGACCACAGTAAATGGTGTAGGCCACAAAAAGACGATAGACAAAAAAGAACTAAACAAAAAGACTATGCCGGAAGAAAGAAAGTACAGGGAAAAAGAAAAGGAAGGAAAAGAATAAGAGTTTACATAACCACCTCAAGAATAGAGTGGAAGAGTCCCAAGAGACAAGCTCACGGCATATCGCTAGGATGGTGTTCTCCCATTTTACATTGTTAACATAAACAACACAGAACAGCAATGTTGCCTAGGGGCATGGACATAAAGTGTCCCAAGACATGAAATTAGAGAAAAGAATACCATATCATTTTTACATGACATGACCAATTTTCTTCTATAACTTGAACTTTTATAGTAAACTGAATGCACATCACAATGTTGCAGATACTTTGAATAACAATGAACAGTGACAATCATATTGCAAAGGTTGTGCAACAATCAGCATGCAAGAGGGCCCTTGAGGCTGCAGGGTGGAAACAAGACACCCTAACCTGATGGCAGTTAGCATGTGAGACGCAGTGATGCCCCAACCAGAATGAGCAGCAACATCATGAGCAATCCCTGCTAATAGAGATACTCACCATCAATTAATGGATAGGAGAATTAAAAACTTTCAAAATTGGTGAAGAAGCAGAATATTTCAGGTAGCTATTACCAGCTGAAAAGGTAACTACAGGCTAGATAATATATTAGACATTGGTAGAATTAAACTAATGGGATGGATACACAACACTCTTGTGGATGGATAGACTTCATTCATCTGTGTTAATGGGCAGGTTCCATTAAGATCAATGATTTCCCTTGGGAAATGATCTTACATTTTGAGGGACCCACAAAAGAGGATTGAATATGATTATTTCTAAGAGGCTTGAAAAGGACAAGGAAACCTTTCCTGCATTGGACTGTGTCTGTACCATAATTTCTAGATATGGAAATCTTGACTCCCTCCCATGTGAGAGATTCAATCTTCCTAATGTGGGTCAAGATTAACTCAAAATGTTGATGACCCAATGGTTTGAAGATTATCAGGCTTGAAAGAGAGGCATTTTTTGATTGGAAGAAGGGTGTTCTGTGTACCCTCTCCAGTTCAAAGTCTGTAGCAAAATTGAGATTGAACACTGCATGAAACCAAGATTCCAGGAAAGCAATTGTGAAAAGAGCCTCATCCTCTGGACCCTCTGGGAGTTCAAAAATTCTGAGGTTACTTCTGTTGTTGCTGTCTTCTAAGTCATTAATCTCTAATTTCAGTAACGCCAAGAAATTAATCTGATTCCCAAAGTCATTTTCATGGGCATTATTGTGATCCTCCAATGCACTGATTCTTCCTTCAGTGTTTATGAATCTGAGATTCAAATCCTTATGGTTTTTCCATATCACAATCATCACCACTTCTAAAAGAGTGTTTTTATTCACCACATTCAGTTTCTTTCAAACTAGTCTCCATGGTGGATTTCTCATTGGGTTTGTGTTTCACAGGGGAGTCCAGTATTGGAAGTTCCTGTTTAGACCATTTTAGGATTTTAAGATTTAGAACCCGACATTGCAACAGATTCAGGAGAGAGCACTGGAAGCACCTTGCGCATGGCAATGTAGGGGGTTATGGTACCCCCAAGTGCTGTCCCCATCTCCCTGGGGGCCCCTAACGGGCCCCCAAAGCAATGTCCGCCGGCCTTTCCAAGATGCCATCGCCGCACTGGAAAGGTCTTTAAAGTTGCACATCATGATATGGATGGCAGTGCCTGCTCGGCACCGCCACCATATAATGCCCCAGATCCGCATGGCAGACAATCGTAACAATTGCCTGCCGGCGTAAAAGTGGCAGACGGTCTTTCGGTCCGCCGCGGTACCCCACCCATCCTAATATGGCGGGGGGGGTAAATCAGGTACAGATGGCGGGCAGATCGCCACTGCCGGCCTGAGTGTGGCAATCCGCCCTCCATCATCACAGGCCCCTTCGTATAGCTTTGTGTGGCTTGTAGTGGATAGAAAAATTAGCCTAAAGTGAAGGAGTCTCCTTAGAAATGAGAATGCAATATCAAGTGAGTAAAAGCAAGGATTGGCGAGGATACTGCACTAGGACTCACAGTTTGTGATCTGGGAGTGTATCAAATGTAGGTATTGGCTAAGGAAGGAGCAGTGGAGCAGCTGCACCCAACCTCTCACTGCGGTTTTGAAGTAGGGGCCTTAGGGTTCACAGGGTGCGTGCTTGAAGGCAGATCATCGGGATGTAGATGGGAAGTAGCTACAGCCTCCACTTACTCCGGCAATCGCATGAGAGTAGCATAACCATGTGGCCTCTGACCCCCATTGTTTAAGCCAGTTCCACGTCGGCAACATGTATTGAGGTGCACTACGCATTGGCCAGCACGTTATGGGGACAAAGATTGGTTGGTCCATGCCGAGGCAGCCTATTTGGTAAAAAAACAGGTGATCACAGCCCCTGGCAGTGCTGAAAAAGGCTTTTAAACGTGGAGTACAGCCTGGAGCTAAAAAGAGAGCCGCCATGTTAATTGGCTTCCAAGTTATACCCCCTAAAAATGATATATTTCTTACTGACACTATCCGATAGGCAATGTTTTTTGGTTTTGCAGATATTAGAGAATTTTTACTTCCATTTGTTCCTGTACCAAAGTATTCAAACATTCCAAACTCATAGTGGATAAGAGTTCTTGATGGACCTGAAATCAATGCTTTCAGTACTAATGGTACAATTGAGAAAATAACATGAAGCTAAAGGAACATGTATTTGGAGCATATACAGAACTGAGGGGATAATAAGGAAGGTGGTGCCAGTCCCACCATCATCATAATCATACCCTGAGTGTTATCAACGATTTGCTAAAGGTATTGCATGATCACTAATTATCCTCTGACTTTAATACCAAAACATATTGAATCATTTAATGAATAAATTAATTTGAATGTTTTCCGTCAGCGACCACAACAAAAAAGTAGATAAAGAAGATATTTAGGGGCCGATGGCGGGTGGACTTTAGTCTGCCCGCCACCCTAGCGGTGCTGGGACCGACCGCCAGTGGTGTGGCGGTCCCGCACCTGCAATTAGGATGCCACTGCCACCGTGACGGTGGCATCCTCTATTCCCAGCATTGTGGCAGACGGTGCTCACAGCACAGAATGCTGGGAATTCACTGTGTGCATTGTCATGCACAATGTGACAGGCACCGTGTAGTGCCTGCCACCTTGTCCATGACCATGTAGGGGGGTACCATAGGTACTCCCCATGTGCACCCCCCCACTTCCCCAATTACCTGGGGGCCCGCAACTGGCCCTGACAGCAAAATCACCATGCCTTTCCATGGCGTCATCGCCGCCACAGAAAGGCTGCTTCCCGCACCCATGCTAATATGGATGGCGGTGTCTAGAAGACACCACCACCATATCTAGCCCCTTTTCCGCCCAATCGGCAAAAAACCAGCGGGCGGTCTTTTCGTCCGCCGGGGTCCCCCCCGCCATACTAAAATGACAGGAGGGAAATGGGTGGCGGGCGGAGGGAAGTGTAGGGTGGATCATCACTGCCATGCGGGCGGTGGCGATCTGCCCTACATCGTAATCAGCCCCTAAATATCATAGATACCAATGGCATTAATGCACCAGTCAGCCATCATCTGGGAACTCAACCAGTAGAATTAGGGAGATAGATGCCAAAAATATTAGAGGTACATTAATAATGATAGATGAAGACCTTTGATGTTCAGTTCTGACATTGTCTGCCCTTAAAGTTATGAAACACATGCTGGAAAACTATAAGCATTTGCAGGAGCAGTGCAAAGCTATATTTGCATTGTATTGTTTGTAAGTTTTAAACCTCACAGAGTACATACAACCCTTTAATTTGTATAATTAATGTATCAATGGGCATGAGAATATTTTGAGAAAACTGGACAATACTGATGCTTTAGTTTCACTATCTCCTTTCACTTCAAGTGAAACACTCAGGGGCTTATTTACAATCCCCTTGCGCCACCGATGCATCACTTTTTCTTATGCTAAAAGTGACGCAACTGAGGCGCAAGGGGCTTGTAAATAAGCTCCCGAATATTTTGCTGTTAATCAATGTTTGTTTTTTGCAATACTAATAAATGCTTTGTGTTTGGAAAGTTGTTTATTTTATGTACAGAAATTAGGTGGTATAATGAATAAGGGAATGTTTTCATATACCCTTCTTGAAGAACCATGCACTCATTACATTGTTTACTGGGACAACATCCTCTATTTTTAAGCACAACAAATTGTTCTAGCTGATTGGGTACCTACGTGTTGTGGATATAAATTGTTCCTACCACCACAAAGCAACTATACTACTTTGTTGACCAAATAACCCCACGTACTTGTATGCACACATTGACATATTAGCTAATATAGTCTCAATACTACTATAACAAGATATAACATAAAAATTGCATATTAATTGTATATTTTACAGTAGAATGATTAGTATGACATTTCTTTTCTAGGTATTCTCCTTTTTGAGTTACATGTGCAAATCACAGAAACTAGAGAACAAATGACTAATATTGAACGCACATTTAATTTTTTCTCTATGTAAAGTAATAATCAAGATTGCCTGAATATTTTTGCTGTATTTTATTTAAAAGCTGGCTGTTCTGTTTTCACGCAAGGTGGTGCAAGAGTGACGCAAACCTAAGGGCATATTTTTTAAACCATGCTCTGCCATTTAGCGTGGCTTTGAATGGATTAGAAAATATAGAGCATTGCAATGTAGCACAAATCATGTGTGCTGCTTTACTCTGCACAAAGGAGGTGTTCCATGGGCATTGTATGGATGTCCCCATGCAGCTCCCATGGTTTTTGATGCATTCTCAGATTTACTAAACCTGGTAAACCTGGGAATGCGCCAAAAAGAAAGGCCTCCCCAGGTCGGGCGTAGCAAGGAGAAATATCTTTATTCTCCTTGTTTTTTCCTCTTTCTATGTGTGCTGCATTTTCCAGCACACTTAGAAAGAGGTAACAGCCTCTCAGGATTATTTTTGTGCAGAAAGGTGCCCCTTCTTGCACAATACAATCCTGCCTACAACAAAGGCGCACTTGGCCATGGTGCAAGGGTACCTGCATTAGCGCCAGACTGCTAAAACTGCACCAGCCCAAGAGGAAAGGACAGGGATGCACCATATTGGAATAAATATGCTCAGGGCAGGCTTTAACACTGGTGGCGAACCTGTGCGACAATCTTTTTTGGCGCCCCCCCCCCATGACCACCTCTGCCACGGATTCTCTCACTAGCACCATTTAACAGTCCCCCTCAAGTGTCCCTAACCACTGTCTCTCGGATTCATTTAGTTTTATAGCACCACTCATAACAAAGTAAGGTGTCAGAGCACTTTACATCGCACACACATTAAAAAGAGACAATCAATCATGCATGTGTAAAGCAATGTATAGCAAATGTGACATCAGACAAGTCTACAAGGTGTAGTGTAGGAGTGACATGCCATTGTTACTGGTAGGCAATGTAGTTTAAGAGTCCTTATTCTGGAAAAGCACAAATTCAGAATTTAAAACGTAGCGTGATTGTTAGGGGTTCTCTTTAATAACAAGAATTGTTTTCTACCCAAATGAAGCCTTTTGGCAAGATTAGGATAATGAAAGACTGGCAAAAAAACATGTAGCTCTAACATATTGCTTGCAGTTTACATGCAGCTCCTTGATGACAGTTAATAGATCAATGTTCTATATTATGATTTTGGCTTACAAACAACAAGTCACAAAAGGAGCTGTCTTGCAGAATCAGTAACCCACTGACCTATTTACATTACGTGCACTTTGTTATCTGCATGGTACACGTTCTTAGCAGCAGGCATTTTAACCATCTGCGCCACCTTAGGATGAGGTGAAACTTCCAATAGACAAACCTCCATCTCTTTCCAGGAAGACGATTAGTCACCGGAGTTATCTTGACATTTTAATTGATGCCTGAAAATTGCCTGAGGCCAGGAAGGCAACAGGTACTTTTAAATTGTTAATATACTTGCATAAATGATGCCCCCACCCCAAGTCAGCGCCCGGTGCGGCAGCACCGATCGCACCGCCCTAGAGCCGGCCCTGAATATGCTGCATTCCTTCCCTTCCCTGCTATGCAGTACAGACCAGCAAGGTAACGTGCTGCGCTACCCTGTGCCACAAGGGTTATAAATATAGCCCTAACTGTCTTGTTTATTGCTGTCATTCAAAAGAACACATTCTTGCAGATTAAAAATAAGTAAAAAGGCATCTTGACATTCTCTCTGAGAATTTCAACCATAATGTCGTATGGTTCTGAAAAATGAGCACAAGAAGTGAGGGACAAGAAAGGAAACTTCCCGCCACGTGACAATGGGATAGGCCATGCTGAATGCTATCACTGGGGAGGGAGGTATTCAGCCTTCATTTGTTGAGGTTATCAGCACATCTGACCTAATTTGGTGAGAATAGCAGACTCTGCTATGTTACTGAAATCATGCTGTTAGACCTGGCATCATTGGCGTGAGTCTCCCTTCCATTTTGACAGATTGCCTCCTCTGTTTTGATATGTTTTTGCTGGTTATATGCTTTGGGCACTGGGCCACTGCTATTCAATGCCACAGTGCAAGTGCTCCCTATATAGAATTGATGTACTACTTGGTGATTGCATGATTGGGTTGTTTGATTTACCTGTCAGCCCCTAGTACAGTGCACCATGTGTGCCCAGGGCTTGTAAATCGAATGCTGCTGGTGGGATTACAGCACTAGTTGTGCCACCCACAGACACAGCTTATGAAGTGTGTCTCAGGCCTGCCATTGCAAGGCCTCTGTGCAGTCTAGTACTGCCATGTCGACTTGGCAAGTGCACCCACTTGCCAGTCCCTAAACCTTCCCTTTGCTTCATAGTAGACACCCCTATGGTAGGTCCAAGGGCAGTGTGCATTGTAAGTATAAAGTAGGACATGCTCTGATGTGGGTAGCATGTCCTAATAGTGAATTACAGCCTTTTTCGTTTTTCACTATTGAAGGGTACCTGTTCTCCATAGGCTAGAATGGGCAGTTAGATTATTACATTCTTATAATCCTAACTGACTCAGGGAACATGGTAGAAATTCAAATGTAATATGCCTGAACTCAGAATGGTAAAATACATCTTTTAGTAAAGTTGGTTTTAATATTCTGTGTTTGAAAATACCACTTTTAGAAGGTAGGTATTTTTTTGCCCAACTGTCCAGGCCTGCCTGTGCTAGGTTGTGTATTCCTTGTCTGGGTTTGTGAGTGACAGCGCTGTGGGATTCCAGAAGACAGGCTGGGGCAGCCCAGTGCTGAATAGAGAGATCTTCATCTAGATGGCAGGGAGGAGTTGCACCTGGGTCCTGAATAGGGCTGGGCCTTCCCTCTACAATGCTGGCTCCACCTCCTGTGGCCTGCACTGTGAAAGGAGAGAAGGAATCATGTCAACAAAGTGCTCCAGAGTTGTATCTTTCCTCCCCTGTGCTGGCTCAACCTCCTGTGGGCCGGCTGATGTCTCTGCCCTAAACAGTGAAAGGAAGGAGAGAGTCATGTAAACAAAGTGCTCAGGAACTGGTGTGGACTAGGCATAGGCCTCTCTGACTTCAGAGAACAAAGGATTTTTTTACTTTGCGTTACGCATCCAGGTACTTTGTTGGGAACTTTGTTGCATCTATCATCAACTTGAACTCTGCAACATTTATCATCTTTAAAGCAATTTTAACTGTAGTATTGTGGATTATTGTCGTTTGTGGTCTTGTGTTAAGTCTATACAAAGAATACTTATTTTTATATAACATGTGTTGTGTCCATCTGTAGTGTTTTCACTGTATTACTGTGTATATTCACAAATGCTTAACACACTGCCTCTGAGATAAGCCTGTCTGCTTGTGCCAAGCTACCAAGGGGGTGAGCAGGGGTTATTAAGAAATGTAATCCCCTTATCCTGACGTAGAAGTAAGGGTCCCTATTTGGACAAAGGTGTATACCATTGCCAACTAGAGACTCCCAGATCTAACACATGCACTTATTGTTCAGACTAGAATGTGTCTGTGAACCATCTTTGAAACTCAAAATTAGGCGTTTTATTTTCTGCTGTGCAAAGAATTAGCTCAGTGCCTGAAAGTAGCACAATGAGGGTAGAATTTCTATTAACATGTACAGCAATTATCTTGGAGTTTATCCTTTTATGTACCCTTTTAGTAAATGTTGCTGCTGTGATCCTATTTGTTTTATTGTGGTTACAGTTTATATTGTGTGCACTAAGATTGAGTTCTGATTTTGAAAGTAATTCTTTAAAATGTATCCTTCATTTACTAGTGATCTTGAGTGTGCTCTTCTTGAATGAAAGTGCAATATGGTTCCATTTATTATCCTTACAAATCCTTATGGGGTTCAGCCTTACCTGTAACTCATCTTACTCAGATATTGCTCAGTGGGCTGTGAGGCGGGTGAAATCCACCTGTTTTTAGGCCTTGGGTTGGCACATTGAGTGCGTTGGTATTACCAAGGGGTCTAAAAAGCCAATCTCTGCATTCAACAGAAAGCTAGAAAACGCATCAACAAATAGTTCAAAGTGTAACACAGATGAAAGAGCTGTTAAAACAGCATACATACCCAACATTTATGTGGACATTAGAAACTATTATACCCACACAAAACATGTTCGGATTGGTCTCACATATCAATGCTGTTTGTAAGGAATATTGAATAGATTTAAATACACATTAGGATCAGCTGCACAAGCTCCAGGGTACTAAATGTTCACATTTAGGGCCATATTTACAAGTCCCTATCCCCACCATGTCACCTTTTTCCATGTTGTGGTGGTGATAGGGGCTTTGCCTTATTTACAAGGCAGCGTTAAGCCACTTAACGTGGCTTAACGCTGCCTTGTAAATAAGGTACCCTTTCACGCTACACTTGGAGCCCGATTCCGATGTTGTTCAGAAGACCTGTGAATTGGATTTGCCTTCCCGGATGAGATTTATAGCCCTGGTTTATGACTGAATCGTACACAGGTCCGAACAACCAAGTACGATGTGAAGATCGCGTACGTGCCAACTGAATTGTTTCCAGGACCCGAACTTATCCATACAACCCGCTTTTAACCACTCAAAGAAGCGGAATTCCGACCTAGCGTGTACGTTGCACGATTCAGACAGCAGCTTCGCCGCTGTCTCATCGAGATGAAACAGCTGTCAGAATCGTATTTCAGGAGGGCATTGCAGGCCCTCTTTCACCCAGGGCCCTCCGAATCTGTCACAGAGGTGTGCCCATGGGTCTGTGCCCATGAGTCCCCTGATCCAGCGATGCACAGTGTTCGCGGGCACCATGGGGTGCCCGCCACAAGGTGTACGCTTTTCCCCACCCACCCATTCTTGCTATGGGAGCCTGTGTACTTGTCCATTCCACTCCGTGGATTGCAAGAGTAGGGAAAATGTTGGATAGCGGAGGGGTAAAAATTACTATTCCCACTCCAGCAAGAGCAATAATAGATAATGTGTTGGATAGAAGAGGGAATAAAACCAAACATTACAGCTATTGAACCTAAATCCCCAAGCAAAATAAAAACAAAACAATTATCAAAAATATGTATGAATAAATAAATAAATAATTATTAATGATTAACTAATGTTAAATTTATTTAAACTAAATCACTTTCCACCCTCTACCCCAATACACACCAAAACACACACTTAATTTCTTTTACACAATTTCCATTACTAGTTTTACATTAATAAATTCATAACAATTAACATCAAATCATAAATTAATTTAAAAAATAAATGTTCCCAAAATTTACAACTATGAACCCACAACTCAGACATCAAAATTATTCCACAATTAGAATATTTAGTTTTATTTAATTAATTAGCATTAATTAACAAAAAATTAATTAGTTATAAATAATTTACCTCCCACCATAATCCCCTATAAATGACACCACCAATGTTGAAAAACATGACACAATTAACATAATTAGTTAACAATTAAATAATACCAATTAACAAGCAAAATAAGACAAAATGAAAAATAATTAGATCACACAATTAACAAAATAAAAACACATTACCTGAATGTTATAATATTTAAAAATGTAATACAATTAAATTACTTTCCACCCTACTCCCCTATCAACCCACAAGCCTCTCCTAAAAGAATGACACAATTAAAAATGTTACCAAATAATTAATAATAATTAACAACCAATTAATAAATAATTAATAATACATGTGTTACCTCAATTAACACTAATAAATATTAACTACATCAAATATTAATTAATTAAAAAATATTAATTAATTAATTAATTAATTATGAATATATTACTACCCACCCTATTTCCCTATAACCCCACAAGCTGCTATGGAACTAAAATACTAAATTTAATTAACATTATATTGAAACTTCTAAAAATTAATAATAAATTATTACTAATGGAATTATTTCCCTCCCTAATTCTATATAAACGCACAACACGCTACAGAACTAAAACGCAAAATTTACTTAAAATAAAATTAATAACTTCTATAAATGTAATACATATATTAAAAAACAAATGCAATACTAAGACAAAAAATTAGAACACATACATTTAAAATACATACCTAAATACATAACACTAAATAAAAAGATGATATTTTTAACAACTATACTTTTGCAAACGATATTAATGACTTCGATTTTTTTTAAACAATATTAATAACTTCGATATTGTTAAAAACGAGATTACTTACATTAGACTCAACATTCTTTATTATGATATTCTCACAGTCAATATTTTTGTATCCCGATTTTCTAAAAAAAGGGCTGTAGGAAGAATTGAGCCATGGAGTTCAGACTTCCAGCCTGATTGCACCATAAGGAATGTGGGGAGGTATGGCATGTCTTTCCATATTCGTATATTAACATTTGAATATGATAAAACCTACCCAACTATACCTTTAAGAGATGATTAAAAACAATTTAGGGAAAAACAACATACATGGGAATGGTGATGAAATCCCATTGGTGAATACTTGATCTTTGCCCTAAGTTGCATAATTATTGCTGAGCTGTTTATAATTCTTATAATCATAAAAATGACATTTATTTATAGACACAAAGTACAATGAATAATCATATAGGGAAATACCAAATATTGTGTGTACATACTGGTTTTATAGCTATCACATGTCAATGAAAGATTTTCTGACTGGTTTGTCTGATTCATAACACTCCATTCCCCTTGAGCCTAACTCAGTGCAGGCAGGATGAGACACACCTGATTGTTCTCCTTATCTCTGAAAAAGCTTTATTCACCTAATGGGGTTGGGAGATCTGATGGGTTTCACCCTAATAATTTGTGGTTAACAGGAAAAGAGATTAGGATGCCAAATTTGTTTTTACATTACAAGAGTTTTTCTTCGTCGATTCTGCTCTTTAGCAGTACCAGTCCCTTGAGCCAATAGTTTAATGTACTTTTGGGGCTATTTTGTACATTATCCCATCATGTCTTCAGAGTAATGAGCTGTGAGTCAATTCATTTCTTGCTCTGGAGAGATAAATTGTCTTTCAGAAACATGAGAGAATCAATGTTCGTGGGAAAGTTAGATTACACTTTAGGAGAATAGCAGTGTTCTTCAGGTGTTCGTATTTCCAATCCATTGCTAGGATGTCCTGGATTGCCCAATGGTTACAACTTCCTCAGTTGTGAGGAAAAAAGGAAATGAGAAAGTGGCTAATATGCTAACTGATATTATAATAATCATCCCTTCTTTTGAGGTCAAGAGTGAAACCTTTTCATCGTGGAAGAGTGAGACATATTTAGATAAGGATATTGTTAAATATGAATGATGATAGAAGTGAGACAGTGTGGTAAAATTGGTATTCCCAGTGAAAGTTTAAGTCTCCTGGGAAAATATTGTTACTCAACATTAATTGGGATTCTGTGACAATTAAAAATTAGTGTTCCACAAGTACTGCAACATTATGTTATTCAAACTGTCAGAACATTTCTCAAATTTCACCTAATATGAAGTTCTGGTGTTGCGTAAACTATGAATTAGGCATAGCTCTACAAATTTGTTTTCGCACCACGGGTGACACATGTGAACTTAGTTCAATGCACTAGCGCTGAATGTGAAAAACAGTTATTGTCGCCCCACTGAACTCTATCCCATACATTTTTGAAAAGCTTTATTGCTTTTGGGTTACTAACTATCCATATGAAGGGATCAAGGATACCATGGTAAAAGAGACCAACATATTTCATTGTTCATATCACACACACACACACTAGACTAAGAAGAATAGACACTTTTAGATAAAGCATTTATTATGACGGGAATAGCCTGTTTCTCAAAACATCTACAACAACTGCAGAGAATATGATTAAAACAGCAAGAAGGCACGTTGTAAGATGCAAGAATAAAATGCTCATGTCTAACATGTTTAGAATGTTTAGAATGTCATCTAAGGCTTGGGAGAGCGATCTTTCTCAAAGTTGGTCAATCCCTTTATGGGATAAAATTTCTTCAAAGATTCATGGTACCTCTAGAGCTGCTAATACCAATCAAACCTTATTTTTCATCTATAATCGTATCTTATTTACTCCACTGGCTCTATCGTCCTTCTCCTCAGATACACCTCCTACTTGTTGGTCTTGTCCATGCACTTCTGCTGATTTAAAACATATGCTGTTTGATTGCCCGCCCATTTCCCAATTCTGGCAACTGGCTTGGTCCCAATTCCAGAAGATTTTTAAATTTCAGGCTCCTTTTTCCATTGGCAATGTTTTTCTAGGTTCCCTCTCCCCTATTTTTGCCAATTCCTCACAACAATTTAAACTAATCGACCTTTTAAAAGCTATTGCTTTCCATCACATTACCTCTAATTGGAATCAAGCATCAGAAGTCTCTTTCCGTGCTTGGTGGAATGCGGTATATTTTAACCATCGTCTAGATACCAATTTTGTCTCCCCCAATTACCTAGCAATAAAAAGAGATCTTTTATGGCTTCCCCTTACCAATTATCTGTCCCTGGTTGCTTCCCTCCCACCCGTTTCTCAAGTTCGTACTGATGAAGTTCAAAAACCACCATGATTCTTTTCAATGTTCTTTGTTACTTTTGATACCAGTTATATTGTTTACTTCTTATTTATTTTATTTTTATTATTTATTTATTTAAAACATTTATAGAGCGCGGCTGTCGCCTTGCAGGCATCCTGGCGCTAAACAGAGAGTAACTCCGTAGAGGGGGAAAGGTAGGGAGATGAGAACGAGTGGACTGAATAGATGGTTTAAACAAAAATTGAGGAGAGGGGGTAAAGTAAAAAAATAAGATAAGGTTTAGGGGAAGAGCCAGGTCTTAATGCATATTCTGAATGGAAGGAGTAGCAGTATTTGACGAATATCTGGGGGCAAACTATTCCATAGTTTTGCCGCTGCAACTCCAAAGGATCTTCCCCCAGTCCTGACCTTGTTGAATCTTGGGACTGAAACAAGGTAGGCTGAGGCTGAACGGAGGGCTCTAGTAGAAGTGTACCAAGTGAACATTGCTTGCAAGGGTATGGGTCCGGCTCCGTGTAAAGCTTTGAACACAAGACAAAGTGCTTTGAACGCCACTCGTTGCTTCAGAGGGAGCCAGTGCAGTTCAGCCAAGGCCGCAGTGGCCGAGGATCTCCTTGTCCAGCCAAGAGCTAATTTGGCGGCGGCCGTCTGGACGCTTTGGAGTCGGTCTAAAAGCACAGCTGGGGACTCAAGTAGCAGAGCGTTACAGTAGTCAAGGCGACTAAGAATAGTACACCTGACTACCAACGCTCGAGCTTGAACCGGAAGGAGTGGCATAATCTTACGAAGTGAGCGAAGAAGGCCCGAGCAGGTAGACACTGTTCTCGCTACCTGTGTCTCCATGCTAAGTTTGTTGTTTATCATAACTCCCAGGTTGCGGACAGTAGTCACCGGCTGTGGTTTTTCTGGAGCCTCTGGGGGCCAGAAATCGATTGGGAGCGGGCGGGGAATCTTACCTCCTTCCCAAAACAACACCTCTGTTTTGGCAGAGTTAAACTGTAGGGAGTTGTTATGCAGCCATCTAGCGGTGTCTCTTAGGCAGTCATGAAATGATTCTAGAGGAATCGATTCTGCCCCATCCCAAGAGAAAATGAGCTGTGTATCGTCTGCGTAATTTATTGTTTTTAGCCCATGGGATTTTATTAATGTGACCAGAGGTTTTAGGTAAACATTAAAAAGAATGGGGCTGATGGACGAGCCTTGGGGCACCCCATGGAGCACAGAGGAGAAGGCAGATTGGAAAGGGGGAAGGGACACAGCCTGCTTCCTATCTCTAAGATAAGACTGGAACCAAAGCAGGGCAGTGCCATCAACCCCAGACTCCCTTAGTCTTTTCATCAGAATCACGTGGTTGACCATGTCGAATGCGCCAGACAGGTCCAGCAAGATCAGAGCTACTGCTTGGCCCCTGTCTGCACGCATACGAAGATCTTCCATGGCCGTTAGGACAGCTGTTTCAGTCCCATGCTGTGGGCAAAAACCAAATTGAATGTCGTCCAGCATGTGATTCTGCTCCAGATGTGTGGAGAGACAGGAGCTCACCCAGCGTTCGGCAATCTTTGCTGGGAAAGGCAAAAGGGAGATAGGCCGGTAATTTGATAAGCATTCGGGGTTCAGAGAGGGTTTCTTCAGCAGCGGGGTGATGAGAGCCTGCTTCCACAGCGTCGGAACGAATCCGCAATGCAAGGATTGATTACAGATCTTCCGAAGGGTATCAAAGAGTACTGGTCCAAACAGTTTCCATACTTTTGGAGGCAGAGGATCGAGAGGGGAGCCCGAAGTGATCCCCTGTGTCAGTCTCACAAAGTCCATTTCTGGGATAGAGGGAAAATCCCGCAGATGTACCAAATTCTCAAGGTTTGTAAACTCGGAGTTAGGGAGGGGAGTCCCGGGGGAATTGGGGCTATCCAGTGAGGGGGAGGTGTTGAGACTATGGATAATGGTCTCAATTTTATCATGAAAAAACTGTGCAAGATTATTACAGAGTGCTTGTGTCTGAAGGGTTGTTTTTTTTGCGCAGTCAGGGTGAAGGAGGTTATTGAGAATCTGAAAAATGCTCTTTGAGCTATTAGCAGCATTAGTTATGGTAGAGCAGAAGTAAATAGACTTACTTTTAGCAATTTGGGATTTGTATTCCTGAAGTTTCGTTTTCCAAAGGGATTTGTTTATATCGGTATAGCCTTGCCTCCATTTCCTCTCGGCCTTTTTACAGGCAGTTATGAGAGTTTTCAGAGAATCATCAAACCAAGGGGCAGAAGGTCTGCCCTTAGGTTTGCATTTTTTTAAGGGAGCATAGGAATCCGTCGTGGAAGAAATTTTTGTACAGAAGGCCTCATAATTGCCTTCTACCGAATTGGCGGAAGAAAAGCTGTCTTGCACCTGGAACACCGCATCGGTGGTGCTCAGCCTTTCTTACGATTTAAATGTCTGACATCACTTTTTATTTTATCCTAGCTGCTGAATCTTATTATTTTTACTATGCATATTTTTATACGAGATATTTCTTGTGTTTATCTTTTGATTGTTTCTTCATTTTCTGTCTTTGACTCTTTATACTTCAATAAACTCAAACTTAAAAAAAAAAGAATGTCATCTAAAACTTAACATTCTAAAAACGACTTCTGTGCATTACACTTAGAGAGAACATGGAAAGCAGAGCAACTTGCAATCTAGAGTTTCTTAGGTAGGAGAGAGAGATGCACTGCATACCTTGGTGATAGCGAGAGCTGTCATTATCAGTGGCGGTGTAAAAGTGGTGTTCCCTGAGAAAGTCAAACCAAGAATTTGGCAGCCTTCCCCAGTTACTTGGCTTTATCAGCACTGAATGAGTTGTAGCATCTTAGAAGTGTGCAACAGTCTTGCAAATTACACCTGCACAGTTAACATGTTAAGGAAGCCTAACTACTACTTCTATTAGGTTGCCTCAGTGGACAACTTCCCCTTGTTATACAGCACTGTTCTTTATGATTCCAATGGCTGGTATGTTGTATACCTATTGTGGTCCATTTGTCCATGTATTTAAATCATGATCACAGAGTATTCCTTGAATGTCATTTTAAAGATGGGTGTCATGACTCTACCAAAGCATGTGCGAAGTTGTCCTCATGAAATGACCACACACGATAAAGGTAAGGTGTTCTTCTTTAAACATGACATTTCATCTCCAAGATGCCCCATCACTAGCCTGCAACTGTCACTTGTGGAATCTCTTGACCAGGTACATCAACACATTCCAAATGCTACATGACTGGTCAAGAAAGCACAAGACACCATATCCTGGTATTCTGTTTCTGAGAGGCCTGAATTCTTCCATGGTTTAAGTGAGAGTGGCTATGTGGCAGAAAATTATATGGCGATTCAGTGTGCTCTTTAATGTGGTCAAAGTGGCGTGTGCAAATGTAAGGCCAGTAGAGAGTGATCATCTTTAGAAGGGTAAGTTTTGTTCTTGGCAGTTGTGAGAACCTGAAGTTATTGATTGAGGGGGATGGAAGCCCCACTCATTCATCAACCATGGTATTTGTCTTTGGTAATCACAAAAGTCACTTAATTAACATGCTTCATTCTCTGATTGGCACAAAAGCATTCAGGCTTAATTTAGTGGCAATGTGAAAGTATGTATGCACCACACAAACAGTAATAAAGTGAAAACACAACACAAAAAAAATCCCAAAGCAATTTAAGAAAACAGATTACATTTTAATCAATAAAATTAGACCAGAATGACACAAATCCAATTCAATCCAAGTCTTAAGTGAAAATGGCTACTAAAATCAAAGTCACATGCTTAATCATTAGATCATGCTAGGCTGGGGGGAAGTCAGAAGTTCAGGTTGACCATGATGGAGTCAGGGTCAGAAACATGACTAGGTTAGCCAAACTGAAAAGTTGCATCCTCAAGTCTAGCGCAAAGAGTTCTGATCACTTTGGAGGAGGCTGCGAGGAGGAGGCATAGTGTTGTGGATGGTCATTGCTATAGGGTGAAGAGCAAGTCAGGTGTTGCAGAGGGCTGTCACTGTAGCTTCACAGCAACAGGCAAAGTAGGCTGTCAGTGCTGTAGTGCATAGTCCAGGTTTGCATTGCTGGTCACCAAGGAGAGTCTCGTTGATACGAAGAGCAGGAATCACCAGAGCTTCACATTGGCGGTCATTTAGGGTAGCCGAGTCATGTTGCAAACTGGCCTATTCACAATTGCAAATGACTCAAACTTCAGAATTTTCACTTTTCTTGCTGGATGAATTTACACTAAAACCAGCCAAGGGTCCGGAACATCAGGGTCACCTCTTGGGGATCAGCGCTCAGACAATCAGAGGTCAGCAGCAGGTATCTGGCAAGTTCAGGTAGGTCCAGTTGCAGCAGAACGGACTAGCTATTGCAGGAAGGCTTCTGAAGTTTGTCCCTGTAGATCAGACAATACGTTAGCCAACTGACCCTTGGAATCACTCTGGGTAGCCTGGGAAGAAGGCAAGAAGGTCAATCTTCCTTCTCAGATAGCAAGGCTGTTCTTCAAGCAGCACAGGAGTCCTCTGGCAGCAAAGCAGTCCTTCTTCTGAATTTTCTACCGGTCCAGGAGTGTTCTGAAGAGTGGCGCTAGAGGGCCAAAATGCTTTTGGCAGCCTTTACGTGGGGAAATTTCTTAACTTACCCCCACAATTAGGTCTAAAAGGATTCTTCCCTTCGCCTGGTAAAGGCTTGAATCTATCTGGGATAACAACAGTCAGAGCAGGGCTGGTGTCAGGTTACTTTCTGTGTTGAAGGCAAAGCCCTTTGAAGTATAAGTAAGTCTGAGTACAGCTCCACCCCAGCCATGTTAGGATGCTCCATCCTGTCCAAATGTATGCCCCTTTGTGTTACAGAACATTTCTCAAATTTCACCTAATATGAAGTTCTGGTGTTGCGTGAACTATGACTTTAGCATAGTTCTACAAAGTCTGCTTTCCCACCATGGGTGACACATGTGAACTTAGTTCAATGCAGCAAAGGTGAATGAAAAGGGGGGGCCCTCGGCCCCCCCGCACGCATGGCGGCGCGGCGACCGTCGCCCCCACTGTTTCCTTTGTTGCCATTCGGCGGTGGGGGCGTGCCCTGGGGGGCGCGGCCCACCGCCGGTTGGCTGGCGGCCACCTTGACCCGGATCCTGGGAAGTGGGTCCGGGTCAAGGGGGGCGGGCTAGAGGAGGGGCCACCTGGCCCCTCGGGAATAAAGAGATAGGGAGCGCCCAGGAGACCCCCTTGTCCCTGGACGCTCCCTCGCCGAAACGGTGTGCCCCGCGCTCGGGGCTTCTTTGTTTTAACTGGGTTCGAGACTCTGTGATGACGCTCAACATCCCGTGAGTCTGGACAAAGCGCGTAATCTCCCTGTGCTTGACAAAACAGAATGTCCCAGATCACGGAACATTGTTATGTCCTTCGTAGTAAATTGAGACATTCGGGTGGGTGTTAAATAAATACTTCAGGGTTGGTCATTACCAAATTGTGTGACATCTTAAGAGGAAGGCGATGTGTTCTGATAAATCTGGTTTTGCAGTGTTTGTACTTCATTATTGCAAAAATACTGCGCTGGGCTATAGCTGTTGGGCTGGAGGCAGATCTGACTATGTCGCGATGTTGTGCCCTGAAAAATTTGAATTTTATTGTTATATTACTTTGTGTATATTATCGGGGTATATTGTTACATTAAGGTTATTGGGGGGCATGCTGCTGCCTTTCTAGCCGAAATTAGACTTGTACCTTTAAAATTTCTTTCATCAGTAACCAGTGTAACACAAGTGTGGTAAGGTAACACATCCCCAGCTCTTCAAGCATTTAAGAATCCAGTCAGCCCAAAAAACGGTGGCACCTACGCCATCTTAAATTGGCACTGGTGGTATCCGCTGTATTCAATGTGACCCGAGGTACACAAAGTCACCAATGCCCATCAACTGGATCGCATCCACGTGCCGGGGGGGACCCAGCAATGGGGAGCTTGGGCGTTTAAAATGCTCGGGTTGTACTTGGGTAGAATTCACAAGGCAGACGCAGCTCCCTGATGGGATGGGTCCCCACCAGGGGTGGTGAGTTACCCAAAATATGCTCTGTTGGCATTCGGTTGATGAGTTCAGTTCTGAAAAACTCATTGTCTAAATCAGAGCTCACGCTACATGGGGACATTAAATTTCACCTAGAGAATGGGATGGTTGGTGACATGCCTGGGCTGCTTATTCATGTCCCATAAGCACTTGCTATACTTTATCGAAGCCATGGTTGCTGCTTAGTTCTCTTACGCGAGGAACAGCCATTGCCATAAGTCAAATTTGTCATTATAGAACGACTATCAGTGGTCTGCTAGGTGATAGTTGGAACAATCATGGAACCATTCACGAATAGGGTATACCACCTTCCATTGGGGTCAACCTGGGGGTTAACGACATCTAAGGGTAGGGCTTAGCGAGACTGAGGGACAGTTTCCCAGGTCCCACTTTCCTTTGCAAGCCAAAGCAGAAAGCCAAACAATGGACTTATTTCATTGTGGAGCTAATCACCATATGAGGTGCTGTTCACTAATATAGGGGGGATATACGCCAGTCCTAACATTGCACCTGTCCAAACGCCCCCTTCATGGATGATAGGTTTAAACCAACATTATTAGTAAACTATCCTAGGGTTAGCTGTATTGCGTGCAGCCTTCAGGCTAAGTCTTGAGGGAATATAGAGCTACTTGTTTTACCACTCTTTAATGTCATGAATGAGTAAATGGAAAAGGGCAGGTGTATAACAACAAATATATGTATTTGTACTAAACACACCCCCTTTGGTTCAGTCAGTAAACTTATTTTTCACACAGGTAAATGGGCCAATATACGTTGAGCCTAGGATGAGATTGGAGGCAAATGATTCGGTGTGAAGACCTCTATAGCACACAGTAATTTACCACCATATACGTTGAGCTCTAGGGGTACACCAAAGCCATATATTAATAATATGGTGGGGGAACCACGAATGGCATAGAGACAGGGCCTAGAGCCTCTAGAACGACTAATGGGGGTCCTGATAAAGATACACACCCTGATGTCACACCTAAAAGGTGCCCAAGAGCCTAGTTGCGGCATCACATAGTTCTGGGGATGCATGTGATCATGTCCGGGTGGCTGGGATGATATTTCCCAGAAGCCAAAGTGGCGTACTTAAAAGGTCCTTGGGGCCAGCTTAGGGCCTGGCGGAGTTTGGGCTGTGCTAATTCTTTAGCCAACAATTGTGATACTGCACTGCTAAGTAAGCCGTCTTGTTTTAACACATAGATCCTATGCATAAAGACGTGGGTAGGAAACAGACAAACTGAGGCTATGCTTAACATTTGCTGTCGGCGTGTTGAGGTGTACGGATCTGGCATTAAGATTAGCTAAGTTTAGCGACTGATGGTAATGTAAGTCTGACACGTGTACAGCAGTTATTGCCGGAAAGACTAATGGTGTGTGTCTATCTTTCCAATTTATGTATGACCGGGTCCATGGTTGATACCTGGAGTGCTCCATATCACAACAGCTGCAACAGGTGGACAGCCCAAGGGATGCTTACGTCAGTCACGGCTGGGTCCATGGCGGATATCTGAGGAGTACTCCACACCGCAACATCATCAGTGGGTGGACGTCAAAAGGAAAGCATACGTCGAGAAAGAAGACACCAAGGGCCCAAGTATTGCTGGCAGGTGTTAGTGTTACCCATTCCCTAAGGTGGAAGTGGGAATGGTTACCCAGGTTTTCTTGGTCTTTTTCTGGTTCTTGCAGTTTCTCAAACCTGCCACGCAGGGGAGGAACTCCTCACCAGAAGTTGAGGAGCTAAAAATGGTTACCCAGGTTTTCTTGGTCTTTTTCTGGTTCTTGCAGTTTCTCAAACCTGCCACGCAGGGGAGGAACTCCTCGTCAGAAGTTGAAGAGCTAAAAATGTGCCAGCACAAACAACGTGCCGGACGCAGGACAGGGAAGAGTGGGTTTGAGGGTCTGTGCCATGGTCAGTTCAGGAACTGCTTTCAGGGACTTTTAGCTCAGCAGCCCGACCCCCTGTCAGTGGTGATACCTCACCTAGGGGGGACTGAATGGGCCAAACTGGGGAGGCGAATACTCATTGATGGGTTCATCTCCACTGTGGGTGGGTCTACAGGACAAGCCCGGGTGGCACAGTGGGTGGGTCTCAACTGATCCCAGGGTGGCAAGGACCCGGTCAGGGCGTTGAATCACTCGATAAAGAGGATCAACACACAGCAGGACAAATTATTTCAAGCCCCGGTTCCAGATGATCCAACATGGGTGTATTTGTCCTACCTGGTAAGGGGAGTCCATTTGACGGAGGAAGGAAGGGGCCTGGGGTCTGGGCCTGGTTGGAAGGTTTGCTAGAGTGAGAACTTTCTAGGGTAGGTCTAGGCAGGGGGAGGCCAGATCGTCGGTTAACAATGCTGGCCTGTGGCGGTAAGGTCATTATCGGTGAGCACATATTTGAGGTCTGAGGGGGCGGGCATCATCCTATGGAGGTTCCCGCCCAGGGGGAGGGGCCTGCGGGCCACTCCCACAACTCCAGGGGCAAGGTAATGGATGCTACAAAGCAAAGGAGCGCGGGTAGGAGTAGTTCACGCTTTCCTTAGGCTGGTAGCCACCCCGCGCGCGTGGACTCACGACGCCACCGGCGCAGAGTAAGGGCCCTCCTTTAGTGGGTAAATGGAGTTCAGGGCGTAGACCGGGCAATTCCCGGGGTAACACTGCGCATGCGCACATCCAGAGGGGAGGCGCAGCTTGTAGGACCTGACACCGGTAGTGACCCTGCCATATGGCCAGAAATGTACAAAAATTCTAGATGAGGATGTTTAGTATAAGTTAGGAAAACAACATGTATTAGAGTTTTGTTAAAGTCAGGCTCTCAAACTTATTGCTAAACCTAAATGTCCTGCTGAATTTTTGTATAAATTGTTGATTATGCAATTAAAAACCTTTTTTAATTTCATACTTTAATAAATACGGCCGGGCGACTAGCGCCCGCCTTCCAAAAAGTAAAGACGTCTCGTGTCCACGTTCCTGGGTATTGGGTGCCGGATTGGGGGGGAGGCGGCAGCTAGTCGCTGACCATGTGAAAAGGGGGGGCCCTCGGCCCCCCCGCACGCATGGCGGCGCGGCGACCGTCGCCCCCACTGTTTCCTTTGTTGCCATTCGGCGGTGGGGGCGTGCCCTGGGGGGCGCGGCCCACCGCCGGTTGGCTGGCGGCCACCTTGACCCGGATCCTGGGAAGTGGGTCCGGGTCAAGGGGGGCGGGCTAGAGGAGGGGCCACCTGGCCCCTCGGGAATAAAGAGATAGGGAGCGCCCAGGAGACCCCCTTGTCCCTGGACGCTCCCTCGCCGAAACGGTGTGCCCCGCGCTCGGGGCTTCTTTGTTTTCCCACCCACCATCCCTTGGAACAAAATGTTTGGTAGCAGTTCTTATGTCTGGTTGAATGGTAAGTTCTGGATGTACGGTCCACGGGTCTCACAGGGTAATAGAGATGAACTGTTGGTATATTTTGTTGATGCTTTTGTCTAGGAATTTTTCCCCTTTTTATCAAGTCATGTGTGAAGTGAACTGTATTTAATGCTATGTGTCTTTAGGCCTTTTTTCCCTTTGTAGCTATACGTTGATACTGTTTGAAGTGAACTGTGTTTAATGCTATGTATCTTTAGGCCTTTTTTCCCTTTGTAGCTATACGTTGATACTGTTTGAAGTGAACTGTATTTAATGCTATGTGTCTTTAGGCCTTTTTTCCCTTTGTAGCTATACGTTGATACTGTTTTATTAGCCAGTGTAGCTGTCCTTTAGAATTTTTTCCCATAGGTCGTCGTATTTATTAGGTATGGGGCATGCGGTAAGGTCATTATCGGTGAGCACATATTTGAGGTCTGAGGGGGCGGGCATCATCCTATGGAGGTTCCCGCCCAGGGGGAGGGGCCTGCGGGCCACTCCCACAACTCCAGGGGCAAGGTAATGGATGCTACAAAGCAAAGGAGCGCGGGTAGGAGTAGTTCACGCTTTCCTTAGGCTGGTAGCCACCCCGCGCGCGTGGACTCACGACGCCACCGGCGCAGAGTAAGGGCCCTCCTTTAGTGGGTAAATGGAGTTCAGGGCGTAGACCGGGCAATTCCCGGGGTAACACTGCGCATGCGCACATCCAGAGGGGAGGCGCAGCTTGTAGGACCTGACACCGGTAGTGACCCTGCCATATGGCCAGAAATGTACAAAAATTCTAGATGAGGATGTTTAGTATAAGTTAGGAAAACAACATGTATTAGAGTTTTGTTAAAGTCAGGCTCTCAAACTTATTGCTAAACCTAAATGTCCTGCTGAATTTTTGTATAAATTGTTGATTATGCAATTAAAAACCTTTTTTAATTTCATACTTTAATAAATACGGCCGGGCGACTAGCGCCCGCCTTCCAAAAAGTAAAGACGTCTCGTGTCCACGTTCCTGGGTATTGGGTGCCGGATTGGGGGGGAGGCGGCAGCTAGTCGCTGACCATGTGTGAAAGGTTATTGTAGCCCCACGGAACCCTATCCAAGAAGTTGTTGAACAAGAGTTTTTGCTTTTGGGTTACTAACTATCCCTATAAACTTACTTTGTGTTTTGTAGGCAAAGCCCTTTGAAATGCAAGTGAGGCTTGGTACAGCACCACCCCAGTCATCAGGATAGGATGGTCCATCTTTCCACATGTATGCCCCCTTTGTGTGACTGCCTAAAAGCAATGCACACATCCCAACAGCAAGACTATCACGGTTAAAAGACACTGGCAGAAGGCACAGAAGGGTGGGACAAGAAAATGGCAACTTTCTGAGTGGCATTTTCACAATTGCAACTTAAAATCCAACTTCAGTGTAGAAGAGGATTGTAAATTACAAATCATGTGAGTGTAAACAACATGTCTGTATTTATTCCTGATTTATAGTTAGCACTTATTAAATGTAAAATGTTAACTCAGTTTTTGTCTATGGGTGAGCTAGCCTTAAAATAGTGAAAACAACTTTAGGAGGCTTTTCCCTACCACATGTCCTAATTTTTAAATACTATGCACCGTGCTTTAGGTGGCTTCAGGGCCCACTTTAGGGGTGACGTACAAGTATGAACAAGTATTTTCAATGCAATCGTTCCCGCATTTGTGAAAGTTAGAACTCTTAGCATTGCAAATGACAATTTATTTATTTTAAAAGTTTTAAATAAAATGTACAATGTTTTGTACTCATGTTTTTCTTGTTTGCTGTGAAGTGGATGTATGTTGTTTGTAGTAAATTAAGTGGTTTGATTTTGAATTGTTGTTTGAGCAATTGTGTGGGGTGAAATTGAGTGGTGTATAGCGTAATTGTGTAGTGGCATTATGTGGCGTCAACAACGCAGCAGAAATGTTACAGAGCAGACACTATTCAGTGATAAGAAGAAAATGAGACAAACGGAGATAGCAGATTATCAACTGGGAGGTGATTTGCTCTAATGGCTACAATCCTGGCTGTGCAATCTGAGGATCCGATTTTTTTTTATCCTAGCTTCACTGTTAGGCAAACTGTGTGATCGCAGGCACATTACTTTTTTCATTATTGCGTGAACCGTAGAGAGACACGTTTAAATCATTTTAACTCATACATTTAATCACTGCCCAAAATCCAGCACTAATTAACTTTTGGCATGATGTTAGCACCATCAGTCAGATATAAGAAAGACTCACTGGTGTTCCACTCCCAATGCAGATGACGGTGGGGCAGTGCATGAAATAAGCTCTGTGTGTCTTTACTTTTCCAGCACACTTCTTACACCAGCTGCCGGCGAAGTTAATTATCACTTGCTTTATAAAAGCGCATTACAGAAGTACACTTTTGAACACAATCATCCACTATTATATTAAATAGAACTATAACAAAGCCTTACCAGAGCTTTCCTTTTAACAAGACTCAGATTTAATCTTTTGCAATTTGTATTGGCAGAAACTCAGGGGTGGTGAATGTGAAAGACTTGAGCCCTTGCTCTTGTGACAACTTCTCTACCCAAGATTCTTTGCACTTTATAATGTTCTGCCACTACTGTCATCACATTCGCAAAACTGTTTTATTATCTATACAGAAAAAAGGTTTTAGGCGGGTAAGACCTGCATTAATATACTTACAGATGCAGCATAACTCATGGGAATGTTTTAATATTGCCAGTTTTTTAGTTGTGGTGGTTATGGAAAGGAAAAAAGTTTTTTATGATGTGGTAAATACTTTATTTTTATACTGTAATGATGGTAAATGGTTTTATCTTGTTGTTTTGGTGTATAAGATCATGTTTTAAAAGAAATATGTACATTCTTGACTTTTACATTGTAATGATGGTTAATAATTAGCAGGGCTAATACGTGTAAGAAAATGAGGCCTACTGGGGACCATCCGAATGTTTGCAAAGAATAAATCTTATTATAGGTTTGTGTTTATGGTAAAAAAAGTGCATCATAAAGTGATTCAAGTTCTTGCTTACACTGCCTTTAATTAAAAGATGTACTTGGTATTCAGGCATTCTATGTAAGTGGAACCCGAAACAGCATATACAAAAGCAGCACTAGAAATGTAATTGGCTACAACCAGAAGCCATAACATCAGCGCACAGTATAAATCCAGTTTAACATTCCATACACTCAACAGAACATTATTCACTTTCTCCAGGCACACTGCTCAGTGCGAAAGACAGAATTAATTAGTTCCTTTAACTCTATAGCAAGTCTGCTGCATACCGAAAAAGGACATGGGTCAAAAATGTTATTTTATTCTAGAGAAACAGAAACCATTCCCAAAGACACCTCATTGTTTCGGCATCAACCTACAGCTACAGGACTTCCGAAATCCATATATAAACACATTTTGTGTGCAGGCGGTCTACAACTTCTAATTTTCATAAAAGTGCACTTAATGCTTAGAACTTGCCCCATGTGAAATGACTCATTGCTGGAGTTGCGTCACTTTTGTGACACACTCCAGCAATGTGTCACTTTTGCGCTTACAGATACTTCAGAAATACTGACGTATCTGAAACTCCATGCGACATGATGCATCATACATTAAATATGACGCATCAGGTATGTCGCAAGGAGTGTGCACTGAGAAGTGACGCATCGCTGCTTTCACCCAGCTATGCGTCATTTCTCATAAATGAGGCCCCATATCCTTACAGCCCAAGACTTAATAAAAAAAAATCAAAATATAACTAGCAATATAGATACCAATCGTCTGTCTCATAATTATCAAGTGATTGGAAATTTTCAGGGTTTTAAAGGTGTTTGATTATTACTTTTAATTGCAGGACTACAGTAGAAAATAGCAGAACAGCACCATAATTTGGACAGTTCCACCTCTTTATTTTTCATTTACCACTCTTTCTCTCTCATCCCAACCACTATTCATTCACCCTTTTCCCCAGCTCTTTTTTCTTTGTCATCTCTGCTCCTGCCAAAGCCCCTTTTTCTTCTTTTTTTTCTATCTCCTTTCTGGGGAGGTGTGGGGTTTTTTCTATTTTTTTTTCTTCATCTTAGATGTAAGATTTTTATTTTTGGAGGCTGTATATACTTTTCGTGTGTTAGTCTTGTTAAATACAATTTCATATTTATGTATGTATTCATTTCAGCAGTAATGGTTCGATAAGACAAGGTAAGTATAACCATGGGCATGTCCCTCCTTCTCATGTTCTTATCTACTTACTGTCTTAGATTTCTGGTTCTGATTCTCAGCTCCAGATGATCACTTATCTCCCTACGTTCTCTCTATACCCTGCATGCACAGCAAACTACCCTTGCTCTAGAAACAGATCTATGCATAAAGCATTGTCCTTTACTATGAAACAGAACATGTAAGTCCTGTTGCTTTTTTACCATATCAGGTGGTGGAAACGTTACAACACGTGTACTCAGGAAGAGCGTGTGCAACATTACACCTGCTAAGTAATAATCGATGCTGGTAATCTATGAAAGTAAGAAAGAAATACTTTTATTTGATTTGTTAATGGTAATCTATGATGAAAGTGTCAATATTTATTATATATATTACCCGGAAGAATTAACTTGATGTATATACTTAATGTAAATTATTATTATTATTATTTTTTTACATCCCCTATTTTAAGGAACATTCGACATTAGTCTTGTGAAGTTTAATCTTTTCTTAATATTTTAAATATTTATGCAAATGTATTTTTTTTAAAGGATTTTATATTGTGATAAATGTATGTGTTATGATGCTTTTATGACTTCATTGTCGAATAAAGTAATGGAAAGGAAAGAAAGTGTCAATATTTTTCAAAGAGTTGCAACCTTAAAAAAATCTTGACACTCTTAAACTTACAAATCTCTTTTCATGTCAGTTTCGATGAACAGGACTCCCTGCTACCAGTGTAGTTTCCGTCAAAAAAAGTAAAGTTCAAAAATGAGTTTCTTCATTGCTTGGCATTGGGCATTAAAACATACCTTTGCTAATTTCGATAGCAACCAAAACGATTCAGGAGATGCCAAGTTTTGGAGTACCTTACAAATCTTGAGAGAGCCAAAACTGACATTAATGACTGATTCCCAGGGTACATCATCTATTCAGAGTTGCCCCTAGTTTCCCGCTGAGCATCCCAAATGCAGCTGCTTCACGTTCAATATGAATCAGCTGCATTTAAGTGACTTGCGGTACGAAGTAATAGAGCAGAATCTAAGAGCAGCTGTTCCAAGGAGCCAGATGTGGTGCAGGAACTGAAGCTTGCACAAAATGACTCTCTCTGGGAAAACACAGTTTTTGGTTGACCATACTAATAGAAGACAAAATATGTATTCTTCTTGACAGAACTATATCAAACATTTTATTATCTGAAATGTTTAAACTGTATAAAATCGATTGTAATTTGGGATGAAGAAGTTGTACATGTAGTGATGTATTATTAAATAGACAAGGAGTTAAAGAAGAAAGGCATCTTTTATGTTTTATTGTGAAACTGCTGAGGAACAGGATCAAGTTAAACTAATGTAGAGCAGCCAGTGTGAAAGTGTAGTTAAAGCATCCTTCACCAGGCTGGGTTCAGGGGGGTTATTAGGAAGCACGCTACTAGCAGGCATGATGCATGCACGCACACATGTCACTTTTTTACACATGAAGTGAGTCAAGTGAAGCAGGCAGGTTAGATCAGAATGCAGCAAATTAAGACATTCCCTTGAGAACAGAGCTAATAAGTTTAGACATCTTGAGTGCTTTTTTGAAAGTCGGATGTTAAAGCTTCCTGAAAAAGCTTCTAATGGTTTTTCAAAGGTGGCTTGTAAGTTGTTCTAGCAAGAAACCGAGGCCCTATTTAGGTTCAATATTAAGCGTGATCTAAGACTTTGTTGTGGAGTTTAACTTTAACATTCATTCATAATTTAAATGGCTATTTAGGTTAGGACTTTGGTAGTATATATTGATTAGTTTACCTGTGGAATCTGTACATTCACCACTCTTTCGAATTTGTTTTGTCATTAATCCTGTTGCTTATTGACAGGCATACCTTCTAAAATGTATAGTGGAGTTGAGTTTCGAGTCTCCATTCATTTAGTGATGGTATTTAGATATAGGTCCATAACAGTTTAAAGTTGTAAACTGTGTCTAAATTGAAAAGCGGCAATTGGCAGTTGTTTCTTCAACTTCATGGCAGCAATTGCTCTTGATCAGCCTTTACGGAAAGGAAGGAAGATACATTTTCAATGGAATGCAGAGCTGGAATTCGGAAAGGGTGCTAATGGGAAGTGAATGTCCAGATTTCAAGAAAAAGGGATGAGCAGGACTCGTGTTAACTTCTCCCACTTAACTCCCAAACAGGTTATGGCACTGTAACCTAACAATAGATATGCAATATATTGGGCATGCTAGAGTTCTTTAAACCTAGAGTCCTGCAACAACATCCACACGGTTCTGCCTGCACTAGTGAAATTGCTAGCAGGCCAACATTGTTGTTTAACTGGATCCTACCAACGGTAAGTCGTCCTACATCAGACTCCCCAAGTCTTCTAGCATCCCTCACTTTTTGTGTGTATGATGTAATGCCTTAAGTGGCCAAGGCTATGCCCAGACATGGCCCGTTGCTCATTGTACCACAGGATCTCAGTTATTCCACATTAATAAGCCCCAATACGGCCAAAACTGGTCTTGAATTGCTGTTGATCTCTTCTGTACAGGGAGCGCCTGTCATTTCCCGGTCAGTTAATTTACATGAGGCAGGCGTCTGTCTACAGTGGCACAGTGCCTGAAAAACAATGGGTTGGAATGCTATCCAGAGCTATTACCAACGGATTAGACTATTTGCAATTATTTCTCTCCTAACTACCAAGGTCATATTAGTTTTTGTTGTGTCTTTTTTCTGATGATGTATATGAATTAGTTGTGTATGTGACTAAACAGACTTACCCGGTGAATCTATCCAGCAAAGAAAGGCCATAGACACAGGTGAAATCTGTCACTGACCTCCAACAGTCATTAACATGCATTTGTTTGTGAATGAAAACTATTGGCACCCTTTCAACATCACCTTATGCAATACTTTGTCAAAGAAAGCACATTTTGCAAAAGTAGTGCAACACATAAAAACCATGAAAAAATCAATACACTTTTTTTTTTAATTAACACGAGAATTGAACGAAAACTTTCAATGCGTGTAATAATTAGTCTGTCTTGTCAGATGAACATCTGTTTTCTCAACAACTTTATTTGTTTCTTCTTCCTTCCCTGTTTTCGCTATCTCAAGTTCACCTGCAGCTATTGTGATCATGTTCAACAACATTTTCAGTCACTACTGAAAGCTCTGCATGCAGCTTGTCCCCCCCTGGAGTTTTATTTAGCGCAAACATGACCTGAAGGTATCAGGTATCAGAACGCTTTCCATGAGCACCAGTTGCATTAAAAAAGGGCACATTCATTTTTGTTAGGCACGGGGAGATTAAGTGATTTGCCCAGAATCACAGGATGTTGAGGTCATTGGCGAGACTCGAACCCTTTTCGGCAGGTTTTAGATCGATCCATCGTCTTCGCCATTAGGCTACATCCTCTTCCCAGGGTTAGATCTAAGAAACAAAGGAATAATGTATCTGCAATGAAATAAAAAAAGTAGACAATTTTTTTTCAGTGTGTCATTGTCTGCATTAGATTGGCATACCATTCAAACATTTACCTTCTACTTCCTCTGTGCTATCAGTGCGTTGAAGAGCCTCAAAGGACCAAATATCAGAACCTTCTCTAGTATAATATGAATTCTACATCAAGAGAAAGCCTGCCATCTGTCTGCAGCTGTGCTCCTTAACCCAACAATTATCAGTTTAATCTGGTGCTTCATGCCATACCATTTTTTTTTATGGCCGCGTCCTTGGTTCTCTTCATGTTGGCCCCTGGATTAACTTTCTCCATAATATTGGCCAGAGTTCACTTTTTATAGACTGGTGTTTATGAGCTTAACTCAAAACATTGAGACTCAACAAGTATTATTTGATCTACAAGGACCTCCAATTCAAGCTAGGAAAACTTTTTCTTTCTGCTTTCAGTCAGCCATAGTTTTTATCCTGTTGTGGATACAAATGTTGATTTTTTTATATATATATTAAACAGTTACGTATTTCAAGTTGACTTTATCTATTGTAGTTAGTGGTCCACCTAGGCAATGTCCGCACACAGTTGGATTTATTCCCAAGTGAAATGCATGTCATCATCCTGAATCTTCCTGAATAACAGTTATATACCAGCAATGCCATCACAGATTTGGTGGGATATGGGAAAACATAATCCCAAAATGGCTGCTAGCTACTTCCCTCTTTCACCTGGTGCACAGTCACCTGCTCCATTCATGTGCCTGGTGACCAGGTCATTGCTCCACAGGCCTAGTGATCAGCCCCTGAAAACTCTGACACTGGCTATCCAATCTAACATTTTCAAATGTATGCTGTAAAGTTATTTTACAAAATGCATTTTTATGGTCTGGATTGACAGTGCAATCCAGAGACAATGATGTGGGGAACACTAGCGAGGGGCTTTGGCTCCACCCACAAGTTGAGAGACAGGAGGAGGACATGTTTTATTGGGCAAAAGTTGTGTCCTTCTACAAAAAAAGTGCTAGCTATCCACGCAGCTGTGATCAATTTGTATTATCCAGCTGCCTGACCTTGAACTTTTAGGGGAAAACCCATGGCACTGAAAAGCTATTAAAGTGTCTTAGATAAATAGAAAGTGTATAGTGGTTTCTATGGCAGGATCACAGATGGGAACTAGGCAATCATTAGCCTACATGGATTTTTAGATCTGCCTCAAAAGTTCAATTGTTGCATGATCTTTTAACATTAACCAATATTCTACAGTTCTTAGCTTCTACACAAATACATATCCATGTCCACGCAATTTACTTGTTATGTTTCACATTGCCACACAACATCCTTTTAAAGCCAGACCTATTGGCATTGCCAATGCTTCTTACTAATGTGAGCGACCCATGGCCATGGTGTACAGCACATAAGTAGGAAGCAGAAAAGAAACCTGACTGAACACGCATTTGATGCTCCTGAAAAGTATCACAAATGGAGAGCAGGAATTGTCATTGAGGTTTCATAATTTTTAAACGGCCATTTAAAGCTTTGTCACTGTCACCTAAAAATCACTGCCCTCCTAGCTGAAAGGGAATAGAATGTCCTGGAGAAAGGAATATAATGTACCCTTTTAACAAACGTGTGCTCTTTCGTGCGTTCCTTCAGTTCAACCAAGTACAAAACAGCGAGAGAAAACTCGCAGGACATGTGATGTCTTCAGATACAGCCGTCGAGCTTGCAGTTTCACTGCTGGTGCCCTGCTGTGCAAATAAATGTGAGGTTACTCATGCCAACCTAATCTCGAAATTATTCGATTTGAGAACATTGTGAACGCCGAAAAGGACACTATGATAATTCATTATACAGAGGGGACAGCTCTATGAAACCTCTTCCAACAAAAAGTTCACAAGCTTAAATAGAAACTTTCTGCACTCAAACGCGTTTTACACCAGCAATTTCGGTCAGAGTGTAGAACATCTCTACCATTTATCTACCCCCGTGCCTCAAGATATATCATCAGTCAACCCATAAGAGAAGAAAAACAAGCATTGGCATAGCCAATAGGTCTCGCTTTTAGGACCTTATAAGTATTTTGTTATGCAGCCCAATATCCTAAGTGCAACAACACCAACTGCTAAACACTTATAAGGCCCCAAAGGCGAGACCTATTGGTTATGCAATTAATATTTGTGAATATCTTTGTGTTTACCTTCGAGATAAAAATGGATTGAAAACAGTGTGCCAGATTGGGCGGCCCTGGCTTTTGCCTTTGCCAGAGCAAATTTTACAAGCATCTGCAAAGCCAATGGTGGTAAACAACAAACAACTATAAAAGAAGGCCGAACACGGAAATTACTTTGAATTTTATCCAACAGCAACTCATCTCCTCTTCTCCCTTCTTCGATGTAGGTGTGATTCTGCGCTCTGGTTTAGGTCTAGTCCATACCAATGTACAAAGGGTGTAGATACTACTGTATATATTGAAAAAATTAAGACAGTAGTATGTTCTTCACTAAAAATATTGAAACTGACAAAATAAGTTTTTGATAAAAGAAGTATTTTTGATATAACCTTGTCCTGTGTTCTACTGAATTGTGCGTTCATGATTGTGACAATATTTGAATAAGAAATATTAAGGTGAATTATTCCTCAAGGATCATCTTCTATGTGACTGGTTTAGGAAGAGGCAATTAAATCAGAAGAGATAGAAATGCAGAGCGACTTGCCTGAATGATGGTATTTGTTCTATGCCGATAACATTTAAAACCTGCCACATTTTGAACCATTAAAGCCTCTATAAGTGACTGCAGCAATGGAAGACTCAAGTGCGAAGCAATTGAAAATCCTGATCTATCACTGCGCGTGGCCTGACTGCTAAGCAACGACGAGCAAGGACTAACCAGACTATGGCCATGGTGTTAAAAAAATGTAAGTGTTACTACCACTCTCTTAGGCTGCTTGGCCATACGCAACAGATTTGATTTACACATTTCTGTAACAGCAAATATGCATCTGTCTGAAAGAATGTCAGAGATTGTCTCCTGATGTGCATTTAATTGAGGGTTGCGGGCCAAGATGTAGGAAACATTGGTCCACTCCCTACTGCATTTCAGCGTCCAATAAAAGTGACATTAAAAGATGTGTTATATTTGCCTGGCAGAGATTATCCAACTCCTTACCTTTGGAAACCACCACTGGTTGGCAGTGGCACACTACACTGAATCGGGATATATCCTAACCAGTGACGTAGAAACAGTCGGGCAGAGGGACTCAAAGGGCTGTAGTCCACTATCAACGACTGCTCCACTGCTGCAGATGTCCTTACTCCATTCCAAACTCCTGGAGGAATCCTGCTGCAGTTGTAGGACCTGGGCAGGGCGGTGTGCTGGTTACAATTGCAGCAAAACCAAGAAATGTTTCATCATCGTGCCAGACAGTGCTGGTTGGAGGGACATTGCCTCTTGGTGGACGATTCGTTTCTGCACACAACATCCCATAATGGTACAGGAGAAGGGGGCATGCAGGGGCTGCTGAGTACCAGTAAGGAGAGCACGGATTACTGGGAAAACAGTAGGGAAAGCAGAGATTTTCAAAGAGAGTGGGCACCGGAATGGGAAGGGACCACTGGAGGAAGTAGCAGGAGAGACACAACTGTGACGTCATAACAGGGAGAGTGTCAAACTCAGCAGATAAACAGTGAGCGCAGCCGCTGCTTTTGACACTGTAGGGGCGCAGAAACTGCTGTGGGAGTAAGCAAAAGGGGCAGGAATGTAAAAATAAGGAAGAGCTGGAACTGTTAAGGGTTGAGGCGGGACAGAAAGGGAAAGTGGAAACTACTGATGGAAAGCAATGGACACTGAATTAAAAAATGCAGCCTTTAATGTTGATTGGCAGAGACTGCAATGGATGCCTGGTGCCAGATGCAGAGTGCACTGCCATGCCCCTGCTGT
The DNA here is from genome assembly GCF_964261635.1 of Lissotriton helveticus. Taxonomy (NCBI): domain Eukaryota; kingdom Metazoa; phylum Chordata; class Amphibia; order Caudata; family Salamandridae; genus Lissotriton; species Lissotriton helveticus. Next base: position 264,179,066 of record NC_136071.1, read on the forward strand.
ACGGAATAGCGCAAGTGAAGTAGCAGCCACTCTTAAAGTGGTGATGGATGTACGAGGAAAATACGGAAGTGCTCAAACGCGGGCGCCTCACGCCAAAGGTTAAAAAAAACCAGTGGTGGCAAAAGTTAAAGCGTTTCAAGTGGCGCCAAAAGTGAAAGCGGTTCCCTTGCGGGAGGCGCAGCGCCGGGAGCGATAATTGCTAACACATGGCACCAAAGCTCGCTCCCGTAAGGGAATCGCCAAACGTGCACGTGTTGCCATTGAAAGCAATACAAAGCTTACACGTTTTTGGCCTCAAAAGCAATTTGATTACAAAAGGTCTTTTTCCTATGCAGCGCATGCACACTGCGTAGGTGAGGTCTAACAAGAGGATACGTGATTATTCGTTCTTACTTTACCGGTTTTTACAGAATTAATATTGTACAACAGTGAAGTGACTCACACCACGTCACAGAAAAATAAACAAAGAGGAAAGTCTTGAGGAGGAGATGTGAAATCGCTGGATTTCACTCAGCACCAGAGGCCATGTTTCAAATAAGACACACTGTCGCTTTTTGTACCTTGACACGCTTTAAAAGTGGTGCCATGAGCACAAACAGGGACAGAGTACCCTAGTACTTTCCCCAGAGTTTTTCGTCTTTGGGTGGCAAATTAAGCAGCCAAAAGAAAACAACTGAGGCCCAAAACCTGAAAAGTAACAGTATTTCTGAAGTAGCCAAAAAATGTACCTGCCACAAAAATACTGCAAGGACTGTGCTGTGTCACAATCTGTCCCCTAACAGAGTCTCCAGCAGCACAGTGCCTCGAACTGGAGAATGACCGATGCCAAAGAGAGCAGGTTACACAGTGGCGGCTTGCAGAGGTAACGCTGTGGGGCGGTAAGGCGGGTCTAGGGAGGGATTGGGTGAGGGGTAGTGGAGTCCGACATATGACGGCAAAGGTGAAAGTAAATAAATAAATAAATATCTGCCGTTGTATGTCCGACTCCACTACCCTTCCACCCAGCCCGGCCCAGCCCCTGCCCCGCCCCGCCTTACCGCCCCACACCGTTACCTCTGCGAGCCGCCGCTGAGCTTACAACGTAAAAACCTGCTCTTTCTGTCATCAGACAACATGCGATCCATGCCTTCTGCAGGGTCTGGAACGTGGGGAACAGCAGTGGGGGCATGTATAAACTATCCCAGGCCCCGTGCTAATGGTCAGCATAGATCAGGATCCAGTTGCCAAAACAACTTGCGAGAACTGGTTTTTTCTTCTCTCTTACCCCACCCTAAGTTTGTCTAGAAAGCCCACAGATCCTTGGTACAAGGTCCTTTTTAATTGCCATTGCTTCTCTCTTCCTGCTCAAGGTGCTGGAATGTCTATCTGTAAAAAACAACTTGTAACTAAATACACTGTTTATGGTATTTCTGTCTAGTTGCTTGTTGCCCTAAGATTGTGCTCACTGTAACACTAAAGTCCGTTTTCTATGTTGTACACTATTTGTAGGTGTGGGCTGTGGGAGAGAAGTGCAGAGAAGGGTGTGGGGCAGGAGAGCCTTTTAATGGCTTGCATAGTCTGCAGGGGGCACACAAACGTGTGAGTCGGGCTGCAGGCTATTTCCACAGCAGGAGGGGGGTTTGTGTTTTTCAAAGACAGGCAACAGAGGAAGTTAACACCTCTGCTGCCTGCTAGCTTATTGGTCAGACTTCCTTTACTGGCACAGCACAGTCCCAGTAAAGAAAGGGGGGTTCAACCCCATGTTTTTATTTTTGGCACAAATTTTGTAACAATTGCAGTATTTTTACAAAACTGCCGATGTTGCAATTCTTTTGCAAATCGCAAAATTGCTATATCCTGGGGAGTCTTCTCAGGGAAGCTGTGACATCGAGCTGCCCTAGAGACAGTGTATTATTAAAAGATGGAGTGGCTGTTTTGAGCTGTCCCGTCCTTCAGTGTGCAGGAGGTACGCACCTGTACTTCAAAATGGGGGAATGGAGATTCCGCTACAGGCGGTTGCAGTAAGTCACTGCTCCGACCTCCCATGAGATGCAACAGCCTTCCCTCATCCAGAAGTGTACCCCTGGGGATGCACTGACTTTGTGCCACCTCTTTGTGGTGCACATTTGATGGCCTCATTTTCTGTGCTCTCGCAGTGATAATGCGGCACGGATACAAAGGCAAAGAGTTTCCCTCATTTGAATGGAATCACGACCAAATGAAAACAATGGAACACCATTGATAGAGCGCCATGTTGTTTGAAAATTGTAGGGGTGCACCATAATCCCAAGTAGTCAGCACTCCCATATTTAGAGGGCCATGTTATTGTGTGACTTTATAATGTAGTACTAGGCGGGGATCAGCGCAATATGTAGTTGTGCGCGTATATTGTATAAAGAACTAATGTAGAGTCAGATTTGAGAAATGCTTTAAGTAATTTAGAAAGAATTGCTTCATGTGTAAACTGTGTATTAGGTTTGAACGTGTCATACTAAAGTTGCAAGTGCAGGCTGCCTATAAAGAAAACGTGATGCTTTTACATGAGTATAATGACTTGCTAATAATGAAATGTAATGTTAGGATTGATTAATTAAATGTTTATGTTGTTGTGTTAGATATGCATTTAGAGTGTAAAAGCCTGAGACATGAAAACGCCAGCAGAGGCCTAACTGGTTTTCTTAGCATAACAAGAACTGTAGAGTTGGAAATGTTCCTTGGGAAAGAGGCTACTGTTCCCAGTAAATTTCGAATTGTAACTTAGAGCATGTAAAAGATTGTTTCTCATGCATTTCTTTTGCAGGTGCAAGGTCATGTAGCTCGTTCGGTGGAATAAGCCATTGTTTAGAAGTTAGGCTGGTAGGAGTAGGACTGAAGGGAGTGTGCAGGAATGCAGAGATGCAACATTAGGCGGAGAAGGTGCCTGGGACCCAAGGACACAGCAACGATTTCTGGAAGAAGATGGACCTGTGCTGGAAAAGATTGAGCGGCTGCACCTGCCTGAAGGAGGAGTGCGGTGGGCGTGTTTACTGTTTTGGGATTTTGTATAAGGGAAAGTGTCCCATGGGTGGAGAGTCAGTTGCTATTGAAGCTGGGGTTGAGTCAGTTGGAGTCAGACTGAGTCCTGTCTCAGGCATTCCAATTGTATATGCAGTTAGACATGGGTCTCAGAGGGGACTAGGCAGGAGAAATTAAGGAGCATCTTAGAACGAACTCTGTAGCTTAGGCTACTTACCTGGAAAGAGTGATTGTGCTTCTTAGGGAGCCTTCACAGCTGACACCTTTTTCTCTTACTTGGGAGGTATGTTAAGTAGGGATGTCACTTTAAAGTTAGCGTAGGGACAGACTAATCTTTCTTTCCTATTAGGGCAGATGCAGTAGAGTTTTCCAGTGGGCACCGTTATTGCTTGCCTATTGCTTCTTAAATTAACCTTGCTCTTTATTTTGAGTCGACTGAGACTCCAGCGTAGGATTATGTTTGTATTAGTGCCAGTTTATTTCTTGAACCTCTTGTGGAGGTGCTTGTATGTTGTTATTTTTGACTTTATAATAAATCTTTAAACTTCATTCAGTAGTCAGTGGCCCTTTAGATTGAGATGCATTGTCCATTTGTAAATGGTTAAAAGTATGAAATTAGAGAACTTCCTTTACACTTCTATGCCGACTAAAGAGGTTTGTCGACCAGGGATTCCCAGGATTGGTAAGAAAAATCGATGTGAGAATCCCAGCGTCATCAGTTGGTAGCCGAGGAAGGTTTGTCTCTGGAAGTAAGGGAGTTCTAGATTAGGATAAGAGTTTTCCCAAGGCCCATAGAATTCAGGTGATGACCGTCCATTGGATTACCGGCGCAAGACGGCGTTTCATGGAAACTGACAGAGAGTGACGGTGCGGCGAAAGCAGCAGTTCGTGGGAGAGTGAGTATAAATAGTGTTAAATGTTGTTAGATTGCGGTGTTTGGGTTGTGATGTCTTGCGGAGTTGGAATGTCTGTTGTATGAAAGGAGATCAGGCTGTGAGAGCGTGCAGCCCGGGAAAGTCTTAGGCTCAAGGAGTAGCTTAAGCAAACCGTAATCATGAGTAACTGCCGCTGGTCGTGGGTTGCTGAGTGTTTGTAACCTATCAGTTGAAGTGATTGTCCCGTCGTTTCATGGACAGACAGTTGCCAGTTTTCGGTAGACAATTACACGACTGTGGAAGTACAGTCAGACTGTGGACGTACAGTCAGCAAAGTAATTACTTGGACGTACAGGTGATTATTTCAGTGTATGCATGGGACATGTGCGTGAGTGAGAAGCGAATTGAAAAGGAGTCGGACTGCTGCGAGCGGGGGAAAAGTGACATCAGAAGGTGCCGTGCTGTGATAGGGCGGTTGGTTTGAAGCCGCGCTGGGATTGGTGGATTATCATCAGGAAGTAAACAAGCGCTGCGAAAAGAGAAAGGCTGGTTTCATCATGAAATGTTTTACGGTTTTACGAGATTTGTTAAAAAAAGAAAAGAAGTTAGAGCCCCGAGGGGGGGGGGAAGAGGCTCCGCCCAAGGACACTCCAGCTCATTACATGGCTATAAATGCGGGGTTGCATACTATATTGTGGCTTGAAAACTGGTGCAAAATGACTGACAGAAATGAGGAGTTGACCTTTCCTAGATATGGAACTTTTAGATTAGAAGTGGTATATCAATTGAAATCGATTATGGCTTCTTTGCGACCTTTGCCTAGACCAACACAGTTTGAGGCACTGAATGCGTGAATTAGGGCGGCATACGAAAGAAACAGGGACAGGAGGCAGGAACAAGTGAAGAGGTCAGTCAGGGCATTTCAAGATGCGAGATGGGACGCATTGGAAAAGAGATGGAGAGTACAGACAATCGATGTGGTTAAGTTGTATTCACCGTTGGTCAAGTCAGGGGATGAGCAGAAAAAGAAAGCTGAGGGTGACAACAGTGATACTGGTGATAGCTTGTTAGAAAGACTGTTATCTGAGAGACCACCTCCGTACAATCCTGAGTCAGAGGGGAACAGATCAGCTCCAATAGAGGGAACTAAGGAGCCACAAGCTCCACCATGTTCTGAAGTGATGGGAAAGCTCTCAATGGGGGAAATGCAGAATGCAGAAAGTGTCCGTTCTCAGAGGCTACCGGACGCTCTTAGGGTGCCGGTTACCATTGGTCCCATAGTGTCAGTGTACAATCCAGAGCAGGTGAGGAATGGAAGCCCATGGAAGGAAGTGTTGGCTTTGGAGGGAACAGTGTAGTGAATGAGCTGGTTCCATCACTGAAGCCTGTAGAGTCGAGCACACCGTTGCCGGCTACAGCAGATTCGTCAAGAGAACCGATGGATCTGAGGGGACCAAGACCAAAATCCTTGGAAGAATTGAGGTCAGATCTGAGAACATGGGAGTCAGTTGAAGGGACTCAAGGGGACCGGTCAAGGGAGGACTGGGATCATGGGAGTGCAGAGAATAGAGTGGCTTTAAGGGACACCTTTGAAGTAAATAGGTGTAGAGAACTAGATGGTGACTGCAGAGAGTCGAGTGGGGAATCTAGTCGAGGCATCCTTGGGAAGCAATTAGGGCAAAGAGGTTAGATGTGATGTGATTGAAAGCGGAAGTGGACAATATTGAAGGGAACTTGCCTATAGAGAGAGTGGAACTCTATGAGCCAGACGAGTTGTTGTTTGTGGCAAAGGATGTGATCCGTAAGGCAAGATCGGCACATGAGAAACTAACTGAACTGGCAAACAGATACAAAGTGGATTTGTCTAAAATGAAAATGTTGCAGGGTGGTCACCAGTTACAGTGTACTGATCAAGATTTAGACGAAAAGAGCGTAATTGGACTGAAGACCCATATCAGAGAACTGATTATAGGGATACGAGCATGGAGTAGGCTTGACAAGTGGGAAGAAAGATGGCCCAAGAAAAAGAGCGTTAAGAGAAATGCAGCAGAACCACCTCCTCCAGGAGGGGGGTATCAGGAATTGGGAACTACCCTTTACAAGAGGTAGCCAGTGGGAGCAGAGGAGATTTGGCGGCATTCACAAATGACTCCCCAAAACTGAGAGAAAGCCCAGTTGAGTGCTACAAGCAGGTTGAGAGGTTTGTCAAGATCTCGAAGGTGTTGTGGATAGATTTGAGTACACTGTTTGACATCGTGGTTGCGATTGACCTGTGGGTAGCTTGTAAAGTTGCAGTTGAATGGCTCGCTCTGAGCCGGACAGGGATGTTGTTACTAATGTCCCATCACCTCTTGTTATGAAGAAGTAAAAACAGGTGATCACAAGCTTGAAATCTAAGGTACCGCAACAGGACATTGATTGGGTAAAAATAGATCGAACAGTTCAGGAGCCAAAGGAGACAGTGCATGAGTACTATGAAAGGATGTTGCAAGTCTTTAAGCAGTCCAGCATATTGGATGTTTTGGATCCTAGGGATATAGGACAGTTTGTGTCAAAATTTGTTCTAGGATTGAAACCTGAGATTTGTCTTATCATCCAGCAGCATTTTATTTGTTGGCAGAACAAGCTGCTGGATGAAATATTGAGGTATGCTAGATATTGCAGTGATGAGGACGATTCAAAGCATAAAAACCTCAAGGAGAAACTGATGATTGTCCAGATGCAAGCTGCTGATAAGGGAGGCCAAGTACAGTCAGGTGGAGGTACCCTGGGAAGGAAACTGAATGGTCAGAATAAGGGAAAGGGAAATACAGAGGATTCTAGGCCAAGAGTGGATTTCGCAACTCTGAAAAAGACTACTGAGTGCCATCAGTGTCATCAGATTGGACACTGGAGACGCGAGTGTCCTTTGAATCCTGCAAATCAGATACAGTAGGAGGAAGAAGTAGTGCAGGTACAAGAACCCGAGGTGACAAAGGCAGTGGTAAAGTCAAAGTCGATAAAAGGGGGGACTTCGGCTCCGCGAGTACAGGTTCCCCTGCCTCAGAGGATCCCGACATGGACTCGGACTTACCAACAGATACCTCTTTTTGATGACAGTGACGATTGTTACCTAGACCCGTTGGCATGACGGTGCCTGAGAGGGGAGGAAGGCTGCACTCTTGGGGCAGTCTTGGAGGTAGACCAGAGGGGACCATTTGTGGAAGTCGATGTTGATGGTCACCCTACCACCTTTCTGGTTGATACTGGTGCTACCCGCTCTACTGTAAGATCCACAGTAGTCCCCAACCTGCCCCTCTCGGGACAATGTATCCAAGTTGTAGGTGTTGCAAATAAGAAAATAACAAGCCCTTTGACAGAACCGATTCCTGTGAAAATAGGAAAGTTTTGAGATTGACATCAATTTGTGGTGTGCGATTCGAGCCCTGTTTGTTTACTCGGGAGGGATCTCCTGTGTAAACTCAATTGTACCATCTATTGCACCCCTAAAGGAGTGGAACTGCAAACCAATGATGATGATGCTGCTTTTAAGGTCACAAATCAACATTTGTTTATTGAGATGTATCCTGTTGTGACAGTGGAAGAGCTTCCACTGGATTTGAGAGATTCGGTCTCACAGGAAGTGTGGGATTTCACTGGTGAGGACATAGGCTTGATCAAAGGAGTAGAGCCTGTCAAGATTCAGGTAAAGCCGAACGTTTATTTTCCAAGAACACCTCAGTACAATATGACGCCAGAGACAGTTGCAGGAATAAAGCCTGTGATCGAGTCTATGATCAAGCAAGGGATCCTGAAGGAGATACTGGGCAGTCCATGTAACTCGCCTATTATGGGGTTGCAGAAACCGAGTGGGAAATTTAGAATTGTACAGGACTTGCGCCGGGTAAACAACATAGTTGTTTCCTGTTGTCTGGTGTTACCAAATCCATCTGTAATACTGTTTCAGATTCCTTGTCAAGCGGAAAGGTTCACTGTGCTTGACCTTTGTCAGGTTTTCTTCTCGATTCCATTGCATGAGGAGAGGCAATTTCTTTTCGCATTTAAACTGGAAAACACTGTTTTAACATGGTGTATCATATCCCACAGGGGTATACAGAGAGTCCATCGATCTTTAATCAGATCTTGAAAAAGAACCTTGAGAGTCTTGTACTGCAGCAGAACTCAGTTCTCGTACAGGACATTGACAACCTCCTTGTTGCGTCAGAGACTGAAGATGCATGCAGGATTGATACCATTGCCTTGTTGAATCATTTGGCAGAGAATGGACACAAGGTGTCGCCAAATAAGCTACAATACTGCTTGAATGACATGCAGTATTTGGGTCACCGGATAGAAAAAGGCAAGAGGAAGGTGTCACCAGACAGGATAGAGGCAATATTGGGAATGATGGTGCCTTCTACTCAGAGAGAAGTCAGGTTGTTCTTAGAGATGGTTGGCTACTGTCGTCAGTGGATTGCCAACTTCTTATTGAAAGCGAAGCCCTTGCAGAGACTGATGCACAAGGATGTAAGTGATCCGGTACCATCGGACGATGACTGTATGAGGGCATTCTTAGAGTTGCGAGAGGACCTTTGTCGTGCTCTGGCATTGGGGATGCCTGATTACAACAAACCTTTTTTACTATTATGTTGTGAGCGAGAGGGTTGCACATTGTCAGTTCTAGTCCAGGATCATGGAGGTGTCCATAGACCAGTTGCCTACTTTTCAGCTACTTTAGATCCAGTAGCTTCAGCGTTGCCCGGGTGTCTCAAATCCGTTGCTGCAACGGGTGTCAGTATTGAAAGATGTGAGAGTATTGTCATGGGTCACCAATTTGATGGTTTACGTTCCACATTCTGTTGAATTGTTAATGACCAGGACCAAGACACAGCACCTGACCAATGATAGGCTCACACGGTACGAGCAAGTTATACTTGCTGCGGAGAATGTGACCTTTAAGAGGTGTTCTGTTTTGAATCCTGCCACCTTGATGTCGTTGCCAAACACATTTGATTAAGATTGTGCAGACCATGATTGTCTTGATGTGACTGAGCTTTGCACCAAACTGAGGCCCGACATTGCTGATGAATCATTGCCCGACCCTGATGAGATTTTCTTTGTCGATGGTTCATGCTTAAGAGACAGTGTTGGCCAGTTGAGAGCAGCATTTGCTGTATGTACCATGACAGGAGTAGTTGAATCCGCTTGCCTGGAAGGAGTATACTCTGCTCAGGTGGCTGAGATCATTGCTTTGACTCGTGCCTGCTTGGCAGCAGACCAAATTCTAATTACCATTTACACTGACAGCCAGTATGGGTTTGGTGTGGTTCATGACTTCGGACAGTTATGGTCCCAGAGAGGTTACATGACATCATCTGGATCACCCATTCGAAATGGAGAGTTTGTGAGGTTGCTCCTAGAGGTCCTACAGTGCCCCAAGGCAATTGAAGTTGTTAAGTGCACGGCTCATGGAAAGCGGACAGATTTCGTGTCACTTGGAAACCGCTTTGCGGACGAAGTCGCACGTTTCTGTGCCAAACAGGGTTGTTCATTCACTGAGAAACATGTAGATGGGAGCCAAGAAAGAACCGAGTTCAACACGATGTTGGCCATGGCAGATACTTGGGATGAGCTCAAGTGCCTGCCGGAACCGGTTTCAGACCAGTAGAAGAATGTGTGGATCAATGCAGGTTGTGTGAAAAGGGATGTGGATATTTGGTTCTCAAGTGATGGAAGAGCAGTGTTGCCAGATGAGTTGCTGAGCCCGATGGCAAGACAAATTCATGAAGCAGTACATCTGGGAAGAGATGCTATGGTGCGAGTGTTCAGATAAACGTGGTACAATCCGCGATTTTGTGCTGTGGCAGAAGCTGTGTGTCAGAGGTGTGTTACATGTCAGCAAATGAACGCTGGAAAGAAGACTGTGGTCACAATGAGTCACATTGGGAGGTCCGGGGGACCTTTTAACAGGATGCAATTGGATTTCATTGAAATGCCTAGGTGCAACAGGCTGAGGTACATGTTGGTTGTGGTTTGTGTGTTCTTAAGGTGGGTGGAAGCCTACCCTACCCGTAGGTGCGATACACTCACTGTAGCTAAGCTGTTGTTGAGGGAAATAATTCCTAGGTTTGGGAATCCTACCTCTTTGGAATTGGACAGAGGAACACACTTCCATAGCGAAGTCATGAAGATGCTTTGCCCAGCACTGAATGTTGATCAGAGACTCCATTGTAGTCATCGTCTAGAGGCTTTTGGGATAGTGGAGCAGATCAATGGGACTTTGAAAGCTCAAATGGGGAAAGTGTGTTCATCTACATCTCTGAAGTGGCCTGATGCTTTGCCATTGGTGTTGATGAGTATGCGCAGTACCCCAGACAGGAGAACATGTCTTTCACCTCATGAGATACCTATGGGGAGGGCTATGAGGTTACCAGCGGTTCCATCAACAGCTCTAATAAACATCACAGATGATCTGATCCTTGTTTATTGCAAGGGACTAGCTGATGTTGTCCGTTCTGTGTCCCATCAGGTGCAGGCTGCTGTGATTCCGGCTTCAAGTGATCTCTGTCATGACCTAATTCCAAGGGACTGGGTACTGGTTCAGAAGCACATGAGAAAGAGCTGCTTGGATGTTCGCTGGAGAGGCCCTTACCAGGTTATCTTGGTGATGAACACTGCAGTGAAGTGTGGAGGATTGCCGAATTGGATGCATGTTTCTCACACCCGTCAAGTTTCAGCACACTTGGAAGAAACAGCTCCTCTCTCAAATGAAAATTCAGCTGAAGTGGCAGGGCCACAGGAGGGGACAAGCCAAGCTGTGAGGGTGTCTGAAGAAGCTGGTTGCTCACTTGGCCGAGCTGAGAGAGGGTCACGACGACACCGACACTGAAACTGCCTCTGAAAGGGGAAGTTGCTGTGAAAGTGGTCTGGAGTCAGACTCAGCTGAGAGAAGTTGTGAGCAGGGTGAACAAAGAGAAAGCCAGACAACAAGCAGAGCAGAAGACCAGTGGCCAGAGAGGCGGAGGCGCTTAAACTTGAGACTGGTCTCTGAGAGGGATCTTGCTTCCGTGTCTGAAGAGACAGAGTCAAATGAAGGTGAAGAAGAGCAAGCCTGTGGAGGTCTGAGGAGATCAAGATGAAAGAGAGTGCCTTGCCGAAAGTACGCCGCTCCAGAGTGATCATACGTTGTGACTGATGCCAGGAGTGCTGAGATCGGGGAGGGCGAGGGCAGTGACAGTGATTAGTACCAGCCCTAATGTGAAGTTGGAAGTGGTGTTGTTAGAACCATGACTTGAAATTGAAGGAGTGCTGACATTACAGTTCCAAACCCTCCGATTCTGAGCAGATTTCGCAACTTGATCTTGAATAGACTGATGTTCCCTACCTTTGGAGCTGAAATTCCATCTCATGAATCAATTGTTCTTCGTCTTGAGTGTTTGCAGCATGTTTTAGAAGCTGTTGGAGCAACTATTATTCTGGATTAAAGAGACTTTGTTGTAAATAGGTGCAATTAACCTAGGTCCGAGTGGAAGAAGAAATTTAGGGCTTTCCACAGAGGACGGAGAAGGATTAAGATTGTCTTTTGTTTGCTGTAAATAAGGAACTGAAACAACAAGGGGACTTCCAGCTTTCCGAGGTGTGGTTCGAGTTGGTTCACAAGCATCTTAAGAAGGAGAAAAGAGACTCTTTGGGTGTTCATTGCTGAACTAAGACGCTGTAAAAAGTCCTGAGACAATGGAGGCTGGAAACCCAAACTGTAGAGCTAGGTGCATTGTAGGCACAATTATAGGAGGAGTGATTCTCTTCATAATTTTAGTAGTTGCAGTTTCGTATTTAGCACCACATGAGCAGGTAGTGGAGGTTGAGGGAAAACCTTCACCTACTACTCCTAGCAAAGAAGAGGTCAAAGTAGGAAACTAAAGAGCTTTGCTGCTAGAAGAGAGTCGTAGGTTACATGCATATTTATCTAGACGTAATTTCAAGCTTAATGCGTATGCAAAGTTGTTGTATGAGTATATTGATGCAATGGATGCGAAAGATTGCTATGTGTGAATGCAGTAGCCAGCTTCAGTGGATGAGGGTATTAGATACCATCATCTCCCATTGACATATGGTATTTCATATGATACAGTTCTTCCTGAAGTGCCAGCTTAAAAGCATTTGAATACGTATGATTATTATAAATCAGAGGATAGACTTAGAACGTGTTTCATTGCGACTCAAAAGTTGGATACAGCTCATGCTCATCGCCACAATCTGACATGTTTGTTGTCAGATACAGAGAAGAAATTTATAGATCAAGTAGAAGATAGATACAGGAAACAAAAGCAGTTGCAAGATTCAGGACAGGGTAAAGTTGATTGGACAGATGAAGAGAAGTTGCACAAGTCAAACGGGAGTTATGGTCCGATATCTCTAGATGAGGTGCAGAATGGGAAGTTGTGCATAAGTCATCCACAGACATATTACGAGAATGTGTATGTGAAGCAGACCACATGTGAGCATACTTTTACATTAGAGTATTATGCGAAGGACTTTTTGCAAAGTGTGGAACAGATAATTCCAACTGTGTATTTCATTTGTGGGAGGAATGCTTATGTGCGGTTGCCTGAGAAATGGTATGGTATGTGTTATTTAGCGATCATCTTTCCCAAGATTTATCATACAGAAGATTTTGTGCTCCTAGAAGGAAGACAGCATGCAAGAGTGAAGCGAGGTGAAAGTGCAGCAGCTGTGATTGGAGATATTTTTGGAGCAATGATACCAACTTTGGGAGTGATTTTGAATGATGTGAAGATTAGAAGGTTGGCGACTGTTGTGGATGAATTGGCAATGAATACAGCTAAATCATTGGTGTTGGTTGAAGGAGAGATGTTATCAATAAGGACAAGGGTTTTACAAAATCGTCTTGCTTTAGGAGGGAGGAGTCTGTAAACTTTTGAAGGTCCAAGAGTGCTGTACTTATACACCAGACAACAGCAAAGATCTGGAGAAATATATAAGTAACATCACTGCCATTCACTATGAGATTGAAGATTTGACTGAGGAAACTGTGTGGGAAAAAGTTGGAAAAAGATTTGGCAAAGTGGTGAGTTGGCTTGCAAACCTGGGAAAAGGATTCCTTGGTTATGTGTTGAAACCCCTTATCATAGTTGTGGCATGTGTGATTGGATTGTGGGGTTTTGAGCTTACAAGTGGTATAAGTCTAGCAGATTGGAGAGATCACTGAGAGTTCAAGAGAGACGAATGGAGAGACTGCAGGACAGTCAATACCAGAATCTGAAGAACATGGAGATGATCAGGAGAGTAGAGTGGCAACAACTTCTGTTTAAGTCGGTTCTTTCCCCAAGGAGGGTGTGTGATGACACAGGGCATCATGGGGGGTACTGATAGAGCGCCTAAAGAAAGGTTGGGTCAACCCCATGTTTTTATTTTTGGCACAAATTTTGTAAAAATTACAGGATTTGTACAAAACTGCAGATGTTGCAATTCTTTTGCAAATCGCAAAATCGCTTTATCCTGGGCGGTCTTCTCAGGGCAGTTGTGACATGGAGCTGCCCTAGAGACAGTGTATTACTAAAAGATGGAGTGGCTGTTTTGAGCTGTCCCGTCCTTCACTGTGCAGGAGGTATGTACCTGCACTTCAAAATGGGGGTACGGAGATTTCACTATAGGCGGGCGCAGTGATTCATTGCTCTGACCTCCCGTGAGATGCGACACCCTTCCCCCATCCAGAAGTGCACCCCTGGGGATGCACTGACTTTGTGCCACCTCGTTGTGGTGTACAGTTGATCGCCTCTTTTTCTCTGCTCTCGCAGTGTTAATGCAGCACGGATACAAAGGCAAAGACTTTCCCTCATTTGAATGGAATCACGACCAAATGCAAACAATGGAACGCCATTGATAGAGCGCCATGTTGTTTGAAAATTGTAGGGGTGCACCATAATCTCAAGTAGTCAGCACCCTCATATTTAGAGGGTCATGTTGTTGTGTGACTTTATAATGTAGTACTAGGCCGAGGATCAGTGCAATATGTAGTTGTGCGCATATATTATTTAAGGAACTAATGTAGAGTCAGATTCGAGAAATGCTTAAAGTAATTTAGAAATAATTGCTTCATGTGTAAACTGTGTATTAGGTTTAAACGTGTCATACTAAAGTTGCATGTGTAGGCTGCCTATAAAGAAAACGTGATGCTTTAACATGAGTATGATGACTTGCTAATAATGAAATGTAATGTTAGGATTGATTAATGAAATGTTTATGTTGTTGTGTTAGAAATGCATTTAGAGTGTAAAGGCCTGAGACATGAAAACGCCAGCAGAGGCCTAACTGTGGTTTTCGTAGTATAACTAGAACTGTAGAGTTGGAAACGTTCCTTGGTAAAGAGGCTACTGTTCCCAGTAAATTTCGAATTGTAACTCAGAGCATGTAAAAGATTGCTTCTCAATTTTGGAAAAGAAGGTGGTGATGGACAGAGTTTCTGAATGATGCAGAATACTCTTACCAAGTCAAGAGATCATGGTTTTAATCCATCACCTGTTTTTTAGCTCATTGCACCATCCCAGCTCATAACCTGGCTATATGCAAATTAGTCTGTTCCTGTCCCAGTGCATGATGGGAACAGGGCAAACCAAACTACCAAGCCAATTCTTATACTGGGAAGGAGACAAGCTTCCGGGGACCGGTTTCTGGCATCACAGCCTTCGTCGGCCCGACTTGCTTGAATCCTGATGGTGCAATGAGCAAGGGACTCACGTCTGAGTATACCCTCCCACACATAGTGTGGATAAAATCGATTTTGGAAAAGGGGGTGGTGATGGACAGAGTTTCTGAATGATGCAAAATACTCTTACCAAGTCAAGAGATCATGGTTTTAATCCATCACCTGTTTTTTAGCTCATTGCACCATCCCAGCTCATAACCTGGCTATATGCAAATTAGTCTGTTCCTGTCCCAGTGCATGATGGGAACAGGGCAAACCAAACTACCAAGCCAATTCTTATACTGGGAAGGAGACAAGCTTCCGGGGACCGGTTTCTGGCATCACAGCCTTCGTCGGCCCGGCTTGCTTGAATCCTGATGGTGCAATGAGCAAGGGACTCACGTCTGAGTATACCCTCCCACACATAGTGTGGATAAAATCGATTTTGGAAAAGGGGGTGGTGATGGACAGAGTTTCTGAATGATGCAGAATACTCTTACCAAGTCAAGAGATCATGGTTTTAATCCATCACCTGTTTTTTAGCTCATTGCACCATCCCAGCTCAGAACCTGGCTATATGCAAATTAATCTGTTCCTGTCCCAGTGCATGATGGGAACAGGGCAAACCAAACTACCTAGCCAATTCTTATACTGGGAAGGAGACAAGCTTCCGGGGACCGGTTTCTGGCATCACAGCCTTCGTCGGCCCGGCTCGCTTGAATCCTGATGGTGCAATGAGCAAGGGACTCACGTCTGAGTATACCCTCCCACACATAGTGTGGATAAAATCGATTTTGGAAAAGGGGGTGGTGATGGACAGAGTTTCTGAATGATGCAGAATACTCTTACCAAGTCAAGAGATCATGGTTTTAATCCATCACCTGTTTTTTAGCTCATTGCACCATCCCAGCTCAGAACCTGGCTATATGCAAATTAGTCTGTTCCTGTCCCAGTGCATGATGGGAACAGGGCAAACCAAACTACCAAGCCAATTCTTATACTGGGAAGGAGACAAGCTTCCGGGGACCGGTTTCTGGCATCACAGCCTTCGTCGGCCCGGCTTGCTTGAATCCTGATAGTGCAATGAGCAAGGGACTCACGTCTGAGTATACCCTCCCACACATAGTGTGGATAAAATCGATTTTGGAAAAGGGGGTGGTGATGGACAGAGTTTCTGAATGATGCAGAATACTCTTACCAAGTCAAGAGATCATGGTTTTAATCCATCACCTGTTTTTTAGCTCATTGCACCATCCCAGCTCAAAACCTGGCTATATGCAAATTAGTCTGTTCCTGTCCCAGTGCATGATGGGAACAGGGCAAACCGAACTACCAAGCCAATTCTTATACTGGGAAGGAGACAAGCTTCCGGGGACCGGTTTCTGGCATCACAGCCTTCGTCGGCCCGGCTTGCTTGAATCCTGATGGTGCAATGAGCAAGGGACTCACGCCTGAGTATACCCTCCCACACATAGTGTGGATAAAATCGATTTTGGAAAAGGGGGTGGTGATGGACAGAGTTTCTGAATGATGCAGAATACTCTTACCAAGTCAAGAGATCATGGTTTTAATCCATCACCTGTTTTTTAGCTCATTGCACCATCCCAGCTCAGAACCTGGCTCTATGCAAATTAGTCTGTTCCTGTCCCAGTGCATGATGGGAACAGGGCAAACCAAACTACCAAGCCAATTCTTATACTGGGAAGGAGACTAGCTTCCGGGGACCGGTTTCTGGAATCACAGCCTTCGTCGGCCCGGCTTGCTTGAATCCTGATGGTGCAATGAGCAAGGGACTCACGTCTGAGTATACCCTCCCACATATAGTGTGGATAAAATCGATTTTGGAAAAGGGGGTGGTGATGGACAGAGTTTCTGAATGATGCAGAATACTCTTACCAAGTCAAGAGATCATGATTTTAATCCATCACCTGTTTTTTAGCTCATTGCACCATTCCAGCTCAGAACCTGGCGATATGCAAATTAGTCTGTTCCTGTCCCAGTGCATGATGGGAACAGGGCAAACCAAACTACCAAGCCAATTCTTATACTGGGAAGGAGACAAGCTTCCGGGGACCGGTTTCTGGCATCACAGCCTTCGTCGGCCCAGCTAGCTTGAATCCTGATGGTGCAATGAGCAAGGGACTCACGTCTGAGTATACCCTCCCACACATAGTGTGGATAAAATCGATTTTGGAAAAGGGGGTGGTGATGGACAGAGTTTCTGAATGATACAGAATACTCTTACCACGTCAAGAGATCATGGTTTTAATCCATCACCTGTTTTTTAGCTCATTGCACCATCCCAGCTCAGAACCTGGCTATATGCAAATTAGTCTGTTCCTGTCCCAGTGCATGATGGGAACAGGGCAAACCAAACTACCAAGCCAATTCTTATACTGGGAAGGAGACAAGCTTCCGGGGACCGGTTTCTGGCATCACAGCCTTCATCGGCCCGGCTTGCTTGAATCCTGATGGTGCAATGAGCAAGGGACTCACGTCTGAGTATACCCTCCCACACATAGTGTGGATAAAATCGATTTTGGAAAAGGGGGTGGTGATGGACAGAGTTTCTGAATGATGCAGAATACTCTTACCAAGTCAAGAGATCATGGTTTTAATCCATCACCTGTTTTTTAGCTCATTGCACCATACCAGCTCAGAACCTGGCTATATGCAAATTAGTCTGTTCCTGTCCCAGTGCATGATGGGAACAGGGCAAACCGAACTACCAAGCCAATTCTTATATTGGGAAGGAGACAAGCTTCCGGGGACCCGTTTCTGGCATCACAGCCTTCGTCGGCCCGGCTTGCTTGAATCCTGATGGTGCAATGAGCAAGGGACTCACGTCTGAGTATACCCTCCCACACAGCCAGGTTCTGAGCTGGGATGGTGCAGTGAGCTAAAAAACGGTGATGGATTAAAACCATGATCTATTGACTTGGTAAGAGTATTCTGCATCATTCAGAAACTCTGTCCATCACCACCCCCCTTTTCCAAAAAAGATTGCTTCTCATGCATTTCTTTTGCAGGTGCAAGGTCATGTAGCTCGTTAGGTAGAATGAGCCATTGTTTAGAAGTTAGGCTGGCAGGAGTATGACTGAAGGGAGTGCACAGAAATGCAGAGATGCAACATTAGGCGGAGAAGGTGCCTGGGAAACAAGAACACAGCAACGATTTCTGGAAGAAGATGGACCTGTGCTGGAAAAGTACGAGGGGCTGCACGTGGCTGAAGGAGGAGTGCTGTGGGTGTGTTTACTGTTTTGGGATTTTGTATTAGGGAAAGTTGCTATTGAAGCTAGGGTTGAATCAGTTGGAGCCAGACTGAGTCCTGTCTAAGGCAGTCCAATGTGATATGCAGTTAGACATGTGTCTCAGAGGGGACTAGGCAGGAGAAATTAAGGAGCATCTTAGAATGAGCTCGGTAGTTTTATGCTAATTACCTGGAAAGAGTGATTGTGCTTCTTAGGGAGCCTTCACAGCTGACACCTTATTCTCTTACTTCGGAGGTATGTTAAGTAGGGATGTTACTTTAGAGTTAGCGTAGGGACAGACTAATCTTTCTTTCCCATTGGAGCAGATGCAGTCGAGTTTTCCAGTGGGAACCATTATTGCTTGCCTAAGGCTTCTTGAATTAACCTTGCTTTTTATTTTGAGTCGACTAAGACTCCTGCGTAGGATTATGTTTGTATTAGTGGCAGTTTATTTCTTGAACCTCTTGCTGAGGTGCTTGTATGTTCAGTTATTTTTGGCTTTGTAATAAATCTTTAAGCTTCATTTCGTAGTAAATGTAAATGTAAATGTCGGAATTTGTAAAGCGCACAACTACCTCCACCGGAGGTGTCCCGGCGCTGTCCGTATACCGCTTAGGAACCCTTCCTAGCTTTCCTGGGAAATGTCCACTCCTGGGCACCCCCCAGGTGCAGCCAGGCATCCCAGCGCTTTTGGGGCCGTTGTGGAGACTAAGCAAGCTATTGCCCAGAGTTGCAGCGTGGGACCCATGATCAGAACAGGCACTGAGGCGAGAATATCCAGTCAGGGGAATTAATGAGCCGGAGACCCACCGAGGCGGGAATCGAACCCTGGTCCCTGGCCAGAGCTCTCCATCAAGGTCTGCCTGCTCTAACCATTGAGCCACACTTCTCCACAGTCAGTGGTCCTTTAGATTGAGATGCATTGTCCATTTGTAAATGGTTAAAACTGTGAAATTAGACTAGTTCCTTTACACTTCTATGCAGACTAAAGAGGTTCGTCGTTGTGAGAATCCCAGTGTCATCACCATCTAAAGATATTGCTGGTATGTATTACAGAAGGGGCCACACAAGCATTTACATCCCTCTCTGTAATGCTAAAGTTCCCAGGTTGCATTAAATGGGTGCACATGCCCATGGCTCCCCGGGTAAGTTTCTGTAATACAGCTACATGTGTGGCTTGAACTGGTCTTGTGTAGTGCTGAAGCTAAAACATGTTGGACTAGTGATGCAGAATCGTAAACACATTTTGTAAGAGTAGCGGAGTGAAGAGGGAACTTTCAATTAAATCACAATAAATGAGGCAAGGAGGATTTCCAAAGTAAGACTTGCTGGCTGGATACGACCATTAAATAATTGTCAATGTTTAAGAAAGTCAAGCTTTTTCCATTCATTATTCTCATACTCTTTCATTTTCATCCACATCATATCTCTGATAAAGCCTCCTCTTCCATGCTTTTGTCCTAGTTTTTCCTTTCCTGCATCCAAGGTGGCTCGAAAGGTCTGAACAGGAAGCAGTGAGTGACACCAATACAGAATAAATGTTAATATTCAAAATGGCCACACCAAAACAGCCAGCAGAGGTACGTAAGCATCTTTGCATGGCAGAGAAGATTGACTAGCATTACACAACATATGAGATGCCCAAAATACTTAGACAATTATTATGACTCCAGTGGGAATCCCGATTCAGTTACAAAATAGAGTTTTGAACCTGACACAGGATTTCCAGTCTTGTAGTACACACTCACAGGTGGGTCATTTCCTTCAAAATTGTTAGACCAGCCTGGAACAATTTGTGCTGGGAAAAATGTATTTTTCAGGGTTTTTAAACATTTGAATGTGGAAAAAACACGGCATAACTATCCCGTTTTCCCATTGTGAGGAGTTGAACTAGGAATTATGAAGTAATATTACACTTGCACCCTGCGGCATTATCAGTGTTTCTCCGTTGCAGTACTATTACTCTGGAAAATAGGGGGAAGGGGCCAGTTATTCATGAATGGGAGTCTGATAAAGGCCTTACTCCAAGTTTTAGAGTAAGCCTGATTGTGGTGCAAATAAATCGCGGTTACAACTGGTATTGTGATAATGCACTTTTTTTCCTGCACCAAGTTTGACAGGTTAAAAGTGACTGAATTGTTTGAGAGGAAAATACTGTACAGCACCTAACTGTGACAGAAGGTATCACTGAATTTGTCCCTGTAAGAAATGTAGATATTAGTTGAGACGGGTGAGAGCCCACTCAAATAATAAACACAATCCTTGACAGGCTGAACCACAATAGTCAATAAATAAACCTGTGCTTAACCTTCTCGTAGCTTGACCCAAAAGCTGTCAAACGTAACTTAGAAGCAATCTGTAAATTATGTAGTACTCAAACAGTAAGAACGTCAAAACACAACACAAGCAAAATCCCATAACCACTTTAGAAAAATAGAGTGAATTGTAATAAATGAAATTACACCAGACCAACAATCCAATCAGTAGAACTGAAATTATTAATTTCTTAAGTTTTAGTTGAAAATAGTGGAAAAAGCACAGAGCATCGCTTGCAGTATTCTGGTCTCGCTGGAAAGACTGCAATGGACAGGGGGATGAATACAGGGATCAGGTTTGTCCCGGTGAAGAGTTTACCTTCTCAAAGTCCAAGTACACGCAAGTAGCTTCAGCTGGAGCTTCTTGCTTCTGAGGTCGGCCAGGAGATTGTTGTTGGCACCACTTGAGCGTGTTAGGACTCCCTCAGGCTAGTCCAGGAGCTGGTTCACAATGGTTGAATTATTTTCCATTCCTAAAGTCAACTAGTCCTTGAAGTCATTCTGATAGTCCTGGGTTCATGTGATGAAACAGGACTCAAGCAGCAGGGCAGGCCTCTATGGGTTAAAGGCAGCCTCTATGCAGCAAAGCCGTCCTTCCAGATGCAGCAAAACAGTCTTGTGGAGTACACAGAAGGCCGTAGCAGTAGGTAGTCCTCTGAAAGTTCTTCTGTAGAACCAGAAACTGAACTGAAGAGTGGGTCTGAGGGTCACATTTTTATTCCTGGTGCAAATAGGAGACATTTCTAGACAAGTCCCTTTGAAGTGCTTGAAGTTACCAGCTTCTCCTGCCCTGGCTGCAAGCTGGGTACATGAACAATGCAGGGGTCACAAGCTATTTGTGTGAAGGCAGAGCACAGCCTATTCAGTTGCAAGTGGGGCTGTGCATAGCTCCGCACCCCCATCCTGCCTGTTGATGCCCCATCCAAGCACATCCTGCCCATTGATGTCCCATCCAAGCGCACCTAATCCCTCTATTGTGTTGCTGTCTGGGAGGAATAAACAAAGTCTAACGGCCAACTACTTCCAGTCATATGACTCAGGAATAGGCTCCAGGCGCCAAAGAGTTAGTGCAGAAAAATGGCTACTTTCTAAAAGGGACATTTTCAGAATTGCAACTTAAAAACTAACTTTACCATCAAAGAAGATTTTAATTACAATTTCTCAGACAGTAGACATGAAAGGTTTACCTGTTCCTAATCAAATGTTAGCAATTATTAAATGCACTAAGGCAACCCCATATTATCCTATGGGAGAGGTAGGCCTCACAGTAGTGAAT
This sequence comes from Lissotriton helveticus, assembly GCF_964261635.1. NCBI lineage: Eukaryota > Metazoa > Chordata > Amphibia > Caudata > Salamandridae > Lissotriton > Lissotriton helveticus. The sequence continues at coordinate 264,200,461 of NC_136071.1, forward strand.
AATGAATTCAGGAGAGCTTCACAACCAGGACATGTAAAATATAAAAGTGCATGTCCAACATTTTAATTACAATGCACGCTGCCCTATGGCTACTTAGGGCCTCCTTTAGGGTGGGTTTATATGTAATAAAAGGGCATGGGTTATCTTGCTAAGTCAAATTGGTAGTTTATAAATGCATTCAGGCTGCAATGGTAGACCTGGGACATGTTTTAGGGGATACTTAAGATGGTGGCGCAATAAATGCTGCAGGCCCACTAGTAGCATTTCATTTACGGGTCCTGGTATAGTTTACCACTATAAAATGGCTTATAATTAAATAGATATGCCAATCAGTTTTAAGCCAATTTTACCATGTTTAACCCGAAGACCGTGGCGTGAATTCCGCCGCATTGTGGGTAAATTAATGAGTGGGTATGTTTCAGGCGGCCCCCGGCCGTCCTCCGCACACACCCACTGTGAAGCAGCATTTCTGGCTTCTTCTAGAACCTTCCACTCCCCCAAACGGGTTAAAGGAGAGTGCACAAGCACTTTAGCTCTTGTTAGCAGTGGTAACATACTCACAGTCCAAATGCAAACAAAAACAAATTCAGTAAAAATATAGGAAGGATTAAGCACAACGTTTGGGGGTGACCCTGCAGAGAAGGCCATGTCCAACATCCTACTTTTGGAATACCATGCACCCTGCCCTATAAGCTTTTAGAGCCTACTTTAGGGGTGGCTTACAAGTACTAAAAAGGAAGTATAGCAGTGGCAAAAGTATTATTTTGCCAGGCAAAATTTACAGTTCAAAACATCACAAGAGGCTGCAGTGGCAGGCAGGAGACATATTTTACAGTGCTACTTTAGTGGGTGGCACAATGAGTGCTGCAACCCACTTGCAGAATTTAATTTCCTGGCCTTGAGCATTCTTAGTACAATTTACTAGGGCCTAAGTAAATTATATGTCCCAATTAGGCATGTACAATTTGTACCATGTTGAAGGGAGAAAGCACAGGCACAGGCACAGGCACAGGCACTTTAGCACTGGTTAGCAGCGGTAAAGTCCTAAAGCCAATAATTATTTCAAGTTCAGCAAAAATAGGGCAGTAAAGGCAAAAGGTCTGGAGAATACCATGTCAAAAATGTCAGGCCTAACGCTCCCCATTATAAAACTCAGAACGGGAAGTAACATTGCACTTTATGTGGTATCACTGCCCCAAATAATGCAGCATGCATATTGAGGTCCTGAGGAAAAACCTGATTGAAGAGCAAGGTTTCCTGCAATTTCTCAAAATTAAAAAAGATTTACAATTTATATAAATCATATATGTAAGTATCTCAAGAAGGTTTCCCTGAATCTTATGAATGCTAAATAATACCATTATAGCTGAAAGACACAGAAACAACATGAAGTATATTTTGAAGCAGCATTTCTAACAAAACTTGTACTGGGCTCTACATTTAGCTATGCATGTTGTGGCAAGGTATCCTTTAGAAGAACTACATTTTATTAAAAACTGTCATCTAAACCTGCTCCACATCTGTCCTACTTGTACAGCAGGGTGGAATGACATACTTTTATCTCTGCTTTGTGTTAGAAACAGCGGCGGCCAGCACAGGTAAGCGCGGTGGGGTGGGGCAGGGTGCGGCGGGGGGAGACGACGGATGACGGAATAGGTATTATTGATTTATTTAATCATACCTATTCCGTCATCTGTCGACTACCCCCCGCCCATCACCCCCAACCCCCACCCGGCCCCACTGCCTCACCACATTTACCTGTGCCGGATGCCGCTGGATAGAAACTGCTGTCACCATGGCAGTCACTTTGAGATCAACAGAGACCAACAATTGGTCGACTGAATGAATATTTTACCAACAGGCTGAGTGAAAAAACCTGGTGCAAAAAAAGGACCCTTAGACTAAAGAACTGTCAGTGGAAACAAGATGAAAAATTCAGTCAAAAAAGATGAGTTTAAACAATCTCAAATTACAAGTGAACAAGTCACAACTATTTCTGTCACTCTCGAAACCCTCGGGAAATTAAAGAGGTAGTATTGTACATCACTTTACTTAGTATAATCTAGAGTAGTTCAGTGAATTCAACTAGAGGTTCAGCAAGAAAATTTATTTTCAATCCTGAATTGTGATATTTTGCCTTCAACACATTTTGTGCGCCAAGCAGTATTTTCACGTTACTTAGGATTAAATAATTACTAGTGGAACTGAATTTTATAAATAGGTCAGTCAAGAAATGATAAATTCAAACAGTTCTCAATTGCCAGCAGACAAATTACAGTTACCCCTCTCTTTTAAAAGATCTACCCATGACAGTTACGAGGTAACGATTTATATCGGAAACTACAAATAAAGTTGAAAAATGAAAGAAGCAATCCCGGAGGCATAGCATGTATTTGCAAAGATGGTTGGGTTCTGTGCACTAAACCTCTTCAGAAATTTCATTGGTAAAAATGATATTTGTATGCAGAAGTGGAACATCATCCTCACTCTTAATTTATTTAATATCATGCTAAATTAGCCTGATAGCAATACTTGAGTTTAAATATTAAATCAAATAATGTCAAAAAACCTGCACTGACTGCACATGTTTTTATATGATAGGACAGCCAACATATTGATTACAAAGGTTGTGCAATTTCACACCAACATTTGTAGTAAGTAGTGGAAAAGTGCATATTTTCAAAACCTGTATTCAACATTGTCCTGGCTGCTGTGCATTTATGTAAGCAATCTATGATGATAGCGCCATTGGAGTAACATTCAGAATGAGAGCTTTACTGTCTAATCTTACAAACCTCAGTAGCAATCTCATTTGCCGCATGATGGTATCATGTGAATATTTTAGGGAAGCTTGTAATACATTCATTAGTGAGAGTCATACTATGAGTGGAATACAAGAATATATCACAATTTAGGGCTTATTTTGAGTTTGGCAGCCACTCTTTTGGTCAGCAAGGGCAGCAGCGCGATTGCAGAAAACAGAGAAGTATTGTTGCAATTGGGTTCTGCTTATTCAGTACGCCTGGGTATTTAGCTTTTGGATCACCAGATTTTGGACTCTTTACTGTGGGTGAGTATCACTACATGTGTCTCACCCATGGTAATCACATGGCAAATGGACTGCACATGTTTACCGTCAGCATCCGCTTTGTAAGATAAGCCTCTGAAATGCAGCAAGGGTGAGGGTCCCTTGGATGGTTACACGTGTAAATGTGTGCACATGTGTGAGGGCTGCGTGTGTGAAACTACTGTTGTGCCAACTGGTAACTGCACACAGGTAGATTGGCACAGTGGAGACTCTGTAGGATTAGTTATTGATCTGGGTAGGCCTAATAATGTTTGTGTACACTGATAGGGAAAGTCAGTGTTTTTTACTATTTTGTCTGCAGTAACACAGCATTGTTCACAAAGGGAAGAAACTGTCTTAGTGTGCAGTTTTGCTTCTCTTTGGCCTACAGAGGCCAGTGATGTATGTAATTCGGGTGTTAGGTGTGCGTGAAAATCAATTCTGCAAGTTCCAAATATCTGTACAAAGTATGGGTCATCACAATTGTCTCATTTCTCTGGTTCAGCTCAGGATCAGATCCCAGGGCTTTTATAACCCTGCGGTACCTATTTAATACCATTTATCTCCTGGAGCAGAAACAAAGGCCTCCCCACACAAAGGGAGCAAATAACAGTGCTTCACTCAACTCCTGTGGAGGAAAGGGTTTAGTTGGAATGATCTGCATCAATAAATCCTCTATCACAATGTACCAGGGATGGGCCTGTCCAAGTCCACTGAACAAAGGAGGGAGCCCGGAGCGCGCCAACAAAGGTTGCAGCTCCCCTTTGAAAATTTAGTGAGAAATGCCCTGGCAGTGATGTAAGCGAGGAGTGGAACTAAGGCCCCCAAAGGAGATGTGACTAGTGACGCCTGGATGACACTATTTGAAATGTCCCAGCATGCAGTGCAGGAGCATTCTGACAAGGTGGAGAGGTGATGTGGCACTCTAGGATTGGCCGGGGGTGTCTGGCTCTAGAACCTTCCACTCCCCTTTCAGAATTGCAATTAAATTAAAATCTAACTTTACCATTAAAGAAGATTTTAATTACAATTTCTCAGACAGTAGACATGAAAAGTTTACCTGTTCCTAATCAAATGTTAGCAATTATGAAATGCAATAAGGCAACCTAACATTATCCTATGGGAGAGGTAGGCCTCACAGTAATGAAAAATAAATTCAGGAGCGCTTCACTACCAGGACCTGTAAAACCTAAAAGTGCATGTCCAACATTTTAATTATAATGCACGCTGCCCTATGGCTACTTAGGCCCTCCTTTAGGGGGGGTTTATATGTAATAAAAGGGCATGGGTTATCATGCTAAGTCAAATTGGTAGTTTATAAATGCATTCAGGCTGCAATGGCAGACCTGGGACATGTTTTAGGGGATACTTAAGATGGCAGCGCAATAAATGCTGCAGGCCCACTAGCAGCATTTCATTTACGCGCCCTGGTATGGTTTACCACTATAAAATGGCTTGTAATTAAATAGATACACCAATCGGTTTTAAGCCAATTTTACCATGTTTAACCCGTTGACCGTGGCGCGAATTCCGCCGCAGTGTGGGTGAATTAATGAGCAGGTGTGTTTCGGATGGCCCCCGGCCGTCCTCCCACATGCCCACTGTGACGTCGGACGGCCCCCAAAGGGGTTAAAGGAGAGTGCACAAGCACTTTAGCTCTCGTTAGTAGTGGTAAAATACACAGAGTCCATATTCCAACAAAACAAATTCAGTAACAATATAGGAAGGAAATATAGGAAGAACATCCTACTTCTTGAATACCATGCACCCTGCCCTATAAGCTTTTAGAGCCTACTTTAGGGGTGACTTAAAAGTATTAAAAAGGAAGTATAGCAGGTGCAAAAGTATTATTTTACCTGGCCAAATTGGCAGTTCAAAACCTCACTAGAGACTGCAGCGGCAGGCAGGAGACATATTTTACAGTGCTACTTTAGTGGGAGGTACAATGCGTGCTGCAACCCACTTGCAGAATTTAAATTCCTGGCCCTGAGTATTCTTAGTACCATTTACTAGGGCCTAAGTAAATTATATGTCCCAATTAGGCATATACAATTTGTACCATGTTGAAGGGAGAAAGCACCGGCACTTTACCTCTGGCTGGCAGGGATAAAGTGCACGGAGTCCTAAAGCCAGTACTTATAACAAGTTAAGCAAAAATAGGGCGGTAAAGGCAAAAGGTCAGGGGAATACTATGTCACAAATGTCAGGCCATTCTAAAACTCAGAACGGGAAGTAACTTTGCACTTTATGTGGTATCACTGCCCCAAATAATGCAGCATGCATAATGAGGTCCTGAGGATAAACCTGTTTGAAGAGCAAGGTTCCCTGCAATTTCTCAAAATTAAAAAACGTTTACAATATATATAAATCATATATGTAGGAATCTCAAGAAGGTTTCCCTGACTCTTATGAATTCTAAATATTACCATTGTAGCTGGAAGACACAGAAACAACATGAAGTATTTTTTGAAGCAGCATTTCTGGCTTCTTCTAGAACCTTCCAATCCCCTTTAAAAAAAACTCTTGCACAGAGGGAGACTTTCTCTTGCTTGGTGATTTGTGGGCACTTCACTGCTGGGACCCGGGGCTGTCATGAATAACTGGAAGGAAGAACCCCCTGATGACCAGAAAGGACTAGGGACTCTGCCCAGTTGACCCCAGGGTCTCCCCTAGCGCCAGTAAGGCTGCCCTCTAACATAGCATCTGTATTTGTAAAGCGCCCGTTCACCCAGAGGCATTTTGGTGATGAATAACAGATGTTTATTTTTACCCAAATCAATGGTACTCATTTTATTGACCCCAGATGGATGAAAGGCTGAGTGGACGCACCAGAATTTGAACATGTGACCATGAGGTTGAACACAGGCCCCTGCAGGGGATGCATTAGTCCACTGAGCTACCAAATCCGGCTTACAACCTTACAACCTGAGGACCAGTTGGGGGAATGACCTGGTATTCTTCACTCAGACACGAGGAAGAAGGAGGGTGCAGGGAGCCAGGAGAATCAGTTCTTTGTAGATTACACGGATGTATGACGGTACAACGCGGTCTAAAACACCGCAGACCATCACAACGCAGGTTTTACAACGCAAGTTGTTACAACGACTTGCGTTGGAGGGCGCTGGACTTAGGAGTAGTACAATTTACTATTCCAACTCCAGTCTACATACAGTAGGGAAGGTGTTGGATAGTAAATTATACTATTCCTTGTCCTGGAGCGCCCTCGTGGTAACGACTTGCGTTGTGAAACCCCCGTTGTAATGGCACTGCGGTGTCATTACTGCGTTGTAAAGGATGTTCCCCGATTACACAATTATTGATATGGGGTAGTCGGCTGCAGCTGCAGTGCCTCGTGGCTAGAGCTCGCACCGAGGGGTAACATGGGCCCAAGTTCCTGAACATCAGACCAACGTGGCCCGAGTTATGGAATTTTAAAGTTTGCCAACCTTTTTCCAACAAAAAGTGTGGGTCACAGCTGCTCTTTTCTTAAACATACCCACGGGTGCGCCAGTGCATGGGGGTCAGCGAGGGATTTACATATTTCATAATACCAAGGATGGGGCATTTTCATTTTTGCCACCGGGTACACTCATCTCCCTGGGGGCCAGGATAACAATACTAACAGTGGGTGGAGAACTCCACTCCGCCAGCGGAGTTTGCAGAGTTTTGCCAATTCCATGCTTTGCCAGTAATGCCTGACCAAGTAAGTGCTCACTGCTCATGTAGGTCAGAGTGGAGAAGAGTACCATTGAGTTTTTAGGCAACTCCTTGGAACTCCGCGTAGTGGTACTCTGTCAACTCCGCCCACCCTTAAACAATACCGGATGGGAGCAATGTTGGGGCCCCCGAATAGCATCGGCCCTGCCCCCACTCTCTCTGCATCACATAATCCCTGCCCGCACAGAGCGGGCAGGAGAGGATAGAGCTGCCGGGTCCTGTTGCAGCAGGAGAGGAGGCTGCAGCATGGGAGTCAGCAGGGTAGCCAGGGTGGTCTCCCTGGGCTGCCCCCAACATTTGGAGCATGTGGGGTGCCCGGTTGGGAATGGGCACCATCAAAAAAGACAGAAAAAGAAGCATGCAGAAAAAGAAAAAGAATATTCTGCGTCTCTCTCAGCATAACGAGAGACCTTCTACCAAAATATTCACTGCTCCTGGAGGAGTGCCCTATAATCCCCAGAGGGGTTCTTCTGTTTTGCACATTTCCTCTCCTCGTAGTCGCCCCATGATAGCAGGGGCACCACCAATGACATCAAGAAAACATGGGGGCTGCAGTAGTGTCACAGCTCCCTTGATAGAATTATTTTACCCACCCTATGTTCGCGGGGATACTTGAAACCAGGATCCTTCTAATATTTGCCTAATGTTTTCTAAGAAGTCTAAATGCTGGAGCTCCTGTTCAATATTTGGGAGTGCTGCGTCGTCTAAGAGTCATACAAGAAGAAGCAGAGGGCAATGACGGACCACTCAACTGCACCTGAAATAAAGTTCAGAATACGGTCCACTCCTCTTCCAATACCAGCCATTGTATGGTATTACTGCAAAAGCAAGCAAAGTCTTGACATCACAGGAGAGTGGAATGGTGCACCCAGAAACACACTACTCATGGAAGCCTTCCGTCCGTTAGGAAAGTTCCAGCATTATTTATAATCGTAATATCCAATCAGTAAAAAACGTTACACCCAAAAAGTTTAGTTCAAGCAGTGTTGAACTTCGTCAGGGCTCATATTTGTATTGAGTATCCCTCTTGTGTTAAAGATCATCCATCAGTTGTAGTGAATATTATTTATATGTATTTCACCATCGTGAATAAATGTCAAAACCAATGAAAATGTTCTAGGTGGACAGCTATCCTTCCCCCAATCCAATACCCGAATCTGTATTGTCAAACGAAAACTCTGCTCTTCGTTACTCGTGTACTAAAGAGTCCTCTAAGAGGTGTCTATGATTGCATGCAATGTTATCCATATGTGATGCCCCCTAGGGACAATTTTTATTTTTGAATTTTCGCATTTGAAAAGGCTAGAAAAATACACAGATGCATGTTTTGCTCATTTTAAAAGCTTTATTTTGATATTCATGTCGCCAGTGTTTATTGGTCACAGTGAATATTAATTATTAGCATTAATAAGTGCATTTAGATATGATAAATATTATTGATGATTGCATTTGCGCACTAAATGCAGCCTTTGACATGTGGTTTGTTTCTCTTGAACGTTTCAACAAGCCAATAGACTTAACTTATGTGCTAGTATGACCCCTTTATGGGGTCAAAGGGCATTATGTAGTCCAAGCTCTAATAAGATCTAGACTGGACTACGGTAACGTTCTGCACCTAGGTTCCACTAAGGAAGTCATTCGCAAACTTCAGGCAGTACAAAATGCCGCGGTCAGATTACTCTGCAAACTACCTAATAAATCCCCTACTTCAGCCTCCTTACGAAACCTCCACTGGCTCAGAATTGAAAATCGCACTAAGTTCAAAGCCATGTGCTACATGCACAGAATCAACTCTGGCACTGCTCCCCTCTATCTAAAAACCCTAGTTCACCACTACTGTCCCCCTCGTGTCCTTCGTTCTTCCAATCAGTACAAGTTCCAGATACCCAGGATAAAAAGAGCTAGAATGGGCGGTCGCTCCTTCTCGTACCTGGCTCCAGCACTCTGGAATTCTCTCCCCTTTCACCTTCGTACTGAACCTAGCTATCCCAAATTTCGCAAAGATCTAAAGAGTTGGTTGTGCAATCAATAGGCTTCCTAATTACTTGGCCCTGTGTTCCATTTCTCCTTTGTCCTTCACTCGTCTTGCTCCTAGCGCCGGGAAACCTCCGGGTAGCTGTGCGCTCTATACATTTAAATATAATAATAATAATAATAATTTAAAAATATAATAATGTAACATAATCTGTGGCATTTTGCATATATCAATGTATATATTTCTAAATGACTATATAGTATCTAGAAGTGTGAGTGTAATAAATGTACCTCTCTTTTTTCTAAAGAAAAACGACTGACCAGAAAATCATTTCTAGGATGCTATTATTTGCGTGATAGCGAACAGTGATTGCCACCTCCCCTGAGTAGCCCTTAGACTGCTCTGCTTTGTTACCCTGAGAGAGTCAAATGCTACAATGGGGTGCTAGGTTCTCAAAAAGGAGAACTGTGGACCTATTACTTGTGCAGGCCTCACAACTAAATACTCCCTCCAGGTATCAGTAGAACCACCATCACAGTGGCTTCTTTGAAGGCATTGAACGTTTTGACTGGCTGCCATGTTTAATGGAGCTTCTGGGCACTGTTTTTTGTTCTTCAACAACAAACTCCCAATATGGAAAAATAAAGGTCCCTGACAATCTAGGAGATTTCTTCCAGTGTGTGAAAGCAATTTCTTTTCTTTCCTGCTCGACACTGCGAGACTTTACCTGCTAGCCCCGAACAGGATAAAATGTTTAATTGGCTGAACGAGATGAGGCGGTACCCTGACTCTAAATAGAACTGCTAGACTGGAAGGTTGGTGTACAGAGTACTCCATTGTAATGTGGCAGAATATCCTGCCTTCCAAAGTCTAAATAGGGTCATTAATAAATGCAAGAATTTACAAATAGTATTGTAGCAGGCTGCAAATTTATGGTGAATTTTAAGGATTTATTGCCTTTTTAAATGTTATGTTATTTTAATATGGCATTGGAAAACATGTTTATATGGTTTATATTAACCAAATTAAACTATCAATAAATAAAGGATAAATACATCAATTTGTTACAACTCTGATAAATGGAATTCATTCCTAGTAGGATAGTTTGAGTGAGAAGAAGTAGAAAGCACAAATGTTTTTTTCTGCGTTAGGCCTTGAGCAATGAATTACCATTTCAAGTTTTAGAAGCAATCAGATATTCCAGTTTTGCCATCTTTTAAACCTTTCAATGATAGACGACTTTTTGCTATGACATTCAGAGCAATTTACATTTCTCAGAGGAGTCAATGGGGACATTAATGACCAATTCCCACAAGGCATATCATTATCTTCTCAATGTTTATTCCGCATTTCCAGCTGAGCATCGCAAGGCTCCATACATGTGTTTCATATGCTGTGTGAATCAGCTGCTTTCAAGGGAGTAGAGAAGGTAATGGAATCTAATAAGTAGATGTGCCCCAGGAAAAACAAGTGGTGCAAAAGGATCTCTGTTGGAAAGCAAATTTTGATTGATAGTGCGTATTAAACAAAAATGTGTTCTCTATAATAGCTGCTTTTATATGCACTTTTTCAGGTTAAAATGTATACAGAATGCAGAAATTTGATATGAAAAAATTGCACATATTAAGTTTATCATAAATGGGGAGGAAAGGTACTTATTTTGTTTAATTTTAAAAATGGTGATGGTAAAATAGAGTTTCTATTATTTTTGCTTAGTATTTTAGTAATGTGCTGTAACAGTCAGAACAACAATTAAAAAACTATTAAGAACAATTATGAATTAGATGCAGGTTTATAGCTGATAGCATCTATCGTTTGGATGCAGTTTCCTCTGAAAATAGCTGCGTTTCTGAAGGAAAGGAGTAAGGACCCACTTTGTTGGACAAGGTGTGCTGAGTAAACGATTGGCAGCTTATTTTCACTTCTCTTCAGCTATTGCAAAGAGCACACTTGTGTGTGTGTGTGTGTGTGTGTGTGCCTGTGTGTGTGGGGGGGGGGGGGTGAGCGCATGCCTGTTTGGGTGGATAACTGGATGTCTTTGTGTGTGTGTGAGTGTGCATGGCTGAGGTGTGCAAGCCATCATATTCCTAGTCAGAGTTTGACCTTTACACTCACAGACACAATAGAGCCAAATCCTGAAAACAAAGGGGCATATTTACAGCAGAATGGAAAAGTGTGTTGTTAAGCAATCATTGCTAACACCACTCTTCTCCATTCTGAAAACACAGGGATGTGCCGTACTCACAAGAATGCGGTGCACCCCTGCTTTTCCCCTAACACTGGCGCTGAGTTTCACTGCCTAGCGCCAACGCAGGCACCTTTGCACCATAGTTCAAGGGTGTCTGCGTTGGGGGAAAGAGGTCCCCTTACCTGCACATAAACAATCTTTAAATGCTTTTTTGTAACTTCTATGTGTGCTGCTTAATGCAGCACATATAGAAGTTAAAACACAGCATTTTTTTTAAATGATTGTTTATGTGCACATAAACGATCATGGGCAATTTGCTATTTCTATGTGTGCTGCACAAAGCAGAAAAAGCAAAAAAACTAGGAGAAATAAAGCATTTCTCCTAGTTTCGCCTGTTTAAGACCAGCTCTTCCCTGGTCTTATTTTTGGAGCGCCTCCAGTTTATGCTTCCCTTGTACATAGGGGGCAGCCTAAAATCACTGGGTTAGCAGTGGAATGCCCACCACAACACCAATTACCCTTTCCTTTCACACTTAATACAACGTGAAAGGGGGCCTTATTTACAAGGCAGTGTTAAGCCACGTTAAGTGGCCTAACACTGAATTGTAAATACGTCGAGGCCCCTAGAGGCTTGTAAATATGCCCCAAAATGTCATGAATATAACATAACTGTCTCTTCCTCTAAAGTGCCTCTAAAGTGCCAGTATTAACATAAATATTCTCTAAATATAAACTTAGAAAGATTGATGAGAGAATGCACTCTCTCCTAGAATGCATGAAGATGTTGCCATGACCGAGCCTCGAAATTATTCAGTGTGTGAAGTGCATTATAAAAATGGGTAATATTTTTATTATACACAGACTGACACTACGGCCGTTTAAATAATGCATAAATATGGATTTTATCTGGAGCCATGATGTGAACCTCCTTTACGTAGTCACACAAACGGCATACAGACTGTCTTCTCTTGCCACTTGTACACAAAAGAAAAATACATTATAGAAGCAAGTAAGAAAATCCCATAATTCTGTTTAAATTGGGGTGTAAGCACATCGGACAAAACTGATCTTAGCTTGTAAATCACTGCAGCAAAAAAAGGATCAAAAATGCATCTTTGTAATTTTCCACATCACAAAGTTAGGAGTCGGTCAGACAGCTCATTGTATTTATGTTCATAAAATTGGTCTCCGCTGACCTAACAAACAAATCTGTTTCACGAGGTGCGCAGCACCATAATAAAGACAGATATATTACCCAATTAAACATTCAAGCCGAAGGTTCAAAGGAGGTTGTCCTCGGGTTACAAGATTCACTAGGACACATCTACTAAATGCAGCTTTAGTTTGCAGATATGACTAGTTTTGCATTTAAACTGCAAGGTGAGTAGCGGAAATAAAAGTAAAGACAAATACCTTAGAGTTTGACTTGATGTATGCATATGTGTAAAATACTCGCCAGTTGTCCTTTATTTAGCAGAATTAATTTTTTTTAATTTTTATAAAACGCATCAAGGAAACCAGTATGGGTGAGCCACGAATGCCATGCTCATCTCAGAAATTCTCCACCAACATCGATAGACAATGGGTAGTGAGCATTCCAAAGTCACTGCCTGCAACTGAGGTGTCAAAATGTGTTAATGCTTCTAGTGTGCACCTGTTAATATTTCTTAGCAAAATTGGTAATGAACCTTATGTTAAATGAGGAGGGAAATTGTACTCCTAATAAGAGTACCCATTAAAATATAGTTGCAGTTATTTTAATTTATTTTTGACCGATCAATCAGTGTTATTACATTATTTATATGCAACCTATTACTTTTGTAATTCAAAATGCGTAAACAGTTAAGACTGACCTTGGTTAACTAGGACCTAGGGTGACCCGATGATCCGGAGATCAGATTCATCAAGCAGGTCATGCCTGTTAAAGATTTCAATTTCAAACCAAGGGCCTGATTTTGAGGTTGGCAGGCAGGGTACTCTTTCACAAGCTGGAGGTGGCCATACGCAATACATTTAGTACATTGAAAGGAATAGCAATGCCCACGGTTCCTTTCAATGTACTGAGATGACCACAGGACCAGAAGTCATCTCTGAATTTGGTGGGCAGAGTACCTTCAAGTCATCTCAAAAAAACAAAGGCAAAAGAGGTGTTATAGTTAGGTGACAATGTCAGTCATAGGTCTGAAAAACCACTGAACTTCGTCAGTATAGTGAGCTAACTATAACTTATGCCCCCACCATGCACAGGTTATGACCTCAAATATTATATCACTCATAACATGTTCAATGACATCACCAATGACATCATTCATAACATCTCAAATAACATAATTGATGACATCACTGAGGACATCATCTAAATAGTGTGACACTGTATCACAGTGAAAGTATTTAGTAATTTACATGTAGATATCATTTTCTAAATCTTTAATATTGCTAAATGAGTGTAAGCTTTTGAAACAGGCTTAGCCTCCTAACGTGGTTTGTGAAGCAGTAGACAGGGTGAAGGCTCAATCAATCAATCAGGATTTATAAAGCTCTGCTAATCATCTGATAGGGTATCAAGGCGCTTGCAAGTCCTGGAGGCTTATTCCAATAGCCAGGTCTTGAAGGCCAAGGCATATTTCTTTCATTGACTCTACTCTTTAATTTCTATTATAAATGACTATTATCAATTAATTCCTAACAGCTCAGTGGTTAATAAGCCAGATTATGAAAAGATGACAGAAATGCCTCAATTACATCTCACATAATGGAGGGTCAACAGGGGGAATGAATAGCGTACATTACATACCTCTCATGTATATGTTTTTGTCTTTGAAAAGAAGTAGGGCTTGTAGATTTGCCAAAAACTTTATTACATCCGATGTCCTCCAACTCCTCACCCTGGAAGAAACCCTACTCCCAGGAGCACAATTCGAGTGGACACCCATTTTTCCATTCACGTAACCAGCCTTGGATTCAGGCAATACAGAAACAGCAAACTTTTTCCATGTTTTGCCATTCTCCAACACCACAACGTGATCCTTCACTTCTCTCACTTTCATTGGTGCCGAAAAGCGCGACTCCCCCTCTACGGACAAAGCCCGGTCTCTGGACCCTTTCCCAATTGCCCACACAATCAGAAAGAGTCCTAGCATTGTCAGACTTAGTACTGTATTTTTCTTGTACAGCAGCTCTAACATCCACTACATTCATTCATTTCTCTTTATCAACACCTCTTCTGGACGTCCAATCCTTATTCAACTTGGAGCCCGCAACTCTACCCATGAGCAGAGTGAATAGGGCCATGCCAGTAGTATTATATGCGAGGTAGTTCTCAGAGCCCACAACATGTCAGTTATAGCCTCCCTCCAATGCAAACCATTGACTAAAGACAGTTGCAAGTGTTCCTTAATTACCCGGTTAAAGATCTCCACCGGGCCATTGCTGCGAGGATGATAAATGGAGGTGAGGACGTGTTTGACCCCAATTTCCTTGAGGAAGTCTTGCATTTCGCTGGACACCAACTGGATACCATTATCAGACACCAGCTCCTTAGGAAACCCCTCTCTAAGAAACACGTCTTGATAAAACTTAATGATAGTCAAGGAGCTGACACTGTCCACAAACTGACCCCCGGCCATTTTGACATGTAGTCAAAGAGAAGTAAAGCATACTTAGGTGAACTCCGAACAACCCCAAAGGGACCAGCCAACATCAAATGCCAGCTTGCACCAAGGAGAGTTTTTCACCACAATAGGATCAACAGGGGAGTGAGATGTTACTTGCAACAGTCACGCACATAGTGTTCAACATCCTTATCCAAACCCGGCCACCAAAAAATAGCCTGACCCAGCATTTCATGGCTCGAATTTCCAGGTGCCCCTTGTGAGCTAAGTCCAATATCTTTTTTCGCATGCTCACCGGAACCACCAGCAAACCACCTCTCCTTAGAACTCCACCAACCATAGACAACTCCTCCCCGGCTGTCTTGTAAGGAATCAATTCAGACCGAAAGTCCTTATTGTTGGGGCACACTTCGGCATAAATATCAACAACCATTCAGAGCTCAACATCATTCAACATTGCTTGCAACCATTCTTGTTCCGAAAGTGCTCCTCCCACAGTATCCTCCAGGAAACCCACCACACAAACAATTTCTAAGTCATCAGATGCCCCATACACTCACATCCAGTGAGGGGTAACATGGACAAACAGTTGGCTAAATGGTGTTTAACAGGAGCCACATATTACAAATGGTAATTGAACTCTTGCAGTCTGTATTGCCATTTTGGAATGCGTGGAGTAGCCCTTCCTCCACCTCTAGTAGTGAAAAGATCAATTAAGGGTTTATGATCAGTCCTTAGAATAAATTCATTCTCCTATAAGAAATTCTTGAAATGCTGAACACCCCACCACAAAGCTAGAGCCTCCTTCTCTATGGTGGAATAAGTGCTTTCTGCCCCCTTTATTGTTCTCAAAGCGAAAGCAATAGTTTCCTCATGATCGTCACCTCTTTTCTGTATAAGAACTGCACCTAAATCTACATTTCTTGCATTCATGGATATAATGCACCAGTCATTGATGTTTAATAGTTGGAGGGGGCGAGTTTAAAAAATGTCTTGCTTTATCAATTCACAATTGTTGGTACAATCATCATCCCACTCATACTTAACATTCTTTCTCGAAAGATTTCGCATACACACTGTTTTGCTCCTACTCAAAAGAGAGGAGGCAAGATGGCGGTCGCTTGAGACCGTAGGTGCACACAGATCACAGAGAGTCAGAAAGTTCAAAATGCTACACTGAGAAGTACGGAGTGATGAACCCAGTAATCTGTAGTGCGGAGCTACAACATTCCCCAAGGATCGTCAGGAGCTACCTACACCTACTGGGAACCGCAAATGGGTAGTGGGAGGTAGGGTATGCTCAATCTATGGATCAAATTAAGACGATCCACAGATATTCGAAGATTTGTAAGTAGAACTTGCTACATGGCTGAGCCCTTTAATTTTATGTGTAGATTTCAATATCTCTCTAGATATGGGATCCGGGCAGCAGAGACAAGGGGGGTATTCGGGTTGAAAGCCTAGGGGTTACAGGACATTAAATTCCCTTAAAAATAGCCATGGCTTGGTGGATACCTGGGTTATAAAGAATCCAAATAACCCCTTATACACGTATTACTCCTGTTCGCACAAAAAATATGTCAGGATTGATTATTGTTATGGTACAAGGGATCTATTAGAATGTGCTGGGATTAAGAAACTTCCTAAAATAATATCTGATCATAACCCTTTGATTTTAGAAATTGAAATAGCGAGCTTTAAGAGACCACGGAATAAAAGGACGTCCGATAGGAAATTGTTAGTGAATAGTGAATATCACATTTATTAAAAAGTGGGCGCAAGATTTGTTTGATATAAATATATATAGTGCTGGTAGGGGGATTGTGTGGGACTCTTTTAAGGCCGCTCTTAGAGGTGAAACTATTAGCTTTGTTGCCAGGGCTAAGAGGCAGCGGGAAGTCAAGAATCAACAACTACTGTGGGACTTGGCATGGGCAGAGGAGGAGCATGTATCAACAATAACACTGGGACAAGAGGGAGTCAAACCCAGTACTGAATATTCGCTTAAAGGCGGAACTAAATAACTGGTTAACACAGAGATCGGCAGAGGAATATCAATCTCATTAGAATAGCACTTATGAAAACAGAGAGCAAGTTTGTAGGAGGCTAGCTCTTCGTACTAGGCAAAAGATATCCTTAAATTCAATATCCTCTATTAAAATAAACGGACAGGTATATACCGATCCAGAAGATATTATCAAAGGGCTTCAAAATTATTTTCAAATCCTGTATCAAGATAATAATATTAAAGGTGGAGTAGAAGTCACTCAGGGTATATCACGGTTGTCAACTAGCACCGAATTCAGAGGGGGCCTGGATAGGCCACTTAAAGAAGAATTAGAAGAAGAAATCACCCTAGAGGAAGTGCATTTAGCGCTGTTAGGAACGGCATCAGGGAAAGCTTCTGATCCCGACAAGATACCTTTGGAGGTTTATAAGATCCTAGGAATAGTTATATCACCTCTTCTTCTTGACCTGTTTAGGGGTGTACAGTATAATGGAAGTCCCCTGAGTCCTGGAAAGAGACGGACATCATACTTTTACCTAAAAAAGGAAAACCAGTAGATAATCCATCTTCTTACCGGCCGATCTCCTTGATTAACTCAGACACAAAAATGTATTCTAAGATTTTGGCCAATCGGCTAGGGAGGGTTATAAAACATCTGGTCTCCCCCTGGCAACACGGTTTTATGCCTGGTAAAGGAACAACAGATCATATTTGCAGCATTATTTCTCTCTTTAACGTCACATCCGGAATGGGAGAGCGAGATGGCTATGATTCTCCTCGATGCTGAAAAGGCTTTCGATCAGGTGTCCTGGGAGTTTTTATGAGGGTTTTTGGAGCTGAACGGGTTTGGATCCCAGTTTATAAAGGCAATCAAGGCAATGTACTGTCAACCAAGAGCTTGACTGAAACTTATGGGGAAATAATCTAGTAATATTATGATATCAAGGGGGACTAGGCTGAGATGCCCTTGCTCCACAATTCTATTTGCTTTATATATTGATCCCAGAGTGGTTAAGCTCCTACGGACCCGGAAGATTAAACCAATAATCACTAGGGGGTATGAGACCAAAGTATTGGCGTAAGCTGATGATGTTGCGGTGTTAACTACAAATCTAGCAGAGGCAGTCAAAGAAATAGTTAAGATTGCTGAGAGTTATTGGCTCCTCTTGGGATGCACTCAACAAAGGGAAACCTATTGTTATAAGCACAGACAATATAGATTTCAATGACCCTAGGAGAGCAGATTCAGCGGTTTATCTTGGGGTCCGAATAAGTGTTAAGGTAGACAAAATTGTTGAATGCAACTTTGAACCTCTTATCAAATCAATAGCAACTGACTTAAAGAGAGTTAATGGGTTACATCTGTCTATTATAGGGAGATGGAACTTTTTTTAAATGATCATGCTACCGAAAATCTTGTATTTGTTTCGGGCAATACCGCTGGCTGTGGAAAATAATATATTGAGGGTTTTGGAGTCAACTTTTTCTTACTTTATATGGCAATAGGAAGGTCAGGAGGGCTCTAAAATATCTGGCTTTACCACAAGATAGGGGCGGTCTTGCAACTCCCAATATTACCATATATTACTGGGAGGCTCTTCTCCATCAAATGGTCTCCCTGTTTGCAGTGGATAGTAAGAATAAATTAGAGCAAGGTCTGAGAATACATACAATTTATGAACTCTCCATAGGGAATGAAGCTCCGGGGCTGTTACTGAGACAACTGGAGCGGGGCTGTTACTGAGACAACTGGAGCCGAAATATCACAAGAGGGTACACTTTAAAGTAATCTACAGCTCATGGAAAGTATGGAAACAGGTTTCTAATTATGAAAATTCGTAGATATCCCCCTTTGTGGCCCTCATCGCTATCTCCATCTCAGGTCAATGACGCTATGGGGAACAAATGAGAAAGGTACGGGGTTGTAACGATTGGGGACTTCTGCGGGGGAGAGCAAGACTTTCAGTTTTCTAGGCTTCAGCAGGTCTTTGGTATACCGGATAATCAATATCTTAAATTTGTTCCGATTAGGAGCATCCTCACCCTATGTAGACCTAAGATTAAATTAGACAAGATGTCATTGATGGGAGCTATAATTAAGAAATCTAGCAGAATCAGGAACAACTACAGCCTGCTACTTGATGAAGTCAAAGGCGATCTAGATAAAACTGAAACAATCTGGGCACCGAAATTGGAAAACCCAGATGTGGATATCTATATGAGCCTATCCTTAGCTGCCAAAATACTTTGATCTTCAAGCTTAAAAGCTCAACTGTACAAAACTATATTTAATCTATATTTTACACCTTCCAAATTGTATATATGGGGGAAAAGGACAGATGATAAATGCCCTAGATGTGGGTTAGGACCAGACACTCTGATTCATATGCTGTATCATTGTGACAAACTGGCACTATTAAAAGAAGGGCTGCTAGGTTTCTGGGAAGAACTATTTGTTCGCATACTAGAATTGACACTCTACTCTGTTGATCCTGGGGTATGATAGTTCCCTGGGTCTTAACACAGAACAGTAATATTGTATTTTTTTGTGGACAGTGATATTCAGGATAATGTTAACTGCTAGATGGAAAAATGTAGAACCATTGACATTGCATATGTGGCTTTCTAGGCTTCTCTGAACTTATAACCAACAGATGGCTATCTATGCCTGTAGGGGCAGACAGGCCAGAATATGGGGGAAGAAGATATGGGCACATATCGCCGACTGGAGTAGAGTAGCAAGGGTGGTATAAGAGAGAGTTAATTGGGGTTACTTAGAGTTCCTCGGGTCCCAAGATTTTAAGCTTGAATATTATTTGGTCAGGGGGTTTATTTAATAATATTAAACAGGGTAAGGCTATAATGAACTGTTTTTGCTTTTAGTTATCCCCAATGTATAGTTTTGGATTTACTGTTTCATGATTGACCAAGCTAATCATTATACTAATCTG
Organism: Lissotriton helveticus; assembly: GCF_964261635.1. Lineage (NCBI taxonomy): Eukaryota > Metazoa > Chordata > Amphibia > Caudata > Salamandridae > Lissotriton > Lissotriton helveticus. The sequence goes on from NC_136071.1 coordinate 264,219,978, forward strand.
CTTTTTACTGTATTAATGTTTTTATGATCTATTCAATTGATAGCTATCCTTTTGTACTGTATTAACTGTTTTTTGGACCTGATCGTTGATTGGTATTTGCTGTATTTGTGAATGATATTTTCTGGATATGAACAATAAAAATACAATTTTAAAAACACACTTTTTGCTCAAAATATTGATCACAAACTTGTCGTAGTATTCTACTAACCCCATTAAAGAGCGTAGCTGGTCTGTGTTCACAGGTGTGGGCGCATTTTGGATAGCCTCTAAAATTTTAAATTTAGGTTCCACCTCCTATGGTGACCAAGTTAATCCACTCACTCCTGAAGAAACCTGCATTTGTCCCTTCTCAAAGTCAAACCACTAGACTTGACAATGTTTTTTTCAAAACCAGAAGACTTGACAATGTTTAACTCTTGCCTAGCACTGTCCCGATGTTCCAACTCTGTCTTTCCATAGATCAGGATATCGTCTTGTAAAAACACGACCCCCATTGTGTCCTTGAATAAATTGCTCATCAAACACTGGAAACCTACAGAAGCCGATGCCAGACCAAACGGCATGCGTTTGTAGCAAATAGCCCCCTTAGGTGTAACAAATGATGCGAGGTGCCTAGAATCTTTACATATTTTGACCGGATGGTAAGCAGAGGAAATGCCAAGGGTAGTGAAAAACTGCTAAAGTCACCAACTTCTCATTTGTGTTCGTTAAAGGTTAGCGATCAACCGAGAGTTGAGTTCCCTCAAGTCCACACACATCCTCAGAGACTTGTCGGCTTGGCATGCTAAAACAATGGGGGGCAACCATTCGGAACCCTCAATGGGCTCAATTACACCCATGGTTCTAAAACTTTCCAATTCCCACAAAAGAGCTTTCCGCAGACTTAAAGGTACTTTGCTCAACCTCCTTGAGCACAATACAATGCTGAAATACCCTTAATTTGCCAAGATCTCCATTGAACACTTCAGGAAAACTCTGGATCCATTTATTACCTGTTATTTACGCAACCACATTATCACTGGGTGAAATGGATGGGGGCATGCAATAAAATTAATTGACTGCTCTTCTGGACACAACCATGTCAGGATAGTTAAGATCTAAAATGATACCAAGCGTCCTTTGCTCATCCCACCCCAACAAATTTGCACCATCCTTCACCACATACATATACCTGATAGCCAAATCCTCACCAAAAGCCAGATCGGCCATGAACTTCCCAAGAACTTCCACTCTCTTGCCACCAGAAGCGAAAATTCTGATATTGGACTGATGCAGCTGGATGCCATCCAACCCCTCAAAATCCTTAGCATTAATGAGTATGAAAGGGGAGCCAGACTCAGCTAAGAATTCAATATACTTCCCATTAACACTGGCCTTGCACGCAGGAGATTTCTCTTGTGCGACCCAGCCATAGATCATATCTCAACTACACCTTCAACATGTGAAGAAAAAGAAGATAGCATCAACAACTCATAGTTTTCATCATCAGAGTCAACAAAATCTTCTCCGATGGTTTTTGCCATCTGCACAGAATTTCTTTTCACGGCTACAGCTTTACACATTCAAGCAAAATTACCCTTTCTGCCACATTTGAAACACGGTTGACTTAAGGCAAAACAAAACTTTGCATTCCCTACATGAGATTTGCTCCCACAACGAAAATGTGCAATTTCCCCTTGCTAAGTTTTGGTTTTGGATGAATGTGTCATAGAATTACGCACATAAATGATGTTGGACCCCATCATGGGTTTAGCATTAAGTTTTGTATTTAACAACTTAACCTCCACAGACGAAGCAGCTTCACTCATTTCCTTCACACAAAATTAGGAGTGTTCAATACTCCTGGCCAAAGAGAGAGCAGTCTCTAAATCTGGATCTTCAGAAGACAATAACTTTTCCTGAATTTTTCTGTTGCACGTTCTCTTAATTCATTAGTTGCAGGTGGCTTCTAGAGTCCTGAGAGCAGCCACAAAGTCATCAATGAATTTACCGGGGATCTGATCACATTGCACAAATTTGTGAGGCTTCAGCACAACATTCCTTTTTGGGATTGAATCACTTGTCCACCGTTTTAACGATAGAAGTATAGTCATCAACTATCAGTGAATCCCCATCATCACCACCTCTCACGTGGGTTCTCACCTGTTCTACGGGTGATGTTTTCAAGACGTTCCTTCCTTCAAAACCTAAATTATAGATTAACAAAGCTTTTTTATCCCTTTGAAGTAACGGTGTCTCCATCAATAGCCACCAATGGCTGTGCGTGGGTGAGTTGCTGCGAAATGCACAATGCCTATGAAGAACACATTTTTCAAATGTTGCAGAAAGTTTAAGCTTGCTATTGTATATTGTATACACCCCTCAAAAGACATGAACCTAACATTGAAGTTCATGTGTGCACATTCTTATGAGCGCAAACATATCTGTAGTAACATAGCAGTGGAAAAGACAATTTCTTTCTTCTCATATACTTACCAGAAACTGTGCATCACTGAATGCACAACTTCACACTCTGATTACAGTACAACATTAGCAAGGTTGTTAATACACACATACAGTAACAATAAGTAAAACAGTTACTGGTAAGGGTGTACGCATCACCGAGTGCACAACTCCATCCATGGTGAGTCACAATCAACAGACAGGGTGATTACGGTGTGCGCATCTCCGAATGCGCAACGCTGTGCTGAGAGCCAGGTAGCGGCTGGTAGCAGAGAACACTGTGCTTCCGAAGCGTTGCTTGATGGCACAGAACGTTGGTTGCTACTGTGATGCAAGAACGCGGTGAAGCGCAGACAAGGACAACGCACTCGATAAGGCAACCTGGCTTGATGACCCTTCTGGCATCTTGACCCAATGCTGGTATGCTGTCCGAGAGGTTTTGGGCACGCAACAAGCAGGCAAAAGACTGCGTTGCCAGTTAACAGTGCTCGCTGAAGCTCTGCAATCCTAACGCCACACAGCCCAGACTCAGCAGCAAAAGGAAAGGACTCCAAACAATGGACACAAGCTGCAAGGTTCAGCAACACTGCTGCAGGATTTTCAGGCCGCTACGAAACTCTGGCACAAGAGGGAACCACCTGGGAAGAACAGCACTGAAGTAATCCAGGAAGGAGTCTGAAACACTGGATGCACAGCGCTAGGAAACACCATGGAAGATGAAGCTGGAGGACCTGGACAACTTGTTGTCACTGAAAAGAAGTAAGGCTTGTAGACTTGCCAATAAATGTATTACGTCCGATGTCCTACAACTCCTGGCAGCAACTGATGATAGTCCAGCATTCCAGGTTCCAGGCAGGAACACCCACGAGCTCCCACCCGCACCAAAATTCCAAATCACAGTTTTTCTTACTTACTACACCACTGAGTTAGTCCTCATCCTAATGAGACCCTTTTAAGCAATTAGACAGAACAAAAAAGCCTTGATGCCTTTTCAGCCCGGCTACGTGCCAAGATTCTGGCATCTAAGATTTTCAAGTATTCATCTCCACAAAAAAATGATCATAACTCAGGTCATTGAAGGTGGAACATCAAGGACTGTGATTTCGTGTTCCCTTGTAATTTGCCAACAAATGGCAGACCTTTACATCCATTTACTTTGCATTTTCTCATGAATTGATTATGTTGTTTTGATCTGCTCTATAAAAGCCATGTTAAGGGCACCCGTTTTTCTTGAGCACAGGTCTTGATTTGCTCTTTAACTTTACACGTACCAAATTTCATATTCGCTTATAGCATTTTTGTGTTTATTCTAACGGATATGTAATATTCATGCCTCTCTTCTCTTTCAGGCTAAGATTCTGCATATCTTGTGCATGTTTCTCTTTATTGATAACATATTCATAAGTAAATTGCTATGGAAACTCATAATGGTTGTATACGTTTTTAAAATAGGTTATTCTAGATATAATATGTCCATCAGGTAACTCTTTTTTTCGTATATAGTTTATTTGGTACCTTTACACCTCAGCCCTCTCCAAGGGCTCAACACTCTTTATTTAGAATCAATGGTAAATACCTAGAATATTTGGGATCGGCATGTACAAATTAGAAAGTGTTCAAATTGTGGCATTTGCTACTGTCCTCTGGCAGGTAGGATTGTTATGTCCAGCCTGGTATGTGTCTATGTCCTATGAGAGTGTGAAGATTGGCAGAATTAATTTTAAGAGAGTTGTTGCTCAAACAGTCCAAAGAACATTTTATAAGGTATGTTTTCTGCTAAAGGTATCACAAATCTGATGTCACAATAAAATCAGATTTTGGAAAGAAAGAGGAAAATAACTTATTTTCTATTATTTTCCTAACTAGAGATGTGAAGTAAATATTTTAATCTGACCTAGGTTTGTCCAAGGAAAATCTAGGTAAAACTTTCACAATTAAAATATATTTTAGGACTTCTGACTCTGTGAGGGCAAAGATTTCAAATATAAAGAATGGCACTTTTAACATTGCCTATGGCTGGAACTCCGCAAACCCATCATCCCTGACCACTTGGCCATCAGTAATAGACTGTTGGGCCTAATTAGAACAACCTATATATGTGGCATATGGATGCCCAAACAAGCGTCCGAGAATCTGGGTCAAATGCTGGGGTTATTATGGTTTGAAATGATTGTCAGCATGATCTGTCCTATTTACCATGTTGAATTAACCTGAATTGTATCATTGTAATATTGTTGTATATTGCTATGTCTTAAAACAAATCAGTAAAGGTTGATTTATCAAAAAGGTTTGGCACGGTGGAGCTACGCTACGAATCAAGATGGCCGCGTAGGCTCCCGGCTCCGCCGACCTCCGCCAGCAGCTCGATTATCCTGTCTTTAATCCTGACCTTACACCTCATTTCCTTGTCTATGAAGGTCTACTGCTTCTAAAGGTGCAATCCCGAGATTTCTACCTCGTCGGCTGACGAAGATACGCCGTGTTTCCATTCTCGGCCTAACAACGTGTGGAAGCCGGGGCCTCGATTTCTAGACTACCCGGGTCAGAGTTGAACAACATCGGCCGTGAGACCTGGACTGAGCCCGGTCTCCCGAAGAGTGCCTGAATTGTTGACTTTTGTGACGATCCTTTGAACGATCTACACCGGGGACACGCCAGCGTGCCACGCCGGCTGCTGTGGTGGGGGTCCGGTGCCCGGAGACCTTGCTGCCTTCCCGGGGTCGACGGGCTGGGGCCCTCTCTGACGGCGAAGGTGTGTTCTGTAAGACGAGGAGCGCCCATTATTTGATATCCGATTTGCGTGGCCTTCGGCACCGGAGCAGCTGGCCTCCGGGGTTCAAGTCCGGCTCTGTCGCCTACTGAGAGGGGATGGAGCGGACGGAAGGCGCGCCATCGCTGCAGGCCGTTGTGGCCGCCATTGGGGTGCTCCATTCGCACACAGTCGCTGTGTTCCGGACACTGATGGTGAAAGTGGACGGTATCCTGGAACCTGAGGACGACACCTCGTTTAGTTTCCAGCTAGAGATAGTGCCAGCGGTGCATTGCACATCAGAGGTCGAGGCCCCCGTGCATAACCCGGAATTCATGAACCTTGACGGTCCCCTATTACCGACAAGCCAGCCCGTGCTTCTCACTAGCGTCTCTTGCCTGACCCTGTTGCCGCCTAACACATCTATAGATGGTCTTTCATGTGGCTACGAGTTCCTTGGTGATGGTTTCGGATACACGCTGTTTTTGGACACCTTTTTCTCGTTCGAGCCGTGAACTTTTATCCTGTATTCGGTCCTCCTGTGCTGACAAGAACTTTTATGGACGCTTTGCTTTTTTCATCAAAATAGCGGCTCGAGTGGCAAAGACTCTTCTGACGGACCGTACTGGCCAGGGCTGAACTTTATCGCTGGGATCCGATATAATAGCTTTTAGCAATGCCGGGGTTGTGCCAATATTGTGACGGGAATTGGGTGGCTGTTGTTTATCCTCCCCTGATTGGTTTGTATAAATGCTGAATATTGATTTTACCATGTCTCGGGGTGGTCGCTGTTGGCGGGGGGTATGGGAGACCGGGAGTGTGTTTGCTTTCTCCTCCTCTGCTTTCTCTCTTTCCTTTCTTTAGGGTAGTTCTTGGGCGACAGGCACGCTGCTAGTGGGGTTAGGCAGTAGCCATTGCAGGGGTGCAGGGAGGGGGGTTAGGGGTGGGGTTCTTTATTTTGCCTTTCTTTTGTTCTATGGCCCCTTTTGTCTTTTCTTTTTCCTTCTACGAGAGATGGGCTGTTTATTTTTCACGAATCCTTTATTGTCCAGGTGTCTTCGCTGGCTTAATTATCCTGTACCATTGTAGACGAGGTCGCGCGGGTGGGATTGCTTTTGATTAATTAATAGATTGCTTATTTCCTGTTTCCGTTATGTGTACCCGTGATGGGCCTTTTCCTTCTTACAGTGATTATTGTTTGTATATTTCCCCCGCCTGGCCCCGTTCTGTATTTCACTACGAAACGCCTTATATTTGTATTGCCTACTCTTGTCTTACTGTTAAAATAAAAAAATATTTAAAAAAAAAAAAAAAAGGTTTGGCACTTTATTATACAATAAGCACCATGACCTGTGAGATAAGAAGGCACTCTTATATGATGATTTATAAATATAAAAAAATAGGTTTTCGCATATGGCAAAAACACTCTTCCTTGCCATGTGTTATTGCAGTGCCTTCAAAATGCAGCCCACCCAGGCCACATTAGTGTTCCTGGTCACTATGTATTTTTGTTATGTATTTGATTGGTGTGAATATGTAATGAAACTTACATATGGCATTTAACTTATCCTGCTTCTATTACAATTTCTCCACCATTGCACAATTGTTAGAAAGTGGATAGTTAGTTGTGGTGGATGGTAGTGATCCTCAAGTAAAAAGGACACTGTTCTTATTCGGTCTAGAAAATTCATTTTTCATAATAAAAAGAAGACATTTAGACAGTTGGGACAACTACTGATTTTAGTTTGATCCTTCGAATTGCCCACATCCAGTTAAGAAATTTAGATACAGCAATAATTAAACTTTCCGAACAGCCCGTTTTAAAAATCCTTTGGGCCTCTGTTCCTTTTTTAATGCCTTTCTGCAGACATACTGGCCTAAGCCATCTATGTCTCGGCAGTTTATACACAGGGCACATAAACAGGATGTGAGCTAAACTTTCTAGTTGTGTGATGCAAAAGGGACACATAACACCCCTACCAGTGGACCATTTACTTGTGAAGGTATTAATTGGCTGGGTACCCACCCTATACTGGTGGAACCGTTTCCGGTCCTCAGGGATTGCAATAAAGTCCAAGTATGGTTCGTAAGCTGGTAAGTGTTTGAGCTCAAGAAACTCCCTTTGTAGTGAAGGAGCAGTGCATCTTTGGAAATCTTGTGTTGTGTCCATTGACCAGTATAGTTCCTTAAGAGTCCTGAGTGAGGGAAAATTGTTTTGTGCTGGATTATCCCATTACTCAGCCAAGCCCATGGCATTATAGATTGCCTTGGATTCACTGAACCATATTATTCTATTAGCTGTGTCCATGTTCCTGACTTCGAGGAGTGCCTGAGCGTAGTGGGAGAGTTCTGGGGTAACCAAGATCCTCAGCCAGTATGCTATGGGTCTGAAGTGCGCTACATCCTCAATTCTCTGACAGCCCAGGTCAAGATAGAGCGGCAGGAGCGGGGTAGATGGAGGAAGCCTCACTATTCCTCTTATACATTTATTTTGAGCTTTTGCCAGATCAGAGATGTTACATGACCCCCATAGTTCGGCCCCATACAATACGGACAACACTAAGTTATTAGTGGGAGATCTGTCAATGTATCAATGCTACTATAATTAGAAGCGTGTTGTCAAGAGGTGAACAATAAAGTTATATTGAAAAGGCGTGGCTGAGCGAGTCTAGCGGTAACCCGGGCGACCAGTTAGGATGTGTGGGTCAGCTCCTGCAAAGATCTCAATAAACACAGTAGGATATTCAAGGGTTTAATAGTGTATTCTATGCTTACTTAAAAACATTTTTATGATTGTCGTGAGGCGTACAATAAATTGAAGGGCGTGGCTAAGCAAGTCTAACGGTAACCAAGACGACCAGTTAGACTATGATGTAAAGAGGCAAAAAAAAGGGAGGGGCAAAACACTCAGTTGGTAGGTTGAAAAAGGAAGAACGGCAGACACTGCAGTGTGAAGGTTGTATGGCAAACCAAGGTTTATTTCCTGTGGGCCATGGTGGTTAGAGCATGACTGTGCTCAGTATGATAGTTGGTTATATTTTGTCAGACTAGGCGATAGGGTCAGAGAAAGACTATTTTATGCATGTGGGTGTGCGGACTCGGTCTGGAAGAAATGAGTCCATTCTGGGTGCTATTCGGTGGTGTATCAACCCAGCTGTCAAACAGGAAGTCATGCAGAGGGCTGTAGTTTTAGTGCTGCATAGGTTAAAATAATTCAGATCTTGTATTATTCTAGAACTAGAACAGGATGAGTAGGGAAGACATCATTTCAGTTTTTCAAAACTGATGCCCACGGGATCTCGTCGTTCAGACCAATGATGTGGGTCCCCAGCCGGTAGATCCATCGTTATTCTTTTTCAAACAGTGTATTGGCGATATTTTTACCTGTACACACCTGTTCGATGACGGTCCATTGTAGATCATCAGTGGTATGGTTTGCTTGGAGAAAGTGTTCACTCATTTTAGTTGTGATCTTGTGACACCTGATGTTGCTGCGGTGTTTGCAGATTCTCTGCTTTATCTTGCAAGTCCTCATGCCCACATATCGTAGGCGGCATGGACATGTGATCAGGTAAACCACGTTGATTGAATTACAATTTGTGTGGACTCGTTGGGTCCATTGTTTGCCTGATTCCAGCGTAAGCTGGTTGGTGTGTGTGGTTAGGTGGCATACACTGCACTTCGAGCGTGGTAACCCCCATGTGTCTGTCACTGATCTCTCCAAAGTGGGATTTTTGTTTAGGGGGCGTGTGTGGACTAGTGAGTCTTTTAGGCTCTGCCCTTTCTTGAAAGAAAAGAGCGGTTTATTCCAGCTTTATTTGTTACTTGTGATGATGTTCCAGTTCTTGTTGATAGATTTTTTTCATTGCATTTGAGAAACTACTGTATGTGGTGACACATGTAAGGGGTATTTCTTGAGGTTCCCTTATGTTGTCTTCCAAAAGGGCTTCTCGGGGTTGATTTCGGGCCCTCTTGTAACCTTTGTTGAGAATGTTGGTGGGGTAGCCTCTTGACTTGAGTTTTGACGTTAGATCGGAGGCTTGTTCTCGGTAGTCCTTTACATTGCTGCAGTTTCTTCTGATCCTTAAATATTGGCCATATGGCAGGTTTTCCCTGAGGGGCCTCGGGTGGAAGCTCGAGAATTCCAGGAGGATGTTTTTAGCAGTCGGTTTATAGTGTGTCCGTGTGGGTAGGCTGGTGCCTCCTACTGTGATTATGACGTCCAGGAACACCACTTCTTCTTTGCTGCTGCAGTGGGTGAATTTCAAATTCGGGTCAAGGGTGTTTATCCAGTTGAAGAATTGCTCCAATAGTAATTCGTCCTCCTTCCATATGGGGAGGACGTCGTCTATATATCGCCCCCACAGTCCTATGGAGGTGAAGTAGGGGCCCTTGGGGGCAAAATGTGTTTTGCCGCAAAGTCGTGGACATACAGTCCGGCCACACTATGGGCAAAAGTACTGCCCATCGATGTTCCGGTGCTTTGAAGATATAGTTTTCCTTTGTATTCGAAGAAGTTCTTTTTTAAGGCTATTGTTGCACATTCCAAAATGAAGTTTATGGGGGTTTGGTATTCCCAAGGCACTGAGTCCAGGGCTGATCCCAGGACTTTGAGGGTGTCATCTTGCGGAATACTAGTATAAAGAATTTCTATGTCTAATGTTACTAGGGTGATAGATCCTTCTTCAAAAGTAATATTTTGTAGGAGCTGTAAAAGACTTTTAGTGTCTTTGAGATACGTGCTGGTATTCTGTATGATAGGCTTGAGGAAGTGGTCGCAGAAACGTGAAAGTGGTTCCAGGAGCGACCCAATTCCTGATACGATTGGTTTTCCAGGTGGGGGTGTTTGGTTCTTGTGTGTCTTCGGTAGTGTGCAGAAATAGGGTATCACACTGTCCTCTGCTGTCAGGAAATCTGCCTTATGTCTGGAGATATGTTTATTTTCCAGTGCTTCCTTGACTAGACTGTCAATTTGTGTCTTGAGTTCTGGTGTAGGGTCTCTTATTAGTGGGGTGTAGTTCTTTCTGTCACTTAGAAGGTTTTGATAGATTTGATCATAGTCAGTGATATTCTGGATGACAATCCCACCCCCTTGTCAGCTGGTTTGATTGTGATGTCTTTATCATTTTGTAAGTCTTGAAGTGCTTGGTATTGTAGGCCACTGAAATTCTTGAAAGTGGTCGGGGTTTCTAGGGCCTCTATGTCATTGAAGACAGCCTGTTCAAAGGCTCTTATTTCTGCTGGTATTGTGTGGGGGGGTGGTATGAACCCTGATTTGATTCTTACGTTGGTGTCCCCTTGATGAGTCAAAGTATTAGTATCTTCTTTTGTCTCAAAAAAGATTTGAGTTTCAATTTTCTAAAAAACTCTAAAAGTTCGAAGTAATTTTAACTTATCTGGTCTGGCTGTCGGCACAAAACCCAGCCCCTTATCCAGGACTAGTTTTTTAACAGGGGTTACTTCTTCGCTGGAGAGGTTCGGGATCAGACTTATTGGGCACCTGTGCCCGGTGTTGGTGATTTGCTGCGGGTGTGGTTGCCCACTGGGTCCTCTGTTTCGCAGGAGACCTGATTGGTCCCTCTTCTCCTCCCTCTTCCTCTTCCACCTCTCCCTAAAAAAGGCGGTTGATATTGATTTTGGTGGAAGGGGGGCTGTAAATATGGGTTCCAGCCCATGAGAGGGAAGGGTGGTTGTTGGAAGTGTGGTGGTGGTGGTCCATTTCCAGGTGGTAGAAAGGCTGGCCATCTCGGGTGTTGATTGTTATGTGTGAATCTGCCTCTACCTCCACGTCTTCGTCTTTGTCTCTGGTTCCCATCACTCGATCCACTGCTGTTAGATGAGTTGCTGTCAGAGGGGTCGGAATTATTAGAGTTCCTACTTGGTGGTGTATAAGTAGGGTCTGCGTAGGGATATACTTTATCAAACTCAAACTTTTTCCGGTCTTTCTGAAACTTTGTAACCTTGGATTGCATCAAGGTATCTTTATATTCAGTTAGATCTTTGTTAATTTCATCAAGCTTTTTTTTGTAGCCTGTTATGGTTGTTTTGAAGTGTGCTTCAGTTTTCTGAATATCAACCAAGAGGGCTTCTGAGAGGCGGAGTGCTGTCTTTATTATTAACACCAACCAATCACGCGTGCAGTGCCACGCTATCATGGACCATTCTGTCCGGAGAGTTGTATAATTTAAGAAAATGCGAGGGGCGTTTGTCACTAAGAGGCCTCTTGGTGCAGTATTAGTCAAGAGATATTGTTTTAGTATGGTCCCATGAAGGATAGTTCGTATCCTTTCACGTTTCTGTTCTGTCACTTGTTCCCATTCTGAGGTGTGTGCAATTGCCTGAGAGATTGCTGGGTCTGCAAAAAGGGTGGAGTCTGCTAGAATTGCGTCCACCTCTGATTCCGGGTAGGTTAGTCCTAGATTTGCTATTTTTGAAATACGGGGGTTGAAGAAGCCACCAAAAGATAAGGTGTTATCTCCTTTAGGCTCTCACAGCTGTGCGCTGCTTAATATATAAATCAATAGGAGAGAGAGAGGGAAAAGCGAGTACACTCTCGGTCCCCCTGTTAGACTAGTATAAACAACAGAAGAGTGTAGGTTCATAAAAGATAAAAAAGCATGGAACAGAGTGTGCAAATCAATTGGATTTGTGTAGAAGGCCCTCACTCACCAACATGGTTGGTGACATGCTTCATCATTGGGCCCCACCGGGTGAAGCCGAATGCCTCCCCGGTGTGCTACGACGCTAGATTTACTGCGGAGCTGGTTTGTTGTGAAGGTAGTTGTGAGTGTGGTGAATATTAAAAATGACCAGATTGTGTCTTACGAAAAAAGTTTATTAGGTAGCAAATTTGACATATTAAAAATGATGTGTAGGGAAATTTATCAAAAAAATAGTTTGGCTATTTCCACTTAAAGTGGGGTCAACATGTTTCTGCCCTTGTCGTTTAATTTACTGGGTATTCGTCAGGACCATGGGAAAGTGTACCTCGGCGGTATGGGCACGCTAAGGCCCACCCTAACCATAGGACGTGAAAGTAAAAAAGCCCTGAAAAATGTGTGTAAACAAACCAACAGGTTTGTGGGGTTACCTCTAAATCAGAGGAGCCCGTTGCATCTGAAAATACAAATTTAACAGACAAACATATAAAACACAAAACACATAATTAGTGCATTGGCTTAGGAGGTTTGCTCATAAATAAACCATGCTTAAAGAAAGTGCTCTGGTGAGAAGCCTCGTGGAGGTTTACCAGAAAACTACTGTAATCGTATTCTACAGGGGTGGAGGTTTTAGCCGAGGAAATGGCGGCTGGCGATGGTACATGCATCGAGAAACGTTCCATATACACTATGACACCTGCACGCCTACTCGGGCGTTGAGCGGTAATGGTGGTGGTGGTTTGTAGATCAATGGGCCTTCGAATGAGGCCAGTGAGCCAGAGATATGTGGCTACAACCCGACACCTTCATGCACCGAACACGTATGAAAAAGAACACAATAAAATAAAATAAACGGTCACTTGTTATGTGAGCGATCCATGCCCCATGGGTCTCGGGAGGGGGGGTGCAGGTGAAAGTGGCACACCCTATGAAGAAAACGGAGGACAACAAAGCCACAGACAGATAAGAATCGATAAAAAGTGAGCCATCGTGGGAGCACGTCTACTTAGCTTGTAGTTGTGAAGGAAGGAATCATGCCCGCAACGCCAGGCACCCATTCGGAACCTGTCTTCTCCCTCTGACCGGACCCCGTGGATAGTATAGTGGGGTATGCGATTGTTAATGAAGGCAGTGGACGGTGTCAGCCGGGGCTTGGTTCTCAGCGTCAATCCCGGAAGTTAGGGAAAAAGCTCCAATCGGTTTGCTGCCGGGTGTCTGTGGGAGCTAGAGCGCTGACTCTGAAGCAAATGAACTCGCAAATGCTCTTTGTACACACAATAGTTGATTGAAAGGAAATCTAATAAGTTGGAAGAAAAAATCTAAAGCGGGACAACACTAAGTTATTAGTGGGAGATCTGTCAATGTATCAATGCTACTATAATTAGAAGCATGTTGTCAAGAGGTGAACAATAAATTTACATTGAAAAGGCGTGGCTGAGCGAGTCTAGCGGTAACCTGGGCGACCGGTTAGGATGTGTGGGTCAGCTCCTGCAAAGATCTCAATAAACACAGTAGGATATTCAAGGGTTTAACTGTGTATTCTGTGCTTACTTAAAAACGTTTTTATGATTGTCGCGAGGCGTACAATAAATTGAAGGGCGTGGCTAAGCACGTCTAACGCTAACCAAGGCGACGAGTTAGACTATGATGTAAAGAGGCAAAAAAAGGGGGGGGCAACACACTCAGTTGGTAAGTTGAAAAAGGAAGAACGGCAGATACTGGAGTGTGAAGGTTGTAAGGCAAACCAAGGTTTATTTCCTGTGGGCCATGGTAGTTAGAGCATGACTGTGCTCAGTCTGACAGTTGGATAGATTTGTTCAGACTAGGCGATAGGGTCAGAGAAATGCTATTTTATGCATGTGGGTGTGCCGACTCGGTCTGGAAGAAATGAGTCCATACTGGGTGCTATTCAGGGGTGTATCAACCCAGCTGTCAAACAGGAAGTCATGCAGAGGGCTGTCGTTTTAGTGATGCATAGGTTAAAACAATTCAGATCTTGTACTATTCTAGAACTAGTACAAAATGAGTAGAGAAGTCATCATTTCAGTTTTTTTAAACTGATGTCCAGGGTATCTTGTCACTCAGAGCAAGGGTGTTTATCCAGTTGAAGAATTGCTCTGCTCCAATAGTAATTTGTCGTCCTTCCATATGAGGAGGACGTTGTCTATATATCGCCTCCACAGTCCTATGGAGGTGAAGTAGGGGCAATTGGTGGCCAAAATGTGTTTTGCCTCAAAGTCGTGGACATACAAGTCGGCCACACTCGGGGCAAAAGTACTGCCCATCGATGTTCCGGTGCTTTGGAGGTATAGTTTTCCTTTGTATTCGAAGAAGTTCTTTTTTAAGGCTATTGTTGCACATTCCAAAATGAAGTTTTTGGGGGTTTGGTATTCCCAAGGCCTTGAGTCCAGGGCTGATCCCAGGACATTGAGGGTGTCATCTTGCGGAATACTAGTATAAAGACTTCATATGTCTAATGTTACTAGGGTGATAGATCCTTCTTCAAAAGTAATATTTTGTAGGAGCCGTAAAAGACTTTCAGTGTCTTTGAGATAAGTGCTGGTATTCTGTATGATAGGCTTGAGGAAGTGGTCGCAGAAACGTGAAAGTGGTTCCAGGAGCGACCGAATTCCTGATACGATTGGTCTTCCAGGTGGGGGTGTTTGGTTCTTTTATGTCTTCGGTAGTGTGTAGAAATAGGGTATCACACTGTCCTTTGCTGTCAGGAAATCTGCCTCATGTCTGAAGATATGTTCATTTTCCAGTGCTTTCTTGACTATGTTATGTAGTGTTATGGTATGTTACTATGGTTTTATATAGCGCAAATCACCACTGGTCTCTAAGCGCTTTTAAAGAAAAAGGAACACAACAAATAGCCACCGGTAGACCGCCCGCGACCACGCAGATAATTTAAAGTATAGATGTTATCTTTCTAAACAGGTGGGTCTTTAACGCCTTTCTGAAGGACAATAGCGCTGGCTCCCCTTGCAAGGTTGCCGGTAACTCGTTCCAGATTTGCAGAAGGAGGACCGACAGAGCTCTACCACCCTTTGATTTGAAGTTAAATCTCAGTGGAGTTAGTATACAAGCTTTGGAGGAGCGCAAGGCTGGATGTACTTTCTCAGACAGGTCTTTAATATATTTAGGGGCTTCTCCATAAATAGCTTTATGGGCTATACAGAGGCACTTAAACCGCACTCGATGTTCAATGGGCAGCCAGTGCAGCTTCTGTAGAAGGGGCATCGCTCGTGTTCTCCTCGGTAGAGAGAAGATCAGCCTGGCCGCATCATTCTGAACCACCTGCAGTTTCCTAAGGAGCTTCCGCGGAAGACCCAAATAGAGAGGGTTACCATAGTCTAGCTGCGAGATGACTGTGGCGGACACAATGGATTGCAATGTGGAAACAGAAAGAATGGGTACAAGTTTCCGGAGGTGCCTAAGTAGGCCTATACAAGAGCCCACCACCGTGGAAATTTGAGGGGCCATGGAAAGTCAATTTGACTAGACTGTCAATTTGTGTCTTGAGTTCTGGTGTAGGGTCTCTTATTAGTGGGGTGTAGTTCTTTCTGTTACTTAGAAGGTTTTGGCAGATTTGATCATGGTCAGTCGTATTCTGGATGACAATCCCACCCCCCTTATCAGCTGGTTTGATTGTGATGTCTTTGTCATTTTGTAAGTCTTGAACTGCTTGGTATTGTAGGGTACTGAAATTCTTGAAAGTGGTCGGGGTTTCTAGGGCCTCCATGTCATTGAAGACAGCCTGTTCAAAGGCTCTTATATCTTCAAGCACTTCAAGTCTTACAAAATGATAAAGACATCACAATCAAACCAGCTGATAAGGGGGGTGAGATTGTCATCCAGAATATGACTGACTATGATCAAATCTGTCAAAACCTTCTAAGTGTCAGAAAGAACTACACCCCACTAATAAGAGACCCTACACTAGAACTCAAGACACAAATTGACAGTCTATTCAAGGAAGCACTAGAAAATGAACATATCTCCAGACATGAGGCAGATTTCCTGACAGCAAAGGACAGTATGATACCCTATTTCTACACACTACCGAAGGCACACAAGAACCAAACACCCCCACCTGGAAGGCCAATCGTATCAGGAATTGGGTCGCTCCTGGAACCACTTTCACGTTTCTGCGACCACTTCCTCAAGCCTATCATACAGAATACCAGCACTTATCCCGAAGACACTAAAAGTCTTTTACAGCTCCTACAAAATATTACTTTTGAAGACGGATCAATCACCCTAGTAACATTAGACATAGAAAGTCTTTATACTAGTATTCTGCAAGATGACACCCTCAAGGTCCTGGGATCAGCCCTGGACTCAGTGCCTTGGGAATACCAAACCCTGAAAAACTCCATTTTGTAATGTGCAAAAAAAAGAACTTCTTCGAATACAAAGGAAAACTATACCTCCAAAGCACCCCTCCAAAGCACCAGAACATCGATGGGCAGTACTTTTCCCCCGTGTGTGGCCGGATTGTATGTCCACAAATTTGAGGCTAAACACATTTTGCCCACCACCCAGCAATGTAAAGGACTACCGAGAACAAGCCTCCGATCTAACGTCAAAACTTAAGTCAAGAGGCTACCCACCAACATTCTCAACAAAGGTTACAAGAGGGCCCAAAATCAACCCAGAGAAGCCCTTTTGGAAGACAACATAAGGGAACCTCAAGAAATACCCCTTACATGTGTCACCACATACAGTAGTTTCTCAAATGCAATGAAAAAATCTATCAACAAGAACTGGAACATCATCACAAGTAACAAAAAAAGCTGGAATAAACCCCTCTTTTCTTTCAAGAAAGGGCGAGCCTAAATGACTCATTAGTCCACACACGCCCCCCCAAACAAAAATCCCACGTTGGAGAGATCAGTGACAGACACATGGGGGTTACTACGAGTGACTGGTCACTAACCCTGCTCGAATTGCCGTGTATGCCACCTAACCACACACACCAACCAGCTTACGCTGGAACCAGGCAAACAATGGACCCAACGAGTCCACACAAATTGTAATTCAATCAACGTAGTTTACCTGATCACATGTCCATGCCGCCTACGATATGTGGCCATGACGACTCGCAAGATTAAGCAGAGAATCTGCGAACACCGCAGCAACCTCAGGTGTCACAAGATCACAACTGAAATTAGTGAACACTTTCTCCAAGCTAACCATACCACTAATGACCTACAATGGACCGTCATGGAACAGGTGTGTACAGGTAAAAATATCGCCAACACACTGTTCGAAAAAGAACAACGATGGATCTACCGGCTGGGGACCCACATCAATGGTCTGAACGACGAGATCCCATGGGCATCAGTTTCGAAAAACTAAAATGATGTCTTCCCTACTCATCCTGTTCTAGTTCTAGAGTAATACAAGATCTGAATTATTTTAACCTATGCATAACTAAAACTACAGCCCTCTGCATGACTTCCTGTTTGACAGTTGGGTTGATACACCACTGAATAGCATCCAGTATGGACTCATTTCTTCCAGACTGAGTCCGCACACCCACATGACTAAATGAGTCTTTCTCTGACCCTATCGCCTAGTCTGATCAAATCTATCCAACTATCAGACCGAGCACAGTCATGCTCTAACTACCATGGCCCACAGGAAATAAACCTTGGTTTGCCTTACAACCTTAACACTCCAGTGTCTGCCGTTCTTCCTTTTTCAACCTACCAACTGAGTGTTTTGCCCCTCCCTTTTTTTTGCCTCTTTACATCATAGTCTAACTGGTCGTCTTGGTTACCGTTAGACTTGCTTAGCCACGCCCTTCAATTTATTGTACGCCTCACGACAATCATAAAAATGTTTTTAAGTAAGCACAGAATACACAGTTAAACCCTTGAATATCCTACTGTGTTTATTGAGATCTTTGCAGGAGTTGACCCACACATCCTAACCGGTCGCCCGGGTTACCGCTAGACTCGCTCAGCCACACCTTTTCAATATAACTTTATTGTTCACCTCTTGACAACTCGCTTCTAATTATAGTAGCATTGATACATTGACAGATCTCCCACTAATAACTTAGTGTTGTCCCGCTTTAGATTTTTTCTTCCAACTTATTAGATTTTCTTTCAATCAACTATTGTGTGTACAAAGAGCATTTGCGAGTTCATTTGCTTTAGAATCTGCGCTCTAGCTCCCACAGACACCCGGCAGTAACCGATTGGAGCTTTTTGCCTAACTTCCGGGATTGACCCTGAGAACCACGCCCCCGCCGACACCGTCCATAGCCTTCATTAACGATCGCTGACCCCGCCATACTATCCATGGGGTCCGGTCAGAGGGAGAAGGCAGGTTCCGAACGGGTGCCTGGCGTTGCGGGCGTGAGTCCTTCCTTCACAACTACAAGCTAAGTAAACGTGCTCCCACGATGGCTCACTTTTTATCGATTCTTACCTGTCTGTGGCTTTGTTGTCCTCCGTTTCCTGTGTAGGGTGTGCCACTTTCGCCTCCACCCCCCCTCCCGCGACCCATGGGGCGTGGATCGCTCACATAACAAGGGAGCGTTTATTTTATTTTATTGTGTTCTCTTTCATATGTGTTCGGTGCATGAAGGTGTCGGGTTGTAGCCACATATCTCTGGCTCACTGGCCTCATTCGAGGGCCCATTGATCTACAAACCAACACCACCATTACCACTAAACGCCCGAGTAGGCGAGCAGGTGTCATAGTGTTAACAAAACGTTTCTCGATGCATGTACCATCGTCAGCCGCCATTTCCTCAGCTAGAACCTCCACCACTGTAAAATACGATTACAGTAGTTTTCTTGTAAACCTCCTTGAAGCTTCTCACCAGAGCACTTTCTTTAATTTTGGTTTATTTACGAGTAAACCTCCTATGCCAATGCACTAATTATGTGTTTTGTGTTTTATATGTTTGTTTGTTTAATTTGTATTTTCAAATACAACAGGCTCCTCTGATTTAGAGGTAACCCCACAAACCTGTTGGTTTGTTTACACACATTTTTCACGGCTTTTTAACTTTCACGTACTCTGGTTAGGGTGGGCCTTAGCGTGCCCATACCGCCTAGGTACACTTTCCCATGGTCCTGACGAATGCCCAGTAAATTAAACGACAAGGGCAGAAACATGTTGTCCCCACTTTAAGTGAAAATAGCCAAACAATTTATTTGGTAAATTTCCCTACACATAATTTTTAATATGTCAGATTGGCTACTCAATAAACTTTTTTCGTAAGACACAATCTGGTCATTTTTAATATTCACCACACTCACAACTACCTTCACAACAAACCAGCTCTGCAGTAAATCTGGCTTCGTAGCACACCGGGGAGGCATTCGGCTTCACCTGGTGGGGCCCAATGATGAAGCATGTCACCAACCATATTGGTGAGTGAGGGCCTTCTACACAAATCCAATTGATTTGCACACTCTGTTCCATGCTTTTTTATCTTTTATGAACCTACACTCTTCTGTTGTTTATACTAGTCTAACAGGGGGACCGAGAGTGTACTCGTTTCTCCCTCTCCCTCCTATTGATTTATAATAACGTGCTATTAGCAACGTTTATCTCCAAAGCGATACATTTTCCAGAGAAATGCGTGAATATCGCTGAGAATACAGCGATATTCACGCATTAGCGACGAAATGCGCTTAGCCATGTTATCCACCTCCCATTGGATAACATGGATAAGAACTGATCTGGGCAGGTGTTAGTATTTGGATATATTCGCGCTTAGCGCGAATATTTCCATTGCTACGCCTGCCTTGCTAATAGGTGATAGCGATGTTAGCGACTGTTTTCAGTCGCTAACAGTTTGTGGACGCCCACTTTGCATGTCATTGGCGCTAAATATCGCTAACATGCAAAGCGGGCCCCAAACCGCTCGCTATCACCTAAAAGCTGTCGCTAACTGCTGTTAGCGACAGCTTGCTAATAGGGTGATAGAATTATCGCCGCTTAGCAGCCGAAAACGGCCGCTAAAGCGGCCAAAAATTCTCTATCGCCACCCTTGATCATATGCTCCTAAGTTCCACGCAGTGAAGAGTTTTACCTTCTACTTAGTCTCTAAAATGGAAGTAAAAAATCCTCAGTCGGACAAGGTAGCTGAGAAGGGCTCCATGGGGCCGGATAACCATTGGATGAGGTCCAAAGCAAAGCCATTTACTTTCTGGGTGCAAACCTCGGTGGAGGAGAAATTAAAAATTCTCGATCAAGGAAGGTCCCTCGCGGTCCGGATACTTTTGATGCAGTAGCCCATCAAAGATTTTTATATAGAGACTTGGCCACTTTTTCAGAGCTCATATTTGTTCCAATGGGGCAAGGATGCAAAATTGTAACCTAACAAGCCTCTCAAAGCCGGATATCCTCTCTGTGCTGGCAATGCGGCTATGCAGCTTTATCGGCTTGACTTGGCAGGTTTGTCCCAACTCTCAGGAGATCTTTAGGTTTTTCAGGATGCTAGGAGGAGTACACTTTGACACAGCCAAAGGTTGCAGGTACTCAGGAACAGCCCTTGGGGTCAAGACTCAAACCAGCAAATGCCAACAGCAGGGTCCACTATAGGTCCAATTGGAACTGCTCAGCTGTACTCTTCAGGAAAGAAGCGTCTTACAGCCTGTTGTGTCCCTGTAGTTTAACAGGAGATCAGCCAACTGAATCTTGGAGTCCATTTTTTTGTCCTAGGCTGAGGTGGGCGGTTAACTCTGCTCCGCAGACCGAGTTTGCCGAATTTTGTGACTCTGCGCTCTTGCGACTCTGAGCTCAGCAAAAAACTCTGATTCCACCATGTAGTGGAGTTTGCCCACACTGCCCACTGCATTTTGTAGTAAACAAGCTACGCTTGTATGATTTAAACCAAGTAGGTTTATTCACAGGTTGAAAGGTAACCTGTAAATCATCATAAACTGCAGCCCCACCAGGAGCAGCCTGCTAGCTGCTCAGTCCCATCCACCAACTGCCACTCCTTATCCAGTCACCCAGGCTTTCTACACATAGCCTCACACCAACATTCCACTCAGAACACACACGCAGGCTGAGCAGCTAGGGAAAGGGTAATATAGGAGAATTACCATGACATGAGAATACTACAGACCTCTTCCCTAATGAACAGAAGAATGAACGCAACAAATTCATAAACTATAAACATGCAATAAACTATAAACATACAAGTACATCAAAAGTAAATAGTCCACAACCAAAAGATTAAGGGAACACCACCCGCATCATGAAGAGGAAATTAACTATTTAAAACAGAGTCAAAAGCCCAGACCAAGGGATGACGGTACACCGCATCACAAGAGGGAAAAGAAACAAAGTCAAGAAGGAAAGATGGATAAAGAATACCCATCACCCTCCTCAAATAAGGAAAATAAATGTACATCAAAATGTAATGTGGAATAAAGGGACTAAAACCCAATATCCTGCCCCCACCATTAACAAGGGACAACCATATGTGCTCTCCATGAGGAGAATCAAGTCATGTGGACTAGAGGGACTAAAATCCCTATGTCCTTCCCCCACCACGTAAGGAGGCATACAAGGTCTAAACCTTGCACTGGAAATAACGTGCAGCACAAGGTGTCTTACGTGCACAGGGAACCTACCCCTGCAACAACAAATGACGTGCAGCACAATGTGTCTTACACACACAGGGAACCCACCCCTGCACCAACAAATAACGTGCAGCACAAGGTGTCTTACGCACACAGGGAACCCACCCCTGCAACAACTATTGACGTGCAGCACAATGTGTCTTATGCACACATGGAACCCACCCCTGCAAAAACTAATGACGTGCAGCACAATGTGTCTTACGCACACAGGGAACCTACCCCCATACAAACCAACCCAGCATAAGGATTAAACTTAATGAAAATGTGTAAAACCCCAAAACATACCCTGTGTAAAGGTTACAAAATGAAATCGTGTAAATGGGAACAGTGCCCATGAACCGTCCTCTGTGTAAGGGAAAGAAATGTTAAACATACCTATGCACAACCTAAGACATGTCACTAAAAACAGATATGTATATATATATTTTTAAGTATAACAAACTAAGCACAAAAGAATACTATTAGCTTTGTAAAGAAACTAAAATGAAGACAATGCCAATGTTGTGCCTGTAACTGTGAACCTGCGACACAGGCCAATGTTGAGAAATTCCTCTCTAGCCAAAGAGAGCAAACAGTCAATCAAAATAGGCTCCTTTAAATCAGACAACATTTCGTTGGCAACCGACAGTTCCAATAGTAAAGTTTGAGTGGCACCAGGACTAGAATAGGAGTGTATTATGCACTCTAGTAAATGTTTAATCTACCACAACATGTCAAACAGCTGAAACGCTACAAAATAGTTTATCGTTTAAAACAACCTGCAGTGGAGTATGACCGACTTCAACACACCCAAAAGATCCATGAATTGTTGGAGTGAGTTCACAAATAAGATAAAAGGACCAACAACTGAGCAATGACAAAAAAACGAACAGTGCAGTCTTTGGCAAACTCTCCCGGTGCTACACAATAATCGTGGTTGGCAGAAGGCAAAAGCACATCAAATAACAAGTCACACCGCTACTTAAAATGGCGGCACTTTGTAGACGTTGCATTGGGTGGCTCCCTGCACGCAGCTGCTCCCAAACATTGTGTGGCAGCCATCTATGCTGCGTAGAATAGAATCATGGCAGAGTAACCATGGCAGGCATTCCAGGACAACAGGATGTGCGTGTGCTGAATATGACACTCGCCTCCATTTAAAAAAAAACAAATAAAGCGGTTGAACTGGCGCAGACTCCGCGACAGCAGAAAGAATGTTAAACATAAAAGACAAAAAGGGGCTCACGTCCCACATACTCCAATGGTCCACTGCCAGTACAACAAACGTGGTATAATGCTCCATTCCACTGTACTCATAGAGTAGAAAGCAGGGACAAAGCCACCATCCAGTGAACAGACTATAGGTCAAAGTAAAATCCAGAAATCAAAGACAGATCATGTCTCACCTCACTTTGTCCCCAAGGGCACAAAATACATCATTTCTGTGTGCCCCAAACACATCCACTCACATGTTGCTTTACTGCCAACCACTGCTAATGTAAAAACACCCAGTAGTTCGATATTCCGATGGAAGAGTCCATGTAAATCTGTTTTGACACCTTCATGCATGACTCTGTGGAAGTCCCATTGTGTAAGGGATTCTTCTCCAACACAGTCAGAAATAAGGGACACGATTGTAAAGATTGTCAACACACATTGCACAGCATCCATGAAATAGAAGTAGTGACATACTGTACTAGTTGGCTCACTCTGCACAGCATCCAAGAAGTGAAGAAATGGCTCTCTGTAATTGAACTCGTTGTTGTGGCCTCTTGAGATGGGGTACAGCACGCTTTTGTGCGGGCTGTCCATTGTAATGGAGACTGGTGGGGCTGCCTCGCATGCTCTTTATGTTCCCTTTGTAACTCCTTAAGTTTCTTTGTTTCATCTTGCAGTACCAGTTTTTTTTTTGTCTTGTTACTGTTGTCTGCGCTTGTCATCATCTCCATGTTGTAACTTCTTCCCAAGATGTTGTAGAAGACATCTTTATCAACTGTAGAGCGTGGGGAGGTCTCCAACTCATTGCCAAAATTAATGTAGTAAACACGCCACGCTGGTATGATGTAAACCAAGTAGGTTTATTCACAGGTTGACAGGTAACTTGTAGATCATCATACACGGCAGACCCACCAGGAGCAGCCTGCTAGCTGCTCAGCCCCATCCACCAACTGTTACTCCTCATCCAGTCACCCAGGCATTCTACACATAGCCCACATACCAACATTCCACTCAGAACACACACACAGGCTGAGCAGCTGGGGAAAGGGTAACATAGGAGAAATACCATGACATGAGAATACTACACATGTGTCAGATGTCTCTGATTAACTGATTTCTGAGAAAGAGGTGGGGCTGCCAGAAAGTCCATGGCTTGGAGGAACTGTACTGGGCATGTGCAATCGCGGTTGATGCCTCCCCCTCCTTCACACCCCCCACCCTCCTATGGTGTCTGTCCTGGGAGATGCCATTTTGAGAGAAGCAGAGAGAGCAGCCAAACAGAAACTGCGTAATGGGCAGTACGGGTCTCTCTGCTCGGGCTGCAAGTGCAGTGAAGCGCAGTTCACAGGAGGGGAGGAGTGGACCCGCAACTGGTCCAGTGCTGTCCCAGTCAGAAAGCACCCTGCCACTCAATAATCGAAGCGCCACAAACAAGTAAAGAAGGAAACCCAATGCTCCAGTGTCTAACTAATTAAGAAAAGAAGGAGTCTTGTGCTTTCTGCAGCAGTGTGCGCCCAGCCTCCTCTGACATGCACTACAGTGCTATGACTAGGCACTGCACCTGCTTCAGGCAGCAGAGTGGAGTCAAAAAATGTATTCAGAAGTAGGGGTGGGTGCAAAAGTAGGGGTGGGTGAGTGGAGCAACTCTGCCCGCTCATGAAACTCCGTAGAATTCACCAGAGGTTTTTATGCAACTCCGTGGAATTCAGCATACTTCATGTCCACAAACTTTTGCGCCCCCCCATTCCTAGGCACCAGTGAGGGCAGGTTCAGTCTTTCAGGTGTCCTCACTGGTCTCAACAGCATGTGCAGTTCTTCTTCTGTCTTCATGAAGTTCATTAGTGTTCTGAAGAAGGTGCCCGGGGATGTCAGCTAACATTTGCCTGTGACAGCGTCGGCTACTTTGAAGTTAGTCTAGTTCCTGGGCATAATGTAGAAGGGCTCCCTGCCAGACAAAGAACACCTTCCCACACCCAAGGCCTTTGTTCTGCTCTGGGAGACATTTTCACACCTCATCAAGGGGGCAATTCAGCTACAATGTGACAGTTGGATCTCATGCAAATGGTTATTCAGAGGCTTTAAAGAAGGAAAATGTAACTTTCTAAAAGTAATTATTTTCAAAATATTTATTGCAAACCTGGCTTAATCAGTGAATCATCACTGTCAATCAATCACTCAATACTATATTACTCATTGGTGCAATAAATGTACCTGTTCCAATTCAAGCACGGTGGTACACAATGGTCGATCCTCTTTTATGCATGCAACCCAAATTGGGCTAGTATTGTACATCAAATGTTCTTGGACAGTCCTGCAGGAGGATGAAAAAAGGATAGGCAGAGGATGGAGGCAGGCACTGTCTCTCAAATATCCTTCAATGGAATGGGGGGAGGTTTCTTCAGTACACACTGCTCCAACTCCAATCCAGCCACATATGTGTCTAAAATGGTGGGGCTGCATAAGTCATTCAGACACAAACAAACAAAATATAAGATGTTCCCTTAGCTATATCCATTTTTTCGGGGAAATGAGTTTGGCAATAAGAAGTTCTATGGTGGCCTATTCAGTCAGGGAAGTAGAGTGTGCCCCCAAACTCAGGTGGATCGCCCAGATGTTGGCCAGCTAACAAACTCTGACCCGAGTCTGACCAATCACCCTCCTCCTCCTCCTGTGGTATTTTAGGAAGGGTGTAATTCAGTTGTATAAAGTGCATGCTTCTACTGAGCTTGTGGTGGTTGCAGGTTTCTTGGGGATTAGGCCTGGGGGATGAATTCCGCTTCTTTCGTGGAGTTTGTGGAGTTTTCTGCACACTGCACTCCACGGAGCTCTCGGAGTGCAGAAAACTCCACTCCGTGTAGAGTTTTTTCCCTGTTCGCGAATGGTAAGTTGGCGAGCGAGAGCTGCAGCGCAGGTAGAGTTTCTAATCGAGTGGCAGGAAGATCAACGTAAACAACAGTTTGCACTGCATTCCGCCTATTGCGGAACTTCAAAGAGGTTTTTTGTCACTTTGCGGAGTTCCACATAGCGAAACTCCGCAAACTATGCCCAGGCCTGTTTGGGATAACAAAAATGGGAGCTGGGGGCAGTGCTGCCACATCCCTCAGAGGCGGTTAATTAATAGGAGGGATATTTTCGGTCTCCTCTGGGACACCTTTCACAATGACCAGATTGTTATCCTCATCCCCTCCCATAATTGTAAGTTGTTCAGGAAATGTTATTTTTCTGAGCCTCTCCTGGACTGTCTCAGACTCAGCCGGGACCACTCCGTGTCCCGATCATCAAAAGGGGGGCTTGAAGATGTAAGTGGAGTATCCTTCCTGTTTATTGATGGAGATCTGGATACCAAAAGTTGTAAATGAGGAGGTTCTTGCTCAACAGGAAGCTCAACCTCCTGTCCTGCTCCTACTTAAGTAATTGTTGGCTATGACTGTTGTCCACTTTCCTGCACTTAGAGAA
Source organism: Lissotriton helveticus (assembly GCF_964261635.1). NCBI lineage: Eukaryota > Metazoa > Chordata > Amphibia > Caudata > Salamandridae > Lissotriton > Lissotriton helveticus. Next base: position 264,246,104 of record NC_136071.1, read on the forward strand.
TTGCAAATTGAGAATGCAATTTCAAGCATTCCAGGGTGTCAAAAGGACACCCGGGTGCACCCCTGAAATGTGCATGTGTGCACATGTGGCACACATACATGCCCTAGGGGCATGTATGTGCACCACATGGCACTTTGAAAAACGCAAAAAAGTGCATTTTTCAAAGAAATCGCACATTACCACCAACTTGAAGTTGGTGGTAATTTGCGATTTCTTAAAGAGAAATGACACAACTTGGATGCTTTTTACATCGCATTTAAGGAATCGCAATTTGTGATTCCTTAAATGCTTTCGCAAAATAAGGAATCGCATATTTTGCGATTCCCTATTTTGCAAGGGCCTTTTGGGATGATCCATCCCAAAAGGCTTTTTCCCATTCGCAAACAGGCCAATTTTGGGGATCAGCCTGTTTGCGAATGGGAAATGGGCTTCATACATATGCCCCTTAGTGAAATGTGGCATTGTCGCAGTTTTAATTAGTACAGACATTATAATTTGGTGTGGTTAACTAAGTTATAATTATTTTCCTAAATAACTAACAACAACAGTGCATTTCAAAGTCAAACCACACCATCAGAACATAATATTTCATTTCCAATCAGGATAACAACATACAGATGTAACTGTTTGGTTTGTATGCATCTAAGGGAGACACCTGTGGCAGTCAAGGAGGTGTGGGGTAAAATGTAATATGCTTAAAAAATGAATGCTGGTGTGCGCCTATTGCAGGCAAGTGGGTCCGAGGAAAATTCAATAATCCTTATAAAATGACTGCTTGTGTGTGCTGTGCACCTTTGCCAGGCAGGGGGTCAAGGGGTAAATGGAAAAATCCTTAAAAATTGGATGCTGGTGTGTGTTGTGTATCCATGGCAATCAGAGGCGTAAAGGGGAAATTGAATAATCCTTGAAAATAAATGCTGTTGTGTGTTGTGCCCCTTTGGCAGGCAGGGGGTCCGGGGGATAATGGAATAATAATAATTCAAAAATGAATGCTGTTGTGTGCCCATGGCAGGCTGGCGGTGGAAAAATAATGGAAAAACCTAAATATAAAGTTATATACAGAAAATAGAAAAACATTAAAGTAAAATGTAAAAATAATTAAAATTAAAAAATTAAAGAAAAAAACTTAAAAGAAAAAATAACAAAAAAAATAAATTGCTGGTGTACTAGGGTATGATAGGGGACTATAAGAAACCTATTGGGAGGACATTGGGGTACAGGTTAAAAATGCATATAATATAAAACTGTTAATATACAAATACTATATTGATCCTCAAGCATAATATGAAACTAATATCAGGGAAAAGTAAAAAAAAATAACAAATGCAAAAAGGCATAGCCTTCTCCAATCAATCTCCCTGTGAAGAGTGGAAAAAAATGGCTGCATAAAATGGCCACTGGCCACATGGTCAACCAACAACAGCAGGCAAGGAGGCATGGTCACAACAAAGAGCTAATGCAGGCCTACGGCAAAAGCTCACTGGCTAGCTAAACAAAATGGCCACCCTCCACATGGTCAAACAACAACAGCAAGCAAGGAGGCAGGGCCAAAACAAGCAACACTTGCAGGCCTATGGCAAAAGCACACTGACTGGCTACTCAGAATGGCCACCGACTACATGGTCAAACAGTAAACAAGGAGGCATGGCCACAACAGAGACCACAATGCAGGCCTGTAGCAAAAGCACACTGGCTGGCTACACAAAATGGCCACAGAGCACATGGTCAAGTAACAAGCAAGAAGGCATAGCTACTACAAAAAACACATGCAGGCCTATAGCAAAAGCACACTGGCTGTCTACACAAAGTGGCCCCCAAGCAAATGGTCCAACAGCAAGCAAGGAGGTATGGTCACAACAAAGACCACTTGCAGGCCTGTGGCAATAGCACCCAGCAGCTAACTACAGAAGATGTCCACTGACTACATGGTCAAACGACAACAGCTAGCAAGGAGGCATGGCCAAAACAAAGAACACATGAAGGCTTTTGGCAAAGGCACACTTTCTGGTTACACAAAATGGTCACAAAACACATGGTCTAGTAGCAAGCATGGAGGCATAGCCACAACAAATAACACATATAGGCCTATAGCAAAAGCACACTGGCTGACCAAAAAATGGTCACCTGCCTCATTGTCAAATAACAACAGGATGCAAGGAGGAGGGCCACAGCAAAGAATACATGCCACATGGTCAAACAACAACATGCAAGGAGCAATAGAAAAACCAAGAACATATGCAGGCCAACAGACACTGTCTACTCAAAACGTCCCCTAGCCACATGGCATGGAGAACAAAGACAAATTGTGGCCTATGGGAAACATACACAACACACACACACGCATTGGCCAGACAAAGGAGGCATTGATAACACTGAAGAAAACACTACCATTAATTCAGCAATGCCAAACATTGAATTTAACTGAGCTATAAAAATGTTACAAGTCACCACAGATCCTCCCAAGACATCAAATACTACCCCACATATGCACTTTTTGTACACACAAAAACTGTGAAATGCAAAAAAAAACTCACCACATTTTTAATGTAATCCACTGCCATCCCAGCCCTAAATGAGGTTTTAAAATACCATATACCACAGAAACTGCTGTTTCATGTACCCATGACTAGTACTGGCCTTGGCCTACAGAATGGATGGACCTTTGGCAGACTAGGCCATATAGTAAAATAAATAAATATTGCAAATTTAACAAACATGGAGTAAATATACTGAACTGTGCACCTTTGTTCCCATACCAAAGAAGAAAAATTAAATGCAAAAATGTAACTAGACCCTTACTAAAACTGCATGCCAGCCACCACAATTTCTTTTAAAATCAAATAAAAGTACAAATAAATACTGGTGCATGCCCTCTATCAAACAAACAACACTCTTAATCAAGAACTTTTGAAATCACAAAAACAAACTCCTTAAATCCAATGGTATACGTGTTACAGACAAAAAGAGCGGTCGTTTCAGCTCCAAATCTAAATAAAAAGTGACCAGGAGAAGGACAAGGCACTGGAATGAGCCTGCTGGGTACAAACATGAAGTTGGAGTCTCTGTAGCACTTCCTTTTTGTTGAAAAAATAAGGTAAACTAAAAAAGGCTTCTCACACTAAAAAACAACCTGAAGGTCCGTTGGAGAAGAATGGTAACTCTAAAATGTATCTTCAAGCAGATTTAGCTGCTTCTTAGATAGAGAACTTTCTCGAGGTGCACCCATAGTTGCTCACCCTTGCCAATGCCATGAAAACACGCCAGAAGCTGCGCTAGCAGCTGCCACGTGTAGTGCGCTCTCGCTAGCAGCCAGCAATCCTCTCCACCAAAACAAGACCTGCTCTTGCCAACAGAAAAAACCTGCACTACATGGTGGAAGACAGAATTTATCAGGAACTCCACGTTCTTTGCAGAATGCGGAGTTCGCAACTTCCACAAACTTTTCGAGCAGAGTGAATTTCCCTGCCCAGGCCTATTTGTAACATAATTCAAAAAGTCTAAGCATTAACTTTGAAGGTGTTTCTAAGCCAGATATAACATTGTTAAATATAATATTGTATCTTGGATTGTATCTAGCCAACCTTGCTACCGTGAAAATAGCTTTTGGGACATTTTCACTGTAATAACATTTTTAACATTACAATTATACATATCCTACTTTTAAATACCATGCACCCTGACTTATGGGCAGTAAGGCCTACATAGGGGTGACTTGGTAATATTAAAAATAAATAGTTTAGGACTGTCAAAAGGGATGATTTTGACAAGTCATTCTTGCAGTTTTAAAACTGTACAGTTAGGCTAAAATGGTAGGCCTGTAGTCATTTTTGCACTGTCACTGTAGTGGTGGCACAATGAGTGCATCAGTCCAGTAGTGATACCTAACTTGCAGACCCAAGGTACACTTTTTACCATATACTACACGTTTATAGGTAAGTTAAAGTTGCCAATTTTGAGTATAGCCAATTTTGACATACATGTTGTAGGGGTCAGAGCACACACTGGACCTAGCTTGCAGAGTTCCGGTGCACAAATTCACAAAATAGAAGCATCAGCCCTAAACTTGGGGATGAGCATGCAAAAAAGAGATTCACTTCAGACCAGTTCAGTCTTGACCTTGTGGCTCATGGGAACAGTCCAGCCCGAACTGCCAAATCAGGTCCTTCCTGGACTGGAAAGAGCATCCTATGACCAGTTTCGGGGTTTCACCCCTCATCAGACAGGCTAGCTTGACTCCAGGGGCATGGGGAGCACGGGACCCACGTCTGGGCATACCCGTCCCTCTCCTGTGACAAATGCAAAAAGAACAATTGATGGACAGAATGCTGGATAATGTCACATATTCAACCCAGTACTGGGCCTAAATCCATCAGAACCAGTCCTAGGAAGTTTGTTTCTGGTCCAGGGAGGACTTGGCATGGCATTTCGGGCTGAACTGTTCCCATGAGGCACAGGGTCAAGACTGATTTGCATATGGCTGGGTCTAAATTGGGGTGAGATGGTGAGCAAAAGAACGATGGCTTTAACTAAGATCTCTGGACTAGGGGTGAATGTTTTGATTTGTTCTGCATTCCGACCATCATTTGTGTGTCTTTTGCTTTCTCACCCTAAGTGCACCGGGTATGTCCAGATGTGGGTCCTGGGCTTACAGTGCCACTAGATTCAAGTTAGCCTGGCTGATGAGGGGTGAATACCGAATCCGGTCCTAGGATGCTTGTGTCTGGTACATGGAGGACCAGGCTTGGCAGTTCGGGTTGGACCGTTCCCATGAGGCACAGGGTCAAGACCGATTTACTTATGGCTGGGTCTAAACTGGGGTGGCATGGTGAGCAAAAGAACAATGGATTTAACCCAGATCTCTTGACTGCGTGTGTATGTTTTGTTTTGTTCTACATTTTGTCCAACATTTGTGTGTCTTTTGCTTTCTCACCCTACGTGCACCGGGTATGCCCAGATGTGGGTTCTGGGCTTTCTGTTGTACTGGATTCAATCTAGCCTGGCTGACGAGGGGTAACGCCCTGAAACCAGTCCTAGGATGCTTGGTTCAGGTCCCGGAAGGACTTGGCTTGGCAGTTTGGGCTGGATTGTTCCCATGAGGCACTGGGTAAAGACTGATTTGCATATAGCTGGGTCTAAACTAGTGTGGCATGGTGAGCAAAGAATGATGGATTTAACCCAGATTTCTTGACTGGGGGTGAATGTTTTGATTTGTTCTGCAATCTGTCCATCATTTGTGTGTCTTTTGCTTTCTCACCCTAAGTGCACCGGGTATGTCCAGACGTGGGCCCTGGGCTCACAGTGCCACTAGATTCAAGCTAGCCTGGCTGATGAGGTGTGAAACCCCGAAACTGGTCCAAGGATGCTTGTTTCCAGTCTAGGGAGGATCTGGCTTGGAAGTTCGGGCTGGACTGTTTCCATGAGGCACAGGGTCAAGATTGATTTACATATGGTAGGGTTTAAACTAGGGTGGCATTGTGAGCAAAAGAACAATCGATTTAACACAGATCTCTTGACTGGGGGTGAATGTTTTGATTTGCTCTGCATTCCGTCAATCATTTGGTTGTCTTTTGCTTTCTCGCCCTAAGTAGGCCAGGTATGCCCAGACCTGGGTCCGGGCTCACTGTGCCACTGGATTCAAGCTAGCCTGGATGATGAGGGGTGAAAAATCGAAACCAGTCCCAGGATGGTTGTTTCTGGTGCAGGGAGGACCTGGCTTGGCACTTTGGGCTGGACTGTTCCCTTGAGGCACAGGGTCCAGACTGATTTTCATATGGCTGGATCTAAACTGGGGTGGCATGGTGAGCAAAAGAACGAGGGATTTAACCCAGATCTCTTGGCTGGGGGGGAATGTTTTGATTTGCTCTACATTCTGTCCATCATATGTGTGTCTATTACACATTTCAGCCCAGGTTTACAAAACATTAATGACATGCTGTGCAGCAACTAAAGTTGCTGCTTTGCATTGCATGAAAGGGATAGAGAAGAAAAACACCATATCTACTCAGATATGGTGCTATTTTCCCTCTCTTCTCACTGGCACACTTTAAGCTGCCATACACAATCACATGCATTTTCATGCCATAGTTCAAAGGTTATGTATTCTGTGAGGAATAGTTTTAGCACTATATAGGGGCCTTCAAGTACAAAAGCTACCCTTTAATGCTTTTTTTGATTTGTTTATGCTGTACAATTCAGCCTGCATGCAAAGTAGGAAAATTAGATTTGTGTTGGATTGTAAATCCCAGCACTTTCCGTTGGGTTTGCATTATAAAACTAAAGCAAACTCACAAAGTGTTGGTAAATCAGGGCATTTACGCACTTTTGCCCTGCACCAGCACAGTCACAGTTTTTTCAAAGACCCTACATAATATGATCTATGTTGGACTTGGCCCTTTTTGGATGGTTCACCCCTGAACGTTTTGCCTTAAGCTCTGAGATGGTGGTAGTGGTTTTAGGCCTCTGGGCACTTTCGCACTGTGGCCCAGTGTAAAGTGCTTGCACGCTCCGAGTGTGTGTGTCGTGAGATTTGCCTGCCCTCCCATAGGGATGCATGGGGGATGAGTGTGTCCATGGTAATTCCTGGTGTGAGAGGAGTGCAGGGTTGAGTTTAGTATGTGTTAACTCGTAAGAATAGATGCTGTGCAATGGTGTGCGCAGATTTATGGTGTCTGGTGGAGAAATGCTCGACTGCACTTTGTGTTAATGAAACTAAATACCTTCTTGTATTCTGCGTCTTCTGTAAATATCACTGGTATGTTTTACACCTGGAGTCCCCAAGGAATAGTCCCTGCTTTTAAGTGTTGGAAAAGAAAATACCCATGGAGCTCTGTTCTAATATGTTTTTTATGGAGACATATTAATTTCTCTGTTTCGTTCTGCTGTTTAGCAGATGAACTAAGTGAAATTGTAGAAAAAGGGAGCTGAAGCAATTAAGTCTTGGATGTGATCTTCTGTAAATGACAATGTTTCCTTTTCAGATATTCTTTGCAGGAAGGACCTTAGCCTTCCTAAAAAATATTCCTTTGAATACGAGTGTTCTACTAAATTCCTGAAAGTACAATTCAAATATGCCCAAATATGTTTGTGGGATAATTTAAATGTTCCGCATTTGTTGCAGGAACCGTGAATCATAATCTTCTGAAGCAAACAAAGGCGACGCGACTCTCGTCTGCTAAAGATCGAGGCACGCGCTACAATGCGGCGAATGTTAAACTGTTATCAACTAAGTAGCAAGGCAAAAAACATTAACTGCCGGTTTTCCGTTCAGTTACAGAAAGACGAAGACCGTCTCATGACGCATGTTCGAGAGCGGAATACATCTATTTTTCAAAACTTCTAACTACGAACAAATTTAAGGTAATAACTCGCCCAAATTGTATTTCACCTATATTTTAGAAAATAGAAACTATGGGGCATATTATCAAGGATAACGATAGGGAATGTTTGCCTCTTTATTTATTTTTGACGATTGATTTATTCACTGTATGAGTTGCACTTAAGGTCACAATTGGTTTATTGTGTTTGTATGTATATAATCGTGTGTACTGTGATGTAATATGTATAGTTTGTTTTATGTATTTGAATGTAAATAGATTTGTTAAAATTATTTCTGGAATATGTAAATTATGCATTATCTTTTCCTTTTCATAAAAAAGAGCCTAAACAACAAAAATAGGACTCATAAAAAAGGTATAAATAAAATAGAGGTACAAACATAAAGAAATGTGTTTGGCTAATGAGGATAAATTATAAACGCTTAGGAAAATTAGAGATCCAGGCAAACTTAGTTTTTTTGCACTTTTAGAAGTTGGCATTTCTGTGTGCTATGTGTCTGCCTGCCTGGTGTGAATTGCATATCTGGCTTGTGAGTGACAGGACCTGAGAGGTGTGGGTGTCTCCAGGAGGGGCGCGGGTGAGTCAGCTAGGCTGAATGGGACACCTGGGCTGAGAGTGGTGGGAGGAAAAATCCCCTGACTCTCAATAGGACTGTGCCCAGGCTGTACAATGCTGGATCTGCCCTCTGTGGTGTGTCTGATCACTGAGCCCCCACCTGACAAAGGGGAGGCAAAACAAAGCACTCCAAATCCTCCCTAAATCAGTCCTGACTGGTATCCCCAAGCCTTGTGCTGTGACACAAAGGGATATGTTAATATAAATATAGGGGCTGTAACCCAATGAAAATGTTCACTTCTGTTTCTGATACTGACGTGCTGGACACTTGCTGCTGCTGGGGCCCTGGAGGAGCCTCCATGGGGGCTGCCTACCTGCTGGAGGGCCCTGTGTGCTGACCTGCCTGGGTCCAGCTGGCCCCTGGACCTGAACTATCATTTGGCTGGGACTTGTTCTCCTTTGCTGCAGGACTTTTGCCTGCTTCTAGCGCCTTGTGAGCGCCTGACCTTTGAGGAGAAGAGCACTTGGGCTCTGCAGCGCTGAGCTGCAGTCTTTGTTTCTCGAGGGAATCCCCAGCGTAGGGATTCCCTCGTCCTGTCTTTGAAAATATAGCGGGTACCCACCCCGCGTTTGGTGCTTCATTGTGGGTGCTCACCCCGTTTTCTGAAATGCTCAAATAGTGGGTGCCCACCCTGCAATGCCGCGGTGATGGCAGGAGCACACCCCACGTTCTTACTGCGATGAAAATCATCGCCACTGCCCCAAAACCGGAAGTCAAGCAACGTGGTGCCTGACGTGGGGCAGGACTTCTGATTCCAAAGAGGAATTCCAGCGAAGCCGCCAAGAGCAGATCTGGGCTCCCCTGAGGAAGGAAAGCCCCGCGCTGGTAATAGCCGCGCCAGTGTCCCGGGTCCCAGGAGGGCGCCCGGGTGAAGAAGGAAAGGCGGCAAAGGCCGCCGAAGGCAGTGCGGTGCTCCCATGAGGAAAGGAAAGCCCCGCACCACGAGAGAAGTGCTGCTGGTACTGCCTGCCAGGGAGAGGAGACCCAGAGCGGCATCAGAGCCCGGTGAGTGAGGGCTGTATGTTGTGGGCACACAGAATACCCGGGCAGTCTTGGGTGGTGCCGAGAGTGGGCCACTCCAAAGAGGGGGGGGGCATGTTTATGGCAGAGAGCCATTGTATGCGCTTGGCTCCTGCCCCAGCTGCCCCGCCTGACAGTGGGCAGTTGCCACGTTTTTGCCCACATCCCGTTTGGCTACCAGTAATGCCCAGAGGGCACAGTTGTGCCAGGACCGAGTTATTTGATCCCAGCTGCGAAGCACCAGCGCGGGCAGCTGCACCGTTTGGCATAATTAATTCAGGAGTCCCTGAGAGGGACAGAAGCAGCACAGAGGTGCCAGGCCTCCGCTTGACTCACAGCTGCCCAGCAAGAAGTGGGCAGCTGCAGCATTTAGGCTGCAGTTCTTTGAGGGAATTATGAGATAGGAGTGAGATGCACTCCTTGGCCCTAGCACAATGGCGCAATTGGATTTCGCTGCATTGGCAGCAGCCTTAACATTCTGGACCCAGGGTGTTTGAGTCCCTTTGAGATGGCCAGTTGGCCAAGGGGAGTGGGAGGTTAATAGGGCGCCTGGCCCAATGTGATTAATGCCTCTACTATGGTCTTTATGAGGAGACTATGTGCTAAATGTGAATTTTGTCGTGCTAGGAAATGTAATTTATATACTATGATTTACGCACCCTGATTTATACATCTAAATGTGGTTTTTATGATTATGAGGTTGTTTGCATATCATGGTTTATGCTAGTGAGATTATGTTCCACTGAGATTATTTCCTAATGTGAGTTATATTTAGGAGGTTAGGGTCTAATGCGTTTTAGACTATTGTAATACTGTGCATAATGTGGTTTATGTTTCAGGCTGATGCTGAGTACAGTGGTTACCAGTGATTACTGGTTGTACGTTTATGATATGTTTTACTTTTACTAAATTCACTCTGTGATGGTTCTGACAGTGGTCCAGTGGTCCAGTGGGCCCTGTCAGGTGTATATATTCCCTTGTAGATAAGACCAAGTGCCAGGTGGCACCATGTATATTATGTGAGTACTATTCTAATGTGTTATGAGAATACAAAGGCTATTTTCTATATAACCTTGTGTGGAGTTCCTTTTGTGGTGTGCCTGGGATGTTGTTGCTGTGTTCGTGCACAAATGCTTTACACATGGCCTCCGGGATAAGCCTGACTGCTCGTGCCAAGCTATCAAGGGGGTGAGCAGGGGTTATCTTTGGCGTGTAACTCCTTCGCCCTGACTAGAGTGGTGGTTTCTGCTTGGCTTTGGCGCAAGCCTTAGCCAACCAGAGATCCCATTTCTAACAATCTATATGTAAAAAAAGAAGGAGCAGTAATATATATTGTCTGAAGGCTTGATCGCACCAGTGTTATTGTTTGATAATCATATTGAAATTATGTTACTGGTTGGGTGGGGGGGCCCAACTCAAGCAGCAACCACAGTTCTTGTCAGGGTGAAACACAAGCAAACCCCAATTCAACTTGTGCTCAACCCTCTGGTAGCTTGGCACAAAAGCAGTGAGGTTTATTTTAGAGGTAATGTGTATAACACAAGAAAAATCCTGTACCAATTTAGAAAACTAGAGCAAAATAAAGTAAATTATTTGACATCAAAATGACAAGAATCCAATTAGTAGAACCGGAGATATACACTTTAAAAGATTTCAGTGAAAATATTGTGTAAAATCACAGTGACAACTGTGGTTACTAGTCACGCCATACTGGGGCATAGTCACAAGTTCATGCCGGCCACAATGGTGTGCAGGCTGGACACAGACATCAAATTAGTACAGCTGAAATGTGTTCTTTAGATCCTGGTTTCTGAGTGTTGCGCCAGGCTGCATCGGTCATGAGAAGCAATGAAAGATCTGCCTTGAGGATGTGTTGCAGGCTGAGATGCAGGCTAGCGCTGAGGCTGTGTCGCACTGCATCGGTTCAAATGAAATGCTGTGAAGAGCTGCATCTAGTTTGGGTTGCACTGACTCAGTTCTGATGGTTTCACAGCTGGGCTGGCAGAGAACCTTTAACCCCACTTCCAATGGTCCAGGACTGTAGGAACACCGCTAGGGGAATTAGGACAAATAGCAGGCAGAGTCCAGGTACAAGGTTTGAGATGGTTGGAGCGTTTTCTGTCCCTGAGGCTCAGATCAGAAGGCCAGTAAATTAGCCCTTGGAGTCACAGTGGGTGACCTGGGTTCAAGATGCAGATACAGTCTGTCTTACTCAGGCAGCTGGGCAACAGAGTTGCAAGCCAGCAGGGTTTCCACTGGCCAAGAAGTGTACTGAAGAGTTGGGTCTAAGGGTCCACTATTTATACCTGGTGCCCACTTTGAAGTGGGAGAAGCTTCTTGAGTCCTTCCCCTACAGAGGTGCCTGGAATTTTCTGCCTGCCTTCCCTTGCCCCAATGAAGGTAGGGAGGGAGATGGAGGGGGATTGGAGAGGGAGGGAAAGGAAGGGGTAGTTGAAATATCACTAAACACAGGTAGCCAAGAAGTATGAGTCCTAGTAGCTCGAGACCAGATATACTAAGGCATGTTGTGTTCGCAAACACAGCAATTCGCTAAATCACATGGCTTGCAACTGCTAAATGACTTGTTACTGTAAACAAAATCCATTTAGCAAGTTGGTAAATACTTACCAAACTGCAAAACAAATTTTGAAATACATTTTGATTTGCATTCAAAGGGGTATGTTTAGTACGTCTATTTCAAGTTGCGATTCCAAATACAATACATCAATGGTTAGTGACTGAAGTTTTGTCGCATATTATTGATAAGTTACCAATTCGACAAAGCAAGTGATACCTGTTCACAAAGGAGAAGGGTTCCTCAAAGGACCCCTTCCCATTTGTGAATGTCAAAGAAAAATTTGTTTTGGAGTAGTCTGTGGTTCATGGGACCACTGGCAACTCTTGAACAAACTTTCGTAAAAATAAAAATTAATTTAATTAAGCATAACGCTGTTCTCTTTAGAAAATATAGGCTATGTTAAAAAAAATCCTTTTTTAAATGCATTCATACACATTGTGATCTACAGGCCCCAGCAGGCAACCATTCCTATGATAGCATCAAATTTGCGACTTACCTCATGAATAGCAATATGGTAGATCAGACTATGACCTACTCTAAATAGTTAATATTATATAAGTCAGTTTGTAAAATCTAACTAGATTCACAAAGGGTCAATGCTCAGTCTGCAACAGCTTTCTGTGAATCCAATGATAGTACAACTGGATTTATAATCGCTGAGTCAATTGCTGCCTGAGGGGTCAAATAGTTTAACCTGACAGGCAAAAATATCTCTTACTGTGGGATAGACAGGGACTAATGCAAATTCACCAAAGATCCCACACTTAAACTTAGACCAACCACCACCACACATTTTATTGTATTGACTCGTATTACGTACGTTGCACATTTAACATTCAAAGTCCCCAATCTACATTAACATTTCCATTTTTTGGGATGGGCTAATGGAATGATAGAGCCTGTGCCAATAAATTATTGTGGAGGGGCTCCTTAGAGGAATGTAGAGAGTTGAACCTGTAGGAATTAAACATACATTTGGACTTTGTCAAATGAGACAATGTGCCAACCCACAGGAAAAAAGTTCATAATAGGGAAAAACATTTTGGGCCGGTCCCTCCTCTCTTAGGGCATATGCCATCTGCACAGGGAATCAACACTCAGTGGTGTAGTAATAGGGGTTAGGGGGTAGTCTGCCATGGGCGGCATGAATTTGAGGGTGGGGGCCTCCCCCCACACTCTTACCTGTGGCCGTCGAGGGATAGAAAACGCAGGAATCGCCAGCACCCCTGCTCTTACATGCAGCCACTGCGGTGCGACTAACGCAGGGTCTGACACAAGCGGCCAAAGGTCTAGCCACACCGCCAACAACACCGGAATCCTGAACTTGTATTTGAGTTGGATCTCGGCCTGGATGAATAGCAACTCACTCAAACTTAATGGTGATAAGACTGAGGTAATGGCCTTAGGCAAGAACCCACAGATCAGGGGTCCACAGCAGTGGCCGGAGTCACTTGGGGCTCTTCCTGAATGAACCCCCAAGGTACCTTGGCTTCTGGCTGGATGACTGTCCGACTATGAAACCACAGGTTGCTAAGATGACCTCCATTTGCTTTGCAGTGATGAAGCGGCTATAAAAACATTTGTATGATTCTGCTGTCAGCCCAAAGGATGGAGATCCAGGCCCTGATACTCTCAAGAATAGACTATGGAAATATCTTGTATTTCGGAGTAGACAAGATATCCATCCGATGCCTGCAAGTAGTCCATTACTCCACGGCGTGACTACTATACCAACTCCCTAAACATGCCTTGGTTTCAAACCTTTTCCGTAAGCTCCAGTGCCTCACCGTGGAAAGATGAATACAGTTTGAAGCCCTTTGCTACCAGCATAATAAGGCCAGGTCTGGCACAGGCATGGGCAGCTCCTCCGCTATGATGGAGGAGCGTTGCTCCACTACTTTTAACATAAAACTTAGAGTTATTGTCATTTTATGGTTGTGTCCAGCTACTTTGCGGTGGGCGGGTGCGTGGGGCTGCTTTGCTCTCTGAGCAGGGCAGGGGAGGAGTGGTTTTCCCACTCCTAAGTGCGAAATTACTGTTTGGTCGGCCCTCTCAGGCTTCCCAAACCAGTCATGCGCACTTCCCTGTTCTCCATGCACGCTACATTACAGCCTGCATGGAGAACATGCCCACCCCTCCAGCCCCTGGCTGAGCACCGTGTCACTGCGCTCAGACCAATCACAATGCAGCATTGTGATTGGCTTAAGGGAGGGAGCCTGGCTGCCTGCTTCCTGTTCCTGTCGGAGACAGGAGAGCAGGAGCAGAGAGGATGCGAAACCGGGCTTTGAGGTAAGTTTTTAAAATGTTTTTTGTTTCTGATGCCCCCCACCCCCTGCTTGACATCCTGTGCCCACCCCACCAACCGTGAGCCATGCCGGCTGCAATTGGGCACAGGTCCACAATATACCTGCTGCACTCGCTTAACCGTTTCCTATGCACAGTACCTAGAATCCGACTGTCTTAAAGGGGGGGGGGGCTGTTTTGCATACCTGGGCCCAATGTTGTTGAATGTACTACCTGAGAAGCTGTTCCTCTCAGACCGTTTTTCACAAAACTGAGCAATTGTGAATCAGAAGGCCCTCCATCTGTATTGTTTCTTTCGCTGAACCCCCTAGCCATTTTGAATAATCAATATTTCTTCTGAATAGATTGTTCAAGTATGCTAGATGGTCTTGGAGAAGATGGAGCAGAAAACAGACATCCCACCAAAACATGTGTTGACGTTTTTAAATGTCTACTGTTGCCTGCCTGCAGAGGAAGCTCTAAATAGCTGTCAACTTCCAAATGATTGGAACTTGTTCTGCAGATCATGGACATTATTTTTAATGTATGCTGGACTTTCTAGATTTCATAAAATGGTCCTTTTTTCTGGGGAGGGGTTTCAATATATAATGTTTGCAAACAGCAATTTTGATGAATTTAACAGATTGATTAAATTACTTTTGTAATGCAATTTGGAAATCCATACAATTCTCACTTCTTGAAATCTGATAACAATATTGCATTTTGTATTTTGAAATTTAGCTAAGGAAATGAACGCCGTAGAGTAACAAAGAAATGTGTAGGTTTGGAAAAGTTGGATTTTCTTTCTGTGTGAGATCACTGTACAATGTTATTGGAATCACAATCCCCCTTGGCAGATATTTAACTGTCTGGTCAGCAGTGTTTTCAATACAAGTCAATTTTTTTGGAGCATACACCACTCTGCCCGTGGACAGGACAATTTAAAATGGCATGAGATTAGATCAGTGGATCGTAACCTTTTGATATGATATGATGAGCACTTTATAGAGCGTGCAGCTACTCCCAGGAATATTCCAGCCCAAATGTAGAAAGGTCAGCCAGGTGGACATTAGATTTGCACAAAGATTCCGGTTGTCAGTTTCTTCCTGAACAGCAATGAGTTACTAACAGAGTGTAGCTCCAACAGGAGCTGATTCCATGCTGATGTGCCAGGAATGTTAGAGATCTACCTCCAGATCGTTGACGCTGGAACTTTGGGTTCACCGCTAGAAGTTTGTTGGTAGATCGTAAATGTCTAGATGGGTTGTAGAAGCTGAATCTAGCTCTAAGGTATTCGGTGCCCATCTGATACAAGGCATCATGTACCAGTGTCAGAGCCTAAAATTTGATCCTCTGCCTGATGGGTAACAGTGAAGTCCCGCAGATGTGGGCTAATGTGTGTTGTGTTTTTGGCAGATTTAGCAGAAGGCGAGATGCCGCGTTCTGGATCACCTGCAATTTATGCATTAGGTATTCTGTAATGCCTAGATAAAGAGCATTGTCATAATCTATTCTAGATGAAACTACTGCCTAGATGACTGTTTTTCTTGCTGAAAAGTAGAGCAGGGGCAGACATTTCTTAAGAGGCCTCGGAATTCTAATTCATGTACCTACCAGCTTTTTAACTTGAGGACAAAAAGATAGTTTATTGTCAAAGGTTATTCCCAGGTTTTTTTACCATGTCCTTCTCAGTACCAGGAGGGGAGGCTTCATCTGGCCAAATAGTTATCCCAAAGTTTGGTGGGAAAGGCCAAAAGAAGAAGATTTCTGTTTTTTGCTCATTGCATTTAAGTTGAGCTTTGGCTAGCCAGCAGAAGACTGCGATAAGGCAGATTTTAATTTGTGTGCTCTCCGGCTCAGAACCCTTACTCCAAGAAAAAAGCAATTGAGTGTTGTCTGCATAGGATAACACCTTTGCTCCAAATTCTTCTGCTAGACGAGCCAAGGGTGAAAGATATATGTTGGATTTAGGGCGAGCCTATGGGGAACACCTGGGTCCACCTTACTTGGGCTAGCTAAGCAGGGAGGTCTCAAAACTTGCTGGCTTCTGTATGCTAAAAATGATGTTAGCCAGTCCAATGCACGCCCTGTCACTCCAATGTCCTGGAGGCAGTCAAGGAGCAGTGTAAGGGGTACGGTATCAGAGGTCGCTGACAGGTCCAACATGATCAGTACGGCCGCTCCCCCCAATCAAGAGGTCCTTTGATATATTCTGATACCTTAAGCAACTTATTAGCTTCCAAGAAGTTTGACATTTGTATTTTCACCTGCTTCTCCAATATTTTGGATAAGGCTGGCAGCAAGGAAATTGGCCTGTATTTGTCTGGAATAGCCGGGTCCACCGTTGGCTTTTTAATAAGTGGAAGGAGCTTTGCCTGCTTCCATTCATTAGGCACTGAAGCTGTACTTATTGAGGTATTTAAGACTGAGTTTACAGCCGGATCGATAGTCTCTGCCACTAAAGTCAGCAATTTCGAGGTGCATGGATCATTGGGAGAGCCAGATTTGATGGCTTTAAAAGCCTTCAGCCTGCAGTCCAACTTAATAGAATCAAAACCACTCAGGTATATCCTAGCTGTTGAGATCTTCCTAGCAAGCCTTAGGGTCTTGGTGTCAACCTTACATAGCCGTCCTGTAACTAGGGTGGCTTGAAAGCTAGAGATCTTGTTAGAGAAAAAGCTTGCCAGTATTTCACTTCAGTCAATCAAGGCAGCCTTGGTATAAGTGCAGGCCGCAGGGGACATAAACTTTTGACTATAGAGACTTTTTTTAAATCTATTTCCTGCCTTTCCAAAGTTCTCCTCGAAAAAAGCTTGCTTTGCTTTAGTTATAGCCGCATAATATGCCTTTTGAGCAAGCTTAAAGGTCTCTTTGTCGGCTGAATTATAATCCTTCCTCCATTTACGCTCTAGTGCCTAACAGTGTTTTTTCTTCATTGTAAGGTCAGCTGAAACCCATGGACTAGAAGGCGTACTTCTATGTGCTCTGCTCCAGAAAGCCAGGGCCAGAACTTCTGCAACTTTTCTGATCCAATTGTCATATTTTATGAGATTGTCATTCAGAATGCCAGATAACTCTGGGTGATTTTGCTTTAGCACATTCAAGAATTCCTGTGGATCTATTCTATTAAAAGCTTTCCCATTACGGGTCAGACCACTCTGGCAAGATTCCTGTGTTACTGATCATTGCCAAGACAATCTGATTAAGAAGTGAACCGACCAAGATAGTGGTTGCAGATCCTCCATCTGTATTGGCACAATGGAACAAACTTGATTCAGTGTGTGTCCTCCTTGATGGGTCGGTTTCACCACATCCAGGCGAAGAATGAGCAAATTCATTATTTCTTTGAATACGAAAGCATCCGCATTATCTGTTTTATCTAAATGTATTTTAAAATCTCTTAAGATCATGAATTATTCTTACCTAAGAACTAGATGTGTGATGACTTGATCGAGAGAGTTGAATAAAAAGCCAGCAGGGTTCGGTGGCCTGTAGAGTAGCACACGGGCTACTGATTGTTGGTTTGATAGAGAGATGCAAAGGCCCATGGCTTCTGTCACTGTGCTCAGCAGGTCATTCACCACTATGACTTGGAAACCCCGTTCTTCTCTGAGAATAACTGGTAGTCCGCCTCCCCTGCATTCTGGACGGTCTGTTTTATAAATTTTAAAACCCTTCGGTATAGCGTTGGCGATAGTAGGGTTTGATTCTTCTGATACATAGAAAGCCCAGGCTGCCTTCATCTAAAGGGTCATAGATGCTGTAAGTGTGTTTTTGCATTGAGCGTACATTTATCAGGGCAGCGCACACAGGAATAGTAGCTTTTTTTGAGGAACGGATTGGGGTGTGCTTATTTTTTCAGCACCCCACATATGATAGAAATGACAGACTGGGCAGTTTAGCTTATTCCCCACTGAAGGGCCCCTAGGTTCTATTTGGTACTTGGTCAGCAACGCTAGATTCAGCAGAGCTCCTCTCCTGTAGCTGATGTGCATCTTATCATCTACAAACTCACCGGAAGCGTGCCTGGCGATGGCCCCTTCCGGTACGCTGATGGGCACTGATGGGCTTCCCTTAGGCGTGCAAGCGGTATGTCTGCACAGCATGACTGCTTTAAGCATGAAGCCCCAGCAACCACTAGAGCATGCTCAACCAGAAAAATAGCAGCTCTAGTTGTCTAACTGGAAGACCCCTTTCTCCTCCCTTCTAGCGTAGCACAACTGCCCGCCACAGAGCCCGATTAAGATGCCTCAGTCCATTCAGTTATTGCTTCCAGATTAAAGGTATTACAAATTTAAAACAGCAAACTCAATAAAAAATCGCAATTTGCCATTCCTTAAATGCAATCGCAATTTGCGAATTTTGCATTTGGGTTGATGCATTCCAAATGCAAAAATACCGGTCGCAAGGGGGCAGATTCTGAGAGAATCTGCCCGTTTGCGACCGGTTTTTAGTTTGATGAATGGGGCCCTAAAAGTGTAGGAGTCGCATGTCATCCATACTGGTTGACAGTATAGTTTAAGAGTGCTTGGTGTGGAGAAGCACAAACTCAGAGTAAAAAAAGAAACAACATAGGGGCCGATTATGATCGTGGTTTTCCCGCATACTCCGGGCCGGCGGAAGCCACCGTCGGCCCGGAGGATGCGGGAAAACAGCTGCGGAGCCTCCAAAGACCCACCACCAAATTAGGGTGGCAGTGAGTCTGGGATTCCGTCCGCAGCTTCTCCGCCGTGGTCGCCTTCCGACCGCGGCGGAAAAGCTCTAACATGGCTGGCGGTGTCTATCAGACACAGCCAGCCATATTAGGATTGTGGGAATGTAGTGCTTTTCCGCGGCGGCTTTTCCGCCGTGGAAAAGTATACGGATTTTCACTTTGGGGGCCCGTTGCGGCCTCCCTGGGTGAAGGTGAGGTGGGGGGTGCACATGGGGGGTACCTATGGTACCCCCCTGCATTTGCGTGCACAAAGCAGCAGGCACCGCATGGTGCCTGCCGCTTTGTGCATGCAAATGCGATGCATGCATTTTTAACATTGCGGCGGGTGCAGCTTGAAGCTGCACCCGCCGCAATGTTAAAGATAGAGGATGTGACCGCCACCCTGGCGGTCACATCCTAATTTGCTCGGAGGGAACGCCGCAGCCCATGCGGACGTTCCCTCCTCCTCAGGGGTCGCGGACGGACTCAAGTCCGTCCGCGATCCTAATCGACCCCCATGTTGGGAGTTTTCTTTACTAATACGAATCGATTTCTAGCCAAATTAACCCCTTTTGCACATTAATCAATGTTCTAATGTATACTTTGCAGTGCGTATGCAGTTCTATGATGAAAGTTAATAGCTCACTGTTCTATATTAGGACTTTGAGGTGTTAATTGCAAGTATTAAAAGGATGTCTCTTTTAAAAGCAGTAACCTGCTACTCTGTCTACATTATATGCACTCTGTAATCTACTTGGTGCATGTTCTTTGCAGCAGGCACATAAACCCACTAACTTCACATAGGTCAAAACCTCAACTATACAAAACTCTGATCTGTCTTCAGGAAGAACATTAATTACACGAGTTATTTTGACATTTTTGTGAGGCCTGGTAATTGCTGATGAAAGGAACGCTGCAGCAGGTGTTTTAAAAACGTAATTAACTTGCAAACACGGCGCCCCTAGGAAGCCAGCACCCGGTTCCTTTCTCCTCCCTTCTGTGCAGCGCAACTCCCCCCTCACAGAGCCCCGATCAAGATGCCCCAGTACGTTCAGTTATTGCATCCAGATAAAATTAAAACTGAAAACTCATTTAAAAATCAGTAAAAAGCGATCCAGTGCAATAAAGTGCAATGAGCCATTTGAAGCAAAAAGCGTCATCCTAGAACACTGACTGATCTTCTACTGTTGCGACCACGCGTGGCTACTTTTAAGCATGAAGCCCCAGCGACCAATGGAGCATGCACAAAAAACAAATGGTGGCTTTAGTTGTCTTACCGGAAGGCTCCTTTCTCCTCCCTTCCTGTGCGGTGCAACTTCCCCCTCACAGAGCCCCGATCAAGATGCCCCTGTACGTTCAGTTATTGCATCCATTTTAAAGGTATTACGTGGCAGATTTACAAGCCCTTCGCACCATTTTTACGCCGCTGTTGCATCACTTTTGTGATGCAGCGGCGGCGCAAAAGATGCGCCATGGTGCGGGGTATTTACAACATGGCGCATCTGGGAGATGCATCACGTTGTAAAGCCCTGTGCCAGAAGTAGGCGTTCCTGCGCAGGGGGGGGCGTTCCGGCGCAGGAACGCCTGCCAAAAGTGACTGAGTGAAATCTACACGATTTCACTCAGTCACTTTTGTGCCCATGCTGCTTCAAAACCCTGCGCCTGCTTGAAGCAGGCGTAAGGATTGACACAGCATTGTACAGATAGGGCCCCCCAGAGCATTGCTGGAGCTGGACGCAACTCCACCAATGCGCCGCCTTTATGGCACAGATGCGTCACGCATCTGTGCCATTTTTGCCCCATGGTGGGCCGAATTGGAAATGCGGCGCATCTATGGTGGCGCAGCCGCGGCGCACAATAACTGGCGCATTCCTGCTGATATGCAGGGATGCGCCAGTTATTGTAAATCTGTCCCTACATATTTAAAACAGCAAACTCAATTAAAAATCCTTAAAAAATGATTCAGCGCAAAAGAGTGCAATGTGCCATTTAAAATAAAAAGCGCCATGCTAGAACACGGACCAGCCTTCTACTCCTTTGACTTCAGGGGACACTCACTTGATCATTACTGGAACCCCAGGACCCCAGTAAATCATTATGTTTCTTTTTTGTTAATCTAATTATATTTATTTCTTTTAGGAGTTTTATATAGCGCTTAAATGACCCGAGGGACATAAGAGCGCTTTAAATCAACGTACTTGAATAGAAACTTAAACAGTCACAGTACATTAATAAACTTAGATTCTGGATGTTTCTCAGGTCAATATAAGTACGAGGAACGTAGTGCGACTATTGTCCAGAGGGATAGAGATGACGGTTGAGGAAAACAAAGTTGAATCTGGGGACCCCCACAACTGAGATATTACTGGATGCATCCGCATAAGCATTGGCCATGATTTGAACTCCAAGATAAAACACAAAAAATGCAGAAAAAACATTCATCAAACAAATACACAAATAATGACACATTTTATTTAATTCACAAACACTTTTAATAGAACGGTTGGAGCTTTTCTAAATTCGATTGAGGCCACTCATCGTCCATACTATATTCTGTTTAATGCACCTGCATTTACAGTACATTTCAAAATCTTCAATTGTACAACTAACCTCTTTATTTATATACACTTTATTAATCTGCTAATAATATTTAATTTCCTAAGTAGTTACGGATCTCCTGAGGAGGCTTCGTGGAACCAGAGGAGTCCACGGACCACAGGTTGGAAATCACTGGATTAGACAATTCACGGTGTAAAAGAACAGAAACATTACACCAGTTACACAGCACGCAGCATGCGCCCTTTGTCTATGAAGTAAGGAGGAACTCGGTGTGACAGAGATGTTAACTGAAATCATTGTCAAAAGCAGTGCACACAGAATTAGAACAAGCAACAGTTAAGTTAAAGTTTCAAAATGCAGTGGTGAAACTGGATCATGACACCAAAAATAAATAATTGAAGTGCAGGTACCTGGCAAAAACAGGGAACAATACAATTTACTGTTTCTGGTGGACAAGTAGAACAGACCCTTAGGGATAAAAATATTGTTGGTTATTTTACTGCGTTAGATGAGTCCACCCATGCGAATCATTTGCCATGCTATATTACTTCAGTGGAAGCATTCCTCTGAATTTCATTTGTTTTAAATCATTTCTGTACCACTTGCCTTCTCTCAGGCTATTCCTGTATGCTGAAATTACACGGTTTAATGATCTGCTTGAGAATGTGTGACACACGCAGGGGCGCTTGACCAATAGCCATACTAGGCAAACTTACTCACATGTTATTAAAAGGCTGGAGGCTCATATTATGCCTTACTTTCATATTCTATTTAAACAGCAGCAAGATAAGAACAGCAAAACAGAAAAAAAGGTCAGGGGAAATTCTGTGCTCAAAAAAGAAAATCTGCACTACTCATAAATACTGGGCATGTGGACTACTGATAAAATCACATGTGAACAATTACTCATATGCGTCTATAGCACGTCATCCTCTTCCTTTGCTGCTGTGCAGCCAAAGATAAGTATTTTTTCCCATAAGTTTCATGTGGATGTGGTAAGATTTATTTTGTACTTTACTGCTTTATTTCCAACAGGTTTTACTCCATGTTGTGCTGCAGGCGACTTTTTTTTCTTCTTTGACCACTGTGTCCTTTTCAGGAACGAGACCTGTCACCTGGGGCCGCCCTAGTCACGCTGCAGTTCCGCTTCGACTAGTCCTCGTGCAGCGCTGCAGACACTGGACCTTCTTACTCTCTCGCATCCTCAAAATGTGACAGTGTCTTTTTTCTGTGACACGCAAGAGAGCACTGGCTTTATAATATACAGGATACTTTGTTGCAGAGGCAAATACTTTTGTTTTTACAGAGCATTAAGGTCTCTCAGCTTATTTAATTCAGCTGCGGTGGCGCCGACCTGTAATTACTTGAGTTGGAGGTGGGAATCCCACATATATTGTTCATTGAAAGTAGAACTTAAAAGATCTATGGAACCTTTTATTTAAAAGCAATTCCAATTACAGCACATTGCAGTCTATATGCTGTTATGTATTTTTTCCGACTCTGTATAATCCCCTTTACTAATAAAAAGCACAGAGAAGATTGGATATCATAGATTCTGAGTCATATATTGATAAGAGCAAAGAGATTTTCAAGGGAAATGTATTGAAAACTATCGGTGATTCTGTAAAAAACAGACGGTTTTGCAGCCTCCCATAAATATAATGATTTAGAACATTGGGAAAAACATCACGGAAATTATTCTTGCCAGACCCAACCTGCTGGTGGTATAGGGTACAAAGTCATCCCTCAGCAAAAGTGAAGACGACTCTCCTGATGAGTATGTGGTGTGTTTTCCAATGAACAGGAGGTGGCTTCAGATGCAAAAAGAATATACAAATCTAATA
Source organism: Lissotriton helveticus (assembly GCF_964261635.1). NCBI lineage: Eukaryota > Metazoa > Chordata > Amphibia > Caudata > Salamandridae > Lissotriton > Lissotriton helveticus. Next base: position 264,269,032 of record NC_136071.1, read on the forward strand.
TCAATATGGGCACAGCTTCAAAGTTTGCTCAATTGAGTTCTGACCTCTGCAGAGCAATGGGGGCCGATTACGATGGCGGGAAGTCCGCCACCGCTAGGTCGGTGGTGAGGACCGCCGGCCCAGCGGTGGCGGACTTCCCACCATCACCCTGAATATTCCCACCGCCAAATTAGGATGGCGGTGGGAATGGGAAAGGTACCGCAGCGGACGGAAAGACCGTCGCTGTGGTCCTGCAAGGCGGGCCTTTTCCGCCCGCCTTGTGGGACCAGGTACAATGGGGCAATGGCGGGCGGTGTCGTGCAGGCACCGCCATGGGCATTAGGATGCCTGTCTTTTTTTGGCGGTGATGCTCCGCAAAAGACAGGTAGTGAATGCCTTTGGGGACCTGTTGCGGGCCCCCTGGGGGGTGGGTGCTGCACGTGGGGGGTACCCATGATACCCCCCTGCAATTGCATGTACAAGGTGGCAGGCACTGCACAGTGTCTGTCACGTTGTACATACAAAAGCACAACATGTTTTTTAACATTGTGGCGGGTGCTGCCACCCGCCGCAGTGTTAAAATACAGGATGCGCACGCCAGTGTGGCAAGCGCATCCTAATTTGTATGGCGGGACAGCCACACCTATGGCGGGCGGTCCCTTTTGCAGCTGCAATGGCGAGCGGACTTTGTCTGCCCATCATTGTAAGCGGCCCCTATTAGTGTGAATGCTACATCCTTTTCAGATTCTGTCAGTCATTGTCTAAACCCTCTGACAGGGTCTAGATGTCCCAAAAAACTGCTGCATCGTCTCTCAACTCATGAACTTAGGGGATGCTAATGATTTTACCTACACCCCCGACAGAGACTTTTACAAAGGAGCTGGCATAGACTAAAATTGGCTTGGTCCCACTAAAAATAAGTTAAAATAATTTTGTAGTTCTCCAATGAGAATGTTCCTCAGAGGGCGTCTGAGATATTCAAGGGAGCTGGTAAACCTTTTAGTTGACTCTACCCCATTCTTTCATCCTTTCTCCTCTGACTGGACTACCCTCCCTCATGAAGCAACCTAAATCAGGGCCAGAATAAGGATTCCCCTTGACTATCCAGTCAGAAACAAGCTGGAATCTGAGTGTCCGCATCTTTTAAATCTAGATCTGGTCCTTGCCACACTGTTTATTGATCAAAACACCTGGTGTTTTTTCCTAAATACATCAAAGACACAAACAAGGGTATAGAAAGAGCCTAGTCCTTGTACCAAGATTAGTTACTCAAAGTTATGGGTCTAGTGTTTGACAATGCTGTACAGTCCAATGAAGCAATGATCTCCATCAACCATGCTGAAGTAGGTAGCTGCATTCAGAGAATGAAATATTAAATCAACAGTCCTAATACATCAGTATCTCGAGAGCGCTGTAAGGAGATGTTAATCAAAATAGATCAACAGCATGAAGAATTGCCTTAATTGGAACCTGGCCCTTCAGCTCAGGGACTTTTGTTCTGAGACAACTTTATACAATGATTCTCCAAAAATATAAATACATTTACATCTATTGATAATGTCCAGGCTGCTATCTGTAAAGTTTTTTGGCAACATCATTTTGTCAGGACCAGTAAAAGCGGTGTCCAAAAGATCACTTCTCATTTTACAACATGGCCCAGTTCTTCAACAAAGGAGGACATTTTATATTCCAATCCAGAACTACCTTCTTCGACTGAAAAAGAAGGGATTAATTCCAAGGATAATGTAGAAGTCAATAACAGTCCTTGTAACTGTGCAACCTTACAAGGACTGTCGACCTCCATGTACAGGGGGTAAATCCAATTTTTTCTTCAAACCTGGGATTCTATTTCCACTAATCCCTGAATAGGTGTTACCACATGGAATTCTTCAAAGAACCCATTCAGACTTTGCTTCCAAACTCTTTTAATCTTTTGCTTATAGACCATGAATTTGCCCACCAGGAGATTCAGGATCTGTTAATAAAGGGTTCTGTCACGCAAGTAACTTTAGATATATTGTATTTTGCAAGCAATGCTTTCTTGATAAAAGAAGTTATGCTCAATAATCAACCTAAAGCATATCAATTCTTTAGTTACTAATCATCATTTAAAGATGGAGATTATTCTCTATTTAAGGGATTGCCTTCATCCTCAGGATGTCATTCTCCATCTGGACCACAAATATGCATATCCATCTGCTTCAAATTACACCCAACAAAGGAAATTCCTTCAAATTAGTTGGAGTGATTAAACATATCAGTTTTCTTCCCTCCCACTTGGATTATCTTTATCTCCTTGGCATTTCTCTTAGCTACTCAAACCAGTGGTGCCCTAACAAAGGTCTCTACCCATTCACTTAAAATGTTGGCCTGATTTAGGGTTGGGTGGATGGGTTATTCTGTCACAAATGAGATGGATCCCTCTACCATAGTGTAAGTGGAGTAAATGCTATGCCACACGTAATACAATGGTTGAGATATCATCCATGTTTGTGATGGAGTATTCCATTCACCACACTCTTAATCAGGCTCTGTGGCCCAGATGTACTAATATTAGTAATAGCAATGATCAAACAGAGATCTTCTGCAAATTACTATTTGGTCAACGCTATTTCTGATGTACTAAAATTTTATCTGGCCCTTATTTCCGAATTAGTGATTCGAAGTGGGTTGCAAATATACCTAATTTATTAATAATAATGAGGTAGATCTCAATTTGAGACCAACTAGGACACACAGGGATGGTGACCTGCTGGGGTCTGCAAACTACCATGTCTATGATTGTTTTCTCATAAAGTAATCTTTTTGTTCAATACAGCCCATTTTCTTAATGGAAAATGAAATGTGTTTAAAAAAACAAAAATGAAACTTTTATGTTTAATTTTTTAGACAAAGCACTGGCAGTTGGAACCACTGCTTGCTCTCAAAAATATTTTTTTTACATTCTCAAAGGGGAAGGGTCACTTGGGAAGTGGACCACTTCCCATTCGCACCTTCGAGGTGCTGGTACAATATGAATCTTATGCGACCGGAATTCAGTCGCAAAACATCAATGCATACCACTGCAAATCGGTATTTGTAAGAGAGGCCCTAAACACCCCCTTCCAAATATCGATTCGCAAACCCAAATTGTGATTCAGTAACTTGCTACTGAATTGCAATTTGAGGTTTTTACTCTAAAATAATATTTTTTAGGTTACAAACTGCCTGATTCTGCTAATTGGGCCATTTGCAACCTCAAAAATGCCTTGCACATTTGGCCCCAAATTCTCATTGGGACCCAGGTTAAGTATATCTTTCTACAACATTTTTATCTATTGATCACAGGTAGTTTGGGATTTTTAGTAAACAAGGAGAAATCCTTACTTCTCCTAGCTTAGTCATTGCAATTTCTGGGTTTCTAGGCAAATTCCCTTTCTTCTATTGTCCAAATACCAGAAAAAAGTAACTTATTTCATAACATTGCCCACATTTTGTGCTGTTGCCTAAGCAGAATTATGGATTTATTGGCATTTTCAATCCAAGCAGACTTCCTGTATCACCGTCATTACTGGGCCTCCCAAAGCCTTAAAAGAAGTCATCTCAGACGAGGTACTCAGATGCAATTTCTTTGGATTTAGAAACAAAAGAAGAAACTTGAACATCCCGCACCTGGAATTATTGAGCCTTTTTTATTTTCATCTTCAACTTCCACCAGACTCTGATGCAAATTTGTCCATTTTGGGTTCTTTTTACGGCCAACATTCAAACTGATTTGCATGGTCTCAGCAGTCAGTTGAATATCAACTGTGTAGAGCTGTTTGTCCGCACTTTTGTCATACAAACATTCACAAAACACAGAGCTGGCTGGTCAATTCTTCTCTGGATGGACAACCCTACAACAGAAAGATACATAAACCATCTAGGAAGCAGTCATTCAAAATCTCTATCTGAAATGGCAAAACGATTTTAGGAATACTGTCTTCAACACCATGACTCAGTTACAGTAGAGTGTATCCTCGGATCTATACATTTCAAGGTTTATTTGTTTCTTGTCAGCTCAAGACATTAGGAACTGGCAGCTTCATATCTCTATTGTTCATTCTCTCCAAAACGATTGTTGATTGAGTTGTTCACATCCAGAATTTACACCCTACTTAATCTCTTTTACAGTTGGAGACCAGATTCAGTGACTCAGGGAACCTATGGCTACTCTCACCCTTAAATTCAAGGTCTTTCTTATGCATTTCCTCCTTCATAACGATTTCTGCTGTCTGTCACAGCTCAGGAGGGAGTCAGGATCTCAAGTGATCATGATCCCTCTCTGACCCTCACAGATATGGTATCCGGATTTCACCCTGATGTCCTTGTGTAAAAATGAATATTCCAAAACTAGTAATATTCTTATAATGAAATGATCCTAGCACCATAATATGACCAAGCAGCTTGTCGGCAACACATCTCCCACAAGCCCATCTTCCAGAATGGCCACTCTTCTCAGTTCTTTGTTACATCATAGATACCACTGTGTAGCACCCACACAGGGACATTCTGGTGCTACATGTATATTGCACATAAATTGCTACTACATGCATACATAAGAGATTCCATCAAAACACATCCCCCTCCTTTCTCACTACAGTGTAATTAAAATCAAAAGAACATTAAAGTATACTATTCAGATGGAAAAAACGTTATGAAATAGCCTAACAACATCATAAAAAACATATTTCATCCTATAAAAGTAAAGGGACCAGATGCAATAAAAATGAGTGGAGTCACTCACAAACATAAATTCTTAACCTCATTGGTTTAACTACAGAACTGTGAACTCTGCTTCTTTTCCCAGACCCAGATTGCTTTTGTTCACCTCTCTCTAAATTATTACCTGAACTAATCCCATTCTGCATGTTAACATCCCCTTCTTGCTCCTCGCAATGCCCACTCATATCTTCATCATGCATCCATTCATACCTTCTACTTAATTTCTTAGCATGTGTGGTACTAGATAATCCATGCACTCTAATGCCTTTCCTGCACAACAAAATGGAATTAATATTCCACACTCTACCATCAGTAAGAAGCACTGAATTACAGAAGTTCTGTTTCACAACAAGTGGTTCAGAGAACTTTACTTGACTTTTTTTAAAACCTCCAGATTTCTCTGCTCTGAACTGATCCACCACCTTAATATGACCGGATTTACAGTTATGTTTCTCATCATTATGTTTTTTGTAGATTGGTTTTCATGCACTAGCTTTTTCTTAATTACTTCTGTTGAGGAACCCACTTTCTTTGAGCTTCGTATCCACACTATGTCATCCTAAGAAAATGGTGCCATCCCTGTTATTAGTTTTAAAGAGCTATGTCCAATATCATTTGATAAGCAATTCTATATGACCATATAGTTCACAACAATTCATTCCTCCAACCCAACTTGTTGTTTTTGACTAGTTAAATGAACTCCGTAATCACTAGGTGAAATCACTCAACTGCAACATTTACAGCAGGATGACAAACAGAAGTAGTTTATGTGTAATACCATTCCTATTCAAGAAAGCTTTGAAAGTATCTGACAAGAATTATTTCCCATTATTGCTGACTACACAGTTAGGATGTCCTTTCCCAAGTAATTTCATTTAAAGACATTTTCTCATGGTAACAGTATCAGTTTTATCCACAATTTCAAGCTCTGGCCATTTTGAAAAGTGGTCTATGATGACAATAAAGAATCTAGATTCTCCCTTTTCATGAATCAGCTCATAATATCTATCACAATCATTTCCATCAAATACTGGGACTGGTGATGGGCCATAGTGGTGGTAGAAAGTGGTTAATGATTTGTCTGAGTTTTATTGCACTTAGCACAATTCCTGACTTTCCTTTTGAATGTCTTGCCTAAACCTGACCACAAATATAATTATTTTATTCTGCTCTTAGTCTTGCCAAAACCCAGGGGACCTTCATGTCAAATATCAGTAATCTAGATTTAAAACTCTGGTGGAATAACTCTACCATTCCTTAATACTTTTCCATTTTCTGCTGACAGGTCTTCTTTAAGTTCCCAAAATTCATGTAAGTCATTGTCACGTAATTTCCTTTCTGGCCAACCATTCACAACTATTTCACATATCTTCACCAGCACTTAATCTTCTTCCTGTAAGACTGAACATCCTTTATCAGCGATACCTCAAACCTTGCTATTGACAGATTACATACAGTGTATGTCTCAAGATCGTCTTTGGCAACACACTTCAAAGGCAGAAGCAAATTACTTAAAAAATGATCAACTTAATGTTTACCCCAGGAGTGTACTGTACTTCATGTTTATAATCCAATAGCCGAACTGACATGTGTGTCCAACATGGGGACGCACTGCACAACCCTCTGGTAGGTAGTACTTTTGTTAGACGTTTGTGATCCCCAATGTATTGCCTACACTGCTCTAGACCCTACACATACGCTAGTGCTTCTCACTGAATTACAGACTACTTTTCTTCAGTAGGTGTTAAGGAACGAGAAACAAAAACAAAACACTGTCTTTTCCATTTGTGCCCTGGTTGAGTTAAAACAGCACCACTGCCTCTCTAGCTTGCCTCTGTGGCAACTGCACTTTTTAAGCCATGGTGAAAACCATGTAGGGGCAGTGCACTGCGGGTGCCACATTTTATCATCTGAAACATGGTTTGACACTCAGTTGGCCACTCATATTTGTTTTTAATTTGCAAAAGTTGACAAATATGGTGTGTTTGATTTGATAAATCTTCGACAAATGTCTTATAAAACGTAGGCAGTCCTAAAAATGCCATTACATCATCCTTGTTTTTAGGTATGGGTGAATCTCTTATGGTCCCCACTAGTTATTTTTGGGTTTAATGCCATCTACAGCTATGTTACATTATTCTTTGTCAATGTGCATGTGCTCTGCTCAGCAGGTGAGCCTTTCTGTTCTGATAGAGCGTGGGCTCACATGCTCGAGATTTTACCATACTTACCTGGGCCCATAAAACATACACACTTTGAACAGGTAAACATACGCTAAATCAGGATTTAATTTAACCTTCTAGGACCTATACTTTTGACTTACCAATCCTAGTCTCCAGTACCTAGAATCCTAAGGGATCAAGGGAGTTAGCAAGAAAAAAGCAGTAAATAAACATTTGCACTCATAAAATAACCACAGACTCGGGAAAGATTTAAACACTTTATCTATGTAAATTTCTAAATGTCAGAGTCCATACCAATTCGATTAAAGCACATTCAATTAGAAAGAATATAATCAAAGCAAGATGATGCAAAAATATTATGAAACTTTCTTTAAGCATTGAAACACAGGAAAGGTAAGAAAAGGGAAACAGTACAATGACATACCCACATGAATTTTATATTTACCTAGAATGGTGTGAAGACCAACCCTCGGCCACGGGCTGGGATAAAAGATTGGACTTCTTGTAGTTCAGATGCCAGTAAGACGGCACAGGTGTAGATCAGGACCAGTGAAGACCAAATTAGGATGGATTCAGGATGGAACCAGGTACCCTCGGCTAAGTGCAATGCCAACGTTACACCCCTCTCTGCGACTAACAGTTGGACCCCGATTGGGTTAGCGAATCTTCGCCTTCAGGAACCCCGATTGGGTAATCAAACTCCTTCTTCTGACTGAGTGCTCCGCCAGCACCTCTGATTCCAAATCTTCTGACAGAGTGCTCCGCCAGCACCTCTGTTGTTGATCCCCTATTGAGTGCGTTGGGTCAGTGACAGGTCAGCTACTCAGACAAGTCAGACAATCTAACTAGCTAAGCCTACCTTAGTTATACCATTTTCTAGGGCAGTGTACCACCCCCCAATATTGCAAATGTGTGTATTCCCTCAATTTGATTGGTCAAATGACGAGGAGAGGTCATCACACCACACTAGTTATGAGGTCATTTCATTCAAATATTAAAATTAATGTTCCTCCCATGATTTTATTTTCCCATGCACTTTTATTCCTCCCAACAATGGATGTTTCAGTAACAAATACAATGTATACGAAGATTGGTAAGTTATCTTTCTTTCTGTGGGACAATAGTTCATTTTCCCAGGCCCATCGCAGGCAAGACTGTCGTTGGCATAGATTCAATGCCATGGCTAGTGGATTCTTGAAAATGCAATTCATGAGCAGTCGCGGGACTCCAGATGGAGTAACATTGTACTTGATTGGTCCAAACACGAGCTAATAGCAAAATCAAAGAAGAACAGTTTTAAAACAAAGAATAAATGAATGCACTGTATACCACTAATCTCTACTCTATCCCCATTACTTTATTTTAACTACAGCGTTAGGTTTTAGGCACAACGAACAATTTAGTAAAAGCTGCAATGCAAGCATTAGCACATGAAAACATAGAGCAGCCATCCTTAGTTCTAGTGCGCAGAAGCAAAGTTTTTCCCACCAAAGCAGAAAGTACGACATGTCACGTGAGTGTGACAGACGCATGCGCAGAAAAGTTCCCGCGTTGCGGTGGCCATATTAGGGTACTTGAATTATGGTTAGTAAAAAAGCACATAGGAAAGCTTCCCCTGGAAACTAGAAATGTCGTTTGGCGCATTATTAGTAATACGAAACATGTTTATTAGTGTATTACAGTTTATTTCGAGAGGGTTAAATCCAAGCAAGTCTCTTAACGAGTGAAACCTTGATCCATCAGTTCTAATATGTTCAAAACAAGTGCCAATTTTGAGTAATGCTCCGTTTTACTACTACCCAGAATTAGGATGTCATCCTAAAAGAACATCAGATTTTTTACATCCTTAAACAATTTGTGCATTAACCTCTGAAACATAGCCGCAGCAGTGGCAAGGCCAACAGTACTCTTACAAAATGGTAAGATCAAAATGGGGTAACAAAAGTTGTGAACCCCCTACTCCTTTTATTAAGGACAGCATTTCATTACTTTCCGTTAGCTAAATTAGTCCACTAAAATATTCCTGTGAAGGTCCCCCATATCAACACATTATCTCAACTTCCCATTAGTGCGTTGTGCCACTACTATTGATGCAACCCATTTGTGGGATTCTACTGATACTGTAACAGCAGCCATATGCAATTTTTCAAGCTCTTTTGTCACTTCTTCTCTTAATGTTATTGATATATTCCTTATTTTGTGCATACAAAGGACGGTGCTATGTTTAAGGATAACTTCATTTTGGAACCCTAACAGTTTGCTAGTTTTTCCTGAAAATATTTGGGGAGGGAATTCTAAAATGCATCATTCAAATTCTTCTACAGTTTGAATTGATAAAACTGGACTAGGGCTTCAGGCATTTAAAGTGATACCCAGGTCACCCTTATTTTTCCAACCCAGAGCTGACGGTCCATTGACTGACACATAAAATGTACCATCAGATTCCCCATCCTTAAATCTCAACAGCAGTTTCCAATAACCAACCATGTCAATTGTTTCTCTAGGGAAAGTTTTTGGAGCAATGTCAGCAGCCTCTAGAATGCACCCCTGAAGCAGGAGCAAACTTACCGAGCCAAACCTCATTAATTACAATTGGGTAGGGAGAACCTGTGTCTGCAACTATGAAAATGGTCACTCTACCAATAGACATGTCACACATGGGTTTCTTGTTTATTCTATCCACATTAACATTGAACACTTCAATGTCAATGTTTAAAACACATAAGTTTAAGTCTTCTCCTTCATCTGTGTTATCGGATTCAGAGTTTGAATCTTGTTGTACAAGCTTCACGGATTTATCCTACCTTATACAACATTTACAACATACTTTATCACAATTACTCTACACCCAAAACATTTCTGCTTGTGATATGGCATTTTTTGTCAAGTGTCATACGACAAGTATTCCCACACCAGTAACACTTTCCTGAAAAAGTGTTTTAAACTGGTTTCCTATTGTAGTTGATTTTGTCACTGGAAAAAATCTGACCTTCCAGAAACATGTTTATTGTGTGATGTAGGTTTTGTCGATCTGATTCTCTTCCTCTTCTCTTTCTTCACACAGAAGTTTTAGCACATTGTCTAGTGAGTTCTTCCTTTTTTACTATGTCGATAACATCCTGCAAGGGAGATTCACTCTTGACCCATAAATTGTCTTGAAGGCTGCAATTCACTGCATGCAGAATACTTTGATTGCAAATCATTTCATCAAGTAGATTGTCATAACTAAAAGTGAGGGCTAAGATTTTCAAAGCTGTAGCATAATCTTCAACCAAATATAATTTACCCTGTTTTCTGTGGTAAAACCTATACCCAGTGAAAGCTTCACAAAAAGTCGGAGTGAAATACTTGTCTAAGTCTTCCAGAGTATTGGTGAATGCATCTTCCTGACAGGGTTGCCTCGGCTTCTTTTCTACACGATTGGACTGACCCAAACAATGTAGAAGAATCTTCTTCTTATCTGGTGTGAGGTCATAATACTCAAATGTAGAAATATAAGTAACAAAATATTCATGCCTCTATTCTCATTTTCACAGTTGACTCCATTGAAGATGGTTATAAAGCCTGTTAGAAAGTGAGTATCTACACATTCCCTGTGTCCAAATTGTAAAGAGGAATGCAAGTTGAAATACAAATAGAACGTGAAGTTAGAGTGTGTTAACCTGAAATGCCCAGACAAAGACAGCGGAGTGAGGTCTTGAGACGCTATGACATAATTAATACATTGAGAACTCCTTGTGGCAGCGATGCTGCATTCCAGTACCTCTGTGTTCGAGTGATGCTTGGGCAGCTGCTTGGAATGTTGAGGTATTTCAATGTGTACCATTTAAGGATATTTTTGCATAATGTAAAATGAAAGATTTTACACTACTACTCACATTCAGCAGTTTTGCACAAGGTAAAAGCTGTAACTGGAAAGCCGTTGTGCAAGAATAATGCATGAAATGTACTGACAGTCCAATAGCTTGAGAATTCCTTCACTTTGTAAGGGGTAGGTTCTGGTAACGGCACTAGGATTGCTCATCGGCACGTTTATAAAGATTAATTCTTCAGATCTAGTGAAATTAGTTATATTTATCCTCAGTGTTCAGGACTCTCTCATCTAGAAGAACAATGACCTCTCAAGTTTTTCACGTTTTTCACGTCAGTTCATGATTGGAGGACATTCTGAGAGCAGCTGATTAGTCTTCACCATCAACATTCAATGGTATAGGCAAGCTTTAAAAAGCATAACACAAGCCTCCTGATAGACCCAATTTTGAATTCAAGACACAGAGTCGAGTATTATATCACCACTACTTTTATACATTCAAATAGAAACAGTTTTTTGGAGGTTTCGCATTGCTTCCTTTATACATTTCTTGACTAGATCTTATTATTTCTAGGCACTATAGATATGGGACAATAGACTACGTGATTTTCTGCTCAGGATGGAAAATGTTTGTGGACTTTCTTCTCCTCTTCTTCTGTATTTCTATATAATGTTTCTGGATTTCCACAATATGAACTGAGCGGTTCTACATCAAGAAAGAGCAGATGTGATTTGCTACAGACTTATATTAGACTAATTGTTCACCTTGGCTGTTATCAGTATTCCACCTGCCCTGGATTTCTACTGTAGCTTTTCTGTTTTGTGGACAGAGTTTTCCAAGTTATTTTTCTATTTAGAGGCTTTTCTCTGGATACTGTGTAAATAAAGCATAAAAGTGAAGTGTAATAATTGTCCTTGGGCTAGATGTAGGTAATCTGATTTTACCGATTCTTAAATACTGAATTTTACCGATTCGGTATTCAAAAATCGGTAAATGAGATGTAGGGAAAAAATCGGTATTTTTTACCGAATCGGTAAAATTCGGTATCGGACAATCAGAAATTACCAAATCGGTATTTACCGAATCGGTATTCCCAATGCATTCCTATGGGCCTTTTGGCCCATAGGAATGCATTGGAAATACCGATTCTGTAAATACCGAATCGGACAGCAAGCAAAAGTGAAACTTAACACAACAGCCAATCAGGTGCAACCACCCTCCCCCTTCCTACCAGGAAGTGGCTACACAGGCAGCTGCAAGTAATTAGAAGGTTCTGGAGAGTCAGTTGGAGCAGAGAGACTGGGAGCAGCAGCAGAGAGAGTTTGTGCTCTTTTCACATTAAAACATGGCAAGCAGCAAGGACACAGAGCAGGCTGAAAGGAAAAGAAAGCTCAAATTCAGCAGCATGGAGCTACAGGTCCTTGTTGAGGAGGTGGTTAAGGTTCACCACAGACTTTTTGGTAAGCAGTCCCTTACTGTGCCAGAATCAGCAAAAAGAAAGATTTGGCTGGAAATCCTGGAGAAAGTAAATGTAGTGGGAGTGACCACCAGAGTCACTGAAGATTTAAAAAAGAGGTTCTACGACCTAAGGAGCCTCACAAAAAAGAAATTGGCTGACCACCACAAACAGGCCTCCCAAACAGGTGGTGGAAAGAACACTGCACCCCCCTCACCGACCTGGAGGAGATGGTAGCCACAACCCTGGAGCCTGAAAGTGTCCATGGACTGGGAGAAGTGGACAGTTCTGCAAACGCTGCATCAAAAAAAGGTAAGATGCATGCACAGCAATCCCCCTCACACCCTCATCCATCCCTCACCCCTTGCAGCTAAGTTACCCCAGTCCCAGGGTGTCTGTGCCAAACTGTAGCAATGCATCATGGTACACGTAGTCAGTTAATGAAAGAGCATGTCACACAGCACTGTAACCACCGAGTTTTTCAACTGAATGCATACATAATGAAGGGCAGGCAGCATGTACTAAGTGCAATTACATATGTTTAATTGTAGTGGCTGTGAGACATTTGCACCTAGCTGATATGTGCTCATATGTCCACAGGTCACACATCCAGAAGGTAGTCTGAGGAGGCAGAAGGCCCGGCAACCGAGAGGGATGACAGTCATGAGCCAGGACCCAGTGCATCACAGGACACAGGTGTTCCGAGTGGGCAGGCACCTTCCCAAGAACCTGACATCAGTGAGGAAATGCAGGCCTCCCCAATACCAACACAGTCCCCACTATTGCTTTCATCACCCGAAATGCCAGCATCCCTGGAGGTAGAAACACCTGCTGCACACCCTAGCAGGAGGCATGTTGTTTCCCCACTGCTGGAAATGGAGACAGCTGCTGGTGAAATGGTGGGTGAAGACTCACACAACTTGGCTGAAGCTGCCATCTCTGTTACACTGCAGCCCAGCACAGGGCCTGTACCAAGCACCACTAGACGGCGCACAGTACAAGGAAGGAGTGTAGGTGCACGTGGGGAGGGGTCCAGTGTCTTCCAAGGCCTGGAGGGATCCATGGTCAGGATTCAGAGGATGCAGGGCAAGGGCATCATGGCCTGTCAAAGACAAATGCGAAACCTCAACATCAACATGCAGGAAATTGGCAAGGGCATCAGGGAGCTGGTGGAAGTGAACAAGAGGATGGCAACAGGCATACAGCAACTGTGCACAAAACTGGACTCTGAAATTGCTTCAAGGCGCAGGGAGAAGCAGCGTGCAGAGAGAACTGAGAAATCTATACACCGCCTGGCAACAGCCACATCCCTGCTATGCAGACGTAGCATGAATAGTCAGGAAGTCCTGACTCATAACAGCAATCAGCTCACAAGGGGCATAGCCGGAATGACCGGTGCGCTGGAGGCTCTACTCAATGCCCAGAGTGCACAAACTGCTGCCATTGACATGCCGGACACTGAAGGTAGCACCAGTAGGAGCAGCACGGCAAGCCCCCATGTCGTAGAGACAAGGAGGAGCAGCAGGCGACAGGTTGAGGCTACAGGCCAAACGCCCAGTGAACAGGTTGAGCCACAAACACCTGCTAGTGCAAAGCGTGGCCGTAAATGAACAGTTGATAATATGGCCTACTGCTATTGGACATTCTAATCATAGTTCAAAAAGTTAAAGTTGCACATTTGTGCCATTTAAACCTGCCTAGTGACAATATACAACTATGGTGGGTGGATTCAACACCTGTGTGTGTGTGTTTGCTCACTGTGAGCATTGCTGTGAAATGCTTACTGTTGCACTTTTGTTCTTTAACATACCTGGTAATATACTATATTAAATAAAAGCTTGTGCTTTCAATATAGGTTTCAGTGTCATCACTCACTCAGAAATAGTTGCGTGTTATTTCCTCACGTCTGTATCTGCCATCACTTGGTGTTGACACTCCAGCAGGTTGTGTTTCAGGCACAGCAATGTCGCGTCATGATCCTCATAGTCTGACAACTCCACCTCAGTCCCCCTCTTCACAGCAAGATTGTGCAACATGGCACAGGCAGTAATGATCTTACAGCAGGTGATGGGGGTATACTGCCTTGCACCTCCGCTCTTGTGCAAGCATCCGAACCTGCTTTTCCAGATGCCAAATGTTCTCTCAACAACATTGCGTGTGCTCTTGTGTGCCCGGTTATATCTCCTTTGGCTGGGTGTTGAGGGGTTGAGTTAGGGGGTGAGTATGAAGGAGCGGAGGGCATATGCACTGTCTCCTAAAAGAAAATGGGTATGAATTAATCACATGCAAACTTGTACTGCTTACTGCAATAGGTGTTATAGGGGTCGCACTCTGTGTCTTACCTAGGAGGTATCCTTCACCAAATTCACCTGCAGTCAGCCGTGCATAGATGCCACTGTTTTGAAATATATAGGAGTCATGGGTACTCCCAGGGAATTTTGCCACAAGGTCAGTAATGGCGAACTTTGCATTGCAGATCACCTGCACATTGATGGTGTGGGTGGACTTCCTATTCCTGTAGATATATTCTGTGGCAGCAGGGGGACAAATGGGAATGTGCGTGCCATCAATGCAGCCAATGATATTGGGGAAACGTGCTATCTGGTAGAAGTCTGATTTTGTTTGGACCAGTTCAGCATGGGTTGCAGGAAACGATATGTAATGCTCCATCCTCTGTAACATTGCGTCAAGGAATTTGTGGAAAAACCTTGACAGGCTGCTCTGGGTCACCCCACCTACCACAGCAACCACACTCTGGTAGCTCCTAGAGGCAAGCAGGTGTAGGCTGCACAGCACCTGCACATGGGGAGGAATAGCGTGTGCCCTTGGGGTAGTGTGCTCCAACAGTGGGTGGAGGTCCCTGATGAGGTCAGTGATGGTGTCTGGGGCCAACCTGTACCTCTGGAGTATCTCTGCCTCTGTGAGCATGAAAAGGGTTATCCTCTGTCTGTAGACCTGCTCCTCTCTCTGCCATTCCCTCTACCCTTCCTCCTGTAGCCTTAGCCGTCTTGCAATCACATAAAATGCCGCCATTGTGCAAGAAGAATTGCATTTTGGGTCCATTTTTATAGGTTGCACCTGTTTACCACCTGATTCCAATCCATGGTAAATACCGACTCTTAAATACCGAATTTCAAGCAAATTCGGTATTTCAGAGCTTCCCTACATCTCAATATCCATTTTTACCACTTCTTATTTACCGATTCGGTAAAATTACCGATTCGCAAACCTTTGCGATTCGGTAAATTTACCAATTCGGTAATATTTCCGATTCGGTATTTTACCGATTCGGTAACTTTACCGAATCGGTAAATTTACCGATTCGGATGATTTTCGGTCTCCTACATGCCGAAAGCTAAATACCGGTCGGTAACGGCCGAAAATACCGATTTTCGGCCGTTACCGACCCGTAAAGGCCTTCCTACATCTGGCCCCTTGTGTCTTAAAACGTTCATCAATAAAAACTTTGGCAAATACAGATTTATGAGAAAAGCAGGGATGATATTTCCAAGTGTTATTCTGAGGTGAAAGATAAATAGATGTTGCATGCACTATATTTAATGCTTTAATATCTGCTCAGGTATGGAACTTCAGAGTTTGCAGCTTTACACCTAAAAAGACAGTCAGTTAACTGGTTTGAAGGTGCATAAGTGATAAAACTTGACATCAATCCCAATGTTTTGTCCCATTTAAATTGAATGATTTTACATTACATTTCATAGTTATCTTGGGCAAATACATTCACAATATGTAACTAAGTTTTGTTGAATTTGGTCTTTAAAGAATTTTATTTAAAACCTCTTTAATGGTAAAGTTGGAGTGTAAGTCCAATTCCGAAAATGTTTTAGAAAGTTGACATTTTCTTGACCCAACAATTTGGTGCCTGACACCTGGAGCCTGGGTCACATGACAAGATGTCGCTGGCTGTTGGTCTTTGTGTATTCCTCCCAGACAGTGAGACAAAGCGGTAACAGGTGTTAGCGGGATGGGAAATCTCTTAATAGATAGGTGGTGGAGCTGTCACCTATCACGCTGGCACAACACAAAGGCTTTGCCACAGCACACTCATAAAAAGATCTCACTCTAGTCTTTTGGGCCCCCAGATAAGATGGGGCCAGGGAGGCAGGAGAATCACCTTTGGGGGTGAAACCCTTTCGAAACGTCAACTACTTCAAAGCTGGCATCAAGTATAAGCACTGAACCCTGAGACTCAACTCTTTAGTACACATCTGGACCAGTGGAAGACTCAGGAGAAGGACTGATGTGCTGCTCTGCTGCAAGAAGAACTGCTACTCTGCTGCCCTGCTGCCCAATTGTCCTGCTGCCTGAGTGAGTATGACTAGACCTGCATCTTGAACCCAAGACCATCCCAAATGTAGGACCTCAAATCACACTCTGCAGCTCCTCAGAAAAGCAGCTGTGCAACACATCCTTGACGCAGGGCCTCACAAGGTTCCGCAACCAGGATTTCAGGTAATTTGTCCAACAGGCCTAACTTGGTCGCTGTGTCCAGCCTGCGCTCTACTGCAGTTGGTCTGAACTTGTGACTTTGTCCCAGTCTGGCACTTTTAAGCACTATTTCTACTTACATATTGTAATTCTCTGATTCTACTGATTGGAGATTTTGTTGTTTTGGTGTCAAATAATGTATTTTACTCTGTTGTTTCTAATTTGGTGTAGATTTTCCTTGTGTTGAGTTATCACTCTATTACTATTTGAAGTACTGCACACATAATTTACACATTGCCTCTAAGGTACGCCTGACGGCTTTTGTGCCACATTACCAGAGGGTTAAACACAGGTTAATTTGTGGTTTGCTAGTGTTTCACCTTGACAAGAATTGTGGTTGCTGCTTGAGAAGGGTTTCACCCCCCTGAGCGAGTAGTGCAATTTTCTACTTGTGTTACGTGCATTTGTGAAGTGGACTATCACCTGCAAGGGTATCCTGGGATTGAGTAGGTTTGTGTGCCTAGTCCTCCAGAGTAAGGGTTCTGAATTGAAAAGACCGGTCTGCAACTTCGTATGGAATTCATGAAGTGAGGACGAGGCTCTGGTGTGGCATGAGAGGACATTTCACACGGTTGGAGTAATGTAAGGGAACACCTGACCTGATCTATTTCTGTTTTTGTGTGGGATGTGTGCAAGTATTAGTTTTGCAGAGTGGAGGTGTCTGGGTAGTTCAGTAATGGCGAAGCGACTATTCAGTGAAGTGTGGCTGAAGATGTGTAGTGACTTGAATGTGTGAGTAAGGAGCGTGAAATCAGAGATTTGGTGTATCAGGAGCCAGGGAAGCGAGCTGAGGTGTGGTGTGATGTGAGTTCTGTGTGGGAGATTGAAAATAATTCTGGGAGCTGAGTACTGTATGGTTTGTAGTCTTCTGACGAGTTGCTTGGTGAACTCGACATACAGGGTGTTCCCATAATCCATCTTGCTGGTGACTGGAGAGTAAGTTACTGTTTATCTGGTGTTCCTTCGGAGCTATTTGAAGATCTTCCTAAGCCTATTTAGGGTGTGGGAGAAAGATACAATGATGGTATTTACTTGCGTGGTTATATCCAGGTGGCTGTTGATGACAATTTCAATGTTCCTGATGTATGTGCTGGGTGAGGGTCCGAGTTCTGCCAGCCACTAACTGGAATCTCATGGCGAGGCGTCCTTTTCAATATTTCCAATATTTATTTGTTATATTCAGCAATTAGCCACAATAAATAGGCACACACTCAAAATTGCAGGTAAAAGTTTTAAAGAACTACAACTCTAAATAGAAAAATTGATACAAAAGAGGAAGCAGCATGGAAATTGGTTGAAAACACTTATCTACCTATGCAATCTTGGTGCAGGCCTACAGTTCAGGTCATTATCATTGCCATTAAAAAGTGCAAGTGGTTTAATACAGCAGAGGACAACAAAGACACTTAGGCACAAAAAAAACAGATATTGCTGCTTTGCAGGTAAGACAACAATTTAAAGTAGGAGAACATATTCAATCAAACAAACGAAACATTGAATTGGAACAAAACAAATCTTGTGTAGAAAAGGAGACAAAAAATAAAACACCAGAGCTAAATTTGGAATGTGTTCTATACATTGGGGTAATTGTATAGCATACACAATATTTAAATCATGATAGTGGTTGCTCCATTGAGTGAGAAAAATTGAGAAAAAGATGTTCATGTAATGTGACAAGTGACAAATATTTACAAATTCAGGATGAATGAAATTTGCAGTGCAAAAAAGCAACTGCACAAGACCTGTCCAGGCTCAATATCAAAGTCTGTATCCTTCAAGTGAGGGTAAGTTAACTCATTTTTGGTCTTATTTGAGAATGAGGGTACAGTACATGCCAGAGAACAGATTGTTGATAGCTTGACCCAGAAACACACGTGGTGACTCAGAACATTTTACAAAGGTCTTCATCAGGACAAGTGGATGGGGCAAACTAGAGTTGCATTACATGACACTGCTCACATGGTGCCAACTTCTCCTTCTAGACAGACACCTTCGCATAGCATCCAGCAATGGTCTTCCTTAGCAAACCTATCTATAAGAGATCTTTATAATGCACTCAACCCACTCAAAGCTACCTTCTATGAAGATGATCTTTTACCTTTGTCTTTAATCAGGTTTCTCTCCAGAGAAGAAAACTCCCCCTACACACCATTATCAATTCCTCCCACACTCAAGGCATCTTTCCAGAAGCTCTAAATATAGGACCACCACTTGCCTGGTCCACTTTAGTAAAAAGCTTAAAACACACCTTTTTAAAAAGCTCAACTTCACAATGCAGTAACAGTACACTTCTGCTCCCAGATACCAGCTATCCTACTAATACTACAGAACATTCCTATGTTTTGGCTAGGTTTGCACAATTCAAACAACACGCATATACATAAATTATGTGTGTGAGTATGGGGTTCTGAGATTTGTACTGATTGATGAAATTTCCAGGTTCCTCTATTGGTGAATTTGCCTGTGGGTATATGAGGAGAATGTATAGGCAAGAATCATCGTGCTACATGGAATATATATTACCACATACATATTGCAAAAGGCATATTCACTAGAAGTGTTGTGTCATTTATTCTTCTGACAGATTTACAAAAATGACAGAGACAGATTGTTTTGGGCAGTGACGTGGACACAAACTTTAAAGGGGGAGTACAGCATTCTTTAAGAGTGTTATCCCAGGAGATAGTTTCAGTCACCCATACTGGACCAAACAGTGGATTGTCCAGCATTGTCTGCATGAGACATGAACAGGCACTGCAAGAAAACCTGGCGAAAAAAATAAGAGCATCCATGAAACATAGTAGTTCTTCAGCAATCGGTGTATGTTCTTTGTCTAACTTTATGCCTGTTGAAATGTAATAAATTATAGAAGGGGTGCATGAGTGGCATAAAATAGGACTTGGTATCTAACATTTAGTTACTCATTCTGCAACTTAACCTAAGAGCACAATCTTTTGACATTCAGTACATGATTTCGGGTTGGCTGAGGGGGGAGGGAAGGTGATTGCTGTTTAGTAATCTTGCCATTTGATCAAACAATTTGACACAAAACTGCTGAGGAGGCAGCCAGATGAATGACTGCAGCAGTTTGCATCTTCAAATATACGATGACCGTGGAAAGCAAAAATATGGGTGATCAGCAAGGGCCTCATTATATGTCAGTTGTTAAAATATGGGTGAGAGTACCAGTCCTGCAGTTACAGCTACCACGCAGTTTTTACAGTCCCATTTACTGGTCATTACAATTTTGAAGCGTGGAACTGTGAATAATATGCAGTATTTGGTATAACTGGGCCATTTACAGCTTGCGATCCTGAATTCAAATGTAATTTTCTATTGAGAAATTGCAACAGGTCTGAGCGTATTCAATTTGTGACCAGAATGGCAAGTAATAAGACAACCTGTTAATTCCATACACCAGGGTTTAATTTATAGAAGAATGAGTACCAGTGCCCAAAGTTCTGCAAAGAAGCCCATGACCAACACTATTAACTGTAGGCGCACCGAATACCAAGGCTCCATAGTGTTGAATTTACTTCAGGCCTCTTTAATCCACCACCAGACACTCCATGCCCCTTTATCTCACTCTTGCTGGATCCTGCTTTTTCCCTTTGGGGAGTTTTATTACATCTTTCTCTTCCTCCCTCTTTTACTATTATATGTTTTTCCCACTCAAGCTCTCGAGAAATTTCTACTGAGGGAAAATAAGTGCCAGTCCCCAAAAATTAGTGGAGGTGGGCCCCTCAAGCAATCACTGTTTCGAATTTAGCACTGCTATACCAGTAACACTTGAAATTATGCAGAATGGTTTTAATATATTAAGACATTCAATAAATCCACTCGTGCAACACAGAAAGAGGGCATTTAAAGGCCAGACATCTATTGTAAAAATTAAAAGAAGCATTTACTATGCAATAGGTCTCGCATTATTAAAGTTTGAGCTATTGGTGTTGCATTCTTTAGCAGTGCCAATAGCTCAAACTTTAATTATGCGAGACCTATTGCATTGTAAATGCTTATGTTGTGGTACCCAGGGCTTTAAGTCATATGGGTCTCAACGGAGCTGAGCAAAGCAGTTTTTTAAAGGGGGCCTTGAAACAGGTCTCTATCGGGCTCTGTTTTCTGCCCTGGTGCAAGTGGTCCTTTTTTCCCCGCACTGCAGTGACAGCAGGCACATGGATGTCTGCATGCTCACATTGCTTACTTCTCACTAGTGGAGAAGTTACGGCATGACGTCATGCCAGGTGAGTGTTGTAGGGGAAGGGAAATCCTTTAAAGAGAGTTATTTTCTCTCTGTATTTCCCTTCTCTTTTTGAAACTCAGGAGCAGCAACATTGTGGTGGTGTCAGCAGGGCTTTAAGCGTAAGCTTTTTCAAAATTATATACAAGCCATAGTCGCTACTTATTTATCTTATGCAACTAACAACCATTGACAAAGCCAATAATCCTGATTTATTGTAGGTATAATGCTACTAGTTGTATCATATCTAGATGCAATGACAGAAACAGCCAAATACAAGTTTGGTGGCACACTATGCTAAGCCCAGTTTTTCAATCCCACTTAAAGCCCTGGCGGTACCCATTGGGGTTGTGGTTTGGGAATAGATGTCAGCTTGGGGCGGGGACTCGGCTATAACTGGGTATAGTTAGATTGAACGACTTGTCCAGGATCACAATAAGTTGAGTGGAGCTGGAGCCAGGATTGGAATACAAAGGCTCGCCCGAACTCTGCCTATAGTGTAGACCTTGTCTTTGTATTGAACACAACAACATTTAGGCATGAATAGCTACAAAGAAGGGAAACTCACACAAGTGCCAGATGAAACTACGTCAGTTGTTTTACAAGCGACTATGAAAAAAAGTTTGTTTGAGGAAGGATCAGCTGTTGTTTTTAAACAAACATATCACATCTTGTAAACCGAGCACATAACTGAATGCTGGAGAAAAACGGACAGGTCTACCTTTGCAATGGAATAACAAGGAATAACAACAACACGAAAGGTGAACCGCCAACAGAAAGGCTGAGCAGGCTCTGTGAAAAGACAACACAATGTAACACAAGATGAGACAGGAAGAAACATAAACAGAACAAGGGTGAGCCGAGGACAGCATGAAGCTGCACTTCAGAACACATGATCTCATAGCAACACAGCTCAGCAGACTACAAGGTGGAGACCACAACAAGATAGCGCAGAGCGTAAAATGTGACACAGCGCATCGCAGCAGAGCAGAGACACACAGAACCCAGGACTGCTGACGTGCTGACAGAACAGAACGTGCCCTGTCCCGAGCCACAGAACCTTCCCTGCTACACCCCTGTAGCTTGTCCCGCCACTGCAGTGATGTACCTGTTTGCTAAGGAAAGTATGTTTGCTGCCGTCTGTAAAAAGCTTTTGGAATGCCGACATCCTCTTTAAACCAGCATCGCTATTGTCAACAACTAGTGGTGCGCGCACACCACAGAGGAGGGGGGGAGGGAGCGCGGCATCAAGGCTAATGTGCGCTGCTGTGAGTGCTAGCCACTGTCGGGAATGGGCGTTTCAAAGGCAGGACATTGTCCCGCCTTTGCCCAATCATATGCTGTTTAAAAAAAAAGAACGCGCAAGCCAATGCCACACGAGGAAAGCAAAACCACACGCACGAGCATGTGGGTAGCCCCTGTCTAGAAGTCTTGTGCTGAGCATGCGGGTAGCCCCTGTCTAGAAGTCTTGTGCTGCGCGTGCAGTGCAGCGCACTGCAACGCTTGGCGCGAGACCTAAAAATCACACCAAACTCCAAATCTGTATTGATGATGAAAGAACCCTGAGAGGATTACATGTCATAAAAGTCTCATTAGAGCTTAGATCCAAAAAGCCTGCTTGCATCAGAGAACTGTACAAATGACAGCTCAATAAAAATGTTTGAAATTAAGCAGCAGGGGCCTGTGCAAGTAAGCGCAGGGTGGGGCGGGACTGGGGGATGTCGACAGACGACGGAATTGGGGAAATGAAATAAATAAATAAATCCTATTCCATCATCTGTCGACACCCCCTCGCCCTGCCTCACCATGCTTACCTGCACCCGCTGCTGCTGAAATGAAGTATAATATGCAATAATATGTCGAAAAGAGAAGTTTTGCGTAGGCAAGCCGTGCAGCAGGTCAAGGCTTGGACGAAAGCGAGAATTAACCACACAGATACACTAGTCGAATGCTCGGCCCCTGTGCACAGTATTGAAAGGAGAGGACCCCTTCATATTATAAGCTCTTGTGATGTAATCTGGACCAAACTATAAGCTTGCATCCAAAAAGCAGGAGTCGATTTTCCCTGGTTGCCGGAGCCACCACTCACGTCGTTAGACACAATTGACAACTAAGAGATAGAAAGCATGATGTAGCTCAAGAAGGGTTGAATGAGCATAGAACTCTCAAATCTTTAACATCTCGAAACACAAGCTCTATTTAGGAACTTGCCGAGTGAAATGTCATCTGTGATTGATCTATGTAAGATACACATGGCCCACAACAATAATTGGTACTTGACCTGGGTTTGAATTTTTGCACTAATACACACTTCAATTATGCTGTGACCAGATCTGCTATTTTTACCTTTTCTTAACTACCAGAAGCCCTTTATTTCTCATATGCCTAGTAAGGTGCAACCATTTTAGTCTTACTGACATGGATAACTTACAAGTTAAGAGTTAATTGGTCACAGAGACCGAGACAAGCAAAAATGAGAGTGACTCTGCTGATGTTCAAACAAAACACTTGTATTTTGATAACTGTCCAACTAAGAATAGGGACTGAGGACCATATGTACAAGACCTTTTTAAAAGGTCGTGAATTGCCCGATTTGTAGAATCAGACTGCTTGTGACTGCAAAAAAGTTTCCAAAATGTACAAAAGCTAAATTGCTGTTGGGAGATTGGCTGAGAATACACTCTCAATCTCACAGAGAGCTTGCCATACAGCCCTAAAGAAGCTGAATATGTCATGTGAGGAAAAGGAATTGGAGATCCTTACAGAGAAGTGTGTGGCCCCTAATGAGGAACTGTTTGGGAAAACATCCCTTGCTGTGCTTGATTTCCACAAAAATATGGAATTCATTGCAGGAAAAAATAAGGGCCATATTTATGTATGGGTTGCCTCTCTTTTGCACAACACAATGGAGTGCACGCAAGATGCAACCCTAAAATGCACTTCATCAAGCCATGCAAGGTCACCTTGCACAGCCCTGAGTGGCTTGATAAATCTTGAGTAACACAACGCAGTGCAAATCACTTAGTTGTGTTACTCTGACCTAGGAAGGCACTCTATGGGTAGTGTGTGGGTGTTCCCATGCAACACCTGTGTATTTTGATTTACCATTACTGCTAGACCTGGGAATGCACTAAAATGCTATGGCTTTCCGGAGGAGGCGTAATGAGGAGAAATAGCTTTATTTCTTCTTATTTTTTCTTCTGTCTATATGTGCTGCATTCTGCAGCATACCCAGAACACTCTCTGAGTATCCGCGATAACAATGGCTGAGCCAGATAACATAAAATAACTTAGAAAGAAGAAAATGCCTCAGGGGATTTTTTTTTGCAGGAACGTGTCCTGTCCTGCACAAAAACAATCCTGCTTACAATGCAGGCATCCTTGCACGATGGTGCAGGAGTGCCTGCATTGGGGCTAGGCAGCACATTGTGTGCCAGTGCTGAGAAAAGGCAGGTATGTGCCATATTGTGTTAAATATGGGGCATTCCTGCCCTTTCCCTCTCACGCAGCACAGGAAGGTGACTTGATGTGCTGTGCTGTGTGACTTCAACATAAATATGCCTCTAAGTGCGTTGAGAGTCACACAGAGGTCCACTGGGGGAGAAGATAAACAGGGTACAACCTAAGATCCAGGACAAAGTAGAAGGTTGCTAACTGCAGTAACTCAGCTAAATTAGGCTAGAGGTAGTGGAGGAGGCCCTCTCACTGTCCCCCCGACATTGCTCTTAAGGAGGTTGTTGAAACACTGTTGGAACCAAAGGCACTGGAAGGTTTCAGAACTATTGACGCTTCTGAAATGCCAGGTACCTCTGAAGGTAAGTGCACTACAAGTTTCTAATCACCACACCAAATGCATATTAAGCACTGACCTTTAGAACATGATAGTGAAAATGTGTGTATATCAAACCCCAAATTCATATGATATGGGGCCCACACAGAAATGCCAGTGTGAATCAAATATCCTTCCATATGAACAGCGCATCATCGGCGATGTAGTGCATTCACAAAAGACTGCTGTAAAGTTCCAAAACGTTAATAAATAAACACAATAAAATTAAACGGTAGCAAAACAGCCTTATTACAGTAAATAATACTTATACTGATATGTCTTAAGGGGAGGCCCTTGAGGATATCCCAATGCAAGAAGAGCCGCTTGTGGATGATAGTGAAGACACAATTCCACAATTTACACCAATGAGCAGCACAGTGCAAGTACACTTGCAGGTATCCAATTTATTGGGTGCAGCAAGCACTTTTAGACTGAGCCAGGAACCTGTAGTCAGGCCACGAGAACATTGGAGCAGATGCAGATGTTGCACTTGCTGTGTATCCACTACCGATCCCCCTCAAACCATGAACGTGTTGACATCGCACAACATGTTACAGTGTTTGGTGGATTGGAGGAATCAATGCTGAAGTTCAGTGACTACAACAGACAGAAATAAAGAAGATTAATTAAAAAACTCACTAATATTGAGAATAGCATGGCAGCAGGATTGGAGAACTTTGCAGCACCCCTAGCTGATATTGAATAACACATAAATGCTAACATTGATAATCTGTACAGAAGCTGTGAAGACCCTATTTCTAGATATCAATACAAACCATGTAGAACACAGATGTAGGGAACGCTAGCAGTCTGCCCACATGGATGGCTTAATAAGAGCAATAAACAAACTTGCACATGCAACATCTGAGTTCTCAACACATATTGTCAACCTCCGGGTTGAAATGGGACACTACAGCGGGGATGTGGCCCGGCACATGCAACATCTGAGTTCTCAAGACATACTGTCAATCAACAGGTTGAAATGGGACACTACAATGGGGATGTGGCCCATGGACTGGTACAGATCACAAATGCTGTTTATACAGTTCAAAGCACTCAGATAGCAATAGTCAGCCAGGTAGTACGTCCTGAGAGTGAGGACCACTCTAGTGTGAGTAGTATGTCTGCTAGTGACACTATTAGTGTGCGTAAAACTAGGCTTCGCACTGCTAGAGGATAAAATCTCGGTGCCAGCACTTCTGGTTGTACCAAACAGGAGTCATAGTTTGGTATCCTTGGCCTAAGTTGATTGTCCTGTTTGTCATAACCCATGTGTCAAATTATGCTTCTATATTACTTGTGACATTAAGTAATGTAATTTTCTATGCGTACACTCCTAGAAAATAGTAGGATTAAATTTAGATTTTTTGTTGCCTGCACAAAATGGCTTTTAGTTATATTTAGTATTGGTTTGTCAAGATTTCCCTTATCCAGAAAAAACATTCTCAGCGAATTTTGGCATGGCGCCTGAGACCCTCTGCTGCTCCAAATTCATCATGTTGCAAAGATGGTAGTTGCTTTTTCTTGATCCTCATCAGTTCCAGAGTCAGGTACAGTAAACCTCTGCGTGTTGCTAGATTGATAAAAATTGCACATGTTGCACCAATCTTGCAGCAGATGTCGAGAGAGTACTGTAGGGTAACACTATTCTTGTGCAGGCATCTACATCTACTTTTCAGGATTCAAAATGTGCGCTCAATCACACTTCTGGTTTTCCTATGTGCCACATTGTAGCCACATTCACTGCATGTGGATGGATTCATATACGGAGTAATTTTCCAGGGGTGTTAGGCCTATCCACTATCACCTGAAATAGTAAAGTATATTGTTACACATCACATAAAAAAGATGTTCTGTTATGTCAAAAAATAACAAAGGCTTATTACCAGAAATGTATGCATCATCGAAATCTCCACTTTGTAGCCTTGCATAGATGCTACTGTGTCGGAAAATAAATGAATAATCGGTGCTCCCAGGATATCATGCCCCTATGTCTGTGATCAGATGTTTTGCTTCACACATAACTTGTATAGTCATAGAATTATTTTTTTACAGTTTCAGAATAAATACTCTAACGTGGAGGGTGGGCAGATTGATACGTGTGTAACATCTACACATCCAATGACGTTTGGAAATGTTTCTATCCTGCAAAATGTAAGCTTGATTGTATGCAGTTCATGGTAATTTCGATGTTAATATATGTGGGTATCGATTCGACAGTGTACTCTGGGACACACACCTAACTTCTGCAATTACACCTTGATAGCTAGCAGATGCTACTAGATGCAAACTGCATAATACCTGCACATGGTCGTGGTTGGCCTTACTACATAAGGTGTGTCTCTCAAGCTGAAGCTTTAATTTAGCAATTAGATCTAGGAATGCGTCACTACTTAGCCTATAGATTGTGTTTATCTCCTCCTCTGTTTGTTCAAACATTGTGACCCTCCGTCTGAAAATCCTCTTTTGTCTTCTCTCTCTTCTAAGCAATGCAACCAACATCCTCGTTCTCCATGTCATGACATACAGAGCAGCCATTTTGGAAAAGATCTGTTGCATTCTGGGGCACTTCATATATTTTGCACATGATTACCACCTGGGTCGAGGTGGTAGTAAATTGACTGTGCAATTTGCTGTTTTTGCAACTGTTATCTTTGGACGACTGTGATTAACATATGAATAGCTATTTGCAAATAACAACTTTGTTATTGCAATTCACTATAGGTAGTTACTAAGGGATAGATGTACGAAACAGTTTTCGCATTTGGAAGTGGTCCGAATCGCTATTTGCAAATGCGAAAGCCCCTTTCTAAATGTACGAAAAGCAATTTGGCCAGTCTGAATTGCAATTCCTTCCTTTTGGAAATCGCTAGATTTGCGATTCCAAATAGGAAATCGCAAATAGGGATTTCATAAAATTGTGACTAGTTACTAAGGCCCACATGCATCATTGTGTCTTTTTGCATTTCTTAATTTGCGAAAAATAAGGAATCGCAAATTAAGAAATGCAAAATGATATGCATCAATATTTTCGGTATTCTTGTGGGATTCGGTAAAAATCGCATTTTTTACCGAATCCCAAAGAAATACCGATTTCTTAACTTAATTTTCGCAATTCCCATTGATTCCTATGGGCCAAAAGGCCCATAGGAGTCAATGGAAATTGCGAGTGGCACTTACAAAATTTCATGGGTGCAGGGGGGGGCCCAAAGGACCCCCCCATGCACCCCTGAAATGTACTTTTCAGCATAAGTTACATACACACATGTCCTAAGGACATGTGTGTGTGTAACTTTACAGTTTAAAAAATGCATTTTTGTGCATTTTGAATCAATTTCGCAATTTACCACGAAGTTGAACTTCGTGGTAAATTGCACTTCCAATTTAAAAAAACGCATATTTTTCTATAATGATGCATAGCATTTAAGAAATCGCACAATTGCGATTTCTTAAATGCTAACGCAATTTTAGAAATCGTAAAAAAGATGCGACTTCTAAAATGGCATGATGCATCCCAACAAGCACTTTTGCATTCGCAAACGGCCGATTTTAAGGAATCGCACCGTCTGCGACTGCAAAAATGCTTGATGCATGTGGGCCTAAATGCAGTGTTAGGAAATGCAATTACCACCAATTTCAATCAGGTGCATTAACTGTCTCAAAATGCATCAGACCCTTTCACAATGGCAGCAAAGGGAATATTGAAAATGGAAACAATACCACATGTTTGAACATGGTTTTAAATCAAAATCGTCCTTTTATTCAGGATTCATTCTCATTTTGTGTTGAAAGATCAAAAAAAGTACATTGTGAGCAACTGTTTCCACAATAGTTTTTTCACTAAGCAAACAGGATAGGAAGTGAAATGCGTATGAATAGACAATGAACAGATTAGTTCTTTCTTCTACCTCTTCTTTTACTATTTTCCTCGCAGTGCCTGCCTGTGTAGTATCACCAACATCTGTACTAGATTTATGTTGGCTTGTGTGCCTAAGGTTTCAGACATCAGGCACAGAGAGGCTACTTAAGCTTGATGCCTTTTCACTAACCATGGACCACTGCCTACTCTTAAAATATGAAAATTAAAAATATTTCATTTTCTTTCTTTTTAAATGCATCCCGTTTTCCTTTAAGGAAAATGGGCTGCGTTTAAACAAATTGTTTTATTAAAAAGCATTCTCACACAGACATGGTGGTCTGCTGACACCAGGAGGCCACCATCCCTGTGATGACTGCAATTCCGAATGGGTTTCAAATTGCGACCTACCTCATTTAATATCCATGAGGATATTAAAAGAGCCCGTGGCTGCCTAATCCAAGAGCGAGGGTAGTGGTGGGGTGGGGGGCTGGTGCTGGTGATTCATGCGAGTTTGACGGGCGCAGGTAAGAGAGGGAGGGGCCGGCCACCACCTCCAAATCTCGTGCCACCTGGGGCCGTCCGCCCCCACCACCCCCCCTAGCTACGCCACTGGATTTCTTCCAGTCCATTAAAGATGGCATAATTAGGAACGTCTTTTCTTATATACAGATAACAGCATCAAGAAGCATTGAGCAGCATAATTTAGATTAAACGAGTATAGGGACATTGTCAAGAAAAGGTTTAGACCTGTCTAAGAGGCCGTTGACATTCTATCCTGAAGCCAAGAAGCTATGCAAAAAAAAACTACCTTTGCAATGAGATATGAAGAATAGGACAAAGTGGGATTTGTGTAATCACAACGTAAGCCCGGTGAAAGAATCATGAGAAAAGCTTTGCAATTTCTGTAGTAATGTTGCATTTTTGCCTGCAAATGGTGCCTCACCCTGGTTATTTGTGTGGTCTCACTACAGACACCCTCCATATAACTGTCGGGCGACAGTATTGTATACCTTACTTCGTAGAGCCAATCCTTGCTCAAGAGTGTAAGCCTTTCTTGTCAGTCTAAGTTGCCTTGCTTCTATTTGTTGCTTTCCTCATTTGTTTGTTTGATCCACCCACAGGAGCTTTTTGCTTTTGCTGCATTTTCACCCCGAGTGGGCTGGGTATGCTCAGACGTGAGTCCCAGGCTCTCTACACCACTGGAGTCAAGCTCACAGGCTGATGAAGGCTGATAGCCAGAAACCGGTCCTTGGATGCTTGATTCCGGTCTGGGAAAGACATGGCTTGGTAGTTCGGACTGGACTGTTCCCATGAGGCACAGGGTCAGAGCTGATTTGCATATAGCCAGTGTCTAACCCAGGGTGGTGTGGAGTGCAAAAAAAACGATGGATTTAGGCCCAGATCCTTGTACTGGGGTGAATGTATGACATTGTTCTACATTCTGTCCATCAACTGTGTTTTTTGCAATTTTCACCCCGAGTGGGCTGGGTATGCTCAGACGTGAGTCCCAGGCTCTCTACACCCCTGGAGTCAAGCTATCCAGGCTGATGAAGGCTGATAGCCAGAAACCGGTCCTTGGATGCTTGATTCCGGTCTGGGAAAGACATGGCTTGGTAGTTCGGACTGGACTGTTCCCATGAGGCACAGGGTCAGAGCTGATTTGCATATAGCAAGTGTCTAACCCAGGGTGGTGTGGAGTGCAAAAAAACAATGGATTTAGGCCCAGATCCTTGTACTGGGGTGAATGTATGACATTGTTCTACATTCTGTCCATCAACTGTGTTTTTTGCAATTTTCACCCCGAGTGGGCTGGGTATGCTCAGACGCGAGTCCCAGGCTCTCTACACCACTGGAGTCAAGCTATCCAGGCTGATGAAGGCTGATAGCCAGAAACCGGTCCTTGGATGCTTGATTCCGGTCTGGGAAAGACATGGCTTGGTAGTTCAGACTGGACTGTTCCGATGAGGCACAGGGTCAGAGCTGATTTGCATATAGCCAGTGTCTAACCCAGGGTGGTGTGGAGTGCAAAAAAAACGATGGATTTAGGCCCAGATCCTTGTACTGGGGTGAATGTATGACATTGTTCTACATTCTGTCCATCAACTGTGTTTTTTGCAATTTTCACCCCGAGTGGGCTGGGTATGCTCAGACGTGAGTCCCAGGCTCTCTACACCACTGGAGTCAAGCTATCCAGGCTGATGAAGGCTGATAGCCAGAAACCGGTCCTTGGATGCTTTATTCCGGTCTGGGAAAGACATGGCTTGGTAGTTCGGACTGGACTGTTCCCATGAGGCACAGGGTCAGAGCTGATTTGCATATAGCCAGTTTCTAACCCAGGGTGGTGTGGAGTGCAAAAAAACCGATGGATTTAGGCCCAGATCCTTGTACTGGGGTGAATGTATGACATTGTTCTACATTCTGTCCATCAACTGTGTTTTTTGCAATTTTCACCCCGAGTGGGCTGGGTATGCTCAGACGTGAGTCCCAGGCTCTCTACACCACTGGAGTCAAGCTATCCAGGCTGATGAAGGCTGATAGCCAGAAACCGGTCCTTGGATGCTTGATTCCGGTCTGGGAAAGACATGGCTTGGTAGTTCGGACTGGACTGTTCCCATGAGGCACAGGGTCAGAGCTGATTTGCATATAGCCAGTGTCTAACCTAGGGTGGTGTGGAGTGCAATAAAACGATGGATTTAGGCCCAGATCCTTGTACTGGGGTGAATGTATGACATTGTTCTACATTCTGTCCATCAACTGTGTTTTTTGTGTTTTTTATATTTAGTCCGTTCCAATTGGGTGGATACTGGAGAGTTCTTCCAGCTAAGACTCAAATCGACACCGACAAAGACTCTATTGTCTTTACATGATCCAAGAATGGTTCAGCTAATTTATTTTTGCATTCCCCACGCCCATTTAAAGATAAACACACAATGGAACCTATAAACATTTGCTGTGTATCCACTACCGATCCCCCTCAAACGATGAACGTGTTGACATCGCACAACATGTTACAGTGTTTGGTGGATTGGAGGAATCAATGCTGAAGTTCAGTGACTACAACAGACAGAAATAAAGAAGATTAATTAAAAAACTCACTAATATTGAGAATAGCATGGCAGCAGGATTGGAGAACTTTGCAGCACCCCTAGCTGATATTGAATAACACATAAATGCTAACATTGATAATCTGTACAGAAGCTGTGAAGACCCTATTTCTAGATATCAATACAAACCATGTAGAACACAGATGTAGGGAACGCTAGCAGTCTGCCCACATGGATGGCTTAATAAGAGCAATAAACAGACTTGCACATGCAACATCTGAGTTCTCAACACATATTGTCAACCTCCGGGTTGAAATGGGACACTACAGCGGGGATGTGGCCCGGCACATGCAACATCTGAGTTCTCAAGACATACTGTCAATCAACAGGTTGAAATGGGACACTACAATGGGGATGTGGCCCATGGACTGGTACAGATCACAAATGCTGTTTATACAGTTCAAAGCACTCAGATAGCAATAGTCAGCCAGGTAGTACGTCCTGAGAGTGAGGACCACTCTAGTGTGAGTAGTATGTCTGCTAGTGACACTATTAGTGTGCGTAAAACTAGGCTTCGCACTGCTAGAGGATAAAATCTCGGTGCCAGCACTTCTGGTTGTACCAAACAGGAGTCATAGTTTGGTATCCTTGGCCTAAGTTGATTGTCCTGTTTGTCATAACCCATGTGTCAAATTATGCTTCTATATTACTTGTGACATTAAGTAATGTAATTTTCTATGCGTACACTCCTAGAAAATAGTAGGATTAAATTTAGATTTTTTGTTGCCTGCACAAAATGGCTTTTAGTTATATTTAGTATTGGTTTGTCAAGATTTCCCTTATCCAGAAAAAACATTCTCAGCGAATTTTGGCATGGCGCCTGAGACCCTCTGCTGCTCCAAATTCATCATGTTGCAAAGATGGTAGTTGCTTTTTCTTGATCCTCATCAGTTCCAGAGTCAGGTACAGTAAACCTCTGCGTGTTGCTAGATTGATAAAAATTGCACATGTTGCACCAATCTTGCAGCAGATGTCGAGAGAGTACTGTAGGGTAACACTATTCTTGTGCAGGCATCTACATCTACTTTTCAGGATTCAAAATGTGCGCTCAATCACACTTCTGGTTTTCCTATGTGCCACATTGTAGCCACATTCACTGCATGTGGATGGATTCATATACGGAGTAATTTTCCAGGGGTGTTAGGCCTATCCACTATCACCTGAAATAGTAAAGTATATTGTTACACATCACATAAAAAAGATGTTCTGTTATGTCAAAAAATAACAAAGGCTTATTACCAGAAATGTATGCATCATCGAAATCTCCACTTTGTAGCCTTGCATAGATGCTACTGTGTCGGAAAATAAATGAATAATCGGTGCTCCCAGGATATCATGCCCCTATGTCTGTGATCAGATGTTTTGCTTCACACATAACTTGTATAGTCATAGAATTATTTTTTTACAGTTTCAGAATAAATACTCTAACGTGGAGGGTGGGCAGATTGATACGTGTGTAACATCTACACATCCAATGACGTTTGGAAATGTTTCTATCCTGCAAAATGTAAGCTTGATTGTATGCAGTTCATGGTAATTTCGATGTTAATATATGTGGGTATCGATTCGACAGTGTACTCTGGGACACACACCTAACTTCTGCAATTACACCTTGATAGCTAGCAGATGCTACTAGATGCAAACTGCATAATACCTGCACATGGTCGTGGTTGGCCTTACTACATAAGGTGTGTCTCTCAAGCTGAAGCTTTAATTTAGCAATTAGATCTAGGAATGCGTCACTACTTAGCCTATAGATTGTGTTTATCTCCTCCTCTGTTTGTTCAAACATTGTGACCCTCCGTCTGAAAATCCTCTTTTGTCTTCTCTCTCTTCTAAGCAATGCAACCAACATCCTCGTTCTCCATGTCATGACATACAGAGCAGCCATTTTGGAAAAGATCTGTTGCATTCTGGGGCACTTCATATATTTTGCACATGATTACCACCTGGGTCGAGGTGGTAGTAAATTGACTGTGCAATTTGCTGTTTTTGCAACTGTTATCTTTGGACGACTGTGATTAACATATGAATAGCTATTTGCAAATAACAACTTTGTTATTGCAATTCACTATAGGTAGTTACTAAGGGATAGATGTACGAAACAGTTTTCGCATTTGGAAGTGGTCCGAATCGCTATTTGCAAATGCGAAAGCCCCTTTCTAAATGTACGAAAAGCAATTTGGCCAGTCTGAATTGCAATTCCTTCCTTTTGGAAATCGCTAGATTTGCGATTCCAAATAGGAAATCGCAAATAGGGATTTCATAAAATTGTGACTAGTTACTAAGGCCCACATGCATCATTGTGTCTTTTTGCATTTCTTAATTTGCGAAAAATAAGGAATCGCAAATTAAGAAATGCAAAATGATATGCATCAATATTTTCGGTATTCTTGTGGGATTCGGTAAAAATCGCATTTTTTACCGAATCCCAAAGAAATACCGATTTCTTAACTTAATTTTCGCAATTCCCATTGATTCCTATGGGCCAAAAGGCCCATAGGAGTCAATGGAAATTGCGAGTGGCACTTACAAAATTTCATGGGTGCAGGGGGGGGCCCAAAGGACCCCCCCATGCACCCCTGAAATGTACTTTTCAGCATAAGTTACATACACACATGTCCTAAGGACATGTGTGTGTGTAACTTTACAGTTTAAAAAATGCATTTTTGTGCATTTTGAATCAATTTCGCAATTTACCACGAAGTTGAACTTCGTGGTAAATTGCACATCCAATTTAAAAAAACGCATATTTTTCTATAATGATGCATAGCATTTAAGAAATCGCACAATTGCGATTTCTTAAATGCTAACGCAATTTTAGAAATCGTAAAAAAGATGCGACTTCTAAAATGGCATGATGCATCCCAACAAGCACTTTTGCATTCGCAAACGGCCGATTTTAAGGAATCGCACCGTCTGCGACTGCAAAAATGCTTGATGCATGTGGGCCTAAATGCAGTGTTAGGAAATGCAATTACCACCAATTTCAATCAGGTGCATTAACTGTCTCAAAATGCATCAGACCCTTTCACAATGGCAGCAAAGGGAATATTGAAAATGGAAACAATACCACATGTTTGAACATGGTTTTAAATCAAAATCGTCCTTTTATTCAGGATTCATTCTCATTTTGTGTTGAAAGATCAAAAAAAGTACATTGTGAGCAACTGTTTCCACAATAGTTTTTTCACTAAGCAAACAGGATAGGAAGTGAAATGCGTATGAATAGACAATGAACAGATTAGTTCTTTCTTCTACCTCTTCTTTTACTATTTTCCTCGCAGTGCCTGCCTGTGTAGTATCACCAACATCTGTACTAGATTTATGTTGGCTTGTGTGCCTAAGGTTTCAGACATCAGGCACAGAGAGGCTACTTAAGCTTGATGCCTTTTCACTAACCATGGACCACTGCCTACTCTTAAAATATGAAAATTAAAAATATTTCATTTTCTTTCTTTTTAAATGCATCCCGTTTTCCTTTAAGGAAAATGGGCTGCGTTTAAACAAATTGTTTTATTAAAAAGCATTCTCACACAGACATGGTGGTCTGCTGACACCAGGAGGCCACCATCCCTGTGATGACTGCAATTCCGAATGGGTTTCAAATTGCGACCTACCTCATTTAATATCCATGAGGATATTAAAAGAGCCCGTGGCTGCCTAATCCAAGAGCGAGGGTAGTGGTGGGGTGGGGGGCTGGTGCTGGTGATTCATGCGAGTTTGACGGGCGCAGGTAAGAGAGGGAGGGGCCGGCCACCACCTCCAAATCTCGTGCCACCTGGGGCCGTCCGCCCCCACCACCCCCCCTAGCTACGCCACTGGATTTCTTCCAGTCCATTAAAGATGGCATAATTAGGAACGTCTTTTCTTATATACAGATAACAGCATCAAGAAGCATTGAGCAGCATAATTTAGATTAAACGAGTATAGGGACATTGTCAAGAAAAGGTTTAGACCTGTCTAAGAGGCCGTTGACATTCTATCCTGAAGCCAAGAAGCTATGCAAAAAAAAACTACCTTTGCAATGAGATATGAAGAATAGGACAAAGTGGGATTTGTGTAATCACAACGTAAGCCCGGTGAAAGAATCATGAGAAAAGCTTTGCAATTTCTGTAGTAATGTTGCATTTTTGCCTGCAAATGGTGCCTCACCCTGGTTATTTGTGTGGTCTCACTACAGACACCCTCCATATAACTGTCGGGCGACAGTATTGTATACCTTACTTCGTAGAGCCAATCCTTGCTCAAGAGTGTAAGCCTTTCTTGTCAGTCTAAGTTGCCTTGCTTCTATTTGTTGCTTTCCTCATTTGTTTGTTTGATCCACCCACAGGAGCTTTTTGCTTTTGCTGCATTTTCACCCCGAGTGGGCTGGGTATGCTCAGACGTGAGTCCCAGGCTCTCTACACCACTGGAGTCAAGCTCACAGGCTGATGAAGGCTGATAGCCAGAAACCGGTCCTTGGATGCTTGATTCCGGTCTGGGAAAGACATGGCTTGGTAGTTCGGACTGGACTGTTCCCATGAGGCACAGGGTCAGAGCTGATTTGCATATAGCCAGTGTCTAACCCAGGGTGGTGTGGAGTGCAAAAAAAACGATGGATTTAGGCCCAGATCCTTGTACTGGGGTGAATGTATGACATTGTTCTACATTCTGTCCATCAACTGTGTTTTTTGCAATTTTCACCCCGAGTGGGCTGGGTATGCTCAGACGTGAGTCCCAGGCTCTCTACACCCCTGGAGTCAAGCTATCCAGGCTGATGAAGGCTGATAGCCAGAAACCGGTCCTTGGATGCTTGATTCCGGTCTGGGAAAGACATGGCTTGGTAGTTCGGACTGGACTGTTCCCATGAGGCACAGGGTCAGAGCTGATTTGCATATAGCAAGTGTCTAACCCAGGGTGGTGTGGAGTGCAAAAAAACAATGGATTTAGGCCCAGATCCTTGTACTGGGGTGAATGTATGACATTGTTCTACATTCTGTCCATCAACTGTGTTTTTTGCAATTTTCACCCCGAGTGGGCTGGGTATGCTCAGACGCGAGTCCCAGGCTCTCTACACCACTGGAGTCAAGCTATCCAGGCTGATGAAGGCTGATAGCCAGAAACCGGTCCTTGGATGCTTGATTCCGGTCTGGGAAAGACATGGCTTGGTAGTTCAGACTGGACTGTTCCGATGAGGCACAGGGTCAGAGCTGATTTGCATATAGCCAGTGTCTAACCCAGGGTGGTGTGGAGTGCAAAAAAAACGATGGATTTAGGCCCAGATCCTTGTACTGGGGTGAATGTATGACATTGTTCTACATTCTGTCCATCAACTGTGTTTTTTGCAATTTTCACCCCGAGTGGGCTGGGTATGCTCAGACGTGAGTCCCAGGCTCTCTACACCACTGGAGTCAAGCTATCCAGGCTGATGAAGGCTGATAGCCAGAAACCGGTCCTTGGATGCTTTATTCCGGTCTGGGAAAGACATGGCTTGGTAGTTCGGACTGGACTGTTCCCATGAGGCACAGGGTCAGAGCTGATTTGCATATAGCCAGTTTCTAACCCAGGGTGGTGTGGAGTGCAAAAAAACCGATGGATTTAGGCCCAGATCCTTGTACTGGGGTGAATGTATGACATTGTTCTACATTCTGTCCATCAACTGTGTTTTTTGCAATTTTCACCCCGAGTGGGCTGGGTATGCTCAGACGTGAGTCCCAGGCTCTCTACACCACTGGAGTCAAGCTATCCAGGCTGATGAAGGCTGATAGCCAGAAACCGGTCCTTGGATGCTTGATTCCGGTCTGGGAAAGACATGGCTTGGTAGTTCGGACTGGACTGTTCCCATGAGGCACAGGGTCAGAGCTGATTTGCATATAGCCAGTGTCTAACCTAGGGTGGTGTGGAGTGCAATAAAACGATGGATTTAGGCCCAGATCCTTGTACTGGGGTGAATGTATGACATTGTTCTACATTCTGTCCATCAACTGTGTTTTTTGTGTTTTTTATATTTAGTCCGTTCCAATTGGGTGGATACTGGAGAGTTCTTCCAGCTAAGACTCAAATCGACACCGACAAAGACTCTATTGTCTTTACATGATCCAAGAATGGTTCAGCTAATTTATTTTTGCATTCCCCACGCCCATTTAAAGATAAACACACAATGGAACCTATAAACATTTGCTGTGTATCCACTACCGATCCCCCTCAAACGATGAACGTGTTGACATCGCACAACATGTTACAGTGTTTGGTGGATTGGAGGAATCAATGCTGAAGTTCAGTGACTACAACAGACAGAAATAAAGAAGATTAATTAAAAAACTCACTAATATTGAGAATAGCATGGCAGCAGGATTGGAGAACTTTGCAGCACCCCTAGCTGATATTGAATAACACATAAATGCTAACATTGATAATCTGTACAGAAGCTGTGAAGACCCTATTTCTAGATATCAATACAAACCATGTAGAACACAGATGTAGGGAACGCTAGCAGTCTGCCCACATGGATGGCTTAATAAGAGCAATAAACAGACTTGCACATGCAACATCTGAGTTCTCAACACATATTGTCAACCTCCGGGTTGAAATGGGACACTACAGCGGGGATGTGGCCCGGCACATGCAACATCTGAGTTCTCAAGACATACTGTCAATCAACAGGTTGAAATGGGACACTACAATGGGGATGTGGCCCATGGACTGGTACAGATCACAAATGCTGTTTATACAGTTCAAAGCACTCAGATAGCAATAGTCAGCCAGGTAGTACGTCCTGAGAGTGAGGACCACTCTAGTGTGAGTAGTATGTCTGCTAGTGACACTATTAGTGTGCGTAAAACTAGGCTTCGCACTGCTAGAGGATAAAATCTCGGTGCCAGCACTTCTGGTTGTACCAAACAGGAGTCATAGTTTGGTATCCTTGGCCTAAGTTGATTGTCCTGTTTGTCATAACCCATGTGTCAAATTATGCTTCTATATTACTTGTGACATTAAGTAATGTAATTTTCTATGCGTACACTCCTAGAAAATAGTAGGATTAAATTTAGATTTTTTGTTGCCTGCACAAAATGGCTTTTAGTTATATTTAGTATTGGTTTGTCAAGATTTCCCTTATCCAGAAAAAACATTCTCAGCGAATTTTGGCATGGCGCCTGAGACCCTCTGCTGCTCCAAATTCATCATGTTGCAAAGATGGTAGTTGCTTTTTCTTGATCCTCATCAGTTCCAGAGTCAGGTACAGTAAACCTCTGCGTGTTGCTAGATTGATAAAAATTGCACATGTTGCACCAATCTTGCAGCAGATGTCGAGAGAGTACTGTAGGGTAACACTATTCTTGTGCAGGCATCTACATCTACTTTTCAGGATTCAAAATGTGCGCTCAATCACACTTCTGGTTTTCCTATGTGCCACATTGTAGCCACATTCACTGCATGTGGATGGATTCATATACGGAGTAATTTTCCAGGGGTGTTAGGCCTATCCACTATCACCTGAAATAGTAAAGTATATTGTTACACATCACATAAAAAAGATGTTCTGTTATGTCAAAAAATAACAAAGGCTTATTACCAGAAATGTATGCATCATCGAAATCTCCACTTTGTAGCCTTGCATAGATGCTACTGTGTCGGAAAATAAATGAATAATCGGTGCTCCCAGGATATCATGCCCCTATGTCTGTGATCAGATGTTTTGCTTCACACATAACTTGTATAGTCATAGAATTATTTTTTTACAGTTTCAGAATAAATACTCTAACGTGGAGGGTGGGCAGATTGATACGTGTGTAACATCTACACATCCAATGACGTTTGGAAATGTTTCTATCCTGCAAAATGTAAGCTTGATTGTATGCAGTTCATGGTAATTTCGATGTTAATATATGTGGGTATCGATTCGACAGTGTACTCTGGGACACACACCTAACTTCTGCAATTACACCTTGATAGCTAGCAGATGCTACTAGATGCAAACTGCATAATACCTGCACATGGTCGTGGTTGGCCTTACTACATAAGGTGTGTCTCTCAAGCTGAAGCTTTAATTTAGCAATTAGATCTAGGAATGCGTCACTACTTAGCCTATAGATTGTGTTTATCTCCTCCTCTGTTTGTTCAAACATTGTGACCCTCCGTCTGAAAATCCTCTTTTGTCTTCTCTCTCTTCTAAGCAATGCAACCAACATCCTCGTTCTCCATGTCATGACATACAGAGCAGCCATTTTGGAAAAGATCTGTTGCATTCTGGGGCACTTCATATATTTTGCACATGATTACCACCTGGGTCGAGGTGGTAGTAAATTGACTGTGCAATTTGCTGTTTTTGCAACTGTTATCTTTGGACGACTGTGATTAACATATGAATAGCTATTTGCAAATAACAACTTTGTCATTGCAATTCACTATAGGTAGTTACTAAGGGATAGATGTACGAAACAGTTTTCGCATTTGGAAGTGGTCCGAATCGCTATTTGCAAATGCGAAAGCCCCTTTCTAAATGTACGAAAAGCAATTTGGCCAGTCTGAATTGCAATTCCTTCCTTTTGGAAATCGCTAGATTTGCGATTCCAAATAGGAAATCGCAAATAGGGATTTCATAAAATTGTGACTAGTTACTAAGGCCCACATGCATCATTGTGTCTTTTTGCATTTCTTAATTTGCGAAAAATAAGGAATCGCAAATTAAGAAATGCAAAATGATATGCATCAATATTTTCGGTATTCTTGTGGGATTCGGTAAAAATCGCATTTTTTACCGAATCCCAAAGAAATACCGATTTCTTAACTTAATTTTCGCAATTCCCATTGATTCCTATGGGCCAAAAGGCCCATAGGAGTCAATGGAAATTGCGAGTGGCACTTACAAAATTTCATGGGTGCAGGGGGGGGCCCAAAGGACCCCCCCATGCACCCCTGAAATGTACTTTTCAGCATAAGTTACATACACACATGTCCTAAGGACATGTGTGTGTGTAACTTTACAGTTTAAAAAATGCATTTTTGTGCATTTTGAATCAATTTCGCAATTTACCACGAAGTTGAACTTCGTGGTAAATTGCACATCCAATTTAAAAAAACGCATATTTTTCTATAATGATGCATAGCATTTAAGAAATCGCACAATTGCGATTTCTTAAATGCTAACGCAATTTTAGAAATCGTAAAAAAGATGCGACTTCTAAAATGGCATGATGCATCCCAACAAGCACTTTTGCATTCGCAAACGGCCGATTTTAAGGAATCGCACCGTCTGCGACTGCAAAAATGCTTGATGCATGTGGGCCTAAATGCAGTGTTAGGAAATGCAATTACCACCAATTTCAATCAGGTGCATTAACTGTCTCAAAATGCATCAGACCCTTTCACAATGGCAGCAAAGGGAATATTGAAAATGGAAACAATACCACATGTTTGAACATGGTTTTAAATCAAAATCGTCCTTTTATTCAGGATTCATTCTCATTTTGTGTTGAAAGATCAAAAAAAGTACATTGTGAGCAACTGTTTCCACAATAGTTTTTTCACTAAGCAAACAGGATAGGAAGTGAAATGCGTATGAATAGACAATGAACAGATTAGTTCTTTCTTCTACCTCTTCTTTTACTATTTTCCTCGCAGTGCCTGCCTGTGTAGTATCACCAACATCTGTACTAGATTTATGTTGGCTTGTGTGCCTAAGGTTTCAGACATCAGGCACAGAGAGGCTACTTAAGCTTGATGCCTTTTCACTAACCATGGACCACTGCCTACTCTTAAAATATGAAAATTAAAAATATTTCATTTTCTTTCTTTTTAAATGCATCCCGTTTTCCTTTAAGGAAAATGGGCTGCGTTTAAACAAATTGTTTTATTAAAAAGCATTCTCACACAGACATGGTGGTCTGCTGACACCAGGAGGCCACCATCCCTGTGATGACTGCAATTCCGAATGGGTTTCAAATTGCGACCTACCTCATTTAATATCCATGAGGATATTAAAAGAGCCCGTGGCTGCCTAATCCAAGAGCGAGGGTAGTGGTGGGGTGGGGGGCTGGTGCTGGTGATTCATGCGAGTTTGACGGGCGCAGGTAAGAGAGGGAGGGGCCGGCCACCACCTCCAAATCTCGTGCCACCTGGGGCCGTCCGCCCCCACCACCCCCCCTAGCTACGCCACTGGATTTCTTCCAGTCCATTAAAGATGGCATAATTAGGAACGTCTTTTCTTATATACAGATAACAGCATCAAGAAGCATTGAGCAGCATAATTTAGATTAAACGAGTATAGGGACATTGTCAAGAAAAGGTTTAGACCTGTCTAAGAGGCCGTTGACATTCTATCCTGAAGCCAAGAAGCTATGCAAAAAAAAACTACCTTTGCAATGAGATATGAAGAATAGGACAAAGTGGGATTTGTGTAATCACAACGTAAGCCCGGTGAAAGAATCATGAGAAAAGCTTTGCAATTTCTGTAGTAATGTTGCATTTTTGCCTGCAAATGGTGCCTCACCCTGGTTATTTGTGTGGTCTCACTACAGACACCCTCCATATAACTGTCGGGCGACAGTATTGTATACCTTACTTCGTAGAGCCAATCCTTGCTCAAGAGTGTAAGCCTTTCTTGTCAGTCTAAGTTGCCTTGCTTCTATTTGTTGCTTTCCTCATTTGTTTGTTTGATCCACCCACAGGAGCTTTTTGCTTTTGCTGCATTTTCACCCCGAGTGGGCTGGGTATGCTCAGACGTGAGTCCCAGGCTCTCTACACCACTGGAGTCAAGCTCACAGGCTGATGAAGGCTGATAGCCAGAAACCGGTCCTTGGATGCTTGATTCCGGTCTGGGAAAGACATGGCTTGGTAGTTCGGACTGGACTGTTCCCATGAGGCACAGGGTCAGAGCTGATTTGCATATAGCCAGTGTCTAACCCAGGGTGGTGTGGAGTGCAAAAAAAACGATGGATTTAGGCCCAGATCCTTGTACTGGGGTGAATGTATGACATTGTTCTACATTCTGTCCATCAACTGTGTTTTTTGCAATTTTCACCCCGAGTGGGCTGGGTATGCTCAGACGTGAGTCCCAGG
The DNA here is from genome assembly GCF_964261635.1 of Lissotriton helveticus. Lineage (NCBI taxonomy): Eukaryota > Metazoa > Chordata > Amphibia > Caudata > Salamandridae > Lissotriton > Lissotriton helveticus. The sequence continues at coordinate 264,311,786 of NC_136071.1, forward strand.
CTCTCTACACCCCTGGAGTCAAGCTATCCAGGCTGATGAAGGCTGATAGCCAGAAACCGGTCCTTGGATGCTTGATTCCGGTCTGGGAAAGACATGGCTTGGTAGTTCGGACTGGACTGTTCCCATGAGGCACAGGGTCAGAGCTGATTTGCATATAGCAAGTGTCTAACCCAGGGTGGTGTGGAGTGCAAAAAAACAATGGATTTAGGCCCAGATCCTTGTACTGGGGTGAATGTATGACATTGTTCTACATTCTGTCCATCAACTGTGTTTTTTGCAATTTTCACCCCGAGTGGGCTGGGTATGCTCAGACGCGAGTCCCAGGCTCTCTACACCACTGGAGTCAAGCTATCCAGGCTGATGAAGGCTGATAGCCAGAAACCGGTCCTTGGATGCTTGATTCCGGTCTGGGAAAGACATGGCTTGGTAGTTCAGACTGGACTGTTCCGATGAGGCACAGGGTCAGAGCTGATTTGCATATAGCCAGTGTCTAACCCAGGGTGGTGTGGAGTGCAAAAAAAACGATGGATTTAGGCCCAGATCCTTGTACTGGGGTGAATGTATGACATTGTTCTACATTCTGTCCATCAACTGTGTTTTTTGCAATTTTCACCCCGAGTGGGCTGGGTATGCTCAGACGTGAGTCCCAGGCTCTCTACACCACTGGAGTCAAGCTATCCAGGCTGATGAAGGCTGATAGCCAGAAACCGGTCCTTGGATGCTTTATTCCGGTCTGGGAAAGACATGGCTTGGTAGTTCGGACTGGACTGTTCCCATGAGGCACAGGGTCAGAGCTGATTTGCATATAGCCAGTTTCTAACCCAGGGTGGTGTGGAGTGCAAAAAAACCGATGGATTTAGGCCCAGATCCTTGTACTGGGGTGAATGTATGACATTGTTCTACATTCTGTCCATCAACTGTGTTTTTTACAATTTTCACCCCGAGTGGGCTGGGTATGCTCAGACGTGAGTCCCAGGCTCTCTACACCACTGGAGTCAAGCTATCCAGGCTGATGAAGGCTGATAGCCAGAAACCGGTCCTTGGATGCTTGATTCCGGTCTGGGAAAGACATGGCTTGGTAGTTCGGACTGGACTGTTCCCATGAGGCACAGGGTCAGAGCTGATTTGCATATAGCCAGTGTCTAACCCAGGGTGGTGTGGAGTGCAAAAAAACCGATGGATTTAGGCCCAGATCCTTGTACTGGGGTGAATGTATGACATTGTTCTACATTCGGTCCATCAACTGTGTTTTTTGCAATTTTCACCCCGAGTGGGCTGGGTATGCTCAGACGTGAGTCCCAGGCTCTCTACACCACTGGAGTCAAGCTATCCAGGCTGATGAAGGCTGATAGCCAGAAACCGGTCCTTGGATGCTTGATTCCGGTCTGGGAAAGACATGGCTTGGTAGTTCGGACTGGACTGTTCCCATGAGGCACAGGGTCAGAGCTGATTTGCATATAGCCAGTGTCTAACCTAGGGTGGTGTGGAGTGCAATAAAACGATGGATTTAGGCCCAGATCCTTGTACTGGGGTGAATGTATGACATTGTTCTACATTCTGTCCATCAACTGTGTTTTTTGTGTTTTTTATATTTAGTCCGTTCCAATTGGGTGGATACTGGAGAGTTCTTCCAGCTAAGACTCAAATCGACACCGACAAAGACTCTATTGTCTTTACATGATCCAAGAATGGTTCAGCTAATTTATTTTTGCATTCCCCACGCCCATTTAAAGATAAACACACAATGGAACCTATAAACATTTGTACAGTGATCTGCCATTCCACTGTTTGTTGGTAAATGATTTACTGTAATACATATACAGATGCTACAAACACTCATTGCAGAGTGAAGACCCTTCTTGTTGCCTTAATGCTTACATATATATTTTTGGAATCAATATAATAAATACATAGCATATATTATTTTGCATAAGTGTTCCCTTCCTGTCCAACATGGCATTTGTTTTGCAACCGCAAAGTGTAAAATAAAAAGCTATTACATTTATATATTTATTTAACGGTTACATGCTGCTGGATGTACACTCAGAGACGGATGTTATTCATTACTGGTGACTTTTTGCATAATTTACTATGGAAACCGATAGTGGTATTTAGTAGTATATGGTCTACTATACAAACATTCTAAAAAAATAAAGAATAGTCACATGCATTATTCATGCACTGATCATAAATGCCCGCAGTCATTGATTTTCGTGTATTGTAAGAGCCATTCCGAGTACCTCGAACTCACCGTCCTCAGTTAGATCAATCTATATGTCTTGATGTGGTTTATGGACTAAAAATGTGCGCCTTTTCATCTTTTTCCTTGAACGTGAATGCTGCAGCTTCCTGGAAGGATATAAGTACTCTTATTTGCCAAAGTGGTGCATTCTATGCATTACATGTAATTATACAAATTAAGGTCTTACCGAGACTCCGGATTTCACTCATCAGTACAATTCACTGTCATTTAAACTCCTCACTAACATACATACATTAGGCTTTGAGGGAAAGGTCGCCACGAAATGCATGTATTTCCCAGTAAATTGACATCTTTACAATTTTTCATTTCAGAACAACAGCAAACCTAATGACTGTAGAGGGGAGCTGCTCTTTGGCGATAGACTACTCATTCTAGAGCTTGATGAAATGATGTATCCGAAGACGTCAGCAATGTTTAGAATTATAAGGCCCTAAAGAGCATCTCTTAAAATAACTCAATGTTATTTCATCAATGGATGTTTTTGTTCTCATTGACATCACATTAAAGGGATTATTCTGCGTATACATAAAGCAGCAGTGGCCAATTCATAAAAGCATTTATGACTAGGGAAGGAGGTAGTTCTTCAGGTGCGAATCAGCCCAGAAAGTCCCATCAGTAGAAGTGCAAAGAGGACCCAGGGGCATATTCACAAGGAGCTATCGCCGAATGAACTGCACTTTATTGCAGCCAAAGTCGTGATTTTACCCCCCCATTCACAAGCTGGTGCTAACAGCCCACAGCACCAGTTTACCCGCGATAGCAGCGCTAAAAACATCGCCAAACAAAAGCCAAAACAACCATTCGGATGAGTCCTAGTGGGTCCTCACTGGATAGTCCGTAGGACACAGCCTGGAAAAATAAATCCAAGAGAAGAAGGTGTGCCATGCGCACCACAAAGGAAAGAGAGGTAGAGAGCGAGGGAGAGAGATGGAGTGAGATTGCACAAGCAGTGCAAGGCCTTGCAGGGCACCTGGCTCCACATGCCAACAAGTGTGTGTGTGTATCGCCAGCCGTACCCCATGAGCCCAAGGCCATGGCCCAATCTCAGCGCCAAAGCCACATCACATTCTGAAAACGCAAGTAACAGTCAGACAAACAACAGGGATGAAAGCTGCATTGTCCCAATGCAGAAGGCGGGAGGACACCTGCACCTCTGACCTTGGTCCAGAATGCGCCTGGAACACCCTGAGAGAGATGCCATGGCAGATGTGGACGACTCCCACATCACGCATTGGCAAATGAACTATCCGACTCATCCACACCCCACACACAGAAGCCCCTGCCTGAGGGACCCCCACATGGGATGCCCTGGTCACACACGGAAACAGCACCCCATTCAGCCCAAAGTAGCACACACATTCGAGTTATTGCCCAGAGCTGTGGCATATCCTCCACACAACTGCTGCAGTTCAGAAGAGTGCCGGTTCCACAAGACACACCAAGGCAATGGCAGGCCATACCGGGCACATGCACAACCCCCGTCACGTGGATCACTACCGTGCACGTATGCTGCATTTACTGGGTGCAGTGCCACTGGCAGTGCTGCGGATCAGTTATTGGCTCAGCTTCCGCATTGCCTACGTCACCTGCGTCCAACCCTGGTTCCACTGCCGAACATGAACATTTGAGTGTCCCATGGAAGTCTGCCTATCCAACACAACCGTAGATGGACTATGACTTGTGCCTGCACCCTCTGTTGGATCACGAACAGGAGTGTAACCCAGACAGCCGTGCATGAGATGCCTTGACATACTGCGTATGTATTGGAAGTTGTGCATGGGAGATTACACAATTCCTCATGTGTAGTGACCATATCGAGGCGCTCCCCTATTTGGCAGTGTTGCGGATTAGTGAAATGGCGTGGCTGAGCACACCTGCCCGGACCAGTTAATGAATTGGCTCACCCTGGTGTTCCTTGAACACAACAACGACGTACTATTGGAACACATGACACATGAAGCTGCCCTTGCATTCATGGCCGAGTAACTACGTTCCCTGCAGCTACATCCGATTGTTAGCCACAGGTCACAACCTCGTGTTGCACTGTGGAGATGCTCACATAGCCCACCACAACAGTGGACACGTCTTCCATCGTCCGGATGCATGTGCGTGGAACAACACGTGTGTACAAACACCTGTGCGAAGTGATGCAGGTCCATGGTCGGAGCAACACAGCATCGTTTTGCAACATTGCCAATTCGGACACACTGCTTGGGGAGAGCACACACATGGCAACCTAACATGACTTGTGACCCTTTCAGACCCTTTCACCTGATCACTGTCAGCAGAGCTGACAATCGGCGCACTCTGGTGGCAGAGCACTATGCAGATACCATGGGCAGTGAGTCGTGCCCCCTCACACAGGGTAATGGGCAGATGCCAAACAATTACTCATCCAGCAAGGCAGGTGGGATGGGGCATTGCCATCTGTGATGATTGCTTTCCATTTTCCCACCAACATTGTCTGAACCTCGACATGTGCCCAATGCTGCGTGTATGTGTCTTAAGCATGTCCCTGCCTGTTGTGTCCGTTGCCTCATCCGTACTGACCTGCACATGCCAATAAAGTCTATGCCACCCCACTGGTGCCTAACTGTGAGGTGTGTTCATTAGATTGTCCACTCTCGTGCCACAATGAGCATCGTCCCTGCACAGGGAGGAACTGACTGACGCATGTGCAATGGGGTGTTATCCTTTTGCGAGTTCAACCTCTGTGAGGCAGACATTGTTATGGGATAGGTGCTGCCCGACATGTGCACTTATGTGACTTCAGCAATGTGAATATGGTGTCCAACCTCTGACCATGTAGAGCAGTGTCATATATCATGTCAGAATGTGTCCACACAGAGGTGTGTAAGTAGGTATGCGTTGTGAAGTTCTGTTGTCACATGTGAAGTTTGACACCACTCCTGGCCTGCTACCGATTTGATCACTCCTACACACAGCCCCATTCAACACATAGACGTGGGCCTACGTTGGGGGGTCATGAGATTGTTGTTGATGTGCAATGGGGACACAGCTAGTGCTCACCTTCACAGTCATCCAATTTGCCAAATGTCTCAGGGATACACATGTGCATAGATGTCAGTTACCATGGTGTACCTTCATGTGCAATCATTGTCCCTACATCCAGCCATACTCCCATACGTGATTGAACATAGTAATGACACACCTGTGTGATTTAGAATGTTTTATTCACATTCAGGTGATTGACGGACTTGGAGCTGTACATGGCCATCCAAGTCCACATCACATGGAAGCCCAGTGGTGGGCCAACCAGAGTCCTTTGGGGATTGTGAAGTGACTAGGAAGTGAGAGAGTGCAGAACACAGCAGGATTGCTGTGTCATTGGCCAGCAGTGATGAAATGGGAGTCTGTGTCGGGGTCCCGGTGAATGTCGCAGAGTGTTCCCGGGGGTCAGTAGGAGGTATTTTCCAGGGCATGATGCATAGGTCATAACCAGGCAGGAAAAGGGCATATGGCGGTGATGGATGCTACTGCCTCCTTCCTCACACAGTAAATCCCATCCCCTTCTTACTCCACAGATATAGGTTCTGTGTCCGGTGTGTCCGGTGTGTGTGGCGGGGGTGATCGCGGCATCTCTGTGGGCCACTGACACAACAGACTGTGAGGGTGATGGGGCAGCATCACTGTGTGCCACGGACACACTAGGGGTCGGAGCTGTGGGTGTCGATGTTCCCACTGCAGTCATCTGGGAACGGCTCAGTGCCAGCAATGGCAAGACGAAGTACTGCAGGACATTGTAGTTCCCAGATATTACTCGCTGGTGTCCAGCAATGGCAGACATACTTCCAGCCTGCATCTGCTCTATGGTTTCCATTGACCTCTGCATCTGTGCCAACTCTGTGCTATAATCACTGGTGCCTGTCTGACCAGGCAGTTCTTGTATTCGATTCATGGCCTCATCGAGGTCAGCCAAGGTCTGTGGTGGAGCATGGTGCATACAGGGGTTGTCCGATAGGGACTGTACCTGGTCCCTGATTGGACTCAGACACCCAAGTATGTTATCAAGTTTGGCAGCCATGAGTTCAAAACCCACCCACAGCTGTTCAGCCAACTCCACCTGGCAACCCCACACACGTTGTTGGAACTCCATGTATTGGTCGGGGGTGCTGGGAGACAGCTTTGGGGGGGGGTGTTTCCTGCTGTGTGGTCTGTGCTGGTGTTGGGCACACCTCGAGGCAGCTGGCCTGCTCTGCTCCTGGGGATGGGGTGCGGAGGCTGTCCATTATCCGTTGGAGGGTGTCTTGACATATATGCAGGTTGTCCTCTTCATCAGCAATGCTGTGAAGTGTTGTGTGCCCTACAGGTGGTGTTGTTTGTCCCTCGGCAATGTGAAAGGGGAGATGCAGGTTAACAGAGTTGCACATGTCTGTTGAGGATTTGCAGATGTTTCCATTCAGACTGCATGCCAATGTACATTGTCACTGTTTTGGTGGAGCTGGCTATTTGATGGCAGTCAGTGTGTTTTTCCACATAGAACATAAGGGAGAAAGTCAGTCTATTAAATCAGACAAAAAAACCTTCTTGGTGCTCAGAAAGAATGCCCACCAGACTCAGATAGCTTGCCCAGCAATCGGCATAAGTGTGAATTCCATCAGCCCACCCTTATGGCGGAGCCTCGTCATCTGGAAAACAACGGAGTAGAGTCTATGTAGCCAATGTTGCTCATAGGCTAACAATGTTGGATACTTGACCTCTTGCTCCAGATCAACTTAGCCAAAATGCTTTTCAAAGTATGCGAGTGCTGATGATGTGCAGTGCTATTGTGGATGCGAAAATAAAAATGACTATAAGGGCGAAAAATATGTTTATTGGAGATCGTCCGAATGTCATGAATAAAAACAACCTGATAGTATGGAACAAATTTACTATCTCATAGCATTAGGTATAGGTAAAGGTAAACTACATGACGGCTGTGTGGTAGTACCCGTACATTATCATCACACAGTGTCAAGCAATGCCAGATGTGAGCGGACAGTTACTGCGCATGTGCGGGACCTGTTGTGAGCTGTGTCCTATGGTGATGGTGTTGCACTTTGTACCTCATTGCCATCATTGCTGATGTTCTATGATTGCTATGTGTGTGTGTGCTGCATTGTGGGGGAGTTGCCCCTGCAGTTTGATTTTGTGTAGCCTTTTCCCTTTGTGGCTGAGTGCCTTTGAATTGTGTGCTTTTCGGGGCCTGATTTGTTTTTGACTTGGGTCATATGTGCTCTCTGACAGATTTTGTGGCCTGGGACATTGTTCGTCTACTGCGTGTATTGTACGGCATGGGTTGTGTGTGCACGTGGACATGTCAGGGTGTGACCTGCTCCTTTATGGATGTGATCCGCACTATGATACCTCCATGTCGATTTGTGGGTCATCTTATGTTTTTGGCCTGCTGCCATGCTATCGGGAATGCAGTGTTACTTGCATAGTCAGTGTAGGTCACAGGCTGGATTGCGCACATGTGCATGGGTCAGTTGTGGTATTGGTGATATGGAGGAGGGCCCCTTTGTGCACATTGTGGACGGAGGCCTACTTGGCATTTCTATGTGTGCTGCAGTGTGCCAAGGCTATCAGTAACATGTTCCACGATCATTGTGGGTGTGCAGTGTGCTATACATAATTGTACATGTGTGCCATTGTGTTTTTTTTCTTTCTTTTATAGTGCATTTTCCCGCCAGACGTTTGGGGTTTGCAGGCCTGTGGCTGGTTTTCTCTGATTTTTGTACCGCGGTTGGCCTCATTGCATGTTTTTTAGCGTTTGCGTATCGCATTTTTGCGGCGTGGCATTGATTTTCGCACTGACATTTGACGCGTTATCTGGTGTCTATTGCATGCCACCGCCGCGTTGGGAATTCCACGTTGACCCTGGGTTTTTTTCCCGCCATAGGCTGTGATGTTGAACATTGCGTTACACTACTCTTGCGGTAGTTATCACATGTTCTTGTGAATATACCCCTCAGTTCTTTCAATTTGTACCAATTGTGTATGTATATTCCATGATTACTAACATTTTATTAATCAACAAAAAGAGGAACCAAGAGGGCTTTTATTAACAGGGTCCAGTGTATAGGCCCTGGAGCTATATGGACAAAGAAGGATACACTGTTCCCCAGGGGAAGAAGAATATATGAAAGGACACACCGTGAAGTGAACGGGGGTTGAGGGGAATCCCTCTTTCGGAACTAAAACCCTCACACACCCAGCAAGCTAGGTGTCATGCTTCATCATCTGTGTTTTGCTCCTCGTCAGACTGGCACTGCAATGTCTGACGGGCACCCATAAAGGGGCTCTTTAGCACACATAACTACAAATAAATGGAAATGCCAGTCAATTAGAATCAAATCTAGATTCATATTGCAGTTTAAATAAATGTAAAGTAACGTTGAATGTGTGAATAAATGTGTAACTGAGAACAACATTATGAACACCAATGCGAAAACATAAGTGCACACATTACATAACTCCCATTTCTAATGTAATTACATTTTAGTGGCGTGAGGATTGGTTAATCAATATCTAAAACAACATTAATTTAATAAGATTAAGGTGCACTGTGTGTATATGGATCTCTAATTTCTACAGTGAATGCCCTTCATTATTTAATTCAAGTGCAAAATTTTACATTAATAACGTAACAACACTTTTAACCCCTTCACTGCGGCGGCTATTCCGCCGCAGTGCTAAGGGGCGGGGCGGAAGAGCGGCGGGCGCATGCTGGTGACGGAACCACTCCGTCACCAGCGTCGGTTGCGCTGTGCTTATGACGGAGCGGTTCCGTCATGGCCCGCCCCGCTCAATAGAACTATCAGCACAGGCGCGGAATCCGCGCAGGCGTGCCGAGCGGGCCATGACGGAACCGCTCCGTCTTCAGCACAGCGCGACCGCGGCTGATGACGGAGCGGTTCTGTCATCAGCAGGGAAGGGGTTAATATGTAGAGCTAAATGCACATATATATTGTGTATTGTGACGTAGTGGGGTGGAGCCAAAATTACGCTCTTCCAATATATATATACCTTCAAGGTGCGCAGATGTGGAGTCAAGACTAGTAAAGGACTTACTTATGAGAGGCTTGCATTACATTTGCATCATGCAACGTGATACAAGCGTGACACATGCCTCTAAGTCAGATTTCTAAAGCCACACAAAGCAACTTTGCATGCCTTTAAATGGCTTCAAAACGCTGGAGTAAGGTAACGCAGTGTATATCACTGCTTTGCCTTACTCTGCACAAGGGAAGTGTTCCATGTGCATCCCGGCGAGTGTTCCCATGTAACTCCCATGATTTTTGACATATTCCTAGATTTACAAGGATTTGTAAACTTGGGAATTTACCAAAATCCTATTCCTCCCCAGGTCAGGTGTAACAAGGAGAAATAGCTCAATTTCTCCTCTTTTGTTCCCCTTTCTTCATGTGCTGCATTGTGCAGTACACATAGAAAGAGGGAAAAGCCTCTTAGGTATGAGTTTGTGCAGGAAACTGCCCCTTACTGTACAAAAACAATCCTGCATGCAATGGAGGCACCAGTGCACCATTGTCCAAGGTTGCCTGTGTCAGCGCTAGGCTGCCAAAACAGCACCATTGCAAGTGTAAAGGACACAAATGTGCTGTGTTGGATAAATTCTGATAATTTCCTGCCCTTTCCCAGTGATGCATGGCAGCATAGCAAGGAGACTTGCTGTGCTGCCCTGCACCACTAAATTTATAAATATACCCCTAAATCTATACTTACCTATTTGCACTTACCTTTTTAATACTCTGGTCCTCGATATTTTTGACAGAATATTCTGCTCACATGATATTTTTGGTTTGTATATTCTGTCAGTGATCCCTACAGAAGTTAACATTGTAGGAAAGAATCCTCCTCATAAAGCAGTAGACAATGCAACCAAAACCCTCCCAAAAACCTGGCATAGTCATTAGGCCTGGTATTGACAATCTGGTGTGATTATAAAATTGTTTTCTTTTTATTTCCAAGCACATGCCTCCAAATTAAGAAAATAACACCTTCTGCGGTCTAATCGAGATGGCCATGTGGTTGCAATACAATTTTAAGCTGAAAAAATCTACTCATCATGTAACATTTTAATGGAACAGTACAGTTGCATCCTAACAGTCAGGTGCACAGAAGAGCTATTGAAAAACGTTTGAGTTCTAGTTCACGTTACAGGAAAATATTATTCTTATTGGCATAAAGAAAAAGTAATATCGGGTTTAAATTACAGTATTCTGACATAGCTTCAAAATATAAGGATGACTAACAATTAAAATGGATAATGATAGAAAGAAAAAGCATTGGGACAGTGAAACATTGGCCCATAAGCCCTGGCAGTGGAGTGCATTTCTTCGTAGAAGGATATGCACGTGACCATGCACTTACAATGTAAAAGAGCAAATTGCATTTTAGATTTCACACAAGCAAAATATGAGTAACAGCTGAGGAGACCAATGGATGAAGAGAGATGGTCAACAGCCTATCAATATATGCATACATATAAAACTTTCTCTAGCCCAGACCTAAAAATTGGCCAGTTACAATCTGGTATCTCTTTACAAAACCTGAATGGGTCCCTCATATTAAAACTAAGAATGTGTTAATATGTGGTATTAATTTTAATATTTTATATCATAGATACGTTAAATTATAATGACTTATGTAATGTATATAAAGGGAAACAAAGAAAGAGAAGAAGATAGGGAAGGTTTTGTGTCCTCTCTGTACAGAAAGTTAAAAGATAATCTTATACTGTTACTCACAAGGTATCTTGATTCTGGCAGTGGAAATAATTCGACTAAGTCTAAATGCATGAAGAGAAACATTTAAAAAAATGTGTTCAATAATCTCCTCATGGAAAATGATGGTGAAAATGCACTCTGTAGAGAATCGCTGTCGGTTAGTTAATTTTTGATGTTTTGATTCACACACTTCTCTAGATTTAGGTAATTTGGAAGGGGACGAATATGGGATGTACCAGCGCGATCAAAATGATTGTGGTATGTTACATCGCAGTTTTTACAACGCAAGTTGTTACAACGACTTGTGCTGGACTTAGGAGTAGTAAGACTTACTATTCCAACACCAGTCTTTGTACAGTAGGGAAGGTGTTGGAATAGTAAATCTTATTATTCCTGAGGTTAAAGCGCCATCCAGCGCAAGTGGATGTAACGACTTGCGTTGTAACAGCTGCCTTGGAACAGCATCACGGTGTACACACCGCGTTGTAAAGGATGTTTCCCGAAGGGGACACGTACATTTCCTCCTAGCTTCCGATGGAGTGTTAACATGTCACCCAAAATCTCATATATCCCCAGCTCGTTCAGTTATGTTGTGGTAACCTTACCTTTTTAAAAGAATTTATATAACATTTTAAATCTAGCCAAAACCTTGCCTGCGTTTAAAATTGAGATGAATCATTCTTGAGGGTTTCTCAATTTCAAACCACTGTTCTCTTGTGTATTTGAAAACGGCATGGCCCCTGATTCGTGGTAGTGTGAAAAAATAAAGCCATTGCAAAAAGAGGGGTATGGGTCAGGTTGAGTAGTATTACTAAATAGAATATGTTCAAACTTTGCAAATAGGGATTTAATGCACCTTCAAAAATGTGCCAAATTTGGTCCAATTATTCCATGGAAACAGACTAGTTTGAGAGCCGGACTTTAGGGGACATGCACATGGAACCTGGGAAAGCTGTGCATCTCCTCACAGGGTTCAGAGAGGCCTCCAGACTGCATGTCAATTGGCTCAAGACTAGCTTATTCCTGACCAGGGCATTCTAGGTTAGACACCTGATTTGTGCGGCATGCGCTGGGAGGAGGGGGAAGTGCGAAATCTGGGGATCCACGTGTACCGCACAAACCCTGAGATTTTGAAGGGAAATGTAGGGGCGGCAGTTCCAGCATTTCAGGCTAGTGCAGGATTCCGGAAGTCTCTTCCAATTTCGGCGGCTATCCGGGTAACGATAACTAAATGATAGCGCTGCCTGACATTAGTTATAATAGGATTATCATAAACCATTGCTAAGCATACAAATACCTTTTGAATATAGTACCTTTAGCAACCAGTAATCTGCACATTAAAACTTATGGATTATAACACTATCCTTCTTATTTTTTTTGCTGTACTCTCAGTGATTGAGCCTCAGTGTATGTTTCGGGACTTGAGCACAATTCTGATTGACTCAAGATGGGGTAGAGGCCAGCTGTGGGTGGCACAGGCTAAGCAGCAGCATGCGTCCAAGGCTGGGAGGATGAATGCCCAGCTGCACATGTGTATGGGTGGTTTCGGGGGCTGGAGAATGCAAAGGCACTGCACTTGCCTCGGATCGGACCCTACTTTAGACCCTCTTGCTTGACCCTCAAATGGCACCTATGCAGGCCGACAGGACCTGGCTGTGCTCTAGAACTGTTGGCTGAGGGTGCTCTGCCAAATGAGGTTGCGTGCTTTGTATTCTCCGATGCTGCCGCTTTAGACCCTGCTTACATAGGGGTGGGGGCTCAAGTGAAGTGACCTGCAGGACTGGGTTGGCAGCAGGCCTAGTTACAGTGGGTGCACTTTAAGTAGATGGGGGACTGTGCTTGTTTGAGGATCTGCAGGTAGTGTTTGACCCCCTGGCAGGGCAATGTCTGCTGCATGGCACTCTGACTGCGCCAGTGCGGAGTCTCTGGGGGAAGCGTGATAATGACCCTCAGATGCATTGTAGTTGCCATTTTTTTTTAGATACTGCTGCCACTTGGAGACTGGTCTCAGGGTTTTATGGGGCACTTCGGGCAGACATGCTGCTACCTTTTACTCTACTGTGAGAAAAGTGTGAGACCAACTTGGGGTCAGTCCTGACAGATGGACTCTGGGTTAAAATGTGGGAAGTTGCACCTAAGGTGTCCTCACTGCTCTCTTAAAGCTCATTCACTATTACATCCTACATCTGGCATATCTTGCGCCCAGCAAACTTAATGCCTATTTCCTGGTTACTGCCCACGCATATCCTCAATGCCACATGGAGGGTGGAGGTCTGCTTCACATGCTGTTGAGCTTTATCCTTTTAGGCTCGTATTGGTTCTAGGTGCTGCATTTATGAGCTGAGGTCATGAAACATCCCCTAGACCCCTCTCCCAGGCTCCATTTGCTGGGGATTTATCCCCAGTCGGCTAAGCAAAGAGTGACATCCAGGTGCATTGACTTGGCCCTGGTGCTTACCAAGCGACAGATAACAATGCAGTGGAAATACACTGCTGGACCAGGAGTTAGCAATGGGGGGGGGGCGTGCATTTCTCAGGGAAGCACACCATGGCAGGAAACGCATGGGCCTTGTTGGGCTTGGGAGGTGTTAACTAAGGCATTGAAGGTGAGGGGAGGACTGTGATGGGGATGGAGAGTCGCATTAGTTGCTATCTGATTTAAAAAAAATGTATTTAAAGAGTTTTATGAAGCGCAAACATGACCCATCTGGGTATCAGGGCACTGAACAAATCGTAGACAGGTTATACATGCAGAGTAAATGGCAAAAATAGTAATGAGTGAGAGCAGCAAGAACTGCAGAGCATACATTTAGTACGTTGAAGCGCGATCAAATATTGTCAACAAAAGATTTATCCTGTGTTCAGTAAAGTTGTTAATAGAGATATTTGTTTATCAGAAATCTTTTAATTTCTAATTTGAAGGCAGTAATCAAGGGGTTGGTTCTGATAGTAGGTGGCTGTGAGTTTCAAATTCTAGGTGCTAGGCCAAAGAATGGGCGGATGTATATTGTCTTCTTGTTAAGCTTCTGCGGTTTCAGCAATAGTGAATTGGCACGTCTCAAAGAGTGACTGCCCCCTGACCGCTCCAGTTTATTGGTCAGGTAAATGGGAGTGTTGTGGTGCATAGCCTTTTGAGTCATGCAGGCTACTTTCAGCTGGATCCTTGCTTTAAGTGGGAGCCAGCTTAAATTTTACTTAACTTCCTGGTTTCCGAGACTACTCTAGCTCTGAGTTCAGTACAGCTCTTAATGGTGCTAGTCTAGTTTTGGGCAGGCCTGCAAGAGTAGCAATCCCGTAGTCTAATCTTGAAATGACAAGGGATTGTCCTGCCATGCAAAGGTTGTAAGTGGGCAAGAAAGGTTAAATTTTTTTGGATGCTTAGCTGATAGTTGGGCTCCCTTGGTTTTTGCGCTGATAAGAAATTGCATATTCAGATGTTTGTCCAGAGTAATGCGAAGCACTCTTGTGGGGTCGATGATGGTCGGGAGTCGGGACACAGTTGAGAGCTGTAAGCTGTTTTCTGGCCATACCTGTTTTGGGATAGAGCAGTTGTGGGGGGTAATCAGGAGCAAATCCGTTTTGAGGGCATTGAGCATGAGGTGATTGTGAGTTAGCCAATGCTGGGTTTACAGCAGGGTGTGTTTGAGAGTTTTGACATCTTCTGGGGTTGAGATTTTCAAGTATAATTGAGTGTTGTCAGCAAACATATGAGAAAGAATATTTGAGTGCTTTAGAATTTCCGTAGGGGTTCCCTAAAAAGATTGAATAGCGTAGGAGAGAGCGTTGATCCTTGAGGCACTCTGATATAGACTGGAGTGGAGTTGGAGAGGGTATGCTTGATTTTTATTCTTTGAAATCTGTTATGTAGGAATGGCACTAACCAGCTTGCAGCGGGTCCGGAATAGCTAACCGGATGGTGGCTTCAAACAGGGGGTGGCCTCTGGCCCAAAGGGACCTTGTCATTGCGAGGCTGGCAGACGCCCACTATGACTTTCTGGTGATCAGTGGGCCCAAGATGGCAACCTACCTAGGGTTGTGTAGATTCATGCCCCATTCCACATGCCTGTTGCATTATAGTTGGCAGGGAGAGGGGGTGAGCACCACATGGTTCAGAGGAGGGGGAAGGGGGAGGAAGGCAGTGTTTGAGGAATCCTGTTTGGCCTAGTGGCCTTATTTCAGTTGGAGTGATGAGACCACTACAGGCCCTCTGCCTTGGCTGACGCGGCATTGTACACCGCATGCGGAACACTATGGTAGGTGATGTGAGCTTCATTCTATGTCAATGATGCTGCAGTGCAGGGTGACATAAGCTCCCTTGATGTATACAGCCTTATGCTCTCATATGATTATATGAATGGTACTTCAATAAAATTCTGTTTACAAAAAAATCCAAATAGTAATAGAGTAGGACTTAGCACTAAGGATCACTGTTCTGTCATTTAGAACTTGGCTCACAGGTTCACTGATATATTAGATCAAATTTATAGCTTTTTTCTAAACATAAACCATTGCTTTTGAAAGGGTTAATTGATTAATCATCTGGGACAAACTGCACGCAATGGAAGTGCCAAAAGACTGAGTGGGGCTGCAAACAGCATATTTCCTTTAAAATGGCCCATGCAAGACTATATTTCCGACCTTACAATTTTTAGCTTTTTCTTAATTGCCACTGCAACACATTTAAGAGAGATTAGTGTTCCTCATTGTTGGACCTAGCCCTCTCTGCAGGTTCACTCCCTAATGTTTTGCCTTTTGCCCTTTACTTTTTTGCTGAATTTATTTTTGTTGACCTTAGGAATCTGTACACTTTACCACTACCAACCAGTGCTAAAGTGCTTGGGCTCACTCTATTAAAACATGGTTTTATTGGTTTAAACCCAATTGGCATATTTGATTTACTTCCAGGGTCTGTAAATTAAATTCTGCTAGTGGGCATGCAGCACTTAATGTACCACCCATTTGGGTAGCACAATAAAACATGTCCCAGACCTGCCACTACCGCTTGAAAGCATTTTTAAGCTGCCATGTCCACCTCGCAGTAAATCCCTCTTGCCAAGCGTTAAACTCTCATTATATTACATAAAAGTAGGGGTGGGCGGTAAACTCTGCTCCTCAGGTGGATTTCCCAGAGTTTTGCCCACTCAGTGCACAAAGTTTTGGAAAAACTCTCCCAAACCGCCTTGCGGCAGAGTTTCTTCTTGCATGCGGCTCTCCAACATTAAGTTGGCGAGCACAAGCAAGAAAATTGAGCACTAGACCACCTCCATTGAGATTTCTCAATGTGAGTGGTCACGGCAGGTCGCTTCCACTCGCATTGATTTAGCTGATGCTTGTGCTGAGAAAGCAGCTGCTCGAGTTGAAAATCTACTCGTGTGGCAGAAAGAAGCAGCACCCCCAGCATGCCACATGGTGTAGTTCATGCTGATTTACTGTACGGGGAAAGCTCCTGAGCAGCACAACGCACCAAATTCTGCCATTCGCTGAACTCCGCTGAGTTTTAAGGAAACTCTGCATAATTCCATGAATTGAAACTCCACCAGTTCTGTCCACCCCTACATATAAGTCACCTCAAAGGTAGGCCTTAGGTTGCCCATAGGGCAGGGTGCTGTGGAATTTAAAGGTTGGACATGTACTTTTAGGTTTAACTTGTCTTGGTTGTAAAAAAATGCCTACATTTGTTTTTCACTATTGTGACGCCTACCCTTCCCTTGGGATACCATTGGGCAGTCCTTATTACATTTATTAAGCTATAATTTCTGATTAGTAGCTGATAGCTATGTCAAGTTTGGTGTCTTTGGAATTGTAAGATAAACCCTATGTAATGGTAAAGACAAGTTTTTGATTACAATTTTAAAAATGCCACTTTTAAAGAGTTGTCATTATCCTGCCCTTGGCCCTTTTGTGCCTGTAACCTGCCTTGGGTCACATGAGTGGGTCCGACTGACAGTTAGACTTTGTGAATTCCTCCCAGGCAGTCATGCAATAGAGGGAGTAGGTGTGCCTTAAGGGGCTATCTACTGGCAGGATGAGGCAGCAGAGCTGACCCCAGCCCCACTTGCAACTGAATAGTGAATGATCTGCTCTCACATACAGGACCTATCAATTCCACATTGTAACTGCAGCCAGTTTACAGCCAGGCCAGGGGAGTTAGGAAATTTCATTCCCTTCAAAGCCACTGTCTAGAAACTTCTCCCACTTTCTAGAAGGAGAGAATCAGTGTATAAAAAGGGGACTGCAGACACTGCAGACACTCATCCTTTACTACACTTTTGAACCTTCCTGCCAGGAAGAAAGACTTCTATGCTGATGAAAGACTGCCACACTGCTGAATTGCTGCCCTTATGCCCTGCTGCCCTCTTGCTTGGAAAAGAAGGACTGGACTTGCAACTTGAACCCAGGACCACCAGAGTGGCTCCAAAAGGCTAGTTTGCTGGCTTTCTGATCTGAACCTCATGGACATAAAAGATTCCCTTAACCTTGGACCCACACCAAATTCAGCCTGAGTGAGTCCTGACCATCCGTACAAGTGGTACCCCACCAGTCGTGGACCCTTGGAAGTAGTGCTGAAGGTTACCAGTTAGCCAAAACTCAAAAATGAGGATCTGAACACTTTTTTTGCAAAAAACTGCTCTGCAATCCAGGAGTCGAGCAGGACCAACCTGCTCGCATATCCGCACGAGGTGCATCACTGGTCAGATTGACTTTGCTGCTTCTCCCACTACATTCTTCTTCTTCTTCGCAGCAAACCCATTTCAGTGGTCCTTCGCCAAAGGGTATCTGGCCTCGTGGAAGTGTCTTCGGTCATTGCACTCTGCCTCGTCTCGCTGAAGTTTTTCAACTTCCATTCCAGAGACTAATTCTGAACATAGAAATCTTCACTGTGGCTCCAACGTCAAGGCTATCCGACAGCAATGCTCCCTCCAACGACAACTCCTGCAGCCTTGCTGAGCTAAACTTTACCTTCTTAGAACATTTTTCTAAAAATATCTCCTACGTCCAAAGGTAAGCGATGACCGGGCTCAATCCACATAGTATATCCAAACTGCGCTTCCTCACAGTGGGCCATATTTTTCGACTTTGTCCCGGTCTTGCGTGCCAAGATGTCCACGGTTGGTGTTTTGATTTTTTGGCTGCTAGTTTTCCTTAAAACTTTAAAGCTTCATAACTCTGTTTCTCAACTGGTTGGGGATTTTTCTTGTGTTGTGTTTTGACTTTATTACTGTTTCAGTGCTGCATAAATACTTTACACATTGCCTCTAAGTTAAGGCTGACTGCTTTTTTTGCCAAGCTACCCAGGGTTAAGCACAGGTTATTTTAATGTTTTGTTTGTGGTCCACCCGGAAAGGGATTGTGGCTGTTGCTTGAGAACCCCAGTCAACCAACAACCCAATTTCACACATTAGTGTTCAGAGGTGGAATCAGGATTTGTGTTTGTGCTGTGCAATACAGTGATTTGTGTTACAGAAACATTATCCAGATTAATACTTTGATACCACAGTTGACCTATTTTTAAATTGTCTTTGATTGGACATTTATTTTTCCTTCTCCAAATTTGATTCCTGCCTCATATTTTATGTTCCTGTGACTCTTTCCTGCCAGGATGGAGTTGGATATTGACGCCATTGAGAGCTAGACCATGTCTGAGCTGAGCAGGTTGTGCAGGAAGAGGGTACTAAACTCTGTAAAGGCTATCCAAAGATTGAGCATCAGATAGCCCTTACAGGATGGGATGAGGTCTGCAGAAGGCAAGTTACAGCACAGACGGATGATGATGATAATGAGGAGAATGCACTGGTTGAGGAGGAGAAAGAAATATAGGCTGAGGAGTACTACTTTGCAATAGCTCTAGGAGTGGAGAGAGAGGAGCTTCTTTTTCCCTTGGCCCCAGAATCAGAAGACAGTGGTAGACCCACAGGAGTGAAGTTCCCTACTGGGTCCAGCACACGAAGCAGAGTGTGTTCCACCCTTCTGCACCCTAAGGACCTGGGAGACAGGACAGCTAATGAGGAGAGCCAGCTGCAGCTGGCCTAGTTGGAATTGGCTGTACAAGCTGTGAGGTTAAAGTCAGAGGAAGCCCTGGTCCTGAAGGAGGGACAACTGACTCTGAAGGAAAATAAACTGTTGTTGGCTAATGAAGGATCTGGATATAAAGCTGAAACAATCCTGGTCAAGGAACTCTGCTCTCCGCCACAGCAGCTCCGTTGTTGCACCACAGCCCCCTGCACCTCTCCTTCCTGGTAGGTGTTCGAGGCCCTCTGTTGACTGACCTTTTTGTCTGTTTACTGTATTTTGTGTTTACTGTATTTGTGTCTGTTTTTCACTGTTATTGGTATTGTTATTGTGCCTGTTTATCTGGTTTCGCGTTGTCCTCCGTTCCCTCTGTCCCCGTTGTGGCTGCCCTTTTTCCTGATGCTACCTCCCCCGTGGCCCCTCCCTCCGGCCGTTTCCAACTCCTGCCTCCCAGCTGCGTTTCCCTCCCTGTTCCCTATTTAATGCCGGCCGCTACTCGGGCGATCGAGGAAGACCTCTGACCTCCTGGTCAGGGAACTCTGCTCTCTGCCCTAGCAGCTCCGTTGTTGCGCTGCTGCCCCCTACACCTCTCCTTCCTGGTAGGTGTTCGAGGCCCTTCTCCACCCGCAGGCTACCACCTGCACCTCATCCCTGGTGGTCCAGTGGGAGATCCTTGCTCTTCTGCTGGTCCACTCGGCTGCCTTCTCTGTCTGACTGTCTTTTTGTCTGTTTACTGTATTTTGTGTTTACTGTACTTGTGCCTGTCTTTTGTCTGTTTTTCACTGTTATTGGTATTGTTATTGTGCCTGTTTTTCTGGTCCCTTGTTATCCTCTGTTCCCTCTATGCCCATTTTCATTGCCATTCCCGCCACTGCTGCCCCTCCCACCTCCCGGTTCCCACATTCCAGTGGCGTTTTCCTCCCTGTTTCCTATTTAATGGTGCCCGCTGTGTGGCCAAGCCAAAGGCAAGCCCGTCTGCGCCCGTCCACGACTTGACCGTGATCAGAGCCGGGGACCCTGGTTCTCTGACCATCCACTGCTACAATGCAACTTCCCTCCATGCACTCCTCCCCAGAAGGAACAACAACTGCCAGCTATCGATGCCTAACACTATCCACAGCCAGTTCTCCTGCCGACACTGCTGACATACCTTCACCAACTTCCGCACTCCCACGGCTGCCACCCTACTGCCGGATGCCAGCACTCCCGAATCCCTGAGATGCATCCTCCTCAATGTGCGCTCCCTGCACAGACATGCAGTAGAAATTTGGGACCTCCTCAACACCAGGCGTTGCTTTCTTCACTGAAACCTGGACCAACCCCTCCTCTGCCCCGACATTGCCACCGCGATCCCCGACGGATACAAGATCCAATGGAAGGACCGCCCCAACCACCCAGGAGGAGGACTCGCCATTACACACAAGAACTCCCTCCAACTCAGCACCTCCAGCACGAATGACTCTTCATCCCCCACGGAACACCTTCATTTCCAGATCCGGACCAGCCCCAGAACAACCCTAAACTGCACCCTTGCCTACAGACCCCAGACCTCAAACCACGTTAACCACAACCATCATTGACCTCATCGCACCCCAAACCATCACCTCAATGGACTACATACTTCTCAGAGACCTCAACTTCCACCTCAACAACCTAAGCTACCCCAACTCCTCCGCCCTCCTGGACAACCTTGCCAACATCGGACTGAAACAGCTCATCACCTCTCCCACCCACAAGGCAGGACACACCCTCGACCTCGACATCCACTTCAGCCACACCACGCAACTCCCTGGATGAACCACCTGTACACTTCTCTTTTGACAATACCACTGTTCACAAACCTACACCACACCCTCCGCAAAGGAACTTGTGCAAGATCACAGAGGAGCACCTCAACTCCACCCTCAACCACGATCCCCCCCACCTCAACCAACACCAACTATGTAGCCAAAGAACTACACAGATGGATCACCAACTCTGCAGACAAGCTTGCCCCCCTCTGCAACCCCATCAGACAGCACCCCATGAAGGCCACCTGGTCCACCACTGATCTCCAAGAATCCAGATGCACCTGCAAATGTCTCGAGAAGTGATGGAGAAACAGCAAAACCACAGAAGGCCAGAATACCTACAAGAACGTCATGACAGAATACCACCAACTCATCAGAGACACCAAAAGGACCTTCATCCCGAACTAAATCCTCGTTAACTCCAGCAACTCAAAGGAACTCTTCAGCATCATCCAGGAATTCACCAAACTCCCCAGTGAAGCCATGATGTCACAGCCTCCCAGGAGCTCTGCAACAAGCTTGGCTCTTACTTCCATCTGAAAACCAAGCTGCTCTATGACAACTTCAGCAAACAGACACCAGACACCGAAACCACTCCTCCCTCCAGCAACGACAGCCAGCCTACCATCTCTGCCTGGACCACAGTAACCACCAAAGACACCACCACTACCATGAATAGCATTTACTCAGGAGCCCCCACTGACCCCTGCCCGCCGCACATCTTCCACAGAGACACCGTCGCCATCGCACCCGAGTTATGATGCACCATCAACACCACCTTTGAAACCGCCACATTCCCCGAGAACTGGAAATAGGCAGAAGTCAAGCCCCTCGTCAAGAATCCCTCTGCAGACCCAACGGACCTCAAAAACTACTGACCCATCTCCCTCCTCCCCATTGAAGAGAACTCCATTCTTTACCCTACCCAATCAGGATTCCGCAGCAACCACAGCACTGTGACCGCCCTCCTCACCACCACAGATGACATCTGCATGCTCCTCGACCAAGGCCACATCGCTGCCCTCATCCTACTAGACCTCTACTCAGCCTTCTACACCATCTTCCACCGCATTCTCACTGCCAGAATCCACCACGCCGGCATACAAGAAACCATCCTTGACTGGCTCCGCTCCTTCCTCGACGCCAGAACCCAAAGAATCAGACTCCTTCCCTTCCTTGCCGAACACACAGAGATCAATTGCGGAGTAACCCAAGGGTCATCATCCAGTCCTACGCACGTCAACATCTACATGGCCCCCTCGCCGCCATCGTCGGACAGCATGGACTGAGCATAGCATCCTACTCTGATGACACCCAGCTGATACTCTTCCTCACTAAGGAACTTGACACCACCAGACTCAGCTTTCAGGAAGGAATGAAAGACGTTGCATCCCGGATGAGCAGCAGCTGTCTGAAGCTCAACTTGGAGAAGACAAACATCCTCGTTCTTAGCCCCTCCCCCTCAGCATGGGACAACCCCTGGTGGCACACTGCCCTCAGTAATCTTCCCACACCCGGAAACTCAACATCATACTTGACTTCTCCCTCCCCATCACATGACAGGTCAACGCCGCTGCCTCCACCTGATTCAACACCCTCCGCATCCTCTGCAAGTCTTTCAAATGGATCCCTGCCAAATCCCCCCCAAAAAGTCACCCATGCACTCCTAACAAGTAGACTGGACTATGGAAACGCCCGCTACGCCAGTCAACAATTACCCACTATGCAAACTCCAGACCATCCAGAACACCGCAGCCAGAATTGTCCTCCGCATCCCACAACACAAACACATCACCCAACACCTGCAAGACCTCCACTGGCTCCCCGTCGAGAAGAGAGTAACCTTCAAGCTACTCACCCACGCCTACAAATCCCTCCACAACACCAGACCCAAATACCTCAACGAAAGAGTCTCTTTCCATGCACCCAAGAGAAACCTTCATTCCCCAGACCTCACTCTCACCAAAACCCCATGCATCCGCAGAGTCAGAGCGGGTGGAAGAGCCTTCTCCTACATCATGGAACAGACCTGGAACGAGCTCCCGATCAACATCAGATGCTCCCCTACTCGGCACACCTTCAGGAAGAGCCTCAAGACCTGGCTCTTTGGCTGAATCAGAACTGCACCCGCCCCCCCCAAGGTCTTGAGACCCTCACAGGTGAGTAGCGTTCTACACAATTCTCTGATTGATTGATTGAATGATGGCAGCGTTACCTCAATGTCCACTGGAGAGGTGGGGGTCTACATACCTCCACACCTGGTACCCAATTATGTGGTGGGAGACGGCATAACTAGATGGTGTTTTACATATGACGTAACCCTGAGGATACACAAGGTCCCAGAGGAGTACTGAGAGGTGGTTTATGGAAACACAAGCACATCATGGGGAGGGGCACACTACTCACACTGTAGGTGGGTGATCAGACAAAGTACGCCCCCATAAATGCCATACTTATTGCTAAATTTGGACTGACTGCTGAGAGGTACCATCAGAGGTTCAGGGACAGAGACAAATCGTAAGGAGGGAAGTTCTGCTGGGCGATGTCCCATGATGCCCAACTGCCAACCCAGGTGCTAGGATTGCTCTCAGTTGGGGCACAAGCAAAGGGACCTGGTCTGCACCAAGAACCCACTCACTGATAGGACCCATGCGGCCTTAGTGGTAGGAAATATAACCTTTAAAAGGCAAGAAACAAGTCATAAAAGTCGATATCAAGACATCTCCAGATACTGTTAAAATTAGGTAAGATCAATTGAAGAATTTTGTTCTCCAAGGGTTTCATTATATAATAAACCTAATAAACATCTGATAATTTTGACATCTCATGTTTCAGATGGAGCCAACATACCCTCAATAACATGGAAGACAAGTAATGACTGTAGTATCTTAACAGTCTGAATTGTAATCTTCTTTGCCTAGATATAGAAGAACACATCTGTTAAGGGTAAGCTGGTCTTACTCGTTGTCCAGTCATTAGTGACAGGAAATAGATTAAAAACAATGGAAACTAACGTCCATCATTATTGTCCCTATCTGCAGAATTATTGTTGCATTCAATAATCACTTGGACGTTTTTTTACTCTTGTGGATCAGAAATACCTCCAGTCTTTTGAGACACATGTAGGTTTTATAAATCCAAACTTTCTTTTCGTCTATATTGGTGAAGGTATTTCTCACTTTTCACGTTTCTCAAAATCTTCACCAATAGGACATTTTCTTCACGGTTCTTATTTGCACAGCACTTTGGGGATTTTCTGACCTTCTTGATCTTTTCTAAATTAAATCCCACCGTAATCTCTTTTTTCTTAACACGGGAGATGGTGGGTCAGGAGTGATGAGTTGCTGTTAACCTTAATATTCACAGTGTGTGGCGCATTCCAAAATGTTTTGCAAGTAAAATGACTGTTTGTATAAACTTTGTAGTATAGAACATTCCCCTTATCTATGCAAAATATTGGTTAATTAAAGATAGACCCCCTGACCCCATTACACAGATGAAAAGTGTATTTCTCTCTTGGTCCTGAAGATGGTGATACAAATCTGTTTTCACCGAAACATACGTAAACCAGTGACACACATCTGTGAGCCCTACCCAAGAATCAAGTCAAAAGAAGAATCAGCCATAAATAAAAACTGATGGACTTGTGTTTATAATAACTGTGAAACTTTGAAGACTGTGACAAATAACAGTAGCAAGTAGGACTTCTGTTCAGATGTGTTTTTATTGTGATTTCTACGTTGTGTGGTATGATTGTTGGTATGTATAAGTAGAATGAAAGGTGAGAATGGAAGGATGATGGTGTAAATTTGGGGTATACTATAATTTGTATCACTATTAAGAAAAGTTAAAGTATGTCTCTTTTTTCGAAATTGATTTGACAATGTGATCTTGTCTCACTTGTAAATGTTTTTTGTGAATATAAAAGATTAAAAAGTATATGAAAACAAAATAATACACACATATATATATATATATATACATAAAATATTTTTGTTAAATAAACAAAACTAAAAAGAAAGTTATTTATTATATTTTTTGTGTTGAGATTCTGTGCTATGGGGACATGCTTAGTTAGAGTTATTACCATCTTAGGTATTAGATAGGCCAGATAAGAGGTTGTTCTCATTGTACTTAGTGGAAGGTAATCCCAGGGGCAGATAGTAGAACATGCCCTAGTCTCCTTTATTTGGGACCTCAGACACCAACTTTGTACTACACTTCTGGACCTGTGGATACTCTGCCTGGAAAATGCTGTGCAGCTGAAAGAATGGCCACTCTGCTGGACTGCTGATTTGCTGCTGTCTTTCTGCCCTGCTGCTTTCTTGTCTGGGAAACAAGGAGTGG
This sequence comes from Lissotriton helveticus, assembly GCF_964261635.1. Taxonomy (NCBI): domain Eukaryota; kingdom Metazoa; phylum Chordata; class Amphibia; order Caudata; family Salamandridae; genus Lissotriton; species Lissotriton helveticus. The sequence continues at coordinate 264,336,946 of NC_136071.1, forward strand.
GCTTTCAAATTGAACTGAGAACTACCATAGTGGCTCCAAGGGACTAGTTTGCAGGCTTCCTTATGTGAGTTTCAGAGAAATCAAAGTCTCCCTTCGTCTTGGACCCATACCTGAACTCAGCCTGAGTGAACACTGACACTCCAAGTGCTGCCCCACCAGGCATGGACACTTGGAAGTGGTGCTGAAGATGACCAGATAGCAAAACGCAAAAGTGGGGACTCAGAACTTATTTGGCTAAAGCATTCTATGAAAGCCATAAGGAGACTGGGACCAACCTTCTTGCTTATCCTCCCAGGGTGCTTTGCCGGTGGGATTAACTTTGCGGCTTCTCCTGTATATGTTCTCCACAACAGCAAATCCATTTCAGTGGTCTTTCACCAAAATGGTATCCGGCCTCATGTAACTGTCTTCGGCTACAGCCATCTACCTTAACCTATTGGAGATTTTTGACTTCCATTCCAGAGACTAAGGGGCTCATCATGATGTCGGGCAGATTGCCCCTGCCAGGCTGGCGGTGGCTACCGCCAGCCTGGCGGGGCAATCCGCCCGACATCAGCATTAGTTTTCCCCCCGTCATATTAGTATGGCGGGGGGGACCTTGGCGGACGGAAAGACCGTCCGCCGCTTTTCCGCCCTGGTCGCCTTGCGGCCGGGGGGGAAAAGGAATAATATGGTGGCGGTGTCTATCAGACACCGTCAGCCATGTTATGATGGGCAATTGTGGATGCCTTTCCGTGGTGGCAATGCCACCACGGAAAGGCATGCGGAGAATCCCTGCAGGGGCCCGTTGTGGGCCACCAGGGACTCCGGGGGGGTGGGGGGTGCACATGGGGGGTACCTATGGTACCCCCCCAGCAGTTCCATGCACAGCAAGGCAGGCACCGCGCTGTGCCTGCCATGCTGTGCATGGAAGTGCTCAGCATGCTTTCCTGCCATTGTGGCAGGCGGCACCACCCGCCACAATGGTAGGAATGCGGGATGCGGCTGCCACTGTGGCGGGCGCATCCTAATGCTGCCGACGGGACCCCTGCCCTTATGCCGGGCGGTCCCTACTACCGCAAGGATGGCGGGCGGGCAAACTCCGCCCGCCATCCTAATGAGGCCCTAAGTCTGACTGTAGAAAATCTTCACTGCGGCTCAGACCCAAGGCTATCCGCCCACAGCACTTCCTCCTCGGACAACTCATGAGGCCTTGCCTGGTGGACTTCAACTTCTCGGAACATTTTTCTCAAAACTTCTTCCAAGTCTGAAGGTAAGTGCTGACCCGGCCCAATCCATTTTATGTATCTGAACCATGCTGAAACGTGGTTGTCCATGTTTTTCAACTTTGACCGGGTCTCGCATGACTAGATGTCCACCGTCGTCACTTTGATCTTTTAAGTGCTAGTTTTCACTATAAACTTTAAAAATGCATAACTCTGGTTCTATTGATTTGATTTTTGACATTATGGTTTCAGATAATCTATTAAAAGGTACTCTATGTTTCTAGTTGGTTTAAAAATGTTCTTGTGTTTTGTTTTCTCTTTATTACTATTTGAGTGCTGCATAAATACTTTAAGCATTGCTTCTAAGTTATGCCTGACGAAAGTCCCCAACATATTTTTAAAAAAATTAGAGGGGCTTTTTAGTAGTTTTATTAGGGGATATAAAAAACCGAGGAGGGCAATTGAGCTGCTTAAAGCTACATATGATCAAGGTCGACTTGGCTTCCCAGATTTCAAAGTCTATGTCTGGGCCGCTTTTACGGGCCGTTTTCGTAGTTTGCTCGGCCGAGATCAGACTGATTTTGTGTTCACATTTATGCTGGGGAACCAGAGAGATACATTTTTATATGGAATTACAGATTCAAACTATTTTAAAAGGGTAACATTTAAGACCATTAAGGATATTGTATATATTTGGCAAGCAATGTCTACTAGGTGCAAGCTACCGATATTCCATAAAAACTACCCATTGTGGGGGAATCCCACTTTTCCTGAGGTATTTAAGGATCACCAGACTATCAATCAGTGAGGAGACAGACTGCCATCAAGCCGTACAAAAGGCATCACCCCTCGGACTCTCCGCCATTCTACCTGTGGTGCACAACTACTGGCGTGCACACTACCGAAGCTCCACCAAGAGCATAGATCCAGCGCCACTGAATTACCCACGACAGTAAACCCGGCTGGGTTCACTGTGAGTAACTTTTTTACTCTTCCTCACTGGGTTTCACTTTTTCACATCTCCTGCCCGTGTGGTTCAGCACCGCCAGATCTAGATGTCCCTGCATTTTCAGTCCTGATGAGACCCTCTATCACGCAGAGGGTCGAAACGCCATCGACGAAAATAGAAAGCGAACCACACACACATGGCACTCATGATTGTTTAGAGTGTTGGTGATCTCTGTCTAAATGTTGATATTGGTCGCCTTCTTAGTACTATTGATCCAAGAAACCATGTGTTAGATCTGGGGGTCTCTAGTTGGCAGAGGTAGGTACCACTGTCCAAATAGGGACCCTTGCTTCTAGTCAGGGCAAGGAGACAACCCTCTGAGATAACCCCTGCTCACCCTCTAGGTAGCTTGGCACGAGCAGTCTAGGCTAACCAGAGGCAATGCGTAAAGTATTTGTACCAACACTCACAGTAACACAGTGAAAACACCACAAACTGACTCCACAACAGTTTAGAAAAATAAAGGTATTTTAATCTAAACTACACAAGACCAAAACGACAAAAATCCAACATACACAGTTCAAGAATATGGTTTCAAAAAGAGTTCTTAAGGTTGCGTTAAAGTTCTTCAAGTTGCGGTAAAATAAACCACAGATGCGTGAAAAGTTCACAGTTGCGTCACGTTTACTCACAGTACCTTTAGTTGCAACAAAGTTCCAAAAGCAGAAGCTGGTGCGGTGGAAAACAAGCGATGCGTTGCTCCTGAGACCCTGGGGAGGCGATGCAACAGCCCCGCTGCAGCAGCGGGCGTGTTGCGACGAATCCGGTCTGTATGGGGAGGAAGGCCACTTGTATGGATTCCGGTGCGTAGGTTCCGTAGGAAGTCTGTTCTCACAAAGGCACGATGCGACGATCTCGTAGGGGCTGCGACGATCTCCGGGGCGACGATGCGCGGTCCAGCGGGGATCCTCTCTCTCGCAGCTCCTCGATGCGTTGATTCTGCGACGACACTCGCAGCGACGTGATGCGACCCGCAAGCAAGCGGTGCGGCGATCTCACCCAGCGACGACAGGCTCTGCGACGATACTCGCAGCGATGTTCGATTCTCCCGCACCGGTCTGGTGCGTCCCGCAAACGAAGGATGCGACGTCTCTGGCAGCGGCGTCAGGCGCTGCGACGATCTCGACCTCCGTAGCGGCGGGAAACTTCTCGCACTGTCGGGGATGCGCTCTGCAAGCGAGCGATGCGACACTTTTCAGATTCAAAAAGTCTCTCAAGCTTAGTTTCAAGCTTCCCAGCTCAGGTCCAACCTCCAGAGGCCCCACAACTGGATCAAGCACTCTAGGAGGGACAGAACTCTCTCAGCAGAGTTCAGGGAAGCTGGGGGTGAAGTCCTTTTGTTCCTGGGACTTCAAAACAGGGAGCCAGCTCTTCTCAGGCCCTTGGAGATTCCTTCAAGAGAGGGGACACAGCTCAGCAGCAAAGTCCTTCCCCTCTCCTTGGCAGCAAAGCAACAGGTCAGTCCAGCAGAGCAACAGCAGGACAATCTTCCTTCTTCAGTGTCAGCTTTCTCCTTGGCAGAGGTTCCTTCTTGATTTCCAGGATGATCTAATTTTCTGTTGTCAGGGGTCCTGTACTTATACCCCTAAAGTCTTTGTTCTCTTGGTGCATGTGGGCCCTGAGCCCGGTCTGAACCAGTTCTGGGTGGATCCTGAGCACTTTGTTTTGCTGGCTGCATCTTTCCTTTCAGAGTGAGGGGCAGGGTTCTCAGCCGCCCAGCAGGGGGGTGGAGCCAGCATTGTGGAAGGCAGGCACAGCCCTATTCAGCCCAGGTGCTAACTCCTCCCACCACTCCAGTTGCAACTGCAGTCATTCAGCCTAGTGCTGACTCATCCATCCTGCTGGGGAATTCCCCAGCCCCTGTCACTCACAAACCAGACAGTCAATACACAAACAGGCCCAGGCACACAGAAGGGTCAGACAAGAGAACAGCAACTTTCTAAAAGTGCTGTTCTCAAATACAGGATTTAAAACAACCTTTCCCAAAAGATGTGTTATTAAATTCTGAGTTCCGGGATACTAGATACTTATGTCCTATCTTGTTCCTATGGGAAGAAATGCTGTTAACCACTGTAGCCAGCATCCCCCATGTTAACCTATGGAGCAAGATAGCCTTACAGTAGTGAAAAACGAAAATGGCTGCCATTCACTACCAGAGCATGTCACCGGCACTAGTACATGCTCTACCTTTTACATACACTGCACCCTGCCCAGGGGGGTACCTTGGGCCTTCCATAGGGGTGACTGATGTGCACAAAAAGGGAAGGGTTAGGCCTGGTCAGTGGGGACACTGACCAGGAGGACATGGCAGTTCTAAACTGCCCATAGGCACTGCAGTGGCAGGCCTGAGACACCATTTTAGAGCTACTCCTGTGGGTGGCACAATCAGTGCTGCAGGCCCACTAGTAGCATTTGTCATCACCAGCCCTGGCACACCCAGTGCACTCTACTAGGGACTTCATGGTGATACAAATATGCCAAACATGTATATCCAATCAGAATAACAATTTAAACAGAGAGCATATGCACTTTAGCACTGATCAGCAGTGGTAAAGTGCGCAGAGTCCTATTGCCAACAGCCACGGGTCAGGAAAAAAAAGGGAGGAAGAAGCAAAAAGTTTGAGGATGACCCTGCAAGAAGGGCCAGTTCCAACACCATGTAAATACTGTCACACTAAGTCACAATTATAAGGCTAATGTTGGTTCTTTATGTTACACCTGGGACACTATTACACTGAGATTACGTGTATGATTGTATATATATTGTTTGATCTATTTCTGTAAATATAAACTTAACCTTGTTACTCACTCCATGTCTAGTGCCTTCTCCCTGTCATTGCCCGAAACCCTTGGGTTCTATCTGCTACTAAGCATTACCCTTACTACAAAAGGTAACTTTATTACTCCACTGGAACCACTGTTTTTTCGTATAAAGTATTTAAGGATCAAGCAGGTAAAATTTGGGTGAACTATGGAGTAAACTGCTTGGGCGATTTGTATAATGATAGAGGTATTAAATGATTAGAAAATTTAAGACTGGCCTATAAACTTCCGGCCCATTTTTCTAAAAAACATTTGAAGATTAAGGATGATCTTACTTCTAATGTGGCCGTAAAAGAAATAAAACATTCAATAGTTTGGGATTGTATCTATAGGGAGAAGTCTAAATCTCTCATTGGATCAATGTATGCTCTTCTACATAGTTTCAGACCATTGGGCAGTTAAAAATTAGCGGAACGTTAGACTCAAACCTTAGGGATAATGGTCTCACCTAGAATGATAGAACATGTATTAGGCTATATTAAGGACTCGGTCCCTTCTGTTAGCTTACAACTCCAGCAAACACGTAATAGTTGCGTGATGTATTACACTCAGGCTAGAATAGCCTTATGGGCCCAGGGAAATAAGATGGGGGATAAGATAAAATGCCCAAAATGTGGACTGTATGCAGCAAACTTAAAACATATGTTTATGGAATGTCCAGAATTGAGTAGGTACTGGAGGAAAATCGAGCAAATACTTTATTCTAAAATAGGATTGGATCATCCACTCACAAATCTTTAAATTATGTTGGGATATAAAGATGGCAATCCGGCAGTAGCGCGTCTCTTTACGATTCTGATGGCTGCAGCTAGGCTGGCTATTGCCAGGGCATGGGTCTCTACTACACCACCGGTGGCAGAGGATTGGTGGGCGATTATCAGAGATACTTATGGTTTAGAGGAAGCTCTGGTAAAGGCAAGGGGCCTGGATGGCTTAAGGTATCTGGATTTGGCTAAATATGAAATAAGACGTATTTCCCCTAAAAAACATTTTCCTTACATATGCTATGTTACTATGAAATTTCTATTTGTTTCCTCTCCTTCGTTTCTTACTATTCTCTTGCCTATGTATTAATGTATTTCTTTATTCATATTACTTTATTTGTTTATGTCAACTGTATGAATATGCCCTATCAGATGGAAAATGAAAATTACAACAAAAAAATAAGTTATGCCTGACTACATTTTGTGCCAAACTGCCCAGAGTTAAGCACAGGTAAAATGAGTGACTTTTTGTAGTTCACCCTCCATGGGAATGTGGCTGTTGCTTTACCAGGGCTCGCACCCTAGTCAACCAACAAACCAATTTGTCACACTCATCTAGTGAGGACCATTCATATTGGAACCCTTTTTTATTCCATACATGCACACATGTGAATTTATATAATACAACATTATATCTCTTTGCTATTTTTCTATATGCATGTTTACCTTTCTATGTAGTTATGTATCTATATATTTATTACTTTACTGTTACTGTAGAAATAAAATAAGACCTTCAACTCTCTCCAATGCACTACTCTTTATCTCATCCTATACCTATCTCAATATACAACTACATCCACTTTGACTCATCCCATACATCATTGTACTACTATTATCTCCCGAATAACACTTTCTAGACTCTTCTCTCCTCTATCCCCCTTTTGACTTATCACAACCCTAATTAGTCTATGATCTCCCAAACTCCACTTTCTAGACTCTTTCTCTTCTATCCCTCCTTTATCCTTTTAAATCCATCTAACAGACTCACATGTCCACCACTAGAATTAACAACAAAGTTTCTCTTTACTAATCCATCACTAATCCATTTTAGTTTACAGAGTAGAGTGCTACTCATCAAAAAGCGCTTCAACGCCTCATCAAGGGTGGTAAGTGCTATGTAAGTATAATTGCGATTACAATTTTTGGCAAACTCATAAAAATATTAGATCATACACACATTGCTTTACTAGAGCTCCAGGATGTGCCAAATATGTTGCAGTTATTACAGATTACTAGTGAACATAAATAAAAGTAAGAACCTAGCTTTTGGGAGAAAGTTGGTCACGTCACTATGGTGGCTGGGTAGGTTTACTCTGACACTCTTATGAAGAAAACCCTGGAATATTGAAGTCTCTTGTGCTAAAGCCGCCATGATGGAATTAATATGATCTACCAAGATACATAGAGCTTCATCTGTAGACAGTCAACTTAAAGCCTATAGTGGGAAGACCATCTCAACTGTGGATCGGAGTAATGAGGAGTACGTTTTTGAAAAAGTGGTTAGTTCCAACTTACTTGAATGAAAATGTATCCAGATAGCTCTTGGTCTCTGTTATTCAGCATGTGTTATGTTCTCTAGAATCTAAATACGATTTGTTGCATTTTAAAAATAATGGCAAAATTAAATCATCTTCAAGTAGAGATGTAGGTTTATTCTGTAAGAGGAAAGACAGTGACTTTAGCCAGGCTGAGACAGATGTATTAAATCAACATTTTACAAGCTAACAATTACATTTTTCCATTACATAAGGCAATTGACTGTGCTGCTTTGTGGTGCCTATAAATGAAATACTAGCTGTGAGAAAGGGAATTATTAGTTGGGGTAGATTCAGTATTATAAACCTGTTGTCAACCCATGGTGGCTTTGGTACATAGGAGACATGCTTAAAGTAAGGAAAAAGTGTAAATCCTTTAAACATACCAAAACAGTTAAAAAAAAGTCAAAAGCACAACCCAATACAAATCTCATAGTAATGTATAAAATACAGCAAAACTTCATATGATAAATGACAAAAAAACTTCAAAAATGCAATGATGGGATTTGACTATATGATTTTTTTTAAAGAGTCAAGAGAAAATAGTGCCAAAGAGAGCAAAGCGCCACTGATAGCCTATGGTCGCTGTAGACCCGGACTTTGGCGCTACTTGAGGACAACTAAAAGGGAGTGCAGGTTGAATAGAATAAGGAGACTGACCTTGTTATTTTTGTGAAGAAAACCTCTTCTTCACAAGGGACAAACCTGAAACTTAGTCCAACTCAGTAGAGCAGCTGGTCGCATCATTTTCACTGTCTGTCCACTTAAAGCTCTAGAGCTAACATTTTGAAAAAGGTCTAAAAATGTTGTCGGTGCCAAAACAACTACAGGAGTACATTTCTAAGTCTCCCATGACCTCTGTAGGAGCATGTAGAGACCATCAGAGTGTCAGGCAGATGGCAACAGCGAAATCCAGTCCAGGTTCAGTTGTCACTGGTCAGCAGCTATTCTTCACAGAAATGTTCTCTTCAGCTTTTTTATGTTCCTTTAGCGACCCAGGGGTCAGCCTTATGAGCATTGGAGATCCTCTGTCGTGCTATTTCAAGTGGAAGGGGTCCAAACCCCTCAGGTTCTTCCCATAGGCCACAAATGCCAGGTGCAGCAGGTTCAGTCTGCCTAGTATCTTTTTGCAAGCCCAGAAGTATTCTGATGAAGGTTCCTTGGGATGCCACATTTATGCTTGACAGCATCGAGTGTCTGAGAGTGACCCCAGGGCCATCCCCTTTTCAAAGATTTGTGTTTGCCGTACTGCAAAGAGGCATAAAATGCTATGTGCAGGGCATTTTCAGGATGGTGAAAGTCTTCAGCCACACTAAACGTGGGCTCTAAGGTCTGGGTATGTGTGTTTCATAGGGAAATCACCAGTATCCTCCCACATCTAACACTAAAATCCAGTTTGAAGTAGGCAATGTACCCACACTAAACCCATAAGCAAAAGTCTGGTAGGACAAAAGCAGGGCCCTTTAGCAACCAGTCAGGGCACGCACAAGAATTGTCTCTGCATCCTGTTCTTTCTCTTTCAAGTGCACACCTTTGGTTACATGCGGCTTCAACAGACCTATCAAGTAGGATATGACAGTGTGGCGGCTACATGAAGCCCGCAGCCCCTACGATTCTGTGATGTTCAAAGGAGCTTCCTCTGCTCATTCAGGTCAGCCTATTGTTTGCTCCTGGTAGGCATTTAACTCCTCTTTCACACTTATTCCAGGGATTGAACACAAGATTGGAGCTAGCAGAAGCTTATGCTAATTAGTCTTCTGACTCCTATGGCAAGTAAAGTGTAACCTTGTCAAAGTTATTTTACTTAATATTTATTTATTCACCATAGAGTTCATTTTTAATAACTTTTCAAAATAGTGGTATCATTCTTTTTCTAACTTGTCCCATACCCAAGGTAGCAGGCGTAGTATTTTACTACTCACTCTGGCTTTCTACACAGGACAGCTAGGCCTGCCACAGTGAAAATAGCTTTTAGGGCCTTTACATCCTAAATACATGTAATATAACTTTTCTACATATCCCACTTCTCATACCATGCGCCTTACCTTGTGGGCTACAAGGCTTACATCGGGTTGGCTTACTAATATTTAAAAAGGAGGTTTTTATCTATTAAAAAGAGGACTATTTTAACAAGTTGCACTGTAGGTTTTACACATCAAGTCAGGCTACAATGGTAGACCTGTAGCCATGTTTTCCTTTGTCATGCTATTAGATGGCACAATAAGTTTTTCACAGTCCACAGATGACATTTACATTTTCATGTGATGCATGTATTTCCGCATCATATACTATGGCCTTACAGAAAGTTAATTAAGACACTCAGGGTTTCGCCAATTTACACATATTTTATTTTAAAATACACTGAGAGGTGGACATCAATGCCAGAGTGTGCAGAGTCCAAACACCAGGAATAAAATTCTGCAAAGGATGACTACACAAACCGACAATTTTGCACACTAACTTACTCTTTTAAAGAGGACCCTCTAAAATTAAGCCATGGGAACTAACCTATCAGGGTATAGGGCCTCCTAGAGGTACTACCTCAATGCATCCTAGGGACACCATCACTCAACACTACACTGCATCTTGTAAAAAGGTACAGAGACCGACTTGCTACTCTGAACATAAGGGACACCAATGTACCTCCTTACACAATCATTAAATTAACACTCTAAAATGCTCCCAAGGGCCACTAACCATTAATAATCGCGACAACCTCTTCACCCAAGCATGTTAACATGCCATATTGAATTTCACCTTTTGAGACACAACTTTATTTATCTGCACTGTACACTCCTTCCGATCAAAACCAAACCACAACATAAAGCATATAAACCACATAATTGGCTTGAGAGTGCATTAATTGTCAGATTTTATAGTCTTAACTAGCAGCCCGTCCCGACGTTGTCCGGGTATGAAATAGAATGTGTGTAATGTGTGTATTTGGCAAGGGCAATTTATTTTAAAATCTCGTGGTAGACAACATTTTTTGTTTCATTAGAATAGGGACGGAGAAGGGCCAGCTGCAGCCCTGGTTGATGTTAGCAGGCGCGTTTAATGTCACTGAATGAGAGAGTTATCAGTCGTGGGAAAATCCGTTTAATGAGAGAGTTCAGTGACAGCGAGTAGGAGAGGCTGCAGTAATTGTCCCCGCAGACACGCTCATTTGCGCGTTCCCCCCCCTTGAGGCCCAGATGCAGGCCTGTTTGATGTTATCAGGTGCGTGTAATTAGTGTACTGATCCTCCGCCTGAGCCCGGCTAGAGCCCTGGTTGATGGTAGCAGGCGCGTCTAATTTCGTTGAATGAGAGAGTTCAGTTACAGCACGCAGGAGAGGCTACAGTAATGTTACTTAGCAGGCCTCCAGCTGAACGCGTTTGTCATGCCCCCAGCAAACGGCCACAGCAGACGATCATCTGATTAATGTACGACCCACATGGCATGAAGGGCGGAATGTAGCAAACGCCCCCAGCGTTTCCCACGCCCCAGCGTGCCCCTTGATGCGGCGCAATTGCGTTCACATGGAATTAAGGCCAGACACACGCCCCCAGCGTTTCTGACACCCCCAGCGTGTCACGCCCCCAGTGTGCCCCTTGATGGTGCGCAGCAACGTAATTGGTGCTTGTATATACGACTCACATGGCCTGAAGGGCAGACACACGCCCCCAGCGTTTGTCACACCCCGAGCACATGCCCACAGCCCACGATGTGATGGCCGTACCACACGCCCCCAGCGTTAGTCACGCCCCTAGCCCACGCTCACAGCACAACGCAGACACGCCCACAAGGTACTACTTTGCTGGCACGGTTCTTTTACCTTTTAAATGTATATGGTGTCCTACGGTACAATTGTATGTCTTGCACTGTATGATTGTGATAAACACCACTGTTTCTTGAAAAGTTAATAAAAACAATTAAAAAAAAATGTATATGGTGGCCGTCTGCATAGTTTATGTCCTTCTGCTGCAACTGCCCTTTCCAACGCTGTATTGGGTTTTGTGATTGGTGCTGTGGTTACTGAGATTACCCGCCTCAAAGGTTTGGGCTCTCTCTTTATAATATTAGTATGGATATGCAGAAAACCAATACGGACAGATTGTTATATATTTAGGGGTTTGCTTAGGCTGTGTGTTTATGAAGTAAATAGCTTCTTGATCAATTATTCTATACAATAAAACATTGCAAATCTTTGCTGACGAAAACTCTTCCTTTGGGGCTCAATTCTTGTTATAGAAGAGTTCAGAAAGTCAGAAAGTCAAGTTAGCAGTGCTGATAAGGGGTTGATTGCACCACATAGAGGTCAACAATACTGGTTTGTAAAAATATCCCATCCACTACATTGCATCCACTGCATCAGAGGGTAAGTTTATCTTTACATTCTTAATTTAACATCCACTTCGTCAAACTACCATATAGGGTAGGCTGATTTACTGACTGAGATATTTATTTTATGCCATATAGCGCACGCAATACCTCTATCTAGCTGATTATGTACTTCTTAATAAATGAATCAACTAATTGTGCTATGTTGTGGCTGCGATGCCTAAGACACTTTTATTGGTCCAAATCCAACAAAAATGTTTGAAATATGCTTTTCCTTCTTTGAAGTGTTACAGAAAAGTCCAATTTGAGTAAAGTGTCCTAAATAGCGACATGATCTCCTGCAAACTAAAAACCGTAATGCTTTCTGCAAAGGAACACCATGTAGACCCCTCAGTGGGAAGGTTGAATACCAATTACCATCCTTGTCAACACTTCTCAGGGCAATTTATGAAATTGCATTTACTGGCTCTTGCATGTGAATCCTTAACGCTGCAGTGAGGGAAGGTGCAACACATTCGTGGTCACCCAGCGTAATTGTCCCCATCTTTAAGAAAGGGGGATAAGGACAATCCTCAGTGTTATTGTCCGATATCACTGATTGATGCTGTGGTGAAGGTCTTGAGAAAAGTACTTTTAAATAGGCTTATGTTGTGGCCAGATAAGAATGGCACATTTTCAGAGGTACAATATGGCTTCAGGATGGGCAGATTGACAATGGACCAATGTCAGAACTTATATTTAATTATAAACAAGTATACTGTTGTCCTGCCCGAGCCACTTTATCTGGCATTCATGGACCTTATGTCTGCCTTTGACAGGGTCAATCGTAGGAAACTGTGGGGCCTTCTTCTTGGAATGGGGTGTATCCGAACATTGTGCTTCTTTTAGCAGATTTACATGCTCATACCTCAGCCTCAGAGCGTTACTCTCTGGCTAGGATTGTACCCACACCTTTAGAGCAAGCAGGAGAGGTCGCATGGGATGCATTCTCGCCCCTTTTCTGTTTATCCCTTACATTAATGGTTTGGAACAAGCCCTTCTCTCAGTGAATAATGACTGCCTAAGGGTGGGTGTGAGATTGCTGCTGGTTTTAGTATGGCCCAATGACACAGTCCTCATGGCCCAGACCACCGTGGGACTGCAGTCATTACTGGATCAATTTGTCACCTTTATAGCTAGCTTGGACCTCACAGTGGCCTTTACTGAGTCTTATGTGATGCTAGTTGGCCCGAGGTCCACCAGTTTAAAATCTTTCAAGTTGGGAAATCATATCCTGGTCGATTTAGGCCCCTGGGACCCATTCCCCAAGAACCGGCCATAATTCAATAGGGTAGGAGGACTGTGCGGCCATCTCTCTGGGCCGTTTTCTGCCCCAGGGACCCCAGCTCCCTGACACAGCCGTAAACAAATGGGGGAGGTGGCCAGTGAGGCCCCCTCCCCAGGCCGAATATAGCCACAGAGACCCAACCCCCAGGCCCAGCCATTAACAAATGGGTGACGGGGGCCACGCGGCCCACCTCTCTGGCAAATTGTGGCCTTTGGGACCCAACCCCCCAGAGCCCTGCCTCTGTAATCTGGGTGCCCTGGTCCAGGGCACCCAGTGACTTTCCATTGGGGACCATGGGGGGAGCCCCAGTCCCCCTCAGTCTCTGCCGGCTCTCTGTCTCATGCATGAGCTGGCATTGCTCTGACCGACAGCAGGCTGCTGAACATGCTACTCCCTGTCTGTCAGAGCAATCCTTTTGTCTATCTCACTGCTCACTTGACAGCAGATAGGGAAACAGATGAAACCTCTGCTTCCAGCATTTATTAGCTCTCGCTTGCTGGAAGCAGAGTGTTTGCTGTGACTTGATGGAAGCTGTCACCCCAGGACATAGCACAAGCCGGCCTCGGGGGGTGGTGGTCCCCAGGGCCATGATTGGCTTCAGGAGGCGGCCTCCCTCCTTTGATTTAGAAGGACCTGCTCCGGGGAGGGAACAACCAGGGAGGGGGCCACACGGCCCCCTCCCTAAAAGAACACAAAGCCCCTGGGAGGCAGTGGTCTATGGGGCCGGGGGGTTCATGCAGCCCCTCAAATTACTTGAGATGATGGCCCTGGGGGTTGGGTGATCCGAGCGGCCCCCGTTATTATAACATAGACCCCTGGACATGAATATGTCCCAGGAGGGGTTCCCTTGCATCCCACACCTTTAGTTTTGTAAAATTCCTGTATGCCCCCAGGACCTGGCCCACCCAGGGGCTAAACATTAGAGGAGCGCTGAAGCTCACACTTCTTTTTTGGGGGGCGAGATTAACGAATTTATCGCAAATCCTGTCAAAAAATGAAAAAAATGCTTTTTTGCCCCAAAAGGCCTAGGGGATTAGGGTATTTCTACCCTGCCCCTTCTCCTTTTTTTAAAACTTTTTTGTGGGACTCGGTTGAAGCTTCAAACACATTGTATATTTTAACAAGCTCCAGTAATTTTGAAGAAATATAAAATTCTAAATATAAATATGATAACAACATAGAATAGATATAAAAATTAAAAAATAAACGACACATATCCAAGTTACAACATTCATAAACCATGTAATAACTAATTTCCAATTAAAAATAATGGTTATTTACACATTACTTAATTAGCTTTCCAGCCTACAAACCCAGCAGCTCATACCTAAAACATAACTAAAATACATATTAATACACATTTTGTACAATTATTAATCAATTAAATATGTAATCATACAATAATAACTATTAGTATTTTGTTAATTAATATTTAATTATTTTTCCACCCTATACTCCCACAATCCTAGCAGCCCACAGCTAAAATATAACTAAAAGAAAAGAGTATTGCATAATGGACGTAATTAATAATCAATTTAATAATTTTAAATTCATAATTATTTAATTGTTAGTTAATAATTACTTAATTAACTTGCCAACATCTGCCTCTACAAACACAGCAGCCCATACCTAAAATATAACTAAATTATATGATTACTGTACACGTTATGCAATAATTAATTAGATAATAATACATTATAAATTAATTGTTAATTAATTATTACCCAGTTAATTTCCCAGTGTATACCCCTGCAAACATATCAGCCTGTACCTAAAATATAAGTATAATATTACATAATGAATATCATCACATACTGAAAAATGATTAATTAGCAATTAATTATTACTTAATTAACTTCCCACCCAATTACCCTACAAACCCAACAACCCTCAACAAACCCTATTAACAAATCAATTACTAATTCTAAATAACTTAAAATTTCAAATTATATCTAAAAAAATTAATAACAATACAAACCATAATTAACATATTATTATATAAACTAAAACACATTAAATTAATTAAAAAAGATATTCTTTACAACTATATTTTTGAGAACTTTATTTATAACAACATTATTATTAAGAATCATATTAGTTACTTTAAAAAACAATAGTCTTGACAGCAGAATTTCTGCAATACAATATTTTTACATCACAATTCTGATATTCCTGTCTCAATATTTACAACACAATATTTTGTCCAAATACCATGAGGGCATCCAAAATGGGTCTCACTGGTCCCAATAATCAGACTCATACCCCATAGGGAGTCCTATTCCCATATATGTGCTACACACTCCCTGAACACACATATACTCAATATGCATATAGAATGTTGTGCAAAATTCTGGGGTTCACACAGCATCTGAAATTTACATGAGAGGGGTCCGTAAACTCTACTCCCCCAGACAATAAGAAAAGGGTCTGGTTATACTACTGATCCATAACAAAACTTTTTATGCTGTCACCACCGCTTTGCAGGATTTTGCTAGGGCTTGGACAGTTGCCCTGCCCCCATTATATGAACGTGTCTTGTACATCTCTTCAGTTAAGAGAAGTGGTTTTATACCTTAAATTCCCTGGGATCGTTCTAGGCCTCTACACACAGGGTAGATGATCGTTATGCCAGGGCCAAAATGAAAATCCAGGGTAAGAGTTTCACATGCAATTGAACACTCATGGTAGGGAAACACACCAGTTTAGCAACCAGAGGACATTCCATCCCAAATACAGCAAAAACATCTAAAGTGGGAATAAAAAAGGAGTAATCAGGGAACATTCATATACAATTTGTACCAATAGAAAGGTCTGTTTCTTCTTTGCACTGTTATCAATACAGTGTTGAAGGTTTCCAGGTTGATCCACAAAGGCATGGAAGAGCATGTGAAAGAGACTGCATGCTTCTTGCTTCTGAGACAACTTAGGAAAATTACTCAGTTTATTCCTCAAGATTATAGACCGATGCGGGTGCAATTCTTGGTGCTAAGTAGACTGGACTACTGCAATACCCTATATGTCACGCTCCCCCCCCCCCCACGCCGAGTACCTCATTAGGAGTTTACAAGCTCTTTGTATGGCCCATAAAGCTCATACATCTCCAACATGTTTAAAATATACTGTCCTTCTCGGCTGCTTCACTCATCATCTGCTGGTCTGAACATAATACCTAATTTCCGCAGTGTCCGCCTATGAGGTCAGATTTTTTTGCTGGTCACTGCTGAGGGCTGGAATAAATTGCCTTCAGACCGTCATCTTGAACCTGATTTGCTGAAAAAACTTATTTTTTTTACTTAACTGAGATTTCTTACTCTTTCTTGTTAGTATGCAGATCAGTGTAACCAATGGCCGGACCAAGGGCCTTCCTTCACTGCATGATTTGAAACATTTCAGCAGTTCCTAAATGATTGGTGGGTGGAATCATTCTATTCGATGTACAAAAGACAACTACTGGCGTTATGGGCTATTTTTTTTTATGTCCTTTTCCTGAACGCAGGTTTTAAATTGCTGATCTGTTGATTTTCTTGTCACCAAAAGCTGACTTTAATTGACATCTTTGTTTAAGAGAGCAATGATACAATGCTTTGGGGCAGCCATGTTTGATTTACTGCACTGTTTGTCAAAGGAGGCACAGAATTTAATGAACAGCTTGCAAAAATAAACACCCTGCAACATTTCAGAAGTGCTTGTTGACTCGTTCTGTGTCTGCCCCTCCACTTTTCGCATACACCGCTGCCACTGTTCAGCCGGTTGTATACAAGATACAGGCAGGGATGTAGGGCTGCCTTTTGCTGCTCAGGGTTTTAGGTCTTTGTAGATCCTACTAATTTTTTTAAAACATTTTATTGATTATTGCACAGATAGATTAACAAATGCAGGCACATAATAGACACAGATGTGATACATGCACCGAGATGTATGACCATACATCTTGGATATACCTAAACATGTTTGGAACTTCTATTAGCCAGGGTGGGGAGACTTGCATGGCTCTCACCAGGTGTTTGTACCCAGAATCCCTTAATCTTCAAACTTTGACTAAAAAAACTAATTTTTCTCACATTTCTTTGATGGAAAGTTCTGGAATCTGTGAGAAGCCGCAAACTTCCTTCCAACCAGCATTCTCCTAAGTCTTCCGATAAAAATGGTACCTCCCTTATGTGGGTAGGCCAGGTGCCCGTGACAGGAAACATCCCAAAACTCAACATGGAGACATCACATTTTCCCACTCAAAACATACCCTGTTTTGCAAAGTAGGTAGCTGTTTGCACTCACTGCCTAACATTCCCATGCCTAAAATGTCCATTGAGAACAGGGGTCTGAATGGTCTATAACAGTGACTGCACATTTTCAAAGGGCTTTTGGGCTGGGCCGGACTGGCCTTTTATTCCTCTGTGCATCTCCTGTGTATCTTGAGCCATGGGAGGCTGATTTTGAAAGTCCAGGGCCCCTGCTGTTAACTCAGTCACTTTCCCATATCCTCAATGTTAATTACAGAGGGGCAGATTTACAAGCCCCTTGGGCAACTTTTGCGTCACTTTTAACATGGGAAAAGTGACGCAAAAGTGGAGCAAGGGGCTTGTAAATCTGCCCAAGAGTGTGCAGGGGGTGGGGGGTTCATTAAGAAAGAGAGAGGGGGAGGTGGAGATAAAGAGAACTGAGAGAGAGAGAAAAGAAAGAGAGATAACGGATGTATGAAAAGAGGGATAAAGCGAAGAGAATAAGGGGGTGGCTCTGGTTTGAACATTTTTGACCTGACTGCTGTTTGTTCCCCCACCCGGCCCTGATTTTAGCCATCACAGTCACGTGGCTGCTGTTTTATAAATCAGGTCCTTAACGTCCAAAAAACAAGAACACAGCTCCTTATGATGTTGACGTCATAAATGCGACAAGCACATGAAATATGTACCATTATGCAACTATTTGCTTTAATTGTGAACTATTGTTTGAAGCCATTACAGAGCCCCGGTAAGTGCTGAGCACGCAAATAGACTCTATTGATGCAAATGAAAATACTGCCCCAACGATAATGAGTGTTATGCAAGTACAGCATCTCATTGTGACGCGCAGTGGAGAGTTCAATAGTGTAAGGAAGGTCATCCTCTCTTGAAAGGTACCAAACAATGGAGTCCTACTTTCCAGGAAAATGATCCTGTGCAAGGATGCCTCTTTCAATGCAAGTATAAAAGTAATTATCAGCCTGTTATTGAAACAAAAGCTGCACGTTGAGCTGTACAAAAAAAGCAATTATTCTCTAGTTCGACCACAATAATGGCCTTTTATCACAGTCAACCGGAGATAAGTTGCAATTAGTCGTTACACAATTCTTAGAATTAGGTTTAAATGAATAAACAAATGAAAATATGAAAACCTTTTTATGCACTTTTTTGCATAAAGGTAGAGAATTACACATAAGTAAATACTATGTCAGATATGTGGGGGATGATACAAGATTTAGATGCTTGGATAGGGATGTATGACGTTACAACGCAAACTATTACAACACATACTTTTACGATACTGTTCTTACAATGCTACTTCCATTACAACGCATGCTATGACAACGCAAGCCATTACAACGCATGTACCATTACAACGTAATTTACTATTCTAACACCGCTGGGTGGTTACCTCAGGGAAGGTGCTGGTCAGTGAGGCATTTGCGTTGTAATGACATGCGTTGTAATAGCACGAATTGTAATATAACTTGCTTTGTATTGGCTGCTTTGTAAAGCCATTGCATTGTAATACCTGCGTTGTAATAGATGTTTCCCTTGGATACATTGGAAAAGCCTCCAACTCGTGGATATGTGGGTATCCATCAATCTTTTTCCAACCCATTTCTTTCCTGGAAACAGTGACAAATGTACTTCTGTTAAGGGCAGCAGATAATGCCTTTTGAGTTTGGAAATAGGAAGGGATCACACCAAAATTGGTGTGGATGTGTGGGAAGGGATTCTGCCACAGAAAACAAATTTCCCTGTGGCGAATGAAAGAAGAAAATATAATTGCCCAAATGCATGAGCAACTGAACATTCAGTATAACTCTGCAAATAGAAACCCTTTCCAAGAATGCAAAGAAGAAGTCCTGATAAACTGTAACTGCTTGTTACATCTGAAGGCTCTGAGAAGTGTGAAGAGAACGGAGGATTGTTCGAGTAGTCGGGTGGCGCCTTTTGAGATGTTCTCCACGGTTGGCACCTGCTCAGCCAGGACCATCCTGGGATCTCCTTGCTTTCAGCTGCACAACGTTTTGCTCCTTGCAACTGTGACTCTCTTCTGGATTCCAGTTTTGGACTTTGGCCTGGCTCTTTCATCCTTCCTGTTCCTGTAGACTTGCTATTCTTCTCTTCACTATTAATCCTCATGTTCATTCAAGATTCATATGATTGTCAAGGAGGTTTTTTTCCCTTTGAGGGTTTTCGCACACTTTGGAAGCCTCTTAACCGCATGCGTGCGGGCGGAATTCCGCCCGTACGCTGAGATTTACTCATTCGCATGTTACGTGACGAGCTGGGCTCGTCATCAGCGTAGCAGGAGGCTACCTCATGACGAGCCCAGCTCGTCATCAGCGTCGAAGGGGTTAAGGAGACACTTGACGCCTTTCAAATATACTGTTCTGTGCAGGGTGGCACTGTGGCTACTGGGAGGAGCCAACCTTTCTTCAGGAACTCTAGAAGTGTACTCACAAACCTTTCAAAAAGCCAGTACTTGACATTGTTGCAGGTTTCTATAAGTACTCTTTGCAAACTTAAAGTTCAGAAATCTGCACCCTTGAAGGATAATAAACCTGCATGTGCAGATTTCTGATTTTATGTGTGAATTGGGCTCGGTATGTTTATTATGCCAAAACCTTCTACCGAAAAATGTTACATGTGGGTATACAGTGATAATTCTGCTTGTCCCAACTAAGGGTCATATTTACAATAAAGTGGTGAAGAGTATTGTTAAGCCAAGAAGGCTAACGACATGCTTCGTCACTTTAGTAACGCCGGGCTGCACCATGTTCACTAGAATATGGTGCAGCCCTGCGTTCCCCCTGCACTGGCGTTAAATTAAGCTACCTAGCACCAATGTAGGCACCCTAGTGCAAGGGTGCCTGTGTTCAGGGGAAAATTGTTTATGTGCAGGAAGGTACCCAATCCTGCACATAAACAATCTTTAAATGCCTATTTGTAACTTCTATGTGTGCTGCTTAATGCAGCACACATAGTTTTAGCAAAACAGCATTATTTCAAAATGATTCTTTATTTACAGTAAGGGGGACCTTACTGCACATAAAAGATCATAGGCAATGTGCTGTATCCATGTGTGCTGCATTAGGCAGCACACACGGAAATAGCAAAAATGAAAAGAAATAAAGCATTTCTCCTCATTTTGCCTGTTTAAGACAAGGTTTTTCCTGGTCTTAATTTTGGTGCTGCCTCCTTTTTACGCTGCCCTTGTAAATAGGAGGCAGCATCAGAATCAATGGGTGTTGCGGTGGAACGCCCACTGCAACACCCATTGCCCTCTCCTTTCAAGCTAAATACAGCTTGAAAGGGTGCCTTATTTACAAGGCAGCGTTAAGCCAATGTAAGTGGCTTAATCCTGCCTTGTAAATAAGGGGAGGCCCTTATCACCATCACAGTGATGTTGTGATGGCGATAGGGGTTTGTAAATATGCCCCTTATTTTACTACCAAAGCACCTCTAAAATGTATATCCTCATCAGCAGCTGATACACTTACACAAAGTTGTTTATTCACGGATTCTCACTCCACTGAACATTTTGGAAAATACAATCTGTTTTTATCGATAGGATTTCAGATTAATCTGTAACATGCAAGCACACACAGATTTGACCATATATGATAAAATGAACATGCATCAGTAGTTGAAAAAGGCAAATTGCGATACCACAGTGTTAACATCAGTTACTACAAAAGGCTTTCACCTTGTACTATCCTCTTAGCAAAGACATATGAATAATTAAACATGGCACAGTATATAACTAGAGAAGATTAATTCAGTATGTCTAGCTGAGCAAAGTGAAATAGTGAAATGATGTACTGTTGTTTCCAGCTATGCCGCTCATACTGCACTTGATGATGTTTTTTTCATTCCCATTATGTTCCACTTAAGAAGTAAAATCAAGAGTATTGTTGAAACACATGCTCCAGATCTTGATATACAAATGAGAAACCAAGTGGACCTGATATCTCTACAGCCATTAACATAAATTAACCACATGATTTCCAGGCTTCAAAAGAATGCTCTTTTTTACACTGCTTGCATCTATCTAGGCCTTGTAAATTACTGACCGCTCGAGAAGCCCGGGTACAGAGTTGTCCTAGCTGTCCATGGTGCTAAAGCAGGAACCACTGTGGAGCTGGCTTTACTGCTTTCATGGTGCTGATGAGGATACAGGTGCAAAACATCAACAATGAAGCCACTGTTGATGTTGGATGAAGGTTTTGACGTGTTCCCTTGAGGTGCAACGTAGAGTAAAGGTGGTGGTTGCTGGGCTGGCCACCTACAAACCTTGGTAGAGGGAAGCTAAGCAAAACTTTATATTGACATACGATGGCACTGAAAGGGTTTTGCTCTGTCCAGGGAAACTGATCTTTGGTCCGAGTCACAGTCATGCAGTTCCACGAAGGTTGCCACAAGTGCAAAGTATCACACCTTTGCTTTGTGCAGAACGTGTTGTCTCAGACACATTTCTCTTCTTTGTCCTTTGTTGCAAATCAGATCAGAACTGAGGTTCTGGTATCAGGGGTAGCCCTTAAAGAGACGTGGCTGGCGGCATCTTTAAGAATAAAAACCCAGATGTATCTAAACCGCCACCTATAACCAACGTGGCAGCTCCAAATACTCTAATATCTCAATTCCAGAAGTTGGAACGGTTTTTCGAACGCGAACTCCGCAAGTGGTGGGAGGGTACATCACTGCAAGGATACATTGAGGTACAGAGGGTACCTCGAGGTCTACGAATTTTTACTGTCCCTGCGTACGAGAACCCAGATCCCCTCTTGCTAGAAACCTGGGCTGCCCACATAGCAAATTCATGCAAAGGCATGTTGGAGATCTTAATCCAATTTGCATGGAGTGACCGCGATAAAGTTGTGAAGGAGATCGAGGATTTAGAAGAGTTAATTACACAGAATACTGATAAAGAGGAACAAGAGCAACTTAGGGCGAATATGAAGAAGAGACTACAAAAATACGAAACTAAGATCAAACAGAGGAAACAGGAAAAATTTGACCGGGACGAACGGGACTACGCAATGGGGAGGGTCCTGACGTTCTCTAAGAAATATGACCAGCCGCGCAAGGAAGTTGCAAGAAAGAGCCAAATGCCAAAAATCACAGTAGAATCAAGAGCAGAAACCTCGGAATCGGATCTCACTGCAAATGAATTGTCTGGAGATGAAACCCCGGGCACAGCAGCGACACCCACAGTACCAACCACAAAAACTCCTTTTCAGAAGGAGTTCAAAGTTATCCGAGAAAGTTGGCTAAGAGATGGCAAGAACAAACCCCCAGAAGAGGGAGGCAAACCAGGCGTGGTGGCTGGAAAGGGAAGAGGCAGCGGCAAACAGGAACAGTCCCAAGGGTAACCAGAAGCCAGAGGAGAGGCAGATGGTGAGGGCCTCTGACCAATTGACCATTGTGAACTTGTCCCAAAGACAATTAACATCGGGGGAAGAGTCCGTTTTGAAGTTAGGACTCACATTTTGTCCGAATAACAATATGGAGTACATTCAAACCAGTATTGATTTGTATAAATTTATTCGGAAGGTCAAGTTACATAAGTTTTTTAAGACAAAACCTACTGTTAAAGAAGTAAAACAATTAAGACACAACAAAAAGGATACTGACCTCTTATCTGTCAATGACCTGACAACGTGTGAGGTTCTGCAAAACTTAAGACGAGAAGGAGACATGGAAACCAATGTAACGTGTAACACTCTCACACAGAGATTGATTAATGTCAATATAGACCAAGAGGCACCTAAGAGTGAATTTAAACAAGCTTCAAAATTTGTCCCCCAGATTGCTGTTGATGCAATTGATATTTTTTCCGATGCGGTCATCAGGGATCTGATGGCCATGAGGATAGAACAGAACCATCAGGGGAAATATTTCAATACCACTAAAGAACAAAAATTGGCAATCAAAGAACTAATGGAGGATAAAACTATTGTGTGCAAATCCTCCGATAAGGGAGGAAATATCGTGATCATGTCGAGGTCCAATTATGTTGCAGAAGCCATGCGCCAACTACAGGATGCGTCTTGTTATATTCCAATAAAGAAACAAGACTATTTGAAAAGCACTGACAACCTACATTACTTTGCTTAAGAAATGGCACGATAAGCAAATGTTAGATCTTGAGGAATACCTTTTTCTAAAGACCATGAACCCTATTTTACCTTGTTTCTACCATCTACCCAAGATTCATAAGAACATTGACAATCCCCCAGGGAGGCCTATCATCTCTTCCATGGGAGGACTTACTGAAAATCTCTCTAAATTTTTAGACCATTATCTTTTTGGTTTTGTGTTGTCTCTGAAGTCTTACATTAGAGACACCACAGACTTTATTGAGAAGGTGGAACTTGTAGCTTGGCAATCCTCATATGTACTGATCACCTTTGACATCACAAGTTTATATACTTGTATAGACCATGAGCAAGGTCTCCACGCAGTGGAATACTTCCTAAACAAAAGAGAATTAAAGCACGCAATGCATAATAAGATGCTATTGGAACTAATTGCATTTTTCCTGCGCAATAATATCTTTCTCTTTCAGGACACCACATATTGTCAACTCTCTGGTACAGCCATGGGCTCCTGCTTCGCCCCCAGCTATGCAAATTTATTCGTAGGCTGGTGGGAGGAGCAGGTAGCCTGGGCCCCCAGAAATGCGACATGGAACAACAAAGTGGTGGCATGGTGCAGGTATATCGATGATCTGTTCCTGGTCTGGGACGGGTCAATAGATGAAGCTAATCAGTACATACAAGTACTCAATGAGAATGAGTGCAACCTAAAATTCACTGGTGAAGTGAACAGTGAAAGGGTAAATTACCTGGACCTACAAGTGAGTGTTAGAGAGGGACAAATCTGCACACAACTTTATCGTAAACCGACTGCCGGGAATAGTGTATTGCACGCTTCAAGCAGTCATCCCCGGAAACTTATTAGCAACATCCCTTACGGGGAATTTTTACGACTTAAGCGTAATTGTAGTCGAACTGAGGACTTTGAACAAGCTGCCACTGAAAGTATTGAGAGATACCTGATGAGAGGATACAATTTGCAACTCCTTCAGGATACTTTGAGTAAAGTCAGGAAACTACCCCGTACAACCCTTTTTGCCAAAAAAACACGTCCCACATCAGACGGGGAATACCGCATGATAACACCATATGCGGCGGATTCTTTCAAACTGAGATCCATCATGTCCAAACATTGGCACATCCTTAAATCTGATTTAATAGTAGGGCCTGACATCCCTGATGTGCCATTAATTACGTTCAAGAGGGCAAGATCACTACGTGATCAGATGGTTCACAGTTACTTACAACCACTGGAAAAACAATTAGGGACCCTGAAGGATGCTAAAGGTTTTTTCCCCTGTGGAAAATGTAAAGCCTGCTCAGCCAGTAAGAGAACATTAACATACGAGGTTACAGGCTGTAGAGGTGGCAAGAAAATCAATAAATTTATGTCCTGCCATACTGACCATGCGGTCTACTGTCTGGTATGCCCTTGCCTGTTAAGGTACATTGGAAGTACCATTAACCCTGTCAAATTAAGGGTGCTGGAACATATGAGGGCCATCGTGAATAAAGATTTCTCATATCCGGTGACCCGTCATTTTGCTATCAAGCACAATAGTGACAGGAATCTTCTGAGATACTTTTGCTTGGACCATGTTAGTGAGAATCCAAGAGGAGGTAATAGACTGCAAATACTCTGGAGATTAGAATCTGGATACATTATTGACTTAGAGACAAGGGCGCCAAGAGGTTTGAATATGGGAGAAGAACTGGCATCTCACTTGGGTTGAAGAGTAGATACTAGTATTATGAATGTGTAACTGTACGATATAAGATTTTGGTTGACATGTAATAATGAGTTAAAGAAGGGGTTCTTTTGATTGAAGTTGTGCCTAGATCTAAATTGATTGCTGCACATAGGAAATTGTTTGAGGTTTGTCTATTCCAAGATCTCAGCAGCCAATGTAAGGCTGCAATTGCCGATCCACGGCAAGATTTTCGCCTACATGATTATTCAACAATGTGATCATTATAAGGTTGTTGCGCTATGTTTTATAACGTTTTTTCTTGTTTCTAGAACCTTTTAGTTTGGATTTATTCTGTCCTATAGGTTACAACAAGAGATTATATATTTGTGCCGATATACGGCTTGAACCACGGTTTATACAACTTAACTGACATTTTCCTATGATGAATGTTAAATTATAACATACTTCAAGATGGCGCGTAAAATTGCGCTCATGGCGAAGTCCATTGTTTGTTGTTTGTTTTTATTACTCTTGCAAACATTGATAATGGTGCCGCATAGCGTATCCCGATGTGAACACTGACGAAGGGATTTTGCTCCTGAAACGCGTTTGTTCTGAATAAAACCCTTTGCTGATATACTGCTGTACCCGAGAGTGCTGTCTTTTCCTTTACCCGGCTGGGTATTGCTAGGAAATTGGAGTTGCTATATATATATATATATATATATATATATATATATATATATATATATATATATATATATATAACCATGTAGCTCCTCCTCGAATCTCTCGGCGTCTCAGGCACAGCCTCACACGCCAGCAAACAAAGGAGACGGACCACAACGAATCAGCATCAGTGAGTTTATTGAATCACAGAGATCAGCTACGCGTTTCTGGCAAGTTATGCCCTTGATCACGCTGCAACATGAACAACAGACAGAATGCTTTTTTATGCAGTGTAAAAGAAACACCCCCTCACACTGACGTAATGCATCATGTGATGAAAAAACAGTGAAGAAATACTACCACTGAAGCTAGTACAATTAAGTCGGCACATTATCATATAACTGGATGAATCCAAAATTCGCGTGTATAACTCTAAAGGTATTGATAGTATATACACGTATATATACACACACAACTGTATCATCAAGTAAAAAAAAAATTAACTGTATAAATACAGGACAATAATATAAAGTACCTTTAGACATATATGATATGATATATGATATGACGGTAAATACAGCCTATATATAATGCGCCTGTGGTAATACCTGAGTTACGCAATATGTGGCAATTCAGCTTAAAAACAGTGATAGATAATAAAGTGTTATGTGAGAGTGAAATATGTGCAAAAAATGCAAGAGAGAAAGTGCAATACCGTTCATCATAAAAGAGATAAAAACATCATGATATAAGAAACTTCTCAGGTCCCTGAGATCCATAGACTACATTTCATCCATGAGCATAAATCATCTCTTAACAATAAATAATATCCAAATATAAAAAAAAAAATATATATATATATATATATATATATATATATATATATATATATAGGGGCATATTCACAAGGAGCTATCGCCGAATTAATGGCACTTTATCGCAGCCAAAGTTGTGATAAATTTACCCCACCATTCACAAGCAGGTGCTAACAGCCCACAGCACCAGTTTTCCCGCGATAGCAGCCACAAAAAACATCGCCACAGAGGACCCCCGCAACTATCCCTAATGAGATGCAGAGTAGGCGTTCCCGTGCACAAAGCCACGACAACACCACACCTCAACATTGACAACGAATAGACAGATAGGCGATAAGAACACAAAACACGCTATAAGGCGTGTTAGCAGCATGAAATTAACACCTGGTCTGACCTGGTGTACAGTCGGACAGCAGCCTGCACCACAGTAGAGAGCCCAGCCCAGGGCGTCCTCAGAAGGGCAACAGATGCCATGGAGCAACTGAACATGCAGCCCGGACACCCACCGGGCAACCCCCCCAGACCACCACAGAGGCAGCACAGACAAAGACAGCGCACCCCCCAGGAAATGCACATGCCTCACAGGCAAAACATTTGACAATGTCACTGTCCTCTACAGGTTGAAAGGGACAACCATCCTACTCATCCTGGCCGTCCTCGCCCAACAGGCCAACGGCACCAACACAGCGGACAACCAACATCCCACCCCACACCAAGCTGATGGCTGTGCTGCACCCGTTGCCCCTGGCACACGCCAACCAACACCCGCCAGAGTCGATGGAGTCTCCGGTCCAGGGAAGGCATGGCTTGGCAGTTCGGGATGGACTGTTCCCATGAGGCACAGGGTCAGATTGATTTGCATATAGCCATGTCTGAACTGGGGTGGCGGAGTGGGCTAAAGAACGGTGATGGATTAAACCCAGATCTTTTGACTGTGTGTGAGCGTTTGATTGGTTCGGATGCTCCGTCCATCACCAACCCCTTTTGTACCGCACCCGCTGCTCCTGGCACACGCCAACCAACACCCGCCAGAGTCGACGGAGTCTCACAGCCAGCTACATCCAAGTCCCCCACACCTGTCCTGGACATCACCATCACCCTGGCACCCCAGGCCCCGTATGGTCAACACAATGCGTTGGCACCGATGGAGACCAAGCAAGGACCATGCGCCATAGCCGAATGCATGCACGTGTTGGGGGCAATCCACTGCACACATGTCCCACCTGTACCCCCTGGTGACACAGCACACAATCACTGCAACAAGAAGCACACGTCACACATCAATGTACAGGCAACATCAGTACACCGTGGGACCTACACCAATGTCGCCTCCAAATACACAGCCAGTATGCATGTTCCCTTCACCCTCCGACAGTCCATCAGCAACCAGCCTTCCCAGGATGGGACCAAGAAATATTTACAGCCCCTTTGCAAGTTCCCAATTAACATCCCACTCACCTCAACTCCATAACCATGCGATCCACAACTCTGGCAATGCACACGTCACAAATTCCCAACCAACAGCACAACGGTAACCTGGGAAAGCTGTGAACATGGCCAATCAAAGGAATGGCACCTCAGCCACACAATAGAAAAATGTGTCCAGAGAAGGCAACCAGGCATGTGGGAAGGATGCAGTAGAACCATGATTGGGAGTGTACACAATGCCAAGAGTGGTGGCGAAGTGCTGGACAGATCTCAGTATGCAGAACACACCCATATCCACGGTGAAATACACCTCTGGGTTATGGAGTGTAGTGGACAGTGGATGCAACCATGTCACCCTAGCCACTGGGGGTCCATGCGGACATGTTGCCTGTTACGCCCCCGTAAGCATGAGCAGAGTGGTATGGCCCAACGTACGTCAGGCCAGAGTAGGGGTGTAAATAAAAAGCACATACCCCTGGGCCTGGTCCTTTTCTGGAAAGCCCAACAGCTCTGCCAGGGCGGCGCATGCCACCCCAGCACAAGGCCAATGCTGTCCTCGTTTGCGGAGTTGCCTGAGATCCTATGCACCTGCCATACCCCGGCCCGCTGACCACGGACCCATCAAGCCCAAGCAGATGCAGCCAGGCCACACTGATCTTCATCCAACATGGGCGTGCGTCATGGAGGGCCCACCACATGCCTGTGCAAGCTCCAAATCCGAGGCCCATGACCCGGCTAGCCTTTCAGACCACAGCTGTCCCCCAGACGCTGGCCCACATTACTCCTTCCTCGTTGACATATCCTACCGGCATCCTCTGCGGCCCAGTGGGTCCCATATGTGATACTGTGTCCTGGCCCCTGTATGGCAGTGACCCAAATCCGGGACAGCAACCACAACACCAGACTCCCTTCGATATGTGAGGCATAGTTCCATATTAGCATCTTGCGCCACGTGGTGGCACTAACCCTGTTCAATGCCATCCGGCGACACGTGCTGCCCCAAATCCTGTTCAATGCCATCTAGTGACACGTGCTGCTACAAACCCTGTTCAACACCATCCGGCGACACGTGCTGTCACAAACCTCTGTTCAACACCATTCGGCGACACGTGCTGCCACAAACCCTGTTCAACGCCATCCGGCGACACATGGATGAGGGACCAGGACTACCCTGTGGACCAGTAGGTCTTACATCCAGTACCTAGTCACAATTCACGAATGGCCACACCAGTGCTCGCACGGAGAGGAGTAAGAGGAAGATGCGGCCCAATCCAGATAAAAGCTGAGGTGACTGAATTCGTAGTGCCACTGAACCTGAACTACGCAGGCCAGTGGGGGCCACCAACCTATGTCAGCACTCAGTGGATGGCCCACGCTGACCTCTGCCAACGGCCTAGACTGCAGTCCAGTAGGTCACAGAGTCATGATTCAGCAATGGCGGAGTTCATATCAGTGTACCGGCATCATCGCAGACTGCACCCCCACTCTGCCCCGGCGCCACTAAGTCTGTTCCCCAACATTCATGGACACTCTCTGGTCAAACTGTGGTGCCGTCTGAGCCTATGGACTAGGGGGCTGTTTTCATCCTTATGTAGCTGATACGGAATTGGTGGTGGCAATGGGGCTGTCGCATTCCACTCCTCCATTTGCTGCTTCTGGATAAAATTAAACCTTTTGGCATCTTGCACCAGAGTACACCTTCCACTGTCCCCCGAAACACTCTGAAACATACACCTCGGACAGTGATGGTGACCCGCTCAGGTCGCATGGCCCATCTGACTGCACCCCAAGTCACCTTCCCATGGCTGGGTGCCTGTGCCGGCTGCAGTGCATCCAGGACCACTAACTCGGTGCTGGTCCTGTCCGAAACTCCTTCACCACAGACATTGACTGGCCCCTGAGGCGTAGGCCTTGGGGTCATCAACACCATTACTCTGTGTACTTGCGCTGTACGCAGCCTCTGGGCCCAAATACATCCCACCAGGGCTAACACACCAAAGCAAGTCCAGATGACGCATCACTTCAGGAGGCACACGCCACCACCGCAAGGACCAGCTCCACTGCCATCTGCCAGAGTTGAATCTGTAGTCCTGACAGACTTCAGACATGCTCAGGCCTGTCGTGGATGCCATCATCGGCCTGATACCCTGCTCAGCACTCCAGGTACCAATGACTCAGTGCACTGCAGGCCATTTTCCGTTGCTGATTGTGTTTTGTGCTGTGGAGAGTTTTTGCAGGTAGGTCACCTCAGACAGTGTGGGGGCCCTGAGACGTTGATGGGAAAGACGATGCAGGTCTAACACACTCCACTGCATCTGCATCAGTAATATATCTAAGGGACACAATGCAAGACTTTTTCTTCACATGAGTGCGCTCATCTCCAGTGCCCAAAGCCCAGTGCACTACAACTCACGGACACTTCTGTTTGCATGTTGGCTGTCCTCTGGACTTTCTCCGGCAAACTCCATGTTGCCCAGAAGTTGACTCTGTTTTGCATGTGTTTTCTGTTTCCGTTGCACTGGTATCCAATGTTCAAGTGGTTGCCAGCACCAGACATTCGTGCGGAATGACTTACACTCACCCCACACACATCCAGCACAGGCATCACTGTACATGTGGCCCTGCCAATAAAGGGGCCGGCGCATGTGCCCGTAGCCAGTTCTACATGATATCTGCATGTGTCCCTGTGGTCTTGTAGTATGCATGTGGGCATTGGGCCCTAAGACATTACATTGTGCTGTGTGCATCGGATGCAGACATGTCATCGCTGGCAGCGGGTTTGAGCTTGGACATGTAGCTTTGTCATCACCCACTCAATTCGTATGGGGAGTGGCCAGTGCCATCGTACGCACAGCCAACATGGGTGTGTGACTGCTATATGCGTGCCACTGGGCTTGGTTCTGTGCTATGCGGAGCCAGTTGTGTCCTTTGTTCTTCAGTGTCGGCTATGCGCATTGTTCCACGTTGTCGTTAATGTGGGTGGGCTGT
Organism: Lissotriton helveticus; assembly: GCF_964261635.1. Lineage (NCBI taxonomy): Eukaryota > Metazoa > Chordata > Amphibia > Caudata > Salamandridae > Lissotriton > Lissotriton helveticus. The sequence continues at coordinate 264,367,849 of NC_136071.1, forward strand.
GCATGCTATGTGTGTGTGCTGCAGTGTGCCAAGGGGATCTGGGACATGATCCTGGATGTTTGTGGGTGTGCAGTGTGCTACGCTTCGTTGTGCATGTATGCCATTGTGCCCATCTCCCTCGTCCACCCAGTCCCTGTTCGTGGCACTCCCTGTTGATGGTGTGTTAGGACCACTCGAGCTGTATCCGTACTCCCTACTCCTTGCACCATCTCCACACTGATGACTGTGGCCTGGGTTTCCTCCATCTCCTCCCGAGGCGCTGGACTGCCACCTCCTGTTGCCTTTGCCGCCTTCCTGTTGGCAGCCGGTTGGTGCCTGGTTTAGGTAGTCACGTCATGTCGGCTATTATTGGCCTCCTCGGCACTCCGACTGCAATCCAGGTGGTCTGCTAGTGTGTCAGTTGCTGGCAGTGTTCTGTCACCTCCGTGACACTGGTCTTGTTTTCCCGCGGTCTGCACCCCGTCTTCCTCTCCTTCTTCTCCTTGGCCTTCCCCGACCCCGTTGTTCCTTGCTGGTAGTCTGTGGGTGTTGCGGGGTTCGAGTTGTCCTCTGCGCTGGGTCAGGGTGCATCAATGTTGCTACTTGCTTTGGCTTGTTTCTGGTGTATTTTTTCTGTGGTTTTTGTGGTGCATTGTCCCGCCAGACGCGTGGGATTTTCAGACCTGTGGCTGATTTTTGCAACTTGTTGTACCATGTTTGGCCTCATGGCATGGTATTTAGCGTTCGCGTATCGAATTTTAGCGGCGTGGCGTTGAATTTAATGTGGACATTTGCCACGCTATCTGGTGTCTATCACATGCTACCGCCTTGTTGTGAATTCCACGTTGACACCGGGTTATTTTCCCGTGATAGGCTGCAATGTTGAAAGTTGCATTATGCTACTCTTGCGGTAGTTATCATAAGTTGTTTTGAATATACACAATAGACTTTAAGCATAGGACTAGCACAGTGCTGTTCATGCCGAGCTGTAAAATGACAAAAGCCATTTACCACTCAAACCTTTGCTATAGAAATGGCAAAAGACCTTGTCTCTTTCTATCTCGACATGGATGGCACTGAGCTAATCCTATGCTTAAAGGCTTTGTTAGAAAAACAGACATTTGAGATGAGCAGATCTAGAGTATCGCTGGTGTTGAGGGTCCTCTATACAGGAGCTGCTTTCCACCTAAACTTGAGAAATACCCAGAGTTCTCTGATTCATTTTTGCATAATCTATGCACCACTCTATGCCTGAAAAAATATATATATATTCACTGAAAAAACCATAGGTTTCACACCAGTTATAGTTAGGAATTAGCATTTAAAAAACCTAATAAATTCACTGAAAAAACCATAGGTTTGACACCAGTTATAGTTAGCTGGAAATTTTACTGACATAAAACAATTGAAATTCCCACGTTATATTTAGTTGGACTCACTATAACTTGCGCGCCTGCAATGCACTGCTGATGACGTCACATATTACATCACTCATGACATGGTCAGTGACATCACTCATGACATCACTGATGACACCATCCTTGTGACAGAGTGACACACCTCCTTTCAGTGTAATGTAACCCTTGAAACACATATTCAAAAATAGAAACTAAAATTTTCAAAAAAATAGAGATACCCATACCAGTTACAACAACCAATTCAGTAATACCACCATCTATATACACATCCACTCATTCACCAACAGTTCTATATAGTCACTCATACATATATTCACTCATCATATGTAGTGAAACACCTATACATCCTGTTACACACCGACAGTCATCCAAAAGTTAACTCACCCACATAATCACACATGCAAATAAACTATTGAACATCCATTTATTTGCATATACAGCTATACACACACTACCACCTTACTTCTAAGGAAACTTACACATACTTACTCTCTTAAACAATCACTTATAGAAACACATACTTATTTAAACAAGAACTCTTTCAATCTCTCACTCTCACATATACTCACTTATATACATCAATACTCACATATACTAGATTAAAACATATGTAGTTACTGATAAAGACACTAGTGAGACAGTCATTCACTCACTAACACACACATATACACACTCATCCACCCATACAGTCCTGCACATATGCTGTCTTCAAAACACATACAAACAGTGAGTCAGTCATTGATACATCTATGTGCTAAGTAACACCCCCACCAAACCAAACAGACACTCATACTGATACTAAAAAAAAATCTAATACCCATATATACACACATGTAGCTACTCACCAACCCATGCAGCCACTTATACACAAAGTGAAACACTGATACAAACATTTAAATATTTAAACAATACTCGCTAATATATGTATTCACTAAGATACACTTAATAAGCCAGTTAACCAATCAATTTTTCTTTTTTAAAACATCCGATAAGACACTTATTTAAACATTTATTCTTCCATCGACCTTTACATATACATATATAAAACATATTTATTTTTCAGAAAGACACACATTCACTGGATGGTGTCATCAGTGATGTCATGAGTGATGTCACTGACCATGTCATGAGTGATGTAGTATGTGACGTCATCAGCAGTGCATTGCAGGCGCGCAAGTTATAGTGAGTCCAACTAACTATAACGTGGGAATATATATATATATATATATATATATATATATATATATATATATATATATATATATATATATATATATATATATGAACTGCCGGTAATAGCTAGTTTCCTCAATATTACAGGATAGATTACTTTTTCTATAAGGCAAGATGGTATAGTCTGTTGTTCACTGCAATCAAGTGTTAATAATACATCATTTTAAAACATGGGTATTTTTGTTATACATTTGTTTGATAATCATTTTTTTGTAATAGCCATGATAGGCTAACTACAACTGTACATATATTTTTATAAGACAAGTATGGGTGTACTTTCTAGTTTTTCAAGCACCATCGTAATACTTAAGACCCTAGAAGTGATAGGTGCAGGATCTTTGCCTCAACCCTCTGTGTTTTTTGTTGTTTACTTATAATGTGGTGTTTACTTTTCTGACAGGGAGTGCTACATCATTGGAGCACATTTTATAATATGGAGGAGGAGGTTGCAAAAAAAAAGCGCGCTCTTGCGGTCTTCATTTATATAAGGTTCTGAGTAGGCTACTTCTCGGGAGCAATGTTTACTTATAATTTATAGTTATAGTGCAGTGCTTACTCCTGTCACAGGTAGTGCTACTTCCTTGCAGCAAAATAGTAGGTGTGGTTGCGTGGCAAAAAATCTAGTTTTGAAACTGTTTTTATTAAGCAATCACAAATATACTTTCTTAGGAAAGTGTAGCGGTATATAAAAAAGCAATTAATAAAATATCCTTTAAGCGTGGCCACACACTCCTATTTTTGTTGCCTTCAGTTTGTAAAAGTGCTGCCCCATATACTTGTTAATATTAGAGGGCATCAGTTACTTTTAGATAAAGTAGAAAAGAAGAGCTACAAGAAACCCTCCCGCACTACATCATCTCAGGTCACAACAACAATAACATGTAAAAAACAGTTAAAGACAAATTACGTCATATTACCTAGAAATGTACGCTTCATCAAAACATTGAAAGAAGCACTATGTATACTATTCTTTTTTTTCAGGGACTACTATTTTATAAAATATTAGCTGTGCTACAAACTGTCAGGTAGTAAGTTATCAACTGTAGTAAATGTTGTTAATGTCTCGCACAGATAGATCTCCAACCCCTTTGAAGTACTATAAATTCACAGTATTAAAATGTACAGGGTGAGTTTATAGTATTCCACAGGAGAAGTAGAATAAGGAGCACAACATAAATAATGATTTTTTACAATTTCTATTCTGTAGAAGTCAGGAAAGTTTTGTCGTAGTGCTTAGAGGTCGCTCACTGCTCTGCTAACAGATCACGTACTCTTTTAAGAACATATAGGAAAGTAGTAATATATACACTACTATTCCTATATATTCAATAGGGAGAACGAGAATAGGAACCACTACAGAGAAAAAGAGAAATATCAAAATATCAATTAAGACATGTAGGGTTTATCAAAGGCATTATGTAAAAAAGTATCTATGCAAACAATCTTTTTTTAAACTGCAATTTCAAAAAATATCTCACTGTAAAAATATCTGATCAAGTAAGTTATAAAGGTCAGTAAGCTGTATTTCAGATGGTTTACTCCTGGTGGCAACAAATCTCCAGGTCCTCTTGTGTGTAAAATATGACACGCTACTACAATATAGAGAGTGTCACTACTGCCACACAAAAAAGGAAAAGTAAAAAAAAATCATAAACACAAGACTAGATCAATAACTAAATATTTTCCAGTGGTGAGTATGTTCAAAGCTTTTTTCCCCTGGTACTTCGAAATCTTTCGTCTTTGCGCCAACGGCTCATAAACTTCTCTGAGATCATAATGACTGTGAATATTATAATATACATATTCATACTGTATGATCAAAGAGGGGAAACAGAGTAAGAAGCAGAAGCTGGTGACGTTACATATAAATCTTTAGTCTTCGCGCCGACGGGTCACCAACACCTCTGAGGTCTAGTATAGTGTCAGTAATATAATATACAAAGTCACACTATATGAACTCAAAAGAGCTGGAAAGGAACAGTGTTTCCTCTATTCTGTCTGTTTCTCAATACAAGCTGCTGACGTTACATATAAATGGCAAAAACAACCAGTACCACTTTTTTTATTAATACAAATCTTTAAATATTCACAAATAGCTATGTATTATAAATATCTACTATGCCATAATCAAACAACTTACAACTCTGTAATATGTTTTGTTGTCGCAAAAGAAGAATCCAAAGCTAGAAAATGGAACCTGCATCACAGAATGGACCGCGTAAATAGCTAGCAAAATCTAAACTAATCAAACAACGGGTGTGGTTGTTTATAAAGTAGTCTATAGAAGGAGATGTGGCTCCACCCATTTAGATGTCACATTTTACAGTTGACATGTGCTCCCGTTTTCATTGTTTCATTCATAATTTTATCGCAATTCCATACATGAGGTCTGTTAAACATAAAATAAAATGCATGATAAACAATATTAGGAATCAAATAATACGCAATTCTACCCAAGTAATATTTGATTCCTAATATTGTTTATCATGCATTTTATATATTTTATGGAACTGCGATAAAATTATGAATTAGCTTGATGCTGCAACTAAACACACTGTATAGTGTGTGTACGATATCTATCACAACAAACAGGAAATGAATGCTGTGCCAATAAAATGTAATCACTGCACTTGTAACCTTACCCGTGAACAAGGAGTGAGGTGAACTCTGAAACGCATAGGGGCATCCGTTTGCTTTAAATAAATACGTCTGTTACATTGAGGCCACGGCACCAGTGAGTTTTTATTTCTCGTATAAACTGGACTACGTTGATATACCTGGGAGTGGCGTCCTGGCCGTGTTGCCCTCCATCGCAAGTGGCTTGGGTTTTGCCATAGTGTACGTTGGAATATATATATATATATATATTGTGAGAGCCGAAACGTTATGGCGACAGCAATAAAATAATACCTGCATCTTAAAAATTGGTTCGTGCCTGGTTCCTGTTCGAGGCTGTGTGTGAGGCGGCAGCGCAAGGGAAATGGAGGTTTGGCATATATATATATATATATATTACCTACTGGCGGTCGCCAGTAGGTATATATAGTTAGGATTTTTTCTCTATGGGATTTTTGAAAATTCTATGTCTAATAACTTTGGCGTTTGTGGACGGAAGTGGCTGAAATTTTCAGGAAAATGGCACATTTTGTTTCTGAGCAGCCCTCGAAAATTTGGGGGGGGTTCGTCAAGGGGGGGCCGAGAAAAAAGGGGGGTCCCAAAACGTGTTTTTAACATTGAGTTTTCCATAGGGCGGTTGGCCTCACTTTTAGCCCGAACGGCTGAATGGATTTGCACGAAACTTGGCAAAATTGTAGGGACTGGTAGCCCGATGTGCCTTTGCTAGGTCTCAATATATGTGCTTCAGTGGATTTTGAGAAATTAACGTTCAAAAAAAGATATATATCTGTAACAGCGGACCGGGCAGCGCTCCGGTTCGCGGACTTTACGCGTTACGGAGCTTTGTGAAGCGAAGCTGATTGGTTCTCCGGCGTCTGTGAACATTCCAAACAGTCCGTAGCGGCCGCCATCTTGTCTCTCGGTAGGATCGAGAGACAAGAGGAGGCCAAAGCGAAGGGGCAAATGACCATAAGGGGGCATAGTAGATCCTCGCTGACCCCCTAGGTTTGATGTGGAGGTTTTAAAAGGGTCCCGCGGGGCAAAAAAAAATAATAATAATAATAATCGAACGGCTGAATGGATTTGCACGAAACTTGGTAAAATATTAGGGACTGGTAGCCCGATGTGCCTTTGCTAGGTCTCAATATATGTGCTCCAGTGGATTTTGAGAAATTAACGTTCAAAAAAAGATATATATCTGTAACAGCGCTCCGCTTCGCGTAACGGAGGTTTGCGAAGCTGATTGGTTCTCCGGCGTCTGTAAACATTGCAAACAGTCCGTAGCGGCCGCCATCTTGTCTCTCGGTAGGATCGAGAGACAAGAGGAGGCCAAAGCGAAGGGGCAAATGACCATAAGGGGGCATAGTAGATCCTCCTTGACCTCTTAGGTTTGATGTGGAGGTTTTAAAAGGGCCCCGCGGGGCAAAAAAAAAATAATAATAATAATCGAACGGCTGAATGGATTTGCACGAAACTTGGCAAAATTGTAGGGACTGGTAGCTCGATGTGCCTTTGCTAGGTCTCAATATATGTGCTTCAGTGGATTTTGAGAAATTAACGTTAAAAAAAAGATATATATCTGTAACAGCGCTCCGCTTCGCGGAGATAAAATTATATCTGTATTACCTAGCTGCTGCTAACACCAGTTAGCGACGGCTAGTAGGAGATAGCGACCATCTTGGGCCCCACTTTGCATGTGAGTGATATTTATCACTAATGACATGCAAAGTGGGCATGCCAAGATGTTAGCGACTGGAAACAGTCGCTAACATCGCTATCTCCTATTATCAACTTTTGGAAATATTCGAGATAAGCGCGAATATCTCCAAAAGCTAGCACCTGCCCTGAGCAGTTCTTAGCCATGTTATCCAATGGGAGGTGGATAACATGGCTAAGAGCATTAGCTCGGTAATGCATGAATATCGCTGAGTTTTCAGCGATATTAATGTATTGCGGTCGTTTTTTATCGTATTTGCGATAAACCTTGATAATAGCAAGGTTTATCTGCGATAATTTCTGACGATGCTTAGCGGTAAAAAAATCGTTGCTAAGCATCGTTAGGGATAAATATCGCTTAACTTTGGTAATATGCCCCAACGTCTGTTAACGTTCGATTCGAAGGAAATCAGGAAGTGTTGAAAAACATTGTCTGCGCCATCTTGTCTTTTTTCAAATGCCACACTTTTGTCGTGCACGGCAGCCATTTTAGATGCCTTGACCAGACCCACTCTGTGCACGCTGTCGATCCTTAGCATGGCTCCCCACCCTCGCAAGCATCTCCCCCAGGCAGTGGTCACCCCCGCTCTCTGTCTTATGCATGGGTAATAAACCTCCCCCCATCTGCGCTGCTCTTCCCTGAGAATCACACCCTGTGCCCGCCCGACACCTCCCTTTCGCCCTATTCACTACCGCACCCTCTGACACTCCTTTTCCTCTGTGTCCGATTGTCCAGGCCGGTCCTAGGGTATCAGCTAGCCCTGCAGATGTAGTTTATGGCCCCAGCTGTAAAGAATCACCCCTCTTCAAAGGAGTTATAGTAGATCAAGGCCCACACTCGATGAGATCCGTCACAGCAGACGCGTTCCTATTATCTGAAAACCATCCTGTATTGTGATTGGGGAGGGGACCGAGCCTGAAGCGGAAGATTCCAGGGATGACTCTTTGTACATCAAAGTTTTTACAATTATGTGTCACATTAAAAATATATAGCACTCCGACAAAGTAGTAAGATTATAAAACTTTAATAACTTATGAATATATACAAGAAAACAAAAATAGTAATAACATATAAACATTTTTAGGGAAAAACAACGAAGTAGCGGTCGGCTGTGCGAATAGTCCCAACGCAGCACAACGTCCAGATTTCCGGCGTGGGGCGTCGCGGGGGGTGGGTCATCAGTAGCAAACTGTTGTGCGAATAGTTCCAAGGCAGCAGAACGATGGCACCAAGGTGATGTCCAGTAAGTTGCCGCACTGGTTTTGGTATCCTACAATGCTGCTCCGAATAACGGCGTGGGGCGCCCCGGGGGAGGCGGTGTGAACGGGCCTCTCCAGGTGGAGTGTCATCTGTTGTAGTGGGGCGCCCCTTTACCGTTTCAGTTGCCATTCCGTCCGTTTTTGGTCCACTGTGTCAAAAGCCGCAATTCAGCTGAGTTGCGCCCACTCTTGCGGTGCAGCGATAGGCGGCTGTCACAGGACTCTCAAAATGGCGGCAGGCTGTTTCCTTTTTGGGCCTGGTCCACTGAAATGGCGCTGGGACACCTTGGAAATCGGACGCTTGTCTGCTAGGTCTTGGACCCCATTCTCGAAAGCATCCCCTCCGCCTTGAGGATTCATCAAAAGTTTTGGGGGCCCCCGACTCCTGTAGGCTTCTGGTGGGGAGCGGCTGCCATGATTGCTCGCGGAATGACCACGACGGAGCTACGAGATGGTGGTGCTCTCATGCTGACGCCAGCTTCAGTCTGAAACATCCAGAAACAAGGTGGGGCTTTCATCGTTTGGGAAAAAATAAAGTTTTCATCCAATGAAAAGTGTTGTTTTTAGGTCATATGATCAAGCCTTCCATCATTAGGAAACCAAAAGTAAAATGAACCAATGAAAAGTTTTATAAACAAGTCACATGACCTGTTATGCGGCATAGGGTATAAAACGCGGAGAAAATACGTTGGCACGTGAGGCGGCGTCAGTAGCGGACCGATGTGCGAATAGGCCGAAGGCAATACAACGCGCCAAGATCCGGATGGCACCGAGGTGGTGTCCAGCAAGTTGCAGCACTGGTGTGGCCATCCTACAATGCTGAAAGTCGGCGTGGGGCGCCCCGTTGGCCTGTGAGTTTGCGTCAGTAGCGGACCGATGTGCGAATAGGCCGAAGGCAGCACAACGCGCCAAGATCCGGATGGCACCGACGTGGTGTCTAGTAAGTTGCCGCACTGGTGTGGCCATCCTACAATGTTGAAAGTCGGCGTGGGGCGCCCCGTTGGCCTGTGAGATGGCGGCAGTAGCGGACCGATGTGCGAATGGGGCCAAAGGCAGCGCAACAATATTTTCGGAATAGAAGACACCACAAGGCGCTGAGATGCCAAGATCCGGATGGCACCGAGGTGGTGTCTAGCAAGTTGTGGCACTGGTGTGGCCATCCTACAATGGTAAAAGTCGGCGTGGGGTGCCCTGTTGGCCTGTGAGATGGTGTCAGTAGCGGACTGATGTGCGAATGGGGCCAAAGGCAGCGCAACAATATTTTCTGACTGACACCACAAGGCGCTGAGATGCCAAGATCCGGATGGCACCGAGGTGATGTCTAGCAAGTTGCTGTACTGGTGTGGCCATCCTACAATGGTAAAAGTCGGCGTGGGGCGCCCTGTTGGCCTGTGAGATGGTGTCAGTTGCGGACCGATGTGCGAATAGGGCCAAAGGCAGCGCAACAATATTTTCTGTATGGAAGATACCACTAGGCGTTGAGATGCCAAGATCCGGATGGCACCGAGGTGATGTCTAGCAAGTTGCTGTACTGGTGTGGTCATCCTACAATGCTGAAACTCGGCGTGGGGCGCCCTATTAGCCTGTGAGATGGCGTCAGTAGCGGACCGATGTGTGAATGGGGCAAAGGTAGCGCAAGAATATTTTCTGAATAGAAGACACCACAAGGCGCTGAGATGCCAAGATCCGGATGGCACCATGGTGGTGTCTAGTAAGGTGCACTGGTGTGGTCATCCTACAATGCTGAAACTCGGCGTGGGGCGCCCCATTAGTCTGTGAGATGGCGTCAGTAGCGGACCGATGTGCGAATAGGCCGAAGGCAGCACAACGCGCCAAGATCCGGATGTCACCGTGGTGGTTTCATAGTTGAGAGGCACTTCATCTGCAGTGGGGCGCCGAGATCCGGATGGCACCGAGGTGATGTCTAGCAAGTTGCTGTACTGGTGTGGTCATCCTACAATGCTGAAACTCGGCGTGGGGCGCCCCATTAGCCTGTGAGATGGCGTCAGTAGCGGACCGATGTGCGAATAGGCCGAAGGCAGCCCAACGCGCCAAGATCCGGATGTCACCGTGGTGGTTTCATAGTTGAGAGGCACTTCATCTGCAGTGGGGCGCCGAGATCCGGATGGCACCGAGGTGATGTCTAGCAAGTTGCTGTACTGGTGTGGTCATCCTACAATGCTGAAACTCGGCGTGGGGCGCCCCATTAGCCTGTGAGATGGCGTCAGTAGCGGACCGATGTGCGAATAGGCGGAAGGCAGCACAACGCGCCAAGATCCGGATGTCACCGTGGTGGTTTCATAGTTGAGAGGCACTTCATCTGCAGTGGGGCGCCGAGATCCGGATGGCACCGAGGTGATGTCTAGCAAGTTGCTGTACTGGTGTGGTCATCCTACAATGCTGAAACTCGGCGTGGGGCGCCCCATTAGCCTGTGAGATGGCGTCAGTAGCGGACCGATGTGCGAATGGGGCCAAAGGCAGCGCAACAATATTTTCTGAAGAGAAGACACCAAAAGGCGCTGAGATTCCAAGATCCGGATGGCACCGAGGTGGTGTCTAGCAAGCTATGCAGTTGAGTTGTGTGCGCACTTGCGGCGAATAGGTCGAAGGCAGCATAACAATGTTTTCTGAATAGAAGACACCACAAGGCGTTGAGATTCGGTTACCACCGAGGTGATGTCTAGCAAGTTGCCGCACTGGTGTGGCCATCCTACAATACTGCTCCGAATAACGGCGTGGGGTGCCCGAAGGGGGGGGGGGGAGAGGCGGCGTGAACGGGCCTTCCTAGGTGGAGGCTCGTCTGCTGTAGTGGGGCGCCCCTTTACCGTTTCAGTTGCCATTCAGCTGAGTTTCGGCTGCTCTTGATGCTACAGCGACAGGCGGCTGCAACAGGACTCTCAAAATGGCGGCCTGTTCTTTGGATTTGGGCCTGGTTCACTAAAATGGCCCTGGGACACCTTAGAACTCGGACGCTCGATTTTTTTTTCCTTTCCTGTACATGCAAAAAAAGGTAAATGCCCGGTACGTTACACGCTTCATCTGCCACGATGAACTCTCCAGAGGAACCGAAAAAAAATATAGTTATGGTAACTATACCATGCATCGTCATATGGAGAGGTAGCACCAATTAATTATAGTGCTGCATAAAAGAGAGATTTGGAGGAGAACCCCTGACCTGCTAGTACATTCATCAAAGAAGTGGCACTGACAGCATCAGAGGCAAGGGAAACGGTCCCAAATATTTAGAAGAACTTTGGAAAGATTAAAATGACATGTTTAGATTGTGGCAAATTAATTTCATGTGGACAGATGAGTGTTACTCTAATAAATACAGCATATGAACATCATCATAGTCGATGGTTGGTAGAGACATTTTGACTATATCCTGGACCTGCCCGTCCTCGCCCAAAATGGCGCCGGAATAAATGGGACTCGTAACTCCTTGTTGTGTACTGGTTGCAGAACCTTGAAATCACGAGATACGTATGCAGTTTTGAAGCACATAGCGGGCGGGGACGAGAATTGATTGAATATTTCGACATCCCTATTGATATTAAGTTCTGATGTGTTATTGATTACTGTACTATTGAAAGTTCGAATTAACGTCACCCATGGTACTTGCCCGCAAATGTATATCTAGATAATTTTATTGTAACTGGCCCTGTCGTATTTTAATTATAAAATGTACGTCCACCGATTCCGTAACTGTTAGACACCTTAGTTCTTGCAACCTAATGGCCCGCCCGTTACGTTCCTCTACAGTGTAAATGTCTACTCATCATATACGATTACAGTTTGCTCCGTGGCCGGCCCACGTGGTTATAGGCTCGTATTTGTATAATGAAATTTTCACAATAAAGGTTTTTAAAAGAAAACATGGTAGTAGTATATACATTGGTAAAGTTTTTAATAATAGTCACTGTTTTAGAATCATTAAAAGGCAAGTGAAATAAAGCAGACCAATTACATGAAGGGTAAAAGGTATAATACGAAGGAACGCAGTAAAGATAAATGGTCAAGGGCTGTTGTGTTTTCTATTCCTGCAACATAAAGTGATCGATAAGAATCTCATATTCAGGCGTATCGGCGACTAAGACAGCAGGTCGACCCTCTTTTGCTCAACGGCTCCGTCATGGGACGAAGAAACGCTCTTTTTCTCGAAAAAAGAATATATTTTACTTGCAGGACAGTTGTAAATTTTCCGGGAAAGTACATTAGCCTGGAACATTATAACATATATTTAAGAAAAAATAATGTTCGGAAGTAATAAAAAGCGTAATTTTTAGGTCATATGACCAAGCCTTTCATCATTAGAATAAGAAAAGTAAAATGAACCAATGAAAAGTTTTATTAACAAGTCACATGACTTGTTATGCTTACGTTACGCGCTGCGCGCCCCGGATGACTTCCGGATGCGCTAACGCGGCGCGTCATATGACGCATTACGCGACAACGCAGGTCCAGAATATAGTCAAAATGTCTCCACCAACCAGCGGTCGGAACACAACCCCTTTCAGCAGGCTAAATAGTTCTGTTAAATGACAACAGAAGGGACAGGCAACAAGAACCATCAGTCAAAGAGGGGAGGGCTAGTTCTTCTCTACCGGGTTACATTGGGGCGCTACCGGAACTGATCGAATTGGTAGTCTACAGTGTTTCTGGATGTTTCAGACTGAAGCTGGGGTTAGCATGAGAGCAGTACCATTTCGTAGCTCCGTCGTGGCCATTCCGCAACCAATCATGGCAGCCGCTCTTTATCGTTATTTTGGGCGGGGTGGGTGGCGGAGCCGAGCTGTTTTGCAGCCATCATTGTGTGGAGTTCAGTTCATTTCACTAGTTTTGTATTTGTCATGAGGGGTTGTTCCTAATGTTTCTATTTTAGCAAGGTCAAAAAGAGATCCCGTTAGTGGCCTACTGATTTTGCTCGATTCCTTTTCTTTTTTTTTTACACGATTTTTCGTTATCTGCAAAGACTAAACAGAGTATTGCGACTCTGTGTTTGTTTGTAAATAGAGAATGAACCAAAGAGAACCAATTCTAAAACAGTAAATACTTGGATAACAATCAATCAAATGGAGAGAGAAGCAGGCACGACGTATTACAACGGGGGCAAAGGCCTGCGTTAACTACCCTTCACTATGTGCAAAGAGAGAGTACTCCTAATAGAAATGAGGGGGGGGGCACCATTCAAAGCAGATCAGTGTGCATAAACACGAAAATGTTTTCACTTACCACGTACTTGACATTCGACAGCTTATGATATTTGCTATTAAAAAACCATTGAAATTCACTGAAAAAACCATAGGTTATAGATCATATATAGTTAGGAATTAGCATTTACAAAACCTTGAAAATTCACTGAAAAAACCATAGGTTATAGACCATATATAGTTAGGAATTAGCATTTAAAAAACCTTATTTTACTCACACAAAACCATTGAAATTCCATATATAGTTAGTTGCGCTAACTATATATCGCGCACCCGCAATCCACTGCTGATGATGTCACATATTACATCATTCATGACATGGTCAGTGACATCACTGATGACATCACTGATGACATCTCAAATGACATCACTGATGACATCACTGATGACATCTCATTTGACATCAATGACCACATCACTGATGATATCATTCATGTGACAATACAATGCATCTCCTCATATTTTAATATAACCTCTGTTTCACCCAGTGTTAAATACAGAGTATAATTTTTGAAACCATTGACACACCAATACTAGTTACTACATATGTACTCACTGATTCCTACGTCTACACACACATTCACTCATTCACCCATACAATCATTCATACATACAATCACTCATCTTTACAACACTATCATATGCACTCATACACCTATACAGACACTCACACTCTGCCACTCATCCATGGAGTTACTCACACACCTAGTCAGTCCTGTAAAGAATCAATCACACTTCCATTTTCTTGTCTATACAGTTAAACATAGAGCACCTTATATTTTCAAACATATACTAACACATACTTACCTTGTTATACAATCATTGATATAAGTACACATTGATCTGCACAGAGTCACACACCTCCCAGCCAGCCACACACACACTCAGTCTCCCATACAAATACTTGGACAATCAACCAATAACCCATATAGTTACTCATATAGCTACTGATCAACACATGCAGCAGTTTACAGAACAACAGACATAATGATGCACAAATTAAGACAGTTTAGTCACTAACCCATGCACTCAGTGAGACACATTTAATCACTCACTCATACAGTCAGTCATGCACCTACTAAATCCTTCGTCCAGACACTTATACATCCACTCATTCTTCAATATGTAAGACATATTTAAACTTTACAGAAACATAAAATCACTGGATGTTGTTATCAGTGATGTCATCAGTGATGTCATTTGAGATGTCATCAGTGATGTCATCAGTGATGTCACTGACCATGTCATGAATGATGTAATATGTGACATCATCAGCAGTGGATTGCGGGTGCGCGATATATAGTTAGTGCAACTAACTATATATGGAATTTCAATGGTTTTGTGTGAGTAAAATAAGGTTTTTTAAATGCTAATTCCTAACTATATATGGTCTATAACCTATGGTTTTTTCAGTGAATATATATATATATATATATATATATATATATATATATATATATATATACTAGCAGCCCGTCCCGACGTTGTCCGGGGATGAAATAGAATGTGTGTAATGTGTGTCTTTGGCAAGGGCAATTTATTTTAAAATCTCGCGGTAGACAACATTTTTTGTTTCATTAGAATAGGGACGGAGAAGGCCCAGCTGCAGCCCTGGTTGATGTTAGCAGGCGCGTGTAATTGGTGTAGTGTTCTGACGGCTGAGCCCGGCTACAGCCCTGGTTGATGTTAGCAGGCGCGTGTAATGTCGTTGAATGAGAGAGTTATCAGCCGTGGGTAAATCCGTTTAATGAGAGAGTTGAGTGACAGGGAGTAGGAGAGGCTGCAGTAATTGTCCCCACAGACACGCTCATTTGCGTGTTCCCCCACTTGAGGCCCAGATGCAGGCCTGTTTGATGTTAGCAGGGGCGTGTTCCCCCACTTGAGGCCCAGCTGCAGCCCTGGTTGATGTTATCAGGCGCGTGTAATTAGTGTACTGATCCGCCGCCTGAGCCCGGCTAGAGCCCTGGTTGATGGTAGCAGGCGCGTGTAATTTCGTTGAATGAGAGAGTTCAGTAACAGCGCGCAGGAGAGGCTGCAGTAACGTTACTTACCAGGCCTCCAGGTGAACGCATTTGTCACGCCCCCAGCACACGGCCACAGCAGACGATCTTCTGATTAATGTACGACCCACATGGCATGAAGGGCGGAACGTAGCAAACGTCCCCAGCATTTCTCACGCCCCCAGCGCTTCCCCTTGATGCGGCGAAATTGCGTTCACATCGCATGAAGGCCGGACACACGCCCCCAGTGTTTCTCACGCCCCCAGCGTGCCCCTTGATGCTGCGCTGCAACGTAATTGTCACTTGTATGTACGACTCACATGGCATGAAGGGCGGACACACGCCCCCAGCGTTTGTCACGACCCCAGCACACGCCCACAGCCCACATTGTGATGGCCGTACCACATGCCCCCAGCGTTAGTCACGCCCCTAGCCCACGCCCAATGCACAACGCAGACACGCCCACAAGGGACCACTTTGCTGGCACGGTTGTTTTCCCTTTTAAATGTATAGAGGAGTCGGCCTAACGGCCAAGGCGCTCGACCTCGGACCTGGGGCTCTGGGTTCAAGTCTTGGTAACGATGCCAAACATCCTGTGATTCTGGGCAAATCACTTAATCTCCCCGTGCCTAAAAAAAATGAATGTGTGTCCTCATGTAACGTAACTGGTGCTATGTAAAGCGCTCTGATACCTGATTCAGTTTGGGTCAAGTTCGCACTATATAAAACTCTGCAAAAAAAAAAAAAATATATATATATGGTGGCCCTCTGCATAGCCTATGTCCTTCTCCTGCAACTGCCCTTTCAAACACTGTATTGGGTGTTGTGATTGGTGCTGTGGTTACTGAGATTACCCGCCTCAAAGGTTTGGGCTCTCTCTTTATAATATTAGTAAGGATATTTATATATATATATATATATATATATGGATCCAATCCTGGTTCTTTAGGCTTTCAAAAGACAGGCACCGACTCCGTGGGTTTGAAGATCAAAGGATTTTAATAAAAAAACGACCAGACACGTTTCGCCTTGTTCACTACATCTGTCATCACCATGGTAGTGAGCTTATTTATAGTGGTGCAAAGTAACCGATTGGAGGTCAGGTGGTTGGCCCAGGTAACATGTAACATTACAATAGACATGGAAAAATGTAAGTCAGGAAAGAAAGTGCAAGTCATGGTTTAAATAATAAAAGACATGTAAATGACTCTTTACATTAGGTATTTTAAATACTTCTGTTAGGTTGCTACAAATGTTCACATTGTTATTATCACAAAGAACGAAAATGTAGTATCTCTGCGCATGATTGTAATGACCCTCTACTCCATGTGTGTTGTACGTGCATGTACGTGCTATGATTGACTTAGAAAAACCTTTGGGCTGTTTTATGTGGATCCTGCGTGTGTGGTTTCTGTAAGACCAGTCATGCAGGTAAGCTCATCTGACACTTGGTGTTGTGTTATTTTCCCCGGTATTGTTGTGTTAGTACGATTTCCCTCATTTGGTGCCAGTTAGTGTTAAACGGGGGTGTCCCCTTTATGGTGCGTTAATGTAGTCGCTCGGTCTAGGGAATTCGCCAAAGCAACCAGTTGTGGGGGATGTTGTTTTCTAAACTGAGGGGGAGGGCTCGCTCCGCAGTGGCAGTGCGGGATTCACAGGCTGCGTTGCTTGATTCGGACAAGGATCTGTTGGTGGATAATGTCGCTGGCCGCTGGTGTCTTGCACTCTGCAGGTGGTATGTGATTCCGAGTGCAGGCCGAGAGTGGAGCCTATGGCTGATGTCAAATATGGGAGGGTATTGTTCTACGCTTAGTGCGGTGAGAAAACATTACATATTCAGCAAATGTTTATTTAGGCACTGGAAACGTGAGCGCCCATGTGGGCGAGCGGACTTGTTGGTTGAGCATTTTTTTGACCAATAATCGCTTTCTGGATCCACTTAGTCTGTTTGTGGTGTTGTTTGCGGACAGGTGGTGCCAGTGTTGACTGCGGCTAATTCCATCAGTAGTCATGCAACTGAGTACGAGGGCCAGAAATTGCGTTAATCGAGTGTTTGGTTATGTAGCTGTGTGAGTGAATTGGTAGCCTAATCTGGATCAAGTGCTGTGCAGTGTGGTGAGTGGGTGGTTACTATGCACAGTGTTGCGTTCTATGTGTGAGTTAAAAAGATGGTGAAGCAAGATGTTCTCAAGAGAATGGGTTGCTTGACCGGCCTGAGGAGGCTGATCTGAGGGGTTAATGGAGTGCAGCTTCACAGATGTGCACTGAGCGCTTCATCTGCATTGTGCCCATTGGGGATTTTGCAAGCTAGTTGGATGATATATTTCGATTCTAGTCTTCTGAGTGATTGTTGCCTGTTCCCTCCCCTAGGGTTTTGTGCCACACTATCGATCACAAAGTATGTGAGATCCTCGGCTTTGCCGTTAGGGTGGGCGTTTATGTGTCTGGCCACTGGATATGAGGGATTGTCATTGGAAATGGCTCTAAGGTGTAGTAGGATTCTGAGGTGTACAGGATGGATGGTGCTGCCAACGTAGAGTTTACTGCAGGTGCAGCTAAGCATGTACACTGCAAAATCAGTTTTGCATGTGTAATGTTCTTTAATCATGTAAGGTGATTGTCTGAAGGGAAAATGTACTGTCTTTGTGTTTACTCCGTGCTTGCAGGCCTTACATTTTGAGCATTTAAAAAAACCTGTCTGTGTTTGAAGCCACGTTTTGTTTTTGGACAGTGTTGGCGCATTGTTTACTAACTCCTGCCTCATGGAGGTTGCCCTACGGAAGGTTAACTGTAGAAGCTTTGCACAACTTGGGCCCAGGATTGGATCATTTCTGATAAGTGACCAGTGTCTATACAGGATTTTTCGAAGGTTGTTGTGGTATTTATTAAATCCTATTATCAGTCTGGGAGCCATGGTTTGTTTGGTAGTTATGTGTTCAGTCTTGGCTTTTGTGTTTCTATGTAGAAAATCTGACCTGTTTTTCTCTGTCCTTGCTAAGAGTCTTTTGATGGTATCCTCTGTCCTTGAGTCTGTCAAAAAGGCTCTCTGTGCTGGCTAGCAGATCACTTTCTAGGCTACAGTTTCTTTTCATAGTAAGGCACTCAGCGTAGGGTATGCTCTCTTTCAGGCTGGCCGGGTGGAAACTTGTGGTGTGTAAGATAACGTTTCCTGTGGTTTCCTTTCTGTGTGTTCTTGTCTCTACCTTACCCCCTTCTTGAAATACCTCAAGATCTAAAAATACGATTTTGTCTGCGCTGGTGGTGCAGGTGAACTTGAGATTGAGGCTATTGTTGTTTATGGCTCTGGCGAATTGTAGTGCACTTTCTTCTGAACGACGCCATACCATGAAGATGTCATCAATATAGCGCTTGTACAGCACTATATTGGATGACTGTGTGGTGGTGTTAGATCATGAGTACTTGCTCCTCCCACTGGCCCATATGCAAATTTGCATAGCTGGGGGCAAATATATATAGTACAACAAAGGCCGAAGCTTCTCAAGATGCACTCAACAGTGCATCTGCCATCCGGCATCACGGTGTAGCCCGCCCCAGCCGTCCAAGTTTGTTGCATTGCCTGACACGTTTCTGTGGCCAACGTACCACTTCATCAGAGGCATTTCTCCTGTGCGCATTGGAGCGCTATTTATACTGCATGCTGATGATTAGTTGAAAGCCCTCATACTGCCACTATATATATGTATATATATATATATATATATATATATATATATATATATATATATATATATATATATATATATATATATATATATATATATTTATATATATATATATATATATAAAATAACTTGTCAAAAATAGTGGGAAACAATCCAATAGTAACTTACCGCAGAGCCCGGAACTTAACAGATCAATTACAGCATAGCCATTTTGGAACACAAATTCAAAACACAAAACACAAAAGAAAAACTGGCTTCAAAAACAAGGCTTTGTGAAGTGTTTTAATTGTAAAGTTTGTCAAATAGCCAAACCAACGCAAGAAATTGAAATGGCGAATAAGAAACGTTGGAAAATCTGTGAACTAATCACATGGGAAGCAAATATGTTGTCTACATTGTAGAGTGCCCATGCGCTCTAAAATATGTCGGGAGCATGACATGTGAATTGAAGAAAAGCATACTAGAGCATGTACGTGCGACCAAGAATAAAGACAAAAACAATGCTATTGCTAAGCATATGGAGTTGGTCCACAAAAGTGACTGGACGAGTTTAAAATTCTACGGAGTAGAAATTATCCACCCTAATGTAAGAGGAGGGGATAGGGAGAAAACCCTCCGTCAGAAAGAATCGCGCTACATCATTAACATGAGGAGCATGACCCCCCTTTGGGTTGTACCAATCGGAGGAACTGTATATTCATTTATGAACAATAAAGATTCAGTATTCAGAAACAACTGAACAGTCAAAACCGGGCACTGAGAATGTAGATTGCACAAGTGAAACAGCGAGTACAAATTCTGTCAGGACTCAAACCTTGCATAACATCAAAGCAAAACAATGCAAATCGATGGACAAAATGACCAATTGTGCGTGGAACTAAATACGAATTAAACAGTTTAGAAATCCATATAAAGCAACGGAGAACAACTGACAGAAACGAAAATAAACAGTAAGAGGCTGATTGCTGCAATGCAAAAAAAAGCCCGGGACATCTATCAAAACACTCATGTAAATTGTGCACATTATGATTGGGAACCTTAATGTACAACTACAGATGAAATCATGACACTGTAAATATCAATGTAAATACCATGTAAATATCTGTTAAAGCATAGTTCTCCTAAAAAACAAGGTGGGCAAAATTTGATGGCTAAATATCATACTACATGTCCCAGAATGCCGCCAGGCAGGGGCATGCAGCAGGAAATGAGGTAATTTCATTTGTGTGTTGTGAAAGGGTAAAAGGACAGGTAGAACTGTAATGTATCACCGTGAACAAGGCATTTGCAATGCCGAAACGCGTCGGGTAATATCCAGCGTCTGTCTTTATACAAGGATCACAAATGCTCGCAGAAGAAGTGAAAGAATACAATTTGAATTACCAACTTTGAAACGAGTGCGGCCCATTTTTCCTGGGAGACCGGGAAGCTTTGAAAATATTGTCAGCGGCTTGGGCTTTCAGCTGCAGGAGTTACGCACCCCACAAGAGCGCCGCCCAGGCCGAGAAAGGAAAGCCAACTTGTTATATATATATATATATATATATATAAATATATATATATATATATATATATATATATATATATATATATATATATATATATATACAGGAATCTCCTCCCAAAAGAAAGAAGCAGAGGCCAAGTAGGGGACGTCAGAAAACGCTTTAATGAAGTCCAAACTCTTTTTCCGGCGGATGCATTTCGGCATAGTAGCCTCGTCAGCGCCTGGAGTTTGATGAAGGGGGTATGGGCGAATGATGGTTAAAACAATGTCCTGCCGCACACCGATAGGGTCGCATCTAGCGCCACCTGAACGATAGTCCGTCTGACACACCTGGAGTTGCGAGGAAGCTGCAGAGACTGCAGATCCCAGAATGCAGTTCTTCTTTAAGGTGAGTGGTGCGGGGGGGGGGAGTCCGATGCTTTGTGCGGAATTCAGGGCTGTTCGCTGTCGCCTACACAGGTGTCCCACTTCTGAAAATGTGCTCCCTCGGGTCCCCTAGACCGCAAAATCCCCGGAGTGCAGGAAAAGTAAATGACGGGGGCTCGTCAGGAAGTCCAGCTTGCCCAGAGTTGTGCATGAATGCTGCAACACCGCTAATACTGCTTCCCGCTCCGTTGGTGAGCCTGGTTCTTTCAGTAACCTGAAGAGCAAATGCGCCGAAGCAGATGCCAGTGGGTCCCAGGCCAACTTGAATGCGGAGGCCTCTGTGGCGCGATACTGGCATTCGCGCTGTAAATACAGGAATCTCCTCCCAAAAGAAAGAAGCAGAGGCCTAGTAGGGGACGTCAGGAACCGCTTTAATGAAGTCCAAACTCTTTTTCCGGCGGATGCATTTCGGCATAGTAGCCTCGTCAGCGCCTGGAGTTTGATGAAGGGGGTGTGGGCGAATGATGGTTAAAACAATGTCCTGCCGCACACCGATAGGGTCGCATCTAGCTCCACCTCCACGATAGTCCGTCTGACACACCTGGAGATTCGAGGAAGCTGCAGAGACTGCAGATCCCAGAATGCAGTTCTTCTTTAAGGTGAGTGGTGCGGGGGGGGGGAGCCCGATGCTTTGTGCGGAATTCAGGGCTGTTCGCTGTCGCCTACACAGGTGTCCCACTTCTGAAAAGGTGCTCCCTCGGGTTCCCTAGACCGCAAAACCCCCGGAGTGCAGGAAAAGTTAATGACGGGGGCTCGTCAGGAAGTCCAGCTTGCCCAGAGTTGTGCATGAATGCTGCAACACCGCTAATACTGCTTCCCGCTCCGTTGGTGAGCCTGGTTCTTTCAGTAACCTGAAGAGCAAATGCGCCGAAGCAGTTGCCAGTGGGTCCCAGGCCAACTTGAATGCGGAGGCCTCTGTGGCGCGATACTGGCATTCGCGCTGTAAATATAGGAATCTCCTCCCAAAAGAAAGAAGCAGAGGCCAAGTAGGGGACGTCAGGAACCGCTTTAATGAAGTCCAAACTCTTTTTCCGGCGGATGCATTTCGGCATAGTAGCCTCGTCAGCGCCTGGAGTTTGATGAAGAGGGTGTGGGCGAATGATGGTTAAAACAATGTCCTGCCGCACACCGATAGGGTCGCATATAGCTCCACCTCCACGATAGTCCGTCTGACACACCTGGAGATTCGAGGAAGCTGCAGAGACTGCAGATCCCAGAATGCAGTTCTTCTTTAAGGTGAGTGGTGCGAGGGGGTGAGTCTGACGCTTTGTGCGGAATTCAGGGCTGTTCGCTGTCGCCTACACAGGTGTCCCACTTCTGAAAATGTGCTCCCTCGGGTCCCCTAGACCGCAAAACCCCCGGAGTGCAGGAAAAGTTAATGACGGGGGCTAGTCAGGAAGTCCAGCTTGCCCAGAGTTGTGCATGAATGCTGCAACACCGCTAATACTGCTTCCCGCTCCGTTGGTGAGCCTGGTTCTTTCAGTAATCTGAAGAGCAAATGCGCCGAAGCAGTTGCCAGTGGGTCCCAGGCCAACTTGAATGCGGAGGCCTCTGTGGCGCGATACTGGCATTCGCGCTGTAAATACAGGAATCTCCTCCCAAAAGAAAGAAGCAGAGGCCAAGTAGGGGACGTCAGTAACCGCTTTAATGAAGTCCAAACTCTTTTTCCGGCGGATGCATTTCGGCATAGTAGCCTCGTCAGCGCCTGGAGTTTGATGAAGGGGGTGTGGGAGAATGATGGTTAAAACAATATCCTGCCGCACACCGATAGGGTCGCATCTAGCTCCACCTCCACGATAGTCCGTCTGACACACCTGGAGATTCGAGGAAGCTGCAGAGACTGCAGATCCCAGAATGCAGTTCTTCTTTAAGGTGAGTGGTGCGGGGGGGGGAGTCCGATGCTTTGTGCGGAATTCAGGGCTGTTCGCTGTCGCCTACACAGGTTTCCCACTTCTGAAAAGGTGCTCCCTCGGGTTCCCTAGACCGCAAAACCCCCGGAGTGCAGGAAAAGTTAATGACGGGGGCTCGTCAGGAAGTCCAGCTTGCCCAGAGTTGTGCATGAATGCTGCAACACCGCTAATACTGCTTCCCGCTCCGTTGGTGAGCCTGGTTCTTTCAGTAACCTGAAGAGCAAATGCGCCGAAGCAGTTGCCAGTGGGTCCCAGGCCAACTTGAATGCGGAGGCCTCTGTGGCGCGATACTGGCATTCGCGCTGTAAATATAGGAATCTCCTCCCAAAAGAAAGAAGCAGAGGCCAAGTAGGGGATGTCAGGAACCGCTTTAATGAAGTCCAAACTCTTTTTCCGGCGGATGCATTTCGGCATAGTAGCCTCGTCAGCGCCTGGAGTTTGATGAAGGGGGTGTGGGCGAATGATGGTTAAAACAATGTCCTGCCGCACACCGATAGGGTCGCATCTAGCTCCACCTCCACGATAGTCCGTCTGACACACCTGGAGATTCGAGGAAGCTGCAGAGACTGCAGATCCCAGAATGCAGTTCTTCTTTAAGGTGAGTGGTGTGAGAGGGTGAGTCTGATGCTTTGTGCGGAATTCAGGGCTGTTCGCTGTCGCCTACACAGGTGTCCCACTTCTGAAAAGGTGCTCCCTCGGGTCCCCTAGACCGCAAAACCCCAGGAGTGCAGGAAAAGTTAATGACGGGGGCTCGTCAGGAAGTCCAGCTTGCCCAGAGTTGTGCATGAATGCTGCAACACCGCTAATACTGCTTCCCGCTCCGTTGGTGAGCCTGGTTCTTTCAGTAACCTGAAGAGCAAATGCGCCGAAGCAGTTGCCAGTGGGTCCCAGGCCAACTTGAATGCGGAGGCCTCTGTGGGGTGATACTGGCATTTGCGCTGTAAATACAGGAATCTCCTCCCAAAAGAAAGAAGCAGAGGCCAAGTAGGGGACGTCAGGAACCGCTTTAATGAAGTCCAAACTCTTTTTCCGGCGGATGCATTTCGGCATAGTAGCCTCGTCAGCGCCTGGAGTTTGATGAAGGGGGTGTGGGCGAATGATGGTTAAAACAATGTCCTGCCGCACACCGATAGGGTCGCATCTAGCTCCACCTCCACGATAGTCCGTCTGACACACCTGGAGATTCGAGGAAGCTGCAGAGACTGCAGATCCCAGAATGCAGTTCTTCTTTAAGGTGAGTGGTGCAGGGGGGGAGTCCGATGCTTTGTGCGGAATTCAGGGCTGTTCGCTGTCGCCTACACAGGTGTCCCACTTCTGAAAAGGTGCACCCTCGGGTCCCCTAGACCGCAAAACCCCCGGAGTGCAGGAAAAGTTAATGACGGGGGCTCGTCAGGAAGTCCAGCTTGCCCAGAGTTGTGCATGAATGCTGCAACACCGCTAATACTGCTTCCCGCTCCGTTGGTGAGCCTGGTTCTTTCAGTAACCTGAAGAGCAAATGCGCCGAAGCAGTTGGAAGAACTGCGAAGCCCAACAGCGTGTCTCACTGGCTTTATTTGCTTCTCAGAAGTGGCAGGACATCAAAACCTTACGTGTTTCCGCCGATATTTGTGGACTTGTTCACAGGTGAGGTGCATCACAATCAGTTAGCTCACATATTTTTGAACACCCTCATCACGTGACCAGGTAATAATACTACCAGTTCCATAGTACACCTTGATCATTACTTCACACTGCAGTGTTTCTAAACTGTAAAGTAGCATCTTAAGCCAGTGACACACGCAGTTTGGCTTCGCAGATCTTGTGTTTGTGCTTTTGTGCTTTGGTGTGCCAAAATGCAGGTTGCTCCATGCCCGCTTTGCTTGGATATATATATATATATATATATATATATATATATATCTTCAAACCTCCACATGCAGCGGTAACAGCAGCGGCGAGAGAAGAGACAGACCCCACGTTGTCCAGGCAAGATGTTGTTTATTTTAAGTGCCTTCCAAAATGTAACGTTTCGAGTACTGGCGTACTCTTGTTCACACACCACATTTCAAACTTTGGAAAGTTCTTTTATCTGCTTGGTGAAAGCCCACCCATTGGGCCACACCTCCCACACGTGAATCATATGGTTGTGTCTGATACCAGATAGCAAGAAATTTAAAGGCATAGTGCCTCTATTTACAGTGACTATATACAGATGGTTGCATCCAAAGGGAACACACATCGCTTTATGCTGCATGCTTGAAATAATTATTACTGGTGATTCAGATTGGTTACTGTTTGCAGATAAATGACAAACATTCTTGTGAATAGTAAAATAACTGCTTAAATGCATTATTGTTGTTGTACAAAACAAAGTAACAATATTCATCATATGCATAAATGCATAGCATATCTCCTATTACCGTAACACCCAATCTGGACCATGAATCCAAAGACAAGCATAAAAAATATTGAACAGATGCAAATCATAGTCATATCAAACTTAATTGCTAAATGTACAGGCACTGCTTATCTGTGAAAGAACCGATTTTTAAAGTACCTATGAGTGTAGGTGTCATCCGAAGGGTGGCACCTAAGTGTAAAAACACATTCTCGAGTTTTAGTCCTCTGTCATTATATTTAAAAAATATATATATATATATACAATGATGCATTCATATTGTTCAAAATATTATTGCAGAACTATTTACAAGACAATTATGTTTGTGAGAAAAAAGTGCTGTAACAATTTTACAGTGACAAAGAAAATCACCACAAAAGAAAAAACCATTTCCAAATATAATTAAAAGACTGCCCTGCTCAGAAACCTGGACAGACAGCTCTAAGTTAAGAGACGGGACTATAGCCTTACCTAAAAAAGGTATTTGCTTACAAGAAAAATGTGTATGTACATATTACAAAAATTGTGTAGTGTGTCATATTGGAAAAATCTATTATGGGAACTTCAGTTTGCTGAAAAGACATATAGTTTGTGCAGAATATATACAAAGAATTTGATGCGCTTACAGGAAATTGTGCATGTCCTCTGTCGCATTCAACCCATTGGGTTGTTTGCTGTCGAGTTTGATGATGTACTGCGTTTCTAAACGGTGTAATAGTTTTTCACGATCACCACCCGGTCTCAACGGAGCAACAGCATCAATGACGAAATATTTAAGGCATGACAGATCCCTGTTGTGCCTGCTGTTGAAGTGGCGTGCTACCGGATACGCCGCATCGTGATTAACTATAGCACGAAGGTGCTGCAATATTCGAACATGCACCTGTGCGCCAGTGCTGCCTACATATCGCAGGCCGCAGGTGCAAGTAAGGACGTACACCGCGAACTCCGTACGGCAATTGTAATTGCCGTGAATTGAGGAATCAGAATCAGAAAAAGGAGTGCGGTAATGGGTGGTATTCTGGCCGAACTTGCACGCTCGACATGAGGCGCATTTGTGAAAGCCTTTACCTCCAAACCAGTTGGTGATCTTCGGCAATTCAGGGCTAGATTGTACTAACTTGCTGCGCATACTGTATGCTCGCCTGAATGTGACCACCGGTTTGTCAGGGGTCCTATCGCGTAAGACTCCATCTGTTTTAACAATTGCCCAATGCTTGTTAATTATGGATTTTATCTTGCGATGCTGTCTGCTGTACGTGGTTACCAATCTAGTGACATTAGGTGCGCTGTTGTCTTCAGGGGGTTTAGGTACGAACAAAGAGTCCCTAGATCTTTGTTTGCTCTTTTGCAATGCTGTGGCTAAACAGGTTTTGCTGTAGCCCCTGGCCTCTAATCTCTCAAGCATTGCCGTCGCCCCCTCCTCAAACTTTTCCTGAGTATTGCATATACGCTTAAGGCGTAATAGTTCGCCCAGCGGAATGCTCATGATGACATGTCTGGGGTGGCCACTGCTGGCGTGTAAAATACTGTTACCAGCAGTGGACTTTCTATGTAGGGAAGTGATAATCTTGTTGCCCATGATGTTAATAGAGACATCAAGAAAATCAGCCGAAGTTTCGCTGATATTAGAAGTGAAAAACAAATTAAATTGATTCACATTAAGTGCATTCACAAAATTTTTAGCACTCTCCATGTCCCCTTCCCATACACAAAAAATATCATCAATGAAGCGCATCCAATGTTTGACACGTTCAAATCCACAAATGCCTGGTAATTCCTGCTCCTCCCACAGCCCCACGTGCAAGCACGCGTAGCTGGGGGAGAAGCAGGAACCCATGGCTACACCACGTATCTGTTTCCAAATCTCTTTTCCAAACAAAAAATAATTGTTCTCCAAACACCATTGTACCAAATTACAAATCATTTTGTTGTGGCTGT
Organism: Lissotriton helveticus; assembly: GCF_964261635.1. Taxonomy (NCBI): domain Eukaryota; kingdom Metazoa; phylum Chordata; class Amphibia; order Caudata; family Salamandridae; genus Lissotriton; species Lissotriton helveticus. The sequence goes on from NC_136071.1 coordinate 264,395,125, forward strand.
AATACATGCAAGATTTGCGCCCCAAAAAATGTCTTATACCCTCAATACCTTTCTTGTGTTCGATGCAGGTGTATAAGGACTCAATGTCCAGAGTGATGATGCACCAGTTCTTTTGCCATGCTATGGCCTCTAATTTCAAAAGAAAATCACCTGTATCTTTGATGTAACTGGGTAATGATTGGACATGCTCTTGCAAATAAAAGTCGATGTATCGTGAAATATTCTCGCCCATACTCTTGATGGCAGAAATGATGGGCCTCCCAGGTGTTGGATTCTGCATTTTGTGCACCTTGGGGATTAGATACATGTGTGGTATCACTGGATGTTCAATTAATAAAAATGCACATTCCGTAGGGGAAATCAGAGTTTCTCTTTTGTAGGACAAAAGCAATTTCTTGATGCTGTCCTTTGCATGTTTATATTGGATACCATTACTTCGTATATAACATTCAACATTGTCCAATTGGCGCTTTGCTTCTGTAGTATATTGTTCTTTTTGCCACAAAACAATAGTACCTCCTTTGTCAGAGGAACTCACAATGATTTCTTGATTTTTGGACAATTTTGCCATTAAGTTGTTATATTCCCTTGTTTGGAAACTGGACATATCTTTGTTGGAATGAATTTGTCTGTTGAGTTTCTTTAAATCCTCAATAATGCAGTCATGATAAATATCCACCGCATCTTTAGGCATAACGGGGACAAATTTGCTCTTAGGCTTGAAAGGACTTTCACCTGCTCCCCTTTGGGGAACATCAATTCCACGTAATTCTGTTTGGGTGTCAGCTACATCCATCTCCATATTCGGTGCCTCATTGGCACTGTTGAGGTTGCATAGCGTGATGAGGGTTCTTGCATCATGGGCTGGAACTAAAAAAGGGCTGGTGTTTTCTTCAGCCTTCTTATGTGGATCATCTGAATTGTCGCTGGATTTGTTTTTGATTGCATGAAATTTACGTAATTTCAACTTTCTGATGTAAAGGTAAACATCAGCCCTGGTGCTGGTGTAGTCAAATGAGCTTTCAGGACAAAAGTTTAAACCCAGTTTCAGAATTTGTTCTTCCGCTGCGGTAAGTGTCACATCCGATAGGTTGACAATTGTACTAGCATCAATCACTAGTTGTTGTTTTTCTTTCTGTACCATTTCTTTTTTGGTGGCTGTGACTCTTTTGGCACGCTTGCGTCTTGCGCTCCGCCTTGCGTTTTTCCTTTTGCTGCGTTGTGTGACCGCGTCCGCGGGCCTTGAGCTTGCAGCTGGGCCTCGACCAAAAAATCCATCTCCTCTCCTAGATCGAGTATGGCATGTAAAGAATTATCCTCCGTCAAACTTGACAAAGACCCGCAGGCGCTGGATGAGCTAGCAAGTGAAGCGGTATCTGTGGATATTGTTTCTTGTATATCCAATGTTGTAGCTGAAACTTGTTGAGTTTGCATTGTTTGGGACTGTGAGCCTGATTTTTGTATTTGCCGCTGCTTTTTTGCTTGGTCGTACTTGCGTGCAAATGTGTAAATTTGTCCGGTCTCGTAATCGTTAAGATCTCTTGCAAACTTATTTATTTTGCGCACTTTAATTTTGTCCTCATGTTTGTTTAGTCGCTCACTGATATCTTTACGTCCTTTTGCAATCATTGCCTGTAATTCAGCATCCACGAAAGCATCCAAATCCTTATTGATCTGTGCTATTTCATCCAGGAGCACAGCACGGTCAATAACTGCATATTTTATTAGGAGCTTTACTATGTTCATTGATGCTATCAAGTTCAGTTCCCCCCATTCTCTATATATATATGAAGCCGCAGAATTCCGGTAAGCCCAAAAGAATTCAGACGAGCCCGTAGTCCTTTTAGGTATTTTATTCTGGCACAGCAAGCGATCGAGGACAACGCGTTTCGAACAACCCTGGTTATATAGGCAGTGGATATTCTCAGGTGGATATTTTTGTAGGTCAACATAAATAACTTCATTAGGTCAACATGAAAAAAAATGAAAAAACTTGACATTCTGATAGCACACTCTTGGAAGTATCAAATGTGGATTCAGTGAGCTGGAGCCATGCCATATTTTCAGAATATCAACTTAAGATAACATGGATCCAGAAGGCCTCCTTCAATGTTTCACTGTGAAAGCTATTCCCGCCTGATCTGCTGCAGAGTGCTGCATTCTTTCCTTATACTTCCAACCTCTCTCTTTATCTTCCAAAGTTTTACATGCTCTAACTTTTTATCCATCGTGTCAAGCTTAATCTAGCATCTCTAGATTCGTCATACTTCAAGCATGCCCTAGACAAAGTAACTTCACTGAGTACATGGAATTGAGTAAGCATGGGCGGATTTTGCGGATTCGCAATCCGCGAATTTGCGGATTTGCGTATTCGCGGATTGCGAAAATCCGCAAAATCTGCGAACTCTCGCGGATTTGCAGATTTTTTTGGGGGTGTGTGTTCGCACGGGTTTCTGCAAGTTCGCAAGGGTTTTGTACAATTTCGCAAATTGCGAACTTACTTGTCGGGTCGCCAGTTTTGCGAACTTGTTGTTTCTACGTGCCCAGCCTGTTTGCAAGGCTTTCTTCATCACTGCCACCCTCTGTCACCACTGGCACTCTCTTTGGTCACCCATGCCACCCTCTGGCTCACCCATGTCACCCTCTGTGTCATCACAGCACCCTCTGGTTCACCAGTGTACATTATTGGGGCAAAGCAAAGCACTGCCATCCTCTGTCAACACTGGCACTCTGGTTCACCCATGCCACCCTCTGGCTGGCACACCCATGCCACCCTCGGTGTCATCACAGCACCCTCTGATTGACTAGTGAGTGTACATTATTGTGGCAAAGCCAAGCACACCTGCACTAAGTTTTGCAAACAACAACACCTGCCCTGCCCCAACTGACATTAATGAAGGCTGGCACCTGCTTGTCTGCTCCCTTTCCTTTTTGTTGCAATAACAGGATGCAATGGCATACTTGTAACTATTCTGTGACTGTCGGAGCAGGGTCACACAATAGTTGGAAGTAGGCCACCGGATTCTGGAGGGCCCCTTCAGGAAGCACTACAGGTAAAATGGTTACAAATGATGAGCTCGAACTTTTGCACCTGCTCGTTGGTTTTGCTTTTGCAAAACTCGTTTTTTGGTAATTTCGCCCTATTCGCGAGGCGCGGCGTCGTGCGAACTCGACCGTGGAAGCCGCGAACTCGTGCGAGTTACCCCAAGGTTGAGTATGGGCGCCGCCATTTTGTTTGCGTGACGTATTTCCGTTTCCGCCCGCTATGTGTAATCTCGCGCAATGAGCGCATTGCGAATGCAAGTTCGCACGAGTTCGCGAGAGAAATCGCGTGCGAACTTACTTACGCGCACGTGATCGGGCCGCCATCTTGTTTTTCATTCATTCCTATGTGTCTGGGCATGGTGTTTCTATCCTTTGTATATCTCTGCCATCCTTTGCTTGTTTTAATATTTTTTTGATCTATTTAACTTATTTTCTATCCCTCTATTTTTCTAGGTCTATATTTTTGTGTTTTAGGCTACTTTTGTTTACTTTTCAACTACTTTTTAAAACTTTTATTTCCTTCTTCCCTACTCTTATTCTTTTTCATTTTGTCTCCTTACTACTAACACCACCCCAGAACATGGTGAAGACAGCTGTCAAACTGCCCAAGACGGGCACCGCAGCCTGTGCCCGGCTCCCGTGTGGCCGCTTGAGGGCGGAAATGGTGGTGCCCCGGGAGATCTTCAGCCCTGAGGAGGTGGGCGCACTCGTTTTTTATGTGCAGCGCCGTCTCCCCAGGACCATCGCGGCAGGCGGCAGGATCGCTGCTGGTTACACCAACAGCCAGGAGCGACGGAAGCGGTGGGGGCAGGTGTGCCGGGCCCTTTTTAAGATCACGGGGGTCCAGCGCACCTACAATCAAGTAACCCACCGCTGGACCGATATCATGGACCGAGAGCGCGACCTGCTAGACGTGCTGGGAGTGGAGGTTCCCGGGCTTGGTGAGTAGTAGTAGCAATTTTTTCATCACTCACTACTCTGTTTTTTCTCCTGCTCTGTGTGACTGTGTTATATGGCAAATGTTTGCTTTAACTTTTTTACAAAGAGCAATAATGCTGCTGATTACATTGATAACAGAGGTAAATTAATATTTTAAAATCTTCTGTGCATTTCAGGTGCACTGTTCTCCTTCTCTGTGGCGGTGCCACTGCTTATTTGTTTTCTATTTTGTGTTCATTTAATTGGGCTGAGTAATGTATGAGTGTATTTTACAGAACTGCGTAATGCTAGACACAAAGGGGCAGATTTACAAGCCCCTTGTGCCACGTTTACGCTGCCTTACCTGACGCACAGCGACGTAAACGTGGCGCATCCCTGCGAGTCATGTACAACGTGATGCATCTAAGGAGATGCGCCACGTTAAGGCCTGGGCCTGCGCCACAATGGGTGCGTTCCCACGCAGGGGGGGGGGTGGGGGGTGGGGGGTGGCGGTCAGGCAGCTGTGCGCCTCGCAAAAGTGCCTGCGTGAAATCTACAAGATTTAACGCAGGCACTTCCGCGACGCTGCTACGTCAATTCTTTATGCCTGCTTGCTTGAAGCAGGCGTAAGGACTGATGCGGTATGTTGAGTATTGGGCAGCCCTGAGCATTGCTATAGTTGCATCGCGCCTGCGACGCGACTCTAGAGATGCGCCTCTCTTTCGTCACGAGATGCGTCACGCATCTGCCTAACCTTGCGCCAGGGTTTGCCGCATTGTAATTGCGGCGCATCTGCCGTGACGCAAGGTTAGTTTTGCGTTACGCATTTGTTCTGGTGCACATCTGGAGGTGTCCAGCTCAGAACTCGTAAGTATGCCCCTAAGTGTCAGATTAGCAATTACCTGTGCATCCCTGCAAAGTGTGCGGCACGCCAGCACCACCCATGGTGCGCCGTATTTACAATGCGGCACACCATGGTCCCAAAACGTCACCGAAGCGTTACGCATCGGTGCCGTAAAGGCGGCTCATTGATGGAGTTGCGTTGCAACGATGGCGCAGCTCCAGCAATGCTGCGTCAAGCCGTAAGTCTGCTTCATGCAGGCGCAGGGTTTCAGTGACACATCATTGTCCTAAATGACTGATTGAAATTTTATATATTCCCCATAGCCACTTTTAGCATGCGTTCCTGCGCAGGAACGCCCTCCCTTGCGCTGGAACGCTCCCTTATGGCGCAGGGCTTTAGAATGGGATGCATCTCCCATATGCGTCACGTTGTTAATATACGCCACACCATGGCGCCTCTCTTGTTGTGGCGCTGCATCACAAAAGTGACGCAAGAACGGAGCAAAAGAGCTGCAAGGGGCTTGTAAATCTGCCCCTAGAGTAGAGGCTCAGGTGCAGTCCTTCCTTTGTAGCCCTCATTTTGGCTGAAATAGTTGGTTCTTGTTCTTTCTAAATGTTTGATTTGGTTGACAAGGACATCGGCAAGCAGCAACCATCAATGTTTTCTGTTCATTCTTTCATGTTGTACGTCAGGTCCGCCCAGGGGCAAGCAGACAGAAAAAACGGATGCAGTGGCTCCAAAGGAGGAGGATGCAGGCCAGGGCGGCGAGTGCTCCTTTGCTGGCCCCAGTAAGTTTTCATTTAAATATAGAGGACCTATTGTTGTCCAAGCGTTCCTAATTTAATTTTTTCGAAATAGTGTTTAGATAGGAGCAAAATCAATAATACTACTGTTGCAGGGACAATTCTCCACAAACCGAACTATGGACACCAAAGACCAGAGTAATAATATTTCAGAGTGGCGTGTTTGGCACACTGTATAAACCTGGTAGTGTCAGCGGCACGGACTCCTCCTTGCAAAAATTGCAAAACCTTTCGCTCAGTCACTCTAGTCTGGAGGACCAAAAACCACAGAGTCTATTCAAGTTTAAAAGCTTTATTAAAAGTTTAAGTAAACACATATATTAAAATAAAGTTAGTTGGAAATGGAAAAGTGCTTGGTGCTGAGTTGATGAGTAATGGAACACATTTCTTGTGGTCGAGCCGAGCTTTCACCTGGTTTGAAGTTGATGTTGCTCTTGTCCTTAGAAGTCCAGTTTCTGTCTGTTCAGAGAAAAATGGTGTTTTAAAATTAATCAAGCATTCATCAATTATGACAAAAAAATGCAGCAAGACAACAGCCTTCCCTGGAAGGAGGGACATTATTACTTTAGACTAGAGTAGACAGTCAATTAATTTTTCTGTTTTCACATTTCTTCATTCATAGACCAAATACTAGTGAGTGATGTAATCTAACATTCTTAAATCTACTTTGTAGGTGGAACATCTGGTGGCGGGGCCAGCTCGGATGTGGTGGTGATCATTGACTCTGAGTCCGAGGATCACTCTGGGGAGGAGGCGGCGCAAGAGGAGTCGGACCAAGAAGTACAGACTGTGAGGAAGGAGACAGTGGCGGTGGCGAGTACAGGTAAGCTGGATCATGGTACTATCTGACTCTTAGATAGGATATGATGTGTATCCAGTGGTGGCCCAGTGACAAATTACAATATGGTAATTACAGCAGGCTGGGACCGACAGACAGATAGACGCAGAGAGAGAGGAAGACAGAAGGAGAGAGAGAGAGAGAGGGAGCCAGAGGGAGGGAGAGGGAGGGAGACAGAGAGAGAGAGACAGCGAGGTAGAGGGAGACATAAAGAGGGAGACAGAGAGAGAGAGAGAGAGGGAAACAGACATATCGCCTGGGCTTCTGCCAGATCTCTTTCATATGAAAGAGCATCAAACCAAGGATACAAGTGAGTTGTGGGAAGGGAAATGGTGATTGAAGCGCCCCCCCCTTGCCCCTCCCTGCGGACGCCCATGATACTGGCCTGAATAGTTTTGTACTGCGCTGGCTAGTTGCTAGTTGTACTGTGACACAACTTCCTGCTGAATCATTTTGTGTTAATCATATTCTTAAAGAGCATTGGTTACATATTATGTCTTTCTTTCTTCATATAGTTGGTAATACTAAAACCTCAAAACCGACGAGGAGTATGCTGGCTGTACTGGCCCGGCAACGGAGGCTGGAAGCAACTGTTGCCCAATATCTGCGGCTGGTGGAATTGGAGGGGGACGACACGCAGTCCAGTGCATCAACATCTGCATCCTCCTCCGTGACCCCACGTTCTGCCGGTAAGCGCAGTGCTCCAGCCAAACGGAGCCGTGCTGGCAGACGCCACCGCCAAGCAGCAAAGGCTGCACCTCACAGCAGTGTAAAGGCTCGCTTGCGCCGAGCACTCCGCAGAGTGTCCGACCTAGAGGCGGAGGTCCAGAAATGGAAAGACTATCAGAATGTGGTGGAGGGCCTCCGCTTAGATCACGCCACCCTCCAGGAGAAGTACGATGCCCTGGCCCTAAGGCATGATGCCCTGGAGGCCAAACTCAACACTGTGCATCCCTAGAGTGTCCCTTGCCCCTTTTTTAGAGACTTTTGGGGGGTGGGAATTGGGAGTTGGGTTTTTTGGGGACTTTTGAATGACTATTTATTTGTTGGGGTTAGGGAGGGTCTTGCGGGAGATTATTTTGTTAGGGATATAAAAATATACTTTTTCAAACTTTATCTGAGCATATCTGTTTTTTTACTACTTTTGAGCTTGGTGGGTGGTGGTTTTGCAGTAAGTTCATTTAACTGAACACTGTCATCGTGTTGGTTGACGTGTAATAGGCCAAATGTTTTCTAAAGTAAATGCCTGTCACAGAGTTTGTTAATTCAAGAGCCCTAGGACTTTACTACTAGTACCACTGTCACTCTCTCGCCTCTCCGAATACTCCATTATACTACCTCCCATCCAAACGCTTATCTTACCTGTAATTTGTGTTTGAGGGCTGGCTCCACCTGGAATTCACAGTGTCCTAAGGCGTTCTGCAGCAGGGCCCCAACTGGAGTTTCCCGGCGTGGATTTTCTGCAAAACAAAAGCAATCAACATTAGAAATATGGCAGCGGTGCTCACAGACCCCAAAATCCTAGAAGCCCCACAGACAGCACCCCTAAGACAGGCAAGCGAGCAATAATAACGCCTAAACGTTCACGTGTAATAGGCCAAATGTTTTCTAAAGTAAATGCCTGTCACAGAGTTTGTTAATTCAAGAGCCCTAGGACTTTACTACTAGTACCACTGTCACTCTCTCGCCTCTCCGAATACTCCATTATACTACCTCCCATCCAAACGCTTATCTTACCTGTAATTTGTGTTTGAGGGCTGGCTCCACCTGGAATTCACAGTGTCCTAAGGCGTTCTGCAGCAGGGCCCCAACTGGAGTTTCCCGGCGTGGATTTTCTGCAAAACAAAAGCAATCAACATTAGAAATATGGCAGCGGTGCTCACAGACCCCAAAATCCTAGAAGCCCCACAGACAGCACCCCTAAGACAGGCAAGTGAGCAATAATAACGCCTAAACGTTCACGTGTAATTGGCCAAATGTTTTCCAAAGTAAATGCCTAACCAATTTCATCCCTTAATAGACCTTGCCAGCAATGGCCCAGCCAAGACCCGTAAACCCAAGCGCAAACAAGTTTGACACCCCCCAACCAGCCCAAAAGCAAATCGGGGAAAAAAAGTCACACTTAGCAAAATGTATTTAAATGAGGACTCACTACTTCCAGTCCCTCTTTAGGGGACTCGTCAACGTAAGTTTCTTCATTGTGCAGATTCCAGGCATCAGCATTACGGGAAATGGATAGGGTGAGTCTGGAGGAGGAGGATAGACGACCAGGACTGAGTTCTTGTCAACTAACTGTTGTGAACCTGAGGAATGCTGCGGCATCAAAATCAAGACAGTTCTGCTGATGGGCTTGTTGTTGCTTGTGATGGGGTGATTACAGTTTTGTTGTGAATGTGATCAAGCACTTGCTAAAAAAAGAAAGACAGACACACAGGAATAAAAGTGAATAAGGACTAATGTTAAAGTTAATTAATTATTGACTCATTTTCAGAACTCGCTGTCAGGGAAGCAGAACTCGTCCTCATACTCTGCAAATTCAGTCGGTAGTACTTCTGGTAACTGAGGAGAACTTTCCTCAGGTAGGTCAGTGTCCTCTTCTTCCTGCGTGCATTCTGGTACTTTGTAATCTGGTGGTATGAAGTGCTGGTTCATCTTTATCATGGTGAGCCGCTCCACATTTGCGGGCAAGAGGCGGGACCTTTTGCAAGTCACAATGCCACCAGCAGAACTAAAAACACGTTCTGAAGACACGCTTGCGAGTGGGCAAGACAAGTAATTGATAGCCAGGTTGGTGAGCTCTCGCCATATGTTTCTTTTCCCATGCCAATACGCCAATGGGTCCTCAGTAATATTGACCGCTGTGGAGTCATCCAGATAGGCCTGCACCATAGAAACAATGTTCTCCCGGATTCCTGTACTTTGCACTTCTGTGTCCTTTCTGGGACAAGGAAACCCTAGCTCACTTAGCCAATCGGCTTCAGACATATCGCCTGGGCCTGGTGCAGATGATACGGTTGCTGGTGTGGTTAACGGCTCAGAGGAAAAGTCTCTCACTTCAGCCACAGGCACAGATGCAGAAGTGTTTTTTTGGGACGCCTGATGGCCTGCTGATTCACTAGTAGTACTGTCTTCAAGTTCTCCTACAGTTTCCTTCCGCTCTCTTTCAAAACGAATGGCTGACTGAGCTAGCCAACCTTTGTACTCTGTAACATTTGATGTTTCAAAAGGAATTATTACTTTGCCAAACAATGGCTTTTTGTAACGTGGATCCGGAATAGTAGCACAAATGTAGTGCTGTTGTTTCTTGATATTTACAAGCCGTTTATTGCTAACTAGGCGATCTAATAATCTCTGCGCCAACTCATATGCTTCATTCTTTCCAGCATCTTTTAATTCTGAAGACACCACCTTGACTTGGTGCTCGAGCTTCAGCAACAATGGGATAGCTTTGCTCAAAGAACAGTCCTCCCTGCTGACGTCACGCGTGAAGACCTCAAAAGGACGAAGCATGTCTGTCAGGCTTTTAACTAGCTGCCATTGCTCCACCGCTAGCATCATTTCTGTCGTATCACCACCCAGGTTGTAGAAATACTCATTGACTACTGGAAACAGCTCATGCAGACGCTCAAGCATGTAGAAGGTTGAGTTCCAACGTGTTGCCACCTCCTGGATAAGTGCTTTCACTGGCATTCTACGTACATTTTGCTGGCGCCTCAGCTCCTTCCGGGCCTTAAAAGAATGGTTGAAGTGTGTGCATATTCTTCTGCAGATGGTCAGTATTTGGTCGACTGCAAGTTCTTTTTTCAAGAACTTTTGCACGACAAGGTTCATACAGTGCGCCAAACACGGCACTCTGAAATAGTAACCGTCCTCCATGGCCCTAACTACATTGCTGCCATTATCAGTTGAAACATAACCAACCTTGCAATTTCTTGGGGGCAGCCATTGCGAGATCTTTTTGTTAAAGTCATCCAAAATGTTGACTGCAGTATGACTTTTCTCCATGACAAACATGGCTAATGTTGCATGTTTACGAGCACCCTTAAAAATCTCGACCAAGTCACCACCTGAATTTATCTGTTGTGCAACCCCTGAAAAAGAGACCCAGTGTGCAGTGATGCACATGTAATCAAGGGCTTGGCAACTGGTCCACATGTCTGTTGTCAGGTGTATAGTGTGAACAGCACTCTTCTGCAAAGCTGCCCCAACCAACTCAAGCACCTCTTTATGTAGTGCTGGAACAGCAACCCTGGCAAAATAGAACCGGCTAGGAACCTTCCATTTAGGGGCTAGTGTTGCCACGAGTTCAAGAAAACCCACATTTTCGACAAACGAAAAAGGGAGAAGGTCCACCGCTAGCATTTTAGTCAGCTTAGTGTTATACAGGCGTACAATTGGGTGGTTGCGTTGAAATTGCACATCTGAGGAGAACATGGCTGAAATGGTGCGCTGGACAAATTTACTGGATGATGCTGATGCCTTCTTCGACCCACTTCTGCTCAGTGTTGACATTTTCCGCATTGGTGTGTCTCCCAGACTCTCAGTGTGCCTCCTATGTGTTCCGGAGGGTGTGGTGCTGCCAGGGGTACTGGGTGCAACCGGACAAATGTCTGATGCTTCTTCTACCTCCCCGTCATCTTCAGATGAAACACCTAATATGGGTATATTTTGGCCACTTGCCCTTTGGGATTGCTTTCCCTTGATGTTTGCTAGGTGCCCAAACCATTCGATAGCGTGCCTTCTTTCAAGATGACCTATCTGGCCTCCGGTTCCATAGTTGGTACCAGTCTTACCACGGCTAACTCCAGTCTTACAAATGCAACAAACGGCTATGTTATCATACTTTGCATGGACACTAAAAAAGTTCCAAACTGGGGACTGGAAACTTCTTGTTTTGCCGCACGAGATGATACTGCCAATGCCAGATGAAGCAGTGGTGGATGAGCCTTGCAGACATCTACTGGGTTGTGCAAATATTGCAGCAACCCTACTTGAGGGAGTCGAGCTGGATGGAGTCCCCCTCTGGGGAGAAAATATGGGAGCTGTAGGTTTTGTTGAACTTGTTGTACTACTTGACTGCGTTGGTGGTGCTACCAGTGCCACGTCGCCAGGGTCACGCTCAGCATGACGTCGGGATAGGGTATAAATGTCTGTCTGCTGCATGGCCGGTGTGGCTGGAATGACGTGTGTGATGACTAGGTCATTGCTGTCATCCTGTTCAACAACATCAGAATGCACCACTTCATCAAGTCCGACGTTCGGATCCATAAGTATGAGCTTTCCGGGGCCCTTCCTTTTAACATTTGATATCTTTCGCTGCTCATGGTGTGTCTCCCTCTCAGACGTCAGAGATGGTTGCCAATCTAGATCCAGATCATCATCTGATGGAGCGGGGCTTGAAGAGGAACTTCTACACACACTCCTTGATCTTTTCCTTGGTGGGGAGCTGGGAGAAAATGAATCATCAGGAGGAATGCCTTCGTCTTCCTGACATGATACCCCGGCTCCAAAGTCAATTTCCTCCTGTGCCCCTACTTCTGGAAGAACAACCATTGTGGGCACTTGCACCGCTCCATGCGCCGCTACATGGGCCTCTTCACTGACCTCTACTTGCAACTCTCCATGGACCTCTCCTTCTCGGCCTTCTCCTTCTCGGCCTTCTCCTTCTCGGCCTTCTCCTTCTCGGCCTTCTCCTTCTCGACCTTCTCCTTCTCGGCCTTCTCCTTCTCGGCCTTCTCCTTCTCGGCCAGCTCCTTCTCGGACAGCTCCTTCTCGGACAGCTCCTTGCGCATGTACTTGTGCTTGTACTAGTAGCCCATGCAGTTGTTGTTGCGGCTTTGGTTGTTGAATAGTACTTGTGAGATGAGTTACAACCTGTGTTGATGGTGTGCTGCTACTTTCTTGCGATGAGCCAACATCACTGGTCGTTGGTGATTGAACTACTAAACTGGCTACCTGTGCAGCACTCATGGTGGGCCTTTTTTTTCCCCAAAATGTAGTGGTCGAGCCACCAGTCTCCTTGGTAAGTGGTGCCACTTGCTTCTTCTTCTCCTTAGTAGAGACATTTTTCTTGCAAGAGGAGCTACGGGCACCTCTTTTTGGAGCCATCTTCTTCAGATGTCGGAACAACAGGCCGCAGCAGGACTTCTTCCTGGCACTGATGCTCAACGATGATGCGGAGTTATTGACTTTGTGCACCTAAAAGCAAACGAAGACAGAGGAACATCAGTAAAGATATGTTGCATATGTAGCGCTTCGATAAATAGTTTGCAAGTAGGCATTTATGAATACACACATGCACACCACACAATATGGAAATTTCAAAATTAGGATTTGCTAAATTTTTGGGAAACAGGAATTTAACATTGCTCCAAGAGAGCACACACAGAGAGGGTTATAGTTTCATGTACCACTGACTCCCCCTGGGCTAAATGGGTGAAAGCAAGGCAAAATGGGTGCAGGCCTATGGCACAAAGCTCACTGCCTGCCTTCAAAATGGCCACTTAACCCCCATCCACATGGCCAGGACCATGCCTCAAAATGGCCCCCACCAACATAGCCAGCCCCCAACCCCTACTCCAAAAAGTCAAAAAACACAACACCAATCAAATCACCACAATCCAATGCCATCCATCAAGTTTCAGAAGGTTTATGCTGCCTGCTGGTGGTTTTCTGGTGCGAAATTGCAATTTCTGCAATTTCGCGAGTGCGAGATTGTTGCTTCACGACGCGAACGTGGCGAATAACCAGCAAAATCCGCGAACAGACGGATTCTGGGCCCCCTGGGCATGATAAAATCACAGCACACTGGGTGCAGGCCTATGGCACAAAGGACACAAACTGGCTTAAAAATGGCCCTAAACCCCCACCCACACGGGACCAGGCAATAAACTGGCCCCCACCCACATAGCAAGCCCCCAACACCACCCCAAAAAGTCGTAAAACACACAAAAATCACAACAATCCAATGTCATCCATGCCCTGGCCAGAATAATGTTAAAATTAAAGAAAACAGTTGTATCATGCATGCACCCATAACTAAGCCTGGTAGTTTTCAATTCATGTGCAGAATTGTAATTTTTACAATTTCGCGGGTGCGAGATTGTTGCTGCGCGGGACGCGAGGAGTGCGAACACAGGCAAACATTTTTTTTAAAATCCGATTTTCGGGTAAGTTAGAGGCCCCCTGGGCATAATGAAAGGAATCAGAGCAGACTGGGTGGGCATAGGGCACAAAACACACTGCCTGACTTCAAAATGGCCGATTGACCCCATCCACATGGCCAGGACCTGCAGGACCATGCCTCAAAATGGCCTCCCATACATAGCCAGCCCCCAAACCCACCCCAAAAAGTCAAAAAACACACACAAAAATCACCACAAACAAACAACATCAACTTATCAACTTACTTGTAAATCAAATTTCTAATCAAAAAGTAATCCAAAAGGCCTCAAAGCCAAATCTCCAGCAGCATCCACAAAAAGTAATCCATCCCAGTCAAGATCGAATTCAAAGTGGCCAGGAAATGGACTAAGCAATGGGAGGAGCTTGCTGGACAGGAAGAGGAAGTTGGAGACTGGGTCACTTCCTTCACCCCTCCCCAATTGTAATTTTTGTAATTTCACGAGTGCGAGATTGTTGCTGCCCGCGCCGCGGCCCGCGAGCAGTGCGAACACAAGCAAAAAATCCGCCGCGCGCGGATTTGCGTATTTTCGCCACATCCGCGAGGTTCGCGGATTGCGGATTTACCGAAAATCCGAAAAATCCGCGAGCGGAACGGATTTTGCGCCCATGCTTAGAATTGAGTACATGGACCTCCATTTATTTTTCTTCCTGTCAAATTTCTTCGTGATCAGCAGTATGTTATTGTTAGATTGCATCAGAGCTGGCGTACTGCAACATTTTCACTGAAATCTATTGATTAGTATGTGCACTAAATTGCCATGTTGAATGTTTAATTACTATGCCTGCAAATTTACATGTCAATATTGCATCGGCTTAGTTTGCTGGTCCAATAAATGTATATCTAAAGTAATTTGCATACGTGTAACTTAAACACACACTTGAAATTGAAAAAAAAAGATCTGACTACTTTGGAATGTTAGTAATATCATATTTCCCTTTAGAAATGACCCAGGCATTTAGGATAAGTTGGCAAAGTCATCGCTGTGCAATTGTACAGTCCTTAAGAATGAAAATCAGCATTTATACTAGCTCACAAGTTAAGAGGAAGTGAGGAATGGATGTACTAGAGTATAGGCAGTCAACAAACAACTGACCAGCTTCCTCGAGAGACCAACATTCTGGACCCATCCCAGTCCGGGTTCCGCAGCAACCACAGCACGGAAACTGCCTCATTGCCGCCACCAATGACATCAGGACCCTGCTCAACAAAGGAGGAACCGCGGCCCTCATCCTCTTAGACCTGTAAGCCGGTTTCGACACAGTCTGCCACCACACACTAAGAGCACGCTTCCATTACACCGGAATCCAAGAGAAGGCCCTGGACTGGACCACCTCCTCCCTCTCCGGTAGAACTCAGAGCGTCCGCCTCCTCCTCCCAATGGCACGACCTCAACATCATCTCCTACGTCGATGACACCCAGCTGATCCTCTCCCTCACCAATTACCCCCACACTGCCAAAACCAACCTCCATGAAGGAATGAAGGCCATCGCCGACTGGATGAGAAACAGCCGACTGAAGCTGAAATCAAACAAGACGGGGGTACTCATCCTTGGTTCCACCCCTTTAGCCTGGGACGACTCCTGGTGGTCGATGGCACTAGGAGCACCCCCTACACCCACTGACCACGCACAAAACCTAGGGGTCATCCTCGACTCAATCCTCTCCATGACGAAGCAGGTCAACGCCGTCTCCTCCTCCTGCTTTAACACTCTCCGCATACTTCGCAAGATGTTCAAGTGGATCCACACCGAAACTAGAAGGACGGTCACCCAGGCCCTCGTCAGCAGTAGACTGGACTACGGCTATGCACTCTACGCAGAAGCCCCGGCAAGACTCCTGAAATGGCTCCAATGCATCCAGAAGCCTCTGCACGCCTGATCCTCGACATCCCCCGCTGCAGCCACATGACACCCCACCTGAGAGACCTGCACTGGCTCCACATCAACAAGAGGATAACTTTCAAGCTCCTCACCCACGCACACAAGGCACTCCACGACAACGGACTAGCATACCTCAACAGCCAACTCAGCCTCTACACCCCCACCCGCCTGCTCCGCTCCACAGACCACGCCCTCGCCACTGTCCCCCACATCCGAAGAGTGACCGCCGGCGACAGATCATTCTCCCACCTTGCTGCCAAGACATGGAACACCCTCCCCATCCGCCTACGGCAGACCAAAGACCTCCTAACCTTCAGGAGACTCCTCAAGACCTGGCTCTTCGAACAGTAACAGCGCCCCCCCAGTGCCTTGAGACCCTCACAGGTATGTAGTGTGCTTTACATATGCTACGATTGATTGATTGATTGATTGATTGATAGGTATGGCACGAGATACTCAGATACAGGCAGTGGTAGAGGTACAGGGTATTAGATAGCAGTACATATCAAAGGCTGCAGGTAGGTGTAGCAGTATTTGGGCATGTGGGTACCGCCAGCCCAGTTCCTCGCCAATAACCATGCCACACGCGGAGAGTAGTTTTACATGTCTTTATTCTGCTGCATGTAAGTCAGAACTCAACATTCCAAGCCTGCCTTCAACTTATTTCTCCAACGTTTACGTCACAGGCCTACTGTATACAGTGGGAACCAAAAGAGTTCCAGTGTTCTTTTATTTACAAGACACTACATCTTCTGCTTTGTTAAATAAAAGGTTACAACTTTTTCAAAATAAATAAATAAACAAAGAAATAAATATATGACTAAATGTATCAATCAATACATAGATATACAGGCAAATATATTTCTTCAATTAATCGTTGTAGTGTCTGTTTCACACATCCTGATCAGGTCACTGGAAACTGGGATCTGGCAGTCGAAGTGTCAGTGATATGCACAGGTAAGGTGGAATCATCAGCACAGAAAGAGCCATCAACAGTCTGTCTAGACCCAGTCTAAAAATTGACATCGACGTCTAGTGAATGATGGGTCACATGTCGAAAATGAAAGGAATCTTCCATAAGGGGCGGTCACAATGTGTCCTCTGGGGTTAGTGACAGAAAAAGGGCTCAGCCTCCAAAGAAGCATCAGACTTATTCTTCCTGTGTTGTCTGACAAACACTCGATCTCCTCTTGTAAAGGTGACATCTTTTACATGAAGTTCTCTGTCAGCCTGACTTTTCATCCTCTGTTTGTCGAACTCATTTCTGGATCTGAGGTTGGCCCATTGGGGAAGCCTGGTCTTCATGGCTCTTCCAAACATGAGAGTTGCAGGGCTATCCCTTGTCTTTGAGTGAGGGGTCGAATTGTAGGCTTGAGAGTAGTGTTCAAAACAACTTTGAGGTCGAGCTTCTCCAATGTAGTATGCTGAACAGCTTTCTGCAGCATGCTCAGGAACAATTCTACCAGACCTTAGGCCTGGAGCCACAGAGGAGTGCTTTATGATGCCTTATATTGAAGTGATTTAAAAAGTCTTTGAATTCTCGACTATTGAAGAGGTGGAACGTTGTCATATTTTAAGACTGTAGGTACACTCCATGTCTCAAAGATGCAATCCAAGTTTTGAATGACGTTTTCATGTGCAGTAGATGAAAGGTCGTCCACCAAATGGAAAACGGGAGTATTCATCTCAGTGACTAGGATATGATGTACATTCTCAAGAGGACCAAAGAAGTCAACGGTAATTTTCTCCCAATCATAATGTGGCAAATCTGACATATTCAAAGGGTGCTGAGAAACTTGAGATGAAAAACAGTTGCCTATATGGCATGTCTTTAATTCTCTTCTGACCTTTCGTTGAGGTAAGGGTACAAGACTCGGTCAAGGAGCGCCCTCTCTGTGCCAACTATTCCTCAATGTACCTCGTGGGGGACATCGATCACCTGTTATCGTAGACTCTCAGCAATAACAAGTAGTGTACCTCCTAAAATGATGCTTCTTGATGGTGGAACAAGGTTTCACTCGTAAAGAGACTTGCTCGAACTCAACCCTCTCTAAATAAAACATAATGCACTAATAAACATGTTTTGTCTTACTAATTTTGTATCGCACAGCATTTCTAGTATCTAGAGGAAGCTTACGTATGTGTCTTTACTAACAATAACTCGAGTGATTTAATATGGCCACCGCAATGTTGGAATTTTTCTGCGCATGTGTCTGTCACACTCACATGACGTGACGTATTCTTTGCTTGGTGGGAAAACTTTGCTTCTGCGCACTAGAACTAAAGATGGCTGCTCTATGTTTTCACGTGCTAATGCTTGCATTGCTGCTTTTACTAAATTGTTCGTTCTGCTTAATTCCTAATGCTACAGTTAAAATAAGATAATGGGAACAGAGTAGAGATAAGTGGTATACAGTGCATTCATTTATTCCTTGTTCTAAAACTGTCTTTCTTTGACTTTGCCATTAGTTCGTATTTGGGCCTGATGTATTTTTGCTGCACTCCATCTAGCAATCCTGCGACTGCGCAGAAGAGCTCAAGAGTCCACAAGTCATGGCATTGAACCTGTGCCAGTGACTGTCTTGCCTGAAGATGCGACTGTGAAACTCACCCTTCGACCTCTCGAGAGGAAGCTGAATTGAACATTTTACATTCAATGTATTTGTTTTTGAAACATCCATTGTCGGGTGGAATAAAAGTGCATGGGAAAATAAAGTTATGGGCGGGAAAGATAATTTGCATTATTGAATCAAGTGACCTCATAACTGGTATGGTGTGATGACTTCTCCTCGCCTTTTGACCAATCAAATTGAGGAAATACACACATTTGCAACATTGGGGGGTCGTACACTGCCTTGAAAAATGGTATATCTAAGGTAGGCTTAGTTAGCTAGTTTGTCCGGCTTGTCCGAATAGCTGACCTATCACTGACCCAACGCACTCAATAGGCAATCGAGAGCAGAGGTGCTGGTGGAGCACTCTATCAGAAGATTCGATAACCCAATCGGGGTTCTGGGAAGAAGTTCGATAACCCAATCGGGGTTAATGGGAGAAGGTTCGATAACCCAATCGGGGTTCGACTGATAGCTGCAGAGAGGGTTGCGACGCTGGCGTTGCACTTTAGCTGTGGGTGCCGGTCCTGACTTGAGGTGGTCCTGTCCTGATCCAATTTTGGTCTGTACCTGTCCTGTCCTGTTGGCACCTGAACTATCCGGAATCCTGTCCTTTATCCCAGCCTGTGGCCAGGGTTGGTCTTCACACCATTCTAGGTAATTATAAAATTGCGTGGGTATGTCATTGTACTGTTTCCCTTTTCTTACCCTTCCTATGTTTCAATGCTTAAAGAAAGTCTCATAATATTTTCCACATCATCTTGCTTTGATTATGTTCTTCCTAATTGAACAAGCTTTGATTGAATTGGTATGGACTCAGACATTTAAGAATTTACATAGATAAAGTGTTTAAATCTTTCCCAAGTCTGTGGTTATTTTATGAGTGCAAATGTTTATTTACTGCCTATTATGCTAACACCCTTGATCCCGTAGGACTCTAGGTACCGGTGACAAGGATTGGTAAGACAAATGGTATAGGTCCTAAATGGTTAATTTAAATTTCTTATTAAAGCGTAGGTTTACCTGTTCAAAGTGTGTATGTTTTATGGGCCCAGGTGAGTATGGTAAAACGAGCAGGTGAACCTGTGCTCTATCAGTATTCTTTTGGTAGCTGAGCATGGTTAGGGTTTAGTTAAGATAGGTAGTTATTTGCATATTGAATATTTTGAATTTGTACTGATTTTTATGTATTAACCAAAACCTGTTTGTATTGTTCTATGTTTGTTTTGAATCCCCGGGGGCAGAATAGCGGGTGGTAAATGGAAGCCTCTTTGCAGTGAGGTCATTTGCCTAAGGAAGTAAGTGCATGGTTAGGTAAAACTGGAAGCACTTATTAGGGATTTTCTATATAAATGTGTGAATAAATGATAGCAAAGGAGTTTGCTGGTGAAACTTTGGCCTTATATCACCTAGAAAGGGTAAGCCAGAGGGAGTAACAGGTTCTCTAATGCTTGTATGAAGAGTAGGCGGAAGGGATCTACTTGCAGTGCATGAAGAGTAAGCGGTAAGGGTTTTACTCGCAGTAGGTGAAAATCATCTTTCCTTTGAATTTAGTCACTTAGGCACAGTGGCGAATGTATTTACATTGTTAATTAATGAATATTATATTTAAAAGTGAAAAGAAATACGTTTTCATATTACCTTGCAAAGGAGGGAGTCAGCCGCGGTGCTGCACTGACGTCATCAAGAGCCACGCTGTTATTGATTGAGACAGTGGGTGTGTAGCTGAGGTAATAATTGTAAAGGAGGAGTGAGTGCAGGAGCGTGGGAACTTGTCTCACGAGAAAAGCGGCGCAATCATTGGTCAAAATTTATTTGAATTATTATCACTGATTCGTTATTAAAAATAAGAAATGCACTGGTATTTGTGAAGCATTTAGTAAACAATAGAGTGTAACTGCATATTAAATTTATCTGTGAAAATCATATGTTTACATGTCAAAGTATCACTCGAAATACTAAAACATTTCATGAAAAGTTAATGAGTTTGGCTTCTGATATGGGAATTGACATTGATCAATCTAAAGTGTTACAGAAACCCTACGAGCTGAATTTTCTGATAAAGATTTAGAAAACATGAATGTGTCAGGACGTAAATTGCAAATTAAAGAATTGTTGTTGTTGTTACAAAAATGGGGTGATTTAGACAGATGGAAAGCAAGATGGATAAAGAAAAAGGAGGAAGCCCAGGGAAAAAGCACTGCATCTGAATATTTACTGAAAGAACCAGGAAAAGTGGAAAGGTTATGCCCGATGAGAGAAGTGCCAGGAGGAGGTTATGTACATGTCCCATGGTCTAGACAGGATATTTTATCATTTACGAATGATTTCCCAAAACTCAGAGAGAAACCTGTAGAGTGGTACCGACAAGTCGATAGATTTGTAAAGGTTTCAAAAGTATTGTTAAAAGATTTAGTTGGGTTGTTTGAGATTGTAGTACCCGCAGATTTATGGACCGAATGTAAAATTACTATTGATTGGCCTAATGACGAGTACCCAAGAGACCCAAAGACGGGAGCACCATCAGATGACGTGATGAAAAAGTATCATCAAGTCATAACTTTCCTAAAAGGGAATGTACCCCCGAAAGAATCAGATTGGACAAGAATAGACAGAACTACTCAAAATAAAGATGAATCAGTACATGCATATTATGAACGCCTTATACAGGTATTCAAGCAGTACAGTGGTTTGGAAAGCATAGATACGAAAGACATGACGCATTTTAATTATCGATTTGTGTCAGAGTTAAAGCCAGAAATTTCACAAATGATTGAAGATCATACAATTTGCTAGCAGGCCAAGCCTGTGGATGAAAGTATGCAAAGTATTGTTGGGATGAAATTGATTATAAACAAAAGAATTTAGAGGAAAAGGTAATGTGGGCACAGATAAAATTAGTAGAGCAACAGGAACTACAGTTAAATCAATTGAGAAATAATCAAAATCATGAAGACGGAAATGGGGGTAAACTGAGAAATAGAATGAACAGAGAAGAGGTAAAGAAAAAGTTTCCTTGTCATGGGTGCGGAAAGATGAGGCCTTGGAGAAATGAGTGTAAGGCTGTGCTGAGTAATAATGTGCAAAATGACAATTTGAATCCACAGACGCAGTATGGGTTGTCAAGGAAGCCACAGCAACAGGTAATACAGAACCAGTTACCACTTGCACCAATGCCAGATTCCGGGAGCCGAGCAAAGTACAGTGTGGATACCACAAATTGGGAGGGAAGTGGAAGAAAAGACACAATGACATCACAATTTCTTTTGAGTGACGCATTTTTCGGGGAAGATAGTTACTGACGGTGCCTGAGAAGGGGAGGACGAGGAGTGCGTACTTGGCGCATCTTTGCTGGTAGATCAGTCAGGTCCATACATTGAGGGAAAAGTTGAGGGAAAGGATGTTACCTTTTTGTTGGATACTGACGCTACCCGTTCTACCAAGAGAACAGCACACGTTCCAAACCTACCCCTCTCGGGAGAAGCGATTCATGTAGTGGGTTTTTCTAATAAACAAATTAGTACCCCTGTTACAGAACTTATGGAGATCAGAATAGGTAATTTTAAAGAAATGCACAAATTTGTAGTGTGCGACTCCAGTCCAGTGAACTTATTAGGTAGGGACTTACTGTGTACAATGAATTGCACTATCTTTTGTACCCCAAGTGGTGTTGAAATTCAAACCCCAGACAAAGATGGAGTTTATAAATTAATGTTAGCCAAACAAGAAACTGAAAATAAAAAGATGCTAGTGGAAAACCTCCCAAAAGAATTGCAGCATATGGTGAATCCTGAAGTGTGGGATTTCACTAGAAAAGATGTAGGATTAATGGAAATGTTGAGCCAGAAAAAGGCAATGAAGGAAGGTGCAGTTTACCCAAATATTCGACAATATAAAATGAGCCCAGAAATAAAAAGCAGGTGTAGCATCAGAAATAAAGTGTTTGGTTGATCAAGGCATTTGACAAGAAATTATGGGCAGTCCATGTAATTCACCTATAATTGGTATAAAGAAACCGAGTGGAAAATATAGGGTCGTACAAGACCTCCAAAAAGTTAATAAAATTGTCGTCCCATGTGGTCCAGTTGTGCCAAATCCTGCAGTGATTCTGTATCAGATACCGTGGGGAGCCGAATGGTTCACGGTAATTGATTTGTGCCATGCATTTTTTTCCATACCATTACATCCAGATAGCAAATGCATTTTCTCGTTCAAATTCGACGACCATGTTTATGTTTGGAATCATGTCACTCAGGGGTACACAAAGAGTCCATCGATCTTTAATCAGACATTGAAAAAATGTCTTGAATCTTTGGTTTTGCCTGGACAGTCTGTCCTGGTGCAATATATAGACAACCTGTTGGTGGCGTCTAAAACTCGAAATGACTGTGTAGTTGATACCATTGCATTGCTAAATCATTTGGCTGAAGGAGGGCATAAAGTGTCACCTGAAAAGTTACAATTCTGTACCACATCGGTAAAGTATCTGGGGCACCAGATAGAGAGAGGTGTCAGAAGAGTTACGTCTGAAAGAATCAAAATAATCAGAAACATGTATCTACCTCGATCACAGAAAGAAATCAGAATGTTTCTTGGAGTTGTAGGTTACTGCAGGCAGTGGATTGTGGGATTTGCAGTCCTAGCTAAACCTCTGATTCAAATGACAATGAAAAGAGCAAAAGACCCAGTAGAGTGGGATGACGAAAGCATGACTGCCTTCTTGAAGCTGTGAGACTGTCTTTGCTCAGCTCCAGCCTTAAGGATGCCTGATTATTCAAAAGAATTTGCACTGTTCTATGATGCACGTGACAATTGTGCATTGTCCATCTTGACCCAAACTCTTGGTTTAATGAGACGTCCTGTGGCATATTTTTCATCCACACTAGATCCAGTGGCATCTGCATTGCCAGGATGTCTGAAAGCAGTAGCTGCAACTTGCATGAGTCTTGAGCAAAGTGAATCCATCATTATGGGACACCCTGTAACCGTGTATGTCCCACACTCAGTGGTGATTCTGTTAACCAGAACAGGTACTCAGTATTTGACTCATAGTCGGCTGACTAAGTATGAGCGAATCCTCCTAGGTACAGGGAATGTGACCATTGCCAGATGCACTATATTAAATCCAGCCACATTGTTACCTGATTCACACTTTGAAGAGGTGAAAGGGGAAGTCGATCATGATTGCATTGACTCCACAGAATACAGTACTAAGCCCCATCCAGACATAAAAGAAGAGCCATTGTTAAATTCGGAATATGAGCTATTTGGGGATGGCTCATGCATGAGACATGAGGAAGGAGGATTAAGTACTGCATATGCAGTGTGTACTTTGTGGGGTCCAGTTGAAGCATCCTACTTACCTGGAGTCAAGTCTGCACATGAAGCCGAATTAGTCGGATTGACAAAAGCCTGCAAATTTGGGAAAAATTGGATAGTGAACATATACACTGATAGTCAGGATGGTTACGGAGTTGTGCATGACTTTGGTCAACTTTGGATGCAAAGGGAGTTTCTGACTTCTTTGGGTACTCCTATTAAAAATGGACATTATGTAAAAGACTTGCTAGAAGCAATTCAATTACCAAAAGAAGTGGCTGTGGTCAAGTGTGCTGCTCACCAATCTGGAAATGACAAAGTGACAGCAGGTAACCGATATGCTGATCAACTAGCCCAGCATTGTGCCAAACATAAGATTTATTAGAAACGCCCACAACTTGGATCGCTTCTCCCAAGAGGGGTAGGTTTGGAACGTCTGCTGTTCTCACATTGAGTAAATGTAAGTTTATCTCTTACATTATTTTACTTCAAATACTCACTGTCATTAGTGAGAGGTCTGGTTCTACGATTGATGAGCAATAATATCTTTTACCTTTCAATATGTCACTATCTTGGCTTGTGGCAGTGGCAATTTGTTTTAAAGTCAGAACAGCTGGTGTGCTCAATTTCACAATAAAATTGATGTGGGCCTCCACTGTCTTAGATAGGGTGCCAGGGCACTGCAATGGCACTCTTTAAAAATAATCAGCAGGATTCTGTTATTTCCCTGGACGTTGAAAAATCGTATAGATCTATTCTTGTAAACTCAAACCCCAAAGTTTGAGGTGGCATTTTGGCTTTGGGATTGCCAAATATCATCAATAGAGCTTGATGATCAGTCACTTCTGTGAAAGGCTTTCCGTACAAGACTAAATGGAAATATTCACAACCCTAACCCACAGACAAACTTTCTTTCCCAGATTGCGAGTAATCATGTTATGTTTGTGACAGGCTTTTACTGGCGTATAGAACCAAAAATTGGGCTTCTGTTCCTATAAGGACACCATTACTGTCCACAAAGACAGAGAATAGGGTCCTGGGGCCAGATGTAGGTCGGTCGGTAACGGCCGAAAATCGGTATTTTCGGCCGTTACCGACCGGTATTGAGCGATCGGCATGTAGGTGACAGAAATTTGGCCGAATCGGTAAATTAACCGAATCGGTAAAATACCGACTCGGAATATTTACCGAATCGGAAATTTTTCCGAATCGGCAAGATACCGACTCGGAATATTTACCGAATCGGAAAACTTTCCGAATCGGAAAATTTACCCGAATCTACCGAATCGGTACAATACCGAATCGGTAAAATACCGACTCGGTAAAATACCGATTCGGTAATTAAGAATAGGTAAAATTGAAGATTGAGATGTAGGGAGGCTCTGAAATACCGAATTCGCTTCAAATTCGTTATTTAAGAGTCGGTATTTACCATGGATTCAAATCAGGTGGTAACCAGGTGCAGCCTATAAAAATGGACCCAAAATGCAATGCTGTTTGCACAATGGCGGCATTTTATGTAATCGCAAGACGGCTACGGCTACAGGAGGAAGGAGAGAGGGAATGGCTGAGACAGGAGCAGGTCTACAGGCAGAGGGTGACCCTGTTCATGCTCACAGAGGAGGAGATACTGCAGAGGTACAGGTTGGCTCCAGACACCATCTTGGTGCTCATCAGGGACCTACAACCACTGTTGCAGCACCCAACCCCAAGGGCACATGCAATTCCACCCCATGTACAGGTGCTGTGCAGCCTCCACCTGCTGGCGTCAGGGAGCTACCAGAGCGTGGTTGCTGTGGTGGGAGGGGTGACCCAGAGCAGCCTCTCATGGTTTTTTCACAAATTCCTTGACGCCATGTTGCAAATGATGGAACATTACATTTCTTTCCCATCCACCCATGCTGAACTGGTTCAAACCAAATCTGAGTTCTACCAGATGGCAAGATTTCCCCATATCATCGGCTGCATTGATGGCACGCACATTCCCATTTGTCCCCCTGCTGACACAGAATACATCTACCGGAATAGGAAGTCAACCCACACCATCAACGCCCAGGTGATTTGCAATGCAAAGTTCGTCATCACAGACCTTGTTGCGAAATTCCCTGGAAGTACCCACGACTCCTATATTTTTCAGAACAGCGGCATCTATGCACGGCTGTCAGCAGGGGAATTTGGTGAAGGATGCCTCCTAGGTAAGACAGAGTGTGCGACCCCTTCAACACCTATTGCAGTGAGAATTACAAGTATACATGTGAGTAATGTATTCCCATTTCCCTTTTAGGAGACAGTGCATATGCCCTACGTTCATTTATCCTCACTCCCTACCTCAACCCCTCCACACCCAGCCAAAGGAGGTATAACCGGGCCCACAAAAGTACACGCAATGTGGTAGAACGGACCTTTGGCATCTGGAAGAGCAGATTTAGATGCCTTCACAAGAGTGGAGGTGCAAGGCAGTATACCCCCATCACCTGCTGCAAGATAATTGCTGTCTGTGCCATGTTGCACAACTTGGCTGTGAGGAAGGGTACTGAGGTGGAGTTGTTTGACTACGAGGATCATGACGACGACAATGCTGTGCCTGACAGACAACCTGCTGGAGTCACAACACCAAGTGATGGCAGATACAGACGTGAGGAAATAACAAGCAACTATTTCTGAGTAAGTAATGAGACACAGACAGGTTGTGTATGGGAGAAAAGTATTTTTATGTTGCCACAAAGTTAAAGCACTTCAGTGCAACTAATTAAATTAAAGAAAGGTGGGGACAACATGTCCTGGGTTACAACACCCACACTGGCAAAGTCATTTGCGCCCGCTCTTCCCAGAGCCACTGGGATGTTGCTCACAGCCTTCCTCATGGCCTGCAGGCTCAGCTGGGCGCCTGCTGCTCCTACGAGGCTGAACCACAGCACTAGCCAAGCTGCTGCGGCTACTGCTGTCGTCTCCCTCAGCCACATCCAGGGCAGGATCCTGTGCAGTTTGAGATATTATCATAGCCTCGAGGGCACTGGTGATCCTGGCCATGCCCCTGGTGACCTCGGCCGTGTTCTGAGTGAGGCTTTCCTGCATGGTATTGCCTCTACGGCATAGCTGTGCTGTGGCTGTGGCAAGGTGATTCATGGCCCTGTTGGATACACGGGCGTCCCTGCGCCTTGTGTGCTCCATGCTGTCCAGTTTTGTGCACAGCTGCGTGATTGCAGTAGTTATTCCTGCAGCTAGGTCAGCATTGGATTTTGCTTTCTCCCTGTTGCTTTGTACCATGTCACTGATGCCCTTCCCCATTTCTCCAATTTGTTGGTTTAGGGCACGGAATTGGCGGTGGCAGGCCTGTATTGCTTTCCCCTGCATGCGTTGGATGCGCACCATGCTTCCCTCCAGCCCACGGAACACAGTGCCATCTTCAGAGCCACCTGCACTGCTGGGCCTGCGTCAACGTCTGCGCATGGTGACAGATTCTGTGGTGGGCTGCAGTGCAGCAGGACGCATAGGTGCAGTGTCTTGAGCCTCAGCCTCTGCTCCCTCCATCACTGGCAGTGGGGCCACGACTCGCCTCCTGGCTGGTGAGGTTGCAGGTGCAGGCAGTAACATTGATGGGGAGGTCTCAGGAGAGAATATCAATGAAGGGGATTGGGAAAGGTGTGGGGAGTGGGGAAACTCGGGGGTCAGGACTGTCTCCTCTTCCTGGGTGATGGCAGTTGTATCCTCCTCATCCTGCGAGCCATGGACATGGCTTGGCCCTGCCTCGTCACTGTCCTCCCTCGCTGCTGCAGTCCCTGCTGTTGGTGTGGCTTGACTGGCTGATGTTGCCCCTAGGTGTAAATAAGCGTATATCAACTGAGTGCAACTGTGTCACGGTGACTACAATAAAATCTTTACAAATTGAACTTTCATTATTCTGCATTACTTTCACTGCCTTGCTGATGTCTGTTCAGTTATACATGGTCTAATATTAGCAGACTACATTTCCCATAATGCATTGCTCCTATATAGTGCTATCAGTACTGGACTGGTGTTGGCCTGTGCACAAAGGGTTAAGGGATGCTGGGTGGCATGGGGTGTCATGCTGCGCATGCATCTTACCTTTTGCTTTGGCTCTGGCTGAGCTGTCCACACCTCCCAGTCCCACAACACTGTCTGCCTCGATGGTTGACGCCACCAACTCCTCCAGGTCAGTCAGGGGGGGAGCTGGGTTCCTGCCTCCACCGGTGAGACCAGCCTGTTTGTGTAGCTCTGCCATCTTTCTTTTTGTGAGGGTCCTAATGTCGTAGAACCTTTTTTTCAGGTCATCAATGCTCCTGCTGGTGACTCCCACAGCATTCACCCTTTCACCAATGTCTAGCCAGAGCTTGCGTTTAGCTGACTCAGCTACAGTGAGGGATAGCTTGCCAAAAAGTTGTTTGTGGACTCTAACCACCTCTTCCACTAGTACCTGTAGCTCCATGCTGCTGAACTTAACTTTCCTTTTCCTCTCTGCCTTCTGACTCTCACTGCTGCTAGCCATTTTCACTGTGAAACACTCCCAGAAATCACTCACTGCTGCTCTGTGTCTCTGCTCAGCTCTGACTGCCTCTCCAGAACCTTCTAATGAGTTGCAGCTGCCTGGGTAGCCACTTCCTGGTTGGGAGGGGGAGGGTGGTAGCACCTGATTGGCTGTTTTCATTAGTTTCAATTTTTGCTTGCTTCCCGATTCGGATTTTACCGATTCGGTATTTACCGAATCGGTATTTACCGATTCGGTATTTCCAATGCATTCCTATGGGCCTTTGGGCCCATAGGGATGAATGGGAAATACCGATTCGGGAAATACCGAATCGGTAAATACCGATTCGGTAAAATCAGAAAGTCCGATACCGACTTTTAACGAATCGGTAAAAAATACAGATTTTTACCTACATCTCAATTACCCATTTTTGAATACCGAATCGGTAAAATTCGGTATTTAAAAATCGGTAATTTCTGATTACCTACATCTGGCCCTAGGTTCTGACCCCACAGATAGAGACAATCACAGATATTGTCTCTTGTTGCCCTCACACATCCTGAGGGATGTCATGCTTCCTCATTGGGCGTTGCTCCTTGTCGGGCCTCGCTGCAATGTCCTACGAGTGCCCCGAAGGGTCACTTCGGCAGAGATCTGTTAGTTACGCCGTATGATGAGAGAGGGTGTGGGAATTTCCAGTGAAAGGAAGGGTGTGTGGGAAGGTGAGTGAGTGAGTGACAAAAACTGGCTAAGGGATACCCTAAAGGCTATTTAATATGTTGGTTCCCCTGAAAGACTTAAAAAACCTGTAGGTGAAGTGTTACTGGCTAGGTAATGATGTACCCCAGTAACGCTCAGGTTGACATGTTTCGAGCCCTTCAATGGTCAGAACAATCCCGGGTACTTCATCAGGACCAAAAATGTAATTGTGAAAAGTGAAAGGCAAGTAAGTAAATAAAGAACCTTATATTAAAAGTAGAGCGGTTCTCCTTGTGAAAACTACAGGGTGGCGTCAGCTCAAAAGATGGCTGCTCGTGTTGCTACCTAGATGAGTGAAGAGAAGATGAAAAACACAGACGATACACAGACAAACATGAAAACATAATTACTGTATATTTCTCAATGGTGAGATGATTTATGGCATCTCAACCCAATCATGTACTCTCTTGCGGGGCAGGAGAGAAGTGCTGGAGTGAAGACGCCAGGTTTATAGACTCAGTGCACACGCTCACTAAAGAGGATCAGCGCAAGAACCACAAAGCACAGTTCACACTCATTTACGTCACACAGCAGTCGGTGCAGCCCCCGTAGCAGGTTGTTGGTGTGAGGTATTACCTGTGGCCTCAACCATAACAGTCCATGCACTCTTACCTATTGGTAAATAAAAGATTGCTCCATACGCTATTGCATGTCTGTCCGCACCATAACGGGCTGTGGTTCGCAGTGGGAGAGAGAGAAGAAGAACAAATGGTATTAAAGCAGCTGAGCTGAAAGCCGCTGCTAAAGTGGCAGTTCAGCCCAGATTGCCCGGTAGCTACCGGTGGGAGGACAGAGATAGTATACACACGGTTTCAGATGGGTGCACTCTGCTGCATCACCTACCCTAGCATGAGTGCATGCATATTGATTGGCATGCCCATAATATAGCTGGGTGCCTGATGTCTGGGTGCCTGGCTACCGGTGTGCGTGCCTTGTCAATTCTACGCATGTGCGTGGGCGCCATATTGCAATGGTAAATCTTATTGTGTGGTCCCATACACTAGTTGGAGGGCATCTGAACTAATAACTCCAAGGATATATCAGAGTTCTAGGTGCAGGGTGTGGCCAGCACTAGGGGTGATCTTATTAAAATACAGAAATTGAGTGTGTGATGGTCTGAGTGTGTGATGATCTGAAGGACAGCGGCAAATGTTGCCATGGAATGACAAGTAGAGGGAATGTGCTGTGACAAAGCCAGAATTAAATAGATAAAGCCTTGGTTGGTAGGCTGTTCAAATATTTCAGGAGGGGCAGGCCCTGGTGTGTTGGCTAGGCAAAGATTTGTGTGTTGCACAGGAGATTTTGTATACAGGGTGTCACACTGACAAAGTCCTCATAGTTCTATCCACAGAATATCGCCATTTAGTCCCCTCTTGTGGGTCTGAGGTGGTGTACCCAGCTTTGTTCGCGTCTCAGTAGGGTTATGTTACTCCAAGTCAGACTGTATTCTAAGATAGTCCACTTGATATCATGAGCAGCGTATTTCTTTTCAATAAAGTGTTTGCACATTCTGGTGGAGATGCGTCTGCATCATAATTTGCTCTTGTGTTCACCGATCCTGATTTTGACTGGCCTGGTGGTTGTCCCTACGTAGAGGAGTCCACATGGGCATGAGATAAGATAAATAATTTTTGGTGTTACGGTTCGTGTGTTGTCTTTGCTCCCATGAGAACTCCCCTAATTGTAATGTCTTGGTGTGTTTGGTGGATCCACAAGCGTTGCAGGTTACTGGCAGCAGGTTCCAGAGGGTGTTGTCCCCTGGTTTCTTGTGGGAACTTGGTTGTGTGTGCACCAATTGGTGCCTAATTATAGTTGTCCTCCCGAAGGCAAAGCTAGATTTTGTGATGTTCGAAGAGTCCGTGTTCAGGATCTTCCAATTCCGTAGATTATGTTTTTTATCTGGTTGGAAAGGGGGTGAAAGTGGTCTCGCAAGTCATCACGTCTTCCTCTTCACGTACTCTATTTTCCAGTAGGCCTTCGCAGTTGTTATTGTGTGCTCTCTTCCTGGCTTTTCTCACAACATTAGTAGGATAGTTCCTATGATCTAGGTTGGTGCTAAGAGCTGCTGTTTGTGAGTCATAGTCTGTAAGGGAGCTGCAGTTTCTCTGGATCCTCAGAAATTGGCCATATGGGAGATTTTCTCGTAGGGCCTTAGGGTGGTGACTGTCAAAAAAGGAGGAGACTATTGCAGTCAGTTTCCTTTTTGTATGTTTTGGTGTGTAGGCATCCTTGTTCCCGGGAGATCAGGAGATCTAGAAATGGAAGTTCATTCCAGGACTGAGATTTGGTAAAGTGTAAGTATGGATTCAGGTTATTGATCCAGTCGTTAAATCTCAAGCAACTTTCTTCTATACCCTTCCAGAAGATGATGAAGTCGTCGATGTAACTTTTTCAGGGATTGGAGTCAGTAAAGATGTGTTGGTACTCAAAGTGTGCCATGTATAGGTCTGCCAGGCTCGGGCAAAGTTGTATTTGATGATATAGATTGGATTTGTACATGAAGTAGTTGTTCTTCAGAGCGAGAGTTAAGCATTCCAATATAAACTCCACAGGTGTGTTAGTGGGGGTCTCTGTTGTTTGTAGTAGGTTTTTCACTACTGAGATGACGTCTTGCTGAATGTTCGTGTAAAGTGCTTCCACGTCCAGAGTCATCAAGAAATAGATTTTTTTCAGTGTTGTCTGCGTTGATTTCCGCAATCAGGTTGAGGACGTCCCTTGTGTCCTTCAGGTAGGAAGGTGTCGTCTGGACCAAGGGGCGCAGGAAGAAATCCCTGAATTAGCTCAAGGGTTCCAGAAGTGAGCCAATCCCAGAGACGAGGCGTATGCCACGATAGGTCTCAGGGCATTTGGATTTCCGCTCTGCTGTGCAAGAATAGAGGCTAACCCAACAGGGGTAGCATCAACTACAACCTTTGTATGAAGTTTGGGATCAAAGTAGGTCATTTCAGTGGCCCTCTCAATAGCTCGCTTGATTTGTTGGAAGCTCTTCTCATATTCTCATGACCAATGAAAATACACATTTGTTTTTTGTTGATTCTCCTAAAGGGACAGATAGTAGCAAAGTCTTACATTTATCTAGAACAGTAACTGGCCATTTCAAGAAATGATTGTAACGTAGAAATGTCTTGTGGGGGGGGAGTTGGAGTAGACAAAGCTTGCACTTTAGCTGGATCAGGTTTCATGCCCCCATCATAAAAGACATGGCCAAAGACTTTCAAGCTTTTCTTGGGAAATTCACATTTCTCCGCATTCAGTGGTAAGCATACATTATTCAGCAACTGACATACTTGCATGAGAGCTTTGTCATGCTCTTTTTGTGGGGCTCCAAAAACCAATATGTCCCCACTATAGTAAAATACATTTGCTGAGTGTGTGCCAGCTAGAAGACTTGGCGACTCAAGCACCGGGACTCACGCATCCCCAGGTGGTGGAGTTATTCCACCCCAGCAGGAAGGGCAGGCCGCCAGCTCAGCTGTTGATGAAGGTAGCTCACTACTACTTCCTCTGCAGCCTGCGAATCACATGCAGAGTGATCCCATATGTGCCATCCCTCCCCATAGTGGGCACACCCAGAAGACAATGAGCTATTGCAGTGGGAGGGGGCAGGCATCCTAACACTACGGTACCTGTACTGTGACAGGCAGCTTTATCACTGTTTAATCTGAGACAGTTGCTGGCCATCCAGACCGCCTGTTCTTGTAAACAGGAGGTGAAATTACTGGCTGCACTCTCAGCTGGCTGTGCCAAGGCCACAACCAGCTGAGTGTCATCTGTATATGACACAACTTCCACACCATGTTTATCGGTAATCTCAGCCACAGGTGCCACATAAAGATTGAAAAGGGTCGGGCTGAGGGTGGACCCCTTGAGGGATCCCTTGTTTCAGGCTTATGGATTTTGACCTATAAGGTCCCTGTGCTACTTGGAAACTATGGTCATGGAGAATGGATTCCAGCCATTCCCAGACTTTACTAGACACTCCTCCCCTTTTTAGACACTGCAGCAGGGTGTGATGCGCTACAGTGTCGAATGCAGCACTTAAGTCAAGTAAAATAAGTGATGCCGTTTGACCCTCATCCACGTGTCTGCGAAGAGTCTCCGTGGAGAAAAGCAAAGCTGACTCTGTCAAGTGGAGTGCACGGAAGCCAGATTGCGTGGGATGGAGCAGCTTATGAGTGTCAATATGGGCTGTCAGTTGTTGATTGACCACCTTCTCCCCAATCTTGGCAAAGTAGGGTAAAAGCAAAATGGGGCGCAGGTTATTTAACTGCTCCATACTGAAATTCAGCTTTTTTTTCAAAGGCAGCACCACTGCCTCCTTCCAAGTTTTCGGCACTCTGTCTGAACTGAAGAAGAGTTCTAGTAGATGTCTGATAAATGGCTCTAAAGTCTCATTGCTCCCTCTTAGGACTTTAGCAGGCGCAGGGTCTTTGGGTGAGCCAGATTTGATACTAATCGTTATCTTGCTCAGCGTATCCCTAGCTGGGACCCTAAATGCCATCAGACAGTCTGTTTCAGTAACACTACTGGATGTTCCATCTATCACCTGCCCATCGCTGGCTTCCACAGGGAAGGTTGAATAGATCCTCCCCACCTTATTAGCAAAAAACTCTGCCACCTGATTGCAGGATACCACAGATCCTGTCACAGGTGCCTCTATGCTAGATAACGAGGATATTTCTTTGTAGACCAAAAACAGCTCCTCAGCTGAGTTGTACGCCTTTTCTATCCTCTCAGTGTAGTAGGATGAACGTGTTTTCCTAATTAGGGCGTGATATCCCTTAAAGGCTGGCTTTATATTCAGTTTCATGTATTAGCAGATAGCCTCTTCTCCAGCGTCTCTCAAGGCGCTTACATGCTGTCTTCGCCTCCCTCAACTCCACACCAAATCATGGGGCAGATTTCATCCGTCTCTCTGGCCCATTGCAAGACCAGGGTGCTGTACTGTCAAGCGCCTCCAGAATGCACCTATCTAGAGCCTCACAGGCTGATTCTATCTACAGCCCACCCGGAGGACCTCCACGCACCATGGCAGTGTGAAAATTCGCAGATGAGAAGCCTGCCCATCTCCTCTGCCTCCCCTTCACTCCCACCTTCACCGGTATTTTATCTGCTGTTCCCATTGCCCTGAAGGGGATCAGGAGATGGTCGGACTATATGACAGGTACCGGGGGTTCAATTTCTAGAGTCTCCCAATTACCATAAATTGGGTCCAGTAAGTGGCCCAACTGATGCGTAGGGAGCACAGATTTTAACAGCATCTGCAGAGTTGTTAACTCTTGTCGGAGCTCCTGGGCCACTATATTTGAGGCGTCATCCAGCTGTAAATTCAGGTCCCCCAACAGAAGTAGCTTCTCATATCTGAGGCAGGCTGCATTAAACTTTGAATAAGGCTAGCCGCAAATTGCGTTGCGACGCCCAGAAATCCCTTAATAACATAGTTATTAGAGACAGTGACAGAGAAAAAGCCTGCTTCACTGTCTGCAATATCAACCGGCTCTAAAGTGCACTGTATATTGTGTTTGTAGATTATGGCAATCCCCCCTCCCCTCCCCGTGGGTCTGTCTATTCTACAAATTCCATAATCACAGGGGAGTGCCTCCAAGATTTCTGGGGCCGACTCCTCATCAAGCCATGTCTCTGTAAGGAAGAGTATTTCCAGCTGACTATCCACCAGATAGTCATGTATCCCAGCTCTATGCTTCCTAAGCGATCTACAATTTATCAGGGCACAGCTCAGTAACTGCCCAAAATCCCTGATCCTCAAATGGGGATCAACCGTAAAGGGACAATGCCTACATCTCATGTTCTTCTCTAACTTCTCTGGGTTCAAACTGTGTTTGCAGTAGTCCTCCACCCTGGTACATAGAGCTAATAGTTCCCATTGAGCATACTGCTTTCCTACCTCAAAACCTGCAGGGGTTCTGGCCCTGGGCCCCGGCCGGCCGCAGACGGTCGCTGGGGCATGTGAGCTTAATGCCGGATCTTGCCTGCGACTAGAGCGCTAACCGCAGTAGGCGGAAGTGCCTGTCTCTACCTACCCCGCCCTCCGCGCAACGGTAATAGCTACCAGGGCGGGAAGGACAGAGCACCGAGCTCAGGCCTCCGCGTTAGGTTAAGTGTTTCACTGTACCCCCCTAAACCTTCCCAGCGTCCCGAGCAGTTTTCAGGCTTCTCCATCCCAAAGTTAAAATGCAGAAGAAAATGCTTTAAAAGTAAGAATGGTAAAAGTAATGGCACTGGGAACCTGTGTGGCTGTACAACGATTTGGGAGGACACTGCCACCGCCCTCCTTCTTCGCCAATGTAATGGCTCGGTTCCTTTCTGCACTTTGCTTCTTCAGTTGCCATCTGAACAGGATTTTCACTT
Source organism: Lissotriton helveticus (assembly GCF_964261635.1). Taxonomy (NCBI): domain Eukaryota; kingdom Metazoa; phylum Chordata; class Amphibia; order Caudata; family Salamandridae; genus Lissotriton; species Lissotriton helveticus. The sequence goes on from NC_136071.1 coordinate 264,430,185, forward strand.
CATGCTTGTTACAGTTATTGCTGTATACTAAACTCAAAAGGACTTGCATGTTGAGGTAAGTTTTCTTGATGGGTGCTGATTCCCAAAAAAATGTTTCATTGTATTTTGGGCTTTTGCTCAATAGGGAGTAAATAGGTTTGTACTCCCTGGTTTTCAGAGCACCATCACAATACTAGCAAAGCCACGTATATTATTAATAGGTGCAGTTCTTTTGCCTCGACCCTTTGTATCATTTCTTGTAAACTCAAAATGTGTTCATAGATTGTATTTTATTTAGATGTGCAATTAGTGTGTTTTGAGCTTAATGTCTGTTTTTGCAATTTTTCAACACGCCGATTGGTGTCACTGATCTTTCTTTGACGGCATAGAATGGAGATGCATTGCTGAGTTTATAGGTAGAAATTATAATTTTTTTAAAGCGAAACTGAGCCTTTGTCTCTACTATCAACCATTACCACTACATCTACTAGATGGTGTCTCCAGGAAGCAGTACTGGACTCTATAACACCTAGATATTTGAAGCTTAAAGTTGTTAGAGTTGTTTGGTTATCTAGCTGAATGCTTCCATAGCAGCCTTTTTTGAATGGCGGTCTAGATTATGATCTTTGAGTCAAATAGATGGATCTTGTTCATAGTGCAGAAGCTTTTCATTGCATTGAGATGTGTTTGGAGAATGTTTTGAATTTTGGCCAAGAGAATTGAATGATTTGAGATAATACATAATGTGATCTTCCTTCCATTGATCTCAAGAGGCAGCCAGTAGCTTGGCTTACATGTCTGTAGGGTAGAAATTGAACATTAATAGTGCCAGGATGCAGTCCAGCTTTACTCCCTTGTTGGTGGTGAATAATTTGCTTCTTGGGCAGGAATTCCCGCTCTCACACTGGAATTGGTGTCAGAGAAGTTGGATTGTATGGTTCTTTGAAGTAAGGGGCACATGCAAAATGATTTTCCCCATCATAGATGTATGCCAACATGATCAAAGGCTTAGGAAAATTCCAGAAAGGCTGCAAAAATCAGGACCTGCCTTTTCATGGAAAACTCTTAAAAATCTGATGTCAGTTGAAGATCTGGTATATGAAATATAGGGGCAGAAGTCAACTAATTCCACCCTTGATTGAGTTTAAAATATGCTGCATTTTTAACCATAAATATTTATGCTCCACAATGATTTTTGCAAAGATTTTGTTTTTAAGTGTCAACAAGGCTGCATGACTTACAGAAGCTTGGAAATGATGGTTTACCCTTGTGCAGTGGAACTACGAGACTTTCCTTCCAGTGTTTTGGGAAGGAGGCATTCCATGTTCAGCAATGAGGGGCTCTTCAGTAAAAAATATTTTTTCAAAAAGGGGTCATCCTTTTATCCGATGGCATGTTATGCTGATGCTCTTTTGTGGATTTCTGTTCCCATTGTCCGCAAGTAACCTGATTTTTTAAAGTCTCTCGAACTTGCTATTTCCTTGAGAAGTGCCCATTGTCATTAGTGAACTGTTTTTTTTTGTTTTCTGCTGGCTTTGGGCCAGTGTTGGGTTTGTTTTTCTCTAAGATACAGTAGAGCTTTACAGATGTGTATGGATATCCCTTCACCTCTGGGACTATGGGCTGGGAGTTAATCTTCCCCTGTGTGTATTATGATGGGCTTGAGGCAGGTTTGCACTTTTTCTGTGTACTGCACTAGGGCCCCTTTGCTAGACGTAATGTGGGTGCCATCCTTTTTTGAGTTGAGAGGTTGTATTCGTCTTCTCAATATTCTGCCAAATTGGCTGAAGGCTTGTGAGATGTGTGCAATGTCTCCTTGGAGTTTGGTATCTGATTTTGATGTTAATTGCCCTGCTTCCTACCTCTATTTGTTAGATATGTCTGGTACTGTTTCTGATGTGTTCTTTAGAATGCCTTTTCAGGAGCACAATTAAATGCCCTACATTTTTGCTAGGGCTTGGGAGATGTCTGCCCTGTCTCCTTGTCATATAAGTTCTTCTGTGCCCTGTTGGGTTTGCTAGAGTCTGTTTGGTGTTGGTTCTGTTATTTTACATGCCCTTTCTTTATTTCCTGCAGGAATTGGGGGTTCAATCAGAAATCTCCTCCTAGAGTGAGTTGTAGGGATGTCCTGGGCTTCTCACTGTGTTGCCTGGCACGCTTGTGATAATCTTCATAATTTTAATTAATGATGTATGCAATACGGCATGAGACTGTACATGATGACTTGCCTGACCTTGTTTGCTACATCTGCATTGCTGTGTGTATATTAGAAAAACTAGGACTGCCCTGTTAGCAAGATGTGAACCTGGGCACCTAATACATTCAACAAGAAGTACTGGTGTAGCTAGTCAACATTTTTCAGAATTCATATATCAGTACCATACCTCTGAAAAGTAAGTACACATTAATATCTTATTTGAAATCTTTTATACTTTATATGATGAATTCTAAAAAATCCAGTATAAATGAATCAATTACAAAATGAAAATCAAGGATAAAAACAGTTTTTATGCCAGTTTACTGTTATTTTGACAAGAAAAAATACAAAATTCTATCTAAAATTGTGGGGAAACAGTGTTCTGGCAACAAGTCAGATTGAAACATCATACACTTACATGGAATTCTATGCAAATGGTGAGGTAAATGTAAACATAGGAAAGAATGAACAATTCTGTAACTTCTGTGTTAGCAGATGTTTTATTGCTCAATATGGCTTTGGCAGAGTTGGTGGAAAGGTACTACCGAAGGTCTGCCTGCCTGACTTAAAGTCGGACAGACCTTAAGTATGTCAGCGATGGAGAATACTCTGGCTCCGTCAATTCCACACTTCTCCGACAGCCTGGCAGAATAATGTGGGTGGTTGAATGGCTAGTTTACAGTCTCCCTTACTGCTGTGAAAAACATGACAGTAAAAATATTTAAATCACCCCCACATCATAAAAGAAAGCTTCCATGGAGTGGGGCCATTATTTTTTGTGTATTCCAAAACAAAATACCACTTTGGGATTGTTGGACTGATATGGCATTAAAGTACCTAGTACAAATAATTCACTTCGCCCACGAAAATGTTACAGTGTATAAAGTAAAATACAGCATTTAGAGCCTATTAGACTTTGGAACATGGGATACTCTGTCACAAACCTCATCTGTGGAATTCCTCAAGGATCTTCCTTGAACCTGGCCCTCTTCAACACATACATGTTCCCTGTAGCCAGCATCATATGCTTTCACAAGATCAGCATCTTCTCCTATGCCGAAAGCACACAACTCATTTTCTCCCTCATGCACAAAACACACAACAGTGGTATTGTGTTCCATGCCTGCATAACTGAAGGTCCTACTGAATGAAGACCAACTGTCTAAAGCTGAACACCAACAAGACTGAAATCATAATATTCTGGAAAAGCACATCACCGCAAGAATCCGGCTGGAGACCAACAGAGCTAGGATTGAGGCCCAGCCCCACTACTCAGGTCAGGGAAGTCAGGATCCTCATTGACAGTAAACTCAACATGACCCCTCAAGTCAATGCTGCCACCACCTCATGCTTCCATTCCCTGAAGATGCCAGGGAAGATATTCAATGGTACCCAATCAGCACCTAGAATACTATTATGCATGCCATGGTCACAAGCAAGCAGGACTGCAGGAACACCCTGTCTAATGGGATCAACCAAAAACTCACCAGAAATATGCAAACCATTCAGAACTCAGAGGCCAGAATCACTCTCAACCGCCCACGCTGCACTAACATCACACCCCACCTCTTGACGGTTCATTCAGTGACAAGAGAGTTACCTACTATGGAATTTATATGGGGTGGGGATATGAATGTAACCCTAGATAGTACATGCGACAGATCCATAAACAAAAAAAAAAAGATTAAAAAAAAAAACATCACACCCCACCTGAAGGAGCTTCACTGGTTTCCCATTCAAAAATAAGCACAATTAAAACTCCTCAACCATACTTTCAAGGCACTCTATAGCACTGGCCCAGCATACCTCAATAATCAAATATGCTTTCACAAACCTTCCAGACACCTCCACTAGTCCAGACTCCTACTCGCACAAATTCTGTGCATTCAGAATGCCAGATCTGGTGAACAATCATTTTCCTACATTGCTTCTAAAGTGTGGACTAGCCTGCTGCTACACAAGAGAACCTCCTTGTTGTACTCATGAATCCAGAGTCCAAATTTAGTTAGAACAATAAATTGGGACACAGCGCAGTACCTGCCTGTAGTCCAGGCAGCACAACTCCCAGCTCTAGCAATACTCTAGAACCGAACTTTAAAGGAAATGTACTGGCATGAACAGGATTAAATACAAAACACTTAAAGCAACGTACACATTAGGTGTAACACATCTATCACCTTTAATGAACACATAACACTAAAACAAAAGCAACACCATGCAACAAGAGCAAAGACTGACAACTACCCCCAACCAAGAAACAAGGCAATACATAACACACCAAATACAAAATAAAGAATTTACAAAGCAATACAATCTACGGATTTACAAAAAAGACCTGTCACAAACAGTTTGTTTGACCCTTGAAGGTCTTCATTCCCGGAATGAGCATGCAACATCCACTCCTTGATATTTTCACACTTCACCACTCTTCTGACATTCCAAACATTGGAATCATGAGTGACCACACTGTTTCTTTTAGCTTTCAACACGCTCACAGCCATACCAAACCTAGAATCCCTTTGGCCAATATTCCCATGTTTGGGAAACCTGATCCAATCACCCACTTCAAATCTGGCCTCCTTGGCATCATATGCCTACTTGACCATCTCCTGTTCCTCTTCTACTCTAATAAGCACTTCTTCCCTATCTTCCTTTTCATCAGTCACCTTTTGCTCTCTTTTAAACTACCATGGACACAATTTAGACACAGGATCTCTCCATCTTAGCAGCTTAAACGGACTGATCTCCGTGGTGGTATGTGGGTAATACAATTTGTCCAAAACTTTTCCCTCAATTTGCCTTTCCAATCTCCTCCAAAATCACGTGCACACACAATGCTCTCCACCTGTTCATTACCGTGAGAAACATACAAAGCAGTGGTAACATGACGGATATTGCAATATCTGAGAAAACATTACATATCACATGACTTCAACTGTACAATATTATCGTTGATAAGAACTTCAAGGTAACCTTCCCGAGTAAAAGAACTCTTTGAGAAACTCAATGACTACGGTAATAGAAACTTGAGAAACCAATTTCACCTCAAACCAATTAGAGTGGTGAACCATGGCAAATCTACATTCCGGCAGTAAAGAATTAAAAGTCCAAAAGATATCAACTTCTATCCTTCTGCAACGGAAAGTTCAGCCATTCAACTGGACATGAAGGTGCCAGTACCACCTTTAGCATATTTTCACTATTAGCACTAACATCAGACTCCCTCACAACTCTATCCACTACTCTATCTAAGCCTGGACATCAAACATTGTTCTTACCAATCTTTTCCCACATGACATTCCGAAGTATACCTCATGATCCCCCAAGGGGGTATGCCTTTTCCTTCCTTAAACAATATATTCCTCCTCCCAATCCCCTGAAATCTTCCAATAATGAAACAAGTCTGCAGGAATCTCCTTCCTCTTGGTCGACTAATCTTTCATATATTCCACAACTCTTTTTAACAAGTGATCATCTTCCATTTTAATCTTCTACAACTCTTCACTCATACTTCCAAACTCTACTGAACTTCATCAGCTATGCTGGCTATCATATCAGCATCATCTACTTCGATAGTATTCTCCCTCTGGGCCCATGGGAATCTAGACAAACAGTCTGCTGTGACATTACTTTTACCAGTAATATGTTCAACTTTCATAGTCTATTCCTGGAGTCTAGACATTAGTCCCACAATACGTATAGTATCATTGCACCCACCTCCAGGAGACAAAATCCCCGCAAGCGGCTTGCAGTCTGTTCTCAATGTAAACCATGAGCCCCAAACATAATTTTTTTTAATGTTCAGCAACCCAGTCACAAGCCAATAACTCCTTCTCTATCACTCCGTACCTTCTTTCAATATCATTAAGTATGCGCAAAGTAAATACCACATTCCACTCCTCCTTACCACTCTTCTGAGACATCACACTTCCCGCCCCATGCAAACTTGCATCTCTGTTAAAACACATTCCCTGTTCACAAAAAAGGGTTTCAAGGTGTGTGTTTCTACAATTTCTCATTTTATCAAATCAAAAGCTTTCCTTGTTAATCCTCTCAATGGTCCCATTTTTATGGTGAAATCTTTGATGAACATACTGTAGTACTCGCACAGCCCTGTGAACGTGAGTAACTTTTCTTTGTTGTCTTGTGCAGGTGCCCTAACAATAGCCTCCACCAAAGATTTCTTGGGAATTTCACCCTCCCTGGACAAGGTGTGCCCCAAATACTCTACAGAATCCTGGAAATATTTACATATGCTCTCCTTCAATGGAAGGCCGTGTTTCCCAATAATCCACATACTTCACTCACATGCTCTAAGTGCTGCTGCACATACCTAGAGAGAAATCAAGAAATCATCCTGGAAACACATTACAAAGCCCTCCATGTTTAAAACAATATGGAGCGTCACCCTATGGAACACAGAAGCCACCGCCGCCACAACGCCAAAAGGCATCCTCTTGAAGTGGAATAAGCCTTGTGGAGTGATAAATGAAGTCAAACAAATGGAATCATCAGTCAAGTGGATTTGGTGATAAGCTGACTGTAGATCACGTGTGGAAAACGCTTTTGCTCCTCCCAGCAAGATCACAACCTCATTAATATTGGGTAACGGTTGACTGTCACCATGATATTTGCATTACGAGCTCTCAAATCTAAGCACACTCTTAAAGTTTTATTTGGCTTACGTGCTAAAACTGTAGGTGACACCCATTCTGAGGACTCAACCTCTTCAATGACATCCTCAAACAAAATCTCATTAATTACACCTTTGAGTTCGTCCATCAAATTAATGAGTACAATCCTTAACATCTATATCAGCTAAAATCCCATAAAACTTCTCTTCAAAATACTGCACAGTGATTATCGTCCATGGGGAACCCGAATCCACCATGAGGTCTGACAATTTGTCAAGTAAATAGACTTTGCATTTGGGAGGACCTTTCACCTCCCATTGATGCCCTCTCCCTTCACTGGTAATAACAGATAACACTATTCCCATCGCTTTCTCACTATGAACTTCCCCCAGCATGCACATCTCACAGATGCCACTTCTTTTCCACTGATGAGTCTCCCTCTGGAAGCGTTAACAAACCTTTTACTATTTTTACAAACATGTGCACAATGCCCTATCTGTCCACATTTGTTGCATTCCCTGCTGATAGCAGGACACTGAGGAAATGAAGCCACATGACTAAAATTCCCACATCTATAGCAACTTATGGCTTTGTCTTGTTTCTTCCCTGCTTGCATACTATTGCGAGCAGAAGTATCAGCAATAGCACACACATCGTCTATCACACACACACTTTTTGCACTACTATCATCTACAGATTTAATCCATTTCTCAGTTTGTTCAAAAGCTCTAGCCGTAAAAATGGCATTGTGCAATTCTGGATCTCACATGACAAACAATTGGTCTTGTATCTTTTAACTTTTAACATTCACAATCATTTGGCCTCTTATCATTTCATCTGTAATATTGCCAAAATTGCAACTCATAGATAATGTCCTCAAAGCTGTGAGAAAGTCATCAAATGATTCTCCCTCTCACTAATCCCTAGTATAAAACATAAACCTATTCAAAGCTATGCATGTTGGCATAAATCTGTCCCCGTACACAACAAGGCCTCCTCAAACACATTCGGATTGCTCAACATAGAGAAACAACCTGCAGCAATATCCTAAAAGCTACTTGCCTTTCTGAGCCTTAACAGTGAAGCAAAATAATTTTCTTCCATTCTGCCCCCGTCAATGGCCTTCATAAAGGTTAGAAATGTCTCTTCCCATCTGGTCCATGGAATGGGGGGATCACCCATCACTGCAGACATTTAGAGGGATGATTAAACTGTATGGTAACAATGCTGATACATTATCACTATACAGTCACCTTAACCACCAAAATTGCTGTTCCTGATTCCCAATTTCTAACAAAGTCAAACAGCACACCTAACACTGGAAATGATGTTGTCTGTGAGCTGAGTGTACAGAATACAGTGTTGCAATAGAGATCGGCGTCATCAAATGCTCCATGAAATTGGAAACATTCCACCTTCTACCAGAAAACACTTCTTTGCTTACAGATTTTGCCAAATTTAAACCAATGATATTTGCAGGCAAACATTTCAAAAGCAACACCCAGCACTACTGTATGCATTGAGTTGTGGAGAATGATGGTTTCAGGAAAGTTTCTAAAACACATACAGCACTGTCTTGCACAATGGCGTAAGTTTCAGCAATGCACACGGTAGTATATTGATCTAATATGGCATCACGTTGAGTGAGTCGCATTGTATGCAGGTATCCTAGCAATCGCACAACAAAAATAATGCGAGTCTCAGTCTCAAACTCCTCCAGGCAGCATATCCTAGTAACGGCGTGCTTGAGGTAAAGCACATCTGGGTCCCAACATCAGCATCTTATGGCTGGATCACTGACTAAATATCGAGGGACAAAATATAGACTACCCAAAATATTGATGCCAAAATATCGACAGACAAAATATCGAATTCCTATCTACAAACCCGTAAGTACCAAAATATCGAATACAAAATATCGTTTAAAAATATATACTTTGTAAAAATATCGAATTTCTCAAAAATAATGTAAAATTGAAAAAATAGTAAACAATAAATAGCTAAAATATAGTTAAAAATACTTAAATTACCTTTAAATTATTAAATAATTAATTTAACTTATAAAAAAAACATATAATCATATATGGTAAAACATATATATATATATTAACATAATATTAATAAAAAATACACAATATTATTACCGTAGGATAGGGGGAGTGTAAAAATTACTATTCCCCTCCTGGAAGTGCAACAGTAGGGAAAGCATTGGATAGCTTAGGGGTAAAAATTACTATTCCCACTCCAAAGAGTGCAACAGTAGGGAAAGCGTTAGATAGCGTAGGGGTAAAATTTACTATTCCCACTCCAGAGAGTGCAAGAGTAGGGAAAGCGTTGGATAGCGTAGTGGTAAAAATTACTATTCCCACTCCAGAGAGTGCAACAGTAGGGAAAGCGTTGGATAGCGTAGGGGTAAAAATTACTATTCCCACTCCAGAGAGTTCAACAATAGGGAAAGCGTTGGATAGCGTAGGGGTAAATTTTACTATTCCCACTCTAGTGAAAATAAATTAATATAATTCACATAATTATCAAATAATAAATTAATAAAAATTAATTACCAATTAAAAATTAATTAACAATTTATTCAAAATAAATACCAATAAATACATTTACATATTTAAATAATTATAATTAAATGACTTCCCACCATATTCCCCTAAAAACCCACAACCCGCTACAGGAAAATAAATTAATATAATTCACATAATTATCAACTAATCAATTAATAAAAATCAATTATCAATTAAGAATTAATTAATTACCAATTAAAAATTATTTAACAATTTATTCAAAATAAATACCAATAATAAATGTACATATTTAATTAATTATAATTAAATTACTTCCCACCCTATTCCCCTATAAACCCACAACCCACTACAGAAAATAAATTAATACTATTCACATAATTATCAATTAATACAAATGAATTATCAATCAAGAATTAATTAATTACCAATTAAAAATTAATTAACAATTTATTCAAAATAAATACCAATAAATTAATTAACATATTTAATTAATTATAATTAAATTACTTCCAACCCTATTCCCCTATAAACCAACATCTACAGAAAATACATTAATATTATTCACATAATTATCAATTAGTAAAAATTAATTATCAATTAAGAATTAATTATTACCAATTAAAAATTAATTAGCAATTTATTAAAAAAATATCAATAAATTAATTAACATATTTAATTAATTATAATTAAATTACTTCCCACTCTATTCCCCTATAAACCCACAACCCGCTACAGAATTAAATTACGCAAAAATTAAATACCATAAAATTAATTACTTAAAATAAATTACAAGAAAATATACACTTTTCACACATATACTAACATACAAAACACTTAAAAAATTTGATATTATTAAAAATTCGATATTTTTAATGACCTATATTATGTACTTCCATATTTTGACTTTCTATATTTTTAAAATCGATATTACATTACTTACCTTCAAAACGATATTTTTGATGTCTATATTCAGTCCATTCGATATTTTGTCAATTCTATATTTTGGACTCGATATTTGTGTTAGTCTATATTTTGGACTCGATATTTTGACCATATACCCATATGGCTACACAAGACTCCATCGCACAGATCGCTGAACAGCTGCTCAAAACCACCAGTGGCACTCCACTGTCTTGCTCAAATTCTTGCTCCATGGCAAGGGCTTGCACAGGAGTTTGAATGAAGCAGAGCCCAAAAATTAAGGTAAGTCTTAAAATAATTACACAAAAATGTCATAAAGTACCTGATACTGCCTAAGGCAAATGGCAGTAGATAGCAATAATCATCTCAGAAGCGGTAACTGTAAGTTCCAATGAATATCCAATTTGTTAAGAGATAAACCATTTAGAAAGTAATCCAAAAAGAGGATACTACTGCTGTGTTGTGGTAAAGGTAGAAAGCACCTCTTCTGCTCATCACCAGTGTTGTACTCATGAATCCGGAGTCCAAATATAGCTAGAAGAATTTAATGGGACACAGCACAGTACCTGCAAGCAATCCAGAACTCCCAACTCCCTCAACAGTCTAGAGACAGAAAATTAAAGGCAAAGCACTGGCATGAACAGGTTTAAAAGGAATTGCATTTCAGAGATTTGATGGGCCATTGCTGCTCACATTCTCATACATGCTCGAGCCTACTAGGCCATACATCATGCAAAGAGGATGCTAATGTTTCCGTGATTGGGTAACATTAATTATATTAGAGGTGGCCACAATAACCCGGAGATAGACTTATCCAGCATACCGTTAAACAAACCTGCGGGCTCATCTCAACAACCGCTCATCTCTCCTCCTTCACGACTGGTGCTAGATACTCTCAGCTCCCAATCGAACAAGACATACAGGGCCTTGCAACTTGCTATCAGAGATATGTAGAACATGCTACACCACTCAGAAAAATATCTCTCAAAAGTAGAGCTTTTTCAGAAATCAATATACGCACCCCACAGCAAGCTAAATACTACACCAATGTCCTTGACAAACAGACTATACCGAACACACAATCATTTTAGATATCTGACCGATATTGAGATACAAGTCCTATTGCTATCCTATGAGTCATCGCCCAATCTCCCCCTAAGGTAGGCAAACTAAAAATTCAATCAGTCCCAATAAACGGAAATAGAACTTCACAGGCCAACCACAGAAAACCAAAGCTCAATAACCTGAAAAAAAGTGACTTTAATCCCTGAAATCAAGTCTCAATATTGGACATCTCACTGAAACCTATCTCGTGCCTACTAATTAACTGTCGCTCAGCAAAGAAACATGCTGCAGACATAGTTGATATCATCTTAAACCAGGAAATAGACGTAACTATCCTAACAGAATCATGGCCATCGGAATCATCTTCCACTTGCCTTGATCTGTTGGTTCCATCGAACTACAACATTGTGAGACTTGACAGGCTAAACAAAAAGGGTGGAGGCATTGCCTGTATACATAGATCTGACATCGTTATCACAAACGTACATGTGGACCCCCTTGAATCATGTGAATACCTCGGCCTGTCCATAAGATCCACAGATAATCAACTTTGCAAACTATACGCGTTTTACCATCCCCCAGGCAAAAACACAATGTTCATAGACTAGCTGATAGAATTTATCACAGCAATCTCTGCTCCTCACTCCAACGATATTTTCTTAGGGGACTTCACTCTTCACTGGGAAGACTGAAATAATATTTAGGTCAATATGTTCAGAGTCTTCCTTGAAGATCAATCCTTGGTTCAAGGATTGTAGTGTAGTTCCTATATTCCCAATAGGCTCTGCGCATTGGAATAATATAAACAGCAGTGTAGACGTAGGACTGAGGTCGACTAGGTCTCTACTGACTATATTAGACTTAATTAGTTTTGCCAGCTAGCTCAGAGGTCACTAGAAACTTTCTCGAATAAACAAGGAGGAGTTTAACTTCCGTGGATAGACAAGAAGGGATTAGCTTCTGAAAACCATAAACATGACAACGTTGCTCCCTCAGAATAAGAGTGTATCTCTAGAGTCGTGTGAAAACAATAGACAGCTATTTTACTCAGTCAATCGTGCATACTTAGTTTCACCAGAGTGCAGAGAAATAGAGAGACGGGCGTTTTCAATAAAAGGTGTTATTTATTGAGCAGTCTTCTTTCTCATGCAAGAGAAATGAATTGCCACAATTGCAATACTTAGTATAAAGTAAAGTGCGTACAGTAAAAGGAGTATTATGAAATAATACTGTAAAAGCATTGATATGGTTTCTTAGCCATATGATACTTTAAAATGGATAAAATATATACATACATAAAAACATTGACTAACGTCCTCAACTGGTGCTTCTAAGTACGCCTACCAAGGTGTACCTGACCTAAGCCTAATACTTGGGAAGGAGTAAGTAAGTAGCAGTTTAAGTTAAGTTGGTTTTGCCAAGACTCTGAATCAAGAATTTTCTTTAAGGGTTTAGTCAGCTCCGTACCTGGGTAATAGAATGCAGGAGGTCTGGTATCTCTCTCTCAGGACTCGATATCCCAGCAACCCGCAAGGGTGGCTGGAAACACCGGAGCTGGATTTTCTCGGCTGGAGAAAAAGAAAGCGTCTTTCTCAGTGCGTCAAAAGGGAAGGGCGGCGTCCGTGGGCTCTCGCATCTGCTGGGCTCTCGGGCAAGTAGATAGCCGCTCTGCTCCAAACCACTGTGTGTTTGCTTAAGGCAGCGTTGGTATATTTATACCTGAAAGGTGCCGGGATTGACGTAAGGTTGGAATAAGACGTCACTAAGAACTAACAGTTCTTTCTGGACTCCAGGAGTTCTTGTTCAAATCAAAACAAAAGCAGGGGGATTTCCCGGGGATTGACGTAAGGTTGGAATAAGACGTCACTAAGAACTAACAGTTCTTTCTGGACTCCAGGAGTTCTTGTTCAAATCAAAACAAAAGCAGGGGGATTTCCCGGGCTGCTGGAGGCTTGGTTTGTTTAAAGAACGCGTTGTACTTTCTAGGAGTCTAGGGGAGTAGCCTTGCCATATTTGAACTGCATGGGCTATTACTAAATATGGATATGATTCTTATGCCTTTATAAGGATATTCTTTGTTATAGCCATATAAGGGCATAAATCGTGAATATCGAATTAGGGTCCTAGATAGAAATGCAACAGGATCCAATCTACCAACCCACACGAAAGGCTCTACATGAGATTGGATCATCTCCAAAGAAAAAGCTGTTGGTACAATCGTGATCATCCCTTGTGACTGATCAGATCATCACATTATTACCTTCCAAGTATCGTACATAAAGAGGAAAACATCTTCACAATCAATCAAACCCAGACAATGGGTCCGTGACATCAAAGGTCTCACTATGGAGAATATTTTAGCACGATGTGAGAAAGAACTGCAACCTGCTAATTACATGGCAGATGTCAGCGAATTCACGAAACACTACAACACCACAATGACAAAAATAATTGTTGACGTAGCCCATTTAAAACTCAAAAGAATACCAGACAAAGATAAAAAAAACTTGGTTTAATGGATCCGTCACGGATAAAGATGGATACTCAGACTAACAGAATGGAAATGGAGACAACACCCATCCTCCCCCCCCATCTAAAACCACTAAGACAGGCCAGAAACGCCTGTAAGAAAAGTATTCTAAAATCAAAAAAAGACTTCTTTAGAAGAGAAGTGGATAATGCAAAAAAACAGACCTGGGAAACTCTTTGAACTATTAAAAGATCAATCTAACAAAACGGTCAAATCATATTTAATAGCTCCAAAATCGAAAATCTGCTGTGAAGAATTTTCTTCCTTCTTTACAGCCAAAGCCAACTCCCTGGAGATCGAGCTCAAAAAAGCTGCGGAGAACCCCACGATTCAAAAGAGCACACAAGCTAAGCTTCAGCCTCAACTCGTTCAGGCAATGCCCAAAAACAATGCTCTATGGTCAGGATTCAAGTTATATGACCACAAAGATATTGCCAAACCCTTATTGACCATAAAACTGAACAACCATTACAATGATCTTCTCCCCTCAAAATGCTGGTATACAATCAACCACTTGCTCATCCCCTCATGGACCAAGGGGGTATATTATCAACAACTAGCGATAATTTTTGTCTCTAACTTGTTTAGAGACAAAAATTATCGCCGCACATCGGCGATTTTTATCGCAGATAAACCTTGCTATTAGCAAGGTTTATCGCAAATGCGATAAAAAACGCCCGCAATGCATGAATATCGCTGAAAAGTCAGCGATATTCATGCATTATCGAGCAAATGCTCTTAGCCATGTTATCCACCTCCCATTGGATAACATGGCTAAGAACTGCTCAGGGCAGGTGTTAGCTTTTGGAGATATTCGCCCTTAGCGCAAATATCTCCAAAAGTTGGTAATAGGAGATAGCGATGTTAGCGACTGTTTCCAGTCGCTAACATCTTGGCACGCCCACTTTGCATATCATTAGTGATAAATATCACTGACATGCAAAGTGGGGCCCATGATGGTCGCTATCTCCTATTAGCTGTCGCTAACTGGTGTTAGCGACAGCTTGGTAATAGGGAGATAATTTTATCTCCGCTTTCTTGGCTTTTAAAGCCAAAAAAGCGGAGATAAAACCCCTTGATAATATACCCCAAGATTATTAATGCTTCTCTATCGCAAGTCTCATTAAAAGACTCTCTAAAAATGGGGCAAGTCATCCCAATATTTAAAAAAAAAAAACTACAGAGAATCCCTCAGACCCTAATAACTTTAGGCTGCTAACAAACATTCCCCTGCTAGCCAAAGGTCTGGAAAATATATATTCAACAAAAACTGAGCAAACACATTCCTGAATTCGAACTTCTGAACAACAATCAGCATTCAGACCAAATCACTGTACTGAAACAGCAATTCTTCACATAGTTGATGACGCTCTACTTGCCCTAGACCGCAATGAAAATTGTCTCCTGGTACTGCTTGGCCTTTCGTCTGCATTCAACACGGTAAACCATGTCAAAATACTAGACCGGCTGGAGGAAAGGATGGGATTATCCGGCACAGTTCTAGAGTGGTTAAGATCCTTCTGCGAAAACAGATCGCAAAGATTCATGGTGAACCAAATACTATCAGCATCATCCCCTAACCTTATTGGAGTACCACAGGAATCAACCCACTCCCATCTCTATTCAATCTATAAGTAGAACCACTAACAGACATATTACAGCAGGCAAACATCTCCTTTCACATGTATGCAGATGACACACAGCTATATATCAAGATTACATTGCTGGAAGAGATCAACATCATGAACCTGTCTTCAAAAAGGAGTGTTCATTGGCTAACTAATAATCATCTCAAACTTAACCCGCATAAAACAGAATTCCTTCTGATTTCCCACCAGAAAAGCTCTGATAGGATAATGGAATGGACTAATTTGATCACTGCGCTAAACTGTACTCCGAGTCTAGTAGACTCAAACAAGTCTCTTGGCATTATGCTAGATAAGAACCTGAACATGCGATCCCACATTAACATTGATGGCAAAAAAGGCCTGCTTCCATCTGAGATAGCTTAGAAAACTGAAACCACTCACAGCTACATCAGACCTCAAAAGGGCAGTCCAGACATTAGTCATCGCGAGGACTGAGTACGGATGCACAACTTTATCAGGACTACCCAAGATTTCTACAGCCCAGCTAAAAGCCTGTTTCAATGCGTTCACAAAGACTCATAACAGGCTCCAAAAAGTTTGATCACATCACCCCTCATCTGAAAGCACTTAATTGGCTACCTTACAAAGAAAGAATCCAACTATAGATGGCATGCATCACACACAAAGCTATACACTACAAAACACCACTATACCTAGCCCAGAAAATCACATTATCAAGAGGCAGCAGATTCTTTTGGAGCAATGGAGACCTCTTACTGAAACCTGCCCTCTTCCGAAAAAAGAGAACTGATGGCAGCATTCTCTGGTGCTGCCCCATGAATCTGGAACTCACTCCCCCCGAGCATTAGAAAGATCTTGTCCACTTCCGTTTTCAAAAAAAGAAGCTAAGACCGTTTTTATGAGCAAATTCCTCCCATAACAGAAGACCAGGCACTGTTAGGATAATTTCTAGATCATGTCCTATGTTAACACAAATCAATCTCTAGTACTCGTTAGGACATGTATGTATTTATTTGTAAGCACAAATGTCTCAATCTCTCAAATTGATTATTTATGTTGGTTAATGTTGCTTAACCCGTTTCATGCGCCCGCGATTTTGCGGAAGTGGGGCACTTCCGCAAAACAGGCGGGGCCGCGTCGGTCATTGGCCGACGGCAGCACTGGGCAGGTAGTGCTGCCATCAGCCAATGGCCGACGGCAGCATGGAAGGGGTTAAAGGTTGTGTCAACGCTGCTATTGAAAGTTCTAGGCTATGGAATTGTGAAGCGCTCTGATATCCCAATTGGGTCATGTCCGCGTTAATTTAAACACTGAATAAATAAATAAATAACGGGATTAAAATAAATTCTGTGGGATTGACATTTGTATTATTGGTCAAAGTGGAGATTATTACGGTTGGGGTGGGGATAAAACAGATACCAAGCATTGAGAAACTTCTAAACACTGCTTACAGCTTTTTATATATCACTTTTTGCCTTAACACTTTATTGGGGTTAACCTAACATTAAAATGGGTCACAAGAAATTGTGTCATATCTCCACTCAGAGGTTGATCACATATATAAGAGGAATAGAGGCAAATAAGCCATGAAAACTATATGTGCACTTATTTTGCAACTTTAATGTCCATTTTCTTCCTGTTTCACTGCCCAGATACCGCCAGCAAGTACGACCTGCAAGTGCAAAACGCCAGGGTAATTTCGAGTCAGCTCACAATCAGTGATACAAAAAATACTGTTTAGTCTTTTAGCTCTATAAGCAAGGTCTGAATACAATCGTCATCAATATGCTTTTTATATACTCGTATGAATAAAGTTGATCAAATTTCGTGATGTTTTTAAAGACCTCGTCTGGTTTGCAGTTTACAGTGAACCCCGACAAACAATTCCTATTCACTGTTACTAGAGTATTTATTTGAAGAACACCTCCTTCCTGAACTTGTGCTGTGCTGTGGATTTATTTCTTTTTACAATCTACAGCGCTGCAATGAAGCAGTAAAAATAAATATCCTCTTGTTTTGTTGACGCACTTGTTTATCGTAGTTCATTCCTACAAGAAGAAACTGCAAAATAGCGCATCATTTTGATATGTAAATTTATTCTAAATTGAACCTCAGCGCAAAGTAGCACTTTGTTGAGTTCAATTACACATTTACACCGGTCCAGGTCAGTTGGTTGGAAAATTGAATGAAATCAAATAAATTCTTATTTTTAACACTTCCACCTGGAAGGTTGCTATGTGGCTCTGAGTTAAGTAATGCAATCAGGATGTTTTTCTCCTTCACAAAGGCCGTTCCATAACTTTGTAAGATGTGTACCTTTCAAATGTTGACAATAGTGTTATGACGCATTAGAAAACAAAAATGGTAACCTTGTTAAGAACTCATTTCCTCCATGAATGTGCGTTTCGGAGCACGGCAACAGTGCGTAATCGGATTACACCACCTGTTTGCATCATGTTTTTTATGTTGTTAGTTCTTGATTTGTCTCTGAAGTCATATTCTTATTTTCGTATAATGTTTTATATCTCTTGCGGGATCAAGGTGTGTATTAGCTTTCATTAGCCTAACAATACGCTGTGACAATACAGCCATAGCTGTATTTTTTGTGGTTTATCTCAGCATGTATATTTTCCATTCAGGAATACGAAGTTTAAGAATATTTTTTTCCTGGTAATCTGGGTACATATTTTGTGGTCTATGACTGCTGTGGGGTTGCAAACCATTGGTCAATTATCGATCTGGGTTGGTAACTGATTCACAAATAGAAGCTGTCAATGTGGGTCAGCTTCCTTTTTGGGAATGATGTCAGGTGACCTCGGGAGGAGCAGAGAGTAGACCATTGGACCACTGTATACTGCACAAAAAACAGCAACGGTGCCTTTAAGTGAAAAGGGCTGCTTTAAAATAAATATATATATGTATATATATATATATTCACTGAAAAAACCATAGGTTATAGACCATATATAGTTAGGAATTAGCATTTAAGAAACCTTTTTTTACTCACACAAAACCATTGAAATTCCATATATAGTTAGTTGTACTAACTATATATCACGCACCCGCAATCCACTGCTGATCATGTCACATATTACATCATTCATGACATGGTCAGTGACATCACTGATGACATCACTGATGACATCTCAAATGACATCACTGATGACATCACTGATGAAATCTCAAATGACATCACTGATGACATCACTGATGACAACATCCAGTGACTGTATGTTTCTGTAAAGTTAAAATATGTCTTACATATTGAAGAATGAGTGGATTTATAAGTGTCTGGATGAAGGATTTATTAGGTGCATGACTGACTGTATGAGTGACTGATTAAATGTGTCTCACTGAGTGCATGGGTTAGTGACTAAACTGTCTTAATTTGTGCATCATTATGTCTGTTGTTCTGTAAACTGCTGCATGTGTTGATCAGTAGCTATATGAGTAACTATATGGGTTATTGGTTGATTGCCTAAGTATTTGTATGGGAGACTGAGTGTGTGTGTGGGTGGCTGGGAGGTGTATAACTCTGTGCATAGATGTGTGAGCAGTTGATTCACTAGATGTATGGGTTCAAAAGTGCATGTGGAAACAGCTGAATGGGCAGTTGACTGTGTGCATGAGTGTATTGGTGAGTGAATGGATATCTAAGTGCTACATGTCAAAGTAAGTACATATGTAAAACACAGTACATGTGAGAGTTGACATATATAAATAACTATGCATAAGAGCCAGTGAATGTGTGAGTGGCTGTATGGATCATTGTGAACTTGTATCAGGGATTGTATAAGAGAGTAAATATGTGTTAGTATATGTTTGAATAAGTAGGTGTGTATAACTGTATAGTTGAGGAAATGGAGGTGTGATTGATTCTTTACATGACTGACTAGGTGTGTGAGTAACTCCATGGATGAGTGACAGTCTGTGAGTGTCTGTTTACACTGAGTGTATCTAAATTTTTATTAGAGTCTGAAGAGATTCATTGTATTATCACATGAATAATGTCATCAGTGATGTCATCAGTGATGTCTTTTGAGATGTGATCAGTGATGTCATCAGTGATGTCATCGGTGATGTCATTTGAGATGTCATCAATGATGTCATCAATGATGTCATCAGTGATATCATCAATGATGTCATTTGAGATGTCATCAGTGATGTCATCAGTGATGTCATTTGAGATGTCATCAGTGATGTCATTTGAGATGTCATCAGTGATGTCATCAGTGATGTCACTGACCATGTCATGAATGATGTAATATGTGACATAATCAGCAGTGGATTGCGGGTGCGTGATATATAGTTAGTACAACTAACTATATATGGAATTTCAATGGTTTTGTGTGAGTAAAAAAAAGGTTTCTTAAATGCTAATTCCTAACTATATATGGTCTATAACCTATGGTTTTTTCAGTGAATATTCAAGGTTTTGTAAATGCTAATTCCTAACTATATATGGTCTATAACCTATGGTTTTTTCTGTGAATTTCCATGGTTTTTTAATAGCAAATATCAAAAGCTTTAAAATGTATTCTTCTTTAAATCAAAAATATATTTTATATGTTTATTAATAAAAAAAAATGTATTATTATGTTTTGGTTCGCTCCCGGTCCGCGAACCGGGTAGCTTCCCGTTAGCTCAATTTGGTGCCGCGACTCGGTACGCGAACCGGTAAACGTTCCGTTAGCGCAACTGCCGCGTTAGAAATCAACATCGTGACGCGTCGCGGAAACGCGACGTATCGCGTTGTCGCGTAATGCGTCTTATGACGCGCCGCGTTAGCGCACCCGGAAGTGCTCTGGTACGCGAACCGAGGCGCGAAGCGCAGCTCCCCGGAAGCGATCCGGGGCGCGGCCCGCAGCGCGTAACGTAAGCGTAACAGGTCATGTGACTTGTTAATAAAACTTTTCATTGGTTCATTTCACTTTTGGTTTCCTAATGATGTATGGCTAGGTCATGTGACCTAAAAATAACACTTTTCATTGGTTTAGAACTATTTTTTTTCCAAAATGATGAAAGCCCCCACCTTTTTTCTCACTCTGACTTTCAACTTTGTGAAAGGAAGACCTATTTTGCTTAGTAGAAAATGGCTTCAGTAGTAGCTGCAGCTGGTGCACCCCCACCACCACCACCACCACCAAGGAAGAGAGGACCACCTCCACAGTTCCTTCCCAACACAGAGGAGGAAGAGGATGAAGAAGAGGAAGAGGAAGTACAGCCAAGACAGTTTTTACGTGAGGAGCCCCGGATATCTCACCAAAAAATAGTTTTATTTGGCAGTTTTTTTCTTTTCCTCAAGGACAAAAAAAAGTGAATGTTCGCTATGTGACATGCCTCATATGCAAAGAAGATTTATCTAGAGGCACAGATAAAAAGTATAGTTTCGGCAACTATACTATGCACCGTCATATGCAGAGGTGGCATCCACTGAATTACAGCATGGCAGAGATGCGTGACCTCCAAGACAACCCACCAACTCCTGTGGCCAGTAGATCGGCACAGGTAACTCTGTCGGGGCCAGAGACACGGGAAACAGTGCCAAACATTCAAGAAAATTTTGTGCACATGAAGATAGTGTGTCTTTATTGGGGTAACTTACTCTCATGTGCAAATATGAGTATTAATTTGATAAACAGAGCATATGAAAACCACAAGTGCTCAAAACGCCCCAAAAAATAAAAAAATTTTTGCTCCTGTTGAGCCCTTTCTAATACCTGTTTTTTGTTGTTTCCCCCCAAAAAAACATAAAATTGTTCAAAAAATAAAAAAAAAAAAAAAAAATTTCAGAAAAAAAAAAAATATATAAAACAACAAAAACATTTAAAAAAAGTTATTTTCAGAACTACCTCCCCTTTATAAAAAAATTGCTAGAATGTTTAGCACTCTGGCAACCTCTATTTCTTTTGGTTCGCTCCCCGGTACGCGAACCGGGAGCGAACAAAAAAAAAATTTAAAAAAAAAGAAGAGTAAGTATAAGGGAAGTAAACAGAGAGTAATGTTAAAAGAAAGATAGCTATAGGGACTAAACCAGAGATACTGTTTAATAGATCTATTTACCGAAGAAAAGATGGAAGAGGGTATAATTGTGAAAAACAAAATAGATAAGGAAGTGAAAGAAAAAAAGGAGAGTAGAAGAATAACAAAGAAGAGTTTCTTAGAGAATGTGAGTGAATGTTCAAAATAAGATTAAAATATGTGGAATAACAGAGAGAAAAAACAGAAAGCAGAAAAGAAGAAGTAACAGAAAAGGAATAATTGAAACAGCAAAGAAATGTAAATAACATAGGGGCATATTATCAACATAGGCGATAAAAGTTTCGCAGCTTTTATCGGCAGAAATGTGTTGCTAAAGCCGCTTTTGCGGCAGAAAACTGCAGCTAAAGCCGCTTTTGCAGCAGTTTTCTGCCGATAAAAGCAGCAATAATTTTATTGGCTGTGTTCATAATATGCCCCTTAGTGTGTTTCAATTACAGAGAGAAAGCATAATGAACAAGTAGTGAAAGAGTGATCAGTCAGAGACACTAAGAGTAATAGAGACGGAGTGAGTGAACAAGAGTGAGGAACTATGAGAAGAGAGGGACTGAGAAAAGGAGTGGAAGGAGTAGAGTAAGTAAGTAATAGAGAAAGGAATGAGGGAAGTAGCAAAGGCAGGAAAGTGAGGGGTAAAGAAATGAAGCAGCGGAACTAATAGTAGTTAAATGTGATAGAAATGTAACGAAAAGAGTACAAAACATTTACCTTATAATTGTCGTTAACTTAGTCACTTGTTATTTTTATACTTTCAATCTGTGAAAGAGAGAACAAACATTTGAAAAATATTAAAACATGTATTTAAAAATTAGAAAAGACAAGGGAAAAGATTGAAGGACAAACAGTTTTTCAACAACTTTGACACTTACAGAAGCCTCTGCTTCTCCAGGCCCCCTACACAGTCCTAAAGATATACATTTTAAACTAACAGTATCTTGATGCAGATGAAGTGAGGCCTATCTTGGAACATGGTGCATCTTTTGCACTGCTGTTGTCTCACTAAAGGCACGCAATGGCAGCGCAAAAGAGGTGCACAATCATCATAAAACTGTTCCTAACATTTTAAATGATTGTTTCAGGATGGCAATAAGGTGTGTCCTATCCAGACGTTTGTTTCAGGTGAGGCCTACTCAGGGTTGCAGATGAAATTTAGGCTTGTTGAAGAGTACAGAGGAGATAATACATGTGCAGGCCTACCAATAAAGTGAGTCATGTCCACTGCACTCTTGAACAAAGTTCAGACCTACTCTGTTTCCCTGGACAGGCCTAAACTTCATCTGCACAATGTGATTCGTAATGTTAGGAAACACAGGTAATGTATTTGAAAAACATGCAATTTCTTTTGCTCATTTCACAATCACATCACTTGTGTTTCCTTTGGTTAGGTATCTCATTGTGCAGATGTAGTCCAGCATATGAAAGAGTACGCAGAAGTGCAGCACTGCATGCAACAACTTTGACACTTACTGAAGCCTCAGCTTCTGCATGCCCCCTACACAGTCCTAATTATATACATTTTAAACTGACGGTATCTTGCTGGAAATGAACTGAGGCCTATCTTGCAACATGGTGCATCTTTTACACTGCTGCTGCGTCACAAAAGTGACGGAACAGCGGCGCAAAAGAGGCACACAGCCTTCATAAAACTGCCCTTAACATTTTAAATGATTGTTTCTAGATGCTGATAAGGTGTAGCCTATCCACAGATTTCTTTCAGGTGAGTCCTACTCAGTTTTGCAGATTAAATTTAGGCTTCTTGAAAAGTACAGAGGAGATAATACATGTGCAGGCCTACCAACGAAGTGACTCATGTGCACTGCACTCTTCAACAAATGTCAGACCTCCTCTATCTCCTGGAACAGGCCTAAACCTTATCTACACAATGTGATGTGTAATGTTAGGAAACACAGGTAATGTAATCGAAAAACGTGCAATTTTTTTTGCTCATTCCACAATCACATCACCTGTGTTTCCTTTGCTTAGGTATCTCATTGTGGAAATGTAGTCTATCATATGAAAGACTACGTAGAATGTGAGCACTGTATGCAACAACTTTGACACTTACAGAAGCCTCAGATTCTCCATGCCTACTACACAGTTCTAAATGTATATCATAAATACAAAAAGTACAGAATTAATTATACATGTTAAATGGTTTATTTTTGCTGTTCTCAGAATTTATCAAATTTCACTAAAAACAGTGACTTGAAGGTATTCATCATATAACAGCGGGGGGAAAAAAACACAATCAAAATGATTGTGTTTAAAAAACCCATACAACATGACAAATCAGAAATCAGAACTCCTTAAAATTAACTTACTTTCCATGACGTCGAATGATGTCCTATGAACAGCTTACACTCTGTTGTGCTGTTATTATTTTCAGCCCGCCACTTTCTGAAAGAAAACCTCCATCGTTTTGAAAAATATGTTACATACAATAAATGACTTCTCGCTCTCTACCACACGTTTCCACAAGGCCAAATCGTGTAAGAGCCATTTATAACTCTTGGAATTCTTCTAAGCAAATCCCGTCATTTTGTATTTCCGCAACTTTGAGAAAGAAAACGTTCAAGATCACTTTCACAATCCTGGACTAGTAATATCTTACCCTTCTTGCTCACTCATGTTCCAAATTTCCTATGACACCGATACTGCCTACTATGAAGCAGACTTACACTACCTCTATGACTACTACAATTATTTAATTCTCTACATCACTTTTAATCACAAAGCAATTTAAAACAGTAGATAAAATTATATCAACCCCTAGAATCATTATAGGCCAGTTACCTACCCTAAATTCTCTCTTCTGAAAACAGAAAGTAAGAATATTTTTAAGTAAAAAGGCAACATTGTATCGTAGTCAAATAGGAATCATTTACGAAACAGCAGCTTTTTTTACATTTTCAATAAGCTGTGTAATAAGCGGATCTTGTCAAAGGACCATCATGTCATATAATAGCTGCAGTTAAAAATGTTCTTCCTAAAATAAACGACTGTGTAGCCACAACATTTGTAATTAAAGTTGAAGACTTACTTTCATCAGGTTTATATAGTTGGAATTTTAAAATGACATTATAACCAAAAGTTTGGTCAAATAATCTAGACAGCATTGCAGACTTACATTACCTCTACTCCATGTTTTTATTGGCTGCTTGAATTAGCTTATAAAAAGAAACAGTTTTTCTGAACTCATTCAAAGTGTAGTTATTTTTCCATGACGTCAAGTGTTATGGTAAGAACACCGTTTGCTTTGGGAAATACTCTGTTGTCCTTTAACTAATCCGTGCCCACCACTTTCTGTAAGAAAACCTTCTTTTTTTCCAGGAACTATTTAAAACTCAAAAATAACTTTTGACTCTGTACTACACTTATCCTCAGGCCAAATTGTGTAGGAGCCATTAGAACCTCTTGAAATTCCTCAGAGCAAATCCTGAGATTCCTTCCCTAAAAGTTTGGTTTTAAAAACACCAGGTAAGAATTTTTAAGGTCAAAAGGCAATTTTTAAAAAAAAGTTAAAACAGAATCATTGCAGAATGACCAGCCATTTCTAGACTTTAAATAAGCTGTGTAATGTCCTGATGTTATTGAAGGACCGTCATGATATATAATTGCTGCAGTTACAAAAGTCCTTCCTGATATTGACAACTGTGAAGCCACAACATTTTTAATCAAAGTTGTCAATTTTGTTCCATCAGGCCTACATCATTGGAACATTAAAATAACATACTGGCCATATGTTCGTATAAATAATGTTGACAACATTTCAGACTTACATTGGCTACACTCCATGTTGTGATCAGCTGCTTTTACTAGCTTATTAAAAGACACTGATTTACTGTCTGGCAAAGTTAAATATATAAATTTTTCTGAGTCTACACTAGTAGTACTTGATACCCTACAGTTCTCGCAGTCATGCTGCCATTGATAAGAAAGCCCAAACAGGTGATCTACATCTACACCTTCATCATGCAATACGTCAAGCATATACATTAAAAACTCCTGACAATCTTGCTGAATATTTTGAGAGAATTGTGTTTGACCTGAACATCTGTCTAACAGATTTCGAATTTCAGACACACTTTCTATTTTTGTTCTATCAGTGCTACATTTCTCTAACACAGAATTCAACAAACTGCAAAATCTCTGATCCGAATTGACCACAATCTCTTGTTTTAAAGTTTCTAGAGAAAACAAAACATTAACCACTACATTACCATAGCAGTTGACACCAGAACTGTTTTCAAATTGAAAACCAACAACATCTTCAACAGAATCCATTTTCTTTCTGCTTATAATTTCGGGTTCATCGACTTTTCGTCTTTTTGCTACAACCTCCCTTCTATTGGTCACATTTCTTCGTTTCCGGCCTACCACACGTTTCTCAAACAAAGGATATTGAGGCAAATGTGGCGCATACTCTCTTCTTAACCTATTGTATTCCTTAACACAGTCTAGATCCGCACAAATGTTTGTGACATCACACTCAATCAAGTACAATCCTGATAAAGTTCTGACTCGTGACAATGCCACATATGCCATACCCTCCTTGAACACAGAACTGCCAATATTCACCAATGCACTGTCTACACTTAAACCTTGCGATTTATGGATTGTCACCGCATATGCCAAGCAAACAGGAAACTGCTTACGGCGAACATATAAGTCTTTCACAAGCAAAAACCTAGCAGAGCAACAACCAATTAGCTGTACTTCCTCAATGCCATCAAATTTAATTTTAAAAAATTCAATTTCATCCCTATTTCTGTATTTCACAAAATCAACAACATTACCCATTGATCCATTTACCAGACCTCTTTCAACATGTAAATTCCTTCTTAAAATTATACGGCAATTTAAGCACACATTCAGAGTCTTTTCAAAACCCGCAGTTTTAGATATACTCTTTTCTAATGAATCCAATTTTGATTTCAAATTCTCAGACAAAATAATTGTTGATCCCATATGCTCTACTCTGTCAATACCTTCCAGTTTCACAATCTCTTGGTCTTCTAAATACAACATTTTGTTGTTGAAGATGGCACATTCTGCAAGAGTTGGCATCAAACATATTCCAGATTTCTTCTCAGTAATTTTCTGAAAAATATTCTCAGGCACAACGTCTTGTTCTTGATACAAATTTGACAGTAATCGTGCATGTAAAGCTTCTTTCCCATGCTCGGTCACTTTTCCGATTCTAACATCTTGTAGAATATTCTTGTAATCTTCATCCTTCGCCTGACGCATATTTTCATGTAGTTCAGCATAATTGAAGTTTAACCATATATTAACGTTGCCAATGCTCCCTAGGCACTTCCTGGTATCTTCATGCGTGAGCATTTTGAACACAGGTTGTCCTTTCACTGGTGTCAGCTGCAGAAGATCACCGAAAACAATGATGTGTTTGCCACCAAATAACACATCATACTCTGTTTTGAGAACTTCTTGCATTCTCAAATGCACAAAGGCAAGCATGACATTGGAAACCATGCTTACTTCGTCAATGATTAGAAGTTTCATTTTCTTCAAGACTCTTGAAACTTCACAACAAGCATCTCCAGATAACTTGTGGTATTGTAATTTGTTATCATGCTCCACTGGCAGCATCAGTAGACGATGCAAAGTAATACTTTTAATGTTATGTGCTGCCAGTCCAGTTGGAGCAGTGACAACACAAGACAGTGATGACTCAGTCCTTTTCTGCAAATAACATGAAATTGCTTTAATGAGGCAACTTTTTCCAGTTCCCGCTTCTCCACTCACGTACAGTCGGACAGGTTTCAACGACGTACATGAGCACTCTTTCTTCTCATGACTTAATCCATGATCAATTTGGTTGGTAACTTCGTCATATATTTTCCTCTGCTCAACGTTGAGTTTTCTTTCCAAGTCTTCTAAGTTAACCGCATCCTCCTGAGCATGTGCCATGGCTCTTTCCACTTCAATCATGGCAGTGGCAGCTTCATTTTTGATAACTGGTCCTCCTAGTGGATCCTGACTCAATGAAACAGAACTCTGACTGTCCTGAGAACTGTCTCTAGCAATCTCGGCTGCAATCGTTGCTTCCTGCTCGATTTCCGCATTCAACATTTCTACATATTTGAGAAAAACAGGACATTCTATGGTCTCCTTGGCGGCATTGAAAGAGTCTTCGTAACAGAGGAAATCTCCAAGCAGTTCCTCTTCTGCACGCCAAGGCTTGAAAAGTTGCAAAAGTGCTAAATAGAAAAACTCTTTTTTTTCAGGAGATTCGCCACTCAATTTTCGATGGTTTACCAAGTGGCATTTTCTTTGCTTGACGAGACATCCCTCACTTCCAATTACAGCATACACTCCTTTATCAATATCTTCTTTGATGTTCCTCTTGAATATGTAATTTTGTAGAACCTCATACAGACAAACATTCTCGAGGTGTCTGCTTCTATTTGGATAATATGTATCCAACATGTTGGTCTTCAAAATATCAGTACTGTTTGGCTCCTTTTCCGCCAAATACTCAATTTTCCGCACAGGTTTCAGAACTCGATTACGCGTTGCAGCAAGACCAAGACTCGCCCAAACGATACTCCTGGATTTGGCATAGAGACTTGCTGAAGACAACCGGTCAGAACATTCGTAAGCTCCGATTTCTCGATGTGACAACATCTTCAGACTGAAACTGTACAACTTCTTACTGAGGCTCTTTTCATGGGAAATGTCCTCCCACATATCCTTCAATTCTGTCTTTTCTTATTTGGTGATGTAAGATGTCACATACCGAGCCACAGCCATACAGTTATCAGCCACGAACTGTATATCCATGTTAGCATTCCACATGGACAAAATCACTGGGTTGTAGTCGTTGATATACTTGGACTCTTCGTTCCTTTTCAAATTGTATGTGTTTTTAGGTGATTTCTTCATCACATTATGTCGCAGCGAAGACATCAAACTGTTCACTCTTCCTTTAGAAATCACCGGTCGTGGAAAGGCGAAACGACATTTGGTGTAGAACTTGTCCTTGTTTCTGAATTTACGACGACAGTACTTTCCGCAACGATGGCTTTGGAAGCGTAGAACTTGTTCTCTTAGGATTTTGTCCTCCTTTGCGTTTGGAACAGCACATGTAGAATACTGTTCTATGAAACTCATCACTAAGTCTTCTGGATCTGTTCCAAATTTAGGTGCATCCTTGATCCACAGCAGCATATGTATATGAGGAGCACCTCTTGCTTGGTACTCCTTTCTCCAGAAGAAATCCAACACCTCTCCAAGAGGTGGATTTCTTTTGTTCATGATGAAAGACATCATAGCTTCAAATCTATGATTGAAGTACCTGCATACATTCACTGGATCCAAAGAGCACAGTTCTCCGGGTGTCTTGAATTCGATATTTTCAATGTTTCCATTTGCCTCTCGTAGAAATTCAAGTAAGTCTTCCCAGCCATACTCGGCACAGCTGAGAGTGAGGAACCATGTGGGAGTTCCTAAGTTCCTCAGCATACATTTTAAATCACCATGACGACGGTACCAGTACTCATTAGTACCACGCTGACACGCCATGAGATTAATCAGGTGAGAATCCAAAATACTGTCTTGCACATTGACTTTATCCATAAAGTCACTTGCCGAGATGTTTTGCAGCTGTATACCACTTTTCAAGATGTGGTTCACTGCATATGACAGTCCAGACAGATCGCTTTCAAACAGGAGATGAAACAAATAGGGAATGCATTGTCGAAACCTAGGATCTTCTGCATACAATCGTAAAGTCCGGTATTCAGAAGCAGGAATTTGATGAGTTCGCTCATCATATCTTCCTCCTTGACCTGTTGGAAATAGCTGTGGGAAACACCGACCTTCCAAACTTTCCTCCCAAACACTAATGGGACTCCCTTTGGCTTGTTTCATTTGAAACAACTCAATAGCATTCCCCATGACTTCCTTGGACTGCAAAGGATGAACACTATAATGTTCATATATTTCTTCACTTTTAGAGGGTTCTACTTTCTCAATTTGACCAGCACACAAATCGCTATCCTCTTCTTCACTTACTTCCTCTTCTGCAACATATACATTCTTATAGTACTTATTGTTTTTTTTCAAATACAATGTTGCCTTTTTGACTTTCCTAACATCCACTAAATCTTGCCATATTTTCTTACTCTTTGTCGGAACCCCATTAACTAAGATAACCAGAGGTTCCTCTTCCACTTTTTCTACTCCAATTGTATTAATGTTTTTCTTCAAATCTAGAGGCAAATAAACAACTCTTCCCTTTAATCCTATCTGTAAATCTGATGGAGGCAATTTCCCTGTCTTTGGCTCCATTCGTACAATAGCCTGAAAGGGATGGATACTTTGAATCAAAATAGATTCATAAGTATTTAAATCCTTCAATTCAGAAGGAATCTCAACCAATTCCAGATTATTATGAACCGCTCTAGCAGGCATCCGGTTTTGATTTAATTTGTTACAACAATAAGTACACACACGTTGATCCAATCCCAAATCAAAACAATTTTCTACCATCAAGTATGTTGCGAAATCCTTCCATTCACTATTATTTTCCCTTTCACTTTTTGCATATAAATCCACTAACTTAGTCTGATTCTTATAATAAGTGCGTCGACAACACACACAAGTGAAATTAGGCCTCTCACTTGATTTCACCTGAAATGTGGCAATTTCCTTCTGAAAATTATCTGTACTGGAAACCTGTACACTATCTTCCACATTACCCTCTTCTTCTGGGTAAATTTCAACATTCTCCTCTTTACTTCCAAAGTAACAAAACTCAATTTCTTCACAAATATTCTTCACATCTATTTCAGAACCATGCAAAAGAGCAGTGCATAATTGTTTAAGCATAACTGCTGGACTCTTAGCATAATACAACATTCTAACTAATTTCCTCACTTTATTATGATGCACTGCTAGCATCCTGAAATGATGAAAAACACTCTGGCATACTCTCCTGGAAAGACAAGCCAGTGAATGACCATGCAAACCTGTCACTTCTCTCACTCTGCAAGGATCTAATTCTTGCAACAACTTCATTTTCTTCTTCAAACTTTTCTTATTAAATGTCCGTACAAAATCACAAAGCAAATTGATGGAATCCTGTCACACACTGCAAATACTACTACACTTCCAGGTGTACACAGGTCCCTTAGGACGTCTTCCTAAAACCTCATTACCTAACACCTCTTCTGCCTCTGTTGTCACAAGTTTTTCTTTTTCAACTGGACAACCATCTTTCACCTCATAAGCTCGACCACTGGTGTCAACTGCATGCACCAAATCATTATCCTGGAAATAACTCTCCTCATTAAAAATTGCCTCACAACTTGAACTATGCATCCATTCTCTTGAAAAAACTTCACAAAAATTACTACGATTAACTGTTCTCTTCCATCTACTATTTGTTTTGAAATCATAAATTGCCTTGTTTAGCTTCCTAATTCTATTGATTATCAAAATAAATAACTTTCGCTTAATTTCAAGTGCCTGATCAATAACTTTCTCAAGTTTTTTTTCTCTTATAAAAAACCACTTTCTGCTGACCTTTCTTAATATTTTTTAACAAATTGCCAATTATCCTGTTGCGGAACATTCGTCTACAAATGTCCCTAAACTGATTTTTCCTTCTACTACCATGCACAGAGTTATCTCCTGCTCTAGCAGTAACATTTTTGATTGGCCTTCCCTTTCCGTTTAAATTGCTTCTCTTTTTCTGGACTAAAACATTTTCTGTAGTACTACTTTTTTTTCTACAAATGTTTCTTATGAATGATTTCTTTATCTTACCCGGACCTTTCTTGGTGACTTGACAAGTTTTTATTGTAGAGGTCTGCTGCAATAATTTTTTAACCTGCTGTCTTTGATGTTTGGTAGCCTTTCGCCTTCTGTCCTTCGAAGGCATTCTTTAATTTTGAAATGATCTGCAGTTGAATCTGTGGTAAAATATAATAAAAAATGTTATTAACCACTATTAGCAAACAGTAAATCAATAACAGTCATCAAAAATGTAACACACTACTTGTTATTTTTACATAGAATAATTTTTAGTGCATTGGCAAATTTAGAAATCACAAATAGTAGCAAAGAAATGGAATGCTTCTACATATTACCTGAGCTGTTTTATATGTGAATCTGATCTAATTTTATGAGCATATTTTACTATTTCATTAAAGACACTACACATAACCTGTTTTTGAAGTTGTGTTTAATTTTAAATGAAACGGTTTACATTTTTACTTTTCACTTCAAGTAAATTTTAAAAATAAATGTTTATAGTTCCATAGGCTCAAGCAGGTCAGCTTCCCACCCTATGTCATACAATTCTGACAAATCGGCATCCTCATCATGTTCTTCATCATCCTCAGGATTTAAATCATCCAAGGGATCTACTTCCACTGACGTTTCAATTACAAGTTCAATGATAAGGTCGAGATTAACTGATTGCTCATTATCACTCATGGTTGATGTTGTCGTTATCTTTAAAGAAAGAGAACAACAATGAGATGTTGCAGAGTAAGAGACAAATCTCAGAGATTATAATAGTAAAATTGTTTAACAAGAGTAACATTTTGCAGCTATTATTTAGCCATGTCCAGCGATGCTGAGGAGGTGAGGCCTATGTCCAAGTTTTCAGTGAACAGGACTCATCTCTTCTTAACCTTGGATAAGCCTCACCGACTCTGTGTCCCCTGCTCATACTTAACCGCATGCGCGCTAGCGGAATTCTGCTCCTGTGCTGAGTTTTTTAAAACCGCACTTTACATGACGAGCTGGGCTCGTCATGAGCGTGCGAGGAGGCTACCTCATGACGAGCCCAGCTCGTCATGAGCGTCGAAGGGGTTAAATGTAAAGGGGCAGATTTATGTTAACTGGCGCATCTCCACGGATGCACCAGTTAATGTGCACCGCTGCTCTGCCACCCATGGTGTGCCGCATTTACAATGTGGAGCACAATTGAGCAAAAACAGCACAGATGCGTCACACATCTGTGCTGCAAAAGCAGCACATTGCAGGAATCACGTCGTAAGCGCGACATGTCTACTGCAATGCACAGGAGGAAGCCTCACATTGCATGGTGCATCACTCCTTATGCCTGTTTCAAACAGGCGTAAGGATTTGATTCAGCAATGCTATAAAGCTGACTCAGTGAAATCTTCTAAATTTCACTGTGTTAGTTTTACAGGGCTTTCATGCAAATAAATGCATACCCTGCAACAAAACACCTATATGAAAACTGACGCAGGTTTCATGTGGCCCAGGACTTTACAGCATGACACATCTGCCTAGATGCATCAAGTTGTAAATATGTCACCACATAGCAAATCTTTTGCACCGCCGCTGCGTCACAAAAGTGACGCACAGCAGCGGAAAAGAGGCACACACCTATCATAAATCTGTCCCTAACATTTTAAATGATTGATTCAGGATGACGATAAGGTGTGGCCTATCCAGAGGTTTGTTTGAGGTGAGGCCTACTCAGGGTTGCAGATGAAATTTAGGCTTGTTGAAGAATACAGAGGAGATAATACATGTCCAGGCCTACCAATGAAGTGAGTCATGTCCACTTCACTCTTGAACAAAGGCCAGACCTCTTCTGTGTCCGTGGACAGGCCTAAAGCTCATCTGCACAATGTCATTCGTAAAGTTAGAAAACACAGGTGATGTAATTGAAAAATGTGGAGTTTCTTTTCCTCATTTCACAATCACATCACCTGTGTTTCCTTTGCTTAGGTATCTCATAGTGCAGATGGAGTCTACCATATGAAAGAGTACACAGAAGTTCAGCAGTGTATACAACAATTTTGACATTTACAGAAGATTCAGCTTCTTATCTTGTTGGAGATGAAGTGAGGCCTGTCTTGCAACATGGTGCATCTTTTGCATCACTGCTGCATCGGTTTCATGTGGCACGGGACTTTACAGCATGACACATCTGCCTAGATGCATCAAGTTGTAAATATGTCACCACATAGCAAATCTTTTGCACCGCCGCTGCGTCACAAAAGTGACGCACAGTGACGCAAAAGAGGCATACACCTATCATAAATCTGTCCCTAACATTTTAAATGATTAATTCAGGATGACGATAAGGTGTGGCCTATCCAGAGGTTTGTTTAAGGTGAGCCCTACTCAGGGTTGCAGATGAAATTTACGCTTGTTGAAGAGTACAGAGGAGATAATACATGTGAAGGCCTACCAATGAAGTAAGTCATGTCCACTTCACTCTTGAACAAAGGCCATACCTCTTCTGTGTCCGTGGACAGGCCTAAACCTCATCTGCACAATGTCATTCGTAAACTTTGGAAACACAGGTGATGTAATTGAAAAATGTGGAGTTTCTTTTCCTCATTTCACAATCACATCACCTGTGTTTCCTTTGCTTAGGTATCTCATAGTGCAGATGGAGTCTAGCATATCAAAGAGTACACAGAAGTTCATCAGTGTATACAACAATTTTGACATTTACAGAAGATTCAGCTTCTTATCTTGTTGGAGATGAAGTGAGGCCTGTCTTGCAACATGGTGCATCTTTTGCACCACTGCTGCATCGGTTTCATGTGGCACGGGACTTTACAGCATGACACATCTGCCTAGATGCATCAAGTTGTAAATATGTCGCCACATAGCAAATCTTTTGCACCGCCGCTGCGTCACAAAAGTGACGCACAGTGACGCAAAAGAGGCATACACCTATCATAAATCTGTCCCTAACATTTTAAATGATTGATTCAGGATGACGATAAGGTGTGGCCTATCCAGAGGTTTGTTTAAGGTGAGGCCTACTCAGGGTTGCAGATGAAATTTACGCTTCTTGAAGAGTACAGAGGAGATAATACATGTGAAGGCCTACCAATGAAGTAAGTCATGTCCACTTCACTCTTGAACAAAGGCCAGACCTCTTCTGTGTCCGTGGACAGGCCTAAACCTCATCTGCACAATGTCATTCGTAAACTTAGGAAACACAGGTGATTTAATTGAAAAATGTGGAGTTTCTTTTCCTCATTTCACAATCACATCACCTGTGTTTCCTTTGCTTAGGTATCTCATAGTGCATATGGAGTCTAGCATATCAAAGAGTACACAGAAGTTCAGCAGTGTATACAACAATTTTGACATTTACAGAAGATTCAGCTTCTTATCTTGTTGGAGATGAAGCGAGGCCTGTCTTGCAACATGGTGCATCTTTTGCATCACTGCTGCATCGGTTTCATGTGGCACGGGACTTTACAGCATGACACATCTGCCTAGATGCATCAAGTTGTAAATATGTCGCCACATAGCAAATCTTTTGCACCGCCGCTGCGTCACAAAAGTGACGCACAGTGACGCAAAAGAGGCATACACCTATCATAAATCTGTCCCTAACATTTTAAATGATTGATTCAGGATGACGATAAGGTGTGGCCTATCCAGAGGTTTGTTTAAGGTGAGGCCTACTCAGGGTTGCAGATGAAATTTACGCTTGTTGAAGAGTACAGAGGAGATAATACATTTGAAGGCCTACCAATGAAGTAAGTAATGTCCACTTCACTCTTGAACAAAGGCCAGACCTCTTCTGTATCCGTGGACAGGCCTAAACCTCATCTGCACAATGTCATTCGTAAACTTAGGAAACACAGGTGATGTAATTGTAAAATGTGGAGTTTCTTTTCCTCATTTCACAATCACATCACCTGTGTTTCCTTTGCTTAGGTATCTCATAGTGCAGATGGAGTCTAGCATATCAAAGAGTACACAGAAGTTCAGCAGTGTATACAACAATTTTGACATTTACAGAAGATTCAGCTTCTTATCTTGTTGGAGATGAAGTGAGGCCTGTTTTGCAACATGGTGCATCTTTTGCATCACTGCTGCATCGGTTTCATGTGGCACGGGACTTTACAGCATGACACATCTGCCTAGATGCATCAAGTTGTAAATATGTCGCCACATAGCAAATCTTTTGCACCGCCGCTGCGTCACAAAAGTGACGCACAGTGACGCAAAAGAGGCATACACCTATCATAAATCTGTCCCTAACATTTTAAATGATTGATTCAGGATGACGATAAGGTGTGGCCTATCCAGAGGTTTGTTTAAGGTGAGGCCTACTCAGGGTTGCAGATGAAATTTACGCTTGTTGAAGAGTACAGAGGAGATAATACATTTGAAGGCCTACCAATGAAGTAAGTCATGTCCACTTCACTCTTGAACAAAGGCCAGACCTTACTGTGTCCGTGGACAGGCCTAAACCTCATCTGCACAATGTCATTCATAAACTTAGGAAACACAGGTGATGTAATTGAAAAATGTGGAGTTTCTTTTCCTCATTTCACAATCACATCACCTGTGTTTCCTTTGCTTAGGTATCTCATAGTGCAGATGGAGTCTAGCATATCAAAGACTACGCAGAAGGTGAGAACTGTATGGAACATGGCTATGTAAGTCAAATAATCAAAATCTAAATTTGCCAAGCACACATGGGGGTGTATTTACAAGGACCTTCCACCACGGGGAAATGTCTTTAATTAAAATGGGAAAAATAACATCAAAGGGACTCAAATGCCTTTTAAATATACCCCAAGCAACCTATGAAACTCTAGCACTACATATCAAGAAACCTAATTGTTTTCAAAAATCGTTTTTAAACACATCATCTAAATCAATTATATACCTACATTCAAGGGGAAATGACTTAAAATGGCCTAAGACACATGAAAGCGTTTTTTTAAGGCCCTTGCACCATTTTTGGGTCGCTTTTAACATGGCTATGTTAGTCAAAGAATTAAAATCTAAATTTGCCAAGCACAGATGGGGGCATATTTACAAGGAACTTGCACCACGGGGAAAGGTCTTAAATTAAAATGGGAAAAATAACATCAGAGAGACTCAAATGCCTTATAAATATGCCCCAAGCAACCTATGAAACTCTAGCACTACATATCCAGAAACCTAATTGATGTCAAAAAACATTTTAAAACACATCATCTAAATCAATTATATACCTACATTCATCGGGAAGTGACTTAAAATGCCCTAAGACACATGAAAGCGTTTTTTTAAGCCCTTGCTCCATTTTTGGATCACTTTTAACATGGCTATGTAAGTCAAATAATCAAGATCTAAATTTGCCAAGCACAGATGGGGGCGTATTTACAAGGACCTTGCACCACAGGGAAAGGTCTTAAATTAAAATGGGAAAAATAACATCAGAGAGACTCAAAGGCCTTATAAATATGCCCCAAGCAACCTATGAAGCTCTAGCAGTACATATCAAGAAACCTAATTGTTTTCAAAAATCGTTTTTAAACACATCATCTAAAACAATTATATACCTACATTCAAGGGGAAATGACTTAAAATGGCCTAAGACACATGAAAGCGTTTTTTAAGGCCCTTGCAACATTTTTGGGTCACTTTTAACATGGCTATGTTAGTCAAAGAATTAAAATCTAAATTTGCCAAGCACAGATGGGGGCATATTTACAAGGACCTTGCACCACGGGGAAAGGTCTTAAATTAAAATGGGAAAAATTACATCAAAGGAACTCAAAAGCCTTGAAAATATGCCCCAAGCAACCTATGAAACTCTAGCAGTACATATCAAGAAACCTAATTGATTTCAAAAAACGTTTTTAAACACATCTTGTAAAGCAATTATATTCATACATTCATGGGGAAGTGAGTTAAAATACCCTAAGACACATGAAAGCATTTTTGTAAGACCCTTGCACTATTTTTGCGTCATTTTTAACATGGCTATGTAACACAAAGAAACAAAATCTATTTGTAAAACACTTGACACAAAGCAACATTTTAAATACACAACTTTCTTCATAATTTTCTCCCTAAACCATACTATTCTCTATCTAAATTAAATGAATCTTTTCTCACCTTAGCAAATACTTTATGAGTTTCAAAACAGTCTCAGAAACACACCAATTTGTCTTTAGCAGAGCAAAAGGTATGCACTCCAGAGTCTGCAGCCATAAAAAGCACAGAAAAGCTGTAATTCATCACACATATCTCTCATGTCACCCAATCAAAACTCTTCCCTCACTTTTTTCAAATCAACACCCTTCCCCCCTCTGCCCTATCTGCCTTTGTTGCATTGCAACTACCTCCTGAAAGACCTTTGATGTTTGCAAGTTCACACAACAATGTTTCAATTGAACTCTGAACTCTCAGTACACCTGCATATCCAGTGCAATCTTTCATAAAATGATTTTTTTTGACCATTCAAATTACATCTTTCAAAGAACTCATCCATGCACCCTAACTTTCCGTTTTCAGCAATCAAAATCCACCAATCACTGCTACTGCTTCATTAACACAGAAACTCCACAGTTTTTTTCATTTTAAACTCTTATTTTTTCAACTGCCATTTCATTGCCACACTTCATCTGACTGCAGCAGAACCTCCTCTCACCATGTTTTCTCTCTGGATTGTTGGACATAGTTATATCCACTGGGCTCAAAGGTTTGCTGATAACAGAAATTTACCTAACCTCAATTTACAAAATGTGGAAATCAAGTGGATTGCCCACAGAGGATTAAAATGTCACCAATTGATACCATTGGTGAAAACCTTTTTGCATTTGCCAACACCTGACCTGTTAATTGTGCACTGTGGAGGTAATGACTTGGGCACTTTGACTGGGGTAGGTCTGGAAATGCTTTTGAAAGGACACCTTTGAGCAATTGATGGCACTTTTTCCTCAAACTGCCTTGGTATATTCAAATATATGCCAAAGACAGAAATGGAGGTGGTCGAACCAATTTTGTCCACAAATTGAGAAATCGAGGAAGCATGTAAATAAGTCTGTTTCAGCTTACATGAGAGACCATGGAATGGGCTCCATCTACAACAATAACTTGCGTTACTACATGCAAGATATCTACAGAGGAGATGGAGTTCACTTCTCAAATGAGGGGAACAGAATTTTCATCCTCAATTTAAGACTGTGCATTGCTACCTACTTGTAGGTACCTACATCAGCCACAGGACCCAAAAGCTCTTTTCAGAGCTACCCTACATCTGATCACTCACAATTATTATTTTACTAAAATTTTTTTCACTAATTTTCAAAAAAGTACGCTCCCCGGAGCGCTACCCGGTACGCGCACTGGACGCTAACCGTGCGAATTTTTTTTTAAAAATGTGTTTTTTTCACACATATGGGCCTCCTCAGCCACCCTCAGAAAACCTAGGGGGTCAAGATACGTC
Organism: Lissotriton helveticus; assembly: GCF_964261635.1. NCBI lineage: Eukaryota > Metazoa > Chordata > Amphibia > Caudata > Salamandridae > Lissotriton > Lissotriton helveticus. The sequence goes on from NC_136071.1 coordinate 264,468,903, forward strand.
TACCGTGCCCCCTTCTAACCATTCTGAACATTATTTGCCCTCCATCTTGTATCTCAATTCTACCGAAACACAAAATGGTGGACTCCCGTAACGCTGCCGGTTCGCGTACCGGGGAGCGCCCCAAGAAGCGCTCCATTAAAAAAGGTGGGAAAGTAATTTACAGAAAAAACCCTGGAGACAATGTCACCAAATATAGATTAACTCATACTACATACCAATCCCTACCATTTTCACAAATTTGGTTGGAATACCATTTAGCCTGTAGACCTCTCTAAATACCCTGAGGTAAATTACTTCACAAAACACATCTGAAGTGTTGGAATTGACAACCAATTAAAATGTTACTTTCATTTTCTACTTTTTTTACCTGACATTTGATTGGTTATATACCTGAATATATATAAAAAAAAGAGAGAAAACACAGCCATTTTGACTACTACTTCCTGAACTACATTGCAAGATCATTTTCACTCACAACTTAAACTTGTTTTTAAAAGGTAAGATATTATTTTATAAATTTGAAAACATTTTCAGATAGTTATATACTATCCCTCTGTAAGAGTTAGACATTGAGAAAGGCTTGTTTATTATAATTATGGATTGATTTAGGTTTCTGTGGTATAATTATGAATTTACATAGGCTTTTTCACAGGCACTTTTTAATAGTACTACTTCATGCCTCAAAAGTACCTGTCTGAACTTAAACCCAACAGTGCCCTATCTCTACTGATATATTTATTTTTTATTCAAATTTCAGCACAAAAATGCAAGGAGAACAGAACGTTTCCTTTGAAATTGTCCTAGACATGAAAATTGAGGAAATAATTGAACCCATTGACTTGGAATTCATGGATGAATCACGAGACCATGAACTTCTACAATGTGTAGAATCTGTGGATCATTTACTTCATTATGATGACGGTCAAATGTGGGAAGTTATGTTCACTCAACAAGAGGACATATCGGACAGTCAAATGTTAGACGTTCTATTAAATTTTGAAAAACAATCCGAAAAATAAAATTATATGTAATATTAAAAAATTGTTTGAGTCTTTAATCATTTTTATATGTAATTCATAAACTAGTACCAAATTGATTATAATGTAAAGTCAGACTTATAGTATACTGTGCACAATTCCAAAAATACATTTATATTTGATAATCATTAATACTGCTACTTAAATAAAAAAAAAATTAAAAAACAACAAAAAGAACAATCAATAAACATACAATATTTCAAAATATCATAGTCTATCATTCTTTTTTCCTTATAGTACGCTCCCCGGACCGCTTCCCGGTGCGCGTACCGGGTGCTCCCCACGCAAAAAAAACAATTTTTTTTTTTTTTTGCCCCGCGGGGCCCTTTTAAAGCCTCCACATCAAACCTAGGGGGTTAGGGAGGATCTACTATGCCCCCTTATGGTCATTTCCCCCTTTGTTTTGGCCTCCTCTTGTCTCTCGATCCTACCAAGAGACAAGATGGCGGCCGCTCCGGACTGTTTACAATGTTGACAGACACCGGAGTGCCAATCAGCTTCGCTTCGCGTCAGGTACGCGAACCGGGGCGCTGCCCGGAGCGCGCTTACAGATATATATATTTTTTTGAACGTTAATTTCTCAAAATCCACTGGAGCACATATATTGAGACCTAGCAAAGGCACATCGGGCTACCAGTCCCTACAATTTTGCCAAGTTTCGTGCAAATCCATTCAGCCGTTCGGGCTAAAAGTGAGGCCAACCGCCCTATGGAAATTAACATGGGAAAAACGCGTTTTGGGACCCCCCTTTTTTCTCGGCCCCCCCTTGACGACCCCCCCCCAAATTTTTAGTGGCTGCTCAGAAACTTTCAGCCAATTCCGTCCACAAACGCCAAAGTTATTAGACATATTAGACATAGAATTTTCAAAAATCCCATAGAGAAAAAATCCTAACTATATATACCTACTGGCGACCGCCAGTAGGTAATATATATATATATATATAAACTATTGGCTCAATGCAGTGATTTGCACATTTGCACGTTGCACTTTACATATATTGTTTACATAACGCAGTAATTTGCACAGTACATTTTTTGCTGCTAGACTTCAATGTTCTCTGACCAATACATATGGGAATTGATGAGCCCACTCAAGTCGAATAGATACAATGCATTTATGCAGATATTATTTGCCATTTGTAAATATATTTATCTACGTGATAAGTTGTGGAACCATTTTGCAATATTTATACAACTGTAATGAAATGTTTTTAACATTTATATGAAGTATCCCAGTTGACCCTGCAGTATTTTGTTTACTTCTATTAATCACATGGTGTATTTCACAACGTATATAAATCAGACTTTTTAACAGGCATTTCAATGTGATCAAGGGCATCTGCCCGAAACGCGTCAGTCCGCTGTATGCATTTGAAGATTGGTGCTTGAAAATAAAACATCTTGCCTTAACTTCTGGATTCACTGGTCTCTGTTCGCCACTGGTTGGAGGTTCGGGATCGTTTGTTTGGATTATATATATATATATATATATATATATATTCTGGAAAATCGCCACACTGCAGACTGCCGCTGCCAAAGTCCCAATGACGAAGAGTGAACCCTTTAGTTGCTGGTGCAAAAAAGTGCTTTATTCAATAAGTGCCAGCGCGCCCGCCATGACGCGTTTCGCCTCCAAAAGAGGCTTGATCACACATATATATATATATGTATATATATATATATATATATATATATATATATATATATATATATATATATATATATATATATATATATATATGAAACGAAGGATCCCAACCGCTTCTGGCAGCGGTTTAAGCAGGCGCAGACCTCCTCTCCAGAGAACAGATATCAGATGTTAAATCGCCAGACAAGCCATCACACTAAACAAAGTGCCAGCAGTGCATGTTTATTTTGCAAAAAAGTGTCAGAGCAAGTGCCCTCCCTGACGCGTTTAGCTCCGCGGACGGAGCTTGGTCACATGACGCGTCAGGGTAGGCGGTGCAATAAATGGTAATTAAAAGCTCAAGCGCCTAAAGAAACAGGACGCAAGGGTCACAACAAAGCAAACAAGCAGTAGTTAAACATCATGTTAACAATAAATGCTCAAGTACTTGAAAATGTTTAAACAGAGAGACACAGTAAAAGCATAGTGCTCGAATACGATAGAGAAGGCCGGATGTCAAAATGCAAACAATCAAATGTAAATCAAATCAATTGCAGTAAAATAGTTTGCCGTGACATCATCATCCAATGATTTATGGAACAAAACCACAACAAATGTATTCCCTGTATACTCCTCCGTAATTTCATAAAAGAGAGTATAACATGGAAAAAATGTATCTATTGCTTTTTTTTTTATTTTTTTTTATTGGCTCAATTGGTTCATTGGGAAAAGTTAGGTCTTTTTTTTTTTTTTTTAAAGTATGTTTATTATTGCAAGAAAGAGCAAGGTATATTTACATATCGTAAAATATCAAAGTATACTTTAGTAAACCATTCTGTTGACTCCAGAAAGATAAAAAAATACAAAATAAATATAAAGACCAGAGGAGAAACAAATACATTTTAGCGAAACAAATAAAGTCTTTAACACGGAATACAAAATCACAAATATGTTTGGCCTCATTTTCAAATAGAAGTTATACAGTTAAGTTTTCAAAATTCAAAAAACTGTTTCTAAATCTTTTCCTTCTTTTTACACGCTTTTGGGCCTCTATGTTTTGCTAGTGTAAATTCCATTATTCTTATTTCGTTTACCAGACTATACCATTCTAATATATTTGACGGTTCTTTAGAAATCCATGAATACGGTTAAGTTTTCAAAACTCAAAAAACTGTTTCCAAATCTTTTCCTTCTTTTTGCACGCTTTTGGGCCTCTATATTTTGCTAGTGTGAGTTCCATTATTCTTATTTCGTTTACCAGACTATACCATTCTAATATATTTGGCGGTTCTTTCGAAATCCATGATCTTGCTATCACTAACCTAGCACACGCAAATATTATAGTTATAAGATCTTTATGCAAACAATTAACATCTTGAATGTCCAAAAGCACCAAATGTGCTGAGAGCAACGGGGTATTAATTTGTTTTCTTTTTAAAACATCGATTATTCCTTCCCAGTATGTAAGTAGTTTTGGGCAAGAAAACAGCATATGTTCTATTCCAGCTGCTATCAAATCACATTTCGAACATTTTGTTTTCTCAGTCGCTAAATTGCCATGTGTCCAACTGAAAATTCTTTGCGGAGTGTAGTATAGTTGTGTAATTGTTCTATATGATTGTAGTCTTAAATTAGAGGAGTGTACTATATAATTTATATGGGATAATGAGGTTGCAATCTGCCCTGAATTGATGTTCATGCAAGTCTGTCCGACCATTTGGACGCAATTTTAGTACTATCATCATATTTACCACGTGACAAATATTCATAACCCAAACTGATAAGTGATTTTGTTCTTTCAGAGTATAAACATTCTAAAGTGTCTGATTGTATTACTTTCATTTTTTTCATTTTGCGTATCAAGTAATCTCTTATCTGTATATATTTAAAATACATATCATTTGTTAGGCCAAATATGATTTTTAGTGTGTCAAAATCCAGAAAACCATTTGGGCCATAAGAATCCCCCAAAGTACTAATACCCCTTTGAATCCAAAGATTTCCAGTCCCATCTGAAAATATATCTGGAAGTCCTGGGTTGCCCCATAGTCTAAGTTCAGCATTAAAGAAGGAATTTTTATCTATAATCATACTTTGATCCCAAATCTTTTTAATATGTTTAGCCGTCATAAATTTAACACGTTTGAAATAGTTAGGATCATGCAAGCGAAATAGGAATTGATTGCAATCTGGTCCCAGCATATATTGGTGGTAAAATAGTGAGTTCTCATTTTTCATCAAGCTTCTTATACGCTGAAAAAAGGTTGCAAGAAAGTATAGATTGAAATCTGGAAAAGAAAGACCTCCCTTTTCAATTGGTAGTTTCAGAAGTTTCATTGCCCTACGTGCTTTTTTATATCCCCATAAGAAAAATGTATCTATTGCAAGTGCAAAATGTGGTTAAAAAAACCAAGTACATAGGCCTAAACAGAAAAATTATATAAACCAATGTCTCAAAGTGCTTGAATGCTAAAGTGCAAATGCTTTAAAAGAAACCTCATATTCAGATGTTAGATACATGGAATACATTTAGGCGATAGAAAACTCATCTGAAAACCTGCAGAAAAAGTATATATACCACAGAACAACAGCAAGTGCTCATCAAGCATATATAAACATGTCATAATCAGACATATAGAAAATACAGCATAGGGGAAGATAAATCTCTAACCATGGTTAAGAAAAGGGACAAATATTACAGAAAATGATGTAATTCATCAAAAGCATTTAACCCATTGGGAGATCTGGTGTCGAGCAATAGAATAAAATATGCTTCTTTCTGGCGCAGCAGTTTCTCACGGTCACCACCCCTACCCGGATTAGCTACAGAACACAATAAAGTATATTTCAAATCTTTCCATTTTTTATCGTGAACTGCTTTAAAGTGGCGAGCCACTGGATAATTCATGTCAGAGTTTACTATGGCTCGAATATGTTGCAATATCCGTTGGTTAGCTTGCAACTTAGTACTTCCAATGTAAGAGAGTGAGCATGTGCAGGTAAGTTGGTAAACTACATAGTCACTGCGACATGTAAGATGTTCTTTTATTGGAATAGCTCTCTCATTGAAGACAGATATGTAATGCGTGCCGTTGACAGCAAAGGTGCAAGCACGGCATGAAATACACCTATAAAAACCCGGTTTATTGAGCCAGGTAGTTTTAGGTGGGAGCTCAGGTTGGGTTCTATCTAAAGAGTCTTTCATAGAAGGAGCCCTCCTAAAGGTGATGGCCGGTAATCTAGGTAAAAATGGACCAAGAATCACATCTGTTAATAGTATAGGCCACTCTGATCTGATGATCTTACTTAACTTAGAGGTTTGGGAGCAGTAGGTAGTGATAAAGCGAGTTGAGCCCAAGGTAGCGGAATCAGGGATAATTTTACTTTTTGAAGTCAAGAGTTCCTCACGAGGACGAGCTAGTGCTTTGGCAAGAGCCCGATCTAAAATGACTCTATTGTAACCACGTCTGAGGAATCTTTCCCTAGATTCCAATAAACACTGGTTGGTGGTGTCTGGGCTACTGCAAATGCGTTTGATACGAATGAATTCTCCCAAAGGTATGCTATTTATGGTGTGTGGGGGATGGGCACTGCGGGCGTGCAGGATGGAATTGCCCGCAGTGCTTTTCCTGTGAAGTTTTGTCTGAATGGTGTCATGATCAATATAAACCTGGACATCCAAAAATTCTGCAGAGTTTGATGTAATATTAGCAGTAAATTTGAGGTTCCTGTTGTTTGTATTGATCTCATTAACAAACAAAGCTGCTTGTTCTTGAGAGCCCTTCCAGACGATAAAAATATCGTCGATAAACCGCCAATAATGAACAAGGTGAGGAAGCCAATGTGCGTGGGTAACCCCCAGAACATGCCTCTCCCACCAGCCAACTTGAAGACATGAATAGCTGGGGGAGAAGCATGAACCCATGGCCACCCCGCGTTCCTGATGGTAAAAATACTTGTCAAATTGGAAGTAGTTGTTAAAAAGGCATATGCGTATCATGTCAAGTGACATAAGGTTATGATCTCTCATGGCAGCCTCTCGTGAATCTAAGAAGTATTGCACAGCTTCATATATATATACTTGAAACAGCAGGCACTCCTTCAGCTTGCGAAATGAAAGGCACACATTGAGTATTGATTTAAAGCTTCAAAATGCTTTATTCGGTGCTCAGCCTTCTCCCCCCTATCGACAGACGCGTTTCGCCTCGCGGCTTTTTCAATGTCGATTACAATCGTGAAAAACAACCATTTTAAACCCTCCATATGTCGTCATAGCCATGAAAACAAAAGATGGACTTTCCACCAACCTCAATGATGTAAATTATAAGGGGGCCATCTTGTGGTGGGTTAATGTAATACAAAAAACATACTAAATTCATCTTTAAAGTGCAAGTGCAAAGCATAACATTAATTTAAGCCATAATTAAGGAACAAAAAATGATTTCATAAACAAGCATGCATATTTTATACAAAGAATTAATTGTTTTAAATATATAACGCCTGTTCTAGTCTTAACCACTACAGGGAAAAAGGAAACACAGAAAATATTTACAAACAAATCGTAAATAAAGACCAATTTCATTATCACAAACCCTGCTGTGGTTTTCAGAATTGAGCCCTGTATGGGCTTTTATTTAATTTGTGTCTAGAAGAAACTAACTGCTCAAGGAAAGATCTTTTTTTTCCCCTTCATTTACTTCATTTTGGGCAGTAGTTTTGTCAGAAAGTAACTAAAGGAAGAAAGAATGTTTACAATAATGCTGTTATTCTTTCTCTCAACATAGTTACACCACTTTTTACTCAAGGTGAGTCCAAAGTTCCTCATCATTATTGAGTCCCGCCGGACTCATACTTGGCAACTCTATGATGTAACGGGACTCTTTGGCTCTAAGTTTTTTCAACCTGTCTCCACCCCTTTCATGTCTGTCTACCCCGTCGATACATTAGAACTGTAACAGATCCCTGTTACTTTGGTGATATAATTCAAAATGTCTTGCGATGGGGTAGGTTGGGTCTTTGTTTGAAATGGCCCGCATGTGCTCTAGTATTCCTTTTTAGTGGGGTTCTTAGTACTGCCGATATATCTTTTTTTGCATGGACAAATAAGACAGTATATAGTATATTCTGAATTGCAGTTGAAAAATTGTTTGATTGTTCTTATTGGCCTAGGGTCCCCTGGCCTACCTTCAAAAGTGGTGACTTTTTTACTAAATTTACAAGCTTTGCATTTCCGACATGGAAAGAAGCCGTTTATCCCGAATTTATTCTGTATTATATTCAGTTTAGTAAAGTGACTATGTATTAGAAGGTCTCCGATCGAAGGACATCTTTTGTATGTAATAGGAGGGCGATCTGGGATATGATCTTTCAGTATGTTGTCGGTTTGGAGGATGTGCCAGTTCTTTTTGAAAATTTGAATTATTTGGGCAGATTTATCATTGTACATAGTAATCATTCGTACAGTATTTTCATCAGTTATCGTTGTTTTATTTTTAGAGGACAGTAGTGTTTTCCTCTCGATGCCCTGCACCTTCATTTCAGCAGTTTTTAAATAGCCTTTCCTATACCCTCTGTCTTTGAAGCGATCCAGTGCCTCATTTTTAGCAATTGTATAGCTCCCTTCGGTGGTACAGTTGCGCTTCAAGCGCAACAATTCCCCGTAGGGTATACTTTTTATCAGGCTAGTAGGATGGTGACTGCCTGCGTGCAGGACTGCATTTCCCGCAGTCGGCTTTCTGTAAAGACAGGTTAGTAAGGTGCTATTTTCAATATAGACCTGTAGGTCCAGATAGTTGACCGTACTGTTACTGATGCTCCCTGTAAATATCAGATTAAAATCATTATTATTCAGAGATGCGATATACTCCTCGGCCGAGGGTCGATCACCTCTCCATATAATAAAAAGATCGTCGATATATCGCGACCAAAGTACGACCCTGTCCAGCCATTGATCATTGGTTTCCCCCCAGGCTACGTGCTTCTCCCACCAGCCGACGAAAAGATTCACGTAGCTGGGGGCGAAGCAGGTACCCATCGCTGTCCCACACGCCACCTCCAATCGTCCAGATCGGCGAAGCAAAGGAGAGATGGACCACAGGATCTGGCTTCAATAGATTTTAATGTGCAGGTGAGGCAACAACAGCACGACGCGTTTCGGACCCGTGGGCCCTTGGTCACATGTAAAGTTGCTACTATTTTTTTCCGTTTTTATAAATGCTTGTGAAAAACACCACGCCCACTAAATGCATTAGTCACAGCAATCACCTGATCATAGACATAGAAGATGGATTATGGTAAACTGTCATTCGATCGTCAAAATATGCATTTTCCATAATAACAGAACAAAAGTTGTTCAAACAGAAAATTAGGGAATAAGAAATTGAACTGGATCAATATGCAATATTTCATATAACAGCATAAATGCTGGATGGAGAGGTACCAACATAATAGTAAACAAAATAAAGGAACTGTTAGTGATTCCACTGTACAGGATGTCGTAGTCTTCCGGGATAAATCTCTATTGGTTTCCATTCTTCCTGTAATACATCATAAAACAATTTCTTACAAAAAGCTGACAACAAAACTGACATATAGGGCAAAAAAACTAATATGAGGTGACAAAAGAAAAAACGAGATTTAAATAGGATAAATAAAGAACCTGTTGAAATAACAGGTAACAACTTAGTTAAATGTGCAAACATCGCTATCTCAAACTGTGCAAAGATTATAGTGGTGAAAGTGCCACGTGACTAATGCGAATGAGTTATTAAAACACTATGCACAAATATGTAATAACAATAAAAAATTGGTAATAGCCAAAAATTCATTGCTAAAATCACATAAAATAATACAAATGTTATAACATTCCATCACATCAAGTATCATAGGAAGTGAGCACCTAATAAAACAAGTGAGCAATATAAGAGTTCTTAAATATTAAATATATACAAAGTGAAATGAAACATTTTATAAAGGCAACAGGGAACCTGACTACCTCTATACAGATTACATATGTATTAGAGAAAAAGAAACAATGCACCAATCAAGCAGACAGCAAGAGAATAATACCCAGGATGATAGGCAACAGCGAACCTGACTACCTATATTCATATATCTCTCGGTCTGCAAAGCAGAAATGGAACATGGACATCAGATTTAAGTAGTGCATCAGATATTAGGAAGAAGGACAAATGGCTACACCAACTCTAAAGGTGGGTATACATATCTTCAGAATTGTTCAGCCCATTGGGCCATCTACTATCAAACTGTAAGATCATAGTGGTCTCAAGCTGCCTGAGTAGTTGTTCTCTGTACCCCCTCGGCGCAGTTTAGGAACGGCACCCACAACATAGTAAGAAAGACAGTTTAGGTCGTTCTTATGTTTAGGCCTGAAGTGCCGTGCCACCGGGTAGGCGGGGTCACTGTGTAGAATCGCTCTCAGATGTTGTAAGATCCTGACGTGTACCTGTAGTTTGGTACTGCCTATGTAGTTTAGGCCACAGGTGCACGTCAGGACATACACATCAAAGTCTGTCTTACGAGTGTAGCAGCCAGAGATAGGGAACATGTGCTTCCCAAAGGGAGCTTGATAGTGAATTTTATTTGCCCCGAATTTACAAGCCCTACAGGAAGAGCATTTGCGAAAACCCGCAATATATATATATTAACATGCCAGAATACGAACTCAGGGCTGGAAGTATGCTGACCCTTGCAGACCCCCAGCCCTGCTACATAGATGTTTGTCGAAGTTTACAAAATACGACCGTCCTTATTAACATTCGTGAGGCAAGAGGTTTTGCTACCCTTAAGAACATACATTTTGTGATCAGTCTGATTAGTACATCCTTTGAATTGCAAATGGGGGCCTATTCATGAGCTGGTTTGCGTCGCACTTGCAAACCTTTAGTCAGATTCATTAAGCCACGTAAGGCCACTTTACGTGACCCGAGTGGCTTTATAAATGTGGAGTACGGCAGTGCAGCAGTGCAGCAGAAATTGCTGTGTTGCCTTACTTTGCTCTCTGAAGCATTCCATGGGCGTTGTGTGGGTGTTCCCGTGCTTCCATGGTTTTCTACACATTCCCAGATGTACCAGAACTGGTAAATCTGGCACTGAGCCAAAAAGATACGCCTTCACAGGCAGGGCCGGACTGACTACCGGGCGTTTTGGAATGCTGCCGAGCTGGGAGCTGATGTCACTGCGGTGGGGGCTAATGTCGTTGATGGAGACCTGCGTGTGCCTCAAAATAAACAAAGCAAAACGAATTTCGTTCAGCACACGCAGATCCGCATCAACGAAATCAGCCCCCAGTTCAGCAGCATTCCAAAACGCCTGGCAGTCAGTCCGGCCCTGTTCCCAAGAGATGTGCAACGAGGAGAAATATCTTTATTTCTCCTCGTTACTTCCTTTTTCTATGTGTACTGCTGCAGCACACATAGAAAGAGGAAAAGACCTCTCAGGATTTTTTTTGTGCAGGAAGGTATCAAACACCATCCTGCATGCAAAGCACGTACCCTTGCACCAATGTGCAAGGGTGCCTGCGTTGGCGCTAGTTTGTCAAAAGGGTGCCATCGCAGAGGAAACGGCACTGCTGCACTGCATGACTTTTTAACAAATAGACCCCTTGGTGTATAAATTGCACCCTCTGGTTTGCCAATTACCCACAGTACATCGTACCCATGGTCGGTCATTTTTCTTCCTGATATGGCAATAGTGAATAATTATTTTAAAATTAAGTACCTTATTAGTCCACAGATGTCACATAAGATCTCAAATGCTTGCTCAGATAAACTATCGGAACTCTTTCATCTACCCATAGCTGGGATCAACAGTGTGCTCAGACTTTCCTTTCCCATCATATTTAAGCTAGTAATAATGTTTCACACGGTTTTCTGTAATGTATTATATTTGAAGATGTAGTGGCTTGTCTCTGAGAGCATGTTTGTCTTTAGTGTTTATGTGATCCCCTTGGAGGATTAATTGTTTTGATTAGCAATGATTTGCCGTTTATGCACGATTTACAGCTCGCAGGAACCTTCCAGGAGGCGAAACATTCTTAGATAGCTGAATCTTCATTCATAAATCCATCAAATCATATACTGATATTCATCAACGTCCTGAAATAAACGCAATAAAATATGAGTGGCGTAAAGTTAAACTAGAAAAATATAGAAAAAAATACAATCTTCACAACTCATCAGGATGGGGATGGAACCGGGCCAATGAACATGGCGGCTTCTTCAAAGCAAAGTTCTGTACATGCTGCCATTTTTTTTTTTTTAAATATTTTATTGAACAAAAGCAGAGGCAGCGATTAGCAGATAAGCATGAATTACAGTCTTGAACATGCTGCCATTTTTAAGTCACACATCAAACCATGTATTGGAGAAGTGACCACCATAGACACTAATCTGCAGTGAAAATTGCGGCAAATCGCAAAGAATAGAGCAGCCACTCTAGAAAGGCTGAAGGGGTGGGGAGGCAACCTCGATGGGAGATACGCTTGGGGAGAAGCTGAGGCTTCAGAAAGGAGAATGATAGTGGGAGGCTGGAAGGTGGGATGAACACCCACCTGAACATGTCTCACAACATGAGAGAACACTTAGGAACGAGAACAAAGGGGTGCTGATGTCCTGCACAGTGGAGTGGAGATGAGAGGACTAGAGCAATAGGCAATCTTTGCCAAATGCATCATCCAGTGACAATGACCTAACATGCTGTGAACTTGTAATCAAGCTACATCAGGGATCCTCTGATGTTGACAGACTGAGTCCACCTGCCCTACACCTGTAAGGGAAAGTGAGCTGTTCTAAACACTTGACGAATATTCACCAGGCACTTATATATATTTCCCAACCGCACCTCCAGGCAGCTGCTATTTACTGAAGCAGTATCGAGAAGAAAGGCATGAACAATGATTATACAATCAAACACTCCCACTAAACTGGTCACGAAAATATACGCCTGGCCACTAAACACAAGGAGACCGGGCGTCACAAAGGCAAGACTAGAATGGCAGAGGGATCTGGGCAGGCCCATCCTTGATGAGAGCTGGAGATATCGTTGCTCTGTGATAAAGACTGTGGGGAATATTCTCAAGGACCTAATACTGATTTATCGGCACTTTAGTGCTGCAAAAGTGGCAATAGATTTATTGCCCTATTCTCAAGTTGGTGCAAACTGCCGACATCACCAGTTTTCCAGTGATAGCTGCCGCAAAAAACATTGCCACGATGAGAGCGACAACTAACGCTAATAATGTGCAGAGTAGGCATTTCCGTATGAAAACACAACTTCGCGACATTCTCAACGACCGACCAGATCTGCGATGCGATCCAAAAACAGGCGATAAGGCGGGTTAGCAGCAGGGATTTAATACCTGCCTTTTACTTGTGTTAAGCAGATAACAACCTGCAGTATGAAAGGGAGCCTAGTCCAGAGCCACATCTACAGACCAACACATGTTATGGAGCTACTGATCATGCAGCTTGGAGATCCAAGAGGGCCACAACACCCACAGCCACCAACCCCAGCCCCCCCGGACCTCCCCCAGACTACCACCGAGGCAGCACAGAACAAGACAGCTGACCTTTTGAAAATGGTATGACCCCCAGTCACACCATTGGAGAATGTGGGGAGAGGTGGGAACCAAGTATGTGTGAAGGAGGCAAGTCACCCATGAATAAGAATGTACACAATGTCAAGTGTGGCGGTGATGTGCTGGACAAACTTCAGTATGCAGAGCACAGACATGTCCATGTGGACATATACTGCTGGTATTTGTAGTGTTGTGGACAGTGGACGCAACCATGTTACCTTAGGCAGTGGGGGAAGACGTCGGTCATGTAGATTTGTCCCCCTCCCTGTAAGCGTAAGGGGAGTGGGCTGCTCCGGCGAACTCCTTTGTGCTTCACAGTTGTTATGGTTTTTTGTTGCCGCTTTTATAGTGATTCTTCCTGCCTGACTTGTGGGACTTGCAGGCATGGCGCTGCTTATCGCTGAATTTTTTTATCGCAGTTGGGCCCATCGCAACTTTTTTCACGTTCGGGTTTAGATTTTTATTGTCGTCCCGGTGATTTTATCGCGGACATTTGACACGTTATTGGGGAACTATCGCATGTTACCGCCGTGTTGTGACTACGACGTAAACACTGAGTTATTTTCCCGCGATAGACGGCGATATGAAAATTTGCGTTAATATATTTGGCGATGATTATCGCACATTCTTGAGAATATCCCCCTGTGTCTTTAAATGGACACCACAGACTTGTACATTTTAAATATATTAACAGAGTATACTATACCCCAGAAAGGCTCTTCCAATAAGGACTGCGAGACACAGAGGAGTGTTTCAAATGTGGAGAGGGCATTGCAGGATTCATGTATGTGGCTTGGCACTTTCCTAAGATATCTGAATTCTGGAAGCAGTTTTCTGTGAGCTGGGTACCATTATTGGCTCCCCATTGCAACAGGACCCCATGCAAGCTCTTTTAGGTTGGGATAGGGAAGTGGGTAAAGCAGACAAGAAACTGGTAGCCATCGGGCTCTTACTGGCCTGGTGTCATGTGGCAATGCTTTGGGCGAGAGGTCCCACCCTTACCGTAGCAGAGTGGCATACAGTGAGTTGTATATAGTGAACTGTTACCTCCTCAACGTCGCCCCCAAAATCTCTCGGTGGCCATGTCAGGTATACCTGATCGAGAAGGAGACGGGTGAGCCCACGGGAGAATAAGCAGACACGTGTCACCAGACGACCTGAAAAGAGACAGGGCGCAAGTAAAGGGCGGGCAGTGAGGCGGGCGACAATTCAAGTGCATTTGGAGGCTAGGCACGCTGCATTACTCGACAATTGACCGCAGTGATTGTTTTAACGTGAAGTAAATGTAATTGCAAACACAGACAAGAGTTCCTATTTGAAATGTTGTCCCCAATGTGCTGACAATAATGCTTGTACCATTGCAAACTGCTGATATTGATGCTGTGCTTAACGTTATAACTAACATCTATCAGTCATGTTGTGGTCCTCATACACTGTCCGATCTATGGCCCACATGCATCAAGCATTTTTGCAGTCGCAGACGGTGCGATTCCTTAAAATCGGCCGTTTGCGAATGCAAAAGTGCTTGTTGGGATGCATCATGCCATTTTAGAAGTCGCATCTTTTTTACGATTTCTAAAATTGCATTAGCATTTAAGAAATCGCAATTGTGCGATTTCTTAAATGCTATGCATCATTATAGAAAAACATGCTTTTTTTAAAATTGGAAGTGCAAATTACCACGAAGTTCAACTTCGTGGTAAATTGCGAAATTGTTTAAATATGCACAAAAATGCATTTTTTAAACTGTAAAGTTACACACACACATGTCCTTAGGACATGTGTGTATGTAACTTATGCTGAAAAGTACATTTCAGGGGTGCATGGGGGGGTCCTTTGGACCCCCCCCCTGCACCCATGAAATTTTCTAAGTGCCACTCGCAATTTCCATTGACTCCCCATAGGAATCAATGGAAATTGCGAAAATTAAGTTAAGAAATCGGTATTTCTTTGGGATTCGGTAAAAAATGCGATTTTTACCGAATCCCACAAGAATACCGAAAATATTGATGCATATCATTTTGCATTTCTTAATTTGCGATTCCTTATTTTTCGCAAATTAAGAAATGCAAAAAGACACAATGATGCATGTGGGCCCATGTGTATACTGTCTTTTGTGATTAAAGAAAATGATAACATTAAGAATAAAATAATGTTTCCTTACCTGTTTGAAGGAGGCAATATAACTATTTCTGCAAACTATTTCGTTGACACAAATATCAAACAGAAACAATTTGTAATGCTGAGACCATGACTCAAATTTGGCCTGCTGGAAACAGTCACGATGTTTGTTACAACAGATTAGAAAAGCACAACATTTCATGACCAGATGACTTTGAAACTTCTTTCACAGAATAGAATCAACAGACATGGGCACCTAGGTACCAAAAACAACCTGAACTGGGACAATGGGAGCACTTAACCCATTAAAAAGAAACACCAGTGCTCCCAGCACCAACACAGCAGCAGGCACTCAGACGATGCTGGTTTGGTACACATTGTTTAAACTCATACTATAGAGAGATAAATCAAGGTTCCCCTTGAAAGTTATACCAGGGCCTGATGGCCTGATACAGACTGGACCAACACAGAGGCATTATAAGGCATGGGTAAAGTGGGCTCTACTCCAGAGGCCCAACCTCTCAACAGCCCCCCTCACCTAAGCTTTTGGGACAGTGCTAGACTGTCTAGAGTTTTAACGTTTTCGAATACCCTTATTTTTAGACAGTGCAGGCTGTCTTACCAACTCCTTCCTGCTTGAGAGATAAAGGGGGGTAAAG
This sequence comes from Lissotriton helveticus, assembly GCF_964261635.1. Classification (NCBI taxonomy): domain Eukaryota; kingdom Metazoa; phylum Chordata; class Amphibia; order Caudata; family Salamandridae; genus Lissotriton; species Lissotriton helveticus. The sequence continues at coordinate 264,484,946 of NC_136071.1, forward strand.
AAAAATATCTGTTTAATCTGGTTAGATTGAGCAAGTTCTCTAACCCATTAATGTGCATAGACCCAGCCCAATCGCACAGGCCTTTACCTTTATTCAGCATGTGCCACTTATTAAAGATAAGCATTGTGTGCTTCCAGCATGACTGCACTGTCCATGTGAAGCAGCTGCTGGGCTAGTGCAATCACATCTTAGAGCCTATGATCATTGCAACATAGTATTGACCCACAGCACTTTTCATAGGCTACATCTTCACCTTACCCCAATTGTGTAAAGCGAACCTTGCAGTTACATCACCCAGAGTGATTTTCAAAGCTGCCCCCCTCCAAACAGAAGGGACACACCCTTTGACCGGTATCAAACCATCAAATACAAATTAAACCTATGCTGCTAAGTAACAGAATCATTTGAGAGTACAGGTCAATCTTTTGATGTCCGTGGCTCGATGTACCATGCATTTGCAGATTATGTCTTCAAATATACGAGAAGAGAGGGTAGGAGAGCACACCTAATTCACACTGATAAGCTGTGAAATATGGACTATAGACTTGTGTAATACAGTGGTGCGACAGTGTGACACTTGCTGTCTGTCAAGTGTGGGCTCAACAAGGAAAAGAGATGCTGCCGGACGTGGCAGCAAACACTGTGCACTCTGCACTGATGACCCAAAGGGATTAGACAATATGATCAATAAATAATCAATAGTAAATCACAATAAACAAAAGAACGATTATATTCATCGAAAATGCATGAATTATCATGGTAAACAAATTGTATATACAATATTTGTCAATGACTTGTTGACACTAGAATACATGCAAATATACAGTCATTTCATCATGACTATAATAATGCCAAATACATTAATATGATACTTTTTGCCAATGCTTGCGAACAGCCCGATGCATTTCGGGACATAGGTGTCCCTTCCTCAGGGGAAATCTATAAAAGAAACAAGATACAGCTGGCTGGTAATACAGTACATTAGAGAAAATTGTACAAGCGACATCCATGAGAGTGAAAAATTTGATATAAAGAGGTAAAATACATGCTGATAGCTCAATCAAAAATACCAAGGTAAGTCCTGACAGTGAGAGTTGATGAGTGGTTGAAGGACAAGTACACCTGAGCGTGTGGTGATAAATCCAAAATGAAATGACAAAAAAGGATTAACAAGGGATAGAAATCATGCTTAAAAATGAGGCCCCATAGTGACCTATATAAAGCTACGATACCGGTGTAGGGAAATCTAATGCACTGGGTGTGAAACCCAAAGGTTAAACACAATACGTGTAAGAGTACTGAAAAATGGCGCAGGAAATACCTGGCTGAGCAATGTGGTGGCAAAACAATGTGGAGGCGCACTCGTGGCGTTTGTGCCGCTTTAGCCTTTTCCTACCAAGTCTGTAATTCTATTGGCAGTTAAGTAACTGGCATTTTTTGGCCATAGGTTTCACGTTGTGGCATCACATCAGCGAGTTGTGAAGCATTGTTAGACTGATGGTCATTCCTGTAAACAGCGTCAGTATTAGCCGCGTTAAGGTGAGCCTCACTGCACGACACCTGACTTGTTTGTTTAGCGTTATCCACATTGGTTTTTCGATTGTGAGTTAATTTGTCACGTTGTGTTACAGCCCACGAACCACTTGCAGACCAGTCCTCTCATTGAGTGCGCCTCCACATTGTTTTGCCACCACATTGCTCAGCCAGGTATTTCCTGTGCCATTTTTCAGTACTCTTACACGTATTGTGTTTAACCTTTGGGTTTCACACCCAGTGCATTAGATTTCCCTACACCGGTATCGTAGCTTTATATAGGTCACTATGGGGCCTCATTTTTAAGCATGATTTCTATCCCTTGTTAATCCTTTTTTGTCATTTCATTTTGGATTTATCACCACACGCTCGGGTGTACTTGTCCTTCAACCACTCATCAACTCTCACTGTCAGGACTTACCTTGGTATTTTTGATTGAGCTATCAGCATGTATTTTACCTCTTTATATCAAAAAATTTCACTCCCATGGATGTCGCTTGTACAATTTTCTCTAATGTACTGTATTACCAGCCAGCTGTATCTTGTTTCTCTTATAGATTGCCCCTGAGGAAGGGACACCTATGTCCCGAAATGCATCGGGCTGTTCGCAAGCATTGGCAAAAAGTATCATATTAATGTATTTGGCATTATTATAGTCATGATGAAATGACTGTATATTTGCATGTATTCTAGTGTCAACAAGTCATTGACAAATATTGTATATACAATTTGTTTACCATGATAATTCATGCATTTTCGATTAATATAATCGTTTTTGCTACATCAGAAGGATTCTTTTATTTATTGTGATTTACTATTGATTATGTATTGATCATATTGTCTAATCCCTTTGGGTCACCGGTGCACAGTGAACAGTGTTTGCTGCCACGTCCGGCAGCATCTCTTTTCCTTCAAATATACGAGGAATATCAAATCACAGAACTGAAAAAGATACTGAATTATCTAGCTCCTAAGCACTAAGATATAGCACTTCACCAAGAAATGCAACCAACTCCACTAGAGACAGAAAAAGTAAAAAGAGACTGGATGGGTTTAGTAGTGCAGAATAGTCACGAGGAACTTGACACAGAAGCCTATGACACAGAAACCCAAGCTTCCGCTAGACATCCAATCAGATCTTCAGGGGTAGTAATCTTTCTTGATACACATCTTGAGGTTAAAGACATGGCGCCATCCACATGATCCCAGTACATTTGCCAAAGTGAAATTATCAGAAGGGATACCGATCACAGAATCAGTCTACATCCCAAACTCATGATATAATTTGTCAAGATTGCACAATAATGCGGTTGAGTGGAATTTTGGCTTTGGACGGTGTCCTAGACTGGAAAGGACACACCCCTCCACCACACATGGGAATAACTTCTCTAACAGGGCACTGCAACTTGACAAATTTAAAGAGCACACTCACGCACCCATCAAGCCTTCCCCTTATGAGAGACGGCAGGTACACCTTTAAATCCCACACTCACAGATCAACCTCGAGAATCGATTACTTCCCGATCACTGGTATTATAGTGCCTCGGATCCTACATAGGAACAGCCTAGAATTTGGGATATCTCATTGTGCCCTAATCATGCGGCAGCAATGGGCTCTTAAAGCTCCACAGCTAATGGTCTGATGAAGCGGCACAAAATACTTTATAGCAAGGGGAGGATTCTTGAAGGATTGCTGCTCCTCAAACAACAAGAACACAAAGAAACATCACTATAAAAAGACGAGCCATGGAAGACGGCTTGGGGTCACATTTGGCTAGCGACCCGTCTGGTGCAGACCACTAGGATCAGGGCAATGTCCCACTGCCATGCAGTAATGGACTTAAAAGTCACGCAGCGAATAGTCTGATGCTGTAGCACAATGCAATTTATAAAATAAGGGGAGGTACAACCCCCTGTTAGGTAGTAAAGTCCAAGCAGCTGTCTGCTGGCTTCCTGCAATTCTTCAGGATAGCGACCCATACACTGTAAGCTGAGGAGGATCAGGGCTGCGATTCTCTGCCAGACAATAAAGGACTCCAAAAGTCACACACCTAATGAACTGATGCAACACTATAAAGCACATTACAGCAAGGGGAGGCAGCATCCCCTGCCAGGCAGAAGAGGCCGCTAAAAGCTTTGCAGCTACTAGTCTGACGCAGCAGCCCAAAGCAATTTGTAATACGGGGAGTACTTTTGAATGCTCGCAGTCCCTCAAATCCCATGAACAGAAAGAAACATCATCAAGAAAAGATTGAACATCAGCAGGGTGGGCACTAGAGTATCGTTTCTAATTATCTAATTTCTCTTACGCTCTACCGCTCATAGTCCCACTGCTTAGAACCCACAATTATCCAATAACAAAAACAGCAACTGAAAAGAATAGTAAACTGTGGCCCAAATTTTTTTTTCTATAATTTTAGACAAGATCCATGCATTACAATTTCCAAAACGTATCCAGTATAGATAGCACGATAAGTAAATTCAACTTTTCAGGAGTCTTGTGCTTGAGTTCAGAATCCAACTTTAATCATTTGATATATCAAAAGCCTTTTTCCAATCCCTGGCTCGTCTGATTGGAACACGTTTTTTCATATATCAAATGAATGTATTTAGATTCTGAATCCATACACAAGACTCCCGGAAAGTTCAATTTCGTCATGCTATCTATACTGGATGGGTTTTTGGGCATTCTAACGCATGCATCTGGTCTAAAAATAGAGTAAAACAATCTTTTTGTCACAGTTTATGCTCCTTTTCAGCTGATGTTTTTAACATCATGGAAAGATGAGCCATGGAAGATGGAAGGCGTTGGGTCAACTTTAGGCTAGTGACCCGTATGATGCAGGAAGCAGTGGACCAAGGCCACGGGCCACTACCAGACAGTAATGGACTCCAAAAGCTGTGCAGTGAATGGTCTGATGCAGCAGCACAACGCACTACACAATTAGTGGAGGTACGACCCCCTTACTGGCAGCAGAGGCTGCATAACGCCACGCAGCTAATTGCATAATGTCAAGGCTAACGGATTCAGCAGCACAAAACACTTGATAATAAGGGGCAGACTAATTAGGCTCTCGCAGCTCTTCGGCGTACCTGTTTTAAAGCTTTTGTATGCAACGGAATGCGAAGTAAGAACATACAACCGGCTCAAAGGGAGGAGTAAGTCATTTTCTGTCATACAAAAGCTTTAAAACAGGTTGTAAGTCTCTGTAATTCCTGTAGCACCCCCCCTTACCACAGCCTTCTGCCTTTCTTCTTTTGCTAGAGTTTCTTTCTATGCTTGAACGCTGAAGAGCTGCGAGAGCTTAATAGTCTCCCCTTTATTATGGTTGTATGTTCTTACTTCGCATTCCGTTGCAACGCATGCCTTTACCACGCATGTGTTACAACGGAATGGTATTTCTACGCATTTGCTTTTTCTCGAATTCTTCCGTTGTGATGTCATACGTCGTTAAGAGGAAGCGGAAGTTGTTTTCCGTTTTCTCTTAAACGACGTTGATTGCCTGCATATCCCGACGTGACTTCTGGTGAGTTTTTTTTGGGGGGGAGACCCCCCCCAAGCCCCCTTTTTTTACTTTTAAACTTTACCACATATGCCTTTACTACATGCCTCGTAGTAAAGGTATGCGTGGTAAAGGCTTTCGTGGTAACCACGCATGTGTTGTACTGCATGCGTGGTTAAGGTATTCGTGGAAACGGCCACGTTGTAGTGGCCGTTTCCCCTTTGGGCCGAGCATGGACTCCTTTTAACATACCTTTAGCGCAATTGTAATATTTTTTTTAATAACTGTGCAATAAACCTTTATAATCTGATTTGAGGTGAACGTTGGTAAAATTAGCCCTCCTTTACAAACCTTTAGAAATTCCTCCTACTGGACAATTAAGAATAACTACGATCCCAAACCAAACCAGTCTCTAACTGTCAATCAACTGTCACATCGGCCCTGTCTCTATGGATGGAAGGGAAAGCCATTATGAGAGGAGCACTGATGAAAGGCAGTGCACTAGTCCATAAAAAAGGTAAAACAGAAACAAACAGAGCTAGACACATTGATCCAATCTTCAACACAACAGTACCAGGCCAACTAGAGAGAACCTACTTAAGCTGGAATGAGAAAAGAATGCCCAGAAGTCCTTAATGACAGATACATAATATAAACTGCAAAACCGCTACTATGAACATGGCGAGAAGGTGATCAAATTGTTGAGCAGAGAGAAACCTATGTGGCAGAACACGCAGTGTGGGATGTAAAGAGTACTTACTCTTTGGACACATCCAAAAGAAATAGCTGACATGATTACCACCATTTTGAAGAATCTTTATAAACGAGATCAAAATGGTGATCCTCACGTTGAGACTGACAGATTCTTCGCCAGTCACCCAATGGGGAAATCAACCAGGAGAACGAAAAGAAGCAATTTCGCCTCTCCACAAAAACAGTTTCCTAAAATGGATTCCTTGGAGATTTCTGAAAAAACTGGCGATGCTCCCATTCATAAAATGCTCTGTGCAGCCTTCAGAGAAGCGATTCATATGGAAACTTCCAATCCCTTGCCATTAGAACAATATTAACAATCATCTCCAAAGCAGGCAAAGACTACGTCTGCAATGCTTATTACCACCAAGTACCATTTATCAATGGCGACATGAAAATCCTACACATTTTTTGGGACAAACAGACCGAGAAAGGTCATTTCTTAAAGTGGGCTTCCTCCCCTGCTAGACAGTCTACACGCCACCTCAGAACCCTCTCACTTATAGGGGCTTATTTATGAGAGCCCTACATCATTTTTTGCAACACATAAAGTAGTACCTGATTGATGAAGGGCTCTCATAAAGATTTATGAAGCCATGGAGAAACACCCTGCAAGAAAACATGAGATAGGTGAAGCAGCACAAATCACTGCATTGCCTTACTGCGCCCAGGAGGCATTCCATGGGCATGCAACACCCATGGAATCTGATGCTGCCCAAGATTTGCAAAATTATGTAAACCTAGGGAAGTGTCAAATCCGTCCACCTCCTGAAGTGAGGCATAATGAGGAGAAATATGTTATTTCTTCCTAGTGTTTTCCTTTTTCCATGTGTGCTGCATTCTGCAGCACACATGGAAAGAGGAAAATGCCTAGTAGGATTGTTTCTTTGCAGGTAGGTGCCCTTTCCTGCTAAAAAACAATCCTGACTGCAAAGGAAGCAACAGGCAACCTTGCAAGATTGTGCAAGGTTGCCTACGTTGACACTAGAATGCCAAAATGGTGCCAGTGCAAACAGAAAGGAAAGAAATGCACTGTATTGCTTAAATACAGTGCATAACTTCATATTTAAAGTTTGATGGCTCTACACAACACCCTCAGTGCAAGTGCCCCGAGGGAGATTCCTTTCCAGAAACTTTTCCAATAATCAGAGGAACTTGGCAGGGTCGACCCTTCTCATCCCTCCTGTTCCTCTAAGCCCTAGAACCCTGAGACATACACCAGCAATAAAAGGGGGTTCAGATAAAAGCGGGGAAAGTGATAGCACAGATTTATGCAGATAATATCATGCTCACTCTAACCAAATTCTACACATCATTACCATCACTTATGCTCCTCATGAGGAATATTTCCACTATTTCTGAATATAAGATCAATTAGACGAAATGTGAAGTACTCCCCCATCAAGGTACACCACCAAAGCACACAACTTGAAATGGGTGTCCCAAATCTTCAATATTTAGGTATACTACTAAGCACAGGATTAACAGCAGGATCACTGAAAATTTCGCCACTCACGCATGACAGATGAACCTTGACTTTCAACCATGGAAAATCTCTGCAACTAAAATTTTGTGCCAGCATACAATTAATTAAATTGATAATCACTTTGCTCTTTCATTACATATTAAGCATGACTTGCCTGATGGCCCCCACCTATAGCCTGTGCTAGATAGATTTTCAGACATTAAACTATTCCTATGTAATGGAGTCAGATCCCATGTTACACTAACAACGCTATATGCCTACACACAACAGCACAACAGCACGAGGCCTTAGACTCCCACAAATAGAGATATATCACACTGCCCAGCACCTATCTCAAATCTCCCACAACTTTCACAGTACAAAACAATCAGAAAATGGGGTCACACAGTGCCGATGTAACAGGGATTTACTATGTGTCAATCACAGAAATGCACTCCCTACCCACTTTGACACATGTAAGACACAAACGGCAATAGACTAAACTGAGGAAACTGAGGAAACAAAATGCAATAAATGAGACTAACAGAATCATGACAAATGCTACAAGATCCTAAACAACTGATATTGAACACCAACACAAATAACCAGAACAGGTCTAAAGCACAATTTCTGATGTTGGAGGTGCGACCATGAAGAAGGTATGCTATGTCAAATCCTATGGACATGCCTGCAGATCTCCATTTATTGGACAGAGATTTGGAACAATTTATAGATGCACAGTTCATTCCACTTACAACCCTCTATTAAAATGACCCAACCACACCAGCTTTTCATTCACTCCTAAGCCTTGAGCCGGGAGGTCAACTTTTTAAATTCTGATCTTGCTTTTAAATAATTTGTTGAATAATTTCCCTGTGTGTCCTTCCCCCTCCCGCTGGCAATTGTGCTGATTTCTCTGTGTTCAACTTAGAGGCACGAACTTCGTAGGATTTTGCCTCACGCCGTTTTAGGGTGATAGACAAGACAAGGATGATTAGACCTTACCCGTTTTCCCCTCGATAGCTGGCAGACTACTTGCCTTCCCCTTCAGTGTGTGGCCGATTCACGGGCCGTCATCTGCGGGGACTGACAGGGATAGGGTAGTGGCCATCTTAGTGAGGGCTCGCATTGCACGTCGCACGGACGACGGCATAAAAATTTACGTTCATGGCTCCGCGCAGCGGACGCGCTTTGCGGGCGCGCCGATCGCGTGCCGGAGTCAAGCCAGAGTCCTGCCCGTCTGCGCCCGTCCGCGAACGACCGGGGCACGGGGCAGGACTCCATGGCCCCACCCTTCAAACGGAAACAGACGCCCTAAGCAGCTGCAGCCACCGATTTTACTATTCCAAAGCAGATCTTCTTACACTCGGTGAAAGGCCGACTCAAACCTGCTTTTATACAATAGATCCTGATCATATACCCTCCCATTGTAAACTATGCAACCAAGCACTTCCCATAATAATTAAAATTCCAAGAAAGGTAGCTAACCTGAAGATGATATTACTAAACTGTAGGTCTTTGAGCAAACATAAAATGGAAATCCACGACCTTTTGATAAATAAAGATCTGGATGCCATGTTTCTTACTGAGACATGGCTAGAAGATTCATCCTCCCCTGATATTCTAGAAGCGATACCTCCCAGTTATAGTCTTCTGAGAATTGACAGACAAAAACAACGGGAAGGAGGACTTGCACTTATCTACAAAGCAGAGCTAGAATGCACATTAATAAAATCAACCATAACTAATAGTGAATGTGGCTTATTCACAATAAAAATAGAACTAACAAACCCAATCAATGGACTACTTATTTACCGGCCCCCGGGAGCCGCGGCGCCTTTCTGCAACCAACTCATTGAATTAGCTACCCAGCTAGCAGTTAGATACAAAAATGTAATCATTTTAGTCGACCTAAATCTTCATTTTGAAGATATTAACTCTAGCGAAGCACAACTTTTAGCTGCCGCACTTAACTCTGTAGACATAAAACTCCTCTCCACAATTCCCACACACCAGCAGGGACATCTATTAGACCCCATTTTTGCAAATTGGGAGGGCATTAAGATCTTACCCCCGATCCCTCTGATCTGGTCTGATCACAGCATTGTGCCATTTGAGATACTAAGAGAACCTACAGGAACTACACTTATAAAACATCCTCATCACAAACGCCGCAATTGGAAAAAATTTACACCTGAACTCTTTAAGAGCATGTTAACTGAGCAACCTCCAACAATGGGTAATTCCTTACAGGAAGTTTGGGATAACTACGAATTATGGATGGCAAAAGCATTAGACAAGATTGCTCCTTGGACAACTAAACCTCCAGTAAGACAAACCAAAACCGCTCCATGGTTTTTGGAGAAGCTTAGAACAGCAAAGGCTCAATGTAAATCTACGGAGCGTAGATGGAGGAAAAGCTATGCACCTGAACTCAAAGAAAGCTACAGAATTGAATTAAAAAAATATCAAAAACTGGTCAGAGCGGAGAAAAATAACCACTATAAAAATAGAATTGAGGAAGCAGACAATCCCACGCGAGAGTTGTTTAGTATCTACAGAGAGCTCACTATCACATCACGGCTAGATGCTCAAGACACATACTCCGCTGAGATATGTGATCAAATCGCTAACTTCTTTGTAGAAAAAGTGGAAAGAATCCATGCCACTTTTGCAAGCAACACAACTCCCGTAAATACCAATATGGATACTAGAGTTACCCGAACACACAAATCCCCACTTACCAGCTTTACTACCCCTGATAAACAGGACCTATTGAAAATTATTAATGACATACAGTCCGGCTCCCCCACCGATACATGTCCACCAGATCAGTGTAAGGGAGTTATGGAAAGCACACTAATTGATCACATTAGTCATATGATCACTTTATCTTTCCAGGAGTGCTATGTTCCAGAAATTAGGAAAACGGCTCAAGTTATGCCATTAAAGAAGAAACCTAATATTCACATTTCTCAGTTCCAAAATCTACGCCCAATCTCACTTCTTCCTTTCTGTGCCAAAATCATAGAAAAAGTGGCAAATAAACAACTTATGAAGTTTTTAGAGAAGGAAGCTCTCCTTCATCCTTCCCAGTAAGGATTTAGATCAGGCTACTCAACTGAATCGGCAGTTCTATATTCGACTGAATGTATTCGGGAGATGGTGGACGAGGGCGAGACAGCGGCGTTGGTCCTATTGACCTTAGTGCAGCATTTGACACCGTGCTGCACTCAACGCTGCTGTCTCGTCTCTCGGATATGGGAGTAATGGGCCCAGCACTCGCTTGGCTACACTCCTTTCTGACCGATAGAACTTTCCAGCTACACTGCCCACCCTTCAGATCATCTCCTCGGAAGGTGAGCCATGGGGTTCCACAGGGCTCTAGCTTGAGCCCCACGTTATTTAACATCTACATGGAACCCCTGGCACACATTGTAGAGGAGTTTGGGGTGGGCATTGTCAGCTACGCTGATGACACCCAGTTGGTGTGCAAGCTAACCCCTGACCGAAGAGAATATGCCACCAATTTCTCAGACTGTATGTCGGCGGTAGCGGCTTGGATGAACAGCAACTGTCTCCGTTTGAATGGAGATAAGACAGAAGTACTGGTAGTAGGGAGAGACGTCTCTGCGTGGTCTCATGCATGGTGGCCTAGTGAACTGGGCAATCTGCCTACTCCCGCAGAGACGGTTAGAAATCTAGGCGTTATGCTGGACTCTGACCTCTCCGGTAAGACCCAAGTCAACAAGATAACGGGAAAATGCTTTGGCATACTAAAAATTCTGCGTAAGGTGTTGGATCTTCTTCCCACCGAAGCCAGGAAAACCATAGTCCATGCTCTGATAACACCCCATTTGGACTATGGGAATGCCCTCCTGATTGGACTCAGCCAGAAAGGCCTTCATCAATTACAATGTGTGCAGAACACAGCTGCCCGACTGGTGCTCGGTCTCCCAAGAAGAACATCTGCTAGAGCTGCCTTATCCAAACTCCACTGGCTCCCTGTCAAGGAGAGGATTAAGTTTAAGACCCTTTGCTATGCCCACTGCATCGCTCAGGACAAAGGCCCTGAATACTTAAAAAATCTCCTTACCATACATCGCCCGACCAGGAACCTAAGATCATCGGGCATGATGTTATTTAAACTTCCCCGAATCACAAGAGCTAAAATGGGAGGAAAATCCTTTCGATACTTAGCCTCCAAATATTGGAACTCACTCCCGCTCTACCTGCGGATGGAGCCATCCGAAATGAGATTTAGAACAAAACTAAAAACGTATCTGTTCCCTAGCAAGTAATCCCTCTCTGAGCTCCATTGTCACTACTCCTTTGGTTCTGTATTGTATTAGCAGTTAGCGCGGGGACACACAGTTTTGTGCATCCAGGCGCTTTATAAATGTATTGTTGTTGTTGTTGTTATTTGAAAACCAAGCGATACCCCCTGGGACTAATGGATGGCTACTACTCCTCTGGTAGCAATTGTGTATATACTATGACATTTGACAATGTCAACAATCTCCACCACAATGAATAGCTGACTGAGCTTTGTTGACTGACCTTCTATGAGAGAATAATACCCATGATACGAGATGTCATAGAGCTGGTCTCCGGAATAAGGGTCTCCCTACTAAAACATGAGAATTCAAGAACATTAGTACACCAAAGAATTAGACCATTTGTTAGACCAGTCATCCTTAGGGTGGTGTACGCACCACATTTTGCCTGCTTACCTCCACTTTTTGCTGTATCTTTTTGTTGGCCATAGGACTATGAGCACTTTACCACTGCTTATCAGTAAAAAAGTGCATGTGCTTCTCCACTAAAACATGGTGACATTGGTATATACCTGATTGTCCTATTTAGTTTACCTGTAAGTCCCTTGTAAAGTGGTATAACATATACCCAGGGCCTGTAATCTAAATGCTACTAGTTGGCCTGCAGTACTGATAGTGCCACCCACACAAGAAGCCTTTCAAACCTGCATCAGGCCTGCCATTACAAGGCTTGTGTGTACAGTTTACTGCCACTTCCACAAGGTCTTTAAGACCACTTGCCAAGCCTTAAACTCCCATTTTCTTACAGAAAGGTCACCCCTAAGGTAGGCGCTATGTATCCCTATGGGCAGGGTGCTGTGTAACTAAAAGGTAGGACATATACTTTTACTTTTTACATGTCCTGGTAGTGACAAGCAGCTAAATTAGGTCTACTCCTCCCAAAGACAAGTATTGGGAATTCCTTAAAACCATTTTAAGCTGTAATTCCTGAATAGAAAGGAGTAGCTAAATCATGTTTCATATCTTGTGAATGGTAATGATAAATGCTCCTTAGTGGTAAAGATGGATTTGGCATTACTATTTTAGAAATGACACTTTTGGAAAGTGGACTTTTCTCTGCTCTAAAATTTGCTCTGTTTGCCTGCAGCTTATTTCAAATGCACGTCTGTACATTGATGGGCCTACCAGAGCAGGGCGGAATGGGAGGGACTGACTCTTACACTTTAGTGTCCTGTCCACACACAAAGCACTAATTCAGCCGCCACAGTTAGCCTGGCAAACAGGAATGGGTCGAATTCGATATTTTTGTACTTCAGAGAGTGCCTTATAAATCACCCCTACATCCAAAACACTTTTGAGTACAAGTACTGGGTCTCTGACCCTACTAAATCAGTGCACTACTTGACCTGGGAAGAACTCTGCTGGAGTAAAAACTGCTGCACTGTAAAGATTGCCACTTTGCCTTCACTGACTGTTCTGAGGAACTGCTTCTCAGTTTTGCTGTGCTGCCCTGCTGCCTGCTGATCTCTGCCCTGCTGAGGAGAAGGGTCGGACCCATCTCACTTGAACCCAGAGTAAGTCCAAGGGCTTGCTGGCTTGCCTTCTGTTTTCCGAAGTCTCAGGGTCACAAAGTACTTCTTGCAATCCTGCTGGTGCTGCTGGACTCTACCATCTGTAAGTCCTACCTTTGCCTGAGGTGCACCCTCCAGTACTGGGCCTCAGAAGTGGATTCTGATGCTGATTTCTGAAAAAAACAATACATTGCCCTGACTGCGAGAGAAATTTGCCCTTAGATGCCAAAGCATAAGCTGCCTGATGACAGTGGACTCATATCCTGCATGGCTTAATGATGATGCTCTGTGTGGCTTGACGCCACCTCATTGTATTCACTTCAACAGAGCTCAACAATGCTGACGGATCCCGTTTGACATCTCGACGACGATGCAGGACTCTCTCGACCAGTGGCGTAACGAACCTTGAGGGGGCCCCCCTGCAGGGTACGTGAAGGGCCCCCCTCCGGGCTCAATCTAGTGCCCCCCAGCAGAAGTGCGGTGCTGACGGGGCCCCCTGGAGGGTGAGGGCCCCCTGCACTGCGGGGGCTGCAGGGGCCTGTGTTACGCCCCTGCTCTCGACGTTGACATTTGCTCCAGCCAGGATATTTCTTCTGCAGGACCTGTCTGGATCCTGTTGTCGGCCTGCCCTCAATCGCTGTTGGCCTAAACTTTTGGATGGATTTTTACCGGTCCCTCACGATCTCAAGTAACCTTTGACTGCTAGTGACTTTTAAGCACTATTTTTATTTTATTCTTAAAAAATTCATATCTCGACTTCTACTTTTTGGATGTTTGTCTTTTTGGTCTTATTTTACTCAGATAAATATCCTCTAAGTTTCTAAACTGGTGTGGAGTCTTTTTGTGGTATTTTTGTGGTGTTACTGTGTGTGTTACTCAAATACTTTACAAAGTGCCTTTTAAGTTAAGCCTGCCTTCTCTTTGCCAAGCTACCAGAGGGTAAGCACAGTTTGATTTAAAGCGTGCATCTAGCTTACCCTGACTTGGATTGTGGCCCCTACTTGGAGAGGGTGCAGACCTCTGCCAACTAGAGATTCAATTTCTAACACCATTAAAACACCAAACCAGTGCAATAACAGAATGCAAAATCCACCAAAGAATCAACCCACAAGAACACGTCCCTGAAACCAACTAGCTATGAAACATTTTCTGTTCTTGACTGCCTAATGCGCACCTCTAAAGTAAGCTATTGGCCTGCTAGCCATTGAAATGTAATACAAACATATTTGAGCAAAATAAGACCAAAGATACAATGACAATGCCAATAGTCAGAACTAAAGCTCAGATGTATGTGGAAGACATGCAACAGAGTGCAGCAAATACAGTTTTCGTGCTGCGCTGTGCTGCGTTGCTTTGCATTGTGTGAAAGGTAGAGAGCAAAACACTGTCATATCTACTAAGATGTGGTACTGCTCTCTCCCTGTGCTGGTGCACTTTTGGCTGCCATGTGTTAATGCAGACAGCCTTGTGCTGTGGTACAAGGATGTCTGCACTGTGGGAAGCATATGTTTTGTGCTAGTAGAAAACGATGGGGCATATTATCAAGAACGGCGTTAAAATTATCGCCGCTTTAGCGGCAGGAAACTGCAGCTAAAGCGGCGATAATGGGCTTGATAATATGCCCTTGAGAATTCCAATAGAAGCCCAGGTTCACACCAGAACATGGGCTTCTATTGGAATTCGCAAGGGCATATTATCAAGCCCATTATCGCCGCTTTAGTGCCGCTAAAGCGGCAATAATTTTAACGCAGTTCTTGATAATATGCCCCAATGTTTTATGGTATTTCCCACTTTTTATGTGTACTATACAATGCAGCACACATGTAAAGTGGGAAAAATGAAGAGAAATGAAAATATTTTTCCTTGTTGCTTCTGCCTTGAGAAGGCACAGGATTTTGGTTTGAATCCCTGTCTACAATTCTTTATAGATAAGGATTAGCGGCAAAACCCATGGGGGTTTATTAGGAACGCTCATGCATCACCCATGCAATACCCTTTTGATGCAAATAAGCGCAAGGTAGTGCATTACAAAGCTTTGCTTTACTTTGGTTCACAATACAGCAAAAATCACGATTTACATTGCATTGAAAATCCCGCCACAACACTTTTAAAAGAGTAATGTAAACACAATGCAAAGCATTTGTAAATCAAGGCCTAAATCTTTTAACTCAATTGAAGGACTATGACCTTTGAGAAGTTTCATTGATTCCACTCTGCGGACAACAAATTTTCCTATGCGAGTCAGAAAATAGTATCAATTCAATAGATAATATATGGGTATAAGAACCTGTCTTTTATATACTTGTAAAGATTAAAAGCAATGTGCGTAGGATAAGTATTCTAAATTCCCCTCTAATCAATATGAAATCAACTAAAATAATACCACATCCTCAAAATGATATATGATAGTTATAATGTTGAAATTGCTTGATGTAAAATCTAATACATTATACCGGGGATAGGGTGGGTGGCCTGGGTGAGGTGGTGGTGGGTGTTGTGGCACTCTTGGTACTCCCAACTGCATGATCAGTAGCTCCATGGCATCTGTTGTTCTTCAGGTGTGGCTCTGGCCTGGGCTCCCATCACCAGCATTGCCTCTAGAATAATGTTGCACATCATAGAAGGCACAATTACATTGCATTGATTTATATTGATTCCCACAAAATGTAGCATGTGATTAATAGGTATATCTTGTGGGCATTAGGAAGCCTTGCCACTTACGCGTTAATGACAATTTATGTGTGGCATGTCCATGCTTAAGATGTACTTTGCAGAAAACAGCTTGGCCATCAGTATGAGTGGCATGAAAATTCGAAATGGCCGGGTGATACTACCCCTCTAAGAATAATGACATCAGGGATGGCTTTAGGGCAGTCCGGTGTGTCTGCACTGGGTGCTGAGTGATATACTCTTCCTGCTGGCTCTCGAGTCCGATACTTCAATTTCTAGCACAATAGAGTCAACAGAAGGAGGTGTCTGTCTTCTCTAAATATTTTCGTAGGACACAAAGACTAAATCAATTACCTGGTCCAGGTAACTGGAATGCTGCAGTAGGAAACAAATACAACATCTCTAAAAATAAAACTAAGTCTGCAGGGGCATACTGGGGAACCAAAAGCAAACTCGCAAAAATGCTGAAAACAGCCCTGTTCCCTTCCTTCCATCACTCCATGTCTCTTTCCATGCGTTCTCTCTATATCCTTCTCTTGCTCTCTTTTTCCTCTCTGATTTCCGACTCTCCACCTTCCTCCCTCTCTTCTTTATCTCTCTCGAACCACATCTGTGTCTTCTGCAGTTAACCTCTGGGAGCTGGGGAGAGTGACAGGGCACCAGTTTCAGCCCCAGGATTTCAAAACTGGCCGCCAAGTGTGCCAGTCCACCGGGGAAATGCCCCTTGAAATAAAAGGTCTGTCCGGCCCGAAATTCAGGAGTGTGCAAATTACACCAGAAAAGCAAATGGTGGATAATTCAGCAATAAAGGTGATGGTTACATCTAGAAGGGTAAGAAGATGGGAGGTAGACTCAAAGGGAGGCGGGTGAAGAAGAGATAGCGAGCACATAGTTGTGATGAGAGAGACCAAGGGAGCATTAGGGAGTGGTACAAGACTCTATCCCATAGACAGCATCCACAAAGTGCAAATTGTGCTACAAGTAACCTAGCAGCACCTTCTTTGAGCTAAGCCAGTTGCTTGACGTTTGCAAAATATGCATAGTTAGGGAACCCTCAAGTATCTCAGGGACCCATCTTCTGCCATTCAGGCTGCTAACATTTGTGATAAGCCCCTGCTCTTGCCATGCCAGATGGAGAAAAATGGGTACTGAGAATAGGGCTGTATGGATTACTCCACCAGGGTGAAACAATCAGATGTTGTTAGAAGGTCACCCCCGCAGGTTATCTGCACTTATATGGTTGCTTTCTGGTCTCTCGGAGTCTGGAGAAGGTCTGAAAAGGCCCTTGGCTGTCAGAAGCAGTGTCTTTCGTCTCTATGACATGGCTGGGGATTTCCACAAAAATAAGAATAGACCTATGGCTGTGGAGCAGAGCTTCAGCAAACCATAAGGCCTAGTCCAACACTAGCAGAAACGATCAAAACTATGTACAACATACAAGAAGGCATGGGCCAGATTCCACCATATCTTGTGCAGGGGAGGTTATAGAAGTGTTGGAGTGGGGCTTCAACTTTTATGACTAGTCCTTGGCAGTGGACAGCAGACTACTATCAATAAGTGTTAGACCAGGCATCTTTGGCGTGGTTTCCCCTGTCTTTTTGCCTCTACCTCCTGTATTTTTTATGCTGTGCAGGATTTCATTTTTGCTGATATAGATGCTTTGGGCACTTTGCCACCGCTGATCAGTGTCAAAGTGCAAGTGCTCCCTGTGTAAATTGTGATTGTAATTGGTTATCCACGATTGGCATATCTGTAATGCCTAGAAGTCCCTAGTAAAGTGCACCAAGTATGCCAAGGCTGGTGATACAAATGCTACTAGTGGACCTGCAGCACTGATTGTGCCATCCTCATGAGCAGCCCTAAAATGGTGTCTCAGGCCTGCCACCGCAGTGCCTGTGTGCAGTTTGTGAGCTGCCATGTCCTACTGGTCAGTGTCCCCACTGGCCAGGCCTAACCCTTCCGTTTCTGTGCACATTGGCCACCCCTATGGAAGGCCCAAGGTACCCCCTTAGGCAGGGTACAGTGTATGTGAAAGGTAGAGCATGTACTAGTGCAGGTGACATGCTCTGGTAGTGAATGACAGACATTTTTCACTGTTGTAAGGCTACCTTGCCCATAGGCTATCACGGGGAATGCTGGCTACAGTGGCTACCAGCATATCTTCCCATAGGAGCAAGGTAAGACATAAACGCCTGGTATCCCTGAACTCAGAATTTAATAACACATCTTTTAGGAAAGGTGGTTTTTAAATCCTGTGTTTGAGAACAGCACTTTTAGAAAGTTGCTGTTCTCTTGTCTGACCTTTCTCTGTGCCTTGGCCTGTTTGTGAATTGACTGTCTGGTTTGTGAGTGACAGGAGCTGGGTGGCTCCCAGAGGCTGAGTGGGCCATCCCTGGGCTGAATAGCTCCATCTGCATCTAGAGTGGTGGGAGGGGGTAGCACCTGGGCCTGAATAGGGCTGTGCCTGCCTTCCACAATGCTGGCTCCACCTACTGCTGGGCGGCTGACAACCCTGCCCCTCTCTCTGAAAGGAAAGGAGAGGCCAGGAAAACAAAGTGCTCAAGGAACACCCAGAACTAGTTCAGATCGGGCTCAGAGCCCTCCTGCACAAAGGGAACATAGACTTTTAGGGGTATAAGTACAGGACCCCTGACTAAAGAAAATGAGGTCATCCTGGAATCAAGAAGGAACCTCTGCCAAGGAGAAAGCCGAAACTGAAGAAGGAAGACTGTCCTGCTGTTGCTTTTCTGCCAAGGACAGGGGAAGGACTTTGCTTTGTGCTGTGTCCCCTTGCTTGAAGGAATCTCCAATGGCCTGAGAAGAGCTGTCTCTCTGTTAAGAAGTACCAGGAACAAAAGGACTTCATTCCCAGCTTCCCTGAACTCTGCTGAGAGAGTTCTGTCCCTCCCGGAGCGCTTGGCCCATGTGTGGTGCCTCTGGAAGTTGTACCTGTGTTGGGAAGTTGGAAACCAAGCTTTAAAGAACTTTCTGCAAAGTTTATCGCATCGCTCGCTTGCAGAGCGCATCCCCATCAGTATGACAAAATTCCTGCCGCTACGAAGGCCGAGATCGTCGCAGCGCTTGTTATCGCTGCCAGATCCGTTGCATCCTTCGTTTGCGGGATGCACCAGACCGGTCATGAGAATGAAAATGAAGCAATTGGAGGTAGAAAAAGAAAGGGCGGCGGAGGAGAGCAAAAATCTCCATGCCCTGGAAAAGAAGAAATTGCTTTAGGCTCATGAAGTGAGCATGAGAGAACTGGATATCAAGGCCAAGCAGGTGGATTCCAGTTCAAATGGTGGCAGTGCACAGCTAGTGCAGGGGGGTAAAGTATATATTCCCAAGGATCTGGTACAGAATTACCATAGGAGTGAGGATATTTATGCCTGGTTTACTTCCTATGAGATTGCATTGAGAATAAATGGTGTGCCTGAACAGCATTGGGGGGCGGGCCTGTGGAAACATTTTGAGGCTTCTGGGAGGAGTGCTCTAGAGCCCTTAGAGTTAGCAGGTACCATGACCTATCCCAATATGAAGGAGGCCCTATGTCTCAGGTATGGACTTACTCCAGAGCAGTAAAGACTGAGACTTGGATGGAGTGTGTGAATCTGTACTCGGTGCACTCGAAGGTTGGATGAAGGGCAGCAAAGTAACTGAATATAAGGGGTTGTTGCATTTAATTAGTTGGGAGCACTTGAATAGTCTTTGTGTTCCAGAGCTGCGCCAGCATCTTTTAGACAGCAAGCTGACAGACCCCATTGAGCTTGCTAAGGAGGCGGACCGCTGGACCAGTACCAGGGTCCACAGAGGAATTGTGGGTACCACAGGCAAAGGTGGGCAGGGTCCCCAGCAGAAGAGTGGGGGGGACAAGGGTAACCAAAAGGAGTTCTCACAAGGGCCCCAAAATAGTTCGCAGGTAAAGGAGTCCCAACCCCCCAAACCCAAACAGCCATGGCCCCCTAGGGTCAGAAAGGATAACAGAGGTCCCCCTACCTGCTATCACTGCAATGAGGTGGGACATGTTATCAATAGGTACCCTAAGAAATCCCCTGCACCCACTGGTGCTCCAGCCCCAGGGTTAGCAAGTGTAGCTTTGGGAGGGGATTTGATTTATAGTGGGGAGGAGGGACTAGCAGTTATGACCCTTGTCTCCTTAGGAGACCAAGAGATGGTCCAGGAAACCTTCCTGCCCCAGAACACTAAGAAATACGGGCAGAAGGTGATCATCAATGGGAGGGAGGTAGAGGCTCTGAGAGACACAGGAGCCAGCGTGACATCTGTGTGGTGTCAGTGGGTGTCTGAAGAGAAGGTCATTCCCAATGTACTCCACCCTGTGGTGGCAGCTAACAGCTCAGTGCGCCTCTGCAAAGTTGCGTGTGTCCCCTTTGAGTGGAGGGGGTCTCTGGTCTCTTGGAAGTTGTTGTCAGTGAAGCCTTGCCTGTAGACTGTCTGCTAGGTAATGACCTGGAGAGTTTTCCATGGAAGGATGTGGAACACCAAGCTCATCTGGAGATGTTGGGTATGCCTGCGTGGATCTGCGTGACCACGTAGGCTATGGCATCCAGTAAGGGTGATTCAGCAGAACTGGAGCCTGAAACAGTGGCCCAGAGACCTGCCAGGAGAGGAAGAGGCATGGGGCGTGGGTAAACCACCCCAGCTGTTCCCACGGCCCAGGAAGGAGCAGAACCTGAGGGGAATGCCCTGGAGCCTACTGGGGAACAGGTGGCCGAACTGGGGGAGCTACCTGAGCTGACCCATGGCAGCAAGAAGGTGGGCCCTCCAGTGTGGAATTCTGCAAGGTGCAGAAGGAGTGCCCTTCCCTCATTGGTGTGTAGCAACAGGCTGCAGACCAGGCAGCAGGTGGAGCATCCAAGGATCATCTCATTTACTGGGAACATGAGTTGTTGTATAGTGGGCGTAAGTTAGCTGAGCCCGGTGCAGCCCGTGTGCTGGTGGTACACGAGCGCTTCAGGAACTTCCTAATGGGTCTGGCTCATGACGTGCCTCTCGCAGGACATCTGGGGCAAGACAAGACCTTCCAAAGGCTTGCCACCCACTTCTACTGGCGCCAGATGAAGAAGCACGTCGATACCTTTTGTAGATCTTGCCAAACATGTCAGGCCAGTGGCAACAGCGAAGGGAAGTGCAAGGCACCCTCCAACCCGTTCCTGTGGTGAGCACCCCTTTCAAGCGGGTAGGCATTGATATCGTGGGGCCCCTGGACCCCAAGACAGCCTTAGGCAACAGGTTCATCCTGGTCTTTGTGGACCATGCCACCCGGTACCCAGAAGCAGTCCCTCTCAGGACAATCACAGCACCCGTGGTGGGCCGTGCATTGATGGGGATCTTTTCCCGTGTGGCGTTCCCCAGAGAGGTAGTCTCCGAACGGGGTACCAACTTCATCTCTAGGTACATGAAGTCTCTGTGGGAGGAGTGTGGGGTAACTTATAAGTTCACCACTCCTTACCACCCTCAAGGAAATGGGTTGGTTGGAAGGTTCAACCGCACCCTGAAAGGTATGATTATGGGCCTAGCGGGGCCCATGAGACGGAAGTGGGACGTCTTTTTACCATGCCTGTTGTTTGCCTACAGTGAGGTGCCTCAGAAGTCCTTAGGGTTCAGTCCCTTTGAACTACTGTACGGCCACCCTGTTAGAGGACCTCTCACACTGGTGAAGGAGAGGTGGGAGAAATCCAGTGGGAAGACACCCCAGGATGTGTTCAGCTATGTGCTGGCCTTCCGCAACCAGACACAACGCTTCAGGAAGCTCGCACAGGAGAACCTGGAAGCTAGCCAGGAAGAAATGAAAAGATGGTACGACCAGAATACCACTCTGGTCGAATTTCAATCTGGGCAGAAAGTGTGGGTGATGGCACCAGTGGAGCCTTGTGCGCTCTAAGACAAATGGACTGGGCCATATGAGGTGGTGGAGCACAAGAGCGAGGTGACCTACCTGGTTAACTTGAAGACTCCCAGGCATCCCCTGAGAGTCTTGCATGTGAACCGCCTCAAACCCCACTTTGAGAGGTCTGAAGTGACAAAGCTCCTGGCTACAGATGCTGGAATGGAGGAGGAAAGTGACCCTCTTCCTGACCTCCTGGCAGCCAAGGAGCATGACGGGTCAGTGGGTGGTGTGGTCCTCTTGCTCACCCTGACCCCAGAGCAGCAGAGTGACTGTCGCCAAGTGTTGGGTCAGTTTGCCTCCCTGTTCTCCCTGACCCCAGGAGTCACCAATTGGTGCGTCCATGATATGGACACTGGAGATAGTTTACCTGTGAAACAGAAATTTTATAGGGTAGCTGACAAGGTCAGGTTCAGCATCAAGGAAGAGGTTTCCAAGATGTTGGCGCTATTGGTGATTGAGCCCTCCAGCAGCCCCTGGGCTAGCCCAGTGGTCTTAGTGCCAAAAGCTGCTGCCCCCGGTGCCACTCCAGAACTCCGTTTTTTTGTGGACTACCGTGGGCTCAATGTAGTCACGAAGACTGATGCACACCCCATCCCCAGTGCTGATGAGCTCGTGGATCAGTTGGGAGCTGCCCAGTACCTCAGTAGGTTTGATTTAACTTCTGGGTACTGGCAGATTGCCTTAACTGAGGGGGCCAAAGAGAGGTCTGCATTTCAACGCCAGAGAGGCTCTTCCAGTTTCGAGTCATGCCCTTTGGGTTGAAGAATGCCCCTGCCACCTTCCAGAGACTGTTTAACCAGGTAGTGACCGGGCTGGAGAATTCAGTGCTGCATACCTGGATGACATTGCTGTGTTGAGCTCCACGTGGGAGGAACACTTGCAACACCTCTGTGAAGTGTTGAAGGCTCTGCAAAAGGCAGGCCTCACTATCAAGGGCGACAACCACCACTGGGTCTGGGCTCCCAACAGCAAGGCTTAGCCACTAACTACTATTAAACAAAAGGAATGCCAGTACTGCTCTATGATTTAGGTTTGAATCAATGTAAAAACATACGAATTAAACAATATGCTTTTTTGTCATCTTATTATATGATTGAATCATTTTTATTATTTCTCAAGAGTTATTTTACGTTCAAGTATTTGGTTATTTTTTCACCAATTTTTACATTTCAAAACAAGACCTTATATACACAACATATTCACATACAATTATCTCCACATTTCTTTTATATACATTTCAGCACATTCAAAACATTCCCTCTCATCCAACCACAAGCATCATACATTCATAAGTTTAAACTGAAAATAACAATATTAACAGAATGCCATAGATTATTTGTTTTTAAGAAATGTTTAAGGCAATTAAAAGTTGTTTTTTTATCTTATGGCTCTAACAGTCTATGCTTTTCGAACTCGCTCTGTGTGATGGAGTTCTCATCAGGACAACAGCTCTATAAATCAGAGCCTTATGTGGTAGATTATCAATGAACCCCGGCGCAACACACTCTCTTGTATCTTAAAAGTTGTGGCCCCATGTTTTTTGTCGACTGCCTAGCTTGATTCAGTTGCACAGGCTGCTGTGTATAGAGGGTTCCAGATTGGTCCTATCGGTTGTTTGTAGATCGCTGCCGTAACAGGAAAAAATTGTGTAGCTTGGCCGGCCCGGCGTCTGCTCGGTCCTCAATACGCTCCCGGCTCCGCAAAGGATCTCGGGAGCACTATCAAGGGCATCAAGTGCCAGATAGGGCAGGGATCTGTGGTGTATTTGGGACACCAGGTAAGGAGCGGCCAGGTGGCGCCCCTACAGGCAAAGATTGATACCATTCTGGCTTACGAGCCCCCCAAGACCCAGAGAGCGGTGAGAGCCTTTTTAGGTCTCACCGGGTATTACAGACGATTTGTCAAGGGGTATGGCACCATCGTTGTCCCCTTGACAGAGCTGACTTCGAAGAAGCAGCCCAAGAGAGTGAATTGGACCGAAGCCTGTCAAACCGCTTTTGATGCCCTGAAAACTGCCATGTGTACAGCACCAGTGCTCAAGGCACCTGACTTCTACAGTGAGTTTATAGTGCAGACAGACGCTTCAGAGCATGGTGTGGGAGCAGTACTCTCACAGATTAATGACGATGGCTGGGACCAACCTGTAGCTTTCATTAGTAGGAGGCTACTTCCCAGGGAACAAAGGTGGAGTGCAATTGAAAGGGAAGCTTTTGCTGTGGTCGGGGCTCTGAAGAAGCTGAGGCCATACTTGTTTGGAACTCGCTTCCAGGTTTAGACAGACCACAGGCCCCTCAGAAGGTTGATGCAGATGAGGGGTGGGAACCCAAAACTGTTGAGGTGGTCCATCTCCCTACAGGGAATGGACTTTACGGTGGAACACCACCCTGGTATAGAATGCGGCAACGCTGATGGTCTGTCCAGAGTTTTCCGCCTTAGTGAAGAGAACTCCCAAGTGGGTGGGCTGTTCTCCCCACTTTCAGCTCGAGGGGACTGTGTTAGACCTGGCATCTTTGGTGTGGTTTCCCCTGTATTTTTGCCTCTACTTCCTGTATATTTGATGCTGTGCAGGATTTCGTTTTTGCTGGTATAGATGCTTTGAGCACTTTGCCACTGCTGATCAGTGTCAAAGTGCAAGTGCTCCTTGTGTAAATTGTGATTGTAATTGGTTATCCATGATTGGCATATTTGTATCACCTAGAAGTCCCTAGTAAAGTGCACTAAGTGTGCCAGGGCTGGTGACTTAAATGCTACTAGTGGGCCTGCAGCACTGATTGTGCCACCCACATGAGTAGCCCTACAATGGTGTCTCAGGCCTGCCACCGCAGTGCCTGTGTGCAGTTTAGGAGCTGCCATGTCCTCCTGGTCAGTGTCCCCACTGGCCAGGCCTAACCTTTCCCTTTCTGTTCACATTGGTCACCCCTATGGAAGGCCCAAGGTTCCCCCTTGGGCAGGGTGCAGTGTATGTGAAAGGTAAAGCATGTAATAGTGCAGGTGACATGCTCTGGTAGTGAATGACATCCATTTTTGTTTTTCACTATTGTAAGGCTACCTTGCCATTGGATATCATGGAGAATGCTGGCTACAGTGGCTACCAGCATATCTTCCCATGGGAGCAAGGTAGGACATAAAAGTCTGCTATCCCTGAACTCAGAATTTAATAACACATTTTTTAGGAAAGGTGTTTTTTAAAACCTGTGTTTGGGAATAGCACTTTTAGAAAGTTGCTGTTCTCTTGTCTGACCTTTCTGTGTGCCTTGGCCTGTTTGTGAATTGACTGTCTGGTTTGTGAGTGAAAGGGGCTGGGTGGCTCCATCCCTGGGCTGAAAAGCTCCATCTGCATCTAGAGTGGTGGGAGGGGGTAGCACCTGGGCATGAATAGGGCTGTGCCTGCCTTCCACAATGCTGGCTCCACCTCCTGCTGGGCAGCTGATGACCCTGCCGCTCTCTCTGAAAGGAAAGGAGAGGCCAGGAAAACAAAGTGCTCAAGGAACACCCAGAACTGGTTCAGACCGGGCTCAGAGCCCTCCTGCACAAAGGGAACAAAGACTTTTAGGGGTATAAGTACAGGGCCCCTGACTACAGAAAATCAGAACATCCTGGAATGAAGAAGGAACCTCTGCCAAGGAGAAAGCTGAAACTGAAGAAGGAAGACTGTCCTGCTGTTGCTCTGCTGGACTGACCTGCTGTTGCTTTGCTGCCAAGGCGAAGGGATGGACTTTGCTTTGTGCTGTGTTCCCTTGCTTGAAGGAATCTCCAAGGGCCTCAAAAAGAGCTGTCTCCCTGTTAAGAAGTCTCAGGAACAAAAGGACTTCACCCCCAGCTTCCCTGAACTCTGCTGAGAGAGTTCTGTACTTCCTGGAGTGCTTGGCCCATGTGTGGTGCCTCTGGAAGTTGTACCTGTGTTGGGAAGCTGGAAAGCAAGCTTTAAAGAACTTTCTGCAAAGTTTATCTCATTGTTCGCTTGTGGAGCGCATCCCCGTCAGTGCGAGGAAATTCCCCCCACTACGAAGGCTGAGATCGTCGCAGCACCTGTTGCTGCTGCCAGAGCCGTCGCATATTTCGTTTGCGGGATGCACCAGACCGGTGCGGGAAGAGTATCATTGCTGTGAGTATCGTCGCAGAGCCTGCCGTCACTGGGTGAGATCGCGCACCGCTTGCTTGCGGACCACATCATGTTGCTGCAAGAGGCGTCGCAGAGCCATCGCATCAAGGGGCCGCGAGAGTAGAAGATCGCAACTGAGCCGCGCATTGTTGCCGTACCGGAGATTGTCACTGCCCCAAAAGATCGTCGCATCGTCCCCTTTGCGAGCCGCTTCCACGAAAACCTGTGCTCCGGAATCCACACAAGTTATCGCATCCCTCCCCGTACAGACCGGAGTCACCGCAACACGCCCGTTACATCGAGCGGGGTTGTCGCCTCGCCTCCCCAGGGTCTCAGGAGTGACGCATCGCTTGCTTTTCAACGCTACAGCTTTTAACTTGGAACTTTTTGTTGCATCTAAAGGTACTGTTGGCTAAAACGTGACGCAACTGTGGATTATTTTAATGCAACCTTAGGAACTCTTTTGAAACCATATTCTTGAACTGTGTATGTTGGATTGTTGTCGTTTTGGTCTTGTGTAGGTTAGATTAAAATACCTTTATTTTTCTAAACTGTTGTGGAATCAGTTTGTGGTGTTTTCACTGCGTTACTGTGAGTGTTGGTACAAATACTTTACACATTGCCTTTGATAAGCCTTGACTGCTCATGCCAAGCTACCCAGAGGGTGAGCAGAGATTATCTAAGAGTGTTTCCTCCTTACTCTGACTAGAAGCAAGGGTCCCAATTTGGACAGTGGTACCTACCTCTGCCAATTAGAGACCCCCAGTTCTAATAATAAGGTTAACTGTATCTTTACAATTTGAAAAAGTCATCAAATCAGGCTGAACCTAGATTTCCTAATTGGGTCGGGCATATAGATGTTGTTGGGGTGTGACCCACTAGACCTCCTACCATGCAATGTAGGCATTGCTGGCTATGAAGCAAAACCAGAAAACCCGTGGGTCTGAAATAACAATACTCTACCAGTCTAAATGGAGTCTACTAGTGGCAGTCATGAACCTATGTGTATAAGGACAGAATGAAAGAGTAAAAAACCCTTTGTGAGTGGTTGGATTCCCATCAATCACATAGTCATGATCAAACTCATCATCTGGGTTTCCATCCTTCCATCCACTGGTCCTCTTGATCATAGAGGGGTAAATAGTGGATTATATCATGAAAAGGGTCTATTGAAGAAACCAACAAAAACAAGACAAAACAATCAAGTGTCGATGGACCCTATGGGATTGTCCCTTATAAGCAGTGTTTCATGGGAATGTGGAGTGCAGTGCAAAAATGTGAGTGAAAGTAAACAGGATTTACAGCAGAAAATTACTCTTATTAGGTATCTGCTGTGATCCTGGTTAAAAACAGAGCAAAAAGGCAGTTTCATACATCACTGCCTATCAATATGGTCAACATGTTTCAGCCGTCAGGACCATTAGTCCTTGGCTTTCATCAGGACCTTCTTAGTAAATTGTTACTGCATATGTATTATCATGTGATACATGCAAAAAAAATGGAATTTAAAATACAAAATGAGTACGATGTTCGTAAAAATGAATCAGACATTGAACATAATATGAAAACCTGTGAGACAAATGTGGCATGCAATGAAAAGTATAAGGCACATGTTCTTGAATATAATATGAAACCTTATGAGTTAAATGTGGCATGCACTGAAAAGAATAAGGCACATCTTAAATTAAATATGACCAATGTTTAAATGAATATGGCATTCATTGAAACGATGATGGCATGCTCTGAAATTAACATGACATGTTAAAATGTATATTACATGTGCCAAAGTTGATGTGACATACTATGCAATTGATAGCGCATGTACTGTAAGGAACTCATTGTCTAGTGACCTCATCATCCCCCCAGGACACTTTGTGGGAATAAATATTGCACACCTGGCAACCTGAACCTCCGATCACACTGGAACTGGAACAAGGACAGAAGAAGCAACAAAAGTCCTGTGCACACGTTGAGTTAGGTATATACAAATGTAGTCAAAAGGTGAAGAACAGTTTGTATTAAATGAGACAAGGTAGCCACAGTTCAGTGATTTTAAGCTTAGAACTATATTTGAACCTTCCTTTCTGGAAGGATGATGTCAAGGAGAAACAACCAGCCGACAAGTGTTTCGTCAAGCGGGTACTTAACCTGTGACTCTTCAGGGCTGTCTTCGCGTCATGAGGTGTTGTGTCGTAAAGCCGGTGATATTTCCGACCCGGTGGAAATGGGTAACGGGTAAAATACCAGAAAGTGCCTCTGTAATACGCAAATCAGGCGGGCGGGTACATCCGTCTTGAAGGTGATCTTGCGGACCAGAGCAGGAGAGACGGGTAATGTCCTCCTCGTAGAGTGGTTTTGCTCAAACTTTTAACCGCTACCAGCTGGGCGTCAATCTTCCTGTATATGTGAAAACCCTACACAGAACCTTAAGGACAGAAGAAGGACTGCCCTGCTGAACCCTGGACTTACCATGGGGAGGCTGCACCGTCTGCTGTACTGCACCTGCCACACCTTGGGGTAGCAAAGAGAGGACTGTACCTGTGGCTCCTGGCTTAGGTAAAAGTAGTTCTCAAGCTCCAGATCAAAGAATTGACTCAAAAGGTCAGTCGGATAACCCCCTGGAACCAGCACCAGGGCCATCAAAGCTGAATTAGCCCAACTCGGCAAGACGGCAGCCACTTCAGGAGAATCACCACTGACTGCAGCTGGGCACCACAAGAGACCTATCCTCGATAGCCAAATGTTGTACCTGAGTCAGCCGACCAGGAATGTTGTCCAAGTCCAGATTGGTCACACAAGAGGGACACCAACCTCCACCAAAGGATGTTGCTGGGACTGCTGTGCACAGAGACCGGTAGCCCAGCAGCAGCTGGCCTTCTACTGTCTTAAAGAGGACTTCGAGGGACTCCGACCTCTGTGGCCAAAGTTGCCCCATCTGACTCGTGGACCAAGGAATACTTGTGAAGGCATCCCCGTTGACTGCACAGCACCTAGAGCATCCTTGGGCATCTTCCATCACCTGCATCCACAGGTTCAGGACCACTCCTATCAAGTGTAAGACGGTCATGCTGTAAAGTTTTGAGCTGGACTGGAAAACACTTTGTTGACCAGGTAACTGTCCAAATAGACCTTACTGGCCCCCAGACCTTCTCCCTGTAGGATTTGGTCACCCAAGCTCGGTTGGAGTAGTCAAACTCAACTCTTACAAACTTTACAAAAGTTTACAAACTTTATTGTTATCAATGCCTGTTTGTGGTGAGATTAAGATTCAAGTTTTCTTAAAAAATCTGTATCTTCAGAACCCGCTAGATGGTTTTGATCATCTTGAATTCATAAAAATGTAATCTATTTTTATAAATTGGTGTCAGATTACTGTTGTGTAATGTGGCTGTTGGACTTGGCCCTTTTTGCAGTATCATCCCTAAACCTTTTTGCCCTCCTCCTAGTTTTTTTCTAACATGGTGATGGTGGTTTTAGGACTCTGGGCACTTTAGCACTGACTAGCAGTGCAGAGTGTGTGTGCTCTCTGCCCTCCATAGGCTAACATTGGGAACTGCCCCCTTATGGGATAATTCCTAAATAAAACAAAATAAGTATGGCACGTTTGGTGTGTGTTTTGAATGGAAATGATAAATCCTGTGCTATGGTGTGCGCAGATTTATTTTTAATATTTTAGGAATGCCACTTTTAGAAGTTGGCCTTTCTGTGTGCTGTGTGCCTGTCTGCATGTCTGTTTCTAGAAGTGACTGTGGCTGGTGAGGAGTGGGTGGCTCCAGGGAGGGCAGGGGGAGGCAGGGTCAGGCTGAATGGGAGATCTGCAATTGGAGTAGTGGGAGGAGAAATTCCCTGTCCCTGAATAGGTCTGTGCCTGCCCTGTACAATGCTAGCTCTGCCCCTTTACTAACACCCCTCCCAGTGCCAGTTGGGACTGGAACTTCCAGGACCCTTCCAGAAGCTTATGTCCCCTTCTAGACGTAGGGCAGAAAGGTGTTTAAATACAAGGGCTGTGACCCCGTGGTGTTGTGCTTACTTGAGGGGACACTCTGCTGGGGGGAACCGCCGCGGGACCCAGATACTGTTTCCTGGGGGGTCCCTACGTGCTGGCCTGCCTGGATGTGCTTTGCTGGACCAAGGACTCTTTATTTCTGCCTTTTTGGGGACACTACTAGACTGGAAAGACGCTACGCTGGAGCAGAGGCTGCTGCACGCCAGGATCGCCATCCTTGCAGTGTTTGACTGTCCAAAGGAATTGCTACTCTGCTGGGGAAGAGCTGCCCTATTATCTGCTGACCTTTGGCCAAATCTGCATGCTTTCTAGCGCCTCGTGAGTGCTTTGTCTTTATTGTCCAGAAGGTAAGAAGCGTCTTTCCCCTGCAGCGCTGTGTTGCGAGGGAATCCCCGGCGTATTGGATTCCCCCTGTGCTCCTTAAATCAGCAGGAGCCCACCCCGAATTTATGTTTATTGGGATCCCGGGTGCCCACCCCGCATTTTGCAGCCTTTGCGGGTGCCCACCCCCTCGCTTATACTTTTGAAAACAGCGGGAGCCCACCCCGCATTTCTGCCAGGAACAGAATCCCCGCCGTGACCCGAGAGAGAAGCACCGAAGGACAGAAAACCAAAGTTGGTGCCCGTGCTGGTTGTGGGCGGGGCCGGCCAAGACGCAGCCTCGTGGGCTCCACTCCCGCCTCCCCCAGCCTTGGGGGAAGCCAACCGGAGCCTCACGGGCTCTCCATCCAAGTCCTTGGTCTCAGGAGGGGGCCCGGGTGAATCCAGGAGAGGTGCTGCCGTTGGTGGGGCTCCCATGAGCTGAGGGAAGCCTCACGTGCTGAGCCTGCTGCTGGGAGGCCGAGGGAGAAGACTGGAGCCTCGCGGACCCCGGTAACTGCAAACAGTGGAGTCCCGTGAGTGGGGGGCTCTTGAAAACATTGAGGGTGCCGGGGGCCATTCCGTTAAAGGAGGGTGAGTGGCAGGGGCTCCTTGTAGGCTGGAGCAGCCCCACCAGTCCTTCCTGTCTCGCGATACAACTGGCTGCCCCAAGTGGTAGAAGGCAGCCGCAATCTTTTTGGGGAGACATTTGGGCATTTCTTATGAGTCCAGAGTCTGAGAGAGGGGCTGTAACTTGGCCAGTGTTCTTGTGGGCAACACAGCGGTGCCGCAGTGCGGGCCGCTGCGACGTGGGGCATTTTTGACCCTAGAGCCCCCGGGGGGGCTCCATTGGACCAGTGCTGACTTCATTTCACACAACTGCCCCACCGGACAGTGGGCAGTTGCAACATTTTTGATGTTTTCTTCACCTCAGAGCTCCAGAGTGGGGCTCCCACATAAACAGTGGTGCCAGTGACTTGGTGGCCTCATTCATCAGAGCTGCACCACAGAAGCGGGCAGCTGCAATGTTGGGCACATTTGAGTTTAGTAGCCCCAGAGTAGGGCTCCGATCTGCAAATTGTTGGGATCACTATGTTTGCCCGGCTGATTTTATATGCCTAATGTTGATGCCTAATGTTTTACCCCTAATGGTTCATTCTTTTACCAGTAGCTATTGGCTGTTATACATTTATGACTGGTGGTTTTGCATTTATTGTTTATGCTCTGTGATGGTTCTGGCAGCAACCCTATTGACGCTTCCCTGTACATAATCCCCTGTAAATTGCTGCCTAGTGCCAGTTGGCACAGTGTATTATGTATGTGATTGCATTCTAATGTGTTTTTATAATACAAAGGCCATTTCTACATAACCTTGTGTGGAGTCTCTTTTGTAGTGTGCCTAGTGTGTTGCCGCTGGGTGTGACTGTTGCGCAAACGCTTTACACATTGCCTCTGGGATAAGCCTGACTGCTCGTGCCAAACTACCAAGGGGGTGAGCAGGTGTTATCCTCAGGGTGTAGCTCCCTCGCCCTGACTAGATCGGGGGTTTCTGCCTGGCTTTAGCACATCCTCTACCCTACCGGGAAACCCAGTTTCTTACATTGGTGCTCAGCGGTGGGGTAGGCCTTGCATTTGCGCAGTACCACAGCGACAACTGGTTGCACTACAAACTCTGCACATTTAGAAAATCACAGGGCCCGATTCACAAAACTAACTTAAGACAAAATCCAAAACTTACTACCATTTTGGTATTCACAGAAGGCACTTACTCATTTTGGTCTTCACAGTAGGTATTCACAGAAGTTAGGAGTCCTGACTTTAGGACTCCCAAATGCCTTCTGTGAATACCGAAAGTCTTAAAGTTAGGATTTTTCTCAGTTTAGGAGTAGTAAAGTTAGGAGTCCTAACTTTAGGACTCCTAAATGCCTTCTATGAATACCGAAAGTCTTAAAGTTAGGATTTTTCTCAGTTTAGGAGTAGTAAAGTTAGGACTCCTAACTTTAGGACTCCTAAACTGAGAAAAATCCTAACTTTAAGACTTAAAGTTAGGATTTTTCTCAGTTTAGGAGAAACTGTCAATGATAATCTTTCCAGTTTTTCCATGCTCAGCACCGTATAGTCTGCTCCCCATTGTGCCAAAGAGATTTGTTTATCTGTAAGGTTAAATCCAGTAAGCAATGACGTGGTGTTGATTAGACGCCAAGGCACATAGCCTGAACGAAGATTTTGTAACATCCAGCCTAGCAGCATTATAGAACGCAATTGAGACTGTCCATGTTGTAACATGAGCAAGTCCTGTTCCATTATGTCTATGGCAGAGGATACTATGCTGTCCAAAGAATAAATTCTGGATGACAGAGTTGTTAACCCATTATCAACTACAGAGAGAGCTTTCTCTAAATTAATACGATAAATTTCTCGTATTCGTTCTGCAGTTTCCATTTGAGTGACTTTCCATGCTTCATTATAAGCAGCATAAATACTGGCGTATATGAAATGTTTATGGCGTGGTTTATGAGGCCCTAGTAACAAGTCTCTAAAATCAACGCCATCTTTAAGTAAATTTAAGTGTTGTTTAACCTCTGTAAGTGTAGATTTTTGTAGCCAATCGAGGCACAGTTTTCCTACACTGTATGTTGTAACTATCCCTGGATGTTGTCTCTGGACATATCTTGGGTCTGGCCTAGTTAATGTAACCCCCTGTGTCTTGTTCAGGTATCTATCTTGACAGTTATTCGTGTCCGTATGCCAGATTAACCATTTTTTCCAATCAGGATCAGTTCTGTTTTTTATTAAAATTGTTTTTACGTCGACCCCTCCTTCTGAAGAGTGTTTGCTATCAGCTGTAGGTACAGGTATGGACGGTTTGTTTAAATCATTTATCTTGGCTATGCCAAGACAGGATGTTTGTTGAACAGTGTCATTCAAAAACATTATTTGCTCTGGAATAATACAGGCTTGGAATAACGCTTCTAATCCCTGCACTTGCCAGTCTTTTGAGCCCCAGACAATTTTTGTTTCTATGTTGTCACTCCAAAAGTCAAAGCCTAATGAGGACAGCTGGGCATAAAAGGCTGCTGAATAAATTTGCTTTGTATTTGTTAACATAATTTTCATTCCTGCCTTATTAACATTTTTAAAATATTGTGGTATTAAAACCTGAGAACGATGGACATTTTTCATAAAATGTTTTTGAGCTACCCTTTGGTGGCGTCGGACAATGTTCCCATTGATTATAAGCATAAACATTTCTAGGGTTTGCAGATTTGTGCAAGTAATGATGACAATAGTGATTGTAACAATACATCTGTTCACAATGTGATGAACCTTCTAAGTATTCATGGTTTGTATATTTTGCAGACATTTCTCAATCTGACATCATATTATTAGCAGTCTCAAAGTCCCAATCACCAGAACATGTGCTGGGTGAAACATAGTCACTCAAGGAAACCTTAAATTAGTGTGGAATCTTCAACAGCTCGGCCGGAACATAAATGTCATAATCAGTTCTGTCCCATGCTATACCACCAGGTATAGGAACGGCTGTGATGTTCACTGATGACAGGTCTCTTTGTTCACGATGAGATAATTTGTGTGGCTTCAGGAGCAAGTTGATGTTCTTACTTGCTGTGTCCATTTTACAATATTTTCCATCTATCAATTTCCCAAACTTAATACAAGAATGAGCCAAATAGGAGAAAAAGTACGTCTAACACAGTTCAAAATTCAACCCATAGTGAAACCAGATAAGTCTTTTCTAGTTGCTGAAAAAGTTTTGTTACTTGGTCTTTTAAAGTTTTATTTGCTTTCGTTGTTTTGGGCTCACTGGGATCCTTAGAAAACGTATCAAAGTTGATGAAATAGCCAGAGGCAGTTCTATCAATTGTTGGTATTGCATCCGGATTATTTGAAATCGCTGGAGCTGCTTGGTCCCATGTCATATTAGTATAGTCAGAGGCTATATCATTGTAGACAGGAGTGTCCTGACAAACTGTTATTTGGGTTTCAAGAGGCACAAGTTACATTGCTTTGTTGCATAGTCCTTCTTTTCTTACTGCAGATTCTTCCAAATGTGACGAGTCTCTCATTTTGAACCTCTTGGATAATAGCAAGATTTGGTCATCTGCTACATCTTTGGAGTCCACTGGGCCTACTACTTATTATCGGCCACATGATGTGGTTTTACCAGGTCGATTGATACGAACCAGTTCTCCTTTCTTCCAGCAAGCGGCGGCAGTAACACTGTTCTTGATCCGTGGATTGCTAGCACAGGTACTGGTTTTCTGTATGAAGGCCCAAATTCCTCCTTATCCTCGATCCTTTCTCTGACCAGATCCCCAATCTTTGGAATCCAGACAGGCCTTGCTGGGACAGGTGGTTTTTCTTCAGTGGTTGTTGGTTTCTGTAATGTGTTGCTTAGACTTCTTCTTGTTTCATTTAGGTCCTGTAAAACAGCCAAACGGTCTTTGATATCAAAGGGTTTTTGTTCTACCACTGAAGTATGACGATCAAGGTCTTTGACAAGCATTCTAGTACCAAAAAGGATTTTATATGGAGTGATTCCACCCAGAGAATTTCTTGGCAGATTGTTTAAACTACGTTGGAGACTTATTAGATGTTAGACCCACCCATTACCCGAACCTAATACCCTAGCTGTTATAGATTGCTTTATGTCCCGTTTTTTTCTTTCCACTACAGAATTTCCCTCAGGATGAAATGGACTTGAGTACCGCAATTCAACGCCCAGACTGGCCATGGCCTCCTTGTAAGCTCGAAAGCTAAACGCAGGACCCTGATCAGAATGTAGCATGCCGATTGCATATGTGCCGATAAAAACTCACAAATATTTTATAACAGTTCGGGCGTCAGCCGAGCGCTGAGGTCACATCCAAATAAATCTTGAGCATGGATCTGCTGCGACCATGATATATTTATAGTTGCCATCCCTCTGTAAGGTACCACAGTGGTCCAGGTAAACACATGATAATGGTTAATCTGAAATTAGAAGGGGCGTCTGCGCCGGGCGTTTCACGGCCGAAACCTTCATTTTTTGGCAGATTTCACATTCCAAAACATAGTTTCTGGTCTGTTTCCTCATGCCCGGCCACCAGTATCTTTGTTTTAGTGATGACACTGTAGCGGAAACACCTGTTTATTTAGAGGCAAACCCTTCATGTGCTGCTAAAATTAGTCCTAATTTATGTTCCATGTTTTGAATTACTCTATCCCCCACCCCAGAGATTTGAGCAAAAGGAACATTATTTGCATCAGTTATATATGAGTACTTGAGTGGAAAGCCTTTTGGTAATGTTTCACCGGTGTCTTTATTGGAAGAGGTAACAGCCTGCATTATTTCGCTGTCTATTTTTGTTTTTGAACGAGTGATTGCAGCTACGGAAGCCGTATGCACAGCTGCCTTCGCGGCTTCATCAGCCAATGAATTCCCTGCAACGTGAACGCCATCATGCTGGTGACTCAGTGTATGGATCATGTGAGTCTTTTGCAGTTCTTTCTGTAATTGAACTATTTGTTCCCAAAGCAACTTATGCTTGCTTGTGCCACCTTTTGCATCTTTGAACCCGTTTTGAACCCAGTGCTGCAAGTATTCATTGTAAGACTGGACGCAGTAATAGGAATCGCACACTATGAGTGTGGGGAATTCAAGATTAGTATTTTCAAGTGCCATCTTGAAAGCCTGTAGTTCAGCTTGTTGAGCTGTACAGTCTCCAAGAGATTGTGTTTTGTGAACATAGGTCTGAATTTACCATCACGCCAGCGACCTTTAACAATTGCGCACACAGCACTATAAGCTTGTTTGCCCCCAATTGCGGGCTGTGCTGATCTGTCAGTATAAATTATACATTTGTAATGTTCTAGAGGCAGAATGTCAGTGGGCAGAGGACATTCTTGTTCGTATTGTAAAAATTCTTGAGTTTTCAAGTAGGGGTGCAAAATGTATTCAACGTCTGTTGCAGCAAGAGAGTTAACCCATTGTATCCATCTCAGATGTAAAGCCTTTGCATTAGGAATGCTTGCTTTTGTCACTGCCTCTAAGGCAGGTACAGGAGTAACAACCATTATGTGCTTACCCTGTGTGAGAGCTCTCTCTTTTGCTACTGCAGTTTGAACCACTGTCAGAATTGTTTGTGTTGAAGTGAATTTCATTTCACATCGTGTGTACAAGTGTGATTTGTAAGCAATTGCTACTTTTTCTCCTTCATTAAAGGTTAAGTACGTAAATCCGCATCTTCCTGGAATTATTCTGATTACAAAGTTGCATATGTTTATGCATGTCTGTAAATGTGATGTTGCTAACATGTCTGTTTGCACTGAACGCAAAATGTCTGTGTGTTTTTGAGTCCAATTAGTTGGTTTGAAATCAGGTTTGATTAATTCGTAGAGAGGTTTAACCCTTTCTGCGCAATTTAGAATGTAAGATCTTCCAAAATTCAGGAAACCTAGAATTGACTGTAAGTTTTTCAGCGTCTTTGGAGGCTGAAGCAGCGCACATTTCTCTAGAAAGTTTGCTGCCAGGCTTTTGCCTTCACTTGATAGTTCGTATCCTAAGAATAGGACGTTGCGGTGGGAAATTCTTGATTTTTAAAGTTGAATTTGTACCCTTCAGAGGCGAATCCAAGTATTATAGTGTTCACCCTGTTCAAGTGCCTGTCCAAGTCATCGTCTGTTAGATAGATGTCATTGACATAAGATAATGCCTCATCATCATACGTTTGTAGTAACTCTGTTACTCTGGCTAAAAATAACCCTGGACTATTCTTTAATCCCTGGGGGAGACGACAGAAGTGACGCTGTGTCCCCATATTTGAGAAAGTGGTCAAGTACCTGCTTTCAGTTGCAATGTTTTGACAGAAGAAACCGTTAGAAATATCTAATGTGTTTTTATATTAATTAAGCACAATGTCATTCATCAGTGCTGCTCTGTGTGCATTTTGTACTGCAAAAGTTCTGCAACAAGAGTGTAAATGTCTGTAGTCCAAAACTAGACGATTTGTATTGTCTGGTTTGGAGACAGGAAACAAAGGATTGTTCATGGGCAAGGTGTATGTTTCAATCACCCTTTGGTATTCAAGTTGATCTAAGATCTCCCTGACCAGTTTTTTAGCTTCTTACTTTACTGGATACTGCCTCTGTGCAGTTGGTTGATTTTTTAACTGGATTTTATGGTGAGGAGAATTCTCATGATTTTTATATAATGCTCGAGCCTGGGCTACTGCCCAATTTCTGGCATAGGTGAATTTTAAGTGAATTGGCATATGATTAGAGAAGGCTGGCATAATGAAGTCTTAGCCATGTGGGCACGCCCTGACAAATTTTGGTGGCCAGTCTTTTTCAGCTAGAAGAATGTCATAACCCTTAGAAAGCTTCTCCCAAAAGAGTGCTCTTATTTTCCTAGTTATGTCTCCCTCCATCCGGAGCGTTACTTCATATAACTTATGGGGTACACTAACCCTGGTATCGGCAGTTTCAACTTGAATGCGCTCATTCAAGTCCACTGTCTCCAGATGAACCTTCAGGATCTTGCGAGCTATGGTAACTTCTGCTGCGCTGTCTAGCATTATCTAGGTCCACTCTCCGTTCTTGAGTTGTGTCCTCAAGATCCTCGGCATTTCTGATTTTTAGACCTGCTACCTTCTTCTTGGTGAATTGTGTTTTCTTATTTTTTGGAACGTGTTGATCATCTTTGGACTTCACGCGTTCTTCCTTGTGTTCTGACCGTCCTCTTCTTTCCGATTTCTGTGAGGAAGCCTGAAAAGTACAAAAGGAATGTGTATCAGTATCTTGATATCTATCAGGTTTTCTCAAATTATCCCTATTTCTGAGGTTATACCTCTTTTCAGAGTGCTCTTTTTGAGGAGACCTACCTCTGGATTGGGAACGCTTCTCTTTAGGAAGTGTTTGTTTAGTATTTTCCCACTTCTTTTTAGGAGTAGTGAGAGTATTTTTAAAAAAGACCTTTTCAGGATTTTCTGTTAGTTGGGGCTTAACTGGTTTCCCACCCAAACTATCTCTACCTAGTTCTTCATAGGATTTTTCAATTATTCTGGCCAATTCATGTGGTTGCTCAGTTACATCAAGTTCTTTTAATTTTTGGCGGATCGCCACGGATGCTGCTTCACCTTTAATATTAGCTAAAATTATAGCTGAGACCTGTTTGAAATCTTTAAGTAATTTCATACTCAGAATTAAAGCAGGCTCTGCCCCATAATCATTTTGAATTATTTCAGGACGTCTGGTATTACCGCCATAAACGGAACACCATGTGTTTTTGTGTAGATTGTAGCAAAGACTGTACCCCAAGTGTCGCAGTCCTCCAGGTGTGGTGCAATCCCCATTGGTAAACAGATTGTTAAAATTCTGTGTTTCTCATGAAGTGTACTATCTGGAAATACTGCCTCGATTTGAGTAATTTTTTGAGGTAACCAGAATGGAATTTGTTCCCTTTTTGCGGGCAATTTACCAATGACTGTGGTGTAATTTTATTTGTTGGACTGTTAGAGTCCACATGACATATTGAACCAACTGTCTAGGTATTTTTTATTAGCTGTTTTAGTTGAACTAATAGTTCTTGACCTGACATTTCTTCAATGTCAGGATGTGATGTATAGCTGGCTAGTACCGGCCATTTTGCTCCTGGTCTACTTAGTGGACCGAGTCTGGTAATGTGATTTTGATGTTGTAGGGCGCCTTTAAACCAGAGCGCATGCTCTTGGTATGTTAATGGAATTTCAACATCCTCGAAAGGAGTGTATTCCGCTGGAGGTTCCTCTACTTTGTAGAAGTGGAACACATGTGTTAATGGATTTGCTTCTGGGAAGATAATCCATGAATAGAATACTTCTGTCTGCCGATATTCGTGTGCTTCTATGACAAAAATTACCTTACCACCTCTTGATGATAGGCCATTTGTTATAAGCTTTATAGTGATGGTTTTCCTTAGGGTTTGCGGGATGATTATAGCATCCGCGTCGTCTTCATCAAACCCTGTAACCTCAAAGCCCGGTCGGGCTGCTGTAGCTCCACCAGTCTCATTTTCAGTCATTTTTTTGACTGAAAGTTTGCAAAGTTTCAAGGAAACAAAGATAAGGTGCACAATATTTTTTAACACTGTAAAAAATGGGCCGTACTATGAGTACCCCTGCCTTAGGGCATGTGTGTCTGCAACATGTATACCCATAAACAATTGAGGGGTGCAACAGGGTGTCAAAGTGACACCCTGCCACCCTTCAATGTATTCACCCTTTTACCGAATCGGTATTTACCGATTCAGTAATTGACATTAATTCCTATGGGCCTCCAGGCCCATAGGAATGAATGGTAATTACCGAATCGGTAAATACCGATTCGGTAAATACCAAATCTTAACGATTCTGTAATTTTTACCGATTTTTTAGCACATCATTTACCGATTCGTAAATACCGAATCGGTAATATTCGGTATTTACGAATCGGTAAATACTATTTACCTACATGAGGCCCCTGGTTGGTGGATCACTTACAGGGTCAAGGTCCTGGACTGGTGAGGAAGGTCTGTTCTGAGGGTGTCTCTCTAAGGAGGAGAGTGCGGGACCCCAGAAGGAGAGGTAGGGGGAGGAAAGCCTCACCCGTGAATTATGGTCAGCCTTAGGGTGCGGACCCTAGGCTGGAGGATCAGTGAATTTTAGAACTGCTCTGATGAGAGGTAGAGTGGTAAATAGGTACTATGTGCATGGGGCTACTGCCCCCACTCTGTGAGATGGCAAGGACCAGAGACATCTGGGTGGTCTAGGGCCTGGTCCTGGCTGCAGACAGCTAGAGAGTACCAATGGGGTAGCTTAGTTGGATCAGGGAGTTTTGACAGAGGGAACCACCTGGGTTCAGAGTGGGGTAGAACTGGCCGGTGCCCCTGCAGTCGCCGGCCTGCTTCCATGTTCTACCACCCCAAGCAGGGAAGTCCATCAAGGTATTGATTGGCTTTTGGCTGAAAAGGGGTTGTGTTGGACTTGGCCCTTTTAGCAGGGTCATCCCTAAAGTTTTTGCCTTCCTCCTAGTTTTTTCTAACATTGTGTTGGTAGTTTTAGGACTCTGGGAACTTTAGCACTGGTTAGCAGTGCAGAGAGCGTGTGCTCTCTGCTCTCCATAGGCTAACATTGGGAACTCCCCCCCTATGGGATAACTCCTAAATAAAACAAAATAAGTATGGCATGTTTGGTATGCATAGAATGGAAATGATAAATGCTGTGCAATGGTGTGCGCAGATTTATTTTTACTATTTTAGGAATGCCACTTTTAGAAGTTGGCCTTTCTGAGTGGTATGTGCCTGCCAGCATGTCTGTTTCTAGAAGTGACCGGGGCTGGTGAGGAGTGGGTGCTCTAGGGAGGGCAGGGGGAGGCAGGGTCAGGCTGATTGGGAGATCTGCAATTGGTATAGTGGGAGGAGAAATCCCCTGTCCCTGAATAGGTCTATGCCTGCCCTGTACAATGCTAGCTCCGCCCCCCTACTAACACCCTCCCAGTGCCAGTTGGGACTGGAACTTCCAGGACCCTTCAAGAAGCTTCCGCCCCTTCTAAATGCGGGCAGAAAGGTGTAAAAATACAAGAGCTGTTACCCCATGGTATTGTGCTTGTGCTTACTTGAGGGGACACTCTGCCGGGAGGAACCGCCGTGGGACCCAGCTGCTGTTTCATGGGGGGTCCCTGCATGCTGGCCTGCTTGGCTGCGCTTTGTTGGAGCAAGGACTCTTTATTTCGGCCTTTTTGAGGACACTACTGGACTGGAAAGAAGCCACGCTGGAGCAGAGGCTGCTGCATGCCATGATCGCCATTCTCGCCGTGTTTGACAGTCCCAAGGGATTGCTACTCTGCTGTGGAAGAGCTGCCCTGTGATCTGCTCACCTTTGCCCAACTTGGCCTGCTTTCTAGTGCCTCATGAGCGCTTTGTCTTTATTGCCAAGGAGGTGAGGAGCTTCTGTCCCCTGCAGCGCTGTGTTGCGAGGGAATTCCTGGTGTGTGGGATTCCCCCCCTGCGCTGTTGAAATCAGCTGGAGCCGACCCCAAATTTATGTTTATTGGGATCCCGGATGCCCACCCTGCATTTTTCAGCCTTCGCAGGTGCTCACCCCATGCTTATGCTTTTAAAAACAGCAGGAGCCCACCCCGCATTTTGCAGCCTTCGCGGCTGCCCACCCCGCGCTTATGCTTTTAAGAACAGCGGGTGCCCACTCAGCATTTTGCAGCCTCGCGGGCTCCACTCCCACCTCCCCTTGCCTTGGGGGAAGCCGTCCGGAGGCTCGCAGGCTCCCCATCCAAGTCCTGGGTCCCAGGAGGGGGGCCAGATAAATCCAGGAAAGGTATTGCCGTTGGCAGGCTCCCATGAGCTGAGGGGAGCCCAGCGTGCTGAACCTGCTGCCGGTGAGTGGAGGGCTCTTGGAAGCATCGAAGGTACCGGGGACCTTTCCCCTGAAGGAGGGTGAGTGGCAGTGGCTCCTTGAAGGCTGGAGCAGCCCCGCCTGTCCTCCCTGACTCGCGATACAACCGGCTGACCCGAGACATTTGGGCATTTCTTTTGATTCCAGATTCCCAGAGACGGGCTCTAACTTGGCCAGTGTTCTTGTCGGCTACACAGCGGCGCCGCAGTTGCGGGCCGCTGCAACGTGGGACATTTTTTTACTCCAGATCCCCCGCAGGCGGCTCCAACGGACCAGTGCTGACTTCATTTCACACAACTGCCCCACCGGACTGTGGGCAGATGCAACATTTTGGGTGTTTTCTTCACCACAGAGCTCCAGAGTGGGGCTGCCACGTAAACTGTGGTGCCAGTGACTTGGTGGCCTCATTCTTCACAGCTGCACCGCAGAAGCGGGCAGCTGCAACGTTGGGCACATTTGAGTTTAGTAGCCCCAGAGTAGGGCTCCAATCTGCGCATTGTTGGGGTCACTATGTTTGCCTGGCTGACTTTATATGTCTAAGGTTGATGCCTAATGTTTTTCCCCTAATGCTTACAATGCTGGTTTTCTGCATGATGTGCTTATACCTGATCTAAGGTAGCTGATACCTAATCTAATGTGTCTTAGACCTAATGAGAATACATAATATGTGTTTTTAAACCTAATGAGATACTAAGATGTTTTAGGTTATGCCTGATCTGAATGTGATCTATGCATATCATGGTATAGTGCTAGGTTAATTCTTTTACCAGTAGTTACTGACTGTTATACATTTATGACTGGTGGTTTTGCATTTACTGTTTATGCTCTGTTATGGTTCTGGCAGCGACCCGATTGGCGCTGCTGTGTACATAATCCCCTGTAAATTGCTACCTGGTGCGAATTGGCACAGTGTATTATGTATGCGATTGTATTCTAATGTGTTTTTATAATACAAAGGCCATTTTTACATAACCTTGTGTGGAGTCTCTTTTGTAGTGTGCCTAGTGTGTCGTCGCTGGGTGTGTGTGTTGCGCGAACGCTTTACACATTGCCTCTGGGATAAGCCTGACTGCTCGTGCCAAGCTACTAAGGGGATGAGCAGGGGTTATC
Organism: Lissotriton helveticus; assembly: GCF_964261635.1. NCBI lineage: Eukaryota > Metazoa > Chordata > Amphibia > Caudata > Salamandridae > Lissotriton > Lissotriton helveticus. The sequence continues at coordinate 264,527,627 of NC_136071.1, forward strand.
CTCAGGGTGTAGCTCCCTTGCCCTGACTAGAACGGGGGTTTCTGCCTGGCTTTGTTGCATGCCCTATCCTACCGGGAAACCCTGTTTCTAACAGTGGCTTTCCTATTCTGTTGTTTGGTACTCTTACATGCTTTATGCTAGTTCTTTTGTTTAAGCCTTGCTGCTCACAGTGAGAACTACCCAGGGTTGAGCTTAAGGTTTTACAAATGAGCCTGACTGCACCCAAGAAAGTTTTTGCAAGCGTAGTACACAGTGAGCTCGCACAGCCATACAATATAATACACCCAAACCCTGACACTAATGATGAAGGTGCCTGACAAGTGGAATACTTCTGAAAAGTTTCTCATGCTCAGGGCTTACAGTATATCATGGCAAATGACAGAAATAAGCACAGACATAACGTTTCAAAGCCAAATGTACATAAATCACCACTCACAGAACAACACTGACATGAAAAAACATCCCCACATAACATGGCTCCTGGGTAAGAACATCACAAACCTAGACCTCCCAAACCCTCATACGATATTACCTAGATGTACAATATTGTCTTGTTATTACATGTGTGAACATTGTCTTACATTAACCCCTTGCATGCTGATGATGGCCCCCATCCGTCATGCACTACGGCGCTCGTGTGCTGATGACGGCTGGGGGCCGTCATAAACCCGCCCACTCGCGATTTTGCCGCACAGGCGCATAATCGCGGCAGCATGCAAGGGGTTAAAGAAAAAATCTTCCTCACCAATGCAATAAACAAAACTAGTAGCTTCAATATCTATGTCTCATGGCAGACTCAATCTACTCCTAACCTAGCCCCAACTATCCCAGTTCAAGACAGAAGACAGCACCATACAAACGCAATCTTAACCCCTAAAATGCCCATTTCTTACTGCGACCCTAACCCCAATGAATTAATAACACATGCGGCGAAAGAGGATTACTTCCTGGACATCTTAGCCAGGCTCTATCTTTCCTCAAAATGTTCTACATTTCCTGTGGGAATTCCTCCAAATCTTCCTCCTGCTAAGAGCAGGTGGTAACTTTTGTAATCACTACAAGAACATTGTCACACCTATGAAAATTGTTGCAGCACCTAATCACAACATACAGGCATCAATGTCAACATTTGAATACATGTGCCACACAAACATTCAATTTTAGACATTTTCAAAATGGCAATTCATGAACAGCATGCAAACACACTGAACAGTTAATCCCAACCTGTGAGCCTTTATGGCTACCTGTCCATTTGCATTGGCATATCATCTTCCTCCTAGTCCGCCCCTTTCTCCACAATGACATTAGCTACAGCTTTTGGAATGGGAGCAGGTGAGATAATGGCGTGTTTTTTAGGGTACTGAAGTGGTGGTCAACAACGAGGCATAGGATTCTTCAACCACTAAGAACATGATTCATGTTAGAGCAATGGTTACAGGCACAGAGGCAAATATACTGGCTGGGGGATAGGTGGTAGTTGTAAGGAGTTGCATGTGGAATGGCACGTGGTGCAGAGCTGAGTGATTGTGGTAGTGACTATTTAGTACATTGTTAGCATATGCTCCCATCTCTTATAACTTAAGAGAACACTGCATATGGTGCCTTAAAAGCATTGCCCCAAGGCAAAGCATTTGTCGCTTGTAGGAAATTGGATTATTGGTTGGGGAGTGGTGGAAAGACCCTATTCAAGCAACAACCACAATTTTGTCAGGGTGAACCACAAAAGTCAATAAATTAACCTGTGCTTAACCCTCTGGTAGCTTGGCACATATCAGTCAGACTTAACTTAGAGGTAAAGTATAAAAAGAGTATGTTTTAATTAATAAAGTGAAACCAGATCAAAAATCCAATCAGTAGAACCAGAGATATGCAATTGTAACATTCCTAATGAAAATAGTACCTAAAAGCTCAAAGCACCACATGCAGTCATCTTGTCACGTTACACTGGGGAAAAGTCACAAGTTCAGGCTGACCAAGATGCAGTGCAGGTTGAATACAAGGACCAGATTTGTCCGGCTTAAAAGTTACGTTCTCAGTCCAGTGCAAATGCTTTTATAGCGTTGGAAGAGGCTGCACGGATCAGGCAGAGCGCTGTGGGTGGCGGTTGCTGTAGGGCAAAGATCAGGCCAGGCTAAGCATGCTGCATTGCTGCAGCATGAATCATCAGTAGGGTGTCGGGGTCAGTCACTGCTGTAGCATTACGTTGATGGTCAAGAAGGGTGTCGTTGCTGTAGTGTGAAATACAGGTTTTGTGTTGCCGGTCACTGTGGGATGAAGAGTAGGTATCACCAGAGCTTTGCGTTGGCCGTTATCATGGGTGACAGAGTCTTGGCGAAACTGGCCCATTCATGGTCACAAGGAGCCCAAACTTCAGGATTTCACCTTCTCTTGCAGAGGAGTCCACTCTGATGCCAGCCAAAGGTCCAGAACCTGGGGAGGCACCACTTGGGGATCAGGGACTCACTCTTGCAATGGATAGCAGGGCTCAGGTAGGTCCAGAAGCAGGTGTAGGACAGTCCACTTGCAGAAGAGCAGCTGGGCAGCTATAGAGAGGCCTCTGAAGCTCACACAAGAGGTCTGGCAATCGACCCTTGGAGTCACTCTCTTTATCCTGGGATGAAGGCAAGCAGTTACAGTCTTCCTCCTCCGACTGCAAGGCAGACCTTCAAGCAGCATTGCAGCCCTCTGAAAGCAGGGCAGTCCTTCTTCTGTAACTTTCACTGGTCCAGGAGTGTTCTAAAGGAGGGTCCTGAAGGTCCTGTTTTTTTTCTGGGCCAGCCTTTGTTTGGATTATTTGGTTCTAGAAAGTTTTTCCTTTTCCCTGGTCAGGGCTCCAACCTGTCTGGGGTGACAAAAGGCAGGGCAGGCTTGATGTTCAGGTTCTTTGTGTGTGCTAGAGGTAAAACCCTTTGAAGTGTAAATGAGGCAGGTTACAGCTCTGCCCCAGCAATTCTGTCAGGAAGACCCTCTCCCAGCTACACCCAGGTCCCAATATTTACTGTTAGGGTCTAATATATATTCTTACGGGAGGCATTACCAGGTCTAGGTAGTGGAACACTCCTATAAAGCCCCAGAAATGCGTGGGCAGGAAAATAACAACTTTCAAAAAGTGGTACTTTTAAACTTGTAATTAAAATCCGGCTTTACAAATAAAAAGGATTTTGAGTTACAAATAATTTGAGTGTAAGAAGTATATCTCTATGTGCTCCAAATCCAATGTTCTCACTTATGAATTGAAATAAGGTAACCCAGTGTTACCGTATGAGAGAGATGGGCTTTACAGTAGTGAAAAATTAATTTAGGAGTTTTTCACTACCAGCACATTTAAAACTTAACCTCACATGTCCTGTTTTTATATACCATGCACACTGTCCTATTAGTCTTTAGGGACTATCTTAGGGGTGACTTATAAGTATTAAAAGGGCAGGTTTAGTTCTGGCAAAAGGTTTACTTGGGCAGGTTAAAATGTCTGTTTAAAACTGCAGTGGCCGACCTGAGACATGTTTTGAAAGGCTACATTAGTGAATGGCACAATGAGTGCATGGTCCTGGATATATGTAGTACCATTTACTAGAGACTTATATTTAAATTAAATCTACCAATCAAGTTGATGGCAATTGTACCATGTGTTAGGGAGACAGCACACACACTTTACCACTAGTTAGAAGGGAAAAAGGACACAGAGAGCTAATGACAACAAACACGGATCCAGCAGCAGAAGGCAACAAGCATTTGCAATGCAAAATTTCTTGCATTTACGAAACTGACGATAATGTAAGACCTGTTGCATTGCATAATCGTTGTTTTCAAAACCGCCCCATGTTGCGCTTGCAGTTTAATGGCAGCTACACCCCTTTACTTAGACGCATCTCATCTAAAGAAAGGGGTGCGGGCGTCATTAACATGAAAGCGTGGCATGGGACACTTTTACTAACAAAAGTTACATTTAATTTTTTTTTTTAAACCATGCAGCTGCGTTTGGCGCAGCGAAGCGCCCACAAATAAACCAAAGGCACAGCTGCCACTGTGGTGTGCCATGCTATGAGAAAAAATAAATAAAGCCTTACTAGAGAGCGTAGTGTAAAGCATTTAACAAAATAGGGCTCGGAGGTTGTAATTATAGCCTACCAAGCATCAACACATGTAATAGAGGGTGTCCTCATGGGAGGTTACAAATGAAGACAAGGCAGTACTAAGGAGGTCCTAACAAGCAAATGAATCAGAAGCCCGAATTCACCAAGGACAATGACACAAGCCAATGAAAAATATGAGCGGAGAGTGGGCGGAGCTTGAAGGCCATACCTGAATTCAGCATGCCTCACAGAGCAGCACATGCGCTGCCCAGGCTCGACCTAAAATTCTGAGGGTGACCTTTCAAAAAGGACAAGGTCCATCAATCACCAAGACTGCTTAGGTTTTGAAGTCCTTTCACAAGGATGCACCAATGTGAAAGGCTTTCAAGGTCATGGCAGAAGCAAATTAAATATGTCTAAGAATTAGATCACACTGATGTTTAATATATATCATTTTAAATCCATAGAATAAGTGTTATATAAGAGTGGGATTAGGAGTCATCCCAATGTGATCCACATTTACGATGACTCAATCCCCAACCTCCTATATTACCTGGAGGAGTCAAAATCCTCAGAAGTGTTGCTGTAATCATATGATTAGTGTCCCGAAGAATTCTTAAAACTCTTGAGAAAAGAATGCTTCTTTTAAGGCTTCTTCTTTTGACAAATACATCTTTTGTGAAAGTGATAAGCTTACTTTTAAAGCAGTTTTACCCCCTCCCAGTGCTTAATTTAAGCAGTAGTTGTTTGTGGGCACCACCGGCGGGCCCACCAGCACTCAGTTTTTGAGACTGGCATCTATTTTTCCTCATCCAACATTTCAAGAGATTTAAAACGTGCAACGAAGTAAGAATAAGAAAGACAGAAAAACCATCATAAAGGGAGAAAGAAGGATCATGAAAGAGAGAGACAAATGGGCATGGACAGTTTGGAAGTGGGTTAAAGAGGCATGAGGTTGATTCCAGACTAAGCAGCCTTGGTATTCTGTGTGCTGGTGCCAGCCGTGGGCTTCTGAGCAAAGCTGTGTGCACCGGCACTTAGGGCCAGTTGTAGGTGGCCCAATACCGGTCGGTAACGGCCGAAATTACAGAATTTCGGCCGTCACCGACCGGTATTGGGCATTTGGGATGCAGGGGAGGATTCGGTCAATAACGAATCGGTATTTCCCGATTCGGTGTTTACCAAATCATCATTTACCGATTCGGTATTTACCGAATCGGTAAATGACATGTAGGAAGCACTTTGAAGAGTGCTTCTGTGCTTTAAGGATTCGTTATTTACCACCAACTATTAGTTGGTGGTAAATAACGAATACCTCTTTAAATGAAAATCTGTGCATTTACACCTGTGCCATGTGGCAGACATACATGCCCTTAGAGCATGTATGTTTGCCACATGTGCACACAAGCACTATTCAGGGGTGCAACAGGGTGTCAAAGTGACACCCTGCCACCCTTGACTCTTTCCCTATTTTACCAAATAGGTAATTACCGATTTGGTAATTGACATTCATTCCTATGGGCTTCCAATTACCGATTCGGTACATACGGAATCTTAACGATTCAGTAATTGTTACCGAATTTTTAGCTACATAGGATTTACCGATTCTAAAATACCGAATCAGTAAAATTCGGTATTTTAGAATCGGTAAATCTTATTTACCTACATCTAGCCCTTAGTCTTCAATAAATTATCCCTCTAAATTTAGGCTGCGGGACAATGAATAAAAGGAAAAAGAGACTCGATGAGATGCTTGATGGTACTTGCAGTTCTTCCAACCACTCGTAATCCTAATTCTTGAGGGAGATATGGAAGGAGAAAATGTAATGCAAATAAGAATGCATCAATAGAACCTGATCTGCGCTTTCTGCCCACTGTCCATAGAATGCTTAACTTTGTAGAAGGTTGTCCCATCTAGGATCTAATGCATAAAAATGTCCACTCGTAGCCCAATGCAATGTGAGTAGTTTCACCTTTTTGCACTACAAAAGAGTTTCTGATCCTTTGCAGTACAATGGAACTGCTTGCAGGGTGGTGCAGACTGCCCACCTCATAAATATTTAGTGGCCAGGAGCAGGCTTTGCACATCATTTCTACCACCAGAGTAAGCTGGAACGGATGCTTGCATGAGAAAGCAAGCCCCCATCCATTAAAGTGGCAGCGTAAAAATGTCACAAAAAGTGGAACATTGTGAATGGAACACAGAGAGTGCATACAGTGTCCCTTGAGACTACTACTTATTTCTCTAGATGTTCAAAACCTACACAAGCACAGTGCTAGCAGCTATATATTGACAGCATACACTCAGGGCCTGATTCACAAAGGGATTCCCACAGTTATAAGGGAGTCTCCACCCTAGGGCGGAATCTCCTCAATGAGAATTCTCATTCCTCCCAGAGTGCAGAGACTCCCCCGCCACTGCGGGCCCTCCACCACGAGTGCAGAGTGAATCAAACCCTATGTGAATTGTTACAACCTACCCAGGGCTTTCGGCAGACATTCTCTGCTTTGCAACAGAAAAAAACACGCTGAAAAGCATTAACATTGTGAGTCACCGGGGGTAGGAATGCCCTTTGGCCAACTCTTTTCCTTTGTGTCTCACAACGGTTCACAATGTCTGCCTTGCTATTCATAATACTCTTCCCTCTAATTGGGTAGAAAAACTGAACTAATGTGACAATAAATAATTAAACATGCATACTTTGCCGGAGAATTTTGTACTAATTCCATTATAATCCCTGATAACATTGTAACCTTATCTAAATATGTTTCTGGTCATTTAAAATGTATATTATCTTCTGAACTTTTTCTTACTACATCATGACTGCTTTATGCTTTTCTATAATTGTGTGAACTGAACTTAATTGTAAATTATGCCCACGATAACATTTCCACTACATTACTTTATAAAAACGGATAGCCTGAAGCATATGCAGACATTATGCAATTAATATTAAACAGGATTTACAATGCAATCATTTAGGCATAAATAGAGATAATTTATAAGTTGGACTATAATTTTGCTACAGTTTACGATTTATTGAAATAGAACAAACTATTTCAGACTCAGAACGGATATTATTTAACATGTCAGAATCTACAAATTATTCAGCCTATAAAATCAACATAAAGTTTATGGACTGGAACTGATTAAATGTTGTTTTTTGTGCGCATTCGCTCACATCTCTCTGAGAGGGTTTTCTTCAATCTGAATTGCATTGAGCTCCCTACAATGTCTGTGATACGCCTCCGGACAGGAGAGAGTGGGCAGCACAAAATACATTCAGTATACTTTTCAGCAGTGTCTTGTGAATTCCTGAAGTTTCCTGTAAAGTCATATACTCGAGGCCCACATACTTTTGTAAATGATTGACGAAAGCACAGGGGCTGATTTACACAAAAGTGACGCATCTGTGGAGATGCGTCACTTTCCCAGTGCCACCCTGAGAAACCCTTGTACCACCATGGATGCGCTATATTTACAATACGACACACCATGGCACAAGGATTGACAGATGTGTCAGAAATTCTGCCGGATCTGTTGGGGCAAAAGCCATGCATTGCTGGAGTTGTGTCACAAGCACGACACAACACCAGCAATGCATTTTGAGGACTATTCCCATTACACTGCGTCACTCCTTAAGCCTGCTGTAACGCCTGTGTTGGATGGGTGTGGGGTGGGTGTAAAGGCCAGCCTTCAAGGAGTGACTGGTAAACCTGTGCCTGCTGAAACACTAAAATGTGTCCAACATGATACTACATTTCCTATCTTTATACAATGCATTTAAAGCTAAAAGAATGTTGCCAAATTTAATGACCATATAAAAAAGTAAGGGATCACCTACTTATCAGATACGAAGATCTCGTTTTCTGATGTTACTTCGCTTTTGTAGTCCGGATATAAACAATTGTATATATCTTTTATATCTTATATGTACACAACATGTACACAAAGCGGCTCGAACTGCTCGCAGTCATCTTTAAGTGCTAATCCTACCAGCACTTTATCTACATTCCTTAAATACTTCAAATTTCTGATGCCTTCCCTTTTGTATGTGCTGTACTGGTTTATTACATGACTACTGAATAGAAATGTATGCACCCATGGATTTTGACGCGGCCCCAGATTTTCAAAATCACGTAAACCTGGGGCATCGCCTAAACCAGATGCCCCCCAACCCCAGAGCAGGCGTGATGAGGAGAATTGGTTTCATTTATCCTCATTCTTTCCGCTTTCCTTGTGTGCTGCATTCTGACCCTTCATGCACAAAAACAACCCTGCCTGCAATGGAGGCACCCTTGCACCATGGTGCAAGGATGCCTACACTGGTGTTAGGCAGCAAATTGTGAACTAGCACAAGGGGAATAGGCAGGAATGCACCATATTTCATAAATATGGTGCATTTCTGCCCTTACTCATTGGCTTAGGGCAGCGCTGCAAGAAGACTTGTGGTGCTGCCCTACACCAATTCCTCATAAATGAGGACAATAGTTGCTGCAGATGGAACTTTTTTTTTAATTAGGGCATCACAAAGCATGCATGATAAAACATTTATCAAAAGCGAAATGCATGAACGTGCTGCATGCATCATATCAGTATAAATAGCAATAAATACATCCATCATAGAAGAATAATCCATATAATAATACACTTTGGGATTGACATGTCAAGACCAGCCAATACCTCTGACTTCCAATCTCGTAATGGGTCCCAAGTACATCTCAATATCAGTATGTTCTAAATCTCTTTCTGTGCTGATCATTTTTGAGAACTAACATTTCAAGCGAACAAATATTTAGAAATTCTTGTCACCACATCTTGGGATCAGGGGCACTGGCAAGTAACCAGGGCTGTGCCATAGCCAGCCTAGCAGTAGTGATAGCTAAAAAGTAAATCCCTGATAGAGCTGATGGGATCTGAGCAGAATATTTTTTCTCAGTATTATCAGCTTAGAGTCCCATTGACAATCAATAGAAAATAGCCCATTCAGCTTCCAGAAAATAGTATGCCCCTGTAAACGAACACCAGTATCAAATTTGTGAACCACACCAGGTCCGTCAAACCCACACCTAAAGTATTGACTGTCCTACATTATCCTCATTTTATGTAACAGTATGTATAGTATAAATCATTCAGAAACATACAAGGGTGGGTCTTCACTCGAGACATTGAGGAATGTATGTGCCAAGATATTACTACTTTGAACTTCTTGCAGCGCCACCATACCTTTCATAGAAGAGGTACACTCTCCCTTCCACTCCGGCTGCAAGAATAATTTTATGGGAGGACCTTATACTTCCTTTACAATTCATATCTATGAGAAATTCAAGAAATTAATTCTGTGCACAATTCATCTCTCCCACTTCCAGTCCCAACTAAAAATGATGAAGCTGAGGAAATCTTAAAAAACTCTGACGAGGAAAAGAGAACTGCTGTTGTAGTGCCTCAAAACAGAGCATAGTCAAACAGAGAGCATATGTCAAACAGTTGACCTAATGTATGCAGTTCCAGCATACCCCACCACCTGAGAGCACTTTCATGTATGGATAATGAGAGATTCAGATTAAAACCTAATAGCGTGTATTGATTATACTAGGTGATACCAGGAAATAACTTTTTTACATAAACCCAGATTTGATGATAACCGTAGTCTCTTCAACCTCATCCACTTGAAGCAGCCCATATCTATAATGCCTGTGTGTAGTCCAACATTTGCCCCCCACAGTAGATAGTCTTAAGATATTGACCTGAGTGCCCATCGTTCCTTGCCCAGAACCATAGTAAGTCAGAAAATTAAGGATTGCAGGTAATATATTCGGATAGCAGGTAGGGACATTCCGCTGCTCTCCTGTGGCAGGTGGAGATACTGTATCTTACACCTCGGCTTTTTATAGCTCCATATGATCCAATGCCACATTTATTCAATCTTATAATAAGTTCTTTGGGGGATATAATGGTATACATCCAAAGAGATACAGATACCTAGGTAATATTATCATTTTAAGAAGATTACACCTCCCTATAAGCCCTAGGTGCAATTGGTTAAATGTAATAAAAGTCTCCATAGAGTGATTGTAAACCTTACCATAATACAACTGAATGATTTCCTGTGCTCATATGGACAATACTACACCTAAGTAAGTGTCGTACTGAACCTTCCTTTGATCTGAATCTTGAGCAGAGACATTTGAGATCACCAAAGTCTTATTCAAGTTAAGCTTCTATCCATAGTACCGTCCAAACACCATTGCTAGCAACTCAACTGCCTTCAAGGCCGCCACTGGATGTAATGTCAGAATTGCAACATCATCAACATAAGCCAATACCTTGAGCTCCAAGTGATGTAGACTTAATTAACAAATAGAGTGGGCTAGTTGCAGAGCCTGGATATAGGGCTGCAAACATAATGCAAAAAGTTGTGATTATGTGCACCCTTGTCACTTACCCCAGGTATTTTTAGTAGGGTCCGATAATTTGTCACAACAGAGTATCCTTGCTGTTAGCCCTGTATAGAGCAACTGAAACTGGGTAATAAACCCCAAGCTAAACCCTGACCTAGCCATCGTCACCCAAATACCTTGCCAGGAGACCCGGTCAAATGGCTTTTCGGCATCTAACAGAATCATCCCTATAAGGGTCTCCTCCACTGACGCGACCTTCAGGGCAGTTATAGTCATGTTCATATCAGAAGTCATAACACGCTCTGGGATGAACCAATGTTGCATAGGATCTGCCAAATCGATGATCACTATGAATAGTCTGTTGGCCAGAACTCTAGTATAGATCTTGGAGTTTGCATTGATCAAAGATATCAGCCAATAAGAGCTACAGTTCGTTGGATGCTTTCCGTTCTCAGGAAAGATGACTATCTTGGTCTCTCCCCATGAGCACGGGCTTGGCTAAAGAAATAGGGAATTAAAAACGTCTCTAAGAATAGGTGCTTGTACCCATGAGAACGATTTGTAGAATTCCAAAGGAATGTGATCCACCCCACAAGCCTTCCCATTATCTAGTTGCCTAATAGCCAATTGAACCCCTGCTAAAGAGATGGGGTCCTCTAAATGATCAGACTGCCTTTATCTCAATTTACACTCATTCCTCTATGTAGTCATTGACATCTTCCATGGAGGTGACACAATCCCCTGTATATAGATTTTGATACAAGTGTTTAAATTCTTTCCTGATCCTCGTCTCATCAACCAATAATTTACACTGTGTATTAACAACTCCCCGAATCAAATTACTACTGACTCTATCTCTAGCCCTCAATGCTAGGAGCCGGCCCATTTCCTTGCTGTTTTTAAAATAAAGCAGTTGCTTATCCCGGATCTTTTTATTAACCCCTATCCCAGATGCCTTTCTTAAGGGTTGTCTGCAGGACCTGTAGCAGCTTTGACGCCACTGAGGTTCCCTGCCAATCCTGTACTGTGGCCCTTTGGGCCAGTCTGGCCTCGAGGAATATAAGAGTTTCTTGTGTCTGGGATTCCTCAGCACATAGATCCTTCTGCTGATGTATTAAGTAGGTTAATGTCTATCCCCTGCAGAAGACCTGAAGACAGTCCCATACTACAGTTTTGAGTGAAGAACCAATAGCCAGGATATATCTCTCCTCTAGCAGCAGTTTTGGATCAAAAGACCAGCTCCCAGGATGGCCAGGTTGATATAGCAGGTCAGTGCCAATGTTCATGCGAATGCTAGCATGAACTTGACGTGAGTGACTTACTAAAAACATATCGATCCTAGACAGAGCCCTATGCAATGTTTAGTAAAAGGGGAAACCTGGATCCAATAACCTACTCGACTGCCAAATACTCACCAAAGCATATGAGCTAATGATCTGCCACATTGTTCCTCTGAGGAACTTCTTACCCCCTCTCCCTATTGTTGCATTGCCAGGCTCCTTACACGTGGAATCTAACCCTGAGACAAGGATAACATTAAAATCCCCACACAGTACCAAAGGATCCAGCCAACATTGCAGCTCAGCCAGTAGATAGTCAAATACACAGGGATCATTCTTGTTAGGCCTGTAGACCATACATACAGTAAGTTTCAAGTCTCCTCTCTGAATTACTGTAATCAGCCATCAGCACACAGTATCTGCCTTAATTTTGACCACAGACCAGCTGGAGTCACACGCTAGAACTGCCACACCCCTGCTAGCCGAATTAAAGCAAGACACCCCCAGTGCTCTATAACCATGCTAGTACAGCAACGCGGTTGATCCCCAGACAGGTGTGTTTCCTGCATACAAACTATGGGTGGCTTAAGAGTGCACAGCTCCACTTTTATCAGTTTACGCTTATTGATGGCTTTCATACATCTTTATTCCAGGTAAGAATATGCAATTACTGGCCACAACATGTCTCTCTCTCTCAGCCAACATCCTTATTTAAACCACACCTGATGGCACAAACACCCTCAACCACACCATCTGTGTAATGTACCCCATCTTGTGTATGCCCTTTGAACTTGGAGGATGTAATATTGACACAATACCCAAAAGTGCATTTCGGATTCACACTAGTGATCCTTCTTTCAGTCCTGGTTGAGTGGCAAAAAGCAGACAGGAATATGTGTACAGCATTTTACAGTACCATCAGTGACGATACGTAATTAAGATAACTCGAAAGAAATTCGACACCAACTTATAAAAACAGAGCATATTTTTATATAAATTTAGACACCGAAATGATGTCCATTCAAGGTGGATAACTGGAGTTATCAATTTTAAAGTGTTTCACGAAAACAATACTTTTCAGAGCTGTCAAACTTTACCATCACGGTCAATGGAGAAAATCTCAGGGGACTCTCTGTCACTTGTGGAGTGAGTTCAATGGAACCCACTTGAAGTTAAGGTCATGTGGGTCCACAGACCAAGCTGCGACAGTCAGAACAATTTTACTTTGCCCATGCAGTCTGAGTGCAGAGGTGACTTGGCTGTCCTTGGTGCTAAATGGGAGCTGTGGGACCTGTCAAAAACAACACTTGACAAAACGATGCTTGCAGGTGGAGTTCAGAGGAGGCCCTTAGAGGTGAAACTTGGAGGTGGCCCTGGACCAGGAATCACCAGGCAACACAACTGTGCCTAGGTCTGGCATCTCAGTTGCAGAGGTGTACTTGGCTATCCATGGTGCTAAATGGGACTGCCGGTGCTGACTTTACCAGGGTGCCAACAAAGCCTCCAGTGAGAAGCAAGAACTCGACAATTGCACCACAGAAGTGGAAGGGGGATCGTACAGAAGGCTACCTCTGCATGGGGCTTCGAGTGAAGCAGTTAGTAGTCAGCTTGACCACCAACAAGCCTCGGTCCTGGCAAAGGTCATGGCTGGATCAATCTTTCTCAAGAGGACCTGGGAACCCTGTAGGGAGCTGAGGCTCAGCGAGGATCAGGACTACACTTCCCAGAAGGCAACTGGTAGTTACTTTCGAGCTGGTCGTTCCTTCTTCGGAACGTGGAAGTGCGGTTTGTGCCTGCCGACTGAAGGGTACTAGTACCTCTAGCCCATAGAAGTCCTGGTGAAGTCTTTGGCTTGCAAAGGAGTTCACCTTCCTTTTGGAATTGGTCTCTGGTACTGGACAAGTCGTAGTCTGGTGGGTGCAGGGGGCTGCCACAGGTGCAGTACTTTGCGCCTCTTCTTCGTGGAGTCCTGCCATGTGCTGACATAGCTTCTCTTTGTTCTCTTTGTCTTCAGAGCAGATCTGAAGTTCGGGTGTCAGGGGTTCCCCTTAAATCCTGGATTTAGGGGGTGTTTGGGGGTGTGAGGGCTAGCAACAAATAGGCTACTAGCCCTGTGGGCAGTCCAGTGGGTGTATATCACCAAACTACCCAGAGCCCACTATTTTTAGGAGTTTTTATGATGGCATGGGCCATCCTTGGCTATAAAGAACCACTAGCCCACCCTAGAGTTGTGGCTAGCCTTTGAATGACTAATTTCTCACCTACCCACATGGGCCTGGGGGCAAAGTAGGCCTTTGTCTCCATTGGGAAACAAGTTACTTATATATTTGAGGTTAACCGCCCTGATGGGTCATCCACTAGTCCTCCTGGGTGTCATGGTTAGGCACAGATAGTTACACAGAATAGGAACACATAACACTGTGTGATTGTTGGGCATAGATCTACATCTCCCATAATCCGGAGGGAGAGCTGGTTAGGGCATCTGACTTGTTTATTTAAGCCCTGCCCTCTTCATGCTTGGGACTTGTCACTCAAGACTTTCCCGTGGTGAAAGGATAATGAGAAAGCTGTTGTGTCGGGCTTCTATGCCCTCTGGAGTATTTCAGGATTTCTGCCTCATTGGCAGAGGACGGTGGCTTTTCATGACAAAGTGAGCTCTGTAAGGAAATGCCTCCGAAATGCCTCAGTTTCTGCCCAGCGTCTCATACGTTGTGGGTAGTAACCATTATTTGAAGCCCGAATTTGGCTCCTACGGCTTGGTTGAAGCAGCACACAAAGGCAGAGTGCAGCTGTCATTAATCAGATCGGCCTTTCCTGTGAGCGATTCCAGCTCGCTCGAGGATTTCTGTTAAGTACTTTTCCTTTTTGTTTGGATATAGAGCCCTGGAGCTGTTCGGTGATAACGCAAACAGAACAGGGGCATATGCGCGACAGAAGCGCTTCTATTTTGGTAATAACTTCTTGTCCCGGCTGTCCGCCAACAAATACGTGGAAGTATTGGTTGGCTGTTTTAATTATTGGGAAACTTCCAGAGGAAGGAGGCCTACGTGCAAGGAGGTTACATAAGCATACTGATTTTTGACAAGTATTTCATACGCTCAGGAGCGCGATATATTCATGAGAGAATTACCGGAGGTGATCTCAGAGAATCCTTGAGAAGCACAGCTGCAAGAAGGATTATACCAAGTATAACAGAGGATTATCTACAGTAAAGATAAGTGCCTCATTTTTGTGTGAATCAAGACTGTGTATGTTCTATTTTTCTTTATTTTTCTCTTTTTGTGCTCATTTACGTTGGGAGATGTATAGCTGCATGATATGTAAGTACATATACACATAGGGGTACATGGGGAGTGGTACTGAGGAATATGTGAACTTATTTGTGTATTGTATTTCATTTACAGGGCATAAGGGGTGGATTGTAGGAGAGTGAGGTTCACCACATCCAACGACATCCCTTATCTGAGCCTAGCAGCTGCAACTTTATTGTTTCTTTTGTCCCTTTTTTCCCTTTTCCCGGTAGTGGGGTTATCCGTGCAGTGTTTTACCTATATACTCATGGGTATCTCCCCGTAGGGGAAGGGAATACTTAGCATATCATCATTCCCTCTGTATCCAGCTGTAAGGTTAGTGGTAACCTATCTCTACAGGACAGAGTGACAAGCCCACGGTTAATTACAGCCTGAACGATGGACACCAACACTGTACTTACATCAGTGTTGGAAACATTGACCGCCTTAAGAATGGAAGTAGATGCATTCAGGGGTGAGAACCAAGAATTACGGAACAAAATGAACACCATGAGATGTGAGGTTGCTGGGTTGTCTCGCTCTAGTCCCACAGATACACGGGGGGCTCAATATATCAGGATTTGGAAAAACCTCCACCAGCATCTCATGATACAAGTACAGGGCAATCAACACATACCGTGGGAGGGGGTGCAGGTCCTTCCACCATACAGGTCATACAGCCCGCACAGTTACCTTTAGCTCCCCCTGAAAGATTCTTTGGGGACCCAAAGAAATTTGGTATATTCCTAGGGCAATGTAAGTTAAATTTAATGTGTAAACCGGCAGTGTTCCCTAATGACCAGACCAAAACAGCCTTCGTAATGTCTTATCTTGAGGGTAATGCAGCTAGCTGGTCATTCCCCTCATAGAAAGAGACGACCCTGCCTTGTGCAAGTTATTTGATAGGAAAGCACACTTACTCTCTTAGACAGGGAACTAATTACACTCAAAAAAGGTAATCAGGACTTATTGTCATTCATCACCACTTTCAATAGACTTATATCTGAAACCGATTGGCCTATGGAAAAAAGAACCTCACTTTATTACCAGGGATTGAGAAGTGAGTTAAAGGACGTCCTAGCACAGGTAGTACACATACCAACCACTTGTGATGAACTAATTGATCTCACAGTGCAATTAGACCATTGATTACAAGAAAGGAGAGGAGACAAATATCGCCTCCAAACCAGATACATAACCCCCCGTCCAAGAGCAGTACTGAGGGACCTTCTCCCACTTCAGATGGGACAGAACCCATGCAGATTAGTGGCATCCGAGGACCACTAAACCAAGAGGAAAGAGAGCGAAGGAGGAAACAAAGGCTATGTATGTATTGTGGAAAACCTGGGCACTTTATTAAAGATTGTACGGCGAAAACCAGAACAATGCGTAGACAGTTTAAAAGGGTTCAGAGGGTGCCAGTGGTGGATTACCCGCTTGAGAATTCGGAAAACTAGAATGCCCAAACAAGTCTCAGACCCCTTGTTTGAGGCCACAGGAGGAAGAGGTGTGTCCTGCAGTGCTTAATACAGTGCAAAACGCAGTGGCACATATGAATGTATGTGTTACCTTGGATATACCTGGATCTGGATTGGTGTTAGTACATGCTCTACTAGACTCAGGGGCTACAGGCAATTTTATTGACCAAAGCTATGCATAGGAAATAGGCATGCCTTGCGTAAAGAAGAAGATCCTGGAATTGGTAAAAGCCGTAGATGGAACAGAACTTACGTCAGGTCCAGTACGATATTATATCCAGCAGATTCAAATGCAGGTTGGCCTGAATCATTGTGAGCTCATTCAATTCGATTTGATAGACGCCCCTCGTTTCACTCTCATATTGGGCATGCCATGGCTGATTCTACATGATCTCTATGTGCAATGGTCGGCACGAACAGTCACGATGAATTCCTCGTATTGTAAGGAACATTGTACTCCTGACAGAATACAAGAACATGCCAAAAGAGAAAATCCTGCGGAGTTACTAGCCAGCAGTTGTAATGCACAAACTGTAGGATGTATTACCACCTTACCCAAAGAATACCAGATATACCATACTGTGTTCAGTGAACAGGAAGCAAGCAAACTGCCTCCACATAAAGCGTATGATTGCGTTATTGAGCTAGAACCAGGAGCCAGCATCCTGTGTAGTCGTATCTACGCCCTTACAGAAGCAGAAACCATTTATTTACAGCAATACCTGAAAAAAATGTTGGCTAATGGCTTCATTCGTCCGTCATCTTCACCAGCATCCTCACCTCTTTTTTTTATTCCGAAGCGTGAAAGAGGCTAAGAGCATGTATTGATTATAGGGCGATCAATCGTGTCACCGAGAAGAACAGATATCCCCTCCCCTTAATTCCTGTTCTGTTGGACCAACTGAAGGGAGCTACGGTTTTTACCAAGCTAGACCTCCGTGGAGCATATAATCTGGTGAGAGTGCGGGGGGATGAGTGGAAGACGGCCTTTAGAACCAAGTTCGGACTTTACAAATACCAGGTGATGCCTTTCGGGCTTTGTAATGCCCTCGCCTCATTCCAATACTT
Source organism: Lissotriton helveticus (assembly GCF_964261635.1). Classification (NCBI taxonomy): domain Eukaryota; kingdom Metazoa; phylum Chordata; class Amphibia; order Caudata; family Salamandridae; genus Lissotriton; species Lissotriton helveticus. Next base: position 264,545,218 of record NC_136071.1, read on the forward strand.
CATGGATGAAGTTTTGAGAGGATTACTGGATTTGTCATGTATCGTTTATATAGACGATATTCTTGTGTACTCATCTTCCATGGAAGAACACATCCCTCATGTGTCTGCAGTGCTGGAACGGCTACAGCGGTATTCCCTGTATGCTAAACTTGAAAAATGCTTTTTCACACTCCAGAAGTAGAGTTCTTGGGGTATGTCATCGGCTATGTTCCCAATAAGCCGCGCGGCCGCGCACTTCTGTAGCCCCAAGCGCGCAGTGCCATGTGTGGAGTGCGCACACACCGTACATCCCTCGAGAGCTTTCGCGCTGCCGCTTTTAAAAGGCGAGCGGCGCGAAAAACAGGCATTTCCTGATTGCGGTGGATGGAAGACTTTCCTGATTGCAGTGGACGGAAGACATCGAAAGTGATCACCTTGAAGTGGCAGGTAAGTTTTACAATCTGGGCACTTGCTTTTGTTGCTTCCCCCAGCAGCGAGACCTGCCGCCGGCGCTTTTGGATTCAGCTGAAGCGCACGCACTGTATCGTTTTGAATATATGCAACTTTTGCAGACAGGGTGCCAGCCGTGCGGTTGAAGACACTTCTTGAGAAGTCTTACATGTGGCTCTGAGGAGGAGAACCTTGATTTATTTATTTTTCCCAGTTATATAGCGCAAAATCGACCCGAAGGTATTGGAGCGCTAGCGCTGTACACGAGCAACACTAAAAACAACAAAAAAAACACTGTATAATGCATTTTCGTTTTTTTGACAGCCTGCTTTCTGCATTAAAGTTTGTGCGCAGGCAGGACCAGGTCTGGTAGGAGCATGAAAATAACAGTAGTAGGAAGCCATCTCCATCTAAGAGGTGACGCCGCAGCCGAGCTCAGTTTACACTTTTAATTTCCTTCGCTGCCGAGCTCCGTTTACATTGTTCATTTCCTTGCTCAAACAAGCCGCTGCACAGTGTCATTGCATTTGGTGGCCCACGCTGCAAATTTAATATGTTGTCTATGTAGCATTTTGCTCATTACTTATACGGGTCTTGTCATTTATGACAACATGTACTTTATTTAAATCGAAGTCCAGCGGCCGTGATTGGTGACGAGTTAAACAGCGCCGAGCAGGCTGAGGGCTTTTAGCACTCATTACTGGCAGGCATGCAGGAGGACACGGGACAGCGCGGGTGGTGCCGGGGGTTTTGGGAAGGGGGGGTACTTTTCCTTACCCCATCATGCCGGGCTTTTCTATTCCTGCTAAACTGCCACGTATGGGATCTCATTGCTTCCTGCTATCTCAGCTAGTGCCAAGAAGCCGTTTTTGGCATTTGAGCGCTTTAGAAGAACACCTAATATAATATATATAAAGAAAGTGTGACCAATGACAAAGAATTCAATGAAAAGAAGGCAACGAGGAGGGATATATGAGGGAGCGCTTCCGGAAGCCTTCCGCTTTCCGGCTCCCGTCTCCTGTCTCCCGTCTCATCTGCTGGTCTCAGCGCCTGGGGTACCACTGCAAGGGCTCTTCATATCAAGGCATTAAACGTGGTAACTATGATGCTGATGAGGATCGCGCCCATGTGGAGATTTGTTTGCTCTTTCCTTCTTTTTCGGGGTTACGCTGTTGCCTCGGAGATCACGTTTGAGCTGCCTGACAATGCCAAGCAGTGTTTCTATGAAGATATCGCTCAGGGCACCAGGTGCACTCTGGAATTTCAGGTGATCACTGAAGGCCACTATGATGTAGACTGCCGTTTGGAGGACCCTGATGGCATAGTGCTCTACAAAGAGATGAAGAAGCAGTATGACAGCTTTACATTTACTGCTTCTAGAAATGGCACATATAAGTTTTGTTTCAGCAATGAGTTTTCCATGTTCACACACAAAACCGTATACTTCGACTTCCAGGTCGGAGAGGATCCTCCCTTGTTTCCAAGTGAAAACAGAGTCACTGCACTTACTCAGATGGAGTCGGCTTGCGTTTCCATTCACGAAGCTCTGAAGTCTGTCCTTGACTATCAGACACACTTCCGTTTAAGAGAAGCTCAAAGCCGCAGCCTAGCAGAGGACCTCAATACAAGAGTGGCCTATTGGTCAGTAGGAGAAGCTGTCATTCTGCTGGTTGTGAGCATCGGGCAGGTGTTTCTTCTCAAAAGTTTCTTCTCCGATAAAAGAACCACGACAACACATGTTGGATCCTAACTAATATTTCGAGGTGCTTCACTTCTACCAACCATACACTATCTGCCCACTTAATGCCCATGGATACCTCTAAATTCAGACAAAACTATACATATTGGTAACATGCTTACCTTTTTTTCCCGAATTTACATTATGGAATACAGCAGCTCTATAAAAGTAGTAAAGGGGACTTTTTATTTGAAAGATTTGAACACAAGCACATTTCGCTATGTAAATGCAGATGGCCAAGTTGTGAATTTTTATGGCAAGATGTTTGTGTTAAACTTTATCAAACTTTAGTTTGTTATTTTGCATATACTATGAAACAAAATCCAGAGTAATCTTCATGCACTTATGTAAGAGTCCAAAATCGAAAAAAGTGCACAAATTGACATTTTTAGGGACTAGAAATATTGATATTTTCCGAACAGGTGAATGTTTTCTTATTAAGCAATCAAATTGGAATTTACTTCAAATACAATGTGTACATCACTGGTCGACCAAAAAAGCCAAATTATCTTATATTTTTTTATTTATTATTTTTGTAAGGTTACACTGGGAAAGGTCCACATCTGGTTCAAAGGCAATCTGGGTTAGTTTAAGGTTTTTATATGAATTAATTTGACCCAAGTTTGTTTGACAAGTTTTTCACCTATCCATTTACAACTAGTTTAATTAAATCATAATTTACGACCAATAAACATCCCGAAAACAGCAAAAATGATCAACTGATTTGCTGTGAACAGTAATTGATTGAATCGGTGTAACGTTCATACTGCAACTGAATTTATTTACTAAGTTTTTATTCTCTAGCTTCTCCCTTCTCCCCCAACTCCCATCTGCTTTAGGAAATTGCTTATTTTGCCTATTTCTGTACAGCCCATTTCACACTCTAACCTCAGCAAATGCATCTTTTGCAAATAGTATAATGTCATTGCAACCGTTGAATTCCAGAACAGTAATTGATGTAGTAAAGAAGGGGGTACAACAGTGGCTGTCTGCTATGCAGAACACTGGGTTTAGGGGTATTTTAGCTAGACAGTTGTTGGTGTTCCATTGAGAGATACTATTAATAGGAAAAGTAAAACATTATCTATACTTTGGCTGATCGGGTCACACTTCTGATGCAAATAATAAAATTACATTTCAAGGGAGTCTTATTTGTATTCTTTTACCTATTGCTAACAGTTAAAAACACGATGGCCCACATGCATCAAGCATTTTTGTATTCGCAAACGGTGCGATTCCTTAAAATCGGCCGTTTGCGAATGCAAAAGTGCTTTTTGGGATGCATGAAGCAATTTTAGAATTCGTAACATGTGTGCGAATTCTAAAATTGCGGGTGCTTTTAAGAAGTCGCAGATGTGCGATTTCTTAAAAGCAATGCATCATTTTTTTAAAAAGTGAAAATTCGCAAATAGGGTGCCAAATTTACCGAGTGGTTGAACCACTCGGTAAATTTGGAAAAAGTGTGTAAAATGTGTAAAATGTTTTTTTTTCAACATTCATGTTACGGACACACATGTCCTTAGGACATGTGTGTGTGCAACATGATGCGAAAAATACATTTCAGGGGTGCATGGGGGGGTCCTTTGGACCCCCCCTGCACCCATGAAATTTTCTAAGTGCCACTCGCAATTTCCATTGACTCCTATGGGCCTTTTGGCCCATAGGAATCAATGGGAATTGCGAAAATTAAGTTAAGAAATCGGTATTTCTTTGGGATTCGGTAAAAATTGCGATTTTTACCGAATCCCAAAAGAATACCGAAAATATTGATGCATATCATTTTGCATTTCTTAATTTGCGATTCCTTATTTTTCGCAAATTAAGAAATGCAAAAAGACACAATGATGCATGTGGGCCCATGTGCTTAAGGATCAAGGTACTTCTAGAGTTCCAATCTAAAATGGTTGATAAAATTAACAGTTTTCAACTTAAACGTAAATATGTAGAATTCTGTTTCTTTTAGATGGGGCCTGATCTTTAAACCAAAACAAAACCACTTGGACTATAGCTGGTCCTAATTTGCACTATATTGTCTCCCACTTCTCTTATGCAGCCCTTATTCAGATTATTGGCTGTAGAGTGGCCAACGTGCCACGTGCACACTTCACTGACAAATTGACCTTTGTTGAACATGCCACCGTTATGATGCAATAATACTCAATAGCTCCCCTTTCAAACGGAAACCTAGGGTGAAAGAGGTGCGATATAAATTTGGCCTTGATACATACAAAGTAAATACAGCCTATTTTTTTGCCCACAGTTGGTGCACTGGCACAAGGCAACTTGGGTATAGAATCATATTGAACATCACATGGGCTATTCCAGACATACACCAGGGCTTAAGTCATGTGCTGACTCACACCATTAAATATAGATAAATAGCAGGCAATGCTACTGAGCACACTGTTGTTGCTCAAAGCAAATAATTGAATAAGTTGGCTTTTGTAAATGAAAAAAAAAATGATATATGAGGGAATGTGGAAAGTGGAGAAAACGAAAGATAGTAGTGTAAAGAAGAGAAAAAAAACAAGAGAGTGAGAGAGAATAGAGTAAGAATTTTGGACAGAGAGAGGGATGGACATGAAAAAGGAGACAGGAGGAGTGAGAAGTGGGAGAGACAGGGTCGAGGAGTGTAGAGACAAGACACGGGAAGAACATTTGAAAGAGAAGGTGAGGGGGTAGCAGGATGAGAAGGAGAGACACTGTTGAGATGAACAGAGGAGACAGAAAACAGATCGGACAAGTAACAGAGTGGCGTGAGAAGAGGAGAGAGTCGGAAAAAGGCGCACCAGAGAGATCAGACACGAAGAGGATGAGACAGAAAGAGGTGAGAAGCTTCGGATAATTAGGCCGACATTAGAGAAGCATGGAGTAACAGGCGCCACAAAGAGGGGAAACTCCGCCAAGGGAGACAGGTAGGAGCAGACAGAGGTGGTGACGACTGGAGAAGAGGGAGGAAGGCTTGGTACAGAAGGATAGGCAGACATTCAGGGGAATGGAGGGTGTAGACATGGGGTTCCCCTTAAATTCTGTTTGTTGTTTTATATAGCACAGGCTTCACTCTGCAGGATTTTCAGAGCGCTGAACATAGTTTGTGTGAAAGCACCAGGCAGAAGTCAACCAAGTGTTAACTGGACACAGAGCAGAGAAAATACTACTTACATTACAGCTAGTGTTTGAGGAACGCATGTGGGTTCGTTGCAGTGATATAAGGGGTGGATAATAGGACATTAGGTTAGTTCACTGCAGTGTATGCTGGATATCAGTCTTCCAGTACACATGGGCAACAACTAGGCAGTTGTGCATTAACTGGTAGACGTGACACAGCAGATAACATATAGCCGTCCAAGATATGTATACAGGTGCGACAGCCTGGCACGGAGCCCAAAGTACAAGTGCCAACACCAAGAAATAAGGACGTGATTAGAATAAAGCAGCCTTTTGAGTGGGAAACAATTAGTCATACATTGATGACTGGATTGCAAACAATCCAGAGCACAAAGACAGCAGAATATGTGAGTGGGTAGCGTAAAGTACAATACTTTCCGTAGGCACCATGGGCCAAAGGAGCCCTGGATTAAATATTAGACATGATGTCACATATACATGCATCAGCTTCAGGTGTAGGTAAGGTAGAGCCTAGGATGAAGCAACACTTGCCAAGTACCGACATCAATAAATCAATCTATGAATCAACTAGAGCAGCAGTGCGTGTGAGGCATGCATATTCATGCAAGAGGGACGTATGAGCAAAGACTAGAGTAAAGGTTCAAAAGCATAGGAAAATGCACGAGGACAGAGTAAGACAAAACAACGCTGAATAGGGCATAATTGGTGAAAAGAGGCCTCAGAGGCTAGAGATTATTGGTAAAGGAATGGTAATGGGAGATGTTTGAGCCCAGAAATGGGGGAGGTTTGGTACACACAGAGCTCTGTTCCACAGCAGCGACTGGCGAAGACAGCGGCATGTACCAACTTGTGTCTTTGGGGTGGACGAGTCCCCCATCTATATGTCCAAGAGAGGGAATACCACACTTGTCAGAGTTCAGCCTACTCTAAACTGTACATGAAAGTTGCTAAAGAACTCCATGTGTGTGCAGTTCTGTGGGGCTGGTGCATACAGGCCTGAGGCAGACACACACAGACAGACACACACAGACAGACACACACAGACACACACACAGACAGACAGACAAACACACACACAGACAGACACACACCACAGACACACACAGACACACACACAGACAGACACATACACACACACACACAGACAGACACACACACAGACAGACACAGACACACAACAGACACAGACACACAGACAGACAGACACACACAAACAGAGACACACAGATAGACAGACACACAGACACACACAAACAGACAGACACACAGATAGACAGACACACAGACAGACACAGACAGACAGACAGACAGACACAGACAGACAGACAGACACAGACAGACACAGACAGACAGACACAGACAGACAGACACATAGACAGACACACAGACAGACAGACAGACACACACACACACACACACAGACAGCCACAGACAGCCCGAGAGGGCCGACCAAACACATCACAGAAGGTGTAATATATAATGCATATTTGTAGACCAGTTTAACGTAATGAATGCTAATAATGAAGCACGTGGGCACATGCCTATTTGCCTAAACTGGAATCCCAGGTAACTATTTGGGCGTTTTTCCTATTGGAGTATCTGGCCAGTCCCATTCATTGTTTGTAACTCGTAGAGCCTTTGCTAACCATCTTGTTTTAATTTGCAGGTTTGCAGTCTGTAAGGTATTTGGATTTGAATGGTCAGGCGTGAGTACCCACTAGACAAGGTAATTCTGTTTATGTTCCACATTTGATTTTGGGGGGTGCTGGGTAAATAGATTCACAATCTGCACCCCATTTCTTTTGCAGGTTTGTGAGACCGTGCTACAAATACAGTTGTACAGGCAGACGTGAGTAGAGGCAGAACAAACAGGTAATTGTTTGGTAGAGTTAAACTGTGGTGCAGCTTGTACATTGTAGTTTAACAACATACCTTACCTATGTTTTCTTCCGTTGCAGGTTCCGCAGACAGTACCGCACACATTTGAACGGGCATACGTGAGTACAAGCACAACAGGTAATTGTTTGGTAGAGTTAAACTGTGGTGCAGCTTGTACATTGTAGTTTAACAACATACCTTACATATGTTTTCTTCCGTTTCAGGTTCCGCAGACAGAACCCCACACATTTGAACGGGCATACGTGAGTACAAGCACAACAGGGAATTGTTTGGTCAAGTTAAACTGTGGTGCTTCTTCAACATTGTAGTATAACAACGTACCTTACCTTTGTTTTCTTCCGTTGCAGGTTTCGCAGACAGTACCCCACACATTTGAACGGGCATACTTGAGTACAAGCAGAACAGGTAATTGTTTGGTAGAGTTCCCTTATGGTGCACATAGCATATTGCTGTATCACAAATTCGCAATGTGCTGAAATAATCTTTACTTCTATTGTAGGCTCTACGGACAGTGCTACATTTAAGTTTGGCAGGGCAGGGCAGTGAACAGAAAAATCCAGGTAATTGCACTCTACGTTTTGCCGGCAAACCTTAGTACTATGTGAAACATTGCAAGCATGAGCATAGGCATCAACTTTAGCCATGTTCCTTTATTTTGCAGGCTTTGTGGCGTAGCAGGCTAAACCCAGTTCTCACAAATATGTTCAAGCGCAAAGCTGTACATTCTGCAGAGTGCGATGCTTCACCGCAAAGGAAGAAATGTTGCCTTGTATTCAAGGAAGAGTGGATGAAAGAAATTGTGGAGGCTGAGACACAGAAATCATGAAGCAAGGTTTGCGTCCAACTTGGGGAACTTTTTCAATACAGTCCAGACGTGGGTTTGATTTGCAAAACATGTGCCGAAGCCAAGATTGTTGGGGACTTTTCTACAGGGAAGAAATGGAGTGATGGCTGGAAACTGGATTACCTGAAACGCCATCTAATTAGCAAAGTTCATGAGTCTGCCATTGTGATATTGAGAAACAGAAGTGCTACTGCCAGGTTTGGTTTTGGAGTGCGGGCAGTGCTGACAGAAACTGCCACTGACAAAGCAAATAGAATAGAAGTAGTTGAACGACAAAGATCCCTGCCTAATGAAATAAAGATTCTCATCAACAACGTGTTGCAGGCAGTCAAGATGAACACTTCAATGTTATCTGTACAAGACATCCATGACCACCTAGCTTTGTATGTGAAGATACCAGACAGCTGGCGGAGCAAGAACTATGCCTTTGAGTCCCTTGAGGCCATCAATAGTGTGATACACTGTGAAGGTATGGCAGAACTTCGTAACGCTTTATATCACACACTGATAATTGATGAGAGCACAGATATTTTTGATACAAAAATGTTCATCCGGTACTTCAAGTTCCGACCTGTAACCTCAACAGAGCACAAAACACTGTTTGGGGGCATATTGAAGCTGACTAGTTGTAATGCTGATTCAGAAAAGGGGGTGGTGATGAACAGAGCGTCTGAATTAAGCAGACCACTCTTACCCAGTCCAAAGATCAGGGCTTGATCCATCACCGTTATTTAGCTCACTGCCCCATCCCAGCTCAGAACCTGGCTATATGCAAATTAGCCTGTCCCTGGCCCAGTGCATCATGGGAACAGGGCAGACCAAACTACCAAGCCAATTCTTCACCAGAAAGGAGACAAGCTACCGGGGACCGGTTTTTGGCATTTCAGCCTCGTCGGCCCGGCTTGCTTGAATCCTGATGGAGCAGTGAGCAAGGGACTCATGTCTGAGTATACCCAGCCACACCTATAGTGGCCAAAAACGATTCAGAAAAGGGGGTGGTGATGAACAGAGCGTCTGAATTAAGCAGACCACTCTTACCCAGTCCAAAGATCAGGGCTTGATCCATCACCGTTATTTAGCTCACTGCCCCATCCCAGCTCAGAACCTGGCTATATGCAAATTAGTCTGTCCCTGGCCCAGTGCATCATGGGAACAGGGCAGACCAAACTACCAAGCCAATTCTTCACCAGAAAGGAGACAAGCTACCGGGGACCGGTTTCTGACATTTCAGCCTCGTCGGCCCGGCTTGCTTGAATCCTGATGGAGCAGTGAGCAAGGGACTCATGTCTGAGTATACCCTGCCACACCTATAGTGGCCAAAAACGATTCAGAAAAGGGGGTGGTGATGAACAGAGCGTCTGAATTAAGCAGACCACTCTTACCCAGTCCAAAGATCAGGGCTTGATCCATCACCGTTATTTAGCTCACTGCCCCATCCCAGCTCAGAACCTGGCTATATGCAAATTAGTCTGTCCCTGGCCCAGTGCATCATGGGAACAGGGCAGACCAAACTACCAAGCCAATTCTTCACCAGAAAGGAGACAAGCTACCGGGGACCGGTTTCTGGCATTTCAGCCTCGTCGGCCCGGCTTGCTTGAATCCTGATGGAGCAGTGAGCAAGGGACTCATGTCTGAGTATACCCTGCCACACCTATAGTGGCCAAAAATGATTCAGAAAAGGGGATGGTGATGAACAGAGCGTCTGAATTAAGCAGACCACTCTTACCCAGTCCAAAGATCAGGGCTTGATCCATCACCGTTATTTAGCTCACTGCCCCATCCCAGCTCAGAACCTGGCTATATGCAAATTAGTCTGTCCCTGGCCCAGTGCATCATGGGAACAGGGCAGACCAAACTACCAAGCCAATTCTTCACCAGAAAGGAGACAAGCTACCGGGGACCGGTTTCTGGCATTTCAGCCTCGTCGGCCCGGCTTGCTTGAATCCTGATGGAGCAGTGAGCAAGGGACTCATGTCTGAGTATACCCTGCCACACCTATAGTAGCCAAAAACGATTCAGAAAAGGGGGTGGTGATGAACAGAGCGTCTGAATTAAGCAGACCACTCTTACCCAGTCCAAAGATCAGGGCTTGATCCATCACCGTTATTTAGCTCACTGCTCCATCCCAGCTCAGAACCTGGCTATATGCAAATTAGTCTGTCCCTGGCCCAGTGCATCATGGGAACAGGGCAGACCAAACTACCAAGCCAATTCTTCACCAGAAAGGAGACAAGCTACCGGGGACCGGTTTCTGGCATTTCAGCCTCGTCGGCCCGGCTTGCTTGAATCCTGATGGAGCAGTGAGCAAGGGACTAATGTCTGAGTATACCCTGCCACACCTAAAGTGGCCAAAAACGATTCAGAAAAGGGGGTGGTGATGAACAGAGCGTCTGAATTAAGCAGACCACTCTTACCCAGTCCAAAGATCAGGGCTTGATCCATCACCGTTATTTAGCTCACTGCCCCATCCCAGCTCAGAACCTGGCTATATGCAAATTAGTCTGTCCCTGGCCCAGTGCTTCATGGGAACAGGGCAGACCAAACTACCAAGCCAATTATTCACCAGAAAGGAGACAAGCTACCGGGGACCGGTTTCTGGCATTTCAGCCTCATCGGCCCGGCTTGCTTGAATCCTGATGGAGCAGTGAGCAAGGGACTCATGTCTGAGTATACCCTGCCACACCTATAGTGGCCAAAAACGATTCAGAAAAGGGGGTGGTGATGAACAGAGCGTCTGAATTAAGCAGACCACTCTTACCCAGTCCAAAGATCAGGGCTTGATCCATCACCGTTATTTAGCTCACTGCCCCATTCCAGCTCAGAACCTGGCTATATGCAAATTAGTCTGTCCCTGGCCCAGTGCATCATGGGAACAGGGCAGACCAAACTACCAAGCCAATTCTTCACCAGAAAGGAGACAAGCTACCGGGGACCGGTTTCTGGCATTTCAGCCTCGTCGGCCCGGCTTGCTTGAATCCTGATGGAGCAGTGAGCAAGGGACTCATGTTTGAGTATACCCTGCCAAGGAAGCCCCCGGAAGCTTGTTTCCTTCCCAATATAAGAATTGGCTTGGTAGTTTGGTTTGCCCTGTTCCCATCATGCACTGGGACAGGAACAGACTCATTTGCATATAGCCAAGTTCTGAGCTGGGATGGTGCAGTGAGCTAAAAAACGGTGATGGATCAAGCCCTGATCTTTGGACTGGGTAAGAGTGGTCTGCTTAAATCAGGCACTCTGTTCATCACCACCCCCTTTTCTGAATCATTTTGTCCACCATAAGCGTGGAAGGGTATACTCAGATCGAGTCCCTTGCTCATTGCACCATCAGGATTCAAGCAAGCCGGGCCGACGACGCCTGAAATGGCAGAAACCGGTCCCCGGAAGCTTGTTTCCTTCCCAATATAAGAATTGGCTTGGTAGTTTGGTTTGCCCTGTTCCCATCATGCACTGGGACAGGAACAGACTCATTTGCATATAGCCAAGTTCTGAGCTGGGATGGTGCAGTGAGCTAAAAAACGGTGATGAATCAAGCCCGGATCTTTGGACTGGGTAAGAGTGGTCTGCTTAATTCAGGCACTCTGTTTATCACCACCCCCTTTTCTGAATCATTTTGTCCACCATAAGCGTGGAAGGGTATACTCAGATGTGAGTCCCTTGCTCATTGCACCATCAGGATTGAAGCAAGCTGGGCCGACGACGCCTGAAATGGCAGAAACCGGTCCCCGGAAGCTTGTTTCCTTCCCAGTATAAGAATTGGCTTGGTAGTTTGGTTTGCCCTGTTCCCATCATGCACTGGGACAGGAACAGACTAATTTGCATATAGCCAAGTTCTGAGCTGGGATGGTGCAGTGAGCTAAAAAACGGTGATGGATCAAGCCCTGATCTTTGGACTGGGTAAGAGTGGTCTGCTTAATTCAGGCACTCTGTTCATCACCACCCCCTTTTCTGAATCATTTTGTCCACCATAAGCGTGGAAGGGTATACTCAGATGTGAGTCCCTTGCTCATTGCACCATCAGGATTCAAGCAAGCCGGGCCGACGACGCCTGAAATGGCAGAAACCGGTCCCCGGAAGCTTGTTTCCTTCCCAGTATAAGAATTGGCTTGGTAGTTTGGTTTGCCCTGTTCCCATCATGCACTAGGACAGGAACAGACTAATTTGCATATAGCCAAGTTCTGAGCTGGGATGGTGCAGTGAGCTAAAAAACGGTGATGGATCAAGCCCTGATCTTTGGACTGGGTAAGAGTGGTCTGCTTAATTCAGGCACTCTGTTCATCACCACCCCCTTTTCTGAATCATTGTGTCCACCATAAGCGTGGAAGGGTATACTCAGATGTGAGTCCCTTGCTCATTGCACCATCAGGATTCAAGCAAGCCGGGCCGACGACGCCTGAAATGGCAGAAACCGGTCCCCGGAAGCTTGTTTCCTTCCCAGTATAAGAATTGGCTTGGTAGTTTGGTTTGCCCTGTTCCCATCATGCACTGGGACAGGAACAGACTAATTTGCATATAGCCAAGTTCTGAGCTGGGATGGTGCAGTGAGCTAAAAAACGGTGATGGATCAAGCCCTGATCTTTGGACTGGGTAAGAGTGGTCTGCTTAATTCAGGCACTCTGTTCATCACCACCCCCTTTTCTGAATCATTTTGTCCACCATAAGCGTGGAAGGGTATACTCAGATGTGAGTCCCTTGCTCATTGCACCATCAGGATTCAAGCAAGCCGGGCCGACGACGCCTGAAATGGCAGAAACCGATCCCCGGAAGCTTGTTTCCTTCCCAGTATAAGAATTGGCTTGGTAGTTTGGTTTGCCCTGTTCCCATCATGCACTGGGACAGGAACAGACTAATTTGCATACAGCCAAGTTCTGAGCTAGGATGGTGCAGTGAGCTAAAAAACGGTGATGGATCAAGCCCTGATCTTTGGACTGGGTAAGAGTGGTCTGGTTAATTCAGGCACTCTGTTCATCACCACCCCCTTTTCTGAATCATTTTGTCCACCATAAGCGTGGAAGGGTATACTCAGATGTGAGTCCCTTGCTCATTGCACCATCAGGATTCAAGCAAGCCGGGCCGACGGCGCCTTAAATGGCAGAAACCGGTCCCCGGAAGCTTGTTTCCTTCCCAGTATAAGAATTGGCTTGGTAGTTTGGTTTGCCCTGTTCCCATCATGCACTGGGACAGGAACAGACTAATTTGCATATAGCCAAGTTCTGAGCTGGGATGGTGCAGTGAGCTAAAAAACGGTGATGGATCAAGCTCTGATCTTTGGACTGGGTAAGAGTGGTCTGCTTAATTCAGGCACTCTGTTCATCACCACCCCCTTTTCTGAATCATTTTGTCCACCATAAGCGTGGAAGGGTATACTCAGATGTGAGTCCCTTGCTCATTGCACCATCAGGATTCAAGCAAGCCGGGCCGACGACGCCTGAAATGGCAGAAACCGGTCCCCGGAAGCTTGTTTCCTTCCCAGTATAAGAATTGGCTTGGTAGTTTGGTTTGCCCTGTTCCCATCATGCACTGGGACAGGAACAGACTAATTTGCATATAGCCAAGTTCTGAGCTGGGATGGTGCAGTGAGCTAAAAAACGGTGATGGATCAAGCCCTGATCTTTGGACTGGGTAAGAGTGATCTGCTTAATTCAGGCACTCTGTTCATCACAACCCCCTTTTCTGAATCATTTTGTCCACCATAAGCGTGGAAGGGTATACTCAGATGTGAGTCCCTTGCTCATTGACCATCAGGATTCAAGCAAGCCGGGCCGACGACGCCTGAAATGGCAGAAACCGGTCCCCGGAAGCTTGTTTCCTTCCCAGTATAAGAATTGGCTTGGTAGTTTGGTTTGCCCTGTTCCCATCATGCACTGGGACAGGAACAGACTAATTTGCATATAGCCAAGTTCTGAGCTGGGATGGTGCAGTGAGCTAAAAAACGGTGATGGATCAAGCCCTGATCTTTGGACTGGGTAAGAGTGGTCTGCTTAATTCAGGCACTCTGTTCATCACCACCCCCTTTTCTGAATCATTTTGTCCACCATATGCGTGGAAGGGTATACTCAGATGTGAGTCCCTTGCTCATTGCACCATCAGGATTCAAGCAAGCCGGGCCGACGACGCCTGAAATGGCAGAAACCGGTCCCCGGAAGCTTGTTTTCTTCCCAGTATAAGAATTGGCTTGGTAGTTTGGTTTGCCCTGTTCCCATCATGCACTGGGACAGGAACAGACTAATTTGCATATAGCCAAGTTCTGAGCTGGGATGGTGCAGTGAGCTAAAAAACGGTGATGGATCAAGCCCTGATCTTTGGACTGGGTAAGAGTGGTCTGCTTAATTCAGGCACTCTGTTCATCACCACCCCCTTTTCTGAATCATTTTGTCCACCATAAGCGTGGAAGGGTATACTCAGATGTGAGTCCCTTGCTCATTGCACCATCAGGATTCAAGCAAGCCGGGCCGACGACGCCTGAAATGGCAGAAACCGGTCCCCGGAAGCTTGTTTCCTTCCCAGTATAAGAATTGGCTTGGTAGTTTGGTTTGCCCTGTTCCCATCATGCACTGGGACAGGAACAGACTAATTTGCATATAGCCAAGTTCTGAGCTGGGATGGTGCAGTGAGCTAAAAAACGGTGATGGATCAAGCCCTGATCTTTGGACTGGGTAAGAGTGGTCTGCTTAATTCAGGCACTCTGTTCATCACCACCCCCTTTTCTGAATCATTTTGTCCACCATAAGCGTGGAAGGGTATACTCAGATGTGAGTCCCTTGCTCATTGCACCATCAGGATTCAAGCAAGCCGGGCCGACGACGCCTGAAATGGCAGAAACCGATCCCCGGAAGCTTGTTTCCTTCCCAGTATAAGAATTGGCTTGGTAGTTTGGTTTGCCCTGTTCCCATCATGCACTGGGACAGGAACAGACTAATTTGCATATAGCCAAGTTCTGAGCTAGGATGGTGCAGTGAGCTAAAAAACGGTGATGGATCAAGCCCTGATCTTTGGACTGGGTAAGAGTGGTCTGGTTAATTCAGGCACTCTGTTCATCACCACCCCCTTTTCTGAATCATTTTGTCCACCATAAGCGTGGAAGGGTATACTCAGATGTGAGTCCCTTGCTCATTGCACCATCAGGATTCAAGCAAGCCGGGCCGACGGCGCCTTAAATGGCAGAAACCGGTCCCCGGAAGCTTGTTTCCTTCCCAGTATAAGAATTGGCTTGGTAGTTTGGTTTGCCCTGTTCCCATCATGCACTGGGACAGGAACAGACTAATTTGCATATAGCCAAGTTCTGAGCTGGGATGGTGCAGTGAGCTAAAAAACGGTGATGGATCAAGCTCTGATCTTTGGACTGGGTAAGAGTGGTCTGCTTAATTCAGGCACTCTGTTCATCACCACCCCCTTTTCTGAATCATTTTGTCCACCATAAGCGTGGAAGGGTATACTCAGATGTGAGTCCCTTGCTCATTGCACCATCAGGATTCAAGCAAGCCGGGCCGACGACGCCTGAAATGGCAGAAACCGGTCCCCGGAAGCTTGTTTCCTTCCCAGTATAAGAATTGGCTTGGTAGTTTGGTTTGCCCTGTTCCCATCATGCACTGGGACAGGAACAGACTAATTTGCATATAGCCAAGTTCTGAGCTGGGATGGTGCAGTGAGCTAAAAAACGGTGATGGATCAAGCCCTGATCTTTGGACTGGGTAAGAGTGATCTGCTTAATTCAGGCACTCTGTTCATCACAACCCCCTTTTCTGAATCATTTTGTCCACCATAAGCGTGGAAGGGTATACTCAGATGTGAGTCCCTTGCTCATTGCACCATCAGGATTCAAGCAAGCCGGGCCGACGACGCCTGAAATGGCAGAAACCGGTCCCCGGAAGCTTGTTTCCTTCCCAGTATAAGAATTGGCTTGGTAGTTTGGTTTGCCCTGTTCCCATCATGCACTGGGACAGGAACAGACTAATTTGCATATAGCCAAGTTCTGAGCTGGGATGGTGCAGTGAGCTAAAAAACGGTGATGGATCAAGCCCTGATCTTTGGACTGGGTAAGAGTGGTCTGCTTAATTCAGGCACTCTGTTCATCACCACCCCCTTTTCTGAATCATTTTGTCCACCATATGCGTGGAAGGGTATACTCAGATGTGAGTCCCTTGCTCATTGCACCATCAGGATTCAAGCAAGCCGGGCCGACGACGCCTGAAATGGCAGAAACCGGTCCCCGGAAGCTTGTTTTCTTCCCAGTATAAGAATTGGCTTGGTAGTTTGGTTTGCCCTGTTCCCATCATGCACTGGGACAGGAACAGACTAATTTGCATATAGCCAAGTTCTGAGCTGGGATGGTGCAGTGAGCTAAAAAACGGTGATGGATCAAGCCCTGATCTTTGGACTGGGTAAGAGTGGTCTGCTTAATTCAGGCACTCTGTTCATCACCACCCCCTTTTCTGAATCATTTTGTCCACCATAAGCGTGGAAGGGTATACTCAGATGTGAGTCCCTTGCTCATCGCACCATCAGGATTCAAGCAAGCCGGGCCGACGACGCTGAAATGGCAGAAACCGGTCCCCGGAAGCTTGTTTCCTTCCCAGTATAAGAATTGGCTTGGTAGTTTGGTTTGCCCTGTTCCCATCATGCACTGGGACAGGAACAGACTAATTTGCATATAGCCAAGTTCTGAGCTGGGATGGTGCAGTGAGCTAAAAAACGGTGATGGATCAAGCCCTGATCTTTGGACTGGGCAAGAGTGGTCTGCTTAATTCAGGCACTCTGTTCATCACCACCCCCTTTTCTGAATATAGTTGAAATGCTGAGGCTGTCACTATTGCTGTGAAAGAATTCTACACTGCCAATGAACTGGACCTCATGAAAATGGTCATGTTCACATTCAATGGTGCGTCTGTGATACTGGGTAAAAATAATGGTGTTGCTACTCGCCTTAAACAATCCATTCCCCATCTAGTTGAGCAGCATTGAGTCGCTCATCGTGAAGATTTGGGAGTTGATGATGCCTGGAAGTGGGTTCCAATGATTAAAGAGATGGAGACATTATTGAGGACTGTCTACACTGTGTTCTCCAGTTCTCCTGCAAGGAAGTCCAAGCTGGATGAAATGGCATCGGTCACTGATTGTGAAGTGGTCTCTTTTCGACCATTGAATGAAGTCCGGTGGCTTTCACGGCATTTTGCAGTTGGTGCACTAATTCGGAATTACGAGGTTGTTCTTAAGTACTTGGAGCATGAGAAAGTTGAAGAGAATGATCCAGTTGCTAAATATTGTTACAAAAAGCTATCTGACTCAAACTACCATATTTCCCTTGCAGTACTTAATGATATTCTGAGCGAATTTGCATCTTTGTGCAAACTGTTCCAAAAAAGTTATTTGACTACTGTAGAAGCTGTACAGTATGCAAGAGGAAAGATTGCCAAATTAAAGAACAGTATTTGGGGGACACTGTCTTTTGGAGCAGCAATGTAAAAGATCTGATGGTGTTGTACAAGGAAAGGCAAGAGTTTGACAGTGGGCCTATTTTGTCTTTTGTTTCCCTTCTTTGTGAGCACATGCAAAAAAGGTTCCCTCAAGATGAACTGAAAGAATGGGCAAGTTACGAAATCCAGGCAATAGCAACACAATCCCATTTTGATTTTGGGACTGAAAATATACAAAGACTTGTTAAAAAGTATAAGAATGTCTTGGTCCTGGGTGATTGTGAAACACCAGCAGATGTTGTACGACAATACAGAGACTATAAATATGTGGTGGCAGAACATGTAAAGGGTGGGCTATTTACCACCTTACAAGACATGGTGAATTTCACTGTACGCAATGCTGCTCAGTATAGTGTGGTGTCTCAGCTTGTTGATGTCTGCGCAACATTTCAAGCTTCTAGTGCTGATTGTGAAAGAGGATTTAGCCTCATGAATACTATCAAGAGCAAAGCGAGGAATAGACTAGAGCAGAAGCATTTGGATATGCTGATGAGGACAAAGGCCTACCTCCTGAATGGGAAAATTGACCTTGATAGAGTTTATCAGCACTGGAAAAATGGCAAGGATCGCCGTGAGAAGCAACCTTGTCACCCATCTAGTGATGCCACTTGACATGTTTGAACGGCCCTCTCCCACAGTCCATGTTTGCCTGGATGTCAGAGTTTTACAAACTATGTGTGGCGGGATAGCCCAACTTTACTCAGTAGTTTTCACTTCAAATTGTAAATATGTTATGTAATGTTTGTAACCTATTGTGTATATGTGATATTTTATAGGCTCTCGACACTTCCCCACCCAATGAACAGTGCTCCAGTTAAGAATATTTAGTAAAATCTTATGATGGTACCATCGTTGGAGTCTTGTGCTTTTCTAACCATTAAGTGTACTTGCCTGTGTAACCAGTTCATGTTATGGCATGTATTTCCAATTTGCAAACCAGCCTTAAAACCCTTAACGTGGCGCTGTATGTGTGAAAATGCACCATCTTTTCACTTTTTTAAGTAAACGTTTGGGGTGACATTTGGCGCTGCGCGCGCGGTCTGGCTCCTAGAGCACATAGCCATGGTTGCAACGCACAGAGACCCTTCACTGCCGCACACAGAGGAAAAAAACTTAGAGGGAACATTGGTAATCGGTCCCAATGGATTGTGCATGGATCAAAAGAAGCCACAGGCAATCATTAAATGGGAGTCTCCTTCATCTGTGAAGGCCTTACAGAGCTTCTTGGGGTTTGCAAATTTTTATAGAAGATTTATAAAGAGCTTCTCCAGCATCATTCAGCCTTTGACACTCCTTCTTCGAAAGGGAGTTGCCTTCATGTGGAATGCATCAGTCGAGGAAGCCTTCCAAATGTTAAAGCTTTGTTTTACCAGTGCTCCCATACTGAGACATCCTGATGCCTCTCAACCGTTCATACTGGAAACAGATGCCTCATACTACGCCTTAGGGGGAATCCTTTCCCAGCGACACCCTGAGACTTGCCAATTGCATCCTGTTGCCTTCTTTTCAAAGAAGTTATCCAGTTGTGAGGTAAACTACAGCATTAGCGATAAAAAACTTTTGGCCATCAAACGCGTATCTGAGGAATGGAGACATCATCTGCTGTGGGCCAGACATACAGTAGAAATATACACAGATCATCAGAACCTGCTGTTTTTAAAGAGTGCCCGAGCTTTAAAGCCTCAATAATTACGATGGTCATTGTTTTTTGTGGATTTCGACTTTGTGATCAAGTACAGACCAGGGCTGCAAAACGGAAAGGCTGATGCACTTTCCAGACTCCTGTCTACACTTACAGAAGACCTCGATAAGGCAGAAGAGCCATCCATCATTCTACAGAAGGCTTCCTTTCCTACAGAGACTGTAGCGTTAATGAACACACATGACTTTCTGAATGAAGCAAAGAAACAAACAACAGGCATCGATAAGAATGCATGGGTAACAGTGAAGGACCTACAACGGTCCGTGAAAGAGGAGCTAATGTTTCATGATGACAGACTATATGTTCCTAAAGGCCCTCTCCAGCAACAAGTTTTACATTGGGTCCATGATACAACCTTGGGTGGTCACATGGGTATTCAAAAGACATTGCAAACCCTGACTAGATACTTCTGGTGGGAGTCGCTCCGAAAAGACACGGCTAAATACATATCAGAATGTTCCGTTTGCACACAAGCCAAAGCTCAACATTAACGTCCCAGTGGTTTGCTCAGACTAATACCCACACCATCAGCGCCCTAGCACACGGTATCTATGGACTTCATAGTAGAGATGCCCCCTAGCTCTGGTTGTGACACCATCCTGGTGGTTGTTGATCATTTGACCAAAATGGGTCATTTCATTGCTCTTAACAATTTGCCCACTTCAGCAGAATTGGTCGCTGTCTTCTTGCAACACGTAATCAGACTACATGGAATCCATTCAGTCATCATTACAGACAGAGGGACCCAATTCACCTCCAAATCCTGGAAAGAATTATGTGACATCATGAAGATCGAAGCATGTTTATCCACAAGCTACCATCCTCAAACGGATTGCAAAACCGAAAGACTAAATCAAACGTTGGAACAATATCTTAGATGCTTCATGTTGTTACAAGAAGACGAATGGAGCAAGCATTTGTGGTCAGCGGAGTTTGCCTACAACAACGCCGATCATACTTCATTGGGATGTTCCCCCTTCTACTGTCTCCATGGCTTTCATCCCAATATGTTACCCTTTGAACGTCCTGTGTCCTCCAAACTCCCTTCCATTCAAGAACACCATGCACACCTCAAACTAGTCTTAGACACTGCCAAGACGACCTAGAAGAGGCACGAACACGGGAGAAACTACAAGCTGATAAGAAAAGAACACCTGAACCCTCCAATAAAGTAGGAGATAAGGTGTGGCTTAACACCAAACACCTAAAGTTCAGAGGAAACAATAGATTGCAGCCTAAATTTGTAGGTTCATATCACATTGAAAAGGTGATAAATCTGGTTGCCACGAAACTTACGTTACCTTCTGCTTGGCAAATTCACCCAGTGTTCCATGTATCTCTCCTGAAACCCTGCCTTCAGGGCACACGTTTGCCAGTTAGACCACAAGCTGTAGACATTGATGGGGATGAGGAGCATGAGGTACAGGGTAGCCTGGATTCTAAATACATTAGAGGTCGGGTGCACTATCTTGTAGACTGGAAGGGTTACGGCCCAGAGGACTGTTCCTGGGAACCTGTGGCCAATTTACACTGCCCTGGTCTTTTGAGACATTTCCATACTCGTTACCCTTCCAAACCCGGTGGTCCGCCGAGACAACGAACGAAAAAAAGGGGGTACTGTCATGGTTAGGCAGAGATAGTTACACAGAATAGGAACACATAACACTGTGTGATTGTTGGGCATAGAACTACATCTCCCATAATTCTGAGGGAGAGCTGGTTAGGGCATCTGACTTGTTTATTTAAGCCCCGCCCTCTTCGTTCTCGGGGCTTGTTACTCGAAACTTTCCTGTGGTGAAAGAATTATGAGAAGGCTGTTGTGTCTGGCTTCTATGCCCTCTGGAGTATCTACGTTTTCCGCAGTATTTGCTGAGGACGGCGGCTTTTCATGACGAAGTGAGCTCTGTAAGGAAATGCCTCCGTTTCTCCCCAGCGTCTCATACGCTGTGGACAGTAACCATTATTGAAGCCCGAGTTTAGCTCCTACGGCTTGGTAGAAGTGTTGAAGCTGCACACAAAGGCAGAGTGCAGCTGTCATTAATCAGACCGGCCTTTTCTGTTAGCGAATCCAGCTCGCTCGAGGATTTCTGTTAAGTACTTTTTCTTTTTGTTTGGATATAGAGCCCTAGAGCTGTTCGGTGATAACGCGAACAAAACAGGGGCATATGCGCGATGGAAATGCTTCTATTTTTGGTAATAACTTCTTGTCCAGGCTGTCCGCCAACAAATATGTGAAAGTATCGGTTGGCTGTTTTCATTATTGGGAAACCTCCAGAGGAAAGAGGCCTACGCGCAAGGAGGTTACATAAGCATTCTGATTTTTGACAAGTATTTCACATGCTCAGGAGCGTGATATATTCACGAGAGAATTACCAGAGGTGATCTCAGAGAATCATTGAGAAGCACAGCTGCAAGAAGGATTATACCAAGTATACCAGAGGATTATCTACAGTAAAGATAAGTGTCTCATTCTTGTGTGAATCAAGACTGTTTATGTTCTATATTTCTTTATTTTTCTCTTTTACGTTGGGAGATGTACAGTTGCATGATATGTAAGTACATATACACATAGGGGTACATGGGGAGCGGTACTGGGGAATGTGTGAACTTATTTGTGTATTGTATTTCATTTACAGGGCATACGGGGTGGATTGTAGGAGAGTGAGGTTCATCACAACCAACAACATCCCTTATCTGAGCCTAGCAGCTGGAACTTTATTGTTTCTTTGTCCCTTTTTTCCCTTTCTCTGGTAGTGGTGTTATCCTTGCAGTGTTTTATCTATATACTCATGGTTATCTCCACGGAGGGGAAGGGATTACTTAGCATCTCATCGTTCCCGCTGTATCCGGCTATAAGGTTAGTGGTAACCTACCTCTGCACGACACTGGGAGGGCGGAGGTGTGACCTCTTTTCTGCCCATGCCTTCTGTCTCACATCCTCTGGGAGGGATAACACTCACCAGCAGAAAGTCAGACTTCTTGGTGGCAAACAGCTCGCAAAGCACGCTAAGGTACAAGGGAACTCAGTTCACACATTTGCCAGCGATGAACCACAGTTTCAATGTAAAAGTCAGACCACACAAAAAATGTAATCCCGCC
Source organism: Lissotriton helveticus (assembly GCF_964261635.1). Classification (NCBI taxonomy): domain Eukaryota; kingdom Metazoa; phylum Chordata; class Amphibia; order Caudata; family Salamandridae; genus Lissotriton; species Lissotriton helveticus. The sequence goes on from NC_136071.1 coordinate 264,567,528, forward strand.
TGCTTCAATGGGACAGCGTGTGCGTGCGGCCTGGAAAATCTCTTGCCGTAAAATTACGTTTTTAACATAAATTAACATAGCCAAAGGATAACGGTTGGTCCCCCCTTTCCTGGATTGTCGGAAAGTGAAAAGGTGTGCCCCTTTGTGGCATTGAGGCCATATCCCAGTAACCTAGAGCCGGAAATCTTCTCTAAAAAGACAAAGAATATAGCTTCTTGGGTTGTCTCCCTCACTGCCCTCTGGAATGGCAAAGACTCTAAGATCATTCCTCTGTGATCAATTTTCCGAATCATCTAATTTTGCAGTAAGACCACCCAGTTGAAGCTCATGTTTACTGATCATTGCCATGTTCTCTATCACAGTCTCCTGTAGGGTAGCCTGTCGTGCCTCCAGGTCTCCAACCCTTGCATAAAGAGTGTCCATATTTTCAGATGTGCCATCTTTAATGTGAGGGAGTTCTTTTTCATATTCCTCTCTATGAATCTGTAGAAGATCATAGATGGCAGCCAGTGTGGGAGTGCCCAATGGATTTGGGTTCTTCCCCCTCCATTGTCTACTGACATATTAGGCCCCCCTGGACACAGTCTTCACAGGCCTGAGAGTTTGGGGGTGCAGTGATGAAAGCTTCTCCTGTGAGAGCAGAATGGAATTTTTAGGAGTGGGTTCCAATCCTTCTGGGACCCAGAGCATGTCTTCCTCTCTTAGGGTCAGTGTAGGGTCCAGTTCCCCTTGGGCAAATACAGTAGTGACCAGAACCTCTATCTGCTGAATTGTTAATGACTTAGCCATGTCGGCCACTGCATCCCAGCTCTTGCGACTTTCCCAGGGTACTCTCTTAGTCCCATATCCGGTTCTGGCAACATCATCAATCTGGTATCCATTAACTGAGCTCTGCCCGTCTCCACTTCTCCCACGCCATCAACATCTAGCTCTGCTGTCTCTAAATCAGACACACTGGCAGAGTTAGAAAGAGAAAAATAGGCCTCAGCTGACTCCTGCTAATTAGTGTCAAGAGTTTGAATACCCAAGGAAGCTAAGTCTTCAGAACAGGTCTGCTGTGATGCAGCAAGCCCCTGTGTGTTGAGCAGCTTTAGTCCAGCCTTTGTAAGTAAATTACCCTGCCTGTTCAAGCCGCACTGCCAAATATTGATGTCAAGTTCCATCATATCCATCTTATTCATCGTATCCGTTGCTCCCACAAGTGGGCCGAAGGAGGTGAAAGTTGAAGTAGAAGTGGGGAATAGAGATATACCTGTTGGGGGAGACACTTACCTGAGGAAGGGGGGAGGCGAGGAGGCCCCCACTGCAGCCGCCACCGCCAGGAGTCATTTCTTGCTGACCACAGCGCCGCCGCCCCGGGACTACACCTCCCGGCAGCCTCAGCGGCGGCGCTGCATTGACACGTCACCAGTGCGCCAGGAGGCGCTTCAAAGCTGCGCTCTGCTCGGCGGAGCGGGGGGAGACACTTACCTGAGGAAGGGGGGAGGCGAGGAGGCCCCCACTGCAGCCGCCACCGCCAGGAGTCATTTCTTGCTGACCACAGCGCCGCCGCCCCGGGACTACACCTCCCGGCAGCCTCAGCGGCGGCGCTGCATTGACACGTCACCAGTGCGCCAGGAGGCGCTTCAAAGCTGCGCTCTGCTCGGCGGAGCGGGGGGAGACACTTACCTGAGGAAGGGGGGAGGCGAGGAGGCCCCCACTGCAGCCGCCACCGCCAGGAGTCATTTCTTGCAGACCACAGCGCCGCCGCCCCGGGACTACACCTCCCGGCAGCCTCAGCGGCGGCGCTGCATTGACACGTCACCAGTGCGCCAGGAGGCGCTTCAAAGCTGCGCTCTGCTCCGCTTCGCGGGACGCCGGGCGAAGCCCGGGCAAAGGGCGGGCCCTCTGTGGCCCTCAGAGGACCCGAGGAGGACGGGCCCGGCTACCCCACTTGGCTTCATCAAAAGAGGAGGTACAGAGACGTTTAATCCTTTTAATCTTTACCGTTTTGAACTGTTTGAACTTGTTACTGTTGTTTCCGGGGTTCTGCTTCCCAACTGCTATGTCCATCTGGGAAGAGCTGAATGCCCTGTGTGGCACAAATTATGTCCCGGATGCACCAACCCCCCCCATAGCGGGCAGAGACACTGATCAAATAATCTGTACGCCCCTGGATGTACCTTCATCCCCCGAAACAATCCTCTCTCAAGTTAATATACTGCCCCGTGGCTTAACCGGTAAAAGTAATCATGACGAGGAAATAGACAATACCAATCAGATTCTATCAAACACCGATCATATGTGCTGTAGCCCCTTATTATCCCCCCCAACCCAACCTTATAGCGTCGGATAAGGCTGGGACTCGAACAAATGATTCTGCATCCCCCCTCCAATCGACCCTACTAGCTCAAATCGAGCGATTGCTAAACTCTGCTTTATCACCGCTGGTTGCAAAAATCAATGATTTGGGGGACAGGTTGACCAGGATTGAAAAAATTGTAACAAGGACCTATCCACCAACTGAAAATACTGTTACATCCATATGCTCTACTCTCACTAACATCCATGAAAAGCCGATGAACGATGCTCCCAGGAAAGTTCAAACTTCTGACTCCCCCATTACAACACCCATTCCAAGTGGCCGCAATGCTACTTTTAATCCCGGACATGCCCCTCACAGAGTTCCTAGGATTTCTCAAGAAAGAAGGCATCGAATTGATCTACCCCCCGAAGCCGACCCATATGTCACCGTTCTCTCTGGGGTCCCTGCACTCAGTCCGGGCAAACGTGAATTACACCAGGACCTGCTGAATAAAGCCATCTTCTGGCTCAAAAACAATAGACCGTTACCACCTGCCCTAGATGGCGGGATTCTGAGCGTCAGGAGGGTGAGGTGGCGAGGTTTGCTGCCCAAAGATATTCCGGGGGACTTGATATTAATTAAATTTAGACACAGGAACATTGCCACTTATTTACGATCTACCCAGCCCACAGTTGGAGATGGTCCCATCTGTATTTGGGATCTGTATGATTTTTACCCTGGCCCCCGAGCACCGAATCATAATACCTGGTGAAAAAGGGGACTCTGTGTATCCTGGGTTATTATTTTGAATAGTTGATTTGTTAAATTATTTTAGTTTGTTTTAAATAGTCAGTTTTCTTTTAATCTTGTAATGAACTGTTGAGTTATTTTTGCATGTATGTATTTCTTTCTGTTGCTTTTATGGTTTTAAATTTAAAAACCGAATAAAGCTTATTTGAAAAAATTTACAGTGAAAATTGAAAAAATATACCTGTTGAGAACCTAGGAGAAGCTATAGTCCCGGACGGCCCCTGAGAGTTAATATTGTTAACATCATCATATTGTTTGAGAAGCCTATTAGTCTCAGGCTGCCATCCCCACCGGATGGACATCATCAATTTGACAGGATGTACATACAGGTCTATAGTCTTTTGGTATTTGCCTAACAGAGGACAGGTAGCAGAATCCGGGAGAGGATTAAATAGTTCGATATCACTTGTTCCCCCATTCTTTTTGCCCTGCTCACCTCTCTCTAAGCGTGCTTTTGCTGCAGATCACTCCTGCCACAAACGACCAGGAGAGTTATTTTTCCTAGACTTTAATGTCCTCCGCACACTCTCAACTCCCTCATCCATCTCCTCAGTTACTATCTTAGATGAGGATAAATTACTTTTCCCAGATGGCAGGCACTTACTGGATGTGGAGCGTAGCCTAGAGGAGTGACTTATTAGTGGCTATCATCCTCTGCCTGCCAGAAAATGTCAAATACCAGCTTGCCCAGCAGCGCTGATGGGCCAAACCAACTGAGGTAATTGCTGCCAATATAATTCCAAGCTCCGTCTGAGTTGCGGGCGATAAATTCCTCCCATGCCGATAATAAAAACCAGGATCCAAAACTGCCTCAGCACTCCAAGCCTGCCAGCAGTCCCCCATGGATGCCCATCAGAGTGGGACGTCTGTAAACACCTTCAAATCTTGTGCTGTAAAACACTGGGGAACTTGTCCTGCCTCTGCCTCCCTTTCATCCATCTGGGCTGGGCCGCTCTCTGCAGTGCTCCACCCGAATGTCACCAGGAAGGAGAAGGATTGGGATGCTGCAATCCTTGTGGAAATCACCGCTGCCTCCCATTGTTAGGGTTGCCTCCCATCATGTCGCAGCCTCAGGCATTAGGGAGCGCCCTGCTCCACATCTCCGGATTTCAGGCATGCCTCAAGCTGCCTCTGGGAGGTTTCACATGCTCTCTTTCCTAGCCATGCACCACCAACTTGGACTGCTCAACTGGTTCGCGTGAATTTATTCCCCCCCCCTAGGATGGAACTTTGTTGCCAGAGTTTTGGTAACTTTGCAGTTTGCTTATATTTTGGAGTCCACAAAAGACGTAACTTGAAACGTTATTGCCAAGTTCTATTTCAGGAGTCATCCTTTGAGGATTATGAACTTGTACATAGGTATTTTTATGTGAGGAGCAATAATGAACCTTATCAGTTCACAGACGTTTGAGAACTTTTCATTAATATTCGTATGGTTTTAAGGTATTGACATCGGATGGGAAAGTAATTGCCTGTTGTCAGGTGAACTCCATAATACTAATGTTTGTTCATTGTACTACAGTTTGTGAACCTCTGAAGATAAGTACCTAGACACCCATGGGCCTTTGTGCCCTTTACAAATCCAGTTTAGTGCATTTCATTTCAAGTCGAACCACAGAGCATGTTCATATTACAGACAAGGTAGTTGTCTGCAATGCAGTAAAAATATTGTGGGAAAACTGTAGACTGCAAAAAGGCTGTGTAAAAATATTGTCTACTGCAAAAAAAAACACTTTGTCTCAAGCGATACAGGTAGGTGTACTGGAAGCAGAGGCAAAGGTGCCCTTTCCTGCTAAAGTATAGAGGACATTTATAGTGAAGAAGTTTAGCTGTAGTGGACTAGTAGGGTTTCTTAGGATTCAGGAATGGTGGCCTTAAGGAGGCAAAATGGGTTGGTAGGGTTAAGGGATTGATTGTGTTAAGGGGTAGTTAGGGAGTTTTAGGGCTAATGAAAGGGTAGTCTTAAGGGGTAGTAAGGGCTTTTAGGGTTAAGGGAAGGGTAGCAATAATGGGAAAGTAAAAGGTTTTTCGCTTTCGGAAAATGTAGTGCTAAGGCGTAGTAAGGTGCTTTAGGGTTCAGAGACGAGTAGCTCCAAGGAGTAGCTTGGGATAAAAATCAGAGAGTTAGAGAGATATTAGAAGGATGTAAGGTTCCAGGGAAGGTTAGATATAAATAGTAGGAAGGGATTTTTGGGGTCTTGGAAGGGAAACATTAAAGTAAGGGGTTTTAGGTTCAGGGAACGAAAGGTTTATGGGATCATACAGGGTTTTTAGAGTTCAGGGAAGGGTAGTATTAAGGGGTAATAAGGGGTTTTAGGGCTCAGTGAAGTGTAGATTAAATGGATAGTGAGGGGTTTTTGGGTTTTGTAAGGGGTTGATGGATTCAAGAATTGGTAGTATTAAGAGTTAGGGCTTTTAGGGTTCAAGGTAGTGTTATGGGCGAGTATGGGTATTTTAGGGGTCAGAGGAAGGTGGCATTAAGGGGTCGTTTTATAGGTTTTAATGGTTATGGGATGGGAATATTTAAGGGATACTAAGGTGTATTAGGGTGCAATTAAATCATTCAAGAAATGCATGGAATAATTGAGACTGAAAATGTGATATTTGGGGATTTGTCATAGGTAATAATGAAGCGCACACCATTATTACCTTTACAAATTCAATTCAAATTTAATGTAGTTTATTTTTTTTAAATCAACTTCATTATATACAATCGAGAAAGGAATAATAGCCCTGAGGGTTCACAGTGATGTTGTAGAAGGTACTTGTGTTTAAGGTCCAGGAAGCCACAGAGTTTCATCATACCGTAGAGAGATAGGGGGACACAGAGCCGCAAGATCTTTTTTATGCAGTATTGTAAATCAGGCACTGTAGCAAGATTGATAAATTCTCTAAATCCTTCTTGTGTTCACCTTCAAGCTCCTCACCCACGCACACAAAGCACTCCACAACGCCGGACCAGCCTACCTGAACAGCAGACTCAACTTCTACACCCGACCCGCCAGCTCCGCTCGGCCAGCCTCGCCCTCGCCGATGTCCTCCGCATCCAACAAACAACCTCCGGCAGCAGATCCTTCTCCTACCTCGCCGCCAAGACCTGGAACACCCTCCCTACCCACCTACGTCAGACCCAGGACCTGCTTGCCTTCAGAAGACTCCTCAAGACCTGGCTCTTCGAACAGTAGCGGCACCCCCTCCCCTCAGCGCCTTGAGACCCTCACGGGTCAGTAGCGCGCTTTACAAATGTTCTGATTGATTGATTGATTGATATGTTTAACTCTCTTACAGTTAAAGGCCAGTGTTTAGCAGTATGATGAAGTAGAATGATGATATTGAGAGTCTGTCTTTTCTCTCTGATCCCATGCCCTTTTTGCCGTAGGCCCAGTTTTTTCCATGTTATTGGTTTTTGAACTTGGTATCCTTGGTGTGGTATCCCCTGACTTTTTGCCTCTACTTGCATTTTTGATTGTGTGATGGATTTTGTTTTTGCTGGCTTAGATGCTTTGGGCACTTTGCCACTGCTGATCAGTATCAAAATGCAAGTGCTCCCTGTGTGAATTGTAATTATGATTGGCTATCCATGATTGGCATATTTGATTTACTGATAAGTCCTTAGTAAAGTGCACTGAGTGTGCCAGGGCTTCTAAATGAAATGCTACTAGTAGGCTTGGAGCACTTGTTGTGCCACCCACATGGGTAGCCCTATATTTATATTCATAAGACCTGTCACTGCAATTACTGCGCACACGAATAGCATCTGTTACCATGCATGCTAATACAACGCATGGCTTAACTAGGCAGTCAATACCATGACTGTTATGTTACCATGAGTTCCATTACAACGCAAGTCATTACAACGACTTGCTTTAGGGAAGCGCTGGACTTTGGAATAGTTTAAATTACTTATCCATCTCAGGCCCAGATATGTTTATTAATTTGGTGGAGTACTTTAGCTATTGCGTGCATTGGTTTTTAAAATACCACACATACTGACTTTGGATACCCTAGCCGATGGCTTTGTAATCAAAGAGCAAGAACATGAGGCCCACGATACTACATTAAAAATGACTTAAAGTCTTTGCCTTATTTAGAACCTCATGGACAGGCTCTATCCCAAACATGGTGAATATCTCATTTGTCAAATTATAAGAGCCATACATATTAAAAGCGCTGTAGTATAGTCAACAGGATATCTGCCACATTTGTGATAGTGTTTCCCATCTTCTGACTAAGGCACATTGCCACCTATGTATAGTTTGACGGACAACCTAGCCCAACGTACATTTGGTGGAAATCAAATCTACCTTATTAATAACTGAATTACATCCTGTGGCACCTGTAATATTCTGTCCCAGATATCCATCATGTTTAGAAAGAATATCATGTCCAACAGTCTTTAAAAAAGGTGTTTCTAAACATAAATTAGCTGATATTTGATGGTAAATTTATTTTTGGTGACTGAGTTATGCATCACACACATGCCTAATGTCCCTTCAGACGTCTTACAAGTGCAAGTGGATGGGACATCTGACATATTTATGATGTAGTCCCTGTCCAGCAACAAAATAAGAGTCTTTTACAAAATATATAATTATAAAAAGAGAATCATAAATGTTGGCACAAGCCATTGACAACAGGAATTGTAGAACTATTCTGAAAATCGAATATGCATGCTGATTTATATTTGTTGTAAATCCAGGCATACTTCCAAACTTATTACAAGGCCTATCACAATGCTTAAAGCAGCATAATGATATGTATTAGAATTTCGACCCATGAATAAGTATGAGCCCTTCTACAGGCACAGATGTGGCTTGAAACCTAAACATATGTAATTTAACAGTGTCACAGTATGTAAATATTAGAAAAAATTTAACATACGAAGTTCTCTATACAATTATTAAGCAGCAGAGGACTGCTCTTATTTTTAGTATTAAATTGAAAGAATTCGTATGGCACCTAGTTCCTTGGAAAAACTTTGATGGACGTCCTTCTAAAAAAGTTAATATTAATCATCTAATATTTCCAAAACTGGCCAATATGTGTGAAGTTAAAGTCACACAAAATGTCATTAATGTTTTCTTTTAAATTGTGATGAGTATATTGCCTGGTAATAAATTCTACGTCTCTATTTGTTCATAACTTTCTTCAAGTGTGTCAGTCCCTAAACAAGAAGAAAACCTGATGGGCAATTGTATGGAGTGTGCACTATCAAGAGGGATGAAAGAGGCTCAATAGACATTGTGTGAAAGTTAGGAGAAACATCGGTGGATCAATCTCATTGCATTGAATCAACTTGGGAGGTTCTTCCAGCAGAAAAAAAGTGGTTGTAGAGGTCATTGACACCTATGATGTGCCACATTCTTGGGGTGATCTTCCCTAACTTGGATTGGGAGTTGGAGTCCCAAGACCAGCAACATGGCAGTGAGTTTGATCTACTTGGCAACAATTGAGGTCTCTTTTATGTGTTGACAATGCTTTTGAATGATTTCTTACCATGCTCAACTCAATATCTCCAGGTAAACACATTGTCAATTTGATATGTCTACTAATGTATGCATACTCATGCTTTGTAACATGGACCGGCAAAACCAATAACTGTGTTATTGTTTGCTGAGTGAAATTGAGCCTGTTAAAATATTGTCAATTCGTCAGAGATTCGCAGACAGGATACTCTGTCAAAATGTGGCCAATATCCCGTCTGATGTATTACTAGTGCCAGAGACTGTAATTCACTTGCAATCACAATAATGCACTTGTAATACAGCACACTGGATATCCACAAGTTTTGTGGTGGATTAAATTGTTTGCCAAACTCGAAATAACACGCTAAATTTCTAAGGAGGAGACTGTCTCCGCTTTCCTAATTTTTTTGCAAAGTAAGGCTCATTGTAAACTAATACACATTAACAGTTAGGGCCTTCTATACATTTTGGTGGATGGCATAAGATGTCATCAAAGTGGAATATCTCCTGTCTACTATGGTTCACTGACATAATATTGAAACTATAAAATATTTGCTACCAAAATATCGTGTCAAAATCATCGATCACAAAAATATTGTTTTTCTGTACATATTAAAGTAAGTACAAAAATATCAAAACAAATATATAGTTTTACACTAATATCGAAACAAAATGTACAAGATTATCATCTCTATATATATATGTAAATAGTACATATTTTACCTTGTAACATTCATATAATATTAATTTAATATGTTTAAATATTATTTAAAGACATATAAATATCTACTCATTTAAACAAACACTCACATATATTTGTGTGTATGCCTATGTACACATATATAATGTAATACTTTAATTAAAAATATTCATTTAAATTATATTAGGATTTTCTATTTTTGTATTTACTAATATAACATATATATTTATATATATATATATATATATATATATATATATATATATATATATATATATATATATATATATATATATATATCCATAAAAAAGGTTGCCACCAATGAAGGAGCCCACGCAGGTAATCTTATCTGTATCATTTAATGAAGATTGCAGCAGACACGGTTAAAAGACCAACAGCCAGAGTCTCGAGCCGACGCATTTCGGGCTCCTGCCCTTTGTCACAGGCTCTAACAACAGCGATACTTGCTTCATTTTCGTGCGCCTCTATTTCAATAGTCCTCGCCTCAGTGGGCGTGGCCCTCCCACGGCGTCTTGGTCTATGTAGTGCTCACACGTATTTCCCCAGTGAGAGAGCATGCATAACTTGTCAATAAAGTTCCATAAATGCCCCAGTGGGATGCTGCAACCCTTTAAAAACCTGTTCCGCTGCCATTCTTGTATTGTATTGGTAAACTTTTATAGCGCGTATCTGTCACCCCACGGGTATCCTGGCGCTTTGACTGAAAGGATCCTGCTGCGCACCCTGCTGATTAAAAACTAAAAGGATGCAACCCTAGGAAAGAGATATGTTTTTAAATTTTTCTTAAAGGAGACAAGATCATTCTTAACCTTCATCACAGTAGCTGCCCTTTAACTGGTAAAACTCTCCTGTGTTACCAAGGTCCGTTGATCACAGCGGGGCTTACTTCGCGGCTAGGCTCGCAGCTCAAAATCCTCAAAAAAGGTTGCCACCAATGAAGGAGCCCACGGAGGTAGTCCTTACACACAGGTACGATTTTGCAGCAAGTTCGAACAAAGACTGAGCCTCATCCCACTGGGGAATTAAAGAACTGGTATTTACATGCAACTCAGACCGGGCTCACTGGAGTTAGAATGGGTGCAACTACGAAGACCACAAGACTCTGTAATAGACCACGCCCACATGGGCGGTCATTCCGAAAATTTTAAGTTGCACATCCGGGCTCTGTGATGCGCGTTTCCTTGTGCCATTGATGAAGAATTGAAGAATTCGAAACGCGCCTGGCCAGGATAATCATTTGGCAGGACTTTCTTTGTCTTCTTTGAGTGCAGCCAGCGTGAATAAACGAAAAGGAATATCCCCTACCTGTTGCGGCTTCTTTCATTGGGGGCAACTCTTTTTGACTATATATATATATATATATATATATATATATATATATATATATATATATATATATATATATATATATATATATTTTTGTTAGTGAACAAGGCGGGAGCAAGCCGCCGAAACGCGTCTAAGCAGCAACTGAGCAATTAAATATCGTTTGGATTTTGATTCACTGAGTCAGCGCCTTCTTTTGATTTAAAGTTTGGTTTGGTCACAATATATATATATATATATAAATATATACATATATATATAAGGAAGAATTTGACAAGCCTGATTTCCCAGTTGCATTTGCAGCTGTATTCACGTCTGCCAGTCCTTATGTGTTTCAGCATCATTGTGCCTTGTTCACAGGTGGCAAACATTTAAATAAAGTGCGAGTGCTCCTTATTAAGTGATGTGACCTTCTTCATACACCACAGGTTCCACAATGCATTGGTGTCAGTAAAGCAAACGTGGGCATTATTTCATGATGTTCAATAGCATCTCCAGCCATCTCTGCACTGTTAAAACATCGCAAGTGGAATAAAAATGTCTGTGTGCATCTAATTCTCCCCAATAACGGCAGTTAGTACATTTCGAAATTGCAAAAAACTCGGAAACTGTCCAAGTGAGGTGTGCCCTCACCATCTCCATTTCTCACTTTCACCTCCACTAAATACCTCGGCAATCCTTTAGGTCTGGTGTGGTGTGAGCGGGTCATGCCCACATATATATATATATATAATACAAACTATAACAAGGAAACTGGAAAAAAGTGAAACAACATTGCCAATTTAATTATAAATATAAAGTAAACAATAAAAAAATACATGTTAATAATATCTTAAAGATAACATACATTTCGTAATATAAAACATGAACATTAAATACACAAACACATAACAGTATATACTTAAACAAAATTAACAAAACGACTACATTTTAGAAAAAATAAATCTACTATTCCCACTCCAGTCGGTGCAACAGTAGGAAAAACATTAGACTCAGGAGGGGAAAAATTTACTATTCCCACTCCAGTTGGTGCAACAGTAGGGAAAGTATTGGACCCAGGATGGAAAAAATGTACTGTTCCTACTCCAATCGGTGCAACAGTAGGGAAAGCATTAGACTCAGGAGGGGTAAAATGTACTATTCCCACTCCAGTTGGTGCAACAGTAGGGAAAGCATTGGACTGCGGAGGGGTACTTTTTACTATTCCCACTCTAGTCTGCCAAACAGTGTAGAAAGCTCTGGACTACGGAGGGGCAAAGTTTGCTTTTCCCACTCCAGTCAGTGCAACACTAAGGAAAGTGTTGGACTCACAAGGGGTAAACGTTACTATTCCCACTCTAGTCTGTGCAGCAGTAGGGAAAGTACTTCATTTTAAATACATGCCATATTTTAATACATGCATTAATTTAACAAAAATATAAGCTATTATATATATATATATATATATATATATATATATATATATATATATATATATATATATATATATATATATATATATATATATATATATATATATATATACTATATTTTTTTTACTTCAATTCCCAGACCATACTCCCACATACCCAGCAGCGCAAATTTAAAATATAATTAAAATAAAACATTAGGACACAATTAGCATAATAAGTAATAAATAAAATAATCAATATTATTTTTGTTGAAAGAACTTCACACCCTATCCTCCTAAAACACAACTCACACCTAATATATCACATACAAAATATATTTATCAAATATTTTACATAATTATAAATGAATTACATATTTTAATTACAATGTAATTCTTAATTAACTTCCCACCCTATACCCCTACAAACCCAACAACCAGCACCTAAAAGCTAACTTAAAACATATAATAATTACACAATTTGCATCATTAATGATCAATTAAATCATTATTAATGACTTGACCATTAATAATTAATCAATTGTTTCTTAATTTACTTCCCATCCTCTGCCCCTGCAAACCCAACAACCTACATCTAAAATAACTTACACAATATACTTACACAATTTAGATAATTAATTATCAAGCAAATAATTCATAAAAAATAATAATTAATGATTTATTATCTATTCTGCAATTACCTTCCCACCTCATACCCTTACAAACCCAACAACCCGCTCCTAAAATATAACTTAAGAAAGATAATATTTACACAGTTTAAATAATTAATTATCAATTAAATAGTTAATATGCATTAAAGATTAATATCTAATAATTATACTTAATCAACTTCCCACCTTGCACCCATATAAACCTCATAATCCACTACAATATTATAAATTACTATTAACAGCCACATTTAAATTATAAATAACAATTTAAAACACATAAAGATAATTACAAAAATATGTTTTTACAATAATATTTTTAATGATATTAACATCAATAATATTCTTGATACCGATATTACTTTACTTAAAAATCAATATTTTTGTCAAAGATATTCCTGCATAATAATATTTCTGTCATATGATATTAAAAACTTGATATTAGTGTCACTCTATATTTATGATTCAATATTTTGTCCAAATACCCTTTGTATTACTATTCAGTACATCATTTGGCTTATTGACTGTTTACAGTGTTGTTCTGTTGCACTCCATTTTGTATAAAATTCTCACTGTTCCCTTTGTTTGTAAAGAGGTACTTGACATAATTTGTTGTGTCACACTACATGCTATATCTTCAGAATATTATCAGTGGTTGGAATGATTTTAGACAGTTTTGATGTACATGCATTTGGATATTTTGCTCTGTACTTGTTAACTGATGCTTTCATGTGTATGCTTTAAGTTTTCTTAGCAGGAAGTGAAGGCGGCACTGACCAGCCTCTGCTGTATCTACAAGAGAGACACTGGAACTCAAAAGGTGTTCACACTAACACTGAGGGACTCAGTGGCAGGGAGGGTGAGAGGACTGGCCACAAGATCACTTTACCATCTGAGTCTGAGGGCTTCGACTCTCATAAACCAGTTCCTTCTAGTGTAGTAGAAACTCTATCAATATATCTGTAACTGTGGCTGCCACAAATTGTAGCCTTTTTTGCCCAGGAAACCTCTCTCACTGCTCCCGTCCTGCCAACACTGGTGCCTGAAGAGGAATTACAGGTTCTGCTAAACCAGAGTGTCAATCAGCCAATGAATATTAGGTTAGATATCCTGGGGATATCCACTCTGCCCTCTCTGTGTTATAGAGATATTTTAAAAGCAGTAATGGCTCTTCTGGCACCCCTAGTTCTGGGATGCCAATCTCAACACCTTCGCCTGTCCTAATACCTCCCACCCCACTCCCAAAAAATAAGTGCCTGAATTTACATCTTCCCTGTGACAATGTGGAGCAACCCAAGGAAAAAACTTGCTGAATGTTGGGAGGCAGGTAACAATGCTGCACCCTTGTTGTCATTAAATAAATAAACAAAAACATTGAACTGTGATAGGACACTTTGTCATCCCTCCACCTCTGACCTTTGGATTAATTTTTTTTAATACCCAGAGGATGAAGATTTACTTTTCTATAAATTCACATACAACATTTATTTAGTTTACAAACTATGGGGCTCATTAGGATGACTGGCGAACTTTGCCCGCCCGCCATCCTCGTGCAAACGGGACCGTCCGCCATAGGAGCGGCGGTCCCGCCTTGAGCATTAGGATGCGCCCACCACACAGGCGGGCGCATCCTGTATTTTTACCATTGCGGCGGGCGGTGCAGAAAACACAAGGCGACCGGGGCGGAAAAGCGGCGAACGGTCTTTCCGTCTGCCGAGGTCCCCCCGCCACCTAATATGGTGGGGGGTATTTAGTGCAACGATGTTGGGCTGATTGCAAGGCCAGCCTGGCGGGGGCAATCCACCCGACATCGTAATGGGCCCCTTAATGTTCATTCTTTTTGGTGGTTTTGGGTTCTTTATGAAAATGTTTTAAAAAAATTAGATATGTGACTGCCTATTTCACGTGTTGCGTATGTTAACCCTTTGATTCAATTTCGAAATATTGTTATTTCCCAGGTGATGCATTGTGGGAGATGTAGTATATTCACTTTTCTGCGTGTGGTAATGGCACTAGAGGTGGTGGTCTGAGGGGACAGTGTGTTTGAAATGTAGAGTGGATGTGGGTATGGCTTTATTTAATAGCATTATATGGGTGATGCATTGTGGGTATACCTTCAGCTGTAAGGGGTTCACGTAGAGTATGTGAGATATTTAGTCTGCTTACACCTAGATTCCTAATATTTGTGCATTCTCAGGGATGTATTTGTGTAGCCTGTCCTTGGGTGTATATGCAATATTTCTACATGTAACATAGAAGTATAGGGTTGTGGCAAATTCAATTTTGGATGCATGGTTATTTTATATGCTTGGGTAGTGTGAGGTAAGTGCTTAGACAGTGATGAAGGGGACCCTAACATTAGGTCTGTTTAGTATTCCAAACACTTCTGTTTATAGTCATTACAAGTGTAAATATGCAAACAAAGCAAACTAATGGAGATGATGGAGGGAGCGCTGAAACTTTTCAGACACTCACCCCCAGTCACAGATCTGGGATGAATCCAGAGTGTTAGAAAAGTTTCAGCACTCCGCCCATCATCTACTTGTGTTTGCTTTGTTCTCCCTAAGTTGGCAGGGTATGCCCAGACATGGGTCCCTTGCTCACTTTGCCACTGAATTCAAGCTAGCCTGGCTGATGAGGGATGTTAGCCCGAAACTAGTCCCAGGATGCTTGTTTCCGGGTCCAGGGAAGACATGGCAGTTCGGGCTGGACTGTTCCCATGAGGCACAGGTTCAAGACTTACCTATAGCTGTGTCTGAACTGGGGTGGCAGAGTGAGCTAAAGAACAATGATGAATTCAACCCAGATCTGTGACTGGGGGTGGGTGATTGATAAGTTTCAGCACTCCGTCCATCATCTCCTAGTGTTTGCTTCATTCTGCATAATCTCACATCATTTTGCTGTAATTGGGTGCAATTATGCTACAGCAAATATGCAATTTACGCCCAACCCTAACATATTGTAGAGCATTTGAGTCCCAGGGGTTGTAGTAGCAGGGACATGGTGTTTGATTATGTTATGTGTGAGTGTGGCCAGAGTTTAACTCTTTAAACTCATTTTCATCCAGCATATGTGTGCAGGATAAACTGACATGTGTCTGTCTTCAGACATGTTACTCTAAATAGGACAAACGGAGTATTGGATTTATGTCGGCTTTGGCTGTCTTGCCATCGACGGAATAAGAGAAATAAGACAAAGGAAGTGGACAGGTGACAAAACTTCTGTCAAAGAACCAAAATCTAAAAAGGGCAGACGGATTTTCAAGGTAGATAACAGAACAGATGTTTTGTTTATACGCTCGTCCCACCTTGCCAATTTCCAAATTAGGTCTCGAGTTCTTGAATCACTTCCTCAACAGCACTTTTAAAGTCTTTTTTTAAACCAAAGGAGTATTTTTTGACCTTTCTCCCGTAATCCATTTACACCAAGGTGTTACCAATAAAATCCAGCATATAGGTTGCATTGATTATTTTTATATATGCACCATATGGGTGGGATGTATTGGGATATGATCAAAATATTAAAGGCACTTGACAAGAAGTTGAATCATGATCATTTGTTAAACCTCTGCCAGAACTTCACATCAGTGTGCCTGTCCTTAAACTGGAGCAATGCCAGTTTTTCTAAGAATACTGCTTTAGGTTTAAGAGAACAGCATGAATGTATGTGTGTATGTACGTATGTATATGATATTTCAATACCTCGAACCTAGCTAAAAGCTAGCAGAGTGCTGCACATGTTCAAAGACCAGCATAAAGTCAATGAGTAAGGGGAGATGGAACTGGTTTGAGGATGGTCAGTGCATTTTGCTGTGTAATGCATTACACTTTAGAAGTTATCTCTTTCCTAAATTGTGACAGCATTAGTGTGGTCCAGATGGGTGTGAGGTTGTTGTTTCATATCCTAGGTGCATAGATGGAAAAGGCCTGCTATCGTTTATTTTATTTTTTGACACTTCATAGTCTGCAGTTCGAAGGCATCCTGGCTGCAGCTGTGCCAAGATCCGCCAGAGATGGTGAGCTTGTCTACAGTACAGCAGGGGTGCTGGTTGTGATAACTTTGAAAATGCAACAGCTGGTTTCCATCAGGAACAGGTAGCTGTAAATAAAAAGAGCTCCTTTCTGTTTAATGGGATATTGCTACCTTGTTTGCTTGTTTAGTTAGGAAAATCCCAGCCCAAACAGCCAGATCACTTACCCCCTGAACAGTGACACAAGAATCCAAGACTGGTTTCCCCATCTTGAGGCTCATGAGCAAGGTACAATTTTAGCCATATCACAAAGTGAGCAAGAAACCAGTGCAGGGCATACCCACACCACTTAGAGTGATTTGGTTAGAATGCAAAAAAGTGATGAATGAATATTCTTAAATTAATCTGAAGCCCTGGTAATCCGGGCTCTTTACATGCTATCAATTTTTCAGCTCATTTCTGCCATTAGAGAAGTGAACCAACCTTATATAATCCAGTCTAGCAGCTGCTATGTTTGGCACTGCTGAGCTCAAACTGCCAGGCCTAGTTCACTATGAGTGGGAACATACACAACCACAGATCAGTTTTCAGATCTTTTGGGGCTCATTAGTGAGGTGCAGCTTGAGCCTCATAACAGAGAGCAAGTAAGCAAGGGACCCATCTCCGTGCATTCAAACACCACTTAGAATGATTCGCTTATGGAGGGCTAAGACTGGTTCCTTTGTCTGTAGTGGTGCACAGAGCAATTAGCAGTTACTGAGATTAGGTCAAGCCGCCCATCCCTCACTTTCAACTTTCTCTCAGTGAGAAGACCTAAATGCAATGTCTTTGCCTAGATGCGGCTAGCAATGCACACTGCATCATAGGACTCCAAGTGTACATCAGTGAAGAGGTCCTTCAAGACTGAAATGTATCTGGCCCCGCGTGTGTTCAGTTGAAGTGGGGCCAGCACCTTTGCTTTGACTGTCCCTACTAGGTAGGGACAGGACTGATTTGCATATCAGTGGTCCTTGTTTGTGGTAGCACTGTGAGCCAAAAAGAATGGACTGGAATATGGCCTTCAGTAATTGCCAGCAGCTGCGAATAATTTAAAAAGTATGTTGCTATGTGTGGTAATTCGTAAAGGGAACATGAGCTATCAGCTTGAGCTGAACTGTCCCTATTTTGGTAGGGCCAAGATTGATCTCTATGGGGTTGATCCCAGTGTGTTGTGTCACAGAGAGTAAAATAATGATGAACTGGAATGCTCAATCCATTAGGTTTTTTCTTTTTCTCAACAAAGACCCATGTCTTTAAATGCACTTTTTGCGAGTGAAATTAAATGTTTTCAGGTTCGGTAAATGAGAATGTGGAACTTACCCTCCTATTTGTAACTCAGGTGCACAAAAACTCTGGGAATGATGCTCAAAATAATGGTATGCACTAAAACACCAACCTCTTTTCACAGAATCCCAGACATGAATACATTCAAATAATGCACCACAAACCCCATACAGACTTAACACAGAAAATACATTCTAAGCCACTCGTCTATACACTTCCTCCAATGGTGATCTATTTTTTGTACAGCACATACACTTAAACTTATCTCTATTGTCTTTGTCTACGTTTGGTTGGCAATGTAGCTATGTATTACAAGAATGTATTACCAGGTTCTGTGGCTACAGTTAGGGTTTAGCTATATTCATACTTCTATTTATATTTTTGAAATGTGATTATGTTCTTACACATTCTTTTCTTGCTATTATACATTAAGTTATTGCATTCATCAATGTGCCTCTTTGTTCTGCAGTTTTATTCTCGGTGTTTATCGACATGATCAAACGTTTATAATGTACTAGCTTACCCGTCGCGCATTGCTGCGATCTCCGAAGAAAGGAAATTCAAGGAAACTCGTCATGATAGCATTCAATTTACATTGTGTCATTTTTATTGAGATGTATTCAGTTTAATATGGAAAACATTTCAAAGTGTCGTTTTAATTCTATTTATTTATTCAAGTGCTCGTGGATACACGATTTTTTGTTTTTCCGTCTGGTGCGTACATCAGTATTCAAAAGATTATGAGGTCCCTGGGGGGCCGATATTTAAGAATTTTTTATGGCAGAAACCTTCGCGGGAGTGTACTCAACAACTTCCCAAAGTTTCATGGCAATCGGATGAATGGTGTTTTAATTCTATTTATTTATTGGAGTGCTTGTGGATAAATGATTTGTTGTTTTTCCGTCTGGTGCGTACATCGGTATTCGAAAGATTATGAGGGCCCTGGAGGGCCGATATTTAAAACATTTTTATGGCAGAAACCTTCGCCGGAGTGTACTCAACAACTTCCCAAAGTTTCATGGCGATCGAATGAATGGTGTTTTAATTCTATTTATTTATTCAAGTGCTTGTGGACACACAATTTGTTGTTTTTCCGTCTGGTGCGTACATCAGTATTTGAAAGATTATGAGGGCCCTGGGAGGGGGGTCTACATTTAAAAAAAACTTTATGCCTGAAACCTTCGCGGGAGTGTACTCAACAACTTCCCAAAGTTTCATGGCGATCGGATGAATGGTGTAGTAATGCATATGCCAGAAACCTTCGCGGGAGTGTACTCAACAACTTCCCAAAGTTTAATGGCGATCAGATGAATGGTGTAGTAATGCATATGCCAGAAACCTTCGCGGGAGTGCACTCAACAACTTCCCAAAGTTTCATGGCGATCGGATGAATGGTGTAGTAATGCATAAATGACAAACAGACAGACAGACATACATTCGTTTTTATATGTATAGATTCCTACTCCCTTTGCAGTGGCCAGTTCAGTTTCCGGTTCACAAAAGGTTAATACGCTGTTTCTCAAGAAATGCTCTTCCTCCTCATTCAAAAGCAGCCCTATATCTTCATCTCTTCGTCACTCGAAATTCTTTAGGGGCACGGACAGTAGCAGTTCCTCGAGAGAGTGCTGCGGGCGGTTGGGCGCGGGGGCCAGAGGGCAGGCTGGGCGGTAGTAAACTCCGGAATTGGGCCAAACGGAGTTGAGTAAATAAATAAATAAATAAAATGAATTACATTGCGCACGCTGCAGCACCAAATCGGCGACGCAGCGCGCAATGTTTTTCGTTTTATTTATTTATTTATTTACTCAACTCCATTCGGCCCAATTCCAGAGTTTCCTACCACCCACCCTGCCCCTACCCCACCCTGTCCTACCCCCGCAGCACTCCCTCGATGAGCCGCTACTGGGCACGGACCATTTCCATGTGTGCATTAAGGGTTACTGAATGCTGCCAGCCTGTCAGCGGAAGCTGGCTTTTACATCCCTGAGGCATAAACAATTCTTGTAGTTTTTCATAACCTCACATTTCCACAAATAGCTATGAAAAAATAATGCTATAGTCTGTGATATCAAGTAACGCCAGAGCTTCATTTACTTGGATTTCTCTTTACACTGTGAGGCATATTTACGAGTTTTGTGGTGCAGCCAAGCAAGTCACCTTGATGTACTGCCCCGCCTCACAGGGAAAGGTCAGGAATATCCCGTATTTAATGCAATATGGCACATTCCTGTTCTTTCACAAGCTCTGAGTCACAATGTGCTGCCTAGCGTCAACGCAGGCACCCTTACACCATGTGCAAGGATGCCTGGGCTACATGCAGGATTGTTTTTCTGCAGGATGAGGCACCTTCCTGCACAGAAACTTTACCAAGGGGTGTTTTCCCCTTTTTTATATGTGCTGCAGAATGCAGCACACGTGGAAAGAGGAAATAACAAGACAAAATAAAGATATTTCTCCTCCTTCCGCCTCCCTTGGGAACGTATATCTTTTTGGCATAGTCCCAGGTTTACCAGTTCTGGTAAATCAGGGAATGCTTCAAAAGCCATGGAAGTTGCATGTGAACACCCACACAAGACCTTCCCAGGGCGTACTGCAATGCAGCTATTTGCGCTGTGTTGCCTTACTCCAGATTTATGAAGCCACTCAGGGCCATGCGAGGTGGCCTTGAGCGGCTTCATAAATCAGATTTTTGAATTGCTTTGCACTTGCACCACATAGCATGATGCCAGCGCGATGCAACAGGGCTCATAAATATGACCCTGTATGTATTTGTCCACAATGCAGCCATCTTTGAGCTATGAGTTAGTTCTTTCCCCTATTTATAGTGAACGGAAAGTATGACTCCAGCTCCCTCTAATGGAACAGCGTGGGCGGAGTGGGTGCAGGGTCAGAGACAGGGGCAGCTCCTCCGCTGAAATGGAGGAGAGTCGCCCCACAGGTCTGCGAGCAGTGTAAAAAGGAAAACTAAAATAATAAAAACCAACGTTAACATCGTTTTAGTTTTCCTTCCTGCTCGGGTGCCGGGAGGGTAGGTGCACTGGGCTGACCATTGCAGGGGGCAGGGGAGGATTGTAAAGCACACTCTAAAGTGCGCATGATGGTTTGACCGACCCAAGACGGCCAGTCAAACCACCATGCACACTTTGCATCTTCCCCACCAGGCTTCCATGCACAGCCTGGTGGGGAACATGCAAAGCCTCCAAGCACCTGTCTGAGCACCGATCCATGGCGCTCAGACCAATCACAACGCTGCAATCACAACACTGCTTAAGGCAGTGTTGTGATTGAACAGGGGACTCGGGGAGGCTGGGAGCTTCCTGTTGCAGTGCAGAGGAGACGGAGCAAAGGTGGCAGCACCCAGCAGCACCCAGGTAAGTCCGTTTATTTTTATTTGTTTTATTCCCCCCTCCACTCCCCCCCCCCCCCCCCACACAACCCCACCCCACTAGCCACGCTTAGCAGCAGCAGCTACTGGTGGGAGAGACGGTGGTCAAAATAGAATGCAGTTTACATACATTATGATTATCAGAAACGCAAGAAATTTTGTTAAGAAAAATTGAGTAGGCTGTTCTAAAATAAAACATGTAATGCCTTAATCGCTTAAAGAAAAATACGGGACAATTGCAAATTAAATTAAACATGAATCCTAATATTTGTCTAATTAAATTGTCCTAGTGGAATGTAGCTGGTGCCCATGTAAGGGGCTCCAATCGCTTTGGGTCGAGTTCGAGCTATATAAAACTGCACATAAAAAATAAACATGCAGGTGTTTTATGAGTATCAGCTACATATGGAGTATTTTCTCAGAATCAAAGACGTTTTATTTTGTGAAAAGGACATTTGAAAAGCACACCTTGCCATAATTCTTCAAGTCTAATTTTACAGACACATTATTGATCCTCAGGCTGATGACTGACCCACAATCCAATTTGCAGTCCTAAATATATTTTATGTGCAAATAAAAGTATCCCAGCTCACAATAAACCCAAACCTCTGCCCATACAAAACAACCTATGACACAAATTGTTAAAGCCTTGATGACGAAAGCTCCATTTTTTAACGATAGCTGCCCATATTGGTGCGAAAAGCATCAAAATGAGTATGCAGTTTTCAAGTTTTAGTCGAGCTCAGAGGTATCACATTTTTCCAATCAGATACATATCGAAATCCCTTCAAGGGGCACTCACAACCAAGTTCACAGACGTTAATCAGGGGTTCAGTTCGAATATCTAATTCATTTCTTAAAATCCTATAATCGCATGATTTTCCAAATTTTTTCTTCCTGCAAATAAACATTCTTCTGTCACTGTCTGTGTTTGCGCACGTTCTCAGTTCCCAGCTGCTTCCAAATGGTCGATCATGACATCTTATTAGGCAGTGTGGAAGCTGCCGACCAGGCTCCAACATAGTTGAAATCCTACTTCTCAGACTGCTCTCAAGCAGTGACATTATCATCTTTCACTGCTAGTAAGCTGCATGTTCACTGCCGAATTCCACAGGGCTCATCCTTGTCCCCTCAGCTTTTTAACATCTATGGCCAACGCCAGGGTCAGTTTTAGGGCAGTGTGACTGGTTTGGCCCCACTGGGAGCTGACCTTGAAAGGGGGCACTGACCTCAGGGGGCCCCTGTGTTTAGCAATAACTTAAGATTTAAAAGCACCTGCTGGAGAGTTCCTTGTGCCTCCAGCTTTCAGGCAGAAGTTTTGTTTAGTGGCAATTTTGACTCACCATAAAGTAGCACAAAGGGTTAATTTGTCTGCTGCAAAGAACAGATCTGTATTTTATGTTGAAAGCGGAGTGGATTAGTAAAGTCTGAATATACCAGTGCTTTAAAGCAAGTGAAATGTGTGTGAGAGAGGCACTACGGGGAGACGAGGGGCACTTTTGCTGGGTGATAGTAAGGGAATCCGAGGAGGAAGTCATGGGGCAAGGGCGCCAAAAAAGATTATATCACCGGGCTCCACCAGCACTAAAGCCGGCCCTGGTCAACCCATGGTTTACAAAGTCACTGCCAAAGGATGAAACTATATGCAGATGCTGGTGGCTCGCAGATTTGACTGCGTTTGGACGACCGTTTCCCTTCTCATACCACATTCTAAAATGTCATGCGTTGCATTTAGAACTGAATGTGCATCCATTTTCTGAAATGGAGTACAGACAGAACTAAGGGGCATATTAAGAAGGGACAGGGAAAATCAATGCTAAGGGAGCTTAGCGTAAAAAATGTTAACGCCCGCTATCGCTGGATAATATCGCCTGGTTATCGCGTTATTAACGACGCTAACCGCCTAGGGGACAAAAAATCCAGAAATAGCGGCATTTTGGGAGGTTATCGCTGGTAATGCAGCGATAAAACTACAAGGATAGGGATATCCTTGTTGATAGCCCATAATGGACTTAGCCATGTAATCCACCGCCCATTGGATTACATGGCTAAGTCTGAAAATTAGCAGCCGTAAAAAAGCAGCGTTAACCGTGGTTAGCCCTGATTTTTTCTCTCTATCAGGGTTAGCGTGAAGCTTGATAATAGGAGAAATGTCGCTTAGCGACATTTCTCCTATTATTTTGCTGTGGAATGCCCACTTTGCGTCTCATTAGAGATGCAAAGGGAAGCGTAGGGAAAAAGGGTGCTAACATGCGATTTTGCATGTTATCACCCTGTTGTTGATAGGGCAATATTTTTATCTCCGCTTCTTTGGCTTTTAAAGCCAAACAAGCAGATATAAAGCCCTTGTTAATATGCCCCTAAGATCGTATTTATTAACAATAAATTTGACCTCTGAAAAAATTAATGTCGATCACTTGAGATGGATGTTCTGCCACCCCTACAGATGCAGCAAAGAGCCTAGGAGTGACTAAGAATGCTGGTCTATCAATGGAAACCCACATTTCCTCAATTGTATCTGTTGCAATTCTCTTCACAGATGAAAACAACAGCCTCCTTAATATAAAAGAAGAGTTTATTCTCAGAGAACATTCACTTCTCCTCAGCTCCTCATTACTCAAATAACTGTCCGAAGTAGGAACCTCAATATTCCAAAGTGAGATAACAAGACACAAGTAAGATGAGGGAAGATAGAAGGAACAATAGGAAAGAACAATACTGAAGGATGAAGGAGAAATAATTCTGATACTATATACTTTGATTAAAAGATAGCACAGTATACTAATGTTTATTCCTGCTGAGAAGCATTAGAAAGCTTTGCCTTATCTCACTGCCTATTAAATCTGTTGAAGGTGGGATTGATTGGTTTATGGCCTTGGGCTACAGACCTGTTCCGGTTGCAGACCATCAACATGTGCCCAGCTATCCACAAAGGCTCCCAAAAGAGCCCATGTAATCCCTTTGTTAAAACAGCTTCATTGGCTTCCTGTGAAGTATAGAATCCAGTTAAAGATTTTTTTCCATTGTTACAAGGCAGTTTAGCTCCTCTCTTTATTGCAAAGGATATCACTAGGTTGGTGCATTCACTTGCACTGTGCTCTGTCTTGACATATCTCCTTTTACTACTGAGATATGTCAAATCTAAAGCAGGAGGTCGCAGTTCCTCTGTATGTTCACAGCTGCTGTGGAATTTTCCTCCTGTTTCACTTAGGTCGGAGATTAGGCTGTCTTCCTTCATAAATTCAGTGAAGACCTGGCTTTTTAATCAAGCATTTTTAAGTTCATTTTCAAAAGATACACATTGATAGTTCCAAGAAAGCATTGGTGGGCGTGGGCTAAATCAAGTACCGTTGGCATAACTTAAAACTTCTTATGCATCACCTACAATTCTTTAATTTCATCTTTGTACCAATGTTTGGCAGTTTTAAGAAAAATACGCCAAGTCGATTACGAATCATTTATAATTTGGTAACTCTTTAGTTTCTGGAGACTTTATTCAAGTTAATATCATACTTCTGCTAATGTGTAACATTTTTGGAATGAATATAGCATCCAATTAAGTGTGCTGCAGTTTCCTATCATCAAAGAATATGTATCATGTGTTTTGGGTCCTAGGGGAAACATTTGAGGAGGACACAAGCAAATAATGTCAGCAGTGTTTTACCCGATGCGAAGACGCAGGACTTTAGTTATTGAACCACAGCAGGCTGCATCAGCAGTACCCCACAGCAGAGGACAGAGGAGGAAGAAGCGTATTTTAAGAAACAGAGTACATTTGTTCAGCAGAAACTCTGAGCAGGTGTCCAAGATGCACCTCCTCCTTGATGAGCAGTCTGCTCAAGACATTAAGGATTGGATCAAGACAAAACTTGAGCCATGTCCAAGCCACTGTATGGCGCTGTCTCCATTGTGGAAGTTGCAATCTGTGCTTGTGGGTAATTCTAAGAGGTGTTAGACATGTCTGTTGGCCTGCTCTTTCCTTTAGTCATGGGCAGACAGGCTGGTTGACAGCTCACAACACATGTTAGTGCCATTCCAGTCACAAGCCACACTGGGAAAGGCCTTTCATGATCTCCATTGGTGCTGCGCAAGCAGCCAAACTTAGGGTCTTATTACTAGGTTGGCGGTCCTGTGGACCACTGTATCTCGGTGGCAGTCCGAGGGCGGTGAGCTCTGAAGTCCGCCCGTAGTATTACAAATTAGGTGGATCAGCTTTGAGAAGACCGCCGCAGTACTGTTGAGACTGCCAGCAGACAGACAGTTTCGTCATTGGGGAATGGCAGCCACCATAGGGTGGTACAGGAGAGCTTAACCGCCGTGAATATTAGTAGTTACCTTTTCTACAAGTGGACCACAAGGGTCCGACCACCTGCTTCAAGTTGGCGGTGACAAAGGATTTGGGGTGCATACTCACCCCTTTCTTCTTCTTTCAGGCAGATTCCGACGTGGATCCCTTTGTCCAGTCCCCCACTTTACAGTAGTATCTTCACAACGAGGATTACGACCCTGTTTGAGGCGAGCTACACATGAGTCCTTTTTGTACCATACACCCATTGACAGGACTGCCCACACATGGGCTGAACTCCAGGTAATGGGTATATGTAATTGTTCCACCTATATCTTGCATATGTGTATCTATCACATCTGCAGTTGAAATGATCACACAGGCATCAATATATTTGTGAGCAGTACTCACCACTAATGCAAGATGCCCACCTCCACACCGCCGGCCCCGTGGCCAACTCATAACACAGCAACCTTTGGACTGCCATCACCGTTGGCTGCTAGCGGGGGAGTACATGGTCCTAAGGCGGTCAGACCGATAAACTCGTAGTAAGGCTCTAAATCCCTGAATAAGAGCTATTGAGCCAAGATTTGTCTATTTGCATAAAAGAGAAAAATGAATAGAGTTGTTAAAAGGTCAGCCACCAAATTTTCATTGGGCAGGTGATGTGTGTGATATCACACATATAGTCCAGGATGTGAATAAGTCATTCGTGAAGTAAATACAGTAGCAAAGGTGTACGTTCTCCTCCCTCTTAAAGAATAACGGACTGATAAGTATTCTGCACACCGGGGGCAGAGTCAGCACAAGGCTAGAACGTAGCTTCCACGCGGCTCTGCACTTTTAAGAAGTGGTCCCCCGTTGAAAGCGGTGTACTCTTACACAGCAGATCATGAAGAACATACTTCTCATAAAATTATTATGAGAAATGGATTACCGCACAAGTAGTGTGAGTAGTATTTTATGTGTAAACTTTATGTCTATCCTATGTTTGTAAGTCCTGACGAAAGCTCCATAGACCTCCTGGCCCAGGGAGCTGAAACATGTCGACAACCTTTTCTTTGCAATACTACATGGCCCAGTAACTCGGCCTATATCTAGTATATAAACCATTTTAACCAATGGAAACTTGCCCTGAAATAAAATTATAAGGCATTTTTTTCATTTTTTTAAGAACTCTTTATTTTTATTATTTTTTCTTCACCTTCCTCTGTGGGGAAATCCTTTTTGTCTCTGGACACTGCACTCGAGACTGGAGGTGCCTCTGGATGAGGCAAGCAGTACACACAAATAGGAATAACCCTATGATAACTGCCTGAATGTCAATGTGGGGCGGATGAAACCAATATACCGCAACTCCATCTAACATTGACTTCTTTGAGGGTTTCCTTATCCACACTGAACCAAAGGTTGAGCAGTGTTACAAGTGTCCAATTTTGTTGATTAAAAATATACATTACCTTGGGGAAAGAAACAGACACACAAAATCCTCATCCCTCCCTGTTGATTAACCGTCAAGTATTCTGTAGGGTCTATTTAGGTATTCTATTCTGATGTTGGCTTCTCTGAGGCTGCTGGTACTTTGTTGAAAGTGTCTCTGGAAGTTCTGACTCAACTGCATTTAGCTGGACACTGGCTACTATACACTTCTTCAGCAGGGAAGCTAAAATCTCTTCTCCTCCCTATTTAGTCCATAACACTCTCTGCTAATACATTAATCAACAGTCTAATCATAGTTGTTGCCCATTCAGGGGACAATCAGTTCACAAGTTAGGAAAGCTATTGGGTAGTAACATCCTAGGGCTTGGACACTGATATGTTGATTTGGATGTCCTCTGTGAAGACATAGATTTCGTTTTTAGACCATCTTGACTAGGATAAATGTGATAACCTCACCCTTTCCAAGAGAAATCAGGCCTAAATGTGCATACAATTAACATCTATTTGGAGCAGGTGGTAAATGTTGAGGAAGCCGGTTCTTTGCATGTTGTATTGGAGGCCAGATTAGTCGAGGGGCAAGCATTTTTTGCTCATCCCAAGCTGTATTCAGAGGGTACGCAGGGGCTGAGTGCCTCAGCCGCTTGCTGGTCCCATAACTTTGCTGAGAAGTCCAGGTTTGGTGGATTGGTTGAAACTCTGAGCACACTAGCCCACCATGTACTATAATTTTCAGTTAACTGTGTTCATCCCCTGACAATCCCTGCACCTTTTGAATAGTTTGCCAAGTGATCATTATCATTTGAGGATAATGCCCAAGTTCTTACAAATATTTTTTATTTAAAAATGCTCCATAGCATACCAACTTCAAGATTTCTCATTTCAGAGACTTGAAACATGACAAAGTTGTTAAATGATTTGATAGTTATTTTGTTTTAGCTGTTAATCAACATTTATAATACAGCTATTTAACCTGGTGTGAAAGACTGATTAGATTGAAATAATCAAGGAATACATTTTATTTTACTTTAGTTGTCTCTGTGTATCTTCTGGGGCTTCATTGGTCTGTGCCAGTTTTGTTGGCAGTGCATTCTCTGCCTGTGTCTCCCGGTTGGGAGCTTCCTGGTTCATAGGGGCTTGCCTCCAGGTGGTGTCCGGTCAGGACTGTCCGGGCCTTGGTTCATTTTTGGGTCACCTTTTGGGTGTCTGCCTGTGGCCCTTCTAGCTTCCCTTTCTCTTCTTGGTGCCTTGCTTGGGAGTGGGTCTGCTGGGCTTCCAGTGGTCTGGCAGTTCTGTGCCTGGCATGGTATGGGGTCTGGTTCGGCCTTCCTGCCTTTTCCTTTGGCCTCTGCTCAGCGCCTACCTTCCCCGGGTGTAGGCTGGGCCATGGCGTTGGCGTGCCTGTACAAGCTGCTTGATTGCTTGGTTGCTTGGCTTCAGCCCTGGCTTACTGGCTGCTTTTTAGTTGCCTCTTTGATCTCGTTCTGGCAGATTTCTCTCTGTTCCTGGTTGTTGGGGAGTTTCTGGCTTGTGTTCTGGGGTCTGCAGTAGCTGTTCCGTGTTTGTGTTGTTGGGGTCTGGCTTTTCTCCGGTGGTTGGTCTTCTCCGGGGGTGTTTTTTTATTTTTCCGCCTTCAGTCCGCCCCGGGTTTGTGGTTGGGGGTCGTTCTTGGTGTGTATTGTTTGAGGCTGGATTTTCCCTGTTGGGCCTGGTTGGTCTTCGGGTTCCTCTGGTCCTCTGTGGCCTTGGGGGTTTGACTGGCTCCGCTTTCTGGTTTCTCAGTGGTGGCCGTCCCTTGTTGGGTCGGGCCCTGTTGTTGGCCTCGTTCCTGGTGGGGTGGAGTGTGGTGCTTCACTGCGTTCTGGCCTCTGGCTCTCCCCCTTCCTTTTCCTGTTTGGTTGTGGTGTGTATTTCTGGCTGCCTGGTCCTTCTGGTTAGTCTTCAAGTGATTGGTGTTTGGGTGCTTGTCATCCTGCTGCCTTCTGGTCGTGTTAGTGCCTCTCTTGGGAGGGGTTCCAGGGGTTGTGTCCCAGTGTCCCCTGCATTCTTTATGAGTGCCTTGATCTGGGCCTGTTGGCTTGTCTCTTTGCCTCGGTTCCTTTTCTCGGTTTGGGTGGAGTGACAGGCGCCCAGCCTGATGGCTGGGTCTGTCCGGTTGAGGGGGGGCTAGTTCTTGATCGTTGCTCCCTCCCTTCCTGGTTCGGCCTGTGTGTGCCTGCCCTTGGTTGGTCCTCCAAGTATGTGCCTTGGCCGTGTTGGCTGGCCTTGTCCTCTTTTTTCTGGGCTGGTCTGCTGTGGGACTCCCCAGTGGTGTTGGGGTTGATCCTGTTGTTGACTGTGTCGCCCTTCATCACATGGTTAGGGCTGAGCCTGTTGGTTCGGTCTTTGCTTCCCCTCAACTCTCTTTGGGGTTTGTTGTGGGTCTTTTCGGCATTGTTGGATGTTCTTTCAGTTGTGCGCTTGGGCATGCTCTCTGTCGGCTTTCCTGCCGGGTCTGTGGGGCCGCTTGGTAGTACTAGGCGTGGTGACCTTCTGGCCTACTGGGATGCTACTGCTGTTCTGCTCCTCCTTTTGCTGGTTGTTTCTGGTGGAGTGCTTGTTTCGGCCCTTCGGCGGCCTCACCTTTGGGTTTGGGGTCTCTGTGGTTGCCTCTTTTCCAGCTTTGGCTTTATTTGTCTTTACCTTGTCGCCTTCGGGGCTGGCTCCCTTCCGCTTGCTGGTTTTGGGGGGTTGGGGTCAGTGAGGCCTGGGTTCCCTGCTTGTCCTTTTTCTGTGGTTGGCTGCCTCCTTGGTGCAGCGGGGATTTCTGCTTCTGGGGTGCTGTTTTTTCCAGTCCTTGATTGTTTCCCTGTTGGCCTGGCCCTGGCTTGCT